>NC_138973.1:67792500-70770000 GCF_055761805.1 Camellia sinensis | reverse complement strand
TATTTGTCATCCATTTTTTTTAAAAATAAATATGATTCAAATATATAGTTACCGATATCCAATCATCTTATTTTTTGCACGAATATTCTACTCAACGAATCCAATAAAATGAATAGTTCAGATCATTAAAATCAATTCCAAAATGGGCCTACGAATCCCAAACACTCTCTTATGTTGAAATGACAACCTGAGAGAAGCCACGCCCTTGCTAAAAAATGAAAAAAAAAATTATGAGATGAATAAAATACCTTAATTTTGAGAAAATTTAGATTAATTAATGACTTAATAGTCAAGTTCGATGCTTGTTAGATGTCACGACCCCATTCCGCCCCTAGTAGAATGGTGCCGTGATGGCCAGTAATCCGAGATTACCAAATGCCAACTTACAAGAATTCACACACAATCAGAGTATATATATGGGGCTAACATGCGCGGAAACAATAAATTTAGATCTAATTAGTCCGTAAGAGCTGTGCGTAAGTCAAATGAAATGGCATACATCTTTACATAGCTTTACAACTTGGGTACAATAAGATGAAGTACAAAAATACATCTTGACCAAAAGGCTTCTCAAGCCATCATATACAAAACACAATGAATTACAAGCTAAGAAGCATGATCTTCAAGATGCTACAAAATGCGAGTCCAAAACAAGTTACAAAGCACATATAGGAGCCACCGCCGTTCTGCTCATCACCTACATATATATAGAGAGGGTGAACTTGGATACTCAGTGAATGGTACAAGTAATAAAGGGTTTTGCATGAATAATATCCAAGATCCTTATCGAACGACACACATTATATCTTGCACAAAATCAAAGGCAAAACAAGTTCATCTAACAAGTCTTTCAAGCTTCATCAATCAAAGTCTTTCAAGGCTTTCACGTTTCAAGGGGTGACATTAACAAAGGTTGTGCTACAAATGCTTATAGTCCCCTAGCACGTACGGACTTTCAAGGTTGTGCTACAATTGCTTATAGTCCCCTAGCACGTACGGACTTTCAAGGTTATAATCCAAAACAAGGCTAACACTTGATATACAAAGTAGGGATAATCACTCATGCTTAGCAAATACTTTTCCAAAACAAGCAAAGCAAGGCTTTAACAAAACTTTATAATATAACTTTATTAAAAATACCACTCACATAGTTCTTCAACGTCGGGGTCAAGCGAGAGTCCAAGTCCTACAAACACATGGCAAAGTCTATTGAATGCACTTTCAAACAAACTTTACATGAATGCAAACGATCTCGACATTCCTCAAAACTGAGTCGAACCAAAACAAAACACTGTTCCTCATCTCGGGAAAACATAATGGGCACCAACCAGATCTTGGCCGAGGTCCCACACCTCCTTGCCGAGGTGTGGTCCCGATGGCCACATTCAAGGAAATGAAGTCGGGAAAATCTGGGTTTCCCTTTCTTGAAGAACATGGATGCAAAGATCATAACTTATCATTACAAAATCTGAGATTTCATGCTATGAATTCAAAAACATGGACCTAGGTACCCAAACTCGAAGATTTCATGAAAACAAATACAAAAACATGAATCTCGATGCAAGCTTTCGGATCAAACAAGGCTTCTATTCAAGAACACATGAATATCACTTTCTCTTTCTAAAACCAAACTTTAAATCGATGCATGGTTTGCAAATCAGTTTCGATCATGCAATGCAGCTAGATGATCAATAAGAACAACAAGAGTAGATTAAGATTCTAACCCCAAGACACGAATCTAACAGCTCAAGATGTAAAGATCAAGCTTGGAAAATCTATCCCTCCTCTAATAACTCCTTCTCCCTCTTCTAGAGCTTTTCTCTCCTCAAGAACAAAGACATATAGCAAATGATACATTTCTAGGTCTGCTGGCTGACTTAACACTCAGCTGGGACACGTGGCACTACCGGGTTGGTTCTCCTCAGAAAGGTGGCTGAGTGAAAAGACAAGACCATGGCAAAATGTGTTCTACAAGCAAGATGGCATAGGCACTCCGGCAGGTAATGATCTCGACTAATAACAAGGCATCGGCAAGTGAGGGAACAATGATCTCGGCTAGGAAGGACAACACTTGACTAAGTTGTGCCACACCTTGGCCTAGATGTGCCACACCTCGGTCTAAGTCATACCACTCCAGGACAAGATCACTTAGGTGCAAAGGTAACATCTCGGCCTAGATAATACACATCTCAGCCTTGGTGATGAACACCTTGGCCTAGATAATGACGTCTCGGCCAATATGTCAGGGCGAAGGTGGAAGTCAAACAAAGTGGTTCCAAGATAATTCTAGACTGAAGACGACCTCGTTTAGACTCACACCAAGCAAGGTACAAAACATGCAAGAAACACTTAAGCAAAACAAATCAAGGTTTGCAAAATGCAACATATCAAGACAAGATCATGTAATATATGCAAGCATGACTAGAGTAGAGTGAGGGTTGTTACATCCTACCCTTTTTAAACAAGTTTGGTCCCCAAACTTAAATTACCTTGCTCTACAAATAACCTCGGATGACGGATTTTCATTTCTTCTTCCATTTCCCATGTAGCATCCTTGCCGTAATGCTCTTTCCATTCAATTTTCACCATTGGTATCGATTTGTTTCTCAATTGTTTCACTTGTCTGTCAATAATTTTTATCGGCTTCTCCTCGTAGCCTAAATCTTCACTAACCACAATCCCAGAATAATCAATTACATGCAGTGGATCCCGAATATACCTCCTCAATATCGAAATATGGAACACATTGTGAACTTGACTTAGTTCCGGTGGTAAAGCCAGTCTATAGGCAGCTGGGTTAACCTTCTCAAGTATTTCAAACACCCCGATGTAACGAGATGCTAACTTATCTTTCTTCCCAAATCTGCAAGTTCCTTTCATTGGTGAAACCTTCAGGAATACATGATCCCCAACTTCAAATTCCAACTCTCTTCTTCTCTGGTCGGCATAGCTCTTCTGTCGACTTTGAGTAGTTTTGATCATTGTCGAATGAGCTTAATCTTCTAGGTTGTAACTTGAACCAGCTCAGGGCCAATCAAAGCTTTATCTCCTACTTCAGTCCAATATATCAGTGATCTGCACTTCCTTCCATACAAAGCTTCGTACGGTGCCATGCTGATGCTAGCTTGGTAACTGTTATTGTAAGCGAATTCTACTAACGGTAGATGTACTTCCCAACTTCCCTTGAAATCTAACATACATAGTCTGAGCATATCTTCGAGTATCTGAATCGTTCTCTCTGTTTGTCCATCGGTCTGGGGATGAAAAGCTGTGCTAAACTTCAACTCGGTTCCCAAGGCTCTTTGTAAACTCTGCCAAAATCTAGAAAAAAACTTCGGGTCTCGGTTTGACACAATGGACATCGGCACTCCATGAAGTCTCACAATCTCATTCATATACAATACAGCAAGTCGGTCAGCATTGAATGTGGCTTGAACAAGTAAGAAGTGTTCTGACTTAGTTAGTCTGTCAACGATAACCCAAATCGAATTCATACCCTTCTGCGTCCTCGGCAAGCTAACAACAAAATCCATGGAGATGTGCTCCCATTTCCACTCAGGAATCGGCAAAGGTCGAAGTAGTCCTACTGGCCTCTGGTGTTCTGCTTTCACTTGTTAACAATGTAAACACTGGGATACGAACTCGGCTATTTCTCTTTTCATATTCGGCCACCAAAAAGTTTGTTTCACATCTTGATACATCTTAGTGTTCCCTGGATGAACAGCAAATCTGGAACCATGAGATTCCTGCAGAATCTTCCTTTTCAACTCCGGGATGTCGGCCACGCACAATCTTCCTTCAAACTTAAGCACCTGACCTTCAATAGTGTACCCTGATCTCGGCTTAGTGACAATCTCATCGGCAACTTTCTTGAAGAATCCGTCTTCCATTTGTCTGGCCTTCACTTCCTCTATAACGGTCGGCTCCACTAAAATCATGGTTAAGCATGCCAGACTTCCAACTGATTTTCTGCTCAATGCATCGGCTACTAAGTTTGCTTTACCTGGGTGATACTGAATTTGCATGTCGTAGTCTTTCAACAACTCAAGCCATATTCTCTGTCTTAAATTTAACTCCTTCTGAGTGAATAAGTACTTTAAACTCTGATGGTCTGTGAAAACTTGACAAGAAGTCCCACACAAGTGATGTCGCCAAATCTTCAAAGCAAACACCACGGCTGCTAGCTCTAAATCATGGATAGGATAATTCTTTTCGTGAGGTTTCAACTGACGAGATGCGTACGCTATAACCTTACCGCCTTGCATTAATACACAACCCAAACCCTTGTGTGAAGCATCACTATAGATCTGAAATTCTTCTTTGTCTGACGGTAGTATAAGTATCGGTGCTGTAACCAACCTCGTCTTTAACTCCCGAAAAGCTGATTCCCTATCCTCGGTCCATTCATATGCCACTCCTTTCTGAGTTAGTTGTGTCAGTGGTACTGCGACCTTTGAGAAATCCTTCACAAACTTCCTGTAATAGCCGGTCAAACCCAGAAAGCTACGAACCTCGGACACATTAGTTGGCGTCGGCCAATTCACGACGGCTTCAATCTTACTTGGATCAACAGAGATTCCTTCTTCATTAATCACATGGCTCAAAAATGAAATGCTGGAAAGCCAAAATTCACACTTGCTAAGCTTGGCATATAATTTCCTGTCTCATAGGATCTGTAAGGCTAGTCTCAAATGCTGCTCATGCTCATCACCACTCTTGGAATAGATCAGTATGTCGTCAATGAAAACAACCACGAACTCGTCTACGTACGGCGTAAACACTTTGTTCATCAAATCCATGAATGTTGCAGGAGCGTTGGTGTCATGACCCGAACCCGCCCCTATGGGTTAAGGACATTACCGGCCAGCAATCTTGAGATTACCTACGGCCTCAGACCAAAACAGACATGACTTGTCAGAGTAAAGGGGCCAAACGGAAGCAATAAATAAAAACTTTGTCCATAGAGCCGTGCTTATATGCCCATTAACAGACCATATTCCGTTACGTTAATAACCCACATCAAAAGTACAGTTCCACAAAATTCATTACAGACAGGATCATCCAAAACGAGTCAACCTATGACAGACTATTTACAGATATCCATAAAGTCCTTACCGGCAAGACAAAATATAATTACATAGCAAAAAGGCAAGGGTAGGTCTCAAGAGTGAGACACAAGGCTGACTTCCGCAAAACTCGGATGTTTTCCTAGCAGACTTCACTGGGGCTGGGTTTGGACTTCCCTTGGCTCACCTACAAACACATGAATGAGCGTGAGCGATAACCCAGTAAATAATATCAAATATGACAGTTACATAACAATGTAGAACAACATGTTCCAAACGGCCTTTGGCCCAATTCACATTTCTACTTAACATGTATATTATATATATACTTATACAAAATTTAGATCAAGTGACTGTAGTTCCAACGTGCTGGCCTTTGGCCCATTCAAGATTCTGTTCTTGTCAAAACGGCCTCCGGCCCATTCATTTATGTCAAACGGCCTTCGTCCCATCCATTTATGTCAAAACGGCTTTTAGCCCATTCATTTACGTCAAAACGGCCTTCGGCCCACTCATTCATGACAGAACGACCTTCGGTCCATTCATATTCATCTAAACGACCTTTGGTCCATTCATATACATCAAAACGACCTTCGGTCCATTCATTCTTATCAAAACGACCTTCGGTCCATTCATATTCATCTAAACGACCTTTGGTCCATTCATATACATCCAAACGACCTTCGGTCCATTCATATTCATCTAAACGACCTTTGGTCCATTCATATACATCCAAACGACCTTCGGTCCATTCATTCTTATCAAAACGACCTTCGGTCCATTCATTCTTATCAAAAGGACCTTTGGTCCATTCATTGATCCCTGTCAAACTTTTGTCCACAATCCCAATTAACAACCCATAAAGTTTATAAGGGAATAACAATTGGACATTGACAAGCTTTCAAATATTGATATTACTCACAGTGATCGGCTTGTGGATTCGCCCTGGAGCTTGACCCTACACATTCCATGCACACAAAAGGGTCATTAATAATCCAATCCGTCCTTTAATTCACATATTCCTCTTTAGGCTTTATTCTTATCTCATTAACTCATTTATAATGTTTAACACATGCCTAAGAGTGATTACAAGTGAAAGAGAACGGAAAACGAAACACAGAACGCATGAACAAAATTCCAGAAATTAGGGTCCCCGCTCGAGCGTGTACTTACCCGCTCGAGCGGACCCTTAAGGCCTACAAAAGTACTGGTTGCATGAAAAATGCGCTCGAGCGTGGAATAGAGCGCTCGAGCTGAAGGCCTGTCTACAAAACTCCACACTCGAGCGTGAGGTGTCCCGCTCGAGCGGACATCCAACTCTGCAAAAGTGCTGGGAGCACGATTTTCCCGCTCGAGCGGCCATTACCCCGCTCGAGTGGACATCAAAATTCTGGGTTTCCCAGATTGTGTTCTTGAGCTCCAAATCGGTTTTCCAGCTACAATACTTGCATGCAATGGCTCAAATTACACATTTACACATGCTAACATGCTACTAATACAAGATTACAACACCAGGAAGCTCAATTTCATGATTTATCTACATGCATGTCCCAAAATATCTCAAACCCATCAACAACATGCTCAAATTCAAACATTCAAGACTTATACTCCCATGATTTGTACATGCATGTGGGAGATGCTCATCATTCTCAACTTAGATGGTACAAATGGCGATTACAACATGAGTTTCAACCAAAACTCTACATGAATCATGTGTTTCAAACTCAAACATGCAGATTCAAAGTAATTTCTTACATGCATGAGTTCCAAGACTTCAAACTCAACAAAAATCAACTTATTACATGCTCTTTAACATTCTATCAACTTTGAACTTACAAATTACAAACAAGAGTCCATGAATTCACTTACTTTAGAGCTTCAACCCTCAAGCTCTAGCCAAATCTTGAGCTAGATCTTCAAATTCCCAAGTCTTGAGCCCAAATTACACAAGTCTCTCCCTTTCTCTCTCTATAACCGGCCCTCTCTTCTCTTCTTTGAGTTTAATATCAGTTAAAATGAGGCTAGGGAGGGAGAGATTGAGTGTTTAAAGCTTGACAACAAAATCCACTAAAGCCAAGATTATAATAATAAAGTAGTTGGGCTCTAATTCATCAATTTAATCGGTTTAATCTAACCCGAATCAATTTTCAATTAAATTTCACCGTAGGCTCTAAAAATTATGCCAATCACAACGGCGTAATCAATTTCGGGTTCTGTGGCCGATAAGGCCTCCAATTTAATTTCTGAAGCGGTAAAATCAAACAGATATTCCTACGGTGAACAGATAGAAATTCAAAACCACATATTTTCACATAATGGCATACAAAACCATGCTAAACACATAACCATAAACAACTTAAGGACCAATTAGCATGACACAGAACAGGGATGTCATAGTCTTCCCCCCTTTAGGAAGTTTGGTCCTCCAAACTTAATTTACCTTCGTCGGGAAACAAATGTGGATAGCGTAGTCGCATTTCCTCCTCTTTTTCCCACGTAGCATCCGTCCCATAGTGTTCCTTCCATTCTACTTTTACCATTGGGATGGACTTGTTTCTCAATTCTTTCACTTGTCGGTCAACGATTCTTTCCGGCCATTCAGCATATTGCATATTTTCATCAATAGCAACCCGGTGATAATCAATCACATGCAACGGGTCTCGGAGGTAACCCCTCAACATTGACACATGAAACACATTGTGGATTTGCTCAAATCCCGGTGGCAAAGCGACCCTGTAGGCAACTGGACCAAGCCTTTCCAAAATCTGGAACGGCCCAACGTAGCGGGGCGACAACTTGCCCTTTTTCCCAAACCTGACTTAGCCTTTCATTGGAGAAACACGGATGAACACATGGTCGTCGACCTCATGCTCAAGAGGTCTTCTCCAGACGTCTGCATAACTCTTTTGTCGGTCTTGGGCTGTTTTGAGCCTTTGCCGAATAGTTTTGATCTTTTCAGAGGTGTCTTGTACAATTTCAGGCCCAAGCAAAGCTCTGTCCCCGACCTCCATCCAACAAATAGGTGATCTACACCTCCTACCATACAAAGCCTCGTATGGTGCCATACCGATGCTGGAGTGGAAGCTGTTATTATAAGGAAACTCTGCAAGCGGCAAATAGTCTTCCCAACTCCCCTGAAAATCCAAAGCACACATGCGAAGCAAATCTTCCAAAGTTTGTATCGTTCGTTCTGACTGGCCATCTGTCTGTGGGTGGAATGCAGTACTGAACCTTAGTTCTGTTCCCATAGCATCTTGCAAACTTTTCCACAATCTAGATACAAATTTCGGATCCCTATCTCACACAATGGACACCGAAACTCCGTGTAACCGGACAATTTCATCAACATAAATAGTAGCCAATCGGTAAGCAGTAAATGTAGTTTTGACAGGCAGAAAATGTGCAGATTTAGTCAGTCTATCAACTACAACCCAAACAGAATCCATACCTCGGGAAGTCCGAGGTAGGCCAACAACGAAATCCATAGTCACATGTTCCCACTTCCACTCAGGAATAGGGAGAGGTTGAAGTAGACCGCCTGGTTTCTGATGTTCAGCCTTAACTTGCTGACACTGAAGGCACTTGGACACATATTCTGCAATCTCTTTCTTCATTTTAGGCCACCAATAGGTTTGTTTCAAATCCCGATACATTTTATTGTTACCCGGATGCATAGCAAATACGGATCTGTGGGCTTCATCTAAAACCCTCTTCCTTAACTCCGGAATATCTGGGACACATATTCGGTTTTGAAATTTCAACATTCCATTCTCGACACTGAACTCTGCTTTTGGGCTTACTTCAAATTCATCAATTGCCTTTCTGAGGAACTCATCTTCTTTCTGTTTCTGCTTGATTTCATCAACAATTGCCGGTTCGGCTGTAATGGCGGCTATCAATCCGCCCTGTTCACATACGACCACTTCAATTTCAGACTTTTCAAAGTCTTGC
This sequence comes from Camellia sinensis, assembly GCF_055761805.1. NCBI lineage: Eukaryota > Viridiplantae > Streptophyta > Magnoliopsida > Ericales > Theaceae > Camellia > Camellia sinensis. The sequence goes on along the minus strand of NC_138973.1, from coordinate 70,760,983 downwards.
AAAATCTCCCTTTGTTCAGTAAGCAAACAAGCCATACTCCCTGTTGATTTTCTGCTCAAGGCATCAGCCACTGTATTAGCTTTCCCGGGGTGGTACTGAATCTCTAGGTCGTAGTCTTTTATTAGTTCTAGCCATCTTCTCTGACGCATATTCAACTCCTTCTGCGTGAAGAAGTATTTCAGGCTCTTATGATCCGTGTAGACTTCACACTTTGCCCCATACAGATAATGCCGCCAAATTTTCAAGGCAAAAACAACTGCGGCCAATTCTAAGTCATGTGTTGGATAGTTCTTCTCATGTGGCCTCAACTGTCGGGAGGCGTAAGCAATAACCTTTCTGTTCTGCATTAACACACAACCCAAACCCTTATAAGATGCGTCACTGAAAATCACAAAATTTTCCGTACCTGAAGGCAGTGTCAAAATTGGTGCAGTGGTCAATCTTGTCTTCAATTCCTGAAAGGCTGATTCTCTTTCACTATTCCACTCAAATGGTTGTCCTTTACGTGTCAATTGGGTAAGAGGCACAGCTAATTTCAAAAAGTCCTTTACAAACCTCTTGTAGTACCCAGCCAAACCCATAAAACTGCGAACTTCTGTCACATTAGTTGGTGTAGGCCAATTCACAATTTCTTCTATTTTCTGCGGGTCCACCGAAATTCCTTCCTTGTTAATCACATGCCCTAAGAAAACAACCTCATCCAACCAAAATTCACATTTCTTTAATTTAGCAAATAGTTTTCTTTCCCGAAGTATTTGTAGAACAGTCCTCAAATGATGTTCATGTTCAAGTCTATCTTTAGAGTATATTAAAATATCATCGATGAAGACAACAACAAACTCATGAAGGTAGGTTTTAAAAATTCTATTCATTAAGTCCATAAATGCTGCCGGAGCATTACTCACTCCAAATGGCATAACAAGAAACTCAAAATGACCATACCTCGTTCTGAATGCGATTTTCTCAACATCCTCTGCTTTAACCTTCAGCTGATGATACCCGGATCTCAAATCAACCTTAGAAAACACTTGTGATCCCTGCAACTGGTCAAATAAGTCATCAATATGGGGTAGGGGGTATTTGTTCTTCACTGTTACCTTATTCAAGTCCCGATAATCGATGCACAGGCGCAAAGTACCATCTTTCTTCTTTACAAACAACACTGGTGCACCCCAAGGTGAAGTGCTAGGCCGGATAAACCCTTTATCAAGAAGGTCCTGCAACTGTTCCTTTAGTTCTTTCATTTCGGCGGTAGCCATTCTGTAGGGAGTTTTAGAAATAGGTTGGGTGCCTGGCACAGTTTCAATGGTAAACTCGATCTCCCTGTCTACCAATTCCCCTGGTAATTCATTCGGAAACACATCTGGAAATTCTCTAACAATAGGAATATTATTCAATTCAACATTCTCAGATTGTTCAGACAACACATAGCACAAATAACCCTGGCACCCTTTCCTAATCAGTTTACATGCTTTCATTGCGGATATCAAATACGGTGGAGGCACTATCCCATTACCCACAAACACAATCTCTTTCTGTTCTGGGGGTTTAAACACAACCCTCTTTGTCACACAATCTATAGTGGCACAATATTTGGTCAACCAATCCATGCCCAAAATTACATCGAAGTGTCTAAAGTTTAAGGGCAACAAATCTACGTATAGGGTAGCATCCTCAATATGCATGTCACAAACCCGATATATATAGTCACATAACACAGATTCCCCCGATGGAGCAGACACACATAACAAATATGGCAATAACTCTAGGGGTCTATTCAGTCTAGATGCAAATGCATATGTCACAAATGAGTGCATCGATCCAGAATCAATTAATACAAAGGCATCCTGATTACATATTGAAATAGTACCTGAGACAACGACATTGGCGTTCCGTGTATCGCCCGGAACGAGTGCAAACACTCTCCCCTATCTCACTGTATCCCTAGTAGTAGCAGATCTCAAAGTGTTTCCCGGCTTTGGGATCGATGCAGTGGAGCTAACAGCTATCTTCCCACTATTCTGATTACAATCTCGGGCTATTTGCCCTTGTTTTCCACACTTAAAACAGGCTCCCGATGCACGGTAACAGACTCCACGGTGCCTTTTGCTACAAATGTTGCACACGGGAGCTGTGTCTCGGGAAGAACTTGAAGTAGTTGAGGAGCCCGTGTTTTGCTTTTTCAGAAATTTCTTCTTCGAAAAGAAGCCTTGTCTTTTGTTGCCTTTCCATTCGGTTGTTGGCTTAGCTTGTCTAGCTATGTTAGCCTCTGATATGATGGCCCGGTCAAGCACTCCGATGTAGGTCTCTAACTTCAGGACATTCACTCTCTCTAGGATATCACTTCAGAGTCCACCTTCAAAATGCCTTGCCTTCTTATAATCAGTGTCAATTACGTGTGGTGCAAACCTGGCCAACTCAGTAAATTTGGCCTCATACTCAGCTACAGTCATGCTGTCTTGCTTGAGTTCCATGAACTCTGCCACTTTCCTATCCCGGACACACTGCGGAAAGTACTTTTCATAGAATATTTCCAAAAATTTCGCCCAATCAACATCTCTATGGTTTTCCCTTATCAACATCCACCATCTTCTCGCTTCATCTTCTAGCATAAAGGTGGCTAGAAGCACTTTCTGTGTATCCGAGCACGGAAACACCTCAAACAGTTTTTCGATCCCAAGAACCCAAGCCTCAGCTTTCAAAGGGTCCAATCCGCCATGGAACTGTGGTGGTTTCATTTTCTTGAATTCCTTGGTGAGAGCGATTATCCGATCATCATTTTGATTATCTGGCACAGGTGGTGCCGGAGGTGGAGGTGGCGGGTGTGGTTGCTGCCACTGTTGTTGCCACTCCTGTTGCCACTCCTGTTGCTGTCTCAAAGCTTCTGCTATTTCCTGTATCAGTCTTTCCATTCTGTCCAGTCTGGCAGTAGAAGATTCCTCTATCTCATCACCTCTGGTTCTCACCATCTGATTAAACTTGCATTATATTTCATACAAAAGGTACACAAGCACGCATACACTAAGGAGCACATATTTCCAGATAATTTGCAATGCAAGTAGTTCACAACTTACACATATAATTATTCATAACAAAACATTTAAGCATATAATCAATGCTTCCAAACTCGTACTTATCACATGAATGCATCCTAGATCTTATCTTGACGCTTATTGCTCTTTTTGGACAAGTGTGTGAGTTATTAACTCGTGCTATGATACCACTCTGTCATGACCCAAACCCGCCCCTATGGGTTAAGGACATAACCGGCCAGCAATCTTGAGATTACCTACGGCCTCAGACCAAAACAGACATGACTTGTCAGAGTAAAGGGGCCAAACGGAAGCAATAAATAAAAACTTTGTCCATAGAGCCGTGCTTATATGCACATTAACAGACCATATTCCGTTACGTTAATAACCCACATCAAAAGTACAGTTCCACAAAATTCATTACAGACAGGATCATCCAAAACGAGTCAACCTATGACAGACTATTTACAGATATACATAAAGTCCTTGCCGGCAAGACAAAATATAATTACATAGCAAAAAGGCAAGGGTAGGTCTCAAGAGTGAGACGCAAGGCTGACTTCCGCAAAACTCGGATGTTTTCCTAGCAGACTTCACTGGGGCTGGGTTTGGACTTCCCTTGGCTCACCTACAAACACATGAATGAGCGTGGGCGATAACCCAGTGAATAATATCAAATATGACAGTTACATAACAATGTAGAACAACATGTTCCAAACGGCCTTTGGCCCAATTCACATTTCTACTTAACATGTATATTATATATATACTTATACAAAATTTAGATCAAGTGACTGTAGTTCCAACATGCTGGCCTTTGGCCCATTCATGTTTCTGTTCTTGTCAAAACGGCCTCCGGCCCATTCATTTATGTCAAACGACCTTCGGCCCATCCATTTATGTCAAAACGGCTTTTAGCCCATTCATTTACGTCAAAACAGCCTTCGGCCCACTCATTCATGACAGAACGACCTTCGGTCCATTCATATTCATCTAAACGACCTTTGGTCCATTCATATACATCAAAACGACCTTCGGTCCATTCATTCTTATCAAAACGACCTTCGGTCCATTCATATTCATCTAAACGACCTTTGGTCCATTCATATACATCCAAACGACCTTCGGTCCATTCATATTCATCTAAACGACCTTTGGTCCATTCATATACATCCAAACGACCTTCGGTCCATTCATTCTTATCAAAACGACCTTCGGTCCATTCATTCTTATCAAAAGGACCTTTGGTCCATTCATTGATCCCTGTCAAACTTTTGTCCACAATCCCAATTAACAACCCATAAAGTTTATAAGGGAATAACAGTTGGACATTGACAAGCTTTCAAATATTGATATTACTCACAATGATCGGCTTGTGGATTCGCCCTGGAGCTTGACCCTACACATTCCATGCACACAAAAGGGTCATTAATAATCCAATCCGTTCTTTAATTCACATATTCCTCTTTAGGCTTTATTCTTATCTCATTAACTCATTTATAATGTTTAACACATGCCTAAGAGTGATTACAAGTGAAGAGAATGGAAAACGAAACACAGAACACATGAACAAAATTCCAAAAATTAGGGTCCCCGCTCGAGCGTGTACTTACCCGCTCGAGCGGACCCTTAAGGCCTGCAAAAGTACTGGTTGCATGAAAAATGCGCTCGAGCGTGGAATAGAGCGCTCGAGCTGAAGGCCTGTCTACAAAAATCCACGCTCGAGCGTGAGGTGTCCCGCTCGAGCGGACATCCAACTCTGCAAAAGTGCTGGGAGCACGATTTTCCCGCTCGAGCGGCCATTACCTCGCTCGAGCGGACATCAAAATTCTGGGTTTCCCAGATTGTGTTCTTGAGCTCCAAATCGATTTTCCAGCTACAATACTTGCATGCAATGGCTCAAATTACACATTTACACATGCTAACATGCTACTAATACAAGATTACAACACCAGAAAGCTCAATTTCATGATTTATCTACATGCATGTCCCAAAATATCTCAAACCCATCAACAACATGCTCAAATTCAAACATTCAAGACTTATACTCCCATGATTTGTACATGCATGTGGGAGATGCTCATCATTCTCAACTTAGATGGTACAAATGGCGATTACAACATGAGTTTCAACCAAAACTCTACATGAATCATGTGTTTCAAGCTCAAACATGCAGATTCAAAGTAATTTCTTACATGCATGAGTTCCAAGACTTCAAACTCAACAAAAATCAACTTATTACATGCTCTTTAACATTCTATCAACTTTGAACTTACAAATTACAAACAAGAGTCCATGAATTCACTTACTTAAGAGCTTCAACCCGCAAGCTCTAGCCAAATCTTGAGCTAGATCTTCAAATTCCCAAGTCTTGAGCCCAAATTACACAAGTCTCTCCCTTTCTCTCTCTACAACCAGCCCTCTCTTCTCTTCTTTGAGTTTAATATCAATCAAAATGAGGCTAGGGAGGGAGAGATTGAGTGTTTAAAGCTTGACAACAAAATCCACTAAAGCCAAGATTATAATAATAAAGTAGTTGGGCTCTAATTCATCAATTTAATCGGTTTAATCTAACCCGAATCAATTTTCAATTAAATTTCACTGTAGGCTCTAAAAATTATGCCAATCACAATGGCGTAATCAATTTCGGGTTCTGTGGCCGATAAGGCCTCCAATTTAATTTCCGAAGCGGTAAAATCAAACAGATATTCCTACGGTGAACAGATAGAAATTCAAAACCACATATTTTCACATAATGGCATACAAAACCATGCTAAACACATAACCCTAAACAACTTAAGGACCAATTAGCATGATACAGAACAGGGATGTCACAGTTGGTCACTCCGTAAGGCATCACCAAAAATTGGTAGTGGCCATACCTTGTCCGAAAAGCAGTTTTCTCGACATCCTCGGCCTTAACCTTCAGCTGATGGTAGCCCGACCTCAGATCAATCTTAGAAAAGACCCGTGCCCCTTGCAGTTGATTAAGTAAATCGTCAATCCTCGGCAATGGATACTTATTCCTAATGGTCACCTTGTTAAGTTCTCTGTAATCAATGCAAAGGCGAAGTGTGCCATCCTTCTTCTTAACAAATAGAACGGGTGCTCCCCATGGTGAAGTGCTCGGCCTAATGAATCCCTTATCCAACAATTCTTGTAATTGTAGTTTCAGCTCCTTAAGTTCAACTGGGGCCATTCTATAGGGTGTTTTGGAGATAGGATGTGTTCCCGACATGATGTCAACGGAAAATTCTACTTCTCTATCGATTAATTGGCCAGGCAATTCATTTGGAAAGACGTCGGGGAATTCTCTAACTACTGGGATGTCGGCTAACTCAACATTTCCATTCAATTCACTTAGTGTACTGCACAGATAACCTTGACACCTCTTTTGGATCAACTTATAGGCTTTCATGGATAAGATTAAGTAAGGTGGGGGTACTACTCCTTTACCTTGGGAAATAACCTCGGCTTGGTTTGGGGGTTTCAGTGTGACGCTCTTTGAAACACAGTTAATAGGTGCATGATTCGTTACTAACCATTCCATTCCCAATATGACATCAAAGTGAGTCATGCTTAACGGCATTAAATCAACTAATAATTCTACATCCTCAATCACAACAACACACGCCCTATAAATGGATGCAACAATCATAGTTCTCCCAGATGGAGTAGACACATATAACACATAATCAAGGGGTTCTTGTTTTCTATTTAACTTCTCGGCAAATTTCACAGATACGAATGAATTTGTAGAGCCCGAATCAATCAATGTGTATGCATCTTGAGAGCAGATTGGGAGTATACCTGACACGACTATCTCAGCATTCTGAGTGTCTCCCGGTACCAATGCAAAAACTCTTCCCTGTCTCGTCTGAGCCCTTCCGATGTTATTTCTCTGTGCAGAGCCCGAGCTACTCCCATTCTTCCTACTATCATCAGTCCTTGCCTTCAGACAGTCTTTCACGCGATGACCCATTTCGCCACATTCAAAACAGGCTCTTGACGCCCAACGGCAAACTCCAGAATGCGGTTTCCCACAACTTCCACACGTCGGCTTAGCATTACCTTCCTGGTTCGAGTTGCTGGAGCTGCCCGTGTTTGCTTTCTTCTTGGCATTAAACGGAATCTGGCGACTATCATAGTTCTGTCTCTTCCTCTGGCTCTCTCCTGAATTCTGATATCGGTTCAAGTTTGCTTCTGCAAGGATGGCGTTGTCCAATACTCCGACGTAAGTCGGCATGTTAAGCATGTTGACTCGATCTTGTATCGGCCCATGAAGCCCACTTTCAAACTTCTTGGCTTTTCTATATTCATCATCGACCATGTGGGGTGCATATCTCGCCAGCTCGGTAAAAACACGATCATATTCTGCCACTGTCTTGTTGCCTTGTGTCAGAGTCTGGAACTCTGTGATCTTGCGATCTCAGACACTAAGGGGAAAATGCTTGTTGTAGAACAATTCCAAAAATCTTGCCCAAGTCAAACCTGGGTTACCTTCCCTGGTCATCATCCACCATCTTTGTGCGTCGTTGTCCAACGTGAATGCTACTAATGACAATTTCTGGGTGTCGGTGCTGGGAAAAATCTCAAATAACTTCTCCATTTCCAAAACCCATGCTTCGGCTTTCATCGGTTCAATACCCCTAGAGAATCTCGGCGGTTTCATCTTCTTAAACTCTCGAATCAGGGCTATGGTGTCGTCCCCATATAAAGCTTGCTGTGGAGGCACTTGCGGCGCTGGAGGGGGTGGGGGCGGAACTGCATGTCGGCCGTTTATCTGCTCGGCCTGGGTAGAAGTAGTACTAGCGTCTTGTGGCCTAGGCTGTCTCAACTCACGGACCAAACCTTCGACCAATCTCTCTAACATGTCCAATCTGTCTTCGGGATGATCTCGGCCAACTGGCGGTCTACCCCTCCTCATGACGCTAGGTGTATGCAAAATGTGACTTTAAAACAAAACGATCAAATAATATGCATGCAAATAGCAAATAGTCACGCCGAGATGATGCACACATTGTCAAGTAGCAAGCAATATGATGCAATTCTAACATCTTTCTAAGGGAAATCCTATGCTCTTTAGGACTTAAAGTGTGCGAATAACGTACTATAAGGAACTTGGCTCTGATACCAATCTGTCACGACCCCATTCCGCCCCTAGTAGAATGGTGTCGTGATGGCCAGTAATCCGAGATTACCAAAGGCCAACTTACAAGAATTCACACACAATCAGAGTATATATATGGGGCTAACGTGTACGGAAACAATAAATTTAGATCTAATTAGTCCGTAAGAGCTGTGCGTAAGTCAAATGAAATGGCATACATCTTTACATAGCTTTACAACTTGGGTACAATAAGATGAAGTACAAAAATATATCATGACCAAAAGGCTTCTCAAGCCATCATATACAAAACACAACGAATTACAAGTTAAGAAGCATGATCTTCAAGATGCTACAAAATGCGAGTCCAAAACAAGTTGCAAAGCACATCTAGGCGCCACTGCCGTCCTGCTCATCACCTACATATATATAGAGAGGGTGAGCTTGGATACTCAATGAATGGTACAAGTAATAAAGGGTTTTGCATGAATAATATCCAAGATCCTTATCGAACGACACACATTGTATCTTGCACAAAATCAAAGGCAAAACAAGTTCATCTAACAAGTCTTTCAAGCTTCATCAATCAAAGTCTTTCAAGGCTTTCACGTTTCAAGGGGTGACATTAACAAAGGTTGTGCTACAAATGCTTATAGTCCCCTAGCACGTACGGACTTTCAAGGTTGTGCTACAATTACTTATAGTCCCCTAGCACGTACGGACTTTCAAAGGTTATGCTACAAATGCTTATAGTCCCCTAGCACGTACGGACTTTCAAAGGTTGTGCTACAAATGCTTATAGTCCCCTAGCACGTACGGACTTTCAAAGGTTGTGCTACAAATGCTTATAGTCACCTAGCACGTACGGACTTTCAAAGATTCTACTACAAATGCTTATAGTCCCCTAGCACGTACGGACTTTCAAGGTTGTAATCCAAAACAAGGCTAACACTTGATATACAAAGTAGGGATAATCATTCATGCTTAGCAAATACTTTTCCAAAACTAGCAAAGCAAGGCTTTAACAAAACTTTATAACAAAACTTTATTAAAAATACCACTCACATAGTTCTTCAATGTCGGGGTCAAGCGAGAGTCCAAGTCCTACAAACATATGGCAAAGTCTATTGAATGCACTTTCAAACAAACTTTACATGAATGCAAACGATCTCGGCATTCCTCAAAACTGAGTCGAACCAAAACAAACACTGTTCCTCATCCCGGGAAAACATAATGGGCACCAACCAGATCTTGGCCAAGGTCCCACACCTCCTTGCCGAGGTGTGGTCCCAATGGCCACATTCAAGGAAATGAAGTCTGGAAAATCTGGGTTTCCCTTTCTTGAAGAACATGGATGCAAAGATCATAACTTATCATTACAAAATCTGAGATTTCATGCTATGAATTCAAAAACATGGACCTGGGTACCCAAACTCGAAGATTTCATGAAAACAAACACAAAAACATGAATCTTGATGCAAGTTTTCGGATCAAACAAGGCTTCTATTCAAGAACACATGAATATCACTTTCTCTTTCTAAAACCAAACTTTAAATCGATGCATGGTTTGCAAATTAGATTCGATCATGCAATGCAGCTAGATGATCAATAAGAACAACAAGAGTAGATTAAGATTCTAACCTCAAGACACAAATCTAACGGCTCAAGGTGTGAAGATCAAGCTTGGAAAATCTATCCCTCCTCTAAGAACTCCTTCTCCCTCTTCTAGAGCTTCTCTCTCCTCAAGAACAAAGACATATAGCAAATGATACATTTCTAGGTCTGCTGGCTGACTTAACACTCAGCTGGGACACGTGGCACTACCGGGTTGGTTCTCCTCAGAAAGGTGGCTGAGTGAAAAGACAAGACCATGACAAAATGTGTTCTACAAGCAAGATGGCATAGGCACTCCGGCAGGTAATGATCTCGGCTAATAACAAGACATCGGCAAGTGAGAGAACAATGATCTCGGCTAATAACAAGGCATCAGCAAGTGAGGGAACAATGATCTCGGCTAATAACAAGGCATCGGCAAGTGAGGGAACAATGATCTCGGCTAGGAAGGACAACACTTGACTAAGCTGTGCCACACCTTGGCCTAGATGTGCCACACCTCGGTCTAGGTCATACCACTCTAGGACAAGATCACTTAGGTGCAAAGGTAACATCTCGGCCTAGATAATACACATCTCGGCCTTGGTGATGAACACCTCGGCCTAGATAATGACATCTCGGCCAATATGTCGGGGCGAAGGTTGAAGTCAAACAAAGTGGTTCCAAGATAATTCTAGACTGAAGACGACCTCGGCTAGACTCACACCAAGCAAGGTACAAAACATGCAAGAAACACTTAAGCCAAACAAATCAAGGTTTGCAAAATGCAACATATCAAGACAAGATCATGTAATATATGCAAGCATGACTAGAGTAGAGTGAGGGTTGTTACATTAGAACTTCCAAGAAAAATTCTGCTTGGATCCCATTATCGTTAATGGGCATTTTTACTTGAAAAGATACCCCAAAAGCAATGATCCCTTAAATTGCTGTTGGATGACTGTCTGCCTTTCTAATTTTTGTAAATGCACTTTGCTTCTGGCCTCTGTTTTAGTTATCTAGTGGGGCTTTCCCTAGCTTGTGTACATATATATATATATATATATATATATATTTGTATCATGAGTTTTGGTTTTTGAAGTAAATGAGTTGTGTTGGCAATTTTTATTTTTATTTTTATTTATTATTATTATTTTTTAACTGAGTGTCCAAATTAGATTGCTAATTAGTATCTTGTTTACTTTTTTGGTAATGCCCTTCTTTTATGGAATTATTTTTATTTTTTCTATCTTTTATGTTGTGTTTGATTGAGAGATTTGAGAAGGGATTGGGAAATAGAAAGAAAAAAGATGTGTGAAACTAGATGAAATGTAGGTATATTTTATTCTTATTTCACTTATATTTTCTCTTTTCCTTTGTAAATCCCTTCCCAAATCCTCCAACTAAACACAACTAAAAGATTGGGAGTCCTCTTTATTTAGGTTGTACATTATCAATACAATTTTAATTCTACTGCCAATCCAAAAAAAAAAGTATAAAATTGATATTGGAGTCGTACACACCTTTATCAGCCAAAACATCTACAACATAGAAGATGAGAAGCTATACTATTCTTCTCTCTTTCATGCATACGTACATTACCAGTTAATTTTGAACTTCCCAAATTATATTAAGCATGGCTTACTAAAAATTTTCCAACCCTTTTGTGTGGCTTTTCACATGTACTATTTGTAAGTTTTCTAAGTCAAACTATATTTTTCATTGAACTGAACAAAGAATACATCACTCACTTATATAGAATGCTAAATCCTAGTCCTAAACAAAATACATCACTGATATAGAATGCTATTAGATATAGAACACTAACACTAATTTCTAATCCTAAGAGGACAAGGAAAACGGAGAACACTATATTCTCACACCCCCACTCAAACTCAAGGTGTTTTAGCAGAAAACACTGAGAGTTTGTTAAGAAAAAACTAAAACCAAGCAGTGGTGTGAGTCTTGGTAAAAAAATCAGCAAGTTACAGAGTTGAAGAAACAAAAGGAAGCGAGATAACGCTAGACTGTAGATGCTGACGGATGAAGTGACAATCAATCTCAATATGCTTTGTTCATTCATGAAAGATAGTGTTATGAGCAATTTGAATAACACTTCGGTTGTCACAATAGAGAGAGGTCGGGGAAGACTGAGGGACACCTAAGTCAGATAGGAGACCACGAAGCCAGACAATTTCAGTAGTAGCATGAGCCATAGCACGATACTCAGTTTCGGTAGTAGAATGGGCAACAACAGTTTGTTTTTTGCTCTTTCAAGAAATCAGGGAATCACCAAGAAACATACAGAAACCAGAAGTAGATTTACGATCATTAACATCACCAGCCTAATCAGCATCAGCATAGGCCACCAAATCTAACGAAGAAGTAGAAGAGAATAGCAAGCCCTGAAAGATAGTATTGCAAAGATAGCGAAGAATTCGAAGCAAAGCAACCCAATGTGTAGAGCGAGGAGCAGAAACAAACTGATTAACCACATGGGCAGCATAAGCAAGATCAGGACGAGTAACTGTCAAATAGACTAAACAACCCACAAGCTCGCGATATAACGTAGGATCGTCTAGAGGAACACCATCAGTAATGTTAAGCTTCACATTAAGCTTAATGGGAGTATCAGAAAACTTAGTGTCAGTAAGTCTGGCACGATGGATAACCTCGTTGGCTAACCTCGTTGGCATACTTAGCTTGGGATAGAAAGTAACCCTTGGGAGAAGAAGCCACCTTAATACCAAGAAAATACCGCAATGGTCCCAGATCCTTCATTTCGAAGGTGCGGAAAAAATGATGCTTGACCTCAGAGATAGTAGTAGAGTCAGAGCCAGTGATGATTGTATCATCCACATATAGTAAGAGAGCAACAAAACCAGTCGAGGTATGTCTCAGAAATAAAGTAGAGTCGGAAGCAGAAGGATGAAAGCCAAGCTTGGTAACAGCAGTCTGAAAGCGATCATACCAAGCACGAGGAGACTGCTTCAGACCATACAGAGCACGCCAAAGACGACAAACTTGGCCAAATGAATGGTGAAGACTAGGGAGAGGACGCATGTAAACCTCCTCAGTGAGATGGCCATTAAGAAAAGCATTCTTAACATCCATTTGATAAAGAGGCTAAGAACGAATAGTAGCGACAGAGATCAAAGTACGAACAATAGTCATTTTGAAAATAGGAGCAAACATCTCTCGGAAATCAGCCCTCTGGTTTTATCTCTTTAAGTCGCAAGTCATGACTTCCTCTGTTTCTTCTGTGTTTGTCTGGTTCGAGCGAAGGTCTCGAGTTGTCCTTCGTCTGGTCATCTGGTTCGTCTCTCTGGTTCTCTGCCTCGCGACCTATTTGTGAAAACCCTAGCCTTTGGTTCGTGATCTGTCACTGGACTCGTGAAGTTGAGTCGTCGTCATCGTTGGTTCTCTCCTACTTCACTTCGCGCGATCGAAGAGCTGTCTATGCTAGCTGCTCCAGAGTCTACTTCAACTTTTGTCTTTCTCTCTCTCCCTCTCCCTCTCTCTCTCTCTCTGTGTCTCTGTGTGTGTGGTTCGAAGTTGACCTACTCTTTTCTTTCGTGACTTGGTCTTGAAATTATCAGTTCTTCTTTATTCTTCTAAGTTCCTGATTATTATACTTTGGCCCCTCAGATTATTATTTTTTTTTGTTGGTTATCACACTTTGCCCCATCTTTTCCTTCTGGTTCATCACTGATATAGAATGCTATTAGATATAGAACACTAACACTAATTCCTAATCCTAAAAGGACAAGAAAAATGGAGAACACTATACACGGTCTTGGGTAGAACTCACCCCAAAAGCGAGCTATTAAGGTGATGGTGCCCTCACGCTTATATGCTTAATATTACTTTAGTACTTAGGCGATGTGGGACTTCGCTTCACACCCTCCCTCACACCCAGCATGCTCACTTGGCAGCTCCTGCAGCATGTAGGCCAGAGACATGCACCCTACCCATCCTTGAGTACTCTCGCTCTAATACCATGTAAGTTTTCTAAGTCAAACTGTATATTTCATTGAACTGAACAAAGAATACATCACTGATATAGAATGCTATTAGATATAGAACACTAACACTAATTCTTAATCCTAAAAGGACAAGGAAAATGAAGAACACTATATTCTCACACTATTATGAGTCCTGCGTACGCTTATAGTGTTCATTGTATTGATATATATAGGAGGTGATACAAATATGTAATTTCTCTTGGTCAAAAAGTTGATACTTCCATCTGATCATAGAACAAGCCAGAAGGCCCACCGTTAGGCAGCAAAGCCAGCATCACGGGCCCTTTTGCACCTTGTTCAACAGTCAAGATCCCCCTATGATGGTTGAGGTTTGACAAAGCCAGGACTCACTGCATTTATAGCAATATTAGGATACTACTTTGCCAAAACTCTCGTGTATGCATTGAGAGCAGCCTTGGACATTATGTAAGCCGAAAAATTAACATGCCGTCCTTTGGTTTCCAACAAATCCTCCTTCAAATCCTCAAGATATTTCTTAAGCACCTCCTCCACTTTCTCTTCTGTAAGACTATCAGTACCGCTTAACTCCTTCTTGGCTTTTCATTTAAAACAAGCTGAAATATAATTGAAATGTTGTTATACAAAAGTAGCCAACCAAAAAAATAAATAAATAAATAAAAATTATGTTATATATATATATATATATTTTCTCTATATGATGGAAAAGTTTTCTTACCTCCAATTGCCCCAAGGTAGAGGAAACATTAACTATTTTGGCAGAGTCTGATAGTTGAAGAAGTGGAATAAGCTCTTCAGTCACTACCTTAGCTTCACTCCATAACAGTTTGTTCCTAGACAAGCTTCTCCCATCTCATAACTTTGCTCAATAAATTTCTCTGCTTTAAGATTTGAACTTACAATCTACATCCAAGTTGGCAATAACAAATTATTTTTAGAGAAATTGATTCATAAACAGAATTTGTACTAGCATATCATCTGTGCTATGCACGGATTGTGTTTGTAATTATCTATATATGTGAATTGTGATTTTTAAATGTTTATTTTTTATTTTTTTATTTTTTAAATGCCTTTTTTTTTCTTTTTTATATTATATTAAAGTTTAATATTTTGATAATAATCATATGTATTGAAATTTTCAAAGAATTAAATGTCTTTTTTTATTATTATATTATATTAAAGTTTAATATTTTGATAATAATCATATGCGTTGAACTTTTCAAGAAATTTTTGTTATACTTGTTCTTAATGCATTAAAGTGTTATTATGAGGGATAATAATCATATGTGTTGGGACTTTTCAAGGAATTCATGTGTTGGATTTCAAAGAATTTTTTTTATGCTTGTTCTTAATGCATTAAAGTGTTATTATGATGGTAAGACTTGAGAGTTCGGAGAAGTTAATAAATGCTAAGATTTTTTTTAAAAAAAAAAATCAAAAAATTAAGAAATTTAGATTGGGAGATTGGAGCTCCCACAAGGCTTGGGGTTAAAAATCTCCTTTTGCTTAATATATAGTATAGATGTGGCTCCAAACTCCATAGAGTTTGTAAAGTTGATTAAATAAAAAAGGATTATTACTCAAGCATAAAACTGATAAATGTTTTAACTTGCAACAAAACCACTACATATATTTTTAAATTATGCACTATATCTTGAAATAAGACAACATTGGTTGATGGAGATCAACCAGGTTTAGCCTCTTTTGAGCCTCCTCATCAATTATGCTTCCACTAATTCCTGCATTGTTTACCTATACAAATTTTTACTCAATTATATATGCTACTCCAAAATTGAGAGGAAATATGAAGAAAAAAAATTATATTTCAATTTAGCATGTTGTATACAAAAAGAGAAGCGAAAAAAATGTTAAATATTGTTGCTTGATGTGTGTTGAGTCCATCTATTAAAATTTAAGATAAATTATAAATATTCAATTTGAGATTTGCTTAAAATACAGATTACCTCTCATAATTTTGGAAATTACATCTCGCGCCCTTCAAGGTTCTAATCACATAACAAATGTCCCATTTTATTAATAAATTATCAAGTCAATTAACAGTTTTAATGATGTTATAAATATATTTCAATTAATAATTTAGGTAATTTAATTGTGTATAAGAGAGTAGTTAGAAATTTTATTTTTCCCATTAATTTTGTTAAATGAAAATTTTGACAATGGAATATTTGTAATTTTCAAAACTATAAGAAGTAATTCATATTTTAAGAAAATCTTAGAGGTGTATTTGTATTTTACTCTAAAATTTAATAGAAACTATTGAATTTGACATAATCATTGCCTCAACCACCATAGGCCAATGGCCTTGTTTGTTCTGGTGAACTAGACTAGATGAAAATAGCATGCTTAAGATTGTTAGATTTAGGATCATCAATTGACGTTTGAATTGGCTTGTATCAATTTTGTAATTTAATTATTTAGTCTAAACTTATGATTTGAATCCCATCTTGTTGTTTGGGATTCAATAGTCCCCGCATATGGAGAATATTATATCCGCGTGAACTATTAATCCAAATTTCAATTCTCTTAGTCAAATGTTAGATAATGCATTTTGCAAGATTGTTAGTTTAATTCCAAAGTCATATCTACCCAAATAAGCATGGCCTCCCTTAGTGCAAATCGTGAGAAGCCAATTTTGGGGGTTAGGCCATTGTTTCCCAATTTTCATGAGGTAGGCCCTTTCCAATTAAATCGGTTTTAGGTTTTAGTCTGGACCAGAACCAGACCCGATTCAATTCAAATTTCAAAAACTATTCTTAAATGAGTTTTTATTTGTTTTTAATATTTTTTCCCCCCACAATTCAGTCAATTTTTTTGAATTTTTAAATGCATCTAATTTAGATGCTTCAAAAACAGAAAATAAATTGACTAAAATATAAAAATAAATTGCTAAAAACAACGAAAATTCAAATGAAAAAAAATATATATGTGCATTTTTATTAAGATTTTCATTTGATTTTATTAAATTTTCTTTCATAGTTTTGTTAATTTTTAGTTTTTATTTTTTTTTATACTTTTTAAATGCATCTAGTCTTGATGTATCTAAAAAGTTTTTTTTTTTAAAAAAAGTCTAAAATATGAAAAAAAAATCACTAAAAATAAACAAAAATCTATCTAAAAATAGTTTCTAAAAATTAAAACTAAACTCTAAATGGATTATTTGAAAAACGACAACTCCGTGCATGAGACACTCACTAAAACATATGAGAAATAAAAGATGTAGCCAAACAAGTTACATAGGCTTTAAATCTTACCAATATGTCAACCTTCCCAAATTTATTTTTGATGAAATCAACCATGGAAGCAATACTGGCCTGGTTTGTCACCTCAAGCCAGTGTAAAAGTATATGAGATAGCCCACAAGCTTTGAGATTTTTCACAGCTTCGAGACCACATTTCTCATCTCTTGCCGTTAAAATCACCATTATCCCATTAGAAGCTAATTGTCTGCAAATCTCTAGCCCAATTCCTTTGTTTCCTCCAGTAACAACAGCAATCCTGAATAAAAAATAAAGATGTGAAAGTGAAGAAGATTGAGAATCAATCAAAACATGTAGTTGAAGACTTAATTTAATTCAAAAGAGTGAATAACATTGTCATATGAGATATGGTATTAGTACCTCTTTGCTTGTTCCATTTTATATGAATATGGTATTTGCAGAAATGTAAAAATGGTGGGTTTGTATATGCTGAGGGTGGTATGGGTTTGGAGGATATTTATAGTTGGTTTTGCTGATTTTAGCCTGTTTTGTTTTGGATTGTTGCAGTGTGACACTAGACTCTGTCAAATAAATATAGATGTTTATTAGTATTTTGTCGTATGGGATGACAACATTAGCCCATATCCATTCAAGCAAAACAAAAGAACACGTATGCTATGAGATCATCAAAATTAATTGTGTAAATTACATTATTAATCCTTCTAATTTGAGTAAAAATGTCACTTTGATTCTCGTAATTTTAATTTGAACAATTCGGTCTTATAATGTGATCCCTCCATCAAGCATTACTAAGATTTTGAACAGCAAAAACCACATGCAAACTTAAGGGGCCCAAACAAATTATAAAAACCACCAGTGTAACGAATATATTACACCGATGGTCCCCATAATTCGTTTTGAATTTCACTTTAGTCTCTCGAATTTTATACAAAGTCATTTCCCATTTTAAATTTTAGTGGTAAGTGACGTAGGGGCCACATTGCAGTAAAATTAAAAATGTAAGGACAAAATTGTTCAAATTAAAAACTATATAGATTAAAGTAATACTTTAAATTACGGAAATTAATTATACAGTATAATTTACCCAAACTAATTAGTTTACTTCTTTAATGCATTCCATTCAAACTCTGTTACTTTTGTCTAGGGTTTGACAAAGATGGAATATTATAAAAAATGGTTATTAGTAATTATTTATGTGACGCCCCGAAATAAACCCAACATGAATAATACATCAATCATGCACATTCCTCAATTACAATCATTCTCCATTCTCTACCTCAAAAATATCCAAGGTTTATACAAAGATTCCGTATGCAATTATACATTCAAAGATATGAAAACACGTGAATCTATAGCATGTGAACATATGAACTTCCAGGTGAAAGTAAAACAAAAGAAATGCCCTTATGGGCTTACATCTTCCAAGGCAATAGCCTGGTTACACAAAAGTAGTCTCTTGAACCCATACCAAAAATAGCCCTTAGCTTTACAAATATTCACAACAAAATAAAGAGCACACTACTCTTCTCAAAACATTTCCACGCCCTCAATTCGGCGGGTTCACCACATCCTTACCCGCACCAAAACCCATAAGGGTGAGCATAAAACCCAGTAGAGAATTCTAACAAAGTATATACAGTTATGCTAAACTTCTCAACATCAAATGTAAATGTGTTACCATGCCATGCCATATATCCTTATAAGAAAGTTCATTTCATGCACGTTTAAAAGTTTCTATCTTTACAACAATCATATGAACTCTCAACATTTTTCCCAAAATTTTCAATCATTAATCAATAGGGGTGGTAAATATGACACTGGTAATCCCTAGGCTGGTGTCTGTAAGTAGACTCTACAAAGAGAATATCAAAATCATGAGTCTTTTGGAGACAAAAGTGAAATCTGAAAATGAAGCTAAAATTTTTGAAAAAAGCTTGAAAAACTGGAATCTTTTGTCTAATTCACAACCAGATAGAGCTGCTAGAATTGGGATATGTTGGGATCCTAATTTTTGTAATATTGTTAGCATTAGGATGGCAGCTCAGTTTGTTTTTTGTAGGGTTACTATTTTGGAAGGGGATACTAGTTTTTTTGCTATTTTTGTATACGCTGAAAATGAACATATGCTGAGATTGCCCTGTTTTGCTGAAATTTGCTCTTTAGTTAAGAATCGTGTGAGTTCTCCTTTAATATGCCTTGGTGACTTCAATGCTGTTAGATTCTCTTATGAAAAATTGGGTGGTAATGCTAGCTGGAATAGTTCTAAGGATTTGTTTAATAATATGATTCTTGATGCTGACCTTGAGGATTTGTCTTATACTGGGTGCCAATTTACTTGGTCCAACAAAAGAAATGAGGGAGCATATATCACATCCAAGATTGATAGAGCTCTTGTGAATGAGAAGTGGCTTACGAGTTGCCCTAACTCTTCTGCCCTCTTCTTGCCTTCGGGTAATCACTTTGGATCCTAAAGTATCTAACTTTAGGAAACCATTTAAATTCTTTGATTTCTGGGCTGATCATCCAGATTTCATTTAGAAAGTTGATGAGGTGTGGAGGAAATACATCAAGGGTTCCCCTATGTTTAGGGTTTGCCAAAAGCTGAGAACCCTCAAGCCTATCTTGAAAAATCTAAATAAAAAAGAGTTTAGTGATATATCTACTAGAGTGTCCCATGCTAAGGACCAACTTGTTAGTGCTCAAATCAAACTTGACAAAGACCCTCTCAATGGTGATCTTCAAACCCATGAGAGGGTGGCCTATGCAAAGTATGTGGATCTCAGTAGTGTGGAGGAAAGACTTGCACATCAAAAGTCTAGAGTCTAGTGGTTGGGTTATGGGGATAGGAATTCCAAATTCTTCTTTAGAACTATTAAGGGAAATATTAACAAGGGTAGGATCCAGAGTGTTGTGTTGAATGATGGTGTTAGGATGCCTAAAAGTGAAGAGATTTGTGCCACATTTGTGAATTCCTTCACTGATCTTTTTGGGAAACCGTTCTCTGATAATTATGATGGCTATGATAGAATTACCCAACTTGTCAATAAGAGGGTGCCTGTGGATCAGTTCAACGATCTTGCCAGGGAGGTCTCTGATAAGGAGATTATTAATGCTTTCAATTCTCTTAAACCTAACAAAGCTCCTGGCCCTGATGGCTATTCTGCTGGTTTTTTCAAGAAGTCTTGGCAGGTTGTGGGAAAGGACGTTGTGGTAGCTATCAAATCATTCTTTTGGTCTAGTGAGCTTCTCCAAGCTCTCAACAGCACAACAATAGCCCTTATTCCCAAAACTCCTAATGCTGAGAAAGTTGGTGACTTCTGGCCTATCTCTTGTTGTAACACTTTGTACATATGCATCTCTAAGATCATAGTTGATAGGATTAAATTTGTCTCACCTGACCTCATTGACCCTGTGTAATTAGCTTTTGTCCATGGTAGGAGAATCTCGGACAATATTTTCTTGTCTCAAGAGCTTATGAGAGGCTATCACAAAAATTCTCCTACCCCAAGATGTGCAATGAAAGTTGACATAATGAAAGCTTATGATAATGTTAGGTGGGATTTTGTTCTTGATGTCCTTAGAGCTATGGGTTTCCCTCCAAATATCATTGTTGGGTTAAGGCTTGTATTACAAGTCCTTCTTTCTCCATATGTATCAATGAGAGCCTTCATGGGTAATTTAAAGGGGCTCGGGGTCTGAGACAAGGTGACCCCATGTCCCCTTATCTTTTTGTTATGGTGATGGAGATTCTTTCCAAAATTCTTGCTGAAAAATCTACCCATCCTGATTTTAAGTTCCATTGGAGGTGTGATAAAACTAAAATTGTGAATCTGTGTTTTGCAGATGACCTTATGATTTTCTGCAAAGGGGATGTGTTTACTGTTTTGGTAATTAAGGAATGGTTAGATGAATTCCAAAGCCTATCTGGGCTGTCTCCTAGTCCCCATAAGAGTCATATTTTTTTTTTCGGGGTGTGAGAAGAAGTTGCGTGACAAGCTTCTTAATGTCGTCAAGTTTAATGAGGGTTTATTACCAGTGAGATATCTAGGTGTTCCTTTAATCTCAACTAAGTTGAAATCTAGTGATTGCGACAAACTTTTTGAGAGAATTACAAATAGAATCAAGAGTTAGACTAACAAATGTCTTACATATGCTGGTAGAGCTCAACTGATTCAATCCATTCTCTTCTCGATGCAAGTGTATTGGTCCTCGTTGTTTATCCTCCCAAAGAAGGTTGTCAAATCTATTGAGAGTCTCTTTAGATCTTTCTTTTGGTCTGGTTGTGAGCTTAGGAAATATGGGGCTAAATTGTCTTGAGAGCATGTCTGCTCCCCCAAATCTGAAGGGGGTCTTGGTTTTAAATCCATAGAGGTGTGGAACAAAGCTGCAGTGGCCAAACATATCTAGTTTCTTTTCTCCGGAGGAGAGCAGTCTATGTGGTGCCAGTGGATGAAATCCTATTTACTTAAAGGTCAGAGTCTATGGAGGGTTAAAATGCCTAGTGACCCTTCTTGGGTCTGGAGGAAAATTCTATCCCTTCATCCTGTCATTTACCCTTTGATTCTGCACAAAATTGGGAATGAAGGTGATGTTTTCTTGTGGTTTGACAATTGGCATCCTCTTGGATCTTTGTGGGCGAGGTTTGGTGCTAGAGTTGTCTATGATACTGCCTTTGGGATGGATGCTAAGGTTAGTAGGATTGTTAATAATCGTTCTTGGAGTTGGCCTAGGAGAAGAAGGAGCTTCTTACTGGAGTTGATTGAGCATACCTCGCTTACATTTACTCCCAACTCTGGTAATGATACTGTTATTTGGGTGCCGTCTTCTGATGGTAAGTTTTCTATAAATTCAACTTGGAATTGGTTCAGGAAATCTTTTACTAAAGTTTCTTGGGAGAAGCTGCTGTGGGGTCCTCATGATATCCCTAAGGCAAGTATGGTTACTTGGATGGCTGTTTTGGGGAGATTAAACACAGGGGATAGGCTTAAGCTGTTTTGTATATCTCAAACCTCTATGTGTGTTTTGTGTAATGACCCTTATGAGGATCATAACCATTTATTCTTTGATTGTCCCTTCTTTAGTCGAGTTTGGGAGAGTATTAAAGGGAAACTTAATGTGAATTGGCCCCATCTCCTTTGGCCTGACATCGTTCAGTTGGTTTCTAAACGGTCAAAGGTGAATCTCTTAGTGTTGTGGTCACAAGACTTGCATTTACTTGTACTGTGTATCAGCTTTGGATTGTTAGGAACAATTGCATATTTAGAAAGGAAAAGATTCCTGAAGAGATTATGATTAAAGGCATTGTGGATATGATTAGATTTCGAGTAATGTCTATTACTAACCTCAAATTGCATCCTAGTGACAGTTGGTTTTTGAGTTCCTGGAGGTTGCCTAACAATGTGCTGAAAGCAACAACAAATGGAATGAGAGTTGAGAGTTCAGTAAATTGTGGGTTGAGTGATGGTATGTCACGACCCAAACCCAGCCCTATGGGTTTAGCACCGTAACCGGCCAGTAATCCGAGATTACCGAAGGCCTGTAGAACAGTAGTATAGTAAAACAGAGTACAGGGCCTAGCGGAAGCCAAAACAGTAAATAAATAATGTCCATTGAGCTGTGACAGTCTGTATGCCAAAAAGATTTTTCAAGCATTCACACAAAATTTACAGTCACACAGTACAGGGACCAAATCCCTTGATAACAGTACAGTTAATAGTTGACAGTCTATACAGTAAACCAAACAGTACGGAGACAGACGGGGGAAAAACAAGACACCCCAAAGCCATAGCATGGCAATTCGGAACCTCACAGTGAGGCACAAAGGCTGGCTTGACAAAACTGGAGTCTAACCCGCACTCCTAGCTCCGATCTGGTGGCTGAGCACCTACATATATATATAAACAGTGAGCTAAAGCCCAGTGAATAACATAATGCGTAAAGGGGTTAAGAATGAAATGTCCTTACAGTATTGAAATCAGTTCATTAACAATACTTCAGTCTTTCAGTCAGAACAGTTATTCAGTCATATGTGGTACATCCATTAGCATAGCAATAAACAGTAGGTCTTAAAGACCGAACAGTAATGATGGCCATCAATTAGTAAACAGTAGTGGTTCCACGAGGGAACCGACAGAGATCTCTGTAACAGTAACACTCAGTAACAGTAGTTGCTAAGGATGCCACAATACAGTTCAGAATAGAGGACATACATTCATTCAATTAACAGTAACAGTTCAGAAAGCAGTACAGTTCAATTGTTCAGAAAATAATCATTTTGAACATATCTTTACACAGTTGTTACTCACAGAGTTTGGGTTACAGTATGCTAAAGCGCGCCTCCCCAGTCGCCAACCCTACACAGTTAACAGATTGAACACACACTAAGCTACACAGTTGGGAGATAACATAACTTAACCCCTAATGCTTCGGTGTGTTCTACATCTATCCTCAACAAGATGTCTAAAACTAGGCCTAAGAATGCCTAGAATGGAATGAGGATGCAAAGATGTGATCAGAAGGCTGTTTCAAGATTTGTAGAAAAACAGAGTCCCGCTCGAGCGTAGGTTTCCCCGCTCGAGCGGTTATGCAACAAAGGTACACGCTCGAGTGTCAACTTTCCCGCTCGAGCGTACTGTAAAAGTATTGGATGGGTGAAATCTCCGCTCGACGCCCGCTCGAGCTTGAGACATGACTCCGCTCGAGCGCTCAATCCTCCGCTCGAGCGGACCGTAAAACAGTGCAGAGATACTGGATGCTTGGATTCCACGCTCGAGCGGCACTTCCCCCGCTCGAGCGAAAGTGCAGAATCTGGGAATTCCAGATTGCACCTCCAAGCTCAAATTCACATTCAAATGCATCAAAACCAATCCTCTTGGGCCCATTTTCTGGAAAACATTTATAAACACATAGAATATCCTAGTTTAAAGCTCAATTTTGAGAAATCAAAGCCCAAGGGTGTTTAATCGAAACCCAATTTCAAACCGTTTTTCAAGAACAATATGAACATGCAAACATGCATGAATTCAAATCACTTTGAAGTTCCAAATTGATGGTCTAAGAAGCCAATTGATAAAAAAACAAGTTGAAAACATGGACCATTACAAAATCATGAACATGCATGCACCATTTCACCATGAATTCAACTCAAAACTCATTAATTCAAACATGCAAGCATGGAATGAGCTCTATATCAACATGTATGAACTAAAACAAGGCTTATCTCTACAATTAAACATGGACCATGCATGAATCAACTTAAAGACAAACCAAAAGGATGAAATTCATACCTAGGTTCCTTAATTACTAGTCTTGAGGTTCAATCTAGCAAGAACTCCTTTCAATTCCTCCAATTCCAAGCAATTCTAAAGATGAATCAAGTTGAATCACTCTTTTCCTCTTACTCTCTCTCTAGTCGGCAATGACAAGGGAAATGGCTGATGAAGTTATGTTGTTCAAGTGCAATGAGTTCAAAGGTGTATAGGTAGTGGGCACTTAAGGCTAGTTTGGTAAATAAGGCCAACCTATGCAATTAACTCATTTTAATCTAATTTAATCATACCTAATCAGTTTTCAAATAATTATACCATAAAATCACATTAATTATGAGGATCCTAAAACATCAATCAATTCCCGGTTCGGCCGCCGACAAGGCCTTCAATTAGCAGTTTAAACGTAAAACACGAACAGATCAAATAATCAATCAAACAGATAGATGCACAATTACACAGATAGACTCAGTCAATTAATTCCAGATTCCAGTCAGTCAGTTCAGTACTTTAATCAGTCCAATTATCAGTCATAATCAGTCATTAATCGGTAAATAGTATGAGGGTTGTTACATGGTAGCACAAATTGAGTGTTTTCTTAATCGTTTGCTCATTTTGTAGGCACATGGATAAGATGGAACTGCTAGCTGTGAGTGATAATAACCAATCTCAGTGGGTTGAGTGTTATGGGAGATAGACAAATATCCATACCCCATTTCTACTAGCCATATTGAGTGTTTGTTATATATTCATGTCTACTTATCTTCCTCTGTTTTGCAGGTACATGGATCTGAAGTTTTTTGAGTGGAGTGAGAATCTAAATTGTGTGTTGAGTGATGTGAGCCCAGAAAATGTGTGTTTATATTTTATTAATGTGTGGTTTTTCTATTTCCACTTATTTTGGTCAGGCTATTTTAGCTTAAGGAAGGGTGATGCATTACTCAAAGGTTGTTGGAATGAGTGGCAATTTTGTGTAAGGAAGAGCTCTCTCTTTGCTGGTAGCAATTCTTATTGGAACAATAGGGACACGGTTTGTGGATGTAGGATTGTGCGAGGCTCCCTTAATCAATGGAAGCACGGTTTAATACATTATGCGGCTGTAAAATAGGGAATCACTAAAATTCGAAAGCATGGAAGCAAGTTGTTGGCTGTAGGGAGCGCCGATGGAGTCAAGAAATGTGTTTTATTTCCTATATATTTAATTGTCTATAGGTTGTGTTTATTAGTTTATTTGGGTGCCTACCCTTGCGGGATGTGCAAGGGATGTTTTGTTCTTCGGGGTGACCATTTATGCTGTGACAGTGTTCTCGATTCTTATGTTGGGTTCCAAGAATACGTCTCTTTATGGTGCTGGTTGCTGTCGTTGGTTTATTGTAAAATTGTTTGTGAGAAGTTTAGTTTCTTAGTTGTTTGGTATTTGTGTATGGCCTTTAGTGTCTTTGGTTAGGTCTGATGTTGCTCATTTTTATTTTTATTTTTTCTGATGTATAGTTGTGGGTAGGGCCTGGGGCATGCCCCTTGTATTTTGTGTTAGCTTTTTGTTTTTATTTATGACATACTTACCCCAAAAAAAATGTAGACTCTATGAGTACTACCAAACTGTCATTTTTACCGGTATTAACCGGAAGGCTTGACACCTAACCGCGCGGTTTTCTGGTCTTTCACCAAGGACACTCGGGCCAACTTATCAAATTCAACTACACCCCCTATCCGGACTTACCATGTATTTACCCCATTCACATTTTCATAATTCTCATTACAATATGATCTTTCTCAAAATAATTGTCTTTCCAAAATATGTCAAGGTGCACAATAATAATAACTCAATTGAAATATGATCCAACGATTACTATTCTCAGAATATCTCTACAACAATAACAATCAATCCATTTCTCATTTCTTCCCTTTAAGTCATTTCACAAAATACCCAAGTGTCTTCAACACACCATAACAATTTCCCCATCATACACAATTCTTTTATGCATAACAATTTGATCATCACAAAAGTATATCATCATGCATTCAGCTATAGTCTTTGAAGCAAAAACTCTCCATTTCAATGTGCGTATCCCAAGATGGTCATTCTTTTCAAAACACTCATGAAGTCTACATTCACCTACTCATTTTATCACAAGAAGAATAAAAATAGCATAGATGTTTCCTTCCTTTCCCAAAATCCCCAATTTCTAGGGCTTTTATAAAAAATCTAACATTTATTCGTTTCAAGGTGAAAACCAACCCAAATCACATCTTATAAGTCAAATGAAGAGAGAGCCCCTTAGGAAGAGCAAAAGATTTGAGATTTTAGAAACCCATATTTGAAAACTCTCTTTCTCTTTCTTCATTTAGTGCAAAATTTAAAACCAACACAACTACTTCATAGCAACTTCAAAATCAACATTTTGTAGCAAAACATATATATATATATATATATAAGAATTCCCTACCTCAAAGTAGAAGCCCAAGGAGAAGGGCTAGACAAAGGTGAAGCTTTCCAAAAAAAAGGCAAATCCCACTTCTTCTTGGATGGAAATGAAGATCTTGAAGAGCTCAATCTTTTTGTCTAAGGAAGGAGGGTGAGAAGATCACTAGATCTAGGTCAAATATAGAAAGAGAGAGAGAGAGAGAGAGAGAGAGAGAGAGAGAGTATTTCTAGAGAGAGAAACTCTCAACTTAGGGTTTGGATGAAAAATAGATGAAAAGGTTATGTAAAAAGTCGCTTTTACGATATGATATACGCGCAGTCCGCTCGAGCGGAGAGTTTCACATTCGAGCGTCAAACACAACAACAACAACAACAACTTGCTCGAGTGCAAAGAGCACTGCTCGAGCGTGGATTACACCCGTCCAGTATTTCACAGATTGCAGACAGCTGCTTGAGCGCCAGAAGGGCCGCTCGAGCGTAAGAAACGCCGCTCGAGCGTGAAAAACACTGTTGCAGCACTTTTGCAGAGACACCCGATACTGAAATATTGCAAAATCCACTTGAGCACAAGAAGGCCCGCTCGAGCATAAGACCGAAATTCTGGACAACAAGATTCTAGACCGAAAGGCAACCAACATGTTCTAAACACGCTCAAGTCATTCCAAAACTCAAATTCAAGAGGTGTAAGGAGGAAAGACATAACCGGCAGCATCAAACAACAAGATTCGGATCCAGAATACCATGACAGTTGGGTAGAGGCCCGGGGTCGCTATAATTTAACTTTCTAATCCACTAGGGAAAAATCAACTAACATTATAAAAAGAAAAAAAAGAAGAAAAAGAGAAAATATTATAGATCCCTTTATGTTTTTATTTAGAAAGTAAGTTGTCTCTAGTGGACAATCAACTTGTGGTTAATTCATAATAGTGTCTTACATAATCATCTCAAATATTATTCATCACACACATAACCTGCTAATAATTTAGAAACTTGAAAAAGTAAGTTTATCAACAGGACTCAAATACTTTTTTTTGAATATTTAAACATGACTCAAATACTTAAACACCTTAAAACTTTCCCCGTTTTATAAACTTGAAAAAGTAAGTTTATCAATAGGACTCAAATACTTTTTTTTGAACATTTAAACATGACTCAAATACTTAAACACCTTAAAACTTTCCCCGTTTTATAGAGAAACTTTTTTAACATATTTTGATTGTGCAAAATGTCCATACTATTACGTTATTAATATATTGTTCTCACTAATTGTTTTGACACGTTATTATGTAAGAACTTTTTTTTAATTGCATTTATTCATAAATTCTTTTTCACTTACTTATATTGCACTTAATCTAAATTATTTTCTTATATCAATAAATCTTATGAGTGACATAATTACTAAAATATCCCTACTAATAATAGGGTAAAGCGCATTAATGTTCACATTGATAGTGTAAATGTTTTATAATGTGAACATTCACACTATCAATGTGAATATTCACATTGTCAACGTGAACATTCATACTATTAAATTTATTTAATAAAAATGTTCACATCACCAAATTGGTAAGGGTTCAAAAAATATTTATAAGGATAAAATTATTTATAAAATACCTTAAATATGATAAGTAGGATTTAGGGGATTAAATGTCTAAAATAATAAAACTTATTGAAATATAAGAATATTTTATGAACTAATTATTGAAAGATGATTTTTTTAAAAATAAATTTCCCTTTATTGTTTAGAAATATGTCAAAATAAGCAATATATTTTTTTTCTTTTGAAATGATGATGTGCACAAGAAATATGACTAATTGTTTGTTATTTGCAATGTTGGGATTTATGTCATTGAAATAATCAACAATGAATGCTTTGCCACTATGAGTGTGAATTTGTTTACACAATGTAAACAACATATGTGGAGGGATAAAATGCTTGCCCAAGTTCAAAAGGTAATTAAACAAAGTGGCCCAAAGGAAAGGCCCAGATAGATTACTAAGGGGCCCATTAGAGACAACTGGCGGAACAATGGCATGTGACTGAGCGCATGAGGAGCAAGAAGATCAGTGGAATACCAAAGGATCGTTGGATTCATCTTCATCTAATGGTGGAGACATCAAACAGCAAATACAGAAACTTAAGTCAAGCCTACTAAATGACACAATCGTCCAATCAGCTTGATCAGATGAACATAGCACTTGGCAAGTTGCCCACTAACATCTGATGCAATCTAAGCTGTCTGAGAGACGATGATCCAATGATTAAAGATAAAAGCAACATGGCCGCTTGCTTGACTAGACCCAGACGCGGGTCGAACTCTCGAATCAAACATTAATCCAACGAATGGGATTTAAGTCAGGAATATTATAAAAGGCGAAGCGGGTGAAGCAAAGAGGACAGACCGGAGGTAATCCAAGAACCCTCATTTAAATATAAATTTCCTATGGCCAAACAGTATTCTAACTTGATGATCGGAGGGTCCTTTTGACCAATCTTGGTCGGAGATGATCACTAACGTTTTTTGGTTTCTCTTGGCAAAGTAAAGGAATGGACATGTCATCTCACTTCCTTGTGAAGAAGAATTCTTCCTTCCACAATATATAATAGAGTAATTCTATTTACACACCACAAAATCTGTTAGTATACGCCATTTTCTCAATGCACACCACACACATTTTCAATTTTTTTGATTTCTTCTCACTTCACACCATCAATTATTACTATTTTTTTTTAAAAAAAAAAATCCCAAATTACCCTTAGCTTCTTCAACTCTCTATCCCAAACCCTTACCTAACCCTAACCATTACCGTCGCCAGCCATCACCTCCTCAATCGCTGTATTTTCCCTCTCGCGCTTTGCCTCATCTTGTCATCGCCCCTACCTTCTCTAGCCTTCATTATTTTTCTTCTACCCTTTCTAGCCTTCATCATCATCTTTCTTCACCTCTCATCGCCGCCCTTACCTTCGCAATTTCCAACGGCAATAAGGAGTTGCAACGGTGGTAGGAAATAGAGGCAACCCCATCGCTCCCATTCTCTTCTCTTCTTCCTCATCACCACCAACATCATCATCATCAACATCTTCTTCTTCTCCCGAAACCATAACCCTAGATCTAGATATACCACCACTGCTAACCCACATCACTGTCCACCAGCCACCACCGCAAACCCACATCACTATCCACTAGCCACCGCCATTGTCATCACCACCCACTACCCATTGTCCCCTCCTTTCTCTCCTCTTCCTTCTCTTATTCTCCTGAAACTTTATATCCACCATCGTTGCCAAATCGCAACCCACCACTATTTCTTTCACGTCCCACCATTGTCGCCAAATCGTGACATGTCACCGCTCTCTGAAAATCCTAGATCTAGGGTTAGGGTTTCGAGAGAGGTGAATAATAATAATAATAATAATAATAATAATAATAATAATAATAATAATAATAATAATAATAATAATAATAATAATAATAATAATAATAATAATAATAAGAGAGAGAGAGGGAGAGAGAGAGAGAGAGATACGAAGAAGAAAAGGAAACAGGGACTAGGGAGGTGACCAACGAGGATGGTCGTGATGGTGGGTACCCGTGATGGTGGTCGGAGAAGGAAAGTAGGCGGAGGCTGGTGGTAGGTGGTGGAGTCCAAAATAGTAATTTTTTAAAGGATATAAGTGTAATAAGAAAAAATTATGAAAATGGTGTGTATTGAGAAATTTGGTGATGTGTAAATAGAATTTTCATACATAATATTTAATTGACTAACTTTGAGCTTTTGGTAGAATCACCCTATTGGTTCAACCAATGAGGTGTTGTATATTTTTCAGATATGTGTGCATAAATTAACACTCATCTTTTGAAAGCCCATTTTGGGTCTGGATTTTGGTAATTTGTATCATTCAAATTTTAGTATTTCTCCATATTTATGTAAAAAATTAAATTAATCAGATATTAATATTCTCATGTTTGGATAATATTAATCTTAAACAAATAAATAATCTATTCTCGATATTATACTTGTTCTTCATTTTTTTTTTAAAAAACTTAAATATAATTCAAATATATTATTACCAATATCCAATTAATCTAATTTTTTTACATAAATAATCTTTTTTTTTTCTTGGTTTAGAATTTTCAAAAATAGCTTTTTTGAATTTTCAATCTTTTTTTAAAAA
This sequence comes from Camellia sinensis, assembly GCF_055761805.1. Lineage (NCBI taxonomy): Eukaryota > Viridiplantae > Streptophyta > Magnoliopsida > Ericales > Theaceae > Camellia > Camellia sinensis. The sequence continues at coordinate 70,730,141 of NC_138973.1, read as the reverse complement.
AAAATAGTAACTTTTTAAATATTTTAATTATTTTAAAATCTAAATACACTCAATAAAATAATATAAATAGACTTAAAACCAAAAAAAAATAACTAAAATTTAAATGATTGAAATCACCAACACAAAATCAAAATGGGCTTTCAAAAGACTAAACTGGGCTCCTTCAGTTGGACTAGAGGTAGGCCTCCTAAGAGTCGAACCTCACTGCGGCCGACTCCTCTTCCTTCCTATTCCTGTTTTGATTAGGTAGATTGTGGGATTATAAATAAACAAACTCCTGTCCTGTCTTCACTTCTTTTTTCTGTGTCATGGCAAATTGGGCAGAACTTGTACCAGATTTTTTGATTACAATTTGTTTCTTTGTTACTAATGGAGTTTGAAATCATATCCTTTTTTTAAAAAAAGAAAAAATAATTTTCTATATTCACTTTTACTCTTGTGGATGTTATTTTCTATATTCAATTTTACTCCTGTGCATTGTTTTTGATAGTTATGTAAACAATTTTAATTATCATAGTTTCTTTAACTTGTTTGCTTGTAATTCAGTTCTACTTTTATTTTAATACTATGGACTTCATTTATGATTGCACAATGTTACACAGCATGAATCTCTGGAAGTCTTTCCGAAACCATTGCATTTGTTGTTAGATCCTATGAATGGATCCCGTTTAGGAAGTGTAGGCTCTTAGCAGCTTCCTCCGAGAGACAGACTTAATTCTAACGTGATGGTTGCTTTTATGCAGGGACAAAACCATATTTTCTTTCTTGGGTATACAATGTAGGGGATTGGGGCAAGGTTGGTGGATGCAAAAAGACTATGATCTTGATCTACTTTCTTGTGGAATCTCACCACAAACAAAGTAGGGTATGAAAAGTCTAGTTCAAATACTGCAGAGTTATTCCTCTGTTGTGCTAGCATGAGCTTCATGACATTGTGTTTTATTCAGTTCCATTTGTTGAGATTTTTGAGCTGTTTTGTTTCTTGTGAGTGGTTAGTTTTTTTTTTTTTTTGGTCATCGGCAAAGAAAGTAACATTTTATTAATTCTAATTAAATATTTACATACAAATCATGACATTTTCAATATTATGAGCTCCATTGGATGGAGCCTGGATATCTTATACAAGGTAGTCTTATCTGCATCCCCTTCTCCGACTCCAAACTACATTCTCATGGTTATTCTGGGAGCTAGTTGCCAAGCACCTTGGTTTTTGGAGGCCCGAGAAAGGAAAATGATAGAACATAGTAGAGTTAAAAGGTCCAATCCGCAGCAGCTACCACACCACACCACACCCATCCAATCCCAAAACTAATGACCGAAAATGGGTAGAAACATAATAACATGAACAAGAAGTAGCCAATGTAGATCAATGCTCTAACAACTCTTCATAAACAGATAGCTCCTGAGTGCAAAAATTTGAATCTCCCCCAGTAGAGCAGTATAAGAGCAGCTACAACCATATCACAAATAGTTCATTATAGGGTGTAATCGAAATACAAAATCAGTGACATTGGTTGATTCGCATACAACCTTCCCTTTTGCCTAAAGTAAAATTTTGAATTTGATATTTTCCACCACCTCTTCCCAGATAGGCTACAGACCCTCAAAAATTAACTTGTTCCTAGCAGTCCATATATTCCACATGATCGCAAAGGGGATGATTTCCCAAACAACCTTTTTCCTTTATTTTTCCATCCTCTCCACCAATCAATCAGTGATTTAATTGAGATAGGAGTCACCTGTTAGGATTAGGCACACTCAAAAATCAATCACGTACACAGAAAGGAGACACAAAAGATTTACGTGGTTCGGCAATAGCCTACGTCCACAGAGAGATATTTCTCACTATAGAATTATCTCGGAGGGAGATTACAATGCACACATCATAACCTTTTATAAAATTCACTCTCTTACAAACAGATTATACACTCTGTGTTTGTTACTCACACACTTTCTGTGTTTCCTTTTTCTTCTCTTCCTCTCATCATCTATATATACACGGGGAGAGGGAACAAAGTCAAGTAAAAGTAGTTATTGGGTTTGCCACCTGCCCTCTTCCCTCCTACTTCTTGACTTGGAGCCAGCCTTCATTAGTCCTTTATGTGGGCTGGAGCTAACAATTCTCCCCCTACATGCCCATATGGATAACTGACTTCTCACTTGAAGTCCATCCCGATCAGATTCTTGCAAACTTCCAGTTTGTCTCTGGTGACAACTTTGGTCATCATGTCAATTCTTGTTCATGTGAATCTTCACTAGCTTCATCAACTACTTTTCCATCACTTCTCATATCCAATGATATCGGACATCAATGTGCTTTGTACGTGAATGGTACATGGAATTCTTGCTCAGATCAATTGCACTGTGATAGTCAATGTACCTTGTACTATTCCTGCTGTAGACCCAATTCTTGGAGAAACCACTTTAACCACAATATTTCCTTTCTAGCATCTGCGGCAGCAATGTACTCTGCTTCTGTTGTAGATAAGGCAACACACTTTTGTGGTTTGAACTGCCATGAAACAGCCCCCCTGCAAAGGTGAACAGAAAACCTGATGTAGATTTTCTACCATCAAGATTACCTGCCATATTAGCATCAGTAAATCCTTTCAAAATTGGTTCAGCTCCCCCAACACATAGGCATATCTTTGAAGTCCCTTCAAGTACCGAAGAATCCATTTGACCACCTCTCAATGCTCTTTTCCTTGATTGGCAAGGAATCTGCTCACAACGCCAACTGCATGAGCTATATTTGGCCAAGTACACACCATTACATACATCAAACTTCCTACTATGGAAGAATAGGGGACTGCCTTCATTTCTTTCCTTTCAGAGCTGGTCGTGGGACACAAATGCTTTGTCACCTTGAAATGGTTGGCCAGTGGTGTGCTGATTGGCTTGGCATCTTTCATATTAAACCTTTCAATCACCCGTTTAACATGTTTCTCTTGTGAGTGCCATATCTTCTTGGCTTTCCTGTCACAAAAAGTCTTCATGTCCAAAATCTATTATGCCAGGCCTAAATTTTTCATGTCAAAATACTATGAAAAGTCCTTTTTCAACTTGTTGATCATAAGAATATCATGTCCGATGATCAGCATATCATCGACATACAATAGTAGGATAATGAAGTTTCCATCCGAAAACCTTCAGAAGTATACACATTGTTCTGCTACTGTTCTTTTGTACTCGTGATCCACCATGAATGAATCAAACTTCTTGTACCATTGTCACGGCGCCTGCTTCAGGCCATAGAGACTCTTCTTTAGTTTGCATACTAGATTTTTTTTTCCTTTAACTTCAAATCCTTCTGGCTACTCCACATGGATCTTTTCCTCCAAGTCACCATGGAGAAAGGCAGTCTTAACATCCATCTGTTCTACCTCCAGATTCAAGCAAGCTGCTAATCCCAATGCTACTCAAATGGAAGGCATCTTCACAACTGAGGAGAAGATCTCATCAAATTCAATTCCTTTCTTCTGCCCAAAACTCTTGACAACAAAGCAAGCTTTATGTTGAAGTAGTTTTCCATTGCCATATTTCTTCAACTTATATACCTATCTGTTCTTCAAGGCTCTCATGCCTCTTAGAAGTGGAACAAGCTCATAAGTGTGGTTTTTCAGCAAAGAACTCATCTCCTCCTTCATGGCTTGCATCCAACAACTTTCTTTGTATGACTCTTTGCTTCAGAAAAACTGTCGGGCTCCTCTTCATCAGTAATCAAAATATACTAAAAAGCGAGATATTTGGTTGATGGCATGACCGCTCTTCTAGATCTCTGCAACTGAGGGCAAGTTGCCTCTGGTTGAAGGGGTTGCTCCCCCTGCTTAACACCCTCTTCATCCAGGTTTTCATCTCTTTTCTCCTGATCCTTAATTTCTGGTATAAGATCCTGCAACTCTGGTACTTCTTGTTGCACATCATCACATCTAGCATTTTGTGATGGCTCGGGATATGGTAAAAAGTCTGGAGTGATGACATCTCTAGACTTTGCAGATTTCTCAAAATCTACTATGGTCTGGTCTTCATGGAACACAACATCTCTGCTCCTGAACATGTTCTTGTTCACTGGGTACCACAACTTGTACCCAAATGCTGCATCTAAATAGCCCACAAATATACATGGAGTGGACTTGTCATCAAGCTTTCGTTTGTTTTCCTCGGAGATATGTGTGAATGCCTTACACCCGAAGACTCTCAAGTGAGAATATGATACCTTTCTTCTGGACCAGACTTTCGTAGGTATCATAAAATTCAACGGGACTGAATGAGACCTGTTGATGAGATAATAGGATGTACTAGCAGCTTCAGCCTAGAATGACTTTGGTAACTTTGCCATTCTGGACATGCATCTGACTCTTTCAACAATAGTGTGGTTCATCCTCTCTGCTATACTATCGTGTTGTGGGGTACCGGGAACTGTTGTCTCGTGCCGGATACCTCTACTAGCACAATATGTTTCAAAAGCATTGAAAGTGTACTTGCCACTATTGTCTGTGCAAAGACACTTCAACTTCTTCCCTTGTCTCTCTTTCCACCATTGCATGGAACTCTTGAAAGTGTTGGAATACCTTATCATTCATCTTCAGGAAATACACCCACAACTTCCTTGATGCATCATCAATGAAAGTTAGAAAATACTTGCGGCCGCCAAGTGACTCCACTTCGATTGGGCCACAAACATCCGAGTACACCATAATGAGCACTTCTGTTTTCCTCTTTCTCTTTGAACTGAATGATACGTGATGCTTCTTTCCATAAAGCCAACAATCACATGACTTGAGGGCACTCCCTTTGGATAAGAGTATCTTGGATTACTTTGCCAACAAATGTAATCCCTTCTCACTCATGTGAGCTAGTCTTCTGTGCCACAAGTCTGGCAACTCCTTGTCTTTTACTACATTAAGAGTTCCCAAACCGATCTTTGTTTGATTCTTGTACAGTGTTGAAGACATTTCTCCTCGGGCTATTGTCAAAGCTCCTCATGTCAGCTTCCAACGGCCATTTCCGAATGCACTTGTATAGCCCTGTCGGTCCAGGGCGCTTTCGAAGATAAGATTGAGGATTAAATCTAGAACATGCCTCACATCTTTAAGAACTAGCTTGTATCCGACATTAGTCTGAATACTAATGTCTCCAATACCCGCAATCTTCGAATAACTATAATTCCCCATTCGAATAGTGCCAAAATCTCCAGCATTGTACGAGCTAAAAAGTTCTCTATAGGAAGTGACATGATAGGATGCATCTGTGTCTATCACCCATTCTGTGTAGCTGTGGCCAGCCACGTGAAAGTAGTCTTCCTGTTCACCAACTGCAATGAGCGTTTCATTAGTTGTTGTGGTTGTCGTGTTCTCATCTTCTTTTGATTTACTGCTTTGGCATTTATCTTTCCGGCTTGGGCAGTTCCTCTTTATGGGACCCTCTTAGCCATAGTGAAAACAAGTAAAGTTGGAGTTTCCTTGACCTTTGTTGTCTTTGGATTTACTTCTATTGTTCTATTTACCTCTGCTCTTACTTCTTCCACTGCTCATTTCGCTAGCTTTCTCTTTGTCTCTGCCTCTGCTTTCTGTGGCAAGAGCATGGGTCTGATTGCCTTTCATGTCTTTCCTTCTTGTCTCTTCATTGTATATGGCGTCTATGACCATACTCATGGTCAACTTCCCATCTGATACAGAGTTGCTGAGAGAAACCACTAATGTCTCCCAGCTGTCCAGTATAGAACTGAGCTATAGTATGGCTTGCATTTCATGGTCCAAGGACATCTTGACGGTTGCAAGCTGATTCACCAGATTTTGAATTCACTGGTGTGCTCGGTGACAAACACACCATTCTTCAACTTCAGATTTACAAGCCTTCTCATCACCAAGGCTTTGTTCCAGGCAGTCTTTGACTGGCATATTCCTTCTAACATTGTCCAAAGGACATATGCATCTATCTTCTAGGCGACATAGTGGAACACACTATGATTTATCCATTGTCTGATTTGACTGACAGTCTTCCAGCTCATCTTTATCTAGTTTTCATCCTTGTCTACTTCTGGTTTAACCTCTTTTAGAGCAATAGGGTCTAACAAGTCTCTACAGTATGAGATGTCTTCCATTCGTGGCTTTTAGATTCCATAATTGGAAGCATTTAATTTGATCATCAATCCTGAAGCTGAAGTAGATTCTTCTATTGTCTTTTTACTTTTTAAAAAAACTCAGATTCAAAAATCTGACCATATGGATCTCTTCAAAATGCTCAAAATATTTGGAAACCATTATTGGATTGTCAAAATCGAACTTCAAATGGCTCAGATCTAGACAAAAATGAGTTTAACAGTTCAGATCTGTAGATGTACCTTAGCCGCATAGCACCAGATAATCCTTCCACTTTTAGGCTCGATCAGATTGGATCAGGTTAACCCAATTGAATGATCAACCATTGTGCTAACGTGGTAGCCACATGGTGATGACCTGTCGCTGACGTGGCTGACAGGTGTTGTTTGGCGTGGCACCGACTGGCTGATGACTTGGCGATGACGTAGTGACATGTGTCGGTGACGTATCTAATAGGTGGCGTCTAACGTGGACTGTCTGTCTAATGACCTAATGCTGACGTCAGCTATACCCAAAAAAGAAATCAAATTCTCCAAATAAAGCTCGGAGGATTCGAACTCCTGACCAAGGAGTTAACGCCTTAAGGATTAACCACTGAGCCAAACTCACCCTTGTGCTATTATTTTCCCAGACCAATATTTAAAGTATCTGGGTTGGCTACAAAATGGTCGTCTTCAACCTTTAGCCTCGAGTGGGATTCTAGTTTAGAGTTAACTTTATGCGCCAATTGTTGACCACTGCATGTGGGTTACCCCGACCTTCATTTTGCCTCTTCTTTTTGGGTCTGGACTCCTCTCGTCGAGATCTTCCTCCTAATATGCTCAAAAGTGAATTTCGAGCAACTTAATTTCTGACAGTTTTGGAAAAACAAAGTATTCGAGCCTCTGTTTTACCTTCTTGTTCAACCTGAGCTCTGATACCACTTGTTAGGATTAGGCACACTCAGAAATCAATCACACACACAGAAAAGGAGACATAAAAGATTTACATGGTTTGACAATAGCCTATGTCCACAAAGAGATATTTCTCACTATAGAATTATCCTGGAGGGAGATTACAACTCACACCTCATAACCTTCTATAGAATTCACTCTCTTACACACAGATTATACACTTTGTGTTTGTTGCTCACACACTCTCTGTGTTGTCTTTTTCTTCTCTTCCTCTCAGCATCTATATATACACGGGGAGAGGGAAACAAAGTCAAGTAAAAGGAGTTATTGGGTCTGCCACCTGCCCTCTTCCCTCCTACTTCTTGATTTGGAGCCAGCCTTCGTTATTCCTCTATGTGGGCTGGAGCTAACACCACCAATGACAAACCCCACCATCTTAGGATAGATGCCCGAACTTTCCAAACAACATGACATTCAATTAGGGGATGGTTTGACGTTTCAGGCTTATCATTACCACATAACCAGAATTTGAAGCTACAGAGACTCTAATCCTTAGGAGCCATTATGAGGTTTTAACTTTTCAAAGCCAAGCTGGCCATCCAAAACATTGAACTTTAAAGAGGGAAACACTTGACCACCATTCAATTCAGCTAGGGAATAGAGAGAGTGAACATAAAATTTTCTTGAGGGTTCTACCATCCAGCGCATCAAGTCCTTTTTTTTTATTATCGGTTGAGAAGTTGGATACAAGGCTATAAAAGACACCATCTTTTTCTTTTTTATGCGAGGTCAAAGACACCATTTTTTGGGGGGTCTTAAGTTAACAACACAATAATAGTTTAATTGAAAATGGCTCAGAAGAAGATGTTAGATTCAACTAATGTGTACTTGTCTTTGTAAAGTAATTAGCTATATATAATTTGTATAGCATTATTCAACTACTAATCTTGAGATTGACTATAGGATGGAGATAATGTTATCCCTACAGTGGATGTGTATATGTGTAAATAAATGTATAAATAAAATAAAGGGCAAATTACAAACACTGCCCTCGAGGTTTGATAAAAATACAGATTTCCCCCTGAGGTTTGAAAAATTACAAATTGCCCCCCGAGGGTCAAATTTTCATGACAAATTAGGAGAAATTATGTGGGAATCTGTATGAAATAAAAACCTCAGGGGCAATTTGTTATGGAAATATAAACCTCAGGGGGTGGGATGTAATTTCTCAAACCTCAAGGGGGAATCTGTATTTTCACCAAACCTCGAGGGGGGTGTTTGTAATTTGCCCTAAAATAAACAACAAAATAAAAAAATAATTAATTCAAAAAATAATTATATAAATTAAATTTCGAATCAATTGTTTACAAAAATTTCAAGTCGAGGCTTGTGTTGGACACAATCTCCTTAAAGTAGATTTCGCCCTCGCTCCGGTGCTTCGAGATTTATTGGCGTCTTACTTTCTAGGATGCAACAACTAACACTTGATTTGCAATACTACAAAATCAAGTCTGGCAAACCAAAACTTTGCTATGACTTTCTCTTTTTCTTCCTAAAAATAAATGCAGAACGGATGCAGAAACACGAGAACAAAAAGAGGAAGAAGAAATAAGAAATGCTCTCCAAAAATTCGATTGGAATGACATGTTAGAATGCAGGCTATTTATAGGAAACCTAGTGGCTTTCCAAAATAGGTACCAACAGGAAAAACCTGTCCAAAACAAGAATAGATTTGTTCGGGTGGAATTTGTACCTATTCGAGTGGACTTTATGAACCTGTTCGGATGTGTTTGGCGAAGAAAAAAAACTAGACCAATTTGTTTTGAATTTTGAACCCAAAATTAAAAATAAATAAATAAATTACAAATATTTTTGGCTCAAAACTATAAGTATTGGGCTAGACAAGCTCAACATAACCTCACACCTGTGCCCAGCCCAGCCCGATCGACTGACCGGATGGATGGAAGGCGGCGGCGTACGCATGTGGTTTTTGTTTTGGGTTCAATGGGTCTAGCCCACTTTACCCACAATCTCACCATTCCATAAACTTAGGTACCCCTTAGGGGTCATCCCAAGTATCCTAAGATAGAATATATATATATATATATATCCATATAAATCCTTAAGTTTTTCCAATGTAGGACAAGCACATTTCACAAATGTGCATGAAACCTACCTAAAGCCATATCCGCGAACCCAAAAATGTGCGTTGAATTATCATTCATCCAAAAATGGTTTTGAGCAACCAAATACACGATGTTATTCCCTACGCAACATTAAACATGAATCCAATGAGAAGCGTTAAAAATAACGCTTGGGTCCCACCTTAATTAATGCTCAAAGTTAGCAAAAAATAATGTTTTTCAAAGCCATTTTTCAACAATCCCCCACATGAATGGAATTCACGATAACGAACATGCAACAAGATGCAGACAAAGAAAGAGTGCATTAAGAAGATACACCACATTGAGATAGGTAGCTTTTGGCTTTGGACCTCCTCTAGTGAAAGCCTATCGAACTTACTAGCTAATCAGTGGACGCGATGCCTTGAACTGTTCAATTATTTGTATAAGCCAAGACAATAGACTACACATAGTGTATCCACAGACACAGTTTGGTTCTTATGATAGTGTTCATTTTGGCCTTGAACAACACTTGGTAATTCATGAGTGCTCTAGAGAATTTAGCCTTCTCAATTCTCAAAGAACTGGCCCAGTTCACACTCATGTAAGTGACTTCTTATTTAAGAGTATCCTGTTATACCTTACTTGAATGTCCAAGCTATAAGAATCATTAAAAGCAAAGCTTGTCTTACTAACGCTGCAGGTATCACACTTTTTATCATAAAAATGGATAGGAGAAAACCTCCTTAGTGATACGTGAAGTCATCCATAATTCGATTGTCCCTTTGAACCTAGATCTTGGGATCTCCAGTCAACTAGGTTGGATTTCCATTATGGCGACTTTTAAGTAATTGGCTTTAATTGTATTCCCCTCGATAAATGATACACTTGCTCTCTCGATAGCCCTTTAGTCAATGGATCCACAATATTCTCTCTTGACTTTACATATTCTATGGAAATTATTCCATATGAGAGCAAATGCCTAACGGTATTATGTCTTCGACGAATGTGTCAAGACTTATCATTATACATACGATTATGTGCCCGTTCTATTGATGCTTCACTATCACAGTGAATGCATATAGCTAGCACAGGTTTAGGCCACAGGAATGTCTTCTAAGAAATTACGAATCTATTCTGCTTCTTCTCTTCTTTTATCTAATGTAATAAACTCATATTCCATTGTCGACCTTGCTATGCATGTCTACTTGGAGGATTTCCAAGAGAATGCAGCACCTCCCAGGGTAAAGACATATCCACTAGTGGATTTTGAGTCTTTCATATCCAATATCCAATTTGCATCGATGTACCCCTCGAGTACTGCTGGATATTTGGTATACTGTAAGTCATAATTCTAGGTATGTCTTAGATACCTAAGTACCCTAATTATCGTTTTCCAATGATCGGATCTTGGATAACTAGTGTACCTACTCAATTTGTTTACAGCATAGGCTATATATGGCCTAGTGCAATTCATTAAGTACATCAAGCTTCTGATTATCTGAGAGTACTCTAATTGTGATATGCTTGCACCTGTATTTTTTGACAAATGAAGACTATTGTCAACAGATGTTTTAGTAGGATAGTCGTCATGCTTTCTAAACATCTCTAGAATCTTCTCAACATAGTGAGACTGAGATAAAGCATATCCTTCAGATGTTCTAGTAATTTTTATTTCTAAAATTACATCTGCTACTCCCAAATCTTTCATGTTAAACTTTTTGTTCAACATTTTCTTTGTGGATTTAATCATGTCATTATTGCTTCCAATAATGAGCATGTCATCCACATAAAGACAAACTATGACATAGCCTTTGTCTGTACTTCTATCATAGACGCATTTGTCACATTCGTTTATCTTAAAACCATCCGAAAGCATAGTGTGATCAAACTTTTCATAGCATTGTTTTGGAGCTTGTTTTAATCCATAAAGAGATTTGATAAGTTTACAAACCTTTTTCTCTTGGTCGGGAACTTGAAACCCTTCTGGTTGTTCCATATAGATTTCCTCATCCAACTCGCCATTCAAAAAGGCTATTTTAACATCCATTTGATGTATCTCCAGATTATACAATGCTACAATTGCAATTAGCATGCAAATAGATGTTATTCTTCTCACTGGTGAATAGGTGTCAAAAATAATCGAGCCCTTCCTTCTGTCTGTATCCCTTAACAACAAGCCTAGCCTTGTATTTATCAATTGAACCATCTGCTTTTATCTGTCTCTTGAATATCCTTATATCCAAGAGGTTTACACCCTGGTAGAAGATCCACCAGTTCCCAAGTATGATTTTGCAGTATTGATTCAATTTCACTATTCACGGCCTCTTTCCATAATGGAGCTTCAGAACTTGGCATTGCTTCCTTAAAGTTTTGAGGCTCATTTTCTAACAAGTATGTCAGAAAATCTGGACCAAATGATTTAGAGATCCTAGCCCTTTTGCTACGTCTAGGTTCATCTGTTTCATTATCATTTTGGTCTTCACTGCCACCTATAGCAGCATCAAAAGTTCTTTTATTTGAACTTGTCTCTTCAATTTCATTGCAAGGAAAAATGTGCTCAAAAAATGATGCATTCCCTGACTAAATAATAGTGTTTACATCCATATTATGATTTTCAAATCTATGAACTAAAAATTTATATGCACTACTATTATTTGCATAACCAATGAACACACAATCAATGGTTTTTGGTCTTATCTTAGTCATTTTGAGAGTAGGGACTACTATCTTGGCCAAACACTCCCACACTTTGAGCTAATTGTAGGTATGTCGTCCACCTTTCCATACTTCATAAGGTGTTTGATTAATTTTCTTGTGGGGTACCCTGTTAAGGACAAAGTTAGCAGACAAAATCGCCTTCCCCCGCAAGTTCTAAGGTAACCCTAAACTAATCAACATGCCATTCATCATCTCTTTATGAGTTCGATTCTTTATCTCAGCAACTCCATTTGACTGAGGAGAATAAGGTGCAGTGGTTTGGTGAATAATACCATGTTCAGAACAAAATTCCTCAAATGGTGCATCATACTCACCACCTCTGTCACTCTTCACTATCTTAATAGTTTTGCCAAGTTGATTTTCAACCTCAAGTTTATATTGCTTAAAAGCTTCTAAGGCTTCATCTTTACTTCTTAATAAGTAAACATAGCAATATCGAGTTCAATCGTCAATTAAAGTAATAAAATACTTTTTACCTCCTCTAGTTTGAACAAATTTTAAATCACAAATACTTGTATGAATTAAACTTAGAAGTTCAGTATTTCTTTCTACTTTATTAAATGATGTCTTAGTGAGTTTTACCTTGACACAAATCTCAAACTTATGATTAGGATTAAACTCTAAGTTTGGCAAGCATTCTAAAGAAATAAATCTATGCAAAGAATTAAAATTAACATGTCCTAATCTACCATGCCATAAAAAAGAAAACTCAGCAATATAAACAAAAGATGTGTTCTTATTATTAATAGCCAAATTTGGTACAACAGTTAATACATTGAGCTTAAAAAGCCCATCACTCAAGTAACCTCACCCCACATACATTCCACTCTTGGATAGTACAACCATATCAAATTCAAAGACTAATCTAAACGCATTCTTGATTAACAATGACCCAAAAATCAAATTCTTGCAAATCTTCGACACATGGAGTACATTGTTAAGAGTGAGTTCTTTTCCGAAGGTCATTTTCAGCACGATCATTCCTTGTCCTTCCACAGTTGAAGTGGAGGAGTTTCCCATAAAAAAACTGTTCTCCACTTTCCACTACTTTGTAGGTTGTGAACATCTTCTTATCTACACAAATATGGCGGGTTGCTCTAGTATCCACCCACCACTCCTTGGGATTGCCCACCAAATTTGCCTCAGAGACTACTGCAACAAGATTGATGTCCGCCACTCCATTGGAAAGATAAAAATCCTCGGTTATGTTGGCTTGTGCTAGCTTTTTGCTTGAACTCTCTCCATCACTACAAACATGACAATCCTTAGGATGATGTCCATCTTTGCCGCACACAAAACACTTGCCATTGAACCTCTTGTTAAACCCGTTGTTGATCCCTTTATTGATCTTTACTAGTGGATCTTTGTTTTGGACCATTGCCATCATGCTTCCGTTTTTTGTTGTTAAACCTTGACCCTTATCCATGTTCCACAACATTTACTTTAGCCTGCATGACATCGTTTCTTGACTTCTTGTCGGAACCACAGTTGTCCTCGTCAATTCTGAGCTGCACTATTAGTTTCTCTAATTTCATCTCCATGCGCTTATGCTTCAGATAATTCTTGAATTCTTTCCAGGATGGTGGCAATTTTTCAATGATTGATGCTACTTGGAAAGATTCATTGAGAACCATCCATTTCGCATAGATGTCATGGAGAATTAATTGGAGATCTTGAACCTGGCTAATAACCATCTTGGAATCTATCATTTTAAAATCCAGAAAGCTGCCGACAACAAATTTCTTTATACTGGCATCCTCTGTCTTATATTTATGATCTAGAGATTCTCATAGTTCTTTTGCAGTGCTTTTGACACTATACACATTATACAGTGTATTGTCCAATTTATTAAAGATACAATTCCGACACAGAAAATCACCATGTTTCTATGCATAAACTGCGACAATCACTTGCCGGTCAGTTTCTCCCTCGTTTAGCGTTGGAGCTTTTTCATGAGTAAAGTGAGCCAAATTCAATGTTGTAAGATAAAATATCATTTTTTGTTTCCATCTTTTAAAATCATTTCCATTGAATTTTTCTAGCTTGTCCTCATGATCCGAAGTCATCACTGGCACAATGGGTGTGGGGGTTAAAGTAATAACAGTCTCAGTACTGTTAGTAGTCATATTCCTAACGAAATAAAAATGCACCAATCACAAATTTATACAAAATATAATTTACACATAAAATATACAAAATAATATTCTGTAACAAAATTCCAATGATAAACAGTATATGACTACTATGTTATCAAAGAAATTATTAAACAGTATATTACTACTATTTAAGAAATTAAACAGTATATGACTATTATTTAATTTCTCGAAACAAAATATTCGTCTGTTTACCACACAAATTTAAAAAAAAAGAAAAAAAAAGAAAAGGAAATCTTCTTTAAGATTATTATCCCCACAGTGGATGTGTGTATTTTTAAATAAATGTATAAATAAAATAAATGACAAAGTAAAAAAAATAATTAATTCAGAAAATAATTATATAAATTAAATTCCGAATCAATTGCTTACAGAAATTCTAAGTTGAGGCTTGTTGTACACAATCTCCTTAAAGTAGATTTCGCCCTCACTCCAATACTTCGAGATTTATTGCCGTCTACTTCCCAAGATGCAACGACTAACACTTGATTTGCAGCACTATAAAATCAAGTCTGGCGAACCAAAACTTTGTTGTGACTCTCTCTTTTTCTTCCTAAAAATAAATGTAGAACAAATGCAGAAACATGAGGACGAAAAGAAGAAGAAGAAAGAAGAAATGCTCTCCAAAAATTCGATTGGAATGAAATGTTGGAATGCAGGCTATTTATAAGAAACCTGGTGGCTTTCCAAAATAGGTACCAATAGGAAAAACTTGTTTGAAATAGGAACAAATCTATTTAGAACAGAAACAGATCTGTTCAGATGGAATTTGCACCTATTCGAGTGGACTTTATGAACCTGTTTGGATGTGTTTGGGTGAAGAAAAAAAATTGAACCAATTTATTTTGAATTTTGAAACCAAAATTAAAAATAAATAAATAAATTACAAATGTTTTTGGCCCAAAAAGATGAGTATTGGGTCAGACAAACCCAACCCAACCTTACACCTTGCACTATGCACTCACGCCCAACCCAGCCTACCCGACCGATTGACCGGACAGACGGCAACAACAGTACGCGCGTGTGGTTTTTGTTTTGGGTCCAATGGGTCTAGCTTACTTTACCCATAACCTTACCCTTCCACAAACTTGGGTATCCCTTGGGACCCATCTCAAGTATCCTAAGCTAGAATATATATACCCATATAAATCCTTAAGCTTTTCCAATGATGGGCAAGCACATTTCACAAATGTGTAGGAAATCCACATAAAGCCATATCCACGAACCTGAAAAGGCGTATTGAATTCTCATTCATCCGAAAATGATTTTGAGCAACTAAATACATGATGTTATTTACTACGCGGCATTAAACATGAACCCAATGAGAAGCGTTAAAAATAACGCTTGGGTCCCACCTTAATTATTGCTCAAAGTTAGCAAAAAATAAGGTTTTTCAAAGCCATTTTCCAACAGATAAAACTTGACACAAAATTCAACAGCCAAATAGGAGGGATGATACCTCCCCTTCTCCACCAGAGAGATAGTCCCAAGATTGTCTTTCTTGGCAGAGTGTTTTTTTGTGATCATTCATTTTCCTAGTGCATTAGTTTAGATGATTTTTATTAGAGGCATACAACTGCACTGTGGTTGCAGCCCTTAGATGAGTTGCTTGGGCTTTAGTGGTTGTAGCTACAGCTGTGTTTTCTACTGGTGCTTCAACTATGATTGTTGTGTTTTCATGACACTTGGACACACTTGGATACATAGACTTGATACTCTTATCAGTTTTGTTAATATAAATATTTTTTTGTAGCACTAATTAACAATTGCAGACACAAATATAGGAGATCTTCACACAGGTTCTAGGGCTTGAGTGACCTGGTCATGTTTGAACATATGGATTAGGTCCTTCTCTGACAAATGTCTTTGGAGGTGGATCTAGGCAATCATAAGAGCAGGCTCATCTCATCCAAACGCAAGTCCAAGAGCAACTTAACCAACATAAAGTACAAATGGAGATGCAAGTGAAGGAAATGATGATGTTATGTTTAGTTAGATGCAAGGCACAATCCAAGCTCAACAAGCATGAATAGAGTAGTTGGAGTCTCAACAGGCCATGGGTGGGCCTGTTGTACTAGCTACTATACATGTGCATTCACAACAACAATCCCATGCATACACTGTATCGTTTAATTACCATCGTTCATCTGAGGACATGAGTAAATAGTTAATTATGAAATTTTTAATATGACATTTTATTTATATTATTTGTTCTTGTCAAATGTAGGTTCAAATATCAAAGAAAGGAAATAAGAAGAAAAAACAGATAGGACAAACTCAAAGTTAGAGGGACTCTTTATTGTTGTAAGTTTGCTTATCTGTCTACTTGGCTATTTATGTACTAATATAGATACTAATATCTTTTGTATACTTGGGAGTTTGAATTTTAGTTTAAAAGTCAGAAAGTCACTAAAAATATCAAAGAGTTAACTATACAAAAAAAGCCAAATATTTTTCTTTTCTCTATACTTTGTGTAAGTTTTTCTCATAAAAGGCCAAAAAGTAATCCAAAACATACTAGTTTTTAGATAAATTACAAATGCAACCCTTGAGATTTGTCTAAAATACGGATTATCCCTATAGTTTGAAAAATTACAAATATCCCCCTAGTTAGAATGTTTTATTTAAAAAAATTAATAGAAAAATAAAATTATTAACTACTCTCCTATACAACAATAAAATTAACAATAAAATCATCTAAATTGTTAATTGAAATATGCTTCCGACATCATTAAATTTTTTTAATTGATTTGATGATTTATTAATAAAAAAAGGCATTTGTTATGCGATTATAACTTGAAGGGGCATGATATAATTTCTAAAACTATGGAGAAAAATCATATTTTAAATAAATCTCAAGGGATGTAATTGTAATTTACCCTAATTCTTTTGGGAAATTCTATTTCCACATACCAAATTATTTCTGTGTGCATCTTTTTTCAATTCACACATGTAGTAATTTGATTTTTATTTGTTTATCTCAGTCCACACACTTCACATCCCAAATATACTCTTACTTTCTCCGTCCACATCCTCTCCTTCCATCCTTTCCCCTTCCAAAAACCTTAACCCTAACTACACTAGCTACCGGCAACGACGGTAGCGATGACATCAACCACCGCCTCTTCCCAGCCTCTCAGCCACTCTCACACAGCCCCTTACGCTACCATCACCTCCATCGCGATCTTCTCCCCTAAAAATCCCAACTCTCTCTCTCTCTCTCACACACAAGGTTCAGGTGTGATTAAGCTCATTGATTATTCGATTTTGTCTCATAGATACACACACACACACATATATATATATATATAGATTTGGATTTGGATACTGTGTCTTAGGGGTTGAGAGTTAGAGTGAAGAAGACAAACAATAACCATGTCGCTTAGGCCTAGTGCGAGAACCAAGGTTCGCCGGAGATGTGTATAGAGAAATTGATCTTGAAGCGCAAAAGACTGGTATTACAACGGACTCTTTTATTTTTACTATTTCTGAGGTTAATTTATTTGGCCTTGACATAGAAGTTGTCTTCTTTCTTATGACTGCTACAAGTTTTTCTTTGTAGGCTATTCTGGATAATTGCATTATGCACTGTTTATAACTTGATGATCTCTTTCATCTTGCAAAGAACATGATTCAACCACAGATTATAGATTTTTGGAGAATTAATATTTAGGAAGGAAATGGATTTGAAAATTGGATTTTGATTGTCTCTTTTTCTTACCCTTTCTTGTTTTGCTAAAAATGGGATTCAATCATGAAAAATGAAAGAAGAAAGAAAAAAAAAAAAAAAAGGATTGACAGTTACATGTTGAAAATGTATCTTCTAGTAAATCTAACTAATAAATTATGGATGCATACAAGCATGATTCAATTTCATTTTTCTGGTGACCTTTTTTTTTTTTTTTTTTCTTTTGGGTGATTGAATCCATTTTGATTTGTATTTTTGAAATTTTAATAAAACTTTTAACAATTTTGTTAATATTTTTAGATCTATTTAACAAAAAAAGATATTTCAAACTCTGTATTTGAGATGATGGTGGGTAAGATGTGTATGGAGAAATTGTGAGATATGTGGGTGAGATGGTAATTTTGTTAAAGGATAAAATTGTGATTTTGAAAAAATTCTTTAAGTGTGTGAAGTAAGAAAACTTGGTGTGTGTAAATAGAATTTCCCAATTCTTTTACCTCATAAAAACTAAAAGTTACTAAAATACGAGAATCCATTTATAATTTACCTTAATGTAAACCTAATCTTTTTCGAGATACAATCAAACGTACATGTCAAACTATCCAAAATGTTGAAAGTCTCTTGAAGCAATGAAGGATAGAGTTTTAGTAATAACAATCTTATAGATTATTACTAATAAATATAAAATATAAAAAAATTATAATTTTTTTATATATTTTAAATATTTTAAATATAGGATAAAATATATTTATAGTTCTTAAAATATGTATTTCTTTTCATTTTAAACTTCTAAATTTAAATTTTGTCAATTTCGTTCTTAAATTTTTTAATTTAAGTCAATTTGGTCCAATTCTAAACAGACCGTCTAAATAGTTAATGAAATAATAATAAAATACACACATGATCCTTAAACTATGTATTTTGTGTCATTTTAGTTTCTAAATTTTTTATTTTGTCAATTTAGTCTTGAAACATTGATGGAGAAAGTAAAACATAACCTTACAATATTAAAGGACAAAATTGACAAAATTAATATTTTAGAGATCAAAATGATACAAAAAATATATGTTAAGGACCATGGTTGAAATTCATATTTTTTCCATCAAGGATGTAAACAACTGTTTGAAATTGGACCAATTTAATTCAAATTGGCAATTTTGAGAACAAAATGACAAAAGGTAAAACTTAAGGCATCGTTTGGGAACATGCTATTTAGTATTTTTTTTTTACTTTTTACGAAAACATATATAAAAAAATAAAGAAAGTGGTGTGACAATATATAATGATTTTTATAACTTTTTAATTAAAATTGAAGGTTACTAAATGGGGCCTTAGTATACTAAGGCCAAGTTTGGCATCTACTAAATAATACAAAAAGTCAAAAAGTCAATGTCCTGTTTAAGTCACATCATCTTATTTAAATCACATCACCTCTTGAACACATTACATCAAACCCAATCCAAACCCAACCTATATAAGCCAATAAGTCAAAAAGTGTACTTTTTTAGAACATCTCAAACCAACCCTAAATAAGCAAACTCTAAACAATTCCTAAATTTAAAAAAACTATTACTGAAAAATTTTATAATATTAATTCTTAATATTTATAATATATTTTTTTTAATTCTTTTTAGGGTAGTGTCAGTGTAATTCAAAAAAATAAAAAAAAATAAAAAAAAAGTTAAACATGGAAAGTGGGAAACGAAGAGAGAGACATGAAAAGAAATACCAACCTTGTATTTGGTTAAACAATTTGAAAAAGAATTTAAAAAGAAAAAGAAAAAAAATATATGAAAATCAGTAAAATGTAAATATATTTTATTTATATTTTATCTATTTAAAAAAAATTTAAAAAATTTCTAACCAAATACAGCTGAAAAAAAAAAAGAAAAGAAAAAAAAAAAGGTAGTCAGACGTTAACTGTGTAAACTCTGTTAAGATGAAATGTTTTGAGTGTGGTGGACCTCTGCTACGTGGCTGGTCTTTATAATTGGGACAACCCATGCACTATCGTTGACTACAGCGAAACCAAACCCACCTAGGTATATTTCCTTATTAAAGAGTATTAATGGAATTTACTATCGAGTTTGGTTAGGAAGTCCAAATAATTTATTAATTTTTGGGTAAATTAAAAATTTATCTTTTAAGATTTGATTAAAATATGATCACTTTTTTTGGTTATGGAAATTACATTCTAACCTTTGAAGTTTCTAATTTCATATCAAATCACTTATTTTATTAATAAATCATCAAGTCAATTAACAGTTTTTAATAATGTTATAAATGTGTTTCAATTAATAATTTAGGTAATTTTATTATTGTATAGAAGAGCAGTTATGAATTTTATTTTTTTAATTGATTTTGTTAAATAAAAAATTCTAACAAAGAGATATTTGTAATTTTTCAAATCACAGTGGATAATATGTATTTTAAGCAAATCTCAGAGGGTGTATTTGTAATTTACCCTTAAATTTGCTATCAAACTTCTCATATAGGTATGAAACCTACACATATGTAGGTTTGTGTGAATCCTCCAAGAGATTTGATAAAAAATTTGATAAATTATTTGATATCCATAACATTTTCTTTTACTATTTAGTCATGAATTATTTCAATTGAATTTAAACTTTATCTGTGTGAGCATGGTAAATTTAAACTTGAACGACGTGAACATGGTAAATTTAGTTAGGCAGAAAGGAAATTGTTTAAAATAGATCATAGAATTGTTTTTAGTGTTCGATAATACATGAAAAGTAAATTAAAGGATAAAATATAATTGTACTCTCTAAAATATTCGTTCATTATCATTTTAGTCCTTTAATTTAATTTAATTTTTTATTTTTTATTTTTTTTGGGTCCTCAAAATTGTCAATTTAAATTAAATTAGTCCAATTTCAAACAGTTGTTTACATCGTTAATGGAAAAATTATAATTTCAACCATGTTCCTTAACATATATATATTTCTTATCATTTTGATCTCTAAAATATTAATTTTATCAATTTTGCCATTTAATATTTTAAGGTTATGTTTTATTTTCCCCATCAATGTTTCAGGACCAAACTGATAAAATATAAGATTTAGGGACAAAAGTGATACAAAATACATATTTAAGGACCATATATATATTTTATTATCATTCCGTTAACTATTTAGACAATCTATTTAGAATTGAACCAAATTGACTCAAATTAAGAATTTTAAGAACGAAATTAACAAAATTTAAATTTAAAAGTTCAAAATGACAAGAAATACATATTTTAAGAAATATAAATATATTTTATCCTATATTTAAAATATATAATAAATTATAAATATTTTGATATTTTATATTTATTAATAATAATCCATAAGATTTTATATTTATATTAAGGTAAATATAGATTCTCGTATTTTAGTAACTTATAGTTTTGAGGGATTTACGTGTAGATTCTACCAAGTGGACATAATAGGTCCTATAATAATTAATGACATTTTTTATCATACATTGTTAAAAAAATGTCACTAATTAATTTTCAGCGACAATTTAAAAATTTTTTCACAAAAAAATGTCACTAATTATAAGTTTTAGCGATAGTTTAAAAAAAGTCAC
This sequence comes from Camellia sinensis, assembly GCF_055761805.1. Classification (NCBI taxonomy): domain Eukaryota; kingdom Viridiplantae; phylum Streptophyta; class Magnoliopsida; order Ericales; family Theaceae; genus Camellia; species Camellia sinensis. The sequence continues at coordinate 70,708,871 of NC_138973.1, read as the reverse complement.
TAATTGTAAAATCATGACAAAAAAGTCACTAATTGTCAATTTGTAGAGACATATGTAAAAAAAAGCATCACAAAATTATTTTTAGCGACGATTCTACTAGGACTTATTTTCAATAGGATTTGATGAGAATTAAATCTAACTATTAGAACTTATTGATAGTTTACCCTATAATTTTTGGCTAAAATGTAAGAAAATTAGGATAAATTACAATTACACCCCTAGAGATTTGTTTAAAATATAATTTTCTCCCGCAATTCTAGAAATTATATCACGTCTTTTGAAGTTTATAATCGCATAACAAATGACTCTTTTTATTAATAAATCATTTAAACTAAAAAAATTAGATTCTTTTTTTAAATTAAATCATTTTTTTTCAAATATTCAAGTCATATCTCATTCTCATGTTTTCTCAAATCATTAACAAATCATCTTATGTATACATTACTGACTCTAAAAAATGAACTTGTATATATATTTTTCTTTCAAGTAAAGTGAAGAACCTCCCTAGACATATTGCATATTAAATAGAGGTAATTACATCACAAATATGGCAAGGGAAAAACACAAATTTATGATTTTTTTTTTGTAATTTTAATTATTAATGTTTTCCAAGTTTTTAACTGATTTGTAATTATTTTTTCTGAACCCACTTATTTAATATTTCGCTTATTAAATAGAACCTAAACTTTATATTTTTAAAATCAGCTTTCATATTTTGATTAATAATCACCTTGTTTGTTTCCACTTTTTTAAAAATACTTTTTAAAAAATTTTATTTTTTTATTTTCCGTATTTTTTGTTTTTACTGAATTTGTTTAATATTTTAAGCAATTTTTTATTTTTATTTTTTAGACACACCTAATTAACATAAATACACCTAAAAAGTAAAAAAATTATAAAAAAAAAACTTTTAAAAATTCACTAAATATCAAAAATATAAAAAAATACAAGAATTCAGTACGTTTTTTTGTATTTTTATGTTTTTATTAATTTTTTAAAATATTTTTCATAAATTTTTTACTTTTTAGATACATCTAAGTAAGGTGCATCTAAAAAAATATTTAAAAAATGTTTAAAATTTAAAAAATATTTACTAAAAACAAAAAAATACAAAATTAAAAAAAAATCAATTTTCAAAAAACTTAATCTAAAAAACTCAAACTAAATACTAATAATGTTCATCAAACCCAAGACAGCATTTCACCCACGACACTATTGCCCTATTCCACGTCTCACTCATTCGACATACGAAAAACATAGGACTGCCACTGCAAAAACATACACATCACCACCACTGCAAAAACATATATATAACCACCATTGCAAACTTGCCAGTTTTTTAATCAATTTCACATATTGCGATCAATACTAGTGCTCATGAATGCCATATTCTTCCTCTCCTATGATCTCTATCTCTTTTCATTTTCACACAACACATTATCCATTTAGTCTTTCAACCCCTGTTCTTCCTCCCAATCCCTTGTCCCTCTCAACTGTGTGTACTAAATTCCTTCCTCCCACATCCCTCGTCCCTCTCCTCCTCCTCCTTCTCCTTCCCACTTGCATTTCCTCTTCTCTTTTTCAGTGGCACTTCCTCCAGCTGAAATGTCTGAGCCATTATTTACAGAGGGTGAGCCGGAGTCTCTCTTCACTACATCGACGATGGTAGCCTTTAAATCAGCCACTTCTTAGTCAAAAATCAAGGTAAATCCTGAATTTTAATGGTGTTTTGTTTTCCCTTCAACCTCGCTATATGACATATTTGAATTGAATAGTTGAAGGGAATTCTCCGAAGAGAAAATGGATTATGGGAGTGGGTGACTTCAACTAATGATTGGTCCGTGCAGATATTTGCCTTTATCTATCTGCCACATTGGAATTAAGGGCTTGTTTGGTGTATGATTTTTTACTATTTTGTCTAAGCATGAAATACTCTATGTGGGCGCTTTCTATGCATATGTACTACAATTTCATTTCCATCTGCTTATGATGATCTATGCTGAAAATATGTCTGCTGCGGTTACAATGAAAGTAGATTTCAGGCCATGTTTGAAGTAGCTTATCTGCATCTATTTTGCAATTAGATTTACTTCCTATTATTTGTTATGTTTTCTTTCTGCACCATTTGAAATAAGGATTTTGAGCATATTTGTCTGGACACGGAAAAATTAGGGGAATGTCAGTGACAAAGTTGCACACTGCAAGATTAAACTTCATAGCTTCAAAAGTATATTGCTTGTAAAGTTATATAACATGAAACATCTGTAGAACAACTTCCAAATAAATAGTGCAACTAATAGTTCTATGCCATCATGAACCAAAGAAAACACCATTAAAATTCAAGATTTACCTTGATTTTTGACCGAGAAGTAGCCGATCTGAATCCTATTGTCGTCGGTGGAGTGAAGAGAGACTCCGGCTCACCCTCTGTTAACAATGGCTCAAACATATCAGCTGCGGAAAGGATGAGAGGAAGGAAGTGCAAGTAGGAAGGAGAAGGTGGAGGAGGAGGAAGAGGAGGAAAGGGACGAGGGATGTGGGAGGAAGGAATTTAGTGCACACAGTTGAGAGGGACGAGGGATTGGGAGGAAGAACAGAGGTTGACAGAATGAATGGGTAATGAGTTTGTGTGCAAATGAAAAGAGATAGAGATAATAAGGGAGGAAGAATGTGGCATTCATGAGAGCACGGGTATTTTGAAAAATATGAGAAACCTGTATCGATTACTTACTGGTATATGATTTCTTATATGATATTTTCGCATACGTACACGAAACATGTACTCAAGTTTTTTCTACTTAATTTTTGACGTATTCAGACTTACCTAGTATATACCCAAACAGTACCATACTTCAGTTAAAATAATATTTTCTTCTACTATAGACATAAAACTCGTTCACTAGATTTCTTTTTTTATTTTTATTTTTATAATTAGTATGATTTTAAAATTAAACTATAGTTTGTAAGTTATTTAATACATTGACATTTAATTTTGATTTATATATTTACTTTTGATATTAAATGTTAATTGTAGGTCGAACCTTAACAAATTAAACCATTTAATTATTTTTTTGCATTATTTCAAATTAAAAATAAATATTTTTTTACAAGCGTATGATCAGGCCGTATCCATACCTTTTTTTTTTTAATTTTACCGTATTGACATATTTATATCGTACCGGTACTAGTGTTCGTACCCGTGTCTGTACTTCATAGATGAGCACTAGTATTGATCGCAATATGTGAAATTGATTCAAAAAATGGGAAGTTTGCAGTGGTGATGAATATGTTTTTTTAGTCGCGGTCCTATGTTTTTAGTATGTCTAATGAGAGAGATGTGGAATAAGCAATGGTGTGGTGAGTGAAATACTATCGTGGGTTTGAAGAGCAGTATTATTAATCAAAATATGAAAACTGATTCTAAAAATGGAAAGTTTGGGTTGTATTTAATAAGGGAAATATCAAATAAGTGGGTTTAGAAAAAAAAAATACAAATGAGTGAAAAACTTTTTAAACATTAATAATTAAAATTATAAAATTTTTATTTTTCCCCCTGCCATCATTGTGATGTAATTACTCTTATTTAATAGGGCAAATTCCAGAAATAGTCCCTATACTTTACCCCGTGTGTCATTTTGGTCCCTGACAATTCCAATTGCACGATTTAGCCCCTCAATTTAACAAAGTGTGTCAATTTTGTCCAATAATTGATGCTCGTTTGAAATTTTGGACGGAAAGCCAGCACCTGCCTCTCACGTGCTCCCTCTAGCAATTACTAAGGGGCACACTCGTCTGTTCACCTCAAACCCTAGTTACATCCCGCCAAAACCATATATGTCATCTCTATCTCCATTATATACACATATAGACTCCAAAATTGATGGTAGATGAAGGACGGAAGAAGAGGATGGATCATGTACTATGCCAACGCATAATGGAAGCTCAGTTGAAGACTTCGTGGACAGAGAGCAACCCTGGACGAAGGTTTTTAGGCTGTCCTCAATATGGTGTAAGTGTAGATAGAAAAAAATTGGGATGTCCTTTTTGTTATACTGTTTGTAAAGGAAACTGAGGTGTTTAAGAAAAAATATTGCAGAGCAGACATGCATGTGGATTATTTCTATGGGTAGATCATCCATTATGTCCTCGCACTCGAGAGATCATACCTGGGTTGCTGAGAAGAACCACCATGCTTGAAGAGCAATTGAAGATGCATAGAGTAAGACAAAGGAAGTTGATTACTTTGATGGCATTGTTATGGCTCATTTTTTGGTGTTGAAACATGATTGAAGATGGTTCTGCAGCTGCTTCTCTTTCAAGCACTAAGAATGATGGAAATTGAAGCTTCTGGACTAGGAATGAAGTGGGTTTTTTTTTTTTTTTTAATTTTGTACATTTTTTTGTTTTGAAGCTTCTAGACTGGGAATGGAGTAGGAATGATGGGTTTTTTTTTTTTTTTTTTCTTCTTCTTCTTCTTCCTGTAATTGATGCTTATGGACTACTGGGAATGGATTTTAGGGTTTGATTTTGTTATGTCCAGACATGTTTTGAATGACACTATATCAATGTGGAATGAAGCTGTAGTAATGTTTTTTAACCAACATTTGTTTATCAACTTTTGAGTCAATGTTGAATTTTGAAATGAATGTTTAATGAACTGTTTTTGTTTGTCATTTTTTTCAATCACACTATATCATGGTGCATTGGTTTGTTCACCTTTGCTGCATTGGTTTGTTTCACTTTTAGCAAACATGATGCAACCTATAACAAGACATAGAAATAAACATTGTAGACATGGTTGATACAAACAAAAAAAACATGGTCCAAACATGGTCTAAACATGTTCCAATACAAAAAACAAATACTTCAAATAACACAAAGAGGCCAATCAGTTGCCAAATCCAACAAAACATTACTTCAATTAACAAATACTTCAAACATGGTCCAAAATGGCAAATCCAACAAAACATTACCATGTTCTAACAAAACATAAAAAGCCCAAATACAACAAAACATAATGCATAAGATTCCACAAAAAAAAACTGTTGTCTATTATTAGGTAACTACTCCTTCAACATTTAATTGCTTCTATGTTTTGGTAGTGAAGACAAGGTCACAAACTTCTGCCCCTTTGACACATATGTTGTTGAACTCCCATATGGACTTGCAGATGTGTTTGGCTCAATGAATGTGCTTGTTCTAATGAAACCTGGTGGAGGTCCCCTAATGTTCACCCCTTCCAATGCTACTCTGAAGTTGAAGCTTGGTTGACTACCACTTGCTTTAGGCCTTACTAAAATGCTTACCCTACTGCCTTGTTGACCAGTGGCTTTAGTGGTTGCTTGGTCTCTTGGTTGACTATTGGGTTAAGTAGGTGGCTGACTGCTTCTCTGGGTGCTTGACTGGTTGTTTGTCACCTGCAAATTGTCAGTAATTAATTGTATGAAGGACACATAATAAATGAATTGAATTCACGAAGAAGTAACAAATTGTGTAGGGTAACCTTCGGTGCAATAGATTGGCCTTTGCATTCTCTTTTGTTCTACCCAAGCTTACCACACAAGTTGCATATAGTTGTTGTGTTTCCTCTATGCATCTTATAAGGATTCTTTTTCTCAACTTTCTTGGCCTACCAGGTTGCTTCTTTACTTTTGGAGGCAATAATCCAGGCAACACAGACTTTGGCCACATTTCAAAACCATTTATTGGGTATATCATTGGCTCATAGCTAGCCAAGTATGTCTCCTTCTTATACCAATGAGTCATATAATCTTCAGGTTGCTCATGTTTGTCATATATGGCTGAAATGGCATGACAACATGGTATGCCAGTTAGATCCCATTTTCGGCATGAACAGGTTGAATCACCCAAATCAACTACAAATTGTTGGCCATTGAAGCAATTGATTTGATACCTCAGACCTACTGCCTACATAGCAATACAATTGCTTGCATCTTCTTTCCTTTTCTTCAATGCTTGTTGTATGTTAGGACAAATAGATCCTGGGTAAGCCCTCATTACTTTCCTTCTCACCTGCAACCTCTTCATCAAGATACACCTTATGTCCTCTAGCAAAGGGATTATGGTTTTTCCTTTAGCTTCTAGGATCAAGCAATTAAAGCTCTCACACATGTTGTTGTCTAACATATCAAACTTAACTGTAGGTGTGAAATGAGATCTAGACCAGGTGCTTTGGGGTTTTTCAACTAACCAATTGAATGCATCTTCATCAGTTTCCTTCAACTCTTCCATATGAGCCTGAAATGCTTGTACATAAGAAGCCTTTGCAGCTTTGTACACAATGTCCTTCAGGTGCACCCCTTTGAAGCTATCTCTAAAATTGGTGTAAAGATGTCTGATGCAGAACCTATGCTCTGCCGTGGGTGCAATCTCTACAAGTGCTAGACACGATCCCTGCATTTGTAGGGAGGGAAAAAAAAGTTACACACATTAAATGAACTAAACAGTAAAAATAGATGCATGAAACCTCCAATAAGCATTTACCTTTTGCTTATCTGACATGAAGGTCACTTCTTGCTTGTTGAACCACCCAAGAGTGTCACACAATATTTCAAAAAACCATTTCCATGAACTCTTTGTTTCTCCTTCAACAACTGCAAATGCCAATGGATAGCTGTTGTTATTCCCATCCAAACCAACAGCTTGCAACAGTTGTGTGGCCCCTTCAAATGACAGGCATCAACCCCAATGAATGGCCTACATCCTGCCAGAAAACCTTGCTTACAACCTCCAAAGCATACAAAAATCCTTTGAAACCTAGGCTTGGCTTCATCTATTTCATGTTCTTCATTTTCTGCATCTTCATCATCATCCTCTTTGACTCTGATAGTTGCCCTTGGATTAGTTCTTTTTATCTCTTCACAATAATCCCATAACTTGGCATAATGTTCCATGAGGCTTCCCTCTATCAATTCTTGTGCTTTTCTCTTTGTCCTATACACTTGGCTCCTAGATATCCCAACCTTGTGCTCCTTTTCCACAGCTTGCTTGAATGATTGCACTGGAATAGATGGATTGGACTTCAATGTCTCCAATACTTCTTAGATAGCCATGTTAGAATTCACTTGTCTGTTATAAAAAAATTATGCCACAATTGTGAGTGGGGACATATGTTTTTATCTAGAATAATGGTTGTCCTTGCGTCTTGGATACATAAAGCATTCACTCACATAGTGGCTTACAGGTGGCCCTAACCCTCATGCTATCATTTTTGACTAACTTAATAGCCTTTCCAGTCTTAATACCATGCTCCTTAACAGCAACTTTCAATATTTTGGCAGTGCCAAAAACCATGCGAACCTTGAACTTTGGGTCTGCCATATCTGTGTTTGGATTAAACTCTGGGTATCTAGCCCTATTGCTTCTAGACTCTTCATCAGAAGATTCATTAATGCTCTTGAAGTCATCAAATGTAGCATCAGGCTCTAGGCAGTCAATATGAGGTACCTTAACTCTTTCATCAGTATGCTTCTGCCTCCCTAACCCACTCCATTCAACATTCCTATCAACATTATCATCAAGGAGTATGTCATCCTCATTGAAATCATAGTCACTATCCTCAAAGTCCTCTAGATCTGTAGAATAGTTGAATGAATCATGACTTTGCCTTTCATCCTCATCCTCACCATCCACATTACATGTGCCACTTCCAATTTCCTTAATGACAACCGATGCATGGTGAAAATGATTAAACTCTTCAAGCTCAAGCAACTGATCATCAGGGATGTGCTCTAAATACACATCAATTATCGTACTTACATGCACCTATTTCACCATATTCATTACATCATTATCATTCCTAAGTGGCCTTAATCCATAATTTAAGTCCTAACCAAGCACTCGATAATGGTATGAAATAAATTCAGTATAACCTAACTTCTGAGCCATGTCCCCTATCTCTGTCAACCTCATTTTATCAACATCATAGTTGTCCCAAAATGATAATTTCCTCCCTACGTGAGCCCTATTTACTAAAGACTTAAAAACCCCACCATGATGCATTTTGATAGTGAAATAATCTCCATCTGGATCTGAAAAAGAAGATAACATATTTATTGTATGAACAATACAAGACAAGGGGGACCACAACACATTATCTATACATCAATTATAGATATTTATTTGTTTTTTTTTTCTTTTGTCAGTGTGCAGTTGTGTAGATGTGTCGACATGCGTAAATATATAAACATATATTCACCTCGTCACTTTCAAACAAAGCAAAGCAAAGCACAAGTAGATACTTTGACCCACCCAATGCTTCAACTTGCAAACAGATAAAATAAAGCAAAATACAAAACCAAAAAAAAAAAAAAAAGAGGTAAAGAGTACTTTTTTGCTTACCATAATCTGGTATTTCATCACCAATCCTCACAATCTCCATGTTTGTCTTTTGACCTCGTCAATCGTTTTCTTCTCTATCCAAGCCAATTTCAGCAGATTTACAATCAAACAATTTTTTTGTAACTCAAAACCCTAGAAACGATTCGATTGTGTAGAGACAGAGAGAATGGACTTGTTGATTTGGAGAAGATGCAAGTATAGAGACGATGGAGGTAACTAGGGTTTGAGGTGAAAAGACGAGTATGCCCTTCAGTAATTACTAAAGGGAGCACGTGAGAGGCAGGTGCTGGCTTTCCGTCCAAAATTTCAAACGGGCGTCAATTATTGGACGAAATTGACACACTTGATTAAATTGAGGGGCTAAATCGCGCAATTGGAAATGTCAGAGACCAAAATGACACACGGGGTAAAGTACAGAGACTATTTTGTAATTTGCCCTATTTAATATGCAATATGTCTGGGGAGATTCTTCACTTTATTTGAAAAAAATATATATATACAAATTCATTTTTTAGAGTTAATAATGTATAAATAAGATGATTTGGGAAAACATGAGAACAAGATATGACTTAAATATTTAAAAAAAGATTTAATTTTGAAAAATAATCTAATTTTTTGGTTTAAATAACATTACTTTTTGAAAATTATCAAAATCTAACTTGATAACAACATCAGTGAGGACCATTTTAATTTAAACGAAAAAAAAAAGTACGAAAAAAAAAAGGATAACCTAGCCCTACTACAATCAAATGCTTATTGATATACAAAATTTTCCATCAGAGATCATAGTGGGGAGAGAAAATATGGCATTGATGAGTAGTATTTGATAGAAAAAAGAAAAAAAAAAAAAAAAGATCTAGAGACATTTAATTTATCGAAAAATTATTAGGTATTTTTGGAGTATTACGTATTGATACTTATTCACCAATCATTATTCACTATACCCACTCATGTTCCTCAATCACTTAATACAAAATCATAATATTCCACTTTATCCACTAATCATAATATCACGTAACTATGTTTCAGGAGTACCCAATAATAATTTTTCACCTAAAATCCACCCCTAATGATATATCTAATAAGTATTAAATTTTGATTTGTCAAATATTTTATCATATGAAATTTAATCTTAATATCACATCATTAAAAATAATTTAAGAGTAGTAAATTAAAGAGATGCAATATTGTCGTTGATCAAAAAGATGAGAAATTGATTTAAAAAATTGGAAAGTGATGTATATGCATCTAGTATGTCTAATAAGAGAGACGTGGAAGAGGCAATAGTGTGGTGGTTGCAAAGTGGAGTCAGCATCTGTTGCAGTGATTTTTTTTTTTTCTTCTTTTTTTTAGAGTAATTATAAAATGATAAGTTAGACTTTGAGAGATCAGAAGGTGAAATGATTATTGCATCTTCATTTCACCTTCAATTCTGGTAAAATTAAATCTTAATTATTCAAAAAATCAATCTATAAAATCCTCACTTGCAATAGTGTGGTGGGTTTGATGAGCAATATTATTAATCAAAATATAAAAATTGATTCCAAAAATGAGAAGTTTTGGATTTTTAAGTATGCAATAATTCTGGAGAGCATTCCCACTTTATCTGAAAAATTATCAAAATCCAATTTGGCTGCCATCTAACTGGCTCAAAATATTTACAACAAATTTATTAATTAAAAATAAAATTTCTCATGGCACATGTAAAAAGAAATTAAAAACAATACATGTGTAATGCATATTTTATAGAAAATTTACTTATAAATCCCATTTTGAGAAATGGTGATTCATTTAGTCTTAAGAATTTTTTTTATACACCAATTAGTCCTATTGATTTTGGAAAAGTAGATTTAATATATTATTTAAAATTTGAATTTACGGTTATACCCTTATTTCTATTATATATATATATATATATATATATATATATATGTTGTGCTAAAAAGGTAAGGTATACAATATATGAGAATCAAATTTGAGATGAATTTTTATGTGAGAATCTTTTTATTATTTGGAAAATATTTCAAGAGGAGTACAAAAATGACTTAAAATGTGATATTCTTTAGACATACCAAAAGGATGTGGAATTTTTTAAACATTTCAAAAGGAGTACAAAAATTTCGTAGTAAGTTTTGAACAAATGTATAATTTCAAACTATAACACTCCAATGTAACACTCAAAAAAAAAATATTTAGTGTATTTTTCTCAAACGTAACACTCTAATATAACACTTCAAAAAGACTCGTTAGTGTAACACTCTAATGTAACATACAAAAAAAATCTCTTAGTGTACTTTTCCAAACGCAACATTCCAATATAACACTTAAAAAAAATTTCTTAGTGTTACACTTAACATACAAAAAAAAAATTCTTAGTGTATTTTTTCCAAACGTAACACTACAATATAACACTCTAAAAAATTTTCTTAGTGTAACACTCTAATGTAACACACAAAAAAAAATTTCTTAGTGTATTTTTCCCAAATGTAACACTCCAAAAACAAATTCTTAGTTTAACACTTTAATATAACACACAAAAAAAATTCTTAGTGTACTTTTTTCAAATGTAACACTCTAAAAAAAAGATGTAAGGTTCTTCAAATCATTCCAAAATGAATATAAAAATTCCTTAGTAAGCTTTGGGCAAACGTATTATTTCAAACTGTCAGTGTTACGTTTGGAAAAAGTACACTAAGGAGTTTTTAGTGTTTTTGTGTGTTACATTGGAGCATGTTACATTGGAGTGTTATGTTTGAGATTAAATTGATTGGAGTGTTACGTTGATTGGAATATGTTACATTGGAGTGTTACATATGGAAAAAATACCCTAAATTTTTTTTTTTAGTATTATGTTGTTATGTTTGGGAAAAATACATCAAGAAGTTTTTTAGTGTGTTACATTGGATTATTATGTTTTTGTTTGTAATGTGGGATTGTTCCGAAATGAGAGAAAATCCAAAATTTTTATAGTGTAGATTGTTCAAATATATAATTTTACATTTAGAGAAACCTACTTTTATTTCTAAAAAATTAAAATCAAATATGTAAGTGACTATCATTTTGTGTAATTTCCACTTTAATAGGACATTTCGGTTCATAAGAAAAAAAAAAAAAAGAAGAGACTAAACAGTTCATAAGATCACATTTTGAGATTTATTGGTATTTCACCCTTATGCCACATTCAAAAATTCAAGTGAAAATGAACCACTAATATAGGGCAATCAATTATTGTAATCAACATGTAGAACAATCAATTATTATAATCAATTCATTCAAATTTACACAAACATGAAATCCTACCTCTTGTGCCGCAAATAAGGAAAAAAAAAGGGGAAAGATGGGGAAGAGAGAATAGGAAAAAAGATGAGGAATGATAATAACAATGAATTATGAAGAGAGAGAGAGAGGAGCGAAATGGGAAATGAAACGGTACCAGACTGTTTAGGGTTTTTAATATGAAATAAAGAAAATAGAATATGTTATTGACTTTTGTTTTGTATAGAAATATATTTTTCATGCTTTGAATTTTACATCTTTTATAGTAAAGTTGAGAGGGTAAATTGTTTTATTCTCCAACAGCAATTAATGCTATGTAGTGACAATCAATTGGAGCTTTCCAACACATAAATTAATTTTGGGCAAATTATGACATTACTTTATTCTTTATGTCATTTTAATTTTTGTACTTTTAATTAGGTTAATTTTGACTTTCAAATTATAGTTTGTCTTAATTTGATCAAATTGATTACAATTCTCAGTATTTTTTTTTAATGAAAAATGCGCATATAAATGTCACATGCTATATTTTTAAAGATAAAATTATAAACTTACTTTACTCAGTTAGTTAACCTCAATTAATTTAGTGATATTGTTTCTTAAAAAACACTAACAATATTATTACTTAGACCAAATTGAAACAAAATCTAAAATTAATGGTCAAAATTGAGCTAATTGAAAGTGTAGTGACCAAAATGACACAAATAATAAAATACAGAGATCACTGGTATAATTTATCCATTAATCTTTGCAGTGATGATTAATTGGAATCACATTACAATAAAGTTGAAAATATAAGTACCAAATTGTTTTAATTAAAATAACACTTCACTTAAATGATAAGAATTAATAGTATAATTTACGCTTTGATTCATCTGTAATTTCATAGGTAAGGCTCTATTTATTAGAAAAATTATAAATTAGTGGTACTTTTTCAAAGTAATTATATAATTATGTAAAATTTATAATTTTAATTATTAAAATTTATGAAATTTACCACTTATTTAATTTTTTTTAAACCTACACTGAATTATTATTTTTCCTTATTTATTTGATTAGCCTAATGTAGCACCAAAATGTCGTTTATATTAACCTATAATTTCATAGGCAGGGCACTGGCCTAAGCCTCATCCTAAAGCAAAGGGTATAAATTTAAGCCTCACTTGAGAATTGATTTTTGTATTTTAATTTTTACTGTGGGTGTTTTGGCTTTTTTATAAAATAAAAAAATTAGGAGAAATTACTTGCAGGTGGTAGTTACAGAAAATTATTACATATTTGTGGAAAATTTTATAATTTTAATTATTAATATTGATAAAGTTTATCATTAATTTAAAATTTTATCAACAAATTATGTGTTTGAAAATAAATTTGAAATTGTATTGAAAATCATAAATTACTTAGGGATATTTAGTCTGACGTCCCTTTCTAATTTTTGGTATCAAAAGAGATTCACAATATTTATTTATTTTAACTTAAGGTCCCTCACCCATTTTTGTACCACTGACCCACTCAACTCTCTATCTCTTTGCCTCGTTGACTCTTTCTTTTCCTCTTCATGAATCAATTTCTCACTCTACTAATCCTCATCGCAACATCCTCCTCATCCAATTCCACCTTTATCGATCTATTCCCGACTCCAAGTTTCTAGACGAATCCCCAATTTCTCTCTGGTTTTTTCTCTTTCTCTCTCTCTCTCTACATATATAGTTTAATTCTTTGTTGTGTTGAGCTTGGTGTTGTATTCAAGACCGCCAAGTGTGACGACCCCACTGTATATAATAATTAACATTTAATTAATTAAGGAGATTTGAATTTTAATTCCCTATTTTTCTAATTTAATTTGGGATTTATAAAAAGTGTGGAGACTTATTCGTATGTGATTCTATTGAGAATTTATTTTAGAATTAGAAATTGAAAGTCTAAATAGCTCAAGAGATTATAATTAGTAAATTGAATTATTTTAATTCGAGTATCAGACCATATGAGAATTTAATTAACTATTTGATTCAGATTTGTAAAATTGAGATTTGATTAATTGGGTCTGAATTAAAGTTAATTAAGTTATAAGGATTGGGAATTAAGATTATTATGAATTAAATTTATTTATGAGGTATTCAATTGAGTACGTAATTTATTGACGAAGATTTTGAGCTTGATCTAAAATTGGAGGTCTTAATGATGTGAGAAACCAAAATTGAGGATGAAAATAGGTTTAATTTGATATTTGGAGTCTTTCGGGAGTTTGATTAAAAATCTGAATTAGATTGATAAGTTTAAATATAATTAATTGAGCCTTAATTGAAGTAGGGGTGAGCAGCGGATATACCAATTCGTCCAAACCGACCGAACCAAATCAATCCGCCGCATTTTGGACGGATGCGTGATGACGAGCGAACGATTGCGAATTGATTTTTCCAAATCTGCCTAGTTTTAGACGGACGGTGGATTTAAAGTTCCTTTGGCCGCAACCGAACTGCCAAACCTCAACCACCCCTAGTAATTTGTAAAACTTTGTGTTTTCAATTTGTTTAGATATTCTATTTGTGCTTTCAATTGAAAAAGAGTTTAAATATTCTGTTGAAAAAGAGTTTAAATATTTTGCTGAAAAAGAGTTTTCAACTTGAATATATTTTTTGAATTGAAAAAAATAAATGTATTATTTATCTATATTTTTTGGTTTTAAATCTAACTCTAAAAATAATAAATAAAAAAGATGATATATGCTAGCTGGTTTTGTTTTAAAAAATAGATATAGATGTAACAATACAAACGCATACAATCTCTACTGCTGTTGTGTTCATAATTTTGATGGTTTGAATTGTTTTTATATTTTAAGAATCACAGATTGTAATACTTTATGTGGATAAGGTATGCTGTGATTATAATATACGGATGAACGTGCAATGATTGTAATATTCTAAAATTTCAAACTTTTTTTTTCTTTGGATGAGGTATGTAGTGATTGTAATACTTTTTTTAAGTCATTGACAGTAATATATATATATATATATATATTTGAGGAAGTGCACAAGTTGAATTATGTTGAAAATTTATAAAATTTTAAACTGTCAAACTGATTCGCATCCATCCGTCAATCCGCTTAATTGACATTTGTAATGCCCCAAAAATAAATACACAAATCCATCTCATAAACAAAAATATAATTGAATTAACATGCTTTCATTCATCAAAGTTTAATATATGTGAGAGACAAATACAAGAAAGAATAAAAGCTACGTAGATCATCATTCGCCCTAATGGCTTACATCTTTCTAAGTTATTGCTTGGTAACAACAAAAGTGAGCCTAGCGCAACACAATTTAAAGCCCTTGGCTGTACAAAAATGGATACAACAAAAATAGAAGCTCTTGCTCCAAACCCCTCCAAACTACTGCCTTGGTGGAGGCATGTCACCAACACTTGAAAATGGTTTTTCTGAAACAGGGTGAGCCAAAGCCCAGTAGAAACAATCTATCATAATATATGAGTCTTAATGAAGGCATAAGTACAATGTGCATATACAATGCCTGTGACAAATCATTCATATCCCGCAAGATCATGAAGTACCAAATTTTATATCTCAATACATTATTCTTCAATTCATTTTAAGTCAATTCTTTTCATCTCAATTCATGAACCAATTTCATTATTTTCTAGACAACCCAATTGAGACTATAACTCAATGGTTCTCCAATCAACACAATAATTGCACAAACACTTCAATTTGCCATTTTATGAAAATTTCGTCTGCGGGAATCGGCACCCATATATACGCGCAGTTTTGGCATTTTCACCTTGGACACACAGGCCAACTTAATTCAATAGAGTCCATCCCATTTATCCTCCCAAACATGGAGTACATCCCCTTTTTCTTCCCAAACATTATACATATGGAATGTATTTAAAACACAGTCATATTCAATGACGACCAACAAGAGATTAGTTTCAATTTACCTAATCCTCATGTAGTTTCTATAATAATCATAGTTATCCTCTGCTGATAGCCTAATACAGACATTTCTAAAAAAATATTTAATCTCAAGACAGATAATTTATTTAAAATTTCATAGGTGAGTGATAATACATATTCTCCTCTACCATTTATGTCATCATCTATTCAATTTCACATTTTTAATCCCAATTCCATTTATTCATACAAAATAAATATTTGAAACATTTTAGGGCAAACTCCCTTTTTCCCAAATCTCGAATCAAATGCCAAAATCAACTATTTTGTCAAAATATAACCTCATATTTGACCCTATAACCGTTTATCACTCATTCATTTAGAAACCCCTCTTTTGGTTTAAAAACCAAACCCTAGGTTTGTTTCCACCATTTATACATAGCAACTCATAACTCAGTTAAAGTCATATGAAAGTGTAGAAAATCCCTACCTCGAGTTGGAAGACCAAAGGAAGAGATGAAGAAACTTCAAAAATGCCGAAAGCAACTTCTATTCGGATGAAAACGTAGCTTTTGGAATGCCCAAGCTTCTTCTCAAAGACACTAGGGTAAAAAACTCAATGGATCTAGGTTAAAATGTAGAGAGAAGGTAGGTTTTAGAGAGAGAGAGGGAGTCTCAACTTTAGGGTTTAAGAAGAAAAGATCTGAAAAAGTGATGTAAAAAGTCACTTTCATGAACTAATATATGCACAGTCCACTCGAGCGCAAGAGTTGACGCTTGAGCTTCGGACACAATAAGTTGTTCCGCTCGAGTGCAAGAAGTGATGCTCAAGCACAGAATACACACTTCCAGTAGTTTTGCAGAGAACAGACTATCGCTCGAGTGCAAGGAAGGCTGCTCGAGCGTAGAAAATGCCGCTCGAGCATAGAAATCACTCTTCTAGAAGTTTTGCAAGCCTGCAAAAGTGCTGAGAGTTTACAAATCCTGTTCGAGCGCAGGAAGTGCCGCTCGAGTGGGGGACCAAAAACCTGGGCAACAAAAGTTTGGAAACTAAGCAACCAACCAGTCCCGAACACAACCACAACAACCCAAAGCCAAACCCAAGGGACAATGAGGGAAGTAAGAGATGAACAACAACATTAAATCTTGAAACCCGAGTCTGGAATGTAACAAAAGGTCGGGTCAAAATTGGAATCGCTATAATCTCCCCCCTTAAGGAATTTTGTCCCCAAAATTACAAATCAAGTTCAAAAGCATTTTTAAACTATTCACAAACCTGATAATCTACCAAGTTCAACATCATAATTTATCCTTTGGTCATTCATCCTCACTAATTTAATACACTAGTTCCGACACTGAAGTCTAGTTCATATATTCCCAAATCATCTACAATGTTTATGATAAAACCATGTTCCCAAAATTTACACAACATATACAATGTTTCTAAAAGTAATACAACATGTACAATATTCCATATTCTCAAAACATATACAATGCTTATCTTGAGTCTCTGTTTCTAAAACATCCACAACATATACAATGTTTTCGTAATTTTTTTTTTTAAACATTTACAATGCTTTTACATTTTATTAACATAATCAAAATCTCAACGTGTGTTCAAACATCAACAAATAAGTCCGAATATTTCTCTTGAACTTCCAATTCACGCTCCCAAGTTGCTTCCTCAGTCCCGTGATGTTTCCACAATACCTTAACCAAGGGGATTGTCTTGCCTCGCAAGACTTGGTCCCGGGTATCCAAGATTCTCACCGGTCTCTCCTCATATGAGGCATCCCTCATCTACCTCTAAGTCGATCCAATCTAGCACATGTGATGGATCCAGCTCATACTTCTGAAGCATGCTAATATGAAACATATCATGAACCCTGAAAAACTGTAGCGGTAACGCCAAATGGTAAGCAACCTCTCCAATCCGTTCAAGGATCTCAAATGGCCCAACGAACCGAGGGGACAACTTCCCACTCTTACCAAATATCATCAAATCCCGTCTAGGTGATATCTTCAAAAAGACATGATCTCCCACCTCAAAAGACAAATGTCTCCTCCTACGACCGGCATAACTTTTCTGGCGACTCTGAGCTGTAACCAACCTCTTACGGATAAGTGCCACTTTTTCCGTCATTTCCTGAACCAACTTTGGACCCAACAAAGGCGAATCACCCACCTCGGCCCAACACACCAGAGACCTACACAGTCGGCCAAACAAGGCTTCAAATGGTGCCATACCGATACTCGACCGGAAGCTGTTGTTATTGGAAAACTCCACTAAGGGCAAGTACCTCTCCCACAAACCTTTGAAGTTAAGGACACAACTTCGAAGCATATCCTCAAGGATCTGAATAGTATACTTGGACTTCCTGTCAGTTTGAAAGTGATATGCGGTACTAAAAGTCAATCTAGTGCCCAAGGCACTCTGCAAGCTCCGCCATAATCAAGCTGTGAAACGTGGATCTCTATCCGAAATAATCATCACTAGGACCCCGTGCGATCTCACTATGTCCCGAATGTATAGGTTGACAAGATAATCTACCGAGTCACTCACGTGCATAAGAATAAAGTGAGCCGACTTGGTGAACTGGTCAACTACCACTCAAATGGCATCACTACCCCGTTGAGTCCTCGGAAGGCCCACAACAAAATCCATTGTGACATGTTCCCATTTCTACTCCGTGATAGGCAAGGGTTGCTGGCCTCTGATACTCGGCCTTCACTTGTTGACAAGTAAGACACTTAGACACAAACACAGCCACATCCATCTTCATACCTCTCCACCAAAACTGGCGATTAAGGTCGTGATACATCTTTGTGCCTCTCAGATGCACCGCAAGGCGTGAATGGTGAAACTTTCAAAGTATTTCCTCTTGGTAAGACTCCAGCACAAACAAATAATCACAATATCTCATACTCTGGTTGAGATACACATTCAATCCCCTCTCTACCTTTCCATTAGAGATCTTCTCATAGAAAGATTCCACTTCAAGGTCACTCCTCTGTGCTTCTAACACTCGGCTCACAAGTGTAGGTTGCACAACTACCGAAAACATGGCTGCAGATTCAACAGACTCGCTAAGATGCAAGTCAAATTCTCCGAAAGCACTCAATATCTCCCATTCTCGGATGGCAATATGAGCTACACTATTAACTGATTTCTTACTCAAGGCATAGGCCATAACATTGGCCTTCCACGGATGATAATGTAACTCCAAATCATAGTCCTCTATGAACTCCATCCACCTCCTCTGCCTCAGATTCAAGTCTTTCTGTGTAAACAGGTATTTCAGACTCTTATGATTAGAAAACACCTCAAACTTCTCATCGTACAGGTAATGCCTCCAAATCTTCAAAGCAAAGATCATCGCTGCTAACTCTAGGTCATGAGTAGAGTAGTTCCTCTCGTGTGTTTTCAAATGCCGCGAGCCATAGGCTACTACCTTCCCCTTTTGCATCAAAATAGAACCCAAACCTTCCTGTGAGGCATCACAATACACCGAGTAGCCCAAACCCCTCTCTAGAATAATCAATACTGGAGCGATGGTAAGTCTAACCTTAAGCTCCTAAAAAGACTTCTTACAAGTCTCATCCCATACAAACTTAACTCCCCTCCTCGTCAATCTAGTCAACGGTGAGGCTATCTTAGAGAAATCCTTCACGAATTGACGGTAACACCCGGCCAACCCAAAGAAACTACGAATCTCAAGAGCATTCTTAGGTTGTTCCCAATCCTGCACTGCCTTTATCTTGGATGAATCTATAGTCGCCCCTTTTCCAGATACCATATGGTCTATGAACTTAACTTCTCTTAGCCAGAATTCACATTTCCCAAACTTAGCATACAGTTTGTGTGTTCTAAGCAACTCAAGTACTACTCGCAAATGTTTCTTGTGCTCTTCCTCAGAGGGTGAATAAATCAAAATTTCGTCCACAAAAAAGACCACAAAATGGTCTAAGAACTCACAAAAGATTCGATTCATCAAATCCATAAACACAGTTGGTGCATTGGTTAGCCCAAAGGGCATCACTAGAAACTCATAATGGCCATACCGCGTACGGAATGTCATTTTCGGGGTATCCTCCTCCCTTACCCTCAACTAGTGATAACCCCGATCTTAGGTCTATCTTAGAAAAGCAACAAGACCCCTTGCAACTAGTCAAACAAATCATCTATACGAGGCATTGGGTACTTGTTCTTAACAGTTACCCAGTTCAACTTCTGGTAATCGATACAAAGTCGCAATGCTCCATCTTTCATTTTAGCAAAGAGAGCTAGTGCTCCCCATGGTGAAGTATGAGGGTGAATGAAACCCTTATCTAACAATTCTTGGAGTTAGATCTTCAACTCACTCAATTCAACAGGTGCAAATCTATATGGTGCCATAGAGATTGGTGCCGTGCCAAGCACTAAATCAATAGAGAACTAGATCTCTCGGTGGGGTGGTAAACTAGTAAGATCCGTAGGAAAAACATTGGGGTATTCACAAACCACCCTTGGTAGCTCAACTCGAACTTCATCACACTCACCACTCAAGAAGCTTGCCTGAAGGTAACTAAGTTCACTCCACCCACGCAGATCATATACCGGTGCTAAGACTCTATCCATTCGGTCCCCCAAGAAATAAAAACATTCCTCGCTCAGGGTACATACAGTAACCCTCTGGCGGTAGCAATCTATAATAGCCCGATAGGATGACAACCAATCCATGCCCAAAATAACATCAAAACTAGACATATCCATCAACACAAAAGCAAAAGAAAGTTGACGACCGCCAACCTCTATATCACAACCCCGACACCCCTGCTTCAAAATAACCTCACCATCAATAGGTGACTCTACACAAATAGGAGATGCTAACTGTGCCAACTCCCACTCCAAAATTGATGCAAATGTAGACGAGATAAATGAATGCGATGCACCCGTATCAATCAACACATTAGCAACTAAATTGCAAAACAAGAAGGTACCTCTCACTATCGAAGGTGCTGGTACTAGATCCAGCGCAGTAACAACATACACACACTCGTAGGTCTCTGCTCAACCTGCTCACGCTTTAGAGCATAAGCCTGATATACTGACTGAGCCGAAAAGGCTCCCCGATTGGTCCTCGAAGCCTGAGCTAACTATGCCGGCTGGTGGCTCTGTGTATGTCTCGAACCAAACACACCGGGTGTGCCACCCAAATGTGGACAAAATCTCTTCAAATGCCCTACATGTCCACACTAATAACAAGTGAGCGGCTACCCTCTTCCCTGACTCTGGCCCTGTGAACGAGCTGAAAACGATGCAGACTATTGCCTTCCTCCTCTCTGTGGGCAAACTGAGGACTTGTGGCCTAACTGACCACACTTGTAACAAGTAAAATCTCCCTGACCACCTCTTCCAGAACCTGAACTCGGCACCAGAAAGGTAGACCTTGACTGTGCTCACTAGGACTCTTATGAAGTAGGACCCCTCTGCCTCTTGCTGTGTCCCTACACATCCTGACTCCTCTTGGAGCCCCTCATCCTCTCCTCCTCCATCTGCATAATGGGTCACAAGGCGCCCATAATCTCTAATCATGGATCCGACCACTTTGAACATGGGCCGGTCATCAATCTCTTCTCAAACTCCAAGCAATGGCGCTTCTCGGTCGCTACAAGCTTAGGTGCAAACCTAGACAAGCTAGTCAAGGCGGCCTCAAACTCGGCCACTGGTGTGTTCAACTGTACTAACTTAGAGAACTGGTCTCTCAACTTCTCCTTAATTGTAGGAGGCAAAAACTTGCCTTGGAAGGTGTTGACGAATCCCTCCCAATTCACCCTAATGCGCCCACGTGCATACTTCCACCACTGACCTACATCCCGCTTCAATTGGAAAGACACCAAGGTCACCCTCAGCTGGTCGTCCTCGATGCCAAGCATCTCGAATGCCTTTAATATCTTCCCTAGCCACTCATCCACCTTTGTTAGCTCTTTGGGATCACTCAAAAACTCATCCAGCTTCGACCGAAAGAACTCTCTCTTTAAGAAAGATGGCCCTGTTTCATCGACCTGGGCCTAGACTTGATTATCAGCACTGAGAATGTCCATGGATTCTCTCAATGCTCTGGCTATTTCGCGGGCTAAGGTGCCCATACCCTGTTGACCAACTGGTTTGGCCATATTGGCCTGACTAGTCCCTTTTTCTTGTGCCGAAATTTCATTCGGTAATGGCACTTCATGCCTCCTAGGCCTACCACACCTACCACTACCACGTCCACGTCCTGACATCCTAATAAAGGCAACAAAGAGATTAGCACATTTACAAATGTGCCGAAGCCAACTCACTCTCGTCTTAATGTGGTGGGCAACATTAACTCACTCCATGTAAACACGTAAACACATATGAATTTCGTTCCCGGATAATGACCGTCCTGCGGCATTGCCTGAGTTCCAATTAGAAACAGCAGTGATCAAGTGCTCTTCTAATGGGACGTTGCCAGAGTTCCAACTCGAAACAGCAGTGATCAAGTTCTTTTCTAATGGGACTTCTAGAAACCCGTAGACTTAATCAATATCCTAGAAACTAAATCCCATACCCATATAACCACATAAGCATGTTATCATGTAAGCATGCTATCATGTAAGCACGCATTGTTGATACCAAGGTCTCTATCAAGCGAGACGAACCCATTGTGGTAATAACCACTTCCCACGTACCCAAAGTATTCAAACCCAGTACGCTCTGATACCAAGTTGTAATGCCCCAAAAAATAAATACACAAATTCATCTCATAAGCGGAAATATAATTGAATTAAAATGCTTTCATTTATCAGAGTTTAATATACGTGAGAGACAGATACAAGAAAGAATGAAAGCTACGTAGATCATCATTTGCCCTAATGCCTTACATCTTTTCAAGTCGTTGCGTGGTAACAACAAAAGTGAGCCTAGCTCAACATAATTTAAAGCCCTTGGCTATATAAAAACAGATATAACAAAAATAGAAGCTCTTGCTCCAAATCCCTCCAAGCTACTGCCTTGGCGGAGGCATGTCATCAAACACCTGAAAATGGTTTTTTCCAAATAGGGTGAGCCAAAGCCAGCAGAAACAATCTATCACAATATATGAGTCTTAAAGAAGGAATAAGTACAATGTGCATATACAATGCCTGCGACAAATCATTCATATCCTGCAAGATCATGAAGCACCAAATTTTATATCTCAATGCATTATTCTTCAATTCATTTCAAGTCAATTCTTTTCATCTCAATTCATGAGCCAATTTCATTATTTTCCAAATAACCCAACTGAGATTACAACTCAATGGTTTTCCAATCAACACAACAATTGCACAAATACTTCAATTTGCCATTTTATGAAATAGTGGTCTGCGGGAATTAGCACCCACATATACACGCAGTTTCGGGACTTTTAGTCTGGACACACAGGCCAATTTAATTCAATAGAGTCCATCCCCTTTCTCCTCCCAAACATGGAGTACATCCCTTTTCTCCTCCCAAATATCATACATATACAATGTATTTAAAAGACAATCATATTTGTGGGAGCCGAATACTGGCAAAATCAAAAGGCGCGTACCTACTGATATTAATCGGCTGTATCCTACGAGAATGGGAAGCCGAATACAATATATGTGACGAATAAGTGTAGATCCTTAGAGCCGAATAAGAGAAAGGACAATGATTAAAAAGTAGGCCCTGGCCCTGAGGATCAAAAGGAACATGTATAAATACAGGAACAATGGATTGAGAAAGGTATGTAAGAATCACTTCACTTAACTTAGTAAAGAAGCTATCCTGAGTGTCTGAACTGACTTGTCCGTCGGAGTGCTAATTCCGGCACCCCCGACCGGAGTGTTTGTATCTTTTCAGGTGAGTAGCTGAGGATCACTAGCGTCTCCCAAGATCTGAAAAGTATTTCCAAACCACTTCCCCACAATTGGCGCCGTCTGTGGGAATACTCAAATACATCCATGGCAGGCGTGACTGAAGATCCTCCGATAGCCACTGACGAGAGGCACAGGGAGATGACCTCACTACAGCAAATATGCTCGGAAAGGAAACCATCACTGCAAGACGTGCCTTGAACTTCGACTCACCAACGACTTCAGCGCAAGAGACAATGCGAGCGATCATGGAACAAGCAAAGCAGAATGAACAAAGGCTGGAGAACATGATCGCTGAAAATGAACGTCTCCGTCAAGATTTGGCCCTAGAAGTAGCAAAATCCAAAGAAGCCGTATGCCAAGATCCCGAACGACCTCCGAGGGCAGGTGGACAACGACCTTGAGCCCGACCGAAGGAGACCGATAGCGACTCCAACTCATCACCCACGAAGCTTAACAAGAAGGGACGATCCGAAACTTCCAGTTCCTCCGAAAAGAGTCTATATACAAGGAACAAACGCAAAAGAAGCAATTCAGACGAAGAAGACCAACACAATTCTTTTGTCCGACAGATCGCAAGGGCGGCCCTGCCCAAGAAGTTCAAAGCTCCGTCATTCACTCTTTAAGACAGAAAATCAGACCCCACTGATCATATCCGTCACTACAAGCAGGCCATGACATTGCATGCAGACAACGAAGCCCTCATGTGCCGAATATTCCCCAGCAGCCTGGGGCCATTAGCTGTCAGGTGGTATTATAAGCTGGAGCCGGCTTCGATCAAAAGCTTCTATCAATTACAGAAATCCTTCAGGGCCAAGTTCATCACCAACGAGGTACAGCCGAAACAGGCCGACTCTCTCTAGGCTATGCAGATCCAGTCAGGAGAAACGCTTAGAGCGTATTCGGCGCGCTATTGGGAGTGCTTCAACCTCGTTGACGACACTTGCAACGACTCCATGGCCATCACTGCCTTCAAAATGGGACTACATCCCGACAGTGCTCTTCACAGTTCCTTGACCAGAAGACCCCCCAAAACAGTCTGGGCGTTGATGAAGAAAGTTAAAGAGTATTGCAAAGTGAAAGATGATGCCTTGAGAATAAAAGCCGGACAAATGTCCAACAAAATGGCCCCCCTTGAAATTGCTCAACCAATTAGTTCCATGCCACCTCCGAGCCCTGAGCTACGGCAACGTGCTAAACAAGACAAAAGGCGGGACTCTCACCGATCAAGCGATCAATGCTCCCACCAGACGAATGAACAACTGCAAGTCGACTGCAGGCGCTCAAGGCGTGCCGACAAGAAGTACACAGAGTTGTCAGAACCAATCACTGCAATAATGACGAAAGTCCAACACCTCCCATTCTTCAAATGGCCGTCAAAGATGGTAGGGCCACCCGACATGCGAAAAAGGGATAGGCGGTGCGAGTATCACAAAGATCACGGTCATGAAACCGAGAGCTGTTACGCATTAAAGGATCACCTGGAAGAACTGGTGCAAGACGGCCGACTGCAACAGTACGTGAGAAAGGGAAAGCCAATCCAAGCATTAGCCTTGAGGCAGGACTCACCTCCACTTGGCGTGATCCATATAATCTACTTCCTGCCTGTGTCCCCAACCGTGCACACAATTCAATCGCATCCAATCCCCCAAAAGCAACGTATTCCGACCGAATGGCCCAGAGCAGCTTCGACAATTACTTTCAATGACTCCGATCTTAGCGGCACAACAGCCTCCCACATCGATCCGTTGGTCATCAAATTATGCGTAAATCGGTTCACCATTGAACGCATTCTCATAGACCCAGGGAGTACTTCAGAGGTTATGTATTATAAAACTTTCATCAAACTTGGCCTCAACGAGTCAGATTTGTCTCCAGCGCCTCACCCATTGTTCGACTTTAATACGAATCCCGAGTACCCATTAGGGAAGATCATACTACCTGTTCAAGCGGGCTCCAAAATGGTCGAAGTAGAATTCCTGGTCGTAAAGCTCCCTTCACTGTATAATGTCATCATGGAGCAGACCTGGCTACATATTATGAAGGCCGTTCCAAGTACTTATCATCAGCTTGTACGCTTCCCGACAGCCCATGGCATTGAAGAAATCCGTGGCTCCCCGCAATCGGCATAAGCAAAGATTCTATTAGAACCCTATCACTGACCCGACCTGTGGGCTTTGATACTTGTATATATATCACTTCTGCAATGCAAACCATTTTTCTTCGTCGATCAATTCATTTCTCGAAGCCCTCCCTTTGGTGCATGACACCTTAGGGCCGATTAAGTCTCCGGATTCGTAGCGCCCTTCGTGGATATCACGATTGGCCAAACTAAGTCTCTGGATTCGGAGCCCCTTTTGGTGCACGACACCTTAGGGCCGATTAAGTCTCTGGATTTGGAGTGTCCTTCGTGGATATCACGATTGGCCAAACTAAGTCTCTAGATTCGGAGCCCCCTTTGGTGCATGACACCTTAGGATCGATTAAAGTCTCCGGATTCGAAGCCCCCTTTGGTGCATGACACCTTAAGCCCAATTAAGTCTTCGGATTCGGAGCGCCCTTCGTGGATATCACGATTGGCCAAACTAAGTCCCCGGATTCGGAGCCCCCTTCTGGTGTATGACACCTTAGGGCCGACTAAGTCTCCAGATTCGGAGCGCCCTTCGTGGATATCACGATTGGCTAAACTAAGTCTCCGGATTCGGAGCCCCCTTTGGTGCATGACACCTTAGGGCCGATTAAAGTCTCTGGATTCGGAACCCCCTTTGGTGCATGACACCTCAGGGCCGATTAAGTCTCCGGATTCGGAGCCCCCATTGGTGCATGACACCTCAAGGCCAATTAAGTCTTCGGATTCGGAGCCCCCTTTGGTGCATGACACCCTAGGGCCGGTTAAGTCTCCGGATTCAGAGCGCCCTTCGTGGATATCACGATTGGCCAAACTAAGTCTCCGGATTCAGAGCCCCCTTCTGGTGCATGGCACCTTAGGGCCGACTAAGACTCCAAATTCGGAGCGCCCTTCGTGGATATCACGATTGGCCAAACTAAGTCTCTAGAGTCGGAGCCCCCCTTTGGTGCATGACACCTTAGGGCCGATTAAAGTCTCCGGATTCGGAGCCCCCTTTGGTGCATGACACTTTAGGGCCGATTAAAGTCTCTGGATTCGGAGCCCCCTTTGGTGCATGACACCTTAGGGCCGATTAAGTCTTCGGATTCGGAGCCCTCTTTTGGTGCATTACACCTTAGGGCCGATTAATGTCTCCGCATCAAAACGCCGGTTACAGAGCCCCATCGGCGCAAGATGTCTTTGGGCTGATTAAGACTTTGAATTCGCAGCACCTCTGATGTGTAACACCCTAGGGCAGATCATACCTCCGAATTCGAAGCACCCTTCGGCACGAACAAAACGAAACAAAACATGCCAACATTCGAAATAAGGTGTTTAGCAAAGCATATAAATATATATATATATATATATATATATATCTCCAGAGTAAGACGCAAATGTTTGAAATAAAACTTTTTATTTGATCAAACAGTTGTTACATAAACGCAATCCGCGTTCGAACATTACAATATCCATCTTTAACTTCTAAGGAGAAAAGGGGAATTAATCACGTTGATACAACGGAGGCCCTGAATCAATGCACGTCGTTTGGAAGGCCTCTGCGGCTCAAAATGCCTTGATCCAACCGTGCTTGAATTAGCTTATCTCTAGACCTCCCTCTGACACCATCGACAATGTCAAGGCCAAGATCCGAGACAAGGAAGGTTAAGGGCAACGGTCGTTGTGTCTCCTTTCGGGGCGATCTGCGTCGACGACTTGGAGGCTGACGCGCCTCCCATTTCTTTTTTAAACGACCTACCTCCCACACTAGAGAATTCTCCGCTGCGATCCATTGCGGCATCAAGCTCGACCAAAGTTCGAGTTTGGCTGATTAAAGAAACTCTGTTTTACATCCACAATATTATATAACCCCACGCAACAAATGGCGTTATATTAATGAGGTCACTGGCACAAAGAGTCCATTCCATTTATTTTTAAATGTTGGCAGTGATCCCGAGGCAATTTCATTAACGCCAAAACCCCAAAAGACGAACGTCGGTTGACATTCACCACGGCCTAGGTATCCGAACGGCTTTTTGGAACACATGCACTGACTGGGACATGGGCAGCGTTATCAATCCAACCGGCCAAGCATTTAGACCCCGCACCGACTGGAATTTGCCACAGCCACTCCACGTACTGGCTTTTGGCCTCTTGAAATTGTAGTGGCCACATTCAAGAATAAACGGCCATTACGATTGGGCCTACCCCACCTATAAGCTGGCGTATCACTATGCGATCAATGTTTGTACATTTATTCAAACATCCATGTAATAAAACGAAACACGTATATGCCGAATACGAACTACGACGAAACATTTATAATAGAACGTTTTTAATCAACCCAACAATAAATTACATAGTTTTTATTGCGTTTCAACCTTAGAATGCGTATTCTTATACGACGTCACCCTCATCCTCATTTTTCTCGACTTCAAAAGCGGAAAACGGAAAATGTTTATGTGGTAGAGTGGCGATGCCGAATCAATGCCCGACGCTCGAAGAGCTTCCGCGGCTTGAGATGCCTTGATCCAACCGTGCCTAAATCCATGATTCTCACATTGGCAAACCTCTTCGGCAAGCTTCTTCTTGGTCTTTTCGATTCCAACTTTTCGCCCTTCATAAAAACCTTTTTCATAGGCCCTCCCCTTCGCGGACTCCATTGCAAACATACTTGCCGTCTCACGATTAGCGAGCGCGGTACTGATGAGCCGACTGGTAACCCTTTCCTCCATGATTGGGTTTCCCTACCTGGCAGGTTGTGCCTGAGCCACCCTGGTCTTCCTTAACTCACGCTCAGCCGCCTCCGTGCGAGCCTCCAAACTTTGAATACATTCTTTCTTCTTCTCCAATTCTCGATGGGTAGCACGCAGCTGCATGCCAATTTCATAAGCAGTGTAAAGCCGCTTCACTGCCCCATGAATGCCTTCGCGAAATACGTCATAGTCCTGGCGACCTACCATTGACTGGTGAACCTCAAGAGGAAAAATTTGTCGAGCAAACTCGACCGCTATATTTGGGTCTCGAACGATCGAGTTCGCCTCTGTCATGGGTCTATTCCCCACAAATACTGCAAAGCTTAATGGGCATGGATTCGCGTCAGATCACCTCACGACTCGGAGTTGCGGAGATCTGCCTTGCGACTGCTTGTCTCGCCTGGGTGACCTGCTTCGACGTCGAGGAGACTAACGCCCCTCTCGATCCCTAGAACTCCTACTTCTTGTGCGTGAAGGTTCACCACCTCGATTCATGTCTCCGCCCAGCTCAGCTAGCGTCCTCGCTTCTCTTCTGCTGTTAAAGAAGAGTCTGTTCGACATTCACATGATAAATCTTCCTCCAAGAGCTGGAGTCAGCTGTTTACTAAGCTTATAAAGGTTGTACCTTTGTTCATTTATCCTTTACAGAGGCAGTGCCCTTGAGGCAATCTCATTAATTAAGAAAACCTCAATCGTCCGGCGCCCGAATGATCATGCACCGCTTGGGGCAAGGGCAGATTCATCTTTCTGTTCGGTTCAAGTACCCCAGCCGGCTCATGAATCGACTTTAAAATTCTTAAGGTCGTCTCATCTAGCGCCCGAATGATCATGCACTGCCTGGGGCAAGGGCAGATTCATGAATCTATTCGGCTCAAGTACCCCAGCCGGTTCATGAATCGACTTCAAAATTCTTAAGGTCGTCTCATCCGGCTCCCGAATGACCATGCACCGCCTGGGGCAAGGGCAGATTCATCAATTTATTCGGCTCAAGTACCCCAGCCGGCTCATGAATCGACTTCAAAATTCTTAAGGTCGTCTCATCCAGCGCCCGAATGATCATGCACCGCCTGGGGCAAGGGCAGATTCATCAATCTATTCGTCTCAAGTACCCCAGCCGGCTCATGAATAGACTTCAAAATTCTTAAGGTCGTCTCATCCGGTAGCCGATAGACCATGCACCGCCTAGGGCAAGGGCAGATTCATCAATCTATTCGACTCAAGTATCCCAGCCGGCTCATGAATCGACTTCAAAATTCTTAAGGTCGTCTCATCCGGCTCCCGAATGACCATGCACGCTAGGGGCAAGGGCAGATGTAGCAACCCTCACCTTACTCTCGTCATACTTGCATACATTCATGCATGATCTTGTCTTGTTATGTTGTTTTGCAAGTTTTGCCTTGCCTTGTTTTGTTTAAGTGTTGCTTGCATGATTTTGTTCCTTGCTTGGCGTGTAGCCGAGGTCATCTTGAGCTTAGTTCACCTCTGAACCTTTGTATTTAGAACTATTTTGGAACCACTTGGTCAGCCCCCATCTTCACCTCGGGCTTTGTTTGCCGAGATGTTTTGCACTTAGTAATCCTTGTCCTTGGGTAGGTATGGCCTAGACCGAGGTGTGGCACACCCCGGCCAAGGTGTGGCACAGCTTAGTCAAGTGTCGTCCTCCCTAGCCGATGTCTTTGTTACCCAGTTGCCGAAGCTTTGATTTTAGCCGATGTCATTACGTGCCGATGTGTCTTGCCTTAGCTTGCTACATACGCTTTGTCATAGGCTTGTCTTGTCAATCAATCACCTTTTGAGTTGAACCAACCCGATAGCGCCACGTGTCCGAGCTGAAGGTTAAGACAGCCGACAGACCTAGAAACAAATCATTTTGTCTCAAATCTTTGCCTTTAGAGAGAGAGAAGCTCTAGAGGAAGGAGGAGAAAGTTCTTGAGTGAGAATAGATCTTCCAAGCTTGATCTTCGAGGTTTGAACCGTTGGGTTTGAGTTTTGAGGTTAGAATCTTGATCTACTTTGGTTGTTGTTATTGATCATCTAGCTGCATTGCATGATCGGATTTGTTTTGCATGTCATGCATCGATTTGAAGTTGGTTTTGGAGGAGAAAAATAGTATTCATGTGTTCTTGGAGAAGAGTCTCGTTTTGATTCGAAAGTTTGGAACCAGAACCATGTTTTCGTGTTTATTCTTGCATGACCTTCTTGTATGGGTACCCAGGTCCATGTTTTGAACTCATGGCATGAAATCTCAGATTTTTGTAACAAGTTGTGATCTTGCATTCATTTTTCCTCATGATCATGTTCATCATGTTCTTCATGTTCTTCAAAGGGAAACCCAGGTTTTCCCGACTTTGCTTTTGAATGAGGCCATCGGGACCACACCTCGGCGAGGAGGTGTAGGACCTCGGCAAAGACCTGGTTGGTACCCAGTGTGTTTTCATGAGACGGGAGCAGTGGTTAAACTCCCAGCATGTTTTGCTTTGTTACTGACTTGGATCTGGTGAGAATGCCGAGATCATTTGCATGTATATAAAGCTTGTCTTGAGAACGTGATTGCCATGTGATTGTAGGTCCTTGATCTTTGCTTTGAGCCTACACCCGAGGAGATCTATGTGAGTGGTGCTTTTAATAAAGCTATGTTATACTGTTTTGATAAATCTTGCTTTGCTTTGTTTTGACGAAAGTATTTTGTTAAGCATGAATGAATAGCCCTGTTTTGAAGTATAAGCCTTGTTTTGATGTCATTCTTGAGAAGTCCCTTGTGCTGGAGGACTCTAAACTTTCGCAGCACTAAATATAAAAGGATACGGTCCTTTCTTGGAAAGACTATCGTGTTAAAGCGGGCTACGGGCCTAAGTAACACAAGACTATCGTGTTAAAGCGGGCTACGGGCCTAAGTAACACAAGATCATCATGTTAAAAAGAGCTACGGGCTTAAGTAACACAAGTCCCTTGTGCCGGAGGACTATAAACTTTCGCAGTACCTTTGACTAATCGATTATGGATCGTGCATTCTTTGTTTTGCCACTGGCGGGTTACCGCGTGGATTTGTTTGTTTGGAAAGCCTGATTGTGTTTTGCCGATGTCAGTAAGCATTCCTTGAGACTTGTAAGACTTTGATAGATGAATACGGTTCATCCCTTGTTTTGATAAAGTTTTGATGTGTTTTGCTTTGAAAGGATCTCGGCTAATATTCGTAAGGTTCTGGCATGTTTTGTTTGGAAAAGACTTCGACTATATTCATGCAAAACCTTTATTACTTGTACCATTCACTGAGTATCCAAGCTCACCCCTCTCTCTATATATGTAGGTGATGAGCAGGACGGCGGCGACGCCTAGATGTGTTTTTGAAAGCTTGTTTTGGATCCATGATTTTATCGGCCTTGTTTTGTATTCACGTCAGCGATGTCATTTCTTTTATGTCGGCGAATCTTGAAAATCATGCTTCTTGGCTTGTATTCACTGTATTTTGTATATGTCGGCTCAAGAAGCCTTTTGATCAAGACGTAATACGTATTTTACCTTGTTCTATTCAAATTGTAAAGCTTTGTAAAGATGTATGCCATTACATTTGATCTATGCACTGTTCTTATGGACCACTTGCATTTTGATTTATTGCTTCCGCATTTGTGAGCCCCGTTTATTATACTCTGATTGTGTTAAACTTTTGAAAGTTGGCCTTCGGTAATCTCAGATTACTGGCCATCACGGCACCAAACTACTAGGGGCGGTTTGGGGTCGTGACAGCAGATTCATTAATCTATGCGACTTGAGTACCCCAGCCGGCTCATGAATTGACTTCAAAATTCTTAAGGTCGTCTCATCCGGCGGCCAAATGATCATGCACCGCCTGGGGCAAGGGCATATTCATCAATCTACTAAGCTCGAGTACCCTAGCCGGCTCATGAATCGACTTCAAAATTCTTATGGTCGTCTCATCCGGCGCCCGAATGACCATGCACCGCCTGGGGCAAGGGCAGATTCATCAATCTATTCGGCTCAAGTACCCCAGCCGGCTCATGAATCGACTTCAAAATTCTTAAGGTCGTCTCATTCGGTGCCCGAATGATCATGCACCGCCTGGGGCCAGGGCAGATTCATCAATCTATTCAGCTCAAGTACCCCAGCCGGCTCATGAATCGACTTCAAAATTCTTAAGGTCGTCTCATCCGGCTCCCGAATGACCATGCACTGCCTAGGGCAAGGACAGATTCATTAATCTATTCGACTCAAGTACCCCCGCCGACTCATGAATCGACTTCAAAATTCTTAAGGTCGTCTCAT
Source organism: Camellia sinensis (assembly GCF_055761805.1). Lineage (NCBI taxonomy): Eukaryota > Viridiplantae > Streptophyta > Magnoliopsida > Ericales > Theaceae > Camellia > Camellia sinensis. The sequence goes on along the minus strand of NC_138973.1, from coordinate 70,676,296 downwards.
CTGGCGCCCAAATGATCATGAACCGCTTGGGGCAAGGGCAGATTCATTAATCTATTCGGCTCAAGTACCCCAGCCGGCTCATGAATCGACTTCAAAATTCTTAAGGTCGTCTCATCCGGCGCCCGAATGACCATGCACCGCCTGGGGCAAGGGCAGATTCATCAATCTATTCGGCTCAGATACCCCAGCCGACTCATGAATCGACTTTAAAATTCTTAAGGTTGTCTCATCCGGCGCCCGAATGATCATGCACTGCCTGGGGCAAAGGCAGATTCATCAATCTATTCGGTTCAAGTACCCCAGCCGGCTCCTGAATCAACTTCAAAATTCTTAAGTTCGTCTCATCCAGCAGCCAAATGACCATGCACCGCCTGCGGCAAGGGCAGATTCATCAATCTATTCGGCTCAAGTACCCCAGCCGGCTCATGAATCGACTTCAAAATTCTTAAGGTCGTCTCATCCGGCTCCCGAATGACCATGCACCGCCTGGGGCAAGGGCAAATTCATCAATCTATTCGGTTCAAGTATCCCAGCTGGCTCATGAATCGACTTCAAAATTCTTAAGGTCGTCTCATCCGGCGCCCGAATGATCATGCACTGCCTGGGGCAAGGGCAGATTTATCAATCTATTCGGCTCAAGTACCCCAACCGACTCATGAATCGACTTCAAAATTCTTAAGGCCGTCTCATCCGGTGCCTGAACGATCATGCACCGCCTGGGGCAAGGGCAGATTCATCAATCTATTTGGCTCAAGTACCCCAACCAGCTCATGAATCGACTTCAAAATTCTTAAGGTTGTCTCATCCGGCATCCAAACGATCATGAACCACCTGGGGCCAGGGCAATTTCACCAACCTATTCGGCTTGAATGCCCACAATACTCGACATATGTGTGATAAGTCAATATTGTCATAAGATATTCAATCTCTGAAAGCTCAAACACAGCAATGATTTTATCCAAAGTAGTTAAAGGAAAAACATTCTTCATTAACATAACTTCACAAACTATGTACAAGTGGTGGTGAAATAACAAGGAAATTTTCATTAATAAATTGAGCGCAAATAATAACCAATTTATACATGAAAACTATCCTGAACCAACAAAAAAGTACCGAACAAAAACTTACATCGGAATTAAAAATACTTAATAAAATCGAAATGTCTCCCAGATCAATCCTTGGGGTCAGATTCAAGTGGCTCAACGCCCACTTGCTCGTAGGGAATTGGCAAGGCCAATGTAACTCCAGCGCCAGCAAGGGCTTTAAGCCACCCATGTTTGAACCCCAGATTCTCGAATTTGGGGACTTCATCTACATATTCCGTCTAGGCGGCACTTTTTCCTGCCTCAAATGCCGCAGAAGCCTCAGAATCAGCTTTTTCCTTGGCCGCCTTGAGCTCCTCTAACTGAGCCTCCACCTCGGCAAGCGCCTCCCTGGCTAACTTGAATGATTCTTCGCTCGCATTTGCCCTACTCTCAGCGTCAGAGCAGAGCTATTCAGCTGACCGAGCCCTCTCCTCCTCTGCTTCAGCTCGCGTACTCTCCATTGCGGCACTCATCACTTCGAACTCGGCCCTACTCTTTTGACCGTCCGCCTCCGTTTGCAAACGATCAATCCTGCCAAGGGCATCATGCAGGCGGCGGCCTAGGTCCACAATCCTGCCAACCGTCTGCAAAACAAGTTGGGATTGTCAGATACCTTAATGAAAACAAATTCAAGAGAATTTGAGATGGTCACTTACCAGGAGCGCCGACTGCACAGATAGGGCTACGACCATAGCATCCGGTACGACGCAAAAGGCTGCGGTGTCAGCCGGCAAGGAAATTGAAGCCGCCAAGCTCAACGCCACAGCTGGATCCTCAATGGCTGAAGCGTCAGAAGAGATCGGTGTATCTTTGATCTTTGGCCGAACAATAAAAGGAGCAACCACGTCTGACTCTTCTAAACATGGCCGTTTGGAAGCAGGGCTAATCTCTGACCTAGCCTCTCCCTCGCTACTACGCTTTTTGCCCCGCTCCTCCGAAATCAGTCATTCGTCAATGACCTGTTCAACCTATTTCCCCGCTTCGACCGCAGCAACCTGGGTCGTCTCTTCAATAATGGGTATGAAATTTTTAATCATGGTGGGCTCAGAATGGGCGGCCTCGGCCTTCTTTCGAGTGGCCATTTGCTCGGCATTTTTCTTTCGCGCCATCTGCGTAAGGCTTTCCCCAGCCATACCTTCGGAAAAATCACCGGGTAGGTCTCCCAAATTCGTAAAAATATCTCTAGAAGAAAACTCTACTCGACCCGAAGTGGACGGTGAAGGCTGGTTAAGTCCGGCGGCCTCGAACGTCGAGCGTATCACCTCGTTGACCTCTACGGCCTCCTCAGCGACCTCTCTGGTTGGTTCAGCAACTACCTCTACCACCGGCTCCCCGTCTTCCCCCGAATCCGAATCTTCGAGGCCAATTTGCCTAAGGCTCTGGAAGCTGGGGAAGAGAAGAGCCGAAAGGTGTTGATCGCTAGATGGAATTGGAATGTCATCCGCGGCCGAGAATGTAGTATAAGTAGGTTCGTATCGGAGGAGTATGTGAGCAGCTCTCCCTTGTTTTTGTACGTTTGGATGGCCGAAGTATCTGAGTGCAAACTTAATTTCCTCAAGGACTGCGTCGTCGATTGAGGGAAGAATCTTCTTCAATCTGTTACTTGCAAAGAACAAGGGGTGATTAAAGGAAAAAAGCCGAATAAAAGGCAGATCAACAAACACGAGGCGTTACATGGCAACCTGGATCACCCTTTCGTCTGGGAATAGGGTCTAGGCGGTCTTCGCCTTCACCGAACTACCAATTACCTCGGACATTGACCATTACGTCGTCAACTCTCTTACCAGAACTGGCAAGCATGGTTATCAAGTGATGGTCAGTGTCCTTGGCCCTGAGAAAGTATCGCCCCAGCTGACTGGAAGATTTGGCCAAAGCGTAGTAGTGCCGAATCGCCGGAATACCAAGGTTGATCCTAAGGCGTCGATTCAACTGTATCACCCCCATAATGATTCGAAAGAAATTTACGTTGGGTTGAGAAGAAATCAAACTCCAATAGCGAAGGACGGCCCAAAGCAATGGATGTAGGGGAAAATGGACTCCGCCCTCCGCTATGGATAAGAGAGGGAAGACGATCACATTTTGATCCTCCCTCTCCATATCAAGAGTATTGTCCGTTACAAGAGATAAGTGGACATCGTTGGGAATGGAAAAGTGTCGCCGGAATCCGGAAAAATGACCCTCAGAAAGGAGGTCTTTCAAGTGTTTAGCCATTTTCGCGGGGATTCAAGGTTCCGCCGAAATCAAAATAACAAACAGAAAATAGGGTTACAAAGAAGAGAGAAGAAGACTTACGAGTAGACGGGGCAAGGATAGACAGAGAAGAATTGCAAAAAACGCGAGTCAGAGAAGGGATGCCCGCTGGCAGTCCAAGAGTCTCGAACACTCGACAAAATGTGCACTCGAAAGGACTGAAATTTCAAATCGCAATAAATGCGAGACGTACGAATGAGGCGGGAAAGTGTAATGATGACCGAAAAGGTGTGCGCATTCTGACATTAGTATTGGAGCACGCGAAGCCGCCTAACCTATTTTGACTTTTCCAATTCAAGACCAAACACGCCGATTAACTACCGTCAATGGGGAGTTCGGGGGGGAATTGTGGGAGCCGAATACTGGCAAAATCAGAAGGCGCGTACCTTAGAAGACTGATATTAATCAGCTGTATCCTACGAGAATGGGAAGCCGAATACAATATATGTGCCGGATAAGTGTAGATCCTTAGAGCCGAATAAGAGAAAGGACAATGATTAAAATGTAGGCCCTGGCCCCGAGGATCAAAAGGAACAGGTATAAATACAGGAACAATGGATTGAGAAAGGTATGTAAGAATCACTTTACTTAACTTAGTAAAGAAGCTATCCTGAGTGTCTAAACTGACTTGTCCGTTGGAGTGCTAATTCTGGCACCCCCGACCGGAGTGTTTGTATCTTTTCAGGTGACTAGCTGAGGATCACTAGCGTCTCCCAGGATCTGAAGAGTGTTTCCAAACCACTTCCCCACAATATTCAATGACAACTAACAAGAGATTAGTTTCAATTTACCTAATCCTCATGTAGTTTCCACAACAATCATAGCTATTCTCCGCCGATAGCCTAATACAGACATTTCTAAATAGATATTCAATCTCAAGACATATAATTTATTCAAAATTTCATAAGTGAGCGATAATACATATTCTTCTCCACCATTCATGTCATCATCTATTCAATTTCAAAGTTTTAATCGCAATTCCATTTATTTATACAAAATAAACATTTGAAACATTTTAAGGCAAACTCCCTCTTTCCCAAATCTCGAATCAAATGCCAAAATCAACTATTTTGTCACAATATAACCTCATATTTGACCCTATAACCGTTTATAACTCATTCACTTAGAAACCCCTCTTTTCTTTTAAAATCCAAACCCTAGGTTTGTTCATAGTACACCCAAATTTCACCATTTATACATAACAGCTCAAAACTAAGCTAAAAGTCATATGAACGTATAGAAAATCCATTGCTCGTGTTGGAAGACCAAAGGAAGAGATGAAGAAACTTCGAAAATGCTGAAACCAACTATTATTCGGAAAACATAGCTTTTGGAATGCTCAAGCTTCTTCTCATAAACACCTGAGTAGAAAACCCAATGGATCTAGGTTAAAATGTAGAGAGAATGTAAGTTTTAGAGAGAGAGTCTTAACTTTAGGGTTTAGGAAGAAAAGCTCTGAAAAAGTGATGTTAAAAGTCACTTTCACGAATTGATATACGCACAGTCTGCTCGAGCGTCAACAGTACAAGAGTTGACGATCGAGCGTCAGACACAATAAGTTGTTTTGCTCGAGCACAAGAAGTGACGCTCGAGTGCAGAATACACACTTCCAGTAGTTTTGCAGAGAATAGACTATCGCTCGAGCACAAGGAAGGGCGCTTGAGCGCCCACCCGCTTGAGCGTAGAAAATATCGCTAGAGCGTAGAAATCACTATTCCAGTAGTTTTGCAGGCTTGCAAAAGGACTGAGAGTTTGCAAATCCCGCTTGAGCGCAAGAAGTGCCGCTCGAGCAAAGGACCAAAAACCTGGGCAACAAAAGTTTGGAAACTAAACAACAAACCTGTCTCGAACACAACCATAACAACCCAAACCTAAAGCCAAACCCAAGGGACAACAAGGGAAGTAAGAGATGAACAACAACATTAAACCTTGAAACCCGAGTCCGGAATGCAACAAAAGGTTGGGTCAAAACCGGAATTACTATAACATCCGTCGGATTGGCGGATGGATGCAGATTGATTTTCTCCAATCTGCTAATCTGGCGGACGGATGGCGGATTGGAGGTTTTGTGGCCGGAACTAACCTATGCCCACCCCTAAATTGAAGTCAATTAGACTAATTAAATTATGTGAGACTTGTGATTAGTTATGATTAATTAAATTATGATCAAGATTAATTAAGATTAAGGAGTGATTAATTAAGCTAATGATAATTAATGACTAATCTAATTCTACTAAATTAATTTACATTAGTGGTGTATATTAAAGAGTGTTCTAAAGAGTTTGAGAGAAGTGAATGAGTTCATTTATGTGTATAGTTAGAGTGTTTGTGCTGGAGCCTATTCATTCATTTGTTGCCAAAGGCTCTAAAGATAGAAAGAGAGAACCGAGAGAGAGAGAGAGAGAGAGAGCTCAATTCTTTTGTTGAAAAAGAACTCTTGTTGTTGGAAATTTTAAAGCAAGCTCAAGAGAAGAACTAAAGGAAAAAACAGAGGAAGTTAGAGAAAGTTAAAAATTGAGAAGAAGGCTCAAGAATTCAACAACATTAGGTTAATGTTTATCTTAATTCTTGTAGATAATTTAGTTAAAAGATGAAATTAAGAAAGTTATGGAATCATTCTCAAGAATTTTGTAAGAAATTGGGTTTTGAGTAAGAAATTAAGTTAGGTTCACGATTGTAGAAATTAATTTGGAAATTAATTATTTTGGGCTTGATTTTGAATATCTTGCATGAATTTGATTCTCATTTTTACATGCATGTAAGTTGGAGAAACAAAAGAATTAATTGATGGACATGGTTAAGGTTAATAAATATGGAAATAATTGTAAGAATTTTTCAAATTGAGCTTGGGTTTGGAAACCTTGATATATATAAGATGTATATTTACATGCACCATGAGTTTGGAAGTGTAACGCCCCCAAATTAATTACACAATTCAACTCCAAACTTCTAATACAAAGTGATATAAGTGAAAGAAGAAGCTTTTATTAATTGGAATTAATATACAAAAGGTGACACATGCAATGTACATTCATAAATAGTTCATCGTAAATCTACAGCATGTGTTACAAGTAGTAATAAAGAATGAAAGCTGGACAGGTATTTATATGCCCTAAAGGCTTACATCTTTCCAAGGCTTTGCTTGGAAACAACAAAATGAGTCAAAAGCTCAATACACACAAAGCCCTAGGCTTGAAAAGAAAGTAAATACAGAATGAACAAAAGTGAGCTTCAGCTCCACAGTCCTCCCAAGCTAAGTCCTTAGCGGAGGCATATCACCAGCACCTAAAAATAGTTTTTCCCAAGTAGGGTGAGCCAAAGCCCAGTAGAGACAATCTGACATAATATATGAATCTTAATAAAGATATAAACACGAAGTGTATATACAATGCCTGTGACAAATTCATTTACAACTCTTTCGCAAACCATGCCATGCCAAGTTTTACATCACAATCCATGTTATCTTAATCCCTTTTTTAATTCAATTCATTTTATCTCAATTCATGAGTTATCTCCATTTATTTCAAACAACCAAACTGAGGATACAACTGAAAGGTTCTCAGATCAATCTAGTCATCACACAAACACTTATATTTGTCATTTTATGGAAACATCGTCTGTGGGGAATCTGCACCCATGTGTACTCAATGTTTTCGGGACTTTCACCTTGGAAGCACATGCCAACTTAATTTAATAGAGTCCATCTCATTTCTTCTCCCAAACATGGAGTACATCCCATTTCTCCTTCCAAACATCATACATATACAATATATTAAAACATAGTCATATTCAATGACAATCAATAAGAGAGTGGTTTCAATTCACCTAATCCTCATCCAATTTCTATAACAATTATGGCTATCCTCTACCGATAGCCTAGAACAGATATTTCTAAACAGATATACAATCTCTAAAATAGATAAATTATCCAAATTTCCAAAGGTGATAGGTTATACATATCAAAGTCCACCATTCATATAAACATTCATCCAATTTCATGTTTCCCATACCAATTTCATTATTTATGCAAAATAATTGTTTAAGAAGTTTTAGGGCAAAACCTCATTTTTGTCCAAAATTCCTCTCAAGTACCCAAACCACTAAAATTCTCACAACACACTCCATCTTTATTCCCATAATCATCCTTTTTGTATTTACATTACAAAACCCCTCATTTGATTTTACAACTAGGTTTGCTTAACATCATTCCAAATTGTAATGTTTCTTACACAACAACGAATAACTAAGTTAAAACTCATAGAAGAGTGTAGAAAGTCTCTACCTCAAGTTTAGAATCCGAGAGAGAAAAAGGGGACACTTCAAACATGTCGTAACCCAACTCTATTCGAATGAGAATGTAGCCCTCGAGATGCTTTATCTTTTTATCAAAGTGGGAAGGTTGGACAAACAAAGAGAGAGTGAGTTTTAGAGAGAGGAGCTCTAGATCTAGGGTTTTGAGGGAGAAAGTTATGAAAAAGTGATGCAAAATGGTGCTATTGTGAACTAATATACGTACAGTCCGCTCAAGCGCAAGAGTTGACGCTTGAGTATCAGACACAATAAGTTGTTCCGCTCGAGCGCAAGAAGTGACGCTCGAGCACAGAATGCACACCTCCAGTAGTTTTGCAGACAATAGACCAACACTCGAGCACAAGAAAGACTGCTCGAGCTGAGCCCGCTCAAGCGTAGAATGGACTGCTCGAGCGTAGATTACATTCTTCCAGTAGTTTTGCAGACCTGCAAAAGTACTGAGAGTTTGCAAAGCCCGCTTGAACGCAATAAGTGTTGTTCGACTGCATGAGTAAAATTCTAGGCAACAAGAGCTTGGAAACTAAGCAACCAACCTGTCCCAAACGCAACCACATCGATCCCAAAGCCAAACTCAAGTAAGAATAAGAGGGAAACGGCAATGAACAACATTCAAAAACCATAAAACCCGAGTTCGAAATATCAAACGAGTTGAGTCAAAATTGAAATCGCTATAACCTCCCCATCTTAAAGAATTTTGTCCCCGAAATTTCAAATCAAGTTTTACAGTTATGTTTAAACCAAACACAATAACGATAGATAATCAATTACAATACCATGAACCATTATCCGGTCATTCATTGACTTGATACACATGTTCCAATATTGAAAGTAAAATCCACATTTCCCAAAACATTTACAATGTTTATATTAAATTCACATTTTCAAAACATACACAACATATACAATGTTCTCATTTATCTAAAACATATACAGTGTTTTCATATTTCATTAATATAACAAAATTTCATTACATGCTCAAACATCAACCAATAAGTCCGGATATTTCTCACGGACTTCCAACTCGGGTTCCCAAGTTGCTTCCTCAACCCCGTGATGTTTCCACAATACCTTAACCAAGAGGATTGTCTTGCCTTGCAAGACTCGGTCCCGAGTATCCAAGACTCTCACCGGTCTCTCCTCATAAGAGGCATCCTCATCTACCTCTAAGTTGGTCCAATCCAACATGTGTGATGAATCTAGCTCATACTCTCGAAGGATCTCAAAAGGACCAATGAATCGAGGGGACAACTTCCTACTCTTTCCAAACCTCATAAAACCTCTCCTAGGTGATATCTTCAAGAATAGATGGCCACCCACCTCAAAAGACAAACGTCTCCTACGGTCGGCATAATTCTTCTGGCGACTCTAGGCCGTAACCAACCTCTTATGGATAAATGCAACTTTCTCCGTCATTTTCCGGACTAATTCTGGACCCAACATAGGTGCATCATTCACCTCGGCCATGCCAATACTCGATTGGAAACTATTATTATAAGCAAATTCCACTAAGGGAAAATGCCTCACCCACGAACCCTTAAAGTCAAGGACACATCCTCGAAGCATATCCTCTAAAATCTGAATAGTGCGCTCTGACTACCAGTCAGTCTAAGGATGATACGTAGTGCTAAAGGTCAATCTCGTGCCCAAGGCACCCTGTAGGCTTTGCCACAATCGAGCTGTGAAACATGGATCTCTATCTGAAACAATTGTCACTAGGACCCTGTGCAACCTCACTATGTCCCTAATGTAATGGTCGACAAGATGATCTACCGAGTCATTTACACGTATAGGTATAAAGTGCACTGACTTAGTCAACCAGTCAACTACCACCCAAATGGCATCACTACCCCGTTGAGTCCTCGGAAGGCCCACGACAAAATCCGTCGTGACATGCTCTCACTTCCACTCGGCTATAGACAAGGGTTGTAACAAACCCATTGGCCTCTGATGCTTAGCCTTCACTTGTTGACAAGTAAGGCATTTTGATATAAACATGGTCACATCCTTCTTCATTCCCCTCCACCAAAACTGGTGACAAAGGTCGTGATACATCTTTGTTCCTCCCGGATGCACCGCAAGGCGTAAATAGTGAAACTCTCGGAGTACTTCCTCTCGGCAAGACTCCAGCACGAATAAAAGATCATGGTATCTAATACTTGAAACAGGATACAAATTTAAGCCTTTCTCTACCTTCCCACTGGAGATCTTCTCCTAGAGGGTTTCTACCTCAAGATCACCCCGCTGTGCTTCCATCACTCGGTTCACAAGTATTGTTTGTGCAACTACTGAAAATAAGGCTGAAGACTCAACGGACTCTCTAAGATACAAATCGAACTCCCCAACAGTACCCAATATCTCTCATTCCCAGATGGCGGTACAAGCCACACTGCTAATAGTCTTCCTACTAAAAGCGTCAGCCACTACATTAGCCTTCCCCAGATGATAATATAACTCAAAGTCATAATCCTCTATGAACTCCATCCACCTCCTCTGCCTCAAATTCAAGTCTTTCTATGTAAACAAATATTTCAGACTTTTATGGTCAGAAAACACTTCGAACTTCTTACCATACAGATAATGCCTCCAAATCTTTTGGGCAAAGATCACCGCCGCTAAGTCTAAGTCATGAGTAGGGTAGTTCCTTTCATGTGTTTTCAACTGCCGTGAGCCATGGGCTACTACCTTCACCTCTTGCATCAGAACACAACCCAAACCTTCCCGTGAAGCATCATAATACACCGAATACCAAACCCTCTTCGGAATAATCAGTACTGGAGCAGTGGTAAGTCTAACCTTAAGCTCTTGGAAAGACTTCTCACAAGTCTCATTCCACACAAACTGAACTCCCTTCCTCATCAGTCTAGTTAATGGTAAGGCTAACCTAGAAAAATACTTCACAAACCGATGGTAATACCCTGCCAGCCCCAAGAAACTACGGATCTCAAAAGCGTTCTTAAGTTGTTCCCAATCTTGAAATGCCTCTATCTTGGATGAATCTACAGACACCCCTTCACTGGATACCACATGGCCTAAGAACTTAACTTCTCTCAGCAAGAATTCACATTTCCCAAACTTAGCATATAGTTTATGGGCTGTAAGCAACTCAAAGCGCCACTCATAAGTGCTCCTCGTGCTCCTTCTTAGAGGGTGAGTAAATCAGGATGTCGTCCACAAAGACGACCACAAAACGGTCTAGGAACTCACAAAAGATCTGGTTCATCAAATCCATAAACACTACACAGCTAGTGCATTAGTTAACCTAAAGGGCCTCACTAGAAACTCGTAATGGCCGTATCGCATACGGAATGTCATTTTCAGGATGTCCTCCTCCCTTACTCTCAACTGATGATAACCCAATCTTAGGTCTATCTTAGAGAAGCTACAAGACCCCTTCAATTGATTAAACAAATCATCTATACGAGGCATTGGGTACTTGTTCTTAATGGTTACCCGGTTCAACTTTCGGTAATCCATACAAAGACGCAACGCACCATCTTTCTTTTTGGAAAAAAGTGCCGGTGCTCCCCACGGCGAAGTACTAGGGCGGATGAAACCCTTATCTAGTAGCTCCTAGAGTTGAATTTTCAACTCACTCAACTCGGCAGGTGCAAACCTATATAGAGCCAAGGAAATCGGTGTCGTGTCAAGCACTAAATCAATAGAGAACTTGATCTCTGGATGAGGTGGTAAACTAGTAAGATTCTTGGGAAAAATGTTTGGATATTCATAAACCACCCTTGGCAACTCAATCCAGACTTTATCACACTCACTACTTGAGAAGTTGGCAAGAAGGCAACTAAGCTTACTCTGCCCATATGGGTCATACAATAGTGATAAGACTCTATCTATCCGGTCTTCCAAGAAATAAAAACAATCATCGCTCAAGGTACATACAGTAACCCTCTGACGGTAGCAGCCTATAACAGCCCGATAGGTTGACAACCAATCCATACCCAATATAACATCAAAACTAGATATATCAATCAACACAAATGTAAAATGAAGTCGGCGACCGAAAACCTTTATGTCATAACCGTAACACCCCTGCTTCAAAATAATCTCACCACCAATACGTGACTCTACACAGATAGGAGATGCTAACCGAGCCAACTCTAACCCCAAAACCGATGCAAATACAGACGAGATAGCTCCCATCCATGACACTAGGGGCAAGTTCAGACCCAATTGGACTGGTCCTTACATTACCAAAACTATTTGGTTAGGTGGTGCTATTATTCTCATGGACTTGGACAGCCTAGAATTTTCCCAACCGATCAACATGGAGAAGTTGAAGAAATACTATCCCTAAGAGGCTCGCTAGGCTGAAAACCCGGAAGGGTGACCTAGGCAAAAGTTAGAGCATGAAAAACTAAGCTTGCAAGGTTGAAAACCCTAAAGGGTGACTTTGGCAAAAGTTAGAGCGCAACAGGAGAGAGTAAATACTCGAGTAAACCTGAACTGAACTACGTAAGGCCTGATTTCCATCTCCAGGATACGTAGGCAACTTCATCCTGAAGTTCGGCCATAAACACCTCCACCTCAACTGTCCTGCCCATGTGTCTAATTAGGTCATCTTTGTCTATCCTTTACCTAAGAGTTTGGTTATGATCTTTACTCTGAGAGAAGAGCTAGTTACAATGTAGAGCAGCGGTGTTCAATCAAGGGGCAATTTATGATTTTTGAATTCAGAGTTGTACATCTTGAGGATTGATTCTGTGCGTGTCAAGTGGTGATCCTTTTCAAAAATGGTTTTCGAAAGTTTTATTAAAAGTTGATTTTGTTCAAATTTTACCTTTTATAACTTAGACCATTTTTTGGACCAAAAGGAAAATTTTCAGTACTTACAACTTTAATTTCATTGATTTTAACATAAAAGTTCTCCAACTCTCTGATACAAATCAAAGTTGCTTTCATTACATCGAAAGGAAAAAACTTGAAAAGAAAGGTCAAAGCAATAAACTAGGGGCATAAATGAATTAGGTGCTCCTGTGTCCTCCGCCCATGCTTGTGGAAGCTTCTGAAGCAAAGTGGGCTTGGTTTGTGCTTCATCCTCGAGCCAAGCCAAGCATTCGCCAAAAAGGGCGTAACTAAAACTAAGGGCAGGGGCCAGAAGCTCTCTCGTCCTTCAAGTAGTGAGGTACCTAGCCAAGTGTGAACCACAGATGGGGAATGAAACCAGGTACTCTACCCCCTCCTTTGGGAGGGTCTGATCATGACCGAACTGACGTTTGAACCGAAAAGGTAAATAGAACACATAGTGTGTGAGGCCGATCAACTGTATCCCAGGTTGTCGAGCCATACTATTAGCAGTAGACCTGTTGTACATCCAGTCGCACCACCACTCCTCGTTCGAGAAATCCACTAGTCGGTGGTAGAAAAAATAGCGTCGAGCTGAGTACTCAGGGCAAGAGTCCACTACCTTCAGCTTATCCATAAACCACACCTGGGAAGGGATGATAGAAAAGAGAGATTAAAGAATAGAGAGATGTATGTTAAAAGAAAAGTAAGAAAAGGGCTTTGAGAGAAAAATAGAGCATGAGTGCCGAGCGATGTGAGAAATACATCGCAGAAAGGGTAGGGAATAGTACTTGAAGAAGTAGTGGACTTCTCGCGAATCTAGTAGTCTCCCGTCGATGAAAGGTGTCTAAGCCCATCAAAGTCTCAGCCAGTGCCAAACCAATGCAACTCTTGCCTTCTTTCAGGCCTTTCACCATTTGTATGCTGGACCTGCTAAAACTAGGGGCAAAAAGGAAATGATCAAGCATACATAAGCAGAGGAGATGCTGTCAAAAACCTTGCCAGAGAAGGTCGCCTCGCTCACCGGCGTTGGAAAATTGGTGATTCAAACCAGGAATGTCCAGCTCTCAATTGTGGGCCAAAGATTAAGCCTCATGCAAAGTGAGCCTACACATCCATCCGAAAGCTTAGGCGTGGCCAAAATGGGACTGAGGCATGATTTCCTCATCACGTCGGGATTCCATTAATGCCTAAAATTCTTCAATAGTCAGGCATATTTCTTGTCCCCCGAAGCTAAAGACATGTGTAATCGGGTCCAGCATTGTGCCGCGGCATGAAGGAACAAAAAACAAAGTGAAGTTTGGCTCAACAAAAAAAGTGCATTTATGCCGAAACGTAAAAAATTTACCTTTTCCAAGCCGTCCAATGCAACTATCCAATCTGAGAGCTTTTCAGCGAAAAATGGCTCCATTTGTGAAGAAATTGCAGCTAAAATGAAGTTCTGGAGAAGAATTCATGAAGCTCAACCTTTTGTAGAAGATAAGGCAGTGAGTGGAAACTAGCTGTCAACAATTTGGATGTGCTTCACATTGATGCCCGGCAGGTGGCTAGCTTGTGGTCGACATAAGGCTGGTAGGCTCTATCTCTGGTCGGCAACCTTCTTTTTAGGCTCTGTTGTCCACGTGTGTGTTGGGCAATGCTGAAAGCATGTGTTTTTTCTTGATCTTTGAGTATTTTAAGGTCATGTTTTGAGTCCTTTTGGTTTTAACAAGTTTGTTTATTTGTATTTGAGTCGTTATTGTTTTGTTTATCAAGTTGTAGAATTTTGCATTTCGGTTGTTGGTCAGTTTATTACCCGATTAAGAACATTGTTTCAATCAAGTGCTCTGTTGGCCAATTCGATTCCATGTCCATTCCATGCAAATATGGTGCTCATGATGCAAAAATAATAACACTTTTTATAAAAACTGCAAGGTTTCATTCCGATCATTGTTTTTACCAAAAAAAAAAGTACAAATTTCAAAGCAAAATAAAACCTATTTGAAGCTATACATCTGTTAATGCTACCAAACAAAAAGAAACGAAGCAAAAGTACAAAAAAATCAACACCAGTTGCCTCAGGCCCGAGAGGCCCTCTTCGTTCTCTTCCTCGAAGGAGAGGACTCTGGGGCACTATCTCTGTCAGTGCCGCTGTCTGAATCAGTCTCTGAGTCGAAACTAGAGCCGGCATCATCTTCGCTCTCTGCCTTAGAACCCTCCTCAACATCGTCGCCTCCACTCTCTTAACCCGAACTGGCATCATCATCTCCACTCTCAAATGACTCAAAATGCAGACTCGCTGGTCTCAGTATCATCATCGTGCAAGGTGGGCACTAGAGGACTGCTCTAGCCTCGGTTACCCCTATCTTGCCTCTCCTCCCTACTACTGGAAGGGGTTCTGCCGGTGCTAGTATTGCTGCCGCCGCTGGAGCCATCAGTATAGGTGGAATCTGAAAAGGACAGTTGTCAACATATCAGTTACAGTATGTGTATCAGATGCAAGCATAGTATGCAGAATGAAAGTATGTAGAAATCAAATAAAGTGTGTGAATGCTGTTTATCTGATGCAGTGTGCCAATGCAATTTGGAAAGACTACAATTGAAATGCCAGTGTATCAGTGACAATTTGATAGGATGAAGTGAAATTGAAAGAAATTACCTAGATACTATGGAGATTGAGCAGTGCCTCCCTCTTCTGTACCATACCCATTAAGAAGGCTATTTGTTCAAGACATCTCCTTGTGTACTCTATGGATGCCTACAAATGCATTTGGGTGATCAGTGTTCGCAATAAACATATCTAAAATGAAATGTCGGGTGCAAATCGTAAAGTACAGTCCATACCATAGTCGGGCCTTGAACCCCGACAAGCTCATGCTCAACCATTGCAGGCTCAATCGGGACTTGGTAAGCAGCGCTGGTATGCTGCCAGCATGTGAGCATAGTAGGAAGCTTTGGCCAACGGGTGCTCCGCTCCCCACGAGCAGCCCCTTTAGCACAGGCCCTCGTTGCCCTCGTCACCCTCTCGCCGTGGGAGCCCTCACCCTCACGAGCACCTGTCAAAAGTGGCATGAAATGTGTCTGGAAAGAGGTCGCGTAGTCGCCCTCTGCCCTAAAGTAATCAACATCTAAGCCCACCATAAACTGTGTAACTGCATCAACGGATAGGCTGTCTGCTGATCTCATGGACCCTAGCGGTGGCATCAGAACGATCGGATCTGGTAAGATCACGGTCTAGCAGACGAACTGCTCACTTAAGAACCAGGCCCGGCAGATTGGGCCCTCAAGTAGAATGTAGAAGCACGACATGGCCTAGGCCCCTGCATACTGGTCGTGTATCCTAGCCAGCATCATGGCCCAAGGCTGCCACATGATCTGCCAATAGAGAGTGTACAGATTGTTAGTTGCTGTCAGTTTCTAAAATGTGAATCAGAACAGTTGTAAAGCAAAAATGACTGTGTTTTGGGTTACCTCATGGGCGGCCACTATGTTGAAATAGTGGTAGGAAGAATGCGAACGACTCGCAGCTCCTACGCTGACATCTGCCATCATATCGCCTCGAGTTGGCAACAGTCAGTGGAAGCTCTTGCATGGACTCTAGGCAAGAGCTGGCAAAAATTCATAGACCCACAACTGCAAAGAAAAAGTAGTGATATGTGATCAAACAATGTCTAAACAGATACAGAAAGTGCAAAGCAAAAAGCACAGGTGTTGAACAAATATAAAGTAGAAAATATAGAATAGAAAATGTAAAGTGCAAAGAGGGAACTGAAATGTATACCTCCTAGGCTCACTAGTAGCCTCCGATCAGCTCTCCTCTCAGGCGAGAGGTAGAGCTCATGTAGCCATAGAGGGTGGCGAGGCCAACTCCGCCCCAGTCATAGAAGCGCACCCAGGGAAAGGTCACCAGGGCACTCAACAGATACAAGCCCATAATGTTTCACTTGTTTGAAAACAAGGTGGTACCGAGGACAAACATCAGGAAGCCTCTGGCGTACTGCTCCATCTCCTCTAATGTCTCTGGTTCGCTCCCTCTAAACTGCTCAGCAAACTAGTTATATCTGACCATAGCTGTCCGGTACAAGGATGGGCGCGCTCCCAGTAACTCGATCCAGGCTGCCTCTCACTCCCTCATATCGATGTCGAAAGGGATCGGATCACCCCTTACTACTAAGCCGGTGATCATGGTGAAGTCGTGGGGAGTTATCGTCATCTCCTCGGTGGTGGAGAAATGGAAGGAGTTGGCGGTGTCCCACCACCTCTCAACTAGTGCTCCAGAAGAGGATGGTTAGCAATGACCCGCGTGAAGCCAGAGCAGAAGAGGCCAGAGCCAGTCTCATCCACAATGTCATGAACCCCGACAAGGAGCTTGTTATACCAATCTCTCGTAGTTGTAGCTCCGTACCCTCTGAAGGCACGAAACTCCCTCTGTGGCAAAGAACAGATGAATCAGATAAAGCAATAATGAAAATACAGTTAGATAAAAGACAGTACAGGAAATGTAGTTTAAAGAAAGGTAGGAATGCCTGAAAACAGAGTTCATACCTCAGTGGCGCTGGATGAAAGGTAGGAAGCCAGCTCCCTCAGCAGAAGGTCTTCCGGTGCACTCAGATCAAAGTCCCTGAACCGTCTAATGCCTCCAGATGGCAATATGTGTGTCCAAGGATGATACCCCGTTAGATCAAAAGGATGTACCCTCAATGATAGTGGCTCCGGCTCAAGCTTAGGCTCAAACTTCGTCTTGAGGTCAGCCTCAATACCCTGAGCCGCCTCGCTAGCCTTAGCAACAATCAGCTCCTCTGCTTTAGCAACAAGCGGGAATATGGGTGGAACCTCCGGAGGGGCCCCATCATGTGGTGAATCATCTGTCATCTGAAAAATAGGTGAAAAGTAGGTGAAGAGTGAAGAAAAATGGAGAAAAGATGGTAAACTTTGAAAAAGTCAACCCTAGGCGAGAGAAAAAGAGAGAAAAAGTCAAAGTCAGAAAAAGTTCACGAAACTCGAGAGAAACTCAAGGGGAACAAGCCTAAAAGGGTAAAAATGAGGAAAGAAGCATTGAAATCAAATTTTAATCAAAAGGAAAAGAATCAAGAGGGTTTAGCGAAGAAAATGTGCGTGCGGCATTGGAAAACGCGTAAAAAGCTCGAATCTAGAGAGGAAAAATGTCTAAAGAGAGAGAGGGAAGAATTTTGGACCTAGAGGAAATGAGGAGTCTTGATGCATACTTAAAGACTCATAGGTGAAATGTCCAAAAAAACCCCAAACTGCCATCGGTGGCCGGCAGGCCACATTGGTGGCCGACAGATGGCTAGCAACCTCTCACTGTGGCCGACAAGTGGCTAGTTGCCTTCCTCTATGTCTTGATGCTGTTTTGTGTCTTTGTTTCCCAAGAAGTGCAAGGAAGGTTCAATGTTGGGTTTAGATTGTCGCATTCACTCACTTTGTGCATCTATTCTATCGCACTTGTTCACTTTTGTGCATCTATCACACACCTCTCTGTTTCATCTCGGATGCACGAAGCGTGAGCCCAAGCGGCTTTTGTTGTATCTCAGGATGAGTGATGCACGGCCCTAGGCATGTGTTCATCTCGGGACATGCGAAGCGCGAGCCCGAATGGCTTTTGTTGTATCTTAAGACGCGTGACGCGCTGTCTTGGGCATGTTTCATCTCGGGACGTGCGAAGCGCGAGCCTGAGCGGCTTTTGTTGTATCTCAGGACGCGTGATGTGTGGCCTTGGGCGTGTTTCATCTCGGGACTTGCGAAGCATGAGCTCGAGGGGCCTTTGTTGTATCTCAGGACATGCGAAGCGCGAGCCTAAATGACCTTTATTGTATCTTAGAATGCATGACGCGCGGCCCTTGGTGTGTTTTATCTCGGGACTTGTGAAGCGCAAGCCTGAGCCGCTTATGTTGTATCTCGAGACGTGCGAAGCGCTAGCCTGGGCGGCTTTCTTGTATCTCAAGACACGTAATGCGCGACGCTAGACATGTTTCATCTCGGGACGTGCGAAGCACAAGCCCGAGTTGATTTTGTTGTATCTCGGGACGTACGAAGCGTGAGCCCGAGTGGTTTTCTTGTATCTTAGGGCGCGTAATGCACGGCTCTGGGTGTGTTTTATCTCGGGACGCGTAAAACACAGCTTTGAATGATTTCTCTTGTTTCTCGGGACGCGCAAAGCGCGAGCTTGAGCCCGAGTGGTCTTTCTTGTTTCTTAGGATGTGTGAAACACAACCCTGAGCGGTTTTGTTCCTTTGGTTCTTGGGACGTGTGAAACACGGCCCCGAGCAGTTTTGTTTCTCAATTTCTCAGGATGCGTGAAACGCAACCCTGAGCGGTGTTTTGTTTCCTCGTCTCTTGTTTTGGCGTGGTTAGAGTGTGGTTTTTATCTTTTTGCATAGAACCTGCGTTGGTTTTAAGCTTGAAGCTGCTCATTCATATGTTGTTATATTATTATTGCTTATTGCATTTGTTATTACTTATTGCATTATCTTGCATGATCATAAGTTTTCAAAATAACTGGCTTCGCGGAACGTGTGAGTCCAGCTTTCAAAATTGCATTGTGCATATCATTTTCCATCTTGGCCCAAAACTACATTGGTTTGATTCCTTACAAAGGAATATGTAAATAACCTGCAGGCGCAACTATTTCTTTCTGTCTTGATTGTTTGTCCAAGTCTTACGGCCTTGCCAAAAATGGGTCATCTCTGGGCTTTGACATTCACTCACGTCATTTCATGACTCCGCGTTCTGTCAAAAAGGAGCAACTGTAGACACCCCATTTTTGACGGCTCTTACAACTTGGACATCATCGCTTGCACACCCGGTGATGAGTCTATATGCTTATCAAGTGCTCGAAGTCATCAGCGGAATGCCACAACTTTGAGCTTTTCAAACCTTGCACCCCCTATAATGACCCCGACCTCCGATTAATGCTAATTCATGATTAATTATGCTTAACAGTAATTTAGGAAGTATTTGGGATTTATTTGCATATGTATTGCATTATTTACAAGTTTCTATCTATTTGCGATAAATGATCTGTTCATGTCTTTGACTTTAAACTGCGAATTGAAAGCCTTATTGGCGTCCGAATCAGAAATTGACTTGATTTATGTGCTAGTTAGGATTTATAGAATTTTATGGCAATTTTAGTTGAAATTTGATTTGGTATGATTAAATTAGATTAAATAACATTAAATTACATTAGTTGGACTTATCTACCATTTTACAACTTAGTGGGCCACTACCTGAGACTATGTTGAAGCCTCATTACACTTGATCATACAACATTTCCTCAGCCACTTTGAAGACAAAACCGATTGAGAGAGAGAGAGAGTAGGAGGATAGACTTGTGTTCATCAAACTTAACTTGGAGACTTGGAGAAATTGAAGGTTGATTTCGTATTTGAGCTTCTGGGCTTGGAATTGAAGACATAAGGTAGAGAATTCATCTTCTCCATTGTGATTTCGAGTTACTTCTTGCATGGTTCATGGTGAACTAGAGTTTAGAGTCAAGTTTTGGTTCTAAATGTTGAATTGAGTAGGAATTCTTGCATGCATGTGTACATTGTTGAGTTTTGAGGTTGTTTTCATAAAAACTTCCACATGCATGTTCATATTATGGTTCTAGTTCATGATTTACTCATGTTTTTGAAAGGATTGGCCCATTTGATCTTGTGTTTGGAGCTTTAAATTCATTTAAGCTCATGCTTGTTGCATGTACATCATGTTCTTGAAAGTATTGTTGAAATTGTGTTCAATTGACTGACCTTTGGGCTTGATTTTACAAATTGATCTTCAAAACATGTCATAGTATGAGTTTACAAGAGTTTCCCAGAAAATTAGCCCAAAAGGATCGAATTTGATGCATTAAAGTTGAGTTTTGAGCTTGAGGTTCAAATCTGGAAATTCCAGATTTTGGACTCACGCTCAAGCGGGGAACTCCACGCTCGAGCGTACACACTGAGTTCATGCAGTCCGCTCGAGCGGTGAAAGTGACGCTCGAGCGGGGTAATGCACGCTCGAGCGAGGACTTGTGTCGCACGCTCGAGCGAGCACTTGCGTCTCATGCTCGAGCAGGTATCGAGCGCCCATCGAGCGTGAATTTCATGCATCCAATACTTTTACTGTAGCTTGTAATTCGCTCGAGCGGAGTAATCCACGCTCAAGCGGATTCCTTTTGTCTGCATGTCCGCTCGAGCGTAGAAGGCCACGCTCGAGCGGGACCCCTATTTCAGCAAAATTTTGAAAAGTGTCTTAAAGTGCATATTTGCATCCTCATTCCATCCTAAGCATTCCTAAGCCATGTTTAAGACTCTATAGTGAGGGTAAGAGATTATAAACACACTAAGAGCCAATGAAATAAGTTTTGTACAATTAGAACGTGTGTTTCAAGTGTGCATTTGTTATATGTTGTGTAGGTCACGTGCCACGTACCGTTTGACCAAGTTTACGCCGTCTGTCTGACTCAAGGCCCACTGTGAGTAATAACTCTGTAAAGTTATGTTTAACCTAAGTATTTTCTAACTGGTATAGTATAATCTCTTTTCTGAAATGCTATCTTACTAATGATGAATGAATGTCCAATTTTCTGAAAAGTATTTGTGGCACCCTTAGTTCACGTGGCCCTCACCCGAGGGTAATAATACCGCGGGCAATCTGCATGTGGCCCTCGCCCGGGGGTAACAATACCGCGGCCAATCTGCACGTGGCCCTTGCCTGGGGGTAACAATACCATGGCTACTTGCGCGCAAGATATGGACCTTTATGGTCGTTGGTACCAACTATGTATGTGGGTCTCCGGACCAATCTGATCTAATAGCTAATGGGTGTACCACGTATGATCTTATGCAAAATCTGAATATGAAAATGTATATGAATCTGTTTCTGTTTTGAAGTCTGATTATGCTCTGATTTAAATGCTGGATTCTAACTTGTGCTGGACATCATTCATATAACCCCTTTACTCTGTTATTATTCACTAGGCTTTTGCTCACAGTTTAATGTATGTAGGTGAGCTGGTGTGTGACCAGGGCCAGAGTTGACGGCCTTTTGTACTGTTTTGTCAGCCAACCTTTGTGCCTCCCGGGGAGGTTCTGATCGAAGTCTAATGCCATGGCTGTTTTCTTTTGTTTTCATGCTAGTCTCTGTAACTGTGTGTAAAGTCAGATCTTGGGAAGTTCACTTCAGTAAATATTTTGTAAATATTGTGTATCTGGACTAGCATGTTTATATATCTATAAGTAAGTTTTGAAATGTTCTGTCCCATGTACGTTATCACAACTTATTGGACCTTGTCTATTTTGTATTATTGCTTCCGCAGCCCCTTATTACTTGATAATCTATTCAGAGGCCTTTGGTAATTCACGGATTACTGGCCGGTTACGGTGCTAAACCTATAGGGGCGGGTTTGGGTCGTGACATTCCCGTTGCCTCATTTTTGGACCAAGCCTTGGTTCTTCAAGCCCACAACTTCTGGTGGCCTGTCAACCACCTTTTTGGGCTATTGGCCATCACTTCTTGGTTGTCGGCCACCAATGATGGCCGGCTGGCTACTAGTTTCTTTTGCAGATATTTTATGATAGCTGTGCCAGCTGTTTGCACAGATGCATGCATCTGCCCCCACGTGTAGTGCTGGATGTTCTTGAGGGAAATTCATGTTTTCTATATATAGGAGGCCTCTCTCTCATGTTTTGAGGTTAGAAAAATTTGAGATCAAAATTTTTCCTCTCTCTCTACAATTCTCTCTATCTCTAGCAAATTTTTACTCTTTAGCCTACAACTCCTTAACTTTTGCCTATACACCCTTAACCAAATCTTTTCATCTTTGAGCTGAGGTGTCTTTGAGGCTTGTTGGAGCTCTTGAGGGTGTATTTGCTTAGTTTTGTTGCTTGGAATTGGTTTTCCTCTTCAAAGGTGTAAGGCTTTACCTATTTGCTTGCTTTGTCTACTATTATTCTTGTTGTTTTCAAACTGTTTTTGGACTATAAAACTTCTATATTTTTGGACTGAAACTTGTGTTTTAATGTCGTTGAAGGCTGAGGGGTAGTTCACCCTTCTATATACCTTGCTTTAAAGGCCTTTACCCTTGTGTTTCCCATCCTTTTACTATCTTTTTCAGAGCTTTTAAACACTGATTTTCAAAGCTTTTTCAGTGGCCAAAATCATGTTTTCATGTCCAAATTTGGAGGGGTTAGCCTCCCCTCTTTATGTCTTGCTTACTAGCCTAGTTTGTGCTATGTTTTAGCATATCAATCTAGCTATTGTTAGCTCAATTCCAGCGTGTTTTATGACTTATTTTAGACTATTTTAGCATTATTTTTTGTTGATAGTTGCATTTGAGCTTTGTTTTGCATGCTTATAGTGTAATTGTCTTCATGAGTTTGGTGTTCTAGGCCTTAGACACCATCTTATTTGAGTTGATAGCATTTATTTATGCTTTTCTCACTTATTTTCAGCACTAATAATCTTTGCAACCTCCTTCTTTTCTTGGCTTTTGTTTTGCTTTAAGAGTTGTTTCAAGCCTCTTGTTCTTTTAAGCATGAAATTGAGGTTGTCATGCTTAATGGTTTAATCCCTTTTAGGGATTCATTATCAATAGCATGACATCTCTTTCAGTTAACTCTTGGTTTGGTACTTCACTCCCTTAGAGGACTTAAACTCACCCTTTGGACTCAATTTATTAAAGAATGGATGGTAATCTAAAATGGAGTAGTAAAATTGAGGCTAAACAAGGTGCAAGATAAAAAAAAGTGTTGTGTTCAATCGGATATTAATTGAACACATGGAAGCTTGAAGCATCATACTCATTAGTGATGAAATGATTCAAGTTTCCAAGGTCACCATTTCCCTTGATCAATTCATGAAAGGGAGATGGTATGAGTCTTGTTTTGTTGCATTTATTGAACTTGCACACTTTCATTCACGAGCCATCACGCAATAAAATTGCTTGAGTTGGTGGTTTATGACTTAAGTTCACCACTCCTTTGATTTGTTCATGAAAATAAGGGCTGAGTTGTGTAGACAACCCTTAAGAATACCCTGTGCATGCTCTGTTTGTTCTCTATTGCAGCAGGGTGAATTGGACAGCAATGGCCGGTAGGCCATTTTCCATGGCCAGCTGGCTATCACTGGTGGCTGAAAGAACCTCATCACAGGCCAGCCGACCACTAATGCAAAATTTAGCAATGTGCCTGTGAGGCAAAGCAAAGTTATTTTGGAAGTGGGCAACAGTGTATGTGTTCTCTATGCAACAGAGGCTCTCCGAAAGCAAAATAGTGGTTTTTTACAGGAGGAAACCGTGCATGCGCATAAACGTCCCTCACTTCCCGAGGTAGAGTAGTTAGCTTAGTGCTTAATTGTTTAGCTTAATTACTTCTTTTAATTGCATATGTGTTGTAATTATTTAATTAGTTAAAGTAGTTAACTAGTTGTAATGTTGTAATCATTAATTAGCTAGAATAGTTAGTTAATTCATTTGTTGTAAATTAGTTAAGTAGCTTACCTAGTTTATTTAATTTGTTTTGTAAAAATTAGCTTAGCTTTAGTTAGCTAGTTAGCTAGTTAGTTTATTCATTCGGACTCTCCTTCATGAGAGCGCACTATAATAATCTGTATGTCTTCCAACCCCACGTCTTTCTCCCTTTTATTTAACTACTTATGATGGTTAGTTTAGGGACATCATGATTTGATTAGCATACTTCATGTTTGCATTCATTTATATTGCATCCACCGGGGCTCGGTTCATCATTCTAACTGCATTGTCATTTAATACATCTTTGAATACATGCTTAGACCGCATGTTATCAAATTATTTCATATGCCATGTTAAGTAGCCGAGACTATTTAGATTCCATATCACATGTGTTGCATTAGTCATATTGCATAGTTAGGAATCATGTATTTTTCTAACTTTTTTGTTTATTTTGGCTTGGAGTACTAGGTGAGCCTTTACTCGCTTTAGCATATCGCATGAGTGTCGATGTTGCCATATCAAGCATGCTTGCCCTGAGGCTAATTGCCTAGATGCTATTAACTGCTTGAATGCCTGTGGATGAAAGCTTGTTGCTTGAATTGGAGTAATTTGAGTAATGATTATATGCGATCACTTTTTCAAGTGGTACATATTTCGAAACAATTTTTAAAGAAAACATGAATCAAGTGTTCCAATTCTTTCAAGTTAGTCTATACTCGGGTGTGTACGCATCACATAGTAATGCTAGCCTAATAAACTAGAACAAGAGCATGTAATGTACATAAGATTCATATCATGATTAGTAGAGGCCGATCTTTGATTGAGCAAGCGGGGGAGCTCAATTCATGACCTTCCCCTCTCGTACCTAAGTTCCCGAGCTGAGACAATCTTGGTGATGACGGACACGTGGCCTTTGGCACTAGTCATAAATTTTCCCAAAACAAAATATTTAGGCGGCGACTCTGTATCTGGCAAAGTAGTCCATTTTTGTCATTTTTTATTCAAAATCGATTTTCCAAAAGATTTGCCAGATTGGGACTCTTTGGTGAGTATCTATTTCACATTGCGCTTGTGGAATCAATTCAGAACCGCGGGAGTCTGATACTGTAAGGCTTATTTCAACTTCCGAAAGGGGGCGCAAAAAAGTCAGGTTACGAAACCCCTCTTTTGATTTTATAACCCAAACCCTAGGTTTGTCCATAATGCACCTAAAGCCCACCAATTTTACACAATCATCAAATAACTAAGTTAAAAACCATATAAAAGTATAGAAAATTCCTACCTCAAGCTTAGAAGACCAAAGCAACCAAGGAAAAGCTTCAAAGATGCTGAAACCAACTTCTACTTGGATCAAAACGGAGCTCTAGAGACGCTTTACCTTTTTCTCAAAGGCACTAGGGTGAAAATCCTAATGGATCTAGGTGAAATAGTAACGAGAAGATGAGTTTTAGAGAGAGAAACTCAAGATCTAGGTTTTTGGAATGTTTTAGAGAGAGAGAGAGGAATGAAAAAGTGATGAAAAATGTCTTCTTCGTGATCTGTTATACACGTAATCTGCTCGAGTGTGAAATGTGACGCTAGAACGTTAGACACAATGTTCTGCTCGAGCACAAGAAGTGACGCTCGAGCATAGAATACACATTTTCAGAAGTTTTATAGACGAAGGACATTACTCGAGCTCAAGTTTGGACGCTCGAGCGTCCACCCGCTCGAGCATAGGAAACGCCACTTGAGCGTAGAATACACTCTTCCAGTATTTGCAGATCTGCAAAAATACTAAGAGTTTGCAAAGCCCGATCGAGAGGAAGAATGGCCGCTCCAGCGAAGGAGCAGAAATTGCAAAGCCCACTCAAGCGCAATAATGGCCGCTCGAGTGGAGGACCAAAAATCTGAGCAACAAAGTATAGACACCCCATTTTTGACCGTCCTCAGGACTGGGACGTCACCATTTGAACACTCGGTGATCATCCATGTTTGTGTTCGTCTTGAGTTCCCGGAGGTCTCGGCTTGCGCGCCTTGCCTCAGGATCTCTCGACTCGACTGTTTAGTGTCTGGTTTTGCACCAAACACTTGTGCTTTGCCTTGGAGGGGCAGGGAATGCCTTGTGAGGCATCCCCACGCATCACCGGCCATGGCCAGAGGCCACCGGCTGGTGTTTTGTTGCCATCAGCAATGTATATTGCCGGTTGGCATTCTTTGTTGCCGGTCGGCAGCCAATTTTGTCAAGATGGCAATTCTGAGCAGCCGACTACTGTTCATCTGCTTTTGCAGATATTTTAATACAACTGTATGGCATTTTGTTCCCCTCCATACACGTGTACGGAGGGATGGCCTTTTTGTTAGCTTACCTTGTAAGCTTTACAAGATTGGCTCCTCTATAAGAGGAGCCCTCCTCTCTTGGCTTTAGGGTTAGACATTTTAGAGAGAAAGACATTGTTAAAAGCTCTAGTTCTAGGGTTAGAACTTATACATATTCTATCTCTATACCTCTCTCTCATTTGGCCTTTGTGTGTGTATAAGTGTGTTTGTGTCTTACTATTGCACACAAACACATAGTGTTACACCTTTTCTTGGTTCTTGAAGGGCCAGAGGTTTGTTCTTGAAGCTCAGGAGCTGTTTTGAACCCAAAGAAGCTGCTGGAGCTTCATTTGTGAAGAGGGTCTTCAAGGGTAAGAAGTTTGTCCCTTTATTCCCCATTTTTGCATTGTATTTTTGCCTATCTTAGAACTTTTTTTGAGCTTAGTGTATAATATAAAAAATTTCTATTTTTAAGCCCTCTAAATAGTTTGTTTAGAGTGTTTTGTGGTTTGGAGGTGTTTGACCCCTCCTAAGCCTTGAGAGGCTCCATTTTGTGCTATTTTGTGTAAGCTCCGAGACCTTGGTGTTTGGGCCTCCTCACCACTGAAATCTTGAGGGATTTCAGAGGTGAGGATGGTGCCTTGAGGTCCCAAGAAGGAGAGGGCCACCCCTTCTCCTTGTTGTCCTTGAAAAGGGCCATTTTTGCCTCTTTAATGAGCACCTAGCTAAGCCTCATGTTGACCATGTCTTGGCTGTTATTTACACCTATTTTGCCATGAAATAGCATTGTTGTATGTTGGTTTTGGTACACCATGCATGCTTAGCATACCTACCTTGTAATGCCATGTTTAGGCCTTAACATGCCTTAGGTTGTAAGCCATTGTTCTAGCATGTATTAGGCCTAGCTTTGTGAAACTTTTGTGCTTATTTTGCCATGTTTGAGGTCTGTCCTAGGTTGTTTGGGTCGACCTTGGGATGCTTAGTATAGCCCCTTTGCATTTTTGGTTTGTTGGCCTTAAGTGTGTGAATGTATAGCATGCATCCTTGCCTTTATTTAGTGGGTTGGGACCATTTGCCATGTTATTTCAGTCCCTTTAACATGTTTGTATGCTTGTCTTGGATGCCTCTTTGAAGCTTTGAAAGCTTGTCTTGCATGCTCCATGTTTTGGTCATTGTGCATGCTTTTGAATTTGAGCCATTTAGATGCCATCTAGGTGTCCCTTGAGTGTTGTTTAGGTTCGCATTAGACCTATTTTAAGTCCTCTTAGCCTTGCGAGGCTTGGTTGACTTAGTCTTGGTTTAAGCCTCTTGGCTTGTCTTGGATTTTGGCTTTGTTTGCATGCTAATGTTTGTCTTGTTTAAGTTGGTTTGGCACCTCTTATAGCATGATTTTCAAGGCTTATAATGCATGCCATATGTCCATGATTATTCCCTTTTAAATGTGTTTGAAAGTTGCCTTTGTTTGCTTAAGTATAGGCCCATTAACATGTGCATGTGTGTAAGTGTGTTTGGTCCCATTTCTTAAGTTTTTGGGCCATTGTTTTAGGCCTAGTTATAGTTGCCTAATTTAGTTTAAGTCCATCCCTTTGTTTGTTGCATGCTCTCCTTGTATGTTGTAGCATATTGGTGAGTTGTTGCATGTTTGAAATCACATGATTGAATGGAGTCACATGTTGGCTTACATGCTTGAATGCCTACATTAGGCTTGCACACTTGTTAGTTGCATTGCTCGATGCCTTGCATTTCTTGCATGCTCATTTGCATTGCCGTATTGCATGCCTAGTTAACATGCTTAGGTTGCATTGCATTGGCATGCATGCTTGGCCTCTTGATTATCCATGATAGAGGTTAAGTCCCCATTGGTTTGATTGTGTGCATTGCATTTCATTTGACATGAAAATGCATAACTTGGTCTCTTGGGTCATCACGCATTGAAATGTGCGATTGGTGGTCCAAGAACTAAGGACCACGTCCCTTTGAGTCATACACATGATAAGGGATAGGATTGGTGCATACATTGCCTGAATTGCATTGCCATACTCTGCCGTGTCCTCTGCTGCTGTCGATTGCAGGTTCTGCAGGCATTCTCTGCCGACCGGCAGTGTTCAGTGCCGACCGGCAATTTATTGGTGGCCGATAGCTTCATCAACAGCCGATGATCACATACCACTGTCGGTGGATATTCTACTCAGCCAGTGGTGTCTCCCAATGTCCAGGGAAGCAATTCTGAGACTTTGGCAGTCTTCAGAGGAGTATAGCAGGGAAAACAGAGGCAGCTTATGTATGGCAGTGCACTTCCGAGCAAGACCCGAGCACGCGCGCATCGAACCCTCTTCCCAAGGCCCTTTTTCTTCCTTTCTTAAATTAGTTAATTTGTTTAATTAATTTAGTTGGTCTGTAATAATTAATTAGCTAGGATAGTTAATTCATTATTCAAATTGTATTATTCTTTTGGTCCCTCCGAGCGAGGACGAATTTGTAATAAGTGTGGGTGAGTATGTGCATGTCTTCCAATCCCCACCTCTTTCTTCCCTTTTATTTACCTGCTTATGAAGGTAGATTAGGGCATGTTTAAATTAACATACCTTATGCTATGCATGCGTGCATCCATACATTTGTCTTGCATGCACAGGGCTCGGTACATCATACTAACTGCATTTGTACTTCAATTCCAAATTGAATACGTGCATCAATTGGTTGCATTCACATGCCATGTTTAGGTTAGCCGAGCCTACTCTAATTGCATCTTGCATGTGTTGCATTAGCCATCTTAACATGAACTAGGATCATGCATGTGATTACTAACTAGTTCCTGTATTGGCTTGGAGTACTCTGTAAGTTCTTTTGCTTTAGCATCCTCGCATGCGTGTGAGTGTTGCCTTGACAGCATGTTTACCATGAGGCTAGCTGCTTATGTGATATAACTGCTTAAATGCCTGTGGATGGAGGTTGAGTTACCTAAATTGGAAAAAATGCATTAAAGTTGTGAATTTCAAGCCCACTAGATAGTAGCAAAATCACCTTTTCTAAAAGCCCACTTGAGGGTGGCAAAACCTGCATTATAGCCTACTTGCGAGTAGCAAACCATTTTCAAAACAAACATGAAATGTTTTTGTTCCAATTTAGGCGATTTGGTCTATACTTGTTTGTTGTGCGCATAACATAGTAATGCTAGGCTAATAATTGGTTTAAGAACACATAACGTTTTCAAAAACGGATATCATGATTAGTAGAGGCCGATCTTTGGATCGGGCGAGAGGGGGTGCTCATAGCTGACCTTCCCCAATCGTACCCAAGTTCCCGAGCCGAGGCAACTTTGGTGATGACGGACACGTGGCCTTTGGCACCGAGTCAGGGTTTCTTAAATTCCCCCATTTTAAAATATTTAGGTGGTGACTCTGTATCTGGCAAAGCGATCTATGTTTGGCACTTCTTTTCAAAAAATCTGTTTCTCAAATCGATTTGCCGGATTTGGACTCTTTGGTTCAGATTAAGAACCGTGACACAAATCGAGTCCGAACTGTAGCACGAGGGCCTCACGCGGGCACGTCTACACAACGGTTTGGAAAAACAAGCAACCAACCTGTTCCAAACACACAACTACAATCCAATAACCAAATTTAAGAAAGAACAAGAGGGAAAAGACATGAACAACCATACAAGGCTACGAAATCCGAATCCAAAACATAAGATGGGTTGGGTCTAAACCAGAAACACTATAACCTCCCCCCCTCAAGGAATTGTGTCCCTGAAATTACAAATCAAGTTTGAAATCATTATTAAACAATTCACAACAATGTTAATCTAACAAGTTCAACACCATGACCCACTCTCCAGTCATCTATTTTCATCAACTCGATACACAAGTCCCATATTGAAAGTGCAATTTACAATTTCCCAAAACATTTACAATGTTCAAAATTTATTCAACATATACAATGTTTTCAAAAGTGATACAACACACACAATATCCCATATTCTCAAAACATATGCAATGCTTATATTGAATCCATGTTTCCAAGCACCCTATAACACGTACAATGCTTTTACATTTTATTAACATAATTAAAATCTCAATATATAATCAAACACCAACAAATAAGTTCGGATATTTCTCTCGGACTTCCAATTCACGTTCCCAAGTTGCTTCCTCAACTCCGGGGTGTTTCCAACATACCTTAACCAAGGGAATCGTCTTGCCTCGCAACACTTGATCCCCGGTATCCAAGATTCTCACCAGTCTCTCTTCGTACGAGGCATCCTCATCTACCTCTAAGTCAGTCCAATCCAACACATGCGACGGATCTAGCTCATACTTTCGAAGCATACTAATATGAAACATGTCATGAACCCATGCGATAGATCCGACTCATACTTTCGAAGCATACTAATATGAAACACATCATGAACCTGTGGTGGTAACCCCAAATAGTAAGCAACTTTCCCGATCCGTTCAAGGATCTCAAAAGGCCCAATAAATCAACGGGACAACTTCCCACTCCTCTCAAATCTTATCAAACCCAGTCTAGGTGATATTTTCAAAAAGACATGATCTCCCACTTCAAAAGACAAGGGTCTCCTCTTACGATCAACATAACTTTTCTAGCAACTCTGAGCCATAACTAATCGCTTACGGATAAGTGCCACCTTCTCCGTCGTCTCCTGAACCAACTCTGGACCCAACAAAGGTGCATCACCCATCTCGGCCCAACACATCAGAGATCTACACGGTTGGCCATACAAGGCCTCAAATGGTGCCATACCAATACTCGATTGGAAGTTGTTATTAAAGGCAAACTTCACTAAGGGCAAGTGTCTCTCCCATGCCCCCTTAAAATCAAGGACACAACCTCGAAGCATATGCTCAAGGATCTGAATGGTACGCTCGGACTGCCTATCAATTTGAAGGTGATACACTGTGCTAAAAGTCAGTCTAGTGCCCAAGGCACTCTACAAGCTCTGCCACAACCGAGTTGTAAAGCGTGGATCTTTATCTGAAACAATTGTCACAGGGTCCCCTTGTAACCTCACTATATCCCTAATGTAAAGGTCAGCAAGATAGTCTACCGAATCACTCACAAGCATAGATATAAAGTGTGCCAACTTGGTTAACCGGTCAACTACCACCCAAATGGCATCACTGCCCTGTTGAGTCCTCGGAAGGCCCATAACAAAATCCATCGTGACATGCTCTCACTTCCACTTGGCTATAGGCAAGGGTTGTAACAAACCCCTGGCCTCTGATGCTCAGCCTTCACTTGCTGACAGACAAGGCATTTTGATACAAACACAGCTACATCCTTCTTTATACCCCTCTGCCAAAACTGGCGACTAAGGTCGTGATACATCTTTGTGCCCCCTAGATACACCGCAAAACATGAATGGTGAAACTCTCGGAGTCAGGGTGCACATTCAATCCCCTTTCCACCTTCCCACTGGAGATCTTTTCTCGGAGGGTTTTTACTTCAAGATCATTCTTCTACGCTTCCAACACTCGGTTCACAAGTGTGGGCTATGCAACTACCGTAAACAATGCTGCAAACTCAACAGACTCACCAAGATGTAAGTCAAACTCACCAAGAGTACCCAACATCTCCCATTCTCAGACAGCAATACAAGCCACACTGCTAATTGATTTCCTACTCAAAGCATCGGCCACAACGTTGCATTTTCCCGGATGATAATGCAACTCGAAATCATGATCCTCTATGAACTCCATCCACCTTCTATGCCTCAAATTCAAGTCCTTCTGTGTAAACAGATATTTCAGACTCTTGTAGGCAGAAAATACCTCAAATCTCTCACCATACAGATAGTTCCTCCAAACCTTCAAGGCAAATATCACTGCTGCTAACTCTAGGTCATGAGTAGGGTAGTTCCTCTCATGTGTTTTCAACTGCCGCGAGCCGTAGGCTACTACCCTCCCCTCTTGCATCAATACACAACCCAAACCTTTCCGTAAGGCATCACAATATACCAAATAGCCCAAATCCCTATCCGGAATAATCAATGCTAGAGCAATGGTAAGTCTAAGCTTAAGCGCTTGGAATGACTTCTCACAAGTCTCATTCCACACAAACTTAATTCCTTTCATCGTTAACCTAGTCAAAGGTGAGGCTGGCCTAGAGAAATCCTTCACAAACAGACGGTAATACCCGACCAACCGTAAGAAACTATGAATCTCAAAAATATTCTTAGGTTGTGCCCAATCTTACACTGCCTCCATCTTGGATGAATCTATGGTCACCCCTTCCCCAAATACCACATGGCCTAAGAACTTAACTTCTCTCAGCTAGAATTCACACTTTCCAAACTTAGCATACATCTGGTGGGTTCTAAGCAATTCAAGTACCACTCGCAACTGTTCCTCGTATTCCTCCTCAGAGGGTGAGTAAGTCAAGATGTCATCCACAAAGACGACCACAAAACAATCTACGAAACTCACAGAAGATCCGATTAATCAAATCCATAAACACAGCTGGAGCATTGGTTAGCCCAAAAGGCATCACTAGAAACACGTAATGGCCATACCGAGTGCGAAATGTCATCTTCGGGATATCAACCTCCCTTACCCTCAACTGATGATAATAACCCAATCACATATCTATCTTAGAGAAGCAACAAGACCCCTTCAACTGATCAAACAGATCATCTATACAAGGCATTGGGTACTTGTTCTTAAAAGTTACCCGGTTTAACTTCCGGTAATCTATACAAAGGCGTAACTCTCCATCTTTATTTTTAGCAAAGAGAGTCGGTACTCCCCACGGTGACGTACTAGGGCTGATGAAACCTTTATCTAACAATTCCTAGAGTTGAATCTTCAACTCACTTAGTTCGGCAGGTGCAAATCTATACGGTGCCATAGAAACCGATACCGTGCCAGGCAGTAAATCAATAGAGAACTCGATCTCTTAGTGAGGTGGTAAACTAGTAAGATCCTCGGGAAAGACATCGGGGTATTTAGAAACCACACTTGGTAACTCAACATGGACTTCATCACACTCACTACTCAAGAAGCTAGCAAGAAGGCAACTAAGTTCACTCCGCCTATGCGAGTTATACACTGGTGATAAAACTCTATCCATCTGGTCCCCCAAGAAATAAAAACAATCACCGCTTAGGGTACATACAGTAACCCTTTGACGGTAGAAATCCTTTAATGGTAGAAATCTATGACAGCTCGATATGACGATAACCAATCCATACCCAAAATAACATCAAAACTAGACAAATCAAGCAATACAAATGCAAAAGGTAATTGGCGACCGACAACCTCAATGTCATAACCCCGACATCCCTGTTTAAAAATAACCTCACCACCGATAGGTAACACAGATAGGGGATGCTAACTAAGAGAACTCTAACCTCAAAACTGATGCAAATGCAAACGAGACAAAAGAATGGGATACACCCGTATTAATCAATACATTAGCAGCTGAATTGCAAAACATGAAGGTACCTCTCACTACAGAAGGAGTAGGTATAAGATCTGACGCTAAAACAGCATACACACGCCCCATAAGTCTTAGCTCAACCTACTCATCCCTCGGAGCATAAGCTTGATGCACTGACTGAGCTGTAGAGACTCCCTAGCTGGCCCTCAAGGCCTGTGCAGACTGGTGGCTCTATGTCTACCTCGAAGTAGACGCACCAGATGTGCCACCCAACTGTGGGTAAAACATCTTCATGTGCCCCTCTTGCCCATACTAATAACAAGTGAGCGGCTGCTCTCTTCCTTGACTATGGCCTTGAGAACGAGCTGAAGACGATGCAGACCGTTGCCCTCCTCTCCTCTGAGGGCAAGCTAGAGACTTGTGGCCCAATTGACCGCATTTGTAACAAGTACTGTCTCCCTGACCACCTCTCCCAGAACCCGAACTTAGTAGTGGAAAAGCGGATCTTGACTAAGCTCTCTAGAATGCCTAGGGATTAGAACCCATCTGCCTCTTGCTATCCCTCTGATTATCCTGACTCCTCCTAGAGCCCCTCATCCTCTCTTCCTCTGCGTGCATAATGCTCTCAAGATGGGCTGCCGCCTCCACAAGGCGCCCATAGTCTCTAATCATGGATCCGGCCACTCTAAACATGAGCCCGGTCCTCAATCACTTCTCGAACTCCAAACAACAGCGCTCTTCAGACGCCACTAACTTAGGTGTAAACCTAGAGAGGCTAATGAATGTGGCCTCAAACTCAGCCATTGGTGTGTTCAATTGCACCAATTTAGAGAACTGGTCTCTCAATTTCTTCCTAACCATGGGATGTAGAAATTTGTCCTGGAAGACACTAACAAAAGCCTCCCAAGTCACCCCAATGCGCCCATGCGCATACTTCCGTCACTGACCTGTATCTCTCTTTAGCTAGAAAGATGTCAAGGTCATCTTCAACTGGTCGTCCTCAATGCCAAGCATCTCGAACGTCTTCATTATCTGCTTTAGCCACTCATCTGCCCTCAGTGGCTCCTTTGGATCACCCAAAAATTCATTCAGATTTGACCGAAAAAACTCTCTCTTTAGAAAAGATGGCCCTGCCGCAGCTACTTGTGCCTGGACTTGATTCTCAACTCTGAGAATGTCCATAGATTCCCATAATGCTCCAACCATTTCGCGGGCTAAGGCACCCATGGCCTGTTTACCCACTGGTTCGGCCACATTGGCCTGACCAACTTCCTCGTCTTGTGCCAGAATATCATCCAGTATAGGCACCACGTGCCTTCTAGGCCTACTACGCCTATTTCCAAAGGTGAAGGTATTACATAACCACCTCCACCATCTATTTCAATATTCATCCAATTTCATATTTACAACACTAATCTCATTTATTTATACAAAATAAATATTCAAATCATTTTAGGGCAAACTCCCATTTTTGCAAATATCAACCCAAGGCCAAAATCAACTATATTGTAACCATACCACCTTCTATTTAACCCCATAACCATTCCCACAACATACACTTAGAAACCCCTCTTTTGAATTTATAACACAAACCCTAGGTTTGTCCATAATACACCCAAAGCCCACCATTGTTACACAATCATCAAATAACTAAGTTAAAAATCATATAAAAGTGTAGAAAATCCTTACCTCAAGCTTAGAAGACCAAAGCAACCAAAGAGAAGCTTCAAAGATGCCGAAACCAACTTTTACTTGCACCAAAACGGAACTCTAGAGACGCTCTACCTTTTTCTCAAAGGCACTAGGGTGAAAATCCTAATGGATCTAGGTGAAATAGTAGAGAGAAGATGAGTTTTAGAGAGAAACTCAAGATCTAGCTTTTTGGAAAGTTTTAGAGAGAGAGAGGAATGAAAAAAGTGATGAAAAATGTCCATTTTGCGATTGTAAACGCGCCCACGTGAGGCCTTCGTGCTACAGTTCGGACTCAATTTGTGTCACGGTTCTTAATCAAAACCAAAGAGTCCAAATCCGGCAAATCGTTTTGAGAAAACAGAATTTTAGAAAAGAAGTGCCAAACATGGATTACTTTGCCAGATATAGAGTCGCCACCTAAATATTTTTTAAGGGGGAATTTAGGAAACCCTGACTCGGTGCCAAACGCCACGTGTCCGTCATCACCAAAATTGCCTCGGCTCGGGAGCTAGGGTACGATTGGGGAAGGTCAGCTATGAGCACCCCTTCTCGCCCGATCTGAAGATCGGCCTCTACTAACCGTGATATCCGTTTTTGAAAACGTTATGTGTTCTTTTTCCATTTATTAGCCTAGAATTACTATGTTATGCGCGCAGCAAACAAGTATAGACCAAATCGCCTAAATTGGAACAAAACATTGCATGTTCGTTTTGAAGATGGTTTGCTACTCGCAAGTAGGCTAAAATGCAGGTTTTGCCACCCTCAAGTGGGCTTTAGAAAAAATGGTTTTGCCACTATCTAGTGGGCTTAAAACTCACAGTTTTAATGCATTATTCCAATTTAGGTAATTCAACCTCCACCCACAGGCATTCAAGCAGTTATATCACATAAGCAAGTAGCCTCATGGTAAGCATGCTGTCATGGCAACACTCACACGCATACAAGGATGCTAAAACATAAATGCTCATCGAGTACTCCAAGCCAAAACAGAAACTAGTTAGTAATCATATGCATGATCCTAGTTCATGTTAAGATGGCTAATGCAACACATGCAAGATGCAGCTACAATAGGCTCAACTAATCTATGGATGGCATATGATGATGCTACAACTAACACGTATTCAACTTGGAATTGAAATACAATGCAGTTAGTATGATGCATCGAGCCCGGTGCATGCAAGACAAATGTATGGATGCACGCATGCATAGCATAAGGTATGCTAAATTAAATATGACCTAATACTAACCATCAAAAGCAGATAAGTAAAAGGGAGAAAGAAGTGGGGGTTGGAAGACATGCACAGACACACCCACACTTATTACAAATTCGCCCTCGCTCAGAGGGACCAAAAGAATAATACAAATCAATTAACCTACAAGCTAATTAAATATTACAGACCACTTAACTAGTTAAGCAAATTAACTAAGCTAAGAAAGCAGTAAAGGCCTCGGGAAGAGGGTCGGGTTTGCTCGGAAATCCAACGCCATGCACAAGTTTGCCTCTGTTTTCCCTGCTCTGCTCCTCTGAAAATTGCACAAGTCCCAGGGAGCACTCTATGGACACTGTGGAACATCACCGGCTAAGACAGAACACCACCGGCCATGTCCGGATGGTCATCGACCATTTGTAAAGCCATCGGCCAACAATGGATGGCCGGTCGGCAGTATAGATGGCCGGCCAACCAAAGCTTCCTGTAGAACCTGTTTTGACAGCAGCAGAAGGCAAAACAAGGCATGCCAATGCATTTTAAGCAAATGTATGCACCACCACATCCCTTATCATATTTATGACTCAAAGGGGTATGGTGCTCGATTCTCGGACCACCAATCGCGCATTTCAATGCGTGATGGCCCAAGAGATCAAGTATGCATTTTCAATGTAGAATGAAATGCACATAAACAAACAATGAGCTCAACCTCTATCATACTCAATTCAAGAGGCAAAGCATGCATGCCAATGTAATGCAATCTAGGCATGTGAGCTAAGTGTGCAACATGATCATGCAAACAACAAAACCTTGTGCAATAGGCACATGAACTAAACAAGTAAGCATGCAAGGCATATAACATCAATGTTAATGACACACATGCAATAACATGAAAGGCATAACACATGTAAATATGCAAAGCAACTTAATACAAGAAGCATGCCAAATGCGATGACACTTAAACATGCAACATGTAAAAAGGCTAAGTACCTAAACATACAAACATGTATAGCATGCAACAACATGCCAAAGGGATGGTCTTAAACTAATTTGGACAGCTCTC
This sequence comes from Camellia sinensis, assembly GCF_055761805.1. Classification (NCBI taxonomy): domain Eukaryota; kingdom Viridiplantae; phylum Streptophyta; class Magnoliopsida; order Ericales; family Theaceae; genus Camellia; species Camellia sinensis. The sequence continues at coordinate 70,638,743 of NC_138973.1, read as the reverse complement.
TACTAGGTCCAAAACAGCGGCCAAATGTCATGGAAATGAGGGCCAAAACACATACAAGCATGCATGCACACAAGGTCCAACACTTAGGCACCAAAGAGCAACTTCGAAGCGCACTTACAAGAGGATAAACATGGATACATGGCATGCATAGAAAGCTCTGAAATCATGTTATAGAAGGTGTAAAACCAAGTAAACATTTCAAGCTAAGCATGCAACAATGGTCTAAAACTCAAGCCAAGCCAAGGGGGGTTACATGGTAGCTATACAAAGCAAGGTATGGATGACTCAAATGACTTAAAACAGTCCCTTAGCACATCAAAATATGCATATAAGCTTCACAAAGCTTGGCCAAAACACAAAAGCATGGTAGTCTAAATGCTATGCATGTATTGAGGCAAATCATAGCATTACAAGGTATGTATGCTAGACAAGCATGGTGTACCAAAACCAACATACAACAATGCTATGTTATGACATAATGAGCCTAAAAATCAGCCAAGGCATGGTCAATACATACTCAAACTATATGCTCCCTCAAGAGGCTAAAAATGGCCCTTTTCAAGGACAACAAGGAGAGGGGGTGGCCCTCTCCTTCTTGGGACCTCAAGGCACCATCCTCACCTCCAAAATCCCTCAAGATTTCAGTGGTGAGGAGATCCAAACACAATGGTCCCGGAGCTCAACCAAAATGGCACAAAATGGAGCCTTTCAAGGCTTAAGAGGGGTTAAACAACCCCAAAGCTTGAAACACCCTTAAGCAACTACTTAGAGCAAGTAAAAACACAACTTTTATATGTTATACACTAAGCTCAAAAACAAATGAAAGATAGGTAAATAAGCTATGCAGAAATGGGAGAAAAGGGACAAGTTTCTTACCCTTGTAGACCCTCTTCACAAATGGTGGACCAGCAGTCTCCTTAGGTCCAAACCAGCTTCAAAACTTCAAAAACAACCCTCTAGAACCTCAGTTCCAAGAGAATGGTGTAGTAGTGGGTGTTTGTGTGCAATACTAAGGCCTAAAACACACACAAATACACCAAGAAAGAGAGATATAGAGATAGGATATATACAAACCCTAACCCTAGAACCCAAAGCTCTGAAAAATAATGCCTAACTTGTCTAACCCTTTACAATGGAGGAGGAGAGGTCCTTATATAGGCAAAAGAAATGGTTCTAAGCTTCTCAAAGAAGCTAAGTAAAAGGGGGCAAAGGGGGCAAGGAGGTCAAGGCTTCTTGAGGAAGCTAAGACAGCTGGCCAAGCTTCTTGAGGAAGCTTTGACAAAGGGTCAAGTTTCCTCAAGAAGCTTTGCCCAAAAGGGGACAAAAGGGGCAAAACAGCCATATGTAAGCCCGGGGTAGGTTTGGTGTATTCCAGCTGGCATAGCTGGTATACACCATGCCTGAAGAAGGCAAAAAGGTATTACCGGCCAAAAAAGGAGGTTACCGGCCAAACAGATGGCCAGCCGGCCATATACAGTGCCGACCAACCATTGGTATTAAGAAACCATGGCCGGTGTCAACAATTAATGGCCGGTGATGCAAAGGGAAGGCCGATGGGGTGTGGGGATGGCCAACAAGCCATTCCCTACCCCTCAAAGCAAAAAAAACAAGTATTTGGTGCAAAACCAAACGCAAGACGAACAATTTGAGAGATCCTGAGGCAAGGCGCGCAACCAAGGCCTCCGGGAACTCAAAACGAACACGAACATGGATGATCACTGAGTGTCCCCATCGGTGACGTCCAAGTCTTGAGGACGGTCAAAAATGGGGTGTCTACAGTTGCCCCTCTTTGACAGAACTCGAAAGTCATAACAATGACAGGAGTGATTGTCAAAGCCCAGAGACGACCCATTTTTGACCCGGCCGAAGACTTAGACAAACATCCAAGGCAAACAAGATATGCGCCCGAAGGCAGGGGCAAAATGCAAGACAATGCACAAAGCTGAACATAACTTATGAGCATGCAAGAAACATAGGGACGTATCCCAGTGTTTCGGAAAGGTATAAGCATTGGAACGTATTCCAAATGCTCTTAACCAAAGAGGGAGAAACATAGGGACATATCCCGGTGTTTCGAAACAAATGAGAAACATAGGGATGTATCCCGGTGTTTCGGAAAAAGAAGGAGAAACATAGGTACGTATCCCGGTGTTTCGAAAAAAGAGAAGAAACATAGGGATGTATCCCGGTATTTTGGAAGGAGAGAGAAGCATAGAGACGTATCTCGGAGTTTCGAAAAGGAATGAGAAACATAGGGACGTATCCCGGTGTTTCGGAAAAAGAGAAAGAAACATAGGGACGTATCCCGGTGTTTCGCAAGGAACGAGAAACATAGGGACATATCCCGGTGTTTCGGAAGGAAGGAGAAACTTAGGGACGTATCTCGGTGTTTCAAAAGGAAGGATAAATGTAGGGACGTATCCCGGTGTTTTGAAGAGAGAGAAACGTAGGGACGTATCCCGATGTTTCGAAAGGAAGGAGAAACGTAGGGACGTATCCCGGTGTTTTGAAGAGAGATAAATGTAGGGACATATCCCGGTGTTTCAGAAAAGGGATAGAAACATAGGGACGTATCCCGACGTTTCAAAAGGAAGGAGAGTGAAAAACAATGCAATTAAAAGGGTGCATAACAAAGCGAGTGCAATGCGCGTAACAACGCAAGTGAAGTGCGCATAACAATGCAACTAGAACCATGCATAACAATGCAAGTGAAGTGTACATAACAATGCAACTAGAGTGTGCATAACAATGTGATTGAAGCATGCATAACAATGCAAGTAGAACGTGCGTGACAGCGTATGTTAGAGATGTGCAAAACAATGCAATACAGGTACACAAGACAGTGCGAGTGAGGTGCACAAAAGAAGTGCGATAAGATGCATTTTCTATGCAAGTATGGGGGCATTTTCTATGCAATCGTGGAAAGCATATTCTATGCGGAATCGAAAGCAAGCATATTCTATGCATGAATCATAACAATGCGTTGCACGCATGTAACAAAAGTGTATATGAAAGTGCACATCATATGCAATAGAGGAGCATTAAGCATGTACTCTGGTGCCTCTGATTTACCTCTTAGAGGACTTTGGAACACACTCTGCTCGAAAAGGGGACACCCTGTTTACATTGGCGGGAGATAACATCTGCTGCTGCTTTAATTGCCATTCTGGCTTGAAGCAGGCTTAAGCTTGGAGTAGGGGCACACTCATTCTTTGGAGCACTGACAAGGCCTGAAGAGGTACATCCGGAGTACAATCACGGAATTTGCTGAAGGTGAAACACACTCAGATGCTTCGATTTTCCCTCTTTCCTTTTGCTTTACAGTCTGGAACTTATACAGCTTCAGATAGGTCCTGGTTTTACTGTTTTCACATGACCTGGGTTGAACCCTGCGGCTTTATGAAAGAACAAATCTTGTTTTGCACAAATGTGAAGAATGGCACAGAACTCTGAGCACAAAACGATTCATTTTTGAAATTGAGAATGAGTTCTCGACCGAGTATTGAGCCTATGACTGAACACAGTGCACTACGACTCAATCAACGGAAAACAAAAGGTAAAATAACTTAAACACAACGAGACACGCTCGGAACGACTCAAAACAAGATTTGAGGCAAACAAACAAAAGACATGACATACAAACGTGCACAGGGAGCCTGTTTCTCTGGATATTGTTTCCCACCCTTTCTTATTTGTGATTCTTACATCACTCGGCCCTCAAGCTCTGTTTTTCTGAAAAAGCCCTTTTCTCACTTTTCCTCTCATCGCACATCTCTCTATTATTCAATCTCTCATTTTTAATCCCTCCCCTAGGTAATTGATGAATAAACAGACAGTTGTGGGCTCTTGCCCCTAGCATTCCGCTAGATTCTTCTTCTTGTTCACAACAGTGAGTTTTTTCCTCGGAGGGGCTGCGCTACAATTGGGTGTGTAGCAAATCAGCAACTGACATCGGTTGACGATGCTCTGCTGGGGAGTTTGGACATGATCAGATCTGCCCAGATGAGGGAATGGGATATCTTGCCCCATTCCGATTCGTGCTTCGTACTTGGCTTGATACCTCGTTGCTTGGAAGATGTGAGAGCTTTCTACCCTTTTACGGTTAGCTTCAGTGGTGCCTTTTTCCGGCAGGTATGGTGCCTTTCTTGGCAAGCATGTTAACAATGGGGAAAAGACAGAACACCTAACTCAGCTGCGCCCCTAGTTCATCATTTTGACCATTTTTGTTTTTGGCTTTCTACTAAAACAATTTTGACAAAAATGAGAGTTAGATTAACATGCTTGTTCGATTTTTGATTTGAAATCATGCAAGTCAGGTTATGAGCACTGAAAATTTTCCTTTTTGTGTCCAAGAAAATGGTCCAGTTTTAGAAAAATGGAATAATTTTCGAGAGAATTAGTCAACCTCAGTAAAAATTCTCAAAAACTATTTTTGCAAACAGCCAATGCTCAACGAGCATGGAACCTACTCTTGAGATGCACGACCTCGGATCCAAAACAATGGAAAGCTACCCCTTGCTCGAAGAGAGCTGCATGGCAACGGAAAGTTGCCCCTTGTTTGAATGGCACCACGGCACACTGTATGGCAACGGAAAGTTGCCCCTTGTTTGGATAGCATCGCAGCGCATTGCAATTAGTCCTTAGAGTGACGATGACAACCGAACTCTTGGATACAGAGAAGGCAAAGATGATCAAAACCATTACATGGACACAGTTGATTTTGAAGTGTTTTACGGCTGGACTTCGGAATGAAGTTGCCTACGTATCCCAAAGATGGGAATCAAGCCTTACGTAGTTCGGGGTTAAGGTACACTCGGGCATTTTAACCTTCACCTTTTAGGCTCTAACTTTTGCCAAGGCGCCCGTTGCGGGTTTTCGACCTTGTGAGCTTCTTTTTTTCTTCTTTTTTTTTCAATTTTTGATTGATTTTTGTTTTGTATATATATTTTTTCTTCTTTTTTCTTCTTCTTTTTTTTCTTTTCCTTTTTTTTTTTGTATTTTTCTCTTGCTCTAACTTTTGCCTAGGTCGCCCTTTCAGGTTTTCGGCCTAGCGAGCCTCTCAAAGGGTAAAAGTGTAACAAGTCCATGCAAAATGGTTTTGAGATCCCGAAATCATCTGAATCCAGGAGAATGGCTGTTGTGTTGATTTGCAGAAGGATCCATCACGGTTGCTTCACACGGTTCTTCCGGTGAGATCTGATCTTCTTGATCTGATTTTGATGCCTCTTGTTCGAGGGCTGCTTCTAATCTGGCCACACAGACCTTACATGGCGGTTGACCGTTGAATGTTCTAAATGGATTCAAGGTTCGAAAACGAACGGGTTGAATCTTGAGGCTGAGAGCGATCCTAGGCGGCACAATCTCAAGAGCGATTGCACACAGGTCTTCACAGGGCCGCGCAAAACATTTGTTTTTGAAAGTTTTTAAGAAAGCGACAAATTGCTCGCGCCGAAGATAGTGTGGAACGAATTTGGATCAAGCCAGGGTCTTTCTCAGTACTCACGCTAACAAGCATGGTTTCATTCATTAAGGGCTTAGCATGCCTCTCTTTTTCTCAAATTGATCAGAGTTTTGCAAAACTCGAGGAATTCCTTCCTCTTCGTTTTCACCGCAATGTTAAAGAGGTTTTGAAAAACATAGGTCAATGCAATGATTTTCAGGGCACAAAAGAGCAGGTGGAATGCACGGCCGCTCGATTCAAATCCTTTGGCACAACTAGCTCAAATTAGCAATAAACATGGAAACATGATAGCCGCAGCTACTTCATTCAAATTCCCTGATTGTAACTGGATCCACAACAGAGACAGACTCCAAACAAAAGGGTATTTACAAAACCAAAACGGTGTTCGAGGCAACAACCCTAGAATCACCTGACATCTTATACAATGGGACTGACTCGGTACCACAAGACAGACCCAAAAACAAAAAGATTGACTCAAAGCAAAGAGACAGACTCCAAAACAAAACAGAGAACTGACTCAAAACCCAAGCCAGAAGCTACAAAACTGCAGTTACAAATGCTCAAAAAGTGCGTGCCAGACGCCACATCTGAAATACACCGAGTGCCGCCCGTAGGTGGTCCAACCCCTGATCACATACTCGCAGTATCCTCAAAGTCCAACAGCTCGGTGGTAACAGACTTCACTGAGGTAGGTGGAAGAATGACCTCATTATCGATCAGATCCTGCACTTCATGGCGAAGACGGAAACAGTTGTCGGTGGCGTGACCAGTCTGTTGGTGGTACGCGCAGTACAAAGCAGCATCATGTGTGAGAGGAAGATTCTTCAGGAGAGGCCGAGGTTCAAGGGGTTTGAGGTGCCCCCTTTCGGCAAGAATCTGAAGTGCCTTAGACAGAGGCATGTAGAGAGCATGAAAGATCCCACGCCCTTGGGGCAGGTACTTTGAAGTCTGAGTATTCTTACTAGATGCACTAGCAAAAGGGTCAGCGGGCACTGCCTTGGTATTCTGATCTTTCCCAGGTGCAGGGTTGGGAATAGGAGGAACAGTTCTGGTATGACGGGGCCTATCCCGATTTTCTGACTGACTTGAACTACCCTCAGGGGGAGTGGGGAAAGCATCCTTCACAGTTTTTGCCACAATTGCGGATATCTGTTGCTTGTTCATCCCCCCGACTTTCAAAACCTCGACTGCCCGCAACAGTTGTTCAACGGGATCAGTGTCTGCCTTCATCTTGTCTTTACCCCTAGCCTCAGCCTGATCGGGGGTTTGGGTTACTACATCAGAGCGAAGCCCGGTTGTTGCTGACATATCGTTGCTGTAGCTGGAGGCAACCTCTGGTTGGCTGAGCTCGATCACAATCCGCCCCAGTAGCGGGGGCTCCTGTGGTATGAAATTCCCGGCATACGGTGTCGCTGGTGGCGAAGCCGACATTCCATAGGCCAGATCGGCCACGGATCTTTGGAGATCGCCTATCATTCCAATCAATTCAAACATGGTGGGCTCACGAGCCTGATACAACTGAGGGCTCCAGACCGGGTGCGCGACAGGCGACCTGGGTGGATGCGGTACATCAACATTGGTCTCGCTTTGCAGAGTGATTCCTTGATCTGATGCGGCCGTCATAACCACAATCTCCTCTGAATTCTGCGTCATGATAAGTTCGCTATACTGAACGGTGACTGACGAATCAGATATCTGTCTTGTCTCAGCAAGGAGGAACACTAGCTATTCTGTATCAACTCTCTGAACTAAAAGAGCAAATATGCAGCATTTCAGACTAATCAGAACAGATGCTAGTATAGCTAAATAACTGTACTCTACTACTGATCACTTTTGCCCGAAATCACTGCCCCCAAAAATACTGAATCGAATACCCACAGATATAACTGATTCGCATAAACTGACACTGATGCCCTCAGGTCTGATACTCAAACTTGTGAACTGATATGTGTGTTCCCCTGCATAGATACACTCTATAAACACATAGCAAGTAAAGAGAGTCAAAACACCCCTATGGAGGGGGTAGGGTTTCCCTGTCCTATTTTGTCAAGAGCTAAGGTTTTACAATGCACGCAGCAGTTTTCAAACAACCTAACATCGGGTAAACAACCTGTCCTAATTTGGAATGGTCACTATGGATTTTGATATGCACTAGGTCGAATGGTCGAAAAGGTGCCCTGGTAAAACCAGGGTTTGTGTTCCCATACTGTCAGAGCCCACAACCGGTCAGCCTTAAGGCATGCTTTCACAAAGTCAAGCCTCCGGCAAATCGTTCAGGAATAGCAGATGGCAAACACGGTGTCTTAGGCGCACCAATGCACATGCAATGCAAAGAGACACATAAATGAAATCAAAACAGGATATCACGAGTTCGAGTCAAGCTCTCTAAATACCCAGCAGAGTCGCCAGAAACTGTAGACGCGCCCGCGTGAGGCCTTCGTGCTACAGTTCGGACTCAATTTGTGTCACGGTTCTTAATCTGAACCAAAGAGTCCAAATCCGGCAAATCGTTTTGAGAAAACAGATTTTTAGAAAAGAAGTGCCAAACATGGACTGCTTTGTCAGATATAGAGGCGCCACCTAAATATCTTTTAAGGGGGAATTTAGGAAACCCTGACTCGGTGCCAAAGGCCACGTGTCCGTCATCACCAAAGTTGCCTCGGCTCGGGAGCTAGGGTACGATTGGGGAAGGTCAGCTATGAGCACCCCCTCTCGCCCGATCCGAAGATCGGCCTCTACTAACCGTGATATCCGTTTTTGAAAACGTTATGTGTTCTTTTTCCATTTATTAGCCTAGAATTACTATGTTATGCGCGCAGCAAACAAGTATAGACCAAATCGCCTAAATTGGAACAAAACATTGCATGTTCGTTTTGAAGATGGTTTGCTACTCGCAAGTAGGCTAAAATACAGGTTTTGCCACCCTCAAGTGGGCTTTAGAAAAGATTAATTTGCCACTATCTAGTGGGCTTAAAACTCACAGTTTTAATGCATTATTCCAATTTAGGTAATTCAATCTCCACCCACAGGCATTCAAGCAGTTATATCACATAAGCAAGTAGCCTCATGGTAAGCTTGCTATCATGGCAACACTCACACGCATGCAAGGATGCTAAAACATAAATGCTCACCGAGTACTCCAAGCCAAAACAGAAACTAGTTAGCAATCATATGCATGATCCTAGTTCATGTTAAGATGGCTAATGCAACACGATGCAAGATACAGCTACAATAGGCTCGGCTAATCTATGGATGGCATATGATGATGCTACAACTAACACGTATTCAACTTGGAATTGAAATACAATGCAGTTAGTATGATGCATCGAGCTCGGTGCATGCAAGACAAATGTATGGATGCACGCATGCATAGCATAAGGTATGCTAAATTAAATATGACCTAATACTAACCATCAAACCAGATAAGTAAAAGGGAGAAAGAAGTGGGGGTTGGAAGACATGCACAGACACACCCACACTTATTACAAATTCGCCCTCGCTCAGAGGGACCAAAAGAATAATACAAATCAATTAACCTACAAGCTAATTAAATATTACAGACCACTTAACTAGTTAAGCAAATTAACTAAGCTAAGAAAGCAGTAAAGGCCTCGGGAAGAGGGTCGGGTTTGCTCGGAAATCCAATGCCATGCACAAGTTTGCCTCTGTTTTCCCTGCTCTGCTCCTCTGAAAATTGCACAAGTCCCAGGGAGCACTCTATGGACACTGTGGAACATCACCGGCTAAGACAGAATACCACCGGCCATGTCCGGATGGTCATCGACCATTTGTAAAGCCATCGGCCAACAATGGATGGCCGGTCGGCAGTATAGATGGCCGGCCAACCAAAGCTTCCTGTAGAACCTGTTTTGACAGCAGCAGAAGTCAAAACAAGGCATGGCAATGCATTTTAAGCAAATGTATGCACCACCACATCCCTTATCATATTTATGACTCAAAGGGGTATGGTGCTCGATTCTCGGACCACCAATCGCGCATTTCAATGCGTGATGGCCCAAGAGATCAAGTATGTATTTTCAATATAGAATGAAATGCACATAAACAAACAATGAGCTCAACCTCTTTCATACTCAATTCAAGAGGCAAAGCATGCATGCCAATGTAATGCAATCTAGGCATGTGAGCTAAGTATGCAACATGATCATGCAAACAACAAAACCATGTGCAATAGGCACATGAACTAAACAAGTAAGCATGCAAGGCATATAACATCAATGTTAATGACACACATGCAATAACATGAAAGGCATAACACATGTAAATATGCAAAGCAACTTAATACAAGAAGCATGCCAAATGCGATGACACTTAAACATGCAACATGTAAAAAGGCTAAGTACCTAAACATACAAACATGTATAGCATGCAACAACATGCCAAAGGGATGGTCTTAAACTAATTTGGACAGCTCTCTACTAGGTCCAAAACAGCGGCCAAATGTCATGGAAATGAGGGCCAAAACACATACAAGCATGCATGCACACAAGGTCCAACACTTAGGCACCAAAGAGCAACTTCGAAGCGCACTTACAAGAGGATAAACATGGATACATGGCATGCATAGAAAGCTCTGAAATCATGTTATATAAGGTGCAAAACCAAGTAAACATTTCAAACTAAGCATGCAACAATGGTCTAAAACTCAAGCCAAGCCAAGGGGGGTTACATGGTAGCTATACAAAGCAAGGCATGGATGACTCAAATACTTAAAACAGTCCCTTAGCACATCAAAATATGCATATAAGCTTCACAAAGCTTGGCCAAAACACAAAAGCATGGTAGTCTAAATGCTATGCATGTATTGAGGCAAATCATGGCATTACAAGGTATGTATGCTAGACAAGCATGGTGTACCAAAACCAACATACAACAATGCTATGTTATGACATAATGAGCCTAAAAATCAGCCAAGGCATGGTCAATACATACTCAAACTATATGCTCCCTCAAGAGGCTAAAAATGGCCCTTTTCAAGGACAATAAGGAGAGGGGGTGGCCCTCTCCTTCTTGGGACCTCAAGGCACCATCCTCACCTCTAAAATCCCTCAAGATTTCAGTGGTGAGGAGGCCAAAACACAATGGTCCCAGAGCTCAACCAAAATGGCACAAAATGGAGCCTTTCAAGGCTTAAGATGGGTTAAACAACCCCAATGCTTGAAACACCCTTAAGCAACTACTTAGAGCAAGTAAAAACACAACTTTTATATGTTATACACTAAGCTCAAAAACAAATGAAAGATAGGTAAATAAGCTATGCAAAAATGGGAGAAAAGGGACAAGTTTCTTACCCTTGTAGACCCTCTTCACAAATGGTGGACCAGCAGTCTCCTTAGGTCCAAACCAGCTTCAAAACTTCAAAAACAACCCTCTAGAACCTCAGTTCCAAGAGAATGGTGTAGTAGTGGGTGTTTGTGTGCAATACTAAGGCCTAAAACACACACAAATACACCAAGAAAGAGAGATATAGAGATAGGATATATACAAACCCTAACCCTAGAACCCAAAGCTCTGAAAAATAATGCCTAACTTGTCTAACCCTTTACAATGGAGGAGGAGAGGTCCTTATATAGGCAAAAGAAATGGTTCTAAGCTTCTCAAAGAAGCTAAGTAAAAGGGGGCAAAGGGGGCAAGCAGGTCAAGGCTTCTTGAGGAAGCTAAGACAGCTGGCCAAGCTTCTTGAGGAAGCTTTGACAAAGGGTCAAGCTTCCTCAAGAAGCTTTGACCAAAAGGGGGCAAAAGGGGCAAAACAGCCACGTGTAAGCCCCGGGGTAGGTTTGGTGTATTCCAGCTGGCACAGCTGGCATGCACCATGCCTGAAGAAGGCATAAAGGTGTTACTGGCCAAAAAAGGAGGTTGTCGGCCAAACAGATGGCCGGCCGGCCATATAGAGTGCCGACCGGCCATTGGTATTAAGAAACGATGGCCGGTGTCAGCAATCAATGGCCGGTGATGCAAAGGGAAGGCCGATGGGGTGTGGGGATGGCCAACAAGCCATTCCCTACCCCTCAAAGCAAAAAAAAACAAGTATTTGGTGCAAAACCAAACGCAAGACGAACAAGTTGAGAGATCCTGAGGCAAGGCGCGCAACCAAGGCCTCTGGGAACTCAAAACGAACACGAACATGAATGATCACCGAGTGTCCCCACCGGTGACGTCCAAGTCTTGAGGACGGTCAAAAATGGGGTGTCTACAGCGATTTGTTATACACATAGTCCGCTCGAGCATGGACGCCATTATTGTAAAAAGGGTTGAACAATTGTATTGAACAGCTCAAAATCAAGTTCAAGTACATAATTTCCATTGTACATAGACCAGGTTTCAAATTCCAAATTCCAATTAAACTTGTGAAAAAATAAATATGTAAAAAAGGCAGCAATTATCTATGAGATTCTGGTCATTTATCAAGTATGTCACATCAAACAAGGAAATCAACAAATTCATAATCATTAAACAATTTCAAGAGAGGTTCCTCACTCCCCATCCACAAGTTCTTTGAAGCAAAGATATTCTTGAATAGTTAATTGTTCCACACTCAGTTCATACACATTGACACGAACAATTCCCAAACACCAAGTCTTGGGTGAATTGCTATTGCGACAAATGGGGGGTAGACCTATAGTTTCTTGCAATTGCAATGTACTAATCCAATGCGCAAGCAAAAAGAAAATGCCGGAGATACCTCTCCTTTCATTCAACTTCTTATTAAATACTATCAACAATCAAGAATTGAAATCCCATAAACTAAGGAAACATGATTTCGTAAATAAAGGAAACCGAATCTGAAACTAACACCCTTTCACACTCGCACACCCATATCTATATTCACTAAGAATTCTATACTAAAGACTAACAATACTGTCATAAAGACCTACTTTTCTGCTCGACTAAAAAATATCCAATTGTGACTGATATTCTGTAATAGTACAACCAATAGAAATTATATAAGCTCCTGGTTTGCAAGGTAAAGCAAGTGACTTCTATATCCATAGTATAAACACATTTGGGAATTCATCTAAATGAAAAAATAAAAATAAAAAAAAATCAAATTCATCTACTTATAACAACATTAGAGATTAAATAGTGTGCATAATAACAATATCACAAAAATATTTCTGCATAAATGTAGGTTGAACAAAATTCATCTACTTATAACAACATTAGAGATTAAACTATGTTTTCATTTTGTCACCTGTAATTAGTACTATCTGTAAAGCATAAGAATATAGGTTGAACAAACATTTTGAAGCAAAAGCACCCAGAGAAAAGGAAATCTAGAGGATAACCAATCCCCACATCAAATTCGCACCCATATATAAGCTGGTAGAGTAATGAAGGTGAAGCTTTCACAAGAATATTTAATCTAAAAAAATTGCAATTACCTTAAACTAGTGTAATTGCCCTGTGAAGCTCATTTAGATTGAGGGTTTCATATATATGTATATATATATATATATATTAACTTCACATCTTTCTTCTTGCAACACACTTTGTATCTTTCTGGGCCTTAAATTACCTTTTGATTAAAACGAGGAAAACCACGAAAAAAAGAACATGTGTGGAGAATGTGTTAGCAGAGGGTGGATTAAGGATTCGAGGAGTCGAGACGAAGGTGGTTCCAATAGGAAAGTTATTTCAGGCTTTTCATGCTATCAATTAAAAGTGGATAAACTTCAGTTAAAACTTTTTTAATGATTGGGTATAAATATAACAGTGAAGTCATGTGATGGTACCACTAAATAATGTGAAAGTTTTTATATCGCAGTTGCAAAGATTATATAGTTCAGTAAGCGAGAGAGACAATAGTTGTTTACATAATCCTAAATATATATTTACAAGATTTAATTGGCTAGTGATACCATGATAAATGATTTGTAACTAGAAAATTTAAACAGAAATAGCTTAGAATAATGTATCCATAACATTTTTAAACTCTAATTATAATAATGGATGTTTTGATTAAAAATAAAATGATCACATAAATTTATATCGTTTTATGTAATAATTATGTAAAAAAAAAATTCCATTTGTATATTATTCTATCATAAAATACATTCTTTGGAGAACTATTAAAGAAACAATATAAGAAACAAAAGAAACTTATGCATTGTCTATTGTCAAGGCTATTTAAGGGAGCGAGTATTTGCTATCAGATTTTGGCCATATTGTGCAAGAGATTGTGGAGGCCAGCATGGGCTGCAGAAACTTCTGCGTTTCTCAAACTCCAAGTGCTGGTAATAAGGCACGCAACACATTCTTTTGCTCGTTTGTCTAAGGCTTGGTCTGGGTTGAAAGTTTGGATGGAAGAGGTGCCACCTCTTTTAGCCTCTGTGGTCCTTAGTGATGCTAATTTGCAATTGTAGCTCAATTTCTTTGTTTGCCCTTCTTTAAAATAAAATAAAATAAAAAAATAAAAGGGAGGAGACCACATAAGAAAAGTTTTGAATTTTTCAGGTAATCAATAAAATAATCATTAATTATTCTAAAATTCAATTTTTTTCTCTTTTTTTTTTTCTTTTCCCAATATGGATCAATAATTGTAATATCTATTGTAGGTGTTTTAAGTTCGGTTTCCTTCTTATTTATAATTCAAAATGAGTGTTTGAAACTGTCTCACTAAGAACCCAAAATTTTCTTACGTTGATTAAGATCATAACAAATCATTACAAGAACTTAAAAAGATAAAAATTAAATAATTTGATTTTGTTATTTCACGTCTTAGCAAGACTCAGTATAAACCAAAGGGGAATGGGGGATACCAAATAAAAAATAAAGCTACAAATCGGTACAAATTAATCTAAATGCAACAAAATATCACTTGAATATTACTTTTGTTACATTTTTAACTACAAAATTATTTATTAAGCTTATATTATCAATTTTGTCTTTCATATCATTTTCAATGAATAATTTAGTTAACTGCAAAATAGATTTACCCAATTAGTAATTAAACATTAATCACTTTTTTATTGTTTGGTAACTAGTTGAATTATTTTTGGGGGGACCTTCGACTTTCGTTTGGGCTTTCCATTTGCGTGATGTTGTAAACCAACATTAGACAACATGAAGAAACATTATGGCAGACGTGGCATTCCCCAAAAATGTGAAATGTAGCCCAAACCCTTCTATTGGATCCTTATTTGATGAAAATAACAGTCTAATTTATCTTACTTCATATATCTCCTAAGGAGAAGGCGCATAATTGAGTAAGGGCAAAATAAAAATATCATTTTTTTTTTCTTGAACAATAATGTCAGAGTAACATGTTACATGTTACTGTTTACATAAATTTTAATGTTAATTATATATTATTTTGTTTTAAGAATTTCATAGTTAACATGGATCGTATTTGATAGATATTGATAAGAGGATTATAAAAATTATAATTTTATTAAAAATTGACATTTTGATCAAAAGCTATATTATTTTAAAATTTAATATTTTAGTAATAGTGGTATATGGTGGACCTTTCAACAAAAAATTTTTGAGCCCGTTATTAATGCATTAAAGTTTTATTATAAGAAGACTTTGACCAAATCCCCCATTAAAAATCAGAGCAATTAATGTTTGGAAAAATTATAATTCAATGTGATACTTATAAAATAATTGCAATATAGATTTCTTTTTGGGTAAACTACCAATAGGTTCTAATAGTATGACTTAATTTCTATCAACTCCTATTAAAAATAAGTCCTAGTAAAATTGTCAAGAAAAATAATTTTTTGTGACGATTTTTTGCATGTGGCTAGAAATTAACAATTAATGATTTTTTTTTTGTCACGGTTTTTATAAATTGTGCTAAAACTTAAAATTAGTGACGTTTTTATGTGATGAATTTTTTAAACTGTCGCCGAAAGTTGAAAATTAGTGACAATTTTTTGTGATGATTTTTTTTTGAACTGTCGGTAAAACTTATAATTAGTGACTTTTTTGTTACGATTTTCAAACTGTCATTGAAAATTAACAATTAGTGACGATTTTTTAATAATAATTGAAACCCATCAATTATCATAGGACATATTAGATAATAAGTCCATTTATTAAGACGTACACGTAAGTCTCCCTTGAATTTTTTCTTTTTTATTTCTTTTTTGGGTGCAACTCTAAGACACAGATAATATTTGTACCAAACACAGGAATGGACTTACACTAGACACACACAAAACTTGTACCACCAAAAAATGAAATTATTTATCCACTATTTCACTGAAATTCAATTTTTCCTTAATATTTTGCAAAAAAATATAAAATAATATCTGAAGTAGCTTGATAGATATTGATATTATATATATATATATATATATATACATATATGAGTTTAGATTCTTTCAATTTGGTCATTTTAATTTGAGAGAGTGCTTAGATTTGGTGGCCCATTTTGGGGCGGATCTCAATGAATCGAACCGTTCATTTTTTAAGATTCATTGACCAAAATAATTATGAAAAAAATCAAGATAATTAGACATTGATAATTACATGTTTGAATCACATTTATATTATAAAAAATGAATTGCTATTTTTAAAATTATATTTGTTGCTCATTTTTTAAAACAAATATGATTCAAACCAGTGGTGACTCTAAAAATATTTATTTGACATTTCAAAACTTAAATTTTATAAATTATATAAAAGAAACCACATATCAATATTTATCATATATTTCACCATTTTTCTTCATTTATTTCCAATTGAGATCTTACAAATTTCTATAAAATTCTATAATATCTCTCATCTATATTAAATTGACCAAACTAAACTATAACATGAAGTTAGTTTCAATTTCTCAACCAACCAAACCGAAAAATTCAATTTGACACTACTTTTTTTTTTTTTCAATCTTGATGAACCTCTACTATGGTGATTTTTGTTTCTTAAATTCAAAAAACTTCTTGTTTGGTTGAGTTGGAGTAACAAGGTGTTCAAAATTATAATGGGAGGACTTCATGAACATATATATACATATATAATAGCAACATATGATAGCAATAAAAAGAGTTTCAGGGTGAGTCAAAGAGTGGACCTACGCCTAATTCAAGCATATATTTACCGATATTTGATTATCTTAATTTTTTACATGAATATTTTACCTAATAAATCCTAAAAAGTGAATGGAGGCTTTGTCAATGTACCAATCAAATATCATGGACCAAGTGTTTTATTACTTCTATCAAGCTCAGTTGTTACAACAAAAAGGTGTATATTTATAGATAGGGTTGTAAATATTAATGTTGCTTATTTTGATTTGAGTTTTTTCTTCTACTACGTGCTTTACAACCCTTTCTTAGATACGTAAGCATTTCATCTTTATAAGCTAGTTTTTGTTTGTTTTTAATGAAGTTATATAAAAAGAGTGAGGGTAATTGTATTTTTTTTCAAATTCAAGGGAGGTGAGTGTAATTCACACCCAAAAAAAAAAAGGCAATCGTATTTTTGAAATAGACTATTCATTTTATTTATTTATTTATTGTGACAAACGCGATAAATTAATTAGGTTACCATTATCAGATCAATCTAATTTTTTTGTGAGGGTTAATATTCACGAAGTGTTCGACAAAATAAACGATTCAAATTATAAAAGCAAACTCTGTGGTAAACCCCACAGTTCTGAACAACACCCTCAAATTTAGATTATGGTGAGTGCAATTTACCAAAAAAATGAATGATGATTGCATTTTTGAAATAGACAATTCATTTTATATATTTATTTATTGTGACAAACGTAATAAATTAAATATATTATGATTGTTAGATTAATCTGATTTATTATGTGAATAATATACACAAAATATTCGACAAAATAAATAATTCAAATTATCAAAACATAATCCTTGATAAACCCCACAATCCTGAGATAATGTTTAATGAGACATCTAATTAATTAGGCAACTAATTATCAAAATATAATATACTTGGCAACTAATTAATGAAACAGATGTTTTCATGTTATTGTTATTTATCTTTTATTGGGACCTACTTATGAGGTACTAGCTTACTAGCTTGAGAGACCTCTGCTACTTCGCTAGCTAATGTTAGATGTAACGCCCTCAAAATATGTGATAAACCAATCATGCACAAGATCCATAAATGTAGTAGAAAGGTTATATTTTCATTAATCAAAATCCATAATACAAAAGATATTACATGCATTACACTTTCATAAATGTTCATTCCTGAAACTATAGCATGTAACTCTAATTGATAACAACAAAATAAATGCCCCACGGGCTTACATCTTTCCAAGAGATAACTTGGTTCCAACAAAAGAGAGTCATAAACTCTTTACAATTAAAGCCCTCAGCTGGAAAGAAAACACATAAACATAAAGATAAACAAAAGTAGAGTCTTCAGCCCGTTCTCCCAAGCTATGTCCTTGGAGGCGGCATATCACTTGTACCTGAAAATGGTTTCCCAACTAGGGTGAGCCAAAGCCCAGTAGAGATATGCTAACACAATATATGAAGTTTAACTAAGATATATGCATCAATTAAATGTTCAACCTTTACGAATAATTCGCATACTTTCCATGATCATGCGGTGTTAATATTGACATTTCAATCTATTTCCATTCATTCACTTCCAACCAATTCATGAGTATAGATTATTTTTATCAAATTAATCCAAATTGAGACTACAACTCAGTGATTCACTGTAGACCTCCCGGAGAACTCCCGAGAAAATCTCGTTTTGTTCTCTAGCTACTACAGTTCAGACTCAATGTCACGGTTCTGAATCTAATCTCGCAAAGTGCGATGCAAGACCGATAAATCACCAAAGAGTTCAAATCCGGCAAATCGTTTTAGAAAACTGATTTTAATAAAGAAGTGCCAAACATGGACTGCTTTGCCAGATACAGAGTCGCCACTTAAATATTTTATTTTGGAAAATTTAGGAAACCCTGACTCGTGCCTAAGGCCACGTGTCCGTCATCACCAAAGTTGCCTCGGCTTGGGAACTTGGGTACGAGAGGGAAAGGCCATACAATGAGCACCCCTGCTCGCCCGATCAAAGATCGGCTTGTACTAAGCATGATATCTTGTCTTTGAAAACATATGCATTCTTATTCCGGTTTATTATCTAGAATTACTATATGATGCGCACAGCATACAAGTATAGACTAGATCGCCTAAGTTGGAACAAAACATTTCATGTTTGTTTGTTTGAAAATGGTTTGAAGGTGCTACTCGCAAGTAGGCTAAGACGTGGATTTGCCACCCTCAAGTGGGCTTAAGAAAACATGATTTTGCCACTCTCAAGTGGGCTTAAAACTTGCATTTCGATGAATTGTTCCAATTCAAGTAATCCAACCTTCACCCATAGGCATTCAGGCAGTTATATCACATAAGCAGTTAGCCTCATGGCAAGCATGCTATCATGGCAATACTAACACACATGCAATATGCTAAAGCATAAAAGCTTACCTAGTACTCCGAGCCAAAACAAAAGCTAGTTAGTAATCAAATGCATGATCCTAGCTCATGTTAAGATGGCTAATGCAACGCATGCAAAATGCAACTAAAAATAGGCTCGGCTATTCTAAGATGACATGTGAGATGTAGCAGA
Organism: Camellia sinensis; assembly: GCF_055761805.1. Taxonomy (NCBI): domain Eukaryota; kingdom Viridiplantae; phylum Streptophyta; class Magnoliopsida; order Ericales; family Theaceae; genus Camellia; species Camellia sinensis. Next base: position 70,619,704 of record NC_138973.1, on the reverse strand, counting down.
CAACATGTATTCAACTTGGAAGTGAAATACAATGCAGTTAGTATGATGCGCCGAGCCCGGTGCATGCAAGACAAATGAATGATGCAAACATGCAAGCATAAGAATGCTAATTGAAACATGACCTAAAACTAACCATTAAAAGCAGGTAAGTAAAAAGGAGAAAGACGTGAGGTAGGAAGACATTCACACACTCACGCACACTTATTACAAAATTCGCTCTCTCGACGGAGGGTCCGAATGAATAATAATACAAACCAACTAATTAACTAACTAACAAGCTAATTAATTATCACATAACTAAATTGAAACAAATAACTATTCTAAGTTATCAAAAATACTGAAATGGCCTCGTGACGAGGGATGCATGAGCGCTCGATCGGCTTTTCTTAGAAATTCGTTACCATGCCCCATGTTGCCTCTGTTTGCACTATTTTGTACTTCTAAAAACTGTGCCAACTTTCTGAACCTCCTCATGGCCATGCTGAGAGGTCATCGGCCAAATGGTGAAGCCATCAGCCAAAGGAAAGGTGTCATCGACCACTTATAAGGCTATTGGCCAAACACTTTTAGCCGATCGGCACACCAGATGGCCGATCGGCCATCTCTTTCAGTAAAGTGCTCCTTTTGTTGCAGCAGAGGACAAACAGAGGTATGGCAATACATTTGCAAGACAATGTTAGCAACTACACCCCTTATCATGTTTAAGACTCAAAGAGTGTAGTTCTCGACCCTCGGGCCACCAATCACGCATCTCGATGCATGATGGCCAAAGGAGCCAAGTGTGCAAATCAATGTGGAATGAATGCACAAAAACATATGAATGCCTAGAACTCTATCATGCTCGATCAAGAGCGTCGGCGACCGAGGATTAAGGCACGTTTCGTCACTTCAAGTACGAACATCCCTCGTTCCTCGTATTTGGTTTGACACCCCAAACCAAACACAATGCAATGCAAGTATGCCAAATACAATGCAACATGGAAATGCAATGCAATGTAACATGAGCATGCCAAATGCAATGCAATGCAACCTAACATGTAAACAACATGGTATGCAATAAGTATGCAACAATACTATGCAACCTAAATATGCAAACATACAATGTAATAGGCATGCAACAATGATACCAATAACAAGCATACAGCATGCAATGCGATAAGCGTACAACAACACACAAACCGTATGATCCATGGACTTATACTGAAAATGGATAGGCCTCAGTCATACCAAAAACAGTGGCCAAAATGTTATAATCAAGGCACCAATAGGCAAAACAAGTATGCACAGATATTGGTTCGAAAACTAGGCAACAATGCACAATCCTCAAACATGAGCAAGGTATGACAAACATGAGAATGTGGTAATGAAATAAGCCCTGAAATCATGTAAGGAATGATGCCAAATCATGCACATAAGACAAGCATAGGATGCTAGGAGGTTCAAAGCTTGAAACTAGACAAGGGACTTAAACTATGACCATGCAAAGCAAATCCCAAAGGGCCAAGGGCAACCAAAACAGTCCCAAGACAGGTCAATACAAGACCAAAAGCGAGCTTGAACCTAGCCAACACAAGCTAGAACAAAAGTCCAAAAATCATGAGGCATGCAAGGCTACAAAGAGGTATTACACTGCACCTATCACAACCAAGCATGGCATGACTTAACTAATACAAAACAGAGCTACATCATGTTAAAATAAGCCCAAAAACCCACTGAGATAGCATCCCAAAAGCCTAAGCATAAAAGTATACACTATGATCCCTCATGAGGCATAAAACTCCGACTCTTCAAAGCATCAAAAGGGTGACAAATGCAAGTGTATGGCTACACTACATAGACTGAAATCACATATGGGATGATGCCAAATCATGAAAATGGTCCAAGTAATGCATGCTAATGACTTGGACACTCAAAGCTAACAAGCTAGAATGCTTGGTGGCTATACAAAGCATGGCATATATGATCAAAACAACACCAAACAGAGCTTAAACATGGTAAAGCATGACTGAAAGCTCCTTTGAGTTGAGCCAAAATATGCAAGCATGATAGTCCAAATGCATGATGCATGTTAAGGCAAATAAGAGGATTGCAAGACAAGTGTATGATGCATGTAAGAGGTTATCAAACCAACTTAAAACAGAGGTATAGCATGACCAAATAACACCAAATACTTTCTGAAATGAAGTCAAAACATGCTAAGCAAACATGCTACCATTATAAGCGAACAACACAAGCATATGAGACACAAGAAGAGGGGGGGTCCCTCTCCTATTCAAGACTCTAAAACTACCTTTACACCACTGAAAATCCTCTGGATTTCAGTGGTAGAAAGGTCATGCAAAGGCAAGAACAAAGGCCAAAAGAGGTGGCTCAAAACAAGGCCAAACAAGGCCTAAGAGAGGGTAGACTACCCCCAACCAAAAAGTGACCTTAAACAAACATCTTAAGCAGACAAAAATAGAACTTTTTTCAGTTTATAGTTAAGCTTAAAACAATATGCAAATAGGTCTAAAAGCTCAAGCCAAAATGGGGAACCAAAAGGTTAGTTGCTCACCCTTGAAGAACACCTTCAAGAACACAACTCCAGCAACTTCCTTGGATCAAAATCAGCCCAAGAACTCTGAAACCAACTTCTAATGCCTCAGCAACCAAATGATGGTTTTCTACTAGGTGCTCTAGTGCAAAAGTATGAACAAAATACACTTTAAGGCACAAACACACACACAAATATATATATATAGAGAGAGATATATATATAGAACTTCTCTATCAAATTTCCAGAACCTCTGAGAAGGGAGGAGGAGCTCCCTTTTTATAGGAATTCAATTCCAAAGCTTCTTAGAGAAGCTAAGTTTTGGTTCAAATCCCTCCATACACGTATATGGAGGGGAGAGTCTGTGCTCACCAGCTAGCATGCAAAATGCTTGCAAAAGGCAAAGAAAAGGCCTCGACCAAAGAAAATCGTCGATCGACCAAAATAAGTGCCGACCGACCAAAATAAGTGCCGATCGGCCAAAACTTGTGGCCGATGGCTAGGAAACAAAGCCGATGGCATCATGCCTTAGCCGATGGGTTGTGGGGAAGGCCAACAAGCCACTCTCCTCCCACAGAAACAAAACCACAAGTCCTTGGTCCACAACCAAGCACAAAACAAACAAGTTGAGAGATCCTAAGGCAAGGCGCGTAGCCGAGACCATCAGGAACTCAGAACGAACACGAGCATGGATGATCATCGAGTGTTCAAACGACGACGTCCAAGTCTTGAGGACGGTCAAAAATAGGGAGTCTACATTCACCATTTAGCATACATTCATCACTTCAACACTTCTATCTTTGCCATTTTACGAAATTCTCATCTGAGGGAACCAGCACCCATATACACAAGGTTTCGGGACTTTCACCCTGGACACTCCGGCCAACTTAATTTTAAATGGAGTACATCCCTTATCTCCTCCCAAAATAGTGGAGTACATCCCCTATCTTCTCCCAAACAAGATACATATACAATGGATTTAAAGACGTCATCATATGCAATAACTAACCAAATCACCTATTCAATGGTTTAATCAATCATCATATTCAATGACATAAATTCACATGATTAGTTTCAATTCTCCTAATCCTCATGCAGTTTCTACAACAATCACAGCTATCCTCCACCGATAGCCCAAAACAAATATTTCCAAATAGTATACTATTCATCAACAGATAAATTATCAAATTTTTCCATAGGTGTGTGATTTATCAAATCTAACTACACCATTCAATCACAAATCCTTTCAATTTCATAATTCCCATATCAATTTCACTATTCACACAAAATAGTTAATTTAACCCAACTTAGGGCAAATTTCCGCCTATCCCAAAATACCAACCCATATGTCTAAATTTCACCATTTCAACATATGAGAACATCATACACAAACCCCATGGTTATTTTGTAAATCAACATGAAAACCACTCTTTTAGTTTAGAACCCAAGCATTTAACTTTACCTAAATCACTTCCAAATCCCTCCATATATTCAAAATGACAAATACCTAGGTTAAGCAACATAACAAGGTGTAGAACATCCCTACCTCAAATCTAGGAGACCAAAGGAGATGATGAAGAGCTTCAAGAATGCCCCAAATTCGATTTTACTCGGATCAAATGGAACAACACTTTAACAAAAGGACTAGGGTTGAGAGATACTTAGATCTAGGGTAATTTGTTGAGAGAGAGAGAGGGTGTTTTAGAGAGAGAGACAGCCGATCTAGGGTTTTAGGAGAAAAGAAATCGAAGAGTGGAGTAAAATCACTCTACTGCAAACTGATATACGCGACCTTCGCTCGAGCGAAAGAGTTGTCGCTCGAGCAACCAGACACAACAGTGACCTCGCTCGAGCACAAGAAGCGTCGCTCAAGTGTAAAATGCAAAGCTTCAGGTCTGCCATAGACACGGACACATGCTCGAGCGCAAGGAATCTCGCTCGAGAGAAGAAACAATTCTACAAGACTCACTCGAGATCAAGAAGTCTCGCTCGAGCGAAGAACTTACAACTTCCCAGAAAAACCTGTGTTTGGGAAAGAAACCTGAAGACCCTCAATTCTCGTCCGAGCGCAAGAAACCTCGCTCGATCAAAGAAGCAAATTACACAAGGCTCGCTCGAGCACAATAAGACTCGCTCGAGCGAAGAGGCCAAAATTTGGGTAACAACCATTTGAACCAACAAACAACCAACATGTTCCAAACTCGCCCAACAAGTCCCAAAACTCAAATTCAAAGAATTAAAGGAAGGAAACAAGACATAGAAAACAACATACAATCACGGAACTCGAGTCTGAAACATAATAAAGGTCAGGATAAAATCGGGATCGCTATAACCTCCCCCCCCTCCCCCTTAAAGAATTTCGTCCCCGAAATTTTGTACAAGTTTCAAAACCATGATTTTCCAATTTTCAAAAAATGATTACAATTCAACTTTCATCACCATGAGCCACCCACCGGTCATTCCATCTCTTCACAAGAGAACAAAGTTACAACATATAGCTCAACATATATTATCAGCATGCATATTCGAAATTTAGCTAATTTCAACACACACATCTTAAGTTTTCACAAACATATTCAATGTTTTATAACAAGCTTACATTTCCAATAACTTAAACAGCATACACAATGGTCTCATAACTTCAAAATATATACAATGTATCCATAGTTCATAAGCAAGATTAAAGCATCAACATATACTTAAACATCAACAAACAAATCTGGAAATTTCCCACAGACTTCCAATTCACGCTTCTAAGTTGTTTCCACAATACTTTAACTAAGGGGATCGTCTTGCCTCGCAAGACTTGGTCTCGCCTATCCAAGACTCTCACCGATCTTTCCTCATACGGGACATCCTCGTCTACCTCTAAGTCGGTCCAATCCAACACATGTGATGGATCCGACTCATATTTTCGAAGCATACTAATATGAAACACATTATGCACTCCGTAAAGTTGCGGAGGCAACACCAAACGATATGCAACTTCCCCAAGCCGCTCAAGTATCTCAAAAGAACCAATAAATCAAGGGGATAACTTCCCACTCTTCCCAAACCTCATCAAACCCCGCCTAGGTGATACTTTCAAAAAGACATGATCACTATCTCAAATGACAAAGGTCTCCTCCTACGGTCGGCATAACTCTTTTGACGACTCAAGGCTATAACCAACCTCTTATGAATAAGTGCCACTTCTCCGTCGTTTCCCAAACCAACTCTGGACCTAACAAAGGTGCATCACCCACCTTGGTCCAACATACTGGAGATCTACACGGTCGGCCATACAAGGCCTCAAACGGTGCCATGCCAATACTCAATTGGAAACTGTTGTTGTAGGCAAATTCCACTAAGGGTAAGTGTCTCTCCCATGACCCCTTAAAGTCAAGGACACAGCCTCGAAGCATATCCTTAAGGATCTGAATAGTACGCTCAGACTGCCTGTCAGTCTGAGGATGGTAAGCCGTCCTAAAAGTCAATCTAGTGCGCAAGGCACTCTGCAAATCTGCCACAATCGAGCAATAAAACGCAGATCTCTATCCGAGACAATCATCACAGGGACTCCGTGCAACCTCACTATGTCCCGAATATACAAGTCAGCAAGGTAATCTACTGAATCTCTTATGCGCATATGAATAAAGTGCGCTGACTTGGTCAACCGATCAACTACCACCCAAATGGCATCACTACCCCGTTGAGTCCTCAGAAAGCCTACAACAAAATCAATCGTCACATGCTCCCATTTCCACTCAGCTATAGGCAAGGGTTGCAACAAACCCATTGGCCTCTGATGTTTGGCCTTCACTTGTTGACAAGTAAGGCACTTCGATACAAATACCGCCACATCCTTTTTCATACCCCTCCACCAAAACTAGTGACTGAGATCATGATACATCTTTGTGCCTCCCGGATACACTACAAGGCGTGAATGGCGAAACTCTCGAAGTACTTCCTTTCAGCAAGACTTCGGCACAAACAAGCAGTCACGGTACCCCATACTCAGGTCAAGATTCTCCCTGAGGGATTCCACCTCAAAGTCACCCTTCTGTGTTTCTAACACTCGGTTCACAAATGTAGGTTGTGCAACTACAGAAAACAAGGCTACAGACTCGACAGACTTGCCCAGATGCAAGTCAAATTCTCCAAAGGCACCCAGCATCTCCCATTCCCAGATAGCAATGCAAGCTACACTACTGTTGGATTTCCTACTTAGGGCATCGGCCACAACATTGGCATTTCCACAATGATAATGTAACTCGAAGTCGTAATCTTCTATGAACTCCATCCACCTTCTCTGCCTAAAATTCAAGTCCTTCTGTGTAAACAGATACTTCAAACTCTTATGATCAGAAAACACCTCAAATCTCTCGCCATACAGATAGTGCCTCCAAATATTCAGGGCAAAAATCACAGCTACTAACTCTAAATCATGAGTAGGGTAGTTCCTCTCATATGTTTTCAACTGCTGCGAGCCATAAGCTACTACTTTCCCCTCTTACATTAACACACAACCCAAACCCTCTCGTGAGGCATCACAGTACACTGAATAGCCTAAACCCCTCTCCGGAATAATCAAGACTGGGGCGGTAATAAGTCTAACTTTAAGTTCGTAGAACGCCTTTTCACAAGTCTCACTCCACACAAATTTGACCCCTTTCCGCGTCAATCTAGTCAAAGGTGAAGCTAGTCTGGAGAAATCTTTCACAAACCGATGGTAATACCCGGCCAATCCCAGAAACTACGAATCTCGAAGGCATTCTTAGGTTATGCCTAATCTTACACTACCTCAATTTTGGATGAATCTACAGTCACCCCTTCCCCGGATACCACATGGCCTAAGAACTTAACCTTTTTCAGCCAAAACTCACACTTTCCAAACTTAGCATATAGCTTATGGGCTCTAAGCAGCTCAAGCACCACTTGCAGGTGTTCCTCGTGCTCCTCCTTAGAGAGTGAGTAAATCAGAATGTCATCCACAAAGACGACCACAAAGCGATCTAAGAACTCCCAGAAAATCCAGTTCATCAAGTCCATAAACACAGCTAGTGCATTGGTTAGCCCAAAAGGCATCACCAAAAACTCGTAATGGCCATTCCACGTACGGAATGCCGTCTTCGGGATATCCTCCTCCCTTACCCTCAACTGATGGTAACCCGAGCTCAAGTCTATCTCAGAGAAACAACGGGATCCTTTCAACTGGTCAAACAGATCATCTATACGAGGCATAGGGTATTTGTTCTTAACTATAACCCGGTTCAACTTTTGATAGTCAATACAAAGTCTCAAGGCCCTATTTTTCTTCTGAGCAAAGAAGTCTGTTGCTCCCCAAGGTGAAGTACTAGGGCGAATAAAACCCTTATCTAGTAATTCCTAGAGCTGAATCTTCAACTTGCTCAACTCAGCTGGTGCAAAATGATACGGTGCCATGGATATCGGTGCCGTGCCAAGCACTAGATCAATAGAGAACTCAATCTCTCGGTGAGGTGGTAAACTAGTAAGGTCCTCGGGAAAGACATCCGAATACTCACAAACCACCCTTGGCAACTCAACTCGGGCCTCATCACCCTCACTACTCATAAAGCTAGCAAGAAAACAACTAAGTTCACTCTGCCCACGTGAATCATATACCAGCGATAAGACTCCACCCGGTTCCCCAAGAAATAAAAGCAATCACCGCTCAAGGTATATACAGTAACTCTCTGACGGTAGCAATCTATAACAAGCCGGTATGATGATAACTAGTCCATACCCAAAATAACATCAAAACTAGAAATATCCATCAATACAAAAGAAAAAGGAAGTCAACGATCGGCGACCTCTTTATTACAACCCTGACACCCCTGTTTCAAAACCATCTCGCCCCCCAATAGGTGACATTACACAAATAGGAGATGCTAATTGTGCTAACTCCAACCCCAAAACTGATGCAAATGCAGAAGATATAAAAGAGTAGGATGCACCCATATCAATTAACACACTAGCAACTGAATTGCAAAACAGAAAGGTACCTCTCACTACTGATGGAGCAGGTACAAGATCTGGCGCTGTAATAGCATACACGCACCTCGTAGGTCCATGATCAACCTACTCACCCCTCGGAGCGTAAGACTGCTGCACTGACTGAGCCGAAGAGGCTCCCTGATTGGCCCTCGAGGCTTGTGCTGGCTGGTAACTCTGTGTCTAGCCTCGAACCAGACGCACTAGATGTGCCATCCAACTGTGGACAAAACCTCTTTAGGTGTCCCACTTGCCCATACTGATAACAAGTGAGCAGCTGGCCTTTACCTTGACTCTGGCCTTTAGAACGGGCCGAAGATGATGCTGCTCACTGCCCTCCTCCCCTCTGTCGGCACGCTGAAGACTTGTGGCCCAACTGACCACATTTGTAATAGGTGATGTTTTCCTGACCGCCTCTCCCAGAACCCGAACTCAGTACCGGAAATATAGACCTCGAGTGTGCCCCTTGGGACTGTTGGGGATTAGAATCCCTCTACTTCTTACTATCCCTTTGACCATCCTAACTCCTCCTGGAGCCCCTCATCTTCTCTGTCTCTGCATACATGATAGTCTCGAGATGGGCTGCAGCTTCCACAAGGCGCCTATACTTCCTAACCATGGACCCAGCCACTCGAAACATGAGTCTGGTCCTCAATCTCTTCTCAAACTCCAGACAATGGAGCTATTCAGTCTCCACTAACTCCAGTGCAAACCATGACAAGCTAGTAAATGTAGCCTCAAACTCAGCCACTGGTGTATTCAACTGCACCAATTTGGATAGTTGATCTCTCAACTTCTCCCTTACCATAGCAAGTAAGTACTTATCTTGGAAAGCTTCAACAAAGGCCTCCCAAGTCACTCTAATGCTCCATCGCCCATACTTCCACCACTGACCCGCATCTCTCTTCAACTGGAAAGACACCAAGGTCACCCTCAAACCTCCATCTTCGATGCCAAGCATCTCAAACGTCTTCGTCATCTGTTCCAGCCACTCATCAACCTTCAGTGGCTCCTTAGGGTCACTAAAAAACTCATCCAAATTCGATCGGAAGAACTTCCTCTTCAGAAAAAAGGCCCTGCTTTAGCTACGTGAGCCTGGACTTGATTCTCAGCCCTGAGAATGTCAATAGATTCCCTGAATGCTCTCTGGCTGTTTCACGGGCTAAAGCACCCATGGCCTGTTGACCTACTGGCTCGGCCACATTGGCCTGACCCACTCCTTCCTCCTGCGCTGGAATCTCATCCGGTATAGGCATCTCATGCCTCCTAGGCCTACCACGCCTACCACCATGACATCGTCTTGACATCCTAATAACGATAACGACAGACATTAGCACATTTACAAATGTGCCGAAACTAATTCACTCGCGTCCTAATACGATGGAAAACTGTAATTCACTCCATATAAGCACATAATCACATAAACACATACGGATTTCATTTCCAGATAATGACTATCTTGTGGCGTCGCTAAAGTTCTAGTTAGAAATGGCAGTGATCAAGTGCCTTTCCAACAGGACTCCCAGAAACCCATGGACCCGATCAACATCCTAGAAATTAAATCTCATACCCATATAGTCACGTAAACATGTTATCATATAAGTACATAACATCATACCTAAGTCTCTAACAAGTGAGACAAACCCAATGTGGTACTAACCATTTCCCACGTACCCAAACTATTCTAACCTGGTACACTCTGATACCAAGTTGTAACGCCCTCAAAATATGTGACAAACCAACCATGCACAAGATCCATAAATATAGTAGAAAGGATATATTTTCATTAATCAAAGTCCACATTACAAAAGATATTACATGCATTACACTTTCATAAATGTTCATTCCTGAAACTATAGCATGTAACTCTGATTGATAACAACAAAATAAATGCCCTACGGGCTTACATCTTTCCAAGAGATAACTTGGTTCCAACAAAAGAGAGTCATAAGCTCTTTACAATTAAAGCCCTCGACTTGAAAGAAAACACATAAACATAAAGATAAACAAAAGTAGAGCCTTCAGCCCTGTCCTTCCAAGCTATGTCCTTGGAGGCAACATATCACTTGTACTTGAAAATGGTTTCCCAAGTAGGGTGAGCCAAAGCCCAATAGAGATATGCTAACACAATATATGAAGTTTAACTAAGATATATGCATCAGTTACATGCTCAACTTTTACGAATAATTCACATACTTTCCATGATCATGCGGTGTTAATATTGACATTTCAATCTATTTCCATTCATTCACTTCCAATCAATTCATGAGTATAGATCATTTTTATCAAATCAATCCAAATTGAGACTACAACTCAGTGATTCACCATTTAAGATACATTCATCACTTCAACACTTCTATCTTTGCCATTTTACGGAATTCTCATCCGAGGGAACCAGCACCCATATACACAAGGTTTCGAGACTTGCACCCTGGACACTCCAGCTAACTTAATTTTAAATGGAGTCCATCCCCTATCTCCTCCCAAAACAGTGGAGTACATCCCCTATCTCCTCCCAAACAAGATAGATATACAATGGATTAAAGACGTTGTCATATGCAATGACTAACCAAATCACATATTCAATGGTTTAATCAATCGTCATATTCAATGACATAAATTCACATGATTAGTTTCAATTCTCCTAATCCTCATGCAGTTTCTACAACAATCAATGCTATCCTCCACCGATAGCCCAAAACAAATATTTCTAAACAGATATACTATTCATCAACATATAAATTATCAAATTTTTCCATAGGTGTGTGATTTATCAAATCTAACTACACCATTCAATCACAAATCCTTTCAATCTCATAATTCCCGTATCAATTTCATTATTCACGCAAAATAGTTCATTTAACCCAACTTAGGGCAAATTTCCCCCTATCCCAAAATACCAACCCATATGTCTAAATTTCACCATTTTAACATATGAGAACATCATACACAAACCCCATGGTTATTTTCTAAATCAACATGAAAACCACTCTTTTAGTTTAGAACCCAAGCATTTAACTTTACCCAAATCACTCCCAAATCCCTTCATATTTTCAAAATGACAAATACCTAGGTTAAACAACATAACAAGGTGTAGAACATCCCTACCTCAAATCTAGGAGACCAAAGGAGATGATGAAGAGCTTCAAGAATGCCCCAAATTCGGTTTTGCTCGGATCAAAGGGAACAACACTTTGACAAAGGGACTAGAGTTGAGAGACACTTAGATCTAGGGTTATTTGTAGAGAGAGAGGGTGTTTTAAAGAGAGAGACAACCGATCTAGGGTCTTTAGGAGAAAAGAAATCAAAGAGTGAAGTAAAATCACTCTGCTGCGAGCTGATATATGCAACCTTCGCTCGACCGAAAGAGTTGTCGCTCGAGCGACTAGACACAACAGTGACCTCACTCAAGCGCAAGAAGTGTCACTCGAGCATAGAATTCAAAGCTTCAGGTCTGCTATAGACGCAGAGGCACGCTCGAGCGCAAGGAATCTCGCTTGAGCGAAGAAACAATTCCACAAGGCTCGCTTGAGCGCAAGAAGTCTCGCTCGAACGTATAGACACCCCATTTTTGACAATCCTCAAGACTTGGACGTCACCGTTTGAACACTCGGTGATTATCCATGTTTGTGTTCGTTTGGAGTTCCCGGAGGCCTCGGCTCGCGCGCCTTGCCTCAGGATCTCCGAACTCGACCGTTTAGTGTCTGGTTTCACACCAAACACTTGTGTTTTGCCTTGGAAGGCCAGGAAATGCCTTGTGAGGCATCCCCATACACCACCGGCAGTGGCTAGAGACCACCGGCTGGTTTTTGCTACCACCGGCAATGTATATTGCCGGCTGGCACTATTTGTTGCCGGTCGGCAATCTTTTTTGCCAAAATGGCATCTTTGGCCGACCGACTACTGTGCATCTGCTTTTGCAGATATTTTAAGACAGCTGTCTTGCTTTTTGCTCCCCTCCATACACGTGTATGGAGGGATCTCCCTCTTGTGAAGCTTCTCTTGTAAGCTTTACAAGACAAGAAGTTCTATAAAGAGAGGGGCTCTCTCTTGTTGCAAGGGTTGGACACTTGAGATATTTGAGAGAGCTTAGACAGCCATTTTTAGGGTTTGAGTTCTAGGGTTAGGGTTTGATACACATTATCTCTCTCTTTTTCCCTCTTGTGTGTGTTAAAGTGTGTTTGTGTCTTACTATTGCACACAAACACATAGTGTTTCACCTTCCTTTGGCTCTTGAGGTTCTAAGGGGCTGATTTTGGTGTTTGGTGTTGGATTCAAGCCAAGGAGGGCCATTGGAGCATCATTGTTGAAGAGGTCTTCAAGGGTGAGAATCTTACCCCTTTTTACCCCAATCTTGCATTGTATTTTTACCTGTCTTAAATTCGTTTTTGAGCTCGGTGTATAATACAAAAAAGTTCTGTTTTTTAGCCCTCTTGATTGTTTATTAAGGGCGTTTTGTGGTTTAAGGGTGTTTGACCCCTCTTAGGCCTTGAAAGGCCCCATTTTGTGCTATTTTGTGCAAGTTTCGAGACTTTGGTGTTTGGGCCTCTTCACCACTGAATTTCAGTGGTGAAGATGGTGCCTTGAAGTCTCTAAAAGGAGAGGGCCACCCCCTCTCCTTGTTGTCCTTAAAATGGACCATTTTTGGCCTCTTGAGAGAGCACCTAGCTAGGCTTCATGTTGACCATACCTTGGCTATTTTTTGTGCTTAATATGTCATATTATACCTCTGATTTTTGTTGGTTTTGGTACACCATGCATGCTTAGCATACCTACCATGTAATGCCTTGTTGTTGCCTTGATATGCCTTAGGTTGTTAGCCTTAGTTCTAGCATGTTTTAGGCTTAGTCTTGTGAAGCTTTTGTGCATATTTTGCCATGTTTTAGGTCTGTCCATGGTTGTTTGGGTCGGATTTAGCATGCTTAATATAGCCTCTTTGCATTCCGGCTTGTTGGCCTTAAGTGCATGAATGTATAGCATGACATTTTTGTATTTATTTGGTGATTTGGAGCCATCCTCCATGTCATTTCAGTCCCCTTTGCATGCCTATATGTTTGCCTTGGATGTCTCATTGATGCTTTGGAAGCTTGACTTGCATGCCCCCATGTTTTGGCCTTTGTGTATGCTTTGATTTTGAGCCACTTAGATGCCATCTAGGAGGTCCCCTTTGCATGGTCTAGGTCTGCCTTGAACCTATTTTAAGTCTCCTTAGCCTTGTGAGGCTTGGTTGGCTTAGCCATGGTTCGAGTCCCCTTGACTTGCTTCAAGTACTTGGACCATTTGCATGCTAATGTTTAGCCTATCTTGTTGCTTGGTTTGACACCACCTTAACATGATTTTCAATGCTTACTTTGCATGCCATTAGTCCATGTTATACCCCTTTCACATGTGTTTGAGAGTTGTCCAATTTGTGCCTAAGTGTTGGCCCTTTAACATGTGCATGTGTGTATGTGTTTTGGTCCTTTATTTTGGTCACTTTGGCCCTTGTTTTAGGCCTAATTAGAGTTGCCTAAATCGTGCATAAGTCCATCTTTTCATCCATTGGTATTGCCGCGTGTTTGCTTGTATGCTTGCATAAGTACCTTGCCATGCCATGTTGCATCCTTAGCTTGCATGCCTAGGTTGCATTGCATCTTGCATGCATGCCTTGTTCCTTGACTTGGTGATAGGAATTGGGCCTTAGTTTGTTTGTATGGTTTGCATTTCATTTGACATGAAAGTTTCATAATTGATTCTTTGGGCCATCATGCATGGAAATGCGTGATTGGTGGTCCGAGAATCGAGACACATGCCCCTTTGAGTCACAAACATGATAAGGGACATGAATGGTGCATATATGCTTTGAATTGTGCTGCCATGCTTTGCCTTGCCCTCTGTTGCTATCAATTGCAAATTCTGCAGGAACACTTTGCCGATCGGCAGTGTCAAGTGCCGACCGGCAATCCCTTCTCTGCCGACAGCTTCATTTTGTGCCGATGGCCATAACACACTGCCGGTGACAGTTCCATTCAGCCGGTGGCACTCCTCAGTGTCCAAGGAACCAGTTCTGAGATTTTGACAGCCTCCAGAGGAGTAAAGGAAAGAAAACAGAGGCCGCCTATGCATGGCGGTGCGTTTCCGAGCAGGACCGAGCATGCATTGCATCGAGCTCTCCTCCCGAGGTGGTTTACTGCTTTTCTTAGATTAATTAATTTGCTTAGTTGGTTAGGCAATTTGTAATATTTAATTAGCTTGCGTAGTTAATTAATTTGTAATATTTATTCGGTCCCTCCGAGCGAGGGCAAATCTGTAATAAGTGTGTGTGAGTGGAGTGTATGTCTTCCAATCCCCACTTCTTTCTTCCCTTTTACTTACCTGCTTTGATGGTTAGTATTAGGGCACGTTTAATTTAGCATACCTTATGCTATGCATGCGTGCATTCATGCATTTGTATTGCATGCATTAGGCTCGGTACATCACGCTAACTGCATTTGTACTTCAATTCCAAATTGAATACGTGCATCAAATTGATCGCATTTTCACATGCCACGATTAGACTAGCCGAGCCTATTCTAATTGCATCCTGTATGTGTTGCATTAGACAATTGACATGAACTAGGACATGCATGTTTGCTAACTAGTTTATTGTTTTGGCACGGAGTACAATGTAAGTATTTTAGCTTTAGCATCCCGCATGCGTGTGAGTGTTGCCATGACAGTATGCTTGCCATGCGGCTAAATGCTTATGTGATAAATTGTTTGAATGCCTGTGGGTGAAGGTTAGATTGTTTTGAGTTGGAGAAACTCATTGAAATCCGCATTTTACCCTACTTGCGAGTAGCAAATTCCAAAGCGTTTTCCAAAACAAACGGATATGCAATGCTTATTTCCAAATTAGGCAATCTAGTCTATACTTGTTTGTTGCGCGCATAACATAGTAATTCTAGGCTAATAAATGGAATAAGAACACATAACGTTTTCAAAATCGGATATCATGGTTAGTAGAGGCCGGTCTTCGAACCGGGCAAAAGGGGGTGCTCATAGCTGACCTTCCCCGATCGTACCCAAGCTCCCGAGCCGAGACAACTCCGGTGATGACGGACATGTGGCCTTCGGCACCGAGTCAGGGTTTCCTAAATTTCCCTATTTTAAAAAATATTTAGGTGGCGACTCTGTATCTGGCAAAGCAGTCCATATTTGGCACTTCTTTTCAAAAAATCTGTTTCTCAAAATGATTTGCCGGATTTGGACTCTTTGGTTCAAGATTAAGAACCGTGACTACACAAAATCGAGTCCGAACTGTAGTAGCGAGGGTCCCCACGCGGGGTGCGTCTACAGAACGAAGAACTTACATCTCCCTAGAAAAGCTGCGTCTGGGAAAGAAAACTGAAGACCCTCAATTCTTGCTCGAGCACAAGAAACCTCGCTCGAGCGAAGAAGCAAATTACACAGGGCTCGCTCAAGCGCAATAAGACTCGCTCGAGCGAAGAGGCCAAAATCTGGACAACAACCATTTGAACCAACTAACAACCAACATGTTCCAAACTCGCCCAACAAGTCCCAAAACTCAAATTCAAAGAATTAAAGGAAGGAAACAAGACGTAGATAACAACATACAATCATGGAACCCGAGTCCGGAACACAATAAAGTTCGGGTTAAAACCGAGATCGCTATATTAGATATAAGACTTAAAAACAAGGCTCAACCTATGACCCACCCATCATTAAGCTCATCAATTATCTAAGTAAAACACATATTTTTATTGAATAATGTTATATGTATCAATTCATGTACACACTAGTATACTAACAGATGATGTGGCATCATTTGTATGGTTTTGGATATTTGTAACATGTATAATAAATGTGATCAATAATAATATCATAACACTAAGTGGTAGACTAGTGTATACACTAGTTGGTGCATGTAGCACCACCGATTTTTATTTCTTTAAAATTATGTAAATCGTAAATTTTGGTGAATCAATACAATTTTTTGTCTTCACATAAGTGAAAAATTTGATGTTGTCTTCGTCGACTCTATCCTAAAGTTGATGGTAGATAGAAACTTTAGGTTTCAACTCTCTTAAAGGAAGTTGAATTAAGGAGGCAAACATTTAGTACTTTGTAAAAGATGAGAAAATTAACTCCTATAAAAGTGTTAATCTAATAACTAATAATTAACTTTTGGTAATAAAAAAAAATTAGTGAGAGAGAAGTGGAAGAGGCAATTAAAGTGTGTGGGGTTGCTTTGCAGTAGTGATGTATTTCTAGTGAGATAAGGAAGAGACTGACATTGTATTTGAAGCTAGATTTATGATATTAGTAGATTGATATTTTATATTTTAAAAAATAAAAACTCTTAATTCATCATAATAGTGGTGTTCGTTGTTCGGTTGCGGTCGAGAATCTCTAGTTCATCATTCGTCCGCCGAATTGGCGGATTGAAAAAAATCAATGCACATTCGTCCGCCAGATTGGCATATGCGAATTGAGTGGATTCACAGATTAATGGATAGATGCATATCAGTTTGACAGTTTAAACTTTTATAAATTTTAAACATAATATAATAACTTGTCAACATTTTTTTTGGGATATATAACAATCCAACTCAACATAACCAAAAGATTATCAAGTAAATTGTCAAATATTAATAATAAATATATATAAGAAAACGATGCATTATCAAAGCTATTTTATTACTTTTTCTTTTATTCAAAAATTATTTAATTTGATTTTTTTTTAAATGACAAATTAAGCTTTATATTTTCCACACAAAAATATCAAATACCAACATTTGCCAATTGATACAAGGATTTTCAAATTGAAAACACAATAGAATATCTAAATTCTTTTTCAATTGAAAACGCAAACAGAATATTTAAACAAATTGAAAACACAAAATCGTACAAATTATTAAGGATGCTCGCAGTTTGATGGTTCAGTTGCTACTAAAGGAACCTCAAATCTACCACCCATCCAAAATTAGGCATATTGGAAAAAATCAATCCGCAACTGTCCGTTTCTCATCACACATCCGTCCAAAATGTGGTGGATCGGTTTGGACGAATCAGAATATCCGCTAAGCACCCCTACATCATACTACTTTATGTACAATTTGACTAACCCATAATCTCATAGGTAAGACTTTATTTATAGAAAAAATTACAAATTTGTGATACTTTAGAATTTGTGAAGTTTATCACTTATCTGATTTTTTATTTTATTATAACTTACACTGAATTATTGTTTCTCTTTATTTATTTGATTAGCCTAAAATAGCACAAAAATGTTGTTTTCAAGTGTCAATTTTCTTTTCTTCTTTTCAAACTATATCCTTAAACGAAAAATGCCATAGTCAAAGCTATTCTTTTATTAGAAATTAGAAAAATACCTAGAATTCATTATCAATGATCAATATTAAAAAAATTATTTTTCTAGAATTCATTATCAATTATCAATATTCAACCCCTCGACAGAGATTTTACTAGAAAATTTATCAGAAATTTAGGTCTATGGTTTATATCTCTATCATAGACCTAAATTCTGATGAGTTTTCTGGAACCACATGACTTTTCCTATTTTATTGATGATTGTATTGTTTTCTTCATTTCCATTTTTTTTTTTTGTAAAAAAAAAAAGTATTTGTTGATTAACGGAAAAAAACGTTAGTTAAGGCTACTTTACTGATTTCCTAAAATGGCATAGTCATAATTTTTTTTTACATATTACAATAAAATTTAATGAACTACAATCACATTAAATACAATACATAAATAATATTTAAAAAAAAAACTTTTAAAATGAGACAGAAAGTTTAATAAGAATAGTGAGAAATAAGACTCAAACAAAATAAGAAATTAAAAAAAAAAAAAGTTTCAGGGTGAGCCAAAGAGTGGACCTACCCCTGATTCAAACATATATTTATCGATATTGGACTATCTTGATTTTTTATATGAACATTTTAGGGCAAAACACCAATAAATCCCAAATTTTAATTTGTTAAACCATTTGGTCCTGCCTTTTATTTTGTAGACTAATAAGTCCTATTTGAATGTGAATTACGTATATACCCATTCATTTAACATGTAATTTTTTTTTTTTTTTGATGGAGGGAAAATATAAGTTTTTACTGATGTTGTAATGAAAAAAATACCCAAAAAGCTTACTATAGGCCTTTTTTAGATTTCCCTCCTTTCTAAACATCGGCAGCATCATCAAACATCAACAACATCATTAAACATCATCAACATCAACTACATCTTCAACATTAGCAACATCATCAAACATCAACAACATCAATAACATCATCAAACATCACAACATCATCAACATTGTGAACATCATCAACATCAACTATATTTTCAACATCATCAAATATCAACTACATCTTCAACATCATCAACGTCATCAAACATGTGTACAATAATGTAATACCAATTTTTTTTCGTTGCTTGATATACGAAATTGAATAACGAGTCCAATGATGCAACACACGCCAAATCGAAATTCAACCATCACAACGAAAAACTGACCAATGGACTAACACCAACCTGAAAGAGCCGCACAGCACTTCAAACCAATAAACACCACAAACTGTTAGAAATCAAAATTACACACCAAACCCACATTAGGCACAAAACATCACTTAAGGAAACATCAACAATTCCAAATAGAGTCCCGTAATCCTCTCTCCTAGAAAAATAGTAATGTTAAAAACATGCCTTATCCACACAACACCAACAAAATCTTTTTGAAATCAAAATCAAGGGCAAACAAGTAAACCACGTCTAAGAAATGCAAGCAAAATAACATACCAAAAATACAAAAAGGACTAAATGGTTTAACAAAAAACACTCAGGACTAACGAGAGCAATATTTTCTTAAATGGGATTTATGAGTAATTTTCCCAATATTTTACTTAATAAATCCTAAAAAGTGAACAATTTTAATCACCAAAATTAGTCTCAAAATCCATCAAACCTAAACACTCTTAATCAAACCCTACATATAGACTGTAAATTGGGGGCTTTGTCAATGTACCAGTCGAATATCATGGGCCAAGTGTTTTATTACTCCTATCAAGCTTAGCTGTTACAACAAAAAAGGGGTATATTTATAGATAGGATTGTGAATGTTAATGTTGCCTATTTTGACTTGAGTTTTCTTCTTCTACTACTGCTCTACAACCCTTAAGCATTTCATCTTTATAAGCTAGTCCTTGTTTGTTTTTGATGAAGTTATATAAAAAGGGTGAGGTTAACTATATTTTTTTCAAATTCAAAGAAGGTGAGTGTAATTCACACAAGGAAAAAAAAAATGAGCGGTCGTATTTTTGAAATAGACTATTCATTTTATTTATTTATTTATTTATTGTGACAAACGCGATAAATTAAATAGGTTACCATTATCGAATCAACCTAATTTTTTAGTGGGTAATATTCATGAAGTGTTCGACAAAATAAACGGCTCGGATTATCAAAATGAAATCTGTGGTGAACCCCACAGTCCTAAACAACACTCTCTAATTCAGATTATGGTGAGTGTGATTTACCAAAAAAATTAATGACGATTGCATTTTTGAAATAGACAATTCATTTTATATATTTATTTTTTGTGACAAACGTAATAAATTAAATATACTATGATTATTGGATTAATCTAATTTATTATGTGAATAATATATATAAAGTATTTGACAAAATAAATAATTCAAATTATCAAAACATAATCCATGATAAACCTTACAATCCTGAATAATGCCCTCCAATTCATATTACAACAATGATTCATCCCCCCTTTTCCCCCCACCCCCTTTGACCCCCTCTCTCTCTCTCATTGGTTACATTTTCTTTTTCTTTTTCTTTTTTTTCCTGCTCCTCCAATCACCACCCGCCACGTGACAAAGGGAGTGAGGGGGTGACCCCCAAAAGGGGGGCCCAAGCATTATTCTTCATATTATTAGCTAATGGAAATCCAACTCCTTTTCAAAATATTTATATAATATACATGGCAACTAATTAATGAGACAGATGTTTACATGTTATTGTTATTTATCTTTTCTTGGGACAACTTATGAAGTAGTAGCTTACTAGCTTGAGAGACCTTTGCTACTTTGCTAGCTAATGTTAGACATAAGACTTAGACTCAATCATTATTAAGCTGATTAGTTATCTAAGTAAAACACATATTTTTATTAGTTTAAAATTATGTAAATCATAAATTTTGGTGAATCAATACAATTTTTTGTTTTCACATAAGTAAAATTTTTGATGTTGTCTTCGTCGACGCTACCCCAAAGTCGATGGTGGGTGGAGACTTTAGGTTTCTACTATCTTAAGGGGAGTTGAATTAAGGAGGCAAATATTTAATACTTTGTAAAAGATAAGAAAATTAACTCCTGTAAGAGTGTTAATCTAATAACTAATAATTAATTTTGGTAATAGAAAAAAAAGATAGCGAGAGACGTGGAAGAAGCAATTATAGTGTGAGGGTTTGCTTTGCAGTAGTGATGTATTTCTAGTGAGATAAGCAATCTAGCTTTATAGGTACAGGGACTGGCATTGTATTTGAAGTAAGATTTATGATATTAGTAGATTGATATTTTATATTTCAAAAAATAAAAACTCCTAATTCATCATAATTGTGGTGTTCAAGGTTGCATTTGGGAACCTCTAATCCGTCATCCATCCTCCGGATTGGCGGATTGAAAAAAATCAATCCACATCCGTCCTCCACATTAGCAGATGCAAATTGAGTGTATTGGCGGATTGATACAAATCAGTTTGGCAGTTTAAAGTTTTACAAATTTTGAACATAATATGATAACATGTCAACTTTTTTTTTTTTTTTTTTTTTTGGATAACAATCCAACTCAACATGATCACAAGATTATCAAGTAAATTTTCAAAGACCAATAATAAATATATATAAGAAAATAATGCATTATTAAAACTATTTCATTACTTTTTTTTTATTCAAAAACTATTTAATTTGTTTTTTTTTTAATAACAAAATTAAGCCTTATATTTGACACACAAAAATACCAAATATCAACATTTTTCATTTGATAAAAGGATTTCTAAATTGAAAATACAACAGAATATCTAAATAAATTGAAAATACAAAGTCTTACACATTATTAGGGGTGCTCACAGTTTGGCGGTTTGGTTTCAACCAAAGAAACCTCAAATCTATCATCCATCCAAAACTAGGCGGATTGGAAAAAATCAATCCACAACCATCCATTCATCATCACACATCCATCCAAAATGCGACAGATCGATTTGGTTCAGTCGGTTTGGGTGGAT
The DNA here is from genome assembly GCF_055761805.1 of Camellia sinensis. Lineage (NCBI taxonomy): Eukaryota > Viridiplantae > Streptophyta > Magnoliopsida > Ericales > Theaceae > Camellia > Camellia sinensis. Next base: position 70,597,887 of record NC_138973.1, on the reverse strand, counting down.
CAGAATATTTACTGAACACCCCTAATCACGTGTTGTAATTGTTGGTGGTGGGAGCAATTATGAAGAATTCAATTAATAAATGTTTTCACTGTAAGTTTATGCTTTTTTATAAAGATCAATTTCTAATATTTAGTCTCCCGCATCCTTTTTTCTATTATGGATCTAACGATTATGTTAATTTCTAAAAATTTATTGCATGCTTATGTAATCTAAGTGTACTTTTACAAAATAAATTTCCAATATCTTCAGTCGCGGTTCAATGGTTTAAAATCTATATTTATTAAGTGTATATAATATGGATGACAGAGGCTATTGAGAAAATGTGTATATTTATTCTCAATATAGCCAATAATAAATTTGCATTGTAAGTTTCTTCTTCTTCTAGAGGATGCATATGGTTATAATATTACTTATGTGTTAATGTTTTGTAATTTCCATGATTTTATATTTCAAAAATTCTATAAGGTTTGCTTTAATTTTTAGATTTTATAGTAGTGCATTTTTTCTTGAATCATGTTATACTTATTATATTTTTAGATTATATTTTATTTTATTTTATTTTGTGACTAAGTTTATTTGTTGTAATTTTAAATTATAATTTATTTGATATTTTTATAGTTTATTTGGCCAAAAAATAGAGGTTTTTTAAATTACAATTTGTAATTTTTTTTAAAGAAATAATAAATAAATAAAATAAAAATAAAAAAACTTGTTGAAACCCTTGAATACATATGAACATAAGAGTCTCAAATATTTCGTCTTACTAATAACTTTTGAGGCATTATGAATATTTACACAATTAAAATGTTATATAGATTATCAAAAGCTATTTTGCACCAAATACATCTTATTTTAAGTTAATAATTTAAAATTGTACTTACAATTTATAACTATTATATGGATCGTGCCAAACATTAAACAAAGTTTAAGAAATACATTTAGGTTAGGGCCTAAGTTACATAAGCTTAATAATGATCGTGAACATGGTGCACTAACCTTTGGATAATTTTCCTAAATAAATATTTGCCAAAATTTTGAATGAAAAAATTTTGCTTAAAAATTAGGTTGATGATTAGATTTAGAGCATATTTGATAAAACTTAATTATTGATTTTGTAATGTTAAAAGTGTTAATGAAGTATCAAATTTTTAAATTACATAAATTTATTCATAAATATTAAATGTGAAAAATGCGAGGTGTAATGACTCGGATTCTAATTCGTATTGGATTGGTGTAAATTGGTACCCGTCACCTTAAAACTTGTATGGTTGTCGGACTCTTGACATTGATGGGTTGGCAAGTGAACTCTAAATATTATAATTGAGGATCCTTAGGGGATGTTTGGAACCTTGATTGAAGCCTTAACAAGGTATTTAGGCAAGATTAGATCATAAGCCCCAAATTTGAGTTTTCGTTTTTGACTAACCTTCACTCTTTAGCCCTTTTCTGCTTCCATTTGAATTTTAATGTGTGGTTGGAACCATTAGAAAGCTTGTTTCTGGGGCTTCGATTTGGACACAAGAACAACTTAAAATGAAGTCCGAACGAGAGAGTTTTACCTGTTTGAATTCTTAGTGCCTCTGTTAGTTTTCTTTGGGGTCGACACCCGAGTTCCAAGGGTCGACCTTTCCCTTGCTGTTTTGTCTTGGGTCACATTCTAAAATAAACGGTTGACACCTGAGTTCCAAGGGTCAACCCTTGGTTGCAACAAACATTAATCTTCCAGCTTTTCTTCTTAAGGGTCGACACCTCAGTCCTAAGGGTCGACCCATGCATGTTATTTCCAAAATTCTTGGGTCCGAATGGGCCCTACTTTTGGGGGTTTTGGACTGCAATAACCTTAGGGCTATTTTCTATTACTATAAATAGACCCAACACCCTTCTCTCTCATGATTTCCTCCTCCTCTTTCCTCTCAAACCGTGAGCCTTTCTTTTCTCTCTAAACCCAACTTTTTTCCCACTTAGATCGCTAGATATACTTATCTAGAAGCATCTTCTCGCCTAGGTCCCTTGAGAAAGGTTGTAGAGCGCGTCAAGGGCTTTCTTTTGATCCAAGGACTTCGAGATTTCATCAACTTTGGGTTTCTCCGAGTTTTCTTTTCATTTCTTTGAGATATGGATACTTTTATCCTAGCATTTCTTTATCTTGAAGAGATTTCATGGCATTGTTGTGACTTATAAGCTAATTTGAGGATCTTGTTCAATTAAACCCATGTTTTACATAAATAAATCATTTTGCTTGACTTTGGCTTGAAATTTCTTAACTTTTTTTTTTAAAAACATATGTATATGTATATGTTGTTAAAACTTATATCTATAATAAAGAAGAAAAATCCCCAAATTTGGTAAAACCCTAACTTTTCAATTTGCTTAGAAAACACTAAATTGAGTGGAATTTCCTTTGATTCATGGAATATTATGAACAATCAAGAGATGAAAGATGTGGATGTTGATATGGTAAAGGAATTGTGACTTGAATGTTATTATTCTTTGAATATTATGTGGTGTTTCATCTATTGTGATGATGGATGCTTGTTGATGGAATTAAAATGTGATGGAATTGTTAATTGTGCATGAGTCCGGGTAAGAGTCGGTTTTGGAAAATGTGGTGTTGTATTGGTACCCGTGCAGGGAGTTTAAAAGGTGCCCAAATGCCCTGTCTAGGCTTATCGCTGGACAAATATGGAAAAAATATTTTTTTGGTGTCTACACAGTCCTGCCGTATAATAGCCGATGAAAGTGAAAAAATGGATGGTTTTCTTGGGTGCCCACTTCCTGCCGTATAATAGCTGGCAAATGTGGGGGATGGTTTTTGAAACTAAAGCAACTTGTGTTAGACTCTTACATGGAACTCATGGTTTGTTTTCCATTGATGTGATTGTTTAACTGTTGTGTTGTAAAGGTGTGAAATGTAATGGTCCATGCTTAATCGTTATGTATTTACATAGTTAATGAAGATTACATGTGTTCATAACTCCTTATTATGTTTTGTCTCAATGATGCCATAAATTTATTCGAACGATTAAATACTTGGTTAAATGTATTCCTACTAGGCATATAGCTCACCTCTATTCTATTTTCAGGAAATAATGTTGTACAACTACAGTGGAAACTTGAAGTAAGCAGTGTTAGGATTGACAGTTGAGAATATTTTGTTGTAAAGACTTCGAGTTTTGTAATATAGTGATTCCAGCTTTGACCCGTCTTTTGGGGTAATTCGGACTCGGGTTGGTGTGGTTTGAAATAGTGAGTTACATCATGTTTCCCTTGTCTTCCCTTTAATTTGGTTATCGAGTTGTGGTTATGTGTTTGAAACAGGTTGGTTGTTTATTTTTCCAAACCTGTGTTGTCCAGAATTTTGGTATTCCGCTCGATCGAGATGTGCAAACTCTCAGTACTTTGCAAGTCTGCAAAAGTACTAGAGGGGTGTTTTTCATGCTTGAGCTGCGTTTCCTACGCTCGAGCGGCCTTCCTTGCGCTCAAGCAGGTTGTTTGTTGTCTGCATAATGTTTGTATTCTGTGCTTGATCGGGCTCTTCTTGCTCTCGAGCAAAACCAAACTTTGTGTCTGATGCTCAAGCGTCAACTTATCTACTCGAGCAGACTGCGCGTATATCAAATCGCGAAAACATCATTTTATATCACTTTTTTAGATCTATTCTTCAAAAATCCCTAAAATGAGACGCTCTCTCTCTAAAACTTACCTTCTCTCTAGATTTCCACCTAGATCTAGTGATCTATCCACCCTACTTCCTTTGATTAAAAGGTAGAGCTTCTCAAGATCTTCATTTTCAACCGATTGAAGTGGGATTTCGACATTTTTGAAGTTCCATCCTTGTTTGGCTCATCTTCTCTCTTGAAGGTGGGGATTTTCTACACTTTGTTATAGGCTTTAACTTGGTTATTTGTGATTGTGTAACAATGGTGGTATTTGGGAGTAATTTAAGCAAACCTATGGTTTGGGTGAAATGTAAAAGAGGGGTTTTTAGTGGAAATGAAATAAATGAACACGGGGTTTGAAAATGAAGTCTTGTGGTGCCAAAATTGGTGATTTTGGTACTTGGGTTGATATTTTGAAAAGGGAGATTTTTGCCCTAATGACTATCATATCTATTTTGTATAAAAAGTTGAAATTGGTGTTGTAAACATGGAATTGAGTGAGTATTGGAATGGATGGTGAAATTGAAAATGAAATGCTTCACATCCTTGGAAATTTTGATTAAATTATCTATCTTTAGATTGTGTATCTATTTAGAAATATCTGTATTGGGCTATCGGTGGAGGATAGCTTTGATTGTTGTAGAAATTGCATGTGGATTAGGTGAATTGAAACTTGTCCATGGTTGATTATCATTGAATATGATCATGTTGTGAATACATTGTATATGTATGATTATTTGGGAAGAGAAAGTGGATGTACTCCATGTGTGATTATGTGTTTCTATACATTGCATATGTATGATTGTTTGGGAGGAGAAAGGAGATGGACTCCATTATAATTAAGTTGGCCGGAGTGTCCTAGATGAAAGTCCCGAATTTTATATATGGGTGCCGATCCCACGGACGAAATATCCATAAAATGGCAAGTTGAAATTATACATGGGTGTCGATCTCGCAGACAAATATCTGTAAAATGGCAATTGGGAGTGTTTGTGTGTTGAATGTGAAATTGTTGAACCATTGAGTTGTAGTCTCATTTGGACTGTTGAAAAATAATAAAGTCAGTTCATGTATTAAAATGTATAGAAGGAAAATGAAACAGAATATAGACTTGATATTTTATGACTATATAAAACGTAAAAGTTTTATCACTAGTACTGTACATGCACATTGCACTTATATTTTTGTTAAATCTCATATACTGTGTTAGATTGTTCCTACTGGGTTGTGTCTCACCCTATTTGGGAAAACCATCTTCAGGTAATGATAGCATGTCTCCACCATGGCAATAGCATTTGAAGGACTTCTTTTGGGAAGCAAGGGCTTCTATGTTTTGTTTCATTTTTTGTATAGCCCAGGGCTTTAATTGTAAGAGCTAGTCTCATTTTTGTTGTAACCAAGCCAAGACTTGGAAAAGTGTAAGCCAATAGGGCATTTATTTATGTTAAACTTCTTTTGTTTCATCAACTGTATGTAATGAAAAGACTGTTTACTCTGATGTATACGACAATTAATAAATGTTTTGGGTTGCATTTATTATATTTTTTGGGGAGGCACTACAACTTGGTATCAGAGCGTACCGGGTTTGAATACTTTAGGTACGTGGGAAGTGGTTAGTACCACAATAAGTTTGTCTCACTTGCTAGAGACTTAAGTGTGAACGATATGTGCTTATATGATAACATGATTATGTGATTATATGGGTATGAGATTTAGTTCCTAAGATATTGATTGGGTCTACGGGTTCCTGAAAGGCCTAAAGCACTTGATCACTGCTATTTCTAATTGGAACTCTAGCAACATCGCGGGACAATCATTATCTAGGAGGGAAATCCATATTTGTTTATGTAATTACGTGCCTATATGGAGTGAATTACTGTTGTCCATCGTATTAGGACGCGAGTGAATTAGGTTCAGCATATTTGTAAATGTGCTAATATCTTTCGTTACTTTTATTAGGATGTCAGGACATGGATGTGGTGGTGGTAGATGTGGTAGGCCTAGGAGGCACGAAATGCCTATACCGGATGAAATTTCGGTACAGGAAGAAGGGGTTGGTTAGGCCAATATGGCTGAACCGGTTGGTCAGCAGGCCATGGACGCCTTAGCCCACGAAATAGCCAAAGCATTGAGGGAATCTATGGACATTCTCAAAGCTGAGAATCAAATCCAGGGCCAGGTAGTTGAGGAAGGGCCTTCTTTTCTGAAGAGGGAGTTTTTCCGGTCTAACCCGGATGAGTTTTTAGGAGATCTTAAAGAGCCACTGAAGGCAAATGAGTGGCTTGAACAGATAGTGAAGAGGTTCGATATGCTTGACATCAAGGACGACCAGTTGAGGGTGACCTTGGCATCTTTCCAGCTAAAGGTGAATGCAGGTCAGTGGTGGAAGTATGTGCGTGGGCGCATTTGAGGGACTTGGGAGGCTTTTGTCAACGCCTTCCAGGACAAGTTTTTGCCTCCCACAATTAGGGAGAAATTGAGGGACCAGTTTTCCAAGCTGGTGCAGTTGAACACACCTATGGCAGAGTGCGAAACCACCTTTACTAGCTTGTCTAGGTTTTCACTCGAGCTTGTGGTGACAGAAGAGCACCGATGTTTAGAGTTTGAGAAGAGGTTGAAGATCGGGCTCATGTTCAGAGTGGTCGGATCCATGATTAGAGATTATGGGCGCCTTATGGAGGTGACGGCCCATCTCGAGACTATCATGCAAACAGAAGAGGAGGGGATAAGGGGCTCGAGGATAAGTCAAGATAATCAGGAAGACGGTAAGAGGCAGAGGGGTTCTAACCCTCAACAGTCCCAGGGAATGTAGTTAAGGTCTACCTTTCCAGTGCCAAGTTTGGGTTCTGGGAGAGGTGGTCAGAGGGATGTAACTTGTTTCAAATGTAGTCAGTTGGGCCACAAGTCTCCAGCTTGCCCAAAAAGAGGAGAAGGGCAGTGAACAACTTCGTCCTCGGCTTGCTCTCAGGGCCAGAGTCAGGGTAGAAGGCAGCCGCCTACTTGTTATTAGTGTGGGCAGGCGAGGCACCTAAAGAGATTTTGCCCTCAGTTGGGTGGCAAATCTGGTGCGTCTGGTTCGAGGCAGACTCAGTGTCACCAGTCAGCACAGGCCTAGAGGGCCAATTGGGGAGCCTCTTCGGCTTAATCCATGCAGCAGGCTTATGCTTCGAGGGGTCAACAGGTAGATCAGAGGCCAACAGGGCATGTGTATGTTGTTACTACGCCAAATCTTGTACTGGCTCTATCTATAGTGAGAGGTACCTTTATGTTTTGCAATTCAGTTACTAATATGTTGATTGATACGGGTGCATCCCATTCTTTTATCTCGTCTGCATTTGCATCAATTTTGGGGTTGGAGTTGGCATAATTAACATCTCCTATTTGTGTAGAGTCACCTATTGGTGGTGAGGTTATTCTAAAACAGAGGTGTCGGGGTTGTAACATAGAGGTTGCCAGTTGTCGACTTCCATTTGCATTTGTATTGCTTGACATGTCTAGTTTTGATGTTATGGGTATGGACTGGTTATCATCATACCGGGCTGTTATAGATTGCTACCGTCAGAGGGTTACTGTATGTACCTTGAGCGGTGATTGATTTTATTTCTTGGGAGACTGGGTGGATAGATTCTTATCACTGATATATAATTCGCGTGGACAGAGTGAACTTAGCTGTCTCCTCGCTAGTTTTCTTCGTAGTTAGTGTGATGAAGGCCGAGTTGAGTTGCCAAGGGTGGTTTGTGAGTACCCCGATGTTTTTCCCGAGGACCTTACTAGTTTGCCACCTCACCGAGATATCAAGTTCTCTATTGATTTAGTGTCTGGCAAGGCACCGATTTCTATGGCACCATACCGGTTTGCACCTGCTGAGTTGAGTGAGTTGAAGGTTTAACTCCAAGAGTTGTAGGTTCAACTCCAAGAGTTGTTAGATAAGGGTTTTATCCGGCCTAGTACATTACCTTGGGGAGCATCGGCTCTCTTTGCTAAAAAAAAAGATGGAGCCTTATGACTTTGTATAGATTACAGGAAGCTGAACCGAGTGACTGTTAAGAACAAGTACCCAATGCCTCGTATAGATGATTTGTTTGATCAGTTAAAGGGGTATTGTTGTTTTTCTAAGGTAAACTTGAGATCGGGTCACCATCAGTTGAGGGTAAGGGAGGAGGATATTTCGAAGACGGCATTCCGTACACGGTATGGCCATTACGAGTTCCTAGTGATGCCTATTGGGCTAACCAATGCTCCAGCTGTATTTATGGATTTGATAAACCGGATCTTCTGTGAGTTCTTAGATTGTTTCGTGGTCATCTTTCTAGACGGCATTTTGATTTACTCGCCTTCTGAGGAGGAACACAAAGAACACTTGTGAGTGGTACTTGAATTGCTTAGAGCCCATAAGTTGTATGCTAAATTTGGGAAGTGTGAGTTCTGGCTGAAAGAGGTTAAATTCCTAGGTCATGTGGTGTCCGGGGAGGGGGTGACTCTAGATTCATCCAAGATAGAGGCAGTGCAAGACTAGGCATAACCTAAAAATGCCTTTGAGATCCATAGTTTTTTGGGATTGGCCAGGTATTATCGGAGATTTGTGAAAGATTTCTCCAAACTAGCTTCACTTTTAACTAGACTGATGAGGAAGGGAGTCAAATTTGTGTGTGATAAGATTTGCGAGAAGTCGTTCCAGGAACTTAAGGATAGACTTACCACAGCTCCAGTTTTGATTATTCCGAAGAGGGATTTAGGTTATTCTGTTTATTGTGATCCCTCACAGGAAGGTTTGGGTTGTGTTTTGATGCAAGAGAGAAAGGTAGTAGCCTATGGCTCGCGGCAGTTGAAAACACCCAAGAGGAATTACCCTACCCATGATCTAGAGTTAGCAGCGGTGATATTTGCCTTGAAGATTTGGAGGCATTATATGTATGGTGAGAAATTTGAGGTATTTTCTGATCATAAGAGTCTGAAGTATCTGTTTACTTAGAAAGATTTGAATTTGAGGTAAAGAATGTGGATGGAGTTCATAGAGGACTATGACTTTGAGTTGCATTATCATCCTGGGAAGGCCAATGTAGTGGTCGATGCCTTGAGTAGGAAGTCTATTAACAGCATAGCTTGTATTGCCATCTGGAAATGGGAGATACTGGGTACTCTTGGGAAGTTTGACTTGCACATTGGCAAGTCTGTCAAATTTGCAGCTTTGTTTTTAGTAATTGCACAACCTACACTTGTGAACCGAGTGTTAGAAGCGCAAACGGGTGATCTTGAGATAGAAACCCTCGAGGAGAAGATCTTCAGTAGGAAAATAGAGAGGGGCTTAAGCGTGTATGCCGATCAGAGTGTGAGATACCATGATCGTTTGTTCGTGCCGAAGTCTTGCTGAGAGGAAGTACTCCGAGAGTTTCACCATTCACACCTTGCGGTGCATCCGGGAGGCACAAAGATGTATCATGATCTGAGTCGCCAGTTTTGATGGAGAGGTATAAAAAAGGATGTAGCCGTGTTTGTATCGAGGTGCCTTACTTGTCAACAAGTGAAGGCCGAGCATCAGAGGCCAGCGGGTTTGTTGTAACCCTTGCCTATAACCAAGTGGAAATAGAAGCATGTCACGATGGATTTTTTTGTGGGCCTTTCGATGACTCAACGGAGTAGTGATCCCATTTGAGTGGTAGTTAACCGGTTAACCAAGTCTGTGCATTTCATACCTATGCACGTGAGTGATTCGGTAGACTATCTTGTTGACTTGTATATCAGGGACATAGTGAGGTTGCACGAGGTCCTTGTGATGATTGTTTCAGATAAAGATTTGCGTTTCATAGCTCGGTTGTAGCAGAGCTTAGTGCCTTTGGCACTAGATTGACCTTTTGTACTACGTATCATCCTTAGACTGACGGGCAGTCTAAGCGTACCATTCAAATCCTTGAGGATATGCTTCGAGGGTGTGTCTTTGATTTTAAAGGGTCGTGGGAGAGGCACTTGCCCTTAGTAGAGTTTGCCTATAACAATAGCTTTCATTCGAGTATTGGCATGGCACCGTTTGAGGCCTTGTATGGTCAACCTTGTAGATCTCCAGTGTATTACGCCGAGGTGGATGATGCACCTTTGTTGGGCCCAGAGTTGGTTCGAGAAACGATGGAGAAGGTAACACTTATTCGTAAGAGGTTGGTTACGGCTCAGAGTCGTCAGAAAAGTTATGCCGACCGTAGGAGGAGACCCTTGTCTTTTTAGGTAGGAGACCATGTGTTTTTGAAAATATCACCTAGGCGGGGTTTTCGGGAAGAATGGGAAGTTATCCCCTCAATTTATTGGCCCTTTTGAGATCCTTGAGCTGATTAGGAAGGTTGCTTATCATTTGGCATTGTCGCCACAACTTTCTGGAGTGCATAACGTGTTTCATATTAGTATGCTTCAGAAGTATGAGCCGGATCCATCACACATGTTAGATTGGACCGACTTGGAGGTAGATGAGGATGCCTCATATAAGGAGAGATTAGTGAGGGTCTTGGATACTCGGGATCAAGTTTTGCGAGGCAAGACGATTCCCTTGGTTAAAGTATTAGGGAAAACCACGGAGTTGTGGAAGCAACTTGGAAGCGTGAATTGAAAGTCCGAAAGAAGTATCTGAACTTATTTATTGATGTTTGAACATGTATTGTATTGCGATTATGATTGGTAGTATGTGAGAACATTGTATTGTTGTTTATATTTTGGAAGCATGAATTTATTATAAACATTACATATGTTTTGAGAATATGAAATATTGTGTATTGTATCACTTTTGGAGGCATTGCATATGCTAGGTAAATTTTGAAAATGTGGATTTAATTTAACATTGTAAATGTTTTGGGAAATGGTACATTTCATTTTAATATGGGGTTTGTGTATCGAGTCGATGTGAATGGATGACCGGAGGATGGGTCATGGTATTGAATTTGTGAGAATAACATTGTTATGAATGATCTGATGTTGTTTTTGAACTTGATTTGTAATTTTAGGGACGAAATTCTTTACGGGGGAGGTTATAGCGATTCTGGTTTTGACCCGTCTCTTGAAATAGTTCGGACTCGGGTTGGTGTGGTTTCGAATAGTGATTCATATCGTGTTTCCCTTGTCTCTCCATTATTTTGGTTATCGGGTTGTGGTTGTGTGTTTGAAACAAGTTGGTTGCTTGTTTTTCCAAACCTATGTTTTTCATACTCGAGCTGCGTTTCCTACGCTCGAGTGGGTGGACGCTCGAGCCTTCCTTGCGCTCGAGTGGGTTGTTTGTTGTCTGCATAATGTTTGTATTCTACGCTCGAGCGGAACCAAACTTTGTGTCTAACGCTCGAGCGTCAACTTCTCCGCTCAAGCGGACTACGCGTATATCAGATTGCGAAAACATCATTTTATATCACCTTTTCAAATCTATTCTTCAAAAAGCCCTAAAGTGAGGCCCTCTCTTTCTAAAACTTACCTTCTCTCTAGATTTCCACCTAGATCCAGTGATCTATCCACCCTACTTTCTTTGATTAAAAGGTAGAGCTTCTCAAGATCTTTATTTTGAACTGATTGAAGTTGGATTTTGACATTTTTGAAGTTCCATCCTTGCTTGGCTCATCTTCTCTTTTTGAGGTAGGGATTTTCTACACTTTGCTATAGGCTTTAACTTAGTTATTTGTGATTGTGTAACAATGGTTGCATTTGGGAGTAATTTGAGCAAACCTAGGGTTTGGATGAAGTGTAAAAGAGGGGCTTTTGGTGGAAATGAAATAAATGAACATGGGGTTTGAAAATGAAGTCTTGTGGTGCCAAAATGGGTGATTTTGGTACTTGGGTTGATTTTTTGAAAAGGGAGATTTTTGCCCTAAAATGACTATCATATCTATTTTGTTTAAATAGTTGAAATTGGTGTTGCAAACATGGAATTGAGTGAGTATTGGAATGGATAGTGAAATTGAAAATGAAATGCTTCACATCCTTGGAAATTTGATTAAATTATCTATCTTTACATTGTATATCTATTTAGAAATATCTGTATTGGGCTATCGGTGGAGAATAGCTGTGATTGTTGTAAAAATTGCATGTGGATTAGGTGAATTGAAACTTGTCCATGGTTGATTATCACTGAATATGATGGCTTGGACTGGTTAGGCAGCTCTCAACACAACTTGGGTTGAGTTTGGACAATCTCTTAACTCACCTAAGTTGCACCTCTAATTTTCACCTCCACTTTCGTTCCATTACCACCACCATCAAACATAGAAAAATATTTTCTTCAAGAAATATTTTTTGAAAAGAGTTTTCTGTAAATTATATTTTACAGCTAAACAAACGAAGGCATTAATTGGATTGATATGGGTGAAAAATGAACCAAATAGCTCGATTTCGACTCGTGTTCGGTTCATTAAAAGCTCGTTCAAGCTTAGTTCGCTAAGTAAACAAGCCAAACTTGAACATATTTTCGAGTTCGTTAAAAATTTCAAAGTAAGCTTGAACAGTGAATTACTTGTTCGGCTCGTTAAAACTAGATTAAAATACCAAACTATTTAAGTTCGGCTTAACAAAAGCTTGTTTGAGATTGACTCAAAAGTTCAACGAATCAAGCTTCAACAAATTTTGAAACTCATTAAAATTTTCAAACCAAGGTAGAACAGTTATCGGCTCTTTCAGTTCGTTTACCACCCCTATTGATTGATAGAATTTAATAATAAAAAAATAGAGTAATTTTACGACTAGACAAATTATTCTTCAACAAAAGCGGCCCTAGACGTACGCATGACATGCTGCCATGCCGCCAAGGCTGTGCATGTCAAGCTATTAGGCCGTAACCCTGGCCACAGGCATTCTAGGCTGCCATGTCGACCAGGTCGCGGCCCTAGACATGCGCATATCATACTGCCATGCCAACCTTGCTTTGGCTTTGCAATTTTTTCTTGAATTGAAACTTTTATGGGGCCTCATTTGTGGAGCTTATAATATTTCCAATATTTTGGGTAATTACGCATAGGTCTTGTTATAAAAACCTATGCACCATCAAGTCCCACAAGTGTTTGTACAGATCAAAAAGTCCCACAAATGTCAGTGATGTTTTTCGATGACAATTTTCTAAATATGTTGCTAAAAATTGACAATTAATACTGTTGTTGTATGACAATTTTCTAAATTTATCGCTAAAAAATGACAAATAGTAATGTTTTTCTATGACGAATTTTTCAGTTATCGCTAAAAACTAACAATTAGCGCCTTTTTTGTGATGAATTTTTCAATTGTTACTAGAAACTAACAATCGGTGACACTTCTTTTTATGGAAAATGCCGCTAAAAAATAAAAATAAGATTTTGTGGCAATAACATGACTTTTTCATGCACCAAAAACTTAAGAGGACTTTATTTTATTTTATTGGTAAAATTGAAATAAATTGAAGAAATATAGGAAAAGTACACAAAGTTTGTTTAGAGGAAACAAACGCATCTCAATTTGGTTGACGTCCAAATTCTAACTAAGCTAAACAAACCAAAGATAACAAAATAGACAACAAGTAGCTAACTAAAACACGAAGTGTAACATTTCTCCCTAATTGTTAAAGCAAAAACAGGGTAGAAGATGATTAACACTTTCTTCTTTTGGATTTTATTTTTTGAACCTCTTGAATGTGGAGCATGAAGTCCGTAGTAGAAAAGCCAGAGAATCCGGAGTTTATCTTTGCCCATAAAGCCACATGAAGTTTGATTTCATCAACGAGTTTAATCTAATAAATTTGACAGTTTTTGAAGATGAAGTTGTTTCTAGCTAACCAGAGTTTCCAGCAGACACTAAGAAATAAACTCCGGATTGTTTCTAGGACACTAAGTTGTTTCTAGGGCTTATTGCTGCGCCCACATTCTTAATAAGACTTTTCAGTCAGTTCCTCATATATATATATATATATATAGATATATATTTGTATGTTTTTTTCTACTTTAATATGGGCCTTATTTATAAGTTAAGCTAATATTGTTGACTGACCTCAAAGAATTTGGTACTTATCCACTACATCAAATGGCTACATTCTTACATTCAAGGACCAAATATGGGCCCAAACAAGTCCAAACTTTAACCCAACACATCCAAAGGTTCAAACATTTGGAGAGGTGATAGAGACTTAAAACAAACAAATAAAAATAAATAGATTTATAAGATTTACTTGGATGGAACACACAATTGATACAGGACACAAGGTCCTATACCACTCATATTTACTTCTAACATAATGTTTATATATGATAAATAAAATATGATAAAAAAATCTGATTATTACATCATTATTGCACCACTTATTATTCAAAAATATATAACATAGAAGTTGATAGAAGTTATAATATTCTTCTCTCTTTCACGCATACACGTGCAAATTTGAACTTACTAAATTATATTAAATATGCATTTGTTCAAAAAGTTGATTCTTCCATCTGATCATAAAATAAGCCATAAGAGCATCTCCAACGGTGACTCAAATTTTTCACTAAATTTGAGTAAAAAAGGACTCATTTCACCAAATTTGATACCACTCACTCCAACGGTTCACCTTTCACCAAATCTATCCCGGGACAACCAGGTGGTCGACCGGCCGGTTGGCCGGTTAGGCAAAAAAATTTTTTTTTTTTTTTTAACGGTTTGAACTTTTTTTCCTGAACTGTTTGAATCGTTTACTGGTTGACCGGTTGGTCAACCGACCGGGCAACCGGCAGGTTGACCGGTGTACCTCTTTCAACGGTCAGTAACAGTGATTTGGTAAAATCTGTGTCTCGTTCTTAGTTTGATGTTTTTTTTGCTGAAATCTCATTTTGATATCAATCTGGTGCAACGGTTGGAGCATAAAAAAGTGTCTTTTTCATCAAAATTTGAATCTGATATCAACTTTGATTCACCGTTGGAGATGGTCTAAGGCCCACCATGAGGGAGCAAAGCTAGTCTCACGGGCCATTTAGCACCATGTTCAACGGTCAATGTTCCAGTATTTTGGTTGATGTCTATTTTGATATGGCCATGACTTACTGCGTTTATGACAATATTACGATACTTTTTTGCCAAAACTCTTGTGTATGCATTGAGAGCTGCCTTGGACACTTTGTAAGCAGAAAGACGAATAGGCCATGCTTTGGTTTTCAACAAATCCTCCTTTAAATCCTCAAGAAATCTCCTACTCACGTCGTCCACTTTCTCCAGGGTGAGGCCATCAATATCGTTTAGTTCCTTCTTGGCCTTTTCGTTTGAAATAAACTGAAATACAACTCAAACATTATTATAACCCCGCCATTCCCATTTATGCAGTATTTCATTTAGTGTTTATAGCATTACTAATCCCTATATCCTCCACAATCATTGCATATGTGAAATCATAGCATGATTTTACAACTAATTATCGGCTTATGTACATCCATACAACTAATGTACATTATTTAGAAACTATGGGAATACAGTGAAATCCATCCAGTGTCAATTTACTTTTCATTACTTTTGTATTTCCCTCTATAGGATAGATAAATTTGTGTACCTTCAATTGCCCCAAGGTGGAGGAGACATTAACTATTCTTGTAGAGTTTGATAGTTGAAGAAGTGGAATAAGCTATTCAGTTACTTGCTTTGCTCCATAATAGTTGGTTCTCAAACGAGCTTCTGACCCTTCATAACTTTGATTGGTAACATCTTTTACTGATGTAGCATCTGAACGTAACATCTACATTGAAATTGGCACTAGTAAATTATTTATATGCCTCTAAAGTTTATAATATATCTTCAAATAAGACCACATTGGTTTATAGAGAGACTTACATCATCAATTGTGATTCCAGAAATTCCTGCATTATTCACCTGTACCAGCATTTACTCAATTATATGATTTCCATACCCACAAGAATATCAAAAAAAAGGTTATCTCAATTTAGAAAAAAATAAAACCCATTAACCTGCTATAAAATTATTATTTTTTAATTGGATTTAAACATTATACATGCAACCACATCATGGTAACAAAAAAGTTGACTTTTTTAGGTATGACTTGTAAACTGACTTTTTTTAGTATGACTTATAAATTGACTTTTTTACTTATTACGAAAATATATACAAAAAAATAGAGAAGTGATGTAACTAAAATAAGCAAATAAACTGGTTTTTTAAATTCATCCCAAAAGAGAAGGAATCTAATATTTTCTTCAAGTAGCATTGTACTTATTTTTTTTCTTCAGATACAAGCATTTTACTTGTGGAAGAAGAGATGAAACTGACATAGAGGTCTAGAAGCAAAACATGCCATCTTCAAATTTTTATTTTTGGCATAAAAGCAGACAAATATAAACAGAGAACTCACATATAGTTTTAAATTAAATTGCAACACTAACTCTGCTAAAGTTAATAAAAGGACATTTATATCCCTTTCTGTCTTCTTTCATAGATCACTCTTTTACAAAACAAAAAAAAAAAAAAATATTAATTTAAATTACAAACACATCTCTTGAGGTTTTCTTAAAATATGAATTGTTCCCTATTGTTCTAAAAATTATGTTTGCCCCCTAAGGCTTCTAATTTCATAACAAATGGCCCTTTTTATTAACGAAGGGTTCATTTGTAATTTACCCTAATTTTTTTAATCTTCCAAATCTAATTAAGATTTTTTTTTTTAATTTTTTACTTGGGAAAAAAAAAAACAGATTTAATGTCTTTAACAAATCAATTTCAAAATCCAAAACAAGGGCACGGGTCATGAGAACTACTCAATATTATGCCCTATTTGGTTGAGTGGAATGGGTTGAAATAGAATGAAATAATCATTCTTTATATTTTTCTATTTTCTCTTACGTTGATGAGTGATGATTGCATTTGTAATTTATTTTTTATTATTTTTTTTAGTCAACCAAACATAATAATAAAAATTTTGATAGAACATTGAGTATAATTTTAGTAACAGTAATACTGAAAGTAGATGAGAAGTGAAGATTGAGAACCGAGAACTATCTAAGAGTGAACATTTTTGTTATTCAGGATCAATTATCAGAATGGTAAATGGTTTGGGAGATTGGAACGTATGTTGTCTATATAATTAAGGTAGGGTAGTTTAAGCGGAGAAGTGTGTCTAGAAGATTGTGTGATAAACGAATATACACTATAGAACGGCTATTAGACTACTGATATTGTATGGGATTGAATATTAGGCAGCTAAGAAATAATATGTAGATAAGATGAGTATTGCTGAGATGAGGATGCTAAGGTGAATGTGTGGCAAGACGAAAAAAGAAAGAATTAGTAATAAGTATATTTGTGAATAAGTAGGAGCAGCACCAATAAAAGATAAGTTGAGAGAGAATAGATTGAGATGGTTTGGTCATTGTTGGCTTTTTGGCTTTCGAAGGTTTTTATTGTAATTTTGAGCATGCCAGCAAGGATTAATCAGTCCTTACAGAAGATTAATTGCCAACCAATTATCAGACGATTGTATTTTAGTTCTTTCAGCCTCAATAAAGAGGACTTTTATTGGTGGCTTTTTTTAGGAGAATTAACTAATAGTGATTAAATGAAGAACAATTGTAGCATTTCATTAAGTAAAAATGAAAGAATTACAATGATCCAATTCAGCCTCGTAGAGGTTTACAGCAACAATTTACTTGAAACTACTCCTATGAACGAAGTGCAGTACAGGAATTTGAAGTACAGAAATGTAAAGAACAAGAAATGTAAAAACTGGAAAGAAAATAAATAAAATAAAACTAGTTTTTTGGATCTGAGTCTGTCCCTTCTTTCTGGAGACTTCTCTGTTATTTATACTTCTCAATGACAACCGTCGAAATGAATTTCTAACCGTCGAACCATCCTTCCGTGATCATTGATCATGTTTCCTCATGGTTAACTCCACTACGCCATGTCTACAGTTAGGCTTCCCTCTTAATTTTGAATTCAAATTTATGAGTAACCGTTAAAACCACGTCATCTTGCATCTCTTTGTTAATCTACTGCTATGCAGATTCACCGTAACCAATTCTAACTGCCACGTGTGTGATTATGATTGAAGATTTGAATTGTCTTCCCGTATTGCCCTCACTTTGCCACGTGCTAAACTGTGACTGGCCCGTACAAAATATATAGCCAACATTATCCCCCGCACTAATATACTCAATACTTGGTAATATTAGTAGTTCAAGGTATTTTATCTACGTCTTAGAGCGTGCATGGGCTTTGCATTTTCAGAAATGCAACCATCATTCATTGATGAACATTTGCATTAAATCATCTTCTATCCTTTGAACATTCCCACTATCTCAGTATTCGAAAAGACTAGTTCAGCTCTCATGGCCAAGCAAACCTTTTCTTATCTCGGTCAAGCATATGAAGAGTTGTTTGATAATGCTGTTCGTCCTTGAAAGAATCTTCATGCATTGATTAGCCACCTTTACCCACTTTCCTATATTCAAGTCATGGAAGCTTTTGCAAACTATCAACCTCTGGATTACGAACCTATTGTCCATAATTCTTTAATTCAAAATTTTGCAAACATGGATGCTGGAAGCTCTTCCTCTAACCCAAAACCTTCTACGTAGGATGAGGCTGCAGCTTCTTCTTCTTTTGGGGCTTCTGGTTAGAGAAGCTGGCTAGAATCTGAGGAGCCTGAATTAAGAGAGCGAATCAACCATCATTTTGTCGAATTTGTCGATCCCCTAACTTTCTCTCCATTTGCTCAGAAATCGGTGGTTTACCTATATGTACCCATCGACCGCCGACATCATTTGGAAGACAACTTACTTGTAGCATGGTACACATCTTCCATGCCTACGAAGATAGTACATGCCACTCCTCATTCGGAAAAGGCTCAAGGGTATAGCCCATCATTCTTAGCCAAGAAAGCAAAACTTTTCTCTTCTGACTGCCTTGATATCATCAACAACCCCCAATTTCCTCATTCTTTCGAGATGGAAGCTCCTGCACCTCCTCTTCCACAAAACCCTCATTGGATGAAGGAACTGAGACTTACTTTTTTTGAGGACCAGTTTTTCCCCTCCTATTATCCTCCATCTCCTCCTACTAAATATTAGCGACAGCAAGCCCAACTTCTGCTTGCGGCCTTTTCTTACTTGGCTTTCAATGTTCTTGAGGACGATGTTCCTTTCAAGAACTTTCGATGGGCTTGTGATGTTATGACCCGGGGTCATATCCTCTACTCCATCGCTCAAGCAGAACTTCAGATACTTTTAAACCAACTCTCACTACTTCTTGATTGACATCACACTTCTGTCACCACCACTCAATCTTTGGATCAAATCTCAGCTGAGTTCATACTCGATATGAAGCAGAGAACCTCATCGATGAATATGATGATTTCAAGAATAAAGATTCTGCATACTGGGATGACTTGGACATGGATGAGATAGAACAAGGGTTAAAAGAAACAGAGTTTGAAATAAAGGCTGAAAAACTTTTTTATCAAGTAAGAGCATATCAACTTCAACAGCCTAGCCTGGAGAAAATAGAAGATAGAATAAAGAAGGAACAAAAGCTCATTAACCATAGCTGGAACAAGTTCCATGATCTTGTCATTTATTCTATTCCTTATTTTTATGAACTTGAATATGTAGGCAAAGAAGGCTTTTGATGTAATTGCTTTTCTTTTAACAAAGCTAAGACGTTTTCTCTTTATTTGGCACGGCCTGATTTTATCCCCATTTGTCAAAGACAAACAAATTTAGGGCTTTGAATTCAACAATTTCATCATTCGAATCTTGATTCAATCATCCCTAATGAAATACTGGAAACCCAATTTAAACTTTTTCAACTTATGGAGTGTAATTGACAACTTTTTCCGGTTTCCTCTCAGAATCAGAGCTATGAATTTACCAATTTTGCCCTTCGAAATTTGATTTGATCATATCTAATTCCCCAACGTATGGTTAATATAATCAAGTAATTTCAAATCAACTAATTTTTGCTTTGAACAAAAGTCTATATTTTTCAAAATATGAAAATCTCTTTTAAGAACTGTACTGTTTTATTAAAAAAGTGATTTCTTCTGTATACTATTAAACCAACTATTGGTTTGAAACCCAAAACAAACAACTTCTAACCTAAGGTATTTGAAATTCTGCTTCAAAGGATTTTTCTTTCATCAAGAAACCTAAAAAACAGGCCTTTAATCTTTTAAAAGTAAACAAATACCTGAGCATTCTTGTACCCTTAGGTGGGGAATGTGCTTCGAAGTCGACTTCTTGTTTTCAAAGTTGTTTGTCACTTGATTTTGGTGCCAAAACTTGGCTTCGAAGCCAATATTTTGATTTCGAAGCCAACATTAGTATTTGAGATACATTTCTCTCCCAAATTACCACCATTGAGGGGACCCTTTTTGCATCTGTACCTTTAGTACTTCTTTATAAATTCCGCCCACATAAAACAACTGGGTGTTTTTAGACAGAAAGGTTTAAAACCCCTCTTATTTTGTGCTTCCAATTCACTTGGTCACACAAAACCTTCTTCTTCTATTGGCTGTCTCTTTCCGTTTACTTTCTTTCCAACTTCATCTTCTGAAAAAACTCTTGTCAATGGCTTCTTCATCCTTGAAAATACCAGTTGTAGAGCGCGTGAGTCCATTCGTAGCCTTAAAGAGGATCATTGATGAAGAGTGTGAGAAATACAAGGCTAGTGAGAAAAATTGTTATTGACGGACGTATCTTCATCCCCCGTCACCATGAGCAACAAGAATACATGCTTGGGCCCATTTTCAAGGAGATTCCCACTAAGCTTCCAGTTCTGTATCCATGTCTGGAAGATCATTGCCTCCTTTATGAAGGCGGTCTTGATTGGGGAAGTTGGAGGATGAATCGACCCCATCGCTGTTGGCCTATAGTGAGACTAGAATGGGAGGAATGGTATGATCGGGTCGTCCCTGATAGGACACTGGATCTTAAGGAGCTCCGCCTCTTCGACGTCCTTCAATTATCCAGGTTCACCATTTTAGAGGACCCTTTTTTAATACCTGCTGCCCTTTGTTTTTGGAATCTTTTTTTTCAATTTCTTCCAATTTAGATGTGGGATGATGGCCCCTGCTGTCCTTGAAATTTGCCATTTGTTAGGATTATCCCCTACTGGTACCCCCATTGGCCCAGATTATCCTAACCTCAGAACCCCTTTTTTCCTTTCCTCTCTGAACTCATTCTATAGTGACTTCGTCAAGGTTGAGATCAAAAGAGAGCGCCCTGTAACTGATAGGGAATTTTTCTCTTTTATATTATATTGGCTTTGCAAGTTCCTCTTCTACACTTCCTCTTAGAGGATCATGCCTAAATTTACCTATCTTGCCAAAGCCCTTGTTTTACAAAGAAAGGTGGCCTTGGCTCCATATGTTCTGGGTCATGTTTATAGAGCTTGTTCCCTTTTTTGTGAAAAACCCTTGGATGCCAATCAGGGAGGCCCATTTTGGATACTTCAACTTTGGCTTTTTGCATACTTCTCCGAGTTACAGTCTAAATGCCTAAGGTTTTTGGAGCCAAATCCTACCACCCATGGCATGAAGTTAGCCAATGTTTCACTCTATCCTTCCACCTTTGCTTTTTACTTCTCTTTCTTCTACCATCTCCCAGCTTTCCCTTCTTCTCACAGCTTTCATCCTTTCGAACCTACCAATATTGGTCCATCCTAGTTGAAGACCTTTTTGAGTGATAAATCCTATTCTACACCCCAATACAAAAACATGTGGGCTTCTATTCTGATTCTTAGAGAATTATTCATTGGGACTATGAATCCCAGAGCTTACAAATGCATCGCTAAGCCCTATTGTCCTGCCCAATTTGCTAGGCAATTTGGATTCTCACAAAGGGTCCCAATACCTCTTTGCAGTCAGACCAATTTAAGCCTCACCAGTAGGGATCTAAAGATTCGAAGATCTAGATTGGAAGAAGCAACTTCCAAATTCATCCAGGATTTAATTGACTTTGAGTACTTACCCTTCATACCTCAAAGTAACATACTGAAAAGGTGCCAGAACTGGTGGATGGCCAATATGAAGGTGTACTTGGCCATTCCTCCCCAAGATCTGTTAATGACACTGGATGTACCTCAAACCAAGCCTAAAGGGACTGAAGCTGGTACCTCCTCCATTGCTCATGTTACTTTAGCTCTTGCGCCTGCCACTGCCAAGTCTATTCCCGTTGCCTCAATTCCCCATAGAGTTACTCGAGTTGCCTCGAAGAAAAGTATGTGCTCCCATTTTTCTCTTCTCCTCCTTTATGATGCTCTTGTCCTTACTTATAGTTCGTTCTTTGGTGGTGGTGCGGGTGCCTCACAAGGAGACTCTCCCCAAAAAGTTCAAGCTTTAAATCTTCTCAAGAGCAAGCAACAAAAAAGGAAAAGAAAGCTATTGCTTGATCCTAAGGAAGAGGTACCTAAAGTTCATGTAGAAAAAAAAGAAACAGAAAAAGAAGAGACAAAAAAAGAGTAAGAAACACCCTTAAAAAGAAAAAAAGAAAATGACTGTCTCTTTTTTTGACTTCATTGGAGACCCTATTCACGAGGTATCTGCTAAAGCAGTAGAAGCAGAACATTCCAAAGAACTTATTGTGTTTCAGAGGGCTGAGAAGAGGAGGCAATAACAAATGCCTGGGGATGAAGCTGATGTTGCCAATGAACTCCAAATAAAAAGTGCAAGAAAATAACAAACTGTGGAACACTATTCCCTTCGCAGCTCTCCAATCATTGCCATTTTCCTTCGTGTCTCTATTTTCCTTTCTCAAATCCTTGATACTGAGACCTAGTATTACTTTGTATTTTTTCTTTTGCAGCATCAACTACTATGCCTTCTCTCTCAATAAAGAGTTCTTCAATTTCATCTGAAGTTGAGAGACCTCGAAAGGTGGAGCAAATTCAAACAATACTTCCACTCCCTAGTTGTGATAACCCTATTCCGTATTATGCTAATTGATCTTAATTATGATTGTGATTATGTGTTTGATATGATTTTGAGTGCCATTTATATGATTATATGTGGTTTTGAATTTCTATCTGTTCACCATAGGAATATCTATGCAACTCACTATTATAAACTGAAACTTGAAGGCCTTATCGGCCACAGAAACCGAAATTGACTACGCCATTGCGATTGGCGAAATTTTTAAAGCCTATCGTGAAATTTAATTAAAAATTTATTCGGATCAAAATAATTAGGTTCTGAACGATTAATTAAACACCATTACTTAATCTTAATCAAATATGATTAAAGAAGCTTATATAAGGGGCTCTATTACACTTAACCCCATTCTTATGAGCTCAAAATCTGAATTAGCTCTCTTGAGAGAGAGGGAACCGACTTTGAGAGAGGGAGAGAGAGAGAGAGAGAGAGAGAGAAGTCATCTTTGTGCATTTCGGCTCAAGAGTTGTGAATTTGGAAGCTACACTCAAGAATTAACTATAATTTGTGAAGATTGGAGCTCCTAGGTAATTAAATTCGTAAGTTTGAGTTTGTAATTTTTTGGATTCAAAGTTAGATGGCAATTGAGAAAATAATTTGAGATGTAATTGATGAATATGGAGCTTGTATGTACATGCATGTGCATAATTGCCATGAATTTGTATAATTGAGCATGATATATGTGATCCATGAAGAATTTGATGTCAATTCAAGCCTTTGATCATCATCTACATCATTTAAGTTGGAAATAGGAGTTGTATCCCACATGCAAATACAATTCATAGAGGAATGAGTTTTGAATACATGAATTTGTTATGTTGGAAATAAGTTTGGTGTAATTTGGGGCATGCATGTGATTAATTCATAAGATTTGAGCTTCATAATGTGATGAATTGGTGTTTGTATCATGTTAGTAGATGTATATGAGGACTATCAGTCATAAAATGCAAGATATATTAGTTTGAATGTAAGTTTGAGCCTCAAATAGAATTTTGGAAAACCCATAATTCAGCATGTCCGCTCGAGCGGGGTAATGTTCGCTCGAGCGAGGTAATGGCCGCTTAAGCGTGAAATGCTAGCTCCCAGTAGTTTTGCAGACATTGTCGTCCGCTCGAGCAGGAATAATCACACTCGAGCATCCAAGGCACATGTTTGACCTTTAGCTCGAGCGTCCGAAGTCGCGCTCAAGCGTGAATGTAAGGCAACCAGTACTTTTGCAAACCATGGAGGTCCACTCGAGCGGCGGAACCCACACTCGAGCGGGGACCCTTGTTTCAGAAATTTTGAAAAGATGTTTCGTGTCTCATTTTCCGTTCTCTTTCATTTCGAAGTACTCTTAGGCATATATTAAGCATTGTAAATGAGTTAAAAGAATAAGAAAGAAGCCTAAGAGGGAAGTATGAATTAAGAACGGATTGAATTGTTTGTGACCCATTATGTTCATGAAATGTGTAGGGTCAAGCACAAGGGCAAACCATCCGGCATATCACTGTGAGTAATATCTTAGTAAAGATATTTTTGTATACGCATTACTTCCTAAATGTTGCCAACGTGGTAATTTCTAAATTTGTGAAATTGTACGATGAATGAGTATTATATCTGTTCGTACCTGTAAAATGAATGTTGTGAAAATGGAAAATGGGCCTAAGGTCATTCAGTATATTTGACAAAGATGTAGATTGGGCCGAAGGCCGTTTTGCATAATTGATAAATGGACCAAAGGTCATTTTGAATAAAGAACTGATTGGACCAAAGGTCGTTTTGGGTGTGAATACAGATGCGACCATGATTAAGGGCGCATCACCATGAATATGAGAATGTTGAACCTGAGGTCGTTTTGTAATGTGATAAGGAGGACCAGTGGTCCTTGGCACATGGATCCATTAGACCTAAAGTTGATCTATGAATGAGTATTGGACCCGAGGTCATTTTGTACAGGTGGACCCAAGGTCATTTTGAGTGCAATGGACCTAAGGTCGTTTCGTACCTAGATATGACATGGGCCTGAGGTCATTTTGTACATGGATATAATATGTTGGACCCGAGGTCGTTTCGTACGTTACAGTCTATTCATTTGATACAAGTGGAACTAGTAGTTCAAATGTTTAAATTATACGTATGATTTATTCATGAACGAATCTCATTTATTAACCTCTTTACTCTGGTATTATTCACTGGGCATCAGCTCACTCTGTATTTATATGTATGAAGGTGAGCAATGGGATGTCCAACCCCAGTCTCGGTGAGCATTGAGAAACCAAGTTTTATGAGGTTATCCAAGGTCGCCTCGTGTAGAGGCTTTGCTTTTGTTTTATTACTCTTGGAGCCTTTTGTGGTCATGTAGTACGACCTTGACTGACCATGTATAGAATCTGAATTTTTGTTAACACTGGTTGAATAATCCTTGATGTATGTATGATATACTTTTTGTGAATATGCTTATGGTGTGAGTTATTATGAGTATATAAGAATGTTTGGTTAAGTCATGTAAGCACAGCTTTATGGACAATTCATAAGTTTGCTTCCGTTTTGGCCTTTTAACTCAGATAAAATATGTTTTATTTGGTTTGAGGCCGCAGGTAGTCCCTTGATTACTGGCCGATTATGACCCTAATCCATAGGGGCGGGTTGTGGTCATGACACTGGTCCTACATTCTTTATACCTTTCTTGAGGCAAGGCATTCCTGCACCCCTATCTGTTGGCTTAAATTCATACTTTCTTTTTTTATCCTCCAACTCTAACCAATTTGTTCTTCCTCCAAGCCTTGCTGCTCCTTCCCCTCCTGAGGAAATTCTAGCTATTACTTTATCTCCTGTGATAGCCGATTCTTGCAGAGAAAACACTGGTAACTCACCAATTCCTTGTCCACTATCCCTATCTAGCTCCAGTCTTTCTTCTCTTGACTTACTGGTAGCTAAGACTATAGAAACTGCTAGGGATACTTCATTTTCCTCTCCTATCCCCATGCAGGCATCCCTTCCTCCTATTAGAACCCTTTCTGCACCAACCATGTCACCACAAGAGGTGGATATTTTTGAAGCTAGACTAGCTAGCCTTTTTGACATGTCTTCCACTACTCCAATGGCTAGGAATGAAACCGAACCATTAGTTCTAGTTGATTCTCTCTTAGAAATTTTTGAGAGCTCTTCCTCCACCAGCAGGACTTCCTTGCCTTCACTAGATTTGGATAGCTGCTTGGAGTTTTTGACACTCTTCTCGAGAATCCTCTTTGAAGCCTTACAAAGGCCTATTGTCAAGAATGGTTTCCTCCAATGCTGCAAGGTTGTTGAGCAATCTAACATGACTATTTCAAGTCATTTATCTCAGGCAGCAGCCACCATTGATTTTTACATCAACATCTGTCATGCTGTCAAGGCTACAGAAGAGAAATTGCTGAGAGACTAGAGTTTTGTTTCCCAAATACATGCTGAAGTGTCAGAATTGAAAGAACAACATTCCTCTATCTCATAATTTTGAGCTCAACTATTGGAGAAGAAAGCTCAGCTTGAAGAAGAGTTATCAGCAGTCAACCAGGCTTTAGATCGAACTACCACGAAACTGTAGCTTACTAACCAAGGATTGGCTGATCGAAAGCAGGAGATGACTACAGCCATTCAGTTGTTCCCCTCTCTTAAGAGTAGAAAGTCAATTGTAAAGGAACAGCTGAAACATTTTACTGACTTTTGGGCCAATTTATGGCTGCATGTATTCAACTTATTATGAAATAAAATCTTTATTTATTATTTGAGTGTTTTCATGCTCCTTTTGTTTAGCACTTTATTATATTCCTTGTGTTTCCTACACGGTTGGATAATAAAGCTTTAAATATCTGCCATTAATTTTCTTGGGGTGTACATATCCATTCAAAATTTTCAAATGATATGCTCTCGAAGGCAAGACTCTATGAACTTGATATGGTCCTTCCCAGTTAGGTGACTATTTACCAAACTTGTGGCTTTTAATTCCTATTGGGAGCATTGTCTTCCATACCAAATCACATTCATCAAAGCTAATGTGCTTGACCTTCTTATTATAGTTTTTGACTGCTTTCTTCTTTTGAAAAAGAATTCTATTTAATGTCAGAATTCTAGCTTCATCCACGTTCTCTAATTCCAAACACATACCCTGATGGTACTGCTCAGGAACTAACTGATCCTGGCCTCTCACCCTTAAGGACTTGATGTTAATTTCTACAGATAACACTACATCATGCCCATATACTAAGGCATAAGGAGTAACTCTTGTACTTGATCTTGGAGAAGTCCTGTAAACCCATAATACATCTAGCAGTAAGTTATGCCAATCCCTGGGATTGTCTTCCACAACTTTCTGTATTCCTTTCTTCAAAGATTTATTGGATGATTCTGCCTGACCATTGGCTTGTGCATAATAGGGGGTAGAATTAATAAGGCTAATTCCAAATTCTGCCACGAAAGATTTCACCATCTTTCCATCAAATACAGTCCCATTATCCACAGTTATGGTTTGTGGAATGCCAAATCTATGGATCAAGTCCTTAATAAATCCAATAACTTCAGTTTGGTCTACAGCCTTATATAATTTAGCTTTGACCCACTTGGTGAAGTAATCTGTAGCCATTAGGATGAAATAATGGTGCTTCGAAGAGGGTGGATATATTTTCCCTATCATATCCATAGTCCATCCTCTAAACGGCCAAGGCTTCACAACTGCATGCAGATCAGTTATGAGTACATGTCTTATTGTGCCATGTTTTTGGCATACCTGGCAACCTCTAGCATATTCTATGCAATCTTTAAGGATGGTTAGTCAATAGTAGGAATGTCTTCGAAGTAACCATCTCATCTTCACACCAGGCTGATGAGCACCACAAATACCTTCGTGAACTTCAGCCATGGTTGTCAATGCTTCTTTTGGGCCCAAACATTCCAATAATAATCCGTCTGCCCCTCTTTTGTAGAGAGTATTACTATACATTAGGTATTGCATAGATTGCAATTTGATTTTTCTGCTAGCATTCGAAGATAGGCCAGCTAGATACTGCATTATTGGATGCCTCCAATCTTGTTCTTGTAAGTCATTATGATTGACTTCTAAGACCACATTCCTTTTATTTAAGGGTGGTATTACCTTTTGATATATTGTTTGGCTTATGTTTATTTGAGTGTTATCCATTCTCTTGAAATTTGAAGCTTTTTGAGCCACATTATTAGCTTTATTATTCAAGAATCTTGGGACATAAGTCACATTTGCTATCTAAAATTGAGAAAGCAAATGTAATGCAACAACATAGTATGGCAGCATGCTTACACTTTGACACTTGAAAATTCCTTTCACCTGGTTAATCACCAATTGAGAATCTCTAAATATATCAACTGCATGAGCTTGTAATTCAATAAGTATTTCCAGTCCTATTATTAAAGCTTCATATTTAGCTTGATTATTGGAACAAGTAATTTCATCCACACTGAAACCATGTGTGGTTTCTACCTCTTGTGGTGACTTAATTACCACACCAATTCCAGTTAGACCATTGGCTTTTGATCCCTTTTGCCATGGTTCAACACTGACCATACCAAGTTCCATTATCTCTTGGTTTTCTATTTGAAATGAATGATCTGCCAAAAAATTAGCTAAAACTTGTCCTTTTACTGCTTTTTGGGGGACATATTCTAAATGAAATTCTGATAAAGCTAGTTTCCATTTGCCAATTCTTCCACTCAACATAGGTCTAGATAACATATATTTAACCAAATCTGTGGATGCAATTTCTAAGACAGTTGTAGGCAAAAGATAGTATCTTAATTTCATCGTAGCAAAATACAATGCAAGGCACAGCTTTTCCACAGCTGAATATTTACATTCACAAGAATTTAGAAACCTACTAAGGTAATAAACTGTTTGCTCTTTGCTTTCTTCATTGTCCTGGGCTAAGAAAACTCCCAATGAGTCTTTTGCTGCAGCAATATACAATTTCAAAGGCTTATCACCTTTTGGTGGCATCAGCACTAGAGGCTTGGCCAAGTAGGCTTTGATTCCTTCGAAAGCAGTTTGATGCTGTGTTGTCTATACAAACCCCTCTTTATCTTTCAACTTGATGGAGGCTTGACTTTAATGATAGCTTTGGCTTTGTTCTGATCAATCTGTATTCCTTTCTTGTGTACTACATAGCTTAAGAAGTTTTCAGCTGATACGCCAAAAGCACATTTGAGAGGATTAAGTTTCAACTTGAACTTTCTTATTCTTTCAAATGCTGCTTCCAAGTGAAACAAATGTTCCTCCATGGATTGGAACTTTACTACAATATTATCAATATAACACTCTAAATATCCTCCAATGAGATCATGAAAGATAGTGTTCATAGCCCTTTGATATGTAGCCCCAGCATTCTTCAGGCCAAATGGCATTTTGACCCATTCGAAGGTGTCAATGTTCCCAGGACATCTGAATGCTGTCTTGTGAATATCCTCCTCTGCAATGCAAATTGGGTTATAACCAGAGTGCCCATCCATCATTGATAAAATCATGTGCCCTGCTAAACTGTCCACCCATAGATCTACTATGGGCATAGGGTACTCATCTTTTGGAGTTGCTAAATTAAGGTTTCTAAAATCGATGCATACCCTCATTTTACCGTTCTTCTTAACTACAAGCACGATATTGGATAACCATTCTACATACCTGGCTGTCCTAATAAAGCCTGCCTTGAGGAGCTTAAGAATTTCCTCTTTGACCTTCTGAATCACTTCAGGACTCATTCTTTTTGGTTTTTGCTTGTATGGCTTGAAATTAGGCTTCATAGGGAGCCTATGTTCTACGAATGACCTATCCAATCCGGATAGTTTATTATAACACCATGCAAAACAATCTTTATATCTCTTTAAGACCACCAACAATTGGTCCCTGTCAAGAGCACTTAACCAAGCACTGATGTAAGTGGGTTGCTATGTAGAACCTTCTCCTAAGTTAACTTTTTCTAAGGGGTCTTGCATCTGATAACTCACTAATGCTCCTTTTTTTATTTCTTCTATCTTCGAAGGAATCTCCTTGCTTTGTTCTGCTCCCAATTTCTTTGATTCAACATCTTTACACTCTTCCTCATAAACAAAGTCTGTCCATAAGGCTTTTTCATCTTGTATCTCCTAGAATTTTGTTTCAATGTCCAAAGCACAGTATTTACCAAAGGCCAAAAACCTAGCCTATTGCTGTTCCTGCTTACAGCCAACTACCATGGCTTCTTTCTCTTGCTCTTACACCTTCTGGACTATTGATTTTATGTCCAACACTGCGAACTTAATTAAAGCCAAAGACCTGGCTTCCTGGGTTCCATCTTTTTGCCTACAACTAGGCATCATTGTCATCCTTAGCGACAAATTCTTCATCAGTACTTTCCTGGACTAAGTGCTTCAGGTGTGCTAATACCTCATCAACCGTCACTTCGGCTGATCCATCAAGTTTTCTTAGTATACTGAGTGGTGTCACTCCTTCAGTATACAATTTGGCCTCTACAAAATCTCCACAAGCTATGAAGGGTTGAGGATCTGCATTGATCTCATCTGTCTCTCCATTGCACAAGGCCATCATTATTTTCTGATGTAGAGAGGAAGGCACACATTTGTTGGTGTGAATCCAATCCCTACCAAGCAAAGCATCATACTTCGCATTGCTGTCGATAACGAAGAATGTTGTCATGCAGTCCCTAATTCCCACACTTAGGTTGATGGGCAAAATACCCTCAGCCATCTATTTGGCTCCAGCAAAACTAGCAATGGTTGTGCTGGTCGGGATTAGTCTTTGGTTCCTTTTTCCTAGTTTCTTCAAAGAAGATTTCGGAAATAGGTTGACTGTTGCACCATTGTCCACCAATACCCGGTTCATCTGTATCCCATCAAAAAGGCTTTGATATACAAGGGTTTGACATGTTGTGCCATGGATGACGTGGGATACTCGAAAGGGTATGAGAGGTTAATACTCACCTCTTCCTCACTCTCGTCTCTAGTTTCCATTGGTGTGGCCACTTCAGATTCGTCTTGCACCATACTCACTTGTGAGTCTTCACTAGAAACTGGAATTGGGTCAATCTCCCGACCTTCTTGGTTTCCATCCTCAGCTTGGAACTCCTATGGCAAAATGTGTACCATATTTACTGATACTGGAGGAAATGAGCCAAATTAAACCGCTAGCTGATCTTGTTTCTTTTCCAAGTTAACTTGTTCAGTTACCTCAGAAGCATCCTCCATGCTACATTCTGGAACTTCCGTACTAACAGCTTCCTTCAAATGGTCTGTTACTGTTGGTTCCTTGACCAAAAATGTTTGTTCAGCCATGAAGGCTTCAAACATCTCCTCCTAGACCATTTCTTTCCACTGGCCTAGGACAATCTCTCTTTCCGTTTCATTGTCACATTCCATCAAAGCTTTCTGAAGACCTGCTAAGCTGGATCTTTCCTTGGCTTTTAGTTCAAAGTGAACCCTGGCCAACTGCTCTCTGCTGACACTTTTTCTATTCTGAGGAGTCGATTTTGGATTGTGGTCCACTTTTGGACTCTCTCTCTCTCTCTCTCTCTCTCTTTCTCTCTCTCTCTTTTGTCTAGCCCTTTGGTTGGGCCATTGAAGAACTTTCCCCACTCTCTTTCAGATCCTTCTAGTACTGAGTGTACCTTCATTGGATCTTCCTTCTTTGGGATCTAGAAATTACTGGAACCATAGTTGCTTCCTTTGTTTTTGGGTGTTTCAGCAACACCCAATTATTTGGATCCACCAAGGGAGGTTTAACCATCCTACCCTGATCCCCAACAATATTTCTCTAGGTAGGTATTTTCCTTGGTTTGTTCTGCATTACAAACCAATCTGGAACCCCAGGTACCTATAAAGGCACTAGCTCAGTTGATGAACTAGTTCTTTCTACCTTCGAGGCTAGCTTCGAAACTGTTTATGGAGGATTTTGCTTGGTCTTGCCCCCTTGTCTTGGGCCTAACTTAGGCCTTCCATGAAGGTGGCCACTTTTCATTCTGTGTGAGGCTGGTCTAGGGGGCCAATCTCTGGCTTTAATCCTATAACTTAAGCCCACCTTAGGTCTCTTTCAGGATGATTGCCATCCATTATATAATAGTTGGGTGATCTGAACTCATGTAAAGGTTTCTTGCCCTTAGAGTGTATTTTAGTTGGTGTTGGTCCAGTGAAGAATGGCTGCTGTCTAGGACCAGTTGGATATGGCCTTTTGTTATAGGCACTGGTTGGTTTAGGACGCCTTTGTACGTCCTTGTAATATTGCTTCACATCAATTGGAAGCCCTTTCAACCACTTGTAGCTCAACCTGCACCTGGGACACATTCTTTGCATAACTGCTGCCTCTAAAGAAACATCATCCAATGCTTCTTCATTAGAGTCTTCCCTCTGGTTTGCAAAGCCCCGTCCAACAGCTGGTGACCTTCTAGCATCTTTCTTGACAGTAGTCTAGCTGGCAACATGCATTTGGACATTGACTTCTTCCAATTCTTTCAAGGATAAATTTTGGAAGGCTGGCACAATCACATTGGCTGCAACTTCTCCAATTTTTGGGAATGGATTAGTGTCAATCTCCATAGCCTTCTCTGTTTTAGTTGGGAATTTTAAACTCCCACTTCGAATCTGCTCTTGGATCGTATCCCGAAAAACAATACAGTTTTTAGTCGACTGAGACCAAGAGTTATGCCATTTACAATACACTTTTCCTTTACGTTCCTCTGAAGACTGAATTTTGACTCCTTTTGGTAACTTTAGGAAATTCGTAACAAGCAAATGATCAAAAATGTCATTTGCTTTAGTTAAATCGAAAGAATATTTCCTATGAAAGTCTTTCTTTCTAAACTGCTGATCAATTGTAGTGTCTTTATGAATTAACGCTTCACAAATCGCAGGCTCCTTTCCTATGTTTTCTGCTGCATCAATCTCATAATTAGGATCTCTATAATACGTCTTGTATGATGCATTACATTGGTCTTGCTCTTCTTCGAGTAATGACTCATATCTAGACACCTTATAGGTTAATTCTACTAAGTCTCCAAACTTAGTTGAATCAAACTTTTTTTGTAGTCTAAATTCTAGGCCATTTTGGGCCAACCTCACAAATTTAGGCTCCGGTAGAATGATCCTACATTTATTTCTTGCACTTTTGAATTTGGCAATAAATTAAGCAGCCTTCTCATCAGGCCTTTGACTCAATCTTGCCAAGTCTGCCATGGAAACCTCTGGCTCCGTTTGGAAGAATTTGGCATGGAATGTCTCTTCCATTTCTTGCCAAGTTTAGATAGAGCCAGGTGTAAGATTAATGTACCATACAAAGGCTGCCCTAGTTAGAGAATTTGGGAACAGTCTTAACTTCATGTAGTCATTATTGGTAAATTCACCGCATTGAGCAGCGAACCTAGCAATATGTTCTACCGTTAACTAGTTTCCATTTCCATAAAAAAGATCAAAATCTGGTATTCTAAACCCTCTTGGGTATTCATGTACTCTATCTATCCATTCCGGATATGGTTTCCTATATACAGGAGTTTGAACTCCCCGAGCCATCGATCCACACATCTCTCTAACAATATCAGCAATTTGGTCCCTAGGAACTATATTTTGTGCTTGTTGAACCACTATTGGAGGAACAAACATAGGATTTGGTGGACAACCTTGTACCTGAGGTCCTCTTGGTCCGTAGGGAGGTATATTTGGGACTGGTTGTCCCTGTTGTGCTAGCTGCAATTGAGGGTATGGGTGACCCCTCCGAGCCTGTCCTACAAACAGACCTGCGAAAGGTGTTGGAACTGGTGTTGTTTCTCTTCCAAGTGCAGGAAATCATTCCAACCCCCCTTGTGTGAATTCAGATAGAGAATTAATGAACCCCCTCGTGCCAAGTATGGTTTCAAACATGGGATTTGGGAACATTTTTATGCCATTTTCTTGTGTTGGCCCAGATCCACCAATTTGTATGGCTTCACTGTTAGGAAATGAGGCATTTTGGTTTATCATAGGCCTCGAAAAAGGCTCATACCAAGATTGAGGTGCTAGTCTTTAAGAATTTTGACCATTAGTATGTCTATTGTTTTGCATAGGTTGTTTATCTCTAACCAATCTTTGCTGAGGGACATTTGAATTTTCCTCTACATGCCTTGTGTTAGTTGGTTGATGTATATTCATTCGATCCATAAAGGATATTGCCCATCTTTCCATTGTCTTCATTAACTGTTGTCTCATAGCATCTACTAGGCCTCCCCATGGATTTATTGGCTGAGTAGATGGAACAGTGAATGGTCCAATTCTATGGCCTCGTCCAATATTTTGAACATGTGGTACTTGCTCTGAAGTGTTGGTTTGTTCGACCATGGGCTCTGATAAGACAGTACTTCCACAGGATGTGTTTATCACATTATCCTCTAGATTAGGTATCTCTACCTCTCCTTCTACGCCTTCTTCCAGGCGTTCAATTCCTCGTTGTCTCCTACGTCTAGCCATTTCAATTAGTTCTACCGGGCGTGCCAAAAATATATGTTGGCTTTTTGGCTTTCGAAGGTTATTATTATAATTTTGAGCGTGCCAGCAAGGATCAATCAGTCCTTACTGAAGATTAATTGCCAACCGATTATCAGACGATTGTGTTTTAGTTCTTTCAACCTCAATGAAGAGGACTTTTACTAGTGGCTTTTTTTAGGAGAATTAAGCTAATAACGATTAAATGAAGAACAATTGTAACATTTCATTAAGTAAAAATGAAAGACTTACAATGATCTAATTCAGCCTTGCAGAGGTTTATAGCAACAAGTTACTTGAAACTGCTCCTATGAACGAAGTGCAATACATGAATTTGAAGTACAGAAATGTAAAATCTGGAAAGGAAATAAAGAAAATAAAACTAGTTTTTTGGATCTGAGTCTATCCCTTCTTTCTGGAGCCTTCTCTGCTATTTATACTTCTCAATGACAACCGTCGAAATGAGTTTCTAACCGTTGAACCATCCTTTCGTGATCATTGATCATGTTTCCTCATGGTTAGCTCCACTATGCCATGTCTGCAGTTAGGCTTCCCTCTTAATTTTGAATGCAAATTTATGAGTAACAATTAAAGCCACGTCATCTTGCATCTCTTTGTTAATCCAGTGCTATGCAGATCCACCATAACCAAACTAACTACCACGTGTGTGATTACGATTGAAGATTTGAATTGTCTTCCCGTATTGCCCTCACTCTGCACGTGTTGAACTGTGATTGGCCCGTACAAAATATGTAGCCAACAGTCATACAATGGAAGCCAACAGAGACAGTAGTGAAGAGATGTGATACAGTGATGATGGAAATGTTAGGAGAAAGGGCATACCTAAATTGACGTGGGTGAATAGAGTAATAGAGATATGAATCTCATTAATTTGACTAACCAAATGACTGTTGATAGAGTCGAGTAGAGAAGAATGATTCATGTAACGACGCCATTTAATAAGACTTAAGACTTGGTTTGATTTGGTTTGATTTGATTATTTCATTTCATTTTATCACAATGAATCAAACACTATATTAGAGTTCTAAATTGGTAAACAAAAATAAAAAGAGAAAGCGAGAGAAATCTTCCTCCACACTGTACCCACCCAAAACTATTATGGCTCAAAATCCAATTTTCACATCACAAACATTTAATTTTAATTATGAATTTCCATTTCAATTTCGAAATCTAAATTTCTCTATATATATTTCTGGCAGTGGAGGGTGGTGGTGAGGAGCTGATGGGGAGGTGGTTGGCGCATTAGAATGAGAATGGTTGATTTAGGATTACCATATGAGTTGGAGGAGGAAGATGAGATCAAGGGCTCTAGTCTTTCTGATAAAAATTTGACATTAACTTATGGATAAAAAAAAAATAAATTAACAATTGCTTTTTATCTAAAATTTTAAGTGATTCTGACTGTCTTTGAATCTTAGGGCCCTTAATTATAGGGCGCTAAAAGAATTTTGCTTAAGAAATAAATGAGGATCACATTCGAAAAGACATATGATATTTTGTATGGTACTTTTGTATATATATCAGTTACATAAAATACGTGTCTAAATTTTTTTCTTTTTGATTTTTGGCTTACCGAGACATACCTAGTATGTACCAAAACCATACCATACTTCAGTTAAAACATTATTTTCTTCTATTACAGAGATAAAATTTATTTCATTAAACTTTTTTCTTATTTTTAGTTTTATACTTAGCATGATTTAAAAATTAAGCTATATTTTGTAAGTTATTTAATATAATGACATTTAATTTTGGTTCATACCTTTACTTTTGGCATTAAATATTAATTGTTGGTTAAATCTTAACAAATTAAATGATTTAATCAATTTTTGTATTATTCTAAATTAAAAATAAATATTTTTATACAAACATACCAAACTCGTACTCTATTTTTTTTAGATTTTACCGTATCGACATAGACGCATCATATTACAATCAGCGTTCGTACATGTACTTGTATTTCATAGATGGCTATATGCCATATTATCATTTTTTTTTTCATGGTTTTATTAGACTGAATAAATGGTAATACATTTTTTGTGTTGATTCTCCTTAATGAATCTTTCTAAATAAGGTACCAATCATAAAATCTACATAGCTGATGATACAAAATCGTGAAATCAGTGATATACAGTATTCTTTAAAAATAAAAATAAAAAAGTGTAACGATCTTTAATATACATTGTAAAAAATTAAGGTTTTAGAGGCTAAAATTTAGGGACAAAATTAATTTTTAGGAACCAAATAATTTTGTTGCGAAAAGTGTTATTGTTATATTTTTAGCAATAAAAATTAGATATTAGTGAAGAATTATTATCCTTTTGGGACCAAATTTTTTATCTCAAAAAATAAACCATTTGAGACCAAATTATTTTATCTCCAAAAGTCTATTTATTAGTGGCATTTTTAAAATTTTGTCGCTAAAAGCCTTGTTTTTTACTTTTTGGGACAACCTTTTAACGACTATCATCATGACGATAGAAATTGGTCTCTAAATGTCTTTTGTAACAAAATTTTCACTTTTAGGAACCAAAATATTTAGTCTCTAAAACTCTTACATGTTGTAGTAATACAAGTGCGAATTTGCAAATAATTAAGCATAGGTTTTTAATCTCACCAATATGTCAAGCTTGTTGAATTTAGTTTTGATGAAATCAGACAAAGATGCAATACTAGTTTGATCTGTAACATCAAGCTGATGAAAAATTATATTAGATAGCCCACAAATTTTGGGATTTTCCACAGATTTGAGACCGCATTTCTCATGTCTTGCGGTTAATATCACAGTTATTCCATTAGAAGCCAACTGTTTGCAAATCTCTAGCCCAATTCCTTTATTGGCTTCAGTAACAACAGCAATCCTAATTATAAAAAAAATAATAATTATTATTATAATAAAGAAGTGAGAGTGAAGGGAAATTAGAATCAATAAAAATATGTAATTGAAGATTATTTGATTCAAAAGAAGTGAATAACATATTATGAGATATGGTATACCTCTTTGCTTGTTCCATTTTATATGAATATGGTATTTGCAAAATGTAGATGGTAGATTATACGCAGAGAAGGGCATTGTTTTGGGGGATATATTTATAGTTGTTTTCTCTAGTTTTGAATTTTCAATGATAGTCCAGTAAAATGGACAGAGTAAAGAAAAGTCAATATAAACAGTTAACTTGATCGTTTGCCATGACAACATCAACCCATGTTTACCTTTCTTGTTACGTATGCTATGAGCTCAGCAAATTGACTAGTTTACTACACTTTACTGTTAGGATAATTTATTTATTTGAATACATAGGAATGGAAAATGATAAATATATATATATATTCCAAATCACTATCTAACTCTGTTTTTTTTTTTAAAAAAAATTACTATTTAAATTCATGGTTTAAACATAATTTAGAAATCAAAAAAAAATTTAGAATCTGACCCAAAATTTTAGATTGATGGTATAAATTTAATCTTCTTATCGTGGACCTAATCCATGAATGAATCTCAATCATGGATTTTAGATTCTAGGTAAATTGTTTTTTTTTTTTTTTTTTTTTTGGCAATTGATAAAAAAGTAATTATAGATATAAAAAATATTATATCAAATAGTTCACTAACCTAACAATAGTTAGAAAGTTAATAATTACCAAACCTAATAATCAATCACTAAGCCCAAACCTAACAATTATTACTAACTAAATACAATTCTCATAATTGGGGAGAAACAAGCTATCACTAGAGATGGCAAAACACTTTGATCCAATAGGACCCCGATACTCCTAGCCCTAATAAAATGGGTTAGGGAGTTTTTCAATAAGGTAGGATCGCATTTCGAGTGAGAATAAGATCCGTAAGGTACGGGTCAACTTTGGGGTGGATAATTCAACCCACCCCACCCCACCCCACCCCGACCCTATTATGTTTATTATTATTATTTTTCATTTTTTAACATACGTTTATTATTTTTTCAAGATTTAAAATTATCTATAATATTTTTTTTTTCTTTTACTTTATGTTTTATTGATATCACACTTCTTCTCTCCATTTAACACTGATTGTTATAAGTCATTCTTCATAATGTTAAAAAAAAAATTAATTGTATCAGACATTGTTAGACACATGAACAAGTTTTTTATTTTTTTTTTATTTTTTTTTAAATTATAAAAAATGAACGATAGCTATAAATTTAAATTTAAACCGTCAATTTTATAAAATAAAATGGAATTTATTCATTTATGCATCGATAAATAGTGAAATTGATTTTTTCATAAAATGGTCTTCATTGTGAGATTTATGACATGAATGGTCTTTAAATTTAAACTGTTCATTTTATAAAATAAAACACGATTTGTTCATCTATTTATGATAACTGATGAAACTGGTTTTTCAAAAATAGATATATATGTATATATATATATATATATAAATGGTCTTCATTATGAGATTTACAGCATGAATAGTTCGGATTATCGTTATGGACCCAAAATAAAACCTACAAAATGAAATATGAGGGATAGTGTGATGGTGATGAGTCATTCCCTTACGGTAACAATTTGTTGAAAGGATTGGGTTTCTCTCAGGTTGAGATTTCAACATGAGAGAACTTGAGGGATCCTGGAGCCCATCATAGGTCTTATTTCGATGATTTAAACCGTTCACTTTTTAGGACTCGTTAAGTAGAAATTCATGTAAAAAATCAAAATGATTGGACATAACTAATTATATGTTTGAATTAAATTTATATTACAAAAAATGGATAATTATTCTTAAAATTATATTTGTCATCCATTTTTTTTAAAAATAAATATGATTCAAATATATAGTTACCGATATCCAATCATCTTATTTTTTGCACGAATATTCTACTCAACGAATCCAATAAAATGAATAGTTCAGATCATTAAAATCAATTCCAAAATGGGCCTACGAATCCCAAACACTCTCTTATGTTGAAATGACAACCTGAGAGAAGCCACGCCCTTGCTAAAAAATGAAAAAAAAATTATGAGATGAATAAAATACCTTAATTTTGAGAAAATTTAGATTAATTAATGACTTAATAGTCAAGTTCCATGCTTGTTAGATGTCACGACCCCATTCCGCCCCTAGTAGAATGGTGCCGTGATGGCCAGTAATCCGAGATTACCAAAGGCCAACTTACAAGAATTCACACACAATCAGAGTATATATATGGGGCTAACATGTGCGGAAACAATAAATTTAGATCTAATTAGTCCGTAAGAGCTGTGCGTAAGTCAAATGAAATGGCATACATCTTTACATAGCTTTACAACTTGGGTACAATAAGATGAAGTACAAAAATACATCTTGACCAAAAGGCTTCTCAAGCCATCATATACAAAACACAATGAATTACAAGCTAAGAAGCATGATCTTCAAGATGCTACAAAATGCGAGTCCAAAACAAGTTACAAAGCACATATAGGAGCCACCGCCGTCCTGCTCATCACCTACATATATATAGAGATGGTGAACTTGGATACTCAGTGAATGGTACAAGTAATAAAGGGTTTTGCATGAATAATATCCAAGATCCTTATCGAACGACACACATTATATCTTGCACAAAATCAAAGGCAAAACAAGTTCATCTAACAAGTCTTTCAAGCTTCATCAATCAAAGTCTTTCAAGGCTTTCACGTTTCAAGGGGTGACATTAACAAAGGTTGTGCTACAAATGCTTATAGTCCCCTAGCACGTACGAACTTTCAAGGTTGTACTACAATTGCTTATAGTCCCCTAGCACGTACGGACTTTCAAGGTTATAATCCAAAACAAGGCTAACACTTGATATACAAAGTAGGGATAATCACTCATGCTTAGCGAATACTTTTCCAAAACAAGCAAAGCAAGTCTTTAACAAAACTTTATAACATAACTTTATTAAAAATACCACTCACATAGTTCTTCAATGTCGGGGTCAAGCGAGAGTCCAAGTCCTACAAACACATGGCAAAGTCTATTGAATGCACTTTCAAACAAACTTTACATGAATGCAAACGATCTCGACATTCCTCAAAACTGAGTCGAACCAAAACAAAACACTGTTCCTCATCTCGGGAAAACATAATGGGCACCAACCAGATCTTGGCCGAGGTCCCATACCTCCTTGCCGAGGTGTGGTCCCGATGGCCACATTCAAGGAAATGAAGTCGGGAAAATCTGGGTTTCCCTTTCTTGAAGAACATGGATGCAAAGATCATAACTTATCATTACAAAATCTGAGATTTCATGCTATGAATTCAAAAACATGGACCTAGGTACCCAAACTCGAAGATTTCATGAAAACAAATACAAAAACATGAATCTCGATGCAAGCTTTCAGATCAAACAAGGCTTCTATTCAAGAACACATGAATATCACTTTCTCTTTCTAAAACCAAACTTTAAATCGATGCATGGTTTGCAAATCAGATTCGATCATGCAATGCAGCTAGATGATCAATAAGAACAACAAGAGTATATTAAGATTCTAACCTCAAGACACGAATCTAACAGCTCAAGATGTAAAGATCAAGCTTGGAAAATCTATCCCTCCTCTAATAACACCTTCTCCCTCTTCTAGAGCTTCTCTCTCCTCAAGAACAAAGACATATAGCAAATGATACATTTCTAGGTCTGCTGGCTAACTTAACACTCAGCTGGGACACGTGGCACTACCGGGTTGGTTCTCCTCAAAAAGGTGGCTAAGTGAAAAGACAAGACCATGGCAAAATGTGTTCTACAAGCAAGATGGCATAGGCACTCCGGCAGGTAATGATCTCGGCTAATAACAAGGCATCGGCAAGTGAGGGAACAATGATCTCGGCTAGGAAGGACAACACTTGACTAAGCTGTGCCACACCTTGGCCTAGATGTGCCACACCTTGGTCTAAGTCATACCACTCCAGGACAAGATCACTTAGGTGCAAAGGTAACATCTCGGCCTAGATAATACACATCTCAGCCTTGGTGATGAACACCTTGGCCTAGATAATGACATCTCGGCCAATATGTCAGGGCGAAGGTGGAAGTCAAACAAAGTGGTTCCAAGATAATTCTAGACTGAAGACGACCTCGTCTAGACTCACACCAAGCAAGGTACAAAACATGCAAGAAACACTTAAGCAAAACAAATCAAGGTTTGCAAAATGCAACATATCAAGACAAGATCATGTAATATATGCAAGCATGACTAGAGTAGAGTGAGGGTTGATACATCCTACCCTTTTTAAACAAGTTTGGTCCCCAAACTTAAATTACCTTGCTCTACAAATAACCTCGGATGACGGATTTTCATTTCTTCTTCCATTTCCCATGTAGCATCCTTGCCGTAATGCTCTTTCCATTCAATTTTCACCATTGGTATCGATTTGTTTCTTAATTGTTTCACTTGTCTGTCAATAATTTTTATCGGCTTCTCCTCGTAGCCTAAATCTTCACTAACCACAATCCCAGAATAATCAATTACATGCAGTGGATCCCGAATATACCTCCTCAATATCGAAATATGGAACACATTGTGAACTTGACTTAGTTCCGGTGGTAAAGCCAGTCTATAGGCAGCTGGGTTAACCTTCTCAAGTATTTCAAACACCCCGATGTAACGAGATGCTAACTTATCTTTCTTCCCAAATCTGCAAGTTCCTTTCATTGGTGAAACCTTCAGGAATACATGATCCCCAACTTCAAATTCCAACTCTCTTCTTCTCTGGTCGGCATAGCTCTTCTGTCGACTTTGAGTAGTTTTGATCATTTGTCGAATGAGCTTAATCTTCTAGGTTGTAACTTGAACCAGCTCAGGGCCAATCAAAGCTTTATCTCCTACTTCAGTCCAATATATCGGTGATCTGCACTTCCTTCCATACAAAGCTTCGTACGGTGCCATGCTGATGCTAGCTTGGTAACTGTTGTTGTAAGCGAATTCTACTAACGGTAGATGTACTTCCCAACTTCCCTTGAAATCTAACATACATAGTTTGAGCATATCTTCGAGTATCTGAATCGTTCTCTCTGTTTGTCCATCGGTCTGGGGATGAAAAGCTGTGCTAAACTTCAACTCGGTTCCCAAGGCTCTTTGTAAACTCTGCCAAAATCTAGAAAAAAACTTCGGGTCTCGGTCTGACACAATGGACATCGGCACTCCATGAAGTCTCACAATCTCATTCATATACAATACAGCAAGTCGGTCAGCATTGAATGTGGCTTGAACAAGTAAGAAGTGTTCTGACTTAGTTAGTCTGTCAACGATAACCCAAATCGAATTCATACCCTTCTGCGTCCTCGGCAAGCTAACAACAAAATCCATGGAGATGTGCTCCCATTTCCACTCAGGAATCGGCAAAGGTCGAAGTAGTCCTACTGGCCTCTGGTGTTCTGCTTTCA
Source organism: Camellia sinensis (assembly GCF_055761805.1). Taxonomy (NCBI): domain Eukaryota; kingdom Viridiplantae; phylum Streptophyta; class Magnoliopsida; order Ericales; family Theaceae; genus Camellia; species Camellia sinensis. The sequence continues at coordinate 70,555,466 of NC_138973.1, read as the reverse complement.
CTTGTTAACAATGTAAACACTGGGATACGAACTCGGCTATTTCTCTTTTCATATTCGGCCACCAAAAGGTTTGTTTCACATCTTGATACATCTTAGTGTTCCCTGGATGAACAGCAAATCTGGAACCATGAGATTCCTACAGAATCTTCCTTTTCAACTCCGGGATGTCGGCCACGCACAATCTTCCTTCAAACTTAAGCACCTGACCTTCAATAGTGTACCCTGATCTCGGCTTAGTGACAATCTCATCGGCAACTTTCTTGAAGAATCCGTCTTCCATTTGTCTGGCCTTCACTTCCTCTATAACGGTCGGCTCCACTAAAATCATGGTTAAGCATGCCAGACTTCCAACTGATTTTCTGCTCAATGCATCGGCTACTAAGTTTGCTTTACCTGGGTGATACTGAATTTGCATGTAGTAGTCTTTCAACAACTCAAGCCATCTTCTCTGTCTTAAATTTAACTCCTTCTGAGTGAATAAGTACTTTAAACTCTGATGGTCTGTGAAAACTTGACAAGAAGTCCCACACAAGTGATGTCGCCAAATCTTCAAAGCAAACACCACGGCTGCTAGCTCTAAATCATGGATAGGATAATTCTTTTCGTGAGGTTTCAACTGACAAGATGCGTACGCTATAACCTTACCGCCTTGCATTAATACACAACCTAAACCCTTGTGTGAAACATCACTATAGATCTGAAATTCTTCTTTGTCTGAAGGTAGTATAAGTATCGGTGCTGTACCAACCTCGTCTTTAACTCCCGAAAAGCTGATTCCCTATCCTCGGTCCATTCATATGCCACTCCTTTCTGAGTTAGTTGTGTCAGTGGTACTGCGACCCTTGAGAAATCCTTCACAAACTTCCTGTAATAGCCGACCAAACCCAGAAAGCTACGAACCTCGGACATATTAGTTGGCGTCGGCCAATTCACGACGGCTTCAATCTTACTTGGATCAACAGAGATTCCTTCTTCATTCATCACATGGCCCAAAAATGAAATGTTGGAAAGCCAAAATTCACACTTGCTAAGCTTGGCATATAATTTCCTGTCTCATAGGATCTGTAAGGCTAGTCTCAAATGCTGCCCATGCACATCACCACTCTTGGAATAGATCAGTATGTCGTCAATGAAAACAACCACGAACTCGTCTAGGTACGGCTTAAAAACTTTGTTCATCAAATCCATGAATGTTGCAGGAGCGTTGGTGTCATGACCCGAACCCGCCCCTATGGGTTAAGGACATAACCGGCCAGCAATCTTGAGATTACCTACGGCCTCAGACCAAAACGGACATGACTTGTCAGAGTAAAGGGGCCAAACGGAAGCAATAAATAAAAACTTTGTCCATAGAGCCGTGCTTATATGCACATTAACAGACCATATTCCGTTACGTTAATAACCCACATCAAAAGTACAGTTCTACAAAATTCATTACAGACAGGATCATCCAAAACGAGTCAACCTATGACAGACTATTTACAGATATACATAAAGTCCTTGCCGGCAAGACAAAATATAATTACATAGCAAAAAGGCAAGGGTAGGTCTCAAGAGTGAGACGCAAGGCTGACTTCCGCAAAACTCGGATGTTTTCCTAGCAGACTTCACTGGGGCTGGGTTTGGACTTCCCTTGGCTCACCTACAAACACATGAATGAGCGTGAGCGATAACCCAGTGAATAATATCAAATATGACAGTTACATAACAATGTAGAACAACATGTTCCAAACGGCCTTTGGCCCAATTCACATTTCTACTTAACATGTATATTATATATATACTTATACAAAATTTAGATCAAGTGACTGTAGTTCCAACGTGTTGGCCTTTGGCCCATTCAAGTTTCTGTTCTTGTCAAAACGGCCTCCGGCCCATTCATTTATGTCAAACGGCCTTCGGCCCATCCATTTATGTCAAAACGGCTTTTAGCCCATTCATTTACGTCAAAACGGCCTTCAGCCCACTCATTCATGACAGAACGACCTTCGGTCCATTCATATTTATCTAAACGACCTTTGGTCCATTCATATACATCAAAACGACCTTCGGTCCATTCATTCTTATCAAAACGACCTTCGGTCCATTCATATTCATCTAAACGACCTTTGGTCCATTCATATACATCCAAACGACCTTCGGTCCATTCATTCTTATCAAAACGACCTTCGGTCCATTCATTCTTATCAAAACGACCTTCGGTCCATTCATTCTTGTCAAAAGGACCTTTGGTCCATTCATTGATCCCTGTCAAACTTTTGTCCACAATCCCAATTAACAACCCATAAAGTTTATAAGGGAATAACAATTGGACATTGACAAGCTTTCAAATATTGATATTACTCACAGTGATCGGCTTGTGGATTCGCCCTGGAGCTTGACCCTACACATTCCATGCACACAAAAGGGTCATTAATAATCCAATCCGTCCTTTAATTCACATATTCCTCTTTAGGCTTTATTCTTATCTCATTAACTCATTTATAATGTTTAACACACGCCTAAGAGTGATTACAAGTGAAAGAGAACGGAAAACGAAACACAGAACGCATGAACAAAATTCCAGAAATTAGGGTCCCCGCTCGAGCGTGTACTTACCCGCTCGAGCGGACCCTTAAGGCCTGCAAAAGTACTGGTTGCATGAAAAATGCGCTCGAGCATGGAATAGAGCGCTCGAGCTGAAGGCCTGTCTACAAAACTCCACGCTCGAGCGTGAGGTGTCCCGCTCGAGCGGACATCCAACTCTGCAAAAGTGCTGGGAGCACGATTTTCCCGCTCGAGTGGCCATTACCCCGCTCGAGCGGACATCAAAATTCTGGGTTTCCCAGATTGTGTTCTTGAGCTCCAAATCGGTTTTCCAGCTACAATACTTGCATGCAATGGCTCAAATTACACATTTACACATGCTAACATGCTACTAATACAAGATTACAACACCAGGAAGCTCAATTTCATGATTTATCTACATGCATGTCCCAAAATATCTCAAACCCATCAACAACATGCTCAAATTCAAACATTCAAGACTTATACTCCCATGATTTGTACATGCATGTGGGAGATGCTCATCATTCTCAACTTAGATGGTACAAATGGCGATTACAACATGAGTTTCAACCAAAACTCTACATGAATCATGTGTTTCAAGCTCAAACATGCAGATTCAAAGTAATTTCTTACATGCATGAGTTCCAAGACTTCAAACTCAACAAAAATCAACTTATTACATGCTCTTTAACATTCTATCAACTTTGAACTTACAAATTACAAACAAGAGTCCATGAATTCACTTACTTAAGAGCTTCAACCCTCAAGCTCTAGCCAAATCTTGAGCTAGATCTTCAAATTCCCAAGTCTTGAGCCCAAATTACACAAGTCTCTCCCTTTCTCTCTCTACAACCGGCCCTCTCTTCTCTTCTTTGAGTTTAATATCAGTCAAAATGAGGCTAGGGAGGGAGAGATTGAGTGTTTAAAGCTTGACAACAAAATCCACTAAAGCCAAGATTATAATAATAAAGTAGTTGGGCTCTAATTCATCAATTTAATCGGTTTAATCTAACCCGAATCAATTTTCAATTAAATTTCACCGCAGGCTCTAAAAATTATGCCAATCACAACGGCGTAATCAATTTCGGGTTCTGTGGCCAATAAGGCCTCCAATTTAATTTCCGAAGCAGTAAAATCAAACAGATATTCCTACGGTGAACAGATAGAAATTCAAAACCACATATTTTCACATAATGGCATACAAAACCATGCTAAACACATAACCATAAACAACTTAAGGACCAATTAGCATGATACAGAACAGGGATGTCACAGTCTTCCCCCCTTTAGGAAGTTTGGTCCTCCAAACTTAATTTACCTTCGTCGGGAAACAAATGTGGATAGCGTAGTCGCATTTCTTCCTCTTTTTCCCACGTAGCATCCGTCCCATAGTGTTCCTTCCATTCTACTTTCACCATTGGGATGGACTTGTTTCTCAATTCTTTCACTTGTCGGTCAACGATTCTTTCCGGCCATTCAGCATATTGCATATTTTCATCAATAGCAACCCGGTGATAATCAATCACATGCAACGGGTCTCGGAGGTAACCCCTCAACATTGACACATGAAACACATTGTGGATTTGCTCAAATCCCGGTGGCAAAGCAACCCGGTAGGCAACTGGACCAAGCCTTTCCAAAATCTGGAACGGCCCAACGTAGCGGGGCGACAACTTGCCCTTTTTCCCAAACCTGACTTGGCCTTTCATTGGAGAAACACGGATGAACACATGGTCGCCGACCTCATACTCAAGAGGTCTTCTCCAGACGTATGCATAACTCTTCTGTCGGTCTTGGGCTGTTTTGAGCCTTTGCCGAATAGTTTTGATCTTTTCAGAGGTGTCTTATACAATTTCAGGCCCAAGCAAAGCTCTGTCCCCGACCTCCGTCCAACAAATAGGTGATCTACACCTCCTACCATACAAAGCCTCGTATGGTGCCATACCGATGCTGGAGTGGAAGCTGTTATTATAAGCAAACTCTGCAAGCGGCAAATAGTCTTCCCAACTCCCCTGAAAATCCAAAGCACACATGCGAAGCATATCTTCCAAAGTTTGTATCGTTCGTTCTGACTGGCCATCTGTCCGTGGGTGGAATGCAGTACTGAACCTTAGTTCTGTTCCCATAGCTTCTTGCAAACTTTTCCACAATCTAGATACAAATTTCGGATCCCTATCTGACACAATGGACACCGGAACTCCGTGTAACCGGACAATTTCATCAACATAAATAGTAGCCAATCGGTAAGCAGTAAATGTAGTTTTGACAGGCAGAAAATGTGCAAATTTAGTCAGTCTATCAACTACAACCCAAACAGAATCCATACCTTGGGAAGTCCGAGGTAGGCCAACAACGAAATCCATAGTCACATGTTCCCACTTCCACTCAGGAATAGAGAGAGGTTGAAGTAGACCGCCTGGTTTCTGATGTTCAGCCTTAACTTGCTGACACTGAAGGCACTTGGACACATATTCTGCAATCTCTTTCTTCATTTTAGGCCACCAATAGGTTTGTTTCAAATCCCGATACATTTTATTGTTACCCGGATGCATAGCAAATACGGATCTGTGGGCTTCATCTAAAACCCTCTTCCATAACTCCGGAATATCTGGGACACATATTCGGTTTTGAAATTTCAACATTCCATTCTCGACAATGAACTCTGCTTTTGGGCTTACTTCAAATTCATCAATTGCCTTTCTGAGGAACTCATCTTCTTTCTGTTTCTGCTTGGTTTCATCAATAATTGCCGGTTCGGCTGTAATGGCGGCTATCAATCCGCCCTGTTCACATACCACCACTTCAATTTCAGACTTTTCAAAGTCTTGCAAAATCTCCCTTTGTTCAGTAAGCAAACAAGCCATACTCTCTGCTGATTTTCTGCTCAAGGCATCAGCCACTGTATTAGCTTTCCCGGGGTGGTACTGAATCTCTAGGTCGTAGTCTTTTATCAGTTCTAGCCATCTTCTCTGACGCATATTCAACTCCTTCTGCGTGAAGAAGTATTTCAGGCTCTTATGATCCGTGTAGACTTCACACTTTGCCCCATACAGATAATGCCGCCAAATTTTCAAGGCAAAAACAACTGCGGCCAATTCTAAGTCATGTGTTGGATAGTTCTTCTCATGTGGCCTCAACTGTCGGGAGGCGTAAGTAATAACCTTTCCGTTCTGCATTAACACACAACCCAAACCCTTATAAGATGCGTCACTGAAAATCACAAAATTTTCCGTACCTGAAGGCAGTGTCAAAATTGGTGCAGTGGTCAATCTTGTCTTCAATTCCTGAAAGGCTGATTCTCTTTCACTATTCCACTCAAATGGTTGTCCTTTACGTGTCAATTGGGTAAGAGGCACAACTAATTTCGAAAAGTCCTTTACAAACCTCTTGTAGTACCCAGCCAAACCCATAAAACTGCGAACTTCTGTCACATTAGTTGGTGTAGGCCAATTCACAATTGCTTCTATTTTCTGCGGGTCCACCGAAATTCCTTCCTTGTTAATCACATGCCCTAAGAAAACAACCTCATCCAACCAAAATTCACATTTCTTTAATTTAGCAAATAGTTTTCTTTCCCGAAGTATTTGTAGAACAGTCCTCAAATGATGTTCATGTTCAAGTCTATCTTTAGAGTATATTAAAATATCATCGATGAAGACAACAACAAACTCATCAAGGTAGGTTTTAAAAATTCTATTCATTAAGTCCATAAATGCTGCCGGAGCATTAGTCACTCCAAATGGCATAACAAGAAACTCAAAATGACCATACCTCGTTCTGAATGCGGTTTTCTCAACATCCTCTGCTTTAACCTTCAGCTGATGATACCCGGATCTCAAATCAACCTTAGAAAACACCTGTGATCCCTGCAACTGGTCAAATAAGTCATCAATACGGGGTAGGGGGTATTTGTTCTTCACTGTTACCTTATTCAAGTCCCGATAATCGATGCACAGGCGCAAAGTACCATCTTTCTTCTTTACAAACAACACTGGTGCACCCCAAGGTGAAGTGCTAGGCCGGATAAACCCTTTATCAAGAAGGTCCTGCAACTGTTCCTTTAGTTCTTTCATTTCGGCGGTAGCCATTCTGTAGGGAGTTTTAGAAATAGGTTGGGTGCCTGACACAGTTTCAATGGTAAACTCGATCTCCCTGTCTACCAATTCCCTTGGTAATTCATTCGGAAACACATCTGGAAATTCTTTAACAATAGGAATATTATTCAATTCAACATTCTCAGATTGTTCAGACAACACATAGCACAAATAACCCTGGCACCCTTTCCTAATCAGTTTACATGCTTTCATTGCGGATATCAAATACGGTGGAGGCACTACCCCATTACCCACAAACACAATCTCTTTCTGTTCTGGGGGTTTAAATACAACCCTCTTTGTCACACAATCTATAGTGGCACAATATTTGGTCAACCAATCCATGCCCAAAATTACATCGAAGTGTCTAAAGTTTAAGGGCAACAAATCTACGTATAGGGTAGTATCCTCAATATGCATGTCACAAACCCGATATATATAGTCACATAACACAGATTCCCCCGATGGAGCAGACACACATAACAAATATGGCAATAACTCTAGGGGTCTATTCAGTCTAGATGCAAATGCATATGTCACAAATGAGTGCGTCGATCCAGAATCAATTAATACAAAGGCATCCTGATTACATATTGAAATAGCACCTGAGACAACGACATTGGCGTTCCGTGTATCGCCCGGAACGAGTGCAAACACTCTCCCCTGTCTCACTGTATCCCCAGTAGTAGCAGATCTCAAAGTGTTTCCCGGCTTTGGGATCGATGCAGCGGAGCTAGCAGCTATCTTCCCACTATTCTGATTACAATCTCGGGCTATATGCCCTTGTTTTCCACACTTAAAACAGGCTCCCGATGCACGGTAACAGACTCCACGGTGCCTTTTGCTACAAATGTTGCACATGGGAGCTGTGTCTCGGGAAGAACTTGAAGTAGTTGAGGAGCCCGTGTTTTGCTTTTTCAGAAATTTCTTCTTCGAAAAGAAGCCTTGTCTTTTGTTGCCTTTCCATTTGGTTGTTGGCTTAGCTTGTCTAGCTATGTTAGCCTCTGATATGATGGCCCGGTCAAGCACTCCGATGTAGGTCTCTAACTTCAGGACATTCACTCTCTCTAGGATATCACTTCGGAGTCCACCTTCAAAATGCCTTGCCTTCTTATAATCAGTGTCAATTACGTGTGGTGCAAACCTGGTCAACTCAGTAAATTTGGCCTCATACTCAGCTACAGTCATGCTGTCTTGCTTGAGTTCCATGAACTCTGCCACTTTCCTATCCCGGACACACTGCGGAAAGTACTTGTCATAGAATATTTCCAAAAATTTTGCCCAATCAACATCTCTGTGGTTTTCCCTCATCAACATCCACCATCTTCTCGCTTCATCTTCTAGCATAAAGGTGGCTAGAAGCATTTTCTGTGTATCCGAGCACAGAAACACCTCAAACAGTTTTTCGATCCCAAGAACCCAAGCCTCAGCTTTCAAGGGTCCAGTCCGCCATGGAACTGTGGTGGTTTCATTTTCTTGAATTCCTTGGTGAGAGCGATTATCCGATCATCATTTTGATTATCTGGAACAGGTGGTGCCGGAGGTGGAGGTGGCGGGTGTGGTTGCTGCCACTGTTGTTGCCACTCCTGTTGCTGTCTCAAAGCTTCTGCCATTTCCTGTATCAGTCTTTCCATTCTGTCCAGTCTGGCAGTAGAAGATTCCTCTATCTCATCACCTCTGGTTCTCACCATCTGATTAAACTTGCATTATATTTCATACAAAAGGTACACAAGCACGCATACACTAAGGAGCACATATTTCCAGATAATTTGCAATGCAAGTAGTTCACAACTTACACATATAATTATTCATAACAAAACATTTAATTTGCAAACTCGTACTTATCACATGAATGCATCCTAGATCTTATCTAGATGCTTATTGCTCTTTTTGGACAAGTGTGTGAGTTATTAACTCGTGCTCTGATACCACTCTGTCATGACCCGAACCCGCCCCTATGGGTTAAGGACATAACCAGCCAGCAATCTTGAGATTACCTACGGCCTCAGACCAAAACATACATGACTTGTCAGAGTAAAAGGGCCAAACGGAAGCAATAAATAAAAACTTTGTCCATAGAGCTGTGCTTATATGCACATTAACAGACCATATTCCGTTACGTTAATAACCCACATCAAAAGTACAGTTCTACAAAATTCATTACAGACAGGATCATCCAAAACGAGTCAACCTATGACAGACTATTTACAGATATACATAAAGTCCTTGCCGGCAAGACAAAATATAATTACATAGCAAAAAGGCAAGGGTAGGTCTCAAGAGTGAGACGCAAGGTTGACTTCCGCAAAACTTGGATGTTTTCCTAGCAGACTTCACTGGGGCTGGGTTTGGACTTCCCTTGGCTCACCTACAAATACATGAATGAGCGTGAGCGATAACCCAGTGAATAATATCAAATATGACAGTTACATAACAATGTAGAACAACATGTTCCAAACGGCCTTTGGCCCAATTCACATTTCTACTTAACATGTATATTATATATATACTTATACAAAATTTAGATCAAGTGACTGTAGTTCCAACGTGCTGGCCTTTGGCCCATTCAAGTTTCTGTTCTTGTCAAAACGGCCTCCGGCCCATTCATTTATGTCAAACGGCCTTCGGCCCATCCATTTATGTCAAAACGGCTTTTAGCCCATTCATTTACGTCAAAACGGCCTTCAGCCCACTCATTCATGACAGAACGACCTTCGGTCCATTCATATTCATCTAAACGACCTTTGGTCCATTCATATACATCAAAACGACCTTCGGTCCATTCATTCTTATCAAAACGACCTTCGGTCCATTCATATTCATCTAAACGACCTTTGGTCCATTCATATACATCCAAACGACCTTCGGTCCATTCATTCTTATCAAAACGACCTTCGGTCCATTCATTCTTATCAAAACGACCTTCGGTCCATTCATTCTTGTCAAAAGGACCTTTGGTCCATTCATTGATCCCTGTCAAACTTTTGTCCACAATCCCAATTAACAACCCATAAAGTTTATAAGGGAATAACAATTGGACATTGACAAGCTTTCAAATATTGATATTACTCACAGTGATCGGCTTGTGGATTCGCCCTGGAGCTTGACCCTACACATTCCATGCACACAAAAGGGTCATTAATAATCCAATCCGTCCTTTAATTCACATATTCCTCTTTAGGCTTTATTCTTATCTCATTAACTCATTTATAATGTTTAACACACGCCTAAGAGTGATTACAAGTGAAAGAGAACGGAAAACGAAACACAGAACGCATGAACAAAATTCCAGAAATTAGGGTCCCCGCTCGAGCGTGTACTTACCCGCTCGAGCGGACCCTTAAGGCCTGCAAAAGTACTGGTTGCATGAAAAATGCGCTCGAGCGTGGAATAAAGCGCTCGAGCTGAAGGCCTGTCTACAAAACTCCACGCTCGAGCATGAGGTGTCCCGCTCGAGCGGACATCCAACTCTGCAAAAGTGCTGGGAGCACGATTCTCTCACTCGAGCGGCCATTACCCCGCTCGAGCGGACATCAAAATTCTGGGTTTCCCAGATTGTGTTCTTGAGCTCCAAATCGATTTTCCAGCTACAATACTTGCATGCAATGGCTCAAATTACACATTTACACATGCTAACATGCTACTAATACAAGATTACAACACCAGGAAGCTCAATTTCATGATTTATCTACATGCATGTCCCAAAATATCTCAAACCCATCAACAACATGCTCAAATTCAAACATTCAAGACTTATACTCCCATGATTTGTACATGCATGTGGGAGATGCTCATCATTCTCAACTTAGATGGTACAAATGGCGATTACAACATGAGTTTCAACCAAAACTCTACATGAATCATGTGTTTCAAGCTCAAACATGCAGATTCAAAGTAATTTCTTACATGCATGAGTTCCAAGACTTCAAACTCAACAAAAATCAACTTATTACATGCTCTTCAACATTCTATCAACTTTGAACTTACAAATTACAAACAAGAGTCCATGAATTCACTTACTTAAGAGCTTCAACCCTCAAGCTCTAGCCAAATCTTGAGCTAGATCTTCAAATTCCCAAGTCTTGAGCCCAAATTACACAAGTCTCTCCCTTTCTCTCTCTACAACCGGCCCTCTCTTCTCTTCTTTGAGTTTAATATCAGTCAAAATGAGGCTAGAGAGGGAGAGATTGAGTGTTTAAAGCTTGACAACAAAATCCACTAAAGCCAAGATTATAATAATAAAGTAGTTGGGCTCTAATTCATCAATTTAATCGGTTTAATCTAACCCGAATCAATTTTCAATTAAATTTCACCGTAGGCTCTAAAAATTATGCCAATCACAACGGCGTAATCAATTTCGGGTTCTGTGGCCGATAAGGCCTCCAATTTAATTTCTGAAGCAGTAAAATCAAACAGATATTCCTACGGTGAACAGATAGAAATTCAAAACCACATATTTTCACATAATGGCATACAAAACCATGCTAAACACATAACCATAAACAACTTAAGGACCAATTAGCATTATACAGAACAGGGATGTCACAGTTGGTCACTCCGAAAGGCATCACCAAAAATTGGTAGTGGCCATACCTTGTCCGAAAAGCAGTCTTCTCGACATCATCGGCCTTAACCTTCAGCTGATGGTAGCCCGACCTCAGATCAATCTTAGAAAAGACCCGTGCCCCTTGCAGTTGATCAAGTAAATCGTCAATCCTCGGCAATGGATACTTATTCCTAATGGTCACCTTGTTAAGTTCTCTGTAATCAATGCAAAGGCGAAGTGTGCCATCCTTCTTCTTAACAAATAGAACGGTGCTCCCCATGGTGAACTGCTCGGCCTAATGAATCCCTTATCCAACAATTCTTGTAATTGTAGTTTCAGCTCCTTAAGTTCAGCTGGGGCCATTCTATAGGGTGTTTTGGAGATAGGCTGCGTTCCCGACATGATGTCAACGGAAAATTCTATTTCTCTATCGATTAATTGGCCAGGCAATTCATTTGGAAAGACGTCGGGGAATTCTCTAACTACTGGGATGTCGGCTAACTCAACATTTCCATTCAATTCACTTAGTGTACTGCACAGATAACCTTGACACCTCTTTTGGATCAACTTATAGGCTTTCATGGATAAGATTAAGTAAGGTGGGGGTACTACTCCTTTACCTTGGGAAATAACCTCGGCTTGGTTTGGGGGTTTCAGTGTGACACTCTTTGAAACACAGTTAATAGATGCATGATTCGTTACTAACCATTCCATTCCCAATATGACATCAAAGTGAGTCATGCTTAACAGCATTAAATCAACTAATAATTCTACATCCTCAATCACAACAACACACGCCCTATAAATGGATGCAACAATCATAGTTCTCCCAGATGGAGTAGACACATATAACACATAATCAAGGGGTTCTTGTTTTCTATTTAACTTCTCGGCAAATTTAACAGATACGAATGAATGTGTAGAGCTCGAATCAATCAATGTGTATGCATCTTGAGAGCAGATTGGGAGTATACCTGACACGACTATCTCAGCATTCTGAGTGTCTCCCGGTACCAATGCAAAAACTCTGCCCTGTCTCGTCTGAGCCCTTCCGATGTTATTTCTCTGTGCAGAGCCCGAGCTACTCCCATTCTTCCTACCATCATCAGTCCTTGCCTTCAGACAGTCTTTCACGCGATGACCCATTTCGCCACATTCAAAACAGGCTCTTGACGCCCAACGGCAAACTCCAGAATGCGGTTTCCCACAACTTCCACACGTCGGCTTAGCATTACCTTCCTGGTTCGAGTTGCTGGAGCTGCCCGCGTTTGCTTTCTTCTTGGCATTAAACGGAATCTGGCGACTATCATAGTTCTGTCTCTTCCTCTGGCTCTCTCCTGAATTCTGATATCGGTTCAAGTTTGCTTCTGCAAGGATGGCGTTGTCCAATACTCCGACGTAAGTCGGCATGTTAAGCATGTTGGCTCGATCTTGTATCGGCCCATGAAGCCCACTTTCAAACTTCTTGGCTTTTCTATATTCATCATCGACCATGTGGGGCGCATATCTCGCCAGCTCGGTAAAAACACGATCATATTCTGCCACTGTCTTGTTGCCTTGTGTCTGAGTCTGGAACTCTGTGATCTTGCAATCTCAGACACTAAGGGGAAAATGCTTGTTGTAGAACAATTCCAAAAATCTTGCCCAAGTCAAACCTGGGTTACCTTCCCTGGTCATCATCCACCATCTTTGTGCGTCGTTGTCCAACGTGAATGCTGCTAATGACAATTTCTGGGCGTCGGTGCTGGGAAAAATCTCAAATAACTTCTCCATTTCCAAAACCCATGCTTCGGCTTTCATCGGTTCAATACCCCTAGAGAATCTCGGCGGTTTCATCTTCTTAAACTCTCGAATCAGGGCTATGGTGCCGTCCCCATATAAAGCTTGCTGTGGAGGCACTTGCGACGCTGGAGGGGGTGGGGGCGGAACTGCATGTCGGCCGTTTATCTGCTCGGCCTGGGTAGAAGTAGTACTAGCGTCTTGTGGCCTAGGTTGTCTCAACTCACGGACCAAACCTTCGACCAATCTCTCTAACCTGTCCAATCTGTCTTCGGGATGATCTCGGCCAACTGGCGGTCTACCCCTCCTCATGACGCTAGGAGTATGCAAAATGTGACTTTAAAACAAAACGATCAAATAATATGCATGCAAATAACAAATAGTCAGGCCGAGATGATGCACACATTGTCAAGTAGCAAGCAATATGATGCAATTCTAACATCTTTCTAAGGGAAATCCTATGCTCTTTAGGACTCAAAGTGTGCGAATAACGTACTATAAGGAACTTGGCTCTGATACCAATCTGTCACGACCCCATTCCGCCCCTAGTAGAATGGTGCCCTGATGGCCAGTAATCCGAGATTACCAAAGGCCAACTTACAAGAATTCACACACAATCGGAGTATATATATGGGGCTAACGTGTACGGAAACAATAAATTTAGATCTAATTAGTCCGTAAGAGCTGTGCGTAAGTCAAATGAAATGGCATACATCTTTACATAGCTTTACAACTTGGGTACAATAAGATGAAGTACAAAAATATATCATGACCAAAAGGCTTCTCAAGCCATCATATACAAAACACAACGAATTACAAGCTAAGAAGCATGATCTTCAAGATGCTACAAAATGCGAGTCCAAAACAAGTTGCAAAGCACATCTAGGTGCCACTGCCGTCCTGCTCATCACTAACATATATATAGAGAGGGTGAGCTTGGATACTCAATGAACGGTACAAGTAATAAAGGGTTTTGCATGAATAATATCCAAGATCCTTATTGAACGACACACAATGTATCTTGCACAAAATCAAAGGCAAAACAAGTTCATCTAACAAGTCTTTCAAGCTTCATCAATCAAAGTCTTTCAAGGCTTTCACGTTTCAAGGGGTGACATTAACAAAGGTTGTGCTACAAATGCTTATAGTCCCCTAGCACGTACGGACTTTCAAGGTTGTGCTACAATTACTTATAGTCCCTAGCACGTACGGACTTTCAAAGGTTATGCTACAAATGCTTATAGTCCCCTAGCACGTACGGACTTTCAAAGGTTGTGCTACAAATGCTTATAGTCCCCTAGCACGTACGGACTTTCAAAGGTTGTGCTACAAATGCTTATAGTCACCTAGCACGTACGGACTTTCAAAGATTGTACTACAAATGCTTATAGTCCCCTAGCACGTACGAACTTTCAAGGTTGTAATCCAAAACAAGGCTAACACTTGATATACAAAGTAGGGATAATCATTCATGCTTAGCAAATACTTTTCCAAAACAAGCAAAGCAAGGCTTTAACAAAACTTTATAACAAAACTTTATTAAAAATACCACTCACATAGTTCTTCAACGTCGGGGTCAAGCGAGAGTCCAAGTCCTACAAACATATGGCAAAGTCTATTGAATGCACTTTCAAACAAACTTTACATGAATGCAAACGATCTCGGCATTCCTCAAAACTGAGTCGAACCAAAACAAACACTGTTCCTCATCCCGGGAAAACATAATGGGCACCAACCAGATCTTGGCCAAGGTCCCACACCTCCTTACCGAGGTGTGGTCCCAATGGCCACATTCAAGGAAATGAAGTCTGGAAAATCTGGGTTTCCCTTTCTTGAAGAACATGGATGCAAAGATCATAACTTATCATTACAAAATCTGAGATTTCATGCTATGAATTCAAAAACATGGACCTGGGTACCCAAACTCGAAGATTTCATGAAAACAAACACAAAAACATGAATCTTGATGCAAGCTTTCGGATCAAACAAGGCTTCTATTCAAGAACACATGAATATCACTTTCTCTTTCTAAAACCAAACTTTAAATCGATGCATGGTTTGCAAATTAGATTCGATCATGCAATGCAGCTAGATGATCAATAAGAACAACAAGAGTAGATTAAGATTCTAACCTCAAGACACAAATCTAACGGCTCAAGGTGTGAAGATCAAGCTTGGAAAATCTATCCCTCCTCTAAGAACTCCTTCTCCCTCTTCTAGAGCTTCTCTCTCCTCAAGAACAAAGACATATAGCAAATGATACATTTCTTGGTCTACTGGCTGACTTAACACTCAGCTGGGACACATGGCACTACCGGGTTGGTTCTCCTCAGAAAGGTGGCTGAGTGAAAAGACAAGACCATGACAAAATGTGTTCTACAAGCAAGATGGCATAGGCACTCCGGCAGGTAATGATCTCGGCTAATAACAAGGCATCGGCAAGTGAGAGACCAATGATCTCGGCTAATAACAAGGCATCGGCAAGTGAGGAAACAATGATCTCGGCTAATAACAAGGCATCGGCAAGTGAGGGAACAATGATCTCGGCTAGGAAGGACAACACTTGACTAAGTTGTGCCACACCTTGGCCTAGATGTGCCACACCTCGGTCTAGGTCATACCACTCTAGGACAAGATCACTTAGGTGCAAAGGTAACATCTCGGCCTAGATAATACACATCTCGGCCTTGGTGATGAACACCTCGGCCTAGATAATGACATCTCGGCCAATATGTCAGGGCGAAGGTTGAAGTCAAACAAAGTGGTTCCAAGATAATTCTAGACTGAAGACGACCTCGGCTAGACTCACACCAAGCAAGGTACAAAACATGCAAGAAACACTTAAGCCAAACAAATCAAGGTTTGCAAAATGCAACATATCAAGACAAGATCATGTAATATATGCAAGCATGACTAGAGTAGAGTGAGGGTTGTTACATTAGAACTTCCAAGCAAAATTCTGCTTGGATCCCATTATCATTAATGGGCATTTTTACTTGAAAAGATACCCCAAAAGCAATGATCCCATAAATTGCTGTTGGATGACTGTCTGCCTTTCTAATTTTTGTAAATGCACTTTGCTTCTGGCCTCTGTTTTAGTTATCTAGTGGGGCTTTCCCTAGCTTGTGTACATATATATATATATATATATATATATATATATATTTGTATCATGAGTTTTGGTTTTTGAAGTAAATGAGTTGTGTTGGCAATTTTTATTTTTATTTTTATTTATTATTATTATTTTTTAACTGAGTGTCCAAATTAGATTGCTAATTAGTATCTTGTTTACTTTTTTGGTAATGCCCTTCTTTTATGGAATTATTTTTATTTTTTCTATCTTTTATGTTGTGTTTGATTGAGAGATTTGAGAAGGGATTGGGAAATAGAAAGAAAAAAGATGTGTGAAACTAGATGAAATGTAGGTATATTTTATTCTTATTTCACTTATATTTTCTCTTTTCCTTTGTAAATCCCTTCCCAAATCCTCCAACTAAACACAACTAAAAGATTGGGAGTCCTCTTTATTTAGGTTGTACATTATCAATACAATTTTAATTCTACTGCCAATCCAAAAAAAAAAAAAGTATAAAATTGATATTGGAGTCGTACACACCTTTATTAGCCAAAACATCTACAACATAGAAGATGAGAAGCTATACTATTCTTCTCTCTTTCATGCATACGTACATTACCAGTTAATTTTGAACTTCCCAAATTATATTAAGCATGGCTTACTAAAAATTTTCCAACCCTTTTGTGTGGCTTTTCACATGTACTATTTGTAAGTTTTCTAAGTCAAACTATATTTTTCATTGAACTGAACAAAGAATACATCACTCACTTATGTAGAATGCTAAATCCTAGTCCTAAACAAAATACATCACTGATATAGAATGCTATTAGATATAGAACACTAACACTAATTTCTAATCCTAAGAGGACAAGGAAAACGGAGAACACTATATTCTCACACCCCCACTCAAACTCAAGGTGTTTTAGCAGAAAACACTGAGAGTTTGTTAAGAAAAAACTAAAACCAAGCAGTGGTGTGAGTCTTGGTGAAAAAATCAGCAAGTTACAGAGTTGAAGAAACAAAAGGAAGCGAGATAACGCTAGACTGTAGATGCTGACGGATGAAGTGACAATCAATCTCAATATGCTTTGTTCATTCATGAAAGATAGTGTTATGAGCAATTTGAATAACACTTCGGTTGTCACAATAGAGAGAGGTCAGGGAAGACTGAGGGACACCTAAGTCAGATAGGAGACCACGAAGCCAGACAATTTCAGTAGTAGCATGAGCCATAGCACGATACTCAGTTTCGGTAGTAGAATGGGCAACAACAGTTTGTTTTTTGCTCTTTCAAGAAATCAGGGAATCACCAAGAAACATACAGAAACCAGAAGTAGATTTACGATCATTAACATCACCAGCCTAATCAGCATCAGCATAGGCCACCAAATCTAACGAAGAAGTAGAAGAGAATAGCAAGCCCTGAAAGATAGTATTGCAAAGATAGCGAAGAATTCGAAGCAAAGCAACCCAATGTGTAGAGCGAGGAGCAGAAACAAACTGATTAACCACATGGGCAGCATAAGCAAGATCAGGACGAGTAACTGTCAGATAGACTAAACAACCCACAAGCTCGCGATATAACGTAGGATCGTCTAGAGGAACACCATCAGTAATGTTAAGCTTCACATTAAGCTTAATGGGAGTATCAGAAAACTTAGTGTCAGTAAGTCTGGCACGATGGATAACCTCGTTGGCTAACCTCGTTGGCATACTTAGCTTGGGATAGAAAGTAACCCTTGGGAGAAGAAGCCACCATAATACCAAGAAAATACCGCAATGGTCCCAGATCCTTCATTTCGAAGGTGCGGAAAAAATGATGCTTGACCTCAGAGATAGTAGTAGAGTCAGAGCTAGTGATGATTATATCATCCACATATAGTAAGAGAGCAACAAAACCAGTCGAGGTATGTCTCAGAAATAAAGTAGAGTCGGAAGCAGAAGGATGAAACCCAAGCTTGGTAACATCAGTCTGAAAGCGATCATACCAAGCACGAGGAGACTGCTTCAGACCATACAGAGCACGCCAAAGACGACAAACTTGGCCAAATGAATGGTGAAGACTAGGGAGAGGACGCATGTAAACCTCTTCAGTGAGATGGCCATTAAGAAAAGCATTCTTAGCATCCATCTGATAAAGAGGCTAAGAACGAATAGTAGCGACAGAGATCAAAGTACGAACAATAGTCATTTTGAAAATAGGAGCAAACATCTCTCGGAAATCAGCCCTCTGGTTTTATCTCTTTAAGTCGCAAGTCATGACTTCCTCTGTTTCTTCTGTGTTCGTCTGGTTCGAGCGAAGGTCTCGAGTTGTCTTTCGTCTGGTCATCTGGTTCTTCTCTCTGGTTCTCTGCCTCGCGACCTATTTGTGAAAACCCTAGCCTTTGGTTCGTGATCTGTCACTGGACTCGTGAAGTTGAGTCGTCGTCATCGTTGGTTCTCTCCTACTTCACTTCGCGCGATCGAAGAGCTGTCTATGCTAGCTGCTCCAGAGTCTACTTCAACTTTTATCTTTCTCTCTCTCCCTCTCCCTCTCTCTCTCTCTCTGTGTCTCTGTGTGTGTGGTTCGAAGTTGACCTACTCTTGTCTTTCATGACTTGGTCTTGAAATTATCAGTTCTTCTTTATTCTTCTAAGTTCCTGATTATTATACTTTGGCCCCTCAGATTATTTTTTTTTTTGTTGGTTATCACACTTTGCCCCATCTTTTCCTTCTGGTTCATCACTGATATAGAATGCTATTAGATATAGAACACTAACACTAATTCCTAATCCTAAAAGGACAAGGAAAACGGAGAATACTATACACGGTCTTGGGTAGAACTCACCCCAAAAGCGAGCTATTAAGGTGATGGTGCCCTCACGCTTATATGCTTAATATTACTTTAGTACTTAGGCGATGTGGGACTTCGCTTCACACCCTCCCTCACACCCAGCATGCTCACTTGGCAGCACCTGCAGCGTGTAGGCCAGAGACATGCACCCTACCCATCCATGAGTACTCTCGCTCTAATACCATGTAAGTTTTCTAAGTCAAACTGTATATTTCATTGAACTGAACAAAGAATACATCACTGATATAGAATGCTATTAGATATAGAACACTAACACTAATTCTTAATCCTAAAAGGACAAGGAAAATGAAGAACACTATATTCTCACACTATTATGAGTCCTGCGTACGCTTATAGTGTTCATTGTATTGATATATATAGGAGGTGATACAAATATGTAATTTCTCTTGGTCAAAAAGTTGATACTTCCATCTGATCATAGAACAAGCCAGAAGGCCCACCGTTAGGCAGCAAAGCCAGCATCACGGGCCCTTTTGCACCTTGTTCAACAGTCAAGATCCCCCTATGATGGTTGAGGTTTGACAAAGCCAGGACTCACTGCATTTATAGCAATATTAGGATACTACTTTGCCAAAACTCTCGTGTATGCATTGAGAGCGGCCTTGGACATTATGTAAGCCGAAAAATTAACATGCCGTCCTTTGGTTTCCAACAAATCCTCCTTCAAATCCTCAAGATATTTCTTAAGCACCTCCTCCACTTTCTCTTCTGTAAGACTATCAGTACCGCTTAACTCCTTCTTGGCTTTTCATTTAAAACAAGCTGAAATATAATTAAAATGTTGTTATACAAAAGTAGTCAACCAAAAAAATAAAAAAATAAATAAAAATTATGTTATATATATATATATATATATATATTTTCTCTATATGATGGAAAAGTTTTCTTACCTCCAATTGCCCCAAGGTAGAGGAAACATTAACTATTTTGGCAGAGTCTGATAGTTGAAGAAGTGGAATAAGCTCTTCAGTCACTACCTTAGCTTCACTCCATAATAGTTTGTTCCTAGACAAGCTTCTCCCATCTCATAACTTTGCTCAATAAATTTCTCTGCTTTAAGATTTGAACTTACAATCTACATCCAAGTTGGCAATAACAAATTATTTTTAGAGAAATTGATTCATAAACAGAATTTGTACTAGCATATCATCTGTGCTATGCACGGATTGTGTTTGTAATTATCTATATATGTGAATTGTGATTTTTAAATGTTTATTTTTTATTTTTTTATTTTTTAAATGCCTTTTTTTTTTCTTTTTTATATTATATTAAAGTTTAATATTTTGATAATAATCATATGTATTGAACTTTTCAAAGAATTAAATGTCTTTTTTTTATTATTATATTATATTAAAGTTTAATATTTTGATAATAATCATATGTGTTGAACTTTTCAAGAAATTTTTGTTATACTTGTTCTTAATGCATTAAAGTGTTATTATGAGGGATAATAATCGTATGTGTTGGGACTTTTCAAGGAATTCATGTGTTGGATTTCAAAGAATTTTTTTTTATGCTTGTTCTTAATGCATTAAAGTGTTATTATGATGGTAAGACTTGAGAGTTGGGAGAAGTTAATAAATGCTAAGATTTTTTTTTTAAAAAAAAAAAAAATCAAAAAATTAAGAAATTTAGATTGGGAGATTGGAGCTCCCACAAGGCTTGGGATTAAAAATCTCCTTTTGCTTAATATATAGCATAGATGTGGCTCCAAACTCCATAGAGTTTGTAAAGTTGATTAAATAAAAAAGGATTATTACTCAAGCATAAAACTGATAAATGTTTTAACTTGCAACAAAACCACTACATATATTTTTAAATTATGCACTATATCTTGAAATAAGACAACATTGGTTGATGGAGATCAACCAGGTTTAGCCTCTTTTGAGCCTCCTCATCAATTATGCTTCCACTAATTCCTGCATTGTTTACCTACACAAATTTTTACTCAATTATACATGCTACTCCAAAATTGAGAGGAAATATGAAGAAAAAAAATTATATTTCAATTTAGCATGTTGTATACAAAAAGAGAAGCGAAAAAAAATGTTAAATATTGTTGCTTGATGTGTGTTGAGTCCATCTATTAAAATTTAAGATAAATTATAAATATTCAATTTGAGATTTGCTTAAAATACAGATTACCTCTCATAATTTTGGAAATTACATCCCGCGCCCTTCAAGGTTCTAATCACATAACAAATGTCCCATTTTATTAATAAATTATCAAGTCAATTAACAGTTTTAATGATGTTAGAAATATATTTCAATTAATAATTTAGGTAATTTAATTGTGTATAAGAGAGTAGTTAGAAATTTTATTTTTCCCATTAATTTTGTTAAATGAAAATTTTGATAACGGAATATTTGTAATTTTCAAAACTATAAGAAGTAATTCATATTTTAAGCAAATCTTAGAGGTGTATTTGTATTTTACTCTAAAATTTAATAGAAACTATTGAATTTGACATAATCATTGCCTCAACCACCATAGGCCAATGGCTTTGTTTGTTCTGGTGAACTAGACTAGATGAAAATAGCATGCTTAAGATTGTTAGATTTAGGATCATCAATTGACGTTTGAATTGGCTTGTATCAATTTTGTAATTTAATTATTTAGTCTAAACTTATGATTTGAATCCCATCTTGTTGTTTGGGATTCAATAGTCCCCGCATATGGAGAATATTATATCCGCGTGAACTATTAATCCAAATTTCAATTCTCTTAGTCAAATGTTAGATAATGCATTTTGCAAGATTGTTAGTTTAATTCCAAAGTCATATCTACCCAAATAAACATGGCCTCCCTTAGTGCAAATCGTGAGAAGCCAATTTTGGGGGTTAGGCCAGTGTTTCCTAATTTTCATGAGGTAGGCCCTTTCCAATTAAATCGGTTTTAGGTTTTAGTCTGGACCAGAACCAGACCCGATTCAATTCAAATTTCAAAAACTATTCTTAAATGAGTTTTTATTTGTTTTTAATATTTTTCCCCCCCACAATTCAGTCAATTTTTTTGAATTTTTAAATGCATCTAATTTAGATGCTTCAAAAACAGAAAACAAATTGACTAAAATATAAAAATAAATTGCTAAAAACAACAAAAATTCAAATGAAAAAAAAAATATATGTGCATTTTTATTAAGATTTTCATTTGATTTTATTAAATTTTCTTTCATAGTTTTGTTAATTTTTAGTTTTTATTTTTTTTTATACTTTTTAAATGCATCTAGTCTTGATGTATCTAAAAAGTTTTTTTTTTAAAAACAGACTAAAATATGAAAAAAAAAAAATCACTAAAAATAAACAAAAATCTATCTAAAAATAGTTTCTAAAAATTAAAACTAAACTCTAAATGGATTATTTGAAAAACGACAACTCCGTGCATGAGCCACTCACTAAAACATATGAGAAATAAAAGATGTAGCCAAACAAGTTACATAGGCTTTAAATCTTACCAATATGTCAACCTTCCCAAATTTATTTTTGATGAAATCAACCATGGAAGCAATACTGGCCTGGTCTGTCACCTCAAGCCAGTGAAAAAGTATATGAGATAGCCCACAAGCTTTGAGATTTTTCACAACTTCGAGACCACGTTTCTCATCTCTTGTCGTTAAAATCACCATTATCCCATTAGAAGCTAATTGTCTGCAAATCTCTAGCCCAATTCCTTTGTTTCCTCCAGTAACAACAACAATCCTGAATAAAAAATAAAGATGTGAAAGTGAAGAAGATTGAGAATCAATCAAAACAGTAGTTGAAGACTTAATTTAATTCAAAAGAGTGAATAACATTGTCATATGAGATATGGTATTAGTACCTCTTTGCTTGTTCCATTTTATATGAATATGGTATTTGCAGAAATGTAAAAATGGTGGGTTTGTATATGCTGAGGGTGGTATGGGTTTGGAGGATATTTATAGTTGGTTTTGCTGATTTTAGCCTGTTTTGTTTTGGATTGTTGCAGTGTGACACTGGACTCTGTCAAATAAATATAGTTGTTTATTAGTATTTTGTCGTATGGGATGACAACATTAGCCCATATCCATTCAAGCAAAACAAAAGAACACGTATGCTATGAGATCATCAAAATTAATTGTGTAAATTACATTATTAATCCTTCTAATTTGAGTAAAAATGTCACTTTGATTCTCGTAATTTTAATTTGAACAATTCGGTCTTATAATGTGATCCCTCCATCAAGCATTACTAAGATTTTGAACAGCAAAAACCACATGCAAACTTAAGGGGCCCAAACAAATTATAAAAACCACCAGTGTAACGAATATATTACACCGATGGTCCCCATAATTCGTTTTGAATTTCACTTTAGTCTCTCGAATTTTATACAAAGTCATTTCCCATTTTAAATTTTAGTGGTAAGTGACGTAGGGGCCACATTGCAGTAAAATTAAAAATGTAAGGACAAAATTGTTCAAATTAAAAACTATATAGATTAAAGTAATACTTTAAATTACGGAAATTAATTATACAGTATAATTTACCCAAACTAATTAGTTTACTTCTTTAATGCATTCCATTCAAACTCTGTTACTTTTGTCTAGGGTTTGACAAAGATGGAATATTATAAAAAATGGTTATTAGTAATTATTTATGTGACGCCCCGAAATAAACCCAACATGAATAATACATCAATCATGCACATTCCTCAATTACAATCATTCTCCATTCTCTGCCTCAAAAATATCCAAGGTTTATACAAAGGTTCCACATGCAATTATACATTCAAAGATATGAAAACACGTGAATCTATAGCATGTGAACATATGAACTTCCAGGTGAAAGTAAAACAAAAGAAATGCCCTTATGGGCTTACATCTTCCAAGGCAATAGCCTGGTTACACAAAAGTAGTCTCTTGAACCCATACCAAAAATAGCCCTTGGCTTTACAAATATTCACAACAAAATAAAGAGCACACTACTCTTCTCAAAACATTTCCACGCCCTCAATTCGGCGGGTTCACCACATCCTTACCTGCACCAAAACCCATAGGGGTGAGCATAAAACCCAGTAGAGAATTCTAACAAAGTATATACAGTTATGCTAAACTTCTCAACATCAAATGTAAATGTGTTACCATGCCATGCCATATATCCTTATAAGAAAGTTCATTTCATGCACGTTTAAAAGTTTCTATCTTTACAACAATCATATGAACTCTCAACATTTTTCCCAAAATTTCCAATCATTAATCAATAGGGGTGGTAAATATGACACTTGTAATCCCTAGGCTGGTGTCTGCAAGTAGACTCTACAAAGAGAATATCAAAATCATGAGTCTTTTGGAGACAAAAGTGAAATCTGAAAATGAAGCTAAAATTTTTGAAAAAAGCTTGAAAAACTGGAATCTTTTGTCTAATTCACAACCAGATAGAGCTGCTAGAATTGGGATATGTTGGGATCCTAATTTTTGTAATATTGTTAGCATTAGGATGGCAGCTCAGTTTGTTTTTTGTAGGGTTACTATTTTGGAAGGGGATACTAGTTTTTTTGCTATTTTTGTATACGCTGAAAATGAACATATGCTCAAATTGCCCTGTTTTGCTGAAATTTGCTCTTTAGTTAAGAATCGTGTGAGTTCTCCTTTAATATGCCTTGGTGACTTCAATGCTGTTAGATTCTCTTATGAAAAATTGGGTGGTAATGCCAGCTGGAATAGTTCTAAGGATTTGTTTAATAATATGATTCTTGATGTTGACCTTGAGGATTTGTCTTATACTGGGTGCCAATTTACTTGGTCCAACAAAAGAAATGAGGGAGCATATATCACATCCAAGATTGATAGAGCTCTTGTGAATGAGAAGTGGTTTACGAGTTACCCTAACTCTTCTGCCCTCTGCTTGCCTTCGGGTAATCACTTTGGATCCTAAAGTATCTAACTTTAGGAAACCATTTAAATTCTTTGATTTCTGGGCTAATCATCCAGATTTCATTTAGAAAGTTGATGAGGTGTGGAGGAAATACATCAAGGGTTCCCCTATGTTTAGGGTTTGCCAAAAGCTGAGAACCCTCAAGCCTATCTTGAAAAATCTAAATAAAAAAGAGTTTAGTGATATATCTACTAGAGTGTCCCATGCTAAGGACCAACTTGTTAGTGCTCAAATCAAACTTGACAAAGACCCTCTCAATGGTGATCTTCAAACCCATGAGAGGGTGGCCTATGCAAAGTATGTGGATCTCAGTAGTGTGGAGGAAAGACTTGCACATCAAAAGTCTAGAGTCTAGTGGTTGGGTTATGGGGATAGGAATTCCAAAGTCTTCTTTAGAACTATTAAGGGAAATATTAACAAGGGTAGGATCCAGAGTGTTGTGTTGAATGATGGTGTTAGGATGCCTAAAAGTGAAGAGATTTGTGCCACATTTGTGAATTCCTTCACTGATCTTTTTGGGAAACCGTTCTCTGATAATTATGATGGCTATGATAGAATTACCTAACTTGTCAATAAGAGGGTGCCTGTGGATCAGTTCAACGATCTTGCCAGGGAGGTCTCTGATAAGGAGATTATTAATGCTTTCAATTCTCTTAAACCTAACAAAGCTCCTGGCCCTGATGGCTATTCTGCTGGTTTTTTCAAGAAGTCTTGGGAGGTTGTGGGAAAGGACGTTGTGGTAGCTATCAAATCGTTCTTTTGGTCTGGTGAGCTTCTCCAAGCTCTCAACAGCACAACAATAGCCCTTATTCCCAAAACTCCTAATGCTGAGAAAGTTGGTGACTTCTGGCCTATCTCTTGCTGTAACACTTTGTACATATGCATCTCTAAGATCATAGTTGATAGGATTAAAGTTGTCTCACCTGACCTCATTGACCCTGTGTAATCAGCTTTTGTCCATGGTAGGAGAATCTCGGACAATATTTTCTTGTCCCAAGAGCTTATGAGAGGCTATCACAAAAATTCTCCTACCCCAAGATGTGCAATGAAAGTTGACATAATGAAAGCTTATGATAATGTTAGGTGGGATTTTGTTCTTGATGTCCTTAGAGCTATGGGTTTCCCTCCAAATATCATTTGTTGGGTTAAGGCTTGTATTACAAGTCCTTCTTTCTCCATATGTATCAATGAGAGCCTTCATGGGTAATTTAAAGGGGCTCGGGGTCTGAGACAAGGTGACCCCATGTCCCCTTATCTTTTTGTTATGGTGATGGAGATTCTTTCCAAAATTCTTGCTGAAAAATCTACCCATCCTGATTTTAAGTTCCATTGGAGGTGTGATAAAACTAAAATTGTGAATCTGTGTTTTGCAGATGACCTTATGATTTTCTGCAAAAGGGATGTGTTTACTGTTTTGGTAATTAAGGAAGGGTTAGATGAATTCCAAAGCCTATCTGGGCTGTCTCCTAGTCCCCATAAGAGTCATATTTTTTTTTTCGGGGTGTGAGAAGAAGTTGCGTGACGAGCTTCTTAATGTCGTCAAGTTTAATGAGGGTTTATTACCGGTGAGATATCTAGGTGTTTCTTTAATCTCAACTAAGTTGAAATCTAGTGATTGCGACAAACTTTTTGAGAGAATTACAAATAGAATCAAGAGTTAGACTAACAAATGTCTTACATATGCTGGTAGAGCTCAACTGATTCAATCCATTCTCTTCTCGATGCAAGTGTATTGGTCCTCGTTGTTTATCCTCCCAAAGAAGGTTGTCAAATCTATTGAGAGTCTCTTTAGATCTTTCTTTTGGTCTGGTTGTGAGCTTAGGAAATATGGGGCTAAATTGTCTTGAGAGCATGTCTGCTCCCCCAAATCTGAAGGGGGTCTTGGTTTTAAATCCATAGAGGTGTGGAACAAAGCTGCAGTGGCCAAACATATCTAGTTTCTTTTCTCCGGAGGAGAGCAGTCTATGTGGTGCCAGTGGATGAAATCCTATTTACTTAAAGGTCAGAGTCTATGGAGAGTTAAAATGCCTAGTGACCCTTCTTGGGTCTGGAGGAAAATTCTATCCCTTCATCCTGTCATTTACCCTTTGATTCTGCACAAAATTGGGAATGAAGGTGATGTTTTCTTGTGGTTTGACAATTGGCATCCTCTTGGATCTTTGTGGGCGAGGTTTGGTGCTAGAGTTGTCTATGATACTGCCTTTGGGATGGATGCTAAGGTTAGTAGGATTGTTGATAATCGTTCTTGGAGTTGGCCTAGGAGAAGAAGGAGCTTCTTACTAGAGTTGATTGAGCATACCTCGCTTACATTTACTCCCAACTCTGGTAATGATACTGTTATTTGGGTGCCGTCTTCTGATGGTAAGTTTTCTATAAATTCAACTTGGAATTGGTTCAGGAAATCTTTTACTAAAGTTTCTTGGGAGAAGCTGCTGTGGGGTCCTCATAATATCCCTAAGGCAAGTATGGTTACTTGGATGGCTGTTTTGGGGAGATTAAACACAGGGGATAGGCTTAAGCTGTTTTGTATATCTCAAACCTCTATGTGTGTTTTGTGTAATGACCCTTATGAGGATCATAACCATTTATTCTTTGATTGTCCCTTCTCTAGTCGAGTTTGGGAGAGTATTAAAGGGAAACTTAATGTGAATTGGCCCCATCTCCTTTGGCCTGACATCGTTCAGTTGGTTTCTAAACGGTCAAAGGTGAATCTCTTAGTGTTGTGGTCACAAGATTTGCATTTACTTGTATTGTGTATCAGCTTTGGATTGTTAGGAACAATTGCATATTTAGAAAGGAAAAGATTCCTGAAGAGATTATGATTAAAGGCATTGTGGATATGATTAGATTTCGAGTAATGTCTATTACTAACCTCAAATTGCATCCTAGTGACAGTTGGTTTTTGAGTTCCTGGAGGTTGCCTAACAATGTGCTGAAAGCAACAACAAATGGAATGAGAGTTGAGAGTTCAGTAAATTGTGGGTTGAGTGATGGTATGTCACGACCCAAACCCGGCCCTATGGGTTTAGCACCGTAACCGGCCAGTAATCCGAGATTACCGAAGGCCTGCAGAATAGTAGTATAGTAAAACAGAGTACAGGGCCTGACGGAAGCCAAAACAGTAAATAAATAATGTCCATTGAGCTGTGACAGTCTGTATGCCAAAAAGATTTTTGAAGCATTCACACAAAATTTACAGTCACACAGCACAGGGACCAAATCCCTTGATAACATTACAGTTAATAGCTGACAGTCTATACAGTAAACCAAACAGTACAGAGACAGACGGGGGAAAAACAAGACACCCCAAAGCTATAGCATGGCAATTCGGAACCTCGCAGTGAGGCACAAAGGCTGGCTTGACAAAACTGGAGTCTAACCCGCACTCCTAGCTCCGATCTGGTGGCTGAGCACCTACATATATATATAAACAGTGAGCTAAAGCCCAGTGAATAACATAATGCGTAAAGGGGTTAAGAATGAAATGTCCTTACAGTATTGAAATCAGTTCATTAACAATACTTCAGTCTTTCAGTCAGAACAGTTATTCAATCATATGTGGTACATCCATTAGCATAGCAGTAAACAGTAGGTCTTAAAGACCGAACAATAATGGTGGCCATCAATCAGTAAATAGTAGTGGTTCCACGAGGGAACCGGCAGAGATCTCTGTAACAGTAACAGTCAGTAACAGTAGTTGCTAAGGATGCCACAATACAGTTCAGAATAGAGGACATACATTCATTCAATTAACAGTAACAGTTCAGAAAGCAGTACAGTTCAATTGTTCAGAAAATAATCATTTTGAACATATCTTTACACAGTTGTTACTCACAGAGTTTGGGCTACAGTATGCTAGAGCGCGCCTCCCCAGTCGCCAACCCTACACAGTTAACAGATTGAACACACACTAAGCTACACAGTTGGGAGATAACATAATTTAACCCCTAATGCCTCGGTGTGTTCTACATCTATCCTCAACAAGATGTCTAAAACTAGGCCTAAGAATGCCTAGAATGGAATGAGGATGCAAAGATGTGATCAGAAGGCTGTTTCAAGATTTGCAGAAAAACAGAGTCCCGCTCGAGCGTAGGTTTCCCCGCTCGAGCGGTTATGCAACAAAGGTACACGCTCGAGCGTCAACTTTCCCGCTCGAGCGTACTGTAAAAGTACTAGATGGGTGAAATCTCCGCTCGACGCCCGCTCGAGCTTGAGACATGACTCCGCTCGAGCGCTCAATCCTCCGCTCGAGCGGACCGTAAAACAGTGCAGAGATACTGGATGCTCGGATTCCACGCTCGAGCGGCACTTCCCCCGTTCGAGCAGAAGTGCAGAATCTGGGAATTCCAGATTGCACCTCCAAGCTCAAATTCACATTCAAATGCATCAAAACCAATCCTCTTGGGCCCATTTTCTGGAAAACATTTATAAAAACATAGAATATCCTAGTTCAAAGCTCAATTTTGAGAAATCAAAGCCCAAGGGTGTTTAATCGAAACCCAATTTCAAACCATTTTTCAAGAACAATATGAACATGCAAACATGCATGAATTCAAATCACTTTGAAGTTCCAAATTGATGCTCTAAGAAACCAATTGATCCAAAAACAAGTTGAAAACATGGACCATTACAAAATCATGAACATGCATGCACCATTTCACCATGAATTCAACTCAAAACTCATTAATTCAAACATGCAAGCATGGAATGAGCTCTATATCAACATGTATGAACTAAAACAAGGCTTATCTCTACAATTAAACATGGACCATGCATGAATCAACTTAAAGACAAACCAAAAGGATGAAATTCATACCTAGGTTCCTTAATTACTAGTCTTGAGGTTCAATCTAGCAAGAACTCCTTTCAATTCCTCCAATTCCAAGCAATTCTAAAGATGAATCAAGTTGAATCACTATTTTCCTCTTACTCTCTCTCTCTCTAGTCGGCAATGACAAGGGAAATGGCTGATGAAGTTATGTTGTTCAAGTGCAATGAGCTCAAAGGTGTATAGGTAGTGGGCACTTAAGGCTAGTTTGGTAAATAAGGCCAACCTATGCAATTAACTCATTTTAATCTAATTTAATCATACCTAATCAGTTTTCAGATAATTATACCATAAAACCACATTAATTATGAGGATCCTAAAACATCAATCAATTCTCGGTTCGGCAACCGACAAGGCCTTCAATTAGCAGTTTAAACGTAAAACACGAACAGATCAAATAATCAATCAAACAGATAGATGCACAATTACACAGATAGACTCAGTCAATTAATTCCAGATTCCAGTCAGTCAGTTCAGTACTTTAATCAGTCCAATTATCAGTCATAATCAGTCATTAATCGGTAAACAGTATGAGGGTTGTTACATGGTAGCACAAATTGAGTGTTTTCTTAATGGTTTGCTCATTTTGTAGGCACATGGATAAGATGGAACTGCTAGCTGTGAGTGATAATAACCAATCTCAGTGGGTTGAGTGTTATGGGAGATACACAAATATCCATACCCCATTTCTACTAGCCATATTGAGTGTTTGTTATATATTCATGTCTACTTATCTTCCTCTGTTTTGCAGGTACATGGATCTGAAGTTTTTTGAGTGGAGTGAGAATCTAAATTGTGTGTTGAGTGATGTGAGCCCAGAAAATGTGTGTTTATATTTTATTAATGTGTGGTTTTTCTATTTCCACTTATTTTGGTCAGGCTATTTTAGCTTAAGGAAGGGTGATGCATTACTCAAAGGTTGTTGGAATGAGTGGCAATTTTGTGTAAGGAAGAGCTCTCTCTTTGCTGGTAGCAATTCTTATTGGAACAATAGGGACACGGTTTGTGGATGTAGGATTGTGCGAGGCTCCCTTAATCAATGGAAGCACGGTTTAATACATTATGCGGCTGTAAAATATGGAATCACTAAAATTCGAAAGCATGGAAGCAAGTTGTTGGCTGTAGGGAGCGCCGATGGTGCCAAGAAATGTGTTTTATTTCCTATATATTTAATTGTCTATAGGTTGTGTTTATTAGTGTATTTGGGTGCCTACCCTTGCGGGATGTGCAAGGGATGTTTTGTTCTTCGGGGTGACCATTTATGCTGTGACAATGTTCTCGATTCTTATGCTGGCTTCCAAGAATACGTCTCTTTATGGTGCTGGTTGCTGTCGTTGGTTTATTGTAAAATTGTTTGTGAGAAGTTTAGTTTGTTAGTTGTTTGGTATTTGTGTATGGCCTTTAGTGTCTTTGGTTAGGTCTGATGTTGCTCATTTTTATTTTTATTTTTTCTGATGTATAGTTGTGGGTAGGGCCTGGGGCATGCCCCTTGTATTTTGTGTTAGCTTTTTGTTTTTATTTATGACATACTTACCCAAAAAAAAATGTAGACTCTATGAGTACTACCAAACTGTCATTTTTACCGGTATTAACCGGAAGGCTCGACACCTAACCGCGCGGTTTTCTGGTCTTTCACCAAGGACACTCGGGCCAACTTATCAAATTCAACTACACCCCCTATCCGGACTTACCATGTATTTACCCCATTCACATTTTCATAATTCTCATTACAATATGATCTTTCTCAAAATAATTGTCTTTCCAAAATATGTCAAGGTGCACAATAATAATAACTCAATTGAAATATGATCCAACGATTACTATTCTCAGAATATCTCTACAACAATAACAATCAATCCATTTCTCATTTCTTCCCTTTAAGTCATTTCACAAAATACCCAAGTGTCTTCAACACACCATAACAATTTCCCCATCATACACAATTCTTTTATGCATAACAATTTGATCATCACAAAAGTATATCATCATGCATTCAGCTATAGTCTTTGAAGCAAAAACTCTCCATTTCAATATGTGTATCCCAAGATGGTCATTCTTTTCAAAACACTCATGAAGTCTACATTCACCTACTCATTTTATCACAAGAAGAATAAAAATAGCATAGATGTTTCCTTCCTTTCCCAAAATCCCCAATTTCTAGGGCTTTTATAAAAAATCTAACATATATTCGTTTCAAGGTGAAAACCAACCCAAATCACATCTTATGAGTCAAATGAAGAGAGAGCCCCTTAGGAAGAGCAAAAGATTTGAGATTTTAGAAACCCATATTTGAAAACTCTCTTTCTCTTTCTTCATTTAGTGCAAAATTTAAAACCAACACAACTACTTCATAGCAACTTCAAAATCAACATTTTGTAGCAAAACATATATATATATATATAAGAATTCCCTACCTCAAAGTAGAAGCCCAAGGAGAAGGGCTAGACAAAGGTGAAGCTTTCCAAAAAAAAGGCAAATCCCACTTCTTCTTGGATGGAAATGAAGATCTTGAAGAGCTCAATCTTTTTGTCTAAGGAAGGAGGGTGAGAAGATCACTAGATCTAGGTCAAATATAGAAAGAGAGAGAGAGAGAGAGAGAGAGTATTTCTAGAGAGAGAAACTCTCAACTTAGGGTTTGGATGAAAAATAGATGAAAAGGTTATGTAAAAAGTCGCTTTTACGATCTGATATACGCGCAGTCCGCTCGAGCGGAGAGTTTCACATTCGAGCGTCAAACACAACAACAACAACAACAACTTGCTCGAGTGCAAAGAGCACCGCTCGAGCATGGATTACACCCGTCCAGTATTTCATAGATTGCAGATAGCTGCTTGAGCGCCAGAAGGGCCGCTCGAGTGTAAGAAACGCCGCTCGAGCGTGAAAAACACTGTTGCAGCACTTTTGCAGAGACACCCGATACTGAAATATTGCAAAATCCACTTGAGCACAAGAAGGCCCGCTCGAGCAGAAGACCAAAATTCTGGACAACAAGATTCTAGACCGAAAGGCAACCAACATGTTCTAAACACGCTCAAGTCATTCCAAAACTCAAATTCAAGAGGTGTAAGGAAGAAAGACATAACCGGCAGCATCAAACAACAAGATTCGGATCCAGAATACCATGACAGTTGGGTAGAGGCCCGGGGTCGCTATAATTTAACTTTCTAATCCACTAGGGAAAAATCAACTAACATTATAAAAAGAAAAAAAAGAAGAAAAAGAGAAAATATTATAGATCCCTTTATGTTTTTATTTAGAAAGTAAGTTATCTCTAGTGGACAATCAACTTGTGGTTAATTCATAATAGTGTCTTACATAATCATCTCAAATATTATTCATCACACACATAACCTGCTAATAATTTAGAAACTTGAAAAAGTAAGTTTATCAACAGGACTCAAATACTTTTTTTTGAATATTTAAACATGACTCAAATACTTAAACACCTTAAAACTTTCCCCGTTTTATAAACTTGAAAAAGTAAGTTTATCAATAGGACTCAAATACTTTTTTTTGAACATTTAAACATGACTCAAATACTTAAACACCTTAAAACTTTTATAGAGAAACTTTTTAAACATATTTTGATTGTGCAAAATGTCCATACTATTACGTTATTAATATATTGTTCTCACTAATTGTTTTGACACGTTATCATGTATAAATTATTGCATTTATTCACTAATTGTTTTGACACGTTATTATGTAAGAACTTTTTTTTAATTGCATTTATTCATAAATTCTTTTTCACTTACTTATATTGCACTTAATCTAAATTATTTTCTTATATCAATAAATCTTATGAGTGACATAATTACTAAAATATCCCTACTAATAATAGGGTAAAGCGCATTAATGTTCACATTGATAGTGTAAATGTTTTATAATGTGAACATTCACACTATCAATGTGAATATTCACATTGTCAACGTGAACATTCATACTATTAAATTTATTTAATAAAAATGTTCACATCACCAAATTGGTAAGGGTTCAAAAAATATTTATAAGGATAAAATTATTTATAAAATACCTTAAATATGATAAGTAGGATTTAGGGGATTAAATGTCTAAAATAATAAAACTTATTGAAATATAAGAATATTTTATGAACTAATTATTGAAAGATGATTTTTTTAAAAATAAATTTCCCTTTATTGTTTAGAAATATGTCAAAATAAGCAATATTTTTTTTTTCTTTTGAAATGATGATGTGCACAAGAAATATGACTAATTGTTCGTTATTTGCAATGTTGGGATTTATGTCATTGAAATAATCAACAATGAATGCTTTGCCACTATGAGTGTGAATTTGTTTACACAATGTAAACAACATATGTGGAGGGATAAAATGCTTGCCCAAGTTCAAAAGGTAATTAAACAAAGTGGCCCAAAGGAAAGGCCCAGATAGATTACTAAGGGGCCCATTAGAGACAACTGGCAGAACAATGGCATGTGACTGAGCGCATGAGGAGCAAGAAGATCAGCGGAATACCAAAGGATCGTTGGATTCATCTTCATCTAATGGTGGAGACATCAAACAGCAAATACAGAAACTTAAGTCAAGCCTACTAAATGACACAATCGTCCAATCAGCTTGATCAGATGAACATAGCACTTGGCAAGTTGCCCACTAACATCTGATGCAATCTAAGCTGTCTGAGAGACGATGATCCAATGATTAAAGATAAAAGCAACATGGCCGCTTGCTTGACTAGACCCAGAAGCGGGCCGAACTCTCGAATCAAACATTAATCCAACGAATGGGATTTAAGTCAGGAATATTATAAAAGGCGAAGCGGGTGAAGCAAAGAGGATAGACCGGAGGTAATCCAAGAACCCTCATTTAAATATAAATTTCCTATGGCCAAACAGTATTCTAACTTGATGATTGGAGGGTCCTTTTGATCAATCTTGGTCGGAGATGATCACTAACGTTTTTTGGTTTCTCTTGGCAAAGTAAAGGAATGGACATGTCATCTCACTTCCTTGTGAAGAAGAATTCTTCCTTCCACAATATATAATAGAGTAATTCTATTTACACACCACAAAATCTGTTAGTATACGCCATTTTCTCAATGCACACCACACACATTTTCAATTTTTTTGATTTCTTTTCACTTCACACCATCAATTATTACTATTTTTTTTTTAAAAAAAAAAATCCCAAATTACCCTTAGCTTCTTCAACTCTCTATCCCAAACCCTTACCTAACCTTAACCATTACCGTTGCCAACCATCACCTCCTCAATCGCTGCATTTTCCCTCTCGCGCTTTGCCTCATCTTGTCATCGCCCCTACCTTCTCTAGCCTTCATTATTTTTCTTCTACCCTTTCTAGCCTTCATCATCATCTTTCTTCACCTCTCGTCGCCGCCCTTACCTTCGCAATTTCCAACGGCAATAAGGAGAGTTGCAACGGTGGTAGGAAATAGAGGCAACCCCATCGCTCCCATTCTCTTCTCTTCTTCCTCATCACCACCAACATCATCATCATCAACATCTTCTTCTTCTCCCGAAACCATAACCCTAGATCTAGATATACCACCACTGCTAACCCACATCACTGTCCACCAGCCACCGCCGCAAACCCACATCACTATCCACTAGCCACCGCCATTGTCATCACCACCCACTACCCATTGTCCCCTCCTTTCTCTCCTCTTCCTTCTCTTATTCTCCTGAAACTTTATATCCACCATCGTCGCCAAATCGCAACCCACCACTATTTCTATCACGTCCCACCATTGTCGCCAAATCGTGACATGTCACCGCTCTCTGAAAATCCTAGATCTAGGGTTAGGGTTTCGAGAGAAGTGAATAATAATAATAATAATAATAATAATAATAATAATAATAATAATAATAATAATAATAATAATAAGAGAGAGAGAGAGAGGGAGAGAGAGAGAGACGCGAAGAAGAAAAGGAAACAGGGACTAGGGAGGTGACCAACGAGGATGGTCGTGATGGTGGGTACCTGTGATGGTGGTCGGAGAAAGAAAGTAGGCGGAGGCTGGTGGTAGGTGGTGGAGTCCAAAATAGTAATTTTTTAAAGGATATAAGTGTAATAAGAAAAAATTATGAAAATGGTGTGTATTGAGAAATTTGGTGATGTGTAAATAGAATTTTCATACATAATATTTAATTGACTAACTTTGAGCTTTTGGTAGAATCACCCTATTGGTTCAACCAATGAGGTGTTGTATATTTTTCAGATATGTGTGCATAAATTAACACTCATCTTTTGAAAGCCCATTTTGGGTCTGGATTTTGGTAATTTGTATCATTCAAATTTTAGTATTTCTCCATATTTATGTAAATAATTAAATTAATCAGATATTAATATTCTCATGTTTGGATAATATTAATCTTAAAGAAATAAATAATCTATTCTCGATATTATACTTGTTCTTCATTTTTTTTTAAAAAATTAAATATAATTCAAATATATTATTACCAATATCCAATTAATCTAATTTTTTTACATAAATAATCTTTTTTTTTTCTTGGTTTAGAATTTTCAAAAATAGCTTTTTTGAATTTTCAATCTTTTTTTTTTAAAAAAAATAGTAACTTTTTAAATATTTTAATTATTTTAAAATCTAAATACACTCAATAAAATAATATAAATAGACTTAAAACCAAAAAAAATAACTAAAATTTAAATAATTGAAATCACCAACACAAAATCAAAATGGGCTTTCAAAAGACTAAACTGGGCTGCTTCAGTTGGACTAGAGGTAGGCCTCCTAAGAGTCGAACCTCACTGCGGCCGACTCCTCTTCCTTCCTATTCCTGTTTTGATTAGGTAGATTGTGGGATTATAAATAAACAAACTCCTGTCCTGTCTTCACTTCTTTTTTCTGTGTCATGGCAAGTTGGGCAGAACTTGTACCAGATTTTTTGATTACAATTTGTTTCTTTGTTACTAATGGAGTTTGAAATCATATCCTTTTTTTAAAAAAAGAAAAAATAATTTTCTATATTCACTTTTACTCTTGTGGATGTTATTTTCTATATTCAATTTTACTCCTGTGCATTGTTTTTGATAGTTATGTAAACAATTTTAATTATCATAGTTTCTTTAACTTGTTTGCTTGTAATTCAGTTCTACTTTTATTTTAATACTATGGACTTGATTTATGATTGCACAATGTTACATAGCATGAATCTCTGGAAGTCTTTCCGAAACCATTGCATTTGTTGTTAGATCCTATGAATGGATCCCGTTTAGGAAGTGTAGGCTCTTAGCAGCTTCCTCCGAGAGACAGACTTAATTCTAACTGTGATGGTTGCTTTTATGCAGGGACAAAACCATATTTTCTTTCTTGGGTATACAATGTAGGGGATTGGGGCAAGGTTGGTGGATGCAAAAAGACTATGATCTTGATCTACTTTCTTGTGGAATCTCACCACAAACAAAGTAGGGTATGAAAAGTCTAGTTCAAATACTGCAGAGTTATTCCTCTGTTGTGCTAGCATGAGCTTCATGACATTGTGTTTTATTCAGTTCCATTTGTTGAGATTTTTGAGCTGTTTTGTTTCTTGTGAGTGGTTAGTTTTTTTTTTTTTGGTCATCGGCAAAGAAAGTAACATTTTATTAATTCTAATTAAATATTTACATACAAATCATGACATTTTCAATATTAGGAGTTCCATTGGATGGAGCCTGGATATCTTATACAAGGTTGTCTTATCTGCATCCCCTTCTCCGACTCCAAACTACATTCTCATGGTTATTCTGGGAGCTAGTTGCCAAGCACCTTGGTTTTTGGAGGCCCGAGAAAGGAAAATGATAGAACATAGTAGAGTTAAAAGGTCCAATCCGCAGCAGCTACCACACCACACCACACCCATCCAATCCCAAAACTAATGACCGAAAATGGGTAGAAACATAATAACATGAACAAGAAGTAGCCAATGTAGATCAATGCTCTAACAACTCTTCATAAACAGATAGCTCCTGAGTGCAAAAATTTGAATCTCCCCCAGTAGAGCAGTATAAGAGCAGCTACAACCATATCACAAATAGTTCATTATAGGGTGTAATCGAAATACAAAATCAGTGACATTGGTTGATTCGCATACAACCTTCCCTTTTGCCTAAAGTAAAATTCTGAATTTGATATTTTCCACCACCTCTTCCCAGATAGGCTGCAGACCCTCAAAAATTAACTTGTTCCTAGCAGTCCATATATTCCACATGATCGCAAAGGGGATGATTTCCCAAACAACCTTTTTCCTTTATTTTTCCATCCTCTCCACCAATCAATCAGTGATTTAATTGAGATAGGAGTCACCTGTTAGGATTAGGCACACTCAAAAATCAATCACGTACACAGAAAGGAGACACAAAAGATTTACGTGGTTCGGCAATAGCCTACGTCCACAGAGAGATATTTCTCACTATAGAATTATCTCGGAGGGAGATTACAATGCACACATCATAACCTTTTATAAAATTCACTCTCTTACAAACAGATTATACACTCTGTGTTTGTTACTCACACACTTTCTGTGTTTCCTTTTTCTTCTCTTCCTCTCATCATCTATATATACACGGGGAGAGGGAACAAAGTCAAGTAAAAGTAGTTATTGGGTTTGCCACCTGCCCTCTTCCCTCCTACTTCTTGACTTGGAGCCAGCCTTCATTAGTCCTTTATGTGGGCTGGAGCTAACAATTCTCCCCCTACATGCCCATATGGATAACTGACTTCTCACTTGAAGTCCATCCCGATCAGATTCTTGCAAACTTCCAGTTTGTCTCTGGTGACAACTTTGGTCATCATGTCAATTCTTGTTCATGTGAATCTTCACTAGCTTCATCAACTACTTTTCCATCACTTCTCATATCCAATGATATCGGACATCAATGTGCTTTGTACGTGAATGGTACATGGAATTCTTGCTCAGATCAATTGCACTATGATAGTCAATGTACCTTGTACTATTCCTGCTGTAGACCCAATTCTTGGAGAAACCACTTTAACTACAACATTTCCTTTCTAGCATCTGTGGCAGCAATGTACTCTACTTCTGTTGTAGATAAGGCAACACACTTTTGTGGTTTGAACTGCCATGAAATAGCCCCCCTGCAAAGGTGAACAGAAAACCTGATGTAGATTTTCTACCATCAAGATTACCTGCCATATTAGCATCAGTAAATCCTTTCAAAATTGGTTCAGCTCCCCCAACACATAGACATATCTTTGAAGTCCCTTCAAGTACCGAAGAATCCATTTGACCACCTCTCAATGCTCTTTTCCTTGATTGGCAAGGAATCTGCTCACAACGCCAACTGCATGAGCTATATTTGGCCGAGTACACACCATTACATACATCAAACTTCCTACTATGGAAGAATAGGGGACTGCCTTCATTTCTTTCCTTTCAGAGCTGGTCGTGGGACACAAATGCTTTGTCACCTTGAAATGGTTGGCCAGTGGTGTGCTGATTGGCTTGGCATCTTTCATATTAAACCTTTCAATCACCCGTTTAACATGTTTCTCTTGTGAGTGCCATATCTTCTTGGCTTTCCTGTCACAAAAAGTCTTCATGCCCAAAATCTATTGTGCCAGGCCTAAATTTTTCATGTCAAAATACTATGACAAGTCCTTTTTCAACTTGTTGATCATAAGAATATCATGTCCGATGATCAGCATATCATCGACATACAATAGTAGGATAATGAAGTTTCCATCCGAAAACCTTCAGAAGTATACACATTGTTCTGCTACTGTTCTTTTGTACTCGTGATCCACCATGAATGAATCAAACTTCTTGTACCATTGTCACAGCGCCTGCTTCAGGCCATAGAGACTCTTCTTTAGTTTGCATACTAGATTTTTTTTTCCTTTAACTTCAAATCCTTCTGGCTACTCCACATGGATCTTTTCCTCCAAGTCACCATGGAGAAAGGCAGTCTTAACATCCATCTGTTCTACCTCCAGATTCAAGCAAGCTGCTAATCCCAATGCTACTCAAATGGAAGGCATCTTCACAACTGAGGAGAAGATCTCATCAAATTCAATTCCTTTCTTCTGCCCAAAACTCTTGACAACAAAGCAAGCTTTATGTTGAAGTAGTTTTCCATTGCCATATTTCTTCAACTTATATACCTATCTGTTCTTCAAGGCTCTCATGCCTCTTAGAAGTGGAACAAGCTCATAAGTGTGGTTTTTCAGCAAAGAACTCATCTCCTCCTTCATGGCTTGCATCCAACAACTTTCTTTGTATGACTCTTTGCTTCAGAAAAACTGTCGGGCTCCTCTTCATCAGTAATCAAAATATACTAAAAAGCGAGATATTTGGTTGATGGCATGACCGCTCTTCTAGATCTCTGCAACTGAGGGCAAGTTGCCTCTGGTTGAAGGAGTTGCTCCCCCTGCTTAACACCCTCTTCATCCAGGTTTTCATCTCTTTTCTCCTAATCCTTAATTTCTGGCATAGGATCCTACAACTCTTGTACTTCTTGTTACACATCATCACATCTAGCATTTTGTGATGGCTCGGGATATGGTAAAAAGTCTGGAGTGATGACATCTCTAGACTTTGCAGATTTCTCAAAATCTACTATGGTCTGGTCTTCATGGAACACAACATCTCTGCTCCTGAACATGTTCTTGTTCACTGGGTACCACAACTTGTACCCAAATGCTGCATCTAAATAGCCCACAAATATACATGGAGTGGACTTGTCATCAAGCTTTCGTCTGTTTTCCTCGAAGATATGTGTGAATGCCTTACACCCGAAGACTCTCAAGTGAGAATATGATACCTTTCTTCTGGACCAGACTTTCTTAGGTATCATAAAATTCAACGGGACTGAATGAGACCTGTTGATGAGATAATAGGATGTACTAGCAGCTTCAGCCTAGAATGACTTTGGTAACTTTGCCATTCTGGACATGCATCTGACTCTTTCAACAATAGTGTGGTTCATCCTCTCTGCTATACTATCGTGTTGTGGGGTACCGGGAACTGTTGTCTCGTGCCGGATACCTCTACTAGCACAATATGTTTCAAAAGCATTGAAAGTGTACTTGCCACTATTGTCTGTGCAAAGACACTTCAACTTCTTCCCTAGTCTCTCTTTCCACCATTGCATGGAACTCTTGAAAGTGTTGGAATACCTTATCCTTCATCTTCAGGAAATACACCCACAACTTCCTTGATGCATCATCAATGAAAGTTAGAAAATACTTGCGGCCGCCAAGTGACTCCACTTCGATTGGGCCACAAACATCCGAGTACACCATAATGAGCACTTCTGTTTTCCTCTTTCTCTTTGAACTGAATGATACGTGATGCTTCTTTCCATAAAGCCAACAATCACATGACTTGAGGGCACTCCCTTTGGATAAGAGTATCTTGGATTACTTTGCCAACAAATGTAATCCCTTCTCACTCATGTGAGCTAGTCTTCTGTGCCACAAGTCTGGCAACTCCTTGTCTTTTACTACATTAAGAGTTCCCAAACCGATCTTTGTTTGATTCTTGTACAGTGTTGAAGACATTTCTCCTCGGGCTATTGTCAAAGCTCCTTATGTCAGCTTCCAACGGCCATTTCCGAATGCACTTGTATAGCCCTGTCGGTCCAGGGCACTTTCGAAGATAAGATTGAGGATCAAATCTAGAACATGCCTCACATCTTTAAGAACTAGCTTGTATCCGACATTAGTCTGAATACTAATGTCTCCAATACCCGCAATCTTCGAATAACTATAATTCCCCATTCGAATAGTGCCAAAATCTCCAGCATTGTACGAGCTAAAAAGTTCTCTATAGGAAGTGACATGATAGGATGCATCTGTGTCTATCACCCATTCTGTGTAGCTATGGCCAGCCACGTGAAAGTAGTCTTCCTGTTCACCAACTGCAATGAGTGTTTCATTAGTTGTTGTGGTTGTCGTGTTCTCATCTTCTTTTGATTTACTGCTTTGGCATTTATCTTTCCGGCTTAGGCAGTTCCTCTTTATGGGACCCTCTTAGCCATAGTGAAAACAAGTAAAGTTGGAGTTTCCTTGACCTTTGTTGTCTTTGGATTTACTTCTATTGTTCTATTTACCTCTGCTCTTACTTCTTCCACTGCTCATTTCGCTAGCTTTCTCTTTGTCTCTGCCTCTGCTTTCTGTGGCAAGAGCATGGGTCTGATTGCCTTTCATGTCTTTCCTTCTTGTCTCTTCATTGTATATGGCGTCTATGACCATACTCATGGTCAACTTCCCATCTGATACAGAGTTGCTGAGAGAAACCACTAATGTCTCCCAGCTGTCCAGTATAGAACTGAGCTATAGTATGGCTTGCATTTCATGGTCCAAGGACATCTTGACGGTTGCAAGCTGATTCACCAGATTTTGAATTCACTGGTGTGCTCGGCGACAAACACACCATTCTTCAACTTCAGATTTACAAGCCTTCTCATCACCAAGGCTTTGTTCCAGGCAGTCTTTGACTGGCATATTCCTTCTAACATTGTCCAAAGGACATATGCATCTGTCTTCTAGGCGACATAGTGGAACACACTATGATTTATCCATTGTCTGATTTGACTGACAGTCTTCCAGCTCATCTTTATCTAGTTTTCATCCTTGTCTACTTCTGGTTTAACCTCTTTTAGAGCAATATGGTCTAACAAGTCTCTACAGTATGAGATGTCTTCCATCCGTGGCTTTTAGATTCCATAATTGGAAGCATTTAATTTGATCATCAATCCTGAAGCTGAAGTAGATTCTTCTATTGTCTTTTTACTTTTTACAAAAACTCAGATTCAAAAATCTGACCATATGGATCTCTTCAAAATGCTCAAAATATTTGGAAACCATTATTGGATTGTCAAAATCGAACTTCAAATGGCTCAGATCTAGACAAAAATGAGTTTAACGGTTCAGATCTGTAGATGTACCTTAGCCGCATAGCACCAGATAATCCTTCCACTTTTAGGCTCGATCAGATTGGATCAGGTTAACCCAATTGAATGATCAACCATTGTGCTAACGTGGTAGCCACATGGTGATGACCTGTCGCTGACGTGGCTGACAGGTGTTGTTTGGCGTGGCACCGACTGGCTGATGACTTGGCGATGACGTAGTGACATGTGTCGGTGACGTATCTAATAGGTGGCGTCTAACGTGGACTGTCTGTCTAATGACCTAATGCTGACGTCAGCTATACCCAAAAAAGAAATCAAATTCTCCAAATAAAGCTCGGAGGATTCGAACTCCTGACCAAGGAGTTAACGCCTTAAGGATTAACCACTGAGCCAAACTCACCCTTGTGCTATTATTTTCCCAGACCAATATTTAAAGTATCTGGGTTGGCTACAAAATGGTCGTCTTCAACCTTTAGCCTTGAGTGGGATTCTAGTTTAGAGTTAACTTTACGCGCCAATTGTTGACCACTGCATGTGGGCTACCCCGACCTTCATTTTGCCTCTTCTTTTTGGGTCTGGACTCCTCTCGTCGAGATCTTCCTCCTAATATGCTCAAAAGTGAATTTCGAGCAACTTAATTTCTGACAGTTTCGGAAAAACAAAGTA
This sequence comes from Camellia sinensis, assembly GCF_055761805.1. Lineage (NCBI taxonomy): Eukaryota > Viridiplantae > Streptophyta > Magnoliopsida > Ericales > Theaceae > Camellia > Camellia sinensis. The sequence goes on along the minus strand of NC_138973.1, from coordinate 70,512,310 downwards.
TTCGAGCCTCTGTTTTACCTTCTTGTTCACCCTGAGCTCTGATACCACTTGTTAGGATTAGGCACACTCAGAAATCAATCACACACACAGAAAAGGAGACATAAAAGATTTACATGGTTTGACAATAGCCTATGTCCACAAAGAGATATTTCTCACTATAGAATTATCCCGGAGGGAGATTACAACTCACACCTCATAACCTTCTATAGAATTCACTCTCTTACACACAGATTATACACTTTGTGTTTGTTGCTCACACACTCTCTGTGTTGTCTTTTTCTTCTCTTCCTCTCAGCATCTATATATACATGGGGAGAGGGAAACAAAGTCAAGTAAAAGGAGTTATTGGGTCTGCCACCTGCCCTCTTCCCTCCTACTTCTTGATTTGGAGCCAGCCTTCATTATTCCTCTATGTGGGCTAGAGCTAACACCACCAATGACAAACCCCACCATCTTAGGATAGATGCCCGAACTTTCCAAACAACACGACATTCAATTAGGGGATGGTTTGACGTTTCAGGCTTATCATTACCACATAACCAGAATTTGAAGCTACAGAGACTCTAATCCTTAGGAGCCATTATGAGGTTTTAACTTTTCAAAGCCAAGCTGGCCATCCAAAACATTGAACTTTAAAGAGGAAAACACTTGACCACCATTCAATTCAGCTAGGGAATAGAGAGAGTGAACATAAAATTTTCTTGAGGGTTCTACCATCCAGCGCATCAAGTCCTTTTTTTTTATTATCGGTTGAGAAGTTGGATACAAGGCTATAAAAGACACCATCTTTTTCTTTTTTATGCGAGGTCAAAGACACCATTTTTTGGGGGGTCTTAAGTTAACAACACAATAACAGTTTAATTGAAAATGGCTCAGAAGAAGATGTTAGATTCAACTAATGTGTACTTGTCTTTGTAAAGTAATTAGCTATATATAATTTGTATAGCATTATTCAACTACTAATCTTGAGATTGACTATAGGATGGAGATAATGTTATCCCTACAGTGGATGTGTATATGTGTAAATAAATGTATAAATAAAATAAAGGGCAAATTACAAACACTGCCCTCGAGGTTTGATAAAAATACAGATTTCCCCCTGAGGTTTGAGAAATTACAAATTGCCCCCCGAGGGTCAAATTTTCATGACAAATTAGGAGAAATTATGGGGGAATCTGTATGAAAATAAAAACCTCAGGGGCAATTTGTTATGGAAATATAAACCTCAGGGGGTGGGATGTAATTTCTCAAACCTCAAGGGAGAATCTGTATTTTCACCAAACCTCGAGGGGGGTGTTTATAATTTGCCCTAAAATAAACAACAAAATAAAAAAATAATTAATTCAAAAAATAATTATATAAATTAAATTTCGAATCAATTGTTTACAAAAATTTCAAGTCGAGGCTTGTGTTGGACACAATCTCCTTAAAGTAGATTTCGCCCTCGCTCCGGTGCTTCGAGATTTATTGGCGTCTTACTTTCTAGGATGCAACAACTAACACTTGATTTGCAATACTACAAAATCAAGTCTGGCAAACCAAAACTTTGCTATGACTTTCTCTTTTTCTTCCTAAAAATAAATGCAGAACGGATGCAGAAACACGAGAACAAAAAGAGGAAGAAGAAATAAGAAATGCTCTCCAAAAATTCGATTGGAATGACATGTTAGAATGCAGGCTATTTATAGGAAACCTAGTGGCTTTCCAAAATAGGTACCAACAGGAAAAACCTGTCCAAAACAAGAACAGATTTGTTTGGGTGGAATTTGTACCTATTCGAGTGGACTTTATGAACCTGTTCGGATGTGTTTGGCGAAGAAAAAAAACTAGACCAATTTGTTTTGAATTTTGAACCCAAAATTAAAAATAAATAAATAAATTACAAATATTTTTGGCTCAAAACTATAAGTATTGGGCTAGACAAGCTCAACATAACCTCACACCTGCGCCCAGCCCAGCCCGATCGACTGACCGGATGGATGGAAGGCGGCGGCGTACGCATGTGGTTTTTGTTTTGGGTTCAATGGGTCTAGCCCACTTTACCCACAATCTCACCATTCCATAAACTTAGGTACCCCTTAGGGGTCATCCCAAGTATCCTAAGATAGAATATATATATATATAAATCCATATAAATCCTTAAGTTTTTCCAATGTAGGACAAGCACATTTCACAAATGTGCATGAAACCTACCTAAAGCCATATCCGCGAACCCAAAAATGTGCGTTGAATTATCATTCATCCAAAAATGGTTTTGAGCAACCAAATACACGATGTTATTCCCTACGCAACATTAAACATGAATCCAATGAGAAGCGTTAAAAATAACGCTTGGGTCCCACCTTAATTAATGCTCAAAGTTAGCAAAAAATAATGTTTTTCAAAGCCATTTTTCAACAATCCCCCACATGAATGGAATTCACGATAACGAACATGCAACAAGATGCAGACAAAGAAAGAGTACATTAAGAAGATACACCACATTGAGATAGGTAGCTTTTGGCTTTGGACCTCCTCTAGTGAAAGCCTATCGAACTTACTAGCTAATCAGTGGACGTGATGCCTTGAACTGTTCAACTATTTGTATAAGCCAAGACAATAGACTACACATAGTGTATCCACAGACACAGTTTGGTTCTTATGATAGTGTTCATTTTGGCCTTGAACAACACTTGGTAATTCATGAGTGCTCTAGAGAATTTAGCCTTCTCAATTCTCAAAGAACTGGCCCAGTTCACACTCATGTAAGTGACTTCTTATTTAAGAGTATCCTGTTATACCTTACTTGAATGTCCAAGCTATAAGAATCATTAAAAGCAAAGCTTGTCTTACTAACGCTGCAGGTATCACACTTCTTATCATAAAAATGAATAGGAGAAAACCTCCTTAGTGATACGTGAAGTCATCCATAATTCGATTGTCCCTTTGAACCTAGATCTTGGGATCTCCAGTCAACTAGGTTGGATTTCCATTATGGCGACTTTTAAGTAATTGGCTTTAATTGTATTCCCCTCGATAAATGATACACTTGCTCTCTCAATAGCCCTTTAGTCAATGGATCCACAATATTCTCTCTTGACTTTACATATTCTATGGAAATTACTCCATATGAGAGCAAATGCCTAACGGTATTATGTCTTCGACGAATGTGTCAAGACTTATCATTATACATACGATTATGTGCCCGTTCTATTGCTGCTTCACTATCACAGTGAATGCATATAGCTAGCACAGGTTTAGGCCACAGGAATGTCTTCTAAGAAATTACGAAGCTATTCTGCTTCTTCTCTTCTTTTATCTAATGTAATAAACTCATATTCCATTGTCGACCTTGCTATGCATGTCTACTTGGAGGATTTCCAAGAGAATGCAGCACCTCCCAGGGTAAAGACAGATCCACTAGTGGATTTTGAGTCTTTCATATCCAATATCCAATTTGCATCGATGTACCCCTCGAGTACTGCTGGATATTTGGTATACTGTGAGTCATAATTCTAGGTATGTCTTAGATACCTAAGTACCCTAATTATCGTTTTCCAATGATCGGATCTTGGATAACTAGTGTACCTACTCAATTTGTTTACAGCATAGGCTATATATGGCCTAGTGCAATTCATTAAGTACATCAAGCTTCTGATTATCTGAGAGTACTCTAATTGTGATATGCTTGCACCTGTATTTTTTGACAAATGAAGACTATTGTCAACAGATGTTTTAGTAGGATAGTCGTCATGCTTTCTAAACTTCTCTAGAATCTTCTCAACATAGTGAGACTGAGATAAAACATATCCTTCAGATGTTCTAGTAATTTTTATTTCTAAAATTACATTTGCTACTCCCAAATCTTTCATGTTAAACTTTTTGTTCAACATTTTCTTTGTGGATTTAATCATGTCATTATTGCTTCCAATAATGAGCATGTCATCCACATAAAGACAAACTATGACATAGCCTTTGTCTGTACTTCTATCATAGACGCATTTGTCACATTCGTTTATCTTAAAACCATCCGAAAGCATAGTGTGATCAAACTTTTCATAGCATTGTTTTGGAGCTTGTTTTAATCCATAAAGAGATTTGATAAGTTTACAAACCTTTTTCTCTTGGCCGGGAACTTGAAACCGTTCTGGTTGTTCCATATAGATTTCCTCATCCAACTCGCCATTCAAAAAGGCTATTTTAACATCCATTTGATGTATCTCCAGATTATACAATGCTACAATTGCAATTAGCATGCAAATAGATGTTATTCTTCTCACTGGTGAATAGGTGTCAAAAATAATCGAGGCCTTCCTTCTGTCTATATCCCTTAACAACAAGCCTAGCCTTGTATTTATCAATTGAACCATCTGCTTTTATCTGTCTCTTGAATATCCTTACATCCAAGAGGTTTACACCCTGGTAGAAGATCCACCAGTTCCCAAGTATGATTTTGCAGTATTGATTCAATTTCACTATTCACGGCCTCTTTCCATAATGGAGCTTCAGAACTTGGCATTGCTTCCTTAAAGTTTTGAGGCTCATTTTCTAACAAGTATGTCAGAAAATCTGGACCAAATGATTTAGAGATCCTAGCCCTTTTGCTACGTCTAGGTTCATCTGTTTCATTATCATTTTGGTCTTCACTGCCACCTATAGCAGCATCAAAAGTTCTTTTATTTAAACTTGTCTCTTCAATTTCATTGCAAGGAAAAATGTGCTCAAAAAATGATGCATTCCCTGACTAAATAATAGTGTTTACATCCATATTAGGATTTTCAAATCTATGAACTAAAAATTTATATGCACTACTATTATTTGCATAACCAATGAACACACAATCAATGGTTTTTGGTCTTATCTTAGTCATTTTGAGAGTAGGGACTACTATCTTGGCCAAACACTCCCATACTTTGAGGTAATTGTAGGTATGTCGTCCACCTTTCCATACTTCATAAGGTGTTTGATTAATTTTCTTGTGGGGTACCCTGTTAAGGACAAAGTTAGCAGACAAAATCGCCTTCCCCCGCAAGTTCTAAGGTAACCCTGAACTAATCAACATGCCATTCATCATCTCTTTATGAGTTCGATTCTTTATCTCAGCAACTCCATTTGACTGAGGAGAATAAGGTGCAGTGGTTTGGTGAATAATACCATGTTCAGAACAAAATTCCTCAAATGGTGCATCATACTCACCACCTCTGTCACTCTTCACTATCTTAATAGTTTTGCCAAGTTGATTTTCAACCTCAAGTTTATATTGCTTAAAAGCTTCTAAGGCTTCATCTTTACTTCTTAATAAGTAAACATAGCAATATCGAGTTCAATCGTCAATTAAAGTAATAAAATACTTTTTACCTCCTCTAGTTTGAACAAATTTTAAATCACAAATACTTGTATGAATTAAACTTAGAAGTTCAGTATTTCTTTCTACTTTATTAAATGATGTCTTAGTGAGTTTTACCTTGACACAAATCTCAAACTTATGATTAGGATCAAACTCTAAGTTTGGCAAGCATTCTAAAGAAATAAATCTATGCAAAGAATTAAAATTAACATGTCCTAATCTACCATGCCATAAAAAAGAAAACTCAGCAATATAAACAAAAGATGTGTTCTTATTATTAATAGCCAAATTTGGTACAACAGTTAATACATTGAGCTTAAAAAGCCCATCACTCAAGTAACCTCACCCCACATACATTCCACTCTTGGATAGTACAACCATATCAAATTCAAAGACTAATCTAAACGCATTCTTGATTAACAATGACCCAAAAATCAAATTCTTGCAAATCTCCGACACATGGAGTACATTGTTAAGAGTGAGTTCTTTTCCGGAGGTCATTTTCAGCACGATCATTCCTTGTCCTTCCACAGTTGAAGTGAAGGAGTTTCCCATAAAAAAAACTGTTCTCCACTTTCCACTACTTTGTAGGTTGTGAACATCTTCTTATCTGCACAAATATGGCGGGTTGCTCTAGTATCCACCCACCACTCCTTGGGATTGCCCACCAAATTTGCCTCAGAGACTACTGCAGCAAGATTGATGTCCGCCACTCCATTGGAAAGATAAAAATCCTCGGTTATGTTGGCTTGTGCTAGCTTTTTGCTTGAACTCTCTCCATCACTACGAACATGACAATCCTTAGGATGATGTCCATCTTTGCCGCACACAAAACACTTGCCATTGAACCTCTTGTTAAACCCGTTGTTGATCCCTTTATTGATCTTTACTAGTGGATCTTTGTTTTGGACCATTGCCATCATGCTTCCGTTTTTTGTTGTTAAACCTTGACCCTTATCCATGTTCCACAACATTTACTTTAGCCTGCATGACATCGTTTCTTGACTTCTTGTCGGAACCACAGTTGTCCTCCTCAATTCTGAGCTGCACTATTAGTTCCTCTAATTTCATCTCCATGCGCTTATGCTTCAGATAATTCTTGAATTCTTTCCAGGATGGTGGCAATTTTTCAATGATTGCTGCTACTTGGAAAGATTCATTGAGAACCATCCATTTCGCATAGATGTCATGGAGAATTAATTGGAGATCTTGAACCTGGCTAATAACCATCTTGGAATCTATCATTTTAAAATCCAGAAAGCTGCCGACAACAAATTTCTTTATACTGGCATCCTCTGTCTTATATTTATGATCTAGAGATTCTCATAGTTCTTTTGCAGTGCTTTTGACACTATACACATTGTACAGTGTATTGTCCAATTTATTAAAGATACAATTCCGACACAGAAAATCACCATGTTTCTATGCATAAACTGCGACAATCACTTGCCGGTCAGTTTCTCCCTCGTTTAGCGTTGGAGCTTTTTCATGAGTAAAGCGAGCCAAATTCAATGTTGTAAGATAAAACATCATTTTTTGTTTCCATCTTTTAAAATCATTTCCATTGAATTTTTCTAGCTTGTCCTCATGATCCGAAGTCATCACTGGCACAACGGGTGTGGGGGTTAAAGTAATAACAGTCTCAGTACTGTTAGTAGTCATATTCCTAACGAAATAAAAATGCACCAATCACAAATTTATACAAAATATAATTTACACATAAAATATACAAAATAATATTCTGTAACAAAATTCCAATGATAAACAGTATATGACTACTATGTTATCAAAGAAATTATTAAACAGTATATTACTACTATTTAAGAAATTAAACAGTATATGACTATTATTTAATTTCTCGAAACAAAATATTCGTCTGTTTACCACACAAATTTAAAAAAAAAAAGAAAAAAAAAAGAAAAGGAAATCTACTTTAAGATTATTATCCCCACAGTGGATGTGTGTATTTTTAAATAAATGTATAAATAAAATAAATGACAAAGTAAAAAAAATAATTAATTCAGAAAATAATTATATAAATTAAATTTCGAATCAATTGCTTACAGAAATTCTAAGTTGAGGCTTGTTGTACACAATCTCCTTAAAGTAGATTTCGCCCTCACTCCAATACTTCGAGATTTATTGCCGTCTACTTCCCAAGATGCAACGACTAACACTTGATTTGCAGCACTATAAAATCAAGTCTGGCGAACCAAAACTTTGTTGTGACTCTCTCTTTTTCTTCCTAAAAATAAATGTAGAACAAATGCAGAAACATGAGGACGAAAAGAAGAAGAAGAAAGAAGAAATGCTCTCCAAAAATTCGATTGGAATGAAATGTTGGAATGCAGGCTATTTATAGGAAACCTGGTGGCTTTCCAAAATAGGTACCAATAGGAAAAACGTGTTTGAAATAGGAACAAATCTATTTAGAACAGAAACAGATCTGTTCGGATGGAATTTGCACCTATTCGAGTGGACTTTATGAACCTGTTTGGATGTGTTTGGGTGAAGAAAAAAAATTGAACCAATTTATTTTGAATTTTGAAACCAAAATTAAAAATAAATAAATAAATTACAAATGTTTTTGGCCCAAAAAGATGAGTATTGGGTCAGACAAACCCAACCCAACCTTACACCTTGCACTATGCACTCACGCCCAACCCAGCCTACCCGACCGATTGACCAGACAGACGGCAACAACAGTACGCGCGTGTGGTTTTTGTTTTGGGTCCAATGGGTCTAGCTTACTTTACCCATAACCTTACCCTTCCACAAACTTGGGTATCCCTTGGGACCCATCTCAAGTATCCTAAGCTAGAATATATATACCCATATAAATCCTTAAGCTTTTCCAATGATGGGCAAGTACATTTCACAAATGTGTAGGAAATCCACATAAAGCCATATCCACGAACCTGAAAAGGCGTATTGAATTCTCATTCATCCGAAAATGATTTTGAGCAACCAAATACACGATGTTATTTACTACGCGGCATTAAACATGAACCCAATGAGAAGCGTTAAAAATAACGCTTGGGTCCCACCTTAATTATTGCTCAAAGTTAGCAAAAAATAAGGTTTTTCAAAGCCATTTTCCAACAGATAAAACTTGACACAAAATTCAACAGCCAAACAGGAGGGATGATACCTCCCCTTCTCCACCAGAGAGATAGTCCCAAGATTGTCTTTCTTGGCAGAGTGTTTTTTTGTGATCATTCATTTTCCTAGTGCATTAGTTTAGATGATTTTTATTAGAGGCATACAACTGCACTGTGGTTGCAGCCCTTAGATGAGTTGCTTGGGCTTTAGTGGTTGTAGCTACAGCTGTGTTTTCTACTGGTGCTTCAACTATGATTGTTGTGTTTTCATGACACTTGGACACACTTGGATACATAGACTTGATACTCTTATCAGTTTTGTTAATATAATTTTTTTTTTTGTAGCACTAATTAACAATTGCAGACACAAATGTAGGAGATCTTCACACAGGTTCTAGGGCTTGAGTGACCTGGTCATGTTTGAACATATGGATTAGATCCTTCTCTGACAAATGTCTTTGGAGGTGGATCTAGGCAATCATAAGAGCAGGCTCATCTCATCCAAACGCAAGTCCAAGGGCAACTTAACCAACATAAAGTACAAATGGAGATGCAAGTGAAGGAAATGATGATGTTATGTTCAGTTAGATGCAAGGCACAATCCAAGCTCAACAAGCATGAATAGAGTAGTTGGAGTCTCAAGGCCATGGGTGGGCCTGTTGTACTAGCTGCTACACATGTGCATTCACAACAACAATCCCATGCATACACTGCATCGTTTAATTGCCATCGTTCATCTGAGGACATAAGTAAATAGTTAATTATGAAATTTTTAATATGACATTTTATTTATATTATTTGTTCTTGTCAAATGTAGGTTCAAATATCAAAGAAAGGAAATAAGAAGAAAAAGCAGATAGGACAAACTCAAAGTTAGAGGGACTCTTTATTGTTGTAAGTTTGCTTATCTGTCTACTTGGCTATTTATGTACTAATATAGATACTAATATCTTTTGTATACTTGGGAGTTTGAATTTTAGTTTAAAAGTCAGAAAGTCACTAAAAATATCAAAGAGTTAACTATACAAAAAAAGCCAAATATTTTTCTTTTCTCTATACTTTGTGTAAGTTTTTCTCATAAAAGGCCAAAAAGTAATCCAAAACATACTAGTTTTTAGATAAATTACAAATGCAACCCTTGAGATTTGTCTAAAATACGGATTATCCCTATAGTTTGAAAAATTACAAATATCTCCCTAGTTAGAATGTTTTATTTAAAAAAATTAATAGAAAAATAAAATTATTAACTACTCTCCTATACAACAATAAAATTAACAATAAAATCATCTAAATTGTTAATTGAAATATGCTTCCGACATCATTAAATTTTTTTAATTGATTTGATGATTTATTAATAAAAAAAGGCATTTGTTATGCGATTATAACTTGAAGGGGCATGATATAATTTCTAAAACTATGGAGAAAAATCATATTTTAAATAAATCTCAAGGGATGTAATTGTAATTTACCCTAATTCTTTTGGGAAATTCTATTTCCACATACCAAATTATTTCTGTGTGCATCTTTTTTCAATTCACACATGTAGTAATTTGATTTTTATTTGTTTATCTCAGTCCACACACTTCACATCCCAAATATACTCTTACTTTCTCCGTCCACATCCTCTTCTTCCATCCTTTCCCCTTCCAAAAACCTTAACCCTAACTACACTAGCTACCGGCAACGACGGTAGCGATGACATCAACCACCGCCTCTTCCCAGCCTCTCAGCCACTCTCACACAGCCCCTCACGCTACCATCACCTCCATCGCGATCTTCTCCCCTAAAAATCCCAACTCTCTCTCTCTCTCTCACACACACAAGGTTCAGGTGTGATTAAGCTCATTGATTATTCGATTTTGTCTCATAGATACACACACACATATATATATATATATATATATATATATATAGATTTGGATTTGGATACTGTGTCTTAGGGGCTGAGAGTTAGAGTGAAGAAGACAAACAATAACCATGTCGCTTAGGCCTAGTGCGAGAACCAAGGTTCGCCGAAGATGTGTATAGAGAAATTGATCTTGAAGCGCAAAAGACTGGTATTACAACGGACTCTTTTATTTTTACTATTTCTGAGGTTAATTTATTTGGCCTTGACATAGAAGTTGTCTTCTTTCTTATGACTGCTACAAGTTTTTCTTTGTAGGCTATTCTGGATAATTGCATTATGCACTATTTATAACTTGATGATCTCTTTCATCTTGCAAAGAACACGATTCAACCACAGATTATAGATTTTGGAGAATTAATATTTAGGAAGGAAATGGATTTGAAAATTGGATTTTGATTGTCTCTTTTTCTTACCCTTTCTTGTTTTGCTAAAAATGGGATTCAATCATGAAAAATGAAAGAAGAAAGAAAAAAAAAAAAAAGGATTGACAGTTACATGTTGAAAATGTATCTTCTAGTAAATCTGACTAATAAATTATGGATGCATACAAGCATGATTCAATTTCATTTTTCTGGTGACCTTTTTCTTTTTTTTTTCTTTTTTTTCTTTTGGGTGATTGAATCCATTTTGATTTGTATTTTTGAAATTTTAATAAAACTTTTAACAATTTTGTTAATATTTTTAGATCTATTTAACAAAAAAAGATATTTCAAACTCTGTATTTGAGATGATGGTGGGTGAGATGTGTATGGAGAAATTGTGAGATATGTGGGTGAGATGGTAATTTTGTTAAAGGATAAAATTGTGATTTTGAAAAAATTCTTTAAGTGTGTGAAGTAAGAAAACTTGGTGTGTGTAAATAGAATTTCCCAATTCTTTTACCTCATAAAAACTAAAAGTTACTAAAATACGAGAATCCATTTATAATTTACCTTAATGTAAACCTAATCTTTTTCGAGATACAATCAAACGCACATGTCAAACTATCCAAAATGTTGAAAGTCTCTTGAAGCAATGAAGTACAGAGTTTTAGTAATAACAATCTTATAGATTATTACTAATAAATATAAAATATAAAAAAATTATAATTTTTTTATATATTTTTATATATTTTAAATATTTTAAATATAGGATAAAATATATTTATAGTTCTTAAAATATGTATTTCTTTTCATTTTAAACTTCTAAATTTAAATTTTGTCAATTTCGTTCTTAAATTTTTTAATTTAAGTCAATTTGGTCCAATTCTAAACAGACCGTCTAAATAGTTAATGAAATAATAATAAAATACACACATGATCCTTAAAATATGTATTTTGTGTCATTTTAGTTTCTAAATTTTTTATTTTGTCAATTTAGTCTTGAAACATTGATGGAGAAAGTAAAACATAACCTTACAATATTAAAGGACAAAATTGACAAAATTAATATTTTAGAGATCAAAATGATACAAAAAATATATGTTAAGGACCATGGTTGAAATTCATATTTTTTCCATCAACGATGTAAACAACTGTTTGAAATTGGACCAATTTAATTCAAATTGGCAATTTTGAGAACAAAATGAAAAAGGTAAAACTTAAGGCATCGTTTGGGAACATGCTATTTAGTATTTTTTTTTACTTTTTACGAAAACATATATAAAAAAATAAAGAAAGTGGTGTGACAATATATAATGATTTTTATGACTTTTTAATTAAAATTGAAGGTTACTAAATGGGGCCTTAGTATAAGCAAACTCTAAACAATTCCTAAATTTAAAAAAACTATTACTGAAAAATTTTATAATATTAATTCTTAATATTTATAATATTTTTTTTAATTCTTTTTAGGGTAGTGTCAGTGTAATTCAAAAAAAAAAAAAAAAAAAAAAAGTTAAACATGGAAAGTGGGAAACGAAGAGAGAGACATGAAAAGAAATACCAACCTTGTATTTGGTTAAAGAATTTGAAAAAGAATTTTAAAAAAAAAGAGAAAAAATATATGAAAATCAGTAAAATGTAAATATATTTTATTTATATTTTATCTATTTTAAAAAAAAATTAAAAAAAAATTTCTAACCAAATACAGCAGAAAAAAAAAAGAAAAGAAAAAAAAAAAGGTAGTCAGACGTTAACTGTGTAACCTCTGTTAAGATGAAATGTTTTGAGTGTGGTGGACCTCTGCTACGTGGCTGGTCTTTATAATTGGGACAACCCATCAACAGCACCAACAGCACTATCGTTGACTACAGCGAAACCAAACCCACCTAGGTATATTTCCTTATTAAAGAGTATTAATGGAATTTACTATCGAGTTTGGTTAGGAAGTCCAAATAATTTATTAATTTTTGGGTAAATTAAAAATTTATGTTTTAAGATTTGATTAAAATATGATCACTTTTTTTGGTTATGGAAATTACATTCTAACCTTTGAAGTTTCTAATTTCATATCAAATCATTTATTTTATTAATAAATCATCAAGTCAATTAACAGTTTTTAATAATGTTAGAAATGTGTTTCAATTAATAATTTAGGTAATTTTATTATTGTATAGAAGAGCAGTTATGAATTTTATTTTTTTTAATTGATTTTGTTAAATAAAAAATTCTAACAAAGGGATATTTGTAATTTTTCAAATCACAGTGGATAATATGTATTTTAAGCAAATCTCAGAGGGTGTATTTGTAATTTACCCTTAAATTTGCTATCAAACTTCTCATATAGGTATGGAACCTACACATATGTAGGTTTGTGTGAATCCTCCAAGAGGTTTGATAAAAAAATTGATAAATTATTTGAGATCCATAACATTTTCTTTTACTATTTAGTCATGAATTATTTCAATTGATGAGCATGGTAAATTTAAACTTGAACGACGTGAACATGGTAAATTTAGTTAGGCAGAAAGGAAATTGTTTAAAATAGATCATAGAATTGTTTTTAGTGTTCAATAATACATGAAAAGTAAATTAAAGGATAAAATATAATTGTACTCTCTAAAATATTCGTTCATTATCATTTTAGTCCTTTAATTTAATTTTATTTTTTATTTTTTATTTTTTTTGGGTCCTCAAAATTGTCAATTTAAATTAAATTAGTCCAATTTCAAACAGTTGTTTACATCGTTAATGGAAAAATTATAATTTCAACCATGTTCCTTAACATATATATATTTCTTATCATTTTGATCTCTAAAATATTAATTTTATCAATTTTGCCATTTAATATTTTATGGTTATGTTTTATTTTCCCCATCAATGTTTCAGGACCAAACTGATAAAATATAAGATTTAGGGACAAAAGTGATACAAAATACATATTTAAGGACCATATATATATTTTATTATCATTCCGTTAACTATTTAGACAATCTATTTAGAATTGAACCAAATTGACTCAAATTAAGAATTTTAAGAACGAAATTAACAAAATTTAAATTTAAAAGTTCAAAATGACAAGAAATACATATTTTAAGAAATATAAATATATTTTATCCTATATTTAAAATATATAATAAATTATAAATATTTTGATATTTTATATTTATTAATAATAATCCATAAGATTTTATATTTATATTAAGGTAAATATAGATTCTCGTATTTTAGTAACTTATAGTTTTGAGGGATTTACGTGTAGATTCTACCAAATGGACATAATAGGTCCTATAATAATTAATGATATTTTTTATCATACATTGTTAAAAAAATGTCACTAATTAATTTTCAGCAACAATTTAAAAAAATTTTCACAAAAAAATGTCACTAATTATAAGTTTTAGCGATAGTTTAAAAAAAGTCACTAATTGTAAAATCATGACAAAAAAAGTCACTAATTGTCAATTTTTAGAGACATATGTAAAAAAAAGCATCACAAAATTATTTTTAGCGACGATTCTACTAGGACTTTTTTTTAATGAGAATTAAATCTAACTATTAGAACTTATTGATAGTTTACCCTATAATTTTTGGCTAAAATGTAAGAAAATTAGGATAAATTACAATTACACCCCTAGAGATTTGTTTAAAATATAATTTTCTCCCGCAATTCTAGAAATTATATCACGTCTTTTGAAGTTTATAATCGCATAACAAATGACTCTTTTTATTAATAAATCATTTAAACTAAAAAAATTAGATTCTTTTTTTAAATTAAATCATTTTTTTTCAAATATTCAAGTCATATCTCATTCTCATGTTTTCTCAAATCATTAACAAATCATCTTATGTATACATTACTGACTCTAAAAAATGAACTTGTATATATATTTTTCTTTCAAGTAAAGTGAAGAACCTCCCTAGACATATTGCATATTAAATAGAGGTAATTACATCACAAATATGGCAAGGGAAAAACACAAATTTATGATTTTTTTTGTAATTTTAATTATTAATGTTTTCCAAGTTTTTAACTGGTTTGTAATTATTTTTTCTGAACCCACTTGTTTAATATTTCGCTTATTAAATAGAACCTAAACTTTATATTTTTAAAATCTGCTTTCATATTTTGATTAATAATCACCTTGTTTGTTTCCACTTTTTAAAAAATACTTTTTAGAAAATTTTACTTTCTTATTTTTCGTATTTTTTGTTTTTACTGAATTTGTTTAATATTTTAAGCAATTTTTTATTTTTATTTTTTAGACACACCTAATTAACATAAATACACCTAAAAAGTAAAAAAATTATAAAAAAAAACTTTTAAAAATTCACTAAATATCAAAAATATAAAAAAATACAAGAATTCAGTACGTTTTTTTGTATTTTTATATTTTTATTAATTTTTTAAAATATTTTTCATAAATTTTTTACTTTTTAGATACATCTAAGTAAGGTGCATCTAAAAAAATATTTAAAAAATGTTTAAAATTTAAAAAATATTTACTAAAAACAAAAAAATACAAAAATTAAAAAAAATCAATTTTCAAAAAATTTAATCCAAAAAATTCAAACTAGAATGTTCATCAAACCCAAGACAGCATTTCACCCACGACACTATTGCCCTATTCCACGTCTCACTCATTCGACATACGAAAAACATAGGACTGCCACTGCAAAAACATACACATCACCACCACTGCAAAAACATATATATAACCACCATTGCAAACTTGCCAGTTTTTTAATCAATTTCACATATTGCGATCAATACTAGTGCTCATGAATGCCATATTCTTCCTCTCCTATGATCTCTATCTCTTTTCATTTTCACACAACACATTATCCATTTAGTCTTTCAACCCCTGTTCTTCCTCCCAATCCCTTGTCCCTCTCAACGGTGTGTACTAAATTCCTTCCTCCCACATCCCTCGTCCCTCTCCTCCTCCTCCTTCTCCTTCCCACTTGCATTTCCTCTTCTCTTTTTCAGTGGCACTTCCTCCAGCTGAAATGTCTGAGCCATTATTTACAGAGGGTGAGCCGGAGTCTCTCTTCACTACATCGACGATGGTAGCCTTTAAATCAGCCACTTCTTAGTCAAAAATCAAGGTAAATCCTGAATTTTAATGGTGTTTTGTTTTCCCTTCAACCTCGCTATATGACATATTTGAATTGAATAGTTGAAGGGAATTCTCCGAAGAGAAAATGGATTACGGGAGTGGGTGACTTCAACTAATGATTGGTCCGTGCAGATATTTGCCTTTATCTATCTGCCACATTGGAATTAAGGGCTTGTTTGGTGTATGATTTTTTACTATTTTGTCTAAGCATGAAATACTCTATGTGGGCGCTTTCTATGCATATGTACTACAATTTCATTTCCATCTGCTTATGATGATCTATGCTGAAAATATGTCTGCTGCGGTTACAATGAAAGTAGATTTCAGGCCATGTTTGAAGTAGCTTATCTGCATCTATTTTGCAATTAGATTTACTTCCTATTATTTGTTATGTTTTCTTTCTGCACCATTTGAAATAAGGATTTTGAGCATATTTGTCTGGACACGGAAAAATTAGGGGAATGTCAGTGACAAAGTTGCACACTGCAAGATTAAACTTCATAGCTTCAAAAGTATATTGCTTGTAAAGTTATATAGCATGAAACATCTGTAGAACAACTTCCAAATAAATAGTGCAACTAATAGTTCTATGCCATCATGAACCAAAGAAAACACCATTAAAATTCAAGATTTACCTTGATTTTTGACCGAGAAGTAGCCGATCTGAATCCTATTGTCGTCGGTGGAGTGAAGAGAGACTCCGGCTCACCCTCTGTTAACAATGGCTCAAACATTTCAGCTGCGGAAAGGATGAGAGGAAGGAAGTGCAAGTGGGAAGGAGAAGGTGGAGGAGGAGGAAGAGGAGGAAAGGGACGAGGGATGTGGGAGGAAGGAATTTAGTGCACACAGTTGAGAGGGACGAGGGATTGGGAGGAAGAACAGAGGTTGACAGAATGAATGGGTAATGAGTTTGTGTGCAAATGAAAAGAGATAGAGATAATAAGGGAGGAAGAATGTGGCATTCATGAGAGCATGGGTATTTTGAAAAATATGAGAAACCTGTATCGATTACTTACTGGTATATGATTTCTTATATGATACTTTCGCATACATACACGAAACATGTACTCAAGTTTTTTCTACTTAATTTTTGACGTATTCAGACTTACCTAGTATATATCCAAACAGTACCATACTTCAGTTAAAATAATATTTTCTTCTACTATAGACATAAAACTCTTTCACTAGATTTCTTTTTTTATTTTTATTTTTATTTTTATAATTAGTATGATTTTAAAATTAAACTATAGTTTGTAAGTTATTTAATACATTGACATTTAATTTTGATTTATATATTTACTTTTGATATTAAATGTTAATTGTAGGTCGAACCTTAACAAATTAAACCATTTAATTATTTTTTTGCATTATTCCAAATTAAAAATAAATATTTTTTTACAAGCGTATGATCAGGCCGTATCCATACCTTTTTTTCTTTTAATTTTACCGTATTGACATATTTGTATCGTACCGGTACTAGTGTTCGTACCCGTGTCTGTGCTTCATAGATGAGCACTAGTATTGATCGCAATATGTGAAATTGATTCAAAAAATGGGAAGTTTGCAGTGGTGATGAATATGTTTTTTTAGTCGCGGTCCTATGTTTTTAGTATGTCTAATGAGAGATGTGGAATAAGCAATGGTGTGGTGAGTGAAATACTATCGTGGGTTTGAAGAGCAGTATTATTAATCAAAATATGAAAACTGATTCTAAAAATGGAAAGTTTGGGTTGTATTTAATAAGGGAAATATCAAATAAGTAAAAAAAATACAAATTAGTGAAAAACTTTTTAGACATTAATAATTAAAATTATAAAATTTTTATTTTTCCCCCTGCCATCATTGTGATGTAATTACTCTTATTTAATAGGGCAAATTCCAGAAATAGTCCCTATACTTTACCCCGTGTGTCATTTTGGTCCCTGACAATTCCAATTGCACGATTTAGCCCCTCAATTTAACAAAGTGTGTCAATTTTCACTACAAGAATTAACACTTTTGCCGACTAAAAATTTAGTCGTCAAAAGTTCATTTTTAGTCGGCAAAAGTCATCCGCGACTAATTTTTTTGGTCGCCACTTTGGTCGCCAATTGAGGGTCGCGGAAAGTAATTAGCGACTAAAAAGTTTTTTAGTCGCGAAAAAGTCATATTTGCCGACTAAATTTTTGGTCGCTAAATATATAATTACTGCGACTAATTCATTTAGTAGCTAAAACATTTTAGTCGCGAAAAGTCATATTTGCCGACTAAATTTTTGGTCGCTAAATATATAATTACTGCGACTAATCCATTTAGTAGCTAAAACATTTTAGTCGCGAAAAGTCATATTTGCCGACTAAATTTTTGGTCGCTAAATATATAATTACTCCGACTAATCCATTTAGTAGCTAAAACATTTTAGTCGCGAAAAGTCATATTTGCCGACTAAATTTTTGGTCGCTAAATATATAATTACTGCGACTAATCCATTTAGTAGCTAAAACATTTTAGTCGCGAAAAGTCATATTTTCCCGACCAAATATGTTAGTTGCCAATTCGCACATTTAACGACTAAATAGTTTGGTCGGCAACTAAGGCCCGTTTCCACAACCAAAAAATTTGGTTGCCAATTGTCACATTCCACGACTAACAAGTTTGGTCGGCAAATGGCACATTCCACAACCAAAAAAATTTGGTCGGCAATTGTCACATTCCACCACCAAATATGTTAGTCGCGAAAAAAAATGTTTGCGCAACTAAAACTTTAGTCGGCAATTGACCTATTAACGACAATTTCCGTTTTAGTCGCCAAAATTAATAATTTTAACGACTAATTATTTTGTCGGCAAAAGTATTAGTTATCTTTCCCAACTAATCAATTGATCGCCAAAACAAAAAAAACAAGATCAACATTTGGTCGCCAACATCCAACAAAATAAACATGTAATTCATAATAATTCATCCAATTCATTCAATATAATATGTAATTTGCAAGCTTCATTCAAATCAACTGAATCATGAACAATTGACAAAATATAAATCATCCAAGCCTAAACTTGTTTAATGAAAGTCATCAACTATTATAAACTTTCATCCACAAGTAATTTCAAAGATACATATTCCTCCAATTAAAAATCCACTTGTAATCTATATAATTATCCAAGTCACATCCATCTAGCATAACAATTTAAAACATAACAATTAGTTGTTGTTATGTTTTAAATTGTTATCCATGCTCAGCTATCAAAAAATATACACACTAGTAGTCTATCTAAATATTTTTCATACACATTCATCCAAAAAAAATAACTACTACTCCTCCCAAATATTTTCCATACACATCTATTCAAAAATATATATTCCTTCCAAAAATGCTTATAGTGCCCATTAGTCCTGTACAATTTAGCTTCGTGCACGAGATCATCCATCTGTACCAAAGAAAATGAAAAATAATGTCAGGTAACTTTTGGTTAAAAATATTTGCACATAACTTTATTGTAAAATTGGACAAAAAATATTTTTTCTACATGGAAAGTAAAGGAAACATTAACAAATTAAATGACAATCAATACCATTTTGTAAATTAAACATCATTCATATGTATATATCAATTATAACTATTGTTCCACAATATGCCAATATTGACCTATGCTTCAACAATGGAAACTAAGTTAAATGAAAGACTATATATACCTAAAAATTAATTGAGGCAAGGCCCGGACACCCAATAAAAAGTCTTTGCTAACACAAAGATACGTTATCATGTAGCTTTCACATTAACTTCTTGTTTTGGCATGATTCACATTGAAAATTACAAAGCATTAAATTGGGGGCCATATTAGAATTATTATTCTATGGAGAGATAAAGAGAAAAGAGATAGTACAAAACCTCCGAAGCCAGTCCAATCCTAATGAACAGAAAAATCCAGAAAATACACCAAATCCGCCTAAAAAGAGGGTCATTGTCCCAGTCCACACTTGGCCCAAGCCTGATATATGGATGGACCAAGACGGTTTATATAACTCAATCACACCACACAAATGGTGCTCATGACAAACAAAATAAAGCGACAATGCACTAAAGACACTTTCAATTAATAATCATGACAAAACTAGTAGAAATTTCAAAACTAAATGTTATAGGATTCTCTAAAGTTTCACAATTTAGATAACTAAACAACTAAGATCCTACTTGACCAAGCACTGAGATTTAGCTTATGATGAGTTTTCACATTTCACGGCATGAACATGCAAGCTACAACCCAATAAAGAGCTGTCTTTGTTTGAATGAATATTGATATCTTGATGATGATGATGATGATGATGATTTTGACACTGATGAAACTCTTAAAGGGCAATATCTTGCTTTGAAATTTTACAATGGCATGTTAGCTAATTTACGAAGATGATTCTGCATGCACTTAACTTCAATGAAATTAGAATTCATGCACTTAACTTCAATGAAATTAGAAGTCACTGAGGGAGCAAAGACTTCGTGTAGTTATCTAGGTCAAGTTTAGTCTTTATTGATACTTGGGACCGGTGGATAGGGTATGGACTTGATTTAACATAATTTGTTCAGAGTGGTTGTCTTTAGGTTCGCAAATTCACAACCTCAAAATTAATAAACAGTGTTTTAATCACAAAGTCAGCGATCTATGGATAGAACAAAAACATCTTGTCTGCAATTTAGCTTAATTTGTTTTAAGTAGTTAGTTGTCCCATATTCGAAATCACAACAACAAAATTAATAAGCCTAATCAGTGATTTATCTGTAAGTAGAAAATTTTATATGTAAATCTACCATGGAAAATGGCACTACTGATTATAAGAAGTTGAATTCCCACTAATATAACACTCCTAGAGGCTTCACAACTCAGTTTCTTCCCCATCCACGTAAATTGAAAGGCAATATACTAAATCACAAAAGGCATCCAGTGATTCTAAATCTCATCTTGAACCACCATACTAGATGCTCCGCTTTGACACACAGATAGAGTCTCTGCAGGAATCCAGGATAGCTCTGGTGACTCATTTTGATAGTATCCTCCCAAACCCTTCTCTCTATATGAGAGATACAGATTTCTAATGCTTTGTTGAAAAGCCGAATATCAGCAAATTGTGTTCCCAACGTGGAGGGAAAAACATTGACATTCCATATTTGATACAACCTTAAGCATAAAGGTATTCTGCATGAGTATCCATTCGAAAGAGTAACCCGTAAACCAAATTGGAAATACATAATTTAATGTGAATATGAGGTGAAAATAGATTTGCTTCTCAATTCTCATCCTTCAACCTACAGATGATGTACAGCCATTCTGTACACAAGGCAAATTAAATATATTAAATTATGGCTATTTCTCTCCTCTTATCTGAGTCCAAAATTGTTGTAGTAAAACTTCACACATTTTTACTGCATGCATGTTGCCTACAAAGTGATATACCTAAAGAGACTGATAACAAAGCAATTATCACCTTAATGACTTCAGTATAAGTTTCTTGATAGAAATGGGAGTACACTGAAAACATAAGAAAAAGAGTCCTTACCAAGTACATTCCCATGGAGTGATCCATAACGGACAAAGCGCAAACCACCGGCATTAGTTGAGACATTTCCACCAATTTGACAGCTTCCCTTTGCACCCAAGTCTAGTGGCATAATAAATCTGAATGGCAGAATAATTACTTACATATCTAAAAATTAAATTGTCAAATTACTCTGCAATATGATAAAAACTGAAAGCAGCAGTCACTGAAATATGAAAAGTCTAGACTGACCAAGAAACTTATGTGTGATGCAAAACATCAAAAACCAGAGCAGGCAATATCTCATACAATGAAACATACATTCAACCATATCATTTCTCAATTCTCATCTTCACACATACACATGTTTTACAAGTGTAAAAGGAGACAAATGAAAACAAAGAAAAACAACTAGAAGCCACAAGTCATCAACACCCCTTTTAAATCTCTAGTAATAAATCCTTAAGTTAAATGGGGATCTGTAAATGTGGGGATCCTATGTTTGGAGGCAATGTGCATGAACAATGGGGACATCACTGATGGTGCCTTGTATTAAGGAGACAAAAGAGCAAGCTTGTGTGCATATGGGTACGCATGTCTATGTATTTTCCTAATCTCTTCACATATACACAATCTTTTTCATAGTCAATCAAGCAAAATGATAGCTAACCACATCACAGCCTTCCAGTAATAAGTTCATCTGGGTTAATAGCGGATGTATTAAGCTATTACACTCTCTACTTGAGTTCAAACCTTACTAATCACATGTTGAAGGAAAAATATAGCAGTATGAGAGTTTCAGAACTGACTGGACCACCACAACACGCTGGTTAAGGAAAAGCTTGCCTGGTTCAGGCAGGTCAAACCAGCTTCCATCCCACAAGCACATCAACTGTACAACCAGCTTGGCTTAGGCCTGCTGACACTACATTACCAGTTCAACTCGATGAAGAGCATTCTATTGTGTATCCTATGCACGATAAATTAATATCATAAACTTTCATGTGTGTATACTAGTGTCAACTTGGTAGGCACCCTAAAATTTTGAAACTCTAAATGCAAGCACATATGCACTGCAACTTAAAATAATAATAACAAAGACAATAATCATGAAATTTTATGCATGACATAAATTTTCCATTTGTGTGTATGTATGTGTGATTATGTGTGACTGCTTGTGCAGATCACATGCCCCAAACTGTTCAACTTAAATGGCAAGCATTCACCAGAAAACCTTCATGTTTCTAACGTCCTCCTTATCTTCTTCTGTAAGCTGTTTGCATAAATGAGTTTGACTATAACTTTAAAAATACCACCTAAGATTGAAAATTTGAAATTAGAAAAAAAAAGCATATCATTGATGATCACATTAAGCATCAAAACATTGCATCAAAAAATACAATGACAAAATAAATGGGATTAGAGCCTCCTTTCTTTAAAAGGAACAAGGGAGATGGCGACACACAGCCACGCAGGATTTAAAAGTTTCATAATAGTTGTAATTTATTAAAATGTAATCCTGTTATTTTCATAGAATTCTAGATCTTATATGCCAGTCAAATAAGAAAAGAAAATCTGAGAAAGAATCATATAAATCCTTGGGATATATCCAAATGAGGGGTATTGCCCAAAATCAAACCAGTTTAAGAAATCAACACGAAATTATTTAGTATAAATCATATAAAACCCTATAGCAAGAGTTGATAGTTGGGGAAATAGAGGAAGGGAGAGAGAGAGAGAGAGAAGAGAGCGAGATAGAGAGGGGAACCGACACAGAGGGGGAGAGAGAGAACCTGTGATCTGCGGCGGTGGCGGTGGTGATTTGCGGCTGCGGCGGTGCCGATGTGCAATGTACGGTGAGCGACGGTGGTAAGGGACTGTGCTGAGATGAGGTGGGGTGAGGTTTGGTGGTGATGTGTGAGAGAAGAGGACTTTTGTGTTTGTTTAAACAGAGAATGTAGAAGAGGGCGCGAAATGAAAAAGTAATTTCCCCCTCAAATTTTAGACCTGTGGCGACTAAGGTGGTGTTTGGGAAGAATTTTACCTAGGTTTTTTCTCATTTTTTCCATTAAAAGACAAAAATGTTGCAAAATCAAAAAAAACACATCCAAACAAAATATCACATCCAACCCCATAATCATTTCACTTTTTTTCTCACAAATATCACATCCAATCACAAAAAAATCCAACTATCTTCCCAAACACAAAAAAAAAAAAAAAATGACATTTTAATATCTTACATCTAAAAAAACCTACATAAAAACTCACTTACCAAACATCATCTAAATTGGTTATTTGTTGGCAAATAACCCATATATAACGACTAAAACTTTTTGTACCTAGAACTTAAATAAGAGTGACATTTTAAAATATTTTAGTATTAAGTGAATTTGTTTTATTTTAGTATTCAGTGAATTTTTTAAATATTTTTTTTACAAATATTATACTTTTAAAGTGTATTTATGTTTGGTATATCGAAAAATTTTAAAAAACATTAGAATGAATTATACTTTTAAA
This sequence comes from Camellia sinensis, assembly GCF_055761805.1. Lineage (NCBI taxonomy): Eukaryota > Viridiplantae > Streptophyta > Magnoliopsida > Ericales > Theaceae > Camellia > Camellia sinensis. Next base: position 70,488,470 of record NC_138973.1, on the reverse strand, counting down.
ATATTCGCCGCTCATCGCTCGCCTCCGTGTGTGTGAGAGAGAGAGAGAAAGAGTGTGTTGTTTCGAAACTTAGGACTCTGTAAACCTGAAAGGAAATGAAAAAATGGGGGGAAAGGCAGAGGGAAAAAACAAAAGGGGGAAATTAAGTTTGGGCGGGCGAGTTAGTGAAAAAAAAAAGAGAAATTTTGTTTCATTTTTATTTTAATGAATTTTTTTTTTATTTGGTAGAAGTAGGGGTAATATTTTAATGAAAAACATTTTTCGTTAAAATAAAATTAATTTTTTATGGTCAATGAAAAATATGATTTTTGTAGCCCATTTTTTTTGTGAAGGTGGTGGAGGAGAGAGAGCGACAGTAGTGGTGAAGGTGGTGGATAAGAGGTGATGGTGATGGTGGTGGTGGTGGTAGCGAAGGAGATTGGTGATGAAGTTGTGGTAGTGGTAGAGGAGATGGAGTGGCGGTGGTAAAGGAGAGGTAATAGTAGTAGTAGTGGTGGTAGTGGTAGTGAAGTGGTAACGATACTGGCAGTAATGGTAGTCGTAGAGATGGAGTGGCAACAATGGTAATAATGCTGGTAGTGGAATGACATTTGCAGTAGTAGTGAATGTGGTAGAGGAGATGGGTGGTGAGAGAGAGATGAGTGAAAGATAGATAGAGAAGAGAGATAAAGAGAGAGACAGAGACAGAGTAATGAGCGAGAGAGAGAGAGAGACAAAGTGGTCACTAAAAGTGTATTTTCTTCTAGTGAAGAGCTCAGTAAATAGAGAAGAGGGGAAGGAGAGAGTGAGCAAGGTGAACACAATGAGGGAGACAGACAGACACATTGAGAGAAAGAGAGAGAGAAGAGTGAGAGACAAACAGACAGGCATAGAGAGAGAAAAAGAGAGAGAAGAGGGATGAGTGAGAGAGAGATAGAGAAAGAGAGAGAGAGAGACAGAAAGAGAAAGAGATAGAGACAGAGACAGAGAAAAACAAGAGATGAGTAACAGATAGACAAAGAGAGAGAAAGAGAGCGAAAAGAGATGATCGAGAGAAAGACATAGAAAAAGAGAGAGATAGAGAGAGAAGAAAGATGAGCGAGAAATTGTTAAAATAATTTTTTTTTATAGTTAATGATTTTATTTTATTTTTAGTAATTAAAGTTGAAAATTTATTTGTTTCATTTTTATTTTAATGAATAAAAAATTATTCTTATTTTTTTACTTTGGTAGAAGTAGAGGTAATATTTTAATGAAAAATATTTTCCATAAATTTTATAAATTAGTTTTTGTTTATTTTTAGAAAAACATAAATTACAAACGCATTTGGTTTGAACAAAATGTTAAAAAAAAATTAAAATATAAACTAAAAAACATGTTTGTCTAGGCCTAAAATATTTATATTTTTTATTATTATTTATGACGATGGGATCATACACATTATAATTGAAAATAAATATTTGAAAAGAGATGAGAGAGATAGAGAAGAGAGATGAGTGAAAGAGAGAGAGAGAAAAGAATGAGCGAGAGACAGAGAGAGAGAATGAGAGAAAGAGAGACCCATTTCATTTTTTGACTTTTTCCTCTTTCAACAACAATGGGCTCAGAGAAAGAGATGAGTGTGATTGAAAGAAAAGAGAGATGAGTGAGAGACAGAGAGAAAGAAAAAAAACGAGAGATAGACACATACGCAGAGAGAGAGAGAGAGACAACAAAAAGAAATGAACAAGAGATAGAGAAAGAGACATAGAGAGAGAAGAGTGATGAGTGAAAGAGAGATAGACAGAGAGAGAGAGAGAGAGACAGAGAGAGAAAGACATAGAGACACAGACAGAGAGAAACAATAGATGAGTGAGAGATAGACAAAGAGAGAAAGAAAGAGAATGAAAAGAGATGATCGAGAGAAAGACATAGAAAAAAAGAGAGATAGAGAGAAATCCAGATGAGTAGGAAAGACATAGAGAGAGATAGAGAGAAGAGAGATGAATGAGAGAGAAATAGAGAAAGAAAAAAGATGAGAGAGATAGAGAGAAGAGAGATGAGCGAGAGACAAAGAGAAAAAGAGACAAAGACAGAGACAAAGACAAACAGACAGAGAAGAGTGACGAGTGAGGGAGAGAAAGCGAAAGAGACAAAGAGAGAAAGAGATAGAGAGTGAGAGTCAGAAAAAGAGACAGAGAGAGAAGAGATGAACGAGATAGACAGAGAGAGAGATAGAGAGAAGAGAGATGAGCTAGAGAGACATAGAGAGAAGAGAGATGAATGAGAGAGACAGAGAGCTCGGTAAATAGAAAAGATGGGAGAGAGAGAGTGGGCAAGATGAACACAATGGGGGAGAGAGACAGACAGACACACAGAGAGAAATAAAGAGAGAAGGGTGATGAGTGAGAGAGAGACAGACAGACACACAAAGAGAAAGAGAGAGAGAAGAGTAATGAGTGAGAGAGAGAAAGAGATATATATATATATATATAGAGAGAGAGAGGGGGAGAGAAAAAGAGATAGAGAGACAGACAGACAGACAGACAGACAGATGAGTGGGTGAGTGAGAGAGAGAGAGAGAGAAAAGTGAGAGACAGACATAGAGAGAGAAAGTGAGAAAGAAGAGTGATGAGTGAGAGAGAGATAGAGAGAGAAAGAGATAGAGACATAGACAGAAAGAAATAAGAAATGAGTTAGAGATAGACAAAGAGAGAGAGAAAGAGAACGAAAAGAGATAATCGAGAGAAAGACATAGAAAAAGAGAGAGATAGAAAGAGAAGAAAGATGAGCATAAGAGACAGAGAGAGAGAGAAGATAGACGAGTGAGAGAGATAGAGAAAGAAAAAAGATGAGAGAGATAAAGAGAAGAGACAAAGAGCGAGAGACAAAGAGAAAAAGAGACAGAGACAAAGACAGACAGACAGAGAAGAATGATGAGTGAGAGAGAGAAAAAGAAGAGAGAGAGAAAAAGAGAGAGACAAAGAGAAAAAGAGATAGAGAGTGAGAGACAAAAAAAGAGATAGAGAAAGAGGAGAGAGAGAGAGAAATAGACAAAGAGGGAAAGAGACAGAAAAAGAGACAGAGAGAGATGAGAGATGAATGAGAGAAATAGAGAGATGAACGAGAGAGACAGAGAGAGAGATAGAGAGAAGAGATATGAGCGAGAGAGACAGAGAGAGAGATAGAGAGAAAAGAGATGAACGAGAGAGACAAAGAGAGAAGAGAGATGAGACAGAGATGCGAGAGAGCTCAAGAATAAAGATGAACAAGATAGATAGAGATAAGAGAGATGAACGAAAGAGACAGAGAGAGAAGAGAGATAGAGAGAGAGAGAAAGAGACAAAGACAGAGGCAGAGACAGAGTAGGAAAGAGAAAGAGACAGAGAGAAACAAGAGATGAATAAGAGATAAACAAAGAGAGAGAAAGAGAGCGAAAAGAGATGATCGAGAGAAATACATAGAAAAAGAAAGAGGTAAAGAGAGAAGAAAGATGAGTAGGAAAGACAGAGAGTGAGATAGAAAAAAGATAGATGAATAAGAGAGATAGAGAAAGAAAAAAGATGAGAGAGATAGAGCGAAGAGAGATGAGCGATAGACAAAGAGAAAAAGAGACAAAGACAGAAAGATAGAGAAGAGTGATGAGTGAGAGAGAGAAAAAGAAGAGAGACAAAGAGAGAGAGATAAAGACAAAGAGAGAAAGAGATAAAGAGTGAGAGTCAGAAAAAGAGACAGAGAGAGAAGAGAGATGAACGAGATAGACAGAGAGAGATAGAGATAAGAGAGATGAGCGAGAGAGACATAGAGAGAAGAGAGATGAACGAGAGAGACAGAGAGAGAGAGATAGAAATAAGAGAGAGATGAACAATAGAGACAGAGAGAAAAGAGAGATGAGAGAGAGTGAGAGAAGAGAGATAAGCAAGAGAGATAGAGACAACAGAGATGAACGAAAGAGACAGAGAGAGATAGAGAAATGAGAAAAGAGATAAATGAGTGAGAGACACAGAGAGAGAGACAGACAGATAGACAGATAGGCAAACAGACAGAGAGAGAAAAGTGATGAGTAAGAGAGAGAAAGAGAATAGAGAGAGGAAGATAAAAAAAATAGGTGAAAAGAGACAGACAAAGAGAGAGAGAGAGAAAAAGAGTGAAAAAGATAAACGAGAGAGATACAGGGAGAGATGAGCGAGAGAGATAAAGAGAAGAGAGACAAAGAGAAACGAGAGATGAGAAAGATAGAGAAAAGAGAGATGAACGAGAGACACAGAGAGAGAGATAGAGAAGAGTGATGAGTGAGAGAGAAAAAAAGAAGAGAGACAGACAGACAGAGAAGAGTGATGAATGAGAGAGAGAAAGAGAAGAGAGACAGAGATAGAGACACAGAGAGAAAAAGAGAGACAGATAGATAGAAAGAGAGAGAAAGAGTGATGAGTGAAAGTAAATTTTTTATTTTTCTTTCAGCGACTAAAATATTTTAGTTGCCAAAACTATATATACCGCGACCAAACTAATTTTTAGTCGCTGAAATTAAGGTTTTGCCGACCAAACTTTTGGTCGCGAAAGATAAAAAATAATTTTTTATTTTTCTTTCAGCGACGAAAATATTTTAGTTGCGAAAACTATATATACCGCGACCAAAATAATTTTTAGTCGCTAAAATTAAAGTTTTGCCCACCAAACTTTTGGTCGCGAAAGATAAAAAATAATTTTTTACTTTTCTTTCAGCGACTAAAATATTTTCGTTGCCAAAACTATATATACCGCGACCAAACTAATTTTTCGTCGCTGAAATTAAGGTTTTGCCGACCAAACTTTTGGTCGCGAAAGATAAAAAATAATTTTTTATTTTTCTTTCAGCGACGAAAATATTTTAGTTGCGAAAACTATATATACCGCGACCAAAATAATTTTTAGTCGCTAAAATTAAAGTTTTGCCGACCAAACTTTTGGTCGCGAAAGATGAAAAATAATTTTTTATTTTTCTTTCAGCGACTAAAATATTTTAGTTGCCAAAACTATATATACCGCGACAAAACTAATTTTTAGTCGCTGAAATTAAGGTTTTGCCGACCAAACTTTTGGTCGCGAAAGATAAAAAATAATTTTTTATTTTTCTTTCAGCGACTAAAATATTTTAATTGCCAAAACTATATATACCGCGACCAAACTAATTTTTAGTCGCTGAAATTAAGGTTTTGCCGACCAAACTTTTGGTCGCGAAAGATAAAAAATAATTTTTTATTTTTCTTTCAGCGACTAAAATATTTTAGTTGCCAAAACTATATATACCGCGACCAAACTAATTTTTAGTCGCTGAAATTAAGGTTTTGCCGACCAAACTTTTGGTCGCGAAAGATAAAAAATAAATTTTTATTTTTCTTTCAGCGACTAAATTATTTTAGTTGCCAAAACTATATATACCGCGACCAAACTAATTTTTAGTCGCTGAAATTAAGGTTTTGCCGACCAAACTTTTGGTCGCAAAAGATAAAAAATAAATTTTTATTTTTCTTTCAGCGACTAAATTATTTTAGTTGCCAAAACTATATATACAGCAACAAAAATATTTTTTTAGTCGCCAATTGTAGCAAATTTAGCGACTAATTTTTTTTTAGTCGCCAATTGTGAGATTTTTAGCGACTAATTTTTTTTTTTAGTCGCCAAAAATTAATATACCCCGACTAAAAAAATTTAGTAGCTAAATATTGTACTTTTACCGACTAACATAATTTTTGGTCGCCAATTGCACAACTTTTGGCAACCAAAATATTTTTAGTCGGCAAAAGTGGTCGCCAATTGTGTATTTTCTTGTAGTGTTTGTCCAATAATTGATGCTCGTTTGAAATTTTGGGCGGAAAGCCAGCACCTGCCTCTCACGTGCTCCCTCTAGCAATTACTAAGGGGCACACTCGTCTTTTCACCTCAAACCCTAGTTGCATCCCGCCAAAACCATATATGTCATCTCTATCTCCATTATATACACATATAGACTCCAAAATTGATGGTAGACGAAGGACGGAAGAAGAGGATGGATCATGTACTATGCCGACGCATAATGGAAGCTCAGTTGAAGACTTCGTGGACAGAGAGCAACCCTGGACGAAGGTTTTTAGGCTGTCCTCAATATGGTGTAAGTGTAGATAGAAAAAAAATTGGGATGTCCTTTTTGTTATACTGTTTGTAAAGGAAACTGAGGTGTTTAAGAAAAAATATTGCAGAGCAGACATGCATGTGGATTCTTTCTATGGGTAGATCCTCCATTATGTCCTCGCGCTCGAGAGATCATACCTGGGTTGCTGAGAAGAACCACCATGCTTGAAGAGCAATTGAAGATGCATAGAGTAAGACAAAGGAAGTTGATTACTTTGATGGCATTGTTATGGCTCATTTTTTGGTGTTGAAACATGATTGAAGATGGTTCTGCAGCTGCTTCTCTTTCAAGCACTAAGAATGATGGAAATTGAAGCTTCTGGACTAGGAATGAAGTGGGTTTTTTTTTTTTTTTTTTAATTTTGTACATTTTTTTGTTTTGAAGCTTCTAGACTGGGAATGGAGTAGGAATGAAGGGTTTTTTTTTTTTTCTTCTTCTTCTTCTTCCTGTAATTGATGCTTATGGACTACTGGGAATGGATTTTAGGGTTTGATTTTGTTATGTCCAGACATGTTTTGAATGACACTATATCAATGTGGAATGAAGCTGTAGTAATGTTTTTTAACCAACATTTGTTTATCAACTTTTGAGTCAATGTTGAATTTTGAAATGAATGTTTAATGAACTGTTTTTGTTTATCATTTTTTTCAATCACACTATATCATGGGGCATTGGTTTGTTCACCTTTGCTGCATTGGTTTGTTTCACTTTTAGCAAACATGATGCAACCTATAACAAGACATAGAAATAAACATTGTAGACATGGTTGATACAAACAAAAAAAACATGGTCCAAACATGGTCTAAACATGTTCCAATACAAAAAACAAATACTTCAAATAACACAAAGAGGCCAATCAGTTGCCAAATCCAACAAAACATTACTTCAATTAACAAATACTTCAAACATGGTCCAAAATGGCAAATCCAACAAAACATTACCATGTTCTAACAAAACATAAAAAGCCCAAATACAACAAAACATAATGCATAAGATTCCACAAAAAAAAAAACTGTTGTCTATTATTAGGTAACTACTCCTTCAACATTTAATTGCTTCTATGTTTTGATAGTGAAGACAAGGTCACAAACTTTTGCCCCTTTGACACATATGTTGTTGAACTCCCATATGGACTTGCAGATGTGTTTGGCTCAATGAATGTGCTTGTTCTAATGAAACCTGGTGGAGGTCCCCTAATGTTCACCCCTTCCAATGCTACTCTGAAGTTGAAGCTTGGTTGACTACCACTTGCTTTAGGCCTTACTAAAATGCTTACCCTACTGCCTTGTTGACCAGTGGCTTTAGTGGTTGCTTGGTCTCTTGGTTGACTATTGGGTTAAGTAGGTGGCTGACTGCTTCTCTGGGTGCTTGACTGGTTGTTTGTCACTTGCAAATTGTCAGTAATTAATTGTATGAAGGACATATAATAAATGAATTGAATTTACGAAGAAGTAACAAATTGTGTAGGGTAACCTTCGGTGCAATAGATTGGCCTTTGCATTCTCTTTTGTTCTACCCAAGCTTACCACACAAGTTGCATATAGTTGTTGTGTTTCCTCTATGCATCTTATAAGGATTCTTTTTCTCAACTTTCTTGGCCTACCAGGTTGCTTCTTCACTTTTGGAGACAATAATCCAGGCAACACAGACTTTGGCCACATTTCAAAACCATTTATTGGGTATATCATTGGCTCATAGCTAGCCAAGTATGTCTCCTTCTTATACCAATGAGTCATATAATCTTCAGGTTGCTCATGTTTGTCATATATGGCTGAAATGGCATGACAACATGGTATGCCAGTTAGATCCCATTTTCGGCATGAACAGGTTAATCACCCAAATCAACTACAAATTGTTGGCCATTGAAGCAATTGATTTGGTACCTCAGACCTACTGCCTACATAGCAATACAATTGCTTGCATCTTCTTTCCTTTTCTTCAATGCTTGTTGTATGTTAGGACAAATAGATCCTGGGTAAGCCCTCATTACTTCCCTTCTCACTTGCAACCTCTTCATCAAGATACACCTTATGTCCTCTAGCAAAGGGATTATGGTTTTTCCTTTAGCTTCTAGGATCAAGCAATTAAAGCTTTCACACATGTTGTTGTCTAACATATCAAACTTAACTGTAGGTGTGAAATGAGATCTAGACCAGGTGCTTTGGGGTTTTTCAACTAACCAATTGAATGCATCTTCATCAGTTTCCTTCAACTCTTCCATATGAGCCTGAAATGCTTGTACATAAGAAGCCTTTGCAGCTTTGTACACAATGTCCTTCAGGTGCACCCCCTTGAAGCTATCTCTAAAATTGGTGTAAAGATGTCTGATGCAGAACCTATGCTCTGCCGTGGGTGCAACCTCTACAAGTGCTAGACACGATCCCTGCATTTGTAGGGAGGGAAAAAAAAGTTACACACATTAAATGAACTAAACAGTAAAAATAGATGCATGAAACTTCCAATAAGCATTTACCTTTTGCTTATCTGACATGAAGGTCACTTCTTGCTTGTTGAACCACCCAAGAGTGTCACACAATATTTCAAAAAACCATTTCCATGAACTCTTTGTTTCTCCTTCAACAACTGCAAATGCCAATGGATAGTTGTTGTTATTCCCATCCAAACCAACAGCTTGCAACAGTTGTGTGGCCCCTTCAAATGACAGGCATCAACCCCAATGAATGGCCTACATCCTGCCAGAAAACCTTGCTTACAACCTCCAAAGCATACAAAAATCCTTTGAAACCTAGGCTTGGCTTCATCTATTTCATGTTCTTCATTTTCTACATCTTCATCATCATCCTCTTTGACTCTGATAGTTGCCCTTGGATTAGTTCTTTTTATCTCTTCACAATAATCCCATAACTTAGCATAATGTTCCATGAGGCTTCCCTCTATCAATTCTTGTGCTTTTCTCTTTGTCCTATACACTTGGCTCCTAGATATCCCAACCTTGTGCTCCTTTTCCACAGCTTGCTTGAATGATTGCACTGGAATAGATGGATTGGACTTCAATGTCTCCAATACTTCTTAGATAGCCATGTTAGAATTCACTTGTCTGTTATAAAAAAATTATGCCACAATTGTGAGTGGGGACATATGTCTTTATCTAGAATAACGGTTGTCCTTGCGTCTTGGATACATAAAGCATTCACTCACATAGTGGCTTACAGGTGGCCCTAACCCTCATGTTATCATTTTTGACTAACTTAATAGCCTTTCCAGTCTTAATACCATGCTCCTTAACAGCAACTTTCAATATTTTGGCAGTGCCAAAAACCATGCGAACCTTGAACTTTGGGTCTACCATATCTGTGTTTGGATTAAACTCTGGGTATCTAGCCCTATTGCTTCTAGACTCTTCATCAGAAGATTCATTAATGCTCTTGAAGTCATCAAATGTAGCATCAGGCTCTAGGCAGTCAATATGAGGTACCTTAACTCTTTCATCAGTATGCTTCTGCCTCCCTAACCCACTCCATTCAACATTCCTATCAGCATTATCATCAAGGAGTATGTCATCCTCATTGAAATCATAGTCACTATCCTCAAAGTCCTCTAGATCTGTAGAATAGTTAAATGAATCATGACTTTGCCTTTCATCCTCATCCTCACCATCCACATTACTTGTGCCACTTCCAATTTCCTTAATGACAACCGATGCATGGTGAAAATGATTAAACTCTTCAAGCTCAAGCAACTGATCATCAGGGATGTGCTCTAAATACACATCAATTATCGTACTTACATGCACCTATTTCACCATATTCATTACATCATTATCATTCCTAAGTGGCCTTAATCCATAATTTAAGTCCCAACCAAGCACTCGATAATGGTATGAAATAAATTCAGTATAACCTAACTTCTGAGCCATGTCCCCTATCTCTGTCAACCTCATTTTGTCAACATCATAGTTGTCCCAAAATGATAATTTCCTCCCTACGTGAGCCCTATTTACTAAAGACTTAAAAACCCCACCATGATGCATTTTGATAGTGAAATAATCTCCATTTGGATCTGAAAAAGAAGATAACATATTTATTGTATGAACAATACAGGACAAGGGGGACCACAACACATTATCTATACATCAATTATAGATATTTATTTGTTTTTTTTTCTTTTGTCAATGTGCAGTTGTGTAGATGTGTCGACATGCGTGAATATATAAACATATATTCACCTCGTCACTTTCAAACAAAGCAAAGCAAAGCACAAGTAGATACTTTGACCCACCCAATGCTTCAACTTGCAAACAGATAAAATAAAGCAAAATACAAAACCAAAAAAAAAAAAAAAAAAAAAGAGGTAAAGAGTACTTTTTTGCTTACCATAATCTGGTATTTCATCACCAATCCTCACAATCTCCATGTTTGTCTTTTGACCTCGTCAATCGTTTTCTTCTCTATCCAAGCCAATTTCAGCAGATTTACAATCAAACAATTTTTTTGTAACTCAAAACCCTAGAAACGATTCGATTGTGTAGAGACAGAGAGAATGGACTTGTTGATTTGGAGAAGATGCAAGTATAGAGACGATGGAGGTAACTAGGGTTTGAGGTGAAAAGACGAGTATGCCCTTCAGTAATTACTAAAGGGAGCACGTGAGAGGCAGGTGCTGGCTTTCCGTCCAAAATTTCAAACGGGCGTCAATTATTGGACGAAATTGACACACTTGATTAAATTGAGGGGCTAAATCGCGCAATTGGAAATGTCAGAGACCAAAATGACACACGGGGTAAAGTACAGAGACTATTTTGTAATTTGCCCTATTTAATATGCAATATGTCTGGGGAGATTCTTCACTTTATTTGAAAAAAAAATATATATACAAATTCATTTTTTAGAGTTAATAATGTATAAATAAGATGATTTGGGAAAACATGAGAACAAGATATGACTTAAATATTTAAAAAAAGATTTAATTTTGAAAAATAATCTAATTTTTTGGTTTAAATAACATTACTTTTTGAAAATTATCAAAATCTAACTTGATAACAACATCAGTGAGGACCATTTTAATTTAAACGAAAAAAAAAGTACGAAAAAAAAGGGATAACCTAGCCCTACTACAATCAAATGCTTATTGATATACAAAATTTTCCATCAGAGATCATAGTGGGGAGAGAAAATATGGCATTGATGAGTAGTATTTGATAAAAAAAGAAAAAAAAAAGATCTAGAGACATTTAATTTATCGAAAAATTATTAGGTATTTTTGGAGTATTACGTATTGATACTTATTCACCAATCATTATTCACTATACCCACTCATGTTCCTCAATCACTTAATACAAAATCATAATATTCCACTTTATCCACTAATCATAATATCATGGAATATCACGTAACTATGTTTCACGAGTACCCAATAATAATTTTTCACCTAAAATCCACCCCTAATGATATATCTAATAAGTATTAAATTTTGATTTGTCAAATATTTTATCATATGAAATTTAACCTTAATATCACATCATTAGGAATAATTTAAGAGTAGTAAATTAAAGAGATGTAATATTGTCGTTGATCAAAAAGATGAGAAATTGATTTAAAAAATTGGAAAGTGATGTATATGCATCTAGTATGTCTAATAAGAGAGACGTGGAAGAGGCAATAGTGTGGTGGTTGCAAAGTGGAGTCAGCATCTGTTGCAGTGATTTTTTTTTTTTCTTCTTTTTTTTAGAGTAATTATAAAATGATAAGTTAGACTTTGAGAGATCAGAAGGTGAAATGATTATTGCATCTTCATTTCACCTTCAATTCTGGTAAAATTAAATCTTAATTATTCAAAAAATCAATCTATAAAATCCTCACTTGCAATAGTGTGGTGGGTTTGATGAGCAATATTATTAATCAAAATATAAAAATTGATTCAAAAAATGAGAAGTTTTGGATTTTTAAGTATGCAATAATTCTGGAGAGCATTCCCACTTTATCTGAAAAATTATCAAAATCCAATTTGGCTGCCATCTAACTGGCTCAAAATATTTACAACAAATTTATTAATTAAAAATAAAATTTCTCATGGCACATGTAAAAAGAAATTAAAAACAATACATGTGTAATGCATATTTTATAGAAAATTTACTTATAAATCCCATTTTGAGAAATGGTGATTCATTTAGTCTTAAGAATTTTTTTTATACACCAATTAGTCCTATTGATTTTGGAAAAGTAGATTTAATATATTATTTAAAATTTGAATTTACGGTTATACCCTTATTTCTATTATATATATATATATATATATTGTGCTAAAAAGGTAAGGTATACAATATATGAGAATCAAATTTGAGATGAATTTTTATGTGAGAATCTTTTTATTATTTGGAAAATATTTCAAGAGGAGTACAAAAATGACTTAAAATGTGATATTCTTTAGACATACCAAAAGGATGTGGAATTTTTTAAACATTTCAAAAGGAGTACAAAAATTTCGTAGTAAGTTTTGAACAAATGTATAATTTCAAACTATAACACTCCAATGTAACACTCAAAAAAAAAATATTTAGTGTATTTTTCTCAAACATAACACTCTAATATAACACTTCAAAAAGACTCGTTAGTGTAACACTCTAATGTAACATACAAAAAAAATCTCTTAGTGTACTTTTCCAAACGCAACATTCCAATATAACACTTAAAAAAAATTTCTTAGTGTTACACTTAACATACAAAAAAAAAATTCTTAGTGTATTTTTTCCAAACGTAACACTACAATATAACACTCTAAAAAATTTTCTTAGTGTAACACTCTAATGTAACACACAAAAAAAAATTTCTTAGTGTATTTTTCCCAAATGTAACACTCCAAAAACAAATTCTTAGTTTAACACTTTAATATAACACACAAAAAAAATTCTTAGTGTACTTTTTTCAAATGTAACACTCTAAAAAAAAGATGTAAGGTTCTTCAAATCATTCCAAAATGAATATAAAAATTCCTTAGTAAGCTTTGGGCAAACGTATTATTTCAAACTGTCAGTGTTACGTTTGGAAAAAGTACACTAAGGAGTTTTTAGTGTTTTTGTGTGTTACATTGGAGCATGTTACATTGGAGTGTTATATTTGAGATTAAATTGATTGGAGTGTTACGTTGATTGGAATATGTTACATTGGAGTGTTACATATGGAAAAAATACCCTAAATTTTTTTTTTTTAGTATTATGTTGTTATGTTTGGAAAAAATACATCAAGAAGTTTTTTAGTGTGTTACATTGGATTATTATGTTTTTGTTTGTAATGTGGGATTGTTCCGAAATGAGAGAAAATCCAAAATTTTTATAGTGTAGATTGTTCAAATATATAATTTTACATTTAGAGAAACCTACTTTTATTTCTAAAAAATTAAAATCAAATATGTAAGTGACTATCATTTTGTGTAATTTCCACTTTAATAGGACATTTCGGTTCATAAGAAAAAAAAAAGAAAAGAGACTAAACAGTTCATAAGATCACATTTTGAGATTTATTGGTATTTCACCCTTATGCCACATTCAAAAATTCAAGTGAAAATGAACCACTAATATAGGGCAATCAATTATTGTAATCAACATGTAGAACAATCAATTATTATAATCAATTCATTCAAATTTACACAAACATGAAATCCTACCTCTTGTGCCGCAAATAAGGAAAAAAAAAAGGGGAAAGATGGGGAAGAGAGAATAGGAAAAAAGATGAGGAATGATAATAACAATGAATTATGAAGAGAGAGAGAGAGGAGCGAAATGGGAAATGAAACGGTACCAGACTGTTTAGGGTTTTTAATATGAAATAAAGAAAATAGAATATGTTATTGACTTTTGTTTTGTATAGAAATATATTTTTCATGCTTTGAATTTTACATATTTTATAGTAAAGTTGAGAGGGTAAATTGTTTTATTCTCCAACAGCAATTAATGCTATGTAGTGACAATCAATTGGAGCTTTCCAACACATAAATTAATTTTGGGCAAATTATGACATTACTTTATTCTTTATGTCATTTTAATTTTTGTACTTTTAATTAGGTTAATTTTGACTTTCAAATTATAGTTTGTCTTAATTTGATCAAATTGATTACAATTCTCAGTATTTTTTTTAATGAAAAATGCGCATATAAATGTCACATGCTATATTTTTAAAGATAAAATTATAAACTTACTTTACTCAGTTAGTTAACCTCAATTAATTTAGTGATATTGTTTCTTAAAAAACACTAACAATATTATTACTTAGACCAAATTGAAACAAAATCTAAAATTAATGGTCAAAATTGAGCTAATTGAAAGTGTAGTGACCAAAATGACACAAATAATAAAATACAGAGATCACTGGTATAATTTATCCATTAATCTTTGCAGTGATGATTAATTGGAATCACATTACAATAAAGTTGAAAATATAAGTACCAAATTGTTTTAATTAAAATAACACTTCACTTAAATGATAAGAATTAATAGTATAATTTACGCTTTGATTCATCTGTAATTTCATAGGTAAGGCTCTATTTATTAGAAAAATTATAAATTAGTGGTACTTTTTCAAAGTAATTATATAATTATGTAAAATTTATAATTTTAATTATTAAAATTTATGAAATTTACCACTTATTTAATTTTTTTTAAACCTACACTGAATTATTATTTTTCCTTATTTATTTGATTAGCCTAATCACTACAAGAAATATAGGTTTTGGCGGCGTTTTTTTAACGACACTTTTTAAAACGTCGCTTTTCGTAATATTTAGCGGCGTTTTAAAAACGTCGCATATTTCAGTAAATAAAACGGTGCCGTTTTGTAATAGAAGGCGTTGAGACACGCCTCCAAATGCGTTAGACCTCACGCGCCTCTTTTGAATCTGCAAATAATTGTTAAAGCCTATGTAAACCCTTATTTTGAATACTCACGGCTTCAAATCTTGCCTCTCTCACAACCCTCTTTCTTCATCTCACGATGTTGCTCCAGAGTGGTGTCTCTCTCTCTCTCTCTAGATCGATCTCTCGCTGTTAACCCTCTAAGAGATTCATCTTTCATCTTTGAGATTCAGAGATTTAGATCGGTCTCAGTGATTTCATCTCAAAGCGATTTCAATTTCGAAGCCCCACAGCGGTGTTTCTCTTTCTCTCTCCCTAGATCTCTCTCTATCAACCCTCAGAGTTTCATCTATGAGATTCAGAGATTCAGTCGGTCTCAGTGATTTCGTCTCAGAGCGATTTCGATTTCGAAGCGCCAGAGCAGTCTCTCTCTCTCTGTCAACCCTCTCAGAGATTCGTCTTTGAGATTCAAAGATTCAGATCAGTCTCAGTGATTTCATCTCAAAGCGATTTCGATTTTGAAGTTCTCTCTCTTGATTTCGAAGCTCCAGCGAGGTATCGATTTCTCTCTCTCAAGCTCTTCCTTCCCGTCTCTCTCGATTTGGTATTTATTTTCTTGGAAAATCTATTCAATTTCTTCTTTTGTTTGCTTTGTCATTCTACCTTAATATGTTGTGTTTTTGTTTTGAGAAAATGCCAAATGTGCTTGTGATTATGACATTTGTTGGATTTGAGATCATTTTTGGACTTAGTTGATTATTTAGTTTTCTCAGATGGTGATCACAATGGCGGACGTTCTACTCATTCTGCTCATCTTGTTGAGGAAAAGTTGTCTGGCTCTTTCTCTATGAAGTATGGATTATTTCCCTCTCCGTAGTTATTTTATAATTTGGTTTCTTAATTTCTTCGAGTTTTCCTTGTGTAAATTAAGTTGCTAAAAGTACCTTGGAATGGCAGATAAACAAGCTAGTGGATATTGCTCGATCTGTAGCCAATGTAAACACTAACGACTACAGTGCCTTGGAGTATTTGCTTGACCGTCTAGAAAACCTAAAAAAAAAAAGGTCCTTCTCTCTGCTTTTATTTTCAGATTTTGTGGTTTACCATCCTGTCATCCTGTAATAGTTTTGAGTGCAAAATATTTGTTAAGATTGCATTTTGTACCTCTTCATATCTTCTGCGTTGGTTTTATACTATTGAAACTAACAACGAGATTTTTTGGGATGTAATATGCAGTAATTTAGTTGCCAATAACTTCACAATAGAAAGTTCGAACAACAGGTGATTCTCTCGTTGCTGTATTTTTTTGATCTTGTTCAGTAGCCTTTGAACACTCAATGTTGCTAAAGGAAATTTCAGTCATTTTCCATTATATTGTTTAGTGTTTAACACCATAAGCTGGTTTGAGTTAAATTTGAACAATTTCATTTCCATCTGGTGCCAAAACTTACATAATTTTGTTATTTTGGCTGATGTTTCTTTTTTACATTTTTATAAATTTGGTTTTCAGAAGGACTGAATAGAATTGAAGGACTAAAAGTGGATGAAAATATTATACATAAATTTATAGGTTGTTTTCTTATGAAAATATTATGTCACACATTATTACTCCGATATTATTGATATGATGAAATTAGCATTTGCTATTTGACTTTTATCAGGCAGTAATTCATATCCCTCTGTTTTTTTAAAACCAAAACCATGTTGCTTCTATCTGAAATGATGGGTAATAAAAAGGTGAATGGGCGAATGGTTCACATGTTTCTTCAGTTAAAAATCATTTACTTGCTTCTGGTTCATTTTTTTGTACTCGCCTTCCATTGGATTCCAATCAATAACTAATCTGGTGGACGATTACTCTAGCTATCTGATGAAAGTTTTTCATCTTTCATTTTCCTATCTCTATCTATGATCTAAAGTTAATACAATATCTTTTCTGCACACTTCATTGACAGTAAGTTCCATTTTTCTTTTCATGCTCAGTTAAGCTTCTTGACTGGGGGGAAGAGAGCCACAGGACAGAGGCAGAAATAGCGTCACTCAGAGCAGCTTTTACGCAAGAAGTTGCTGTGTGGCACAAGCTCGATCACCCTAATGTAACAAAGGTACCATTTTTATCTAAACTTCTTTATCTTATTTTTATATTGTTCATTCTTCTTTGGAGCTGTAGCAGACTCAAGAGAGTATAGACTAAACCAAAATATTATTGAATTCATATTTCAATAACATTTTCACTAAATTTTGTTAATCGTCGTCGGAGTAAGAAACATTATATCCAATATGACTTGGTGAATCGTCGTAACATTGAAAATTTGAAACTTGGCAAAAAATGTAAAGTGAAAGGAAGAATGATGTATGCCATGGCTCGTTTCCACTTTGTCAAGAACTCAAGTTTTAAGAATACAAGTTATTATAAGGCTTGATGGTGGGTTTTATTTTTTATTTTTTATAAAGTTCGTGGTTAGTGATGTTGGTGTTGATTGATCTAGGTTTTATCACTTAGCGGGTATAGTCTAATAATTTTTCTTGAAGGTTGTAATTTAAGGTAGAATCATAGTTTTGGGTTTTACCATCCAACTATGAATGAAACTACCAGAAGGTGATGCATGAGGGTTATTGGAACTTATCTGCTATTCCATGTGGGATATTCATGAAAGATCTATATTCATGAACTTATCTCTACTTCATGTTGAGAATTGAAACAATAGTTGTTTGGTACTCCCACTGTCCCACTTTGTGTCTGTCTTAATGATTTTTGGAAGTCTTGTTGTTTATGTGTCTTGGTTTGGAAAGAAAAAAAAATGATTTTAACATTACCTTATATTATCTCTTCTTTACATTTATGTTTAAACACATGCACAATCCCAAAAGATTTATTCAAATGAGCAAGGATATTTTTTTTTTTTTTGTAAATTTATGGTTCAAAGATTCTGTCTTTAAAATTTTGTGCATTGTCAAGTAGCACACAAAATGGGACGGAGGGAGCAGTGATGTAGGAAGTCACTGCTGCAGCATGTGTTTCCTAGACTATAAACAATTGGTATTTAGTTCTCAAGGTCAAACCTTAACTCCATCTGTATCTTATTTTGTATTTCAAATTGTTGAAACCAAATTCATTTTTCACAAGTTTTGTGGAGTTTGGCATTCCTAAGATGATTTGCAACTTGTGCTTTACTGAAGGTACTCTTTTTCCTCTCAATGTTTTACAGGTTGAGCAATCTTCATTCCAAGAAGATTGTCCACAGAGATGTGAAGACAGAGAATATGCTTTTGGACAAGACTCGTACAGTTAAAATAGCTGACTTTGGTGTTGCTCGTGTTGAGGCTTCAAATCCTAACATCGTGTCAATGAAAAGTATTGACATCAGCTGTTGACATCAGCTGTTGACCTTGTGTTGCTCGTGTTGACATCAGCTGTTGTCCGCCAGGTACAGAAAAATGTTTGAAATGTGCATTTGCATATGTTGACCTTGTTTTTGCTTCTACAAAGATATGAAACATTGAACTTTACTGATTCTTTCATTTTTTCTCTCTACTTTTTTTGCCTATTCATTTGAATGTTTAGGAAAAAGAAGTCTTGTCTTGTCTTTTTTGGGGGGTTGGCGTTTTGATATTTATGTGGATTTTGTTCTTTAGGGTTTTCAATCTCTGTGAGAAGATAAGCATCATAATTTTGAATAAAGAGGTACCCTCTCTCTCTCTCTCTCTCTCCCTCTCTCTTGTCCATGATCATCAGTGTTTTGTATGTATTTTGTTTGTGCATGTGAAATTTGTGTGTATATGTCAAGGATTGGATACATTTTTTTCTGCTGTATGTTTGATTTAGTGAACATTCAATATTTGAAGACGTCAATATTATTCATCAAAAATGAGTTCTTTATTTATGTGGTATTTTGTTTTATTTGTCGTTCTGGCTTTATAGTTTGTAAGTTAGTTTATTCAAGGGTTTTAACATTGGCTAATCAACTTGCTTTGGTGTAATGATTCTGAATGAATTACTATAACTGAGTGAGTTTATCTTTAGTTTGTTCTTTGGAAGCTTCTTTAGTTTTAGTGTGACGCTTGTGGGAAAAGCTCATTCATTGTTTGCTTGACTTATCAATTTGCTTGAGTATACATGAGTAGTTGCTATACATGAAGACATTGTTGTAATGCTTGATTATTTATCAGGTTCAACTGTTATTAATAGAATTGGTCTATGATATCTAATGAGAAAAACAGAAGAAACTGTTCTAGGATATTGATTAATGTGGTAGATGTTCATTTTACATGTAGATGTTCAATTTGAATTTTGTTACACTAACTTTGATTTATTATTTATTTATTTGGGTTTAAACAATGAAAAGGGATGTGATGCATCAATCCTACTAGATGGGAGCAACAGCGAGAAAACTGCATTTCCTAATCTAAGTGTAAGGGGCTTTCACATTATTGATGCAGCAAAAGCTGCTGTTGAGGCAGTGTGTCCTGGAGTAGTTTCATGTGCTGATATCATTGTTATGGCTGCCAGAGATGTAGTGTCTTTGGTGAGTAATGTGTCCCCTCTCTCTCTCTCTCTCTCTCTCTGCTATTAATCAACATATAATGATGTGATAACTTACAATGGTGGTTTATATTGGGTTGGGTACATGTAGGCTGGAGGAAATAGATACGCGGTGCAAACAGGGTGAAGAGACGGTCTTGTATCTCTAGCTCAAAATGTGGATCTCCCAGCTCCTTTTATATCCGTGTCTGATTCCATCAATGTATTTGCCAATAAAGGACTTGATGTCATCGACATGGTTTATCTTCTTGGTAATTTACCTTCGCCGCCTTTATTTCTCATCTAGTAATGCTAAACAGTAAAATTTCACAGCAAAATGCTTCGAATAAGTCTAAGAGTTTCCTAAAGGTAACTTAATTATGCTATAATAATTTAGAAAAATCTGGGTATGTAATCTAAGCATCAATTTACTTTAAAATCTTATTGGATTCAAATCAGTGGCGACTCCAGGTTTTTATAAGGATGGGGTTCACTCCAAAAACTTAAGTTCCCCAATTTTTATGAGAAAAAAAAATTAAACTAATTAAAATTTAAACTTCTTCAACTTCAAGTAAAATAAACTTTTAATAAAATACTAGTGTCTTAACAAATCAAAAAAATATGTAAACTTCTACAATTGCATTCAATGAGGTGCCATTTTTTGAAATTTTTGCATGATAAATTCATTGTCAATAGTGTCAAACACATCATTTTCTATATATATTATCAAGCAATCATTCAACCACTGATTTGTTGGGGTCAATTGATTATTAAGTAAAAAATTTACCATTAAAAAAAAAAAATCAAAAGCTTTTGGCAAGCTGATGGGGAGATGGCTCCCCATCAGTTGCTTGGTAGAGTCGGCCATGATTCAAATTGTTTGATTATTCTTTGAGTATTTATTTTCTATTGTGACTATACAAAATGCTTTAATTACAGAACTTGCACTTGCTTGTCCTGTCCTTATACTGAAAATTGGGTAAGCATTGAATCTTGTTGCGCATCCTACTACAGTATTCTTCCATATTTTTTTTCTTCATGAATTGCTAGTGGCATTCAAGTTTTTGAGACATTTATTTATGTACAACGAGTGATGGGCATGCTTACTCTTCTATACCAATGCTGTAGATTTTCCATTTGTACCCAATGTTTATTCATGCAGAGGCATAAGGGCTTTGTTTGCTCAGAAACTATTGTTGGGTGATTTTAATCTATAGAGGAATTTGAAACCTTGTAAACCATTCTCCAACCAAATTTTAATGTCTCATCAAATTCTACATGTTCAAGCATCTCTTGGAAGAAAAAAAGAAGGAAAAATTAGTTGGGAAAGTAGAAGGGTTATGTGGATTCACATTAAGATTTTCTCAAGTATATTCCTTGTTTTGTTGGTCCAAACCATCTGCCTGTACTTGTGGTTGAAGTGATATTGGTGTGTTTAATGCTTGTAATTTTATCATCTCAGTGTTGATTCCTCTTTTTTTTTTTTTCCCCATAAAAATGGAGTCAAAAACAAAAGGAACCCACCTCCTCACAAAAGGGAAGTAGAATTTGGAGAAAACAAAGAAAAATTGAACATTTGGAGTTTCAAATTTATTTTAGTGCTTTTAGATGGCTACATGATTTTGTTAGACTGATATTGGACATGTTTCAATTGATGCCGGAACCTGTATCATAGCTAGATAGGGGCACTTTAAATTTTACATATATATGTGTGTGTGTGTGTGTTTATGTATTTCATAGGTAACATAGACTTAATAAGGCTAATTCTTTTATGTGTATTTCATAGGTAACAGAGACCACATGGTGGGTTGGGTTAAGTCACAGTTCCGCAGCCTTCTTGTTAAGGTTAGTGTCTTGATCTCATTTTAGATTATTAACTTTTTGTTGATAACTACTGTGATTGTTTAGGCAACTACATTTGTATTCTCTGTACTTACTGGTTGTGTGGTAAATTTGTCCTTGTTAACACCTATTTTGGTGAATGCTTGGTAGGTGACAGCACAAGATGTGTCGACCATGCTGAGATGTGAACAAAGGACCATCATCTTCCTTATAGAACCCGGGAATTTTTGTTTCTTAGTAGATGCTTTCATAGTACTTGTATGTATAATTTGTTTGAATTGCATCTTTTGTGCCGATTTGTTTTGTAATAACTTTCAACTTACCACTAGGTACTAAGTTAACTTTATTTCATCTTGGAATTGAAATATTTTTGCGTATTGAGAAGCATGAATTGATATAGTATTATGTTTACCTAAATTTAGTCAATATATTGTATATTTTTCATCTTTATAAAAGGGATTTTTTTTGGGTTAAATCTCACAGAATTAGCACAATTTATTATTTTTTTTTAAAAAAATAAATAAAGTTATAACGGCGTTTTTAAACGCCACTGTAGAATACTAACGGTTATATTTTTAAAATAAAAATGATCTATCACGGCGTTTTTAAAACGTCGCTAAAAGTGGAGTGACGTCATTGTATCATTATGCAGCACATTTAGCGGCGTTTTTTAAAACGTCGCCTATACTGATGTAGCGACGCTTTTAAAGCGTCATAAAGTTACAGCGACGGCCGCATCTTCGGCGTTTGGTATTAAACGTCACAAAAACAATTAGCGGCGTTTTTGATAGCTATAGCGGCGTTTTTTAAACGCCACTAAAAGCTTAATTTCCAGCAGTGAATGTAGCACCAAAATGTCGTTTATATTAACCTATAATTTCATAGGCAGGGCACTGGCCTAAGCCTCATCCTAAAGCAAAGGGTATAAATTTAAGCCTCACTTGAGAATTGATTTTTGTATTTTAATTTTTACTGTGGGTGTTTTGGCTTTTTTATAAAATAAAAAAATTAGGAGAAATTACTTGCAGGTGGTAGTTACAGAAAATTATTACATATTTGTGGAAAATTTTATAATTTTAATTATTAATATTGATAAAGTTTATCATTAATTTAAAATTTTATCAACAAATTATGTGTTTGAAAATAAATTTGAAATTGTATTGAAAATCATAAATTACTTAGGGATATTTAGTCTGACGTCCCTTTCTAATTTTTGGTATCAAAAGAGATTCACAATATTTATTTATTTTAACTTAAGGTCCCTCACCCATTTTTGTACCACTGACCCACTCAACTCTCTATCTCTTTGCCTCGTTGACTCTTTCTTTTCCTCTTCATGAATCAATTTCTCACTCTACTAATCCTCATCGCAACATCCTCCTCATCCAATTCCACCTTTATCGATCTATTCCCGACTCCAAGTTTCTAGACGAATCCCCAATTTCTCTCTGGTTTTTTCTCTTTCTCTCTCTCTCTCTACATATATAGTTTAATTCTTTGTTGTGTTGAGCTTGGTGTTGTATTCAAGACCGCCAAGTGTGACGACCCCACTGTATATAATAATTAACATTTAATTAATTAAGGAGATTTGAATTTTAATTCCCTATTTTTCTAATTTAATTTGGGATTTATAAAAAGTGTGGAGACTTATTCGTATGTGATTCTATTGAGAATTTATTTTAGAATTAGAAATTGAAAGTCTAAATAGCTCAAGAGATTATAATTAGTAAATTGAATTATTTTAATTCGAGTATCAGACCATATGAGAATTTAATTAACTATTTGATTCAGATTTGTAAAATTGAGATTTGATTAATTGGGTCTGAATTAAAGTTAATTAAGTTATAAGGATTGGGAATTAAGATTATTATGAATTAAATTTATTTATGAGGTATTCAATTGAGTACGTAATTTATTGACGAAGATTTTGAGCTTGATCTAAAATTGGAGGTTTTAATGATGTGAGAAACCAAAATTGAGGATGAAAATAGGTTTAATTTGATATTTGGAGTCTTTCGGGAGTTTGATTAAAAATCTGAATTAGATTGATAAGTTTAAATATAATTAATTGAGCCTTAATTGAAGTAGGGGTGAGCAGCGGATATACCAATTCGTCCAAACCGACCGAACCAAATCAATCCGCCGCATTTTGGACGGATGCGTGATGACGAGCGAACGATTGCGAATTGATTTTTCCAAATCTGCCTAGTTTTAGACGGACGGTGGATTTAAAGTTCCTTTGGCCGCAACCGAACAGCCAAACCTCAACCACCCCTAGTAATTTGTAAAACTTTGTGTTTTCAATTTGTTTAGATATTCTATTTGTGCTTTCAATTGAAAAAGAGTTTAAATATTCTGTTGAAAAAGAGTTTAAATATTTTGCTGAAAAAGAGTTTTCAACTTGAATATATTTTTTGAATTGAAAAAAATAAATGTATTATTTATCTATATTTTTTGGTTTTAAATCTAACTCTAAAAATAATAAATAAAAAAGATGATATATGCTAGCTGGTTTTGTTTTAAAAAATAGATATAGATGTAACAATACAAACGCATACAATCTCTACTGCTGTTGTGTTCATAATTTTGATGGTTTGAATTGTTTTTATATTTTAAGAATCACAGATTGTAATACTTTATGTGGATAAGGTATGCTGTGATTATAATATACGGATGAACGTGCAATGATTGTAATATTCTAAAATTTCAAACTTTTTTTTTCTTTGGATGAGGTATGTAGTGATTGTAATACTTTTTTTAAGTCATTGACAGTAATATATATATATTTGAGGAAGTGCACAAGTTGAATTATGTTGAAAATTTATAAAATTTTAAACTGTCAAACTGATTCGCATCCATCCGTCAATCCGCTTAATTGACATTTGTAATGCCCCAAAAATAAATACACAAATCCATCTCATAAACAAAAATATAATTGAATTAACATGCTTTCATTCATCAAAGTTTAATATATGTGAGAGACAAATACAAGAAAGAATAAAAGCTACGTAGATCATCATTCGCCCTAATGGCTTACATCTTTCTAAGTTATTGCTTGGTAACAACAAAAGTGAGCCTAGCTCAACACAATTTAAAGCCCTTGGCTGTACAAAAATGGATACAACAAAAATAGAAGCTCTTGCTCCAAACCCCTCCAAACTACTGCCTTGGTGGAGGCATGTCACCAACACTTGAAAATGGTTTTTCTGAAACAGGGTGAGCCAAAGCCCAGTAGAAACAATCTATCATAATATATGAGTCTTAATGAAGGCATAAGTACAATGTGCATATACAATGCCTGTGACAAATCATTCATATCCCGCAAGATCATGAAGTACCAAATTTTATATCTCAATACATTATTCTTCAATTCATTTTAAGTCAATTCTTTTCATCTCAATTCATGAACCAATTTCATTATTTTCTAGACAACCCAATTGAGACTATAACTCAATGGTTCTCCAATCAACACAATAATTGCACAAACACTTCAATTTGCCATTTTATGAAAATTTCGTCTGCGGGAATCGGCACCCATATATACGCGCAGTTTTGGCATTTTCACCTTGGACACACAGGCCAACTTAATTCAATAGAGTCCATCCCATTTATCCTCTCAAACATGGAGTACATCCCCTTTTTCTTCCCAAACATTATACATATGGAATGTATTGAAAACACAGTCATATTCAATGACGACCAACAAGAGATTAGTTTCAATTTACCTAATCCTCATGTAGTTTCTATAATAATCATAGTTATCCTCTGCTGATAGCCTAATACAGACATTTCTAAAAAAATATTCAATCTCAAGACAGATAATTTATTTAAAATTTCATAGGTGAGTGATAATACTATTCTCCTCTACCATTTATGTCATCATCTATTCAATTTCACATTTTTAATCCCAATTCCATTTATTCATACAAAATAAATATTTGAAACATTTTAGGGCAAACTCCCTTTTTCCCAAATCTCGAATCAAATGCCAAAATCAACTATTTTGTCAAAATATAACCTCATATTTGACCCTATAACCGTTTATCACTCATTCATTTAGAAACCCCTCTTTTGGTTTAAAAACCAAACCCTAGGTTTGTTTCCACCATTTATACATAGCAACTCATAACTCAGTTAAAGTCATATGAAAGTGTAGAAAATCCCTACCTCGAGTTGGAAGACCAAAGGAAGAGATGAAGAAACTTCGAAAATGCCGAAAGCAACTTCTATTCGGATGAAAACGTAGCTTTTGGAATGCCCAAGCTTCTTCTCAAAGACACTAGGGTAAAAAACTCAATGGATCTAGGTTAAAATGTAGAGAGAAGGTAGGTTTTAGAGAGAGAGAGGGAGTCTCAACTTTAGGGTTTAAGAAGAAAAGATCTGAAAAAGTGATGTAAAAAGTCACTTTCATGAACTAATATATGCACAGTCCACTCGAGCGCAAGAGTTGACGCTTGAGCTTCGGACACAATAAGTTGTTCCGCTCGAGTGCAAGAAGTGATGCTCAAGCACAGAATACACACTTCCAGTAGTTTTGCAGAGAACAGACTATCGCTCGAGTGCAAGGAAGGCTGCTCGAGCGTAGAAAATGCCGCTCGAGCATAGAAATCACTCTTCTAGAAGTTTTGCAAGCCTGCAAAAGTGCTGAGAGTTTACAAATCCTGTTCGAGCGCAGGAAGTGCCGCTCGAGTGGGGGACCAAAAACCTGGGCAACAAAAGTTTGGAAACTAAGCAACCAACCAGTCCCGAACACAACCACAACAACCCAAAGCCAAACCCAAGGGACAATGAGGGAAGTAAGAGATGAACAACAACATTAAATCTTGAAACACGAGTCCGGAATGTAACAAAAGGTCGGGTCAAAATTGGAATCGCTATAATCTCCCCCCTTAAGGAATTTTGTCCCCGAAATTACAAATCAAGTTCAAAAGCATTTTTAAACTATTCACAAACCTGATAATCTACCAAGTTCAACATCATAATTTATCCTTTGGTCATTCATCCTCACTAATTTAATACACTAGTTCCGACACTGAAGTCTAGTTCATATATTCCCAAATCATCTACAATGTTTATGATAAAACCATGTTCCCAAAATTTACACAACATATACAATGTTTCTAAAAGTAATACAACATGTACAATATTCCATATTCTCAAAACATATACAATGCTTATCTT
Organism: Camellia sinensis; assembly: GCF_055761805.1. Lineage (NCBI taxonomy): Eukaryota > Viridiplantae > Streptophyta > Magnoliopsida > Ericales > Theaceae > Camellia > Camellia sinensis. Next base: position 70,462,013 of record NC_138973.1, on the reverse strand, counting down.
GAGTCTCTGTTTCTAAAACATCCACAACATATACAATGTTTTCGTAATTTTTTTTTTTAAACATTTACAATGCTTTTACATTTTATTAACATAATCAAAATCTCAACGTGTGTTCAAACATCAACAAATAAGTCCGAATATTTCTCTTGAACTTCCAATTCACGCTCCCAAGTTGCTTCCTCAGTCCCGTGATGTTTCCACAATACCTTAACCAAGGGGATTGTCTTGCCTCGCAAGACTTGGTCCCGGGTATCCAAGATTCTCACCGGTCTCTCCTCATATGAGGCATCCCTCATCTACCTCTAAGTCGATCCAATCTAGCACATGTGATGGATCCAGCTCATACTTCTGAAGCATGCTAATATGAAACATATCATGAACCCCGAAAAACTGTAGCGGTAACGCCAAATGGTAAGCAACCTCTCCAATCCGTTCAAGGATCTCAAATGGCCCAACGAACCGAGGGGACAACTTCCCACTCTTACCAAATCTCATCAAATCCCGTCTAGGTGATATCTTCAAAAAGACATGATCTCCCACCTCAAAAGACAAATGTCTCCTCCTACGACCGGCATAACTTTTCGGGCGACTCTGAGCTGTAACCAACCTCTTACGGATAAGTGCCACTTTTTCCGTCATTTCCTGAACCAACTTTGGACCCAACAAAGGCGAATCACCCACCTCGGCCCAACACACCAGAGACCTACACAGTCGGCCAAACAAGGCTTCAAATGGTGCCATACCGATACTCGACTGGAAGCTGTTGTTATAGGAAAACTCCACTAAGGGCAAGTGCCTCTCCCACAAACCTTTGAAGTTAAGGACACAACTTCGAAGCATATCCTCAAGGATCTGAATAGTATACTTGGACTTCCTGTCAGTTTGAAAGTGATACGCGGTACTAAAAGTCAATCTAGTGCCCAAGGCACTCTGCAAGCTCCGCCATAATCAAGCTGTGAAACGTGGATCTCTATCCGAAATAATCATCACTAGGACCCCGTGCGATCTCACTATGTCCCGAATGTATAGGTTGACAAGATAATCTACCGAGTCACTCACGTGCATAAGAATAAAGTGAGCCGACTTGGTGAACTGGTCAACTACCACTCAAATGGCATCACTACCCCGTTGAGTCCTCAGAAGGCCCACAACAAAATCCATTGTGAGATGTTCCCATTTCTACTCCGTGATAGGCAAGGGTTGCTGGCCTCTGATACTCGGCCTTCACTTGTTGACAAGTAAGACACTTAGACACAAACACAGCCACATCCATCTTCATACCTCTCCACCAAAACTGGCGATTAAGGTCGTGATACATCTTTGTGCCTCTCAGATGCACCGCAAGGCGTGAATGGTGAAACTTTCAAAGTATTTCCTCTTGGTAAGACTCCAGCACAAACAAATAATCACAATATCTCATACTCTGGTTGAGATACACATTCAATCCCCTCTCTACCTTTCCATTAGAGATCTTCTCATAGAAAGATTCCACTTCAAGGTCACTCCTCTGTGCTTCTAACACTCGGCTCACAAGTGTAGGTTGCACAACTACCGAAAACATGGCTGCAGATTCAACAGACTCGCTAAGATGCAAGTCAAATTCTCCGAAAGCACTCAATATCTCCCATTCTCGGATGGCAATATGAGCTACACTATTAACTGATTTCTTACTCAAGGCATAGGCCATAACATTGGCCTTCCACGGATGATAATGTAACTCCAAATCATAGTCCTCTATGAACTCCATCCACCTCCTCTGCCTCAGATTCAAGTCTTTCTGTGTAAACAGGTATTTCAGACTCTTATGATTAGAAAACACCTCGAACTTCTCATCGTACAGGTAATGCCTCCAAATCTTCAAAGCAAAGATCATCGCTGCTAACTCTAGGTCATGAGTAGAGTAGTTCCTCTCGTGTGTTTTCAAATGTCGCGAGCCATAGGCTACTACCTTCCCCTTTTGCATCAAAATAGAACCCAAACCTTCCCGTGAGGCATCACAATACACCGAGTAGCCCAAACCCCTCTCTAGAATAATCAATACTGGAGCGATGGTAAGTCTAACCTTAAGCTCCTAAAAAGACTTCTTACAAGTCTCATCCCATACAAACTTAACTCCCCTCCTCGTCAATCTAGTCAACGGTAAGGCTATCTTAGAGAAATCCTTCACGAATTGACGGTAACACCCGGCCAACCCAAAGAAACTACGAATCTCAAGAGCATTCTTAGGTTGTTCCCAATCCTGCACTGCCTTTATCTTGGATGAATCTATAGTCGCCCCTTTTCCAGATACCATATGGTCTATGAACTTAACTTCTCTTAGCCAGAATTCACATTTCCCAAACTTAGCATACAGTTTGTGTGTTCTAAGCAACTCAAGTACTACTCGCAAATGTTTCTTGTGCTCTTCCTCAGAGGGTGAATAAATCAAAATTTCGTCCACAAAAAAGACCACAAAATGGTCTAAGAACTCACAAAAGATTCGATTCATCAAATCCATAAACACAGTTGGTGCATTGGTTAGCCCAAAGGGCATCACTAGAAACTCATAATGGCCATACCGCGTACGGAATGTCATTTTCGGGGTATCCTCCTCCCTTACCCTCAACTAGTGATAACCCCGATCTTAGGTCTATCTTAGAAAAGCAACAAGACCCCTTGCAACTAGTCAAACAAATCATCTATACGAGGCATTGGGTACTTGTTCTTAACAGTTACCCAGTTCAACTTCTGGTAATCGATACAAAGTCGCAATGCTCCATCTTTCATTTTAGCAAAGAGAGCTAGTGCTCCCCATGGTGAAGTATGAGGGTGAATGAAACCCTTATCTAACAATTCTTGGAGTTAGATCTTCAACTCACTCAATTCAACAGGTGCAAATCTATATGGTGCCATAGAGATTGGTGCCGTGCCAAGCACTAAATCAATAGAGAACTAGATCTCTCGGTGGGGTGGTAAACTAGTAAGATCCTTAGGAAAAACATTGGGGTATTCACAAACCACCCTTGGTAGCTCAACTCGAACTTCATCACACTCACCACTCAAGAAGCTTGCCTGAAGGTAACTAAGTTCACTCCACCCACGCAGATCATATACCGGTGCTAAGACTCTATCCATTCGGTCCCCCAAGAAATAAAAACATTCCTCGCTCAGGGTACATACAGTAACCCTCTGGCGGTAGCAATCTATAATAGCCCGATAGGATGACAACCAATCCATGCCCAAAATAACATCAAAACTAGACATATCCATCAACACAAAAGCAAAAGAAAGTTGACGACCGCCAACCTCTATATCACAACCCCGACACCCCTGCTTGAAAATAACCTCACCATCAATAGGTGACTCTACACAAATAGGAGATGCTAACTGTGCCAACTCCCACCCCAAAATTGATGCAAATGTAGACGAGATAAATGAATGCGATGCACCCGTATCAATCAACACATTAGCAACTAAATTGCAAAACAAGAAGGTACCTCTCACTATCGAAGGTGCTGGTACTAGATCCAGCGCAGTAACAACATACACACACTCGTAGGTCTCTGCTCAACCTGCTCACGCTTTAGAGCATAAGCCTGATATACTGACTGAGCCGAAAAGGCTCCCCGATTGGTCCTCGAAGCCTGAGCTAACTATGCCGGCTGGTGGCTCTGTGTATGTCTCGAACCAAACACACCGGGTGTGCCACCCAAATGTGGACAAAATCTCTTCAAATGCCCTACATGTCCACACTAATAACAAGTGAGCGGCTACCCTCTTCCCTGACTCTGGCCCTGTGAACGAGCTGAAAACGATGCAGACTATTGCCTTCCTCCTCTCTGCGGGCAAACTGAGGACTTGTGGCCTAACTGACCACACTTGTAACAAGTAAAATCTCCCTGACCACCTCTTCCAGAACCTGAACTCGGCACCAGAAAGGTAGACCTTGACTGTGCTCACTAGGACTGCTATGAAGTAGGACCCCTCTGCCTCTTGCTGTGTCCCTACACATCCTGACTCCTCTTGGAGCCCCTCATCCTCTCCTCCTCCATCTGCATAATGGGTCACAAGGCGCCCATAATCTCTAATCATGGATCCGACCACTTTGAACATGGGTCGGTCATCAATCTCTTCTCAAACTCCAAGCAATGGCGCTTCTCGGTCGCTACAAGCTTAGGTGCAAACCTAGACAAGCTAGTCAAGGCGGCCTCAAACTCGGCCACTGGTGTGTTCAACTGTACTAACTTAGAGAACTGGTCTCTCAACTTCTCCTTAATTGTAGGAGGCAAAAACTTGCCTTGGAAGGTGTTGACGAATCCCTCCCAATTCACCCTAATGCGCCCACGTGCATACTTCCACCACTGACCTACATCCCGCTTCAATTGGAAAGACACCAAGGTCACCCTCAGCTGGTCGTCCTCGATGCCAAGCATCTCGAATGCCTTTACTATCTGCCCTAGCCACTCATCCACCTTTGTTAGCTCTTTGGGATCACTCAAAAACTCATCCAGCTTCGACCGAAAGAACTCTCTCTTTAAGAAAGATGGCCCTGTTTCATCGACCTGGGCCTAGACTTGATTATCAGCACTGAGAATGTCCATGGATTCTCTCAATGCTCTGGCTATTTCGCGGGCTAAGGTGCCCATACCCTGTTGACCAACTGGTTTGGCCATATTGGCCTGACTAGTCCCTTTTTCTTGTGCCGAAATTTCATTCGGTAATGGCACTTCATGCCTCCTAGGCCTACCACACCTACCACTACCGCGTCCACGTCCTGACATCCTAATAAAGGCAACAAAGAGATTAGCACATTTACAAATGTGCCGAAGCCAACTCAGTCTCGTCTTAATGTGGTGGGCAACATTAACTCACTCCATGTAAACACGTAAACACATATGAATTTCGTTCCCGGATAATGACCGTCCTGCGGCATTGCTAGAGTTCCAATTAGAAACAGCAGTGATCAAGTGCTCTTCTAATGGGACGTTGCCAGAGTTCCAACTCGAAACAGCAGTGATCAAGTGCTTTTCTAATGGGACTTCTAGAAACCCGTAGACTTAATCAATATCCTAGAAACTAAATCCCATACCCATATAACCACATAAGCATGTTATCATGTAAGCATGCTATCATGTAAGCACGCATTGTTGATACCAAGGTCTCTATCAAGCGAGACGAACCCATTGTGGTAATAACCACTTCCCACGTACCCAAAGTATTCAAACCCGGTACGCTCTGATACCAAGTTGTAATGCCCCAAAAAATAAATACACAAATTCATCTCATAAGCGGAAATATAATTGAATTAAAATGCTTTCATTTATCAGAGTTTAATATACGTGAGAGACAGATACAAGAAAGAATGAAAGCTACGTAGATCATCATTTGCCCTAATGCCTTACATCTTTTCAAGTCGTTGCGTGGTAACAACAAAAGTGAGCCTAGCTCAACATAATTTAAACCTTGGCTATATAAAAACAGATATAACAAAAATAGAAGCTCTTGCTCCAAATCCCTCCAAGCTACTGCCTTGGCGGAGGCATGTCATCAAACACCTGAAAATGGTTTTTTCCAAATAGGGTGAGCCAAAGCCAGCAGAAACAATCTATCACAATATATGAGTCTTAAAGAAGGAATAAGTACAATGTGCATATACAATGCCTGCGACAAATCATTCATATCCTGCAAGATCATGAAGCACCAAATTTTATATCTCAATGCATTATTCTTCAATTCATTTCAAGTCAATTCTTTTCATCTCAATTCATGAGCCAATTTCATTATTTTCCAAATAACCCAACTGAGATTACAACTCAATGGTTTTCCAATCAACACAACAATTGCACAAATACTTCAATTTGCCATTTTATGAAATATTGGTTTGCGGGAATTAGCACCCACATATACACGCAGTTTCGGGACTTTTAGTCTGGACACACAGGCCAATTTAATTCAATAGAGTCCATCCCCTTTCTCCTCCCAAACATGGAGTACATCCCTTTTCTCCTCCCAAATATCATACATATACAATGTATTTAAAAGACAATCATATTTGTGGGAGCCGAATACTGGCAAAATCAAAAGGCGCGTACCTACTGATATTAATCGGCTGTATCCTACGAGAATGGGAAGCCGAATACAATATATGTGACGAATAAGTGTAGATCCTTAGAGCCGAATAAGAGAAAGGACAATGATTAAAAAGTAGGCCCTGGCCCTGAGGATCAAAAGGAACATGTTTAAATACAGGAACAATGGATTGAGAAAGGTATGTAAGAATCACTTCACTTAACTTAGTAAAGAAGCTATCCTGAGTGTCTGAACTGACTTGTCCGTCGGAGTGCTAATTCTGGCACCCCCGACCGGAGTGTTTGTATCTTTTCAGGTGAGTAGCTGAGGATCACTAGCGTCTCCCAGGATCTGAAGAGTATTTCCAAACCACTTCCCCACAATTGGCGCCGTCTGTGGGAATACTCAAATACATCCATGGCAGGCGTGACTGAAGATCCTCCGATAGCCACTGACGAGACCGCACAGGGAGATGACCTCACTCCAGCAAATATGCTCGGAAAGGAAACCATCGCTGCAAGACGCGCCTTGAACTTCGACTCACCAACGACTTCAGCGCAAGAGACAATGCGAGCGATCATGGAACAAGCAAAGCAGAATGAACAAAGGCTGGAGAACATGATCGCTGAAAATGAACGTCTCCGTCAAGATTTGGCCCTAGAAGTAGCAAAATCCAAAGAAGCCGTATGCCAAGATCCCGAACGACCTCCGAGGGCAGGTGGACAACGACCTTGAGCCCGACCAAAGGAGACCGATAGCGACTCCAACTCATCACCCACGAAGCTCAACAAGAAGGGACGATCCGAAACTTCCAGTTCCTCCGAAAAGAGTCTATATACAAGGAACAAACGCAAAAGAAGCAATTCAGACGAAGAAGACCAGCACAATTCTTTTGTCCGACAGATCGCAAGGGCGGCCCTGCCCAAGAAGTTCAAAGCTCCGTCATTCACTCTTTAAGACAGAAAATCAGACCCCACTGATCATATCCGTCACTACAAGCAGGCCATGACATTGCATGCAGACAACGAAGCCCTCATGTGCCGAATATTCCCCAGCAGCCTGGGGCCATTAGCTGTCAGGTGGTATTATAAGCTGGAGCCAGCTTCGATCAAAAGCTTCTATCAATTAAAAAAATCCTTCAGGGCCAAGTTCATCACCAACGAGGTACAGCCGAAATAGGCCGACTCTCTCTAGGCTATGCAGATCCAGTCAGGAGAAACGCTTAGAGCGTATTCGGCGTGCTATTGGGAGTGCTTCAACCTCGTCGACGACACTTGCAACGACTCCATGGCCATCACCGCCTTCAAAATGGGACTACATCCCGACAGTGCTCTTCATAGTTCCTTGACCAGAAGACCCCCCAAAACAGTCTGGGCGTTGATGAAGAAAGTTAAAGAGTATTGCAAAGTGAAAGATGATGCCTTGAGAATAAAAGCCGGACAAATGTCCAACAAAATGGCCCCCCTTGAAATTGCTCAACCAATTAGTTCCATGCCACCTCCGAGCCCTGAGCTACGGCAACGTGCTAAACAAGACAAAAGGCGGGACTCTCACCGATCAAGCGATCAATGCTCCCACAAGACGAATGAACAACTGCAAGTCGACTGCAGGCGCTCAAGGCGTGCCGACAAGAAGTACACAGAGTTGTCAGAACCAATCACTGCAATAATGACCAAAGTCCAACACCTCCCATTCTTCAAATGGCCGTCAAAGATGGTAGGGCCACCCGACATGCGAAAAAGGGATAGGCGGTGCGAGTATCACAAAGATCACGGTCATGAAACCGAGAGCTGTTACGCATTAAAGGATCACCTGGAAGAACTGGTGCAAGACGGCCGACTGCAACAGTACGTGAGAAAGGGAAAGCCAATCCAAGCATTAGCCTTGAGGCAGGACTCACCTCCACTTGGCGTGATCCATATAATCTACTTCCTGCCTGTGTCCCCAACCGTGCACACAATTCAATCGCATCCAATCCCCCAAAAGCAACGTATTCCGACCGAATGGCCCAGAGCAGCTTCGACAATTACTTTCAATGACTCCGATCTTAGCGGCACAACAGCCTCCCACATCGATCCGTTGGTCATCAAATTATGCGTAAATCGGTTCACCATTGAACGCATTCTCATAGACCCAGGGAGTACTTCAGAGGTTATGTATTATAAAACTTTCATCAAACTTGGCCTCAACGAGTCAGATTTGTCTCCAGCACCTCACCCATTGTTCGACTTTAATACGAATCCCGAGTACCCATTAGGGAAGATCATACTACCTGTTCAAGCGGGCTCCAAAATGGTCGAAGTAGAATTCCTGGTCGTAAAGCTCCCTTCACCGTATAATGTCATCATGGAGCAGACCTGGCTACATATTATGAAGGCCGTTCCAAGTACTTATCATCAGCTTGTACGCTTCCCGACAGCCCATGGCATTGAAGAAATCCGTGGCTCCCCGCAATCGGCACAAGCAAAGATTCTATTAGAACCCTATCACTGACCCGACCTGTGGGCTTTGATACTTGTATAAATATCACTTCTGCAATGCAAACCATTTTTCTTCGTCGATCAATTCATTTCTCGAAGCCCTCCCTTTGGTGCATGACACCTTAGGGCCGATTAAGTCTCCGGATTCGTAGCGCCCTTCGTGGATATCACGATTGTCCAAACTAAGTCTCTGGATTCGGAGCCCCTTTTGGTGCACGACACCTTAGGGCCGATTAAGTCTCTGGATTTGGAGTGCCCTTCGTGGATATCACGATTGGCCAAACTAAGTCTCTAGATTCGGAGCCCCCTTTGGTGCATGACACCTTAGGATCGATTAAAGTCTCCGGATTCGAAGCCCCCTTTGGTGCATGACACCTTAGGCCCGATTAAGTCTTCGGATTCGGAGCGCCCTTCGTGGATATCACGATTGGCCAAACTAAGTCTCCGGATTCGGAGCCCCCTTCTGGTGTATGACACCTTAGGGCTGACTAAGTCTCTAGATTCGGAGCGCCCTTCATGGATATCACGATTGGCTAAACTAAGTCTCCGGATTCGGAGCCCCCTTTGGTGCATGACACCTTAGGGCCGATTAAAGTCTCCGGATTCGGAACCCCCTTTGGTGCATGACACCTCAGGGCCGATTAAGTCTCCGGATTCGGAGCCCCCTTTGGTGCATGACACCTCAAGGCCAATTAAGTCTTCGGATTCGGAGCCCCCTTTGGTGCATGACACCCTAGGGCCGGTTAAGTCTCCGGATTCAGAGCGCCCTTCGTGGATATCACGATTGGCCAAACTAAGTCTCCGGATTCAGAGCCCCCTTCTGGTGCATGGCACCTTAGGGCCGACTAAGACTCCAAATTCGGAGCGCCCTTCGTGGATATCACGATTGGCCAAACTAAGTCTCTAGAGTCGGAGCCCCCCTTTGGTGCATGACACCTTAGGGCCGATTAAAGTCTCCGGATTCGGAGCCCCCTTTGGTGCATGACACTTTAGGGCCGATTAAAGTCTCTGGATTCGGAGCCCCCTTTGGTGCATGACACCTTAGGGCCGATTAAGTCTTCGGATTCAGAGCCCTCTTTTGGTGCATTACACCTTAGGGCCGATTAATGTCTCCGCATCAAAACGCCGGTTACAGAGCCCCATCGGCGCAAGATGTCTTTGGGCTGATTAAGACTTTGAATTCGCAGCACCTCTGATGTGTAACACCCTAGGGCAGATCATACCTCCGAATTCGAAGCACCCTTCGGCACGAACAAAACGAAACAAAACATGCCAACATTCGAAATAAGGTGTTTAGCAAAGCATATAAAAATATATATATATATATATATATCCAGAGTAAGACGCAAATGTTTGAAATAAAACTTTTTATTTGATCAAACAGTTGTTACATAAACGCAATCCGCGTTCGAACATTACAATATCCATCTTTAACTTCTAAGGAGAAAAGGGGAATTAATCACGTTGATACAGCGGAGGCCCTGAATCAATGCACGTCGTTTGGAAGGCCTCTGCGGCTCAAAATGCCTTGATCCAACCGTGCTTGAATTAGCTTATCTCTAGACCTCCCTCTGACACCATCGACAATGTCAAGGCCAAGATCCGAGACAAGGAAGGTTAAGGGCAACGGTCGTTGTGTCTCCTTTCGGGGCGATCTGCGTCGACGACTTGGAGGCTGACGCGCCTCCCATTTCTTTTTTAAACAACCTACCTCCCACACTAGAGAATTCTCCGCTGCGATCCATTGCGGCATCAAGCTGGACCAAAGTTCGAGTTTGGCTGATTAAAGAAACTCTGTTTTACATCCACAATATTATATAACCCCACGCAACAAATGGCGTTATATTAATGAGGTCACTGGCACAAAGAGTCCATTCCATTTATTTTTAAATGTTGGCAGTGATCCCGAGGCAATTTCATTAACGCCAAAACCCCAAAAGACGAACGTCGGTTGACATTCACCACGGCCTAGGTATCCGAACGGCTTTTTGGAACACATGCACTGACTGGGACATGGGCAGCGTTATCAATCCAACCGGCCAAGCATTTAGACCCCGCGCCGACTGGAATTTGCCACAGCCACTCCACGTACTGGCTTTTGGCCTCTTGAAATTGTAGTGGCCACATTCAAGAATAAACGGCCATTACGATTGGGCCTACCCCACCTATAAGCTGGCGTATCACTATGCGATCAATGTTTGTACATTTATTCAAACATCCATGTAATAAAACGAAACACGTATATGCCGAATACGAACTACGACGAAACATTTATAATAGAACGTTTTTAATCAACCCAACAATAAATTACATAGTTTTTATTGCGTTTCAACCTTAGAATGCGTATTCTTATACGACGTCACCCTCATCCTCATTTTTCTCGACTTCAAAAGCGGAAAACGGAAAATGTTTATGTGGTAGAGTGGCGATGCCGAATCAATGCCCGACGCTCGAAGAGCTTCCGCGGCTTGAGATACCTTGATCCAACCATGCCTAAATCCACGATTCTCACATCGGCAAACCTCTTCGGCAAGCTTCTTCTTGGTCTTTTCGATTCCAACTTTTCGCCCTTCATAAAAACCTTTTTCATAGGCCCTCCCCTTCGCGGACTCCATTGCAAACATACTTGTCGTCTCACGATTAGCGAGCGCGGTACTGATGAGCCGACTGGTAACCCTTTCCTCCATGATTGGGTTTCCCTACCCGGCGGGTTGTGCCTGAGCCACCCTGGTCTTCCTTAACTCACGCTCAGCCGCCTCCGTGCGAGCCTCCAAACTTCGAATACATTCTTTCTTCTTGAGACTTGAGTACCCCAGCCGACTCATGAATCGACTTCAAAATTCTTAAGGTCGTCTCATCTGGCGCCCAAATGATCATGAACCGCTTGGGGCAAGGGCAGATTCATTAATCTATTCGGCTCAAGTACCCCAGCCGGCTCATGAATCGACTTCAAAATTCTTAAGGTCGTCTCATCCGGCGCCCGAATGACCATGCACCGCCTGGGGCAAGGGCAGATTCATCAATCTATTCGGCTCAGATACCCCAGCCGACTCATGAATCGACTTTAAAATTCTTAAGGTTGTCTCATCCGGCGCCCGAATGATCATGCACTGCCTGGGGCAAAGGCAGATTCATCAATCTATTCGGTTCAAGTACCCCAGCCGGCTCCTGAATCAACTTCAAAATTCTTAAGTTCGTCTCATCCAGCAGCCAAATGACCATGCACCGCCTGCGGCAAGGGCAGATTCATCAATCTATTCGGCTCAACTACCCCAGCCGGCTCATGAATCGACTTCAAAATTCTTAAGGTCGTCTCATCCGGCTCTCGAATGACCATGCACCGCCTGGGGCAAGGGCAAATTCATCAATCTATTCGGTTCAAGTATCCCAGCCGGCTCATGAATCGACTTCAAAATTCTTAAGGTCGTCTCATCCGGCGCCCGAATGATCAGGCACTGCCTGGGGCAAGGGCAGATTTATCAATCTATTCGGCTCAAGTACCCCAACCGACTCATGAATCGACTTCAAAATTCTTAAGGCCGTCTCATCCGGTGCCTGAACGATCATGCACCGCCTGGGGCAAGGGCAGATTCATCAATCTATTTGGCTCAAGTACCCCAACCAGCTCATGAATCGACTTCAAAATTCTTAAGGTTGTCTCATCCGGCATCCAAACGATCATGAACCACCTAGGGCCAGGGCAATTTCACCAACCTATTCGGCTTGAATGCCCACAATACTCGACATATGTGTGATAAGTCAATATTGTCATAAGATATTCAATCTCTGAAAGCTCAAACACAGCAATGATTTTATCCAAAGTAGTTAAAGGAAAAACATTCTTCATTAACATAACTTCACAAACTATGTACAAGTGGTGGTGAAATAACAAGGAAATTTTCATTAATAAATTGAGCGCAAATAATAACCAATTTATACATGAAAACTATCCTGAACCAACAAAAAAAGTACCGAACAAAAACTTACATCGGAATTAAAAATACTTAATAAAATCGAAATGTCTCCCAGATCAATCCTTGGGGTCAGATTCAAGTGGCTCAACGCCCACTTGCTCGTAGGGAATTGGCAAGGCCAATGTAACTCCAGCGCCAGCAAGGGCTTTGAGCCACCCATGTTTGAACCCCAGATTCTCGAATTTTGGGACTTCATCTACATATTCCGTCTAGGCGGCACTTTTTCCTGCCTCAAATGCCGCAGAAGCCTCAGAATCAGCTTTTTCCTTGGCCGCCTTGAGCTCCTCTAACTGAGCCTCCACCTCGGCAAGCACCTCCCTGGCTAACTTGAACGATTCTTCGCTCGCATTTGCCCTACTCTCAGCGTCAGAGCAGAGCTATTCAGCTGACCGAGCCCTCTCCTCCTCTGCTTCAGCTCGCGTACTCTCCATTGCGGCACTCATCACTTCGAACTCGGCCCTACTCTTTTGACCGTCCGCCTCCGTTTGCAAACGATCAATCCTGCCAAGGGCATCATGCAGGCGGCGGCCTAGGTCCACAATCCTGCCAACCGTCTGCAAAACAAGTTGGGATTGTCAGATACCTTAATGAAAACAAATTCAAGAGAATTTGAGATGGTCACTTACCAGGAGCGCCGACTGCACGGATAGGGCTACGACCATAGCATCCGGCACGACGCAAAAGGCTGCGGTGTCAGCCGGCAAGGAAATTGAAGCCGCCAAGCTCAACGCCACAGCTGGATCCTCAATGGCTGAAGCGTCAGAAGAGATCGGTGTATCTTTGATCTTTGGCCGAACAATAAAAGGAGCAACCACGTCTGACTCTTCTAAACATGGCCGTTTGGAAGCAGGGCTAATCTCTGACCCAGCCTCTCCCTCGCCACAACGCTTTTTGCCCCGCTCCTCCGAAATCAGTCATTCGTCAATGACCTGTTCAACCTATTTCCCCGCTTCGACCGCAGCAACCTGGGTCGTCTCTTCAATAATGGATATGAAAGTTTTAATCATGGTGGGCTCAGAATGGGCGGCCTCGGCCTTCTTTCGAGTGGCCATTTGCTCGGCATTTTTCTTTCGCGCCATCTGCGTAAGGCTTTCCCCAGCTATACCTTCGGAAAAATCACCGGGTAGGTCTCCCAAATTCGTAAAAATATCTCTAGAAGAAAACTCTACTCGACCCGAGGTGGACGGTGAAGGCTGGTTAAGTCCGGCGGCCTCGAACGTCGAGCGTATCACCTCGTTGACCTCTACGGCCTCCTCAGCGACCTCTCTGGTTGGTTCAGCAACTACCTCTACCACCGGCTCCCCGTCTTCCCCCGAATCCGAATCTTCGAGGCCAATTTGCCTAAGGCTCTGGAAGCTGGGGAAGAGAAGAGCCGAAAGGTGTTGATCGCTAGATGGAATTGGAATGTCATCCGCGGCCGAGAATGTAGTATAAGTAGGTTCGTATCGGAGGAGTATGTGAGCAGCTCTCCCTTGTTTTTGTACGTTTGGATGGCCGAAGTATCTGAGTGCAAACTTAATTTCCTCAAGGACTGCGTCGTCGATTGAGGGAAGAATCTTCTTCAATCTGTTACTTGCAAAGAACAAGGGGTGATTAAAGGAAAAAAGCCGAATAAAAGGCAGATCAACAAACACGAGGCGTTACATGGCAACCTGGATCACCCTTTCGTCTGGGAATAGGGTCTAGGCGGTCTTCGCCTTCACCGAACTACCAATTACCTCGAACATTGACCATTACGTCGTCAACTCTCTTACCAGAACTGGCAAGCATGGTTATCAAGTGATGGTTAGTGTCCTTGGCCCTGAGAAAGTATCGCCCCAGCTGACTGGAAGATTTGGCCAAAGCGTAGTAGTGCCGAATCGCCGGAATACCAAGGTTGATCCTAAGGCGTCGATTCAACTGTATCACCCCCATAATGATTCGAAAGAAATTTACGTTGGGTTGAGAAGAAATCAAACTCCAATAGTGAAGGACGGCCCAAAGCAATGGATGTAGGGGAAAATGGACTCCGCCCTCCGCTATGGATAAGAGAGGGAAGACGATCACATTTTGATCCTCCCTCTCCATATCAAGAGTATTGTCCGTTACAAGAGATAAGTGGACATCGTTGGGAATGGAAAAGTGTCGCCGGAATCCGGAAAAATGACCCTCAGAAAGGAGGTCTTTCAAGTGTTTAGCCATTTTCGCGGGGATTCAAGGTTCCGCCGAAATCAAAATAACAAACAGAAAATAGGGTTACAAAGAAGAGAGAAGAAGACTTACGAGTAGACGGGGCAAGGATAGACAGAGAAGAATTGCAAAAAACGCGAGTCAGAGAAGGGATGCCCGCTGGCGGTCCAAGAGTCTCGAACACTCGACAAAATGTGCACTCGAAAGGACTGAAATTTCAAATCGCAATAAATGCGAGACGTACGAATGAGGCGGGAAAGTGTAATGATGACCGAAAAGGTGTGCGCATTCTGACATTAGTATTGGAGCACGCGAAGCCGCCTAACCTATTTTGACTTTTCCAATTCAAGACCAAACACGCCGATTAACTACCGTCAATGGGGAGTTTGGGGGGGAATTGTGGGAGCCGAATACTGGCAAAATCAGAAGGCGCGTACCTTAGAAGACTAATATTAATCAGCTGTATCCTACGAGAATGGGAAGCCGAATACAATATATGTGCCGGATAAGTGTAGATCCTTAGAGCCGAATAAGAGAAAGGACAATGATTAAAATGTAGGCCCTGGCCCCGAGGATCAAAAGGAACAGGTATAAATACAGGAACAATGGATTGAGAAAGGTATGTAAGAATCACTTTACTTAACTTAGTAAAGAAGCTATCCTGAGTGTCTAAACTGACTTGTCCGTTGGAGTGCTAATTCTGGCACCCCCGACCGGAGTGTTTGTATCTTTTCAGGTGACTAGCTGAGGATCACTAGCGTCTCCCAGGATTTGAAGAGTGTTTCCAAACCACTTCCCCACAATATTCAATGACAACTAACAAGAGATTAGTTTCAATTTACCTAATCCTCATGTAGTTTCCACAACAATCATAGCTATTCTCCGCCGATAGCCTAATACAGACATTTCTAAATAGATATTCAATCTCAAGACATATAATTTATTCAAAATTTCATAAGTGAGCGATAATACATATTCTTCTCCACCATTCATGTCATCATCTATTCAATTTCAAAGTTTTAATCGCAATTCCATTTATTTATGCAAAATAAACATTTGAAACATTTTAAGGCAAACTCCCTCTTTCCCAAATCTCGAATCAAATGCCAAAATCAACTATTTTGTCACAATATAACCTCATATTTGACCCTATAACCGTTTATAACTCATTCACTTAGAAACCCCTCTTTTCTTTTAAAATCCAAACCCTAGGTTTGTTCATAGTACACCCAAATTTCACCATTTATACATAACAGCTCAAAACTAAGCTAAAAGTCATATGAACGTATAGAAAATCCATTGCTCGTGTTGGAAGACCAAAAGAAGAGATGAAGAAACTTCGAAAATGCTGAAACCAACTATTATTCGGAAAACATAGCTTTTGGAATGCTCAAGCTTCTTCTCATAAACACCTGAGTAGAAAACCCAATGGATCTAGGTTAAAATGTAGAGAGAATGTAAGTTTTAGAGAGAGAGTCTTAACTTTAGGGTTTAGGAAGAAAAGCTCTGAAAAAGTGATGTTAAAAGTCACTTTCACGAACTGATATACGCACAGTCTGCTCGAGCGTCAACAGCACAAGAGTTGACGCTCGAGCGTCAGACACAATAAGTTGTTTTGCTCGAGCACAAGAAGTGACGCTCGAGTGCAGAATACACACTTCCAGTAGTTTTGCAGAGAATAGACTATCGCTCGAGCACAAGGAAGGGCGCTTGAGCGCCCACCCGCTTGAGCGTAGAAAATGTCGCTAGAGCGTAGAAATCACTATTCCAGTAGTTTTGCAGGCTTGCAAAAGGACTGAGAGTTTGCAAATCCTGCTTGAGCGCAAGAAGTGCCGCTCGAGCAAAGGACCAAAAACCTGGGCAACAAAAGTTTGGAAACTAAACAACAAACCTGTCTCGAACACAACCATAACAACCCAAACCTAAAGCCAAACCCAAGGGACAACAAGGGAAGTAAGAGATGAACAACAACATTAAACCTTGAAACCCGAGTCCGGAATGCAACAAAAGGTTGGGTCAAAACCGGAATTACTATAACATCCGTCGGATTGGCGGATGGATGCAGATTGATTTTCTCCAATCTGCTAATCTGGCGGACGGATGGCGGATTGGAGGTTTTGTGGCCGGAACTAACCTGTGCCCACCCCTAAATTGAAGTCAATTAGACTAATTAAATTATGTGAGACTTGTGATTAGTTATGATTAATTAAATTATGATCAAGATTAATTAAGATTAAGGAGTGATTAATTAAGCTAATGATAATTAATGACTAATCTAATTCTACTAAATTAATTTACATTAGTGGTGTATATTAAAGAGTGTTCTAAAGAGTTTGAGAGAAGTGAATGAGTTCATTTATGTGTATAGTTAGAGTGTTTGTGCTGGAGCCTATTCATTCATTTGTTGCCAAAGGCTCTAAAGATAGAGAGAGAGAACCGAGAGAGAGAGAGAGAGAGCTCAATTCTTTTGTTGAAAAAGAACTCTTGTTGTTGGAAATTTTAAAGCAAGCTCAAGAGAAGAACTAAAGGAAAAAACAGAGGAAGTTAGAGAAAGTTAAAAATTGAGAAGAAGGCTCAAGAATTCAACAACATTAGGTTAATGTTTATCTTAATTCTTGTAGATAATTTAGTTAAAAGATGAAATTAAGAAAGTTATGGAATCATTCTCAAGAATTTTGTAAGAAATTGGGTTTTGAGTAAGAAATTAAGTTAGGTTCACGATTGTAGAAATTAATTTGGAAATTAATTATTTTGGGCTTGATTTTGAATATCTTGCATGAATTTGATTCTCATTTTTACATGCATGTAAGTTGGAGAAACAAAAGAATTAATTCATGGACATGGTTAAGGTTAATAAATATGGAAATAATTGTAAGAATTTTTCAAATTGAGCCTGGGTTTGGAAACCTTGATATATATAAGATGTATATTTACATGCACCATGAGTTTGGAAGTGTAACGCCCCCAAATTAATTACACAATTCAACTCCAAACTTCTAATACAAAGTGATATAAGTGAAAGAAGAAGCTTTTATTAATTGGAATTAATATACAAAAGGTGACACATGCAATGTACATTCATAAATAGTTCATCGTAAATCTACAGCTTGTGTTACAAGTAGTAATAAAGAATGAAAGCTGGACAGGTATTTATATGCCCTAAAGGCTTACATCTTTCCAAGGCTTTGCTTGGAAACAACAAAATGAGTCAAAAGCTCAATACACACAAAGCCCTAGGCTTGAAAAGAAAGTAAATACAGAATGAACAAAAGTGAGCTTCAGCTCCACAGTCCTCCCAAGCTAAGTCCTTTGCGGAGGCATATCACCAGCACCTAAAAATAGTTTTTCCCAAGTAGGGTGAGCCAAAGCCCAGTAGAGACAATCTGACATAATATATGAATCTTAATAAAGATATAAACACGAAGTGTATATACAATGCCTGTGACAAATTCATTTACAACTCTTTCGCAAACCATGCCATGCCAAGTTTTACATCACAATCCATGTTATCTTAATCCCTTTTTTAATTCAATTCATTTTATCTCAATTCATGAGTTATCTCCATTTATTTCAAACAACCAAACTGAGGATACAACTGAAAGGTTCTCAGATCAATCTAGTCATCACACAAACACTTATATTTGTCATTTTATGGAAACATCGTCTGTGGGGAATCTGCACCCATGTGTACTCAATGTTTTCGGGACTTTCACCTTGGAAGCACATGCCAACTTAATTTAATAGAGTCCATCTCATTTCTTCTCCCAAACATGGAGTACATCCCATTTCTCCTTCCAAACATCATACATATACAATATATTAAAACATAGTCATATTCAATGACAATCAATAAGAGAGTGGTTTCAATTCACCTAATCCTCATCCAATTTCTATAACAATTATGGCTATCCTCTACCGATAGCCTAGAACAGATATTTCTAAACAGATATACAATCTCTAAAATAGATAAATTATCCAAATTTCCAAAGGTGATAGGTTATACATATCAAAGTCCACCATTCATATAAACATTCATCCAATTTCATGTTTCCCATACCAATTTCATTATTTATGCAAAATAATTGTTTAAGAAGTTTTAGGGCAAAACCTCATTTTTGTCCAAAATTCCTCTCAAGTACCCAAACCACTAAAATTCTCACAACACACTCCATCTTTATTCCCATAATCATCCTTTTTGTATTTACATTACAAAACCCCTCATTTGATTTTACAACTAGGTTTGCTTAACATCATTCCAAATTGTAATGTTTCTTACACAACAACGAATAGCTAAGTTAAAACTCATAGAAGAGTGTAGAAAGTCTCTACTTCAAGTTTAGAATCCGAGAGAGAAAAAGGGGACACTTCAAACATGTCGTAACCCAACTCTATTCGAATGAGAATGTAGCCCTCGAGATGCTTTATCTTTTTATCAAAGTGGGAAGGTTGGACAAACAAAGAGAGAGTGAGTTTTAGAGAGAGGAGCTCTAGATCTAGGGTTTTGAGGGAGAAAGTTATGAAAAAGTGATGCAAAATGGTGCTATTGTGAACTAATATACGTACAGTCCGCTCAAGCGCAAGAGTTGACGCTTGAGTATCAGACACAATAAGTTGTTCCGCTCGAGCGCAAGAAGTGACGCTCGAGCACAGAATGCACACCTCCAGTAGTTTTGCAGACAATAGACCAACACTCGAGCACAAGAAAGACTGCTCGAGCTGAGCCCGCTCAAGCGTAGAATGGACTGCTCGAGCGTAGATTACATTCTTCCAGTAGTTTTGCAGACCTGCAAAAGTACTGAGAGTTTGCAAAGCCCGCTTGAACGCAATAAGTGTTGTTCGACTGCATGAGTAAAATTCTAGGCAACAAGAGCTTGGAAACTAAGCAACCAACCTGTCCCAAACGCAACCACATCGATCCCAAAGCCAAACTCAAGTAAGAATAAGAGGGAAACGGCAATGAACAACATTCAAAAACCATAAAACCCGAGTTCAAAATATCAAACGAGTTGAGTCAAAATCGAAATCGCTATAACCTCCCCATCTTAAAGAATTTTGTCCCCGAAATTTCAAATCAAGTTTTACAGTTATGTTTAAACCAAACACAATAACGATAGATAATCAATTACAATACCATGAACCATTATCCGGTCATTCATTGACTTGATACACATGTTCCAATATTGAAAGTAAAATCCACATTTCCCAAAACATTTACAATGTTTATATTAAATTCACATTTTCAAAACATACACAACATATACAATGTTCTCATTTATCTAAAACATATACAGTGTTTTCATATTTCATTAATATAACAAAATTTCATTACATGCTCAAACATCAACCAATAAGTCCGGATATTTCTCACGGACTTCCAACTCGGGTTCCCAAGTTGCTTCCTCAACCCCGTGATGTTTCCACAATACCTTAACCAAGAGGATTGTCTTGCCTTGCAAGACTCGGTCCCGAGTATCCAAGACTCTCACCGGTCTCTCCTCATAAGAGGCATCCTCATCTACCTCTAAGTTGGTCCAATCCAACATGTGCGATGAATCTAGCTCATACTCTCGAAGGATCTCAAAAGGACCAATGAATCGAGGGGACAACTTCCTACTCTTTCCAAACCTCATAAAACCTCTCCTAGGTGATATCTTCAAGAATAGATGGCCACCCACCTCAAAAGACAAACGTCTCCTACGGTCGGCATAATTCTTCTGGCGACTCTAGGCCGTAACCAACCTCTTATGGATAAATGCAACTTTCTCCGTCATTTTCCGGACTAATTCTGGACCCAACATAGGTGCATCATTCACCTCGGCCATGCCAATACTCGATTGGAAACTATTATTATAAGCAAATTCCACTAAGGGAAAATGCCTCACCCATGAACCCTTAAAGTCAAGGACACATCCTCGAAGCATATCCTCTAAAATCTGAATAGTGCGCTCTGACTACCAGTCAGTCTAAGGATGATACGTAGTGCTAAAGGTCAATCTCGTGCCCAAGGCACCCTGTAGGCTTTGCCACAATTGAGCTGTGAAACATGGATCTCTATCTGAAACAATTGTCACTGGGACCCTGTGCAACCTCACTATGTCCCTAATGTAATGGTCGACAAGATGATCTACCGAGTCATTTACACGTATAGGTATAAAGTGCACTGACTTAGTCAACCAGTCAACTACCACCCAAATGGCATCACTACCCCGTTGAGTCCTCGGAAGGCCCACGACAAAATCCGTCGTGACATGCTCTCACTTCCACTCGGCTATAGACAAGGGTTGTAACAAACCCATTGGCCTCTGATGCTTAGCCTTCACTTGTTGACAAGTAAGGCATTTTGATATAAACATGGTCACATCCTTCTTCATTCCCCTCCACCAAAACTGGTGACAAAGGTCGTGATACATCTTTGTTCCTCCCGGATGCACCGCAAGGCGTAAATAGTGAAACTCTCGGAGTACTTCCTCTCGGCAAGACTCCAGCACGAATAGAAGATCATGGTATCTAATACTTGAAACAGGATACACATTTAAGCCTTTCTCTACCTTCCCACTGGAGATCTTCTCCTAGAGGGTTTCTACCTCAAGATCACCCCGCTGTGCTTCCATCACTCGGTTCACAAGTATTGGTTGTGCAACTACTGAAAATAAGGCTGAAGACTCAACGGACTCTCTAAGATACAAATCGAACTCCCCAACAGTACCCAATATCTCTCATTCCCAGATGGCGGTACAAGCCACACTGCTAATAGTCTTCCTACTAAAAGCGTTAGCCACTACATTAGCCTTCCCCAGATGATAATATAACTCAAAGTCATAATCCTCTATGAACTCCATCCACCTCCTCTGCCTCAAATTCAAGTCTTTCTATGTAAACAAATATTTCAGACTTTTATGGTCAGAAAACACTTCGAACTTCTTACCATACAGATAATGCCTCCAAATCTTTTGGGCAAAGATCACCGCCGCTAAGTCTAAGTCATGAGTAGGGTAGTTCCTTTCATGTGTTTTCAACTGCCGTGAGCCATGGGCTACTACCTTCACCTCTTGCATCAGAACACAACCCAAACCTTCCCGTGAAGCATCATAATACACCGAATACCAAACCCTCTTCGGAATAATCAGTACTGGAGCAGTGGTAAGTCTAACCTTAAGCTCTTGGAAAGACTTCTCACAAGTCTCATTCCACACAAACTTAACTCCCTTCCTCATCAGTCTAGCTAATGGTAAGGCTAACCTAGAAAAATACTTCACAAACCGATGGTAATACCCTGCCAGCCCCAAGAAACTACGGATCTCAAAAGCGTTCTTAAGTTGTTCCCAATCTTGAAATGCCTCTATCTTGGATGAATCTACAGACACCCCTTCACTGGATACCACATGGCCTAAGAACTTAACTTCTCTCAGCAAGAATTCACATTTCCCAAACTTAGCATATAGTTTATGGGCTGTAAGCAACTCAAAGCGCCACTCATAAGTGCTCCTCGTGCTCCTTCTTAGAGGGTGAGTAAATCAGGATGTCGTCCACAAAGACGACCACAAAACGGTCTAGGAACTCACAAAAGATCTGGTTCATCAAATCCATAAACACAGCTGGTGCATTAGTTAACCTAAAGGGCCTCACTAGAAACTCGTAATGGCCATATCGCATACGGAATGTCATTTTCAGGATGTCCTCCTCCCTTACTCTCAACTGATGATAACCCAATCTTAGGTCTATCTTAGAGAAGCTACAAGACCCCTTCAATTGATTAAACAAATCATCTATACGAGGCATTGGGTACTTGTTCTTAATGGTTACCCGGTTCAACTTTCGGTAATCCATACAAAGACGCAACGCACCATCTTTCTTTTTGGAAAAAAGTGCCGGTGCTCCCCACGGCGAAGTACTAGGGCGGATGAAACCCTTATCTAGTAGCTCCTAGAGTTGAATTTTCAACTCACTCAACTCGGCAGGTGCAAACCTATATAGAGCCAAGGAAATCGGTGTCGTGTCAAGCACTAAATCAATAGAGAACTTGATCTCTGGATGAGGTGGTAAACTAGTAAGATTCTTGGGAAAAATGTTTGGATATTCACAAACCACCCTTGGCAACTCAATCCAGACTTTATCACACTCACTACTTGAGAAGTTGGCAAGAAGGCAACTAAGCTTACTCTGCCCATATGGGTCATACAACAGTGATAAGACTCTATCTATCCGGTCTTCCAAGAAATAAAAACAATCATCGCTCAAGGTACATACAGTAACCCTCTGACGGTAGCAGCCTATAACAGCCCGATAGGTTGACAACCAATCCATACCCAATATAACATCAAAACTAGATATATCAATCAACACAAATGTAAAATGAAGTCGGCGACCGAAAACCTTTATGTCATAACCGTAACACCCCTGCTTCAAAATAATCTCACCACCAATACGTGACTCTACACAGATAGGAGATGCTAACCGAGCCAACTCTAACCCCAAAACCGATGCAAATACAGACGAGATAGCTCCCATCCATGACACTAGGGGCAAGTTCAGACCCAATTGGACTGGTCCTTACATTACCAAAACTATTTGGTTAGGTGGTGCTATTATTCTCATGGACTTGGACAGCCTAGAATTTTCCCAACCGATCAACATGGAGAAGTTGAAGAAATACTATCCCTAAGAGGCTCGCTAGACTGAAAACCCGGAAGGGTGACCTAGGCAAAATTTAGAGCATGAAAAACTAAGCTTGCAAGGTTGAAAACCCTAAAGGGTGACTTTGGCAAAAGTTAGAGCGCAACAGGAGAGAGTAAATACTCGAGTAAACCTGAACTGAACTACGTAAGGCCTGATTTCCATCTCCAGGATACGTAGGCAACTTCATCCTGAAGTTCGGCCATAAACACCTCCACCTAAACTGTCCTGCCCATGTGTCTAATTAGGTCATCTTTGTCTATCCTTTACCTAAGAGTTTGGTTATGATCTTTACTCTGAGAGAAGAGCTAGTTACAATGTAGAGCAGCGGTGTTCAATCAAGGGGCAATTTATGATTTTTGAATTCAGAGTTGTACATCTTGAGGATTGATTCTGTGCGTGTCAAGTGGTGATCCTTTTCAAAAATGGTTTTCGAAAGTTTTATTAAAAGTTGATTTTGTTCAAATTTTACCTTTTATAACTTAGACCATTTTTTGGACCAAAAGGAAAATTTTCAGTACTTACAACTTTAATTTCATTGATTTTAACATAAAAGTTCTCCAACTCTCTGATACAAATCAAAGTTGCTTTCATTACATCGAAAGGAAAAAACTTGAAAAGAAAGGTCAAAGCAATAAACTAGGGGCATAAATGAATTAGGTGCTCCTGTGTCCTCCGCCCATGCTTGTGGAAGCTTCTGAAGCAAAGTGGGCCTGGTTTGTGCTTCATCCTCGAGCCAAGCCAAGCATTCGCCAAAAAGGGCGTAACTAAAACTAAGGGCAGGGGCCAGAAGCTCTCTCGTCCTTCAAGTAGTGAGGTACCTAGCCAAGTGTGAACCACAGATGGAGAATGAAACCAGGTACTCTACCCCCTCCTTTGGGAGGGTCTGATCATGACCGAACTGACGTTTGAACCGAAAAGGTAAATAGAACACATAGTGTGTGAGGCCGATCAACTGTATCCCAGGTTGTCGAGCCATACTATTAGCAGTAGACCTGTTGTACATCCAGTCGCACCACCACTCCTCGTTCGAGAAATCCACTAGTCGGTGGTAGAAAAAATAGCCTCGAGCTGAGTACTCAGGGCAAGAGTCCACTACCTTCAGCTTATCCATAAACCACACCTGGGAAGGGATGACAGAAAAGAGAGATTAAAGAATAGAGAGATGTATGTTAAAAGAAAAGTAAGAAAAGGGCTTTGAGAGAAAAATAGAGCATGAGTGCCGAGCGATGTGAGAAATACATCGCAGAAAGGGTAGGGAATAGTACTTGAAGAAGTAGTGGACTTCTCGCGAATCTAGTAGTCTCCCGTCGATGAAAGGTGTCTAAGCCCATCAAAGTCTCAGCCAGTGCCAAACCAATGCAACTCTTGCCTTCTTTCAAGCCTTTCACCATTTGTATGCTGGACCTGCTAAAACTAGGGGCAAAAAGGAAATGATCAAGCATACATAAGCAGAGGAGATGCTGTCAAAAACCTTGCCAGAGAAGGTCGCCTCGCTCACCGGCGTTGGAAAATTGGTGATTCAAACCAGGAATGTCCAGCTCTCAATTGTGGGCCAAAGATTGAGCCTCATGCAAAGTGAGCCTACACATCCATCCGAAAGCTTAGGCGTGGCCAAAATGGGACTGAGGCATGATTTCCTCATCACGTCGGGATTCCATTAATGCCTAAAATTCTTCAATAGTCAGGCATATTTCTTGTCCCCCGAAGCTAAAGACATGTGTAATCGGGTCCAGCATTGTGCCGCGGCATGAAGGAACAAAAAACAAAGTGAAGTTTGGCTCAACAAAAAAAGTGCATTTATGCCGAAACGTAAAAAATTTACCTTTTCCAAGCCGTCCAATGCAACTATCCAATCTGAGAGCTTTTCAGCGAAAAATGGCTCCATTTGTGAAGAAATTGCAGCTAAAATGAAGTTCTGGAGAAGAATTCATGAAGCTCAACCTTTTGTAGAAGATAAGGCAGTGAGTGGAAACTAGCTGTCAACAATTTGGATGTGCTTCACATTGATGCCCGGCAGGTGGCTAGCTTGTGGTCGACATAAGGCTGGTAGGCTCTATCTCTGGTCGGCAACCTTCTTTTTAGGCTCTGTTGTCCACGTGTGTGTTGGGCAATGCTGAAAGCATGTGTTTTTTCTTGATCTTTGAGTATTTTAAGGTCATGTTTTGAGTCCTTTTGGTTTTAACAAGTTTGTTTATTTGTATTTGAGTCGTTGTTGTTTTGTTTATCAAGTTGTAGAATTTTGCATTTCGGTTGTTGGTCAGTTTATTACCCGATTAAGAACATTGTTTCAATCAAGTGCTCTGTTGGCCAATTCGATTCCATGTCCATTCCATGCAAATATGGTGCTCATGATGCAAAAATAATAACACTTTTTATAAAAACTGCAAGGTTTCATTCCGATCATTGTTTTTACCAAAAAAAAAAGTACAAATTTCAAAGCAAAATAAAACCTATCTGAAGCTATACATCTGTTAATGCTACCAAACAAAAAGAAACGAAGCAAAAGTACAAAAAAATCAACACCAGTTGCCTCAGGCCCGAGAGGCCCTCTTCGTTCTCTTCCTCGAAGGAGAGGACTCTGGGGCACTATCTCTGTCAGTGCCGCTGTCTGAATCAGTCTCTGAGTCGAAACCAGAGCCGGCATCATCTTCGCTCTCTGCCTTAGAACCCTCCTCAACATCGTCGCCTCCACTCTCTTAACCCGAACTGGCATCATCATCTCCACTCTCAAATGACTCAAAATGCAGACTCGCTGGTCTCAGTATCATCATCGTGCAAGGTGGGCACTAGAGGACTGCTCTAGCCTCGGTTACCCCTATCTTGCCTCTCCTCCCTACTACTGGAAGGGGTTCTGCCGGTGCTAGTATTGCTGCCGCCGCTGGAGCCATCAGTATAGGTGGAATCTGAAAAGGACAGTTGTCAACATATCAGTTACAGTATGTGTATCAGATGCAAGCATAGTATGCATAATGAAAGTATGTAGAAATCAAATAAAGTGTGTGAATGCTGTTTATCTGATGCAGTGTGCCAATGCAATTTGGAAAGACTACAATTGAAATGCCAGTGTATCAGTGACAATTTGATAGGATGAAGTGAAATTGAAAGAAATTACCTAGATACTATGGAGATTGAGCAGTGCCTCCCTCTTCTGTACCATACCCATTAAGAAGGCTATTTGTTCAAGACATCTCCTTGTGTACTCTATGGATGCCTACAAATGCATTTGGGTGATCAGTGTTCGGAATAAACATATCTAAAATGAAATGTCGGGTGCAAATCGTAAAGTACGGTCCATACCATAGTCGGGCCTTGAACCCCGACAAGCTCATGCTCAGCCATTGCAGGCTCAATCGGGACTTGGTAAGCAGTGCTGGTATGCTGCCAGCATGTGAGCATAGTAGGAAGCTTTGGCCAACGGGTGCTCCGCTCCCCACGAGCAGCCCCTTTAGCACAGGCCCTCGTTGCCCTCGTCACCTCTCTCGCCGTGGGAGCCCTCACCCTCACGAGCACCTGTCAAAAGTGGCATGAGATGTGTCTGGAAAGAGGTCGCGTAGTCGCCCTCTGCCCTAAAGTAATCAACATCTAAGCCCACCATAAACTGTGTAACTGCATCAACGGATAGGCTGTCTGCTGATCTCATGGACCCTAGCGGTGGCATCAGAACGATCGGATCTGGTAAGATCACGGTCTAGCAGACGAACTGCTCACTTAAGAACCAGGCCCGGCAGATTGGGCCCTCAAGTAGAATGTAGAAGCACGACATGGCCTAGGCCCCTGCATACTGGTCGTGTATCCTAGCCAGCATCATGGCCCAAGGCTGCCACATGATCTGCCAATAGAGAGTGTACAGATTGTTAGTTGCTGTCAGTTTCTAAAATGTGAATCAGAACAGTTGTAAAGCAAAAATGACTGTGTTTTGGGTTACCTCATGGGCGGCCACTATGTTGAAATAGTGGTAGGAAGAATGCGAACGACTCGCAGCTCCTACGCTGACATTTGCCATCATATCGCCTCGAGTTGGCAACAGTCAGTGGAAGCTCTTGCATGGACTCTAGGCAAGAGCTGGCAAAAATTCATAGACCCACAACTGCAAAGAAAAAGTAGTGATATGTGATCAAACAATGTCTAAACAGATACAGAAAGTGCAAAGCAAAAAGCACAGGTGTTGAACAAATATAAAGTAGAAAATATAGAATAGAAAATGTAAAGTGCAAAGAGGGAACTGAAATGTATACCTCCCAGGCTCACTAGTAGCCTCCGATCAGCTCTCCTCTCAGGCGAGAGGTAGAGCTCATGTAGCCATACAGGGTGGCGAGGCCAACTCCGCCCCAGTCATAGAAGCGCACCCAGGGAAAGGTCACCAGGGCACTCAACAGATACAAGCCCATGATGTTTCACTTGTTTGAAAACAAGGTGGTACCGAGGACAAACATCAGGAAGCCTCTGGCGTACTGCTCCATCTCCTCTAATGTCTCTGGCTCACTCCCTCTAAACTGCTCAGCAAACTAGTTATATCTGACCATAGCTGTCCGGTACAAGGATGGGCGCGCTCCCAGCAACTCGATCCAGGCTGCCTCTCACTCCCTCATATCGATGTCCAAAGGGATCGGATCACCCCTTACTACTAAGCCGGTGATCATGGTGAAGTCGTGGGGAGTTATCGTCATCTCCTCGGTGGTGGAGAAATGGAAGGAGTTGGCGGTGTCCCACCACCTCTCAACTAGTGCTCCAGAAGAGGATGGTTAGCAATGACCCGCGTGAGGCCAGAGCAGAAGAGGCCAGAGCCAGTCTCATCCACAATGTCATGAACCCCGACAAGGAGCTTGTTATACCAATCTCTCGTAGTTGTAGCTCCGTACCCTCTGAAGGCACGAAACTCCCTCTGTGGCAAAGAACAGATGAATCAGATAAAGCAATAATGAAAATACAGTTAGATAAAAGACAGTACAAGAAATGTAGTTTAAAGAAAGGCAGGAATGCCTGAAAACAGAGTTCATACCTCAGTGGCGCTGGATGAAAGGTAGGAAGCCAGCTCCCTCAGCAGAAGGTCTTCCGGTGCACTCAGATCAAAGTCCCTGAACCGTCTAATGCCTCCAGATGGCAATATGTGTGTCCAAGGATGGTACCCCGTTAGATCAAAAGGCTGTACCCTCAATGATAGTGGCTCCGGCTCAAGCTTAGGCTCAAACTTCGTCTTGAGGTCAGCCTCAATACCCTGAGCCGCCTCGCTAGCCTTAGCAACAATCAGCTCCTCTGCTTTAGCAACAAGCGGGAATATGGGTGGAACCTCCGGAGGGGCCCCATCATGTGGTGAATCATCTGCCATCTGAAAAATAGGTGAAAAGTAGGTGAAGAGTGAAGAAAAATGGAGAAAAGATGGTAAACTTTGAAAAAGTCAACCCTAGGCGAGAGAAAATGAGAGAAAAAGTCAAAGTCAGAAAAAGTTCACGAAACTCGAGAGAAACTCAAGGGGAACAAGCCTAAAAGGGTAAAAATGAGGAAAGAAGCATTGAAATCAAATTTTAATCAAAAGGAAAAGAATCAAGAGGGTTTAGCGAAGAAAATGTGCGTGCGGCATTGGAAAACGCGTAAAAAGCTCGAATCTAGAGAGGAAAAATGTCTAAAGAGAGAGAGGGAAGAATTTTGGACCTAGAGGAAATGAGGAGTCTTGATGCATACTTAAAGACTCATAGGTGAAATGTCCAAAAAAACCCCAAACTGCCATCGGTGGCCGGCAGGCCACATTGGTGGCCGACAGATGGCTAGCAACCTCTCACTGTGGCCGACAAGTGGCTAGTTGCCTTCCTCTATGTCTTGATGCTGTTTTGTGTCTTTGTTTCCCAAGAAGTGCAAGGAAGGTTCAATGTTGGGTTTAGATTGTCGCATTCACTCACTTTGTGCATCTATTCTATCGCACTTGTTCACTTTTGTGCATCTATCACACACCTCTCTGTTTCATCTCGGATGCACGAAGCGTGAGCCCAAGCGGCTTTTGTTGTATCTCAGGATGAGTGATGCATGGCCCTAGGCATGTGTTCATCTCGGGACATGCGAAGCGCGAGCCCGAATGGCTTTTGTTGTATCTTAAGACGCGTGACGCACTGTCTTGGGCATGTTTCATCTCGGGACGTGCGAAGCGCGAGCCTGAGCGGCTTTTGTTGTATCTCAGGACGCGTGATGTGTGGCCTTGGGCGTGTTTCATCTCGGGACTTGCGAAGCATGAGCTCGAGGGGCCTTTGTTGCATCTCAGGACATGCGAAGCGCGAGCCTAAATGACCTTTATTGTATCTTAGAATGCATGACGCGCGGCCCTTGGTGTGTTTTATCTCGGGACTTGTGAAGCGCAAGCCTGAGCAGCTTATGTTGTATCTCGAGACGTGCGAAGCGCTAGCCTGGGCGGCTTTCTTGTATCTCAAGACGCGTAATGCGCGACGCTAGACATGTTTCATCTCGGGACGTGCGAAGCACAAGCCCGAGTTGATTTTGTTGTATCTCGGGACGTACGAAGCGTGAGCCCGAGTGGTTTTCTTGTATCTTAGGGCGCGTAATGCACGGCTCTGGGTGTGTTTTATCTCGGGACGCGTAAAACACAGCTTTGAATGATTTCTCTTGTTTCACGGGACGCGCAAAGCGCGAGCTTGAGCCTGAGTGGTTTTTCTTGTTTCTTAGGATGTGTGAAACACAACCCTGAGCGGTTTTGTTCCTTTGGTTCTTGGGACGTGTGAAACACGGCCCCGAGCAGTTTTGTTTCTCAATTTCTCAAGATGCGTGAAACGCAACCCTGAGCGGTGTTTTGTTTCCTCGTCTCTTGTTTTGGCGTGGTTAGAGTGTGGTTTTTATCTTTTTGCATAGAACCTGCGTTGGTTTTAAGCTTGAAGCTGCTCATTCATATGTTGTTATCTTATTATTGCTTATTGCATTTGGTATTACTTATTGCATTATCTTGCATGATCATAAGTTTTCAAAATAACTGGCTTCGCGGAACGTGTGAGTCCAGCTTTCAAAATTGCATTGTGCATATCATTTTCCATCTTGGCCCAAAACTACATTGGTTTGATTCCTTACAAAGGAATATGTAAATAACCTGCAGGTGCAACTATTTCTTTCTGTCTTGATTGTTTGTCCAAGTCTTACGGCCTTGCCAAAAATGGGTCATCTCTGGGCTTTGACATTCACTCACGTCATTTCATGACTCCGCGTTCTGTCAAAAAGGAGCAACTGTAGACACCCCATTTTTGACGGCCCTTACAACTTGGACATCATCGCTTGCACACCCGGTGATGAGTCTATATGCTCATCAAGTGCTCGAAGTCATCAGCGGAATGCCACAACTTTGAGCTTTTCAAACCTTGCACCCCCTATAATGACCCCGACCTCCGATTAATGCTAATTCATGATTAATTATGCTTAACAGTAATTTAGGAAGTATTTGGGATTTATTTGCATATGTATTGCATTATTTACAAGTTTCTATCTATTTGCGATAAATGATCTGTTCATGTCTTTGACTTTAAACTGCGAATTGAAAGCCTTATTGGCGTCCGAATCAGAAATTGACTTGATTTATGTGCTAGTTAGGATTTATAGAATTTTATGGCAATTTTAGTTGAAATTTGATTTGGTATGATTAAATTAGATTAAATAACATTAAATTACATTAGTTGGACTTATCTACCATTTTACAACTTAGTGGGCCACTACCTGAGACTATGTTAAAGCCTCATTACACTTGATCATACAACATTTCCTCAGCCACTTTGAAGACAAAACCGATTGAGAGAGAGAGAGAGTAGGAGGATAGACTTGTGTTCATCAAACTTAACTTGGAGACTTGGAGAAATTGAAGGTTGATTTCGTATTTGAGCTTCTAGGCTTGGAATTGAAGACATAAGGTAGAGAATTCATCTTCTCCATTGTGATTTCGAGTTACTTCTTGCATGGTTCATGGTGAACTAGAGTTTAGAGTCAAGTTTTGGTTCTAAATGTTGACTTGAGTAGGAATTCTTGCATGCATGTGTACATTGTTGAGTTTTGAGGTTGTTTTCATAAAAACTTCCACATGCATGTTCATATTACGGTTCTAGTTCATGATTTACTCATGTTTTTGAAAGGATTGGCCCATTTGATCTTGTGTTTGGAGCTTTAAATTCATTTAAGCTCATGCTTGTTGCATGTACATCATGTTCTTGAAAGTATTGTTGAAATTGTGTTCAATTGACTGACCTTTGGGCTTGATTTTACAAATTGATCTTCAAAACATGTCATAGTATGAGTTTACAAGAGTTTCCCAGAAAATTAGCCCAAAAGGATCGAATTTGATGCATTAAAGTTGAGTTTTGAGCTTGAGGTTCAAATCTGGAAATTCCAGATTTTGGACTCACGCTCGAGCGGGGAACTCCACGCTCGAGCGTACACACTGAGTTCATGCAGTCCGCTCGAGCGGTGAAAGTGACGCTCGAGCGGGGTAATGCACGCTCGAGCGAGGACTTGTGTCGCACGCTCGAGCGAGCACTTGCGTCTCATGCTCGAGCAGGTATCGAGCGCCCATCGAGCGTGAATTTCATGCATCCAATACTTTTACTG
Organism: Camellia sinensis; assembly: GCF_055761805.1. Taxonomy (NCBI): domain Eukaryota; kingdom Viridiplantae; phylum Streptophyta; class Magnoliopsida; order Ericales; family Theaceae; genus Camellia; species Camellia sinensis. The sequence goes on along the minus strand of NC_138973.1, from coordinate 70,430,083 downwards.
TAGCTTGTAATTCGCTCGAGCGGAGTAATCCACGCTCAAGCGGATTCCTTTTGTCTGCATGTCCGCTCGAGCGTAGAAGGCCACGCTCGAGCGGGACCCCTATTTCAGCAAAATTTTGAAAAGTGTCTTAAAGTGCATATTTGCATCCTCATTCCATCCTAAGCATTCCTAAGCCATGTTTAAGACTCTATAGTGAGGGTAAGAGATTATAAACACACTAAGAGCCAATGAAATAAGTTCTGTACAATTAGAACGTGTGTTTCAAGTGTGCATTTGTTATATGTTGTGTAGGTCACGTGCCACGTACCGTTTGACCAAGTTTACGCCGTCTGTCTGACTCAAGGCCCACTGTGAGTAATAACTCTGTAAAGTTATGTTTAACCTAAGTATTTTCTAACTGGTATAGTATAATCTGTTTTCTGAAATGCTATCTTACTAATGATGAATGAATGTCCAATTTTCTGAAAAGTATTTGTGGCACCCTTAGTTCACGTGGCCCTCACCCGAGGGTAATAATACCGCGGGCAATCTGCATGTGGCCCTCGCCCGGGGGTAACAATACCGCGGCCAATCTGCACGTGGCCCTTGCCTGGGGGTAACAATACCATGGCTACTTGCACGCAAGATATGGACCTTTATGGTCGTTGGTACCAACTATGTATGTGGGTCTCCGGACCAATCTGATCTAATAGCTAATGGGTGTACCACGTATGATCTTATGCAAAATCTGAATATGAAAATGTATATGAATCTGTTTCTGTTTTGAAGTCTGATTATGCTCTGATTTAAATGCTGGATTCTAACTTGTTCTGGACATCATTCATATAACCCCTTTACTCTGTTATTATTCACTAGGCTTTTGCTCACAGTTTAATGTATGTAGGTGAGCTGGTGTGTGACCAGGGCCAGAGTTGACGGCCTTTTGTACTGTTTTGTCAGCCAACCTTTGTGCCTCCCGGGGAGGTTCTGATCGAAGTCTAATGCCATGGCTGTTTTCTTTTGTTTTCATGCTAGTCTCTGTAACTGTTTGTAAAGTCAGATCTTGGGAAGTTCACTTCAGTAAATATTTTGTAAATATTGTGTATCTGGACTAGCATGTTTATATATCTATAAGTAAGTTTTGAAATGTTCTGTCCCATGTACGTTATCACAACTTATTGGACCTTGTCTATTTTGTATTATTGCTTCCGCAGCCCCTTATTACTTGATAATCTGTTCAGAGGCCTTTGGTAATTCACGGATTACTGGCCGGTTACGGTGCTAAACCTATAGGGGCGGGTTTGGGTCGTGACATTCCCGTTGCCTCATTTTTGGACCAAGCCTTGGTTCTTCAAGCCTACAACTTCTGGTGGCCTGTCAACCACCTTTTTGGGCTATTGGCCATCACTTCTTGGTTGTCGGCCACCAATGATGGCCGGCTGGCTACTAGTTTCTTTTGCAGATATTTTATGATAGCTGTGCCAGCTGTTTGCACAGATGCATGCATCTGCCCCCACGTGTAGTGCTGGATGTTCTTGAGGGAAATTCATGTTTTCTATATATAGGAGGCCTCTCACTCATGTTTTGAGGTTAGAAAAATTTGAGATCAAAATTTTTCCTCTCTCTCTACAATTCTCTCTATCTCTAGCAAATTTTTACTCTTTAGCCTACAACTCCTTAACCTTTGCCTATACACCCTTAACCAAATCTTTTCATCTTTGAGCTGAGGTGTCTTTGAGGCTTGTTGGAGCTCTTGAGGGTGTATTTGCTTAGTTTTGTTGCTTGGAATTGGTTTTCCTCTTCAAAGGTGTAAGGCTTTACCTATTTGCTTGCTTTGTCTACTATTATTCTTGTTGTTTTCAAACTGTTTTTGGCCTATAAAACTTCTATATTTTTGGACTGAAACTTGTGTTTTAATGTCGTTGAAGGCTGAGGGGTAGTTCACCCTTCTTTATACCTTGCTTTAAAGGCCTTTACCCTTGTGTTTCCCATCCTTTTACTATCTTTTTCAGAGCTTTTAAACACTGATTTTCAAAGCTTTTTCAGTGGCCAAAATCATGTTTTCATGTCCAAATTTGGAGGGGTTAGCCTCCCCTCTTTATGTCTTGCTTACTAGCCTAGTTTGTGCTATGTTTTAGCATATCAATCTAGCTATTGTTAGCTCAATTCCAGCGTGTTTTAGGACTTATTTTAGACTATTTTAGCATTATTTTTGGTTGATAGTTGCATTTGAGCTTTGTTTTGCATGCTTATAGTGTAATTGTCTTCATGAGTTTGGTGTTCTAGGCCTTAGACACCATCTTATTTGAGTTGATAGCATTTATTTATGCTTTTCTCACTTATTTTCAGCACTAATAATCTTTGCAACCTCCTTCTTTTCTTGGCTTTTGTTTTGCTTTAAGAGTTGTTTCAAGCCTCTTGTTCTTTTAAGCATGAAATTGAGGTTGTCATGCTTAATGGTTTAATCCCTTTTAGGGATTCATTATCAATAGCATGACATCTCTTTCAGTTAACTCTTGGTTTGGTACTTCACTCCCTTAGAGGACTTAAACTCACCCTTTGGACTCAATTTATTAAAGAATGGATGGTAATCTAAAATGGAGTAGTAAAATTGAGGCTAAACAAGGTGCAAGATAAAAAAAAAGTGTTGTGTTCAATCGGATATTAATTGAACACATGGAAGCTTGAAGCATCATACTCATTAGTGATGAAATGATTCAAGTTTCCAAGGTCACCATTTCCCTTGATCAATTCATGAAAGGGAGATGGTATGAGTCTTGTTTTGTTGCATTTATTGAACTTGCACACTTTCATTCACGAGCCATCACGCAATAAAATTGTTTGAGTTGGTGGTTTATGACTTAAGTTCACCACTCCTTTGATTTGTTCATGAAAATAAGGGCTGAGTTGTGTAGACAACCCTTAAGAATACCCTGTGCATGCTCTGTTTGTTCTCTATTGCAGCAGGGTGAATTGGACAGCAATGGCCGGTAGGCCATTTTCCATGGCCAGCTGGCTATCACTGGTGGCTGAAAGAACCTCATCACAGGCCAGCCGACCACTAATGCAAAATTTAGCAATGTGCCTGTGAGGCAAAGCAAAGTTATTTTGGAAGTGGGCAACAGTGTATGTGTTCTCTATGCAACAGAGGCTCTCCGAAAGCAAAATAGTGGTTTTTTACAAGAGGAAACCGTGCATGCGCATAAACGTCCCTCACTTCCCGACGTAGAGTAGTTAGCTTAGTGCTTAATTGTTTAGCTTAATTACTTCTTTTAATTGCACATGTGTTGTAATTATTTAATTAGTTAAAGTAATTAACTAGTTGTAATGTTGTAATCATTAATTAGCTAGAATAGTTAGTTAATTCATTTGTTGTAAATTAGTTAAGTAGCTTACCTAGTTTATTTAATTTGTTTTGTAAAAATTAGCTTAGCTTTAGTTAGCTAGTTAGCTAGTTAGTTTATTCATTCGGACTCTCCTTCATGAGAGCGCACTATAATAATCTATATGTCTTCCAACCCCACGTCTTTCTCCCTTTTATTTAACTACTTATGATGGTTAGTTTAGGGACATCATGATTTGATTAGCATACTTCATGTTTGCATTCATTTATATTGCATCCACCGGGGCTCGGTTCATCATTCTAACTGCATTGTCATTTAATACATCTTTGAATACATGCTTAGACCGCATGTTATCAAATTATTTCATATGCCATGTTAAGTAGCCGAGACTATTTAGATTCCATATCACATGTGTTGCATTAGTCATATTGCATAGTTAGGAATCATGTATTTTTCTAACTTTTTTGTTTATTTTGGCTTGGAGTACTAGGTGAGCCTTTACTCGCTTTAGCATATCGCATGAGTGTCGATGTTGCCATATCAAGCATGCTTGCCCTGAGGCTAATTGCCTAGATGCTGTTAACTGCTTGAATGCCTGTGGATGAAAGCTTGTTGCTTGAATTGGAGTAATTTGAGTAATGATTATATGCGATCACTTTTTCAAGTGGTACATATTTCGAAACAATTTTTAAAGAAAACATGAATCAAGTGTTCCAATTCTTTCAAGTTAGTCTATACTCGGGTGTGTACGCATCACATAGTAATGCTAGCCTAATAAACTAGAACAAGAGCATGTAATGTACATAAGATTCATATCATGATTAGTAGAGGCCGATCTTTGATTGAGCAAGCGGGGGAGCTCAATTCATGACCTTCCCCTCTCGTACCTAAGTTCCCGAGCTGAGACAATCTTGGTGATGACGGACACGTGGCCTTTGGCACTAGTCATAAATTTTCCCAAAACAAAATATTTAGGCGGCGACTCTGTATCTGGCAAAGTAGTCCATTTTTGGCATTTTTTATTCAAAATCGATTTTCCAAAAGATTTGCCAGATTGGGACTCTTTGGTGAGTATCTATTTCACATTGCGCTTGTGGAATCAATTCAGAACCGCGGGAGTCCGATACTGTAAGGCTTATTTTAACTTCCGAAAGGGGGCGCAAAAAAGTCAGGTTACGAAACCCCTCTTTTGATTTTATAACCCAAACCCTAGGTTTGTCCATAATGCACCTAAAGCCCACCAATTTTACACAATCATCAAATAACTAAGTTAAAAACCATATAAAAGTATAGAAAATTCCTACCTCAAGCTTAGAAGACCAAAGCAACCAAGGAAAAGCTTCAAAGATGCTGAAACCAACTTCTACTTGGATCAAAACGGAGCTCTAGAGACGCTTTACCTTTTTCTCAAAGGCACTAGGGTGAAAATCCTAATGGATCTAGGTGAAATAGTAACGAGAAGATGAGTTTTAGAGAGAGAAACTCAAGATCTAGGTTTTTGGAATGTTTTAGAGAGAGAGAGAGGAATGAAAAAGTGATGAAAAATGTCTTCTTCGTGATCTGTTATACACGTAATCTGCTCGAGTGTGAAATGTGACGCTAGAACGTTAGACACAATGTTCTGCTCGAGCGCAAGAAGTGACGCTCGAGCATAGAATACACATTTTCAGAAGTTTTATAGACGAAGGACATTACTCGAGCTCAAGTTTGGACGCTCGAGCGTCCACCCGCTCGAGCATAGGAAACGCCACTTGAGCGTAGAATACACTCTTCCAGTATTTGCAGATCTGCAAAAATACTAAGAGTTTGCAAAGCCCGATCGAGAGGAAGAATGGCCGCTCCAGCGAAGGAGCAGAAATTGCAAAGCCCACTCAAGCGCAATAATGGCCGCTCGAGTGGAGGACCAAAAATCTGAGCAACAAAGTATAGACACCCCATTTTTGACCGTCCTCAGGACTGGGACGTCACCATTTGAACACTCGGTGATCATCCATGTTTGTGTTCGTCTTGAGTTCCCGGAGGTCTCGGCTTGCGCGCCTTGCCTCAGGATCTCTCGACTCGACTGTTTAGTGTCTGGTTTTGCACCAAACACTTGTGCTTTGCCTTGGAGGGGCAGGGAATGCCTTGTGAGGCATCCCCACGCATCACCGGCCATGGCCAGAGGCCACCGGCTGGTGTTTTGTTGCCATCAGCAATGTATATTGCCGGTTGGCATTCTTTGTTGCCGGTCGGCAGCCAATTTTGTCAAGATGGCAATTCTGAGCAGCCGACTACTGTTCATCTGCTTTTGCAGATATTTTAATACAACTGTATGGCATTTTGTTCCCCTCCATACACGTGTACGGAGGGATGGCCTTTTTGTTAGCTTACCTTGTAAGCTTTACAAGATTGGCTCCTCTATAAGAGGAGCCCTCCTCTCTTGGCTTTAGGGTTAGACATTTTAGAGAGAAAGACATTGTTAAAAGCTCTAGTTCTAGGGTTAGAACTTATACATATTCTATCTCTATACCTCTCTCTCATTTGGCCTTTGTGTGTGTATAAGTGTGTTTGTGTCTTACTATTGCACACAAACACATAGTGTTACACCTTTTCTTGGTTCTTGAAGGGCCAGAGGTTTGTTCTTGAAGCTCGGGAGCTGTTTTGAACCCAAAGAAGCTGCTGGAGCTTCATTTGTGAAGAGGGTCTTCAAGGGTAAGAAGTTTGTCCCTTTATTCCCCATTTTTGCATTGTATTTTTGCCTATCTTAGAACTTTTTTTGAGCTTAGTGTATAATATAAAAAATTTCTATTTTTAAGCCCTCTAAATAGTTTGTTTAGAGTGTTTTGTGGTTTGGAGGTGTTTGACCCCTCCTAAGCCTTGAGAGGCTCCATTTTGTGCTATTTTGTGTAAGCTCCGAGACCTTGGTGTTTGGGCCTCCTCACCACTGAAATCTTGAGGGATTTCAGAGGTGAGGATGGTGCCTTGAGGTCCCAAGAAGGAGAGGGCCACCCCTTCTCCTTGTTGTCCTTGAAAAGGGCCATTTTTGCCTCTTTAATGAGCACCTAGCTAAGCCTCATGTTGACCATGTCTTGGCTGTTATTTATGCCTATTTTTCCATGAAATAGCATTGTTGTATGTTGGTTTTGGTACACCATGCATGCTTAGCATACCTACCTTGTAATGCCATGTTTAGGCCTTAACATTCCTTAGGTTGTAAGCCATTGTTCTAGCATATATTAGGCCTAGCTTTGTGAAACTTTTGTGCTTATTTTGCCATGTTTGAGGTCTGTCCTAGGTTGTTTGGGTCGACCTTGGGATGCTTAGTATAGCCCCTTTGCATTTTTGGTTTGTTGGCCTTAAGTGTGTGAATGTATAGCATGCATCCTTGCCTTTATTTAGTGGGTTGGGACCATTTGCCATGTTATTTCAGTCCCTTTAACATGTTTGTATGCTTGTCTTGGATGCCTCTTTGAAGCTTTGAAAGCTTGTCTTGCATGCTCCATGTTTTGGTCATTGTGCATGCTTTTGAATTTGAGCCATTTAGATGCCATCTAGGTGTCCCTTGAGTGTTGTTTAGGTTCGCATTAGACCTATTTTAAGTCCTCTTAGCCTTGCGAGGCTTGGTTGACTTAGTCTTGGTTTAAGCCTCTTGGCTTGTCTTGGATTTTGGCTTTGTTTGCATGCTAATGTTTGTCTTGTTTAAGTTGGTTTGGCACCTCTTATAGCATGATTTTCAAGGCTTATAATGCATGCCATATGTCCATGATTATTCCCTTTTAAATGTGTTTGAAAGTTGCCTTTGTTTGCTTAAGTATAGGCCCATTAACATGTGCATGTGTGTAAGTGTGTTTGGTCCCATTTCTTAAGTTTTTGGGCCATTGTTTTAGGCCTAGTTATAGTTGCCTAATTTAGTTTAAGTCCATCCATTTGTTTGGTGCATGCTCTCCTTGTATGTTGTAGCATATTGGTGAGTTGTTGCATGTTTGAAATCACATGATTGAATGGAGTCACATGTTGGCTTACATGCTTGAATGCCTACATTAGCCTTGCACACTTGTTAGTTGCATTGCTCGATGCCTTGCATTTCTTGCATGCTCATTTGCATTGCCGTATTGCATGCCTAGTTAACATGCTTAGGTTGCATTGCATTGGCATGCATGCTTGGCCTCTTGATTATCCATGATAGAGGTTAAGTCCCCATTGGTTTGATTGTGTGCATTGCATTTCATTTGACATGAAAATGCATAACTTGGTCTCTTGGGTCATCACGCATTGAAATGCGCGATTGGTGGTCCAAGAACTAAGGACCACGTCCCTTTGAGTCATACACATGATAAGGGATAGGATTGGTGCATACATTGCCTGAATTGCATTGCCATACTCTGCCGTGTCCTCTGCTGCTGTCGATTGCAGGTTCTGCAGGCATTCTCTGCCGACCGGCAGTGTTCAGTGCCGACCGGCAATTTATTGGTGGCCGATAGCTTCATCAACAGCCGATGATCACATACCACTGTCGGTGGATATTCTACTCAGCCAGTGGTGTCTCCCAATGTCCAGGGAAGCAATTCTGAGACTTTGGCAGTCTTCAGAGGAGTATAGCAGGGAAAACAGAGGCAGCTTATGTATGGCAGTGCACTTCCGAGCAAGACCCGAGCACGCGCGCATCGAACCCTCTTCCCAAGGCCCTTTTTCTTCCTTTCTTAAATTAGTTAATTTGTTTAATTAATTTAGTTGGTCTGTAATAATTAATTAGCTAGGATAGTTAATTCATTATTCAAATTGTATTATTCTTTTGGTCCCTCCGAGCGAGGACGAATTTGTAATAAGTGTGGGTGAGTATGTGCATGTCTTCCAATCCCCACCTCTTTCTTCCCTTTTATTTACCTGCTTATGAAGGTAGATTAGGGCATGTTTAAATTAACATACCTTATGCTATGCATGCGTGCATCCATACATTTGTCTTGCATGCACAGGGCTCGGTACATCATACTAACTGCATTTGTACTTCAATTCCAAATTGAATACGTGCATCAATTGGTTGCATTCACATGCCATGTTTAGGTTAGCCGAGCCTACTCTAATTGCATTTTGCATGTGTTGCATTAGCCATCTTAACATGAACTAGGATCATGCATGTGATTACTAACTAGTTCCTGTATTGGCTTGGAGTACTCTGTAAGTTCTTTTGCTTTAGCATCCTCGCATGCGTGTGAGTGTTGCCTTGACAGCATGTTTACCATGAGGCTAGCTGCTTATGTGATATAACTGCTTAAATGCCTGTGGATGGAGGTTGAGTTACCTAAATTGGAAAAAATGCATTAAAGCTGTGAATTTCAAGCCCACTAGATAGTAGCAAAATCACCTTTTCTAAAAGCCCACTTGAGGGTGGCAAAACCTGCATTATAGCCTACTTGCGAGTAGCAAACCATTTTCAAAACAAACATGAAATGTTTTTGTTCCAATTTAGGCGATTTGGTCTATACTTGTTTGTTGTGCGCATAACATAGTAATGCTAGGCTAATAATTGGTTTAAGAACACATAACGTTTTCAAAAACGGATATCATGATTAGTAGAGGCCGATCTTTGGATCGGGCGAGAGGGGGTGCTCATAGCTGACCTTCCCCAATCGTACCCAAGTTCCCGAGCCGAGGCAACTTTGGTGATGACGGACACGTGGCCTTTGGCACCGAGTCAGGGTTTCTTAAATTCCCCCATTTTAAAATATTTAGGTGGTGACTCTGTATCTGGCAAAGCGATCTATGTTTGGCACTTCTTTTCAAAAAATTTGTTTCTCAAATCGATTTGCCGGATTTGGACTCTTTGGTTCAGATTAAGAACCGTGACACAAATCGAGTCCGAACTGTAGCACGAGGGCCTCACGCGGGCACGTCTACACAACGGTTTGGAAAAACAAGCAACCAACCTGTTCCAAACACACAACTACAATCCAATAACCAAATTTAAGAAAGAACAAGAGGGAAAAGACATGAACAACCATACAAGGCTACGAAATCCGAATCCAAAACATAAGATGGGTTGGGTCTAAACTAGAAACACTATAACCTCCCCCCCTCAAGGAATTGTGTCCCTGAAATTACAAATCAAGTTTGAAATCATTATTAAACAATTCACAACAATGTTAATCTAACAAGTTCAACACCATGACCCACTCTCCAGTCATCTATTTTCATCAACTCGATACACAAGTCCCATATTGAAAGTGCAATTTACAATTTCCCAAAACATTTACAATGTTCAAAATTTATTCAACATATACAATGTTTTCAAAAGTGATACAACACACACAATATTCCATATTCTCAAAACATATGCAATGCTTATATTGAATCCATGTTTCCAAGCACCCTATAACACGTACAATGCTTTTACATTTTATTAACATAATTAAAATCTCAATATATAATCAAACACCAACAAATAAGTTCGGATATTTCTCTCGGACTTCCAATTCACGTTCCCAAGTTGCTTCCTCAACTCCGGGGTGTTTCCAACCTACCTTAACCAAGGGAATCGTCTTGCCTCGCAACACTTGATCCCCGGTATCCAAGATTCTCACCAGTCTCTCTTCGTACGAGGCATCCTCATCTACCTCTAAGTCAGTCCAATCCAACACATGCGACGGATCTAGCTCATACTTTCGAAGCATACTAATATGAAACATGTCATGAACCCATGCGATAGATCCGACTCATACTTTCGAAGCATACTAATATGAAACACATCATGAACCTGTGGCGGTAACCCCAAATAGTAAGCAACTTTCCCGATCCGTTCAAGGATCTCAAAAGGCCCAATAAATCAACGGGACAACTTCCCACTCCTCTCAAATCTTATCAAACCCAGTCTAGGTGATATTTTCAAAAAGACATGATCTCCCACTTCAAAAGACAAGGGTCTCCTCTTACGATCAACATAACTTTTCTAGCAACTCTGAGCCATAACTAATCGCTTACGGATAAGTGCCACCTTCTCCGTCGTCTCCTGAACCAACTCTGGACCCAACAAAGGTGCATCACCCATCTCGGCCCAACACATCAGAGATCTACACGGTTGGCCATACAAGGCCTCAAATGGTGCCATACCAATACTCGATTGGAAGTTGTTATTAAAGGAAAACTTCACTAAGGGCAAGTGTCTCTCCCATGCCCCCTTAAAATCAAGGACACAACCTCGAAGCATATGCTCAAGGATCTGAATGGTACGCTCGGACTGCCTATCAATTTGAAGGTGATACGCTGTGCTAAAAGTCAGTCTAGTGCCCAAGGCACTCTACAAGCTCTGCCACAACCGAGTTGTAAAGCGTGGATCTTTATCTGAAACAATTGTCACAGGGTCCCCTTGTAACCTCACTATATCCCTAATGTAAAGGTCAGCAAGATAGTCTACCGAATCACTCACAAGCATAGATATAAAGTGTGCCAACTTGGTTAACCGGTCAACTACCACCCAAATGGCATCACTGCCCCGTTGAGTCCTCGGAAGGCCCACAACAAAATCCATCGTGACATGCTCTCACTTCCACTTGGCTATAGGCAAGGGTTGTAACAAACCCCTGGCCTCTGATGCTCAGCCTTCACTTGCTGACAGACAAGGCATTTTGATACAAACACAGCTACATCCTTTTTTATACCCCTCTGCCAAAACTGGCGACTAAGGTCGTGATACATCTTTGTGCCCCCTAGATACACCGCAAAACATGAATGGTGAAACTCTCGGAGTCAGGGTGCATATTCAATCCCCTTTCCACCTTCCCACTGGAGATCTTTTCTCGGAGGGTTTTTACTTCAAGATCATTCTTCTACGCTTCCAACACTCGGTTCACAAGTGTGGGTTATGCAACTACCGTAAACAATGCTGCAAACTCAACAGACTCACCAAGATGTAAGTCAAACTCACCAAGAGTACCCAACATCTCCCATTCTCAGACAGCAATACAAGCCACACTGCTAATTGATTTCCTACTCAAAGCATCGGCCACAACGTTGCATTTTCCCGGATGATAATGCAACTCGAAATCATGATCCTCTATGAACTCCATCCACCTTCTATGCCTCAAATTCAAGTCCTTCTGTGTAAACAGATATTTCAGACTCTTGTAGGCAGAAAATACCTCAAATCTCTCACCATACAGATAGTTCCTCCAAACCTTCAAGGCAAATATCACTGCTGCTAACTCTAGGTCATGAGTAGGGTAGTTCCTCTCATGTGTTTTCAACTGCCGCGAGCCGTAGGCTACTACCCTCCCCTCTTGCATCAATACACAACCCAAACCTTTCCGTAAGGCATCACAATATACCAAATAGCCCAAATCCCTATCCGGAATAATCAATGCTAGAGCAATGGTAAGTCTAAGCTTAAGCGCTTGGAATGACTTCTCACAAGTCTCATTCCACACAAACTTAATTCCTTTCATCGTTAACCTAGTCAAAGGTGAGGCTGGCCTAGAGAAATCCTTCACAAACAGACGGTAATACCCGACCAACCGTAAGAAACTATGAATCTCAAAAATATTCTTAGGTTGTGCCCAATCTTACACTGCCTCCATCTTGGATGAATCTATGGTCACCCCTTCCCCAAATACCACATGGCCTAAGAACTTAACTTCTCTCAGCTAGAATTCACACTTTCCAAACTTAGCATACATCTGGTGGGTTCTAAGCAATTCAAGTACCACTCGCAACTGTTCCTCGTATTCCTCCTCAGAGGGTGAGTAAGTCAAGATGTCATCCACAAAGACGACCACAAAACAATCTATGAAACTCACAGAAGATCCGATTAATCAAATCCATAAACACAGCTGGAGCATTGGTTAGCCCAAAAGGCATCACTAGAAACTCGTAATGGCCATACCGAGTGCGAAATGTCATCTTCGGGATATCAACCTCCCTTACCCTCAACTGATGATAATAACCCAATCACATATCTATCTTAGAGAAGCAACAAGACCCCTTCAACTGATCAAACAGATCATCTATACAAGGCATTGGGTACTTGTTCTTAAAAGTTACCCGGTTTAACTTCCGGTAATCTATACAAAGGCGTAACTCTCCATCTTTATTTTTAGCAAAGAGAGTCGGTACTCCCCACGGTGACGTACTAGGGCTGATGAAACCTTTATCTAACAATTCCTAGAGTTGAATCTTCAACTCACTTAGTTCGGCAGGTGCAAATCTATACGGTGCCATAGAAACCGATACCGTGCCAGGCAGTAAATCAATAGAGAACTCGATCTCTTAGTGAGGTGGTAAACTAGTAAGATCCTCGGGAAAGACATCGGGGTATTTAGAAACCACACTTGGTAACTCAACATGGACTTCATCACACTCACTACTCAAGAAGCTAGCAAGAAGGCAACTAAGTTCACTCCGCCTATGCGAGTTATACACTGGTGATAAAACTCTATCCATCTGGTCCCCCAAGAAATAAAAACAATCACCGCTTAGGGTACATACAGTAACCCTTTGATGGTAGAAATCCTTTAACGGTAGAAATCTATGACAGCTCGATATGACGATAACCAATCCATACCCAAAATAACATCAAAACTAGACAAATCAAGCAATACAAATGCAAAAGGTAATTGGCGACCGACAACCTCAATGTCATAACCCCGACATCCCTGTTTAAAAATAACCTCACCACCGATAGGTAACACAGATAGGGGATGCTAACTAAGAGAACTCTAACCTCAAAACTGATGCAAATGCAAACGAGACAAAAGAATGGGATACACCCGTATTAATCAATACATTAGCAGCTGAATTGCAAAACATGAAGGTACCTCTCACTACAGAAGGAGTAGGTATAAGATCTGACGCTAAAACAGCATACACACGCCCCATAAGTCTTAGCTCAACCTACTCATCCCTCGGAGCATAAGCTTGATGCACTGACTGAGCTGTAGAGACTCCCTAGCTGGCCCTCAAGGCCTGTGCAGACTGGTGGCTCTATGTCTACCTCGAAGTAGACGCACCAGATGTGCCACCCAACTGTGGGTAAAACATCTTCATGTGCCCCTCTTGCCCATACTAATAACAAGTGAGCGGCTGCTCTCTTCCTTGACTGTGGCCTTGAGAACGAGCTGAAGACGATGCAGACCGTTGCCCTCCTCTCCTCTGAGGGCAAGCTAGAGACTTGTGGCCCAATTGACCGCATTTGTAACAAGTACTGTCTCCCTGACCACCTCTCCCAGAACCCGAACTTAGTAGTGGAAAAGCGGATCTTGACTAAGCTCTCTAGAATGCCTAGGGATTAGAACCCATCTGCCTCTTGCTATCCCTCTGATTATCCTGACTCCTCCTAGAGCCCCTCATCCTCTCTTCCTCTGCGTGCATAATGCTCTCAAGATGGGCTGCCGCCTCCACAAGGCGCCCATAGTCTCTAATCATGGATCCGGCCACTCTAAACATGAGCCCGGTCCTCAATCACTTCTCGAACTCCAAACAACAGCGCTCTTCAGACGCCACTAACTTAGGTGTAAACCTAGAGAGGCTAATGAATGTGGCCTCAAACTCAGCCATTGGTGTGTTCAATTGCACCAATTTAGAGAACTGGTCTCCTAATTTCTTCCTAACCATGGGATGTAGAAATTTGTCCTGGAAGACACTAACAAAAGCCTCCCAAGTCACCCCAATGCGCCCATGCGCATACTTCCGTCACTGACCTGTATCTCTCTTTAGCTAGAAAGATGTCAAGGTCATCTTCAACTGGTCGTCCTCAATGCCAAGCATCTCGAACGTCTTCATTATCTGCTTTAGCCACTCATCTGCCCTCAGTGGCTCCTTTGGATCACCCAAAAATTCATTCAGATTTGACCGAAAAAACTCTCTCTTTAGAAAAGATGGCCCTGCCGCAGCTACTTGTGCCTGGACTTGATTCTCAACTCTGAGAATGTCCATAGATTCCCATAATGCTCCAACCATTTCGCGGGCTAAGGCACCCATGGCCTGTTTACCCATTGGTTCGGCCACATTGGCCTGACCAACTCCCTCGTCTTGTGCCAGAATATCATCCAGTATAGGCACCACGTGCCTTCTAGGCCTACTACGCCTATTTCCAAAGGTGAAGGTATTACATAACCACCTCCACCATCTATTTCAATATTCATCCAATTTCATATTTACAACACTAATCTCATTTATTTATACAAAATAAATATTCAAATCATTTTAGGGCAAACTCCTATTTTTGCAAATATCAACCCAAGGCCAAAATCAACTATATTGTAACCATACCACCTTCTATTTAACCCCATAACCATTCCCACAACATACACTTAGAAACCCCTCTTTTGAATTTATAACACAAACCCTAGGTTTGTCCATAATACACCCAAAGCCCACCATTGTTACACAATCATCAAATAACTAAGTTAAAAATCATATAAAAGTGTAGAAAATCCTTACCTCAAGCTTAGAAGACCAAAGCAACCAAAGAGAAGCTTCAAAGATGCCGAAACCAACTTTTACTTGCACCAAAACGGAACTCTAGAGACGCTCTACCTTTTTCTCAAAGGCACTAGGGTGAAAATCCTAATGGATCTAGGTGAAATAGTAGAGAGAAGATGAGTTTTAGAGAGAAACTCAAGATCTAGGTTTTTGGAAAGTTTTAGAGAGAGAGAGGAATGAAAAAAGTGATGAAAAATGTCCATTTTGCGATTGTAAACGCGCCCACGTGAGGCCTTCGTGCTACAGTTCGGACTCAATTTGTGTCACGGTTCTTAATCTAAACCAAAGAGTCCAAATCCGACAAATCGTTTTGAGAAAACAGAATTTTAGAAAAGAAGTAACAAACATGGATTACTTTGCCAGATATAGAGTCGCCACCTAAATATTTTTTAAGGGGGAATTTAGGAAACCCTGACTCGGTGCCAAAGGCCACGTGTCCGTCATCACCAAAATTGCCTCGGCTCGGGAGCTAGGGTACGATTGGGGAAGGTCAGCTATGAGCACCCCTTCTCGCCCGATCTGAAGATCGGCCTCTACTAACCGTGATATCCGTTTTTGAAAACGTTATGTGTTCTTTTTCCATTTATTAGCCTAGAATTACTATGTTATGCGCGCAGCAAACAAGTATAGACCAAATCGCCTAAATTGGAACAAAACATTGCATGTTCGTTTTGAAGATGGTTTGCTACTCGCAAGTAGGCTAAAATGCAGGTTTTGCCACCCTCAAGTGGGCTTTAGAAAAAATGGTTTTGCCACTATCTAGTGGGCTTAAAACTCACAGTTTTAATGCATTATTCCAATTTAGGTAATTCAACCTCCACCCACAGGCATTCAAGCAGTTATATCACATAAGCAAGTAGCCTCATGGTAAGCATGCTGTCATGGCAACACTCACACGCATACAAGGATGCTAAAACATAAATGCTCATCGAGTACTCCAAGCCAAAACAGAAACTAGTTAGTAATCATATGCATGATCCTAGTTCATGTTAAGATGGCTAATGCAACACATGCAAGATGCAGCTACAATAGGCTCAACTAATCTATGGATGGCATATGATGATGCTACAACTAACACGTATTCAACTTGGAATTGAAATACAATGCAGTTAGTATGATGCATCGAGCCCGGTGCATGCAAGACAAATGTATGGATGCACGCATGCATAGCATAAGGTATGCTAAATTAAATATGACCTAATACTAACCATCAAAAGCAGATAAGTAAAAGGGAGAAAGAAGTGGGGGTTGGAAGACATGCACAGGCACACCCACACTTATTACAAATTCGCCCTCGCTCAGAGGGACCAAAAGAATAATACAAATCAATTAACCTACAAGCTAATTAAATATTACAGACCACTTAACTAGTTAAGCAAATTAACTAAGCTAAGAAAGCAGTAAAGGCCTCGGGAAGAGGGTCGGGTTTGCTCGGAAATCCAACGCCATGCAAAAGTTTGCCTCTGTTTTCCCTGCTCTGCTCCTCTGAAAATTGCACAAGTCCCAGGGAGCACTCTATGGACACTGTGGAACATCACCGGCTAAGACAGAACACCACCGGCCATGTCCGGATGGTCATCGACCATTTGTAAAGCCATCGGCCAACAATGGATGGCCGGTCGGCAGTATAGATGGCCGGCCAACCAAAGCTTCCTGTAGAACCTGTTTTGACAGCAGCAGAAGGCAAAACAAGGCATGGCAATGCATTTTAAGCAAATGTATGCACCACCACATCCCTTATCATATTTATGACTCAAAGGGGTATGGTGCTCGATTCTCGGACCACCAATCGCGCATTTCAATGCGTGATGGCCCAAGAGATCAAGTATGCATTTTCAATGTAGAATGAAATGCACATAAACAAACAATGAGCTCAACCTCTATCATACTCAATTCAAGAGGCAAAGCATGCATGCCAATGTAATGCAATCTAGGCATGTGAGCTAAGCGTGCAACATGATCATGCAAACAACAAAACCATGTGCAATAGGCACATGAACTAAACAAGTAAGCATGCAAGGCATATAACATCAATGTTAATGACACACACGCAATAACATGAAAGGCATAACACATGTAAATATGCAAAGCAACTTAATACAAGAAGCATGCCAAATGCGATGACACTTAAACATGCAACATGTAAAAAGGCTAAGTACCTAAACATACAAACATGTATAGCATGCAACAACATGCCAAAGGGATGGTCTTAAACTAATTTGGACAGCTCTCCACTAGGTCCAAAACAGCGGCCAAATGTCATGGAAATGAGGGCCAAAACACATAGAAGCATGCATGCACACAAGGTCCAACACTTAGGCACCAAAGAGCAACTTCGAAGCGCACTTACAAGAGGATAAACATGGATACATGGCATGCATAGAAAGCTCTGAAATCATGTTATAGAAGGTGCAAAACCAAGTAAACATTTCAAGCTAAGCATGCAACAATGGTCTAAAACTCAAGGCAAGCCAAGGGGGGTTACATGGTAGCTATACAAAGCAAGGTATGGATGACTCAAATGACTTAAAACAGTCTCTTAGCACATCAAAATATGCATATAAGCTTCACAAAGCTTGGCCAAAACACAAAAGCATGGTAGTCTAAATGCTATGCATGTATTGAGGCAAATCATGGCATTACAAGGTATGTATGCTAGACAAGCATGGTGTACCAAAACCAACATACAACAATGCTATGTTATGACATAATGAGCCTAAAAATCAGCCAAGGCATGGTCAATACATACTCAAACTATATGCTCCCTCAAGAGGCTAAAAATGGCCCTTTTCAAGGACAACAAGGAGAGGGGGTGGCCCTCTCCTTCTTGGGACCTCAAGGCACCATCCTCACCTCTAAAATCCCTCAAGATTTCAGTGGTGAGGAGATCCAAACACAATGGTCCCGGAGCTCAACCAAAATGGCACAAAATGGAGCCTTTCAAGGCTTAAGAGGGGTTAAACAACCCCAAAGCTTGAAACACCCTTAAGCAACTACTTAGAGCAAGTAAAAACACAACTTTTATATGTTATACACTAAGCTCAAAAACAAATGAAAGATAGGTAAATAAGCTATGCAAAAATGGGAGAAAAGGGACAAGTTTCTTACCCTTGTAGACCCTCTTCACAAATGGTGGACCAGCAGTCTCCTTAGGTCCAAACCAGCTTCAAAACTTCAAAAACAACCCTCTAGAACCTCAGTTCCAAGAGAATGGTGTAGTAGTGGGTGTTTGTGTGCAATACTAAGGCCTAAAACACACACAAATACACCAAGAAAGAGAGATATAGAGATAGGATATATACAAACCCTAACCCTAGAACCTAAAGCTCTGAAAAATAATGCCTAACTTGTCTAACCCTTTACAATGGAGGAGGAGAGGTCCTTATATAGGCAAAAGAAATGGTTCTAAGCTTCTCAAAGAAGCTAAGTAAAAGGGGGCAAAGGGGGCAAGGAGGTCAAGGCTTCTTGAGGAAGCTAAGACAGCTGGCCAAGCTTCTTGAGGAAGCTTTGACAAAGGGTCAAGCTTCCTCAAGAAGCTTTGCCCAAAAGGGGACAAAAGGGGCAAAACAGCCATATGTAAGCCCGGGGTAGGTTTGGTGTATTCCAGCTGGCATAGCTGGTATACACCATGCCTGAAGAAGGCAAAAAGGTATTACCGGCCAAAAAAGGAGGTTACCGGCCAAACAGATGGCCGGCCGGCCATATAGAGTGCCGACCAACCATTGGTATTAAGAAACCATGGCCGGTGTCAACAATTAATGGCCGGTGATGCAAAGGGAAGGCCGATGGGGTGTGGGGATGGCCAACAAGCCATTCCCTACCCCTCAAAGCAAAAAAAACAAGTATTTGGTGCAAAACCAAACGCAAGACGAACAATTTGAGAGATCCTGAGGCAAGGCGCGCAACCAAGGCCTCCGGGAACTCAAAACGAACACGAACATGGATGATCACTGAGTGTCCCCATCGGTGACGTCCAAGTCTTGAGGACGGTCAAAAATGGGGTGTCTACAGTTGCCCCTCTTTGACAGAACTCGAAAGTCATAACAATGACAGGAGTGATTGTCAAAGCCCAGAGACGACCCATTTTTGACCCGGCCGAAGACTTAGACAAACATCCAAGGCAAACAAGATATGCGCCCGAAGGCAGGGGCAAAATGCAAGACAATGCACAAAGCTGAACATAACTTATGAGCATGCAAGAAACATAGGGACGTATCCCAGTGTTTCGGAAAGGTATAAGCATTGGAACGTATTCCAAATGCTCTTAACCAAAGAGGGAGAAACATAGGGACATATCCCGGTGTTTCGAAACGAATGAGAAACATAGGGATGTATCCCGGTGTTTCGGAAAAAGAAGGAGAAACATAGGTACGTATCCCGGTGTTTCGAAAAAAGAGAAGAAACATAGGGATGTATCCCGGTATTTTGGAAGGAGAGAGAAGCATAGAGACGTATCTCGGAGTTTCGAAAACGAATGAGAAACATAGGGACGTATCCCGGTGTTTCGGAAAAAGAGAAAGAAACATAGGGACGTATCCCGGTGTTTCGCAAGGAACGAGAAACATAGGGACATATCCCGGTGTTTCGGAAGGAAGGAGAAACTTAGGGACGTATCTCGGTGTTTCAAAAGGAAGGAGAAATGTAGGGACGTATCCCGGTGTTTTGAAGAGAGAGAAACGTAGGGACGTATCCCGATGTTTCGAAAGGAAGGAGAAACGTAGGGACGTATCCCGGTGTTTTGAAGAGAGAGAAATGTAGGGACATATCCCGGTGTTTCAGAAAAGGGATAGAAACATAGGGACGTATCCCGGCGTTTCAAAAGGAAGGAGAGTGAAAAACAATGCAATTAAAAGGGTGCATAACAAAGCGAGTGCAATGCGCGTAACAACGCAAGTGAAGTGCGCATAACAATGCAACTAGAACCATGCATAACAATGCAAGTGAAGTGTACATAACAATGCAACTAGAGTGTGCATAACAATGTGATTGAAGCATGCATAACAATGCAAGTAGAACGTGCGTGACAGCGTATGTTAGAGATGTGCAAAACAATGCAATACAGGTACACAAGACAGTGCGAGTGAGGTGCACAAAAGAAGTGCGATAAGATGCATTTTCTATGCAAGTATGGGGGCATTTTCTATGCAATCGTGGAAAGCATATTCTATGCGGAATCGAAAGCAAGCATATTCTATGCATGAATCATAACAATGCGTTGCACGCATGTAACAAAAGTGTATATGAAAGTGCACATCATATGCAATAGAGGAGCATTAAGCATGTACTCTGGTGCCTCTGATTTACCTCTTAGAGGACTTTGGAACACACTCTGCTCGAAAAGGGGACACCCTGTTTACATTGGCGGGAGATAACATCTGCTGCTGCTTTAATTGCCATTCTGGCTTGAAGCAGGCTTAAGCTTGGAGTAGGGGCACACTCATTCTTCGGAGCACTGACAAGGCCTGAAGAGGTACATCCGGAGTACAATCACGGAATTTGCTGAAGGTGAAACACACTCAGATGCTTCGATTTTCCCTCTTTCCTTTTGCTTTACAGTCTGGAACTTATACAGCTTCAGATAGGTCCTGGTTTTACTGTTTTCACATGACCTGGGTTGAACCCTCCGGCTTTATGAAAGAACAAATCTTGTTTTGCACAAATGTGAAGAATGGCACAGAACTCTGAGCACAAAACGATTCATTTTTGAAATTGAGAATGAGTTCTCGACCGAGTATTGAGCCTACGACTGAACACAGTGCACTACGACTCAATCAACGGAAAACAAAAGGTAAAATAACTTAAACACAATGAGACACGCTCGGAACGACTCAAAACAAGATTTGAGGCAAACAAACAAAAGACATGACATACAAACGTGCACAGGGAGCCTGTTTCTCTGGATATTGTTTCCCACCCTTTCTTATTTGTGATTCTTACATCACTCGGCCCTCAAGCTCTGTTTTTCTGAAAAAGCCCTTTTCTCACTTTTCCTCTCATCGCACATCTCTCTATTATTCAATCTCTCATTTTTAATCCCTCCCCTAGGTAATTGATGAATAAACAGACAGTTGTGGGCTCTTGCCCCTAGCATTCCGCTAGATTCTTCTTCTTGTTCACAACAGTGAGTTTTTTCCTCGGAGGGGCTGCGCTACAATTGGGTGTGTAGCAAATCAGCAGCTGACATCGGTTGACGATGCTCTGCTGGGGAGTTTGGACATGATCAGATCTGCCCAGATGAGGGAATGGGATATCTTGCCCCATTCCGATTCGTGCTTCGTACTTGGCTTGATACCTCGTTGCTTGGAAGATGTGAGAGCTTTCTACCCTTTTACGGTTAGCTTCAGTGGTGCCTTTTTCCGGCAGGTATGGTGCCTTTCTTGGCAAGCATGTTAACAATGGGGAAAAGACAGAACACCTAACTCAGCTGCGCCCCTAGTTCATCATTTTGACCATTTTTGTTTTTGGCTTTCTACTAAAACAATTTTGACAAAAATGAGAGTTAGATTAACATGCTTGTTCGATTTTTGATTTGAAATCATGCAAGTCAGGTTATGAGCACTGAAAATTTTCCTTTTTGTGTCCAAGAAAATGGTCCAGTTTTAGAAAAATGGAATAATTTTCGAGAGAATTAGTCAACCTCAGTAAAAATTCTCAAAAACTATTTTTGCAAACAGCCAATGCTCAACGAGCATGGAACCTACTCTTGAGATGCACGACCTCGGATCCAAAACAATGGAAAGCTACCCCTTGCTCGAAGAGAGCTGCATGGCAACGGAAAGTTGCCCCTTGTTTGAATGGCACCACGGCACACTGTATGGCAACGGAAAGTTGCCCCTTGTTTGGATAGCATCGCAGCGCATTGCAATTAGTCCTTAGAGTGACGATGACAACCGAACTCTTGGATACAGAGAAGGCAAAGATGATCAAAACCATTACATGGACACAGTTGATTTTGAAGTGTTTTACGGCTGGACTTCGGAATGAAGTTGCCTACGTATCCCAAAGATGGGAATCAAGCCTTACGTAGTTCGGGGTTAAGGTACACTCGGGCATTTTAACCTTCACCTTTTAGGCTCTAACTTTTGCCAAGGCGCCCGTTGCGGGTTTTCGACCTTGTGAGCTTCTTTTTTTCTTCTTTTTTTTTTTCAATTTTTGATTGATTTTTGTTTTGTATATATATTTTTTCTTCTTTTTTCTTCTTCTTTTTTTTCTTTTCCTTTTTTTTT
Organism: Camellia sinensis; assembly: GCF_055761805.1. Taxonomy (NCBI): domain Eukaryota; kingdom Viridiplantae; phylum Streptophyta; class Magnoliopsida; order Ericales; family Theaceae; genus Camellia; species Camellia sinensis. The sequence goes on along the minus strand of NC_138973.1, from coordinate 70,408,086 downwards.
GTATTTTTCTCTTGCTCTAACTTTTGCCTAGGTCGCCCTTTCAGGTTTTCGGCCTAGCGAGCCTCTCAAAGGGTAAAAGTGTAACAAGTCCATGCAAAATGGTTTTGAGATCCCGAAATCATCTGAATCCAGGAGAATGGCTGTTGTGTTGATTTGCAGAAGGATCCATCACGGTTGCTTCACACGGTTCTTCCGGTGAGATCTGATCTTCTTGATCTGATTTTGATGCCTCTTGTTCGAGGGCTGCTTCTAATCTGGCCACACAGACCTTACATGGCGGTTGACCGTTGAATGTTCTAAATGGATTCAAGGTTCGAAAACGAACGGGTTGAATCTTGAGGCTGAGAGCGATCCTAGGCGGCACAATCTCAAGAGCGATTGCACACAGGTCTTCACAGGGCCGCGCAAAACATTTGTTTTTGAAAGTTTTTAAGAAAGCGACAAATTGCTCGCGCTGAAGATAGTGTGGAACGAATTTGGATCAAGCCAGGGTCTTTCTCAGTACTCACGCTAACAAGCATGGTTTCATTCATTAAAGGCTTAGCATGCCTCTCTTTTTCTCAAATTGATCAGAGTTTTGCAAAACTCGAGGAATTCCTTCCTCTTCGTTTTCACCGCAATGTTAAAGAGGTTTTGAAAAACATAGGTCAATGCAATGATTTTCAGGGCACAAAAGAGCAGGTGGAATGCACGGCCGCTCGATTCAAATCCTTTGGCACAACTAGCTCAAATTAGCAATAAACATGGAAACATGATAGCCGCAGCTGCTTCATTCAAATTCCCTGATTGTAACTGGCTCCACAACAGAGACAGACTCCAAACAAAAGGGTATTTACAAAACCAAAACGGTGTTCGAGGCAACAACCCTAGAATCACCTGACATCTTATACAATGGGACTGACTCGGTACCACAAGACAGACCCAAAAACAAAAAGATTGACTCAAAGCAAAGAGACAGACTCCAAAACAAAACAGAGAACTGACTCAAAACCCAAGCCAGAAGCTACAAAACTGCATTTACAAATGCTCAAAAAGTGCGTGCCAGACGCCACATCTGAAATACACCGAGTGCCGCCCGTAGGTGGTCCAACCCCTGATCACATACTCGCAGTATCCTCAAAGTCCAACAGCTCGGTGGTAACAGACTTCACTGAGGTAGGTGGAAGAATGACCTCATTATCGATCAGATCCTGCACTTCATGGCGAAGACGGAAACAGTTGTCGGTGGCGTGACCAGTCTATTGGTGGTACGCGCAGTACAAAGCAGCATCATGTGTGAGAGGAAGATTCTTCAGGAGAGGCCGAGGTTCAAGGGGTTTGAGGTGCCCCCTTTCGGCAAGAATCTGAAGTGCCTTAGACAGAGGCATGTAGAGAGCATGAAAGATCCCACGCCCTCGGGGCAGGTACTTTGAAGTCTGAGTATTCTTACTAGATGCACTAGCAAAAGGGTCAGCGGGCACTGCCTTGGTTTTCTGATCTTTCCCAGGTGCAGGGTTGGGAATAGGAGGAACTGTTCTGGTATGACGGGGCCTATCCCGATTTTCTGACTGACTTGAACTACCCTCAGGGGGAGTGGGGAAAGCATCCTTCACAGTTTTTGCCACAATTGCGGATATCTGTTGCTTGTTCATCCCCCCGACTTTCAAAACCTCAACTGCCCGCAACAGTTGTTTAACGGGATCAGTGTCTGCCTTCATCTTGTCTTTACCCCTAGCCTCAGCCTGATCGGGGGTTTGGGTTACTACATCAGAGCGAAGCCCGGTTGTTGCTGACATATCGTTGCTGTAGCTGGAGGCAACCTCTGGTTGGCTGAGCTCGATCACAATCCGCCCCAGTAGCGGGGGCTCCTGTGGTATGAAATTCCCGGCATACGGTGTCGCTGGTGGCGAAACCGACATTCCATAGGCCAGATCGGCCACGGATCTTTGGAGATCGCCTATCATTCCAATCAATTCAAACATGGTGGGCTCACGAGCCTGATACAACTGAGGGCTCCAGACCGGGTGCGCGACAGGCGACCTGGGTGGATGCGGTACATCAACATTGGTCTCGCTTTGCAGAGTGATTCCTTGATCTGATGCGGCCGTCATAACCACAATCTCCTCTGAATTCTGCGTCATGATAAGTTCGCTATACTGAACGGTGACTGACGAATCAAATATCTGTCTTGTCTCAGCAAGGAGGAACACTAGCTATTCTGTATCAACTCTCTGAACTAAAAGAGCAAATATGCAGCATTTCGGACTAATCAGAACAGATGCTAGTATAGCTAAATAACTGTACTCTACTACTGATCACTTTTGCCCGAAATCACTGCCCCCAAAAATACTGAATCGAATACCCACAGATATAACTGATTCGCATAAACTGACACTGATGCCCTCACGTCTGATACTCAAACTTGTGAACTGATATGTGTGTTCCCCTGCATAGATACACTCTATAAACACATAGCAAGTAAAGAGAGTCAAAACACCCCTATGGAGGGGGTAGGGTTTCCCTGTCCTATTTTGTCAAGAGCTAAGGTTTCACAATGCACGCAGCAGTTTTCAAACAACCTAACATCGGGTAAACAACCTGTCCTAATTTGGAATGGTCACTATGGATTTTGATATGCACTAGGTCGAATGGTCGAAAAGGTGCCCTGGTAAAACCAGGGTTTGTGTTCCCATACTGTCAGAGCCCACAACCGGTCAGCCTTAAGGCATGCTTTCACAAAGTCAAGCCTCCGGCAAATCGTTCAGGAATAGCAGATGGCAAACACGGTGTCTTAGGCGCACCAATGCACATGCAATGCAAAGAGACACATAAATGAAATCAAAACAGGATATCACGAGTTCGAGTCAAGCTCTCTAAATACCCAGCAGAGTCGCCAGAAACTGTAGACGCGCCCGCGTGAGGCCTTCGTGCTACAGTTCGGACTCAATTTGTGTCACGGTTCTTAATCTGAACCAAAGAGTCCAAATCCGGCAAATCGTTTTGAGAAAACAGATTTTTAGAAAAGAAGTGCCAAACATGGACTGCTTTGTCAGATATAGAGGCGCCACCTAAATATCTTTTAAGGGGGAATTTAGGAAACCCTGACTCGGTGCCAAAGGCCACGTGTCCGTCATCACCAAAGTTGCCTCGGCTCGGGAGCTAGGGTACGATTGGGGAAGGTCAGCTATGAGCACCCCCTCTCGCCCGATCCGAAGATCGGCCTCTACTAACCGTGATATCCGTTTTTGAAAACGTTATGTGTTCTTTTTCCATTTATTAGCCTAGAATTACTATGTTATGCGCGCAGCAAACAAGTATAGACCAAATCGCCTAAATTGGAACAAAACATTGCATGTTCGTTTTGAAGATGGTTTGCTACTCGCAAGTAGGCTAAAATGCAGGTTTTGCCACCCTCAAGTGGGCTTTAGAAAAAATTAATTTGCCACTATCTAGTGGGCTTAAAACTCACAGTTTTAATGCATTATTCCAATTTAGGTAATTCAATCTCCACCCACAGGCATTCAAGCAGTTATATCACATAAGCAAGTAGCCTCATGGTAAGCTTGCTATCATGGCAACACTCACACGCATGCAAGGATGCTAAAACATAAATGCTCACCGAGTACTCCAAGCCAAAACAGAAACTAGTTAGTAATCATATGCATGATCCTAGTTCATGTTAAGATGGCTAATGCAACACGATGCAAGATACAGCTACAATAGGCTCGGCTAATCTATGGATGGCATATGATGATGCTACAACTAACACGTATTCAACTTGGAATTGAAATACAATGTAGTTAGTATGATGCATCGAGCCCGGTGCATGCAAGACAAATGTATGGATGCACGCATGCATAGCATAAGGTATGCTAAATTAAATATGACCTAATACTAACCATCAAAAGCAGATAAGTAAAAGGGAGAAAGAAGTGGGGGTTGGAAGACATGCACAGACACACCCACACTTATTACAAATTCGCCCTCGCTCAGAGGGACCAAAAGAATAATACAAATCAATTAACCTACAAGCTAATTAAATATTACAGACCACTTAACTAGTTAAGCAAATTAACTAAGCTAAGAAAGCAGTAAAGGCCTCGGGAAGAGGGTCGGGTTTGCTCAGAAATCCAACGCCATGCACAAGTTTGCCTCTGTTTTCCCTGCTCTGCTCCTCTGAAAATTGCACAAGTCCCAGGGAGCACTCTATGGACACTGTGGAACATCACCGGCTAAGATAGAATACCACCGGCCATGTCCGGATGGTCATCGACCATTTGTAAAGCCATCGGCCAACAATGGATGGCCGGTCGGCAGTATAGATGGCCGGCCAACCAAAGCTTCCTGTAGAACCTGTTTTGACAGCAGCAGAAGGCAAAACAAGGCATGGCAATGCATTTTAAGCAAATGTATGCACCACCACATCCCTTATCATATTTATGACTCAAAGGGGTATGGTGCTCGATTCTCGGACCACCAATCGCGCATTTCAATGCGTGATGGCCCAAGAGATCAAGTATGTATTTTCAATGTAGAATGAAATGCACATAAACAAACAATGAGCTCAACCTCTATCATACTCAATTCAAGAGGCAAAGCATGCATGCCAATGTAATGCAATCTAGGCATGTGAGCTAAGTGTGCAACATGATCATGCAAACAACAAAACCATGTGCAATAGGCACATGAACTAAACAAGTAAGCATGCAAGGCATATAACATCAATGTTAATGACACACATGCAATAACATGAAAGGCATAACACATGTAAATATGCAAAGCAACTTAATACAAGAAGCATGCCAAATGCGATGACACTTAAACATGCAACATGTAAAAAGGCTAAGTACCTAAACATACAAACATGTATAGCATGCAACAACATGCCAAAGGGATGGTCTTAAACTAATTTGGACAGCTCTCTACTAGGTCCAAAACAGCGGCCAAATGTCATGGAAATGAGGGCCAAAACACATACAAGCATGCATGCACACAAGGTCCAACACTTAGGCACCAAAGAGCAACTTCGAAGCGCACTTACAAGAGGATAAACATGGATACATGGCATGCATAGAAAGCTCTGAAATCATGTTATAGAAGGTGCAAAACCAAGTAAACATTTCAAACTAAGCATGCAACAATGGTCTAAAACTCAAGGCAAGCCAAGGGGGGTTACATGGTAGCTATACAAAGCAAGGCATGGATGACTCAAATGACTTAAAACAGTCCCTTAGCACATCAAAATATGCATATAAGCTTCACAAAGCTTGGCCAAAACACAAAAGCATGGTAGTCTAAATGCTATGCATGTATTGAGGCAAATCATGGCATTACAAGGTATGTATGCTAGACAAGCATGGTGTACCAAAACCAACATACAACAATGCTATGTTATGACATAATGAGCCTAAAAATCAGCCAAGGCATGGTCAATACATACTCAAACTATATGCTCCCTCAAGAGGCTAAAAATGGCCCTTTTCAAGGACAACAAGGAGAGGGGGTGGCCCTCTCCTTCTTGGGACCTCAAGGCACCATCCTCACCTCTAAAATCCCTCAAGATTTCAGTGGTGAGGAGGCCCAAACACAATGGTCCCGGAGCTCAACCAAAATGGCACAAAATGGAGCCTTTCAAGGCTTAAGAGGGGTTAAACAACCCCAATGCTTGAAACACCCTTAAGCAACTACTTAGAGCAAGTAAAAACACAACTTTTATATGTTATACACTAAGCTCAAAAACAAATGAAAGATAGGTAAATAAGCTATGCAAAAATGGGAGAAAAGGGACAAGTTTCTTACCCTTGTAGACCCTCTTCACAAATGGTGGACCAGCAGTCTCCTTAGGTCCAAACCAGCTTCAAAACTTCAAAAACAACCCTCTAGAACCTCAGTTCCAAGAGAATGGTGTAGTAGTGGGTGTTTGTGTGCAATACTAAGGCCTAAAACACACACAAATACACCAAGAAAGAGAGATATAGAGATAGGATATATACAAACCCTAACCCTAGAACCCAAAGCTCTGAAAAATAATGCCTAACTTGTCTAACCCTTTACAATGGAGGAGGAGAGGTCCTTATATAGGCAAAAGAAATGGTTCTAAGCTTCTCAAAGAAGCTAAGTAAAAGGGGGCAAAGGGGGCAAGCAGGTCAAGGCTTCTTGAGGAAGCTAAGATAGCTGGCCAAGCTTCTTGAGGAAGCTTTGACAAAGGGTCAAGCTTCCTCAAGAAGCTTTGACCAAAAGGGGGCAAAAGGGGCAAAACAGCCACATGTAAGCCCCGGGGTAGGTTTGGTGTATTCCAGCTGGCACAGCTGGCATGCACCATGCCTGAAGAAGGCATAAAGGTGCTACTGGCCAAAAAAGGAGGTTGTCGGCCAAACAGATGGCCGGCCGGCCATATAGAGTGCCGACCGGCCATTGGTATTAAGAAACGATGGCCGGTGTCAGCAATCAATGGCCGATGATGCAAAGGGAAGGCCGATGGGGTGTGGGGATGGCCAACAAGCCATTCCCTACCCCTCAAAGCAAAAAAAAACAAGTATTTGGTGCAAAACCAAACGCAAGACGAACAAGTTGAGAGATCCTGAGGCAAGGCGCGCAACCAAGGCCTCCGGGAACTCAAAACGAACACGAACATGAATGATCACCGAGTGTCCCCACCGGTGACGTCCAAGTCTTGAGGACGGTCAAAAATGGGGTGTCTACAGCGATTTGTTATACACATAGTCCGCTCGAGCATGGATGCCATTATTGTAAAAAGGGTTGAACAATTGTATTGAACAGCTCAAAATCAAGTTCAAGTACATAATTTCCATTGTACATAGACCAGGTTTCAAATTCCAAATTCCAATTAAACTTGTGAAAAAATAAATATGTAAAAAAGGCAGCAATTATCTATGAGATTCTGGTCATTTATCAAGTATGTCACATCAAACAAGGAAATCAACAAATTCATAATCATTAAACAATTTCAAGAGAGGTTCCTCACTCCCCATCCACAAGTTCTTTGAAGCAAAGATATTCTTGAATAGTTAATTGTTCCACACTCAGTTCATACACATTGACACGAACAATTCCCAAACACCAAGTCTTGGGTGAATTGCTATTGCGACAAATGGGGGGTAGACCTATAGTTTCTTGCAATTGCAATGTACTAATCCAATGCGCAAGCAAAAAGAAAATGCCGGAGATACCTCTCCTTTCATTCAACTTCTTATTAAATACTATCAACAATCAAGAATTGAAATCCCATAAACTAAGGAAACATGATTTCGTAAATAAAGGAAACCGAATCTGAAACTAACACCCTTTCACACTCGCACACCCATATCTATATTCACTAAGAATTCTATACTAAAAACTAACAATACTGTCATAAAGACCTACTTTTCTGCTCGACTAAAAAATATCCAATTGTGACTGATATTCTGTAATAGTACAACCAATAGAAATTATATAAGCTCCTGGTTTGCAAGGTAAAGCAAGTGACTTCTATATCCATAGTATAAACACATTTGGGAATTCATCTAAATGAAAACATAAAAATAAAAATAAAAAAAATCAAATTCATCTACTTATAACAACATTAGAGATTAAATAGTGTGCATAATAACAATATCACAAAAATATTTCTGCATAAATGTAGGTTGAACAAAATTCATCTACTTATAACAACATTAGAGATTAAACTATGTTTTCATTTTGTCACCTGTAATTAGTACTATCTGTAAAGCATAAGAATATAGGTTGAACAAACATTTTGAAGCAAAAGCACCCAGAGAAAAGGAAATCTAGAGGATAACCAATCCCCACATCAAATTCGCACCCATATATAAGCTGGTAGAGTAATGAAGGTGAAGCTTTCACAAGAATATTTAATCTAAAAAAATTGCAATTACCTTAAACTAGTGTAATTGCCCTATGAAGCTCATTTAGATTGAGGGTTTCATATATATGTATATATATATATATATTAACTTCACATCTTTCTTCTTGCAACACACTTTGTATCTTTCTGGGCCTTAAATTACCTTTTGATTAAAACGAGGAAAACCACGAAAAAAAGAACATGTGTGGAGAATGTGTTAGCAGAGGGTGGATTAAGGATTCGAGGAGTCGAGACGAAGGTGGTTCCAATAGGAAAGTTATTTCAGGCTTTTCATGCTATCAATTAAAAGTGGATAAACTTCAGTTAAAACTTTTTTAATGATTGGGTATAAATATAACAGTGAAGTCATGTGATGGTACCACTAAATAATGTGAAAGTTTTTATATCGCAGTTGCAAAGATTATATAGTTCAGTAAGCGAGAGAGACAATAGTTGTTTACATAATCCTAAATATATATTTACAAGATTTAATTGGCTAGTGATACCATGATAAATGATTTGTAACTAGAAAATTTAAACAGAAATAGCTTAGAATAATGTATCCATAACATTTTTAAACTCTAATTATAATAATGGATGTTTTGATTAAAAATAAAATGATCACATAAATTTATATCGTTTTATGTAATAATTATGTAAAAAAAAATTCTATTTGTATATTATTCTATCATAAAATACATTCTTTGGAGAACTATTAAAGAAACAATATAAGAAACAAAAGAAACTTATGCATTGTCTATTGTCAAGGCTATTTAAGGGAGCGAGTATTTGCTATCAGATTTTGGCCATATTGTGCAAGAGATTGTGGAGGCCAGCATGGGCTGCAGAAACTTCTGCGTTTCTCATACTCCAAGTGCTGGTAATAAGGCACGCAACACATTCTTTTGCTCGTTTGTCTAAGGCTTGGTCTGGGTTGAAAGTTTGGATGGAAGAGGTGCCACCTCTTTTAGCCTCTGTGGTCCTTAGTGATGCTAATTTGCAATTGTAGCTCAATTTCTTTGTTTGCCCTTCTTTAAAATAAAATAAAATAAAAAAATAAAAGGGAGGAGACCACATAAGAAAAGTTTTGAATTTTTCAGGTAATCAATAAAATAATCATTGATTATTCTAAAATTCAATTTTTTTCTCTTTTTTTTTTCTTTTCCCAATATGGATCAATAATTGTAATATCTATTGTAGGTGTTTTAAGTTCGGTTTCCTTCTTATTTATAATTCAAAATGAGTGTTTGAAACTGTCTCACTAAGAACCCAAAATTTTCTTACGTTGATTAAGATCATAACAAATCATTACAAGAACTTAAAAAGATAAAAATTAAATAATTTGATTTTGTTATTTCATGTCTTAGCAAGACTCAGTATAAACCAAAGGGGAATGGGGGATACCAAATAAAAAATAAAGCTACAAATCGGTACAAATTAATCTAAATGCAACAAAATATCACTTGAATATTACTTTTGTTACATTTTTAACTACAAAATTATTTATTAAGCTTATATTATCAATTTTGTCTTTCATATCATTTTCAATGAATAATTTAGTTAACTGCAAAATAGATTTACCCAATTAGTAATTAAACATTAATCACTTTTTTATTGTTTGGTAACTAGTTGAATTATTTTTGGGGGGACCTTCGACTTTCGTTTGGGCTTTCCATTTGCGTGATGTTGTAAACCAACATTAGACAACATGAAGAAACATTATGGCAGACGTGGGCATTCCCCAAAAATGTGAAATGTAGCCCAAACCCTTCTATTGGATCCTTATTTGATGAAAATAACAGTCTAATTTATCTTACTTCATATATCTCCTAAGGAGAAGGCGCATAATTGAGTAAGGGCAAAATAAAAATATCATTTTTTTTTTCTTGAACAATAATGTCAGAGTAACATGTTACATGTTACTGTTTACATAAATTTTAATGTTAATTATATATTATTTTGTTTTAAGAATTTCATAGTTAACATGGATTGTATTTGATAGATATTGATAAGAGGATTATAAAAATTATAATTTTATTAAAAATTGACATTTTGATCAAAAGCTATATTATTTTAAATTTTAATATTTTAGTAATAGTGGTATATGGTGGACCTTTCAACAAAAAATTTTTGAGCCCGTTATTAATGCATTAAAGTTTTATTATAAGAAGACTTTGACCAAATCCCCCATTAAAAATCAGAGCATTTAATGTTTGGAAAAATTATAATTCAATGTGATACTTATAAAATAATTGCAATATAGATTTCTTTTTGGGTAAACTACCAATAGGTTCTAATAGTATGACTTAATTTCTATCAACTCCTATTAAAAATAAGTCCTAGTAAAATTGTCAAGAAAAATAATTTTTTGTGACGATTTTTTGCATGTGGCTAGAAATTAACAATTAATGATTTTTTTTTTTGTCACGGTTTTTATAAATTGTGCTAAAACTTAAAATTAGTGACGTTTTTATGTGATGAATTTTTTAAACTGTCACCGAAAGTTGAAAATTAGTGACAATTTTTTGTGATGATTTTTTTTTTGAACTGTCGGTAAAACTTATAATTAGTGACTTTTTTGTTACGATTTTCAAACTGTCATTGAAAATTAACAATTAGTGACGATTTTTTAATAATAATTGAAACCCATCAATTATCATAGGACATATTAGATAATAAGTCCATTTATTAAGACGTACACGTAAGTCTCCCTTGAATTTTTTCTTTTTTATTTCTTTTTTGGGTGCAACTCTAAGACACAGATAATATTTGTACCAAACACAGGAATGGACTTACACTAGACACACACAAAACTTGTACCACCAAAAAATGAAATTATTTATCCACTATTTCACTGAAATTCAATTTTTCCTTAATATTTTGCAAAAAAATATAAAATAATATCTGAAGTAGCTTGATAGATATTGATATTATATATATATATATATATATATACATATATGAGTTTAGATTCTTTCAATTTGGTCATTTTAATTTGAGAGAGTGCTTGGATTTGGTGGCCCATTTTGGGGCGGATCTCAATGAATCGAACCGTTCATTTTTTAAGATTCATTGACCAAAATAATTATGAAAAAAATCAAGATAATTAGACATTGATAATTACATGTTTGAATCACATTTATATTATAAAAAATGAATTGCTATTTTTAAAATTATATTTGTTGCTCATTTTTTAAAACAAATATGATTCAAACCAGTGGTGACTCTAAAAATATTTATTTGACATTTCAAAACTTAAATTTTATAAATTATATAAAAGAAACCACATATCAATATTTATCATATATTTCACCATTTTTCTTCATTTATTTCCAATTGAGATCTTACAAATTTCTATAAAATTCTATAATATCTCTCATCTATATTAAATTGACCAAACTAAACTATAACATGAAGTTAGTTTCAATTTCTCAACCAACCAAACCGAAAAATTCAATTTGACACTACTTTTTTTTTTTTTTCAATCTTGATGAACCTCTACTATGGTGATTTTTGTTTCTTAAATTCAAAAAACTTCTTGTTTGGTTGAGTTGGAGTAACAAGGTGTTCAAAATTATAATGGGAGGACTTCATGAACATATATATACATATATAATAGCAACATATGATAGCAATAAAAAGAGTTTCAGGGTGAGTCAAAGAGTGGACCTACGCCTAATTCAAGCATATATTTATCGATATTTGATTATCTTAATTTTTTACATGAATATTTTACTTAATAAATCCTAAAAAGTGAATGGAGGCTTTGTCAATGTACCAATCAAATATCATGGACCAAGTGTTTTATTACTTCTATCAAGCTCAGTTGTTACAACAAAAAGGTGTATATTTATAGATAGGGTTGTAAATATTAATGTTGCTTATTTTGATTTGAGTTTTTTCTTCTACTACGTGCTTTACAACCCTTTCTTAGATACGTAAGCATTTCATCTTTATAAGCTAGTTTTTGTTTGTTTTTAATGAAGTTATATAAAAAGAGTGAGGGTAATTGTATTTTTTTTCAAATTCAAGGGAGGTGAGTGTAATTCACACCAAAAAAAAAAAAGGCAATCGTATTTTTGAAATAGACTATTCATTTTATTTATTTATTTATTGTGACAAACGCGATAAATTAATTAGGTTACCATTATCAGATCAATCTAATTTTTTTGTGTGGGTTAATATTCACGAAGTGTTCGACAAAATAAACGATTCAAATTATAAAAGCAAAATCTGTGGTAAACCCCACAGTTCTGAACAACACCCTCAAATTTAGATTATGGTGAGTGCAATTTACCAAAAAAATGAATGATGATTGCATTTTTGAAATAGACAATTCATTTTATATATTTATTTATTGTGACAAACGTAATAAATTAAATATATTATGATTGTTAGATTAATCTGATTTATTATGTGAATAATATACACAAAATATTCGACAAAATAAATAATTCAAATTATCAAAACATAATCCTTGATAAACCCCACAATCCTGAGATAATGTTTAATGAGACATCTAATTAATTAGGCAACTAATTATCAAAATATAATATACTTGGCAACTAATTAATGAAACAGATGTTTTCATGTTATTGTTATTTATCTTTTATTGGGACCTACTTATGAGGTACTAGCTTACTAGCTTGAGAGACCTCTGCTACTTCGCTAGCTAATGTTAGATGTAACGCCCTCAAAATATGTGATAAACCAATCATGCACAAGATCCATAAATGTAGTAGAAAGGTTATATTTTCATTAATCAAAATCCATAATACAAAAGATATTACATGCATTACACTTTCATAAATGTTCATTCCTGAAACTATAGCATGTAACTCTAATTGATAACAACAAAATAAATGCCCCACGGGCTTACATCTTTCCAAGAGATAACTTGGTTCCAACAAAAGAGAGTCATAAACTCTTTACAATTAAAGCCCTCAGCTTGAAAGAAAACACATAAACATAAAGATAAACAAAAGTAGAGTCTTCAGCCCGTTCTCCCAAGCTATGTCCTTGGAGGCGGCATATCACTTGTACCTGAAAATGGTTTCCCAACTAGGGTGAGCCAAAGCCCAGTAGAGATATACTAACACAATATATGAAGTTTAACTAAGATATATGCATCAATTAAATGTTCAACCTTTACGAATAATTCGCATACTTTCCATGATCATGCGGTGTTAATATTGACATTTCAATCTATTTCCATTCATTCACTTCCAACCAATTCATGAGTATAGATTATTTTTATCAAATTAATCCAAATTGAGACTACAACTCAGTGATTCACTGTAGACCTCCCGGAGAACTCCCGAGAAAATCTCGTTTTGTTCTCTAGCTACTACAGTTCAGACTCAATGTCACGGTTCTGAATCTAATCTCGCAAAGTGCGATGCAAGACCGATAAATCACCAAAGAGTTCAAATCCGGCAAATCGTTTTAGAAAACTGATTTTAATAAAGAAGTGCCAAACATGGACTGCTTTGCCAGATACAGAGTCGCCACTTAAATATTTTATTTTGGAAAATTTAGGAAACCCTGACTCGTGCCTAAGGCCACGTGTCCGTCATCACCAAAGTTGCCTCGGCTTGGGAACTTGGGTACGAGAGGGAAAGGCCATACAATGAGCACCCCCGCTCGCCCGATCAAAGATCGGCCTGTACTAAGCATGATATCTTGTCTTTGAAAACATATGCATTCTTATTCCGGTTTATTATCTAGAATTACTATATGATGCGCACAGCATACAAGTATAGACTAGATCGCCTAAGTTGGAACAAAACATTTCATGTTTGTTTGTTTGAAAATGGTTTGAAGGTGCTACTCGCAAGTAGGCTAAGACGTGGATTTGCCACCCTCAAGTGGGCTTAAGAAAACATGATTTTGCCACTCTCAAGTGGGCTTAAAACTTGCATTTCGATGAATTGTTCCAATTCAAGTAATCCAACCTTCACCCATAGGCATTCAGGCAGTTATATCACATAAGCAGTTAGCCTCATGGCAAGCATGCTATCATGGCAATACTAACACACATGCAATATGCTAAAGCATAAAAGCTTACCTAGTACTCCGAGCCAAAACAAAAGCTAGTTAGTAATCAAATGCATGATCCTAGCTCATGTTAAGATGGCTAATGCAACGCATGCAAAATGCAACTAAAAATAGGCTCGGCTATTCTAAGACGACATGTGAGATGTAGCAGACAACATGTATTCAACTTGGAAGTGAAATACAATGCAGTTAGTATGATGCGCCGAGCCCGGTGCATGCAAGACAAATGAATGATGCAAACATGCAAGCATAAGAATGCTAATTGAAACATGACCTAAAACTAACCATTAAAAGCAGGTAAGTAAAAAGGAGAAAGACGTGAGGTTGGAAGACATTCACACACTCACGCACACTTATTACAAAATTCGCTCTCTCGACGGAGGGTCCGAATGAATAATAATACAAACCAACTAATTAACTAACTAACAAGCTAATTAATTATCACATAACTAAATTGAAACAAATAACTATTCTAAGTTATCAAAAATACTGAAATGGCCTCGTGACGAGGGATGCATGAGCGCTCGATCGGCTTTTCTTAGAAATTCGTTACCATGCCCCATGTTGCCTCTGTTTGCACTATTTTGTACTTCTAAAAACTGTGCCAACTTTCTGAACCTCCTCATGGCCATGCTGAGAGGTCATCGGCCAAATGGTGAAGCCATCAGCCAAAGGAAAGGTGTCATCGACCACTTATAAGGCTATTGGCCAAACACTTTTAGCCGATCGGCACACCAGATGGCCGATCGGCCATCTCTTTCAGTAAAGTGCTCCTTTTGTTGCAGCAGAGGACAAACAGAGGTATGGCAATACATTTGCAAGACAATGTTAGAAACTACACCCCTTATCATGTTTAAGACTCAAAGAGTGTAGTTCTCGACCCTCGGGCCACCAATCACGCATCTCGATGCATGATGGCCAAAGGAGCCAAGTGTGCAAATCAATGTGGAATGAATGCACAAAAACATATGAATGCCTAGAACTCTATCATGCTCGATCAAGAGCGTCGGCGACCGAGGATTAAGGCACGTTTCGTCACTTCAAGTACGAACATCCCTCGTTCCTCGTATTTGGTTTGACACCCCAAACCAAACACAATGCAATGCAAGTATGCCAAATACAATGCAACATGGAAATGCAATGCAATGTAACATGAGCATGCCAAATGCAATGCAATGCAACCTAACATGTAAACAACATGGTATGCAATAAGTATGCAACAATACTATGCAACCTAAATATGCAAACATACAATGTAATAGGCATGCAACAATGATACCAATAACAAGCATACAGCATGCAATGCGATAAGCGTACAACAACACACAAACCGCATGATCCATTGACTTATACTGAAAATGGATAGGCCTCAGTCATACCAAAAACAGTGGCCAAAATGTTATAATCAAGGCACCAATAGGCAAAACAAGTATGCACAGATATTGGTCCGAAAACTAGGCAACAATGCACAATCCTCAAACATGAGCAAGGTATGACAAACATGAGAATGTGGTAATGAAATAAGCCCTGAAATCATGTAAGGAATGATGCCAAATCATGCACATAAGACAAGCATAGGATGCTAGGAGGTTCAAAGCTTGAAACTAGACAAGGGACTTAAACTATGACCATGCAAAGCAAATCCCAAAGGGCCAAGGGCAACCAAAACAGTCCCAAGACAGGTCAATACAAGACCAAAAGCGAGCTTGAACCTAGCCAACACAAGCTAGAACAAAAGTCCAAAAATCATGAGGCATGCAAGGCTACAAAGAGGTATTACACTGCACCTATCACAACCAAGCATGGCATGACTTAACTAATACAAAACAGAGCTACATCATGTTAAAATAAGCCCAAAAACCCACTGAGATAGCATCCCAAAAGCCTAAGCATAAAAGCATACACTATGATCCCTCATGAGGCATAAAACTCCGACTCTTCAAAGCATCAAAAGGGTGACAAATGCAAGTGTATGGCTACACTACATAGACTGAAATCACATATGGGATGATGCCAAATCATGAAAATGGTCCAAGTAATGCATGCTAATGACTTGGACACTCAAAGCTAACAAGCTAGAATGCTTGGTGGCTATACAAAGCATGGCATATATGATCAAAACAACACCAAACAGAGCTTAAACATGGTAAAGCATGACTGAAAGCTCCTTTGAGTTGAGCCAAAATATGCAAGCATGATAGTCCAAATGCATGATGCATGTTAAGGCAAATAAGAGGATTGCAAGACAAGTGTATGATGCATGTAAGAGGTTATCAAACCAACTTAAAACAGAGGTATAGCATGACCAAATAACACCAAATACTTTCTGAAATGAAGTCAAAACATGCTAAGCAAACATGCTACCATTATAAGCGAACAACACAAGCATATGAGACACAAGAAGAGGGGGGGTCCCTCTCCTATTCAAGACTCTAAAACTACCTTTACACCACTGAAAATCCTCTGGATTTCAGTGGTAGAAAGGTCATGCAAAGGCAAGAACAAAGGCCAAAAGAGGTGGCTCAAAACAAGGCCAAACAAGGCCTAAGAGGGGGTAGACTACCCCCAACCAAAAAGTGACCTTAAACAAACATCTTAAGTAGACAAAAATAGAACTTTTTTCAGTTTATAGTTAAGCTTAAAACAATATGCAAATAGGTCTAAAAGCTCAAGCCAAAATGGGGAACCAAAAGGTTAGTTGCTCACCCTTGAAGAACACCTTCAAGAACACAACTCCAGCAACTTCCTTGGATCAAAATCAGCCCAAGAACTCTGAAACCAACTTCTAATGCCTCAGCAACCAAATGATGGTTTTCTACTAGGTGCTCTAGTGCAAAAGTATGAACAAAATACACTTTAAGGCACAAACACACACACAAATATATATAGAGAGAGAGAGATATATATATAGAACTTCTCTATCAAATTTCCAGAACCTCTGAGAAGGGAGGAGGAGCTCCCTTTTTATAGGAATTCAATTCCAAAGCTTCTTAGAGAAGCTAAGTTTTGGTTCAAATCCCTCCATACACGTATATGGAGGGGAGAGTCTGTGCTCACCAGCTAGCATGCACAATGCTTGCAAAAGGCAAAGAAAAGGCCTCGACCAAAGAAAATCGTCGATCGACCAAAATAAGTGCCGACCGACCAAAATAAGTGCCGATCGGCCAAAACTTGTGGCCGATGGCTAGGAAACAAAGCTGATGGCATCATGCCTTAGCCGATGGGTTGTGGGGAAGGCCAACAAGCCACTCTCCTCCCACGGAAACAAAACCACAAGTCCTTGGTCCACAACCAAGCACAAAACAAACAAGTTGAGAGATCCTAAGGCAAGGCGCGTAGCCGAGACCATCAGGAACTCAGAACGAACACGAGCATGGATGATCATCGAGTGTTCAAACGACGACGTCCAAGTCTTGAGGACGGTCAAAAATAGGGAGTCTACATTCACCATTTAACATACATTCATCACTTCAACACTTTTATCTTTGCCATTTTACGAAATTCTCATCTGAGGGAACCAGCACCCATATACACAAGGTTTCGGGACTTTCACCCTGGACACTCCGGCCAACTTAATTTTAAATGGAGTACATCCCTTATCTCCTCCCAAAATAGTGGAGTACATCCCCTACCTTCTCCCAAACAAGATACATATACAATGGATTTAAAGACGTCATCATATGCAATAACTAACCAAATCACCTATTCAATGGTTTAATCAATCATCATATTCAATGACATAAATTCACATGATTAGTTTCAATTCTCCTAATCCTCATGCAGTTTCTACAACAATCACAGCTATCCTCCACCGATAGCCCAAAACAAATATTTCTAAATAGTATACTATTCATCAACAGATAAATTATCAAATTTTTCCATAGGTGTGTGATTTATCAAATCTAACTACACCATTCAATCACAAATCCTTTCAATTTCATAATTCCCATATCAATTTCACTATTCACACAAAATAGTTAATTTAACCCAACTTAGGGCAAATTTCCGCCTATCCCAAAATACCAACCCATATGTCTAAATTTCACCATTTCAACATATGAGAACATCATACACAAACCCCATGGTTATTTTGTAAATCAACATGAAAACCACTCTTTTAGTTTAAAACCCAAGCATTTAACTTTACCTAAATCACTTCCAAATCCCTCCATATATTCAAAATGACAAATACCTAGGTTAAGCAACATAACAAGGTGTAGAACTTCCCTACCTCAAATCTAGGAGACCAAAGGAGATGATGAAGAGCTTCAAGAATGCCCCAAATTCGATTTTACTCGGATCAAATGGAACAACACTTTAACAAAAGGACTAGGGTTGAGAGATACTTAGATCTAGGGTAATTTGTTGAGAGAGAGAGAGGGTGTTTTAGAGAGAGAGACAGCCGATCTAGGGTTTTAGGAGAAAAGAAATCGAAGAGTGGAGTAAAATCACTCTACTGCAAACTGATATACGCGACCTTCGCTCGAGCGAAAGAGTTGTCGCTCGAGCGACCAGACACAACAGTGACCTCGCTCGAGCACAAGAAGCGTCGCTCAAGCGTAAAATGCAAAGCTTCAGGTCTGCCATAGACACGGACACATGCTCGAGCGCAAGGAATCTCGCTCGAGAGAAGAAACAATTCTACAAGACTCACTCGAGATCAAGAAGTCTCGCTCGAGCGAAGAACTTACAACTTCCCAGAAAAACCTGTGTTTGGGAAAGAAACCTGAAGACCCTCAATTCTCGTCCGAGCGCAAGAAACCTCGCTCGATCAAAGAAGCAAATTACACAAGGCTCGCTCGAGCACAATAAGAGTCGCTCGAGCGAAGAGGCCAAAATTTGGGCAACAACCATTTGAACCAACAAACAACCAACATGTTCCAAACTCGCCCAACAAGTCCCAAAACTCAAATTCAAAGAATTAAAGGAAGGAAACAAGACATAGAAAACAACATACAATCACGGAACTCGAGTCTGAAACATAATAAAGGTCAGGATAAAATCGGGATCGCTATAACCTCCCCCCCCCCTCCCCCTTAAAGAATTTCGTCCCCGAAATTTTGTACAAGTTTCAAAACCATGATTTTCCAATTTTCAAAAAATGATTACAATTCAACTTTCATCACCATGAGCCACCCACCGGTCATTCCATCTCTTCACAAGAGAACAAAGTTACTACATATAGCTCAACATATATTATCAGCATGCATATTCGAAATTTAGCTAATTTCAACACACACATCTTAAGTTTTCACAAACATATTCAATGTTTTATAACAAGCTTACATTTCCAATAACTTAAACAGCATACACAATGGTCTCATAACTTCAAAATATATACAATGTATCCATAGTTCATAAGCAAGATTAAAGCATCAACATATACTAAAACATCAACAAACAAATCTGGAAATTTCCCACAGACTTCCAATTCACGCTTCTAAGTTGTTTCCACAATACTTTAACTAAGGGGATCGTCTTGCCTCGCAAGACTTGGTTTCGCCTATCCAAGACTCTCACCGATCTTTCCTCATACGGGACATCCTCGTCTACCTCTAAGTCGGTCCAATCCAACACATGTGATGGATCCGACTCATATTTCCGAAGCATACTAATATGAAACACATTATGCACTCCGGAAAGTTGCGGAGGCAACACCAAACAATATGCAACTTCCCCAAGCCGCTCAAGTATCTCAAAAGAACCAATAAATCAAGGGGATAACTTCCCACTCTTCCCAAACCTCATCAAACCCCGCCTAGGTGATACTTTCAAAAAGACATGATCACTATCTCAAATGACAAAGGTCTCCTCCTACGGTCGGCATAACTCTTTTGACGACTCAAGGCTATAACCAACCTCTTACGAATAAGTGCCACTTCTCCGTCGTTTCCCAAACCAACTCTGGACCTAACAAAGGTGCATCACCCACCTTGGTCCAACATACTGGAGATCTACACGGTCGGCCATACAAGGCCTCAAACGGTGCCATGCCAATACTCAATTGGAAACTGTTGTTGTAGGCAAATTCCACTAAGGGTAAGTGTCTCTCCCATGACCCCTTAAAGTCAAGGACACAGCCTCGAAGCATATCCTTAAGGATCTGAATAGTACGCTCAGACTGCCTGTCAGTCTGAGGATGGTAAGCCGTGCTAAAAGTCAATCTAGTGCGCAAGGCACTCTGCAAATCTGCCACAATCGAGCAATAAAACGCAGATCTCTATCCGAGACAATCATCACAGGGACTCCGTGCAACCTCACTATGTCCCGAATATACAAGTCAGCAAGGTAATCTACTGAATCTCTTATGCGCATAGGAATAAAGTGCGCTGACTTGGTCAACCGATCAACTACCACCCAAATGGCATCACCACCCCGTTGAGTCCTCAGAAAGCCTACAACAAAATCAATTGTCACATGCTCCCATTTCCACTCAGCTATAGGCAAGGGTTGCAACAAACCCATTGGCCTCTGATGTTTGGCCTTCACTTGTTGACAAGTAAGGCACTTCGATACAAATACCGCCACATCCTTTTTCATACCCCTCCACCAAAACTAGTGACTGAGATCATGATACATCTTTGTGCCTCCCGGATACACTGCAAGGCGTGAATGGCGAAACTCTCGAAGTACTTCCTTTCGGCAAGACTTCGGCACAAACAAGCAGTCACGGTACCCCATACTCAGGTCAAGATTCTCCCTGAGGGATTCCACCTCAAAGTCACCCTTCTGTGTTTCTAACACTCGGTTCACAAATGTAGGTTGTGCAACTACAGAAAACAAGGCTACAGACTCGACAGACTTGCCCAGATGCAAGTCAAATTCTCCAAAGGCACCCAGCATCTCCCATTCCCAGATAGCAATGCAAGCTACACTACTGTTGGATTTTCTACTTAGGGCATCGGCCACAACATTGGCCTTTCCACAATGATAATGTAACTCGAAGTCGTAATCTTCTATGAACTCCATCCACCTTCTCTGCCTAAAATTCAAGTCCTTCTGTGTAAACAGATACTTCAAACTCTTATGATCAGAAAACACCTCAAATCTCTCGCCATACAGATAGTGCCTCCAAATATTCAGGGCAAAAATCACAGCTACTAACTCTAAATCATGAGTAGGGTAGTTCCTCTCATATGTTTTCAACTGCTGCGAGCCATAAGCTACTACTTTCCCCTCTTACATTAACACACAACCCAAACCCTCTCGTGAGGCATCACAGTACACTGAATAGCCTAAACCCCTCTCCGGAATAATCAAGACTGGGGCGGTAATAAGTCTAACTTTAAGTTCGTAGAACGCCTTTTCACAAGTCTCACTCCACACAAATTTGACCCCTTTCTGCGTCAATCTAGTCAAAGGTGAAGCTAGTCTGGAGAAATCTTTCACAAACCGATGGTAATACCCGGCCAATCCCAGAAACTACGAATCTCGAGGCATTCTTAGGTTATGCCTAATCTTACACTACCTCAATTTTGGATGAATCTACAGTCACCCCTTCCCCGGATACCACATGGCCTAAGAACTTAACCTTTTTCAGCCAAAACTCACACTTTCCAAACTTAGCATATAGCTTATGGGCTCTAAGCAGCTCAAGCACCACTTGCAGGTGTTCCTCGTGCTCCTCCTTAGAGAGTGAGTAAATCAGAATGTCATCCACAAAGACGACCACAAAGCGATCTAAGAACTCCCAGAAAATCTAGTTCATCAAGTCCATAAACACAGCTAGTGCATTGGTTAGCCCAAAAGGCATCACCAAAAACTCGTAATGGCCATTCCACGTACGGAATGTCGTCTTCGGGATATCCTCCTCCCTTACCCTCAACTGATGGTAACCCGAGCTCAAGTCTATCTCAGAGAAACAACGGGATCCTTTCAACTGGTCAAACAGATCATCTATACGAGGCATAGGGTATTTGTTCTTAACTATAACCCGGTTCAACTTTTGATAGTCAATACAAAGTCTCAAGGCCCTATTTTTCTTCTGAGCAAAGAAGTCTGTTGCTCCCCAAGGTGAAGTACTAGGGCGAATAAAACCCTTATCTAGTAATTCCTAGAGCTGAATCTTCAACTTGCTCAACTCAGCTGGTGCAAAATGATACGGTGCCATGGATATCGGTGCCGTGCCAAGCACTAGATCAATAGAGAACTCAATCTCTCGGTGAGGTGGTAAACTAGTAAGGTCCTCGGGAAAGACATCCGAATACTCACAAACCACCCTTGGCAACTCAACTCGGGCCTCATCACCCTCACTACTCATAAAGCTAGCAAGAAAACAACTAAGTTCACTCTGCCCACGTGAATCATATACCAGCGATAAGACTCTATCCACCCGGTTCCCCAAGAAATAAAAGCAATCACCGCTCAAGGTATATACAGTAACTCTCTGACGGTAGCAATCTATAACAAGCCGGTATGATGATAACTAGTCCATACCCAAAATAACATCAAAACTAGAAATATCCATCAATACAAAAGAAAAAGGAAGTCAACGATCGGCGACCTCTTTATTACAACCCTGACACCCCTGTTTCAAAACCATCTCGCCCCCCAATAGGTGACATTACACAAATAGGAGATGCTAATTGTGCTAACTCCAACCCCAAAACTGATGCAAATGCAGAAGATATAAAAGAGTAGGATGCACCCATATCAATTAACACACTAGCAACTGAATTGCAAAACAGAAAGGTACCTCTCACTACTGATGGAGCAGGTACAAGATCTGGCGCTGTAATAGCATACACGCACCTCGTAGGTCCATGATCAACCTACTCACCCCTCGGAGCGTAAGACTGCTGCACTGACTGAGCCGAAGAGGCTCCCTGATTGGCCCTCGAGGCCTGTGCTGGCTGGTAACTCTGTGTCTAGCCTCGAACCAGACGCACTAGATGTGCCATCCAACTGTGGACAAAACCTCTTTAGGTGCCCCACTTGCCCATACTGATAACAAGTGAGCAGCTGGCCTTTACCTTGACTCTGGCCTTGAGAACGGGCCGAAGATGATGATGCTCACTGCCCTCCTCCCCTCTGTCGGCACGCTGAAGACTTGTGGCCCAACTGACCACATTTGTAATAGGTGATGTTTTCCTGACCGCCTCTCCCAGAACCCGAACTCAGTACCGGAAATATAGACCTCGAGTGTGCCCCTTGGGACTGTTGGGGATTAGAATCCCTCTGCTTCTTACTATCCCCTTGACCATCCTAACTCCTCCTGGAGCCCCTCATCTTCTCTGTCTCTGCATACATGATAGTCTCGAGATGGGCTGCAGCTTCCACAATGCGCCTATACTTCCTAATCATGGACCCAGCCACTCGAAACATGAGTCTGGTCCTCAATCTCTTCTCAAACTCCAGACAATGGAGCTATTTAGTCTCCACTAACTCCAGTGCAAACCATGACAAGCTAGTAAATGTAGCCTCAAACTCAGCCACTGGTGTATTCAACTGCACCAATTTGGATAGTTGATCTCTCAACTTCTCCCTTACCATAGCAAGTAAGTACTTATCTTGGAAAGCTTCAACAAAGGCCTCCCAAGTCACTCTAATGCTCCATCGCCCATACTTCCACCACTGACCCGCATCTCTCTTCAACTGGAAAGACACCAAGGTCACCCTCAAACCTCCATCTTCGATGCCAAGCATCTCAAACGTCTTCGTCATCTGTTCCAGCCACTCATCAACCTTCAGTGGCTCCTTAGGGTCACTAAAAAACTCATCCAAATTCGATCGGAAGAACTTCCTCTTCAGAAAAAAGGCCCTGCTTTAGCTACGTGAGCCTAGACTTGATTCTCAGCCCTGAGAATGTCAATAGATTCCCTGAATGCTCTCTGGCTGTTTCACGGGCTAAAGCACCCATGGCCTGTTGACCTACTGGCTCGGCCACATTGGCCTGACCCACTCCTTCCTCCTGCGCTGGAATCTCATCCGGTATAGGCATCTCATGCCTCCTAGGCCTACCACGCCTACCACCATGACATCGTCTTGACATCCTAATAACGATAACGACAGACATTAGCACATTTACAAATGTGCCGAAGCTAATTCACTCGCGTCCTAATACGATGGACAACTGTAATTCACTCCATATAAGCACATAATCACATAAACACATACGGATTTCATTTCCAGATAATGACTATCTTGTGGCGTCGCTAAAGTTCTAGTTAGAAATGGCAGTGATCAAGTGCCTTTCCAACAGGACTCCCAGAAACCCATGGACCCGATCAACATCCTAGAAATTAAATCTCATACCCATATAGTCACGTAAACATGTTATCATATAAGTACATAACATCATACCTAAGTCTCTAACAAGTGAGACAAACCCAATGTGGTACTAACCATTTCCCACGTACCCAAACTATTCTAACCTGGTACACTCTGATACCAAGTTGTAACGCCCTCAAAATATGTGACAAACCAACCATGCACAAGATCCATAAATATAGTAGAAAGGATATATTTTCATTAATCAAAGTCCACATTACAAAAGATATTACATGCATTACACTTTCATAAATGTTCATTCCTGAAACTATAGCATGTAACTCTGATTGATAACAACAAAATAAATGCCCTACGGGCTTACATCTTTCCAAGAGATAACTTGGTTCCAACAAAAGAGACTCATAAGCTCTTTACAATTAAAGCCCTCGACTTGAAAGAAAACACATAAACATAAAGATAAACAAAAGTAGAGCCTTCAGCCCTGTCCTTCCAAGCTATGTCCTTGGAGGCAACATATCACTTGTACTTGAAAATGGTTTCCCAAGTAGGGTGAGCCAAAGCCCAATAGAGATATGCTAACACAATATATGAAGTTTAACTAAGATATATGCATCAGTTACATGCTCAACTTTTACGAATAATTCACATACTTTCCATGATCATGCGGTGTTAATATTGACATTTCAATCTATTTCCATTCATTCACTTCCAATCAATTCATGAGTATAGATCATTTTTATCAAATCAATCCAAATTGAGACTACAACTCAGTGATTCACCATTTAAGATACATTCATCACTTCAACACTTCTATCTTTGCCATTTTACGGAATTCTCATCCGAGGGAACCAGCACCCATATACACAAGGTTTCGAGACTTGCACCCTGGACACTCCAGCTAACTTAATTTTAAATGGAGTCCATCCCCTATCTCCTCCCAAAACAGTGGAGTACATCCCCTATCTCCTCCCAAACAAGATACATATACAATGGATTAAAGACGTTGTCATATGCAATGACTAACCAAATCACATATTCAATGGTTTAATCAATCGTCATATTCAATGACATAAATTCACATGATTAGTTTCAATTCTCCTAATCCTCATGCAGTTTCTACAACAATCAATGCTATCCTCCACCGATAGCCCAAAACAAATATTTCTAAACAGATATACTATTCATCAACATATAAATTATCAAATTTTTCCATAGGTGTGTGATTTATCAAATCTAACTACACCATTCAATCACAAATCCTTTCAATTTCATAATTCCCGTATCAATTTCATTATTCACGCAAAATAGTTCATTTAACCCAACTTAGGGCAAATTTCCCCCTATCCCAAAATACCAACCCATATGTCTAAATTTCACCATTTCAACATATGAGAACATCATACACAAACCCCATGGTTATTTTCTAAATCAACATGAAAACCACTCTTTTAGTTTAGAACCCAAGCATTTAACTTTACCCAAATCACTCCCAAATCCCTTCATATTTTCAAAATGACAAATACCTAGGTTAAACAATATAACAAGGTGTAGAACATCCCTACCTCAAATCTAGGAGACCAAAGGAGATGATGAAGAACTTCAAGAATGCCCCAAATTCGGTTTTGCTCGGATCAAAGGGAACAACACTTTGACAAAGGGACTAGAGTTGAGAGACACTTAGATCTAGGGTTATTTGTAGAGAGAGAGGGTGTTTTAAAGAGAGAGACAACCGATCTAGGGTTTTTAGGAGAAAAGAAATCAAAGAGTGAAGTAAAATCACTCTGCTGCGAGCTGATATATGCAACCTTCGCTCGACCGAAAGAGTTGTCGCTCGAGCGACTAGACACAACAGTGACCTCACTCAAGCGCAAGAAGTGTCACTCGAGCATAGAATTCAAAGCTTCAGGTCTGCTATAGACGCAGAGGCACGCTCGAGCGCAAGGAATCTCGCTTGAGCGAAGAAACAATTCCACAAGGCTCGCTTGAGCGCAAGAAGTCTCGCTCGAACGTATAGACACCCCATTTTTGACCATCCTCAAGACTTGGACGTCACCGTTTGAACACTCGGTGATTATCCATGTTTGTGTTCGTTTGGAGTTCCCGGAGGCCTCGGCTCGCGCGCATTGCCTCAGGATCTCCGAACTCGACCGTTTAGTGTCTGGTTTCACACCAAACACTTGTGTTTTGCCTTGGAAGGCCAGGAAATGCCTTGTGAGGCATCCCCATACACCACCGGCAGTGGCTAGAGACCACCGGCTGGTTTTTGCTGCCACCGGCAATGTATATTGCCGGCTGGCACTATTTGTTGCCGGTCAGCACTATTTAGTGCCGGTCGGCAATCTTTTTTGCCAAAATGGCATCTTTGGCCGACCGACTACTGTGCATCTGCTTTTGCAGATATTTTAAGACAGTTGTCTTGCTTTTTGCTCCCCTCCATACACGTGTATGGAGGGATCTCCCTCTTGTGAAGCTTGTCTTGTAAGCTTTACAAGACAAGAAGTTCTATAAAGAGAGGGGCTCTCTCTTGTTGCAAGGGTTGGACACTTGAGATATTTTAGAGAGCTTAGACAGCCATTTTTAGGGTTTGAGTTCTAGGGTTAGGGTTTGATACACATTATCTCTCTCTTTTTCCCTCTTGTGTGTGTTAAAGTGTGTTTGTGTCTTACTATTGCACACAAACACATAGTGTTTCACCTTCCTTTGGCTCCTGAGGTTCTAAGGGGCTGATTTTGGTGTTTGGTGTTGGATTCAAGCCAAGGAGGGCCATTGGAGCATCATTGTTGAAAAGGTCTTCAAGGGTGAGAATCTTACCCCTTTTTACCCCAATCTTGCATTGTATTTTTACCTGTCTTAAATTCGTTTTTGAGCTTGGTGTATAATACAAAAAAGTTATGTTTTTTAGTCCTCTTGATTGTTTATTAAGGACGTTTTGTGGTTTAAGGGTGTTTGACCCCTCTTAGGCCTTGAAAGGCCCCATTTTGTGCTATTTTGTGCAAGTTTCGAGACTTTGGTGTTTGGGCCTCTTCACCACTGAATTTCAGTGGTGAAGATGGTGCCTTGAAGTCTCTAAAAGGAGAGGGCCACCCCCTCTCCTTGTTGTCCTTAAAATGGACCATTTTTGGCCTCTTGAGAGAGCACCTAGCTAGGCTTCATGTTGACCATGCCTTGGCTATTTTTTGTGCTTAATATGTCATATTATACCTCTGATTTTTGTTGGTTTTGGTACACCATGCATGCTTAGCATACCTACCATGTAATGCCTTGTTGTTGCCTTGATATGCCTTAGGTTGTTAGCCTTAGTTCTAGCATGTTTTAGGCTTAGTCTTGTGAAGCTTTTGTGCATATTTTGCCATGTTTTAGGTCTGTCCATGGTTGTTTGGGTCGGATTTAGCATGCTTAATATAGCCTCTTTGCATTCCGGCTTGTTGGCCTTAAGTGCATGAATGTATAGCATGACATTTTTGTATTGATTTGGTGATTTGGAGCCATCCTCCATGTCATTTCAGTCCCCTTTGCATGCCTATATGTTTCCCTTGGATGTCTCATTGATGCTTTGGAAGCTTGACTTGCATGCCCCCATGTTTTGGCCTTTGTGTATGCTTTGATTTTGAGCCACTTAGATGCCATCTAGGAGGTCCCCTTTGCATGGTCTAGGTCTGCCTTGAACCTATTTTAAGTCTCCTTAGCCTTGTGAGGCTTGGTTGGCTTAGCCATGGTTCGAGTCCCCTTGACTTGCTTCAAGTACTTGGACCATTTGCATGCTAATGTTTAGCCTATCTTGTTGCTTGGTTTGACACCACCTTAACATGATTTTCAATGCTTACTTTGCATGCCATTAGTCCATGTTATACCCCTTTCACATGTGTTTGAGAGTTGTCCAATTTGTGCCTAAGTGTTGGCCCTTTAACATGTGCATGTGTGTATGTGTTTTGGTCCTTTATTTTGGTCACTTTGGCCCTTGTTTTAGGCCTAATTAGAGTTGCCTAAATCGTGCATAAGTCCATCTTTTCATCCATTGGTATTGCCTCGTGTTTGCTTGTATGCTTGCATAAGTACCTTGCCATGCCATGTTGCATCCTTAGCTTGCATGCCTAGGTTGCATTGCATCTTGCATTCATGCCTTGTTCCTTGACTTGGTGATAGGAATTGGGCCTTAGTTTGCTTGTATGGTTTGCATTTCATTTGACATGAAAGTTGCATAATTGATTCTTTGGGCCATCATGCATGGAAATGCGTGATTGGTGGTCCGAGAATCGAGACACATGCCCCTTTGAGTCACAAACATGATAAGGGACATGAATGGTGCATATATGCTTTGAATTGTGCTGCCATGCTTTGCCTTGCCCTCTGTTGCTATCAATTGCAAATTCTGCAGGAACACTTTGCCGACCGGCAGTGTCAAGTGCCGACCGGCAATCCCTTCTCTGCCGACAGCTTCATTTTGTGCCGATGGCCATAACACACTGCCGGTGACAGTTCCATTCAGCCGGTGGCACTCCTCAGTGTCCAAGGAACCAGTTCTGAGATTTTGGCAGCCTCCAGAGGAGTAAAGGAAAGAAAACAGAGGCAGCCTATGCATGGCGGTGCGTTTCCGAGCAGGACCGAGCATGCATTGCATCGAGCTCTCCTCCCGAGGCGGTTTACTGCTTTTCTTAGATTAATTAATTTGCTTAGTTGGTTAGGCAATTTGTAATATTTAATTAGCTTGCGTAGTTAATTAATTTGTAATATTTATTCGGTCCCTCCGAGCGAGGGCAAATCTGTAATAAGTGTGTGTGAGTGGAGTGTATGTCTTCCAATCCCCACTTCTTTCTTCCCTTTTACTTACCTGCTTTGATGGTTAGTATTAGGGCACGTTTAATTTAGCATACCTTATGCTATGCATGCGTGCATTCATGCATTTGTATTGCATGCATTAGGCTCGGTACATCACGCTAACTGCATTTGTACTTCAATTCCAAATTGAATACATGCATCAAATTGATCGCATTTTCACATGCCACGATTAGACTAGCCGAGCCTATTCTAATTGCATCCTGTATGTGTTGCATTAGACAATTGACATGAACTAGGACATGCATGTTTGCTAACTAGTTTATTGTTTTGGCACGGAGTACAATGTAAGTATTTTAGCTTTAGCATCCCGCATGCGTGTGAGTGTTGCCATGACAGTATGCTTGCCATGCGGCTAAATGCTTATGTGATAAATTGTTTGAATGCCTGTGGGTGAAGGTTAGATTGTTTTGAGTTGGAGAAACTCATTGAAATCCGCATTTTACCCTACTTGCGAGTAGCAAATTCCAAAGCATTTTCCAAAACAAACGGATATGCAATGCTTATTTCCAAATTAGGCAATCTAGTCTATACTTGTTTGTTGCGCGCATAACATAGTAATTCTAGGCTAATAAATGGAATAAGAACACATAACGTTTTCAAAATCGGATATCA
Organism: Camellia sinensis; assembly: GCF_055761805.1. Lineage (NCBI taxonomy): Eukaryota > Viridiplantae > Streptophyta > Magnoliopsida > Ericales > Theaceae > Camellia > Camellia sinensis. The sequence goes on along the minus strand of NC_138973.1, from coordinate 70,378,508 downwards.
TGGTTAGTAGAGGCCGGTCTTCGAACCGGGCAAAAGGGGGTGCTCATAGCTGACCTTCCCCGATCGTACCCAAGCTCCCGAGCCGAGACAACTCCGGTGATGACGGACATGTGGCCTTCGGCACCGAGTCAGGGTTTCCTAAATTTCCCTATTTTAAAAAATATTTAGGTGGCGACTCTGTATCTGGCAAAGCAGTCCATGTTTGGCACTTCTTTTCAAAAAATCTGTTTCTCAAAATGATTTGCCGGATTTGGACTCTTTGGTTCAAGATTAAGAACCGTGACTACACAAAATCGAGTCCGAACTGTAGTAGCGAGGGCCCCCACGCGGGGCGCGTCTACAGAACGAAGAACTTATATCTCCCTAGAAAAGCTGCGTCTGGGAAAGAAAACTGAAGACCCTCAATTCTTGCTCGAGCACAAGAAACCTCGCTCGAGCGAAGAAGCAAATTACACAGGGCTCGCTCAAGCGCAATAAGACTCGCTCGAGCGAAGAGGCCAAAATCTGGACAACAACCATTTGAACCAACTAACAACCAACATGTTCCAAACTTGCCCAACAAGTCCCAAAACTCAAATTCAAAGAATTAAAGGAAGGAAACAAGACGTAGATAACAACATACAATCATGGAACCCGAGTCCAGAACACAATAAAGTTCGGGTTAAAACCGAGATCGCTATATTAGATATAAGACTTAAAAACAAGGCTCAACCTATGACCCACCCATCATTAAGCTCATCAATTATCTAAGTAAAACACATATTTTTATTGAATAATGTTATATGTATCAATTCATGTACACACTAGTATACTAACAGATGATGTGGCATCATTTGTATGGTTTTGGATATTTGTAACATGTATAATAAATGTGATCAATAATAATATCATAACACTAAGTGGTAGACTAGTGTATACACTAGTTGGTGCATGTAGCACCACCGATTTTTATTTCTTTAAAATTATGTAAATCGTAAATTTTGGTGAATCAATACAATTTTTTGTCTTCACATAAGTGAAAAATTTGATGTTGTCTTCGTCGACTCTATCCTAAAGTTGATGGTAGATAGAAACTTTAGGTTTCAACTCTCTTAAAGGAAGTTGAATTAAGGAGGCAAACATTTAGTACTTTGTAAAAGATGAGAAAATTAACTCCTATAAAAGTGTTAATCTAATAACTAATAATTAACTTTTGGTAATAAAAAAAAATTAGTGAGAGAGAAGTGGAAGAGGCAATTAAAGTGTGTGGGGTTGCTTTGCAGTAGTGATGTATTTCTAGTGAGATAAGGAAGAGACTGACATTGTATTTGAAGCTAGATTTATGATATTAGTAGATTGATATTTTATATTTTAAAAAATAAAAACTCTTAATTCATCATAATAGTGGTGTTCGTTGTTCGGTTGCGGTCGAGAATCTCTAGTTCATCATTCGTCCGCCGAATTGGCGGATTGAAAAAAATCAATGCACATTCGTCCGCCAGATTGGCATATGCGAATTGAGTGGATTCACAGATTAATGGATAGATGCATATCAGTTTGACAGTTTAAACTTTTATAAATTTTAAACATAATATAATAACTTGTCAACATTTTTTTTGGGATATATAACAATCCAACTCAACATAACCAAAAGATTATCAAGTAAATTGTCAAATATTAATAATAAATATATATAAGAAAACGATGCATTATCAAAGCTATTTTATTACTTTTTCTTTTATTCAAAAATTATTTAATTTGATTTTTTTTTTAAATGACAAATTAAGCTTTATATTTTCCACACAAAAATATCAAATACCAACATTTGCCAATTGATAAAAGGATTTTCAAATTGAAACAAATTGAAAACACAATAGAATATCTAAATTCTTTTTCAATTGAAAACGCAAACAGAATATTTAAACAAATTGAAAACACAAAATCGTACAAATTATTAAGGATGCTCGCAGTTTGATGGTTCAGTTGCTACTAAAGGAACCTCAAATCTACCATCCATCCAAAATTAGGCATATTGGAAAAAATCAATCCGCAACTGTCCGTTTCTCATCACACATCCGTCCAAAATGTGGTGGATCGGTTTGGACGAATCAGAATATCCGCTAAGCACCCCTACATCATACTACTTTATGTACAATTTGACTAACCCATAATCTCATAGGTAAGACTTTATTTATAGAAAAAATTACAAATTTGTGATACTTTAGAATTTGTGAAGTTTATCACTTATCTGATTTTTTATTTTATTATAACTTACACTGAATTATTGTTTCTCTTTATTTATTTGATTAGCCTAAAATAGCACAAAAATGTTGTTTTCAAGTGTCAATTTTCTTTTCTTCTTTTCAAACTATATCCTTAAACGAAAAATGCCATAGTCAAAGCTATTCTTTTATTAGAAATTAGAAAAATACCTAGAATTCATTATCAATGATCAATATTAAAAAAATTATTTTTCTAGAATTCATTATCAATTATCAATATTCAACCCCTCGACAGAGATTTTACTAGAAAATTTATTAGAAATTTAGGTCTATGGTTTATATCTCTATCATAGACCTAAATTCTGATGAGTTTTCTGGAACCACATGACTTTTCCTATTTTATTGATGATTGTATTGTTTTCTTCATTTCCATTTTTTTTTTTGTAAAAAAAAATGTATTTGTTGATTAACGGAAAAAAACGTTAGTTAAGGCTACTTTACTGATTTCCTAAAATGGCATAGTCATAATTTTGTTTTACATATTACAATAAAATTTAATGAACTACAATCACATTAAATACAATACATAAATAATATTTAAAAAAAAACTTTTAAAATGAGACAGAAAGTTTAATAAGAATAGTGAGAAATAAGACTCAAACAAAATAAGAAATTAAAAAAAAAAAAGTTTCAGGGTGAGCCAAAGAGTGGACCTACCCCTGATTCAAACATATATTTATCGATATTGGACTATCTTGATTTTTTATATGAACATTTTAGGGCAAAACACCAATAAATCCCAAATTTTAATTTGTTAAACCATTTGGTCCTGCCTTTTATTTTGTAGACTAATAAGTCCTATTTGAATGTGAATTACGTATATACCCATTCATTTAACATGTAATTTTTTTTTTTTTTGATGGAGGGAAAATATAAGTTTTTACTGATGTTGTAATGAAAAAAATACCCAAAAAGCTTACTATAGGCCTTTTTTAGATTTCCCTCCTTTCTAAACATCGGCAACATCATCAAACATCAACAACATCATTAAACATCATCAACATCAACTACATCTTCAACATTAGCAACATCATCAAACATCAACAACATCAATAACATCATCAAACATCACAACACCATCAACATTGTGAACATCATCAACATCAACTATATTTTCAACATCATCAAATATCAACTACATCTTCAACATCATCAACGTCATCAAACATGTGTACAATAATGTAATACCAAATTTTTTTCATTGCTTGATATACGAAATTGAATAACGAGTCCAATGATGCAACACACGCCAAATCGAAATTCAACCATCACAACGAAAAACTGACCAATGGACTAACACCAACCTGAAAGAGCCGCACAGCACTTCAAACCAATAAACACCACAAACTGTTAGAAATCAAAATTACACACCAAACCCACATTAGGCACAAAACATCACTTAAGGAAACATCAACAATTCCAAATAGAGTCCCGTAATCCTCTCTCCTAGAAAAATAGTAATGTTAAAAACATGCCTTATCCACACAACACCAACAAAATCTTTTTGAAATCAAAATCAAGGGCAAACAAGTAAACCACGTCTAAGAAATGCAAGCAAAATAACATACCAAAAATACAAAAAGGACTAAATGGTTTAACAAAAAACACTCAGGACTAACGAGAGCAATATTTTCTTAAATGGGATTTATGAGTAATTTTCCCAATATTTTACTTAATAAATCCCAAAAAGTGAACAATTTTAATCACCAAAATTAGTCTCAAAATCCATCAAACCTAAACACTCTTAATCAAACCCTACATATAGACTGTAAATTGGGGGCTTTGTCAATGTACCAGTCGAATATCATGGGCCAAGTGTTTTATTACTCCTATCAAGCTTAGCTGTTACAACAAAAAAGGGGTATATTTATAGATAGGATTGTGAATGTTAATGTTGCCTATTTTGACTTGAGTTTTCTTCTTCTACTACTGCTCTACAACCCTTAAGCATTTCATCTTTATAAGCTAGTCCTTGTTTGTTTTTGATGAAGTTATATAAAAAGGGTGAGGTTAACTATATTTTTTTCAAATTCAAAGAAGGTGAGTGTAATTCACACAAGGAAAAAAAAAAAAATGAGCGGTCGTATTTTTGAAATAGACTATTCATTTTATTTATTTATTTATTTATTGTGACAAACGCGATAAATTAAATAGGTTACCATTATCGAATCAACCTAATTTTTTAGTGGGTAATATTCATGAAGTGTTCGACAAAATAAACGGCTCGGATTATCAAAATGAAATCTGTGGTGAACCCCACAGTCCTAAACAACACTCTCTAATTCAGATTATGGTGAGTGTGATTTACCAAAAAAATTAATGACGATTGCATTTTTGAAATAGACAATTCATTTTATATATTTATTTTTTGTGACAAACGTAATAAATTAAATATACTATGATTATTGGATTAATCTAATTTATTATGTGAATAATATATATAAAGTATTTGACAAAATAAATAATTCAAATTATCAAAACATAATCCATGATAAAGCTTACAATCCTGAATAATGCCCTCCAATTCATATTACAACAATGATTCATCCCCCCTTTTCTCCCCACCCCCTTTGACCCCCTCTCTCTCTCATTGGTTACATTTTCTTTTTCTTTTTCTTTTTTTTCCTGCTCCTCCAATCACCACCCGCCACGTGACAAAGGGAGTGAGGGGGTGACCCCCAAAAGGGGGGCCCAAGCATTATTCTTCATATTATTAGCTAATGGAAATCCAACTCCTTTTCAAAATATTTATATAATATACATGGCAACTAATTAATGAGACAGATGTTTACATGTTATTGTTATTTATCTTTTCTTGGGACAACTTATGAAGTAGTAGCTTACTAGCTTGAGAGACCTTTGCTACTTTGCTAGCTAATGTTAGACATAAGACTTAGACTCAATCATTATTAAGCTAATTAGTTATCTGAGTAAAACACATATTTTTATTAGTTTAAAATTATGTAAATCATAAATTTTGGTGAATCAATACAATTTTTTGTTTTCACATAAGTAAAATTTTTGATGTTGTCTTCGTCGACGCTACCCCAAAGTCGATTGTGGGTGGAGACTTTAGGTTTCTACTATCTTAAGGGGAGTTGAATTAAGGAGGCAAATATTTAATACTTTGTAAAAGATAAGAAAATTAACTCCTGTAAGAGTGTTAATCTAATAACTAATAATTAATTTTGGTAATAGAAAAAAAAGATAGCGAGAGATGTGGAAGAAGCAATTATAGTGTGAGGGTTTGCTTTGCAGTAGTGATGTATTTCTAGTGAGATAAGCAATCTAGCTTTATAGGTACAGGGACTGGCATTGTATTTGAAGTAAGATTTATGATATTAGTAGATTGATATTTTATATTTCAAAAAATAAAAACTCCTAATTCATCATAATTGTGGTGTTCAAGGTTGCATTTGGGAACCTTTAATCCGTCATCCATCCTCCGGATTGGCGGATTGAAAAAAATCAATCCACATCCGTCCTCCAGATTAGCAGATGCAAATTGAGTGTATTGGCGGATTGATACAAATCAGTTTGGCAGTTTAAAGTTTTACAAATTTTGAACATAATATGATAACATGTCAACTTTTTTTTTTTTTTTTTTTTTGGATAACAATCCAACTCAACATGATCACAAGATTATCAAGTAAATTTTCAAAGACCAATAATAAATATATATAAGAAAATAATGCATTATTAAAACTATTTCATTACTTTTTTTTTATTCAAAAACTATTTAATTTGTTTTTTTTTAATAACAAAATTAAGCCTTATATTTGACACACAAAAATACCAAATATCAACATTTTTCATTTGATAAAAGGATTTCTAAATTGAAAATACAACAGAATATCTAAATAAATTGAAAATACAAAGTCTTACACATTATTAGGGGTGCTCACGGTTTGGCGGTTTGGTTTCAACCAAAGAAACCTCAAATCTATCATCCGTCCAAAACTAGGCGGATTGGAAAAAATCAATCCACAACCATCCATTCATCATCACACATCCGTCCAAAATGCGACAGATCGATTTGGTTCAGTCGGTTTGGGTGGATCAGAATATTTACTGAACACCCCTAATCACGTGTTGTAATTGTTGGTGGTGGGAGCAATTATGAAGAATTCAATTAATAAATGTTTTCACTGTAAGTTTATGCTTTTTTATAAAGATCAATTTCTAATATTTAGTCTCCCGCATCCTTATTTCTATTATGGATCTAACGATTATGTTAATTTCTAAAAATTTATTGCATGCTTATGTAATCTAAGTGTACTTTTACAAAATAAATTTCCAATATCTTCAGTCGCGGTTCAATGGTTTAAAATCTATATTTATTAAGTGTATATAATATGGATGACAGAGGCTATTGAGAAAATGTGTATATTTATTCTCAATATAGCCAATAATAAATTTGCATTGTAAGTTTCTTCTTCTTCTAGAGGATGCATATGGTTATAATATTACTTATGTGTTAATGTTTTGTAATTTCCATGATTTTATATTTCAAAAATTCTATAAGGTTTGCTTTAATTTTTAGATTTTATAGTAGTGCATTTTTTCTTGAATCATGTTATACTTATTATATTTTTAGATTATATTTTATTTTATTTTATTTTGTGACTAAGTTTATTTGTTGTAATTTTAAATTATAATTTATTTGATATTTTTATAGTTTATTTGGCCAAAAAATAGAGGTTTTTTAAATTACAATTTGTAATTTTTTTTAAAGAAATAATAAATAAATAAAATAAAAATAAAAAAACTTGTTGAAACCCTTGAATACATATGAACATAAGAGTCTCAAATATTTCGTCTTACTAATAACTTTTGAGGCATTATGAATATTTACACAATTAAAATGTTATATAGATTATCAAAAGCTATTTTGCACCAAATACATCTTATTTTAAGTTAATAATTTAAAATTGTACTTACAATTTATAACTATTATATGGATCGTGCCAAACATTAAACAAAGTTTAAGAAATACATTTAGGTTAGGGCCTAAGTTACATAAGCTTAATAATGATCGTGAACATGGTGCACTAACCTTTGGATAATTTTCCTAAATAAATATTTGCCAAAATTTTGAATGAAAAAATTTTGCTTAAAAATTAGGTTGATGATTAGATTTAGAGCATATTTGATAAAACTTAATTATTGATTTTGTAATGTTAAAAGTGTTAATGAAGTATCAAATTTTTAAATTACATAAATTTATTCATAAATATTAAATGTGAAAAATGCGAGGTGTAATGACTCGGATTCTAATTCGTATTGGATTGGTGTAAATTGGTACCCGTCACCTTAAAACTTGTATGGTTGTCGGACTCTTGACATTGATGGGTTGGCAAGTGAACTCTAAATATTATAATTGAGGATCCTTAGGGGATGTTTGGAACCTTGATTGAAGCCTTAACAAGGTATTTAGGCAAGATTAGATCATAAGCCCCAAATTTGAGTTTTCGTTTTTGACTAACCTTCACTCTTTAGCCCTTTTCTGCTTCCATTTGAATTTTAATGTGTGGTTGGAACCATTAGAAAGCTTGTTTCTGGGGCTTCGATTTGGACACAAGAACAACTTAAAATGAAGTCCGAACGAGAGAGTTTTACCTGTTTGAATTCTTAGTGCCTCTGTTAGTTTTCTTTGGGGTCGACACCCGAGTTCCAAGGGTCGACCTTTCCCTTGCTGTTTTGTCTTGGGTCACATTCTAAAATAAACGGTTGACACCTGAGTTCCAAGGGTCAACCCTTGGTTGCAACAAACATTAATCTTCCAGCTTTTCTTCTTAAGGGTCGACACCTCAGTCCTAAGGGTCGACCCCTGCATGTTATTTCCAAAATTCTTGGGTCCGAATGGGCCCTACTTTTGGGGGTTTTGGACTGCAATAACCTTAGGGCTATTTTCTATTACTATAAATAGACCCAACACCCTTCTCTCTCATGATTTCCTCCTCCTCTTTCCTCTCAAACCGTGAGCCTTTCTTTTCTCTCTAAACCCAACTTTTTTCCCACTTAGATCGCTAGATATACTTATCTAGAAGCATCTTCTCGCCTAGGTCCCTTGAGAAAGGTTGTAGAGAGCGTCAAGGGCTTTCTTTTGATCCAAGGACTTCGAGATTTCATCAACTTTGGGTTTCTCCGAGTTTTCTTTTCATTTCTTTGAGATATGGATACTTTTATCCTAGCATTTCTTTATCTTGAAGAGATTTCATGGCATTGTTGTGACTTATAAGCTAATTTGAGGATCTTGTTCAATTAAACCCATGTTTTACATAAATAAATCATTTTGCTTGACTTTGGCTTGAAATTTCTTAACTTTTTTTTTTAAAAACATATGTATATGTATATGTTGTTAAAACCTATATCTATAATAAAGAAGAAAAATCCCCAAATTTGGTAAAACCCTAACTTTTCAATTTGCTTAGAAAACACTAAATTGAGTGGAATTTCCTTTGATTCATGGAATATTATGAACAATCAAGAGATGAAAGATGTGGATGTTGATATGGTAAAGGAATTGTGACTTGAATGTTATTATTCTTTGAATATTATGTGGTGTTTCATCTATTGTGATGATGGATGCTTGTTGATGGAATTAAAATGTGATGGAATTGTTAATTGTGCATGAGTCCGGGTAAGAGTCGGTTTTGGAAAATGTGGTGTTGTATTGGTACCCGTGCAGGGAGTTTAAAAGGTGCCCAAATGCCCTGTCTAGGCTTATCGCTGGACAAATATGGAAAAAATATTTTTTTGGTGTCTACACAGTCCTGCCGTATAATAGCTGGCAAATGTGGGGGATGGTTTTTGAAACTAAAGCAACTTGTGTTAGACTCTTACATGGAACTCATGGTTTGTTTTCCATTGATGTGATTGTTTAACTGTTGTGTTGTAAAGGTGTGAAATGTAATGGTCCATGCTTAATCGTTATGTATTTACATAGTTAATGAAGATTACATGTGTTCATAACTCCTTATTATGTTTTGTCTCAATGATGCCATAAATTTATTCGAACGATTAAATACTTGGTTAAATGTATTCCTACTAGGCATATAGCTCACCTCTATTCTATTTTTCAGGAAATAATGTTGTACAACTACAGTGGAAACTTGAAGTAAGCAATGTTAGGATTGACAGTTGAGAATATTTTGTTGTAAAGACTTCGAGTTTTGTAATAGGGTTGTTATATAGTGATTCCAGCTTTGACCCGTCTTTTGGGGTAGTTCGGACTCAGGTTGGTGTGGTTTGAAATAGTGAGTTACATCATGTTTCCCTTGTCTTCCCTTTAATTTGGTTATCGAGTTGTGGTTATGTGTTTGAAACAGGTTGGTTGTTTATTTTTCCAAACCTGTGTTGTCCAGAATTTTGGTATTCCGCTCGATCGAGATGTGCAAACTCTCAGTACTTTGCAAGTCTGCAAAAGTACTAGAGGGGTGTTTTTCATGCTTGAGCTGCGTTTCCTACGCTCGAGCGGCCTTCCTTGCGCTCAAGCAGGTTGTTTGTTGTCTGCATAATGTTTGTATTCTGTGCTCGATCGGGCTCTTCTTGCTCTCGAGCAAAACCAAACTTTGTGTCTGATGCTCAAGCGTCAACTTATCTACTCGAGCAGACTGCGCGTATATCAAATCGTGAAAACATCATTTTATATCACTTTTTTAGATCTATTCTTCAAAAATCCCTAAAATGAGACGCTCTCTCTCTAAAACTTACCTTCTCTCTAGATTTCCACCTAGATCTAGTGATCTATCCACCCTACTTCCTTTGATTAAAAGGTAGAGCTTCTCAAGATCTTCATTTTCAACCGATTGAAGTGGGATTTCGACATTTTTGAAGTTCCATCCTTGTTTGGCTCATCTTCTCTCTTGAAGGTGGGGATTTTCTACACTTTGTTATAGGCTTTAACTTGGTTATTTGTGATTGTGTAACAATGGTGGTATTTGGGAGTAATTTAAGCAAACCTATGGTTTGGGTGAAATGTAAAAGAGGGGTTTTTAGTGGAAATGAAATAAATGAACACGGGGTTTGAAAATGAAGTCTTGTGGTGCCAAAATTGGTGATTTTGGTACTTGGGTTGATATTTTGAAAAGGGAGATTTTTGCCCTAATGACTATCATATCTATTTTGTATAAAAAGTTGAAATTGGTGTTGTAAACATGGAATTGAGTGAGTATTGGAATGGATGGTGAAATTGAAAATGAAATGCTTCACATCCTTGGAAATTTTGATTAAATTATCTATCTTTAGATTGTGTATCTATTTAGAAATATCTGTATTGGGCTATCGGTGGAGGATAGCTTTGATTGTTGTAGAAATTGCATGTGGATTAGGTGAATTGAAACTTGTCCATGGTTGATTATCATTGAATATGATCATGTTGTGAATACATTGTATATGTATGATTATTTGGGAAGAGAAAGTGGATGTACTCCATGTGTGATTATGTGTTTCTATACATTGCATATGTATGATTGTTTGGGAGGAGAAAGGAGATGGACTCCATTATAATTAAGTTGGCCGGAGTGTCCTAGATGAAAGTCCCGAATTTTATATATGGGTGCCAATCCCACGGACGAAATATCCATAAAATGGCAAGTTGAAATTATACATGGGTGTCGATCTCGCAGACAAATATCTGTAAAATGGCAATTGGGAGTGTTTGTGTGTTGAATGTGAAATTGTTGAACCATTGAGTTGTAGTCTCATTTGGACTGTTGAAAAATAATAAAGTCAGTTCATGTATTAAAATGTATAGAAGGAAAATGAAACAGAATATAGACTTGATATTTTATGACTATATAAAACGTAAAAGTTTTATCACTAGTACTGTACATGCACATTGCACTTATATTTTTGTTAAATCTCATATACTGTGTTAGATTGTTCCTACTGGGTTGTGTCTCACCCTATTTGGGAAAACCATCTTCAAGTAATGATAGCATGTCTCCACCATGGCAATAGCATTTGAAGGACTTCTTTTGGGAAGCAAGGGCTTCTATGTTTTGTTTCATTTTTTGTATAGCCCGGGGCTTTAATTGTAAGAGCTAGTCTCATTTTTGTTGTAACCAAGCCAAGACTTGGAAAAGTGTAAGCCAATAGGGCATTTATTTATGTTAAACTTCTTTTGTTTCATCAACTGTATGTAATGAAAAGACTGTTTACTCTGATGTATACGGCAATTAATAAATGTTTTGGGTTGCATTTATTATATTTTTGGGGGAGGCACTACAACTTGGTATCAGAGCGTACCGGGTTTGAATACTTTAGGTACGTGGGAAGTGGTTAGTACCACAATAAGTTTGTCTCACTTGCTAGAGACTTAAGTGTGAACGATATGTGCTTATATGATAACATGATTATGTGATTATATGGGTATGAGATTTAGTTCCTAAGATATTGATTGGGTCTACGGGTTCCTGAAAGGCCTAAAGCACTTGATCACTACTATTTCTAATTGGAACTCTAGCAACATCGCGGGACAATCATTATCTAGGAGGGAAATCCATATTTGTTTATGTAATTACGTGCCTATATGGAGTGAATTACTGTTGTCCATCGTATTAGGACGCGAGTGAATTAGGTTCAACATATTTGTAAATGTGCTAATATCTTTCGTTACTTTTATTAGGATGTCAGGACATGGATGTGGTGGTGGTAGATGTGGTAGGCCTAGGAGGCACGAAATGCCTATACCGGATGAAATTTCGGTACAGGAAGAAGGGGTTGGTTAGGCCAATATGGCTGAACCGGTTGGTCAGCAGGCCATGGACGCCTTAGCCCACGAAATAGCCAAAGCATTGAGGGAATCTATGGACATTCTCAAAGCTGAGAATCAAATCCAGGGCCAGGTAGTTGAGGCAGGGCCTTCTTTTCTGAAGAGGGAGTTTTTCCGGTCTAACCCGGATGAGTTTTTAGGAGATCTTAAAGAGCCACTGAAGGCAAATGAGTGGCTTGAACAGATAGTGAAGAGGTTCGATATGCTTGACATCAAGGACGACCAGTTGAGGGTGACCTTGGCATCTTTCCAGCTAAAGGTGAATGCAGGTCAGTGGTGGAAGTATGTGCGTGGGCGCATTTGAGGGACTTGGGAGGCTTTTGTCAACGCCTTCCAGGACAAGTTTTTGCCTCCCACAATTAGGGAGAAATTGAGGGACCAGTTTTACAAGCTGGTGCAGTTGAACACACCTATGGCAGAGTGCGAAACCACCTTTACTAGCTTGTCTAGGTTTTCACTCGAGCTTGTGGTGACAGAAGAGCACCGATGTTTAGAGTTTGAGAAGAGGTTGAAGACCGGGCTCATGTTCAAAGTGGTCGGATCCATGATTAGAGATTATGGGCGCCTTGTGGAGGTGACGGCCCATCTCGAGACTATCATGCAAACAGAAGAGGAGGGGATAAGGGGCTCGAGGATAAGTCAAGATAATCAGGAAGACGGTAAGAGGCAGAGGGGTTCTAACCCTCAACAGTCCCAGGGAATGTAGTTAAGGTCTACCTTTCCAGTGCCAAGTTTGGGTTCTGGGAGAGGTGGTCAGAGGGATGTAACTTGTTTCAAATGTAGTCAGTTGGGCCACAAGTCTCCAGCTTGCCCAAAAAGAGGAGAAGGGCAGTGAACAACTTCGTCCTCGGCTTGCTCTCAGGGCCAGAGTCAGGGTAGAAGGCAGCCGCCTACTTGTTATTAGTGTGGGCAGGCGAGGCACCTAAAGAGATTTTGCCCTCAGTTGGGTGGCAAATCTGGTGCGTCTCGTTCGAGGCAGACTCAGTGTCACCAGTCAGCACAGGCCTAGAGGGCCAATTGGGGAGCCTCTTCGGCTTAATCCATGCAGCAGGCTTATGCTTCGAGGGGTCAACAGGTAGATCAGAGGCCAACAGGGCATGTGTATGTTGTTACTACGCCAAATCTTGTACTGGCTCTATCTATAGTGAGAGGTACCTTTATGTTTTGCAATTCAGTTACTAATATGTTGATTGATACGGGTGCATCCCATTCTTTTATCTCGTCTGCATTTGCATCAATTTTGGGGTTGGAGTTGGCATAATTAACATCTCCTATTTGTGTAGAGTCACCTATTGGTGGTGAGGTTATTCTAAAACAGAGGTGTCGGGGTTGTAACATAGAGGTTGCCAGTTGTCGACTTCCATTTGCATTTGTATTGCTTGACATGTCTAGTTTTGATGTTATGGGTATGGACTGGTTATCATCATACCGGGCTGTTATAGATTGCTACCGTCAGAGGGTTACTGTATGTACCTTGAGCGGTGATTGATTTTATTTCTTGGGAGACTGGGTGGATAGATTCTTATCACTGATATATAATTCGCGTGGACAGAGTGAACTTAGCTGTCTCCTCGCTAGTTTTCTTCGTAGTTAGTGTGATGAAGGCCGAGTTGAGTTGCCAAGGGTGGTTTGTGAGTACCCCGATGTTTTTCCCGAGGACCTTACTAGTTTGCCACCTCACCGAGATATCAAGTTCTCTATTGATTTAGTGTCTGGCAAGGCACCGATTTCTATGGCACCATACCGGTTTGCACCTGCTGAGTTGAGTGAGTTGAAGGTTTAACTCCAAGAGTTGTAGGTTCAACTCCAAGAGTTGTTAGATAAGGGTTTTATCCGGCCTAGTACATTACCTTGGGGAGCACCGGCTCTCTTTGCTAAAAAAAAAGATGGAGCCTTGTGACTTTGTATAGATTACAGGAAGCTGAACCGGGTGACTGTTAAGAACAAGTACCCAATGCCTCGTATAGATGATTTGTTTGATCAGTTAAAGGGGTATTGTTGTTTTTCTAAGGTAAACTTGAGATCGGGTCACCATCAGTTGAGGGTAAGGGAGGAGGATATTTCGAAGACGGCATTCCGTACACGATATGGCCATTACGAGTTCCTAGTGATGCCTATTGGGCTAACCAATGCTCCAGCTATATTTATGGATTTGATAAACCGGATCTTCTGTGAGTTCTTAGATTGTTTCGTGGTCATCTTTCTAGACGGCATTTTGATTTACTCGCCTTCTGAGGAGGAACACAAAGAACACTTGTGAGTGGTACTTGAATTGCTTAGAGCCCATAAGTTGTATGCTAAATTTGGGAAGTGTGAGTTCTGGCTGAAAGAGGTTAAATTCCTAGGTCATGTGGTGTCCGGGGAGGGGGTGACTCTAGATTCATCCAAGATAGAGGCAGTGCAAGACTAGGCATAACCTAAAAATGCCTTTGAGATCCATAGTTTTTTGGGATTGGCCAGGTATTATCGGAGATTTGTGAAAGATTTCTCCAAACTAGCTTCACTTTTAACTAGACTGATGAGGAAGGGAGTCAAATTTGTGTGTGATAAGATTTGTGAGAAGTCGTTCCAGGAACTTAAGGATAGACTTACCACAGCTCCAGTTTTGATTATTCCGAAGAGGGATTTAGGTTATTCTGTTTATTGTGATCCCTCACAGGAAGGTTTGGGTTGTGTTTTGATGCAAGAGAGAAAGGTAGTAGCCTATGGCTCGCGGCAGTTGAAAACACCCAAGAGGAATTACCCTACCCATGATCTAGAGTTAGCAGCGGTGATATTTGCCTTGAAGATTTGGAGGCATTATATGTATGGTGAGAAATTTGAGGTATTTTCTGATCATAAGAGTCTGAAGTATCTGTTTACTTAGAAAGATTTGAATTTGAGGTAAAGAATGTGGATGGAGTTCATAGAGGACTATGACTTTGAGTTGCATTATCATCCTGGGAAGGCCAATGTAGTGGTCGATGCCTTGAGTAGGAAGTCTATTAACAGCATAGCTTGTATTGCCATCTGGAAATGGGAGATACTGGGTACTCTTGGGAAGTTTGACTTGCACATTGGCAAGTCTGTCAAATTTGCAGCTTTGTTTTTAGTAATTGCACAACCTACACTTGTGAACCGAGTGTTAGAAGCGCAAATGGGTGATCTTGAGATAGAAACCCTCGAGGAGAAGATCTTCAGTAGGAAAATAGAGAGGGGCTTAAGCGTGTATGCCGATCAGAGTGTGAGATACCATGATCGTTTGTTCGTGCCGAAGTCTTGCTGAGAGGAAGTACTCCGAGAGTTTCACCATTCACACCTTGCGGTGCATCCGGGAGGCACAAAGATGTATCATGATCTGAGTCGCCAGTTTTGATGGAGAGGTATAAAAAAGGATGTAGTCATGTTTGTATCGAGGTGCCTTACTTGTCAACAAGTGAAGGCCGAGCATCAGAGGCCAGCGGGTTTGTTGTAACCCTTGCCTATAACCAAGTGGAAATAGAAGCATGTCACGATGGATTTTTTTGTGGGCCTTTCGATGACTCAACGGAGTAGTGATCCCATTTGAGTGGTAGTTAACCGGTTAACCAAGTCTGTGCATTTCATACCTATGCACGTGAGTGATTCGGTAGACTATCTTGTTGACTTGTATATCAGGGACATAGTGAGGTTGCACGAGGTCCTTGTGATGATTGTTTCAGATAAAGATTTGCGTTTCATAGCTCGGTTGTAGCAGAGCTTAGTGCCTTTGGCACTAGATTGACCTTTTGTACTACGTATCATCCTTAGACTGACGGGCAGTCTAAGCGTACCATTCAAATCCTTGAGGATATGCTTCGAGGGTGTGCCTTTGATTTTAAAGGGTCGTGGGAGAGGCACTTGCCCTTAGTAGAGTTTGCCTATAACAATAGCTTTCATTCGAGTATTGGCATGGCACCGTTTGAGGCCTTGTATGGTCAACCTTGTAGATCTCCAGTGTATTACGCCGAGGTGGATGATGCACCTTTGTTGGGCCCAGAGTTGGTTCGAGAAACGATGGAGAAGGTAACACTTATTCGTAAGAGGTTGGTTACGGCTCAGAGTCGTCAGAAAAGTTATGCCGACCGTAGGAGGAGACCCTTGTCTTTTTAGGTAGGAGACCATGTGTTTTTGAAAATATCACCTAGGCGGGGTTTTCGGGAAGAATGGGAAGTTATCCCCTCAATTTATTGGCCCTTTTGAGATCCTTGAGCTGATTAGGAAGGTTGCTTATCATTTGGCATTGTCGCCACAACTTTCTGGAGTGCATAACGTGTTTCATATTAGTATGCTTCAGAAGTATGAGCCGGATCCATCACACATGTTAGATTGGACCGACTTGGAGGTAGATGAGGATGCCTCATATAAGGAGAGATTAGTGAGGGTCTTGGATACTCGGGATCAAGTTTTGCGAGGCAAGACGATTCCCTTGGTTAAAGTATTAGGGAAAACCACGGAGTTGTGGAAGCAACTTGGAAGCGTGAATTGAAAGTCCGAAAGAAGTATCTGAACTTATTTATTGATGTTTGAACATGTATTGTATTGCGATTATGATTGGTAGTATGTGAGAACATTGTATTGTTGTTTATATTTTGGAAGCATGAATTTATTATAAACATTGCATATGTTTTGAGAATATGAAATATTGTGTATTGTATCACTTTTGGAGGCATTGCATATGCTAGGTAAATTTTGAAAATGTGGATTTAATTTAACATTGTAAATGTTTTGGGAAATGGTACATTTCATTTTAATATGGGGTTTGTGTATCGAGTCGATGTGAATGGATGACCGGAGGATGGGTCATGGTATTGAATTTGTGAGAATAACATTGTTATGAATGATCTGATGTTGTTTTTGAACTTGATTTGTAATTTTAGGGACGAAATTCTTTACGGGGGAGGTTATAGCGATTCTGGTTTTGACCCGTCTCTTGAAATAGTTCGGACTCGGGTTGGTGTGGTTTCGAATAGTGATTCATATCGTGTTTCCCTTGTCTCTCCATTATTTTGGTTATCGGGTTGTGGTTGTGTGTTTGAAACAAGTTGGTTGCTTGTTTTTCCAAACCTATGTTTTTCATACTCGAGCTGCGTTTCCTACGCTCGAGTGGGTGGACGCTCGAGCCTTCCTTGCGCTCGAGTGGGTTGTTTGTTGTCTGCATAATGTTTGTATTCTACGCTCAAGCGGAACCAAACTTTGTGTCTAACGCTCGAGCGTCAACTTCTCCGCTCAAGCGGACTACGCGTATATCAGATTGCGAAAACATCATTTTATATCACCTTTTCAAATCTATTCTTCAAAAAGCCCTAAAGTGAGGCCCTCTCTTTCTAAAACTTACCTTCTCTCTAGATTTCCACCTAAATCCAGTGATCTATCCACCCTACTTTCTTTGATTAAAAGGTAGAGCTTCTCAAGATCTTTATTTTGAACTGATTGAAGTTGGACTTTGACATTTTTGAAGTTCTATCCTTGCTTGGCTCATCTTCTCTTTTTGAGGTAGGGATTTTCTACACTTTGTTATAGGCTTTAACTTAGTTATTTGTGATTGTGTAACAATGGTTGCATTTGGGAGTAATTTGAGCAAACCTAGGGTTTGGATGAAGTGTAAAAGAGGGGCTTTTGGTGGAAATGAAATAAATGAACATGGGGTTTGAAAATGAAGTCTTGTGGTGCCAAAATGGGTGATTTTGGTACTTGGGTTGATTTTTTTGAAAAGGGAGATTTTTGCCCTAAAATGACTATCATATCTATTTTGTTTAAATAGTTGAAATTGGTGTTGCAAACATGGAATTGAGTGAGTATTGGAATGGATAGTGAAATTGAAAATGAAATGCTTCACATCCTTGGAAATTTGATTAAATTATCTATCTTTACATTGTATTTCTATTTAGAAATATCTGTATTGGGCTATCGGTGGAGAATAGCTGTGATTGTTGTAAAAATTGCATGTGGATTAGGTGAATTGAAACTTGTCCATGGTTGATTATCACTGAATATGATCAAGTTGTGAATACATTGTATATGCATGGTTATTTGGGAGGAGAAAGGGGATGTGCTCTATGTGTGATTATGTGTTTCTATACATTGCATATGTATGATTGTTTGGGAGGAGAAAGGGGATGGACTCCATTATAACTAAGCTGGCAGGAGTGTCCTAGATGAAAGTCCCGAAATTTGTACATGGGTGCCGATTCCGCGAACGAAATATCCGAAAAATGGCAAGCTGAAATTATACATGGGTGTCAATCCCATAACGAAATATTCGTAAAATGGCAATTAGGAGTGTTTGTGTGTTAAATGTGAAATTGTTGAACCATTGAATTGTAGTCTCATTTGGACTATGGAAAAATAATGAAGTTGGCTCATGTATTGAAATGTATAGAAGGGAAATGAAACGGAATATGGACTTGATATTTTATGACTATATAAAACGTGAATGTTTTATCGCTAGTACTGTACATACACATTGCACTTATATCTTTGTTAAACCTGATATACTGTATTAGATTGTTCCTCACTACAAGAAAAAACACTTTTGGCGACCACCTATTTTTTTTGGTCGCAAATAGTCCACTTTCTGCGACCAAAATTTAACTTTTGGCGACCACAATTTTTTAGTCGCGGAAAATCACCTTTTGGCGACCAAAAAAAAAGTTGGTAGCGAAAAGTATACCTATTGGCGACCAAAGGCTTTTTTGGTCGCGGAAGATCACCTTTTGGCGACCAAAAAAAAAGTTGGTCACAGAAAGTATACCCTTTGGCGACCAAAAAAAAAAAAATTTGGTCGCGAAAAGTATACTATTGCGACCAAAGGCTTTTTTGGTCGCGGAAGATTACCCTTTGGCGACCAAAAAAAAAAAATTGGTCGCGGAAAGTATACTATTGGTGACAAAAGGCTTTTTCGGTCGCAGAAGATCACCTTTTAGCGACCAAAAAAAAAGTTGGTCGCGGAAAGTATACTATTGGCGACCAAAGGCTTTTTTGGTCGCGGAAGATTACCCTTTGGCGACCAAAAAAAAAAAGTTGGTAGCGAAAAGTTATGGCGGGATAAATTTTAAAAAAATGATACTACTGTAATTACATACTATTTTTCTGTTTAGGCATTAAAAGTTTTATAAAATAATATATAACCCAATTTTTAAGGGTTATATATATTTTTTGCCAAATATAAACAAGAAGCATGTTATTGGCAGAGTGGATTGGGTGCATGGTGACTCTTTGGTCAGGAGTTCAAGTCCCAGGCAGCACAAAAGAATTATTTTTTTTGGGTCAAGGCGTTGACTTTTGGCGACCAACTTATCTTTGGTCGCTAAAAGTTTACTTTTGGCTAATATGAATTGGACTTTCCGCGATCAAAAAAGTTGGTCGCGAATGGTCACTTTTAGCGACCAAAGGCTTTTTTGGTCGCAGAAAACTATCTATGACGAGGCTTTAGCGACCAACTCGCGACCAACATATTTTGGTCGCAAAAAGGTTTTAGCGACCAAATATGGTACTTTTCGCGACCAAAATGTTGGTCACGGAAAGTGTTTTTTCTTGTAGTGCCTACTGGACTGTGGCTCACCCTATTTGAGAAAACCATTTTCAGGTAATGATGGTATGCCTCCACCAAGGCAACAGCATTGGTGGTACTTCTTTTGGAAAGCGAGGGCTTCTATGTTTTGTTTCATTTCTTGTATAGCCTACGGCTTTAATTGTAAGAGCTAGTCTCATTTTTGTTGTATCCAAGCCAAGACTTGGAAACGTGTAAGCCAATAAGGCGTTTATTTATGTTAAACTTGTTTTTGTATTATCAACTGTATGTAATGAAAAGACTATTTACCCTGATGTATGCGGTAATTAATAAATGTTTTGGGTTGCATTTATCGTATTTTTTTTGGGGGGGGGGGGGCGTTACATGTTAGACTTATCTTGTTGTTGTCTTGTACACCCATGGGGTTCTTCTATTGTAATTGTTATCTTGTTTGTGGAACTCGGAGTTGGGTACCAGGCTTTAAGGACATGTAAATGTGGAAGTTGTAAATTTTAATATTCTTAGTTCAATAAAAAGGATGGCTTTAGGGTGTGTTGTTATATTAGTTGCGATGGATTCATGTATGAAATAGTAGGGCGTTACACTTGGAGTATTTGAAAATATTAAATTTATTCATAAATATTAAATTTTCAAATGCTAAAAAAACTATTTGATTAACTATCGAATTTTTTTAATAAGAATAGTTTATTAATAAGGTTATTTCATACATATTTATAGTGTATCATGTCCGTTTTTTTTTTAAAGCTTATGATTGACACTTAAAAATTTATAAAATCCTTATTTGAAATATGGATTATGCACAAATCTATTAACAAATGAGAAAAACAATTATAAAATTACGTATAGTACATACATTACATTTTATTTGAATTATGCTAACTATAAGTCAAGTAGTCATTCTAGTTCAACCTGCCCATTGTATAAATATAGAAGTTTAGGTACTAGCCATTAAAATGGTTTAACACATCTTCAATCAAATACACAATGAAAAAAACTTAGACCTATGGGTTAGAGTTAAGTTGTTTTATATACATATTCAGTTTAATTTATTTGTTTAGTATATTAGTTCTAAATTTTTTTTAATATAAAACAATTAAAAATATAAAAAAATCAAAAATTAAAAATGATCTAGAGGTGATCAAATTAAGAAAATGACTTTAAGGTTTGCAAAATGTTCAATTGGCCTAACCTCTAAAAAAAATTAGTAAATATAATTAATTAATATTTACTGAAATTATTTTAAAGGTTATACCTAGCAACGTGTAGGATCGAATTGAAGATTGGAGTCATTGATTTAATTTTGATTGATTGAATTCTACAAAATAGATAAGGTAGTTGATTTTACATAATATATATGAGATAATTGGTAAATTGAAAAACTAAAATTATGAAGTTCACCAAGACGAAATATATTTATATTTTATCGTAAATATAATTATTATATGGAAACTAATTAATGTTGAAAAAATTTTCTTTTAACACAAAGCTTTTGCTATAATTTAATTTTAAAAATAATTTTTAATTATTTATTTCAACCACAGGGTATTATGTTAGTATATTTAGATGGGAAAAAACTATAATTCTTATAAATAAATAGCAATTACCAAGTAACATAGAACAACACAAAGATTAAACAGAGCTAGAACACTCAAGAGCCATAAAATATATACATATATATATAAAGATAATTTTTAATTTTTAACTCATTTTGAATTACATCATTTTTTATATTTTTTATATATAAAAAAATCAAAAAAATCAAAAATTAACTATTAATCAACCTGTCAAATCACCCGACAACACCAACTTTCAAAGCTATTAAGGCTGGAAGGGAGGGAAACCTTCTCGCATTAAAAACAAGAAAAATATCCTCAACCTATCTCCACGCGAGCTTCTGAAGCAGTTAAGGGTGTGTTTGATTGAACGGACTGGAAAAGGGGGATTAGAATCCATCGGACTTGAGTCCTGGGACTGTGAATCCCCCGGACTATTTGGTCGGATTGGATATGTATCCTGTGTTTGTTTTTTCATGGGATTAGATATCTGGATAGGACTATTTTCAGTGAATCCAATGTTTGGTTAGACGGACTGGATAGGATAAATGAACAAAAGACTATTTTGCCCTTTTTCAATTGTTTACTAAGTAATAGTAATATTAAACATATCTTTAATATTTTAATTATTTTTAATTAAATAAATTTGTTTTTTTAAATTAAATAAATAAATAAATAAAATATCAATAAAATTTGTTTTAAATCATTACTGTATAACAAATCATTATTTTTTTTTACATACAAAACTTTACTGTGTTTGTTTATTTACACAATTAAATAAATTTATTTTTTTACACAATTAAATAAATAAATAACCACTAAATTTGTTTATATTATTTTTTAATTAAAATTTTAAATAAAACACCTATTACAATTTAAATAATGAAATTAAATAAATTATAAACAAAATTTTAAAATAAAATATCTATAAAAAATTATTTTAAAAAATTAAATAAATAAAACATCAATAAAAAGTTAAATAAAATTATTTTATTTTTAAATTGAGACATTTAAATTTTATTGAATTTTATTAAATATAATACATAATTAAATAGTAGAGGGTCAAAATGGTCATTTTCGCATCTAATCCCAACAGTGGATAGTCCCCCACTTTCTGTCCCACCCCCCTCCCAGGACACAATAGTCCCCCATATGGGGGACATGGAGTCCGGCCGGACATGGAGTCCGGCGGACTAAAAAAAAATCAAACGGCGGATAAGAAGCACTATTTGGATTACAATCCAAATAGTGGATAGTTCCCCCCCCCCATAGTCCCCCCAATCAAACAAGAGGATAAACTAGGGTGGACTATTGGCACCCTAATAATGCCCCCCCTGCTATCTCTATTCCTAGACCTTCCTAGACCTTATCAACCAGACTGTTTTCATGCAAGTATATCCTTTTCGGATCTCCTGTTCTATTGCTAATATGTTGCCACAGGATTAGCCCTTGTTAGGGGACCTATTCCTATACGAAAAATAATGCAGACTATTAATTAATAGTTGTACTAGGGATGTGACAGTGGATTCCACCTACTGTCACATGTATTTTGTGTCTTAATTTTTATTTTTTTTACTTGTTACATTATTAATAATAGTTTTAGTAATAAAAATTTAATGATATGTAACATTTTTGATTCCTATACCTTATCAACCTGACTGTGTTCATGCAAGTATATCCTTTTCGGCTTGGATCCCCTGTCCCATTGCTAGTATGTTCCCACGTCATCATGTGTGAAAGTAATTATCTCTACTTGCACTATAGGATTAGCCCTTGTTAGGGGAAATCCCCTAAACCTAGCCTTCGAAAGTTATCTCTATGCTTAGGCCTAGTTTGGGAAGATTAAATAAGTGCACTTTTTGACTTTTTATGAAATATGGGTTGAGTTTGAAGTGATGTGTTAGAGAGATGATGTGATTTAAATAAGATGATGTGACTTAAATAGGATAGTGACTTTTTGACTTTTTATCTTTTTTGACTCATGCCAAACTTAGCCTAACCGTTGAAGGCACGGTGAAGGTAAAATAAGAAAATTATCAACTGCCGATTTGGTAAAGAGAGTTTGATCGTCTTTGACACAATGATCTTGTTCAATATTTGCAACAAATATTTAACATTGCCGGGCTACCGAAATGCCCATCGCTTGACTGAAACTCATATTTTTCCAGTATTTAGAATTTTTTTTTTCTTTTCTTTTTACCAGATCTTCACTATCTATATTTTGTCTCCAAATCATGGAAACAATGGAACAAAATGATGATTTAGTGGAAGAGAAATTGTATTGAACCTTTGTGTTGGTAATAGATTTGAAGATTTTTTTTTTTTTTTTTAATTATACTGGAGAAGATGAATCTATAAAGAATAAGGATGAAGGAACCAAGAACGGGAAAAAACTAGAAAAAAAATTGATTTTAAGTAATAAAATAATAATGAACAACTATTATGGAATGGTTCATATTCACGTCGTTTTCGCTTGTTTTCCTAGAACCTGCAAAATGGCATATTCATCGGCAGTGGCGGGGTTGCTGGTGGTGGCACAGTCGAACCAGATCACTGTGCAACTTAGACCAGTACAAAACTCAGAAATAAGAATCCTGTGGTGTAAGTAAGTACAGAGATTTATTTTTACAGCAACCCCGCCAAGCAAGCAGGTTTATTCCATGGCAGTTGTCCGCGACCGCCGTCACCTTAATCTCAAACTCCCTTAGACAATCGCCCACGCTTCCCCTTACCCCCCCCCACCAGCACCTCAAACTTCCCACTCCTCCCCCTTCTCAATCACTGCTGTCGATCTTGAAAAACTCTAGGCCCTTGACCATGCCAACGGCGGCATACTTGACAAGGGCCGCCACAAGTAGACCTTCGCCCTCTACGCTGTCCACGCCGCCATTGATGAACATGTCGCTGCAACTGACATCTCTATGAATAATACAAAGACACAGACACAGACACAGAGAGAGAGAGAGAGGTGACAGAGACACAGAGAGAGAGGGGGGGACCATTGAATCAGAGGAGAGAGGGAGATGAGAAAAAGAAGGTGATCATGGGTAACATTTAAACTTAGCGGAGGCGTTTTCAACTCTTCAGTTTTCTCTTTAATGTTTCAGATCCATTCTTTCCAATTTTTTATTTTATTTTATTTATTTATTCATTTATTTTGATATGTCTTTCCTTTTTCACCTTCTTTAATATTTTTCAGTCTTCTTTTTCCTACTCATGAAATACAAAGCTTTGAACCTTATATATATATATATATATATATGTGTGTGTGTGTAAGTATATATTGCGCACATAGTGAATGTTAAAGTTATAAAATAACATTTAAGAGAGAAATATAGAGAATAGATCAAGGATGAGAAGGGTAATGGTGGGATCACAGTTATATCTTTTTCACAGCTATATTTGTGTATATATATATACATATATGTATATATTATAACACAGTAATATTCAAATGTTGCATATAAAAAGCAAGAGAGAGTTAACTGTTAGAGAGATTGAAGAAAAAAAAACAAGAAAAAAAGAAGGATAAATAAATTACACTAATATTTATTTTTTTAAATTTTGATTCTTGTGCTATTTAGTCTCTATAATTTTAATTAGTTTAATTTTGATGTTAAATTTTTTATTTTGTTTCAATTTGATCTAATTAATTATAATTATTAATATTTTTTATTGAAAAATAAACACATAAGCAGTATATATGTATTAGGCTTTTATTAGTAAAATTATAAATTTATTAAATTTTGTAAGTTAATCTCAACTAACCCAATTATTGTTTTTTTTTTAATTCTAATCGTCGTTATCAATTATATCAAATAGACATAAATTTTAAAATTAATGATCGAAATTAAACTAATTAAAAATACAAGGACCAAAATAATATAAAGAGTAAAAGATAAGAATTATCAATGCAATTTATTAAAATAAAAATAGTGAGATCATCTCAGAGAGAAAGAGTGGAAGAAAAATGAGAAATTATTATAAAGTGTAAGGGGTTGTTTGGAGATGATCTAAGTAAATGTACTTATTAATAAGTATATTTATTTGGATCATATCACCTCTATATTTTTATATACATTTTTTTATAAAAAGTTAAAAACTACATTAAATAAACAAATCCTAAACAACTCCCAAATTCAAAAAAAAAAATATTTTACATTAATGAAAATTTTTGTAATATTAATTATTAATATTTTTAATATATTTTAAATTTTCACATACTTTTTAGGGTAGTACCAGTGTAATTCAAAAAAAAAAAAAGAAGTCAAACATAGAAAGTGGGAAACGAAGAGAGTGAAATGGAAAGAAGCACTAAGGTCATGTTTATTTGGCCTTTTAAGGGAGGATTAGACTAATAGTATGCAAAACTCATCTAATATAGGTGTTTAGTTTAGAAAATGAGATAGGGAATTAAATATTTTCTTAGACTAGTAATCTTCTCATGTGGTAAAACTAACAAAGTCATGGGAGAGTTGGGATTAGAAATTGAATGAGGGGATTAGTAAAATTTTAAATAATTTTTAAGCAAAAATTATATTTTTTATAATAAAAAATAATTATAATATTAAAAAAATACTAAAATTTTTTAAAAAATAATTTTATATAATAACACTATCTAGCGTATTATTAAGCCGATAGTGTACAAACAAACATTTTTTATTCTATATGCTCAACCTAATGCCAGAACACTAATAATCTTCACACTCAATTTTACAAACTTTTAATCCCTCAATCCTATGAGCGAAAGAAACAAACGTGGCCTAAACTCTGTTAAAATGCAATGTTTTGAACGTGGTATACCTCTGCCACGTGGCTGGTCAACCCATCAAAAGCACCAACAGCACTACTGTTGACTGCAGCAAAACCAAACTCACCTAGTTATATTTCATTATTAAAGAGTATTATTGGAATTAACCATTTAGCTATGAATTATTCTAATTGAATGCAAATTTTATCTGTGTGAGGACATTAGCTAAGAATATGAAGTTATAGCTTGCAGAGAGCTCAGGTTACATAGGTATATTTCATTATCAAGGAATATTATTTGAATTCACTACTTAGTTATAAATTATTCTATAAATGCATACTTGATGTGAGCATGGTAAATTTGGTTAGTATTAGGAGTGCTTGCAGTTCGGTTGCGATTGGAAAACTTCTAATCCCCCATCCGTCTGCCGAATTGAGGGATTGAAAAAAAATCAATCTATATCTATCCGCGCGGATTGGCGGATGCAAATTGAGCGGATTGACAGATGGATGTAAATCGATTTAGCGGTTTAAATTTTTACAAATTTTGAACATAATACAACAACTTGTCAACATTTTTTTTTTTTGAATAACATTCCAACTCAACATAATAAAAAGATTATCAGGTAAATTGTCAAATACTAATAATAAATAGATATAAGAAAACCATGTATTATCAAAACTATTTCATTACTTTTTTTTATTTAAAAACTATTTAATTTGATTTTTTTTAAATGACAAAATTAAGTCTTATATTTTTCATACAAAAATACCCAATATCAACACTTGCAATTTGATAAAGGGATTTCCAAATTGAAAACACAACAAAATATCTAAACTCTTTTTCAACTGAAAACACAAAACAACTCAACTAGTCCCTGAGAATTGACACCTGGTCTTAACCGTTGTTCTACATAGTAGTTGTTAGTACTTGGTTTTAAATATAATATTTTGGTATACACACGATCATATCAATTTTTGGCGCTGTTGCCGAGGACTAAAGGTAAGTTGTTCGATTCAGAGGTAATTCTTGTTGTAATTCATTTTTTTTTAAAATTTTTTGTATATATTCTTTTTTTATTTTTTCTTGTGCCGGTGTTACTAAGTTTTTTTTTTCTCTCTTCTTGTTTGCAAATTGTCTTATGCAGGTGAACTAAAAAAAAATTAAAAAAAAAACATAAAAATAAAAAAGTTATACCTTGACATTGGAAAATTATCATTACCTGTGTTGGACAAATGATATTTGGACTACTGTAAAGGAATAATTTTATTATTATTATTATTATTATTATTATTATTATTATTATTATTATTATTATTATTATTATTATTGTGTCTTTTTTTTAATCGCATTTTCTTTATTGTAATTTACTTACCACAATTTAATTTTCCTTAAATGGTAGTTTACGACTCCCAACATGTTGTACATTTTTTTTTTTTGGGTACTAATTTACAATGTTTTCTTTTGCTTTAAAAAAAATAAAATAAAATTGAAAATGGCTTACTTTGGAAATGATTTTTTTCTGGTCCTCATTTTTCATTTAATGAAGATCAAGGGATATTGGTGTCGACTTATTTTAAATGGAAAGAATTACAACCTCCCTCCGAACTCATTCTTCTCAAATGCCAAATTGTAAATTTTTATCAAGAAGAGAATGAGTTATTTTATCAATGTTGGGAACGATACAAGAGCTATCTAACCGCTTGTCCACAACATGTGTACACAATGACTCAACTCATTGCTTTATTTCATGATGGGTTGAATTCTCCTACGCAACATTTTGCAGGCACAATGTGGACAAGTGACCATTTTGAAATGTTCCCTAAAGAGGTATGGATTTCTTTTGATCAACTTGTTCAAAATTTTCATACGAGTGCTCGCTATGAGATTTTTGAAAAAGAGTTGCCAATTGAACCTAATGCAGCCACATCACCTTTATCCATTGATTAAACACTTTATATGGAGTTAGAATTTTTGTCACTTAAACCTATCGTTACAACCATAGATTTGATAGAAACTCTCTCCACAGACACACGAACTTTCATCTGGACCAAACTAAAGGAGATTTACCAATTGAGAAGTGTAGTGATGTGACAGATCAACTTGGGTTGGATTTTATTTTTGGCTTTGATTTTACTGTGACCACCCATGAGATTTCTTTACACACTGTACTTTTCACCACATATTTCTCCATTTTGATAATCATTTTCCTCGAAGTCATGTAAAACCTAGTCCAAAATTGTTGAACGGGTCAAATAATTTATGCTGGGATGACCCATATCTCATAAATCAAAAGAAGCGGAAAAAGTGGAGTTGCTGCACCTAGATAAAATAGATTAGTGTATTTTGTTTTGTTTTATTTTATGTGTTTTCAGTATTTTGTCAAGACAAGACAAACGAGGACACATTTGAAAGGAACCGCTATGTAAGACCAAAGAAATTTGGTCTAAGACGGGTTATAAAGGAGGATAACATTTTTAGCCCTAAAACATATTAGAATCTGACGATACAAGACCAATTTTTATTTGTTGTGTTTTCCTTCCATTCACTATTCTTGTCAGTCCTTTGTGGTATGTGCCATTGGAGACAATATCATTTAAGTTGAGGGAAAAGGGTTTATTGCGTGTTTTTTTTAGTTGTGTTTTGATATATATATATATACATATATGTGTGTGCTGTTTGGTTTTCAAAAAAATAAATTAAATTAAAAAAATTTGTGTTTGTGTGCGTGGTGTTACAAAAAAAAAAAAAAAAAGTTTTGCAATTAATTGTTAATTTTGTTATCTTAGCAATTTAATTATATCTTAGTTTACTATACTATTTTTTAATTAAAAATAATTTCCTGTCTCGTATTCGAATAATCTGCACATGCACATAGTCGCTTAAATATTCTTTGATTATGTTTTGAATTTAGACTTGAAATCTTGATGACTAATGTGGAGACATTATAACCCGTCTGAGGTTTTGAGCCTATCATTTTTTTGGAAGGTTATTAAATTTACTCTGCGTAAATTACACTTTGCACCCCTACACTTTACACAAAATCTCACTTTAGTCCATACACATCAAATTATGGCACATAACTCGCTGCACTTTTGGTTAAGTGTCACATTGGCCATTCTGTTAATAGTGAGGCTAACAGAAGTTATCCTTTAGGGAGCTAAGTGTCACAATTTTGTTGTGTAGGGACTAAAGTGAAATTTTGTGTAAAGTGCAGGGGTGCAAAGTGTAATTTATCCTCACATGTTTTTCAAGTGACTAACCTCTGTTAACAATGAGGCTAGCAGAAGGGCCAAAGTGACACTTGACCAAAAGTGCAGGGGGTTAAGTGTCACAATTTGATGTGTAGGGGCCAAAGTGGGATTTGATGTAAAGTGCAGGGGTGCAAAGTGTAATTTACGTATTTACTCTTAACTATTCATTTGGAAGCGCACTATTTCGTTGTTCAGTCTCATATTTTTCATTTTGGTTGAATGTTGAGAAATCATGTTGCATTTACACCTAAAAATCATGAAAGTTGAAAATTTGTGCCCAATTCTGGGTAATGATTTAGGCTATTTTTGTATTATTTGAGTTTTAACATTTCTTTCTCTGCACTCAAAAATCCTTAGAAACCAATTTGAGTCAACATGCCAAACCTTTCATTCAATAAACCCCTAACTGGTCACTATCTTCAGGAGCAAAAGAATGGAGGAATTGATAAGGAAAAGAATAGAGAAGAAACCAAGAAAAATAAATTAAAAAAAAAAAGCAAGATTATGGAAGGGAGTCTGCTTTAGTACATATTGTTGAAGAAAGAGAATGTCAAAAACATGAAATAATAATTTTAACTATTCCCTTACACTCAAAAAAGTGATACTGATTCTTACTTATTCTCTTACATATCCCTAACCCTGTTTGACTAACCCAATAAAGGTCCTATTTGATCCCAAATTTTATTTTTTTATTTATTAATTTGTTTTTCTCGAGAACTAGCAAAATGTAAGTTTGGGGTATGATTGGAACCTAAATGTTACATATTTAGTCCACTAAAATACATTTTATTAGTCCATTTATTTTTACTAATTTAGAATTTTTTTCTGTTTTATATATTGTGAGTGTTTGCATATAAATTAATGTAAATAATATATTTTAGATATTTTCTATACTATATTATATTAATTATAAAATAAATTAAAAAGAAAAAAAAATCAAAAGAGGGTGCCGGCAACAGTGGCCCTGAATTGATATTTATATTATTATTATATTATTAATCCCTTTATTTTTACTATTTTATAAATTTATATATTTTTATGTATTTTTATATATTTTGAGTGTTTGTATATAAATTAATGTAAATAATATATTTTAGATATTTTATATATTATATTATAGTATATTTATTATAAAAATAAATTTAAAAAAAAAAAAATCAAAAGAGGGTGTCGGCAACAGCAGCCCTCAATTGATATATAATATATATATATATATATTATATTATTGTTGCTGCTGTTGTTTTTTTTTTTTTTTTGCGGCCATTATTATTGTTGTTTGGTTGTGTAGGCTTTTGCCTATAAAAGGCCGGCGAGAGGCAGCAGAGGAGGGGATCTCAGGGCAAGAGAGCAGAGGACTTTGGCCCAAAGCAGAGAGGAGAGAAGAAAGAAAGAAAGGGAAAGTGGGAGAGTGTATATATATTCTATTATTGTTGTTGTTGTTTTTTTTTTTTTTTTTTTTTTGCGGCCATTATTATTGTTGTTTGGTTGTGTAGGCTTTTGCCTATAAAAGGCCGGCGAGAGGCAGCAGAGGAGGGGATCTCAGAGCAAGAGAGCAGAGGACTTTGGCCCAAAGCAGAGAGGAGAGAAGAAAGAAAGAAAGGGAAAGTGGGAGAGTGTAATTGGCCTATATTTAGAGTGGGATAGTTATATGAGTGTCAGAAATTAATATTTTTTATTTAGGGTAGAGATGGAATATTGGCCAAATAATTGGGATAAGTGGTATTTAGTATTTTTAGTTTTGATTTGATTTAGATAAATTATACAATTTTTAGATATTTTTGTACAATAAATGTTTTATATAATTATTTTCACTACTGTATATTAAAATTGTTAGACGACTCATACTTAGTACAGGTCGTGCATCAACCTTAATTTAGTTTAGTCTAGTGGTGATGATCTATGCTAAGCGGAGATGATTCGTAACTTTCTGGTTTTATTATACAAATCCTCTTGACGATGTATTTTTTATCAATTTACATCATTTTATCCAAATTAATGATTTTTTACAAACTAATACAATAACCCCTGATTATAAGGTTAGTGGTGGATTCAAAACCCTGAGAAATTTCTTATTTTGATTTATATATTTTTTGTGTTATTAATTTTAGTTTTATTATTTTCAAAATCAATTTTCTTAAATTACTGTAATTATTATTTTTGTATCAAAACAACTCGACTAGTCCTTGTGGATCGACACCTGATTTTAACTGCAATTATACGGAGTAGTTGTTAGCACTTAGTTTTAAATATAATATTTTAGTGTGCTAACGATCATATCAAATAGTATGAGAGTTTTGAATTTCATAGAATTTTTCTCATTAAAACTCCCCTTTGCTTATATAATATGGGTGTGTTTGATTGGGGGAATAAGGGGAGGGGGGATTATTCACTATTGAGATTGTAATCCGGGGGAGGCTCTTTATCCAGCGTTTGTTTTTTTCTTTAGTCCACCGGACATGGAGTCCAGTCGGACTCCTTATCCTCCATATAGGGGACTATTGTATCCTGGAGGGCTATGGGACAATTTTCGGGGGACTATCCACTGTTGGGATTAGGTGATGAAATGATCATTTTGACCCTTTACTATTTAATTATGTATTATATTTAGTAAAATTTAATAAAATTTAAATGTCTCAATTTAAAAATAAAATAATTTTTTTTTAACTTTTTATTGTTGTTTTATTTATTTAATTTTTTAAAATAGATTTTTATAGATATATTATTGATGTTTTATTTTAAAATTTTGTTTATAATTTATTTAATTTCATTATTTAAATTTTAATAGATGTTTTATTTAATTTCATTATTTAAATATTATTATTTTTAAAAATAAATTTATCTAAAATTTTAATTAAAAAAATAACATATATTTTTATTGATATTTTATTTATTTAATTAAAAAATAAATTTATTTAATTGTGTAAGAAATAAAATAAAATAAAATTTTATTTAATCTAGCTAAAAAATTAAAAATATTAAAGATATGTTTAATATTGCTATTACTTAATAAATAATTAAAAAAGAGTAAAATAGTCCTTCATTCATTTATCTTATTCAGTCCGTCCAACCAAACGTTGGATTCACTAAAAATAATCATATCTAGACATTTAACCTCATGAAAAAACAAGCACAAGATACATATCCAATCCAACCAAATAGTCCAGGGGATTTAGGCTCTCAGGGCTCAAGTCCAAAAGATTCTAATCCCCTTTTTTCTAATCAAGCACACCCTATATAGATAGATGATGTGGTATTAAGATTAGATCCCATAAGATGGAATATTTGACAAATCAAAATTTGATACTGGTTAGACACATCATTAGGGTGGATTTTAGGGTAAAAATTTATTATTGGGTACTCTTGGAACATGACTACATGGTACTCTATAATATTATGATTGATGAAGAAAGTGTGATATTATGATTTTGTATTAGGTGATTAAACAACATGAAAGAACATAATAAATGATAATTGATTAAAAAAATATAAACACGTAATATTTTAGAAATATGTAATAATTTTTCGATAAATTAAGTGCGAAATTTTTTTATTTTTATTTTTTTGGGATCAATACTACTCAATGCCATATTCTCTCTCCCCAATATGATCTGTGATGAAAAATTTTGTATATCAATAACTATTTGATTGTAGTAAGATATGTATATATATTTTTTGTAACAATGATCTAGAGCTCTAAAAGTAGAGCTCTAAAAAGAGCTCTACTAAGCTGGCAAGTCCAAAAAAAAAAATAAAAAAATTTCAAGCTAAAACATCACACCAAGCTAGACCCCACACTTCTCCATGTCATTAGTGTATGCTTTAGAGCACTTCTCCTAAAACTCTCAAGCATTTTTCTATTTTGTGTGTGTGTATTTTTGTTTAAATGCCACATTCTCTCTCCCCAATATGATCTCTGATGAAAAATTTAGGGCTTTCACCCGCCTACTCTAGCCCATTATCTACCTAATTTTCCTTCTTTCTCAGTCTACCATTGAAAGCAACTCAAATAAGAGAATAGTGTATATAATTAACCATTTGATTACAGTAGAGCTTGTTTTGTTTTGTTTTATTTCTTGTGTTTTTTTTGGTTTAAACTGAGGTTGTTATCAAGTTAGATTTCGATAGTTTTTGAAGAATAATATGTTATTTAAACTAAAAAAATTAGATTATTTTTTAAATTAAATTATTTAAATCATATCATGTTCTCATATTTTTTTTAAATCATTCATAAATCATCTTATTTATACATTATTAACTCGAAAAAATGAACTCGTATATATATATATATATATATATATATATTTAAGTAAAGTGAAGAAAATTTCATGCAAATGATCATGAAAGATTCTTCATCGTTAGATTACACATATAAGAAAACACCACACACTAATCAAGGGATGAAAAATCTTTATGAAACATTTCATGATATTTTTTTCATGACCCCTAGTATTATTTAAAAATATATAAAGTTATATAATAATGCTAGGTATCATGAAAGAAATATCATGAAAAGTCTTCATCAAGATTCTCTACCCTTGGATTAGTTTATAGTGTTTGTAGTGTTTTATTGTATGTTATGTAATCCCCCTTAGATTAATTTCATAAAACTTTTCATAATAATTATTTCAGGATGTTTAGCATTATATAATTATTAATATTTATTAAGTTTTTAATAATTTATAATTATTTGTTTCAAACCCACTTATTTGATATTTCCCTTATTAAATACAACCCAAACATTCCATTTTTGAAATCATAATCAGTGTGTTTACTTTGAGTTTTTTAGATTAAGTTTTTTGAGAATTAACTTTTTTGGTTTTCATATTTTTTTGTTTTTAGTGAATATTTTTTAAACTTTAAACATTTTTTTTTACTTTTTTAGATATACCTTACTTAGATGTATCTAAAAAGTAAAAAATTTATGAAAAAATATTTTAAAAAATTAATAAATATATAAAAATATAAAAAATGTACTGAATTCTTGTATTTTTTTTTTATATTTTTGGTATTTAGTGAATTTTTAAAAGATTTTTTTTATAATTTTTTTATTTTTTAAGTGTGTTTATGTTAAGTGTGTTTAAAAAGTAAAAAAATTACTTAAAATATTAAAAAAATTTAATAAAAAAAAAAAAAAACCAAAAATAAAGAAATAAATTTTCTGAAAGTGTTTTTTTGAAAAGTAAAAACACACCAGGTAAATACTGCTCATCAAACCCACACCCACCACGACAGTATTTTACCCAAATCTCTCTCGTTAGATATACTGAAAACATAGGACTACCATTGCAGAAACTTATACATCACCATTGCAAACTTTCCATTTTTTTTAATCAATTTGTGATCAATACTATGGCACATTCTTCCTCCACTATGATGTTTATATGTTTTCATTCTTTCAACCTGTTCTTCCTCGTCCCTCGTCCCAGATTTCAATCTTTCAACCTGTTTTGCTCGTCCCAGATCCCACATCTCTCGTCTCTCTCCTCCTCCTTTTCCTCTTCCTCCTTCTTCTCCTTCCCACTGCCATTTCAACCTTTGTCCCAGATCCCACATCCTTCCTCCCACATCCCTCGCCTCTGTCCTCCTCCTTTTCCTCTTCCTCTTCCTCCTCCTTCTCCGTCCCACTGCCATTTCATCCTTCTCATATTGGGGACTCAGTCGAGCCTGATTTGTGAAACGAATAGAGATTAACCTTGAGGTTTGAGAGAGAAATATACACACACATATATATATATATACATATTTGTAGAGAGAGAAAGAGATGGCTTCTCGTGGCAATGGTGGGAGTGGGAAGACGAGAGTAGGGAGATACAAGCTGGGAAGGACTCTCGGTGAAGGATCGTTTGCGATGGCAAAGTTTGCAAGGAATATAGAGACTGGTGAGAATGTTGCTATAAAGATTCTTGATAAAGATAATGTTCTCAAGCATAAGATGATCAATCAGGTACTATATATCTCTCATTTGAATTTTTTTGTGATATTTGAGTTGATTGACTTATTAGCAATTTGATGTCGATTGGTTTGTGGTTTTCGTCGTAGTGATAATAATTAGATTCTGTTTGGATGGTAAGAAAAAAAAATGAAATTTGACATTTTGGCTAGTTAGATGATTCTGTTTGGGTGAAAAGAAAAAGTGAGGAAAATGAAAGGAAATGAAATTTGACATTTGAAGCTTTTGAGTATATACTGGCCTAATTAATTAAGATTTGAGAATATGAATATCTCAATTGTATTCTACCCAGGAAATAATTGTAGATGTCACTTGAACGCAAAATCGACAAACATGCTCACGTGCTCAAGGTTCTTTTGTTTTTTGGTCTTAATTATCTATAGTTTCTCTGAAAGCTAAAACAGAGTTGATCGCTCTGGTACTATATACATCTCTCTCTATCAAATTTGAATTTTTCGTGATATTCGAGTTGATTGACCTTTTAGCAATTTGATGTCGATTGGTTTGTGGATTTCGTCGCAGTGATAATTAAATTCTGTTTGGATGGTGAGAAAAAAAAAATTAGGAAAACGAAAGATGATGAAAATTGACAACTGGACTAGTTTGATGATTCAGTTTGGATGAAAAATTAGGAAAACGAAAGATGATGAAAAATTAGTATTAGAGCTCGAGTAAAGGAAGTCAAAACAGAGTCCCAGTACTCTGTTTTCTGAAATTGACTGAAATTAAATTGCTCAAAATCAATTTTTGAGCATACCAGAAGAATCGTCTCGATGAGACAAGTCTAGACTTACGAAGAATAGCTCGCGATAAGATCGGACACTCCATCACACGCCCTCCAAAGTTGGAGAGTAAAGGTCACGCGCATACACGTGCCAAACGTTTGTCTAAAGGTTGAAGATGAGACTGCCACATTTGATAATTTAAGTATTTATGGGACAAATGTAAATTTTAAGAGTTTTTCTGGCTCAACGGTTAAGACTTGTGGTGTTATCAAGAGTTCAAATCCCCCAGGTTGTTTTTTTTTTGTTCTACTCCTAGGTTGCGTTTGAAGTTGTGTTGTTTGGGTACCCATCTATTTTTATTTATTTGTTTTTATTATATTCTTATTTTTTAGTTCTCACAAATCAATATAGATAATATAATTGAAGTATCAAAAAAAAAAAAAAAAAAGGCTTGCCAAGCAATGTGTTTTATGGAAATAGCCCAACTCTCAAGTAATGTTTGATTCATTTGAACTTGGTTTGAATCAAATGATAAATTCATTAGAATGTCCATAGATTTGGTTCAGTAAAAAAAATGATGAAAAATATAATACAAATGAAATAATTCATACGGAGATTAATAAATGAATATTTCATTCCATTCTACTTTCATTGTAACAAACCAAACTTAGCATAGATAAATGTTTGATGAACGTGTGATTTTTGCAAACAACAAAATAAGATTACAACTAACAAAGTATGAAGGTGAGAGAACATTGCTTACAATTTGATGCATGTGTGATTTTGGCTTGGCACTAAACTAAGTGAGAGATTCTCTTTTGAATCATGCATAGACTCGAAGGAAAAATGATAAAATAATTTAGAAGATTGGAAAAACGATAATAAAAAGAAAGAGAACAGAAGTGAGTGATTAAATATGCTTAAATCTGAATAAGAGATAATATACTTAATTATAGAGCAGAGAGAAGCTAATATAGGGTTTTATTTTTCATTTATGTTCGGCATAAGTTGTAACTCATCAGTTGTAGAAGGGATCTTGACTTAGCTTAATTATCTTTATTATACCGATTAAAATTTATTGAATTAGCTTAATCTAATCATCATCAATAGTGGATACCATATGTGAACTTAATGAATACAATTCATTTTTTGTTTTCAAAAAACACAGAGATTGTTACAACCCAAATTAATTACAGATTTTTTTAATTGATATTTAGAAAACACAATCATTTTTTTTTTCAAAAAACACAATGAGTTAAAAAAACCTAATTAGTTTAAAAATACAATCACCGTATCATCAAAACGGAGTGTGAAACTCAATCACAAATTAATTACAAATTTTTTTAATTGATATCTGAAAAACACAATATTTTTTTTTTAAAAAAACACAGTGAGTTAAAAAATTCAATTAGTTTAAAAATACAATCACCATATCATCTAAACAGAGTGTAAAAAACCATAATATTAATTACAAATTTTTTAAATGATATTTAAAAAACACAATCATTTTTTTAAAAAAAAAAAAAAAAAGGCACAGTGAGTTAATGAACATATGTTATGCATATTTATTTAAAAAATTTAAACTTAAGTAAAAAATTATATAATTATGTTAACACTATGAAATGAATAGTTATTTATATTTATGTATAATTTTTTTTTTTTTAATCTAAGATCGAATCACCTTAAATTATAGGCCATATTCTAGTCTTAATCTTACACTTAATCTATAAAATTGATAAGTTAATTTGTAAAAATGTTTGATAATTATAAATTTAAACATTATGTATAAATTATATCATTGATAAGTAAAATATTTTATATTAATCAATTCAAATTGACTAATATCCATTATATTAGTATTAAAGTATATTTAAATCTTAAAAAAGAACTATTTTTTAGCCTAAAAAATGCAATGGATCATAAAAATTTATCTTGTAAGTGAGTGAACGCTATAAATTTAAAGTTAGTAAGATGTAGGTTGCACTCACAATAGATGTAAACCATTGTTTTCATTTTTTGCATATTTTTTTTGGTAGTCAAGTGAAATTTTATGTCAAATTTATTAATTTGAAGTTACTACTTAAAAATTTTAAACTATTCAATATAATATTTTTTCTATAAGATTATGACATGTGTACTTGACATTATTGACAATTTGATAAATTATGATTAACAGTTAAAGAATAATTTAAATATTTTAAAATTATATATAATTCAAATTTTCTTTGGACTTTCTTTTTAAATTTAAAATTAAATATAGTTTAAGCCTTGCTAAAAATATTACTATCTGACAAAAAAGATATAGCTAAAATTATTTTTTGACATTTTATGTCCATTTTTTTTTTATTATTGAATTTGAATTTGAAAATTAGATATGATCAGATAAGTCGGTAATTTTAAATTATATTTATTTTTTAGTTTCAAATACTTAAAAAATGAATAATATTTTGAAGTATATATTTTTATAATTTTTAATTATATAATAATTTTAAATTTAGAATTTTCTTTTTAAGGATTTTCAAATATCAAATTAGATATGGCTTAGATATGATTAGAATTATTTATTTGACTTTCTATATATAAATATTTTTTAAAAATTTAAAATTATAGATACAGTTTAATCCGCCAATAGTTGTATGTCACTTATATTTCTTAACTTTTGAAATTTTATATTAATGTTTTGAAATTCTTAGAGTCTCTTAGATCAAAAGTTTCTTTTGCTCGGTAATAGTATACGTATAGATATGGATCAAAGTATACTCTACACCTAAGAAAAACACTAATAGATAAATTAAACATTCACTTAGTAGAATTGAAATTGAAAATTATGAAAAATATAATTATTGGCTTTTAAGGACTACATATATAAAATCAACAAAAGATACAATTCTTTTTTAATTTTATTTATAATCTATATGATAGAGCTATAATCAACCACAAAGTCTTTTTTTTTTTTTTTTTTTTTTTTTTTTTTTTAACATTAACAATTTAAAAGATTATATATGGCACATTGATCCATTACATGTCTTAAAAATTAACAAACATATAAAAAAATCTCATACCTAATCTTAGCACCGAGACCAACAACTATTTGTAGTTACTTTAGAATTTGAAGGATGCATTCATGGTCATATTTACACATATGAGTCTAGTTTATTGTTGTTCCATTACCAACAGAGGTCGGACGGACATGGAGATTAAGCAAACTAATTATTAGTCGCTGAGCTAAAAATGTGTCCCCTAAATATTTTAGTTCTTTGGCGACTAAAAATATTTTTAGTTGTTGAGCTAAAAATGTTTGGCGACCAACCTTGTTGGTCACCAAAGATAAAAATTAATTTTTTGTTTTTTATTCCGCGACTAAATAATTTTAGTAGCCAAAACTAACTATACAGTGACTAAATGTTTTTTTAATCACTGAAAATACAATTTTTGGCGACCAAACATTTGGTCACCAAAGATAAAAATAATTTTTTGATTTCATTTGGCGACTAAATAATTTTAATAGCCAAAACTAACTATACAGCGACTAATATATTTTTAGTCACTGAAAATACATTTTTGGTGACCAAACTGTTGGTCGCCAAAGATTAAAATTATTATTTTTTTCATTCGGCTACTAAATAATTTTAGTAGTCAAGACTAACTATACAGCGACTAAAATATTAGTTGGTCGCTGAAAATAAATTTTTGGCTGCCAATCCTTTGATCGCCAAAGATAAAAAGTAAATTTTGGTTCTTCATTTAGCGACTAAATAATTTTAGTAGGCAAAAGTAACAATACAGTGGCTAAAATTTTTGTTTTGTCGCCAATTGTGGCATATTTAGCGACTACAAATTGTTTTCATCGCCAATTGTGGCATTTGCAGAGACTACATTTTTTTTAGTAGCCAATAATCAATATACCCCACCTAAAAAAAATTAGTAGCTAAATCTTGTACTTTTGCGACTAATATAATGTTTGGTCGCCAATTCCATAACTTTAGGTGACTAAATTTTTTTTAGTTACCAAATTTGGTCGCCAAAAGTGTAGTTTCCTGTAGTGTGGTATGAGTGTGGTCTAAACTAATTAAAGGTAAGTGGGACATCACCTAAGTCACGTATAGAATTTTATCATTTTACATTATGTCGCTGTACGAGCACAAAATAATCTTCTTTGTATAATCTTGTTGATTAAGTTTGCACTCCTTCGAACGTCGTCGCTTAGTTACCTGGAAACACAGACGTGAACTAGCTGGCGGGTGTGTGCCAAAAACTTCTCCGATGCCTAAGTCAGCAAATAGACAATAGACAAAAGCTCTGTGTATTCGAGAGTAAAAATTGTGATACCTATACATAGGTCCTCTATGAGCTTTTTTAGATTCTACTTGGCACAATCCTAGTAGGACTCCTACTCTCCTCAGCAGAGTCTTCCTAAGAATCACACTCATCAAGATAATACCTATCCTAATGAAACCTTTTTCACTACCAACCAAATGAGATGGCCCAAACCTCCTTACCTCGGCTCGGTAGCAGCTCAACCGAGCTAGGAAGACCTTACCCCACGCCAGATAGAACCAGGGCAGTCTTTAACCGAGATAACCACTTCGAAACCCCGCACCATTGTGCCCTGGTCCTGCTTTGATATAACCACCTTGGTTCAAGCCTTGGGCTGAATACCCGTCCAATCCAC
Source organism: Camellia sinensis (assembly GCF_055761805.1). Lineage (NCBI taxonomy): Eukaryota > Viridiplantae > Streptophyta > Magnoliopsida > Ericales > Theaceae > Camellia > Camellia sinensis. The sequence goes on along the minus strand of NC_138973.1, from coordinate 70,338,034 downwards.
AACTGAGCTTAATCCATTCTCATTCCCGCTCGCAGCGCGGCCCAATGACCAAGAGTGAACCTAGCTCGGTCCATGCAATAGATGGCCTTAGCTCGGCCTTATTTAGATATAAATTGCCCTCTCAATTGCCCCTTAAATCTATCTGCGGTGCATGATTGGAATTATTCTTCTCCAGCCGAGCTAGACGTACAAGCGTCAAACTGGGCTCAATATTACCAGGCTCCCAATTCGTTCGGTCCAAAAATGTCTTGTCAGTTGCTCTATACGCCATTCCACTACTCAAGCACGTCTAAAACGTTATGTATTCCTCTGGACACGTAGCATGCCCCCACTAGTCAAGTACACCTGTTACAGCCGTCTTGTACTATGAAATTTGAACAGTCCCGCCCATTTTCGCACCTATACAAAAACCCATTTCTTGAACCAAAGAACTCTTACTATTCATCTTCTCTCCCTTGCCTTTCTGAGTTCCACATCTGTATTCTAGCCCCAAAACCAGTAGCCATACCATCCGCTTCACTGGTCCCTTCGCTGGTTGGATTCTATCTTCAAGCTTTAAACCCATAAGTTGTTAATGCCTCTATCTTCCTCTTTCTGGTGTTCTTTATTTATTTTTATTTTTTTTATTAATTTCCATGATTCCAGCACCTAATCCATATATGCATGTTATAACATTAGAGTGTTAAGGTTTAAACCCAAAACCTCACACTCAAGCCTAAAAAACACACTAGCTAGATTTTAAGTCAGTTTAAAACATGGTTTGTGATCCAAAATTGTGTTGTGATTGAACTAGGAATTTGTTTGCAACCCTTAGGCTTGTACTTGAACGAACTAGAGGCGAGCTATATCCTTGTGCATTGATCACCAACCGTGCTACAAACCTTGAGTTGGCCCTGGTTTACGGCCAAACTGTCTGCCCAAATGTAGTCGAGCTTGGCTTTTTTTACTTGTTGCCTATTTACTTAGCTCGGTCTAGTTTATCTGGGCATAACACCTTTTCATTTCCACTTTGCAGACTTGACTAGGTTGGCTAGGCATACTCTTGCACTTTGCCCCTAGGCCATTTTTCTCAACAAAGCTATCCAAAGTTTCACCAGCGTCGAGCTAGGCTGCTGTACTAATTTTTACATAACAATCTTTAACTTTAATGGGTGAATACCGATTCCTGGTAGACTCGCCTGGGGCCATGGCCAAATTCTAAAGAAATTATCGTATTCCTTATGACGTCCACCTTTCCTTAGCCGAGCTAGACACCACACCCTGGGGCAAACCAGGCTTCATCTCTTTTATAGTGATATCGATTGTAGAAGCCGAGCTTTGGTTCCCTGTACAGCCCCTTATATGCGAGTTCCTAAGACAAACAAGATTGTGTCCAACCCAACTGTCCACAAACACTTATAGAATAATAAACGGTATCGCCGAGCTAAACTACCGGCTCGACTTCAGCCTCCGATTTGCTGAGCTATTTCATCAATATTCGTTCGGCCAAAACGACGATGGTTGGGTGTACTACCTTAGAGTAAGAAGAGGTTGATAAAAAATTATAAAAAACACTCAAAGACAAAGATCTAAACAATGATGATTTCTTCTGGGTTTCTGGAACCTTTGAAGACCATAAAGCCTAGATACCGGCCTATAACATCAACTGGAACAAGGGAACAACTGGTAAGGACAACTCATCGGTTCCTTCTTCTTGGTTATCAAAATAGCTCCCGTACTAACCCTTGTATTCTTTGTTCTTTATACAGATTTGAATCACTTGAAATCAACTTACTCTTATGCGAATCAGGACGCATTTAGAGCTGCGCTACGATATCGGCATCGCAAGTGGACCGAGTTACTTGACATACAATCGACCTATCGTTACAACAACAAGAGAAAGACCAGAGTGATCGACTTCCTTCTTGAACCTTCTTCCGAGCCAGATCCCACTCTTCTCCAAATCAACCTAATTTCCTTTACAAAAGAACAAGAAATGGTAAAAAGAAGGGTCATGCGAGCACTTATTACTGAGCAGACCTCTGGCGAAGTGCAAACCGAGCTAGAGCCATCCGGTCAGCCGCATTAAACAGTGGTCGCCCTTCTAACTACTAGGGCCATCATATCTTGGTCGAGCAAGCATGCACGTACCTCATCGACCGAACCGCAACGCTTGGTGGATCAGGAAAACACCGCATTTCCTGAACCTGCGTTGCCGAGCCCAAAGCCCACGCGCTCCAACCGAGCTAGCCCATCAGAATGGAAACCCACTATGACCTACAAGAATCGTGCTGTAATGACCACGGATTCAGTGGTTGTTGACAAGGACCATATGCTCGCTTTTAACCTCTCCAAGAGTGTTTGTCTGCCCCTAGACATGGAGCATCATGACCACCTAACTGAGTTCAAAGCCATTCACTTGGCGACCAAGTCGATGGTGCTTGTAAGTTCTCCCATTTAGGTGTTTCCATATTAACCATCTGTTTTCTTAGTTTAGCCTAACCTCTTCCTTTCCTATCCGCAGGCCCTACAGAAAAACCACGTGGCCAACAAGCGTGTGCTTTAACTCTGCAAGACCGCTTGGTTAGTCGTGGCTGATGCAAACGCCAAGGCGTTGAACTGAAGGAGGCCCAGCTAAAGTTGGCCAAGCTGGAATCCGAAAACAAGTATCTGATCGAACTAGTCAACGCTGCGAAAACAGATAAACAAAAAGCCTTGGCCAAGAAAAAGGTCCACTACCTGTGTGAACTGGAAACGTTGGAAAGAAAGAAGAATGCCGAGGTCACCAACCTGAAGAAGAAGATGGAAGACACTAAAAATCGAGGCTTCAAAGAAGGGGAGGCAACCTACGTCTTGCATTGTGAAGTTGCCAAAGACATCTTCTTCAAATATTGGTGGAAGGTTGCTGCTGTCAAGCTCGGTCAGGGGCCAGACACCGAGGTCTTTCAAAACCCTCTCCCTCACTTCATTCCAAGCTACATGACGGACTACGCCAACGTGGTTCGACAGAAGTTTCTTCAAGAGGGGGAGGAGGAACAATCCCCTGAATCGAATAATGCCCCACCTGCAAACACTGACCCCAGTCTCCAGCCTCTTCTACCAGCTCGAGTGGATCCTTTCAGCCAACCAGTGCCAAGTACGGTTGAGGGGGTGCTTGTAACCGACTTAGTCCATGAAGTATCCACCGGAACTGGCCTACCAAGTGGTGACGCCTAGGTCGATCTAGATGCTGATTTGGACAATCTTTTGCCTGGTTTTCTTCTATTCTTCACTTTTAACGAAAAATGTAACCGGGCTATAAGCTCTTCCTCTTGTAATGAATTTCTAATGAATGAATCTTTTGTTTGCTTTTTGACATCTTTTTGTTTGGCCACTGTACTTTTTTACTTTAGTGTATTATGTTTGTTTTTTAAGACTAGCTGGCCTAATTTAGGGCCTTCCCTTATTCTGCCCACCTTTTTTGGCTGAGATAAACATTTCGGCCGGATGGCTACTCAAGGGTTTAGATGAGTATTGGTCAAACCTACTAACCTTTTTCTGCCTAGATCCTTATCTCAGTTAAAGAAAGAAAAGTGTTGGTCAAATCTACTAACCTTCTTCAGCCTAAATCTTTATCTTGGCTGAAGAAAGAAAAGTGTTGGTCAAACCTACTAACCTTCTTCAGCCTAAATCCTTATCTCGACTGAAGAAAGAAAAGTGTTGGTCAAATCTGCCAACTTTCTTGAGCCTAGATCCTTATCTCGGCTGAAGAAGAAAAATTTGTTGGTCAAACCTGCCAGCTTCCCTAAGCCTAGATCCTTATCTCGGCTTTAGGAATGATCTAAATGTTGGTCAAAGCTACCAACTTTCTTAAGCTTGGATCCTTATCTCAGTTGAAGAAGAAAAATTTGTTGGTCAAACCTGCTAACTTCCCCAGGCCTAGATCCTTATCTCGGCTTTAGGGACGAGCTAAATGTTGGTCAAACCTGCCAACTTTCTTAAGCCTGGATTCTTATCTTGGCTCAAGAAAAAAACTATGTTGGTCAAACTCGCCAACCTTCTTGGTTGGCCCTAGTCGGCAACAAGTACGAACCATTTTTACAAACTTGGGAAGGAATTTTGCTAGAAAAAAGTCTACTTGTTTTATTGAAATAGAAAAATTACAAGTGTTTTTTAAGAAAAAGCTAAAAATAAAATAGCTTGAGATTGGCCGTGTTCCATGGTATGGAAACAGCTTTGATGTCCATATCTTCTACGTGATATGCTCCTTTTCCTGCTAGACTAATCACTTTATATGGTCCTTCCCAGTTAGGCCCTAACTTGCCATCTCCCGGTACCAAAGTGTTGCCCATTACTTTGCGTAGTACCCAATCCCCAATCTTAAATTGTCTTGTGTGCACTATTTTGTTGTATTTTCTGGACAATTTTTGTTGATAAGAGGCAATGTGAACCAATGCCCTTTCTCTTCTTTCTTCTGCAAGGTTGAGCTCGTGGGCTATGGCTTCACCATTCAAGTTTGGATCAAAAGTCTAGCTTCTAATAGTGGGGAGGTCCACTTCCAGTGGGATTACTGCCTCCATGGCATAGGCCAATGAAAAGGGTGTTTCTCTGATTGATCGCCGAGGTGTGGTATGGTAGGCCCATAAAACATGGGGAAGTTCCTCTGTCCACTTGCCTTTTGCTCTTTCCAACCTCTTCTTCAGACCGTCTAAGACTACTTTGTTGGAAGCCTCAGCCTGACCATTAGCTTGGAGGTACGCCGGTGTAGAGTTGTGGAATTCTATCTTGTATTCTTCGTAAAAGCCCCTAAACATTTTGCCATCAAACTGAGTGCCGTTATCGGATATTAGAGCCTTAGGTATGCTGAACCGAGTTATGATGTTCTACCAGACGAATTTCTTAACGTCTTTTTCTTTTATAAATGCGAGTGCTTCTGCCTCTACCTATTTTGTAAAATAGTCCGTTGCTGCGAGAAAGAACTTTCTGTTGTCAGGCGCAGTTGGCAGTGGTCCTACTATATCCAGGCCTTACATTGCAAAGGGCCACGAGCTAGTCAATGGTAGAAGCTCTCTAGCTGGTTGATGTATTTGGTGTGCGAACTTCTGACATTTGTCACATCTCTTGACATACTTTTCTGAATCTACTTGCATGTATGACCACCAATATCCCTGTGAAATTGCTCTGTAAGCCAGTGATCTTTCCCCTTGGTGGCTTCCGCAAACGCCTTCATGTATTTTGAATAAAAATGCCTCGACCTTACTGGGATGGACACACTTCAAGTAAGGTCCTGTGAATGATTTTTTGTACAATGCTAGTGTTGGATAGAGTCACAATCGCTGTGATTTTGCTCTAATTTTGTTGGCTTCTTTCTTTTCTTCGGGTAAAATGCCATCTTTTAAAAATACTACGATGGGGTCTATCTAGGAAGGGTAAAATGCCATCTTTTAAAAATACTACGATGGGGTCTATCTAGGAAGGGTCCAGCTCGGCACAACACGCTTCGGCTACTTCGAGTTCTTCAATACTTGGTCTGGGTAGGAAGTCAATTAGCAACGGATGTGGGATAGATGTATCTGCCATTGACGTAAAACCGGCCAGCTCATCTGTTTTACTATTTTCCTCCTGACCGATTTGCTCTATCTTGACTACTTCAAACTTCATGATCTCATTTCTGACCAAGTCTTGGTACTTAGCCATCCTATCATCCTTTGCCTCGTAGTCGCCCGAAATCTAGTTGACTACCAGCTGGGAGTCACTGTACACCATCAGCTCGGTGGCCTTCATGCGAAGTGCTGATTTTAAACTTACTAACAATGCTTCATACTCCGCCTTGTTGTTTGATGCCGGGAAGCCAAGGTTGACTGCACGTTCAATTGTTAGGCCATTCGGTGAGATGAAGACTATGCCAAGTCCTGCATCGTGCCTGTTGGATGCTCCATCCACGAAGATTTTTCACATTTCTCCGATGAATAGCTTCCAGCAAGCAGAGGGGTCAGATGATGTCTTGGGATCAGGGGCGTTGCTGATGCCTTTTTCCAGGTTAATGTCTGCCGTTGGGCTTCGATCCTCACTATTTGACTATCTCATGACTTTACTTTTGGGTGAGTCCTTCCTGGCAATGCTGTGGTTTGTTCCTTCTTCCCATTCTTCAAGGCTGGATGGACTGCTGTTTAGTTGAGCGTCCTGCTTTGGGGCCTGCGCCATTCCTGCGACACTGTCTCCCATTCTTTCGGTTGCTTCGGTCAAATCGATCGGGCAAACATGATGACTGCCTGGTGCGAACTTGGCCACGAAGTCTGACAAAGCTTAGGCCTTTATTGCAGTTCTTGGTTGAAACTTAATGTCGAACTGCCCTAACTCCACTGCCCACTTCAAAATTTGTCCCAAAAAATCTGCCATTTTAAACAAGGCTTTTAAGGGGAAGGCCATGAAAACAATCATGGTGTGGGCATGGAAGTAGTGTGACAATTTTCTTGAGGCCATCATCAAAGCTAAGGCCAACATTTCTAATGGCAGGTATCTTGTTTCAGCGCCCAGTAATGTCTTGCTCACATAAAAGATTGGCAAGTGTTGTATTCCCTCAGTTTTCACCAACACCACGCTAACTGCATGTTGGGAAACTACTAAGTACAAAAAGAGCTCCTCTCTTGGTACTGGGGTTACCAACAATGGAGGAGAGGTCATGCAATCTTTCAAGCTTTCCAGGGCGCGGTCGCACTCATCATCTCACTCAAACTTGGCCTTTAATGCTTGGAAGAATGGTTGACACCTGTCTAATGACTGACTTATGAATCGGTTGAGCGCGGCTATTATGCCAGTGAGATACTGTACCTCTTTGACTTTGTTGGGCCTCTCGAGATCTTCGATGGCTTTGATTTGAGAGGGATCAGCTTCTATATCCCGATTGGTCACTAGAAAGCCCAGGAATTTGCCTGACCCTACGCCGAATTGCGCACTTAGATGCGTTCAGACGCAACTTGTGGGACTTCAAAATTTGAAACATTTCATCTAGGTCCCTGAGATGGTCTCTCTCATCTCTGCTTTTGACCACCATATCATCTATGTAAGCCACTATTGTTCTGCCTAACAATGGTTCAAACATTTTGGTGATCATCCGTTGGAATATAGCCCCTGCATTCTTTAGGTCAAAGGGCATGACCTTGTAGCAGTATAGTGCTCTGGGTGTTGTAAATGACGTGACCTCCTGAGCCGATTCATACATAGTGGTCTGATGGTAACCGCAATACACATCAAGAAAGTTAAGTCGGTTATGCCCTGCTGTTAGGTCCACCAGTTGGTCTATTCGTGGTAGAGGAAAGCTGTCCTTTGGGCATGCTTTGTTGACTGTTTTGTAGTCCACGCAAAAGTGCCATTTGCTATTCTTTTTTGGCACCACTACGGTATTGGAAATCCACCTGGGATAGTGTACTTCTCTAATTTCTCCTGCCTCCAACAAGTTTCCCACTTCCTCTGCCACTATCTCTACATGGTGGAGTACCGATCAGCAAGTTTGCTGTATAACTGGTCTGGCAGTTGGATGGACATTAAGTTGATGGCAAATGAAATTAGGGTGAATGCCAGGTATGCCATAGGCGTCTAGGCGAACACTTCGATGTTAAAGGCCAAAAATTCCATGATCTCTATTCTCTCAGTGCTGGACAGAGATGAGTCGAGCAAAAAGAACTTTTTTGGGTTATTTTCATCTATCCTTACCTCTATCAAGTTTTCCACTGCCTTCTGTTTGACTATTTTGCCAACGTCTACGAACAGTTCGTTCCTTTTTGGTTCTTCTACCATCTGTACAAACCCTTTTGCAGCCCGGCAACCGTTTATTGTGACAAAGCATTGTTTTGACATGATTTGGTCCCCTAAGACTTCTTCAATCACTCCGGTTTCATTACGGAACCGTAACACCTGATGGTAGGCTGATGCCACCGATGGCATGGCGTGTAGCCATGCTCTTCCTTAGATTATGTTGTAAGTGAAAGGGACTTTCAATACCCAAAATTCCACCTATTTCGTCATTGTTCCTGCCTTGACTGGCAGAATTATCTTGCCCACCGGCCACTCTGGCATTGAGTTAAAGCTGACTAAGGGAGATGTCGTAGGTGCCAAGTCTCTGTCCTCTAATTTTTATTTGCTTGAAGGTCTCGTAGTACATTATTTCACATGAGCTCCCTTGGTCTATTAGGATCTGCTTGATGTCGAAGTTCTTGACACGCAATGTAACCACCAATGCGTCATTGTGAGGGCATTGTAACCTCGCTAAGTCCTTGTCAGAAAAGGAGATAACGTTCATTGCCTCTACTTTTTCCCTTTTGATGATAGGTTGTGCACTTAGTACCTCTCTCAAGTGTTTAGCCTTTTTGATCATCCCTCTGAGCTCACATACCCACTCGAGCTCGATGATCCCATGTATCACATTGATTATACCTTGGCGTGGATTGGCGACCGACATCCCATTCGGCCTGTTGCGGTCCTGGGGGGTCGGCTGTGTTCCCCCCTCTATATACTGGTCCAGGTGACCAACGGCCACTAACTCCTCCAGATGTTGCCTCAACGGTGTATAATTTTCAACTCGGTGCCCTTTTTCATCATGGAAGGTGCGGCGGTACCTCTTATTGTAGCCCCTCTGTGCTTCTTCCAACTTAGTTGGCCGCCAAACGAAAGGTTCGTCGCGTGTCTCGCTAAGAATCCAGTAGATAGGTTTGTTGAATACCGTAGGCAGTGCGGACTCTCAACTTCCTTTCTTGGGGGTCCTCTTTATTGGCTCGTCTGCCTTTGCCCATTCTTGCTCTGTTGTTCTACTGTGTTGACTTTTGCTACAGTCTTTCTATCTGGCATCGCTGTTGTGCCAGATTTTGCTTCAGCGCCGGTGCTATCTTCTTTTACTCGGATGTGCTGATGTACTCTCTCCATTAGGGCCTCCATTGTGAGGGGTGGCATCATCGTCATTGAATCCCTCAACTTGTTACCTGTCGGTAAACCCTGTTTGTACTGTGCGATGGCGAGATTTGTGGAGCAATCCCCAATCTGATTGAAAGTCTTCTAATATCGACTGTTGTAAGACTTCAACGTTTCCTTCTCGTCCATGTCAATGGAGAGTAGCTGGTCAATCTCCATTGGCGTCTTGGTGTTTAAACTGAATCTGGTCACAAATGTCTCTGCCAACTGTGCCCATGAAGCTATGCGACCTTTTGACAACCTTTCAAACCATGTTAGACCTAGGTCACCAAGGCTGGAAGGAAACAAGATACACATTAGGGCCTCGTTTCATTGATACACGACCATAACCTGGCAAAAGTGACTTAAGTGCATGTAGGGGTCTGACTTCCCCTCATAAGTAGTGAAGTTAGGCTGGTGGAAGCCTGAGGGTAATGGTGCGTTCTCAATTGCCGAAACAAACGGTGAGCTCTACAACCTTGCTAACACTTTATCTGCTGGTTCGTAAGCAAGGCGTGGCATTGGCATCCCTACCTCGACACTCCCATGTGTCATAAGAGCCAATCTTTGTAGAGTTGAAACTCTACGAGGGTCGCGAGCCTGGGTGACGACCTTCCATCTGGCCCTCTCCTCTAGCACTGTACGCAGGTCTGTCGACCCAGACAACTTCGTGTGCATGGATGTCGTTTGGTGCGTGTGCGAGGGCCGATAACTGCTTCCTTCCATGTAAGACCTTTCAGTCATCATTTTCTCAGACTTGGAGTAACGAGTCTCAGAAGTATTTGATTGAGTATCGCCTGTCCTGAGGCTTCTACTTTCAGCTTGTGACGCTGTGACCTGTCTGTCACGATCTTCTCAGTGGTAAGAGCTTGTGTTGTTGCCTCTACGCTCCTCTTTCGTTGCCACCGCTTTGCCCTTTATCTAGCAATTGATTGTCTCCATGTTTACCGCCATTCTCCATATCAATTCGTCCTGCTCCCTTACCCAATCTTCTAGAACCTGAGGATCCAACCTTCGACTCTGCCTTTCAGGGCTTTAGGAGTGACGATGACTAGAGCCTCGTCTTTCGTGGGTTTCGTCGCTAGGGATCTAACTCGGCCATGGGTGGGATAAAAGGTAAGCCTTTGCGCCTTCCACCCCCCCTCAAGGGTTTGCCCATCAATGGAAGAGTGTGGCAAGTCTTCATTATGCGCCATTGAATTAAGTTGAAAGAAAACTTAATCAAGAGGGTCATTCTTTATGATTGCAATTCCCACAAACGGCGCCAATTTTACGAGCACGGAATAATCTTCTCGTATAATCCTGTTGATCAAGTTTGCACTCCTTCGAACGTCGTCACTTTGTTACCTGGAAACACAGACTTGAGCTAGGCGGCCGGTGTGTGCCGGAAACCTCTCTGATGCCTAAGTCAACAAATAGACAATAGACAAAAGCTTGGTGTATTCGAGAGTAAAAATTATGATACTTGTACATAGGTCATGTATGAGCTTTTGTAGATTCTGCTTGGCACAATCCTAGTAGGACTCCAACTCTCCTTAGCAGAGTCCTCCTAGGAATCACACTCATCAGGATAATACATATCCTAATGACACCCTTCTCACTACCAACCAAATGAGATGGCCCAAACCTCCTTACCTCGGCTCGGTAGCAGCTCAACCGAGCTAGGAAGGCCTTGCCCCACGCCAGACAGAACCAGGGTAGTCTTTAACTGAGATAACCACTCTGGAACCCCGCACCATTATACCCCGGTCCTGCTTTGATATAACCACCTTGGTTCAAGCCTTGGGCCGAATACCCGTCTAGTCCACGACCGAGCTTAATCCATTCTCATTCTCGCCCGTAGCGTGGCCCAATGACCAAGAGTGAACCTAGCTCGGTCCATGCAATAGATGGCCTTAGCTTGGCCTTATTTAGACATAAATTGCCCTCTCAGTCGTGTATGGGTGTGGTATTCTTAATTTTTTAGTCTTTTTCACATGTGAACCTATAATGGAAAGACATAACTTGTTATATATTATAGTTAGATAATAACACGTGAAGAAAACTCTAATTATTTATTTATATTATAAATAAATATTTTTTTTATTTTTTTATCAATTTATTATTTTATTTATTCATTTCTTTTTTCTTTTTATCAATTTTTGAAATCAGGTTGAAGTTTCTACGGTTATTATTTGGGCCATCATCATCTTCATCGGTTTAAAGTCTGTGGCAGCACAAGGTACAGATCCAAATATACCAAAACCTAAGTGGTTAGGTGAAAAAGATTTTTTTAAAGTAAAAGGAATAACTAGTCCTATTATAATAATTACTATTGTATGTGTTGTTTTAATTTTAGTTGTAGTTTTTTTTTTTATTTGGTTAAGACGTGTGCATGCAGCTGGTTTAGGAGTAGCACCACCAGTTATTGCACAAGGACTTGATCCACAGGTAGTGGAGTCATTTCCTGTGCTTACCTTTCCTATTGATGGAGAGGTTGGTTTTGATATTACTGATTGTCATATATGCTTGGAGGAGTTCCTCCAAGGAGATAATGTACGAGTGCTCCCTGCTTGCAGGCATATTTATCACATTGATTGTATCCAAACTTGGCTAACTAGAGATACTCAATGCCCTGATTGCCGTTATGACTATGCAACATAGGAATTAGAAAGCATGCCACCTAATTTACCTTAGTTGTGCTTCTTACTCAAGGTAAATCATGGGGCATCTTTCCAATTACCATGTTGAATAGTTATAGCAATAGTCAGGGCATCGAGAGTCTCTAGAAGTTAGCTAGGCTTGGATATATTTAATGTCATAAATACGCTTGCAAATAGGAGCACTTGTACACTTTCTCTGTTCCTATACTCCTCCAAACATATATGACAGTCAATAGTTACAAAACCAACCCCTCTGACGATCAATAAGAAAAGTAAACATAAGAAATGACTCCATTATTCATATGCAATAACTGAGTAAAATACCACACACAACAACTATTGCTATGATAGGGCCAACTGCATGTACCTTAGTAAGGTTATTGATGTAATTTCACTGTACTTGTACATTTTTATTAATCAATGATAAAAAAAAGGGACCAATTTGTTTCCTGTGTTGTTTGTTTACAATTGATGGGTGTTTTTATTATTTGCTTTATCAAAATAAAAATATACAGCGTATTTGCTTTAGAAATGTGCAATCAAAAATAAGAAACAAGCCTAGAACTTTGCTTTTCAAAAATTTAAAAGAGGGTCCAATTCTAGAACAAAATTGTCATGCATTAAAAAATTATGTTGCCATCTATTAGTGCAAAATGCATTAGTGATGTCACCACTGCCCAATTTTTGCCATCATCATGGAAGATCAGAGATAGACTAGTACCCTAACAAAGATTCATTCACTTGTTTCCTGCACCAATATATAAAATTTTAAAATTAAAATAAAAACAAAGTAACGATCGCTTAAACTTATATAAAAAATATATACATATAAAAAAATGGGAAGGAGAGAGAGTGAAAAAAATTTGGGACCATTTATTATTATTATTATTTTTATATATTTATATATTACTTAAACTTATATCAAATTAAGTTTTTATTGAAATTTTCATCAAATCAAGACAAAAATAAGTTTAAAACTTTTTGAAGCAATTTAATGAAATTTTTAAGGGAGGATTACAAAAATTAATTTTTCACCAAACTGCTAGTTAAATTTGATAATAAGTCATTACAACATCCCATATCAAATCAAGTTTTAATCAATTTTTAGGTTGGAAAATTTTAATTTAGTTTATATTTTTAAAAAAATGTAGATAATAATAAATTTTATAAATATTAAATATTAAAATCATAATTTTTACCCTAAAATTTTAATAATTTTTTAGAAGTATCACTGTGATTTTTTTTTCTCCCCTTCAAATTTGATGTTATTTATGCGATTTTGACCCTTAGACCCTACTCTACTTGTAGGATTTGTTTGCTCACTTTAATAAAACAATTCTATCATAATAATAGGTAACCTATGGTAGTTGTACCTCGCGACTTAAATGGTGTGTGCGTTGTGAAATTAGTGTACACAATTAAGGTTTGCCCCTCATCTTACTCTAGATAAACCGACACTAGATAGTTGATTTTAAAGTTGGCAGATGATAGATTTAGAGAGTTTACTCCTTAACTAAAAAAATAGATAACCTAGATTCTACCATAATTGATATTAGGGGTGCTCGCAGTTCGGTTGCGGTCGGAAAACTTCTAATTCGTCATTTGTCTGTCTAATTAGCGGATTGGAAAAAATTAATCTGCATTAGTCCGTCGGATTGGCGGATGCGAATTGAGCGGATTAGTGGATTGGCAGATGGACGCGAATTAGTTTGATGGTTTAACTTTTACAAATTTTAAACATAATACAACAACTTGTTAACATTTTTTTTTTATAACAATCCTACTCAACATAACTGAAAAATTATCAAGTAAATTATCAAATACCAATAATAAATACATAAGAAAACCATTCATTATCAAAATTATTTCATTATTTTTTTTATTCGAAAACTATTTAATTTGATTTTTTTAAAAATTACCAAATTAAGCCTTATATTTTTCACACAAAAACACTAAATATCAACACTTGCCATTTGATAAAAGGATTTCTAAATTGAAAACACAACAGAATATCTACACTTTTTTTTAAATTGAAAAAACAAATAGAATATCTAAATTAATTGAAAACTCAAAGTCTTCCAAATTACTAGGGGTGCGCGCGGTTTGGTGGTTCGGTTGCAGTAAAGGAACCTCAAATTCACCATCCGTCCAAAACTAGGCGGATTGGAAAAAGTTAATCCGTAACCGTCTGCTTGTTATCACGCATCCGTCCAAAATACGGGGAATTAGTTCAATTCGGTCGGTTTGGACAGATCGGAATATTCACTAAGCACCCCTAATTGAATCATTTTGAACCATGCTTTTACGGTTGACATATAGGGGTAATTATTCAGTAATTTTATATTATTACGTGGAACAACATTATTTATATCATAGATCAAATCAATTACTTAAGAAAAAATTTTGTGGGTAAAGCAAATAAATTTATCTTTGTTAAGTGCTCTCTATTTGAGAATATATTATTTTAGTTGATTTTTTAGATTTTTAATTAGTCTGGTTTAAAAAATTTTGTTTGGAATGATAGTTGACTTTTTTTTTTTTTAATAATTGATTTAATGATTGTGAAAGAAAAAATAAAATAATTATGAATGTGACATTTTATCTTATTGACTATTTTAAACTATTCTATCATGATTGACTATTTTAATCCAAACCACACTTCTCATGATTTTTTATTGACCAAAGTATAATCTAGACAAATGTCACATAATAATCCGATATCATCTAATAATTTTATGTATCACTACAAGAAAAAGCATTATTGGCGACTAAAAAATCACATTTCATTGCTGAAAGTATAGCATTTGGCGACTAAAAATGCATTAGTAGCCAAAAGTAAAGATTTTTGGCGACTAAAAAATTTTAGTAGCCAAAAGTATAGGTTTTGGTGACTAAAAATGTGTTTTGTCACCGATATGTGGCTTTTAGCGACTAAAAAAATTTTAGTAGCCAAAAGTACGGTCTTTTGGCGGCTAAAATAAATTTAGTAGCCAAAAGTGAGGCATTCGGCGACTAAAAATCCGTTTGGTCGCCAAAAGTGAGGCTTTTATTGGCTAAAAAAATTTTAGTAGCCAAAAGTAAGGCCCTTTTGGTTACTAACAAAAAATTAATAGCCAAAAGTGAAGCATTCGGCAACTAAAAACATGTTTAGTAGCCGAAAGTGAGGCTTTTTGGCGATAAAAAGAAAGTTTAGTCGCCAAAAGTGGTAATTTTAGCACGGGCAATTTTTTTTAACGACTAAAAAATAATTAGTAGCCAAAAATATAGAATTGGCGACTAAAATTATGTTTAGTTGCCAAAAGTGGTGCCCTTTTTTTTCTACTGAATAATTTATTTTTACATAAATTATGTTCAATAAAAAATAATTATGTTTATATATATACTTTGATATTAATACGGGGCTAAGTACTGTATAAATAATATATGTTGCATATATAATCATATGATGTTATGGAGGTGTAGTGGAAAGAGTGTGTTGTATAAGGTTTATGGTGTGGGAGGTTGATAGTTCGAATCTCCACAAGACCAAGGTGTAAATTTTTTTTTTCGGAATGAGCTTTTGGCGACTAAATATGTTTGGTCGCCAATTCCTTGAGTATTGGCGACGAAAACATTAGTCGGTAAATGTATAATTTGAAAAAATATAATTGACTATTGGCTACTAAAAATTTAGTTGCCAAATGTATAATTTAAAAAATATAATTGACTATTGGCGACCAAAGTTTTGGTCGGTAAAGACTTGCTTTTTGGCGACTAAAAGTTTTTTAGTCGCCAATACCTTCCCCAACCGTTTTCCAACGACCAAATTGGCGACTAAAAAATTTAGTCGAGGAAACTTAAAAACCGACTTTTGACGACTAAAAATTTAGTCGTCAAATGTGTTTGTTCTTGTAGTGTATGCATGGAGTAAAATAAAATAAAATAAAATAAATTAATGCTACATAGGGGTGGACATCATGTCATGTTGACTGTATTATTGTTGTATCATTTTGGATTTATGTCAAACTTACTCAACATTAAATTAGTTAGCCAATACAATGTGATTTGTTAAAAAAAAAAAAAAAAAAATCCTCAAGTCTAGGTATATAAAATTAAAACGAAAAATACACAACCTATATTTCATGATTCAATTTTATTTATTTTTTATTGTAATATGTCTGTCATAAAATTAAAATATGTAGGTCACTCTTAAAATAAATTTTAATTTTGTACTTTAAAATGACTGAAAATTTTGTAAAAAAATATTACTGATAATAGAAATATTAATAATAAAAAACACTCATATAAATTTTTTGTACACAATTGATAAATTTGAAAAAAAAAAAAAAAAAAAGCTTCAAAAATATAAAATATTTTATTTTAATAAAATGAATTTTATTACACTTTACCATATACATATATATATATATATATATGTATTAGCTGGCATTCTAATACAAATGCAAATAATATAGGTTGATGGTGATGCGAAGAAAAGCATCATTTTTCTCTTAAATGAGAAATCAAATGCAATTAATATCTCACTCTTTCTGACAAAGCAGGAATGGTAACTAGAGACCCTACCTAATGGTTGTTTATAGAGACCCCACCCAAAACATGTGAGCTTTTCCGTTTTTATATCCAAATAGGTCAGATGGAAAATTCTACCATACATGAAAGTAATTTTCATATATGGTACATAAAAAGATATAATAAAGGCTAGTCATTGAACGGTAGAACTAATGATATTTAACTATTATTTCTTCATATTTTGTCTTGTTATGATTTGTAAAAATAAAATATTATATGTAAATATTAATTATTAAAATTTGTTTAAATTTACTATTTTTTTTAAAATAGTCATTATTGTGAAAATTTAATTTTTGATATAATATTAAAAATAAATGAAAAAGGAAAAAAAATATAAACAAAATGTTTTTAAATTGTAAGTTATTTAAACTTATTTCTTAAAACATTAATTTAAAATAGTTACTTTTTTTATACCTACAATACCTCAAAAAATCTTCTAGAAACTTTTATAATTTCATAATTTTTTTTTATCAATTTAATATCCATAATGAAATATTTTTCCTTCATAATATTTTTTAATATCTAAAATATTGTAAAGTATAAATTGAAAATAAAATAGAATAAAAAGTTTAAAAAGAACTCTCATTTGTCTATATTTTAATGGCAATAAATGAATATATATACAATAATTTCTTTCTTTTACCTACTACACTTGAAACATTAATTGCTATATAAGAATATAGTTAATTAGAAAAATATAGAAAACTCTCAACTCATTTGCATAATGAAATAATAAGTATAATTTCATTGATTAGTAACTTAATTCTATTGAGTGATGTCTTATTAATTAAGTCATGTTTAATTAAGTAGTAAGTAGAGTTTGATTGACTAATAACTAAAATCTAATCGAGTTGTAAATGAAAATTCATTAAATAGTCAGTAGTAATTAAGTCAAGTCTAATCAAGTAATAAGTAGAATTTATTTGAGTAATAAGTATAAAGTTTAATAGAGTAGTAAGTGAAAACTTGAGTAATAAATGAAGGATAAATTACAAATATACTCCCCGAGATTTGCTTAAAATACGAATTATTCCATGTGATTTGAAAAATTACAAATACCTCCCTGTCAAAATTTTTTATTTAACAGAATTAATTGAAAAAGTGAAATTTCTAACTATTCACCTATACAATAATAAAATTATCTTAATTATTTATTGAAATAAAATTTTAACATTATTAAAAACTGTTAATTAACAATATAATTTATTAATAAAATGATCTATTTGTTATGAAATTAGAAACCTTAGGGGGCATAATGTAATTTCTAAAACTACAGGAGTAATTTGTAATTTAAGTAAACCTCAGGACGTGTGTTTGTAATTTACTCTAAAAAAATGAGGAGAGAGAGTGTGAAAGTGAAAAAATTTGGGGACCACTTATTATTATTATTATTATTATATATCACTTAAACTTATATCAATTTAAGTTTTTATCGAAATTTTCATCAAATCAAGACAAAAATAAGCTTTTCATCAGATTTGATGAAAAATGCTTTCGGTGATAAATTTAAAAATTTTAGAAGGAATTTAATGAAATTTTTAAGGGAGGATTACAACATTTAACTTTTCACAAAACTGCTACTTAAATTTGATAAGAAGAAGTCATTACAACATCCCATATCAAATCAAGTTTTTAATCAATTTTTTGGTTGGAAAAATTTTAACTTAGTTTAAATTGTTTTAAAAAATGCAGATAAATAATAAATTTTATAAATATTAGTTATTAAAATTGTAGAGACCCTAATTTTTGGTAATTACACTTGAAACCCAAAGCGTTAGGTTAATTGCATTTTAGTCCCAAATTTCATAAAATTTTACAAAATGGTCCAAGAAAGAATAATTTTTTTGTATTTATTTTGTATTATAACTAAATCCTAGAATGCCATTTTTATATTTGAAAATACCCCTAACACTTGGTTTTTATTTATTTAAACCCTTAGTCTCTACATTAATTCATACATTTTATTTGTTTTAGCCTATTTGAATATTTATTAGTTTTTTGCATCTTTATTATTTATTTGAGCAAATAAATAACTTTAAATAAATATTTTTATTAGTTATTTTATTATTTATTTGAGCAAATTAGTGGAAAAAAAAATCTAGATATTTATTATTTTCCTTAATTAGTCTTTAAGCAAGGGGGTAGAATGGCCTTTTAAACCCAAATTCATGGCCTATAAATTGAGAGCCTTGTCTCAATTCCACACCCACATTTTCAGCAGCCTAGGGAGAGGGTGAGAGAAGGAGAGTGTGATTAGGGGAGAGTAGAGAAGGAGAAGAAGAAGAAGAAGAAAAAAAAAAAAGAGAGAGAGAAATTGAGAAAAGGGAGAAATGATGCCTTCTTGAGTCAAGGTAAGAACACACCCCTTCCATGTCTTCTCCAATTCGTTCACCCATCTCATCCTATTGTCTAGATGCCCTCTTGTGTTGCATATTAATGGTATATAGAGTTTTTAATGTGTATGAAAGTGTGGGTTTGATTTAGTGACTTTGCCTTACAAATTTGTCAAATTATGCACTACTGCAACTTCTCTAATTTAAAAGAAATATCAAACCTATTTATTTCTCAAACCTGAATTTAATGTAGGATATTTGGTGTGTTTAGAGCTTGTGATAATTTTATTAGCCCCTCCTTGGGTGATTTTAGGGCTTGGATATTGTGTTTAAAAATCTGGTCCTGAGTCTCTGAAAAACAATCCACTTCTTTCAATTTTATAAAATTTTAGAAAAATCATCCCATGTTAGTTCTTCTATCAAAATTTATAATTCGGAGTCCTCTTTCCAACAGAATTTATTTGGGTGAAAATCATTGGGTAGATTGAGAGGGAAGCTAGTTTTCCCAAAGGGTGACAAATCTGGACAGATTTTCGAATATAGCTTGTAAATGAATTTCTGGAGGTGCTATGCAAATTTTGAGAATTGGACCTGAAACTAGACAGGTTGATTATCATTTCTGTGCAATTTCAGCCCCTAATTTGACTCGGAAGCATTTTTAACAAAGCATTCTTGTGAGTCCTTCAGAATTGAACAGTGCTGGAAAAGATAATTTATTGTGTTATTTGTCTCCAAGTATTTCAAAACATGCCTAATGTTGTTTGCTTGCCTTACCATACTTATGTATGATTATCATGAGCTATATTTCCTCTCTTGTGTTTGTCTCGTACTCTTTTATATTACCGAATAACCGAATGTGACTAACTTTCTTGGATTACCGAATGTGACTAACTTGCTTGGGAAAATGTTTAATAAACGAGAAATGATAAGGGGTTGGCAATGGGCGACGTTCACATTAGTGTTGGAATAATTTATACATATGAATGATATGAATTATGATGGGATTAAAACCAAATGAGTTAAGTCTTGCGCACGCTGTCTAAGCGAGCCCCTAGGTTGACATGGATGTATTCAGACTCTATGCAGTGGTTTCAGGGTGTAGGCGAGCCCTTTGGTATGGTATGCGCAGGGTGTAAGCGAGCACTAGGCATGATTTGGTATGGTATGTGCAGGTTGTAAGCGAGCCCTAGGCATGATTTGGATGTAAGCGAGCTCACTTGTTTGGCAGTCATTTTTGAGGTCCATCAATGTCACTGACTGGTAAATAACCGGAAGGTAGGCATAGGTGGTAAGGTCTGCAAAGCAGCAAAAAGGGGGAGTTATGTTACCCGATTTGTTCTATGTATGGTTAATTGGTTGATAAAAGATATAGGGGTGTGTATGTGTTTACTGGGCATTCCAAGCTCATGGTGTGTCATGACAGGTGATGAAGCAGTTTACAATGGTGAAGGTTATTTTGAAGGCAAATAAGATGAAGTGTTGGAGCTGTGGTTCATTTGAAGACTTAGACTAGATTTTTTTCCCTTGACCTTTGGTTTGGCAACGTTTTAGTAATCCTGTAATGGAACATAAACAAATTATCTGTGATATTAACTCTGGTTATATATGTATATTAAGATATTTTGGTTACCTATCCTACTTGTGTTGTATTATTGTACGTATTTAACGGCCCGAAAGTTGAGGCGTTACAAAAATAATAATTTTTACGCTAAAATTGTAATAACTTTTTAGAAGTATCATTGTGTGATTTTTTTTTTTTAATTCAAATTTGATGTTACTTATGAGATTATGACCCCTAGACCCTACTCATAGGATTTGTTTGTTCAATTTGATAAAATAATTCTATCCTAATAATAGGTAACCTATGGTAGTTGCACCCCGTGACTTAAATGGTGTGTGCGTTGTGAAATCAGTGTACACAATTAAAGTTTGCCTCGCATCTTACTCTGGATAAATCGACATTAAGTAGTTGATTTTGAAGTCTGATGAGGACAAATTTAGAAAGTTTACTCATTAACCAAAAAAATAGATAACCTAGATTCTACCATAATTGATATGTTAATAGCCTAGACAAAATTCCGTTTGACAATTAACTTTTTTAGTTGGCTTTTTAACTATTTTAACTCGGGTTAAAAAATTTGTTTGGATTGGTTTTTTTTTTTTTTAATTTTTTGACTTTTGTGAGATTAAAAGTGAGATGATTATGGTTTGAATGTAATATTTTGTTTTATTAATTTTTTATTATATTTTGTCTTTTTTGGCTAATTTAACCCCAAACCATAATACCAAAATTAGATTGTGTTTGGATTAATGATTTGAGAGAAACTTTGTGTATGAAAAGAAAAAGGGGCAAGGAAAAAGTGAAAATAATAATAATAACTTTTATTTTTTGAGTGACTAATAATTTTAATTTCATTTACTTTTCTGTGACGTTTCTTTTTCCTCCACAAATCTCTTGTAAAATTCTTAATCTAAATGTAGCATTTAAAATTTTTAAGAATTAAGTGAAAGAGATTTAATTTATCACTAAATAATTAATACATAGAGCATGATTTTCTAAGCTGTCATTATATATCCTTTATTTTTTTAATCAATATATTAAAGATTTAGAACAACAATTTCCAAACACAAAACAATGAAAAATTATTAGAACACTCCTTCTAAATTAAAACTTCAATGTAATTATTGAAATCACGTGATGGCCTGATGGGTTCGGCTAGCAACTTGTGTGATTGCTCCCGTGTACCTCAAATTCTAGCAGCTAATCTCTCACATCTTTTTAGAAATTTTGTGATTTCTATGAAGTGGTAGGGCTGTTGTAGCTATTCTAGGTCAAACGTTCATATCCTCTCCTATAGGTATAAAACTGTATTGTTCTTACATGTATCAAAAAACAAAGTACTTTTTATCTTTAAAACGTTCATATCCTCTCCTATAGGTATAAAACGTTCATATCCTCTCCTACAGCACAGTTGGCAGATTCAACTGTACCAATAACACATAACACTTTACCGGCCTCACCTAGAAGGAGGTGCTCCTCAGGTCATACTTTACCGGACGTGAACCGGAAGGGAACGAAGAACCTATCATAACGCGCCATGCTTTGCCGGCTAAGATGCGGCAGGAAGTGGACCCCCTTTCACACTTTACCGGGCGCAAACCGAGAGGGACGAGGAAACCTCTGTCAAGGCACCACGCTTTGCCGTCTCAACACGGCGGGTAACGGATTCCCAAAGAACATCACATCAAAAGCATAACCAGTAACAGAATACTACACGGCTGTAATACACACACCTAGTTCAATTATCACCATAATAGTCACAATCCGTTAATTACATTAACATCATTTCTTTTTTTTTAAAAAAAAATACTTCGTGAACCACAATTTCACACGGGTTTTCCCTTTATTTCAAAACATTCCCAAAACACCTCATTGGGTACTAAACATCAAGACATAACTAGTCAACAACCGTTCCTCAATGGCAACAACATTTACAAGCATTCCGGTTACCTTTTTAACAACATAATTCGCAGCTCAACAATGGAATCGTCTATTCACAATGTTCATTTATCAAAGACAACACAAGGTGTTACATCGCATAACCCATCCTACAACAATACTCATAGACCATCTCTAGCAACAAGCAATACCATCCTCCACCGATGACCAAGGACAAAACTCTAGATGCCAATCACATAATCTGAAATATAAATACACCCTGGGTAAGTCCACATTCCCGCTGAACGCAAATCCACTCATTTTATAAAAAAGGTAATTAGTTCCACTTGTTTTGAAAATACAATCTTACTACCCCAAATCCCAACAAACACCACAATGGCCATGTAATAACCCGACCCTCTAATATGCTTTACATCTTTATTTATATGAGTCACTACATGCTTAATGTGATATTCCGTTTGGAGTTGTGCTTACATGCATGGATTATTTAATTATGATATTATATCTATCAGTTATTGGAAAAATCAATTGAAATTGAGTCATTTGGACTAGAAATTGAAAGCCTTAGGGGCGCGATAACCTGAAATTGACTTTACCATTGTGATTAGCGTGAATTTTAGGACATAATATAGATTTTTAAAAAAAAATTGATTCGTAATGAATTAAATTGATTTAATTTGGATTTAAGCCTTAATTAGTCTATTAGACCCACAAAAGATATATTAAGGATCTATATGAACCTAGAAGACTTCATTCTCAAAAGAAAAAAAAAAAAAGAGATCTCCTGGAAAGAGAGAGTGAAGAAGAGAAGGGGAAACAGAGGAGGGAGTTCAACCTAGGAAGAAGATTGAAG
Organism: Camellia sinensis; assembly: GCF_055761805.1. Lineage (NCBI taxonomy): Eukaryota > Viridiplantae > Streptophyta > Magnoliopsida > Ericales > Theaceae > Camellia > Camellia sinensis. The sequence continues at coordinate 70,315,276 of NC_138973.1, read as the reverse complement.
AAATTTGAAGATTAAGTTGAGGATTTACTCTAGGTAAGTGTAAATCAACTCTAATGCCATTAACCATTCCTCAATTGATGAGATTCAAGCCTTAAAAAGAAGTTCTACACATATGTAAATTAGTGTTTTTTCCATAAAGATTTTGTTGGAAAAAATATCTATGATATCATGAAAATTCATTAGTCTTGTTACTTTGAGAGTTGATTCTTGCACTTAGAGCTTACTTTGATTTTGTACTTTGGCTTTTACAAGCACTTATTTTGATTAATTATGAGAAGATGAAGAAAAGAATGGAATGTGGGAGTTTGATGTGTAAATGTGCAGTTGAGAAGAGTTGTGATCTATTTGGACTTGAGATTGATGTTCATTATGATATATATATATATATATATTATGTTTGTGAATGTAATATCTTAGGTTACGGCCTTGAATTATCTCCCAAAGATCGAAATTGATATATTTTTGGACTGTTCATAACAGAGCCAAAATCGCACTTGCGGAGGCCCAGGGCCACACATGCGGGATGCATAGCTGCAAGTGCAGGGATCACAGTCGCATGTGCGTAAAACAGGGGAGGCTGACTGAGGTATACTGTAATAAAAGCACGTGCGGGCCGCACGTGTAGCACACCTTCCGGCACGTGTGGTGGGGACTTCCACACGTGCGGCTAAAGGTGGAAAATTCTGTTAGTTTCTTTTGCTCTTTTCGACCCTCTGAATGTGCTAATATGTCCATTTGATGCTTCTGTAATGCATTTAATTGAATGGGACTTAGCGAATCGAACATTTGATAAATAGAGAAACTAAAGAAAAGTGATGTACTTACAAATTGTGTACTATGTGTAGGACACGTGCAGGAGAGGACCATTGTTCATCCACATCACAGTGAATAATAGTAATATAATGTTATGTTTCGTACACGTATTGTACTCATATGTGTTATTCACTATCTATTCTATTTTTCTCTCATATAACTTGCGCTGTATGAGTTATGTTAGATAGAATAAGTTGAGTGATTGAACATTGGCACACGAGATATAGACCTGAGGTCGTTTTGTTCTGTTGTGAATAATGGGCTCGAGGCCGTTCCGTATTATAATGGGCCCAGGGCTATTTTGTTATTATAATGGGCCTAAGGCCGTTTTGCTATATGCTGGGCCTAAGGCCGTTCCATCTGGACCCAAGGCCGTTCACAAAAGGAATTGTAAATAATATTGACTTGAAATTTATGAAACAAGATTTATGCTTGTATACATAATCTCTTCGCATTGCTATTAATCACTGAGCCTTGCTCACTTCATTTTTATGAATGTTTGTAGGTAATCAGCCCGCATGAAAACCTTAGGTCAACCACAGGTGCCTTTTGCTGGATCTATTTTGCTGAGTCACCCGATGTGGCCTTTTGTCTTTATCTGACGGGTTTCATATGTTGGCATGTGTAGCTAGTTTTGGATGATTTACCTTAGATACTTGTCAATATGTAACTTTCGGGTTGCTTACTGTCCTTGTATAGACTTATATGTGTGGACTCAATATATATATATGTATATGAAAGTCGTGTATAAATAAACATGTGTATGCATGCTATATTGTAGGGAGATCCTAACATTTAGACACAGCTCAATGGATGTAATATTTTGATATTATATTTGCTTCCGTTTAGGCCCAAGTGTTGTATCAAACTTAATTAGGTTTTGAGGCCCTGGTATAGGCTGGTCATGCCCAAACTTTTAGGGGTAGGTTTGGGTCGTGACAGGCCACATCCATCAATGTTAGTTTAACACCCCAATTATTCATAAACCACATCACATCCCCATTTCTGTTCAACATTAAACTTCTTTTTGATATTCCAAAATTAATAAATGACATACCAAACCTTTCCAAAACACATCCTAAACATGATTTATAACCCATAACCAATTATACACAACCCACAAGTTCACCATTTTAAACCCAAATCCACCCATATGCTTTTTAACAAAATCAACCACCAACTATGCTTTTGAATGTAATGAAAATACCACAAGTCTATCTATAAAGAGGTATTGAAGAGAAACTCAAGATTCCGTACCTCTTGAAGTGAAGAGGAGAAAAGCTAAAAATCCACTGGTGATGAAAACACGATCCGCTCAGATCAAAAGGAAGCCCTCGCGACCCTCAGCGTTTTGATCTATAGCACTAGGGGTTGGAAATGGGTGCAACTAGATGAAACCTAAGCTTTTAGGTCCAAGAAACCCTAACAATGGTGAAAAGGAAGAGAGAAAAGCAAAAAGTGACTTTTTCAGCGTGTTGCGACCATATAAAGACGCACAGTTCGCTTGAGCGCAAGAAGTGACGCTCGAGTGTCTAGAGACAAAAAAAGTGTGACCGTTCGAGCACAAGAAGTACTACTTAAGCATAGAATTCAAACTCTCAGAAGTTTTACAGACAGGTGATTATCGCTCGAGCACCAGAAGTGCTGCTCAAGCGAACACCGCTCGAGCACAAAAATGGCCGCTTGAGCGCAGAATAAATACTCTCAGAATCTCTGTCAACCTACAAAAGTGCTGGAAGTTCAAAATGACCGCTCGAGCGCAGGAAGTGCCGCTCGAGCATTGAAGAAAATTTCTAGGCAATAACCGTTTGAGAAACAAGTCACCAATATGTTCCCAATGCAACCAAGACACTCCCAGAACTAGCCCCAACAAGCAAAGAGGAGAAGCAAGACATGAACAACCATAAAAAGAAATGAAACCCAGATCCAAAACATCAACGGGTTGAATTAAAACCAGGGTTGCTATAACCTCCCCCCTTAAGGAATTCCGTCCCCGAAATTGAGAGGATGACAAAACACAAGGCACCCAATGGTGAAAAGAAAAACACGCACCAAAACTAAAGTTAGATCCATAGACGGGATACTTTCCCGGATCTCAGTCCAATGCCTCAGTGCCCCAAAGACTCCAACAGCCAACAAGAAAGAAGTCACAACTGACTCTCTAACCCACATACCCGATGGGATCCAAATGACTAACCCAAACAACCAAATTGTTCACTCCTAAAAGCCAAATACAAACCAAGTGCTCTACACTCGAATATCAAAGGAAACTGCACTCCCAACTAGAATTCCAATCATTTCTTGCTAAAAGAAGGGCTACACCCACAACCACAGTTCACGAAGACAACTCTCTAGAACTATTGAAACAAGCAATGCCAACCCACAAGGGAAATAAAACACACATAACTAGTAATTGAAACTAAACCATAACATAATTCACCCCTACAAGGTTGAACAGAACAATCACATAATCTGGTTAAAACAACGGTTTTCTTATTATTTCAAAGACTCCTTCATCACTTACCTCGTTTTCCTCAAAAGTTATTCAAACTTACATCATTTTCCAGCAAAATTTTGTTCCAAAATCTCAAGAAGACCACTTGTTTTGCAAACATTTTCTCCAAACAACTTGTGAAGTTTCAAATCCAAAGTTTTCAGTTGAAACGAATGCCATAAAAGGCCATAAAACCAAACTCACTTTTCAGTTTATTTCTCAACAATATTCGGTGAATCTCAACCATCACCCAATTACAACCATCACACCCACGGTGATTCCAAACATCTTACGTATACAATGTATTTAAAGACATAATCATCCATGGAGTACATCCCCTATCTCCTCCTAAACACCATACATATTCAATGACAACGGGTGAGAAAATTAGTTTCAATTTACATAATTCTCATGCAATTTCTATCACAACAATAAATAGAAATAAATACAGTACCCAGAGATATAACACAACGCAAATAGCTTTCCCAAATCCTAGGAGTCTCAAACCAACACAACACCAGCAATATTAATTGACATAATTCAATGGCATAAAGGCGCTTGCAAAACTTACACATTAACACGTTACCCCAACTCAAGAGGTTTTACATATTCACACCAATCAAACGCACCCATAAGCGAGGCTCCACGCCCCCAAGTAAAATTAGAAATACCTTTCAACCTTACAACCACTAACTCAAACTGAAAACAATTTCCTTGGTAACTATGTGCCAACCAACTTCGAATACCATACGACTAAACCACCAATCCTCTATTCTCATGACACAAAGCTCAAAATAAAACACACCCCTGCCTCCCAACAAGGCATACGAGACCAACCTGAGACATCACAAGCCAACCTGTTTCCCAAGACATCGATATGGCATAATAAAACTAGGATTTTCAATCCTTACAACATCTATCAGCACATTACAAATGAGTACAAAGTTAATTACATAATTGCACCTTTTGGGTTTACAACCACATACACATATGTATAAACAACATCCGTAGGCATAGAGCCTTACACAAGATAACATCAAATGACACTACAAAGCATCAAAACCCCTTCACACTTCCAACCTCACTATTGTCCCTGCTTGGACTACTGAAACTGGCTCTGCTCCCTTAGGGGACATCGACACCGAACATGGTCTATCCAACCACATCGAGAACACCAAGTTCGTCCCTCTATTCCGAGACTGACTCGAGGACGCTTGAGTTTGACTAAACCCTCCAAAGGACGAATTTGGATAAACAAAAGTAGCCTGAGGCGTCAGTTGTGCCTGTGCCTGTGACCTCGCTTATCTCCAATTCTTACTAGGTCTACTACCTCTCTGAACAGTTGAACTTGATAGTATGGACTCTTCCTCCTCATCCTGACCAACATATCGATAATGGTTTCCATGTAAGCCGCTACCTCTACCAAGGCATGATAATCTCTATGCATTGCCCCGGTAACTTTTCTTCGAATAACATCACACTACTTCCCCTCAAACTCAAGACAACGCTGCTCCTCTGTTGCAACCAACTCTACAGAAAATCTCGACAAACTAGCGAATCTCGCCTTAAACTGTGTCAAAGGAGTGTCATCCTGGCGTAACTCAACAAACTGATTCCTTAATCTTTCTTGGGCGGAAGGAGGAAAATACTTAGCCAAAAAGGCCTCAGTGAAAGCACCCCAAGTGGTGCCCATAGAAACTCAAGCAGACTTCCACCAATAACTGGCATCTCCCTTCAGTTGGAAACTTGCCAACACAACCCTCAACTCCTCATCTTCAACTCTAAGCATATCAAGAGTCTTGGTAATCTGTTTTAACCAGTCATCAGCCTCCAACGGCTTAGGCTCCCCCAAAAACACATGTGGATTGGAGCGAAGAAATTCCTTGGTCAACTTAAGGTTATGCCCATTGTTCCCCTCATTGCGAGCTAGAGCATCTCTCACAGCTCTCACAATCTCACATGCAACTTCCTCACCCACAACCGACGCTGCAGGGGCAGGTACTAATGGAACCATTGTGCCTCTGCCAACACTCTTACTTCCCCTACAACCTCTACTCCCTCGGGAAGACATCCTATAAAATCAAAACCGAAACAAACTTAGCAAACAATACAACAGCCGTGCCCAAGGCACACATTAACCTCGTTAAGTTACAAGACACACTTAGTCCCGAAACATATAATTCTATCAAATAAAGACAGTTAAACACATAATCACATAATCGAATCAAGTCCACAAGATAACTACTCGCCTCGGAGCTCTCAAGGAATTTCTATCAGAAATCATGTTGATCAGGCAGGTTTCCAATAGAACCTCAAAGTAAGTTCACCGGTGACAAGCATTATCCAGAAAACTTAACCCCATGTTAACACAAATGCAACACATAAAGTCCAAACACATAAATCACCTATATGCAACGTCCTCACCAAACATAGTAAACCCACTATGGTAAAACCACCTCCCACGAGCCCAAGGTATTCGACCTGGCTTGCTTTGATACCAAGTTGTCACGCCCCTACTTTTATTATCCGAATCCATTACCAAATCCATTATAACAATTCCGTTTAGTAGAGAATAAACAAGAATAAATAATAACATTCTCTCACGATAACAATAATGATATAAATAAGACATGATTCAATGCTCATAGGCTTACATTGAATAATAATAAATAAAACAAAAGGGATTCACCATTAAACAATACATAGCGCACGACCAACAAATAAGGGCCCCGTGGCCAACAAATAAGAGACTTCGAGTCATACATGATTCCTCCAGCCCTGTACTTGAAAAGATTGTCAACACGTGGGATCAGCACTAAGCAGAGTAGAAATTCTAAAGATCCTAACCAATCACAACATACAGATAAAAATTATCATGAATGCTCAGCTTCGCCAGTTGCAGGCCGCGTCACTCGCGGTGTCGGTGGGTGGGTTTTTCAACTTAGACGCCCTGTGTCCCAACTCCGCCAGTTGTAGACCGCGTCAGTCGTGGTGTCAGTGGGTGGGTTTTTCAACTTAGACGCCCTGTGTCCCAGCTCTGCCAGTTGCAGACCGCGTCACTCGCGGTGTTGCCTCAGCTGCCAGCCTCAACCATTGCCCATCTTTCGAATCTTCTTCATTCTTCAATGAATCTGAGGGTAAGCATTCTTTTCCGTTCCTTTCTTTTTTTTTTTTTTTTGGTTGTGAATCTTGATTTGCTGATTGTTGCTCATTGCTTTTCTTTAAAAAAATAAAATAAGACTTTGTTGAATGTTTGAATGTTGGAGTTCTACAACAAGAGCAATATTGCTGTTGTTGTAGAACTCATAATCATACTGTCACATTTTGTCTAGCTTATTACACGTATGCACAAGTATAAATAAATAATCAAAAAATAGTTTTTAAATTTAACTAGTAATATAAAATTTATCAAAATATGTAGTAAAATGATTGATAATCAATTAAATTTTATTTATTTTTATCAAAGTTATAATTCAAAAATAAATTACAAAAGTTATATTTACGATAAAATATAAATACATTTTATTTTATAAGTTACGTAATCTTAATTTACCATATGATAATAGTAAATTACATTTGTTAATATACTAATATTTTCTTATTTTGTAAAGCCTAAAAAAATTTCTACTCAAAATCGTTAGAAGTTAGTTGACTCAATATTTATGTCAATGTGGCATTCATCTAATTATTAAAATTTGTCTTGATCTATATGTAACTTATGAATCATTTGACCTATTTATTTATTAAATTGGTAAATGAATATTTGTAAGTATTTTTTTTTATAATAAATCGTAGATAAATCCAGGACTAATTGGTTCACAAGATACTAACTTGGGATTTATTGGTGCTTTACCCTATGTTTTATATTTCTTTAATGTGAATGGGTTCAATAACTTGCATGACATTTTCAGATTTAATTGTGAAAAAAAATATTTTTAAGCCTAATTTTTTTAAACAATATATATATTTTTTTATTTTAGTTTTTTTTTTTGGTCTTTCTAATCGTGACTTTTTTATTTTTAGATGCTCTACTTCGTAGAGTGTCCTTGTTGACGATGAACTATGAAAGTCATTGGAGTTGTGACAGAGCTTCATAAGGTAATGTCATTAACTCTCAATTAAATCAAAGTAAAAGATTTGGTTACTGTGTCACTGTGGGAGCCGAATAAATAGAAGAGTCGGAAGGTGCGTACCCCAGAAATCAGATATTATTTGGCTCCATATCGTGTGACTAGGATGCCGAATACATTAGTAAGGCCGAATAGCCGGAGATTAGTAGCTCCAAATAAATAAAAGGGGAATGGGGTAAAACTAGGCTCAGGCCCCGAGGCCCAACAAGCAAGTATAAACACAAGAACCACAGGTTTAGAAAGGTATGTAATATTTTTGTACACCACAAAATATAATATTTTGCTTACTACGAAATATGCACACATTTTATACACTATAAAAATATATAATTTTTCACCATAGGGTATACACCATAAAATCAACTATTAAATATTTATTATAATCTTATATAATAAATAATAACAACTCCAAAGTGGTTATTACCAATCACATAATCAAAAAGGACCAAACAATTAAACATGAGTAATTAAACAAACTCAAATTAAATTAAATCTAAATCATGTGTCCCACTCATAAGCCAAACATGGTCCAATTATATACCCAAATAGACCCAACAAATTTATCTCAAATCATAGTCTAAACACCCAAAACTCAATTTCAAATTCCGCTATAAATTAAATTGAACACCAATTAATCCACAAATTTTTTTATAAAATAAATACTCATCAATTAATTTCTGAAATTTTTATCCAATGTGCTACACTCATATGGGAACAATAAAAAAAAATCATAATTTCAAAGATTCAAAATTATATTTTTTTAAAAAAAAATTATTACAAAATTGAATCATTTTCGCACATAACTTTACATAACACTCCAATCCAAATATTACTCAATTAATTTATGCACTGACTATTTAAAAAAATATTTTGAGTCATCACATTATTTATTTATTTATTTATTTATGATCAACAAAAGAAAGCTTTATTGATGAAGAAACAAATACAAGTGAAATCTTACATCAATAAAAAGACAGTGCAATGAGCATCATAGCTAAGCTCAACAATCACAACTAGGTTGGCACCGGAGAGCTAGCTCAATAAGATGTTAGCATGAGCCCAAGATTGGTGAGAGACCAATCAAAAATAGCCAAAAACAAATAGAAACATAGTAAACACACTAACACCAAGGCTAATTACACCCCACAACTACAATACCCAATACCCAAGACAAATTTTGCAGCAACCACAAAGGAAATAAACTCCACTGCTACCCCTAGCTACACACACTAACAGACCACCATAGCAGCTCACTCCATAAGCTGCTAGATGAACTTTCTTAACAATTGAATATTCCTTACAATGTCACCAATAGAATAAGAACAACCAGAATCAAATGTTTTCAACCATAGTGCCAATCGAACTTTAATTAGCTCACATAACTCCTCCAAAATTGGTTGCTTGTTAGAGAAAATACACTCATTTATGCACTTCCACACAGACCATACCACAGCTGAGGAGATAGCTCTCCAAATCTACTTTTCTTTCTTTCTGAAGTTCCAGCTCATCCACCGTTGAAATAGACCATCAACAGATCTTGGAGTTGCCCAAGATAGTCCCCACCAGTCAATTATGCATGCTCAAATTTTCCATACAAAGGGACATCGCAACACCGAATGATTAACTGATTCCATTTCTAATTTGCAAAATACATGAGATAAGTCCACACTACTCCTCAATACACCAATTCTATTTAGATAATCTACTGTTTTAAGTCTGCCTTTCGATGCCAACCAAGTAAAGAATTTGGCTTTGGGTGTAGAAAAATTATTCCATATCAAACCAGCTGATCTCATAGTTGGCCCAGATTCTAGATCACACCATTTGTAAGCATTACATACCTTGAAACCCCCTACTTGATCAACATTCCATCTCACATGGTCCTCTATATCCATATTTAACCTTAGCTCTACACCCAACCTATCAGTAAGCCTTACCACTTCTTTCTCCCAAGCATGAAGACTTCTTCTAAAATTAAAACACCACCTATTTGAGCTAACCTTTCTTGAGATCAGCACACACAATGACACTTCTTTCTCTGTATTCAATTGATACAATCTAGGAAATTGATCACACAGACTAGAGTTCCCCAACCAATTATCAACCTAGAACTGTACTCTTCTACCATTCCCTACTCTGAGTTCCATATTTTCCATAAAGAATGAAAAAAAGTCTTTGATTAGATTATGCCACATCCAGAATGTCCCTCCAAATCTTTGAAGTGAAACCTGCTACATTAGAGGATAGCAACCACCTCCCACTTATGAATCCATACTTGCTACACACAATTGATTTCCAGAGTGTTGATAGGACATTCAAATAATTGAATAGTGTTTAGATGAATAACTAAAAATAAGTAGTAATATTGAAGTAAAAACTTAAAACAAATAGATAAACAAAATAAAATGTATAATTTATGGTAGCTATTGAACAGACAAAATGTCTGATAGTATTAGAATTGCTCAAGTAGATTAACCTAATAGCTAGTTATTTTATCTCACCCCTCTTTTGCTTGTAAGATGTAGGTAGTTGTTCACCCAAAAAAAGATGTAGCTAGTCGAAAGACACTTGCTAACGAAAGAATATTAATTCTCTCCTCTATCTTACTCTTCCTTTTTGTTTTTCAACTTTTTCTTACAAAATATAATTTTAAAAAATTACTATCTTCATCTTTTCTTACCAAATGCAAATTTAAAAATAATAATTGCCTAAAATGACTAGCTGGAGAGAGAATAGGTTACCTATCCAAAAGAATGAGCTAAAATAAAAAATTATACTTTCATTGTGTACTTTAGTTAGCAAAATTAACTAATAGCATTGAAATTACTCTAATTTTACAGTATTTAGTTAATTTTTTTATTGATACATTTAATATAGATTTCATAGCATTATTGCTTCAAGACAAGCTTCCTGATCACTGAATTGGCAGTGCATACATCTACTCCACAACAAGAAAAAATAAATAAATAAAAATAAAAAATAAAAAATAAAAAAGCATTAGTGACTCACATTTCTCATCAAATAATTCGTGATATACAAATAAAAAATTTATACATACTTAACTTGTTTTGAAACTATTACCTTAAAACAAAGAGCCAATTGAAATGCCTTGAACTACATAAGGCTCTGACAAATTATTTTGGTACAAAATTCTATATATAAATTTTGATGTGAATATCTAGATCTTAAAAAGGTTTAAAAAGATCTCTTCACAACTTGTGGGTTACATAAGATGCAGAGGATTTATGTTGCGTTTGATTTAGTTTTAAAATCATGATTTGAGAATGAAGTTGTATTTTAAGTTTGTGAGTTATAGAATTATAATTTGAAAATAGAAAATAGAAAATTTGTTTGATTATGAGTTTTGAATTTTTGAAATGAGTTTTAAAATGAGAAAAGTTGTTTGGTTATGAGTTTTAAAAGAGTTTTTAAAACTTAATTCAAAAACTTATAACTCATAACCAAATACACAACTTAAAACTCTATTAAAAATTATATTCAAAGCTCATAACCAAACTCTTTTAAAATTCAATTCAAAAAAATAATTTTCTATATTTTAAAATATCAAAAAAAAAATTCAAATAACAAATATAATTTTCTATGTTGGTCTAAAAAAATAATTTTCTATGTTTAAAAATATCAAAAATAAATATATATATATATATTTTCAAATAACAAGTGGCAATTGAAAAAAACAAGAAGCACTGTTTCGATCAATCCACAGGACATTTGGGAGGATGTCTGAGGGAACGACTGGGTAGATCCAAAAATTGAAAAACTGTCCCGGAGAATATCTAGCCAGACGACCGAGTAGACCAAAAATTTAAAAATTTTCTGATTTACCAAACATATTTTTAAATGTGTTTTGAAATCATGATTCGAAAATTATAATTAAAGGGAGAATTGGAATATGAGGGTGAAATTAGGATTTGAGAATAGAACCAAAATAGTTTCTTGGGAACCACATATATATATATATATGAAGTAGACCATGTTGGTCTAATGTTTCCAAACTTGGTTTGGACTTGGAAAGACGACACCGTTTCCAGTTTCTTCAAGCACCGATTTTTAAGAAAGTTTTATTTGGGATGGTTAATTGTCGCTATATTACAAATTAGTGAACAAATTAATTTTAGGGGAGTCAAAATACTTTTCAGAAAATTTTAAATTACACTTTGCTTGGTTCCTCTTTTGCAAAAACACTTTTCAGAAAATTCTACTTTATTGTTTTCTGTATTTTTTTTTGTTTTCATTGAATTTTTTTAATATTTTAAGAATTTTTTTAAAAACCTTTTAGACATACCTAACATAAATATACCTTAAAAGTAAAAAAAGTGTGAAAAAAGCCTTTTAAAAATTCTCTAAAAAAAAAAAAAAAAAAAAACTAGAATTCAGTACATTTTTTGTATTTTTATGTATTTATTAATTTTTTAAAATATTTTTTCACAAATTTTTTACTTTTTAAATACATCTAAGTAAGGTGTATCTAAAAAAGTAAAAAAAATGCTTAAAATTTTAAAAATATTCACTAAAAATAAAAAAATACGAAAATCAAAAACTCAGTTTTCAAAAAACTTAATCCAAAAAACTCAAACCAAACACACTATTTATTTTTATTTTTTGGTGCTATGATTGGACATGTGGACTTGAATTATATGACGAAGCGTTTGCTCATTTGTTAATTACTTTTTAGCTATGTAGAATTTTACATAAAAGTATTTAAAATATTCACATGGGTGGGGGTAGGAATGCAAACGAAATGAGCTGAGTTAAGTCGAGTTTTGAAATATTTGACTTTGGTTTACTTAAAATTAGTTGAGCTTGAGTTTGAGCTGACCTCAAGTCAACCCTAACTCATCCAGTATTTGAAAAATTCGATATAGCGATCCCAGTTTTGCCCCGACCTTCATTGTGTTTCGGACTCGAGTTCCGTGATTGAATATTGTATGTATGTCTTGTTTTCTTCCTTTGACCCTTTGTATTTGAGTTTTGGAACTTGTTGGGCGAGTTGGGAAAATGTTGGTTGCTAGTTGGTATAGATTATGGTTGCCTAGATTTTGGCCTCTTCCCTCGTGCGAGGCTTCTTGCGCTCGAGCGAGCCTTGTGTAATTTGCTCCTTTGCTCGAGTGAGGTTTCTTGCACTCGAGTGAGAATAGAGGGTCTTCAGGTTTCTTTCCCAGACGCAGCATTTCTGGGAAGGTGAAGTTCTTCGCTCGAGCGAGTCTTGTAGAATTGTTTCTTCGCTCGAGCAAGACTTCTTGCGCTCGAGTGAGCATGTGCGTCTAAGGCAGACTTGAAGCTGTGCATTGTGCACTCGAGCGACGTTTCTTGCGCTCGAGTGAGGTCACTTGTTGTGTCTGGTCGCTCGAGCGACAACTCCTTTGCTCGAGCGAAGGTTACGCATATTAGTTCGCAGTAGAGCTTTTCTGCATCACTTTTTGATTTCATTTCTTCCCAGAACCCTAATTCGGCTCCTTCTCTCTCTAAAATACCCTCTCTCTCTCTCTCTCTATAAATACACCTTGATTTGGGGGTCTCTCAACCCTAGTTCCTTTGTTAAAAAAGTAGAGCAACTTGTGGGCTTCCATTTGATCCAAGAAAGTTTGAATTCTGGGCAATCTTCAAAGTTTCCCCTTCTCTTCTTTGAGCTTCAACACTTGAGGTAGGGATATTATTCTCTATGATATGGTTTTTAACCTAGATATTGTTGTTTGGTGTAAATTGTGTGATTTGTGAGTGATTTGGGTAAAGTTGGGGTTTGGGTTCTAAATTGAAAGAGGGGTTTTTCTTGTTAGCTTATAAAATAACTATAGGGCTTTGTGTATGAGGTTCTCCAAAGTTGAAATGGTGAAATTTAGACATATAGGTTTTTATTTTGGAATAGGAGGATGTTTGCCCTAGGTTGGGTTGAATTATTATTTTGAATAATAATGAAATTGATATTGGAAATATGAAATTGGGAGGATGTATAAATGAATGGTATAGTTGGATTTGATAAATCGTTCACCTATGGAAATTGGACAAATTGTCCGTTTGATAGATTTGTTTATTTGTTTAGAAATATATATTTTGGGCTATCGGTGGAGGATAGCTATGATTGTTGTAGAAAGTGCATGAGGATTAGGTAAATTGAAACTAATCATATGAATTGTGTCATTGAATATGACGGTTGATTTAAATTGTTGAATGTGTGAATTTCGGTAGTCATTGTATATGACACGCTTTTAAATACATTGTAAATGTATCATTGTTTCGGAGGAGATAGGGGATGTACTCCATTGTTTGGGAGGAGATATGGATGGACTCCATTGAAAATTAAGCTGGCCAGAGTGTCTAGGGTGAAAGTCCCGAAATCTTATACATGTATGGGTGCCGATTCCCTCATATGAGAATTCCGTAAAATGGCAAGAAAATTGAAGTGTTTGAATAATAGTTGCTATTGAAGTATTGATAAATGAGTTGTAGCCTCGTTTGAGATTTGTTTAGATAACAAGGGATTATATCAATGACTTGATTTGAATAAACGAATGGAAACGGTTTGGGATATTGATGTTGTAAATGTTTGGTCATGACAAGAAGATGTCAGTTGGTTTTAAGTGTCGAACATTTACCTAATGCTTATATCTTAGTTAAACTTCATATATTGGGTTAGTATATCTCTGCTGGGCTTTGGCTCACCCGACTTGGGAAACCATTTTCAGGTACAAGTGACATGTTGCCTCCAAGGACATAGCTTGGGAGGTTTAGCGGCGAAAGGTTCCATTTTGTTATTTTGTTTTGTGTTAAATGTTTATTTAGGCCGAGGGCTTTACTTGCATAGAGGCTTAGACTCTTTTTTTGTTGTAACCAAGTGAAGTCTTTGAAAGATGTAAGTCCGTAGGGCATTTATTTTATTATTTTCAATTAGTGTTACATGCTATAGTTTCAAGATGAACATTTATGAAATTGTAATGCATGTCATATCTTTTTTAATGTAGACTCTGATGAATGAAAATATAACATTTCTATTGTATTTATAGATCTTTTGAATGGTTGATTTATATCATATTTTGAGGGTGTTACAACTTGGTATCAGAGCGTATCGGGTTTGAATGCTTTGGGTACGTGGGAAGTGGTTAGTACCACAATGGGTTTGTCTCGCCTGTTAGAGACTTAAGCGTGAATAACTCAGTGCTTATATGATAACATGTTTATGTGACTACATGGGTATGATATTTAATTTCTAGGATGTTGATCGGGTCTATGGGTTTCTGGGAGCCCTGTTGGAAAGGCACTTGATTACTACCGTTTCTAACTGGGACTCTAGCAACGTCACGGGACGGTCATTATCCGGAAATGAAGTTCGTATGTGCTTATGTGATTATATGCTTATGTAGAGTGAATTACTGTTGTCCATCGTATTAGGACGTGAGTGAGATAGCTTCAGTACATTTGTAAATGTGTTAATCACTTCATTACCTTTATTAGGATGTCAGAACGATGCCGTGGTGGTAGGCGTGGTAGGCCTAGGAGGCATGGGATGCCTATACCAGATGAGATCCCGGCGCAGGAAGAGGGAGTTGGTTAGGCCAATGTGGCCGAGCCAGTAGGTCAACAGGCCATGGGCGCCTTAGCCCGTGAAATGGCCAGAGTTTTGAGGGAGTCCATGGACATTCTCAAGGCTGAGAATCAAGTCCGGGCCCAAGTAGCCAAAGTTGGGCCGTCTTTTATGAAGAAGGAGTTTTTCTGGTTGAATCCAGACAAGTTTTTGGGAGATCCTAAGGACCCACTGACGGCTGACGAGTGGTTGGAGTAGATGACGAAGACGTTTGAGATGCTCGACAACGAAGACGGAGGTTTGAGAGTGACCTTGGCGTCTTTCCAGCTAAAGGGAGATGCGGGTCAGTAGTAGAAGTATGCGTGGGGGCTCATTAGAGGGACTTGGGCGGCATTTGTTGAAGCTTTCTAGGACAAGTACCTACCTGTTACGGTGAGGGAGAAGTTGAGGGATCAATTGTCACGCCCCAAACCCGCCTCTAAAAGTTTGGGCATGACCACTATAGAAACGGACAGATAATATGATACATACAGCATATGAGGCCTGAACGGAAGCATTTAATAACATCAAATAATATAAATCAACATCCATCGAGCTCACACCTATATGCCAGGATCTTAATGTACCATTCAATAGTTCCTCATATGATAGACATGTATACAACACGCAGATATATGCATTCACACAATAACATAGATGGGCATATATATATACAGAACCAGTCCCACATGTGGACATATAGCAAAAATATTTATAAAGGAAATTATACCCGATTAATTACAGTAGACAACAAGTTAAGGACCAAATCGGGGCCATCAAGGGAACTCCACAAAATGCATGAGCTTCTCTACATGGCTTGACCAAGACGGGGTGACCAAAGCTGAATTAAGATCGACCTCCAGGTTGATTGCCTACAAAAACAGACATAACACAAAGTGAGCAAGGCGTAGTGAATAATAGCACTCAACAATTTAATGATTAGACTTGAAATGCAATATTTATAACGTGCATAAGTGCAGAGTGGCCTCAGGCCCAACAGATGATGCAGAACGGCCATAGCCCTAACAGATCATACAGAACGGTCATAGGCCTAACAGATTATACAGAACGACCATAGGCCTAACAGATTATACAGAATGGCCGTAGGCCTAACAGATCATACAGAACGACCTCGGGCCCAGATATTAATAGATTAGCTTTAAGCCTAGATGCTAGCAGATTGGCTTTAAGCCCAGATATTAAATATCAGAATGACCTTGGGCCCAGTTCATATATGTATGGGCCCAAGAGGTGTCTCGTACGGATTCTAGAGGTGACTCACACTGTAGGACTTAGTTTCGTACAACACTTTGTTCCACACAGAAATCAATAGGTCTTAAAGACCGGACAATTCATATCATGTCATAGCATAAACAGAACGGATAAACAGAACAAAATAATCCCAGATTCATGAGAATACCGTTACACAATAGTGTACATAAATTACCCTATGGTTTATTACAAGTTGACATAATTGTCTTATGTATATCAAAACATTAACAATACTCATTGACAGAAGACACATGTATCATTACAGTACGATCAATAGGGACGGAATAATTCACCTCGTAACGTATGTCACATAACGATGTTATTGGCATTCAGTTCTTTCCTCAGGTTGAGTCATTCATAGGTTCATCCGATATTTATTATAGTTTCTCAACGGTCACTAACGTATAAAGCAACCCATAGTCCTATCTGATTATTCCTTCCGATGATTCATTCCAGGTAGATATCTATGTCATAACACATGTGTTGAACCAAACAGACTATAGGGGTCCCTGATAGGACATTCAGGATATCATGTTCCCATTCAAAATATCATGTTTCCAGTAAGCGGGGTTTACATTCACAATTTCTTTCTGTCAACCAATTCCACGGTATTAATAGTTCGTATGCAATTCTTATGCGGAGTCATAGGTAATTTACAGGTTATAGCACATTAATGATAACCATTAACCGTAACCGGAATGCAGAGTAGTTCCAGAGTCATACCGATGTATACAAAATCTTTCAACGTTCACATAAGGTCACACCGATTTCCAATCAACATAAATGTTAACGTAATTACTTGCAAAGAACAGAGTGTTAATAATAAGAATTATTAATGATAAATAAATGTACGATTATAGTACTAGTACTCACAGTGCATTGATGGAGCGGTAGTCCCTCCCGGTAGGTGCCCTACATATGCACGCCATTCAAGAATTAGTTCTTTTTCCTTATTAAGTCATTTTCTGACTGGGTTCGATTCGAATGAATTTACAAACATCAAAAAGGCATCAAATACAGATTTCAATAATACCAGAGGGTCAAACAGATAAAACAGAGCAGACAAATTTTTTTTGGCATGGGTCGCACGTGCGGCAGTGTCCTCCGCACATGCGGCCATGACCTCCGCACGTGCGACCGTGGCCCCTGTTTTGGGCAGTCCAAATTCAAACCAAAATTCAACAAAACCAACACATTACAAAGGGAAGAAATAGGAAGAATAACTCAATATAAGGGCATAATAACTCCATAAACGTGGATCATAAGTCAAAACATCTTATAATCAAGGATTACTAACTTAATAAAATCATAATCTAACTCCTCTATTTGGGATATAAACAAGAAATATGTAGAAATATGCAATTCCAACATGGACCATCAAGGGATAAAATGCAATTCTTCCACATTGTAGACACCCCATTTTTGACCGACCTTAAGACTCAGACGTCACTGATTGAGCGCTTGGTGATGTTGCATAATGTGCTCGTTCAGAAGTTTCCGAGTTGCGGCCGTGAGCCTTGCCTCCGGACTTCCGAACCCTCTTTTGTGCTTTGCCTCGGTTTGCGAACCAGGCTCGATTTTCTTTGTTTCTTTTCCTGAGGGGAGGGAGAGGTCCCATAGACCATCTCTCAGTGGCCGTGGGCTACATTTGGTGGCCGTAGGCCATTTTGCCCATTTCGGAGTCCGGTTTTCGATTTTTCGGGACCGTTGGCCATGTGCCCCGGTTCGGGACCGCTTAACCATCTCCATTTGCTCTGATTTTTGGCATACATCTTATTTTCTCCCTTTTGAGGGACACTGGGGTCTGAGAAACCCACTTCGTGGCCGAATGCCACTTTCGGTGCTTAACAACCCATTTTCGGGACCCCGAACTGCGCGTTTTGGCCCCCGAACATTCGTTTTGCAACGGTTTTCGTTCATTTTTGGCAGGTACCTCTGTTTTATCACCGGGAAGGTCACTGAAGGATGGGAGGCCAGTAATTGTTGCAGCAACCAGTTATATATCCTCCGACGCCCTTCGACGCCGTTTTTCACACTTCCGGGCTAATGTTGAACACCTTGAGCCCATTTTCTTGAACTTTGAACCACATATTTGTGATGTACACACATGGGAGGACCCTAAAAGTTGGTGGCCGGCCACTAATGTTGCTTGACCCTTTTGAACCCCTCCTTCCGGGCTAATGTTGAACACCTTGGGCCTACTTTCTTGAACTTTGAACCACATATTTGTGATGTACACACATGGGAAGACCCTAAAAGTTGGTGGCCGGCCACTAATGTTGCTTGACCCTTTTGAACCCCTCCTTCCAGGCTAATGTTGAACACCTTGGGCCCACTTTCTTGAACTTTGAACCACATATTTGTGATGTACACACATGGGAGGACACCATCATGTGGTGGCCGGCCACTAAACCAGCTTGACCCTTTTGACCCCTAGCCGGCCGGCTAGGGGATGTGGCCAGCCGGCCACCTGCAGCAAAAATACTTGGCCGGCCATGATCCTCACACTGTTCACTTTACAGCTGTATAGCTTTATCCCCCAGAAAATATCTATATCCGGAGGATATTTTGTTGGGGAAAGTTGGCCTCCTTTTCCCCCACCTTTACACCCCCTTTTTGGTCCTTATAACCAGCAGCCAACATCATATTTTGGGGTTAGAAAAAATTGTCTTCAAGCCTCAATACACATATCTCCCTCCATCTTTCTCATTTTCCTAAAAATCCTTAAGTCCTACACCTTGTTTTCTTCATCACCACCAAGCTCTACCACCACCACTCCATTTCAGCAGCAAGGGGAAGAATTCCAGAAGCTTAGAGTCATCAAAATTGGTCCAAGAAGCAACAAAGGTATTGATCTTCAAGGGTGAGTCCATTTCCCTCTTTTTTAGCTCATTTCTTGCAACATTTCTTAGCCTCTCCTTCTTATACATTTGAGCTCCGACCAAAACTGAAAGTACCCCTTTTTTGAGCTCATTTTCATGTCTCATGAAGGGCTCAACCCTGTTTGAGCCCCCCATCTTGCACTTGCTTCATTATCCTTCTAAAGTGTCATTTTCTTGCATGATATTTTTAGCTTGTGTGTAATTTATTTTGGAGCATGTTATAAACTTTAAGTAGGCTTATTTTGAGCCCCTCTTAAACATTGAAGAAGGGCTCGACACTGTTTGAGACTTCCATGTTGTACTTCCCTTTATATCCTCTTTTTGGTCCCATTTTTGTATGCCTTGGCAGCCCCTGATGTTGCTGTTTTTGGACCTTGGTCCGAACTAAAAGTGGCTTTATTTTGACCTCCTGAACATTTTTTATTAAGGGTATTTTCTTGTTTGGTGAATGTTTTGTATACCTCATGTTATAGCCACTTTTGAGCCTCATTTTTGCATTGCATTTCTAACATATTTTTGTACTGTTTTTGGGGCTGACATAAACTGTAAAACATCATATTTTGGGTCCCTCTTCAACATTGTTGAAGGACCCTAACCTTTTTGGGGCCAGCAGCTATGAGTTTCTTTTTAATCTCATGTTTAGGGCCATTTCTTGCATGCTAGTTTTGCCCTATCTTGGTTTGCTGTTTGGCCATGTTTTGCACTGTTAAAATGCTAATTTTGGGGCTGCCTTGCTTCTGTCTTTACATTCCATGTCAATATTGTGCATGTTTGGTATAGCTATAGGCCATTTCGGGTGCCAAAATTCATATTTCGGGACTATTCCATGCATCGGATGTACTTTCGCCTCGTTTCGGGGCTGTTTTACCCCATATTTCATTGCTGAAAATCCATTAGCATGCTTGCATACCATTTTTGCCATATTTGCATTGCGTATACCATTGCCTCGGTTTGCGTGCCCGTGTGCACGCATTTCGAGGCACTTCATTTTCATCCATCGGCCTCTCATGTGAGCGTGGCTGAGGCTCTCTCATGTTAGTATAAGTCCATGTTGCATTTTCCATGTCATTTACATTGCATATGCCATTGCCTTGGTTTGCGTGCCCGCGTGCACGCATTTCGAGGCACTTCATTTTCATCCATCGGCCTCTCATGTGAGCGTGGCTGAGGCTCTCTCATGTTAGTATAAGTCCATGTTGCATTTTCCATGTCATTTGCATTGCACACGCATTTCGAGGCACTTCATTTTCATCCATCGGCCTCTTATGTGAGTGTGGCTGAGGCTCTCTCCTATTAGTGTAAGCCCATATCACATTTACATGTCATTTAGATCGCATTCTGTCATTTTCTCAGTTTGCGTGCCCGTGTGCACGCATTTCGAGGCATCTCATTTTTTTTATAGCATAGTGCATACTAGGTTGTATTTTAGATCGCATTCTGTTATTTTCTCAGTTTGCGTGCCCGTGTGCACGCATTTCGAGGCATCTCATTTTTTTTACAGCATAGTGCATACTAGGTTGTATCTTAGATCGCATTCTGTCATTTTCTCGATTTGCGTGCCCGTGGGCACGCATTTCGAGGCATCTCATTTTTTTACAGCATAGTGCCTACTAGGTTGTATCTTAGATCGCATTCTGTCATTTTCTCGATTTGCGTGCCCGTGTGCACGCATTTTGAGGCATCTCATTTTCACAGCGTTTGTGTATGTTAGGATTGTATCTTAGTTGCGCTTTATACATGTCATGCATATTGCATTGTGTTCGGAATAGGAGTTAGCCCGGGCACGGGAAACGAGGTGCGTTTCATACTCCGAGTGACGGAACGCGTCTCAATTCCCCAGTCACCGACACTCCGAATTATCCATGATGGAGTTAGGTTTTAGCTGTGTTTTCATGTGCATTCATCCTATATTGAATTGTGCATTTCGACTCCTCGGCCATCATGCCTCGGTATGCGTGATTGGTGGCACGAGGATTGAGGCACGCATATATTTGTGAAAATACATTGCTATGCCCCTTTCCTGCTCTCTGTTGCAGCAAAATGAAGAATCAACAACTTTTCAGAGTTTTGGCGCGCATTTCGAGAAAAGGTGTAAACAGAGGCTAATTGGGGCATCCTGGTGGATTTCCGCACAAGGCAGCCCGGGCATACATCTTTCATCAGAAGCAAGGCAGTCCCTGGCTTGCATGCCAGTTTTATAGTTTTCTTAGTTTATTGTTAAATTAATTAGGAATTTGTATATTATTCGGACTGTAATATTTGGACTGTAATATTCTTTCATTTGGGACTGTATATTTATTCGGACCCTCTGCGCGAGGGCACAACTGTAATAAGTGTGCGTGAGTGTGATGTATGTCTTCCAACCCCACGTCTTTCTCCCTTTTATTTATCCGCTTATGGTGCTTAGATTAGGGCATATTTCAATTAGCATACAGTATGACAGCATGTTTGCATCATTCATTTGTATTGCATGCACCGGGCTCGGCGCATCATACTAACTGCATTGTACTTTCAATTCCAAATTGAATACATGATAGTTGTAGCATTTCATATGCCATCTTAGAATAGCCGATCCTGCTATAGTTGCATTTTGCATGTGTTGCATTAGGCATTTCTGTATACTTAGGATCATGCATAATTTCTAATGTAGTTTCTGTTTTGGCTAGGAGTACTCGGTAAGTTTTATGCTTTAGCATCCTTGCATGCGTGTGAGTGCTGCCATGAATAGCATGCTTACCATGAGGCTAATTGTTTATGTGATATAACTGCCTGAATGCCTGTGGGTGGAGGTTGGGTTACTTGAATTGGAATAAATCATCAACTATTTTCAAGCCCACTAGATAGTGGCAAAAATCATGTTTTCTAAGCCCACCTGAGGGTGGCAAATCCACGTCTTAGCCTACTTGCGAGTAGCACCATCAAACCATTTTCAAACAAACAAACATGAAATGTTTTGTTCCAATTCAGGCGATCCAGTCTATACTTGTATGCTGCGCGCATCACATAGTAACCTAGGCTAATAACCGGAATAAGAACTCACAATGTTTTCAAAAATAGACATCATGGTTAGTAGAGGCCGATCTTTGATCGGGCGAGCGGGGGTGCTCACGAAGTGACCTTCCCCAATCGTACCCAAGTTCCCGAGCCGAGGCAACTTTGGTGATGACGGACACGTGGCCTTTTGGCACCGAGTCAGGGTTTCCTAAATTTCCCAAAATAAAATATTTAGGTGGCGACTCTGTATCTAGCAAAGCAGTCCATGTTTGGCACTTCTTTCAAAAATCTGTTTTTCTCAAAACGATTTGCCGGATTTGGACTCTTTGGTTCAAATTTAGAACCGTGACTACAAAGTCGAGTCCGAGCTGTAGCGAGGTCCCCCGCGGGCTTGTTACAGTTTCTGGCGACTCTGCTGGGGATTTAGAGAACTTGACTCGAACTCATGATATCTGTTTTTTACTACACTTGTGTGTTTCTTTGCATTGCATTTGCATTGGTGCGCCTAGGACACCGTGTTTGCCATCTGCTATTCCTGAACGGTTTGCCAGAGGCTTGTCTTGTCAAGGCATGACCATAAGGCTGACCGGTTGTGGGCTCTGCCAGTATGGGAACACAAACCCCGGTTTTACCGGTGCACCCTCTTTGACCATTCGACCTAGTGCATATTCGGATCCATAGTGACTATTCCAAACTAGGACAGGTTGCTTACCCGTTTATAGGTTGTTTGAAACCACTGCGTGCGTAGTGAAACCCTAGTTCTTGACAAAATAGGACAGGGAAACCTTACCCCAACATAGGGGTGTTTTGGCTCTCACTTATCTGTTATGTGCTTTAGAGTGCATCTCTACAGGAATGCATGTATCAGTATATGAGTTTGGGCATCAGGCCTGCGGGCATCAGTTCAGTATTGTCAGTACCAGGCCTGCGGGCATCAGTTCAGTATTATGGGTATCAGGCCTGCGGGCATCAGCCAGTATTTGAGAATTAGTTATCTGCGGGTATCAGATTCTGTTTTAGGGGACAGTGATACAGGGATAATAATCAGTGTTTGAGGACAGTGTGTATTCAGCTTATTGACTGTGTGTGGTTATGCCCGGCTGTGTGTCATGCATTTTTATTATTAAGCTGTTGTGCTGTCCGTTTATCTGTTTATTTATATCCTTTTCGCTTTATTTATCTTTTGCTAGGTCAGTTCTAGCACAATTGCTTCCAACCCAGCAGGCATTCCCCAAGCACTTTGGACACGAGGTCGCCGACTCAATCGATCTGAGGATCTAATTGACGGACAGCCAGTGTTTCATTCTCTACCCCCCGTTGTCAAAAGAAGGCAGAGAAAGCGTAGTGTATCTGAACAGAGATCACCAGGACAGTGGTTTCCCCCATTAGTGGACAGTTGGATTGAGATCCCCATCGTTGCTACAGAGCTAAATCTGCCAGTAGTTCAGATAGATCAAAACAGTATGACGGCACCAACAGGAGTTGAGGAGATGATGCGCCAAATGCAAGAAACCATGCGGGCCATGCAGCAGGATGCCGTTCGCCGGGATGAACTCGCTAAGCAACAGGCCGAGATTATGACCCAGCAGGCTGAGCTGATTACCAGACTGCAACAACAGAATGCAGCATCTGCTTCACACCAAGTGCCTCCTCCGGCAGGGGCTCCATTACCTGAGCAGACACCTGCTATTCAGAACGCTCCTCCAAACACCCGGAATACTGTGCCAACTATCCAGAACTTACAAGAGGACACTAACCTCCCAACGGGGCCAGCTCCGCCCCCGCTTCCGCCACAACTGTCCAAGGTCCATACACCCAATCACCCGGACTCTCCCTTCGAGTTCGAGGTTGATCATACAGTTCTGAAATTGAGCAAACTTAAGAAGCTCTTCAAGAAATCCCAAGGGGTCAAGGCTATGCCGGATATCGAAGACGGATATACCGAGGAGGCCGTAACACTCCCCGATAGGTTCAAAATGCCACAAATCGACCGCTTTGACGGGACCGGCGACCCCATGGTCCATCTCCGACTGTTCGCAGACATCTTGCGGCCAATGGGCTTAACACGACCACAGAAGCTTTCACTATTCGGCGGAACCCTGTCGGGTGTGGCCGCCCACTGGTACGCAAAGTTAGAGGATGAAGTGAAGAAGAATTGGGATGAAATAACTGAGGCCTTTGTCACGCAATATTCGTACAACACTCAGATCGAGATTACAACTCGTGATCTCGAAACGACAAGGCAAGAGCCCAAGGAAACTTTCTCAGATTTTGTAATCCGATGGAGGGCAAAGGCGTCAATGATGACTTTAAGGCCCACGGATAAGGACCAAATCCGGATGATTGTGCGCAATCTCCACCCAAAGTTGATGCAAAGAATGATTGAAATCCCCTTTCCTACTTTCTCAGATTTACATGAGATGGGGGTGCAAATCGAAGATGCAATGAAACAAGGTCTGTTTGACCACGACAGGGAACAACCGAGGAGGACTTTCAACCGTAATAACAATGCGGGCCCGAGTGGCGCTGCAAATACAAGAGCCTCGGAAGTTAGTATGGTTACCACCACTCCCCCTCCCCCTCCAAGGCCCATGGCTGCCACACCCTTCTCCGGCGCGTCCGGAAGCAACACACAAACCACCAGATTCCAACCTCGAGGCCAAAGAACCTTCACTCCACTATACATGCCCCTGACCAAGGCTCTAGGGGTATTGATCAGAAAGAAGCATTTGAAACCTCTGGAGCCAAAGCCACTACCAAATCCACTCCCTCCCTCTCATGACCCGTCAAAGTACTGCGCGTATCACCAACAACACGGTCACGACACCGACCGTTGTTACAGATTGCGTCATGAGATCCAAGATCTTATCAACAAACAGGTGATCGCGCCTCCCGATAAACCCAATGTCACAACCAACCCTCTCCCACCACATAACCAAGCTCCTCCTCCCAACAGAATCAATTTTATCCAGAATGGGGTCGTGTCTTATGATCCTAGCATCTATATTACGCCCACCCACCTACCCAAGCCGGAGGTGTTCCTCCCCGATTGCACTGACTTCTTGTGCATGGTGGACATCTCCAAAACCCAACCAGAGCCGATGGTGGTGACCGTTGAAGATGGGGCAGGGCAGATTTCGGGAGAGGATGAGATTGTTGAATCTGGGGATGAACAGAGTTTTGCTGAGGCAGCCTACAATCCAAGCGAGTACATCTCATCAACAAGCCAGAATGGGCTGGGTATAGAACTGCCAGAGACAGGAGAGCTGTGCATGATCCGGGGGGATGGATCTGGGCTAGGGGCAGATGATCTGACAGCTGTAGAGGAGGACTTCGCCAACTTGCAATTTTTCGATGACCAGGAACCGGGGGATTCGGCAATCAACTGGTTCGACCATGAGGAATCGGCGGAGGCCACTGGATGGCTTGAGGATCAACCAGATGAAGTGGGTGAAGCCCAACCAGAACAGAGCCCGGCAGGGGCAGGGGTATCAGCTGTGGCCGGAATGGCTGAAAGTCAAGTTGTATCGCCGGAGAGCGCCGATGCTAAGAATTCCGCTCGAGACTTGGGCATAATGGATACGGGAATTGTTGAACAACCAGCTGCACTGATGTAGCTAGAACAAGAAAAGTTTGAGGAGGCTGAGAGAATTAGGAAAGCTAAGGGCCCTGAGGGGACTGAAAGTGCTGTGTGCACGAAGATAGAGAATGCTGCGAGCATGTGGACAGGGAGCACTGCGAGTGCAACTAAACTGGAGCCAGACAGGTGTCTGTTGGATGCCGACGGAATGTGGTGGGAAGACGACGACTTATGTCTTGCCCACACGGATGAAGACTGGGGAAATAATCAACCGGATGACACCTGGTGCCTCGATGAGATTGACCATATGACAAGGAGTGGGCGGTACTTTAAAACCCCCATACCTGGACCAACCCGAGGCATCCGGGAAGGATAGAGAAGCGGAGAAACAGAAGGAGAAGCAGATTGACGAGGAAGCTGTGCTGAAACAGTTAAAGAAGATACAAGCAGACATCTCCATCTGGGGACTGCTAATGGCATCACGAGTACATAGGGAAGCTGTCCTGTCTGCTATGGACAAGTCCAAACTCTCCATAGACACCACGCCTGAACAGCTGGTTGGGCTGGTTTTTCCGGGAGGAGGTTCCCTGGCATTAACCTTTTCGGACAAGGAACTACCGCCTGAGGGCACAAATCATAACAAACCTCTCTATATCTCCGTGGAATGTAGAGATAAGTGGATACCGGTGGTACTTGTTGATACCGGGTCTGCTATTAATGTCTGCCCGACCAGAACGGCGTATGCAATCGGTTTGAAACCCGCGGACTTTGTCCCGACCACTCAAGTAATCAGAGCATACGACAATACCAGTAGAGAAGTGATGGGGACTGTTAAAATTCAAACCAAGGTTGGTCCAGGACAACACAGCATTGAATTTAACATCTTGGACGTTCCCGCAACCTTTAACCTACTTTTGGGGCGACCGTGGTTGCACCAGGTCAAGGCGGTCTCTTCCACTCTACATCAGATGCTAAAGTACCCTTACGGGAAAGGGGTAGCGATCGTTTTTGGGAATTCATCAATCCATCCGCCGCCGGAAGTGTCCACACCTGTCTTGGAGATCGAGCACGGCACGGAGGATGTGTTTTTATCGGGGTTCACTTTGGCGGAGGCTCGAATTGTGCAGAATGTCATGGCTGTGAATGAGGGTATGTACGTTAGTGCTCAATCTATCTACCTCATGAACAAGCTAAAACATACTCCCGGGATGGGATTAGGGAGAAGCGGCCGGAAGGGCGTCTCAGTGTTGGCCGAAGTGCCACACAACCCTTACACCTTTGGACTGGGTTATCTGCCCACCAAAGAGGACTGGGTGAGGAAAGGAAAAGAAATGGCCGGAAGAGCCAGGGCAAAGAAGGCTGGGAAGCCATTTGAGTTAATGCATAGGCCCATTTGGGGTACCCTAAACGGACGCTTCGTCCGGGAGGGGGAAGATTTTCCATTCTGCGGCTTCCCGGAGCCATGGCTGAACGCGGAGGGGAAGCGCGTGCCTGGTTTTGAAATCTTCTTCGACATACAATTATCTGGGGATGACGTTGCCGAAGCGCAGACAGACCCACCAACTGAGGTTGAGCAGTGTGAAGCAGTGGATCCTGAGAGCACAGAGCTTGAAATGGAGGTAGCACTGGCGTGTCTACTATCAGATCCTCCGATCGGCCAAGAGTGCTTGGGGGATAACTCTACGGTTTCTATGATTGGAGATGAAATAGCTGCGGGCTTTCCAGCGCCGATCTTGGATGCATCTATTGCGCCTTCTCTCATCTGGCAATATGAAGAAGGCTTTTTATCTAGCAGCTCCGGGTCAGGTAGTGAGCCGGAATCTGATTCCACCGAATCTTGTGCGTCGGAATCAGATTCCAGCTCGACTGAGTCTGAGTCCGGTATTCCTGGGGGTGATAACCCGGATGCCACAGTCCTGTCTAGGTCGTCATTTTCATTTTCTTTTGAGTCTGTTGTAACAGAGGAATCTGACGGCTTGGAAATATTTAATGAGAATGATGTGGATGTGGTTTCTGAGTATTTTTCTATGCCTTTGATTTATTGCTTAAATCAGGATTTTCAAAATTTTGATGAAAACAACGAGGGAGAAATTTCCCCAGTTTTGCAACGGTTAATTGATCAAGAGCAGGAAAGATTTGTTAAACCTTTAATGGATGAAATCACTATTGTGAATGTTGGTACTGAGAAGGACCCGCGGCTGGTCCAGATCGGGTCCACGTTGTCTTCAGAGGAACGCGAGCGTTTAGTCGCTTTGTTAAAAGATTTCAAAGATGTTTTCGCGTGGTCCTACGAAGACATGCCTGGAATCGATCCTGAGATTGTACAGCACCGGATCCCTCTTGACCCCGAGGCCCGACCTGTCAAACAAAACTCAGAAGGATCCGCCCGGACTGGGCCCTCAAGATTAAGGAAGAGGTCACCAAGCAAATTGACGCAGGGTTCCTGCTGGTATCTGAATACCCAACTTGGTTGGCCAACATTGTTCCGGTGCCAAAGAAGGATGGCAGAATTCGGGTCTGTGTAGACTTCAGAGATTTGAACAGGGCCAGTCCGAAAGACGACTTTCCCTTGCCACACATTGATGAATTGGTGGATTTCACGGCAGGACACGCCTTGCTTTCATTTATGGATGGTTTCTCAGGCTATAATCAGATAGTAATGGCACCCGAAGACCGGGAGAAGACTGCGTTCACTACCCCGTGGGGTACATATTGTTATAGAGTGATGCCATTCGGGTTGAAAAATGCTGGAGCTACTTATCAACGGGCAGCAACTACAATATTGCATGATATGATCCATAAAGAGGTCGAGGTGTATGTGGACGACATGATTGTCAAGTCCAAAGAAAGAGAGGGCCACTACACCGCCTTACAAAAATTCTTTCAAAGGATCAGAGAGTTTCGGCTGCGATTAAATCCCCAGAAGTGCACGTTTGGTGTTACAGCGGGGAAGATGCTAGGGTTTCTGATTACACAAAGGGGCATCGAGGTCGACCCTTCCAAAATCAAGGCCATCCTAGAAATGCCACCACTAAGGACTGAAAAGGAGGTGCGAGGCTTTCTAGGTAAAATGCAATTCATAAGACGGTTTATCTCTAAATTAACCTTGACTTGTGAACCACTTTTTGGTCTCCTGAAGAAAGGAAAGAAATTCCAATGGGACGGCCGATGTCAAGCAGCTTTTGAACAGATCAAAGAATATCTACAGAACCCGCCCGTGTTGTCACCACCAGAGCCGGGGAGACCGTTGATATTGTACCTTTCGGTAACTGAGACTACCATGGGCTGCATGCTCGCGCAGGAGTCAGAAGACAAAGTGGAAAGGGCCATCTACTATCTGAGCAAAAAGATGCTGGATTACGAGACCCGCTATACACCGCTGGAAAAGTCTTGTTTGGCCTTGGTATGGGCTACCAGGAAGCTGCGGCACTACCTGTTAGCTCACTCTGTAATGTTGGTTTCACGTTTGGATCCCATCAAATATCTTTTCGAGAAACCAGCACTTACGGGTAGGCTAGCTCGCTGGCTGCTGTTGCTCTCCGAATTTGATTTGAAGTATGTAACGCGCAAGTCAGTAAAAGGAAGAGCAGTAGCAGAGTTCCTTGCCGACCACCCGGTTGAGGGGGATGAAGCGGTTGAGTATCTATTCCCAGATGAAGCCATTCTGCACGTCGAAGATGAAACTTGGACAATGTACTTTGACGGAGCGTCAAACCAGTATGGGTATGGGATAGGGGTGTTGCTGATAGCGCCTGACGATTCCCGTATCCCTTTAGCATTCAAGCTCCAGTTCAAAGTCTCGAACAATGAGGCAGAGTATGAGGCATGTATTGCTGGCCTGGAAGCAGCCCTAGAACTAGGGGCAAGACGGTTGGACGTCATTGGGGACTCAAACCTAGTTGTATCTCAAGCAAAAGGAGATTGGAAAGTCAAGGAGGAAAGGATGATAATTTACCACCAAACCTTGGATTTGTTAATTCCTCGGTTTGAGAAGCTAAATTTCACCCACCTCATAAGAGAGAACAACAGGTTTGCAGATTCATTAGCAACTCTATCTTCTATGATAGACATCCCGTCCGGAGTCCGGATGCGTCCAGTCATTATTGATCAGAAGTTTGCGCCAGCATACGAGTTGATTTCCGCCATAGATGAGGTTCAAGACGACAACCCCTGGTATTACGACATCTGGAACTTCTTGGAAAAGGAGACGTATCCACTAGGGGCAAATGCCAAGGATAAGAGGGCCATCAGAAGAATGGCTGCTCAGTTCATCATCTGCGGAGGTAAGCTGTACAAAAGGGGTCATCTGGGAATGCATAAGCTCTGTGTAGAAGCTGAAGAGTCAAAGCGCCTGATGGAGGCCATCCATGGGGGAGAGTGTGGTGCACACATGAATGGGGTAATGCTGGCTAGAAAGATCCTCAGACAGGGTTACTACTGGTCAACCATGGAGGAGGATTGTATTAGTTTTGTTCGGCGATGCCACAAGTGTCAAATTCATGCAAACCGCATGAACATCCCGCCGTCAAAGCTGTACAACATGACTTCACCATGGCCTTTTTCAGTCTGGGGAATTGATGTGATCGGAGCTGTTACCCCGAAGGGGTCAAACGGGCATGAGTTTATCCTGGTAGCGATAGATTATTTCACAAAGTGGGTCGAGGCCCAATCATACGCGGTGTTGAAGGCGTCGCACGTCGCAAAGTTCATTAGAAACAACATCATTTGTCGCTACGGGGTGCCAAACGAGATAATTTCAGATAATGGTTCCCATTTCAAGAAAGAAGTGATAGACTTGTTGGAGAAATACAATGTGGCTTTCCATAAGTCATCTACATACCGGCCGCAAACCAACGGAGCGGTTGAGGCCGCCAACAAGAATATCAAGCATATACTGCAGAAGATGGTGGGAACCTACCGGGATTGGCCAGACAAGCTGCCATTTGCTCTGTGGGGCTACAGAACTTCAATCAGAACTTTTACTGGAGCGACTCCATATTCATTGGTTTATGGAATGGAGGGTGTTCTACCCATCGAGATTGAGGTTCCGTCGTTACGAGTATTGGCTGAGTGCCAAATAGCCGAAGCAGATTGGCAGCAGAGCAGATTTGAAGAACTCATGCTCTTTGATGAAAGAAGACTGAAAGCACTGTACCACATCCAAGGCTATCAACGCAGAATTGCCCGGGCTTTCAACAAGAAGGTTAAGTCCAGGAATCTGAAAGAAGGAGATTTGGTACTCAAAGACAACCGAGCTCCCATCCACGACCCAAGGGGCAAGTTCAAACCCAATTGGACTGGTCCTTACATCATCAAAGCTATCTGGTCTGGTGGAGCTGTGGTTCTGATGGATCTAGATGGCTTGGAGTTCTCACAACCGATCAATATGGACAAGTTGAAGAAATATTACCCTTGAGAAGCTCGCTAGGCCGAAAACCCGAAAGGGCGACCTAGGCAAAAGTCAGAGCACAAAAAATTAGAAAATATAAAAACTGAGCTCGCAAGGTTGAAAACCCGCAAAGGGCGGCCTTGGCAAAAGTTAGAGCGCAAAAGGAGAGTGAAAATACTCGAGTGAACCTTGGCCTGAACTACGTAAGGCTTGATTCCCATCTTTGGGATACGTAGGCAACTTCACCTTGAAGTTCAGCCATAAACTTTTCCCCGATCAACTCTGTCCATTCTGATCATCTCAGTCATCTTTATCCATCAGCATTTATCGCGATCTCCGGTACAGTGCTATTCAAACTAGGGGCAACTTTCCGTTGCCGCGATGGTGCAAAGTTACTCAGACTAGGGGCAACTTTCCGTTGCCATGAAGTGCCGCATTGTTCTTCAGACTAGGGGCAACTTTCTAGTTGCGGGGATCTGGGGTTGTGCGTCTCAGTGACACATCTTCGGCA
Organism: Camellia sinensis; assembly: GCF_055761805.1. Taxonomy (NCBI): domain Eukaryota; kingdom Viridiplantae; phylum Streptophyta; class Magnoliopsida; order Ericales; family Theaceae; genus Camellia; species Camellia sinensis. Next base: position 70,283,635 of record NC_138973.1, on the reverse strand, counting down.
TGTCCAGTTCCGATCCACATCGAAAATAGTTTTGGAAAGTTTTAATAAAAGTCGACTTTGTTCAAATTAATCTTTTTACGACTAAGACCATTTTTGGACCAAAGCGGAAAATTTTCAGTACCATAACCTTCAATTTCATTGATTTCAAAATAGAGTTCTCCTGCTCTTGCATACAATCGAGGTTGCTTTTTTTAGTACATTCATAAAGAAAACTTGAAAATACTAATAAAGCAATAAATTTGGGGCATAGTTGAATCAAGTATCTCTGCGTCCCCTCCCAGAGCTGGGCGAAGCATCTGAAGCCAAGCTAGGCCCAACCTGTGCCTCCTCGTTGAGCCAATCCAAGCACTCGTCGGACAAAGTGCAACTGAAAGTAGAAGCAGGGGCCAGGAGCTCTTTAGTCCTCCATGCTGTGGCATATCGGGCAAGCTGTGCACCCTGGACCGGGAAAGCAGCTGGGTACTCAATCCCCTCCGGTGGGCAGGTTTGATCATGACCAAACTGACGCAGGAACCGGAACGGAAAATAAAATACGCAGTGGGTTAGACCAATCAATTGGATCCCAATCAGCCGGGACATACTATAGCTCATTGCCGGGAGGTTGAGCCAAGGACAACGCCAAGCGATGCGGTCTGCGGACAAATTGCACATCCAATCAAACCACCACCTTTCGTCAAGAGCATTGACTAGGCGCTGCCGAAAGAAGTAGCCTCGAGCTGAATAGGCCGGGCAAGAGTCCACGACCTGCAACTTATCCATTAACCATACCTAGAGGAGGGATGGAAAATGAGAGAATAAAGAACAGAGAGGTGTACGATGAGAGAAAAGTAAGACAAGGGTTTTGTGAGAAAAACCGAGCCTGGGGGTCGAGTGATGTGAGCAAATATATATGTAAGATTGGGTGGGAAACATTACCGGCAACAGCAGTGGACTCCCAGCAAACCTAGTCGCCTCCCGGCGATAGACAGAATCTAAGCCCATCAGTGTCTCGGCCAAGGTCATGGCAATACAGCTCTTTCCTTCTCTCAAGCCTTGGGCAACTTCAATCAGGCGAATGCTAGCTCCGCCGAAGCCCGAGGAAAGAAGAAAGTGAGACAACAAACACAAGCAGAGGGCGTGTTGCCGAAAACCCTGCCAATAATGGTTGCTGCGGTCACCGGTGTCGGAAAAACGATGAACCAAGCCGAGGATGTCCAGTTCCCCACTGCAGATCAGAGATCGAGCATCATGCGCCGTGAGCCCACACATCCGCCCTAAAGCCTGGGCATGGCCAAAACGGAGCTGGGGCAAGATCACTTCAGAGCATTCAGACTCCATCAAAACCTGAAAATCTTCGAAAGTGGGACATACCTCTTGGCTGCCGAAGCTAAAAACGTGCGTCACTGGGTTCCAGAGCCTTGCCGCGGCATGGAGAAAAGGGAGATGTAGCGGAGTACGGCTCAGCGTGAATAGTGCATTCAAACCGAAACCCCGGAAGTTCAGCTTTTCCGAGCCATCTAGAGAAGAGATCCAAGATGTGAGATTTTCTGCGAGAAACGCCTCCATCTTTGTGTAAAACTAAGATGAAATGAATGTTCCCGAAGTTGAGGCTTTTATAGAGGGAAAAACACTATTCACGGGGACACGTGTCAAAAACTAGGTGGCTGCAGGAATAAGTGGCCGGCCGGCCACCTTTTCTGGCTGGCCGGCCATTCTCTTTTTCAAAAACTGGCCGGCCGGCTCCCACTCTCCATAAAATTGGCCGGCCGGCTCCCAGAGGTGGCCGGCAATGCTGCAGTGTATCTCCTTGGCCCTGTTTTAACCTTCGAGGGAAAGTTTCAAGCATTTCCATGCAACGGGAGAGTCAAAGGCCTTCATTTCCCTCTGTTTCGGATGCGTTCCGGTGCCCAGATCGTCCGAAGTACACTCTGTTATTGCTGAGTTTTGTTTATCGAGTTGTTATTTTGATTATCGAGTTGTTGTTTTGCTTATCGAGTTGTTTGTCGAGCGGACGTGTTTCGTATTTTCGAGTCATTGCTCTCTGTTTTAACAATCTTTGTTTAAGTCTTGTTTATTTACGTTGTCAACACTGTTGTTTTTGCTTATCGAGTTGTAAACTTCCTAAGGTTCCGTTATATCTTAGTAAGTCGAGTTGCTTAGTTTGTTGCGTCGGTTCACTACCTGACTTGGTGATTACACAATGCACATTCCCATTCAATTTCATTTTGTGCGAAATAAAATGATGCGATACGATGCTAAAAGTTTGAAATACAAACACCTTTTCAAAAGCTATTTCATTCCATCATGCTTTACAACGAACAAAGGTACAAGTTTTACGAAAAATAAAACTGCCTAACAATGTGAAAAGTGCTACAAACTACTAGCAAAAAGAAAAATAAAGCAGGAAACAGCAGCATCAATGTCCTCGGGAGCGGGAATGAGAAGCACTCCTCATCTTCTTCTGTGGGACAACCTCTGCACCATCATCATCATCCGGGTCGGAGCTGTCATCCTCAGGATCCCCCTCAGCCTCGCCTCTGCTCCCCGAACCAAGACCGGAGCCCCCCTCCTCAGCAGATGTCTCTGACTGACGGTCGGTAGCCTCCTCCTCCTCCTCATCCTCCTCCTCCTCCTCCTCCTCATCAGGCTCCGCCTCTACAACGGGAGCCCTGCGTCTGCGGACAGGCCCCCCTCGAGCTCCTCGGAAAGGCCTAGATGGCCCAGCCCCCTGAAAAGGCCCGGATGACCCAACTCCCTGAAAAGGCCCAGATGGCCCAGCTCCCCAAGGAGGCCCAGGTGGCCTGGCCTGCGGCTGACCGGACCATGAAGGCATCTGAAAACAAAGAGTTCAATTCAAATACATCAGTCCAAATATATACATCAGGTGCAGATACAAGCAAAGGCTACGTGAAGTGGGTGCATGTAAATACAGTGTACAAGTGGGGTGTGTGATGTGCCCTACACAAGTAGTCTATCGATGCAGTAGAAATCAGCATGTCATCAGAAGTATGATAAATGTCAGAAAACTGAAGGGTACCTGAATGCCCGCGATAGACAACTGTGCCTCCCTCCGCAGGACCATGCCCTCGAGTATGGCCACCAGTCCAACCACCTCCTTCATGTACCCTCGCGGTGGCTGCAAATATGAGCTCATAATCATCAGTGAATAAAAGAATGTCTAAACGTCTGAATGATGAATGAAAAACAGTGGAGCATACCAGCGGTGAGTCAGGATCAATGGCGTATCGATCACTGGGCATCGGAGGCTCTAGCGGGATCGGAGTCGGGGAAATAGCCCCATACTGCCACGCCATCAACTCAGTTGGCATATCTGGCCATCCAGGATGAGGATAAGTCGACAGAATCGGAGGAACCGGTCTACCCCCACCTCTAGATGCACCAGCCCCGCTGGCGGAAGGGGCGTCTGCAGCCCGAGCCTGAGCCTGGCCCGAGGATGACATACCAGCAGGCCTCGTCATCGGGGTGCGAGCTCCCGTCAATGGAGGCATCAAATATATGTGACGGTAAGTGGCGTAGTCCCCCTCCTCAAGATATAGTAAAGCATCACTACCCAGCATGGCGCCGACTACCTCCGAGAAAGAGAGCCTGTCAGCAGTCCGCATACTGACTGGGGGTACTGCGGGAGGATCCTGAGAAAGATACCCCCATACCTGACGCAGAAAGCGTTCCCCCAGAAACCATGCCCTGCCAACCGGCCCTTCGAGCAGGACCTTATACTGGGAGGTGTCCGACCCTCTGGTATACTGAAGGCGGAGACCATCACCCTGGGACGCCCAGGGCTACCATGTGATCTGCGGATGATAAATGCATAAACCAATCAGAAATCGGGAATATACAGAGCAAATCAAAGATGAAAATGAAAGGAACTGAAAGTTCTGAAGTACCTCCGAATGCCGCACAGTGTCAAAGTACTGTCGCAGGTAAATGAGAGTCTTTCGGGGTCTCGGCCGGTGCGGGCCCTCGAACACTAGTGAATATGGGGTCATGGGGGGCCCTGCCACCTCCAACTCTGGGGCTAATGCTGGGAAGTATACATAGACCCATAGCTGAGAAAAACAGTGCAGAATGTAAGTACGAAATGCTGAGAGCAAAATACAGACTGTAAAAGTGCGCTGTGTGTGCAATATACAAGTAATGAAAAGCAGAAATGTAAATCAAGGGGACAGAAAAGTACCTCACAGGCTATCCAGTAGCCGCCAAGTAAATCGCCCCGCCCGCGGGAGGTCGCGCTCATATAAAAGTAAAGGGTAGCCAGGCCGGTGCCACCCCAGTCATATCTACTGACCTGTGATAGGTCAACCAGAGCGCTCAGCAGATATAACCCGACTGTGTTCCCTCTATCGGCAAACAGGGTAGTCCCGAAGAGGAACATAAGGAAACCATGGGCGTACTGCTCCGTCTCCTCAGGAGTCTCGGGCACCATCTCCGCCCGCCGGAAGTGGAAAGAGAACCAAGTGTATCGGACTCTCCCAAAAAACCTGTCAACAGGCGGGCGAGCCCCCAATAAATACATCCAAGCGGCCTCCCACTCGCCCATGTCCTCATCATAGGGGATGGACCAACCTCCTATGTCCAGGCCGGTCAACACAGCGAAGTCCAGAGACGTCATGGTCATGTCTCCAGTGGCAGAGAAATGAAAGGAGTTGGTGGTGTCCCACCATCTCTCTACCAGTGCCGCCATCAGTGTCCTCCTGGCAGGACAACGTGACAACCCGACGCAGAAGGGCCCGAACCCTGCCAAGTCTACTAAATCTCGGACACCCTCCGGGAGCTCAGCGTACCAGTCCCGCGCGGCGGTGGAACCATACCCCCGCACACTGCGAGAACCAACCTGCATTCAGAATGAATACATGTGTCAAAATGAAATGAATAAGCTGTGTGCCAATAAAATGAATGGGCTGTGTGCCAATGGAATGCATGAGCTGTGTGTTCAAAGTGTGATGTATGAGCGTGTTCAGAAAATTTAAGTTTGGGCTGCGTGTTCAACTTTCAATCAGTGTGGGCTGCGTGTTCACTATCAATCTGGGCTGCGTGTTCAGAAAATTTAAGTTTGGGCTGCGTGTTCAACTTTCAATCAGTGTGCGCTGCGTGTTCACTATCAATCTGGGCTGCGTGTTCAGAAAATTTAAGTTTGGGCTGCGTGTTCAACTTTCAATCAGTGTGGGCTGCGTGTTCACTATCAATCTGGGCTGCGTGTTTAGAAAATTTAAGTTTGGGCTGCGTGTTCAACTTTCAATCAGTGTGGGCTGCGTGTTCACTATCAATCTGGGCTGCGTGTTCAGAAAATTTAAGTTTGGGCTGCATGTTCACTATCAATCTGGGCTGCGTGTTCAGAAAATTTAAGTTTGGGCTGCGTGTTCAACTTTCAATCAGTGTGGGCTGCGTGTTCACTATCAATCTGGGCTGCGTGTTCAGAAAATTTAAGTTTGGGCTGCGTGTTCAACTTTCAATCAGTGTGGGCTGCGTGTTCACTATCAATCTGGGCTGCGTGTTCAGAAAATTTAAGTTTGGGCTGCGTGTTCAACTTTCAATCAGTGTGGGCTGCGTGTTCACTATCAATCTGGGCTGCGTGTTCAGAAAATTTAAGTTTCGGCTGCGTGTTCAACTTTCAATCAGTGTGGGCTGCGTGTTCACTATCAATCTGGGCTGCGTGTACAGAAAATTTAAGTTTGGGCTGCGTGGGCTGCGTGTTCACTATCAATCTGGGCTGCGTGTTCAACTTTCAATCAGTGTGGGCTGCGTGTTCAGAAAATTTAAGTTTGGGCTGCGTGTTCAACTTTCAATCAGTGTGGGCTGCGTGTTCACTATCAATCTGGGCTGCGTGTTCAGAAAATTTAAGTTTGGGCTGCGTGTTCACTATCAATCTGGGCTGCGTGTTCAGAAAATTTAAGTTTGGGCTGCGTGTTCAACTTTCAATCAGTGTGGGCTGCGTGTTCACTATCAATCTGGGCTGCATGTTCAGAAAATTTAAGTTTGGGCTGCGTGTTCAACTTTCAATCAGTGTGGGTTGCGTGTTCACTATCAATCTGGGCTGCGTGTTCAGAAAATTTAAGTTTGGGCTGCGTGTTCAACTTTCAATCAGTGTGGGCTGCGTGTTCACTATCAATCTGGGCTGCGTGTTCAGAAAATTTAAGTTTGGGCTGCGTGTTCAACTTTCAATCAGTGTGGGCTGCGTGTTCACTATTTAATCTGGGCTGCGTGTTCGGAAAATTTAAAGTTTGGGCTGCGTGTTCACTATTTTGATCTGGGCTGCGTGTTCAGAAAATTTAGAGTGTGGGCTGTGTGTTCACTTTCGAATTCGGGCTGTGTGTTCGACAAATCAGTGTTTGAGCCATGTGTTCACCTCTTAACTAATGTATACTGTGCGTTCGCAATTAATTAATGGGCCGAGTGTTCAGAAATTCGAGTGTTTAAACTACATGTTCAGGATGCAAGCAAAGTACTATGTCGTAAGCTAAACTGCGTGTTCAAGCATGGCAAAGGTGCGAAATGTATGAAAAATGCAGAAAATGAAGTAAATACCTCTCGGGCCTCATGAGAGAGGTGATGCTCTGGCTCTCGGAGAAGCAGATCCCCAGGTGCTCGCTCGTCAAAGCTAGTGAAGTGACGGAAAACGGCACGCGGAAGGACATGTGCTGGCGGAGCGTACCTCCCGGGAATAAAAGGTCGGGTCCTCGGGGGCAAAGTCATGGGATCAAAATCATCCCCGGCACCCGGAAAACCTCCGCCGTGGAGAGAATTACCCGCCATTTTCAGAAGATCTGCAAAAGGAGCAAAAATGAGCGAAAATTAGAAAAAGTCAACAAAAGTCAACTCTCGGGAAATGAAAAAGTCAACAAAAGTCAACTCCCGAGAAAATCTTCTAAATATTGAGACAAACTTACCACAAGTGGCGGAAATGAGAAAAGAAGCTCCGAAACCAAAATTTAATCAGTTCAAAGTGCTTGAAACTGAATATTTTTACGGAAACAACTTGCGTGGGGCGTTGGAAAACGCGTATGGAACTCAGATCTGGAGAAGAAAGTGTTGTAGGAGGCAAGAGAGGAGAAGATCTCGGCTGCATTATATAGGCTCCAAGTCTTGGGATGAAGGAGCATAAAGAAAGGAGGTGAAAGGACCAAAATGCCCTCGGATTTGGGCATATGGCCGGCCGGCCACCTTTTCTAGCCGGCCAGCCATTTCCTTTTTGGAAAACCGGCCGGCCAGCCATTCACTTTTTGTAAAACCGGTTGGCGACCTCCTATCCCTCATAAAACTGGCCGGCCATATCCCTCACAGGCTCACCTAGCTCCCTGCAAATTTTGAGGAAGATTGGAGTTCCCGGGACCTGAAAAAGTTCAAGAAAAGTACACTCCCGGTCGCGAAATTGCTGCGCCGGAACTTCAGCTTCAAGATCTGACATATGTCTCATCATCATTCATCAAAATCAAAGTGTATCCTTTTTGAATGAGTTGTAGCCTTTCTAGGAAGTAAATCGGAGGTCGTGATCGAGTCGCCTTCGCCGAAAAACGCATTTCCGTACTCGTTACTTCATGACAAACGGGCACCCTGATTCATGCTCGTTTCGCACTATCATGCACATAACTTGCATTCTCATGAGCATACTTGCATTTCCGTGCACATTTCTTGATATTGGCATACCTCTATGCTTGAGCATGCGTTGTCACGCATGTTCCACTCTTGCATTGCGATGCATTCACTCACCGGCACTGCGTGTGTCAAACTTCCAGAATCACATTGAATATATGTTGGTAGCATACTGTACTTGTTACAATCTCTCTCTTTTGCAGGCACGATATTGTATGTACGGTTCAATTGAGGCTGGTGCGACCAGACGAAACGCGCAGGTATCGTATCTTCTCCGTGTGAGATGTGGCGGGGATTGAATAATCCTCCGCATTCTTAACTGCATGAAATGTAGTTGTTGCTTTGCATTCTTGCTTAAAACTGTTGCATCTATTTGCGAATACTTGCTTCATTACAGCTTGCTGCATTTGCATGATCATTGAATTATGTTCGGCTTCTTGCATATCGCTTTGCATTTTTCCCCCTTTGCCTGCGGGCACATCTCTGTTTATCTTGTACGTTTGTCTAAGTCTTCGGCCTTGTCAAAAATGGGTCGTCTCTGGGCTTTGACATTCACTCCCGTCACTTGTGACTTTCGAGTTCTGTCAAAGAGGGGCAACTGTAGACACCCCATTTTTGACCGACCTTAAGACTCAGACGTCACTGATTGAGCGCTTGGTGATGTTGCATAATGTGCTCGTTCAGAAGTTTCCGAGTTGCGGCCGTGAGCCTTGCCTCCGGACTTCCGAACCCTCTTTTGTGCTTTGCCTCGGTTTGCGAACCAGGCTTGGTTTTCTTTGTTTCTTTTCCTGAGGGGAGGGAGAGGTCCCGTAGACCATCTCTCAGTGGTCGTGGGCTATATTTGGTGGCCGTAGGCCATTTTGCCCATTTCGGAGTCCGGTTTTCAGTTTTTCGGGACCGTTGGCCATGTGCCCCGGTTCGGGACCGCTTAACCATCTCCATTTGCTCTGATTTTTGGCATACATCTTATTTTCTCCCTTTTGAGGGACACTGGGGTCTGAGAAACCCACTTCGTGGCCGAATGCCACTTTCGGTGCTTAACAGCCCATTTTCGGGACCCCGAACTGCACGTTTTGGCCCCCGAACATTCGTTTTGCAACGGTTTTCGTTCATTTTTGGCAGGTACCTCTGTTTTATCACCGGGAAGGTCACTGAAGGATGGGAGGCCAGTAATTGTTGCAGCAACCAGTTATATATCCTCTGACGCCCTTAGACGCCCGTTTTTCACACTTCCGAGCTAATGTTGAACACCTTGGGCCCATGTTCTTGAACTTTGAACCACATATTTGTGATGTACACACATAGGAGGACCCTAAAAGTTGGTGGCCGGCCACTAATGTTGCTTGACCCTTTTGAACCCCTCCTTCCGGGCTAATGTTGAACACCTTGGGCCCACTTTCTTGAACTTTGAACCACATATTTGTGATGTACACACATGGGAGGACCCTAAAAGTTGGTGGCCGGCCACTAATGTTGGTTGACCCTTTTGAACCCCTCCTTCCGGGCTAATGTTGAACACCTTGGGCCCACTTTCTTGAACTTTGAACCACATATTTGTGATGTACACACATGAGAGGACACCATCATGTGGTGGCCGGCCACTAAACCAGCTTGACCCTTTTGACCCCTAGCCGGCCGGCTAGGGGATGTGGCCGGCCGGCCACCTGCAGCAAAAATACCTGGCCGGCCATGATCCTCACACTGTTCACTTTACAGTTGTATAGCTTTATCCTCCAGAAAATATCTATATCCGGGGGATATTTTGTGGGGGAAAGTTGGCCTCCTTTTCCCCCACCTTTACACCCCCTTTTTGGTCCTTATAAGCAGCAGCCAACATCATATTTTGGGGTTAGAAAAAATTGCCTTCAAGCCTCAATACACATATCTCCCTCCATCTTTCTCATTTTCCTAAAAATCCTTAAGTCCTACACCTTGTTTTCTTCATCACCACCAAGCTCTACCACCACCACTCCATTTCAGCAGCAAGGGGAAGAATTCCAGCAGCTTAGAGTCATCAAAATTGGTCCAAGAAGCAACAAAAGTATTGATCTTCAAGGGTGAGTCCATTTCCCTTTTTTTTAGCTCATTTCTTGCAACATTTCTTAGCCTCTCCTTCTTATACATTTGAGCTCCGACCAAAACTGAAAGTACCCCTTTTTTGAGCTCATTTTCATGTCTCATGAAGGGCTCAACCCTGTTTGAGCCCCCCATCTTGCACTTGCTTCATTACCCTTCTAAAGTGTCATTTTCTTGCATGATATTTTTAGCTTGTGTGTGATTTATTTTGGAGCATGTTATAAGCTTTAAGTAGGCTTATTTTGAGCCCCTCTTCAACATTTAAGAAGGGATCAACACTGTTTGAGACTTCCATGTTGTACTTCCCTTTATATCCTCTTTTTGGTCCCATTTTTGTATGCATTGGCAGCCCCTGATGTTGCTGTTTTTGGACCTTGGTCCGAACTAAAAGTGGCTTTATTTTGACCTCCTGAACATGTTTTATTAAGGGTATTTTCTTGTTTGGTGAATGTTTTGTATACCTCATGTTATAGCCACTTTTGAGCCTCATTTTTGCATTGCATTTCTAACATATTTGTGTACTGTTTTTGGGGCTACCATAAACTGTAAAACATCATATTTTGGGTCCCTCTTCAACATTGTTGAAGGACCCTAACCTGTTTGGGGCCAGAAGCTATGAGTTTCTTTTTAATCTCATGTTTAGGGCCATTTCTTGCATGCTAGTTTTGCCCTATCTTGGTTTGCTGTTTGGCCATGTTTTGTACTGGTAAAATGCTAATTTTTGGGCTGCCTTGCTTCTGTATTTACATTCCATGTCCATATTGTGCATGTTTGGTATAGCTATAGGCCATTTCGGGTGCCAAAATTCATATTTCGGGACTATTCCATGCATCGGATGTACTTGCGCCTCGTTTCGGGGCTGTTTTACCCCATATTTCATTGCTGAAAATCCATTAGCATGCTTGCATACCATTTTTGCCATATTTGCATTGCGTATACCATTGCCTCGGTTTGCGTGCCCGTGTGCACGCATTTCGAGGCACTTCATTTTCATCCATCGGCCTCTCATGTGAGCGTGGATGAGGCTCTCTCATGTTAGTATAAGTCCATGTTGCATTTTCCATGTCATTTACATTGCATATGCCATTGCCTCGGTTTGCGTGCCCGCATGCACGCATTTCGAGGCACTTCATTTTCATCCATCGGCCTCTCATGTGAGCGTGGCTGAGGCTCTCTCATGTTAGTATAAGTCCATGTTGCATTTTCCATGTCATTTGCATTGCATATACCATTGCCTCTGTTTGCGTGCCCGTGTGCACGCATTTCGAGGCACTTCATTTTCATCCATCGGCCTCTTATGTGAGTGTGGCTGAGGCTCTCTCCTATTAGTGTAAGCCCATATCACATTTACATGTCATTTAGATCGCATTCTGTCATTTTCTCAGTTTACGTGCCCGTGTGCACGCATTTCGAGGCATCTCATTTTTTTTTACAGCATAGTGCATACTAGGTTGTATTTCAGATTACATTATGTCATTTTCTCGGTTTGCGTGCCCGTGTGCACGCATTTCGAGGCATCTCATTTTTTTTACAGCATAGTGCATACTAGGTTGTATCTTAGATCGCATTCTGTCATTTTCTCAGTTTGCGTGCCCGTGGGCACGCATTTCGAGGCATCTCATTTTTTACAGCATAGTGCATACTAGGTTGTATCTTAGATCGCATTCTGTCATTTTCTCGATTTGCGTGCCCGTGTACACGCATTTCGAGGCATCTCATTTTCACAGCGTTTGTGTATGTTAGGATTGTATCTTAGTTGCACTTCATACATGTCATGCATATTGCATTGTGTTCGGAATAGGAGTTAGCCCGGGCACGGGAAACGAGGTGCGTTTCGTACTCCGAGTGACGGAACGCGTCTCAATTCCCCAGTCACCGACACTCCGGATTATCCATGATGGAGTTAGGTTTTAGCTGTGTTTTCATGTGCATTCATCCTATATTGAATTGTGCATTTCGACTCCTCGGCCATCATGCCTCGGTATGCGTGATTGGTGGCACGAGGATCGAGGCATGCATATATTTGTGAAAATACATTGCTATGTCCCTTTCCTGCTCTCTGTTGCAGCAAAATAAAGAATCAGCAACTTTTCAGAGTTTTGGCGCGCATTTCGAGAAAAGGTGTAAACAGAGGCTAATTGGGGCATCCCGGTGGATTTCCGCACAAGGCAGCCCGGGCATACATCTTTCATCAGAAGCAAGGCAGTCCCTGGCTTGCATGCCAGTTTTATAGTTTTCTTAGTTTACTGTTAAATTAATTAGGAATTTGTATATTATTCAGACTGTAATATTTGGACTGTAATATTCTTTCATTTGGGACTGTATATTTATTCGGACCCTCTGCGCGAGGGCACAACTGTAATAAGTGTGCATGAGTGTGATGTATGTCTTCCAACCCCATGTCTTTCTCCCTTTTATTTATCCGCTTATGGTGTTTAGATTAGGGCATATTTCAATTAGCATACAGTATGACAGCATGTTTGCATCATTCATTTGTATTGCATGCACCGGGCTCGGCGCATCATACTAACTGCATTGTACTTTCAATTCCAAATTGAATACATGATAGTTGTAGCATTTCATATGCCATCTTAGAATAGCCGAGCCTGCTATAGTTGCATTTTGCATGTGTTGCGTTAGGCATTTCTGTATATTTAGGATCATGCATAATTTCTAATGTAGTTTCTGTTTTGGCTAGGAGTACTCGGTAAGTTTTATGCTTTAGCATCCTTGCATGCGTGTGAGTGCTGCCATGAATAGCATGCTTACCATGAGGCTAATTGTTTATGTGATATAACTGCCTGAATGCCTGTGGGTGGAGGTTGGGTTACTTGAATTGGAATAAATCATCAACTATTTTCAAGCCCACTAGATAGTGGCAAAAATCATGTTTTCTAAGCCCACCTGAGGGTGGCAAATCCACGTCTTAGCCTACTTGCGAGTAGCACCATCAAACCATTTTCAAACAAACAAACATGAAATGTTTTGTTACAATTCAGGCAATCCAGTCTATACTTGTATGCTGCGCGCATCACATAGTAACCTAGGCTAATAACCGGAATAAGAACTCACAATGTTTTCAAAAATAGATATCATGGTTAGTAGAGGCCGATCTTTGATCGGGCGAGCGGGGGTGCTCACGAAGTGACCTTCCCCAATCGTACCCAAGTTCCCGAGCCGAGGCAACTTTGGTGATGACGGACACGTGGCCTTTTGGCACCGAGTCAGGGTTTCCTAAATTTCCCAAAATAAAATATTTAGGTGGCGACTCTGTATCTGGCAAAGCAGTCCATGTTTGGCACTTCTTTCAAAAATCTGTTTTTCTCAAAACGATTTGCCGGATTTGGACTCTTTGGTTCAGATTTAGAACCGTGACTACAAAGTCGAGTCCGAGCTGTAGCGAGGTCCCCCGCAGGCTTGTTACACACATAACTCAATTTTTTTTTCCAAGCAACCAAACAATAAGTAATACTCTCCAATTAAACAATTCTCACATACCAAACTTTAAACATAAACCCTAGTTCTCACAAGTGAAAGGCATGCTCACCCAAATCCAAGAAAGAGCTTATTTAAAGTGAAGTTTACATACCTTAGCTCCAATTCCTACAAACCCTCTCAAATCCCCCAATTTTTCTTCCTTATTGAGCTTTCCCTGTTCCTCTCTAACTCTCCTCTTCAAATCCTCTCCCAGGAGATATTTTGAGTTGAAGATTACAAGCCCAATGTTTAAAGAACATAAATGTATATAAAAGATGGATAAGGACAAAAATCAATCAGTTTAATTATTCCAAATCAAAATTTTACAGAAAATCATATCTTGACCTAAAAATCATGCTGATCTCAAATATAAAATCAATTTCAGATTATTAAGCTTCTAAGGCTTTCAATTTCTGTTCCAAACATTATAATTGTAACAGATATTTCCCTTATTAGAAAGATATGTATCTATAATCATAGGATTCACTCAAGCAAGCTTCATTTCACACGAAATTTCACAATAAGCACATAAATACACAGAATAGGGGACCAAAAGTATACCAGAAAACATGTATGAGGGTCGGGTTATTACATCAATTCTCTAAGTTGGTGCAGTTGAATACACCAGTGGCCGAGTTTGAGGCTACATTCACTAGTTTATCAACGTTTGCACCAGAGTTAGTGGCGACTGAGGAACGCCGTTGTCTGGAGTTCGAGAAGAGATTGAAAATCGGACTCATGTTTAGAGCGATAGGATCCATGATTAGGGATTATGCGCGCCTTATGGAGGCTGTAGCTCATCTTGAGACTATCATGCATGCGGAGGAAGAGAGGATGAGGGGCTCTAGGAGGAGTTAGGATGGCCAGGGAAACAGTAAAAGGCAGAGGGGTTCTAACCCTCAGCAGTCCTAGGGAGCGCATTCGAGGTCTACCTTTCCAGTGTCGAGTTCGGGTTCTAGGAGAGGCGGTCAGGGAGACATCACCTATTTCAAATGTGGTTAGTTGGGCCACAAGTCTCCAGCTTGCCCGCAAAGGGGAGGAGGGCAGCGACCTACTTCATCTTCGACCCGTTCTCAGAGCCAGGGTCAGGGCAGAGGCCAACCACTCACTTGTTATCAGTGTGGGTAGGTGGGGCACCTGAAAAGGTTTTGTCTACAGTTGGGTGGCACACCCGGTGCGTATGGTTCGAGGCAGACACAGAGTCACCAGCCAACGCAGCCAGTACAGTCCTCTAGGGCCAATCAGTGAGCCTCTTCGGCTCAGTTGATGCAACAGTCTTATGCTTTGAGGGGCAAGTAGGCAGATCAGAGACCTACAGGATGCGTGTACGCTGTTACTGCGCTAGATCTTGTACCGACTCTGTTTGTTGTGAGAGGTACCTTTTTGTTTTGCAACTCAGTTGCTAATGCGTTGATTGATACGGGTGCATCCCATTCATTTATTTCGTCTGCATTTGCATCTATTTTGGGGTTTGAGTTGGTGCAGTTAACATCTCCTATTTGTGTTGTGTCACCTGTTGGGCGTGAAATGGTTTTGAAACAGGCGTGTCAGGGCTGTGATATAGAGGTCACCGATCGTCAGCTTCCTTTTTCTTTTGTATTGATGGACATGTCTGGTTTTGATGTTATTTTGGGTATGGATTTGTTATTGTCATACCGAGCTATTATAGATTGCTACCTATAGAGGGTTACTGTATGTACCTTGAGCGGTGATTGCTTTTATTTCTTGGGAGACCGGGTAGATAGAGTCTTATCACCGGTGTATGGTTCGCGTAGCCACAGTGAACTTAGTTGTCTTCTTACTAGCTTCTTGAGTAATGAGTGTGATGAAGTTCGAGTTGAGTTGCCAAGAGTGGTTTGCGAGTACTCGGATGTCTTTCCCGAGGACCTTATTAGTTTACCACCTCACAAAGAGATCGAGTTCTCTATTGATTTAGTGCCTGGCACGACACCAATTTCCATGCCACCGTATCGTTTTACACCAGCTGAGTTGAGTGAGTTGAAGATTCAACTCCAGAAATTACCAGATAAGGGTTTTATTCGCCTTAGTACTTCACCTTGGGGAGCACCAGCCCTCTTTGCTAAAAAGAAAGATGGAGCCTTGCGACTTTGTATCGATTACCGGAAGTTGAACCGGGTTACGGTTAAGAACAAGTATCCTATGCCTCGTATGGATGATCTGCTTGATCAGTTGAAAGGGTTCCGTTGTTTCTCTAAGATAGACTTGAGATCGGGTTACCATCAGTTAAGGGTAAAGGAGGAGGATATCCCGAAGACGACATTCCATATGCGGTATGGCCATTATGAGTTTCTTGTGATGCCTTTCGGGCTAACCAATGCACCAGCGGTGTTTATGGACTTAATGAACCAAATCTTCTAAGAGTTCTTAGATCATTTTGTGGTCGTCTTCGTGGACGACATCTTAATTTACTCACCCTCTGAGGAGGAGCACGGGGAACACTTGCAAGTGGTGCTTGAGTTGCTTAGAGCCCATAAGTTGTATGCTAAGTTTGGGAAGTATGAGTTTTGGTTGAAAGAAGTTAAGTTCTTAGGCCATGTGGTATCCAGGGAAGGGGTGACTGTAGATTCATCCAAAATTGAGGCAGTACAGGATTGGGTACAACCTAAGAATGCTTTCAAGATCTGTAGTTTCTTGGGGTTGGCCGGGTATTACCATCAGTTTGTGAAAGATTTCTCCAGATTAGCTTGGCCTTTGACTAGATTGACGAGGAAAGGGGTCAAGTTTGTGTAGAGTGAGACTTGTGAAAAGGCGTTCCAAGAGCTTAAAGTTAGACTTAGCACTGTCCCAGTCTTTGATTATTTCGGAGAGGGGTTTGGGCTATTCAGTATATTATGATGCCTCACGAGAAGGTTTGGGTTGTGTGTTGATGCAAGAAGGGAAAGTAGTAGCCTATGGCTCACGGCAGTTGAAAACCCATGAGAGGAACTACCCTACTCACGATTTAGAGTTACTAGCTGTGATTTTTTCCTTGAAGATTTGAAGGTTCGATTTGTATGGTGAGAGATTTGAGCTATTATGATTTCATAGAAGATTATGATTTCGTAGAAGATTATGATTTCGAGTTGCATTATCATCCGGGAAAGGCCAATGTTGTGGCTGACGCCCTAAGTAGGAAATCCATTAGTAGTGTAGCTTGTATCGCTATCTGGCAATGGGAGATGTTGGGCGCCCTTAGTGAATTTAACTTGCATTTGGGCAAGTCTGTTAAGTCCGCAGCCTTATTTTCTGTAGTTGCACAACCTACACTTGTGAACTAAGTGTTAAAAACACAGAAGGGTGACTTTGAAGTAGAATCCCTCTGGGAAAAGATCTCCAGTGGGAAGGTTGAGAAGAGTTTGACTGTGCATCCCGACTTGAGTGTGAGATACCGTGACCGCTTGTTTGTGCCGGAGCCTTGCCGAGAGGATGTACTCCTAGAGTTTCACTATTCATAGCTTGCGATGCATCCGGGAGGCACAAAGATGTATCATGATCTGAGTCGCTAGTTTTGGTGGAGGGGTATGAAGAAGGATGTGACAGTGTTTGTATCAAAGTGCCTTACTTGCCAGCAAGTGAAGGCCGAACATCAGAGGCCAGCAGGATTGTTGTAACCCTTGCCTATAGCTGAGTGGAAGTGGGAGCATGTCACGATGGATTTTGTTGTGGGCCTTCCGAGGACTCAACGGGGTAGTGATGCCATTTGGGTGGTAGTTGATTGGTTGACCAAGTCAGCACATTTTATTCCTATGCGCGTGAGAGACTCGATAGATTACCTTGCTGACTTATATATTCGGGACATAGTGAGGTTGCATGGGGTCCCTGTGACGATCGTTTCGGATAGAGATCCGTGTTTCACTACTCGGTTGTGGCAGAGTTTGTAGAGTGCCTTGGGCACTAGACTGACCTTTAGTACAGCTTACCATCCTCAGACTGACGGGCAGTCCGAGTGTACTTTTCAGATCCTTGAGGATTTGCTTCGAGGCTGTGTCCTTGACTTTAAGGGGTTATGGGAGAGACACTTACCCTTAGTGGAGTTTGCCTACAATAACAATTTCCAATTGAGTATTGGCATCGCACCATTTGAGGCCTTATATGGCCGACTGTGTAGATCGCCTGCATGTTGGGCCAAGGTGGGTGATGCACCTTTGTTAGGCCCAAAGTTGGTTCGGGAAACGACGGAGAAAGTGACACTTATCCGTAAGAGATTGGTTACAGCCCAGAGTCGCCAAAAGAGTTATACCGACTGTAGGAGGAGACCTTTGTCATTCGAGGAGGGTGATCATGTCTTTTTGAAAATATCACCTAGACGGGGTTTGATGAGATTTGGGAAGAGTGAGAAGTTATCCCCTCAGTTTATTGACCCTTTTGAGATCCTTGAGCGGATTAGGGAGGTTGCCTATCGTTTGGCATTACTGCCATAACTTTCCGGGGTGCATGATGTATTTCACATTAGTATGCTTCGGAAGTATGAGCTGGACCTATCGCATGTGCTGGATTGGACCAACTTAGAGGTAGACTAGGATGCCTCGTATGAGGAGAGACCGTTGCGAGTCTTGGATAGGCGGGAGCAAGTCTTGCGAGGCAAGACAATTCCCTTGGTCAAAGTATTGTGGAAACATCACGGGGTTGAGGAAGCAACTTGGGAGGGTGAATTGGAAGTCCAAGAGAAATATCCGAACTTATTTGTTGATGTTTGAGTATGTGTTGAAAACATTAGTTTTGTTTATGAACTATAAAAATATTGTATATGTTTTGGATTATGAAAGTATTGTAAATGTTGAGTGTGTTTTGGAAATGCGAGTTTAGTTTGGAGATTGTGTATGTTGTTTGAGCTTTGGAAATGCAAATATATCGTAAACATTGAGTATGTTTTGGAAATAAGGAAGATATATTGAAATTAGTTAAATTTTTAGAATATACATATTGTAAAATATGGTGGGCTATGTATCTATTGTGGATTTGTTCTCTTGTGAAGAAATGGAATGACCGGTGGGTGGGTCATGGTGATAAGGGTTAAATGGTAATCATTTTGAAAATTGGATAACCATGGTTTTGAAACTTATACTAAAATTTCAGGGACGAAATTCTTTAAGGGGGGGAGGTTATAGCAATTCCAGTTTTGCCCCGACCTTCATTGTGTTTCTAACTCGGGTAAAGTGACTGAATATTGTATGAATGTCTTGTTTTCTTCCTTTGACCCTTTGTATTTGAGTTTTGGAACTTGTTGGGCGAGTTGGGAACAAGTTGGTTGCTAGTTGGTATAGATTGTTGTTGCCCAGGTTTTGGCCTCTTCGCTCGAGCGAGGCTTCTTGTGCTCGAGTGAGCCTTGTGTAATTTGCTCCTTCACTTGAGTGAGGTTTCTTTCACTCGAGCGAGAATAGAGGGTCTTCAGATTTCTTTCCCAGATGCAGCTTTTCTAGGAAGGTAAGGTTCTTCGCTCAAGCGACGCTTCTTGCGCTCAAGCGAGTCTTGTGAAATTGTTTCTTCACTCGAGCGAGACTTCTTGCGCTCGAGTGAGCGTGTGCGTCTAAGGCAGACTTGAAGCTTTGCATTGTGCACTCGAGCAATGCTTCTTGCGCTTAAGTGAGGTCACTTGTTGTGTCTGGTTGCTCAAGCAACAACTCCTTCGCTCGAGCGAAGGTCACATCTATCAGTTCCCAGCAAAGCTTTTCTGCATCACTTTTTGATTTCATTTCTTCCCATAACCCTAATCCGGCTCCTTCTCTCTCTAAAGTACCCCTCATCTCTCTCTCTCTCTCTCTCTTTATAAATACACCTTGATTTGGAGGTCTCTCAACCCTAGTTCCTTTGTTAAAAAGGTAGAGCAACTCGTGGGCTTCCATTTGATCCAAGAAAGTTTGAATTCCAGGAAATCTTCAAAGTTTCCCTTTCTCTCCTTTGAGCTTCAACACTTGAGGTAGGGATATTCTTCTCTATGATATGGTTTTAAACCTAGATATTTGTTGTTTGGTGTAAATGGTGTGATTTGGGTAAAGTTAGGGTTTGGGTTATAAATTGAAAGAGGGGTTTTTCTTGTTAGCTTATAAAATAACTATGGGGCTTTGTGTATGAGGTTCTCTAAAGTTGAAATGGTGAAATTTAGACATATGGGTTGTTATTTTGGAATAGAAGGAAGTTTTCCCTAGGTTGGGTTGAATTATTATTTTGAATAATAGTGAAATTGATATAGGAAATGTGAAATTGGGAGGATGTACAAATGAATAGTGTAATTGGATTTGATAAATCATTCACCTATGGAAATTGGACAAATTGCCTGTTTAATAGATTTGTTTATCTGTTTAGAAATATCTGTTTTGGGCTATCGGTGAAGGATAGCTATGATTGATGTAGAAACCGCATGAGGATTAGGTAAATTGAAACTAATCATATGAATTATGTCATTGAATATAACAGTTGATTTAAATTGTTGAATGTGCGAATTTTGGTAGTCATTGTATATGACACGCTTTTAAATACATTGTAAATGTATTATTGTTTGGGAGGAGATAGGGGATGCACTCCATTGTTTGGGAGGAGATAGGGGATGGACTCCATTGAAAATTAAGTTGGCCGGAGTGTCTAGGGTGAAAGTCCTGAAATCTTATACATGTATGGGTGCCGATTCCCTCATATGAGAATTCCGTAAAATGGCAAGAAAATTGAAGTGTTTGAATAATAGTTGCTATTGAAGTATTGATAAATGAGTTGTAGCCTCGTTTGGGATTTGTTTAGATAACAAGGGATTATATCAATGAGTTGATTTGAATAAATGAATGGAAACGGTTTAGGATATTGATGCCGTAAATGTTTGGTCATGACAAGAAGATGTCGGTTGGTTTTAAGTGGCGAACATTTACCTAATGCTTATATCTTAGTTAAACTTCATATATTGTGTTAACATATCTCTGCTGGGCTTTGGCTCACCTGACTTGGGAAACCATTTTTAGGTACAGTTGACATGTCGCCTTCAAGGACATAGCTTGGGAGGTTTAGGGGCGGAAGGCTCCATTTTGTTATTTCATTTTGTGTTAAATGTTTATTCAAGCCAAGGGCTTTACTTGTATAGAGACTTATACTCTTCTTTTGTCGTAACCAAGCGAAGTCTTGGAAGGATATAAGCCCGTTGGGCATTTATTTTATTATTTTCAATTAGAGTTACATGCTATAGTTTCAAGATGAACATTTATAAAAGTGTAATGCATGTAATATCTTTTGTAATGTAGACCATGATGAATGAAAATATAACATTTCTACTGTATTTATAGATCTTTTGAATGGTTGATTTATATCATATTTTGAGGGCGTTACATTCGAGCTCAATCCGAATACAAAAGCGAACAAGCTCCAACACCAACTTCTTCTTCTTCTTCTTCTTCTTCTTCTTCTTCTTCTTCTTCTTCTTCTTCTTTTTTTTTTTTTTTTTTTTTTTTTTTTTTTTTTTTTTTTTGTACATGAGGAATAAGATGGGACCTAAAAGATAACCTCACCTAGGAAAAAAGAAGAAGAAAAAAGAGAGTGATTATGAGAAAAATATAAAAGCACAGTGATATAATTAATAAATTTCATCAATCAAATATATAAAAATGTACAAATACCAAATACAAATAATGATTAATTTATATATCATTTTGTTCACCAACCCATTCTAGTTGAGCTTGAATCTACTAAAGTCCAGCTCGATCACTCACAATGTGTACAGGGCCATACGAATGTTTCGATTTTTTTTTTTTTTTTTTGGTGGTTCAATTTCATCTATATTTTTTTTTCTTCTTAATTTGTTCAGTTGTGAAGCCATAATATTGTGCCTCATTTGCAAGCAAGTTTAAGTATTGTTGTTTTTGTTGTCGTGGTTTTTTTGTTTGTTTATTTGTTTTTGACTTTATTAAAACCCCCCCCCCTCCAAAAAAAAAAAATCATTTGGCAACAAAGTATGATCCGCAAAAAACCTAAAAGCATAGCTTTAGCTTTTGTGCTGTAATTCGTGTTTACCATTTTGCCCTTATAGCGATCCCGGTTTTACCCTTGCTGTACAGTGATCCGGACATGTGTCCGTGGATGATAGTAATTAATTATTGTCTTGTTTACATTTGTTACTACTTTGTACATTGAGTTATAGGATGTGTTGGGCAGGTTTGCTACAAGTTGGTTGTGTTTGGGAGCCTAATGCTGCTGCCCAGATTTTTGGACCTTCGCTCGAGCGAGGAGTTGGTTGCTCGAGCGAGAGTTGAGTTCGTGTCTGGTGGATCGAGCCAGAGTGGCTTCGCTCGAGCGAGCGATTGCGTCTGGTTCTGGACCTGAGAGCTGCATTTCTTGGCTCGAGCGAGTTTTCTTCGCTCGAGCGGTCTGGTTTGTTCTTCGCTCGAGCGAGAAGTCTGTCGCTCGAGCGTGCTTCTGGTTGCAGACCTGAGGGTTTGAGTTGTTAGTTTGAGCGATCATTCTTTCGCTCGAGCGCACTTCTGAGTTTTCGGCTCGAGCGAGAACTTCTTGGCTCGAGCGAGAGTTTTCTGTGTCTGGTCGCTCGAGCGACAAAGGCTTCGCTCGAGCGAGCGTGTTTTATATCAGCGGACAGTAGCGTTTTTGAACATCAGTTTTTCACTTCCTTTTCTTTCAAACCCTAGATCCGAGACTCTCTCTCTCTAAACCTACACTCTCTCTAAGATTTGATCTCCTTAGAGTGTAAATCTAGCCTAGGGCCTTTGTTAAAAAGATAGAGGGCGTTGAGAGCTTCGACTTAATCTGAAAAATTTTGGATTTGGAGCACGTTGATCTTCGAGTCTTCATCTCCTTTTTGGCTCAAACTTCGAGGTAGGGATATCCTACTCCTCTCTATGGATTTTGTCTTTAAATTTTAGTATTTTGAGATGTTGGGGTTGGTTTGGTAATTTGGTGAAAGTTTGGGGCTTTTGTGTTAAGTTACAAAAGTTGGGGTTTTATTCATAATAAACCTAGATGCATGTTTGGCATAGAGAAATGGAATAAATGTTGAATCATTGATGAAAATGGGACCTAAGGGTTGAAATGTTAATTATGGAAAATGACCTAATTACATTGTTTGATTAATTGGGATAATTAATTGTGAGAAATGAGGAAATGAAATGAGATTGTTGAGATTGGGAATGCAAAGGGTTAAAGGGTGTAGTTGAATTATTTATCACTCACCGGAATGAAATGTTGATTGAATATCCATTTGTGCATTTATTTTCTGTTTAGAAATAATTGCTTTGGGCTATCGGTGGAGGATAGTCGTGATTGTTGTAGGCAATGCATGATGATTAGGCAAACGGAAACTAATCAATGGAATGTGTCATGGAATTTGACGGTTGATAGAATACATTAACTGTATGTATTGAGTGATTGTATATAGAACCAATGTGTTTGTATACGTTATGTGTAGAGGAGGAGATGGGGGATGTACTCCGCGGTTTAGGAGAAGATAGGGGATGTACATCTAAACCGGATAGTATTGGGAGAAGATAGGGGATGAACTCCGTAGATACAGCTCATATGCTTGTCTAGAGAAGTGAAGATAGAGCTTATATGCTTATCTTTGTGAAGTGTGGATACAACTTATATGCTTATCTGTGAATGTGGGATATTGTTGTTATACATATCTGTTGAGAATGTGAATATAGCTTATATGCTGATCTGTTGAAAAAGGGATAATGAAAAGTAACTTGGACTCATAAGTCGTATGACATAAAATGTGATTTATGTGGATGTATCAGTGTTGGCCATCTATCAATTGCTAATCTTTTAGTCATTGTTCATGGTTGGTTTAGTGTATTTCTACTGGGCTGTGGCTCACCCTATATGGGAATATCATTTTCAGGTACAGGTAGCATGCCACCTCCAACGACATAGCTTGGGAGGCTAGAGGCGGACATACTTTTGTCGTTTTATTTTTGATGTATTACATGTAAATTCAAGCCAAGGGCTTAATGTGTAAATGAGTTAGTACTCTTTTGTTGTAACCAAGTGTTAACTTGGAAAGCTGTAAGCCTATAGGGCATTTGTTTTTTTTGTTAACATGTAATACTTTTTGTAATGAAACTCTGATAAATGGAAGAATGTGGAACTTTTACATATCAATGCATATCTTTATTGATGGGTTTAATGTTGTTTTTTTGAGGGCGTTACAACTTGGTATCAGAGCGTACCGGGTTCGAATACTTTGGGTACGTGGGAAGTGATTAGGATCACAATGGGTTTGTCTCGCTTGATAGAGACTTAGAAGTAGTGTCATATGCTTTGTGCTTAATTGATAACATGCTTATGTGACTATGTGGGTATGGGATTTAGTTTCTAGGATGTTGATTGGATCCTTGGGTTTCTGGGAGTCTTGTTGGAAAAGCACTTGATCAATGCTATTTCTAACCGGAACTCTAGTAATGCCTCGGGACTATCCTTATCCGGAAATGAAATTCGTAAGTGCTTATGTGCTTATGTGCTTACGTGGAGTGAATTACAGTTGTCCATGCATTAGGATGTGAGTGTTTAGTTTTGGCACATTTGTGAATGTGCTAACGTTCTGTATTACCTTTATTAGGATGTCAGGACAAGGAAGAGGTGCTAGGCGTGGTAGACCTGCAAGACAGGAAGTACCGTTACCGGGTGAGATTCCGGCAGTGCAGTATGGGGTTGGCCAGGCCAATGTGGCCGAGCCAGCAGGTCAGCAGGCTATGGGTGCCTTGGCCAGAGAGATAGCAGGAGCATTGGGTATTCTTAGAGCTGGGAATCAAGCAGCTGAGGCAGGGCCTTCTTTCTTGAAGAGGGAGTTTTTCCGGTCTAATCCGGATGAGTTTATCGGGGATCCGAAGGAGCCACTGAAGGCTGATGAGTGGCTAGAGCAAATGAGTAAGACGTTCGAGATGCTTGGCATCGAGGACGGAGCACTGAAAGTGACCTTGGCATCCTTCCAACTGAAGGGAGATGTGGGTCAATGGTGGAAGTACGAGAAGGCTCGTGTTGGTGGTACTTGGGAGGCGTTTGTGAATGCTTTTCAGGAGAGGTTTTTGTCTGCAGCAGCTAGGGAGAAGTTGAGGGACCAGTTTAGCCGGCTTAAACAGCAGGGCTTGTCAGTGGCCGAGTTTGAGGCTACTTTTACCAGTCTGTCCAGGTTTGCACCGGAACTAGTGGCATCTGAGGAATGCCGTTGCTATGAGTTTGAGCGGAAGTTGAGGCGGGGCCTCAAGTTGAGAGTTGGTGGGTCTTATATCCGAGAGTATAGACATCTGGTAGATGCTGCTGTTCATATGGAAATTATGATGCAGGAAGAGAAGGAAGAACAGAGGGGCTCCAAGAGGAGCCAGGATGGTCAGAGTGATGGCAGGAGGCAGAGGGGTTATAACCCTCAGCAGCCTCAGGGTGTAGTTTCTAGATCGGCCTTTCTAGTGCCGAGTGCAGGCTCGGGGAGAGGCAATCAGGGGAAGTTTGCTTGTTACAAGTGTGGCCAGCTGGGTCACAAGGTTTCAGTTTGCCCGCAGAAGGGTGGGGGTCAGAGAGCTGCTTCTTCTTCAGCTAGACCGCAGAGTCAGAGTTTGGGCAAGGGGCAGCTCTTGTCTTGTTATCAGTGTGGACAGCCTGGGCACCTGAAGAGGTTTTGCCCACAGTTGAGTGCCACTTCGGGAGCGTCTGGTTCTAGGCAGACGCAGGGTTTTCAGCCAGCTTAGTCTGTGCAGGCCTCGAGGGCCAATCCGGGAGCTTCGTCATCCCAGTCTGTGCAGTAGTCTTTTGCTCCGAGAGGTGAGCAAGTAGACCAGGGGCCTACGGGGCGCGTGTATGCTGTTACCGCGCAGGATTTAGTACTGGCTCCATCGGTAGTGAGAGGTACTTTTCTATTTTGCAACTCGGTTACTAGTGTGTTGATTGACACGGGTGCATCTCATTCTTTTGTATCTGCTGCATTTGCATCTGTTTTAGAATTGGAGTTGGCACACTTAGCATCTCCTATTTGTGTGGTATCGCCTTTGGGTGGTGAGTTGATCTTGAAACAAGGTGTTAGAAGTTGTGATATAGAGGTCGCCGACTATAGGCTTCCTTTTCCGTTTGTTGTCATGCCCATGAAGGGCTTTGATGTTATTTTGGGTATGGACTGGCTATCGTCATACCGGGCTGTTATCGATTGCTACCGCCAGAGGGTCACGTTATGTACCTTGAGCGGGGAGTGGTTCCATTTCTTGGGAGACCGGGTTGGTTGTGTGTTGCCACCGGGGTATGATTCGCGAGGGCGAAGTGAGCTTAGTAGTCTACTTGCCAGCTTTGAGAGTGGTGAGAGTGGTGAGACCCAGCTTGTGTTGCCAAGGGTGGTTTGTGAGTATTCGGATGTCTTTCCCGAAGACCTTGTTAATTTGCCACCTCACCGAGAGATAGAGTTCTCTATTGATTTAGTGCCTGGCACAACGCCGATTTCTATGGCACCTTACCGTTTTGCTCCAGCAGAGTTGGTTGAGTTGAAAGTTCAGCTCCAGGAATTGCTAGATAAGGGCTTTGTTCGCCCTAGTGTTTCGCCGTGGGGAGCACCGGCCCTCTTTGCTAAAAAGAAAGATGGTGCCTTGAGATTGTGTATTGACTACCGGAAGTTGAATCGGGCTACCGTCAAGAATAAGTACCCTATGCCCCGTATAGATGATTTGTTTGACCAGTTGAATGGTTCCCGTTGTTTCTCTAAGATAGACTTGAGATCGGGTTACCACCAGTTGAGGGTCAGGGAGGAGGATGTTCCTAAGACGACATTCCGTACGCGGTATGGCCATTATGAGTTTCTGGTGATGCCATTTGGGCTTACCAATGCACCGGCAGTCTTTATGGACTTGATGAACCGGATCTTCCGGGAATTCTTGAATCGGTTTGTAGTCATTTTTGTGGACGACATCCTTATCTATTCGCCTTCTGAGGAGGAGCACGAGGCGCACTTGAGAGTGGTGCTTGAGCTACCTAGAGCCCATAGGCTGTATGCCAAGTTTGGGAAGTGTGAGTTCTGGCTGAGGGAAGTCAAATTCTTAGGCCACGTGGTATCCTGGGAAGGGGTGTCTGTTGATACATCCAAGGTTGAGGCAGTGCAAGATTGGGCACAGCCTAAGAGTGTGTTTGAGATCCGCAGTTTTCTGGGATTAGCTGGGTATTATCGTCGGTTTGTGAAAGATTTTTCCAGGCTAGTGTCACCATTGACTAGACTGACTCGGAAGGGAGTCAAGTTTGTGTGGAGTGAGACTTGTGAAAAGTCGTTCCAAGAGCTGAAAGTTAGATTGACCACCGCTCCGGTGTTGATTATTCCGGAGAGAGGGTTGGGTTATGCGGTTTATTGTGATGCCTCACGAGAGGGTTTGGGTTGTGTGTTGATGCAAGAGGGGAAAGTGGTAGCTTTTGGCTCACGTCAGTTGAAAATACACGAGAAGAATTACCCCACACACGACCTAGAGTTAGCAGCAGTGATCTTTGCCTTGAAGATTTGGAGGCACTACCTTTATGGTGAGAGGTTCGAGGTATTCTCGGACCACAAGAGTTTGAAGTATCTGTTTACACAGAGAGACTTGAATTTGAGGCAGAGGAGATGGATGGAGTTCATTGAGGACTATGATTTTGAGTTACACTATCACCCGGGAAAGGCCAATGTTGTGGCCAATGTTGTGGCCGATGCCCTTAGTAGGAAGTCCATTAGTGATGTAGCTTGTATAGCCATCCGGGAATGGGAGATGTTGGGAGCACTTGGCGAGTTTGATTTGCTACTGGGCGAATCTGTTGAGGCTGCGCCCTTGTTTTCTGTTGTTGCGCAGCCTACACTTGTGACTAGAGTGTTAGAGGCACAGAGAGGTGACCTTGAGGTAGAATCCCTCTGAGAGAAGATCTCCAGTGGGAAAGTTGAGAAGGGTTTGACGGTGTATCCCGACCTGAGTGTGAGATATCGAGACCGTTTGTTTGTACCGGAGTCTTGCCGAGAGGAAGTACTCCGAGAGTTTCACCATTCACGTCTTGCGGTGCATCCGGGAGGCACTAAGATGTATCGGGATTTGGGTCGCCAGTTTTGGTGGCGAGGTATGAAGATAGATGTGGCTGTTTTCGTATCGAAGTGCCTTACTTGCCAGCAAGTGAAGGCCGAGCATCAGAGGCCAGCGGGTTTGTTACAACCCTTGCCTATTGCCGAGTGGAAGTGGGAGCATGTCACTATGGACTTCGTTGTAGGTCTTCCGAGGACTCAGCGGGGTAGTGATGCTATTTGGGTGGTTGTAGACCGGTTGACTAAGTCGGCGCACTTCATTCCTATGCGCGTGAGAGATTCGGTAGATCATCTTGCCGACTTGTATATTCGGGACATAGTGAGATTGCACGGGGTCCCAGTGACGATCGTCTCAGATAGAGATCCTCGTTTTACTGCTAGGTTGTGGCAGAGTTTGCAGAGTGCCTTGGGCACTAAGTTGACCTTTAGTACGACCTATCATCCTCAGACTGACGGGCAGTCCGAGCGTACTATCCAGATCCTCGAGGATATGCTTCGGGGTTGTGTCCTGGACTTCAGTGGGACGTGGGAGAGGCACTTATCCTTGGTAGAGTTTGCCTATAACAACAGTTTTCAGTCTAGCATCGATATGGCACCGTTTGAGGCCTTGTATGGCCGACCGTGTAGGTCTCCAGTTTGTTGGGCCGAGGTGGGTGATGCACCTTTGTTGGGCCCGGAGTTGGTTAGGGAGACGACGGAGAAAGTTGAGCTTATCCATAGGAGGCTTGTTACAGCCCAGAGTCGTCAGAAATCTTATGCTGACCGTAGGAGGAGGCCTTTGGCGTTTGAGGTAGGTGATCATGTCTTTCTGAAGATATCACCTAGGCGAGGCCTGATGAGGTTTGGGAAGAGTGGGAAGTTATCCCCTCGGTTTATTGGTCCTTTTGAGATCCTTGAGAGGATTGGCGAGGTTGCTTATCGGTTAGCCTTACCGCCGCAGTTGTCCGGAGTGCATGACGTGTTTCATGTGAGTATGCTTTGGAAGTATGAGCCAGATCCATCACATGTGATGGGTTGGACCGATTTAGAGGTAGATGAGGATGCCTCGTATGAGGAGAGACCGGTTCGGGTCTTGGATAGGCGGGATCAGGTCCTGCGTGGCAAGACCATTCCTTTGGTGAAAGTCTTGTGGAAACATCACGGAGTGGAGGAAGCCACTTGGGAACGTGAGTTGGAAGTCCGTGAGAAATATCCGGACTTGTTTGTTGATATGTAATCTTGTATTTAAATTTTGAACTATTGTTGAACTTAAGAGCTTTTCTATATGTCTTAAGTTGTGAAACATTGAAAATGTTTTGGTTTATTGGAAGTATGTTTTGGAACTTGCCTCATATGGAAGTTGAATGTAACACTATATATGTTGAATATATTGTTGAAATTGGAAAGATAATGCGTAATGTTGATGCATGTTGAAAGTACATATGTTGTTTACATATTGTGAAATGCCTCTTGTTAAAGGGATGGGATGACCAGTAATGGGTCGAATTGTTGAATGTTAAAATGTAACATTATCTAAAATGGAGGAAAACCTGTTTTTGAAAACTTGTGCTTAATTTCGGGGACGAAATTCTTTAAGGGGGGGAGCTTATAGCGATCCCGGTTTTACCCTTGTTGTACAGTGATCCGGACATGTGTCCGTGGATGATAGTAATTGATTATTGTCTTGTTTACATCTGTTACTACTTTGTATATTGAGTTATAGGATGTGTTGGGCAGGTTTGTTACAGGTTGGTTGTGTTTGGGAGCCTAGTGTTGCTGCCCAGATTTTTGGACCTTCGCTCGAGCGAGGAGTTGGTTGCTCGAGCGAGAGTTGAGTTCGTGTCTGGTGGATCGAGCCAGAGTGGCTTCGCTCGAGCGAGCGATTGCGTCTAGTTCTGGACCTGAGAGCTGCATTTCTTGGCTCGAGCGAGTTTTCTTCGCTCGAGTGGTCTGGTTTGTTCTTCGCTCGAGCGAGAAGTCTGTCGCTCGAGCGTGCTTCTGGTTGCAGACCTGAGGGTTTGAGTTGTTAGCTCGAGCAAGCATTCTTTCGCTCGAGCGCACTTCTGAGTTTTCGGCTCGAGCGAGAACTTCTTGGCTCGAGCGAGAGTTTTCTGTGTCTGGCCGCTCGAGCGACAAAGGCTTCGCTCGAGCGAGCGTGTTTTATATCAGCGGACAGTAGCGTTTTTGAACATCAGTTTTTCACTTCCTTTTCTTTCAAACCCTAGATCCGAGACTCTCTCTTTCTAAACCAACACTCTCTCTAAGATTTGATCTCCCTAGAGTGTGAATCTAGCCTAGGGTCTTTGTTAAAAAGATAGAGGGCGTTGAGAGCTTCGACTTAATCTGAAAAAGTTTGGATTTGGAGCACGTTGATCTTCGAGTCTTCATCTCCTTTTTGGCTCAAACTTCGAGGTAGGGATATCCTACTCCTCTCTATGGATTTTGTCTTTAAATTTTAGTATTTTGAGATGTTGGGGTTGGTTTGGTAATTTGGTGAAAGTTTGGGGCTTTTGTGTTATTTTACAAAAGTTGGGGTTTTATTCATAATAAACCTAGATGCATGTTTGGCATAGAGAAATGGAATAAATGTTGAATCATTGATGAAAATGGGACCTAAGGGTTGAAATGTTAATTATGGAAAATGACCTAATTACATTGTTTGATTAATTGGGATAATTAATTGTGAGAAATGAGGAAATGAAATGAGATTGTTGAGATTGGGAATGCAAAGGGTTAAAGGGTGTAGTTGAATTATTTATCACTCACCGGAATGAAATGTTGATTGAATATCCATTTGTGCATTTATTTTCTGTTTAGAAATAATTGCTTTGGGCTATCGGTGGAGGATAGTCGTGATTGTTGTAGGCAATGCATGATGATTAGGCAAACGGAAACTAATCAATGGAATGTGTCATGGAATTTGACGGTTGATAGAATACATTAACTGTATGTATTGAGTGATTGTATATAGAACCAATGTGTTTGTATACGTTATGTGTAGAGGAGGAGATGGGGGATGTATTCCGCGGTTTAGGGGAACATGGGGGATGTACCTCTAAACCGGATAGTATTGGGAGAAGATAGGGGATGAACTCCGTAGATACAGCTCATATGCTTGTCTAGAGAAGTGAAGATAGAGCTTATATGCTTATCTTTGTGAAGTGTGGATACAACTTATATGCTTATCTGTGAATGTGGGATATTGTTGTTATACATATCTGTTGAGAATGTGAATATAGCTTATATGCTGATCTGTTGAAAAAGGGATAATGAAAAGTAATTTGGACTCATAAGTCGTATGACATAAAATGTGATTTATGTGGATGTATCAGTGTTGGCCATCTATCAATTGCTAATCTTTTAGTCATTGTTCATGGTTGGTTTAGTGTATTTCTACTGGGCTGTGGCTCACCCTATATGGGAATATCATTTTCAGGTACAGGTAGCATGCCACCTCCAACGACATAGCTTGGGAGGCTAGAGGCGGACATACTTTTGTCGTTTTATTTTTGATGTATTACATGTAAATTCAAGCCAAGGGCTTAATGTGTAAATGAGTTAGTACTCTTTTGTTGTAACCAAGTGTTAACTTGGAAAGCTGTAAGCCCATAGGGCATTTGCTTTTTTTGTTAACATGTAATACTTTTTGTAATGAAACTCTGATAAATGGAAGAATGTGGAACTTTTACATATCAATGCATATCTTTATTGATGGGTTTAATGTTGTTTTTTTGAGGGTGTTACAGCCCTCCTCAAACCTTTTGAATAATAAAAAGCTTGTTTGCACATGTCATTCTTACAAGGGGCATATTAGTCATTTTGCATTCAAAATTTTTTGAGAAAAATAGAAAATTTACCAAGCAAGATCTTAAAAAAAAAAAAAAAAAAAAAAAAAAAAAAAAACTAGGGTTGTGTCAAACAAGTTGACTATTTTTAGGCCAAGTGTTTTTGATGGTTTGTTTTTTCAATCCAAAAAGTTAGCTTTTGTTGGCTGATCTAATGTAATTTTTGAAAAAACGTATATAATAATATGAAATTCAATGATGAATTGGTCTAATTACTATGAATCTCGCTAGAGACCCCTTAATTCATTCATAATAGCATGGTTGAGTTGAGGCCATCTTAAAAATTATAAAAAGTCAAAAAGTCATTAAAAAAAATTAACAAGTCAAAGAATTGCACAAAAAGTTCAAAATTTTCATTTTCTTTCTATCTTTTGCACGTTTTTTAGTAAAAAATTAAAAAAATTATCTCCAACATACTAATTTTGTTCACCTCATATTTTAGCAAAAAAGTCAAAATGTTACTAAAATAGCCTATTCCTAAATCAAGGGTCTGGGTTTTACATAAATGAACAATTGATACATAACAATTTCAATCATCAAAATTAATTTTAAGGATAAAATTTTTAGGCAAAAAGAACTTAACCTCTTGGGATTTTGGGTTATTGCAGATTATCCCCTGACATTTGTAAAAATGCAGACACCTCTCCTATAGCTGTAGACTTATGTGCAACCGTCACATTTGCCATCAAAATAAATGAAAAGTAGGTTGCATGCGCCCCATGTGCAAGTATTACTCAGTTTGACAATTTTTCCTCCGAAAATGGATTGATTAAAGGACCAAAATGACCCTACATGATTTGAAATGGATTATACTCTACCCAAATTGGAGGAAAAAGTGGAACCATCCTAGAATAATAAGTACTCCTCCTTTTTATTTTAATTTTTTTGATTGATTTATTATATTTTTATCTCTTGTTTTATTTTATTTTTTATTTTTTATTCAATCAAATATTTATTTGTTTAATTTGTCTTCCACGTTATAGTGTCTTTTTTATTTTTTTATTTTAATGTTTATTGTTTATTATTTAATTTTCTTTAAACTTTATTGTACAATTTGTTAGGAATATTGAAATGTTTTCTACAAGTAACATTGGAGTAGAAAACACTTGATTATATTTTACTATACTTTATTATGTAATTTTTTTTATATTATATATATATATATCTTATTTATTTTACTTATTTATTTTTTATTTAATCAAATATTATTTCTTTAATTTGTCTTTCACTCTATAGTGTCTTTTTTAATTTTTAATTTTATTGTTTATTTTTTTAAAGTTTATTATACAATTTGTTAGGAATATTGAAATGTCTTTTACAAACAACATTGGAGGGGAAACACTTAATTATATTTTATTAAACTTTATTATACAATTTGTTTATAGAATCATAAAAAATTGATCTTTTCTTTAACAAATTAGTTTTATTTTTTTTTAGAAAAATAGAAGACAAAATTCAATCAAATATGATGAATTAGATTTCTAATGACATAATTTTTTGAAGCTATTTTTAATGCTAAAATATATGTGACTAATTTTTTAAGTTATTTTTAGTGAATTTGTTTTTGTATTAATTTGTATTATTTTTATTGTATGATTTGAGTTTATAAAAATAAAAAATAATATTTGTATGGTTTAATTGTTATTACCTATATGATTTATTATTATTTTTTATTTATACAATATAAGTTAACATTTGTGTAGTTTGATTATTATTATTATTATTATTATTATTATTATTATTATTATTATTATTATTATTATTATTATTATTATTATTATTATTATTATTATTGATGATCCGATAATTCTGACAAAGGGTGGGTTAAACTGATCCGCACTTCTAACGGGTGTGTTGGTCTTGAAGCCCCCAGGATGTGCCTGCAAAAAGGTCCATAGGGGGTGATAATCCCTCAGTGGACCCTCCGACGATTGAGTTAGAATAGGATAGATTGATTGAATAGAGGGAGAAGAACGGAATGAAGAACTTAACCTTTTCTTTGCATCTCGGAAGCTTCCTTATATCCCTTGCTTATTATTTCCATGTCTTTTTCATCTTGTTTTGTTGGCCGAAAGTCTAAATTTTAACTTGCGTCGTTCATGGTGAGTTTGCATCCTCCAGCGTGGAGGGGTTATTGCATTTAATGCTACCAGAGCCTTATTAATGGCTGATGCATGGGTGCAATAACTTTGCAGGATCTTTGTCTGCCTATATGGCTGATTCCCTGCCCGACATGTATTGGAATGTTATTGGTCCTAGTCTATCATTGGTTTCTTAAGGTTGTTGGACTTTAATATCCTGACCGTGGGCTGGGCTTTATGTCCAAGCCATGGGCCAAACCCTCTACGAGGCCCATCAGTATTAGTAGTCCCCTAGTCCTGAGTGCAGCTTTAGCCTAACGAAGGGAGTAATTGAGGCGGAGGTAGTCCCTTAGGCCCAGTGACCAATCGTGTGGAGGTTCGAACTGTAAGGGTGACCGAGCGAGGTGACTAACAGTGAAGAGGATCAAATGTAAAGGTGATCGAGCGGGGTGATTGATCGGGAGGTTGGCCGACTGCGAAGGGTACTGGGAGGGGCGACTAACCATGAGGAGGGCTGAACGCGAAGGTGATTGAGAGTGAGGTGGTCGACCGTGAGAAAAGTCAAACGTGAAGGTAACCGAGCGGGGTGACTGATCGGGAGGTGGGCCAATTGTGAGGGGTACCGAGTGGGATGACCAACTATGAGGAGGGCCAAATGTGAAGGTGATCGAGTGTGAGGTGGCCGGTCGTGAGGAGGGCTAAACATGAAGGGGATTGAGCATGAGGCAACCGATCGTGAGGTGGGCCGACCGTAAAGGTGGTCAATCACGGAGCGACCGATTGTGAGGTAGTTGACTGCAAAGGTGGTTAAGCATAAGGAAACCGATCGTGAGGTGGGCCGAGCGAAAAGGTGGTTGATAGTGGGGCGACTGAGCGTGAGGTGGGCCGATCGCAAAAGTGGTCGAGCGTGAGGTGACTGATCATGAGATGGGTCAACCACAAAGGTGATTGAGTAAAGAGTGACGGTGCGTGGGCTCGAGGGGAAAAAGCACGTGATGATGTGAAGTAGAATAGACGGGGAAGAGAAAAGAGAATTAGTGGAGCGAGGAAGGGATCGTGGTCGTACATGTGGCACAACAAGAGTCGTTGATGAGTGAGAAAATAGGGTGTAGGAGGTGAGGGGGTTGGTAAGCTAGGAGGTTGAAAAGGCAGGGGTTGTATTTTTGTTCGAATTTTCAAACTGGTGAATTTTAACTGCGAGCCTTAGAAAATAGGCAAACCCTGGGCTTTTGGACTTGTGCGTTTTACCTACCTGATTGCAAAAAGGCAACATATTCTAGACTTGAGTTCCCTTATTGCAGGAGATTCGCCCATTTGGCATATCATAAATTTTTTTGCTCCCGCAATTGAAGCAAGAGTTAAAAACGTGAAGGAGATGGCACAATACAAAGCGCCAACCAGAGGAGCGGATGCATTAGGAGTGGATGATGGGGTGGAGTTAGCAGAGCAGTATAGGGCGGAAAGGCGAGTAGAGAGGGGGACGGAACGGCCGGCGCAGCCCATGGGTCGATAATGATCTTGGCGACGCAGCCGTTTAGCCAAGTGGCGCCGGACCGTAAGCACACGAAGGCAGACAAATCCACTCTACTGGCAGATGATCTGGAGGAGTTGCGCAGCAGATACCAGATTCTAGCCGACATAGAATTGAGGCTGCCAACGACGAAGGAGAGGGCGTCGAATGCATGACCGATGGAGTTCGCATTGTATGAAGAGGTTTCGTGGGGGCCTAAGGTTACCCTTCCCACAACTAGTGGTTGACATGTTAAACTGCCTGGAGGTGGCCCTAGGACAACTTATGCTGAACGCGTGGAAGATTCTGTTCGCCTGTACGATTGTATAGCGACCCCGGTCTTTTCCCATATGATTATTGTATTCGGACTTAGGTTCCGTAGCTCCTGCCATTGTATTTTGATTGTTACTGTCCTTTAATTTCCTATTTCTGAGTTGGGGGATGCAATGGGCAAGTTTGTAGCAGGTTGGTGGAGCTTGGGAGCAATGGGTTGCTGCCCAGAATTTTGACTCTTCGCTCGAGCGAGCTCTTTGTTTTGGTCCTTCGCTCGAGCCAGGGTAGCTTCGATCGAGCGAGGATTGCGTTTTGTAGTTAGACCTGAGAGCTGAGGTTTTTGGCTCGAGCGAGCTTTTCTTCGCTCGAGCGAGTTAGTTCGTTCTTCGCTCGAGCGATAGTTCCTTCGCTCGAGCGTGTGTCTGGTTACAGACCTGAGGGTTTGAGTTCTTCGCTCGATCGAGTTTTCTTTCGCTCGAGCGAGCTTTTGTGTTGTTGGCTCGAGCAAGGCTTCCTTGGCTCGAGCGTAGCTTCTCTGTGTCTAGTCGCTCGAGCGACCAAGTCTTCGCTCGAGCGAGCCTGTCCAGTTTATATACGCAGCAGCGGGTTTTGATCAGTCTTTTTCATCTTCTTTTTTATTCCAAACCTTAGGTCCGACTTCTCTCTCTCCCTACTCACCTTCTTTCTTAGGTTTGATCTATTTAGAGTGTGTTTCTACCCTAGTTGCTTTATTAAAAAGATAGAGGGAGTCGAGGGCTTTCATTTAATCTGAACATTTGGCGATTTGGAGCACATTGGTATTTGGGCACTCATCTCTGTCTTCACCATTTGGGTTGTTTTCTTCGAGGTAGGGATTTCCTACTCCATTCTATAAGTTTTGTTCTAAGTTTTGGTATTTTGATATGTTGGGGATACTTTGGTAATTTTGGGAAAAACCCTAGTTGTATTATTAAATTAATTTGTATAATTAATTCATGGAATTGGGAAAAGATGGTTAAATTCATGGAATTGGGGAATTCATTGATTAAATGGCGTAGTTGGATAATTTGAATCATTTGTCTATTGAATTGTTGACATAGTTATTTTCAGTTTAGAAATAACTGTTTTGGGCTATCGGTGGAGGATAGCCGTGCTTGTTGTAGACACTGCATGTGGATTAGGGATAACTGAAACTAATCATTGATTAAGTCATCAATTTTGACTGCTGAATTAATACAGACATTATGTGTATTGATTGTGTGTTGTATATGATATGTGTTTGCATACATTGTTTTGTGTGGGAGGAGATAGGGGATGTACTCCACGGTTTAGGGGAAGATAGGGGATGGACCTCTAAACCGGATTTTGTTTGGGAGGAGATAGGGGATGGACTCCATTAGCATCACTTTTATGTGTGCTTATTTATATTGAAGTGTTTTATTGATACAGCACTAAAATGTGTATCAAACTGGAAGTATGAAGTGTTTTGATTTGAGCCTGAGTCTCAATTGTTTGTTGACATTGGAAGAATGTGAGTATGATATCTATATAGTTCACTGTTGTAAGTTTGGCCAGGTTCTGAGCCATATTGATAATGTTGGAAAGTAAAACGAGATTTAGACATTGGTGTCATGAGACTGTTTGATGATGTAATTGATTATCTTGGTTAACCATCTATTAAATACTGATGCTTTATTCAATGCTTATATTTGGTTTAGTATATTTCTACTGGGCTGTGGCTCACCCTTTATGGGAACATCATTTTCAGGTCCAGGTGATAAGCTACCTCCCAGGACTTAGCTTGGAAGGATTTGGATTGTGAAGACTATCTTTAGTTGTTTGTTTTTATTTGATAAATAATCAAGCCTAGGGCTTTATTTGTATTTGAGTTAGAACTCATATTTTGTGTCCAAGTGTTGGCTTGGAAAGATGTAAGCCCATAGGGCATTTAATCTGATGTTACATGTAATGTTTTTATTTAGTAATACTCTGATGAATGAATTAATAAATTGTTTTCTTTAAATATGCATGTCGATGATATACTTATAATGGGTTTATTTTGAGGGCGTTACAACTTGGTATCAGAGCGTACCGGGTTTGAATACTTTGGGTACGTGGGAAGTGATTAGTATCACAATGGGTTCGTCTCGTTTGATAGAGACTTAGTGTAATGTTATATGCTTACGTGATAACATGTTTATGTGACTATGTGGGTATGGAATGTAGTTGCTAGGATGGTGACTGGACCCTTGAGTTTCTAGTAGTCTTGTTGGAAAGGCCCTTGATCACTGCTGCTTCCAACCGGAACTATAGCAACGCATTAGGATTATCATTATCCAGGAATGAAATTCGTAGGTGCTTATGTGATTATGTGCTTACATGGAATGAATTATTGTTGTCCCATGCATTAGGACGCGAGTGTTTAGTTTCGGCACATTTATTAATGTGCTAACGTCTTTGTTTCCTTTATTAGGATGTCAGGACGAGGACGAGGACGCGGTAGGCGTGGTAGGCCGCGTAGGCAGGAGGTGCCTGTGCCAGAGGAGATTCCAGCAGTTCAGGAGGGAGTTGGCCAGGCCAATGTGGCCGAGCCAGTAGGCCAGCAGGCTATGGGCGCTCTAGCCCGAGAGATAGCAGGGGCATTCAGGGAGTCAGTAGGCATTCTCAGAGCTGAGAATCAAGCTCGGGATGTTGTTGCAGATGCAGGACCTTCCTTTCTGAAGAGGGAGTTCTTCCGGTCTAATCCGGAGGAATTTGTGGGTGATCCTAAAGAGCCGCTTAAGGCAGATGAATGGCTCGAACAGACAACGAAGACGTTTAAGATGCTTGGCATCGAAGACGAGGGGTTGAAAGTGACCTTGGCATCTTTCCAGTTGAAGGGGGATGCGGGTCAGTGGTGGAAGTTTACTAAGGGCCGTATAGGAGGTACATGGGAGGCTTTTGTGAATGCTTTCCAGGAGAAGTTCTTATCTCCAGCAGTTAGGGAGAAGCTGAGAGACCAGTTCTGCCAGCTTAAGCAGTCGAGTTCTTCAGTGGCCGAGTTTGAGGCTGCATTTACTAGCTTGTCCAGGTTTGCACCTGAGTTGGTGGCGTCTGAGGAACGCCGTTGTATCGAATTTGAGAAGAAGTTGAGGCGTGGCCTCAAGCTGCGAGTTGGGGGAACTATGATTCGGGATTATGGGCGTATGGTTGATGCTACAGCCCATATGGAGATCATGATGCAGGAGGAGGAGGAAGGGCAGAAGGGCTTCAAGAGGAGTCAGGATGGTCAGAGTGATGGTAGGAGACAGAAGGGTTTTAATCCTCAACAGTCTCAGAGTAGCTTTTCTAGATCGACTTTTCCTGTGCCGAGTGCTAGTTCGGGGAAAGGCAGTCAGGGAGACATTACCTGTTTCAAGTGTGGCCAGCTGGGCCACAAGTCTCCAGTTTGTCCTCAGAGGGGAGGAGTGCAGAGAGCAGCATCATCTTCGGCTCGATCTCAGAGCCAGAGTTAGGGTAGAGGCCAGCCACTCTCGTGTTATCAGTGTGGTCAGCCAGGGCATATGAAGAGGTATTGCCCTCAGTTGGGTGGCGCACCTGGTGCATCTGGTTTGAGGCAGATTCAGGGTCAGCAGCCAGCTCAGTCGGGTCAGGCCTCGAGGGCCAATCAGGGGGCTTCATCGTCCCAGTCGGTGCAGCAATCTTATGCTCCTAGGGGTGAGCAAGTTGATCAGAGGTCGTCTGGGCGCGTGTATGCTGTTACCGCGCAGGATCTTGTGCCGGCACCATCAGTTGTGAGAGGTACCTTCTTGTTTTGCAACTCGGTTGCTAATGTTTTGATTGATACGGGTGCATCCCATTCCTTTGTGTCTGCTGCATTTGCATCTGTTTTGGAGTTGGAGTTAGCACAGTTAGCATCTCCTATTTGTGTAGTGTCACCTCTTGGGGGTGAATTGATTTTGAAACAAGGTGTTAGGGGTTGTGATATAGAGGTTGATTACCATAGAATCCCATTTTCCTTTGTCGTTATGCCTATGAGGGGCTTCGATGTTATTTTGGGTATGGACTGGTTATCGTCATACCGTGCAGTTATTGATTGCTACCGCCAGAGGGTCACTTGTTGTACTGTGAGCGGAGAGTATTTTCATTTTCTGGGGGACCGGGTTGGTAACGTGTTGCCACCGGGGTATGTTCCGCGAGGACGGAGTGAGCTTAGTGGTCTACTTGCGAACCTTTCGATTAGTGAGGATGATGAGTCTCAGATTGTGTTGCCAAGGGTAGTTTGTGAGTACTCGGACGTTTTTCCCGAGGATCTTGTTGGTTTGCCGCCGCATCGAGAGATTGAGTTCTCTATTGACCTAGTGCACGGCACGACGCCGATTTCTATGGCACCTTATCGTTTTGCCCCAGCCGAGTTAGTTGAGTTGAAGATTCAGCTCCAGGAGTTACTAGACAAAGGTTATATACGTCCTAGTGTTTCGCCGTGGGGAGCACCGGCCCTCTTTGTTAAAAAGAAAGGTGGTGCTTTGAGACTTTGTATAGATTACCGAAAATTGAATCGGGCTACGGTTAAGAATAAGTACCCTATGCCTCGTATAGATGATCTGTTCGATCAGTTGAAGGGTTCCCGTTGTTTCTCGAAGATAGACTTGAGATCGGGTTATCATCAGTTAAGAGTCCGGGAGGAGGATATTTCGAAGACGGCATTCCGTACACGGTATGGCCACTATGAGTTTTTGGTGATGCCATTTGGGCTCACCAATGCACCGGCAGTTTTTATGGATTTGATGAACCGGATATTCCGGGAATTTTTAGATCGTTTTGTAGTCGTCTTCGTGGACGACATCCTTATCTATTCACCTTCTGAAGAGAAGCACAAGGAACACTTGAGAGTGGTGCTTGAGCTACTTAGAGCCCATAAGCTTTATGCTAAGTTTGGGAAGTGTGAGTTTTGGCTAGAAGAGGTCAAGTTTTTAGGCCATGTAGTTTCTGGGGAAGGAGTGTCTGTTGATACATCCAAGACTGAGGCAGTGCAAGATTGGGCACAGCCTAAGAGTGTGTTTGAGATCCGCAGTTTTCTGGGGTTAGCTGGGTATTATCGTCGGTTTGTGAAAGATTTCTCCAGATTAGCTTCACCTTTGACTAGATTGACTCGGAAGGGAGTCAAATTTGTATGGAGTGAGACTTGTGAAAAGTCGTTCCAGTAGTTGAAAGTTAGACTAACCACCGCTCCAGTCTTGATTATTCCAGAGAGAGGGTTGGGTTATGCAGTCTATTGTGACGCCTCACGAGAGGGTCTGGGTTGTGTGTTGATGCAGGAGGGAAAAGTGATTGCCTATGGCTCACGTCAGTTGAAAATTCACGAGCAGAATTACCCTACGCATGATCTAGAGTTAGCAGCTGTGATATTTGCCTTGAAGATTTGGAGGCATTATCTTTATGGTGAGAGATTCGAGGTATTCTCAGATCATAAGAGTCTGAAATATTTGTTTACACAGAAAGACTTGAACTTGAGGCAGAGGAGGTGGATGGAGTTCATAGAGGATTATGACTTTGAGTTGCATTATCATCCGGGAAAGGCCAATGTGGTGGCCGATGCCCTTAGCAGGAAACCTGTTGGTGACATAGCTAGTATAGCCATCCGAGAATGGGAGATGTTGGGTGCACTTGGGGAGTTTAATTTCCTTCTGGGCGAATCTGTTGAGGCTGCGGCCTTGTTTTCTGTTGTTGCACAGCCTACACTTGTGACTCAAGTGTTAGAGGCTCAGGGGGGTGACCTTGAGGTAGAATCCCTCCGTGAGAAGATTTCCAGTGGGAAGGTTGAGAAGGGTTTGACGGTGTATCCCGACCTGAGTGTGAGATACCGAGACCGTCTGTTTGTGCCAGAGTCATGTCGAGAGGAGGTACTCCGAGATTTTCATCATTCACGCCTTGCGGTGCATCCGGGAGGCACTAAGATGTATCGGGATTTGGGTCGCCAGTTCTGGTGGCGGGGTATGAAGAGAGATGTGGCAGCTTTCGTATCTAAGTGCCTTACTTGTCAGCAAGTGAAGGCCGAACATCAGAGGCCAGCGGGTTTGTTGCAACCCTTGCCTATTGTCGAGTGGAAGTGGGAACATGTTACTATGGACTTCGTTGTGGGTCTTCCGAGGACTCAGCGGGGTAGTGATGCTATTTGGGTAGTTGTGGACCGGTTGACTAAGTCGGCGCACTTTATTCCTATGCGCGTGAGAGATTCGGTAGATCTTCTTACGGACTTGTACATTCGGGACATAGTGAGGTTACACGGGGTTCCAGTGACGATCGTCTCAGATAGAGATCCTTGTTTTACTGCCAGGTTGTGGCAGAGTTTGCAGAGTGCCTTAGGCACTAAGTTGACCTTTAGCACGACTTATCATCCTCAGACTGACGGGCAGTCCGAGCGTACTATTCAGATCCTTGAGGATATGCTTCGGGGTTGTGTTCTAGACTTTAGTGGGTCATGGGAGAGGCACTTGCCGTTGGTGGAGTTTGCCTACAACAACAGTTTCCAGTCTAGTATCGGTATGGCACCATTTGAGGCCTTGTATGGCCGACCGTGTAGATCTCCTGTTTGTTGGGCCGAGGTGGATGATGCACCTCTGTTGGGTCCGGAGTTGGTGAGGGAAACGACGGAGAAAGTTGAGCTTATCCGTAAGAGGCTTGTTACAGCACAGAGTCGTCAGAAATCTTATGCAGACCGTAGGAGGAGACCTTTGGTGTTTGAGGTGGGTGATCATGTCTTTCTGAAAATATCACCTAGGCGGGGTTTGATGAGGTTTGGGAAGAGCGGGAAGTTGTCCCCTCGGTTCATCGGTCCGTTTGAGATCCTTGAGAGGATTGGCGAGGCTGCTTATCGTTTAGCTTTACTGCCGCAGCTGTCCGGAGTACATGACGTGTTTCATGTGAGTATGCTTCGGAAATATGAGCCGGATCCATCACATGTATTGGATTGGACCGATTTAGTGGTTGATGAGGATGTCTCGTATGAGGAGAGACCGGTTCGGGTCTTGGATAGGCGGGATCATGTTTTGCGAGGCAAAACCATCCCTTTGGTCAAAGTTTTGTGGAAACATCACGGAGTGGAGGAAGCCACTTGGGAACGTGAGTTGGAAGTCCGCGAAAAATACCCGGACATGTTTATCGATTTGTAATCTTGTATTTAGATTTTGTATTATTGTTGAACTTAAGAGCCTTACATATGTCTTAAGTTGTAAAACGTTGAGTATGTTTTAGTAAATGGGTGTATCTTGAAACTTGCTTCATTATAGAAGTTTAGTGTAGCATTGCATATGTTGATTACATTGCTGAATGTGTTGTATATATCATGCAATTGAATATGATATGGGGATTGCTAACCTTGAAAGGAATAATGCATAATAATGATACAGGTTGAGATATATGTTGTTTTATATATATATTGTGAGATGCCTCTTGATAAAGAGATGAAGTGACCAGTATTGGGTCAAGCTGTTTATTATTGTTATTTAATATCTTTGGGAATTGAGAAAAACTTGTTTTTTTTATAAACTTATGCTTAATTTCGGGGACGAAATTCTTTGAAGGGGGGGAGGTTATAGCGACCCCGGACTTTTCCCATATGATTATTGTATCCGGACTTAGGTTCCGTAGCTCCTGCCATTGTATTTTGATTGTTACCATCCTTTAATTTCCTATTTCTGAGTTGGGGGATGCAATGGGCAGGTTTGTAGCA
Source organism: Camellia sinensis (assembly GCF_055761805.1). NCBI lineage: Eukaryota > Viridiplantae > Streptophyta > Magnoliopsida > Ericales > Theaceae > Camellia > Camellia sinensis. The sequence continues at coordinate 70,241,124 of NC_138973.1, read as the reverse complement.
GGTTGGTTGAGCTTGGGAGCAATGGGTTGCTGCCCAGAATTTTGACTCTTCGCTCGAGCGAGCAGTTCTTCGCTCGAGCGAGCTCTTTGTTTTGGTCCTTCGCTCGAGCCAGGGTAGCTTCGATCGAGCGAGGATTGCGTTTTGTAGTTAGACCTGAGAGCTGAGGTTTTTGGCTCGAGCGAGCTTTTCTTCGCTCGAGCGAGTTAGTTCGTTCTTCGCTCGAGCGATAGTTCCTTCGCTCGAGCGTGTGTCTGGTTACAGACCTGAGGGTTTGAGTTCTTCGCTCGATCGAGTTTTCTTTCGCTCGAGCGAGCTTTTGTGTTGTTGGCTCGAGCAAGGCTTCCTTGGCTCGAGCGTAGCTTCTCTGTGTCTGGTCGCTCGAGCGACCAAGTCTTCGCTCGAGCGAGCCTGTCCAGTTTGTATACGCAGCAGCGGGTTTTGATCAGTCTTTTTCATCTTCTTTTTGATTCCAAACCCTAGGTCCGACTTCTCTCTCTCCCTACTCACCTTCTTTCTTAGGTTTGATCTATTTAGAGTGTGTTTCTACCCTAGTTGCTTTATTAAAAAGATATAGGGAGTCGAGGGCTTTCATTTAATCTGAACATTTGGCGATTTGGAGCACATTGGTATTTGGGCACTCATCTCTGTCTTCACCATTTGGGTTGTTTTCTTCGAGGTAGGGATTTCCTACTCCATTCTATAAGTTTTGTTCTAAGTTTTGGTATTTTGATATGTTGGGGATACTTTGGTAATTTTGGGAAAAACCCTAGTTGTATTATTAAATTAATTTGTATAATTAATTCATGGAATTTGGAAAAGATGGTTAAATTCATGGAATTGGGGAATTCATTGATTAAATGGCGTAGTTGGATAATTTGAATCATTTGTCTATTGAATTGTTGACATAGTTATTTTCAGTTTAGAAATAACTGTTTTGGGCTATCGGTGGAGGATAGCCGTGCTTGTTGTAGACACTGCATGTGGATTAGGGATAACTGAAACTAATCATCGATTAAGTCATCAATTTTGACTGCTGAATTAATACAGACATTATGTGTATTGATTGTGTGTTGTATATGATATGTGTTTGCATACATTGTTTTGTGTGAGAGGAGATAGGGGATGTACTCCACGGTTTAGGAGAAGATAGGGGATGGACCTCTAAACCGGATTTTGTTTGGGAGGAGATAGGGGATGGACTCCATTAGCATCACTTTTATGTGTGCTTATTTATATTGAAGTGTTTTATTGATACAGCACTAAAATGTGTATCAAACTGGAAGTATGAAGTGTTTTGATTTGAGCCTGAGTCTCAATTGTTTGTTGACATTGGAAGAATGTGAGTATGATATCTATATAGTTCACTGTTGTAAGTTTGGCCAGGTTCTGAGCCATATTGATAATGTTGGAAAGTAAAACGAGATTTAGTCATTGGTGTCATGAGACTGTTTGATGATGTAATTGATTATCTTGGCTAACCATCTATTAAATACTGATGCTTTATTCAATGCTTATATTTGGTTTAGTATATTTCTACTGGGCTGTGGCTCACCCTTTATGGGAACATCATTTTCAGGTCCAGGTGATAAGCTACCTCCCAGGACTTAGCTTGGAAGGATTTGGATTGTGAAGACTATCTTTAGTTGTTTGTTTTTATTTGATAAATAATCAAGCCTAGGGCTTTATTTGTATTTGAGTTAGAACTCATATTTTGTGTCCAAGTGTTGGCTTGGAAAGATGTAAGCCCATAGGGCATTTAATCTGATGTTACATGTAATGTTTTTATTTAGTAATACTCTGATGAATGAATTAATAAATTATTTTCTTTAAATATGCATGTCGATGATATACTTATAATGGGTTTATTTTGAGGGCGTTACAACTTGGTATCAGAGCGTACCGGGTTTGAATACTTTGGGTACGTGGGAAGTGATTAGTATCACAATGGGTTCGTCTCGTTTGATAGAGACTTAGTGTAATGTTATATGCTTACGTGATAACATGTTTATGTGACTATATGGGTATGGAATATAGTTGCTTGGATGGTGACTGGACCCTTGAGTTTCTAGTAGTCTTGTTGGAAAGGCCCTTGATCACTGCTGCTTCCAACCGGAACTATAGCAACGCATTGGGATTATCATTATCCAGGAATGAAATTCGTAGGTGCTTATGTGATTATGTGCTTACATGGAATGAATTATTGTTGTCCCATGCATTAGGACGCGAGTGTTTAGTTTCGGCACATTTATTAATGTGCTAACGTCTTTGTTTCCTTTATTAGGATGTCAGGACGAGGACGAGGACGCGGTAGGCGTGGTAGGCCGGGTAGGCAGGAGGTTCCTGTGCCAGAGGAGATTCCAGCAGTTCAGGAGGGAGTTGGCTAGGCCAATGTGGCCGAGCCAGTAGGCCAGCAGGCTATGGGCGCTCTAGCCTGAGAGATAGCAGGGGCATTCAGGGAGTCAGTAGGCATTCTCAGAGCTGAGAATCAAGCTCGGGATGTTGTTGCAGATGCAGGACCTTCCTTTCTGAAGAGGGAGTTCTTCCGGTCTAATCCGGATGAATTTGTGGGTGATCCTAAAGAGCCGCTTAAGGCAGATGAATGGCTCGAACAGACAACGAAGACGTTTGAGATGCTTGGCATCGAAGACGAGGGGTTGAAAGTGACCTTGGCATCTTTCCAGTTGAAGGGGGATGCGGGTCAGTGGTGGAAGTTTACTAAGGGCCGTATAGGAGGTACATGGGAGGCTTTTGTGAATGCTTTCCAGGAGAAGTTCTTATCTCCAGCAGTTAGGGAGAAGCTGAGAGACCAGTTCTGCCAGCTTAAGCAGTCGAGTTCTTCAGTGGCCAAGTTTGAGGCTGCATTTACTAGCTTGTCCAGGTTTGCACCTGAGTTGGTGGCGTCTGAGGAACGCCGTTGTATCGAATTTGAGAAGAAGTTGAGGCGTGGCCTCAAGCTGCGAGTTGGAGGAACTATGATTCGGGATTATGGGCGTATGGTTGATGCTGCAGCCCATATGGAGATCATGATGCAGGAGGAGGAGGAAGGGCAGAAGGGCTTCAAGAGGAGTCAGGATGGTCAGAGTGATGGTAGGAGACAGAAGGGTTTTAATCCTCAACAGTCTCAGAGTAGCTTTTCTAGATCGACTTTTCCTGTGCCGAGTTCTAGTTCGGGGAAAGGCAGTCAGGGAGACATTACCTGTTTCAAGTGTGGCCAGCTGGGCCACAAGTCTCCAGTTTGTCCTCAGAGGGGAGGAGTGCAGAGAGCAGCATCATCTTCGGCTCGATCTCAGAGCCAGAGTTAGGGTAGAGGCCAGCCACTCTCGTGTTATCAGTGTGGTCAGCCAGGGCATATGAAGAGGTATTGCCCTCAGTTGGGTGGCGCACCTGGTGCATCTGGTTTGAGGCAGATTCAGGGTCAGCAGCCAGCTCAGTCGGGTCAGGCCTCGAGGGCCAATCAGGGGGCTTCATCGTCCCAGTCGGTGCAGCAATCTTATGCTCCTAGGGGTGAGCAAGTTGATCAGAGGTCGTCTGGGCGCGTGTATGCTGTTACCGCGCAGGATCTTGTGCCGGCACCATCAGTTGTGAGAGGTACCTTCTTGTTTTGCAACTCGGTTGCTAATGTTTTGATTGATACGGGTGCATCCCATTCCTTTGTGTCTACTGCATTTGCATCTGTTTTGGAGTTGGAGTTAGCACAGTTAGCATCTCCTATTTGTGTAGTGTCACCTCTTGGGGATGAATTGATTTTGAAACAAGGTGTTAGGGGTTGTGATATAGAGGTTGATTACCAAAGAATCCCATTTTCCTTTGTCGTTATGCCTATGAGGGGCTTCGATGTTATTTTAGGTATGGACTGGTTATCGTCATACCGGGCAGTTATTGATTGCTACCGCCAGAGGGTCACTTGTTGTACTGTGAGCGGAGAGTATTTTCATTTTCTGGGGGACCGGGTTGGTAACGTGTTGCCACCGGGGTATGTTCCGCGAGGACGGAGTGAGCTTAGTGGTCTACTTGCTAACCTTTCGATTAGTGAGGATGATGAGTCTCAGATTGTGTTGCCAAGGGTAGTTTGTGAGTACTCGGACGTTTTTCCCGAGGATCTTGTTGGTTTGCCGCCGCATCGAGAGATTGAGTTCTCTATTGACCTAGTGCCCGGCATGGCGCCGATTTCTATGGCACCTTATCGTTTTGCCCCAGCCGAGTTAGTTGAGTTGAAGATTCAGCTCCAGGAGTTACTAGACAAAGGTTATATATGTCCTAGTGTTTCGCCGTGGGGAGCACCGGCCCTCTTTGTTAAAAAGAAAGGTGGTGCTTTGAGACTTTGTATAGATTACCGAAAATTGAATCGGGCTACGGTTAAGAATAAGTACCCTATGCCTCGTATAGATGATCTGTTCGATCAGTTGAAGGGTTCCCGTTGTTTCTCGAAGATAGACTTGAGATCGGGTTATCATCAGTTAAGAGTCCGGGAGGAGGATATTTCGAAGACGGCATTCCGTACACGGTATGGCCACTATGAGTTTTTGGTGATGCCATTTGGGCTCACCAATGCACCGGCAGTTTTTATGGATTTGATGAACCGGATATTCCGGAAATTTTTAGATCGTTTTGTAGTCGTCTTCGTGGACGACATCCTTATCTATTCACCTTCTGAGGAGAAGCACAAGGAACACTTGAGAGTGGTGCTTGAGTTACTTAGAGCCCATAAGCTTTATGCTAAGTTTGGGAAGTGTGAGTTTTGGCTAGAAGAGGTCAAGTTTTTAGGCCATGTAGTTTCTGGGGAAGGAGTGTCTGTTGATACATCCAAGACTGAGGCAGTGCAAGATTGGGCACAGCCTAAGAGTGTGTTTGAGATCCGCAGTTTTCTGGGGTTAGCTGGGTATTATCGTCGGTTTGTGAAAGATTTCTCCAGATTAGCTTCACCTTTGACTAGATTGACTCGGAAGGGAGTCAAATTTGTATGGAGTGAGACTTGTGAAAAGTCGTTCCAGGAGTTGAAAGTTAGATTGACCACCGCTCCAGTCTTGATTATTGCAGAGAGAGGGTTGGGTTATGCAGTCTATTGTGACGCCTCACGAGAGGGTCTGGGTTGTGTGTTGATGCAGGAGGGAAAAGTGATTGCCTATGGCTCACGTCAGTTGAAAATTCACGAGTAGAATTACCCTACGCATGATCTAGAGTTAGCAGCTGTGATATTTGCCTTGAAGATTTGGAGGCATTATCTTTATGGTGAGAGATTCGAGGTATTCTCAGATCATAAGAGTCTGAAATATTTGTTTACACAGAAAGACTTGAACTTGAGGCAGAGGAGGTGGATGGAGTTCATAGAGGATTATGACTTTGAGTTGCATTATCATCCGGGAAAGGCCAATGTGGTGGCCGATGCCCTTAGCAGGAAACCTGTTGGTGACATAGCTAGTATAGCCATCCGAGAATGGGAGATGTTGGGTGCACTTGGGGAGTTTAATTTCCTTCTGGGCGAATCTGTTGAGGCTGCGGCCTTGTTTTCTGTTGTTGCACAGCCTACACTTGTGACTCAAGTGTTAGAGGCTCAGGGGGGTGACCTTGAGGTAGAATCCCTCCGTGAGAAGATTTCCAGTGGGAAGGTTGAGAAGGGTTTGACGGTGTATCCCGACCTGAGTGTGAGATACCGAGACCGTCTGTTTGTGCCAGAGTCATGTCGAGAGGAGGTACTCTGAGATTTTCATCATTCACGCCTTGCGGTGCATCCGGGAGGCACTAAGATGTATTGGGATTTGGGTCGCCAGTTCTGGTGGCGGGGTATGAAGAGAGATGTGGCAGCTTTCGTATCTAAGTGCCTTACTTGTCAGCAAGTGAAGGCCGAACATCAGAGGCCAGCGGGTTTGTTGCAACCCTTGCCTATTGCCGAGTGGAAGTGGGAACATGTTACTATGGACTTCATTGTGGGTCTTCCGAGGACTCAGCGGGGTAGTGATGCTATTTGGGTAGTTGTGGACCGGTTGACTAAGTCGGCGCACTTTATTCCTATGCGCGTGAGAGATTCGGTAGATCATCTTGCCGACTTGTACATTCGGGACATAGTGAGGTTACACGGGGTTCCAGTGACGATCGTCTCAGATAGAGATCCTCGTTTTACTGCCAGGTTGTGGCAGAGTTTGCAGAGTGCCTTAGGCACTAAGTTGACATTTAGCACGACTTATCATCCTCAGACTGACGGGCAGTCCGAGCGTACTATTCAGATCCTTGAGGATATGCTTCGGGGTTGTGTTCTAGACTTTAGTGGGTCATGGGAGAGGCACTTGCCGTTGGTGGAGTTTGCCTACAACAACAGTTTCCAGTCTAGTATCGGTATGGCACCATTTGAGGCCTTGTATGGCCGACCGTGTAGATCTCCTGTTTGTTGGGCCGAGGTGGATGATGCACCTCTGTTGGGTCCGGAGTTGGTGAGGGAAACGACGGAGAAAGTTGAGCTTATCCGTAAGAGGCTTGTTACAGCACAGAGTCGTCAGAAATCTTATGCAGACCGTAGGAGGAGACCTTTGGTGTTTGAGGTGGGTGATCATGTCTTTCTGTAGATATCACCTAGGCGGGGTTTGATGAGGTTTGGGAAGAGCAGGAAGTTGTCCCCTCGGTTCATCGGTCCGTTTGAGATCCTTGAGAGGATTGGCGAGGCTGCTTATCGTTTAGCTTTACCGCCGCAGCTGTCCGGAGTACATGACGTGTTTCATGAGAGTATGCTTCGGAAATATGAGCCGGATCCATCACATGTATTGGATTGGACCGATTTAGTGGTTGATAAGGATGTCTCGTATGAGGAGAGACCGGTTCGGGTCTTGGATAGGCGGGATCAAGTTTTGCGAGGCAAAACCATCCCTTTGGTCAAAATTTTGTGGAAACATCACAGAGTGGAGGAAGCCACTTGGGAACGTGAGTTGGAAGTCCGCGAAAAATACCCGGACATGTTTATCGATTTGTAATCTTGTATTTAGATTTTGTATTATTGTTGAACTTAAGAGCCTTACATATGTCTTAAGTTGTAAAACGTTGAGTATGTTTTAGTAAATGGGTGTATCTTGAAACTTGCTTCATTATAGAAGTTTAGTGTAGCATTGCATATGTTGATTACATTGCTGAATGTGTTGTATATATCATACAATTGAATATGATATGGGGATTGCTAACCTTGAAAGGAATAATGCATAATAATGATACAGGTTGAGATATATGTTGTTTTATATATATATTGTGAGATGCCTCTTGATAAAGAGATGAAGTGACCAGTATTGGGTCAAGCTGTTTATTATTGTTATTTAATATCTTTGGGAATTGAGAAAAAATTGTTTTTTTTATAAACTTATGCTTAATTTCGGGGACGAAATTCTTTGAAGGGGGGGAGGTTATAGCGACCCCGGTCTTTTCCCATATGATTATTGTATCCGGACTTAGGTTCCGTAGCTCCTGCCATTGTATTTTGATTGTTACCGTCCTTTAATTTCCTATTTCTGAGTTGGGGGATGCAATGGGCAGGTTTGTAGCAGGTTGGTTGAGCTTGGGAGCAATGGGTTGCTGCCCAGAATTTTGACTCTTCGCTCGAGCGAGCAGTTCTTCGCTCGAGCGAGCTCTTTGTTTTGGTCCTTCGCTCGAGCCAGGGTAGCTTCGATCGAGCGAGGATTGCGTTTTGTAGTTAGACCTGAGAGCTGAGGTTTTTGGCTCGAGCGAGCTTTTCTTCGCTCGAGCGAGTTAGTTCGTTCTTCGCTCGAGCGATAGTTCCTTCGCTCGAGCGTGTGTCTGGTTACAGACCTGAGGGTTTGAGTTCTTCGCTTGATCGAGTTTTCTTTCGCTCGAGCGAGCTTTTGTGTTGTTGGCTCGAGCAAGGCTTCCTTGGCTCGAGCGTAGCTTCTCTGTGTCTGGTCGCTCGAGCGACCAAGTCTTCGCTCGAGCGAGCCTGTCCAGTTTATATACGCAGCAGCGGGTTTTGATCAGTCTTTTTCATCTTCTTTTTGATTCCAAACCCTAGGTCCGACTTCTCTCTCTCCCTACTCACCTTCTTTCTTAGGTTTGATCTATTTAGAGTGTGTTTCTACCCTAGTTGCTTTATTAAAAAGATAGAGGGAGTCGAGGGCTTTCATTTAATCTGAACATTTGGCGATTTGGAGCACATTGGTATTTGGGCACTCATCTCTGTCTTCACCATTTGGGTTGTTTTCTTCGAGGTAGGGATTTCCTACTCCATTCTATAAGTTTTGTTCTAAGTTTTGGTATTTTGATATGTTGGGGATACTTTGGTAATTTTGGGAAAAACCCTAGTTGTATTATTAAATTAATTTGTATAATTAATTCATGGAATTTGGAAAAGATGGTTAAATTCATGGAATTGGGGAATTCATTGATTAAATGGCGTAGTTGGATAATTTGAATCATTTGTCTATTGAATTGTTGACATAGTTATTTTCAGTTTAGAAATAACTGTTTTGGGCTATCGGTGGAGGATAGCCGTGCTTGTTGTAGACACTGCATGTGGATTAGGGATAACTGAAACTAATCATCGATTAAGTCATCAATTTTGACTGCTGAATTAATACAGACATTATGTGTATTGATTGTGTGTTGTATATGATATGTGTTTGCATACATTGTTTTGTGTGTGAGGAGATAGGGGATGTACTCCACGGTTTAGGAGAAGATAGGGGATGGATCTCTAAACCGGATTTTGTTTGGGAGGAGATAGGGGATGGACTCCATTAGCATCACTTTTATGTGTGCTTATTTATATTGAAGTGTTTTATTGATACAGCACTAAAATGTGTATCAAACTGGAAGTATGAAGTGTTTTGATTTGAGCCTGAGTCTCAATTGTTTGTTGACATTGGAAGAATGTGAGTATGATATCTATATAGTTCACTGTTGTAAGTTTGGCCAGGTTCTGAGCCATATTGATAATGTTGGAAAGTAAAACGAGATTTAGTCATTGGTGTCATGAGACTGTTTGATGATGTAATTGATTATCTTGGTTAACCATCTATTAAATACTGATGCTTTATTCAATGCTTATATTTGGTTTAGTATATTTCTACTGGGCTGTGGCTCACCCTTTATGGGAACATCATTTTCAGGTCCAGGTGATAAGCTACCTCCCAGGACTTAGCTTGGAAGGATTTGGATTGTGAAGACTATCTTTAGTTGTTTGTTTTTATTTGATAAATAATCAAGCCTAGGGCTTTATTTGTATTTGAGTTAGAACTCATATTTTGTGTCCAAGTGTTGGCTTGGAAAGATGTAAGCCCATAGGGCATTTAATCTGATGTTACATGTAATGTTTTTATTTAGTAATACTCTGATGAATGAATTAATAAATTGTTTTCTTTAAATATGCATGTCGATGATATACTTATAATGGGTTTATTTTGAGGGCGTTACAACTTGGTATCAGAGCGTACCGGGTTTGAATACTTTGGGTACGTGGGAAGTGATTAGTATCACAATGGGTTCGTCTCGTTTGATAGAGACTTAGTGTAATGTTATATGCTTACGTGATAACATGTTTATGTGACTATGTGGGTATGGAATGTAGTTGCTAGGATGGTGACTGGACCCTTGAGTTTCTAGTAGTCTTGTTGGAAAGGCCCTTGATCACTGCTGCTTCCAACTGGAACTATAGCAACGCATTGGGATTATCATTATCCAGGAATGAAATTCGTAGGTGCTTATGTGATTATGTGCTTACATGGAATGAATTATTGTTGTCCCATGCATTAGGACGCGAGTGTTTAGTTTCGGCACATTTATTAATGTGCTAACGTCTTTGTTTCCTTTATTAGGATGTCAGGACGAGGACGAGGACGCGGTAGGCGTGGTAGGCCGGGTAGGCAGGAGGTTCCTGTGCCAGAGGAGATTCCAGCAGTTCAGGAGGGAGTTGGCCAAGCCAATGTGGCCGAGCCAGTAGGCCAGCAGGCTATGGGCGCTCTAGCCCGAGAGATAGCAGGGGCATTCATGGAGTCAGTAGGCATTCTCAGAGCTGAGAATCAAGCTCGGGATGTTGTTGCAGATGCAGGACCTTCCTTTCTGAAGAGGGAGTTCTTCCGGTCTAATCCGGAGGAATTTGTGGGTGATCCTAAAGAGCCGCTTAAGGCAGATGAATGGCTCAAACAGACAACGAAGACGTTTGAGATGCTTGGCATCGAAGACGAGGGGTTGAAAGTGACCTTGGCATCTTTCCAGTTGAAGGGGGATGCGGGTCAGTGGTGGAAGTTTACTAAGGGCCGTATAGGAGGTACATGGGAGGCTTTTGTGAATGCTTTCCAGGAGAAGTTCTTATCTCCAGCAGTTAGGGAGAAGCTGAGAGACCAGTTGTGCCAGCTTAAGCAGTCGAGTTCTTCAGTGGCCAAGTTTGAGGCTGCATTTACTAGCTTGTCCAGGTTTGCACCTGAGTTGGTGGCGTCTGAGGAACGCCGTTGTATCGAATTTGAGAAGAAGTTGAGGCGTGGCCTCAAGCTGCGAGTTGGGGGAACTATGATTCGGGATTATGGGCGTATGGTTGATGCTGCAGCCCATATGGAGATCATGATGCAGGAGGAGGAGGAAGGGCAGAAGGGCTTCAAGAGGAGTCAGGATGGTCAGAGTGATGGTAGGAGACAGAAGGGTTTTAATCCTCAACAGTCTCAGAGTAGCTTTTCTAGATCGACTTTTCCTGTGCCGAGTGCTAGTTCGGGGAAAGGCAGTCAGGGAGACATTACCTGTTTCAAGTGTGGCCAGCTGGGCCACAAGTCTCCAGTTTGTCCTCAGAAGGGGAGGAGTGCAGAGAGCAGCATCATCTTCGGCTCGATCTCAGAGCCAGAGTTAGGGTAGAGGCCAGCCACTCTCGTGTTATCAGTGTGGTCAGCCAGGGCATATGAAGAGGTATTGCCCTCAGTTGGGTGGCGCACCTGGTGCATCTAGTTTGAGGCAGATTCGGGGTCAGCAGCCAGCTCAGTCGGGTCAGGCCTCGAGGGCCAATCAGGGGGCTTCATCGTCCCAGTCGGTGCAGCAATCTTATGCTCCTAGGGGTGAGCAAGTTGATCAGAGGTCGTCTGGGCGCGTGTATGCTGTTACCGCACAGGATCTTGTGCCGACACCATCAGTTGTGAGAGGTACCTTCTTGTTTTGCAACTCGGTTGCCAATGTTTTGATTGATACGGGTGCATCCCATTCCTTTGTGTCTGCTGCATTTGCATCTGTTTTGGAGTTGGAGTTAGCACAGTTAGCATCTCCTATTTGTGTAGTGTCACCTCTTGGGGGTGAATTGATTTTGAAACAAGGTGTTAGGGGTTGTGATATAGAGGTTGATTACCATAGAATCCCATTTTCCTTTGTCGTTATGCCTATGAGGGGCTTCGATGTTATTTTGGGTATGGACTGGTTATCGTCATACCGGGCAGTTATTGATTGCTACCGCCAGAGGGTCACTTGTTGTACTGTGAGCGGAGAGTATTTTCATTTTCTGGGGGACCGGGTTGGTAACGTGTTGCCACCGGGGTATGTTCCGCGAGGACGGAGTGAGCTTAGTGGTCTACTTGCGAACCTTTCGATTAGTGAGGATGATGAGTCTCAGATTGTGTTGCCAAGGGTAGTTTGTGAGTACTCGGACGTTTTTCCCGAGGATCTTGTTGGTTTGCCGCCGCATCGAGAGATTGAGTTCTCTATTGACCTAGTGCCCGGCACGGCGCCGATTTCTATGGCACCTTATCGTTTTGCCCCAGCCGAGTTAGTTGAGTTGAAGATTCAGCTCCAGGAGTTACTAGACAAAGGTTATATACGTCCTAGTGTTTCGCCGTGGGGAGCACCGGCCCTCTTTGTTAAAAAGAAAGGTGGTGCTTTGAGACTTTGTATAGATTACCGAAAATTGAATCGGGCTACGGTTAAGAATAAGTACCCTATGCCTCGTATAGATGATCTGTTCGATCAGTTGAAGGGTTCCCGTTGTTTCTCGAAGATAGACTTGAGATCGGGTTATCATCAGTTAAGAGTCCGGGAGGAGGATATTTCGAAGACGGCATTCCGTACACGGTATGGCCACTATGAGTTTTTGGTGATGCCATTTGGGCTCACCAATGCACCGGCAGTTTTTATGGATTTGATGAACCGGATATTCCGGAAATTTTTAGATCGTTTTGTAGTCGTCTTCGTGGACGACATCCTTATCTATTCACCTTCTGAGGAGAAGCACAAGGAACACTTGAGAGTGGTGCTTGAGTTACTTAGAGCCCATAAGCTTTATGCTAAGTTTGGGAAGTGTGAGTTTTGGCTAGAAGAGGTCAAGTTTTTAGGCCATGTAGTTTCTGGGGAAGGAGTGTCTGTTGATACATCCAAGACTGAGGCAGTGCAAGATTGGGCACAGCCTAAGAGTGTGTTTGAGATCCGCAGTTTTCTGGGGTTAGCTGGGTATTATCGTCGGTTTGTGAAAGATTTCTCCAGATTAGCTTCACCTTTGACTAGATTGACTCGGAAGGGAGTCAAATTTGTATGGAGTGAGACTTGTGAAAAGTCATTCCAGGAGTTGAAAGTTAGACTGACCACCGCTCCAGTCTTGATTATTGCAGAGAGAGGGTTGGGTTATGCAGTCTATTGTGACGCCTCACGAGAGGGTCTGGGTTGTGTGTTGATGCAGGAGGGAAAAGTGATTGCCTATGGCTCACGTCAGTTGAAAATTCACGAGCAGAATTACCCTACGCATGATCTAGAGTTAGCAGCTGTGATATTTGCCTTGAAGATTTGGAGGCATTATCTTTATGGTGAGAGATTCGAGGTATTCTCAGATCATAAGAGTCTGAAATATTTGTTTACACAGAAAGACTTGAACTTGAGGCAGAGGAGGTGGATGGAGTTCATAGAGGATTATGACTTTGAGTTGCATTATCATCCGGGAAAGGCCAATGTGGTGGCCGATGCCCTTAGCAGGAAACCTGTTGGTGACATAGCTAGTATAGCCATCCGAGAATGGGAGATGTTGGGTGCACTTGGGGAGTTTAATTTCCTTCTGGGCGAATCTGTTGAGGCTGCGGCCTTGTTTTCTGTTGTTGCACAGCCTACACTTGTGACTCAAGTGTTAGAGGCTCAGGGGGGTGACCTTGAGGTAGAATCCCTCCGTGAGAAGATTTCCAGTGGGAAGGTTGAGAAGGGTTTGACGGTGTATCCCGACCTGAGTGTGAGATACCGAGACCGTCTGTTTGTGCCAGAGTCATGTCGAGAGGAGGTACTCCGAGATTTTCATCATTCACGCCTTGCGGTGCATCCGGGAGGCACTAAGATGTATCGGGATTTGGGTCGCCAGTTCTGGTGGCGGGGTATGAAGAGAGATGTGGCAGCTTTCGTATCTAAGTGCCTTACTTGTCAGCAAGTGAAGGCCGAACATCAGAGGCCAGCGGGTTTGTTGCAACCCTTGCCTATTGTCGAGTGGAAGTGGGAACATGTTACTATGGACTTCGTTGTGGGTCTTCCGAGGACTCAGAGGGGTAGTGATGCTATTTGGGTAGTTGTGGACCGGTTGACTAAGTCGGCGCACTTTATTCCTATGCGCGTGAGAGATTCGGTAGATCATCTTGCCGACTTGTACATTCGGGACATAGTGAGGTTACACGGGGTTCCAGTGACGATCGTCTCAGATAGAGATCCTCGTTTTACTGTCAGGTTGTGGCAGAGTTTGTAGAGTGCCTTAGGCACTAAGTTGACCTTTAGCATGACTTATCATGCTCAGACTGACGGGCAGTCCGAGCGTACTATTCAGATCCTTGAGGATATGCTTCGGGGTTGTGTTCTAGACTTTAGTGGGTCATGGGGGAGGCACTTGCCGTTGGTGGAGTTTGCCTACAACAACAGTTTCCAGTCTAGTATCGGTATGGCACCATTTGAGGCCTTGTATGGCCGACCGTGTAGATCTCCTGTTTGTTGGGCCGAGGTGGGTGATGCACCTCTGTTGGGTCCGGAGTTGGTGAGGGAAACGACGGAGAAAGTTGTGTTTATCCGTATGAGGCTTGTTACAGCACAGAGTCGTCAGAAATCTTATGCAGACCGTTGGAGGAGACCTTTGGTGTTTGAGGTGGGTGATCATGTCTTTCTGAAGATATCACCTAGGCGGGGTTTGATGAGGTTTGGGAAGAGCGGGAAGTTGTCCCCTCGGTTCATCGGTCCGTTTGAGATCCTTGAGAGGATTGGCGAGGCTGCTTATCGTTTAGCTTTACCGCCGCAGCTGTCCGGAGTACATGACGTGTTTCATGTGAGTATGCTTCGGAAATATGAGCCGGATCCATCACATGTATTGGATTGGACCGATTTAGTGGTTGATGAGGATGTCTCGTATGAGGAGAGACCGGTTCGGGTCTTGGATAGGCGGGATCAAGTTTTGCGAGGCAAAACCATCCCTTTGGTCAAAGTTTTGTGGAAACATCACGGAGTGGAGGAAGCCACTTGGGAACGTGAGTTGGAAGTCCGCGAAAAATACCCGGACATGTTTATCGATTTGTAATCTTGTATTTAGATTTTGTATTATTGTTGAACTTAAGAGCCTTACATATGTCTTAAGTTGTAAAACGTTGAGTATGTTTTAGTAAATGGGTGTATCTTGAAACTAGCTTCATTATAGAAGTTTAGTGTAGCATTGCATATGTTGATTACATTGCTGAATGTGTTGTATATATCATACAATTGAATATGATATGGGGATTGCTAACCTTGAAAGGAATAATGCATAATAATGATACAGGTTGAGATATATGTTGTTTTATATATATATTGTGAGATGCCTCTTGATAAAGAGATGAAGTGACCAGTATTGGGTCAAGCTGTTTATTATTGTTATTTAATATCTTTGGGAATTGAGAAAAAATTGTTTTTTTTATAAACTTATGCTTAATTTCGGGGACGAAATTCTTTGAAGGGGGGGAGGTTATAGCGACCCCGGTCTTTTCTCATATGATTATTATATCCGGACTTAGGTTCCGTAGCTCCTGCCATTGTATTTTGATTGTTACCGTCCTTTAATTTCCTATTTCTGAGTTGGGGGATGCAATGGGCAGGTTTGTAGCAGGTTGGTTGAGCTTGGGAGCAATGGGTTGCTGCCCAGAATTTTGACTCTTCGCTCGAGCGAGCAGTTCTTCGCTCGAGCGAGCTCTTTGTTTTGGTCCTTCGCTCGAGCCAGGGTAGCTTCGATCGAGCGAGGATTGCGTTTTGTAGTTAGACCTGAGAGCTGAGGTTTTTGGCTCGAGCGAGCTTTTCTTCGCTCGAGCGAGTTAGTTCGTTCTTCGCTCGAGCGATAGTTCCTTCGCTCGAGCGTGTGTCTGGTTACAGACCTGAGGGTTTGAGTTCTTCGCTCGATCGTGTTTTCTTTCGCTCGAGCGAGCTTTTGTGTTGTTGGCTCGAGCAAGGCTTCCTTGGCTCGAGCGTAGCTTCTCTGTGTCTGGTCGCTCGAGCGACCAAGTCTTCGCTCGAGCGAGCCTGTCCAGTTTGTATACGCAGCAGCGGGTTTTGATCAGTCTTTTTCATCTTCTTTTTTATTCCAAACCCTAGGTCCGACTTCTCTCTCTCCCTACTCACCTTCTTTCTTAGGTTTGATCTATTTAGAGTGTGTTTCTACCCTAGTTGCTTTATTAAAAAGATAGAGGGAGTCGAGGGCTTTCATTTAATCTGAACATTTGGCGATTTGGAGCACATTGGTATTTGGGCACTCATCTCTGTCTTCACCATTTGGGTTGTTTTCTTCGAGGTAGGGTTTTCCTACTCCATTCTATAAGTTTTGTTCTAAGTTTTGGTATTTTGATATGTTGGGGATACTTTGGTAATTTTGGGAAAAACCCTAGTTGTATTATTAAATTAATTTGTATAATTAATTCATGGAATTTGGAAAAGATGGTTAAATTCATGGAATTGGGGAATTCATTGATTAAATAGCGTAGTTGGATAATTTGAATCATTTGTCTATTGAATTGTTGACATAGTTATTTTCAGTTTAGAAATAACTGTTTTGGGCTATCGGTGGAGGATAGCCGTGCTTGTTGTAGACATTGCATGTGGATTAGGGATAACTGAAACTAATCATCGATTAAGTCATCAATTTTGACTGCTGAAGTAATACAGACATTATGTGTATTGATTGTGTGTTGTATATGATATGTGTTTGCATACATTGTTTTGTGTGGGAGGAGATAGGGGATGTACTCCACGGTTTAGGAGAAGATAGGGGATGGACCTCTAAACCGGATTTTGTTTGGGAGGAGATAGGGGATGGACTCCATTAGCATCACTTTTATGTGTGCTTATTTATATTGAAGTGTTTTATTGATACAGCACTAAAATGTGTATCAAACTGGAAGTATGAAGTGTTTTGATTTGAGCCTGAGTCTCAATTGTTTGTTGACATTGGAAGAATGTGAGTATGATATCTATATAGTTCACTGTTGTAAGTTTGGCCAGGTTCTGAGCCATATTGATAATGTTGGAAAGTAAAACGAGATTTAGTCATTGGTGTCATGAGACTGTTTGATGATGTAATTGATTATCTTGGCTAACCATCTATTAAATACTGATGCTTTATTCAATGCTTATATTTGGTTTAGTATATTTCTACTGGGCTGTGGCTCACCCTTTATGGGAACATCATTTTCAGGTCCAGGTGATAAGCTACCTCCCAGGACTTAGCTTGGAAGGATTTGGATTGTGAAGACTATCTTTAGTTGTTTGTTTTTATTTGATAAATAATCAAGCCTAGGGCTTTATTTGTATTTGAGTTAGAACTCATATTTTGTGTCCAAGTGTTGGCTTGGAAAGATGTAAGCCCATAGGGCATTTAATCTGATGTTACATGTAATGTTTTTATTTAGTAATACTCTGGTGAATGAATTAATAAATTGTTTTCTTTAAATAATGCATGTCGATGATATACTTATAATGGGTTTATTTTGAGGGCGTTACAGATTGCGTGGCCGCGGGTGACCAGAAAAGAGATGATAACGGTGGATGAGTTTTTCTCCTGTTATAAGGCGTCAGAGTAGACATGGGTGACCTTACAAGTCGTAGCAGGATGGGGATTGGTGGTGGGATTGCCTTCGTCGGTGAAGGGCCGGCGGCTGAAGTGGTTTTTTATGTCGACGAGCGGTAGAAAATGGGTGCGTACAATTTGGAAAGTCTCCTCCAAGTCGTGGGAGCCAAAGTTAGATGTCAAGACGGAGAGGAAGGTCAAACAGGTGAAGGACCGAAGGGAGAATGAGGGGCTAAAGCGGGATGAACTTTTCCAACCCTCAGCCCTGTTCGCCCTGAATCTGGGGCCGCAACCAGCCGAAGGAGATCCATCACTAGAGGAGGTGGAGGCGAGGAGGAAAGCTCAGGAGGCAGAGGACAAGCGGACATTTGTAATGGTGGATAAATATAAGGAGAAAGAATTAGGCCCATCGCTAAAGCTAGTTGCGAAGGGGACAGTCAGACCACGTCCCAAGCCATTAGGAGACAAAGACCTAATCGACTTTGTGCCTTTGCTAGCGCCAGTGGATCCGCTGAAGGAAATTAGAAATAGGTAGGTGGATATGGTGTTGAAGAAAAAGAAGAAGAGGAAGGTGGATGCAGAGAGAAGTGAGGGAGGATCGGCACTGAAGAAGGCGAAAGAGGGCGTAGTGGTGTTGCCCCCAAGCTAGGAGGGGGAGGTGAAAGAGGGGGGGAGTAGAGAAAGGGTTGGCCAAGTTCCCAAGTGGCCAGGCGGTGAATGAAACAAACGAGCCAAAAGAGTTGGCAGAAACCGACCGGTCGGCCAGTCTGCCTTCTGTAGACTACCCCGAACACTCTCTGCGAAACCCCCTTTTGGAGAGGGCGCGCATTGGGTTTTAGCTACTATAGTTCGGACTCCTGTCAAGGTTCTGAATCTAATCTCACAAAGTGCATTGTAAGACTGATAAATCACCAAAGACTCTAAATCTGGCAATTGGTTTTGAAAAATCAATTTTGAATCAAAAGCACCAAACATGGATTGCTTTGCCAGATTTCATAGTCGCCACCTAAATATTTTATTTTGGGAAATTTAGGTAACCCTAACTCGTGCCTAAGGCCCCGTGTCCGTCATCACCAAAGTTATCTCGGCTCGGGAACTTGGGTATGAGAGGGGAAGATCCTGAAATGAGCACCCCCGCTCACCCGATCAAAGGATCGGCCTCTACTAACATGATATGTTGTTTGATAAACACATGTGTTCTTGTTTCGATTTATTAGCTAACCTTACTATGTGATGCGCACAGCATACAAGTACAGACTAAATCACTCAATTTGGAACAAAACATCTCATGTTCGTTTTTCAAAAATGGTTTGGAAGTGCTTCTCGCAGGTAGGCTAAAATGCGGATTTGCCACCCTCAAGTGGGCTTAAAACAACATGATTTGCCACTCCGTAAAGTGGGCTTAAAACTCACATTTGATGAATTGTTCCAATTCAAGCAATAAAGCCTTCACCCACAGGTATTCATGCAGTTAAACACATAAGCAAATAGCCTCATGGCAAGCATGCTAAACATGGCAACACTCACACCCATGCAAGTATGCTAAAGCGTAAACACTTACAATGTATTCCGAGCCAAAACAGAAAACTAGTTAGAAATTATACATGATCCTAGCTATGTCGAAGATTCCTAATGCAACGCATGCAATAATGTAACTAATAGGCTCGGCTATCTAGATGGCATATGAATGCAACACTTGATAACATGCTTTGGAACACGTATTCAAAAAAGTGTGTTGAAATATGATGCAGCTTGAATGATGCGCCGAGCCCGGTGCAGGCAAGACAAATGAATGATGCACGCATGTAAAGCATAAGGTATGCTAATTGAAATATTCCCTAAACTAACCATCAAAAGATGATAACTAAAAGGGAGAAAGAAATGGCGTTGGAAGACATGCACACACGTACGCACCCTTATTACAACAATACGCCCATGCGAAGGAGGGTCCGAATAAATAAGCTAAGCTATCTACGCTAAGCTAAACTACTTATTACAAATCAACTAATTAACTATGCTAAGTTAATTAATTACAAACCGAATTTAAACTAACTATACTAAGCTAATTAGAATATTACAAACACGAATTAAATTAGCTAAGCACATTAACTAATTAATTACAAAATCGGCAAATTAACTAGCTAAGTAAAGTGGTAAAATGGCCGCGAAGGCGAGGGAGAGATGCATGCTCGGTTTGCTTCCGCTCGGAAATGCATTGCCTTGCCATGAGTTGCCTCTGTTTGCACTCGCGGTGATCTCAGAACATCATACACACTTTCAGGTTGCACCTGCCCCAAAACAGGAGCATTTTGGAAAATTTTACCACAGGTGGCCGTCCGGCCACCTCAACTGGTCGGTAGGCTACCTCAACTGGCCGGCCAGCCAGTACAAGTGGTCGGCAGGCTAGTGCAAGTGGCAGGCCGGCCACCACTCCTTCCAGAATTGCAATTTTGTTACAATAGATAACAACAAAGGCAAAGTAATGCATTTGCAAGGAAATGTGTGTGCAACGACTCTCCTTATCATTTCTCAAGCTCAAAGGAGCGTAGTACTCGACTCTCAAGCCACCAACCACGCATCTCAATGCATGATGGCCAAAAAGTCAAGCATGCACAATGTTAGTGAATGCACAAACAACACATAAGAGCCTCCACCTCTATCATGCATGGTTAAGAGGGTCGGCGACCAAGATATGTGACACGTTTCATCACTTGGAGTATGAAATGTCTCACATTTCTTGTGTTTGGATTAACATCCGATCCAAACACAATGCAATGCAAACAACATGTGTTATCTTGGCATGTTTTACTTGGTTGATTTTCTTTACACATTTCAACATTGCCGATTCATTCCTTAATTGGTTAAGTTCAATGTGCAAAGTCCTCTAATTGGAAAGATGGCCACAACCACAAGCACCTTGAGCATGAAAGAAGCCTCGTGCTTTTGGTTAGTAGAAACCCTCAAGAGAAGGTTAAAACCATTAGGCATGGGAGCCTCAAATCCATGCTCAAGCCAACAAGGGGCTTAAGACTAGTTTCAAAGCTAATGAAAGAGTGAGGCATGGAGGAAGATGGCATGTATTTCAACACTAAAATGGCATGCAAAAGATACTAAATCATGCAAGCAATGCATGCAAGGCATATTAAAAGGCCAAAACACTAAGGCCAGTGAAGAGCATCATACAAGAGGCATGCAATACATAGGCTAAACAACCACACCAGCTCCGGACAGAGCTCAATCAAGCCAAATCAGAGGCCAAGACATGCTGGAATTGAAGCTCCAAAGACTAGGCAAACATGCACACAAATTGGCTCACAAGCAAGGCATAAGGCATGACTCTTGAAAGCATTTAAAGAGTGATATATGTGAGAGTTTGACAGAGGAATACGCTCTGAAATCACATACAAAATGATGCTACGGCATGCAAACAACCCAAGCAAAGCATGCTAGAGGCCCTAAAACTCAAAGCTAGTTAAGGCACTTGCACTATAGCTATGCAATATATGAACCATATGACCAAAACCACTCAAAACAGTCCTAAAGTATGCTAAATCAGAGCCAAAAACATGCTGGAGTTAAGTATACACATGCTAGATTAATAAGCTAAACCATCAAGTACACTAGGGTAGTGAGCTAGTTTACACTACAAGTGCAAGATGCATGCAAGAGGTGATCAAACCAGCCAAAAACAGAGTTATAACATGGCAAATCAGTTGCAAAAACATGCTTAAACCAACTTCAAAAGGGTAGAAAAGCTTGCTCATTTGTTAGGCCATCAACACATGCAAACAAGACAAGAGGAGAGGGGACCACCCCCTCCTATTTTAGCCCTCAAAACCACCTTTCCACCACTAAAATTCCTCTGGATTTCAGTGGTTAAAAGGCCAAGAAAAGATTGTTTCAAAAGCTTTGAAAGGTGGCTCAAAAGGCTTTGCAAGCCAAAAAGCAAAGGGAGAGACAACTCCCTAACACAAAAAGGGCTTAAACTACCATTTTAGAACCTCAAAATCAGAGTTTTTTATGGTTTAAAACCAGCCCCAAAATAGTACAAAACAATGGAAAAAGGGGGATAAAGCAAGTGTGCAAAAACAAGCTTGAAAAGGAGAAGTGCTTGCCCTTGAAGCACAACAGCAAAACTAGCCAAAATCTGAGCCAAAACCACCTTTTGGAGCGCAAACAAAGTCCCAAGGAATCTCAGCCCAATGGTGGTCAAGTTTGATTAAGGATGTGTATGCAAAAGTATGGTGTATCTAAGCTTTCATGCACAAAAGGGCAAGAGAGAGTGAACTCTAGAGAGAGAGACAAAGATTTAGCTCTGAAAATTTTGTAGAGAGAGGGATTTTAGTGTGAGAAGCTCCCAAACTTGCTAAAATGTTCTTCCCCCTCAAAATGAGTGATATGGCTCCATATATAGCAAAAATGGAGCTTTGGTCGAAATATCTGAGTTTGGAAATATTTGGAGCAGTGTAGGACCGCTGGATGGAAAAGATCTGCAAAAAAAAAAAAAAGATTTTTTGACAAAAGTGGCCGGTAGGCTGCTTCAACTAGCCTGTCGGCTACTTTTCTAGCCGACAACAAAAATCTGCTCTGCAGGTCAAACTTCAAATAGGCATATCTCCTTCATCTGAACTCCTTTTCAAGTCATTCTTGTGTCCAAATTGAGCCCCCGGAAGTAAGCTTTCCAATGGTGGCAGCCTCACATCAAAATTCCAACCGTGAAAACAGTTATGCCTATTTTGGTGAAGCCGCTCAGTTTCGATCCTTCCTGAATTCATGCCGAACTTCTCCCAAACTAGTTTTCTTCTCTCCTCTCCTCTTTTATTCAACTCCAAACCCCTAAACAAGGTGTTTTGAAAGAGTTTTTAGAGATTTCACCACTCTTTCATTCATTTCCACTTTGTCCTTGCTCAGTTTATCGAAAAGCGCAACATTTAACGAAATGTGAGCTTAGGAACATCGTAGAAACTTCTTTTAAAAATGTTTTGAAAGAGAGGGTTTTAAGGTCTAAAATCTTTTGATCAAGATTGTTTTGGCCCAAAATGGGGGTGTAGGGTTGGGATTTGACTCTCTTCTTGCCGAGGAAATCAAACCCTTGTACTGCACAACTTTCATCACCAATTAAACCATCAGTAGCGCCCAAGTCTTAAGGGCGGTCAAAAATGGGTTGTCTACAGTTGCCCCTCTTTGACAAAGCTCGAAGTCATTAAATGACGTGAGTGAATGTCAAGTCTAGAGACGACCCATTTTTGACAAGGCCGAAGACTTGGACAAACAAACAAAATATAGATATAGAAACAAATGGTTGCGCCCGCAGGCTGTCTACATGTCCTTTTGCAAGGAATCAAACCAGCGTAGTTCAGGGGCAGGATGCAAAACGATACACAATATAACAAAACAGTGTAAATGATATACAGTGCAATGAAACAATGCAAATGCTATGCAATGTAATCGAGATAATCAAACCACAAGCAGTGCAAAACCACACAAATATTATAAAGGGATGAAGATGCAACATCAAACTATGTTTAACACAGAAAAGGTGCCGGAAACCTCAAGCCACAACTTTCGTAGTGGGATAAGTGTGTGCACAGGCAGAACTATGTGTTTTGAAGAAAGCATACAAGTAATTGGGTGGCATGATATAAGTGAGGAATGATCTCCTGAGGAAAGAGTGTGATCCTCCATGCTGAATGCAACAAAACATAGTATGATGCAATGGATGCAGTGAATAAGGCGCGCGGCCAAACCACATCTTGCCTAGGAAAGGCATGGACACAAAACTAGACCACGTCTAACACAGAAAAAGTGTCGACCCCCTCAATGCTAGCCTCAATGCAGCATGGGTACTGACACATGACAAAACCATGCTTCAACTAAGGAAAGGTACGAGCACATGCCAAACTAAGTTTAACATGGAAATGATGCAAGCGATAAAACAAATAATACAGTAGATGCATGCGATAGATGTTATGCAACACTTATGATAGATACAATGATGCAACTAGGAAGCAATGCTCTCGAAAGTACCTTACAGGGGCAATTGGTGATGACTCACCTTATGTTGCTGGGGATCTTCCTCTTCTGCATCTTGTGTTTCCAAACCACAGGTACTACTTTTCTCCCTGGCTATGGTCGCAGCTTTCCCTATTCTCCAACAGGGTGACAGAATAGGTTGGTTCAGTATCCAGAATTGAGGCGCATACCTACTACCTCAACCTATGGGCTGCCATATAGATTTCAAGCCGAGGATACACCCTAGGCATTTAAACCAGACTTTAGTCTCGAAAATTCCGAACCTTTGCGTTCTAGGACTTGGCCATTCGAACTCTAGTTTCCACCGTCTCAGTTGATCTCCTAGGAACTTACCGCAAACATAGGCAAGTGGCTATACCAGACCACTGGAAGTTGTTCGGGCATGACAAACACCAAAGGAATTGCACCTTCAGAGGATTTAAGGTCTCCTAAGACAATGTGATGTGCAAGAAAGCGCGAGTGTAAACTGCACAAGAAAGTGCGATACGCAAGAAAGTGCGAGTGTAGACTGCACAAAACAGTGCGATGCGCAAGAAAGCGCGAGTGATTTGAAATGCACTAAACAATGCGATGCGCTAAATAACGCGAGTGATTTGAAATGCACTAGACAGTGCGATGCACTAAATAGCGCGAGTGATTTGAGATGCACTAGACAGTGCGATGCGCCATTTTTTAGCATGCTCTAGCTCTGATTTGTGTTTTTTTGGTCATGTATGACTTGCTTTGTATAGCCATGGTTTATTCTAGCTTGTTAGCTTTGTGTATTGAGTCCACTAGCATGCATTGCTTGGCCTATTTGAATGATTTGGCATCATTTATTATGAGATTTCAGTGCATGCTTCATGGTCATACACTCACATCTTTCACTTATTCAATGCGTTGGAGGGTTTGCCCTTTATGCCTTAAACATGGGTCATTGTGTATGCCTTCATGCCTAAGCTTGCGAGCTATCATTTCAGTGTTTATTTGGGGTTATTTTGCCATGATATAACTCTGATTTTTCTTGGCGAAGCCATCTCAAGTTTGGTTTTGATAGGTGTAGTGTAATCCACCTTATTTGCCTTGCATGCATCATGTCTTATGCCCTTTATGCTAGCTTGTTTTGGCTTCCTTCCATATATGTTTTAGACTCATTTTGACATGTTCTAGGACTGTTTTGGGTTGCCATGACCATATGCTTCATGTTTTGCATAGATGTAGTACAAATGTCTATGCCAGCTTCAAGCTTCGGGCACCATAGCATGCTTCATTTGTATTGTGTACATGATTTAGCATTACTTAACATGACATTTCAGAGCATGTAGCATTGCCATGTTCTCACTTCATTCACTCTTTAAGTGCCTTTGAGTGTTGTGCATTGTTGCCTTGTTTGTGGCCTAGCATGTATGCCATCTTGCCTAGGTCCTTGAGCCCTCATCTTAGCATGTTTTGGTCTTTGTTTAGACCTAATTAAGCTTTGTCCATGGCTGGTTCATGCCTTTGTGCCATGTATTGCATGTTTCCTTTGTAGTCCTCTTTACTAGCTTCATGCTTTAAGGACCTTTGCATGCTACACTTGTATTTTTTGAGTGATTTGGCATCACTTCACACCTTATTTTGGTGCATTTAGTGTTGTTACAGCTCCATGCTTGTCACTCTTTGAGCACTCTTGAGGGTTGTGGTCTTAGGCTTAGTTGATGGGCCATTGTATGTGCATGTTTTGTCTTGATCTTCATGCCTTAATTTCATCATTATGACCACTGATTTGGGTGTGACTGAGGTCTGTCCATTTTGGTTTAAGTCCATCGAGCATGTTATGTGAATGTTGTTACATAGCATCATGTTGTTGCATGCTTATGTTGCCTTGCATTGTGTATGCATGCATTAGCATTGTTTGCATTTCATTAGCTTTGTTAAGTTGATCATGTCATATTGCATTGAGTATGCCATGTCACATTACATTGAGTATGCCATGTTGTTATTTGCATTGCGTATGCCATGTTATTCTTTGCATTGGATATGCCATGTAGTCGCATTACATGTTTACATGCTTAAGTTACATTGCATGTTTACGTGCTTGAGCTGCATTGCATTTGTTTGGAATAGGTGTTAGTCCAAACACGAGAAACGAGGGGCGTTTCATACTTAGAGTGATAAAACGTGCCTCAATTCTCGATCGCCGACGCTATTGATCATACATGATAGAGTTCTAGGCTTTATGTGTTTATGCGTGCATTCATTTTACATTGATTCGTGCAATCTTGGCTTCTCGGCCATCATGCATCGAGATGCATGATTAGTGGCCCGAGGGTCGAGAACCGCACTCCCTTGAGCTTATGAAATGATAGGGAGGGTGGTTGTGCACACATATCATGCAAATACATTGACATGCCCTTTCTTGCTCTTTGTTTCAGCAAATTGGAGAAGTGCAGCAAAAACTGGCCAGCCAGCCAGAAAAACTAGATGGCCGACCACTTTTTCTGGTCTGCAGCAACAAAAAGTGGTCGGCCAGTGGCTGGAAACATCAACAACTGGTTGGCAGCCCTTCCACAGGTCCCCAAGGTGAGTTAGAAGCTTTCTGGAGCTTGGTGCAAGGTTCTGAGAATAGCTGCAAACAGAGGCAAATTGGGGCATCGCGACGGATTTCCGAACGAGGCGACCGGGCATGCATGCACTCTTCTTCCTCTGAGGACATTGCTTTACTGCTTTACTTAGCTAATTTGCTTAGCTAGTTTATGTTTTGGCTTTGTATTTAAGTAGTTAATGCGTTTAGCTGCTTAATTGTTTTGTAATAGTTAGTTAACTATGATTAGTTAATTAGCTTTGTTATGTAATAATTAGCTTAATTAGCTTAGATTAGCTAGTTAGCTTCTTATTCGGACCCTCCCTAGAGAGGGCCAACTGTTGTAATAAGCGTGAGTGTGTGTGATGCATGTCTTCCAACCCCCATTTCTTTCTCCTTTTACTTAACCAATTACGATGGTTAGTTTTAGGGCATATTTTGATTAGCATACTTATGCTTTGCATGCGTGCATCCATTCATCTATTTTGTATGCATTGGGTTCGGCGCATCATACAAATTGCATTGTTTGTCAATTCTAATTTGAATACATGTTACCAAGTTGCATTTCACATGACATTCTAGATAGCCGAGCCTATCTTAGTTGCATTTTGCATGTGTTGCATTGGCCATCTTAACATGAACTAGGATCATGCATGATTTCTAACTAGTTCTTTGTTTTGGCTTGGAGTACGCTATGAGTGTTTATGCTTTAGCATACTGCATGTGTGTTAATGTTACCATGAAAGCATGCCTGCCATGAGGCTAACTGCTTAATTGATTAACTGCCTGAATGCCTGTGGGTGAAGGTTGGATTGCTTGAATTGGAACAATTCAACAAATCCGCGTCTTAGCCTACTTGCGAGTAGTCAACTTCAAATAATTTTCACAAATGAACATGTAATGTTTTGTTCCAGCTTAGGGGATCTAGTCTATACTTGTATGTTGTGTGCATCACATAATAATTCTGGGTTAGTAACCGGAATAAGAACACATGTGTTTTCAAAAACAAAATATCATGCTTAGTACAGGCCGATCTTTGATCGAGCGAGCGGGGGTGCTCATTGCATGACCTTCCCCTCTCGTACCCAAGTTCCCGAGCTGATGCAACTTTGGTGATGACGGACACGTGGCCTTAGGCGCGAGTCAGGGTTTCCTAAATTTCCCTGAAATAAAATATTTAGGTGGTGACTCTATATCTGGCAAAGCAGTCCATGTTTGACACTTCTTTATAAAAATCAGTTTTCCAAAACGATTTGCCGGATTTGGACTCTTTGGTGATTTATCGGTCTCACATTGAACTTTGTGAGATTAGATTCAGAACCGTGACATTGAGTCTGAACTGTAGTAGCCTAGAGAACAAAACGAATTCACGCCCTCGCGGCGCAGAGCCGGAGAGTTCTCGAGGCACGTCTACACATATTCTATGCAATATTGAAAGCATAATCTATGCAAGAGATAGGCATATTCTATGCAACATTGAAAGCATATTCTATGCAATATTGGAAGCATATTCTATGCAAGAGACAGACATATTCTATACAACATTGAAAGCATATTCTATGCAATAGATGGGCATCAAATATGTACTTTGGTGCCTCCGATTTACCTCTCAGAGGACTTTGCAACATGCTCAGCTCAAAAATGACACACCCTATTCATATTGCCGAGGGGTAATATTTGCATGCTGCTTTAATTGCCATTCTGACCTGAAACAGGCTTGAACTTGGGGTCGAGGTACACTCATACTCCAGAGAAATGGCGAGGCTTGAGAAGGTGCACCTGTAATGCAGACTCAGACTTTCCTGAAGTTGAAACATGCTAAGATGCTCCACATTTTCCCTCTTTTCTTTTGCTTGGTAGTCTGAACCTATATAGCTTCAGATAGGTCTTGGTTCTACTGTTCTCACAATGACCTGGGTGGTACCCTGCGGTTTATGAAAGAAAGAATTCTGTTTTGTACAAATGTAGAGAATGACGTAGCACTCTGAGCACAAAACGATTTATTTTTGAAATTGAGAAATGAGTTCTCGACCAGGTATTGAGCCTACGACTGACCACAGCCAAAACGACTGAACAAAGGAAAAACAAAGGTAAAACAACCTAAACGCATCTATTGACACTCGAAACGACTCAAAACAAGAATCGAGACAAACAAAAACACACACACAACACTCAGATGTGTTCCAACAATGGGAGACCTCTCAGTTCACGAGGAGCCTGTTTTTTTTGGTATTGTTTCCCACCTTTTCTCATTTGTGATTCTCACATCACTCTGGTACTCAATCTCTTTTTCTTTAAAAAAGCCATTTTCTCACTTTTTCTCTCAGCGCACATCTCTTTGTTCTTTAATCTCTCTTCTTTTTTTATCCCTCCCCTAGGTGGTTGATGGATAAACAGGAAGTTGTGGGCTCTTGCCCCGAGTATTCTACTAGATTCTCCTTCTTCCTCTCACAACAGTGAACTTTTCCACAGAGGGGTTGTGCTACGACTGGGTGTGCAACAGATCCGCAACTAACATCGGTTGACGACACCCTTAGCCAGTTCGGATGTGACTAGACCTTCTCAAATAAGGGAGTGGAATATCCTGCTCCATTTCCAGTTTGTGCTTCGCACTTGGCTTGATACCTCACTGCTTGGAGGATATGAGAGCTTTCAGCCCTTTGTTGTTAGCTTCAGTTGTGCCTTTTCTGGCGAATGCATTGATAACAAGGAAAAGATAGAAAACCTGACTCAACTGTGCCCCTAGTTCATCATTTTGACCATTTTTGTTTTTTGGCTTCCGCTAAAACAATTTTGACCAACATGAAAGTTGGATTAACATACTTTTTTGATTTTCTGATCTAAAATCATGCAAGTCAAGTTATGAGCACTAAAATGTTTCCTTTTTTGGGTCCAAGAAATTGTCCAATTTTGGAAAAATGGAATAATTTTTTAGAGAATTAGTCAACCTCATTAAAAATCCTCAAAAACTATTTTTGCAAATGGCCATTGCTCGACCAATATAGAATTTACTCTTGAGATGTACAACCTCAGATCTGAACTTGAATTATCTTGCAGCTGAATCTTCTAACAGAATAGGACGACTGAGTTTGAGCGAAGACGAGCCAATTTGTTCATAGACAAGATAGCTGAGTTTGAACAAGGATAAACCAATCAATATGGATGAGCCAAGCAGGCTAAAAATGATTGGGGCCGAACTTCAGGATGAAGTTGCCTACGTATCCCAAACATGGGAATTAGGCCTCACGTAGTTTCGGGTTGAGGTTCACTCGGGTGTTGACACTCTCCTTTTGCGCTCTAACTTTTGCCAAGGCTGCCCTTCCAGGTTTTCAACCTTGTGCGCTTTGTTTTTTTTTTCTTTTCATTTCTTTTTTAATCTTATTTTTCTTTTCATTTTTGCCCTTTTCATTTTTGTTCTTTTCTTTTCTTCTTTTATTTTATTTTATTTTCTTTTTTTCTTTGCTTGCTCTAACTTTTGCCTGGGTCGCCCTTCTAGGTTTTCGGCCCAGCGAGCCTCTCAAGGGTAAAAAAATGTGTAACTTGTCCATGTTGATCGATTTTGAGATCTCAAAGCCATCTAATTACAGGAGAATGGCTGCTGCTCATTGATGATGTAGGAGTCCATCCAATGGGGGCTGAAGCTGCCCCTAGTGTTGCGGATAGGAACTTGATTGTCCTTCAGCAAAAATTTTCTTTTTTGCATTTCTCGGATTTGGCTTTCTTGCCAGTCTCCGTTGATCTGCGGAATGCCCATCTTTTGAATCTTTGAGCATATCTGACATTTTGTTGCCCCTAGTTCAAGGGACCCTTCTGATCTAGCTTTGCAAGCTTCCTTTGACGACATCTGACCTTCTTGATCTGACCTTCTTGCCCCTAGTTCGAGGACTGCTTCAAATTTGGCTTGGCGGGCCTCCTTTGATGTCATACGACCTTATTGTCCCTAGTCCATTGGCTGCTTCAAATCTGGCCATGTAAGCCTCATATTATGGTTGACCATTGAACATTTTGAATAAAAGTCCAAGGTTTGAAAGCAAAAGGGGCCGAGTCTCGAGGCTGAGAGCGATCCTATGCTGTACAATCTCAAGAGCGATTCCACACAGGTCTTCGCAGGACCACACAAAACATTTTTTGAAATTCTTTTAAGAAAACCGACTAGTCGCTCGCGCTGAAGATAGTGTAGAACTAATCTGGATCAAGCTAGGATCCTTTCCAGTACTCATATTAACAAGCATGATCTCATTCATTAAGGGCTTAGCATGCCTCTCTTCCTCTCAATTGATCAAATTTTTACAAATACCGAGGAATTCCTCCCTTTTTGTTTTCATCACAGCATTAGAAAAGTTTTGAAAAACATAGGTCAATGCATTGATTTCAAGGCACAGAAAAGTAGATGAAAAGCTCTATCATTTCATTCAGGTCTTCTGGCACAACTGGCTCCAAGGTAGGAACAAACACAAAACAATGAGTGTAAAAGACAAACACAAAACAAACAAGTGAAGCCTGAGGTAACACCCCTGAAATCACCCAACTCAAACACAACAGGACTGACTCGATACAACAAGACAGACCCGACTGACTTAGTACAAAAAGACTGACTCAATACAAAACAACAAGACTAATCCAATACCCAAGTCAGAAAGTAAAATAACACATTTGTACATTGCTCAAAATAGTGTGTGCCATCCACCACATCCGGAGTAAACTGAGTGCCCTCAGCAGATGATTCACCCCCCCAATCACATAATCACATTATCCCTCAAGTTCACTGATCCAGTGTCGATAGACTTTGCAGGATCTGGTGCGACGATGACCTTGTTATCAATCAAATCTTGTATTTCATGGCGAAAACGAAAACAAAGGTCAGTGTCATGATCGGTTTGTTGATAGAAGGCATAGTACATGGTCGGGTTATGTGAAGGAGGGAGGTTATTTGGCAGTGGGCATGGTTCTAGGGGCTTCAGATGCCCCTTTCTGATCAGGACCTTCCAGGCCGCTGATAGAGACATGTACAGTGGGGTGAACACCCTCTGGCCCCGAGGTGGGTATTTCAAGGTTTGTGGAGTTATGGATATACCTGCAAAGGGGTTGGCAGTTGTTGACTGGGTTTGCTGATCTCCGACAGATGTAGGACTGAAGTTGAGAGGGGTGTTTCTGGTACGACGACCCTTCTTCCGGCTTGCCCCTTGATGCAAACTACTCTCATTCTGAGTGGCAAAAGCGTCATCCATAATCTTTGCAACAACTGCGAGCACTTGCTATTTGTTCAGTCCTTCAACCTTCAAAGCCTTGACAGCCCACAAAAGGTGTTCATGGGGACCAATGCCTGCCCCTACCTTGTTCTTACCACTTGCCTCCACTTTGCCAAGGGATTGGCCTTCTTCTAATGCAACCTGTCCCAAGATTGTGGAGCCTTTTGGCGTGAAACTTCTAGCATGTGATGTGGTCGTTGATGGAGCCAATATCCCAAAGGCTAGATCTGCCACTATTCTCTGGAGATCTTCAATCATTTTCATCAGCTCAGAAGTAGTGGGTTCAGGGGTTTGAGATGATAGGGACTCGAGTGCATCCATTATGCACAAGTCCACGCTTTCTAGAATAAACACCTCAGGCTTGGGTAGATGGGCCGGGGTGATGAATATGCTGGGGTTGTAGGTGGATGGCAATGTATGGATGAGGTTGAGGTAGGCAGGAGATGTTTGGTCATTGGGGTCTGGAGGTTGAGCTATCGTCCGATTGTCAATCAGATTCTGGACCTCATGACGAAGGCGGTAGCAACGATCAGTGCCATGACCGCACTGTTGATGATACACGCAGTATTTGGTGGGGTTATATTTGGCCGGGAGTGGGTCAGACAGAGGTTGAGGATCAAGGGATTTGAGATACCCTCTTTCCATCAGGACTTTTAGTGCGTTGGTTAGGCTCATATAGAGGGGGGTGAAAGTTCTACCCTGAGCTCGGGTTAGGTCGACTATTTGTAGGCTTGGTTTGGCAAAAGGGTCAGCTGTGGCGACTGTATTGATTTCAGTGGGTTCAGAAATAGTGTTACTACCAGCATTGGTACTTCCTGCAAAAACCCTCCTTACCGATTCACTTGTTTTGGGAATGATCCCACTGTTGAATGTATTCTCTACCTGAACACCCAGTTCATGCAAACTTTTGAAAGTGAATAGTAGAGCGACTATCAACTTTTGCAACATATCATGCTCGAGGTTTCGCACCACTATCCGCACTTGATCCCTCTCAAAAAGGCGATCTGTCATCTGTGCTACCTTTGCTCTCCACCTCGCAACAAATTCCACAAAAGGCTCTGTAGGATTCTGGTGGGTAGCTTCTAGCTCTTGAGTGGTCATTTCAACTTGGGTATTGTAAGAATACTGATCGACAAAGGCCTCAGCCAACTCTTCCCAGTTTTGCTTCACTTTATCTTCCAACTTGGCGTACCAAGTGGCTGCTACACCCGACAGGGTTCTTCTGTACAGAGGGAGTTTCTGCGGCGACTATCGGATCTGTTGAATCGGTGAGCCCTGACTGGCCTTTCTTTGCCTTACCTCAACGAAGGAAACACTAGTTGCCCTTGAATGGAATCCTTGACCTGACAAAGTCTATCAACACAAGTCCGGTGTACCAGGGGGATATTGGAGCCTTCTGAAGCTATGGTTCCAGGACTACCTTGCAAAAGAAGAAAACAGACAGCATCTCAGCCTGATTTCACCAGAACAAATATGTGCATAGCTGAATGACTGTGCTCTCTACTGAATTCTGCCCAAAATTTTGCCTGTAAACTGATACCCTCACGCCTATGCTCAAACTTGCAACTGATACATGCATTCCCTATAGAGGCACACCTTAACAGCACATATCAAGCAAGTGAGAGCCAAAACACCCCTATGATGGGGTAGGGTTTCCATGTCCTATTTTCGTCAGGAGCTAGGAGTTCGCTACGCAAGCAAACGGTTTCAAATAACCTACATTCGGGAGATCAACATGTCCTAGTTTGGAACAGTCTCTAAAGCTTCCGATATGCAACTAGGTCGAATGGTCAAAAAGGGTGCCTTGGCAAAGCCAATATTTGTGTTCCCATCGTGGTAGAGCCCGTAACTGGTCAGCCTTATGGCACGCTTTTACAAGCAAGCCTCCGGCAAACCGTTCAGGAATAGCAGATAGCAAACACTGTGACTTAGGCGCACCTATGTAAATGCAATGCAAAGAAACACATAAGTGTAAAAAAAACAACATATCATGAGTTCGAGTCAAGTTATCTAAATCCCCAGCAAAGTCGCCAGAAACTGTAGACCGCCCCAAACTCTCTCCGCCGGCCCCCCTTTCGGAGAGGGCGCAAATTAGGTTCTAGCTACTACAGTTTGGACTCTTGTCAAGGTTCTGAATCTAATCTCACAAAGTGCAATGTAAGACTGATAGATCACCAAAGAGTCCAAATCTGGCAATTGGTTTTGAAAAATCAATTTTGAATCAAAAGCGCCAAACATGGACTGCTTTGCCAGATTTCAGAGTCGCGACCTAAATATTTTATTTTGGGAAATTTAGGTAACCCTGACTCGTGCCAAAGGCCACGTGTCCGTCATCACCAAAGTTGCCTTGGCTCGGGAACTTAGGTACGAGAGGGGAAGGTCCTGAAATGAGCACCCCCGCTCACCCGATCAAAGGATCGGCCTCTACTAACATGATATGTTGTTTGATAAACACATGTGTTCTTGTTCCGGTTTATTAGCTAACCTTACTATGTGATGCGCATAGCATACAAGTATAGACTAAATCACTCGATTTGGAACAAAACATCTCAT
The DNA here is from genome assembly GCF_055761805.1 of Camellia sinensis. Taxonomy (NCBI): domain Eukaryota; kingdom Viridiplantae; phylum Streptophyta; class Magnoliopsida; order Ericales; family Theaceae; genus Camellia; species Camellia sinensis. The sequence continues at coordinate 70,207,760 of NC_138973.1, read as the reverse complement.
GTTCATTTTTCGAAAATGGTTTGGAAGTGCTACTCGCAAGTAGGCTAAAACGCGGATTTGCCACCCTTAAGTGGGCTTAAAACAACATGATTTGCCACTCCGCAAAGTGGGCTTAAAACTCACATTTGATGAATTGTTTCAATTCAAGCAATAAAGCCTTCATCCATAGGCATTCATGCAGTTACACACTTAAGCAAATAGCCTCATGGCAAGCATGCTAAACATGGCAACACTCACACTCATGCAAGTATACTAAAGCGTAAACGCTTACAGTGTACTCCGAGCCAAAACAGAAAACTAGTTAGAAATCATGCATGATCCTAGCTATGTCGAAGATTCCTAATGCAACGCATGCAATAATGAAACTAATAGGCTCGGCTATCTAAGATGGCATATGAATGCAACACTTGATAACTTACTTTGGAACACATATTAAAAAAAGTGTGTTGAAATAGGATGCAGCTTGAATGATGCGTCGAGCCCAGTGCATGCAAGACAAATGAATGATGCACGCATGCAAAGCATAAGGTATGCTAATTGAAATATTCCCTAAACTAACCATCAAAAGCTGATAAGTAAAAGGGAGAAAGAAATGGCGTTGGAAGACATGCACACACGCACGCACCCTTACTACAACAATACGCCCTCGCGAAGGAGGGTCCGAATAAATAAGCTAAGCTATCTACGCTAAGCTAAACTACTTATTACAAATCAACTAATTAACTATGCTAAGTTAATTAATTACAAACCGAATTTAAACTAGTTATACTAAGCTAATTAGAATATTACAAACACGAATTAAATTAGCTAAGCACATTTACTAATTAATTACAAAACTGGCAAATTAACTAGCTAAGTAAAGTGGTAAAATGGCCGCGAAGGCGAGGGAGAGATGCATGCTCGGTTTGCTTCCGCTCGGAAATGCATTGCCTTGCCATGAGTTGCCTCTATTTGCACTCGTGGTGATCTCAGAACATCATACACACTTTCAGGTTGCACCTGCCCCAAAACAGGAGCATTTTGGAAAATTTTACCATAGGTGGCTGGCCGGCCACCTTAACTGGTTGGTAGGTACCTCAACTGGCTGGCTGGCCAGTACAAGTGGTCAGCAGGCTAGTGCAAGTGGCCGGCCGGCCACCTCTCCTTCCAGAATTCCAATTTTGCTGCAACAGAGAACAACAAAGGCACAACAATGCAATTGCAAGGAAATGTGTGTGCAACTACTCTCCTTATCATTTCTCAAGCTCGAAGGAGCGTAGTACTCAGCTCTCAAGCCACCAACCACGCATCTCAATGCATGATGGCCGAAAAGTCAAGCTTGCACAATGTTAGTGAATGCACAAACAACACATAAGAGCCTCTACCTCTATCATGCATGGTCAAGAGGGTCGACGACCAAGAAATGTGACACGTTTCATCACTTGGAGTATGAAACGTCTCACATTTCTTGTGTTTGGATTAACGTCAGATCCAAACACAATGCAATGCAAACAATATGTGTTATCTTGGCATGTTTTACTTGGTTGATTTTGTTTACACATTTTAACATTACCGATTCATTCCTTAATTGGTTAAGTTCAATGTGCAAAGTCCTCTAATTGGAAAGATGGCCACAACCACAAGCACCTTGAGCATGAAAGAATCCTCATGCTTTTGGTTAGTAGAAACCCTCAAGAGAAGGCTAAAACCATGAGGCATGGGAGCCTCAATTCCATGCTCAAGCCAACAAGGGGCTTAAGACTAGTTTCAAAGCTAATGAAAGAGTGAAGCATGGAGGAAGATGACATGTATTTCAGCACTAAAATGGCATGCAAAAGACACTAAATCATGCAAGCAATGCATGCAAGGCATATTAAAAGTCCAAAACACTAAGGCTAGTGAAGAGCATCATACAAGAGGCATGCAATACATAGCCTAAACAACCACACCAGCTCTGGACAGAGCTCAATCATGCCAAATTAGAGGCCAAGACATGCTGGAATTGAAGCTCAAAAGACTAGGCAACACATGCACACAAATTGGCTGACAAGCAAGGCATAAGCCATGACTCTTGAAAGCATTTAAAGAGTGATATATGTGAGAGTTTAACAGAGGAATATGCTCTGAAATCACATACAAAATGATGCCATGGAATGAAAACAACCCAAGCAAAGCATGCTAGAGGCCCTAAAAGTCAAAGCTAGTTAAGGCACTTGCACTATAGCTATGCAATACATGAACCATATGAACAAGACCACTCAAAATAGTCCTAAAGCATGCTAAATTAGAGCCAAAAACATGCTGGAGTTGAGCATACACATGCTAGATTAATAGGCTAAACCATCAAGTACACTAGGCTAGTGAGCAAGTTTACACTACAAGTGCAAGATGCATGCAAGAGGTGACCAAACCAGCCAAAAACAGAGTTATAACATGGCAAATCAGTGGCAAAAACATGCTTAAACCAAGCTTTAAAAGGGTAGAAAAGCATGCTCATTTGTTAGGCCATCAACACATGCAAACAAGACAAGAGGAGGGGGGACCACCCCCTCCTATTTTGACCCTCAAAACCACCTTTCCACCACTAAAATTCCTCTGGATTTTAGTAGTTAAAAGGCCAAGAAAAGATTGTTTCAAAAGCTTTGAAAGGTGGCTCAAAAGGCTTTGCAAGCCAAAGAGCAAAGGGAGAGACAACCCCCTAACACAAAAAGGGCTTAAACAACCATTTTAGAACCTCAAAAATAGAGTTTGTTATGGTTCAAAACCAGCCCCAAAATAGTACAAAACAATGGAAAAAGGGGGATAAAGCAAGTGTGCAAAAACAAGCTTGAAAGGGAGAAGTGCTTACCCTTGAAGCACAGTAGCAAAACCAGCCAAAATTTGAGCCAAAACCACCTTTTGGAGTGCAAACAAAGTCCCAAGGAATCTCAGTCCAATGGTGGTCAAGTTTGATCAAGGATGTGTATGCAAAAGTATGGTGTATCTAAGCTTTCATGCACAAAAGGGCAAGAAAGAGTGAGCTGCAGAGAGAGAGACAGAGATTTAGCTCTGAAAATTGTGTAGAGAGAGGGGGATTTTAGTGTGAGAAGCTCCCAAACTTGCTAAAATGTTCTTACCCCTCCAAAATGAGTGATATGGCTCCATATATAGCAAAAATGGAGCTTTGGTTGAAATATCTGAGTTTGGAAATATCTGAAGCAGTGTAGGATAGCTGGAGGGAAAAGATCTGCAAAAAAAATGAATTTTTGACAAAAGTGGCCGGTAGGCTACTTTAACTTACCTCAACTGGCCGGCCAGTTACTTTTCTGGCCGACAGTAAAAATCTGCTCTGCAGGTCAAACTTCAAATAAGCGTATCTCCTTTATCTAGACTCCTTTTCAGGTCATTCTTGTGTCCAAATTGAAGCCCCGGAAGTAAGCTTTCCAATGGTGTAGCCTCACATCAAAATTCCAACTGTGAAAAAAGTTATGCCTATTTTGGTGAAGCCGCTCAGTTTCGATCCTTCCCGGATTCTTGCCGAAGTTCTCCCAAACTAGTTTTCTTCTCTCCTCTCCTATTTTCTTCAAATCCAAACCCCTAAACAAGGTGTTTTGAAAGATTTTTTGGAGATTTCACCTCTCTTTCATTCATTTCCATTTTGTCCTTGTTCGGTTTACCGAAAAGAGCAACATTTAACGAAATGCGAGCCTCGGAACATCGTAGAAACTTCTTTCAAAAATGTTTTGAAGGGGAGGGTTTTAAGGTCTAAAATCTTTTGATCAAGATCATTTTGGCCCAAAATGGGGGTGTAGGGTTGGGATTTGACTCTCTCCTTGCTGAGAAAATCGAACCCTTGCACTGCACAACTTTCATCACCAAGTAAGCCATCAGTAGCGCCCAAGTCTTAAGGGCGGTCAAAAATGGGGTATCTACACCTTCCAAGGATGTGCTTTTACAAGATGTGCTCCCAAGTCAGGAGATAAGGAGAGAGCGGGCGAGTGGAGCAGAGACCAGCACTGAGTTGAGGATCGCTATGCATCACGTTCGCGCAGTGGTCAACTACTTGGCAGAGGATGGTAGTGAAGCTAGGGTAGCTGCAGACCGTCTGTTAGGGATCGTTGAGGATGCGGCCATGCGGAGTATGGCCCAATTTACAGAGGTCGACCTCATGAAAGGGTTCTACTTAGCGTAGATTGAAGCAGCAACCCTAGCGGCGGCCTTACTAGGCAAGGTAGAGGGGCGAAAATAGAGGCATAGCCGCTGAAGGCCCAACTGGAAGGAGTGTGGGCGTAATTACAGAACTTAAGGGTAGGGACAGCTGGCTGGAGAAAGGCAATGTGTAGCACCTGCGCAAGGGTTTGGCCTATGCTCAGAGGGCGAAAAAGATGGAGGTTTTGGCGGTGGTGTAGGCGTTCTTGGCCGAGCGCGCCAGGGTAAGCCAGGATGGGGTTGCCTCTGAGCTGTCAGTTGCTAACTCTGAACTAGAAGTGGTGCACCACAAGGCGGTATCGCTAGAGTTTGAGCTGGCGGGCAAGTAGAAGAAAGTGGGTAAGGTCCAAGAAGCCTGCAACATCGCCAAACAAAGGTTAGAAGAGGCCCTCACAAAATATGAAGAGCAGCATAACCAAGCCCTGAAGGACAAAGAAGAAGCAGATGTGCGTATTGCTGAGTTGGAGAAGGCCTTGGAATAGGAGAGGGCCAAGATGACAGAGTTAACCAGGATGATGGCATCTGAGAGCGCAACCTATCCAGACCTGCGTGTTACAACGGTGGAGCAATTTAAGTCATCCCTTGAATTCTAAATGGCCATTGACGCAGCGTAGCAGAGGGCTTGGCCAAAGAAGGTAAAGGTGGTGCTGACTGATTAGGAGTGGCTGTTGCTAGAAGGATCGAAGAAGATATAATGCAAGGTTTTCAGCAGACAGATTACTACAAGCATGAGATGAGCCAATACTAGAACAGCTGCTGGACAAGCTTCAAATACAGAGCGCATGAGCTGTTTCCAGATATGGACTTTAGCCTAGTGAAGGAGAGGAGGACATCGCTCAGAATACGCTAGATGAAGGGATAGAAGAGGAAGACTTGGCATCGAGGCGAAGGAGAGTGAAGACTGGGCTTTTTGTTTTGTTTTGTTTTGTTTTTTGATTATAGTTTTTTTTTTTTTTTTTTTTTTTTTTTTTTTGAGAAAGCTCATTGTAAAGAATGGTTGAAATTTGTAAAGAACTTGTGTTTATAATGAATGTACGGATGGTAGGATGTAAGATTTGTAAAGAACTTGCAATAATTTGTCTAGGGAGACCTATAAATGAATTAAGCGAAGCATGTAACGTACCTGCCAAAAATTTGTCAAAACAGCTTGTTACTATAGTTTGTAATAAACTTAAGTCATAAAAACTGGTCAGCATGGTTGAGGTTTTGCATAGCTCAAGTTTTGCTTAGCTCGATCTGGCTGAGCTCTTAAGGCTCAGTATGGCTGAGGCTTTGCTTAACTTAGTCTGGCTGAGCTTTTCAAGCTAGGTCAAGCTGAGCTCTTAAGGCTCGGTCTAGCTGAGGTGTTGTGTAACTCAGTCTGGCTAAGCTCTTCATGCTCAGTCTGGCTGAGGCTATGTTAACTTAGTCTAGTAGAGTTCTTCATGCTCAATCTGGCTAAGGCTATGTTTACCTCAGTCTGGCTGAGTTCTTCATGCTCAATCTAGCTGATGCTTTGGAGGGCTCAATTTGGTTGAACTCAGTCTGACTGAGTTCTTCATGCTTAGTCTGGCTAAGGCTTTAACTCCCTACTATTTCATACATGAATCCATCACAACCAATATAACAACACACCCCCAAAACCATCATTTTCACTGAACTAAGAATTAAAATTTATAACTTCTCTATTTACATGTCCTTAAAACCTTATACCCAACTCCAAGTTCTACAAACAAGATGACAATTACAATAGAAGAACCCCATGGGTGTACAAGACAACAACAAAATAAGTCTAATAGCCCTATTACAAAACTCTAAGTCTTTACAGCAAAATACTTTCAACAGTCAATCCCAAAACCACTCACTTCAAGTCACCACTGTAGTTATACAACATTATTTCCTAAAAAATAAATTAGAGGGGAGCTATATGCCCAGTAGGAATACATGTAACCAAGTATTTAATTATTCGAATAAATTTATGGCACCTTTGAGACAAAACATAATAAGTAGTTATGAACACATGTAATCTTCATTGATTATGTAAATACATAACGATTAAGCATGGACCATTACATTTCACACATTTATAACACAACAATTAAACAATCACATCAATAGAAAACAAACCATGAGTCCCATGTAAGAGTCCAACGCAAGTTGCTTTAGTTTCAAAAACCATCCCCCACATTTGCCAGCTATTATACGGCAGGAAGTGGGCACCCAAGAAAACCATCTGTTTTTTCACTTTCGCTGGCTATTATATGGTAAGATTGTGTGGACACCCAAAAATATTTTTCCCACATTCGTCCAGCGATAAGCCTAGACAGGGCATTTGGGCTCCTTTTAAACTCCCCGCACAGGTACCAACACAACACCACATTTTCCAAAAATCGACTCTTACCCGAACTCATGCACAATTAACAATTTCATCACATTTTAACTCCATCAACAAACATCCATCATCACAATAAATGAAACACCACATAATATTCAAAGAATAATAACATTCAAGTCACAATTTCTTTACTATATCAACATCCACATCTTTCATCTCTTGATTGTTCATAATATTCCATGAATCAAAGGAAATTCCACTCAATTTAGTGTTTTCTGTTCAAATTGAAAAGTTAGGGCTTTACCAAATTTGGGGGTTTCTCTCCTTCATCATAGATATAGGTTTTAATAATATTTATATATATGTTTTTAGCAAAAGAGTTAAGAAATTTCAAGCAAAATGATTTATTTGTGTAAAACATGGGTTTAATCCAACAAGATCCTCAAATTAGCTTATAAGTCACAACAATACCATGAAATCTCTTCAAAATAAAGAAATACTAGGATAAAAGTATCCCTACCTCAAAGAAATGAAAGGAAAACTCGGAGAAATCCAAAATTAATGAATCTCGAAGTCCTTGGATCAAAAGAAAGCCCTTCATGCACTCTACAACGTTCCTCAAGGGACCTAGGTGAGAAGATGCTTCTAGATGAGTAGATCTAGCAATCTAAGTGGGAAAAAGTTAGGTTTAGAGAGAGGTGAGAGAGGCTCACGGTTTGAGAGGAAATGGGAGGAGAAAATCATGAGAGAGAAGAGTATTGGGTCTATTTATAGTAGTAAAAAAGTAGCCCTAAGGTCAATACAAAGAATAATTCCAAAGCCCCCAAAAGTAGGGCCCATTCGGATCCAAAAATTCTAGAAATAACAGGTAGGGGTCGACCCTTAGGACTGAGGTGTCGACCATTAAGAAAGAAAAGCTGAAAGATTAATGTTTTCTGCAGCCAATGGTGGACCCTTTCCTTGCTGTTTTGTCCTGGATCACATTTTGAAATAAAGGGTCGACACCTGATCTCAGTCTGGCTGAGGCTTTGGTTAACTTAGTCGAGCTGAGCTTTTCAGGTTCAGTCTATATTTAACGCAACCAAATTTGTTTAATTTTGGATTAAGGCATGACATGGACAATAGGAATCTTGAATTGTTGTCATTGTCCTGCAATCATAAATATATGTGTTGCATGGCAATAGTCAAAATGGACAAATGTTCTGATCACCAAAATGAAACATACAACAATTTAAATCAAACAAAGGTAAGAAATGCAGCTTTACTGGAAATAGCATTTCAAGTATTTAGCATTCCATGGATGGAGAAGGTCTCTGCCCTCTATGTCTTGGAGATGGTATTTCTTGGGCAGGGTCTTGCTTTGACAATGTAAGGGCCTTCCCACTTAGCTGCTAGTTTGCCTTCGGTTGGGTTTTTGGTGGCGAGAGTGGCTTCGAGCAAGACGAGGTCTCCCATTGTGAATGCCCTCAGTCAAACTCTGCGATTATAGTGCTGCCTTGCTTTCTGTTGGTATGCGTCCAGTGGGACGGCGGTTGTTTCTCGCAGCTCTTCAATGAGGCTAGGTCGCCGAAGGTCTTCGTTCAGGTGTGGATTGAGGTGGATGACTCCAGGCGTCGGTAGGCCAATTTCCACAGGTATGACTGTTTCGGCGCCGTATGTCAGGCGAAATGGGATCTCCCTAGTTAGAGTTCAGGCGGTCGTCTGATGGGCCCAGAGGACGTTTGGCAATTCCTCTGCCTAGAAGCCTTTGGCGGCCTCCAGCTTGGTCTTGATGATTTTTAGTAGGGAGCGGTTGGTAACCTCCACTAGACTGTTGGCTTAAGAATGGCATGGGGAGGAGAAACAGGTTTTGATGTTGAGTTCTGTACAGAATTCTCTAAATTTGACGTTGTCAAATTGTTTTCCGTTGTCAGAGACAATGGCTTGAGGAACCCCGAAATGACACACAATGAACTGCCAGATGAACTTAGTGGTATTCCGCTCGGTGATCTTCGTAAGAGGTTCTGCTTCGACCCACTTGGTGAAGTAATCGATGGCGACTACAACAAATTTTACTTGGCCCCTATCGGTCGGTAAGGGACCCACGAGATCAATTCCCCATTTAGCAAGGGGGCAAGGGCTGCTGAGCGTGATCAACTCCATTGGAGGGGGCATGAAGAATGTTAGCGAAGCGTTGGCATTTATCGCATTCATCACAAAATCAGCAACGTCCTGACTGAGTATGGGCCAAAAGTAACCTGTTCGAAGAATTTTATGAGCTAGAGATCGTCCCCCAGAGTGATTTCCACAAACTCCCTCATGTATTTCTCTCATTACATAGGTTGCTTGGTCATTATTGAGGCATCTGAGATATGGTTGTGATAATCCCCTTTTATACAAGGTGCCACTGATAATGACGTAATTCGACGACCGAGTCCTGACTTTGGCGGCATCGAGTTTGTCTGCTGGAAGTGTTCCCCGCTTGAGGAATGTGATAATGTCCTGGGCCCATGGAATGGGCTCGTCCTGGAGCAGGTGAATTGCTCATTGATTTGGTGAGACTGTTGGATGGGTTAGGTACTCAACCCGGGCACCATGATAGAGGTCTGATTGGTCTGCTAAGGTAACTGTGCCATTTCATCTGCTTGGGAGTTTTCTGACCTAGGGACATGTCGGATACGAAAGCTATTAAAAAGGTGGGTTAGAGGAAGAGCAATGTCCCTGTATGATCGCACGGCTTTTTATTTGGCATCAAACTCGCCCGTTATTTGGCCAACTACCAACCGAGGGTCACTAAACACTTGGAGATGATCGACTTCGATATCTTTAGCCAGTCAATGACCTGCTATGAGAGCTTCATATTCGGCCTGGTTGTTACTTGCTGCAAATAGGAATCAGAGGGCACATTTGAAGTATTCTCTTGTTGGCGTGGTGAGGATTAAATCGGCTCCGCTGCCCTCTTTGCGAGATGAACTATCGACACAAAGAGTTCAAGAATGGCGGTTTTCCTCCTCAATAATGCTGTGTACTGGTGGAGAGGGCGCGTGTGGGGTAAGATTTGTGAATTCCAAGATAAAGTTGGCGACAGCCTGGCCTCTGATGGCTATTCATGGCCGGTAAAAGATGTCGTACTGACTTAGTTCAATGGACCATTGCATGAGCCTGCCTGATGATTTTGGTTGTTGCATGATCTTTTTCAAAAGTTGGTTAGTGATAATCACTACAGAATGAGCTTAAAAATAGGGTCGGAGGCGTCTGGGGGCGATAACTAGGATGGGAGCTATTTTTTCTAATAGAGGGTAGTTCTGTTCGACTTCCCTGAGTGCACAGCAGATGTAGTAAATTGGGCATTGTATTGAGTCATTTTCCTTGATGAGGACAGCACTGACAGCGATGTTGGACACAACTAAGTAGAGGAAGAGCGTTTCCCCTGGCAATGCTTGAGAAAGAATAGGAGGGTTGGCCATGTGCTGTTTCAGTTGCTGGAAGGCCTCCTCAAACTCAGTGTTCCATTCGAGGGCCTGCTGGAGGACTTTGAAGAATGGAAGGCATTTGTCAGTTGCTCACGAAATGAAATGGTTAAGGGCGGCGACTCTACCTGTAAGCCGCCGAACCTTCTTGACTGTTCTGGGAGACCGTATTTCTATCAGGGCCTTGATCTTTTCTGGGTTGGCCTCAATGCCTCTTTGGCTAACTATGAACCCCAAAAACTTACCAGACCTAACGCCATAGACGCACTTTTTCGGATTCAGTTTTATCTGATACTTGCACAAGGTTTGGAAAGTTTCACGCAGGTCTGCCAAGTGGTCGGAGGAGAGTTTGCTCTTGACGAGCATGTCGTCGACGTAAACTTCCATGTTCCGACCTATCTGGTATTGGAAAATGGCATTAACCAAGTGTTGGTAAATGGCTCCAGCATTCTTCAAACCAAACAGCATGACACGATAGTGATAAGTCCCCTTGATAGTGATGAAAGAGGTATGCTCCTGGTCAGTTGTGTGCATTAAGATCTGATTACAGCTAGAGAAAACATCCATGAAGCTAAGCATCTGATGTCCCGTAATTGCGTCGACCAACAGATCTATTTTGGAAAGGGAGTAGCTGTCTTTGGGGCAGGCTCGATTGAGGTCAGAATAGTTAACGCAGAGTTGCCATTTGCCATTGTTTTTGTGGACCAAGATCACATTGGACAACCATCTGGGATAGTCCACATTTCTGATGAACTATGTCTTCAGCAGCTTGTCAACCTCAACCACAATGAGGCTGTTACGTTCTGGACAAAAAATGCCCTGCTTTTGGCAGAACAGTCGGAATTGAGGTTCAATGTTGAGACGATGGGTAATAAAAGAAGGCTCGATACCTCACATGTCTGAATAGGTCCAAGCAAAGGCATCATTGTGCTCGGCTAAGAGAGCCATGAGATCGGTCTTGGCCTGAGAGGACAGCTTGCTGCCAATCTTAGCCGTTTTCATTGAATCGGTAGGATCCACAGGTACTTCGACAAGTTCCTCCACTGCTTCCTCTCTGACTAACTTTTCCTTGTCTCTAACATCAAGGCCTTCAATGATCATAGCTTCTTTAATTTTGACTTCCTTCAACGAGGCGACATAGCACTCCCGGGCTACCATCTGTTCACCCCTCACAGTGTCGACCCCTCAGTCAGTGGAAAACTACATGGCCAGATGGTACATGGAGGTAACATCTTGAAAGGCATTGGGCCGTGCACCCAAATATGATGTTGTAGGCAGAAGGATAGTTGACGACAAGGAAAGTAAGGAGTTTGGTGGACTATCGTTGATACTCTCCGATGGTGATGGGGAGGTCGATGGAGCCTATGGACATGACCCGATCGCAGGTGAAACCAACTAGAAGGGTTTATAGAGGTGACAACTTCTCTTCCCCGGTCTTTAGTTGGCGGTAGGTGTTGAGGAAGATGATGTCTAAGGAGCTGCCGTTGTCGACCAGAACTCTCCTGACTTTGTAGTTTGATAAGAGAGAAGAGATGACCAGGGGGTCGTCATGAGGATAGTGAATGCCTGTACAGTCTGTCGCTGTAAAGGTGACCTGATCGGACCATTGCTTGGGTTGTTTGGATGGTCGATCCATTGTGGCTACTTCTCTGTCAGATCCTTGAATTTTTCAGAGCTCAGCTCCCTATGTCGACCATGACGGTCCGCCACACGCGAGGCCGCTGGCAATAACCCTTATTTCACCTAGCATGGAGGGGAGGGTCACCGTGAGCTCGGGGTTGGTGTTAAGGCCAGTCATCATTCTGTTCGGGTTGTGCTGGTCATCGGGGGGAGTGTGTTGGCGGTTATGGTTTGGGGGGCCAGTTCTAGGCCTCTACGGGGAACGGGCTGCCGTGAATTGGCTGAGGCATCCCTGGCAGACCAGATCGTCGACCTAGTCTTTGAAGTTGACATATTCGTTAGTGTTGTGGTTATGGTCTTGATGGAAGTGGCAGTACCTAGATTGATCTTGTTAGTTGGAGGGAGATCTAGATGGTTGAGGCCAATTCAGGGTATAGTCTCGTTGAATTTGGTTCAGAACTTGCTCCATGGGTGAATTGAGGGGGGTGTACCGCTCGAACCGACTAGGTAGGCGGGTTGGGGCCGGTCGGTCCGAACGTGCAGGCCGATCTGGGTGTAAAGGGGATCGGTACGTATATTGTGAGGGTCAGGGCTCAGGCTCTTTTCTTTTGTCCTTGGAGGGCGGGGCTTTGGATGTGGAGTCTTAGGAGCTGCCAGAGAGTCTTTGGCGTTCATGTATTTTTAGGTTATAGCGAAAATGGAGACCATGGTCGTCAAGGGACTTTTGTAGAGAGAGAAGAGTTAATCGAATGGGCGTAAACCGGCTATGAAGGCTGTGAGAACGACCTTGTCATCGTTTTCCTCCACTTGTAGGGCTTCAGTGTTGGAGCGGGTGACATAACTACGTAACGACTTCGCTTCTGTCTGCCGAATGTTTAGCAGTTGGGTGGCTGGATGCCGTTGTCGCTAAGCACCAATGAAATGGCTTAAGAAGGATTCGCTGAGCTGGCAAAATGAACTGACTGAGTCTGGGAGGAGCTGACTAAATCAAAGGCGCGCCGACCCCTTCAACGTGATAGGGAAGGCGCGATACATAATTTCGTCTGGAAAGACATGTAAAATCATGAGTGTCTGATATGCTTCTACATGGTCGACAGGATCGATGATACCGTCGAAGGTATCGATCGATGGCATTTTGAACTTGGGAGAGAGAGCTTTATCCATGATGGAAGCGATGAAAGGAGAGTTGACGGTGGAGGAAGTCTTGTGCTGCATGTTTTGCATGACCCCCTGCAGTTGGAGTTTTATGGCCCGTAGTTCTTTGTCCCAGACGGGGGCATTATCCCCACAAACAGGGATCGGGGGTTGAACACTTCTAGCCTCACCTTCATGGGTGGCTGTATGGTGTAGTAAGGTGTGGTCATAGAAAGGCGGTGGCATATCTTGGCGAGGCTGCGAGCCTGATGGGGAGGGTGCAAGCCATCAAGATTCGACGGTTGAGGCCACGGAGCGAAGGGTGGAAATATTCCTTAAGGCACGTGGGATGGGAATTGATGGTGATAATGGGCTTGTTCCGGGGGCGGGGGAACTATTGGCAGTGGTGGAGGAGGGATAGGCAGGTCACGCTGGAGTAAGGCATTGATCAGGGTTTTGTTTTGCTCAGTCAGTCGGTTGATGTTGTTGGTGAGTTCTGCGAAATATGGATGTAGGTTATTTGGGTTGGAGAGCTCAACTTCGGGGTTACTAGCGTTATGTTAGAAAGCCATGGATCTAGTCGTGACCATTCACCCTAATGCCGGGAGTGGGCAGTTATGGGGTTCCTTCTGGCGACAATGAACACAACTGTCTTTCCAAAATTGTAATCCCACAGATGGCACCAACTAATGATACGATAATTCCGATAAAGGGTGGGTCGGACTGATCCACACTTCTAAAGGGTTTGTTGGTCTTGAAACGCACAGGATGTGCCTGCAAAAAGGTCCAAAGGGGGTGATAATCCCTCGGCGGACCCTTCGACGATCTAGTTAGAATAGGATAGACTGATTGAATAGAGATAGAAGAAAGGAATGAAGAACTTAACCTTTTCTTTCCATCTCAGAAACTTCCTTATATCATTTACTCATCATTTATTTGTCTTTTCCATCTTGTCTTGTTGGCCAAAAGTCTATATTTTAGCTTGCGTCATTCATGGTGATTCTGTATCCTCCAGCGTGGAGGGGTTGTCGCATTTAATGCTATCAGAGCCTCATTAATGGCTGATGCGTGGGTGCAATAACTTTGCAGGATCTTTATCTGCCTACATGGCCGATTCCCTGCCCGACATGTGTTTGAATGCTATTGGTCCTGGTCCATCATTGGTTTCTCAAGGTTGCTGGACTTTAATATCCAGGCCGTAGGTTGGACCTTATGTCCAGGCTGTGGGCCAGACCCTCTGGGAGGCCCATCAGTATTAATTATTATTATTAATTTTGTATAATTTGAGTTAATATTTTTTTTTGTTAGTCTTTATGTTTTTTTAGTGAATAAAAATAATATTTTTTGTTCAAAAATAATTCTAAATAATTTTTATTTGCATTAATTTCAAATCATACGAATTATTTAATTTTTTATATATTTTTTGAATTATTAATTTAAATTTTTATTAAATGTGTTAAGATTTTGTTGATATTTTTTGAATAATATTAAATTTATAAAAATTGAATTTATATATTAAAAATTATACGTGTTTTATCAACATAAAATTGAATAAAATTTGTTTTGTTTTTTAATTAAAAAAGTAAGTTGAGTGATGTGATGTGATATTTGTTGTGTTATGTAGAGAGAGAGAGAGAGAGAGAGAGAGAGAGAAGAGAAAAGGAAAGTGCGTGTGTGACGTGTATGGGAGGTGAGTGTATCTGTGTCAGAAAGGGTGAACTAATCTTTTTGACACAGATGTTAACGGCATGACGATTACAAATAAGTCCAAAAGTATAGGGGAGGTGTTTGCATATTTCCAAACGTCAAGGAGGTCATCTGCATTGGTATGATCGCACCCAGTGTAGATGACCTCCTTGACGGTTGGAAATTAGTGGGTGCTTTTTGTGTTGTCTGCTGTTTGGTTTGTTTTTGTGGGCTTCTCACCAACATCTTGACTTGAGCTTACATATGATTGGGTGTTCTCCTTGGTGTCAACCTAGTTGGGATTAGAATGGAAAACTTTGATAATGTTGCTCTTGTCTTCTCTTTATTGATGTGTGCCCATTTGTAATGTATGTTTGTTATCATCAATCAACTTTATCTTTTTGCCGATCAAAAAAAAAAAAAAACAAGGGGGTCATCTACACCAATCCAAAATCACAAGGGGGTTAAGTGTTTTTCACCCAAAATTTTAGTAACCTCAAACTTTTTTCCAAAATAAATTAAACATCAAGTGATGTATTAAAACCATATAGCTAACAATGCATCCATTAAGAAAAAAAAAAAAAAAAAAAAGCTATTCATACAATAAATTCGTTTCTTTCTTCCCTAGAAAGAGAGTGAGGAGCAAACAAATTTGATTATGGGAAAATTTTATGAATTGATTTTATGAGTCTGGTTAACAATAGTGTTTTTAGGCCATGTTTGTTTGGGCGGACTGGATTAGCATTCCCATGACTAATAGTCCTAGGACTACGAATTCGTTGGATTATGTATCCTATCTTAACTAATAGTCAAGTTTAAAATAATTAGTCCGTACTTTAATTGTTTAACCAAACATCGGATTAATAATTTTATTGGACTATTAGTCTAATCCCAAGCTCATGTCCACCCAAACAAACATGGCCTTAGGGTAAAAGAAAAAGGTAAAAATATATTAGATTTGAAGATATTTATCACTAAATTTATTTTTATTTTTTTATTTATGAATTTAAAAAAACTTTATAATCTGTTTACACCTTTTTTTTATATTTCTAATATTAACAAGTTATGGGTTCTTCGTGAAAACAATAACTATTAGCCCAAAAATTAGGCTTATTTGTCAAAGTCAAGTAGTGACAATATGTTACAATATATAAAACAATTTTCTCTTTCATATATTTTTTAATTATTAATCAATTATCTCACTTACACATCATTAGAGTCAAAATATAAATTTGTATCATTTTCCTTTGATTAGAGCTAGGATAGTAGGTTGTCCTTTTACAAGATACGTGAAAATTTAAACTGACCAAACAAATGGGGCATTCAATCAACTAGATTATTTTTGTTGGCCACTATCATACTCTCTTATAACAATCTCTAAATTAAAGAGTTCTAATGACATGAAAAGATAAATAAATAAATAAAACACAAGACACAAACATCATTATTATAGTGAGACTCACACTCCATTAGAGCTATTAGAGCTCCATTATTACAGCTTCAAAACATTTTTGATTCTCTTGTCTGGAAGATCAGGAAGTTAAAAATAAAAATTGATTATTTCTTTCTCATTATAAAAATTGCATTGTATTATTATTAATTTTTTTTTATTATAAACTATTTATTTTGATAATTACTTGACTTAAGTTGTTTGTTTCTTCCCATTATGAGGTATTTCTTGATAAGTGTGAACCTCCAGCTACAGTTACCTCTGGTAAGTCATGGTCCAATAGGAATTAGGATTATCTCCTTGCATTTCCTCCTTACATTTCCTATTTGCAGGGTCATTGGGTCTACTTTTATGCCCAATTTTGATAATCTGAACCGTTCATATTTTAAGATTTGTTCAGTATATAATACCTGTAAAAAATCAAATTAATCGGATATCAGAAAGTATGTGTTCGAAAAACTCGAACTAAAGACTATTTTTTTAAAGAATTTAATAAACAGTTTTCTGAACAAATGTTTTCTGATATCCGATCAACTTGATTTTTTATAGGTATGATATACTGAACAAATATTAATATATGAACAGTTCGGATTATCAAAATTGGGCCTAAAAGTGGGCCCAATGGCCTTGCAAGTAAGAAATGTAAGGAGGAAATGTAACGAGGGGATCTTGATTCGTCCAGTAGATGCAAGCAAGTTGAGGTCTCGAGCAATGTTTTCAAACCCAGATCGGATCGGTCGGTTGGACTGGTTGAACCGAGAATCGGGCCTTGTTCCGGTCTGGTCAACCCCCTAAACCCGGAGTGGGGCCAAAAACGGGAAAAACCGGTGACCCAGTGTCGAACCGGCAAAACCAGCGACCCGGACCAGGTCGGGAGGGTCAGACTGGTCCTTTTTTTTCGGTTTTACTTTTTTTTTTTTTTTTTCGTTCTTTCTTTTATATATATATATATATAAATATATTTCAAAATTTTGACTAAAAATTCTTATTTCAAGAGTCTCCTCACATAAGGAAGAGTCTCATTGAAAGCTTGAGAAGATTATGAAAGTCAATTCCTATTTATAGGAAAAGATTTTTCAAAAAGAACCTACAAAATTCTATGTGGGATTCAATTAAATTATTTGAAACATATTGATTGGAGGGAGAGTTGAAAATTTCATTTCTCTCCAAAATTAAATTTAGCATTCAATCAATTTATTTGAAAGGAATGTTTAAAAAAATTAATTTCTTTAAAATAAGTGACTTTTTTTTTATCAATTATGACTTTATTAAATATTATTAATAAATACTATGCAACAATTTTTATTTTTATTTGATTATTTATATATATTTTTATTTTTTTATAATTTTTAATTATATTTTTAATTATATAATATTAATTATGATCTCATGGTTCGACCGCTTTGACCTGATGGTTAAACCGATGACTCATCTACCTGATCTCTTTTTCAGTTCGTTCACCGGTCTGATTTTGAAAACATTGGTCTCGAGTTTCCCTGCAGGTGTGTTCAAAAAAAAAAAAAAAAAAAAAAAGCGTCCCCTGCAGGTGCAACTAGAGTTGTTAACAGAGCTACTGCAACTGGCGCAATAAGACCTGCAACAGCTGCTATGATATCAGTTGCAGGTCAGATATTGGTATTAATGCTAAGGGAACATTACAAGGCTTTAGTCTTATCATATGAGATCAAATGATTTGTTACAACTTGGTGGTATACATATAAAAGAAAAAGACTTTGATAACCAATTAATTCTTTTCATTTGAGAGTTAACAACAAGATGAGAGTGCCTCATTTGTTTTAATTTTTTGCCAATCGATAACAAATATAAAAAGAATTATATCAACCTAAATAATTATTATTTAACAATTCAATAGTCACCATGAGAAATGAAAAAAATAGAAAAAGAAATATAGAGAGAGAAAGAAACTTCAAAGAATATTATTCAGAATCTTCAATCCCAATTACATCACTTGACTAGTTCACTTTATATACACATGTATGGTTATATTCGTTTTCAATAATGATAGAGACCTTCGTAAGATATAACTCCCACAACTTTCAAAATGATCTAAAAACGAATGGAAAATGTTTAGGATCCCATAAAAGATGACTCCTATGATTTTATTAGTGTATGCATTATTGATGTGTTTGAATTTTTTTTTATAAATTGTGTTTGATAGTGACATGAATGATTTAGATCATTTTGAAAGTTGTGGGAGTTATATCTTACGAAGGTCTCTATCATTATTGAAAACGAATATAACCATACATGTGTATATAAAGTGAACTAGTCAAGTGATGTAATTGGGATTGAAGATTCTGAATAATATTCTTTGAAGTTTCTTTCTCTCTCTATATTTCTTTTTCTATTTTTTTCATTTCTCATGGTGACTATTGAATTGTTAAATAATAATTATTTAGGTTGATATAATTCTTTTTATATTTGTTATCGATTGGCAAAAAATTAAAACAAATGAGGCACTCTCATCTTGTTGTTAACTCTCAAATGAAAAGAATTAATTGGTTATCAAAGTCTTTTTCTTTTATATGTATACCACCAAGTTGTAAATTGATACCATTACTTTTTTTCTTTTTCTTTTATTTTTTTATTTACAAATTACCATGAAATAATGGCATTTAACATTATAAACTAGGGTATAGGTAGGGATCTCAAGGAGATGGGTAATTCCACAAAAAGTGAGATCTGCATATTACCCATAGAAGTCAAGTTTCCCTATTTGACTTTTAAATTTTTTATTTATCGAGTTTCCTAAAAACATTAAACTTCTTCACTTGAGCATGATAACTAGCACAAAAAAAGAATATTTGTAATAAATAAATAAATAAATAAATAAACAAAAACTTCATTCATCATCCAAAAGAAACAAAAAAAAAGGAGAATAATATATATTTAACACTAGGAATTAGGGCCGTGTAAAATACCACCCAATCTGTTAAAATCGCACCGATTCGCATCAATCCACACCGTTGTAATCGCTTACAGCGGTTTAAACTTTAAAATTTATAATTCGCCAACCGAACCGCTCTGCTCCGCTAAAGTTAATACATATATATTTTTTAACTTTTAATGAAATATCAATGCAAAAATGAATGTGAAAAAGATTTAAAATATAAAATTTATTACAAATTAGTGGTTATATGTGAAACATATTATGTAACATTACTTTGTGTTATATATCTAAAAAATATTATACAAATTAGTGTTATATATTATACAAATGTATGATAATTAGTTAGAATATTCTTCAATCCGCCAATCTACCAAGAACCGTCCAAACTGCAATTTGTCAATCCACCAATCCGCTAACCTGTCATTCAATTTGTAATTTTATTCTCAAACCGCCCGAACAGCACTGCGCACATCCCTACTAGGAATTTAGCCTTCATTACCATAAATACAACAATGATTCATCCCACTAAAACATCACCACTAATAGCACTAATGCATTAAAAAAGTAAAAAAAAAAATACAACTCCAAGACCAAAACATCACATCATTAATGGCGGGATCCACTGCCACCTAATTAGTGGGAGTACTAATTAGTGCTCCCAAGTATTTTTCCCATAAATATTAGGGTAAATTACAAATACACCTCTTGAAGTTTGATTAAAATACAAATCACCTCTCTATAATTAATAAAGCATCAAATCAATTAATAATTTTTAAT
The DNA here is from genome assembly GCF_055761805.1 of Camellia sinensis. Classification (NCBI taxonomy): domain Eukaryota; kingdom Viridiplantae; phylum Streptophyta; class Magnoliopsida; order Ericales; family Theaceae; genus Camellia; species Camellia sinensis. The sequence continues at coordinate 70,188,252 of NC_138973.1, read as the reverse complement.
AATGTTAGAAATATGTTTCAATTAATAATTTAAGTAATTTTATTATTTTATAAGAGAGCAATTATGAATTTTATTTTTTTAGTTAACTCTGTTAAATAAATTTTTTTTACGAGAAAGTGTTTATAATTTTTCAAATTATAAAAAACAATTTATATTTTAAATAAATTTAAAAAAATATATTTATAATTTACCTTAAACAATACCATAGAAATTGACCAGCCAATTACAGGAGAGAGAGAAAAAAAAAACAAAAAAAAAAAACTCTACATTGAAAGAGAGATGAAGAGACTTTAATTGCATACCATTGTCATACAAACTTGTGATGAATCCTCAGCTCTAAAACTCTTCTTGCAATTAATTCCCTATACTTGCAGCTTTTACAGCTGCTCTGTCTGCAGCTGTGAGTGTAGCTGCTCTGTCTATGCTTTCTTGACTTCCATCAAATATAGCAGCTGCAGCAGCAGTGAATAGGGCTGGTGCAACAGCAGTATCCTTATCAAGAGAGAGAGAGAGAGAGAGAGAGGGAGTTGGGACCACTTGTGAAGATATTGTAGCTAGATGATGTAGGTACAGCAGAGACTGAACCTGGGACTACTTGTGAAGATGTGTACTCTTCTCTTCCTCCAAGGCTATCACTTCGGTCGGTATTTGATCAGAAGAAAATTTTTGATCTTTCGCAATAGGGTCATGCTCTGGAGCTCATAAAAAATAAATAAATAAATAAATAAACAAACAAATAAATAGTGAAATAAAAGATAAAAGATAAAAGAAAAAGAAAGAAAAAGACAAATTAAAGATACATTAGAAGTCTTTGTTTAGTGGTCCAAATCATTTTTGTTTGCAATAACTTTCTTTGGGTTCTTGTATACTGTGTAAAACACTATTTTGAATAATTCAAAAAATAAACCCCAAGACATTCGAAATCAATTATCAAAAAAAAAAAAAAAAAAAAAGTGAATTCTTATCAGTATAGCTTCATGGGAATGTAAAAAATAAGAAGAGCTTTTAGTTTTGTAAACAAACTTATAAAACAAGAACAAAAAATTATAATGAATACGAGAACATACAATATCTATATATATAAGGAAATTAAATTTTTTTTGTGAGAAGCTTTGTAGAAGCTCCAAATCCTCATTTTAATTTTCTTGATTTTCTTAATTTTAAATAATTATTTTTATTTAATAATCTCACATGGGAAAAGAAGCCTTTTAGGAGTTCCAAATCTTCATTCTAATTTTCTTGATTTTCTTAATTTTAAATAATTACGTTTATTTGATGATCCCACATTGACAAAATAAGCCATATGAGAGTTGTTTTACTCATATAAAAAGAATCTTATACTCTCATCCCATTTAGTGAGGAGTTTTGTAAGAGTTTCAATATCTCATACTAATTTTTTTTTTGATTTTCTTAATTTTAAACAATTAAAAAAATCTCCATTAACTAGCTTTTATTTGATAATCCCACATTGGGAAAAAAAAAAAAAAAAAAAAAGGAAAAATGTGTAAGAACCTGAATTTTTAGACAACTAATTAGTTTATTCATAATAATATTAAGTCAATCAATAGTGATTATTAAACTATTAAGTTATAATGTTAATAGCACCATAATTAATTCTAATATTAAATTCTTTTAAATAAAATTATTTATCTTACTGTGATTAAATTTCTGTATCAAAATACAGTTGTGAAAACTAAATGGGTCAAATTAATAGTAAATAAGCTAGTTAGAGTTTAGTAGGAAGAAAACCATCCAGTTAAAATAAATAAATAAATAATAAATAATAAATAAATAAAAAGAGGTTATATATATACTAATATTGTATTGGTATCAATTTCAATTCTATTCAAAAAAAAAAAAAGTTCAAATTGCAAGAAAAGTGGTTGACTGCCACTTCTTTTCCTCTGCTGCTCTAACGCATGCAAGGCATGCTTGTTTCCCAAGTTCACACCCTGCATCCCTAAGTAAACAAGCATGGCATAGGATGGAATTCCTAGCCAATAGAATTTTTTTTGGCTAAAGAAAGGAAATAATAAAATAAAACAAAAAGGTTGCTCCCATATTCCCTACATAAAGGACCTCACCATCAGCCATATACACACACACACGGCTGTGAGAGAAAGAAAGAGTGGAGAGGAAAAGGAGAGTAGAAAAGAGAAGAGAAAGAAAGGAAAAAAAGAAAAGAAAAGAAAAGAAAAAGAGAGGGTACTTGGTGAATACCAATTTCAACTTAGTTTGAGAAATGTTTGCAAAAGCTCTTGAGGTAAGAATACATCACCTCTATCCTCCCCTAGATACTTCTAACTGAATTTATATAATTTATATATGCAAGACTAAGCATGGTTAAGTCATATATAGCAAAATAGTACCATGCATGTTTAAGACTTTGATTAGGATGAGGGTTTCTTTATGTTATAATTTCATATTCCTTCTTGCAAACATAGATATATGGCTTAGCCATTGTTTTTATCTGTTTAATATTCTCCATTGTTGAAATAATCTTGCAAGAGAGTAAAATGAGATGAGAATGGCTTCTCTTTACCTGAAACTTAGATTCTTCCTCACTGTTTCAGACTTTATCGGGTGAAAAGAGGGCTCTAATAAATTGAAAATAATTGATGTTAAAAATCCGGTATACTGGAAATATATATAGATGTTATACACTTTTTGAAATTTTTATAAAATCATTGGACACCATTTTCTTACCGAAACAAATATTTTCCCTAAGCGTCACTTACAACACAGTAGAAGCAGTGGCTTCAAACAGGTCCCATTTTCTCTACAAATAGTATTTTTCTTCACAACCACTTGGAAACGTTAGATTTTTAAGTTACCTTTCAAACGCCGCTATTTTCATAATTTTTTATTAAGTATTGAGAGAGAAACGCCAATTTTTCCAAAATGTGACAGAATCTGTCCAGTTTTCTTATAAAAATTATTTGACCATCTTCGACTGGTTTTCAGCCTTCACACTCTCTGAAAATATGTTCTAAACTCAAAAATTTAGCAAACCGTTCTAACCATGCCTCTTTTTGACACCGTTTGAGGACCCTTTTTAATTTTCAAACACAAAACACCTGTGCCGACGTTTTCATGGCCGGAATATATTTTTACTTCATTGCTGTTTGGAGGCAGCAGCAATGCTGACTTTACCAGGTCACCGTTTATTCCCCAGAATAAATTTTCCAGTGATTCAAATCGAAAAATTCAGATTTTTAAGTTAACTTTCAAACCCACTGGTTTCATAATTTTTTATTAAGTATTGAGAGAGAAACGCCAATTTTTCCAATATGTGACTGAATCTATCCAGTTTTCTTATAAAAATTATTTGACCATCTTTGACTGGTTTTCATGTAAGGATATCCATAAAGTGGCCCATATACCACATGTTTGTTTTATTTATTTATTTATATTATATATATTTATTATATATATTTAATTGGTTTAATGACTAATTAATTGGTTTAATGGCTAATTAATTAGTTTAATGGTTAATGGGTAACTGATGTCTGTTTAATATCCCATATGGTGGTTTCATGGGACTTTATAACTTCCCCGATGGTGGGAAATTATAAAGAGTTACACTTGGATATGGGTCCAAGCCTATCTATATATATGCCTGTGATAGCCATCAAACACAGACGTTGTTTTGTGCATAGAATAGGCTTGAAACTCTATCCCTTTCACTTTTCTCATATGGTTCTGTAAAAGTGTTCTATGAGTGGGCTTCTTTATACATTCAAGACTTGATCATTCAAGGATAAAGATTCAAAGGCTTGAACATCATGGCAGGAGGTATTCTTCTTTCTGAATTAAAATTAATTTAATTCTCACAATTGGTATCAAAGCCAACCTTCTGTTATGTTGTTTAGTTTTATTTCAAATTCTTACATCAAACTATTATCAATTTCGTGAATCAAATCAAGCCTATTCTATGCATGTGGTATTTGTATATAAAATTTAACAATTTAGAATCATTGTAGAATCAGAATGAGTAATTTATATTGTATAACTTTTGAATATCACTATTAAAGAAAAAGGAAGCACCGTTGCAATAGTAGAGTCCATCGTGATTTGTGCTAGTGGTATTTACATTTATTTAGAATTTTCTCCTTTTCTGAATCTATTTTATTTAGGAGACTTGTTGTGTGTTATTAACTATTATTTTTGACACACACATTAAAGAACAAAATATTTAATCTGGTTCTATATCAAATCTAGAAATCCTCATACTTTTATTTGAATTTATTTGTAAAATTTTCATAAAGAAATTTTAACATGCTGTTAACGATGTTTTGTTTATTATCGTTGCATATTTAAATAGTAAGCAAATTCAATTGAATCTCATACAGTGAATTATAACATGTTCTTTTAGTTTTTATAGTTTTTGAGATTCATTGGCATGTTATCTAAAATAATGTAATATTATATTACATGCATTAAGGTAATTATTTATGCATTGAAAATTCATGTGAAATAAGAGTATGAATACACTGTGTGTTGGGCTTATGGAATTTATTTTGGTCCAATTTTTAAGTAAATTCTAGTATAAGATTGAACTACATGTGTTTGGTCTTGGGATTTTTCATGCGATATTACTCTGATTGTATCTATTATACATTATGTGCATTGAAAGATTATGTATTTGTTGTGACTATAAGGATTTGCTCACATTAATAAATTATGCCATATTTAAAAATTTTACTCTGTTTTAAGAGTAGTCACAGCATCTTAAGACATAAAGATGTGATCCTCAGTATTTTGATCACATAAAGTTACAAGTTAATTTGGCATTTTTACATTGCAATTATGTTTTATAAATAATTTCTTGGTCCCACAGGAAAGTAATTATTTATGAAATTTAATTGGAATAAGATAATGGATTGGGTATTAAAGGGATTGAACACTCTAAACCCACAGATATGAGTTTTCTTTTCCTTACAAATTTCGGAACCCATTAGTCTTATTATAAAGTAATAGCAAATCTAATACAGTTTAGTGACCTCTACCCACAGGAAGGTTTAGATTTGTTACTGAATTTGACATTGGTTGATTCAGACTATAGCTACTGTTTCAAAGCATTAATAATGTTCTTGGTAATTGGAGCAATTTCTACCTCTATACCATCTAATGAGTCTTCTCGTATTCCATTCTTGAACGGTGATAATTTTTCGAACTGGATGGACAAAATCCTTCTAACATTAGGGCGCATGGACCTCGATCTGGCACTCCATGTGGATGAACCTCTTGAACCCACGAACGAGAGTTCCGCTGCAGAAAAGAGTGCTTATGATAAGTGGGAGCGATCCAATCGCTTAAGCCTAATGCTCATAAAGTCACATATTAGCCAGAGCATTAGTGGCTCAATCCCACCATCTGATAAGGTCAAGAACTACATTAGGGCTATTGAAGAGCAATTTGTTAGTTCTGACAAAGCATTGGCAAGTACCCTAATGAGCAAACTATCAGGAATGAAGCATAACAATTCTAGGAGTGTGCGTGAGCACATTATGGAAATGAGGGACATTGCAACTCGTCTTAAGTCCTTAGAGATTGAGATTTCTGAGGCATTCCTTGTCAATTTCATACTCAATTCTCTTCTTGTGGAATATGGAGCATTCCAAATTTCTTACAACACATAGAAGGAAAAATGGTCTATCAATGAACTTTTGACCATGTGTGTTCAAGAGGAGGAGAGATTGAAGCATGGAAAAGTGGAAAGTGCTCATTTAGCAACACATAAAGGAGGGCAATGGAAAAAGGGCAAAGGTGATCAGAAATGGAAGAAGTTTGGTAAAGTGTCGTTTAAAAATCATGGCAATAAGGGTGCATGCTTCTTCTGCAAGAAAAAGGGTCACATGAAGAAAGACTGCCCCAAGTATAAGAAATGGCTTGAGAAGAAAGGTAATCTCATATCTCTTGTGTGTTATGAATCTAATTTTGTTAATACTCATCAATATGATTAGTGGATTGATTCGGGTTCTACAATTCACATTGCTAATACCATGCAAGGCTTCCTCAGCCTAAGGAAACTGACGGGAAGTGAACAAGGCATCTATTTGGACAATGGGATGCGTTCGCACGTCGAAGTTGTTGGAACTTTCAAACTTGTTTTAAAAATGGCTTTGTTTTGGATCTTGAAAACGCATTTTACATTCCATCTTTTTCAAAAACTTAATTTTTGTTTCTAGACTAGTACCATTTGGATTTGAATTTCAGTTTGTTGGTGCAAATTGTAGTTTGTTTAAAGACTCTATTTCTGTAGGATTTGGTACTTTAATTAATGGTTTGTACAAATTAAATCTGGATCCTATTTTTGAACAAAATCTTTTAACCTTGCATGGTGATATTGGCATTAATTGTAATATTGTTGATAAGTCCTCCTCTAGTCTTTGGCATAGAAGATTGGGACATATCTCCATTGAGAGAATAAAAAGGTTGGTTAATGATGAAGTCCTTCCGACTCTTGATTTTACCAACTTTGCTATTTGTGTGTACAGCATAAAGGGAAAGTAGACCAACAAGACCAGTAAAGGTGCCAAAAGGAGTGAGGAAATTCTTACAATCATACACACTGATATTTGTGGACCATTTACTCCACCTTGTCTGAATGGTCAGAGATATTTTATCTCATTTATTGATGATTTCACACGATACATGTATCTCTACCTCTTGTTTCATAAGGCCGAGGCACTTGATGCCTTTAAAGTTTATAAAGCAGAGGTAGAGACACAAACAAAAAAGAAAATTAAAATTGTGAGGTCAGACAGGGGTGGAGAATATTATGGGAGGTACACAGAATTAGGACAATTACTAGGTCTATTTGCTAAGTTCCTTAAGGAAGAAGGCATTATTGCACAATATTCAAATGCCTGGCATACCACAATAAAATGGTGTTGCTGAAAGAAGGAACCAAACACTTATGGACATGGTAAGAAGCATGCTTAGTTATTCTAATGTGTCTATAAATTTATGGAGTGAAGCTTTGAAAACCACTGTGTATATCTTAAATAGGGTTCCATCCAAGGTTGTTCCCAAAACACCGTTTGAATTATGGAAAGGATGCAAGCCAAGTTTAAGACACTTACACGTTTGGGGTTGTCCAGTTGAAGTGAGGGTGTATAACCCACATTTAAAGAAATTGGACCCCAGAACAGTTAGTGGTTTTTTCATAGGCTATGCGGAAAACTCCAAGGGTTACAGATTTTATTGTCCTTCAAATTCACTTAGAATTGTTGAAGCTAGAAATGCTAAGTTTATTGAGGAAGTTGACCCTAGTGGGAGTTACCCTCGAAAGATAGAGTGGAAGGAATCACAGGATCCTGATACAACACTCATGAATATAGGTGGATTGGCTATCTTTCAAGATAATCAACCCGATAGTCTTGAAAATCAACAAATTCAAGAACTTCCACCACAAGAGGAACAAGTCAACATAGAGCCTGTAGCTCAAGTCCCAATTGAGACTGCAGAATTAAGGAGATCCTCACGAGCTAAAAAGTCAGCAATTTCTGGTGATTATTTTGTGTACTCAATGGAGGCTGATTTTGACATCAGACCTAAAGATGATCCTATTTCATTTTCCAATGCCATGAATAGGGATGATTCTAAATTATGGTATGATGCTATGAAGGAAGAGTTGGAATCTATGGCTAAGAATCAAGTTTGGGAAATTGTCAAGTTGCCTAAAGGAGTTAAAGCGGTTAGGTATAAATGGGTCTATAAGACCAAGAAAGACTCCAATGACAATGTCGAACGATATAAAGCCAGACTCGTAGCTAAAGGTTTTACTCAAAGAGAAGGCATCGATCATCATAATACCTTTTCTCCGGTTTCAAAAAAGGATTCATTTAGAATTATCATGGCATTAGTGGCTCATTTTGATTTAGAGCTACATCAAATGGATGTGAAAACAACATTTTTGAATGGGGATCTTGAGGAAGAAATATACATGAAGCAACCTGAAAGTTTTTGTTCTGATAAAGATAGTCACTTAGTTTCCAAGCTCAAGAAATCCATATATGGACTAAAACAAGCTTCCCGACAGTAGTATTTAAAGTTCCACAATGTTATTACTTCATATGGTTTTACGGAGAATGTTGTGGACAACTGTATATACCTTAAGGTTAGTGGGAGCAAATACATTTTTCTAGTTCTATATGTGGATGACATTTTACTTGCATCTAATGATTTGGGATTGTTGCATGATACTAAACAATTTCTTTCTCAAAATTTTGAAATGAAGGATATGGGTAAAGCTTCTTATGTCATTGGCATAGAGATTCACAGAGATAGGTCCAAAAGGACATTAGGACTATCTCATAAAGCCTGCATTGAAAGAGTTTTGGAAAAATTCAAGATGAGTGATTGCACTCCTAATGCAGCACCCTTTTTAAAGGGTGACAAATTCAGTTTAAGTCAACGTCCGAAGAATGATTTGGAAAAGGAACAAATGGTTAGCATTCCTTATGCGTCTGCCGTAGGCAGTTTAATGCATGCTTTGGTTTGTATACGACCTGACATTGCATTTGTAGTTGGGATGCTTGAAAGATACCAAAGTAATCTAGGAATGGAACATTGGAAGGCTGCAAAGAAAATCATGAGGTACTTAAAGGGAACCAAGGACTACATGCTTACTTAAGCATGTTGACTGTCTTGAGGTGGTTGGATATTCAGACTCGAATTTTGCTGGTTGTCAAGATTCCGGAAAATCCACTTTAGGATATGTCTCTCTGCTAGCAGGCCCTGCTGTTTTAGAGACGATAATTGCAACGTCAACAATAGAAGCAGAGTTTATAGCATGCTTTGAAGCAACCTCATAGGCTGTTTGGTTAAGGAATTTTATCACAGGGCTTCGAATTGTGGATTCAATTTCTAAGCCATTAAAGGTTTACTGTGATAATTTGGCTGCGGTTTTCTTCTCTAACAACAACAAAAGTGGTAGCCGAAGCAAGCATATTGACATAAAGTATCTTGCTATTCGAGACCGGTTAAGAAGCAAGAAGTCAGTATTGAGCATATTAGTACCGATATGATGGTTGCAGATCCCATGACCAAAGGTCTTTCTGTAAAGGTGTTTTCAAAACACATTGAGGGCATGGGACTGATTGGTTAGCTCAATAATTTTTCTAGTTGTTGTTTTATTTTGTTTTGTCATGACATTTTGATTATTATTAGTGAAAAGCATCATTTTGTGCACCTAAAGTATTCATGATGCTATGCAGTCCATTGGGATTATTGATCCATAGGGATCATTGGACCCAGAATAACTTATTAGAAGTTATTCATAAAGAATGACACCACATTAAGTTGAGAGCGTGATACAATGTAATACATGGAAGGAAATACTTAATTGATAGAGTATAACCGCCATGATTCGTGTATTATGCCTCTAAGATTTGGGTATTTTTATTTAATGACCATCATCAGTTTGGTAGTTACCCGACAGTCAACAACGCGTGTTATATGTGCCAAGTGGGAGAATGTAAGAATATCCATAAAGTGGCCCATATACCACATGTTTTATTTATTTATTTATTTATTTATATTATATATATTTATTATATATAATTAATTGATTTTATGACTAATTAATTGGTTTAATGGCTAATTAATTAGTTTAATGGTTAATGGGTAACTGATGTCTGTTTAATATCCCATATGGTGGTTTCATGGGACTTTATAACTTCCTGATGGTGGGAAGTTATAAAGAGTTACACTTGGATATGGGTCCAAGCCTATATATAAATATGTCTGTGATAGCTATCAAACATAGACATTGTTTTGTGCATAGAATAGGCTTGAAACTCTATCCCTTTCACTTTTCTCATATGGTTCTATAAAAGTGTTCTGCGAGTGGGCTTCTTTATACATTCAAGATTTGATCATTCAAGGATAAAGATTCAAAGGCTTGAACATCATGGCAGGAGGTATTCTTCTTTCTGAATTAAAATTAATTTAATTATAACATATACCTCTCTATTCCATTGTTTTAATGCCATCTTTAAATCATGTAATTTCCTTTGCAAGATGTACCCAGCAATCCCTTGAAACTGTAATTCCTTCCAGGTTTTCTCCACAAAAGGTGCAAATTTTGAGTGCAAGAGCCAAGCATTTAAGAATTTGAAGGGTTTGGGACCCCAATCCCTCTTATCCTCCATAAGCACCATTGGGCAATGATCTGATACCATCTTGGGCAAGCCCCAAAGTTTGAATTTATATCTCTCAAACCACTCAGGATTGAGAAGAAATCTGTCAATTCTACCCCATTTATTTCTATCATAGGCATTACACCAAGTGAATTTTCTCCTTACCATTTGCATATCAGCCACCTCACATTTATCTATAAACTCATTAAACTCTTTCATGCCCCTATCCCTTATTGAGTTTCCTATTCTTTCCCCCTGATTTCTGATCTTATTGAAATCACCACCAAGACACCATGGCTTTGGGAAGATAGTCATCAAATTTAATAGGGTCTCCTATAACTTACCTCTCCTTATAGGATCATTAGGAGCATAAATTTTTAAAATAACACAATCAAAAGATTTAAGGATGGTATCTGAGAGCAAGATGAAACTTCTATTACTACAACAGTCTAAGAGTTGAAAGACATCAAGATCCCAGACGCACAACAAATCGCCAACCACATCCACTGTATCCATAACCATGAATTCCATCTTATCTCTTGGCCACAAACTTCTAACAACTGAGCTAGACATTCTTGACTTTTTCGTTTCTTAAATCAGGGCCATATCAATTTTTCTATCAAACAACAGTTTCTTAATCTTTCTATTCTTTTCAGGTCTTCCAACCCCTCTAATAGTCAAACTTAGTATTTTCATAACAACAATTTTGACTTTACATCCTCCCAACATTACTGGTTGCACAGCTGCATCAATCCTTCCCCCCTCATATCCTCTCCTTATCATTCTCCTCTAATTGTACAAATTTGTTGATTATTTATGCCTCCTGACCCTTGCAGTCGAGCCCCAAACTTTTCTCCAGAAGTAGTGTTGCTTGAGCCTCTTGTAGTTTACCTGTTTCACAAGTGGTTTGACTCATAACTACAATTAGCCTTGGCAGTGCTGTAGATCTTGCCACCAAGCTTTTCTGATACACTTTGCTTCTTCTTGCTCCTAGTCCTTTCTACCCAACCCACCTACTGCCAATGGATTTTTAGTTCTACCATTTCTAATCACTTTCCTCTTGCCTTTCTTAAACAGGGTGCTGATGGAACCACCACCAGAGGCACTAATGGTATTACTAACTTTTGATTTAGAGCCCATTTAGAGCCCACCCCTGTGAGTCCACCTCATGTACTAACCAAAGGGTGACTAACCCCATTACCATTAGATTTATACTGGATTAGCCCAATGGGTTGTGGCCTAGATTGATCTTGGACCAAATCTACCTCCAATCTGCCCATTAACTTTTTAAACCTCAACAACTTTTCCAAAATCATGATTGCACAGCTGTTGCCGCTGCTGTTGCTACATACTTTCCACTTCCATCATTGTTTCTCTCACGCCTGAAATTTAGTACATGAGGTCAAACCTTACCAATAGCCTGAAATTTAGGTCCACAGGGGTGGGCTCTAAATGGTCCACCTCATGTAGTAAATGGTCCATTTAGAGCCCACCCCTGTGAGTCCACCTCATGTAGTAAATGGTCCATTTAGAGCCCACGCCCCAAATTTTAATTACTCGAAAACATTACCAATAGCCTGAAATTTAGGTCCATTTTTTTTTCTTAATATCTATTACCCTTGAGTAATAGAAACACAATAGTACATGTTCTCTCTCATGATGAGTACAACAATAATAATAATACATGCCAAGCTCCCGCTACGGAGTTACAATTAAATAATTACAATCATCAAGGTACAAAGAGATTACACCCAAGATATACATGAACTTCCTAATCTTTCAACTAATTAACCTGAATTCCCTTCCTGTAAAAAAAAAAAATGAAACAATAAGGGGTGAGCATAATTGCCTAGTAGGAATCTCATAGTTCTAAAACAATAACTATCCTATAGATAGAAATGATCATGCATGCATGGTGATACCATATAGTAAAGTAATGTTTTGTAATTTTAAAATATCATACGCAGAGTACCTTTTTCTCAAAGTTTATTTGAAACACTGTAAAGAAAACCTTCAACCATCAAAACTATCCCTTTTTATCAGAAAAACATAAAATCCTTTTTGAAAACAAATATATTTAAGGAACAACATCATTTTAAATTCATTAACCCATTCCATAATATTCCTTATTTAATTTCCATCTTAACATTCCTCTTTTTATTCTCATTCTTCCCATTTTCTAGTTACATTTATTATAACGCCATAACCTCAAGTTCAAGTTCCCTTAACACTCCAAACATCCCACATACATGCTATTCCCATCAATCTATTCATATTTGTTGTAACTCCTCAATGTAAAAATCCAAATATCTCTCACAGTCAATAATTGTTATCCTACACCCAACTCCTGCTTATCTAACAACTACATTACATCCACACTTGCATTCTCAACTATAATTCAACATATCACAACTACATCATATCCACATGTGTGTTATCAATCATAATTCAACATATCACGAGGATAATATACCCTTTTTAATTCAATTTCTCAATTAATCGCAAAACAAAACTCTTAATTTTTCCTTATAAATGCAAACAATCCAGTGAGTTCTTTATCACTAACCGTTCATCCAATTACCATTTCATTATCCATTCTTTTCAAATAATTCCCATAAGCATTTCCATTCCATACCAATTTACGCATCAAATGGTAATTTCACAAGTTCATCACAAGTCACACATATCATCACCGACCTTAACACACGTCACAACACATTCCACCTTTCGTTGACTTGATACGGCGGGATGGCGGGCACCCAATTCATAACACATTCCACCTTTTGTCGGCTATTATACGGCAGGAAGTGAACTCCCAAAAATCATTTTCTCAAAAACATGTATTTTCCGAAAATCGTTTTTAACCTTTTAAAAACCATCCCCCACATTTGCCGGCTATTATACGGCAGGACGTGGGCACCCAAAACATTTTCGAAAACCATTCGTTTTTTCACTTTTGCCGACTACAATACGGCAAGACTGTGTGGACACCCAAAAACCATTTTTTCACTTTCGCTGGCTACAATACGGCAGGACTATGTGGACACCCAAAAACACTTTTCCCACATCCGTCCAGTGATAAGCCTAGATAGGGCAATTGGGCACCTTGAATTCAAACCACCCCCACATTTACCAGCTATTATACGGACGGTTGTGGGCACCGAAAAAACCATTTTTTAATTTTTAAAACCATCCCCCACATTTACCGGCTATGATACAGATGGTCGTGGGCACCAAAAAACCATTTTTCAACTCCCCGTGAGGGTACCAGCCACAACACAACCCAACACAACTCAACTCAACCCAACACAACTCAATTCCACACAACACAACTCAACCAACTCAACACCATTCACATAACACACAACAAGATTCAACACAACCATTTCAACGCAAAGTTCATATCATCCATACCGTTAGTAATTTCTTTTCCCCCAAGTTTGGTTCACATTATAACATAACTTAAAACATCAACATTATGAGTTCAATTGCAACTTTTACATACATTTCTCAAATTCTTTAAAGTTTCAATTAAACTTGTAAATGTGTAATTTAACACTTCAATTTCATGATTCTACTATTAATTGAAGCAAAACCATTAACCATCTTCATGAGCCAAACTAGGGTCTTTAAGAGAAGTTAAAGCTTTTCACAAAAACACATTTTATTACAACCCTTCTATTACTTTTACACCCAAACTCATGACCCAAGATAATAACCAAAGAATTAAACTCAACTCTCTTCAAGCCCTAACCCCTAATCTTGTGATTCATCACAATATGCATAAAAATGTGAACTTTTGTATTTGTATAAAGAAAATACCACAAATCTATCCATAAGTGACGGTACTGAAAGAGAACTAGAAACCCCTACCTCTTAAAGCCAAGAAATGGCGACCCAAACATCAATGGCGACGAAACCATGAACCATTCGAACCAAAAAGAAGCTCTTGACGAGATCTACACTTTCTCTCAAAGGACCATGGTGAAAAGATCAATCTAGGTGAGTAGATCTAGAGGTCTTAGTGCTAAAAGCTAGGGTTTAGAGAGAGATAGAGGAGAACTCATGGTTTAGAGAGAGGAAAGAGAAAAAAAAGTGAAATAAAATATGTTTGGAGCCTATTTATAGTAGCAAGGTAATAATAGAATAATAGCCCCAAAGTCACATGAAAGGAACAAGTCAAAACTCCCAAAAAGTAGGGCCCAAACTGGCCCCAAAATCTGAAGGAAAAAAAAAAAAACACGCAGGGGTTGACCCTTTGGGTAGAGGGGTCGACCCTTTATGTAAAAAAGGCAATCTGGTACAAGCAAGGGGGTCGACCCTTAGACAGGAGGGGGTCAACCCTATTTTCTAGCAACCAACACACAAATTCTGCAATATAAGAGGGTCGATCCTTCCTAGACTGGTGTCTACCCTGTTTTCCAGCAACACCTCCAGAAACTTCACCAACAGGTAAGGGTCGACCCTTAGAAAGGCTGGTGTCTACCCTATTTTCCAGCAACACTTCCAGAAACATGACAACATGCAAGAGTCGACCCTTAGGAAGGCTAGTGTTGACCCCAAGGCAAAATTTCTAAGTTTCCAAGGAACTTTTGACAAGAACAAACACGAACGAACAAACCCAAGAAGTTTAAATCGGATTGTACTCCTTCAAAACCAATAGACAACAACTCCAAAGACTCCCAAGATAAAAATAAGGATATTAAACACACTCTCCAAAGGATTAAAGGATGCGGGCGTTACAGATTTACCCATGCACTCTTCAGTCTCTTTCACCATTGATATCTGAAGCCAACTGTCACCTACCTCTACCGCACCTCCCTCCTTCAGCCTAGATGTTGTTGATTCACCTTTTGCCTTCTCATTTTTTCCTACCATATCATTATCCACCTCTACAACCTTGTCATCATCTTCTTCCTCCCTCTTACTCTCTTCAACTGACTATAACACCCCATTTAAATTGGAGCTAACATCCTCTTCTCTATCATCAGTATTGGTACCTTTGCAAGTGGTCAACACCTCCTTGATAATCTGTTCCACACAAACTCTTATTGGCTAGATTTGTCCTTCGCATTCTAGATTCAGACTGGTGTTTATCAAGTCCATAGCACTTGTGGCTATTTTTACCTTTCCACAGCGAAATGATGTTGGTTCACAAGTGTCGCGATCTAGGTGTTTCACCTCCCCCCATAGTTGCCCAATCTTTTTGAAGGTATCTGAGTTCCATAGATTCATAGGTACACCATAGCAGCTAATCCAAACATACCTCTCCTACTGATGTTGCATTCCAGATTTCCACTCTGTGATGTATTCACACCAGTCCTAGAACCAAACATTAAGCAAACTATTTGTACTTCTCAAAGCCTCCCTAGAATTGAATGATATGACTACATCACGCCCTCCTCCTTCTCTCACCCTTACATTCTTCACTCCTTTTGCTCTAAGTTCTTTTTCTACCTCTATAGTAAAGTAGTTTGGTTAGAGCCTCATAATCATGCTCTCATACAACTAGCCATTTCCTATCTCTTCTACTTTGATTGTGGTAGTTGTTGTACCTCTTGGTTGAACTCCTTTTGTCAATGTACCGGTCAAATATCATGGGCTAAGTGTTTTATTAAACCTATCAAGCTCAGTTGTCACAACAAAAAGGTGTATATTTATAGATAGGGTTGTAAATGTTAATGTTTCCTATTTTGATTTGAGTTTTCTTCTTCTACTACGTGCTCTACGACCTTCTTGGATATGTAAGCATTTCATCTTTATAAGCTAGTCCTTGTTTGTTTTTGATGAAGTTATATAAAAATGGTGAGGTTAACTATATATATATATATTTTTTAATTCAAAGGAGGTGAGTGTAATTCACGCAAGAAAAAAAAAAAATGATCGACCGTATTTTTGAAATAGACTATTCATTTTATTTATTTATTTATTGTGACAAATACAATAAATCAAATAGATTGCTATTATTAGATCAATCTAATTTTTTGTGGGTAATATTCACAAAGTGTTCAACAAAATGAATGGTTCGGATTATCAAAACGAAATATATGGTGAACCCCACAGTCCTGAACAACACTCTCTAATTCAGATTATGGTGAGTGCGATTTACCAAAAAAATGAATGACGATTGCATTTTTGAAATAGACAATTCATTTTATATATTTATTTATTGTGACAAGCGTAATAAATTAAATATACTATGATTATTGGATTAATCTAATTTATTATGTGAATAATATATACAAAGTATTTGACAAAATAAATAATTCAAATTATCAAAATATGATCCGTGATAAACTCCACAATCCTAAATAATGCCCTCCAATTCATATTATTAACTAATGGAAATGCAACTCCTTTTCAAAATATTTATCTAAAATACATGGCAACTAATTAATGAGACAAATGTTTACATGTTATTGTTAGTTATCTTCTATTGGGACTACTTATGAGGTAGTAGCTTGCAAGCATGAGAGGCCTCTGCTGTTAGCTAATTTTAGATATAAGACTTAGACCCAATCATCATTATGCTGATCAGTTATCTCAGTAAAACACATATTTTTGTTAGTTTAAAATTATGTAAATCATAAATTTTGGTGAATCAATGCAATTTTTGTTTTCACATAAGTAAAATTTTTGATGTTGTCTTCGTCGACACTATCCTAAAGTCGATGCTAGGAAGAGACTTTAGGTTTCAAATTTCTTAATGGAAGTTGATTTAAGGAGGCAAATATTTAGTACTTCATAAAATATGAGAAAATTAACTCCTATAAAAGTGTTAATCTAATAACTAATAATTAACTTTTGGTAATAAAAAAAATAGTGAGACAGACGTAGAAGAGGCAATTATAGTGTGGGATTTGCTTTGCAGTAGTGATGTATTTCTAGTGAGATAAGGAATCTTGCTTTATAGGTACAGAGACTGGCATTGTATTTGAAGCAAGATTTATGATATTAGTAGATTGATATTTTATGTTTCAAAAAATAAAAACTCTTAATTCGTCATAATAGTGGTGTTCGCAGTTTGGTTGCAGTTGGGAACCTCTAGTTCGTCATCCGTCTTCCGGATTGGCGGATTGAAAAAAATCAATCTGCATCCATCCACCAGATTCGCAGATGTGGATTGAGGGGATTAGCAAATTGGCGGATGGATGCAAATCGGTTTGGCTGTTTAAAGTTTTAAAAATTTTGAACATAATATAATAACTTGTCAGCATTTTGTTTTTTTAATAACAATCCAACTCAACATAACTAAAGATTATCAAGTAAATTTTCAAAATACTAATAATAAATATATATGAGAAAATGATGCATTATCAAAACTGTTTCATTACTTTTTTTTATTCAAAATTTATTTAATTTGATTTTTTTTTAAATGGCAAAATCAAGCCTTATATTTTCCACAGAAAAATACCAAATATCAATATTTGTCATTTGATAAAAGGATTTCCAAATTGAAAACAAATTGAAAACACAACAGAATATCTAAACTCTTTGTTAATTGAAAATTGCAAAATATCTAAACAAATTCAAAACATAAAGTCTTACTAATTACTAGGGGTGCTTATGGTTTGGCAGTTCGGTTTCGGCCAAAGGAACCTCAAATCTGTCATCCGTCCAAAACTAGGTGGATTGGAAAAAATAAATCCACAACCATCCATTCGTCATCACACATCCGTCCAAAATGCGGCGGATCGAATTGGTTCGGTCGGTTTGGGTGGATCAGAATATTTGCTAAACACCCCTAATCACGTGCTGTAATTGTTGGTGATTGGAGCAATTATGAAGAATTCAATTAATAATGTAACGCCCTCAAAATATAGGGTAAGCCAACCATTCAGAAAATCCATAATCATAGGAGAAATACTATATTTCCATTCATCAAAGTCTTCTTTACAAAAGATATTACATGCATTATATTTTCATAAACGTCAATCTTGAAACTATAGCATGTAACTCTAATTTCTATCCAACAAAAATAAATGCCCAAAGGGCTTACAGCTTTCCAAGTTAACACTTGGTTACAACGAAAGGAGAGTTCTAACTCTTTACACAATAAGCCCTTGGCTTGATATTTTACATTTAACACCAAACAAAAATATACAAAATGGAGTTTCCAACCCCTAAACCTTCCAGTACCTGAAAAATGGTGTCCCAAGTAGGGTGAGCCAAAGCCCAGTAGAGATATGCTAAATAGTATATGAGAATTAACTAAAACATTAGCATCTGATAAATGTTTAACACTTGTAAACTAATTTACACCATTTCCATCACCGATCAGCATTAACATCCATATTTCAACCCGCTTCCATTTATATTCCCAAATCAATTCATTTACATGGTTCTTTATTCAAACAATTCAAAATGAGACTACAACTCAAATAACAACGCTTCAATCATAAAAAGAATTCATACACTTCCATTCATTTGCCATTTTACGGAACTACATCTGAGGGAACCGACACCCAAATATATATAAGATTTCGGGACTTTCACCCTGGACACTCCGGCCAACTTAGTTATTAATGGAGTCCATCCCATTTCTTCTCCCAAACAATGGAGTACATCTCTTATCTCCTCTCAAACAAGATACATATACAAAGTATTCAAACACGTTGTCATAGACAATGACCAATTAAATCACATATTCAATGTTTAAATCCAACTGTCATATTCAATTACATAATCCAATTGATTAATTTCAATTCACCTAATCATTATGCAATTTCTACAACAATCATGGCTATCCTCCACCGATAGCCCAAAGCAGATATTTCTAAACAGATAAATAAATCTAACAATAGATAATTTATCAACTTTTCCAAAGGTGAGTAATTCATAAATCCAATCACATCACTTGTTCCTTCAATTCCAAAATTTCAAAACCAATCTCGTTATTTATACAAAATAACTTATTTAATCAAATTAGGGCAAATTTCCCCTTTTATCAAATATTATACCAAAGACCAAATTTCATCAATTCCTCTCAAGTCATAACATGTTCAAGTCCCCTCATGCCCATAAAAGGACTCAAATAGGAAACCCCTCTTTTATATATATAGTAACCAACCAAAAATTTACCAAAAAACCTTCCCAAGTCACACCATCTATACAAGATGACAACATTTATCGATCAAAATGAAGCCCTCGACAAGCTCTACACTTTATCTCAAAGGGGCAAGGTGAGGAGAGGCCTTCAACCAAGTATATCTAAGGATCTATGAGTGAAAAGTGACTTTTTGAGAGAGAGAGAGAGAGAGAGAGAGAGAGAGAGTGTGTGTGTTTCACGGTTTAGAGGGAGGAAAGAGAAGTAAAAGTAAAGGAAAGGGTTAAGTGAGGACCTATTTATAGTGCTAGGTCAAAAATAGAAATATGCCCCAAAGCAACCTAAAATATCTAGTCAAAATATCCCCAAAAAGTAGGCCCCAAGCGACAAAAAAAATCTAGATAAAGTTGCAAGTGTCGACCCTTGCAACAGAGGTGTCGACCCCAAAGAGGAAAAAAATTTAGGAACACTATGTTTGACTGCACTACAGGTGTCGACCCTAAGACAAGTGGGGGTCGACCCTATCTTCCAGCCACCAACACACAGACATAAGAGGGATGACCCTCTCCCAGTCTGGTGTCTACCCTATCTTCCAGCAACTAACACACAGACATGAGAAGGTCGACCCTTTCCCAGTCTGGTGTCTACCCTTTCTTCCAGTAACTAATATACAGACATGAGAGGGTCGACCCTCTCCCAGTCTGGTGTCTACCCTATCTTCCAGCAACTAACACACAGACATGAGAAGGTCGACCCTTTCCCAGTCTGGTGTCTACCCTTTCTTCTAGCAACTAATATACAGACATGAGAGGGTCGACCCTCTTCCAGTCTGGTGTCTACCCTATCTTCCAGCAACTAACACACAGACATGAGAGGGTCGACCCTCTTCCAGCCTGGTGTCTACCCTATCTTCCAGCAACACTTCCAAAACTTCATCAACAGGTAAGGGTCAACCCTAGGAAGGCTGGTGTCGACCCTAGAATGGAATTTCTAAGTCTCCAAGGAACTTTTGACAAGAATAAGTGTGAACAACCAAACCCAACAAGTTTAAATCAATTTGTACTCCTCCAAAACTAAAGTACAACAACACCAAAGGTTCCAAAAATAGAATAAAGGGTCCAAATACATTTACCAAAAGCTTTAAAAGGCACAAGCGCTACAAATAAATTTTTTCACTGTAAGTTTATGCTTTTCTATAAAAAAATGTATTGCATGCTTATGTAATCTAAGTGTACTTTTACAATATAAATTTCCAATATCTTCGGTCACGGTTCAATGGTTTAAAATCTATATTTATTAATTGTATAAAATGGATGACAGAGGCTATTGAGAAAATATGTATATTTATTCTCAATATAGCCAATAATAAATTTTCATTGTAAGTTTCTTCTTCTTCAAAAGAATGCATATGGTCATAATATTACTTTTGCATATATGTTTTTCAATTTCCATGATTTCATATTTCAAAACTTCTATAAGGTATGCTTTTAATTTTTAGATTTTATAGTAGTGCATTTTTTCCTAAATAATGTTGTACTTATTATATTTTTATATTTTATTTTATTTTATCGTGTGACTAAGTTTATTTGGTTGTAATTTTAAATTATAATTTATTTGATATTTTTATAGTTTATTTGGCTAAAAAATAAAGGCTTTTTAAACTACAATTCGTAATTATTATTTTTTTAAAAAAAGAAAAAACTTATTTGAAACCCTTGAATACATATGAACATAAGAGTCTCATATCTTTCGTCTTACTAATAACTTTTGGGGCATTATGAATATTTATACAATTAAAATGTTATATAGATTATCAAAAGCTATATTGCACCAAATACCACTTATTTTAAGTTAATAATTTAAAATTTTACTTACAATTTATAACCATTATATGGGTCATGCCGAACATTAAACAAAGTTTAAGAAATACAAGGTGCATTTAAGTTAGGGCCTAAGTTACATAAGTTTAATAATGATTGTGAACATGGTGCACTAACATGTGAATAACTTTCCTAAATAAATATTTGCCAAAATTTTGAATGAGAAAATTTTGCTTAAAAAATAGGTTGATGATTAGATTTAGAGCATATATGATTAAATTTAATTATTGATTTTGTAATGTTAAAAGTTTTAATGAAGCATAAAATTTTTAAATTACATAAATTTATGCATAAATATTAAATGTGAAAAATGCTAGGAGTATTTGAAAATATTAAATTTATTCATAAATATTAAATTTTCAAATGCTAAAAAAAACTATTTGATTAAGTATAGAATTTTTTTAATAAAAATAGTTTATTA
The DNA here is from genome assembly GCF_055761805.1 of Camellia sinensis. Classification (NCBI taxonomy): domain Eukaryota; kingdom Viridiplantae; phylum Streptophyta; class Magnoliopsida; order Ericales; family Theaceae; genus Camellia; species Camellia sinensis. The sequence goes on along the minus strand of NC_138973.1, from coordinate 70,166,757 downwards.
ATAAGGTTATTTCATACATATTTATAGTGTATCATGTCCATTTTTTTTTTTAAAGTTTGTGATTAACTCTTAAAAATTTATAAAATTCTTATTTGAAATGTGGATTATGCATAAATCTATTAACAAATGAGAAAAAAAATTTTCATCAAATTTACATTTAGTACATACATTGCATTTTATTTGAATCATGTTAACTATAAGCCAAGTAGTTATCCTGGTTCAACCTACCCATTGTATAAATATCAAAGTTTAGGTACTAGCCATTAAAATGGTTTAACGCATTTTCAATCAAATACACAATAAAAAAACTTAGACCTATGGGTTAGAGTTAAGTTGTTTTATATACATATTCAGTTTAATTTATTTGTTTAGTATATTAGTTCTAAATTTTTTTAATATAAAACAACTAAAAAATATTAAAAAATCAAAAATTAAAAATGATTTATAGGTGATCAAATTAAGAAAATGGCTTCAGCATTTGCAAAAAGTTCAATTGGTCTAACCTCTAAAAAAAGTTAGTAAATATAATTAACTAATATTTAATGAGATTTTTTTTGAGGCTATACCTAGAAGCCTGCAGGATCGAAGTCATTGAAGTCCTATTTGAGGAGTGGGTTGAAGATTGGAGTCACTGATGCTCTATTTTTTTTTCTATTTATTTATTTATTTACTCTTTAATTTTGATTGATTGAATTCTACAAAATAGATAAGGTAATTGATTTTACATAATATATATGAGATAATTGGTACATTGAAAAACTAAAATTATGAAGTTCACTAAGACGAAATATATTTATATTTTATTGTAAATATAATTATTATCTTAGAACTACTTAATGTTATATAAATTTTCTTTTATATTATAAACAAATTTTTTGTTATAATTTAATTTTAAAAATAATTTTTAATTATTTATTTTAACGTATTATGCTAGTATATTTAGATGGGAAAATGCTAGAATTCTCATAAATAACATTTGCCAAGCAACGTAGCACATCACAAAGAGCTTAAACCGAGCTAGAACACTAGTCAACACCACCAACTTTCGAAGCAATTAAGGTTGAAAGGAATGGGAGAACTTCCTCCACATTAAAAATAAGAAAAACACACTCAACTTGTCCCACCACGAGCTTCTGAAGCAATTAAGAGGGTGGACTAGAGTGGACTATCCTGTGCATTCGCACCCTAATAATGGGCCTCATGCTATCCCTATTCCTATACCTTATCAACCTAACCGTCTTCATGCATTTTCCTTGTTATATCACGCTACATTCCATACAAACCCTATCTTAATTTTGTTTTATCCAATTCTATACATGCATGTATACATATATACCTGTCAAAGTGCCTAAAAAATCAATTTCAAAATTATATTTATATTGTTTTTAGTATAAAAAAAAAAGAAGACAATATTGACTTAAATTTGTTTAGTAATTAAGTGATAAAAATACCTACTTTATTTTGCAAATTTGGAAAACACTGTTAGGAACCTGGCTTATAAGCAGCTTATTTGTTTATTTATTTCACATCAACTCTTTATTTTTTTACACATCTTTTATAATAAATAAAAAAATTAAAAAATAAATCATTCCCAAAAAAACCTAAAGTTAAAAGAGATGGGGAACCTCCTCCATATGAAAAATAAGAAAAATACACTCAATCAATGCCACAAACTTCTAAAGCAATATTAAGATCGAAAGGAATGGGTGAACATAATTTTTTTTGTTTTTTTTTTTTTTTTTTGAGGGAGGGGACCATGAAAAGGGCAAAGAAAGACAATCACATAAATTACTGAGGAGAATCATGCATATCTGCTATGACAGAAGAGAAAACATGTTCAAAGCAAGCCGAGCCAACTTGTGAGCCACCTGACTGCCTTCTCTATCTACTTAAAAAAAACAAGACAATCTCCAAAGAATCTTAGTCATAATTGCTCTAATAGCTGACTATCTCCATTAAGTCCTGTAAGTGTATCAATTTTTTCACTAAATTTAAATAAAAGCTTCTTTTGATATCAAGTGCTCCAATAGAGGGTTTTGTAGTTTCATTAAACGACCAGTTGACCAGGAAGACGATTGATCAGTTAACTGGCCAAGGTAATATTTTCACAAATTTTTGCCTTGAGGTGGCCATCCAATGGTGAAAATCCAATAGCAATGAACAATGATTTGATGAAAGACACATTGGTCCTCAGTTTGATAAAAGAAAAGTGAAATTCTGGATTTGATGAATCGTTGGAGGAGCAAAAGGAATTTTTTTTTTAATATCAAATTTAAATTTGATGATGACTTTGATGAACCATTGGAGATGGTATAACATCCTGTCTATTAAAAATAGAAAAAATAAAAAATACTAAGGATGCCAAAATTCCACTAACACTTCTTGTTTTGGAACCAAAAACTAGGGGGGACTCTTGTCTGGACACAAGAGGCGCTATCCAGACTAATGCGTTTCACCAAAGACCCCATTTTTGTAATTTGAAAAATTTTGTTTTTTAGAATTAGTCGATCCAATAATTATAATTTATTTATTTTAAGAAAATGATATACAACCCCACTTTGTAGATTTCCTTTATAGACCCAATGATGTGTAAGAGAGATGATTAATACTTAAAAAATATATAAGAGAGAAAGTTGCATTAAATATTATAAGTAGTTGCCACATCCATTGATTTGAAAATTAGGTTAAACTTTTGGGCCTGAATAATAACTCTCTTTATTATATCGCTTTTTTTTCATTAAAAAAAATGAATAGTTTATTTTCAAAATTGCACTTACTATTTTTTTTTTTTTTAGAGACAAACACAATAAAATGAAAGTGCTATGATTATCTGATCAAAATATTTTTTTTATGTGGATGATATACACAAAAGGCCATAAAAAATGAACGATTCATATCATTCAAATAGGGCCATGATGAATCCCACGGCACTGGCTGGATCAACACTTTAGATCTGGATTAGAGAGAATTATCTCCCTAAAACTATACATTCAAATTTATATTAAAAAAACCGACAATATTTATACAAAGTTAAATTTTAAACACAACATACCACGGATAAAACGCTAGATTTTTGTTATTTTTTATTTTTTGTTTATAGTGAAAGTTATAGCATATATATTAAACAACATAACCAAACATCAAGCAAGTATATATTCTTGTACAATAGCAACTAGCACAAGACATCAGCCAAGAGAACCCCTCTAAAAAATAAAAAATAAAAAAATAATAATGACGACTTTAAACATAATTCCATATAATAAAGTTTTCTCTTTTTTCCTTTTCCTCTTGAATATTATACAAATTCGTATAAGTTAATCCATAAAATGTATCGTAAATTTTCACAAAACTATGTAATTTAAGTCACAAAAATACATAAATAAATAACATGCTATATGCCTTGCACACTCAAGAATTTTCCATACAGTTCAAAATCTCAACTGTTTTCCTTTCCATCATTATATCACTGCCTGCCATCCATAATACCCCATCATTATACCACTGCCTGCTATCCATAATACCCACGATCATTGTTCAATGCACCATACCACTTGGGTGATATTCTGATACAAGTAGGCACCAACATTGTGAAGCTACTAACGGCAAAGAGATAGAGACAGAAACACACACACACACACACATAGAGGGACCATTGAACCAGAGGAGAGAAGGAAATGAGAAGAAGAAGGTGATAGTTCGAAGCAATAAAAGCAATGAAAGGGGTAGGGGAGTTAGATACCCAGTTTCAGCCCAAGCAAGTAGGTTTATTCCATGGCAATCGTCCACGACCGCCACCACATTAATCTTGAACTCCCTTCGTCTGATATCTCTGACAGCCACCCATGCTTCCTCTTACCTCTCTCACCAGCATGTGCCACTTCTCACTCCCCCCCTCCTCAATCACCGCTGTCGATCTAAAAAAATTCCAAGTCCTCGACCATGACAACAACAACATGGTCTACTAGGTCTGCCACAAGCAGACCTCTGCCGTCTACGCTGTCTACACCGCCATTGATGAACACGTTGCTGCAATTGAGATCTTTGTGAATAATACACAGATCATGAGTATGCAAATAGTTCAAACCTTTGAGAATCTATTTGGACCACTTCTTCAAAGAATTCATCGAGACATGTTTGTGTTTCTTTTAGTACTCCCTCAGATTACCAGAAGTACACACTTCGGTAACGAAATTCAATGTGTTACATCCTTCGTTTTTGCACAGACTGTATGGAGCCATGATGTTCTTACTCTTCAGAGTTCTCGCCCAATTGGATATGGTTCAGATCTCACCGAATCGGAGATAGTTCAGACCTCGTCGGAGACTTATGCGCCTCTATCCAATGGTTCTAGATCTTCATCAGCAATCAGTCATCGCTCTATATAGCGATTTCGACTTTGACCTGACCCATCTTGTATTCTGGACTCAGGTTTTATGATTTCTAAATGTTGTTCATGTCTTTTCCCCCTTATTCTTGCTTGAGTTTGACTATTAGGTTGTAGTGGTTGTGTTTGAAATAGGCTGGTTGGTTGGTTTTCAAACCTTGTGTTGCCTAGATTTGTGCTCTTCCGCTCAAACGGCGCTTCTTGCACTCCAGTGGGCTTTGTGAACTCTTAGTACTTTTGCAGGTCTACAAAACTACTGGGAGAGTGTGTTCTATGCTCAAGCGGCATTTCCTACACTCGAGCAGGTGGGCGCTTGAGCGGTCAATCTAGCGCTCGAGCGATGTTCGTCTGTCTGCAAAACTACTAGATGTGTGTATTATGTGCTCGAGCAAAACAAATTGTTGTGTCTGACGCTCAAGCGTCAACTCTTGCGCTTGAGCGGACTATGCGTATATCAGTTCGCAGCAGCCTCTGTTTTCATCATTTTTTCATCTCTTTCTTCCTCAAAAATCCTAGATCGGCACTCTCTCTCTCTCAAACTCACACTCTCTCTCTCTACATTTTAACCTAGATCCATTAGATTTTCTAGCCTAGTGTCTTTGAGAAAAAGTTAGAGCATTCCAAGAGCTTCGTTTTGATCCGATTAAAACTTGGTTTCGGCATTGTTGAAGGTTTCACTTTGCATTGTTCGTCTCCTAACTTTGAGGTAAGGACTTTCTACTCTCTTCTATGAGCTTTAACTTAGTTATTCGTTGATGTGTAAGAAACATTGGAACTTATGGTGATTTTGAACAAACCAAGGGTTTTGGTTTAAAATCAAAAGTGAATGTCATGGAAATGGTTATGGGAGTAATTATGAGCTTGTGTTGGGTTAAAATGGTGTATTTTGTTGTTTGGGATGAAATCAGAAAAAATGAGAGTTTTGCCCTAAAACAACTCAAATGATTATTTTGTATAAATAATGAAATTGGTATTATTAAAAGTGTGGAATTAGGAGGTTGTTTATATGAATGGTGTAGTCGGATATCTCTCACCTATGGAAGTTTGGATAATTTATCTGTTGTGAAGATTGTATATCTGTTTAGAAGTATCTGTCTTGGGCTATTGGTGGAGAATAGCTATGATTGTTGTAGAAATTGTATGAGGATTAGGCAAATTCAAACTAATCACCTAACCACTATCACTGAATATGATTATGAATTGTATACATTGTATATGTATGAGATTTGGGAGGAGAAAGGGAATGTACTTCATGTTTGGGAGAAGAAAGTAGATGGACTCTATTAAATTAAGTTGGCTTGTGTGTCCAGAGTGAAAGTCTTGAAAACTACACGTATACATGGGTGCCAATTCCCGTAGACAAAATTTCTATAAAATGGCAAGTAAATGTATTTGTATGATAATTATATTGGTTGGAGACCTATGAGGTGTATTCTCTGTTTGGTTGATTAAATGAAACGGGTATAGTTAATGAACTGAGATAAAATGGATTGAGAAGTAAGTTTGGCATAACTTGGTTTTGAAAAAGAAAGTTGTAAAAGGTTTTGTCATTGGGCATTGAACATGTATATCATACTTATATCTTTGTTAAGATTCATATATTGTGTTAGATTGTTTCTATTGGGCTTTGTCTCACCCTACTTGGGAAAACCCATTTTTAGGTGCTAGTGATATGCCTCCGCCAAGGACTTAGCTTGGGAGGACTGTGGAGTTGAAGCTCACTTTTGTTCATTTTGTATTTACTTTCTTTTCAAGCCTAGGGCTTTATGTGTATTGGGCTTTTGACTCATTTTGTTATAACCAAGCAAAGTCTTGAAAAGATGTAAGCCTTTAGGGCATATAAATACCTGTTTAGCTTTCATTCTTTATTACTGCTTGTAACACATGTTGTAGATTCAGGATAAACTATTTATGAATGTACATTGCATTCGTTATTAATTCCAATTAATGAAAGCTTCTTATTTCACCTATACCATTTTGTATTAGTTGTTTGGAGTTGTATTGTGTAATTAATTTGAAGGTGTTATACTCACTGCCGGAAATTAGACTTTTAGCGGCGTTTAAAAAACGTCGTTATAGGTACTAAAAACGTCGCTAATTCTTTTTGTGACATTTAATACCAAACGCCGACAACACGGCCGTCGCTATAGCTTTATGACGTTTGAAAAACGTCGCTGTATTAGTATAGACTGCGTTTTTAAAAATGCCGCCAAATGTCCCACCCTAAGATATTGTGACGTGACTATGGTTTTAGCAACGTTTTTAAAACGTCGTCATAGGTTTTTTAATTATAAAAATTCCAACTCTTACAGTGGCGTTTTAAAAACGCCGTCTTATCTTTTTTTTTTATTTTTTTTTTAAATTGTGTTAATTTTATGTGATTAAACTAAAAGAACACATGTAATAAAACTAAATAGCACTAATATGAAATAATATCTCCCATTCAAATAGCAAATACAACATTAATTCATTTTCCCATTCAATTTAATATCCAATCACCATTATCCACAAAATAACATATCAGAAATTGAATTCACAATTCTCAATGAAAAAATTACTACCTTATATACAAAGCCACAAAATAACATTACCCTCTTCTCTCTCTCTCACCACTCCCCCATTTAACACAAAAAATAAGAAGAAAGGGAACCAAAACGCCAAACCCCCCAGTCAGATTAGAGGGAAAAAAAAAGAGAAATAAAAATCCAAAGGATTTTAACACAAAATAAGAAGAAAGTGAACCAAAACACCCAACCCCCATCCATCATTCATCGTCATTTTGAATCAATCTTCATGCTGCTTCCCATGGCCTTCAATCCTCTTAGTCTCTGCCAATCGTGAAACATAATAATAATAAAAACAAAGCCAATAAAAGATGTGCAGTTAATAGATAACAAAAATAAATATGAGAAGTTCAAGCTACTGAATGTTATTTTAAATAGTCACATTAGGTTAAATTAACCTTGGATATTTCAAACTATTAGAAAGTACACAATCCCATATCATACTCAACGTAATGTTTCTCTGAAAAAAGAAAAATAAGCTACCAAAAATTACTAAGAATATTAATGCCAAAGCACCAGGAGAAAAGTAGCTGCGCACATGTCACACCATCAGTAACGAAGGCAACTAAAACACACATTTGGCATGTACATTCTTAATGAGAACCAGGTCAAAAATTGCCTCATCATGTTTGACAACCACAGGCCTCATTCATGTACATTCTTAATGAGCTTTAATACCATATTCAAGAAATTGACATAACAAATTACAAACACAGAGAGAGTATTTACTTTCTTACGAGCGAAATTGCAATGATCATAGGCAATGTTGACGATAGTTTTTCGTGTGATCCTTGGAAGAATAGTCCCATTGGTTGGTGGAGTCAAAATAAAATTTCCCTATGAAGGTTGATATATACATGAGTCTACAGTCGATATAAATTTGTTTAATTTTAAGAAATACTATTAAAACCAATGTAAGTTAAAAATTTCGTAAAACCTAAATAGAGGCAAATAGTTATATCCCAAATGAAACTTACAGGAGTAAATTATGAGAAGAGAAAGGGAGAAAGTCTTACCTCATTATAGTCAACAAACATGTTATTTGCACGCAAACATGCTTCAATCATTGCCGCCTGAATTTTGGGGTGGAGATTAGGCCCAACCGTGGAGCCTTAAGCATGATTAATGAAAATGTAGCTCGAGCTCATCCTTACCCTTGTGTTGCCAACAAGAAAGTCTTGTTAGAAACCCATGAAATTTGTGATCATCCAGCTCATAGACCAATCACAAGGAAATTTGCAGCACAGATTGCGAGCACACAACAACATTGTCTGGAGAAAACTAAGAAACCCGATTCATCGTCTATTCAAAGCTTCAGAGTGTGGGAAGATTGTCCAGTAATAGATGAGGAACATAAGGCAGCTACAGACCATCCAGTTCCAATGTCCTTGGAACAAACACAAGCAGCCCCGGATGAAAAAGAACAGATGGAAGTTGAAATGGAAGATATATTTGAAGAGCCCGTTATGGATATTGACAGCTGCGACGCCAAGAATCCACTAGCAGTAGTCGACTATGTCCACGACGTCTGTGCCAACTATAGAAAAATGAAGAGTTACAACGGTGTTTCACCGAGCTACATGTCACAACAATCTGACATCAATGAGAAGATGAGGGCAATACTAATTATAGCGATCCCGGTTGTTCCTTTACTGTTCAGTTGTATTCTGGACTCGGTTCCGTGGAGTTGATAGTTGTATCTATCTTGTTGTTGCCCTTTAAATCCTTTTGTTTGAGTTTTAGGATGTGTTGGGCTTGGTTGTTACAGGTTGGTAGAGCTTTGGCTCCCATTGTTGTTGCTCAGTTTTTGAGTGGTCCGCTCGAGCGGGTCATATTGCGCTCGAGCGGGGTTTACACCCTTCCAGCATTTCGTGTCCCTGTAAAACTTCTGCAGGTGTGTTTTCTACGCTCGAGCAGGTTTCTTGCGCTCGAGCGGGCTTGTTGTCGCTCGAGCGGGTAGTACCTCGTTGGTGAAAGTTTTGGGAGATAAAAATCTATGCTCGAGCGGACTGATTTTTGCGCTCGAGCGGATGTACTTTATTCTTGTGTCTTGGCGCTCGAGCAAGCCTTCTTGCGCTCTAGCGGGCCTAGTTTTTGTTCTTGACGCTCGAGCATTGTGTTTTCCGCTCGAGCGAAAATGTCGTATAACAGAAGGCAGTTGGGCATTTTTGAATCACTTTTTCACATCCATTTCGCTCTCTTACTTTTCCAACACCCCATTGTTGAGCCTCTCTCTCTAGAACTTTGCCTTCTCTCTAGGTATTGATCTAGTAAGAGTTGTTTCCTCACCTTGGGCCTTTACAAAAAAGTTGTTGATCGTCGAGGGCTACATTTTGATCTGAGAAACTTGTGATTTGGAGCAACTTCGTTTTCATCATCTCCTTCGTTGGGTGTCATCTTTTGAGGTAGGGATTCCTACTCACTCTTATGGTCTTTGACATAGATTTTTGGTTATTTTGATAAAGTGTTGAAGTTGGGTAAATTTTGGAACTTAGGGTTTCAAAATGTTAAAGGAGGGTTTTGTTATTTTGATTCTAAAATGTATATTTCGGGTTTCAAAATGATGATATTGTTGTTGGTTGTTGATATATAGACCATTGGGTCAATATTGGGGAATGGGGTAGAAAACCCTAATTTGTTGTATAAATTAATTGGTATAATTAATTTGGGAAGATTGTGGTTATTTGGAATTGAATTGGAAATAATGAAATTGGCTCATTATATGGTAGAATGGTGGAGTTAGATTTATTAATCGCTCACTTTTGAAAACATTGATATTTAATCTGTTGGAGCTTTTATTATCTATTTAGAAATAATTGCTTGGGCTACCGGTGGAGGGTAGTTTTGATTGTTGTAGACAATGCATGATGATTAGGCAAACGAAAACTAATCAATTGGTTATGTCATAGAGTATGACGGTTGATAGAATACATTAACGTTATGTATTGATTGATTGTGTATATGACCTATGTGTATATACGTTGTATGTGTGTGGGAGGAGATATGAGATGTACTCCATGGTTTTGGAGAAGATAGGGGATGGACCTCTAAACCGGATGTTGTTTGGGAGGAGATAGGGGATGGACTCCACTGATACAGCTCATATGCTTGTCAGATAATGTGATGATACAGCTCATATGCTTATATATGGAAGTGTTGATATAGCTCATAGGCTTATCTGTTGAAGTATGGATACAGCTTGTATGCTTATCTATTGAGATGTTGATATAGCTAGTAGGCTTATCTATTGTGAAATGAGAAACGTTTAATATGGGTCACTGTCTCATGAAAATTGTTGGCCAGGTTCTGAGCCGTTGTTGTAAATGGGAAATTGGATAGGAATGGAAAATGAAATGAAACATGAACATAGTGGTCATGCAATGGAAATGGGTTATGAATTAATGTATGGGAACTAAACATTTATCATTTTGCTAATGTCTTAGTTATTGCTCATACTGTGTTTAGCATATCTCTACTGGGCATTGGCTCACCCTATATGGGACACTATTTTCAGGTACAGGTAGCATGCCACCTCCAAGGACATAGCTTGGATGGATATGGGAGTTGAAGACTCTGTTTTTGATTATTTTGTTTGTATTACATGTATATCAAGCCAAGGGCTTATTTTGTATAGAGTTAGTACTCTTCTTTTGTGTAACCAAGTGTTGACTTGGAAAGCTGTAAGCCCATAGGGCATTTGCTTTTGTTGTTAACATGTAATACTGTTGTAAGAACTACTCTGATGAATAAAAATGGTGGGTTCTTCCTATATCAATGCATGTCTAAAGTGATGGGTTTTATGTATTATTTTGAGGGCGTTACACTAATTGACTGGCTTGTTGAGGTACACCACAAGTTTGAACTAAGAGACGAGACGCTATTTCTGACTGTTAATATTACAGATCGGTTTTTAGCTCAGCGAGGAGTGGCCCGAAAGAAGCTGCAGTTGGTTGGTTTGGTCGCAATGCTCTTAGCGTGCAAATATGAGGAAGTTTTAGTACCTGTTGTGGATGATTTGCTTTTCATTTCAGATAAGGCCTACACTAGGAAAAAAGTTCTTGAAATGGAGAGATTAATGCTTAATTCATTACAGTTCCACATGTCAGTTCCAACCCCATATGTTTTATGAGAAGATACCTTAAGGCTGCTCAATCCGACAGGAAGCTTGAGCTTTTATCTTTCTTCCTGATGGAGCTCTGCCTTGTGGAGTATGAGACACTCAAGTTCGCGCCATCTTTCTTGGCTGCTGCAGCAATCTACACTGCTCAATGTACACTCTACGGGTTTAGGCAATGGAGTAAAACCTACAAGTGGCACACTACCTACTCAGAAGATCAGCTCTTAGAATGCTCGAAACTGATAGTAAGCTTCCATTAGAAAGCAGCAACAGGGAGACTTACCGGGGTACACAGGAAGTATAGTACATCTAAGTTTGGTTATGCGCCAAAATGTGAGCTAGCCAATTTTCTAGAACAACAATAGAGGCAACGAAAGTACAGCTTGCTAACTGTGGATTTCATTTCCGCCGGGGAGGGGGGTGGTGGGGTTTGAAATAATTCAGCATTTTCAGCATTTTAGGAATTGATTTGATGAGTACTAAATTTTTAAGCTTGAGGCCATATGGTTGTGTTTTCTTACAACCAAGGTTGTTTGCCATGTTCAATTTGAACATATATTGAACTCTTTTTCTGTTCCATTCGATAATAATAATAATAATAATAATAATAATAATAATAATAATAATAAAAAGAGTAAAGAACCCCATTGTTGTACCATACTCAGGAGACATATTGGCAATAGTGGCCCTGTCAGCTTATGATATTTTACCCATGCCTTCTCCTACATGAAGGACATATTAGTGAGTTAGACTTGTTGTGGATGAAATCATGGCAGTTGAAAATTACTACGGCTTAAATTTTTATTACCAAAGAACTCAACAAATTTGCCAACAACATCATGCTTCCTTAGCATTTGGGTCATAGTTAAAACCAAATCAGTAGTTGTGACACCATTGTTTAATTTTCCAAACAACTTGAATCCAACCACACCAGGTAACACCATATTGGCTGTCATATGTGACTGAATAATTCTTATTTAAGCATGTAATATGTATATACAAGAAATAATACTAAAGTGATAGAGAATATGATAATTAAGTTCCATTATATGCAATACAGAATGCAGGAAAATACAACTTAAAGCTTCTGCATCCATAAGTTGCAATATTGACCATAATAAGCATATGTCATAGGGTGATGGGGTGATGCCTCACCAGGCACTTTAATAGCATATAAGCAAGAAAATGAGTGAGCTAACAAAACTGGCACAATCACCATAAACAAAGCAGTTATGATGAAAAAATGCTTTTCAGAAAACAAAACAAATACACCATTCAATCATAGGTCTGGGAAAAACCTTCCTGTAGTTTCATCACATCAAGTGCATTATTTACCTGACCAAGCATCACTGCCTCTGCTTCAATACATCCAACTCCCCAACCAGCAACTCCTAACCCATCTATCATAGTAGTGTGGGAATTAGTTCCAACCACACTATTGGGATAGAGCATGCCATCAGAGTTAAAAACAACCATTCCAAGATATTCAAGATTAACCTAAATGTTCATCATGACAATCTACTTAGTAACATCACATTATATACAAGAAAATTTAACAAATTAACAAACTCACTTCACTCTAAAAATTAACTAAGCTTGAAAGGAAAAACGTAAAAAGTAAGCCAACTGAAATTATCAAAGCTTGCTTCACTTTGTACAAGAATAAAAATTTAGAAGTTTTCTTCTTTTTTTTTTAAACAAAGCCTGAAGAGGAAAACTGAAAGTGTTTAAAGAAAATTGCATGAAAAACAAAAAACAAAAACAAAAACAAAAACAAAAAAAGAAGAAAAAAATAGATAAGCAATTCAATAAATTAAAACACTATAATTTGCCAACGCAGCTATGTTAACTCCCATACCTGATGAACAATACTAGAACCTGGAGGAAGAACAAGCATGTTGTTAAAAGCGCTCGACCCCCATTTCAGAAAAGCAAATCTCTCCTTGTTCCTTTGGAGTTCAAGCTCAATATAACTAATTCTTAGGGGACAATACAAATGCAGTTAATGAGAATGACACTCACCAAAGGATTGATCTTGTTAGAATCGCTGCCAAGCTTGTTCATGGCATCACGCATACAAGCAAGATCAACCACAACTGGAACACCAGTAAAATCCTGACACAAAACATAAGCTTTAGTTTAGAACCAGAATACATGTTTGATAACACTATGTGCCAATGTGGGATATCGTTGACCAATACCTGAAGGAGAACATGAGCAAGCTTGAAGGGAATTTCTACTTGCTTTGGAGAAGTGTATTCCCAATTGATTATCTTCTCAACATCATCCTTGGTGACTTGGAAGTTGTCACAATTACGAATTGCATTGGATTGTAAAAAAATTTATAAAGTGCAATTTTGGTGTCAATAAAACTTAAGTTTTAAAATATTGCTCTTTCTCATCATTTTCTCAATAGTTCTCTCATCTCTTTAATCATTCAACAAGTGATGAGAGATTTATTTTCTCTCAATTTCTTTTCTTCACTCAACAAAACCCCCAATCTAGCCGTTACTACATCATGTGCCAAAACTTCAAGTATTAATAATATATTTTCCATCAATCGCAACACCTGCGAAAATTAACATCTAAGCTATAGCGATCCCCATTAAAATAATAATAATAATAATAATAATAATAATAGCTACTCCAGGAAATGCACAAGCAAGATACCTAAGAATTGCATGACTGCAAAGCATATCAAATGCATAAGATAGTCAATACAAGCTTAAAAACAGAATGTATAATTTAGAACGTTAAAACAACAAAAAGATTGAAGAGCATCATCCCAAAAATTTGTAGATGCAGCAGTGACCAATAGTCTCTACAATTCATATATGAAAAAGAATACTAACACTAGGGGAATGTGCATAACAGTGCCTTTAATACCTAGAGTCCAAGTACTAAAAAAACTATGCAAAGAACACATGAACTAACCAGAAGCCATGGAGGGATAAGCAAACTAAACTTTGCATTTTGAACCAGATACATATCTTATGGCTTTGTAAGATATGAAACTCCCAGAATTTCATCATTCAATTACATGAATGACACAGAAAGAAGGGCCAACTATCTAGGAATGACATAAAATTTGCGAAAATGCAATACGCCCCACTAATTTTCCCAGTTATACAATGAATCCAATTTCTCAAAATAAAAAAAGAGCAAGTTATCATAGGATCTGAAATTCTGAATGAAAACAGAAAAACAAGACTCATAGTTCAGTGAAAGATTTGAGTGGGTTATGCAATTTTGATAATGGTCTAATCAAACAGCTTTCTCATAATGAATAAGTAGATCTAAATTGATATGATAATTCATTTTTGAAAACAGAACCAACCAATTTTTAACTTTAATTTCCCCCTCATGATTAGTTTACACCAATGAACATCTCCACCCACTCCCATTTCAATGACTATGCAAGAAAAATAACCTTGGCAAATACACCAAATCCTCGCCTATTTTTTTGTATATAATATTTAATTTTAATAGACCACACAAAAGGTACGCAACTATTGTGGGAGACACACACCTCAACATATAACAATACCTTTGTATAGCGAGAAAGAGATGGACCATCCTTTGCAAGGCCAGAAAAAAGAAATACGGAGGAGAAGAATGAGAAGATGAAGAAAGTGAAGAAGATAAAAATGCATTTCGCACAATTGTAGACGGTCCATTATTCAGTTACTTGAGACGACGAGAATAGTTTGGCTACTCAAGTAACAAAACTACTATCAGAAGACAACAATGACTTAAAAATAATAGTAATAATAATAAGAGAATGAATAATAAATCTTTACAACGGTGGTCCTATTTGCCTCATCCATCAATGATGCACCAGCAAGCATTTCTTTAATGTCAATTCCCTGAAATAAGAATCTATTGTAAATAATTGCAAAGTCCTGAAGTAGAAAAGATGACACATTGAATTTTGCATATAAGGACAACTTACCTGAAGCACTGCTGAAGTAGAAAAGTCTTTTAGCTGCTTCTTTCTTTTCAATTGTTAGCTTTTTAAGCCGAAAAACAAACTTTTTTTGTTGGCTTAAATAGCCAAAAAGTGGTTTTTTCAGTCGAAAAAACAGAGCCTTAATATGATGTTTACATGTTTAGGCAACGTATATGTGGAGTTCTCCATCTAGACAGCTTTTTACTGTCTAACTGCTGACCTTATTTGCATTGCATTGCTAAACCGAACACGGATACAAAAATTTGGGGAATGTTCATAAAACAAGGCCCTAGCCAGTAGTAGGTCATAAGGAAAGAGGGGGAAAAACGCTACAAAGCCAAAATAAATTCCCACCAGTCATTCTAATATGAGGACATTTCAACCCTCTCTCACTCCTCCCTCCGTTCTAAATAATGATTATTTTATGAGTTATTCTAATATAAAACATTCATTGTTTAAAGGCCTCTAGTTGCATTGTTTAAATCCAATTCCTCAAGTGCTTCAATTAAACGAGGCAATGGGATGAGTTGCACACTTGATGAGTATGTAGTATGCAACACCTGTACTTGTTCTATTTCTATTTGTAGAGTTGAGATGTCAAATACCTAACAGTATTTGAAAGAGTGGTAGATGATTTTTTGCATTTACTAGTAAAAGTCCAGACATTAAAGTAGGCAATTAATGCAAAATGAAAAATGAAAATGATAACAAAATACAGGATGAGTCAAAAAAAAGATTATTCAGAACAGGCCATTAACTCAGTAAGAAAATAAATTTAGTTTAATAATGCTAACTGCACAACTGAAATTAAACTAGTTATCAGAAATCTAATCTTCCCGCAACAAATTCCCACAGTTTGGCTACCAGCCAGATTTTCACCATACGAGTGTAAATGATCTCAAATCCAACAAATGTCATAATCACAAGCACATCTGGCATTTTCTCAAAACAAAAAACAACATACTAAGGAAGAATGACAAAGCAAACAATAGAAGAAATTGAACAGGTTTCCAAGCAAATAAATACCAAATTGAGAGAGACAGGAAGGAAGGGCTTGAGAGAGATAGAGAGAGAGAAAGAGAGAGAGAGAGAGAGAGAGAGAGAGACAAATCGATACCTCGTCAGAGCTTCGAAATCGAGAGAGAGAACTTCAAAATCAAAATCGCTCTGAGATGAAATCACTGAGACCGATCTGAATCTCAAAAATGAAGAGAGAGATCTAAAGAGAGAGAGAGGGACACCGCTCTGGAGCTTCGAAATTGAAATCGCTCGCTGATGGTGGTCGCTACCTCACCGGTGGCGGCGGTGGAGCTTCGAAATCGAAATCACTCTGAAAGATGACACCACTCTGGAGTAACATCGTGAGAATGATAAGGGTTTAGAGAGGGTTGAGAGAGGCGAGATTTGAAGGTGTGAGGATTCAAAATAAGGGTTTACAAAGGCTTTAATAATTATTCTCAGATTCAAAATAAGCTTCAAAATTAAGAAAGAATCACCCAAACATAGATTTCGAAATCAAAATAGAGAGAGAGAAGTTCGATTAGGGCTACAGCAAGAGATGAAGGAGAGCGAGAGAACGAACAAGAAGGTGAGAGACTCAGAGATTATTAGGGCTACAAAATGTATTATATTTGATATTCACCCGCTCACCCACTTAAGAGAGGGAGAGGGACAGGACATTCGAAGGCGTTTTCAAACGCCTTTGGTTAATAAAACGGTGCCGTTTTGATTTAAACAAAAAGTGACATTTCAAAAATGTCGTTAAATATTATATAATGTGGCATTTAATAAAACGCCGTTAAATAAATGTCGTCAAAACTCATATTTCTTGTAGTGACTCTACTTCGGCACTGTTGAGACGGTGTCGCTTAAGTTCTGAGATAGCCTAAAAACTACCTCTGTGATCATCAATGGCATCGAAATAAAGAAGAAAGAGAGAGGGCGGTGGCTGTAGCGGTAGCGGTGGCGGTGGAGATATCGAAATCGGATCTCCGTTAGGACAGTAGAAATGGGAGTGGAAATGAACGCAAAGAGAGAGAGAGAGAGAGAGAGAGAGAGAGAGAAGGTTTGTGAGCTGCTAGGTTTGGTTTGTGTATAGCATATACATATACATGGGGCATTTTGGTCATTTTATTATGAACTTGTCCTTATGGACAAAATGTTTGAGCGGCTGGACTTATGGCCAAATGAAATATAAGTTTGGACTTTTGGCCCGAGCATTCTTTTTTATATTGTCTTGAAGGACTAAATTGATTTGAATTTAATATTTTAGGGATTTAAATAACAAAATTAAAACTTTAGGGCTTAAACGAAAAGGTATTAAATTTTAGGGACTAATTGTAATTTATTCAACATGTATATATATCTATGATTTTTTAAGAAGAGATAGAAAAGATGGTTTGAGAGATGAAATATTTTATAAGAGTTCTTCATTTTTTATATTGATACTTTGAGCTAATGTTTGAAAACCCGGATCGGACCGGTCAGTCGAACCGGTCAAACTGATGACCGGACCTAATTGCGGTCTAGATAAACCTCTAAACCCGGACTATTTTCAAAACCGACTTAAAATTTGAAAATCGAAAGAATCGCCGATTCAACTGGAATAACTGGCGAACTGGTCGGATTTGAAGAATTGAAATTTCTTCAAAAAATATGTTGTGAGAGTTATTTTTATTAAAAATTAATGTATAAAAAACATAAAATAAATTTTTATTGCTTAATGAACTTCTACTTACTATTTCATTATAATTCATTTATTACTCAATAAGTTTTCACTTACTACTCTATTAAACTTTACATTTTTACTCAAATAAATTCTACTACTTGCTATTTAATGAGTTTTCACTTACTACTCCATTAGATTTTAGTTATTACTTAATCAAACTCTACTTACTACTTACTTAAACATGACTTAGGTTCCGTTTGGCAAGAAAAAGCCCAGGCTTTTTTGGCTAAAATAGCCACAAAAAACAAAATAGGCTATTTTAGCCACAAAAAACAAAACATCAAATCCAACCCATAATCATTACAATCCTCTCTCACAAAAAAAGTCAAAAAAGTCAAAAAGCCAAAAAGCCCTTCCCAAACCAGGCTAAAATAGCCCAGGCTAAAATAGCCAAAAAGCCAAAAAGCCAACCCACTTCCCAAACGGAGGCTTACTAATTAATAAGATATCACTTCAATAGACTTAATTTACTAATCAATGAAATTATACTTATTATTTCATTATGTAAGCAAATGAGTTGAGAGTTCTTCTATATTTTTCTAATTAACTATATTCTTATATAGCAATTAATGTTTTCAAGTGTGGTAGGTAAAAGAAAGAAATTACTGTACATATATTCATTTATTGCCATTAAAATATAGACAAATGAGAGTTCTTTTTAAGCTGCTTTATTCTATTTTATTTTCAATTTATACTTTACAATATTTTAGATATTAAAAAATATTATGAAGGAAAAATATTTCATTATGGATATTAAATTGATAAAAAAATTATGAATTTATAAGAGTTTCTAGAAGATTTTTTGAGATATTATAGGTATAAAAAAGTAACTATTTTAAATTAATGTTTAAAAAACTTACAATTTAAAAACATTTTGTTTATATTTTTATTTATTTTTAATCTTATATCAAAAATTAATTTTTCACAATAATGACTATTTTAAAAAATTAGTAAATTTTAACAAATTTTAATAAATTAATACTTAAATATCATATTTTATTTTTTATAAATCATAACAAGACAATATGAAGGGATAATAGTTAAATATCATTAGTTTTATATATTTAAAATTAATTTAAAATGCAAAAAATAGAATAATTTTTAAAAAATGAAAGTAATTTGTTTAGCCAATAGTATTTTAACTAGTAAGTTTATTCATAACAAATAGTAAGTGAGTGAATAGTAAATAAGTATGTTTGTAGTAAATGAAAGTTAGCATCTTTTTTTTTTTTTTTTATTTCAAAATTAACTAAAATTATTATCCTTTTTGAAAAATCACCTTACTTTTTCTACCTAAGTGTACTATCTACTCATCTAATGACTAGCATTTATCATATCTAAATCTAATAGTCCGTGTCTTTTTATGCTAGATTTTCATCATACATAAAAACTATTTTCATGTATGGTAGATTTTCCATCTGACGACCTATTGGATATAAAAACGGAAAAAACTCAAATATTTTGGGTAGAGTCTCTATAGACGACCATTATTGCTTATGTTGCCAACGTAGAGTACAGGTACTATTGCACTTAGATTTCTCAGAAAGAGTGAGATATTAATTGCATTTGATTCTCATTTAAGGGAAATGATGCTTTTCTTCGCATCACCATCAACCTATAATTATTTGCAATTGTATTAGAATGCCTGCTAATATATATAATAGAAGAAAGTTGAAAAGGACAATGTGAATGGATGTAAAGGACTCTTTTATTATTAGTATTATTTTTTATTTTATTATTATTATTATTTTTAAAAAGATGATAACCAGATTTGGTTTAACAGTGTCAAGAGTAATACTCTGTTCGGTAATGTTTACGTTTTCAGTTTATATTTACAAAATTTTTATAAATTGGTTTTTGTTTATTTTTTGTTTATTTTTAGAAAAACATAAACTACAAACGCGTTTGGTAATTGACAAAATGTTTAAAAAAATTTAAAAATATAAAAAAAAATGAAAAATAGCAAGTGGTGGCAAGTGGCGGCGGAAGATGGTGGTGGACAGTGGTGACGGTGGGTGGAGGGTAGCAGGTGGTAGTGGCGGGTGGCGGGTGGTGGTGGTGTGTGGGTGGGTGACGGTGGCGGGTGGTGGGTGGTGGTGGTGGTGGCGGCGGATGGCGGGTGGTGGCAGATGGCGGGTGGTGGTAGCGGGTGGTGGGTGGTAGCGAGTGGGTGGAGGTGGTGGTGGTGGCGGTAGCGGGTGGTGGTGGGTGGTGGCAGGTGGGTGGCGGATGACGGGTGCTGGTGGGTGGGTGGTGGTGGCGGGTGGTGATGGTGGGTAGGTGGGTGACGGTGGCGGGTGGTAGCGAGTGGGTGGTGGTGGTGGTGGTGGCAGGTGGATGATGGTTGGTGGTGGTGGTGGTGGTGGTGGGTGGGTGGGTGGGTGGGTGACGGTGGCGGATGGTAGCGAGTGGTGGGTGGTGGTGGCAAGTGGGTGGCGGGTGGGTGGTGGTGGGTGGTGGCTGGTGGTGGCGGGTAGGTGGCTGGTGGCGGATGGTAGTGGCAGGTGGCTGGTGAGTGATGGTGGGGGGCGGTGGATGGTAGTGACAGGTGGTGGGTGGCGGCGAGTGGGTGGCAGGGGGTGGGTGGTGGTGGCGAGTGGTTGGCAGGTGGGTGGTGGCTGGTGGCTGGTGGGTGGTGGTGGCGGGTGGTGGTGGCAGGTAGGTGGTGAGTGGTGGTGGCAGGTGGTAGTGGCGGAAGACGGTGGTGGAAAATGGTGGCAAGTGGTGGCTAGTGTTGGGTGGTAAAAGAAAAAAAAAAAAACTCAAAACTCAAAACGGAAACACATTTTTTGAGTTTACATTTTTTGGCCAAATTTATAAACTGAGATCACTGATTTATAAATAAAAAATTTACCAAACAAGTTTTTATTTGAGTTTTTTTAATTTTTATAAATATAAACAGAAAACTGAAAACGTAAGTGTTACCAAACGACACCTGAAAAACTTGCCCCTCTCTCACTGTATAGCTAATATTTTATCATTGAAATACGCTCTTTGTTTTAGAGGCAACTTTTACAAGCATTATTTATCAAATTTTATAAGCAAAGTTGAAAAATCTAAACATAATCTTCGTTTGGCATTGATTTTTTTGTGTTGAAATTTTTTTAGCTTGATTTTTTTAACTTCGTTTGGTTTGATTTTTTTGCCTTTTATGAAAGAAAAAGTATAATAATTATAATATAGATGTGACATTTTGTTTTATTGACTCATGTAAGTCAATTTTGCCTTTTTGTACTTTTTTGAATTTTGCCTTCTTTTTATTTGTTTAAACTCTTTAAAATTTTTAATTTGGAATACAAATGTAAAACATTAATATTATAAAAGTCATCATGTTTTCTAATTAACAGACTTTTTCGTAAAACCTATGAAATTATCAATCCAATTCCATAATCATGTTTTTTTTTTTTTTGGAAAATTATGCAAATAGTTTCTATAGTTTACACGATGTGTTAATTTGGTCCTTATATTTTCAATTTGCTCGATTTTGCCCCTTAATTTAATTAGATTGTGTCATTTTAGTCTAATAAATAATGGTTGTTAAGTTAATTTAACGGACAATCAAATAATGTGTTAATTTGGTCGCTGTATTTTTCACAATGTGTCAATTTGGTCCAGGGACCAAATTGACACATCGTGTAAAGTGCAGAGACCAAATTGACATATTGTTTGACCTTTCGTTAAATTAACTTAACAACTGTTATTTATTGGACTAAAATAACACAATTTGTTAAATTAAGTGACAAAATCGAGCAAATTAAAACTATATGGACCAAATCGACACATTATATAAACTACTGAGACTATTTACAAAAGTTACCCCTTTTTTTTTTTGTTGAGAATATAGTAATATTAGAATAAAGTATTATATAGGATTATTGTTTGCAAACTTGGCCAAAGTCTCTAAATATCTACAAATACCTAAACATCTATAATAATTGCATTATGGATTATATTTGCCATTCAGAGTGTTTATTTAAATTTTTAGGAAATCTGTAAGTATTGACACCTTACCCTCTGTTTGGGTAGTGGGTTGACTTTTTGATTTTTTTAGTTATTGTAGCCTAGGGTTAAAAAACTTGATTTGGGAAGGATTTTTTGGTTTTTTTGACTTTTTATCTTTTTGGTGAGGTGTCTTCCTGTTAAATTACCAAACTGTCCTTTTTGGCTTATTTTTTGTTTTTTTTTTTTTATTTTGGGTTTGGATTTGGCATATTTTGCTTAAATTTTTATTTTATTATTTTTTATTTTGGGTTTGGATTTGACGTATTTTGCTTAATTTTTTTTTATTTTTATTTTTTATGTTGGGTTTTGATTTGACGTATTTTGCTTCATTTTTTTTTCTTTTAATTTTTTTATTTTGAGTTTGGATTTGGCATATTTTGCTTAATTTTTTTTTTAAATTTATGTTTTTGTTTTTTTTTTAACATTAATTAGTTCTTGTTCTTTATTTTTATTGGTATACAATAACTTTTTATTTATTTATTTATGTGTTTCATTTATTTATAAATTACGTGGCGAATGGTAATTTATGTTTTCATGTTTTTTTTTTTAAAATGTTTTTGAATGAGGCGTATTTTTGTCATTATTTTTTTAAAATTTACGATTTTGGCACTTTTTTATTCACTCACATTAATTTGTTTTTATATTTCAAAATTGGATTTTCTCTTGTTTTATTTATTTGTAAATGACGTGGCAAATGCTAATTTCTGTTTTTTTCTTTTTTTTTTCCTTTTTTTTTTCCGATGAGGCCTATGTTTGTCGTTCTTCTTTTTCAAATTTACGTTTCTGTAATTTTTTTTTATTTGTATACATTAATTTGTTTTTATATTTGACAAATGAATTTAATCATGTGTTTTATTTATTTGTAAATTACGTGACAAATGCTAATTTCGGTTGGTTTTTTTGTTTGGAAAAATATTTTTTTATGTCATTTATTTAAAATGATATGGAAAATCATATATTGCCGTGGCACATGACAAAAAATGAGAGTCTGTTTCGATTTTTTTGTTGTTTTCAACTTGTGTTTTTTATGTTTTTAATTGACGTCGCACATGATAATTTCTGTATTATTTTTATTTTATTTTTTTTGTTATTTGTTTCACCTTGTTTTGTTTTTCGAAAAGGCTTTTTTCTGTGGATTTTGGTTTTTCAAAGTTAGGCACGTCACCAACTGGAAGGGGGTACATTCCCGTGTAAACACATACATATTGTACATGATAATATATATGAATACAGTTTGTTCCACGTGTGTCATTAGTTGTACCCTACGAAAATTAGGTCGACAATTATATATTTCCAAACATTCCGTTATTACGCATGCAACATAATTTGTCGCGTATGTGAAGGCGCACCAATGCCATATGCGTGTCCTCATCCCCAACTATTAAACCATTCTCGTCATGTTCAACTTTTGGTATGGCATTTACTATTGTCATAGCCTCTTCCTCGTCACAGATTGGGTGAACAGTTGTTGGGTTACCTGTTTTTCGCTGTATATAATTATGTAATGCCATTGATGCACCTACTAACTGAACTTGCACATTTGCAAAGTCAAATCGAGGCATGTCTCGAATAAACCCCCATTGATTTTTCCAGGCACAGAAAGTGCGTTCCACCACACTGCGTAAGGATGAGTGTACTTTATTCAATAATTCCCTTAGCGTGTTTGCCGTCGTGTTCCGTGCAATACGTCGGAATTCTTGTTGGTGGTAACGGTGGCCTTTGAATAGTGCTAAGTAACCTATCCGGTTTGGATAGCCAGAATCAACAAGATAATATTTGCCTGCAGACATGAACATTGTGCTTCATTTTCAAGTAACGCTGTTTCAGAAAAAATTTACAGCCCCCTAAATCTAATAACATCGCCATGTGTTACCTTCGTCAGGATGTGGGAATGGGACATTGTCATTTGTTAGTATCTCGTTGAATATGCGACTATCATGCATACTTCATTCCCATCTGTACGAAATGAATATGAAACACATGTCAAAATCGACTACGACCATGATATTTTGCGTGTGACAGTATTTCCTACCAAAATATGTTGCCGCATCTGGCCTCGTAACCCATGCACTTACATGTGTTCCGTCTATTGCGCCAATGCAGTTCTGCAAACAACCCAATTCTTCCTGAACTTAAACGGGTAACAAGTGTTTGGTTTTTTCCATACGTCACGTCCAGTTAATAATAAAAACAAAATAGCTGACACTCTTTATTTATATGTCAATAATGTTTTTCAGTAGTACCTTGAATGGAAGGTATTTCCGTCTAGACCGCACGTATGGATGTATACGATGCTGACTGTATGTGGGCTGGCAATGAACAACAGTGAACTCTTTCATGGAAGTTAATACGGTATGCATGTGCCGAGACACAGTGTCCCCTGAATGTTGGAACCGTTCTTGGATTTCCCGATTTTGCTTCCCTTTCAACACATGGATAAACATTGCAACGCTTTCTTTAACAGCTAAGCCATGTGGACGTTGTGGGACTTGTAACCCAAAATCATTTACTAATGTCTCACACAAGGCGACAAAAACTTCCTTCGGCATGCAAACGTTTTCCTTAAATCGGCCCATATGGCCCACATATAGTTCGGATATCCATGCATTCCCGGTCAGTATAGAAGTGCGACATGGCGTTTTAGCCATGTGTTTATCGTACCATTCTGTCGCATACTGGCATGCTTGTAGAAATGTGCAGTCGTGTTCTTGTTGCACCTGGACCGCCATTTGATTAAGCATTTCTGTTATTCTATCATTGTTGCTTCCATCCCAGGGATTTATTACGTCTTCGTTGAAATCCAAGACCTACAACCCTAAACCCTAAACCCTAAACCCTACAACCCTAAACCCTAAACCCTAAACCCTTTCATTGACTCAAATTATTTTAAAAATTGTAATTAAAAAATGCTGACATTGTTTTTAATGTAAGTAATGCCGTCACCAATGTCATTAGTAACACATGATGACATGAATTGTACAAATTGTAAACCTGTTCAACTTTCATTTATAGGGGGACCATGGTGGTAACAACCACAAAAGTTGACCTCAAAGTAAACTAACAGCCAAATTTGCAAAATATAGACATACAAAAGCTAGCAAGCAAATCTGTTGTTCCTGTCTTAAAAATAGCCATACATTTAATTTAAACAGAAGCATCCCATTCATTTCCCAAAAAGCATGCACAACCATGCTTCCATTCTGTCAACCCATGCACTGAACAAAAAGTTTGTTCACCATAGGTAGCAAGAAAAAAACAAAAAGGAAGGAATAAAAACATGCACACACAACCATCCTGTTTTAATACAGTGCCAACAATAACATAAGTAAAAGTTTTCATAATGCAAGAGAAGGACAGGCATCTTCAACACTTGTAAAACCGCTAGATCACATCCGGCGAGACCCAAACAGGTTTGCAAAAGGCGCCGACGCAGTACACTGGAGCTGCTTTTGTGTAAGCCACCTTACGATAGAGTCGTCATCAAGCTGGCACATCAGCACCTCCCGCAAATCGGCGTTATCCATAAGTGTTGAGGCAAAGTGGAATAACGGCGTACCAACCAGGGATGGAATACTCGTCAGGCGATGCATGCACTTTGAAATAGTGTACAACGATTCGTTGCCTGTGAGGTGCCTCACCGTAACCTGCTGATTCTTCGTACGCACCACATCTGTCAGATTGTTCATTCTTTCCACAATAATTGACGCTCCACTTGTTGCCTTCTTCGACTTTGAAACACTATTTGATGGCGTCTTTCTCCTTTTCCCCTTTTCAATCGGAACATGCTCTAGTGAAGAATCTGAATCCATGTCCTGTACTCCTGCGGGTATCGGATCAGCAAATGGCTGGGCTCCCAAACTATGCATTGAATTAGATGAGTCATCAGCAGCTTCAGCAAGTTTTTCTCTCGGGGTCCAATGGTGTTTACCAGTAGCTAATGCCCCCATGAAGACCGTCTCCATCAACTCACGATGTTCCAAGGTCTTTTTCCTGAACTTGGTACACACCTTGTTTATCTGCAGAAATAGAGATATATGAAAGAGAATGACGTTACATTTCAAATAATTGTTTAAAATTTAACTACAAAAGTTAAAAATGTACTGGTAAATGACAAATATGAAACTTGTTTGTATATGTACTTACCGATTCCATCTTATCCTACCACTCCTCAGGTACCTGAAATATACCGGTGTCACAGTCAAACCTTATCCCTGACACTCCTTTGCTTGAACCCATCAACTTTGTCCACACTTGCCACTCTTTTTTCAAACTCATGTACTTATTCTTCAACTGTTTGAGTCCATGTTTTCTTCCTATTTTTTTCTCAAATTTCCTTCCCAAGGACTTGTACCCTGCTTGGCTGAGGACTAGGAATGGGCGATTTCCTTTAGTAATCTCATTTGCAATTAACAGCAGGAAAACTCGGATTGAGTCACTGTCCCATGAGGCCTTGTGGCTGAACTGATTATGTGTCTCTTCAAGACTTGACTTGTCAGTGACAATGCCTTTGCTTTTGGATTGGGTACGCGGAGAAGTACAGATGGAAGCCATTACTAATGTACCGTTACAAAAGATTACCATCACACATTCGGTTGTTATATACAAACTCATAAGCCATTACACATTAATAACAACAAATAGAGAGATAGGATGCTAAATTAGCCAACATATAACCATTGCACATTAATTTTATATGTACACAGGTTCCATGGAAGTTAGTAGTGGAGATAGTTATGATAGTCATTAATACGTCTACCGTTTCGAAGTGGAGGAAGGCAAAGGCAGCTTAAAGTCATACTAAAGCATACTACCAACATACTACCAACATATTAACAACATACTAACATGTTTCTACATACTGACAACATCGTAACGTTGCTTACATACGGAACAACAAAATGACAACGACAATGCATAGCACATACACAATGGTCTTAAGGATGCGCAAGGATTGTTGAATGTCTATGACATCAGCCCGTAATTGCATGACAAATTCGTCTCTGGGTGACGCATAGTCTTGGTTCTCTCGCCTGGGTTCTTCACACCAACCAATCCAACTGACACAGGGCTGATGAGTGCAAATTATGGAACTATTAGTTTCATGGGTTGTTAATGTTCATACAGTTATGACCTACAAGAATGGGTCACTCAACACAAGGCGGGGACATGCAAAGTAAGGACGCCCTGGATTTTTGGCGGACCTGGAAATCTTAACAATACAGGGGCCATGTCCACAGGCACACATTCGTCGAGGCCATGTACTAGAAGTTGTAGTAGAGGTAAACGAAGCCATGCTACGCTTTGCAAACATTGTAAATTATGAAGCCGTAATCAATAGGCATTTGAATTTAATTTACATGAATCAATAGTATACTGGTAGGAGTATTTATTAACTCATATACACTTGCACTCAAATTATTTTGTAACCATTAATTTTTTTTTATTATTATTATTATCGTAGTTATTTATGTTTTATTATTTTCAGTCGTTTTACTCAAGTGTTTGACAATACTATATTTATATGAATAACCTACAAGATTTGTACTTATTTTTAAAATTGGACATGAAAATATAACAGAATTGACATGCACATGAAAAGTGGACATACTTTTTTGTAAAAAAAATTTCCTAACAGAATTAGCATTGACATCCTCTTCACCATTGACATCCTCTTCAGCATTTGAGTATAAAAATAACAAAAAATGGTGCATCCTCTAAAGCATTGAGTATTGATGTTAGAAATGGGCGCCCATGTGGCATGACCATTTCAATGCTTTGAATTTAATAACTGTAACTCCTACATTAATGGGGTTTGTAACTCCTGCATTAATGGAGTTTGTAACTCCTGCCTTTATTACAGAGGTTAATGGTGCATTAATGACCAGTCATAAAGGCTGGAGGCTTTTCCTCTCTCCCCTATACATGTATAAATTGAGACCCTCCTGTCAAGTCTAAAAACACACAGAAATTTCTCATATTCTGACTCTCTCCCAAAAACAACGGTCAAAGCCGTTTGCACTGTGATTTGTGTGGGTGATATTCACTGTTGTAATATCACCCCACTGCTGGGTTGATTGATCAGATTCAGGAAGCACGTGATTTACCCACGAGATCCTTTCTATTCAGACTCTGTAGGAAAGGTATGACCATAATTTTTTATTCTGCTGCGTTGTACTGCTGATTTACATTGGTATTAGAGCCTTAGTTGGGTATTTTCGTGTTTTTTTTAATCATGTATATATATGTACACATTATATAGCATGAATTATTTGGAAATTTACATGAAGATGTTATTGTATGGAATTTATCATGCTTTGTATATGCCGTAAGTAGTGGGAGATTGATTGATTGTTTTTTGCGCATGGAATTAAATTAAATTTTGATAATTATCACTAGAGGCGCAAGAGATGATTACGAGCATAACAAATTTTCGATCTTGAGGAATGTGTAAAATTATCATTATTTAATTTAGATTCTGTTTTTTGTTGCAAAATAATTTTTTTTGTGTTGCTATCATTAATATCCCCTGCGCATTTGTTTACTCTATATGTAGAAATGGCTGCTAAGACAGTGGCGGCAGACTTAACTAAGGGAGAGAAATTGGATGGCGACAATTATGACATATGGCGTCGTAAGATCCAATACCTCCTCAATGAGCAAGAAGTGTTGACCACACTTGAACAAGTGATGGTCGAGCCAGAGCAGGGCAATACAGCTCAACATCGTCGTGATCTTGAAGCCTTTTAGACTTGGCGTAACGAAGATCGGTGTGCGTGCTTTACTATGTTGAGCAGCATGCACAATGACTTATTAGTGAGTTTGAGCATTGCCCGACTGCATTTGAGATGTGGGAAGCTCTCAAGCAAAAGTTTGGTATTACCTCTTTGGCAAAGCTACATGGGCTGACTATGAAGTTTGACTCATATCAGAAAAAGGCGCATCACTCGATGAAGCAGCATTTGAGGGTCATGTCAGCCATGATACGTGAGCTTGCGGCTGCTGGGCGCAATTTGACTCAAGAGTAGCAAGTACAAGCTGTGATTCACTCTCTGGCAAATTCTTGGGAGCAGATGAAGCAGAACATGATGTATAATGAGAGTGTGAAAACATTCAAAGACATATCGCGTCATTTGGAGCTAGAGGCTGAGCGCCTTGAGATGGCTAAGTCTGATGGTTCTGCTATGGTGGTTGAGTCAAGCTCACATAGGACTTCTCGGTTCAAACGTGGAAAAGAAAAAGGTGCCCCTAAGGAGCAAGCAGCAGTTGCGCTTAAGCCCAATGGCGCTAGAAATTTCAAGCGTAGGGGCACGAGAGGTGGTAAGAAGGCAAAGGCTAAATTGACATGCTTTAACTGTAACAAAGAAGGACACTTCGCTCGGGATTGCCCTGAGCAGAAGAAGGTACTCCCTTACTCAATTTCTCGCATTCAATGCTTTGTGTCTAGTCAAGCATTAATTGCTCATTCTCCTCATTTTTGGGTTGTAGACTCCTGAGCAACAGACCACATCGCGAGGGACATAGTAGGGTTCGTTGAGTATCGCCGAGTACCTGCTGGGAGCAGAAAAGTTTACATGGGGAACGAGTCCAGTGTGGAGGTGCTTGGCATTGGCACATTCAAGCTGGAAATACGACGAGGGCGCACCTTGTATCTTCATGATGTTCTTTATGCTCTGGATATTCGGCGAAACTTAGTTTCAGTTGTTAGCATGATGAGCCTTGGTTTTAGTTTTTGTTTTGAGAATAATGGTGTTAGCATTTGTTTGGGAACAATTTTTTATGGTTTGGGTTATCTTTCAGATGGTTTTTTAGTTTTGGATGTGGATGATTCTAGTCTTAATAAAAATGCC
This sequence comes from Camellia sinensis, assembly GCF_055761805.1. NCBI lineage: Eukaryota > Viridiplantae > Streptophyta > Magnoliopsida > Ericales > Theaceae > Camellia > Camellia sinensis. The sequence goes on along the minus strand of NC_138973.1, from coordinate 70,137,166 downwards.
AATGGCTCTGTTTCTAATATTGCATTTTTTTGTGATAATGATTCTATGAGATGGCATGCCAGATTAGGCCACATAGGGCAAGACATGATGACTAGATTGGCTAGAGAAGGTCTTTTAGGCCCACTCGCTAGAGTCACTTTGCCCACTTGTGAGCACTGTCTTGCTGGTAAGGCAACAAGGAAACCATTTGGGAAAGCCATAAGGGCATCAGTCCCATTGTAACTTATTCATTCTGATATATGTAGACCAATGAATGTGAGGGCAAGACATGGAGCCCCTTATTTCATCACATTTATAGATGATTGCACGCGTTTTGGTCATGTTTATTTGATTTCTCACAAGTCAGAAACATTGGATTGCTTTAGACGGTATGTTCATGAGGTTGAGAATCAATTAGACAGGAGCATTAAGGTTCTAAGGACTGATCGAGGACGTGAGTATCTATCTGAGCAATTTAAAGTGCTCTGCAAAGAAAAAGGAGTCATCAGGCAATTGGCAATTCCTAAGCCTCCGCAGCAAAATGGTGTAGCGGAGAGAAGGAATCGCACATTGCTTGACATGGTTAGATCAATGATGGCGCAAGCTAATCTTCCCATTTCTTATTGGGGAGATGCTTTATTGACTACTGCCTACGTCCTTAACCGTGTGCCCTCTAAATCAGTTCCTTCCACCCCATATGAGATGTGGACTGGCAAAAAGCCTGATTTGGGCAATTTGCGGCCTTGGGGTTTGGCAGCTTACATACACAATGCTTCTCATAAGTTTGGGAAGTTGGGCCCTAGAGGAAAGAAATGTATCTTCATTCGCTATAGTGAGTATTCTAAGGGCTATGTGTTTGTTGGGGAGCATCCGGATGGAAGTGTGATTGAAATTGAGTCACGAGATGTGGATTTCCTAGAGGAGGATTTCCCTAGCAGAGGCGAGGTAACTAGAGAAGTAGAACTCTATGAGAAGAAGGATCTACTTGAAGACGCACCTAGTAGCCTAGTAGAGAATGAGGAGATAATTCCTCAAGCTCCTAGGGACAGTGGGAACGATCTACCTGCCCATGGATTAGATCCAATGGATGAGGATTCTCAAGATTCTCAACTACGTAGAAGCAAACGTGGAGCTATACCCCGTCGTCGTTTTGAGATTGAAGGGGAAGCATTCATGATTGCTCCGAGTGATGAGATGGAGCCTAAGAATCTCAAAGAGGCTCTCTCACCCCCTGCTAGTAAAGAATGGAGTACTGCAATGGATGAAGAAATAGAGTCTATGAAGAAAAATCATGTCTGGGACTTGGTTGATTTGCCGCCAAGGCGCAAGACTATTGGAAACAAATGGGTTCTGAAAATCAAGCGCAAGGCGGATGGTTCCATAGAAAGGTATAAGGCTCGCCTAGTGGCGAAAGGTTACACCCAATGAGAGGGTGTGAACTATGAGGAAACTTTTTCACCAGTTGTAAGGTTTGCCTCTATTCGCCTAATCCTGGCCATAGTAGCTCAGTTGGACTTAGAGCTATTTCAGATGGACGTTAAGACTGCATTTCTCAATGGAGAATTGGATGAAGAGATCTATATGGATCAACCAGAAGGCTTTGTGGCAGTAGGTCAGGAGCGCAAAGTTTGCAAGCTTCAACGATCTATTTATGGCTTAAAGCAATCATCCAGACAGTGGAATATGAGATTTCATCAAGCCATTGTTTCTAATGGGTTTACGATGATTGATGAAGATCACTGTGTATACGTTAAGCGGTCCAAGGACATTTTTGTGATATTGTCATTATATGTAGATGACATATTAATGACTGGAAATGACAAGGAGATGATTGTCGCCACTAAAAGGTGGTTGTTCTCTACATTTGAGATGAAGGACATGGGTGAGGCAAGCTATGTGCTCAGTGTTAAGATCCTTAGGGATCGCACTAGGAGACTTCTTGGTTTGTCTCAAGACTATCCTAGAGCGATTCCAGATGCAGAGCTGCAAACCCATTGACACTCCTGTTGCAAAAGGCGAGAGCCTAAGCCTTGATATGGGTCCTAAGACTCAAGAAGAGAGTGAAAAGATGGCTCGTGTTCCCTATGCAAATGCTGTTGGAAGCTTGATGTATGCTATGATGTGTACGCGTCCTGACATTTGTTATGCGGTCGGATTGGTGAGTCGTTACCAATCCAACCCAGGACCAGCTCATTGGAAAGCAGTTAAGAGGATATTACGATATCTTAGAGGGACTGCAGATTACACACTTTGCTACCAGAGTTCAGATCTACATCTAGTTGGCTATTGTGATGCTGACTAGGGAGGAGACTTAGATGAGTGTAAGTCTACTTCAGGATATGCTTTCATGCTTAGCGATTGTGCTATTTCTTGGAGCAGTAAGAAGCAATCCTGTATCGCCTTATCGACAATGGAGGCTGAGTTTGTGGCTTGTTCATCTGCTGTTCAGGAAGCCGTGTGGTTGAGGAGATTCCTTCAGCATTTGGATGTTGTCACACACACTTCAGGCCCTGTGACTATCCATTGTGACAGCATGGCTACACTCGCTTACGCTAAGGATCCTAAATACCACGGCAGAACCAAACACATTGTTGTGAGGTTCAACTTTATCAGAGACATTTTGGCGCAGAAAGAAGTGATCTTGGAGCGCATCCCTACGAGTTGTATGGTTGCGGACCTCTGACTAAGCCCATAGCTAGAGATGTTTATCTTACTCATGTTAGGGCTTTAGGACTACGTAGGTGGTGATATTTTTTTTTTATGTGTATCCAGTTGAACTCATATTTTTTGGGGATATTTATGCCATTAGTATTCATATTTGTTTCTATTACACATTTATGTTTACTACCTTTTGCAATGGCTTGTGAATTAGCATACACAAAATAATTAAATTGATGTTAGCAGGCAAGATTGGCTCACTCACACGAGCAATCGCCCTTAGCGCTAGGTAGCGAGTAAGGATGAGACTAGTGGCTTATTGTATTTGGAGCAATTAGAAAAGCCAAAATTATCCACTAGCTATGTCGCCTTGGTTGGAGCCAAGATGAGGTCTTGTTAGAGACCGACCATGGATATGAGAGTACCCACTTTTCCATGGTGTGCCTATTATGGATAGCCAGATGCGAGATCTCATTTGATTCTTGTGATGCGAGCAAATAGAGAATTCGAGTTAGACGCTAGGAAGTGACTTGTGCACTTAAAAGCGACTAGACTAAGATCTGTATAGTGTGTGAGTTTAACATCATTCTTTGGAAGAGTAACTCCACTATAACATGCATTCATACTGCATGTGCTTATCGACCCGTTAGCGAGGTAAAAGAATGGATCCTTGCTTCTTCACCGTGTGAGTCCTAAAAGTCATTTTTCCCTAAATGACTTCACTTTGTGCCTTTTGTGACCTTTGACTATGTCATAAAATGAGGAGTTGATGTTCAACTACTTTGGTATGTTGCCTGCGGTCATGTATGATTCGGCTTTATGGGACACTACTGGGAAAGCGGTCAATTGCAAATTGAATGATATAAGGGTGAAGGGAAGATCATCTAGTTCTACATCTCTGCTCTATATTCACTGTCGACAACTCACATCGCTCTTTATAGGATGCTGATTGGGTGTGAATATAATGCAGGACCTAGGAGAGTCAAACATGCTCTTTGAGGGATTAGAGATGTTTTTGGACTGATGTAGCTAGATGGGTCTGGGTACATGAGACACTATTTCTGTTTTTTTTGGGTTGATGTCTCTATGCTGACTCATATTGAGTTTCTAGTATAGAACTCCCATATGCAGGTGTTCTCAGCGGTTGCACGGTGCATTGGCTAGTATGAGACTGTTCATTTTTTGGGGAGATTGAGATAGAGATGTGGCACTGTCATGCCCACTCATATGCGAGTGTGAGATGTTAGAAATGGGTGCCCATGTGGCATGACCATTTCAATGCTTTGAATTTAATAACTGTAACTCCTGCATTAATGGGTTTTGTAACTCCTGCCTTTATTGCAGAGGTTAATGGTGCATTAATGACCAGCCATAAAGGCTGGAGGCTTTTCCTCTCTCCCCTATACATGTATAAATTGAGACCCTCCTGTCAAGTCTAAAAACACACAGAAATTTCCCATATTCTGACTCTCTCCCAAAAACAACGGTCAAAGCCGTTTGCACTGTGATTTGTGTGGGTGATATTCACTGTTGTAATATCACCCCACTGCTGGGTTGACTGATCAGATTCAGGAAGCACGTGATTTACCCACGAGATCCTTTCTATTCAGACTCTGCAGGAAAGGTATGACCATAATTTTTTATTCCGCTGCGTTGTACTGCTGATTTACAATTGGGTATTGAGTATAACAAAAAATCAGGCTTGAGCATTGAGTAGCACTATATCTTATATAACAAAATTGAACATTTCGTCCGTCATTGACTACAAAATCACAGAACCCATTTCAGTTATCCTTATTCATTCATAGACTTAGATTTCATGACAAGTCAATAGGTATTTAACAGAATCAGACATGCATTCACAGATTTCATTCACAATTTATTTCAAAAATGTGTAGAGACTAGCAGTGGAAGAATGTATACATCAATTTTATACAACAGATTTCATTAAGCTACTGTGAATACATCAATAAGTGAACTTGTGATAATTTATTTTCCATTTTTTAATGATAATTCTGAGAAAAAAATCAAAAGAAGAACAAAGTGTTTGAAAAATGGGTACAGAGCTTTACCAGAATCAGATATGCATTCACAATAACATAAGTGCATTCACAGATTTCATTCAGAATTTATTTCAAAAATGGGTACAGAGTAGCAGTGGAACAATGTGTACATCAATTTGATAAATCAGATTCATTCAACTACTGAATACATGAATTAGAAATTGTGATTTGAAAAGAGTTCAGTTTTAATGATAATTATAAGAACAAAATATGAGAGGAAGAACAGAGTGTTTTACGGATCTAAACAGAGCTTTACTAGAATCAAATATGCATTCACAATAACATAAGTGCATTCCCAGAGGGTTCGTTCAGAATTTATTTAAAAAATGGCTATAGAGTAGCAGTGGAACAATGCGTACATCAGATTTCATTTTTAATGATAATTATAAGAACAAAATCAAAAGAAGAACAGAGTGTTTTACGGATCTCAACCTATATCTACGTAGTCCGGCCCTCATTACTCACAGATAAGTAGATTTATATATAAGAACAGATATATGTATATATATATATATCTGTGCCCAAAATGTGTGAACCCAAGCACGACGAATCACTTCAACAGGTCGGTAATGAACCCAATTTGTAATGAACCCAAAATGGGAAAAAAAATTTGGAAAAATTTTAAAAAAGAGAGTCTCCACTGCCTTCCAAATTTTTTAAAATCCTAACGTTGTATACAGAGAAAGGGACTCCGCACATGAACCTTAAGCAGAGGCCACTCACGCTCACACAGATTTACGAAATCAGAAGGGTTTGAAAGAGTTACTTGAAGGTCGGTGGTGTTTGAGAAGGTTCGTTCTTGTTTGCCGATCGCCTCTGCGAAGCCGTATTTTGATGTCGTCGCCGCTGGTTGCTAGAGATCGGCTCCTTCGCTTCTTCTGTGCCCTGGGACGGTTGTGTAGTGTATGTGAGGTGAGGCGTTGGGCGCAATGGATCAGAAGGAGATGTGAGGCTAATTTGGTAAATTTACCCGAAGAAGGGTTCCTCTCCAACCCTATCAATCGTTTTTGTCCTCATGTGGCTAATAAGCCAATTTTGTCGGCATGTGGCTAATTTAGCCTGAACCATCCTTCCCAAACACACCCTTAGTTGGTCACTAGGGAGTGGAATTTTTTTTTAAGGCTGACAACAAAGGTCATCTTAATGTAGGGGCATATCATTTTACAAAAGTATTTCTTCTGCGAATGTAAAAGTTGTGTTTAAACATAAAAAAGTTAAGTAGTGGTTGGGAGTATATGAACCGATTTGGTATAAATTTGTTATAAGTTAGTTAATTAAAAAATAAAAGTTAAAATTATTATTCTCTCATCTTTTAAATAATTAATTTTTTTAAAAATTTATTTAATCTATTTTTACATAATAAATTATAAGCATAAATTATACCAAATAATTTGATGCAAATTTTAAAATAAAAATAAAATATAAATAATCTATTCAAACTCTAACAACAGGAAATGCTATGGTGTGCACTCCTTAGTATATATGCACCCGATAACAAAATGTGTAATTTTATCATAAAATTTCATAACATTAATGATAAAATGTGTAATTTCGCCGCAAATTGGAGTTACAAAAAATATCATAATCAAATCACAAACTTTTGCAATGTCAATTATAAAATTTTAGATATTTTATTATGCTAATTTATGATAATATTACAAAATTTTTTATTAATATTATAAAATTTTATGATAAAATTACACATTTTCATAATAAATTACATATAATATGCACTTAAAGAGGTATACACCATAGAATATCTGCCAAACAACTTCATATCTTTTTTCAGATAGTGAAACAACTTCATATGTAGAGTAGGATATTGCTTACACACTTGATGATACTCATGTGATACACTTGCACCAGCTTTGTATTATTAGACTCAGCAAATTAGACACCTAGACTTTACACAGTAAGTCACCTTTATGGGATATAAAACTACTCGCAGGCAATCACACATTACACTTTAACCTTATTCACTTGCATCTACAATGTTGGCTCTTGCCTTTGCAACTCGGTGGTTTAAAGCAATTTGCAAGTTTCTAGAGATAACCAAATAAAATATAAAATACAATAAAATAATAGTAATAATAAATAGAACTTAGAGATAAGATTCGTGAGAGAGACAATAGTCACTGATGACTCTCACCAATCTCAAGATGAGACTGATTTAATTGTGATTTTATTTTATTATATTTAATAATTATAATTTTAAAAATAAAATATATATTTTTGTAAGGGTAAATATAAAGATATCATAAAATAATAATTATTATTATTTTTAGGCCTTGTTTGAGAAGAAAGTTGGGTTAAAATAATCCACTGAAAGATAAAATAGGTTAAAATAGACAAAAAGACTGTAAGAAGAGCTAATTTGATCCTAGTAAATTAATTAGGCCCAACGGCCCAAGGTTGGTGGGCCCGAATTTATCACAAGTCCAAGATTGGTGGGCCCGAATTAATGGCCATCAAACGGGCCGAATTGCCCCAAGCTTTGAAAGGGTTCGGATCCACGAACTTAGAGACTTACTCGGGCCTAGACTCGAAAGGGTATTGAGCAAGCCTAGAGATCCGAGGCACTCGGGCTTCGAACATATTCAAACACAATCTAGAAGTCGTTCCGTTAATGAGTTCCAGAACACTTGCGGGCTCGGAGCTTTCCGGGGTCTACGCACCAGAACCATGGACATAATGGAGTTCGAACAAAGGACCCGATCCTGAGGAAGGTGAGTGGGGATAAATTCACTCTTCAGTTACACTAGCTTATACTCGGGTCGAGGTGGCACGACCTCGGGGGGTCCATGAGGCTCGGCAATATTTAGCGTAGGACGTCCTCTGGGACTAACCCTGACCCTTTGGGATGATTGGGGATCATTGGTTAGGTGTGGCTAAGAAGAAGGGTTCGCCGAGAGGTTGATCTCCTCTTCAAGGGTTTTCCTCATCCTCGGAGAGGTCACCTCCTCGGACAAGGTGGTTAGAGAGAATATTGCTCATGTGCCTTGCACATGGGCTCCATCCTACATCATGAGGTGCCTATAAATAGCACCCACTTATAGCTTTACAAGGGATGGATTTTGGAGAGAAAACTCTTGGGAAAGAACTAATTTCCCTTTTCCATTATCAACCTTGAGAGTGAAAGTGGGAGAGCCATGGGAGAGCCTGGCCATTATTCTCTCTCTAGCTACTTTGTCTTCTTCTTCACCCGATCTCTTATCTCCAACATCTCCTTTCTTTTGTGTTCTTAGTTGAGACTGTAACACTTGGGTGTTTTAATCTATTTGACAGTGTGTTTAATATCTTTATTTTTGTTTTGGGAGTCTTTGGAGTTGTTGTATATTGGTATTGAAGGAGTATAATCCGATTTAAACTCGTTGGGTTTGTTCGTTCGTGTTTATTCTTGTCAAAAGTTCCATGGAAATTTAGAAATTCTATTAAAGGGCCGACACCAGCCTTCCTAAGGTTCAACCTTTACCTTGTCACGCCTCGAATTTTAATTACTCGAATACATTACCAAAGCCTGTAAATTTAGGTCCATTTTATATATATATATATATACCTATACAAATATCTATTACACTTGAGTAATAGAAGTACAATGATACATGTTCTCTCTCTCTCTTAGTGAACATTACAATGATAACAATACATGCCAATCTCCCACTGAGAAGCTAAAATTAAATGAAATACAAATACAAGATCCATCACATCTACAATGAAATTACATATAAACGACACATGGACTTCCTAACTCTTCAATCAAAGAATCCACACCTTCTTCCTGTAAATAATAATAATAATAATAATAAAAACAACAGGGGTGAGCATGAATGCTCAGTAGGGATCTCATAGTTCCAAATCAATAACTAACACATAGATAGAAATGATCATGCATGCAGGGTGATACCATATAGTAGGTAATGTTTACTAATTTCAAAATACCATACATAGAGTATCTTTTTCTCAAAATTCATGTGAACATTTATGGAAAATCTTCAATCATCAAAACCATTCCTTTTCATTAGAAAACCATAAATCCTTTTTAAAACATTTATGTTTAAGGAACCACATCATTTTATATTTATTGACTCATTCCAAAATTATTTCTCATTTAATTTCCCATATTTAATATTCTTCTTTTTCTTTCATTCTTCTTTCCTTCTCATGATATTTAATTAGACTCCATCATTTCAAATCCAGGTTCCCTTTTTAATTTATTAACGATTCTCCTAAACTTAATTTACACTGTTAATTACACTCTAAAATTTCATTTCAAGATGACACAAGATTAATAAACCCCTTCAATTTAATCCCTTGTTTATTTACAGAACAACATTCACAATTTACCTTTATTGTCACAACTAATTCATTATATTCACCATCACCAATCCATAATCCCTCTACTCATTTTTGGGTCTCATACATTACAAACAATGTCTATATACATTTCCTCTTTATATCAATATACATATCAATTTGCAATTAATTTCATAGATTTATCACAAGTCACAAATAGCATCATCAACTTAACACATATATCAACACAATCCACCTTTTGCCGACTTATTACGGCAGGATAGCGGGCACCCAATCCATAACACTTTTTACCTTTCGCCGGCTACTTTAGAGCGGGAAGTGAAGTGCCAAAAACCTTTTTCTCAAAAACCATTTCCTTCCAAAAACCATATTTTTCCAAAACCATTTTTTTTTTTTTAACTTTTGAAAACCATCCCCACATTTACTAGCTACTATATGGCAGGATGTGGGCACCAAAAACATTTTTGAAAATCATATGTTTTTCCACTTTTGTCGGCTACAACACAGCAGGACTGTGTGGACACCCAAAAATCATTTTTCCACTTTCACCGGCTACTATACAGCGGGACTGTGTGGACACCCAAAAACATTTTCCCATATTCGTCCAACGATAAGCCTAGACAAGGAAATTGGGTACTTTTGATCCAAAAGCACCCCCACATTTGCTGGCTACTATACGGCGGGACGTGGGCCCTCAAAACCTTTTTCTTCAATTTTTAAATTCATTTTTCAACTCCCCGCGCAGGTACAAACACAACACAACCCAACACAACTCAACCCAAACTCAACACACCCAACACAACTTAACACAAACTCAACATGACCCAACACAACTCAACTCAAACTCAACATGACCCAACACAACTCAACTCAACACAATTCAACATAATTCATTATAGACTAACACAATTCGATTCAATATCATTCAACACAACTCAACATAATCAACACTATTCAATATAAGCCAACACAACTTAATTCAACAACACTATTTACAATTCAACATAATTCCAGATAAATTCTTGAATCCCCTTTCAACATTTCATTACTAAGTTTATGTCATTTATATCATTAATAAGTCATTTCCCCAATCTTCCTTTCACATTATAGCATAATTTACAATGTCCCTAATAAGAGTTTAATCACTAATTTTTAATATAATTTTGAAAATCTCGAAAATCCAATTAAACTTGTACATATATAATTCAACCTACCAATTTCATGAATCTACTTTCAATTTGGGCAGAATCATTAATTATCATAATGAATCAACTTAGGGTTTTCAAGGGAAATTAAGATTTTCAACAAAAATTCAACCTTCTTAAACCATTACTTTTAATTCCAATTTCCCTCTTGATTATACACCTAAGGTTCATAATCCACCATATTAACCCAACCATTGAACCCCCAACACTTCAAACCCTAAACCCCCAAATCTCATGATGTTCACCATATGCTCAAAAATGAAGATTTTGCATTTATATAATCAAAATACCACAAATCTACTATTTAAGGAGGTATTGAAGAAGAATTAGGACCCCTACCTCAAGAATCAAGTAGAGGAGCAAAGCTTTTATGAGATTCTACCACAAATCCGAACTTTCGTCGGTTGAAAAGTATGATCTTCAAGCCTTTTTCATTTCTTTGTAAGAGATCTTGGTCAATCCTTAGGGAAATGGAAGGTATTTGAGGTCAAAACCCTAGGGTTTTCGGACCTAGGGTGAGAGGGATGAAGAGAGGTGAGAAAAGTGTGAAGAATGGTCTAGAAAAATCCCTTTAAACTTGCTGAATTCGCGCAGTTCGCTCGAGCGTCTCTTTCCACGCTCGAGTGTACCTGCTTCCAGCACATATATGAAAACTTCAAACAGGCTCTCATCGGGACTCCATTTTAGGTCGTTCTTGCATCCAAATTGAAGCCCCGGAAACAAGCTTTGCAATGGTTCCAGCCTCACATTCAAATTCAAAGTATGGAGGGAGAAAAGGGCAAAAGAGTGAAGGTTGGTCAAAAACTTAAACTCAAACTTGGGGTTTTTTATGTAATCTTACCAAAATACCTTGTTAAGGCTTCAATCAAGGTTCCAAACATCACCCAAGGGTCCTCAATTATAATATTTAAAGTTCACTTGCCAACCCATCAATATCAAGAGTCTGATAACCATACAAGTTTTAAGGCGACGGGCACCACTTTACATTAATCCAATGTGAATTAAAATCCGAGTCATTACAATCTTCTGACCTTAAGAAATTTCGTCCTCGAAATTGCATCCGTTCTAACAAAATAGCAACAACCTCATACTGACCAATTCTTAACAACTCCTAGTCCAAAAATGAAGCATGAGGGTACCCATATATATCCACCAAATCTTAACAACTTTAAATTACACCTTACTTCAATTCTAAACCCAAATATACAAAATGTCACAATCTCCTTTCCTTAGGAAATTTCGTCATCGAAATGAAGGAAACCGAACAAAAGGGAACTCAAGCATGAACAGAAACACACCCTTTAATGTTCAAAACTAGATCCACACTCGGGATAGATTGTCATTTTTTTTTTTTAATTTGATACCTTAATGTTCCAAAGATACCCAAACAACAAGAACCACAAGGAAAGGATCACAAATACTTTTTGACCAACACACACATTGGAATTCAACGGGCAAGGGGCAACACTGGCCATTTATAATCCCAAAGTCCATAGCAACTTCCCAATTAATAACTAAGCGGAAAATGTCTATTGAACGTCCAAAACTCAATTTCAAGGAAAAGAAATCACCCTTAGACTAACACTAAGTCAACACAAGAAAAATAGATAATACATTACATTGTATGATCCAATACCACAATTCTAAATTGCATTTCAATTAACAACGTTATCTATTTCTTATCCCCTTTAGCATGTAAAAGTAGAACAGAGAAAATTATTCATGAACATATTCAGATTAAGTTTTTAACATTTAGTTCAACCGTGCCTTCTGAGGCCACGCACAAGGAAAATAGATTTTCATTTTCCACATCGATCTCAACAATTTCCCGGTGAATTCCAACCATCACCAAATGACCTCCGCCACCCATTCGGTGACATCGCAACACAATTTCCATACACATTTGTAACAACAACAAACAGAAACAAATCAGTATGTTCATTACAAATGTCAGCACTTATATCAACATTCAATATATATATATACACATTGGCACAAGTGCACTTCAACAATTTCCATTCAAACATTTTTAACTCAATTAGAACGGCTTCACCAGTTACAAGAACAATGCACGTATATATGCACAAGTATGACTCCATGCCCTCTAGTACTCCTTGAGGCTTTATTCACTCATATCCCTATTATCCAAAACAAGGCAAATCCCAATATAGTTAAGCATTAATTAGTTTCAAGTAGCATTCATCGAAATCACCAGTTACAAGTCACATTAAAACAAACTAACCCAAACCAATCCTCAAATCTCACCAAAAAGGAAACAACTACAAGAACCCATCTCTATAAACTAGCCCAAATTACTAATTAGCCACCCTCACGGCTCCAATGTCAATACATACCGCATTTCACACCTCACAATTCATAATCATCATAGTCATCATCATCTATTATCCTCATACAAACAGAGTCAAGAATTTCATAACACTTCGCTTCCAGACTCGGTGGTCACTAATCGGCTAATCATACAATTACCAACACTTACAAGTTACCTCACCTCGTATACCTCGAGATGAAGCCCCTTACACCTTTCTACCCGTTTCTAGAATGCCGGTATAATAACACTTATTTCGAGTCACACAAAACAATTACCACGCGCACAACACTCACTACTAGGAAACACGACTCATATTCCCTCCCAAGAATCACTTCTAGCATGTGTTCATACTCATGAACTCTATACAACCCTTAATCATGTCACTCAATTCTTAAATACCACAAACCCCTTTCATACATAACTACTAGCCTACGGTAACACTTCACCAACGCTACCCTCATCATCACAAAACATAATTCTCACACTCCCTTTCCAACCTTTTCACAATATTCTACATAACCCAAATTAATCTCATACCATTCTAAGATCTCACCTCATCTCAACTACACTCCTCATAAACCATACAAGTCACACAATCCTCGTTCCACAAACACTTTCATTTAATTTAAAGCTCATAAGTCAATACACATTTCCACCACTATCTAACGTCTCCCTCATTACCATTTAATATTTCCCTTACTGCGCTCATTATCTCAATAACGACATCAAACATCAATCGACTGAACTCTAACCTTTTCCTGAGACACTTACCCTTCCTACCTCAACACAAAACCAACCTAACATATAATCACACAACACATAAACAAATTTTAAGCAACAAACCACATAAACAAGTTAAGTTTATAAGGACAACCACTTGTCCCGGAACTTCCAAGGAACTCACATTAGAAACCACGTTGATCAGACGCGTTTTCCAATGAGATCTCAAAGCAAGTTAGCCGGCCACAAGCACTATCCATTAAGCTCAACCCATGCTCGCATAATGCAACACAACATGTCCTACACCTCCTAATTCTATATGCCAATGTCCTCACCAAGCGAAGCCAACCCATCGTGGTAAAAACCACTTCCCACGAGCTCCAGGTATTCAAACCCGGTTAGCTCTGATACCAAGTTGTCACGTCTCGAATTTTAATTACTCGAAAACATTACCAAAGCCTGTAAATTTAGGTCTATTTTTATATATATATATATACCTATACAAATATCTATTACACTTGAGTAATAGAAGTACAATGATACATGTTCTCTCTCTCTCTCTCTCTCTCTCTCTCTCTCTCTCAATGAACATTACAATGATAATAATACATGCCAATTTCCCACTGAGAAGCTAAAATTAAATGAAATACAAATACAAGATCTATCACATCTACAATGAATTACATATAAAAGACACATGGACTTCCTAACTCTTCAATCAAAGAATCCACACCTTCTTCTTATAAAAAATTAATAATAATAATAAAAACAACAGGGATGAGCATGAATGCCCAGTGGGGATCTCATAGTTCCAAATCAATAACTAACACACAGATAGAAATGATCATGTATGTAGGGTGATACCATATAGTAGGTGATGTTTACTAATTTCAAAATACCATACATAGAGTATCTTTTTCTCAAAATTCATGTGAACATTTATGGAAAATCTTTAATCATCAAAACTATTCCTTTTCATTAGAAAACCATAAATCCTTTTTAAAATAAGGAACCACATTATTTTATATTTATTGACTCATTCCAAAATTATTTCTCATTTAATTTCCCATATTTAATATTCCTCTTTTTCTTTCATTCTTCTTTCCTTCTCATTATATTTAATTAGACGCCATCATTTCAAATTCAGGTTCCTTTTTTAATTTATTAACGATTCTCCTAAACTTAATTTACACAGTTAATTACACTCTAAAATTTCATTTCAAGATGACACAAGATTAATAAACCCCTTTCAATTCAATCCCTTGTGTATTTACATAACAACATTCACAATTTACCTTTATTGTCACAACTAATTCATTATATTCACCATCACCAATCCATAATCCCCTTACTCATTTTTTGGGTCCCGTACATTACAAACAATGTCTATATACATTTCCTCTTTATATCAATATACACATCAATTTGCAATTAATTTCACGGATTTATCACAAGTCACAAATAGCATCATCAACTTAACACATATTTCAACACAATCCACCTTTTGCCGACTTATTACGGCAGGATAGCGGGCACCCAATCCATAACACTTTTCACCTTTTGCCGGCTACTATACAGCGGGAAGTGAAGTGCCAAAAACCTTTTTCTCAAAAACCATTTCCTTCCAAAAACCATATTTTTCGAAAACCATTTTTTTTTAAAACTTTTGAAAACCATCCCCACATTTGCCAGCTACTATACAGCGGGATGTGGGCACCCAAAACATTTTCGAAAATCATCCGTTTTTCCATTTTTGCCGGCTACAATACGGCAGGACTGTGTGGACACCCAAAAATCAGTTTTCCACTTTCACTGGCTACTATACGGCAGGACTGTGTAGACACCCAAAAATATTTTCCCATATTTGTCCAACGATAAGCCTAGACAGGGAAATTGGGCACCTTTAATCCAAAACCACCCCCACATTTGTCGGCTACTATACGGTGGGACGTGGGCCCCCCAAAACCTTTTTCTTCAATTTTTAAAATCATTTTTCAACTCCCTGTGCGGGTATAAACACAACACCACACAACATAACTCAACCCAAACTCAATACACCCAACACAACTTAACCCGAGCTCAACATGACCCAACACAACTCAACTCAAACTCAACATGACCCAACACAACTCAACTCAACACAATTCAACATAATTCAAACACAATTCATCATAGTCCAACACAATTCGATTCAACATCATTCAACACAACTCAACATCATTCACTATTCAACATAATCAACACTATTCAATATAAGCCAACACAACTTAATTCAACAACACTATTTACAATTCAACATAATTTCAGATATTCTTGGATCCCCTTTCAACATTCCATTACTAAGTTTATGTCATCTATATCATTAATAAGTCATTTCCCCAATCTTCCTTTCACATTATAGCATGATTTACAATGTCCCTAATAAGAGTTTAATCGCTAATTTTTAACATAATTTTGAAACACCTCCAAAACCCAATTAAATTTGTACATATATAATTCAACGTATCAATTTCATGAATCTACTTAGGGTTTTAAGGGAAAATTAAGATTTCAACAAAAATTCAAACTTCTTAAACCACGACTTTTAATTCCAGTTTCCCTCTTGATTATACACCTAAGGTTCATAATCCACCATATTAACCCAACCATTGAATCCCCAACACTTCAAACCCTAAACCCCCAAATCTCATGGTGTTCACCATATGCTCAAAAATGAAGATTTTGCATTTATATAATCAAAATACCACAAATCAATCTATTTATGGAGGTATTGAAGAAGAATTAGGACCCCTACGTCAAGAATCAAGCAAAGGAGCAAAGCTTTTATGAGATTCTACCACAAATCCGAACTTCATTCGGTTGAAAAGTATGAAAAGTATGATCTTCAAGCCTTCTTCATTTTTTTGTAAGAGATCTTGGTCAATCCTTAGGGAAATAGAAGGTATTTGAGGTAAAAACCCTAGGGTTTTTGGACCTAGGGTGAGAGGGATGAATAGAGGAGAGGAAAGTGTGAAGAATGACCTAGAAAAGTCCCTTTAAACTTGCTGAATTCGCGCAGTTCGCTCGAGCGTCGCTTTCCACGCTCGAGCGTATCTGCTTCCAGCACAGATATGAAAACTTCAAACGAGTATAACTCTCTCATCGGGACTCCGTTTGTTGTGTCCAACTTGAAGCCCCGGAAACAAGATTTCCAATGGTTCGAGCCTCACATTCAAATTCAAAGTATGGAAGGAGAAAAAGGTAAAAGAGTGAAGGTTGGTCAAAAACTTAACCTCAAACTTGGGGCTTTTTATCTAATCTTACCTTAATACCTTGTTAAGGCTTCAATCAAGGTTCGAAACATCACCCAAGGGTCCTCAATTATAATATTTAAAGTTCATTTGCCAACCCATCAATATCAAGAGTCCGACAACAATACAAGTTTTAAGGTGATGGGCACCACTTTACATTAATCCAATGTGAATTAAAATTCGAGTCATTACAGCAATTGAGAGGACAATTTATTTATGTCTAAGTAAGGCCGAGCTAAGGCCATCTATTGCATGGACCAAGATGGGTTCACTCTTGGTCATTGGGCCGCGCTGCGGGCGGGAATGAGAATGGATTAAGCTCGGTCGTGGACTGGACGGGTATTCGGCCCAAGGCTTGAACCGAGGTGGTTATATCAAAGCAGGACCAGGGTACAATGGTGCGGGGTTCCGGAGTGGTTATCTCGGTTAAAGACTGCCCTGGTTCTGTCTGGCGTGGGGTAAGGCCTTCGTAGCTCGGTTGAGTTGCTACCGAGCCGAGGTAAGGAGCTTTGGGCCATCTCATTTGGTTGGTAATGAGAAGGGTTTCATTAGGATAGGTATTATCCTAATGAGTGTGATTCTTAGGAGGACTTTGCTGAGGAGAGTTGGAGTCCTACTAGGATTGTGCCAAGCAGAATCTACAAAAGCTTATACAGGACCTATGTACAGGTATCACAATTTTTACTCTTGAATGTACAGAGCTTTTGTCTATTGTCTATTTGCTAACTTAGGGATCAGAGAGGTTTTCAGCACACACCCGCTAACTAGCTCACGTCTGTGTTTCTAGGTAACTAAGCGACGACGTTCGAAGGAGTGCTAACTTAATCAACAGGATTATACAAGAAGATTATTTCGTGCTCGTACAGCGAATTAATGTAAAATGTTGAAATTCCATACGTGACTTAGGTGATGTCCCACTTAACTTTAATTACATGGTGTTTGGGAAGAATTTTGGTTGGGTTTTTTCTCATTTTTTCCACTAAAAGACAAAAATTTTGCAAAACCAAAAAAATCGCATCCAAATAAAATATCACATCCAACCCCATAATCATTTCACTTTTTCTCTCACAAACATCACATCCAACCACAAAAAAACCCAAATATCTTCCCATACACAAATATTTTTTTCTTCAATAATGTCCTACATCTAAAAAAACCTACATAAAAACTCACTTCCCAAGCACCATCTTAGTTTAGACCACACTCATACCACACTACAGGAAATTACACTTTTGGGGACAAAATTTGGCGACTAAAAAAAAATTAGTCGCCAAAAGTTGTAGAATTGACGACCAAACATTATATTAGCCGACAAAAGTACAAGATTTAGCTACTAATTTTTTTTAATCGGGGTATATTGATTATTGGCTACTAAAAAAAATGTAGTCGCTACAAATGTCACAATTGGTGACGAAAATGATTTTTAGTCGCTAAATATGCTACAATTGGCGACAAAACAAAAATTTTAGTCACTGTATAGTTACTTTTGGCTACTAAAATTATTTAGTCGCTGAATGAAGAACCAAAATCTACTTTTTATCTTTGACGACCAAAGGATTGGCAGCCAAAAATTTATTTTCAGCGACCAACTAATATTTTAATCGCTGTATAGTTAGTTTTGACTACTAACATTATTTAGTCGCTAATTGAAAAAAAAAAAAAAATTATTTTTGGTGTTTGGTCGCCAAAAATGTATTTTCAGCGACTAAAAATATTTTAGTCACTGTATAGTTAGTTTTGGCTACTAAAATTATTTAGTCGCCAAATGAAAACAAAAAATTTATTTTTATCTTTGGTGACCAAAAGTTTGGTCACCAAAAAATGTATTTTCAGCGATTAAAAAAAAAATAGTCACTGTATAGTTAGTTTTGGCTACTAAAATTATTTAGTTGCCGAATGAAAAATAAAAAATTAATTTTTATCTTTGGTGACCAACAAGGTTGGTCACCAAACATTTTTAGCCCAGTGACTAAAAATATTTTTACTTGCCAAAGAACTAAAATATTTGGGGGACACATTTTTAGCTTAGCGACTAATAATTAGTTTACTTAATCTCCATGCCTGTCCAGCCTCTGTTGGTAATGGAACAACAATAAACCAGACTCATATGTGAATATGACCATGAATGCATCCTTCAAATTCTAAAGTAACTACAAATAGTTGTTGGTCTCGGTGCTAAGATTAGGTATGATGTTTTTTATATGTTTATTATTTTTTAAGACATGTAATGGATCAATGTTCCAAATATAATCTTTTAAATTGTTAATGTTATTATAAAAAATAAAAAAATAGAATTTGTGATTGATTATAGCTCTATCATATAGATTATAAATAAAATAAAAAAAAGAATTGTATCTTTTATTGATTTTATATATGTAGTCCTTAAAAGCCAATAATTATATTTTTCATAATTTTCAATTTCAATTCTTCTAAGTGAATGTTTAATTTATCAATTAGTGTTTTATTAGCTGTAGAGTATACTTTGATCCATATCTATACGTATACTATTACCGAGCAAAAGAAACTTTCGATCTAAGAGACTCTAAGAATTTCAAAACATTAATATAAAATTTGAAAAGATAAGAAATGTAAGTGACATACAACTATTGGCGGATTAAACCGTATTTGTAATTTTAAATTTAAAAAAAATATTTATATATAGAAAGTCAAATAAATAACTTTAATCATATCTAAGCCACATCTAATTGGATATTTGAAAATCCTTAAAAAGGAAATTCTAAATTTAAAATTATTATATAATTTAAAATTATAAAAATATATACTTCAAAATATTTTTCATTTTTTAAATATTTGAAACTAAAAAATAAATATAATTTAAAATTACCGACTTATCTGATCATATCTAATTTTCAAATTCAAATTCAATAAAAAAAAAAATGGACATAAAATGTCAAAAAATAATTTTAGCTATATCTTTTTGGTTAGATAGTAATATTTTTAGCTATGCTTAAACTATATTTAATTTTAAATTTAAAAAGAAAGTCCAAAAAAAATTTGAATTATATATAATTTTAAAATATTTAAATTATATTTTAACTGTTAATCATAATTTATCAAATGGTCAATAATGTCAAGTACACATGTCATAATCTTATTGAAAAAAATATTATATTGAATAGCTTAAAATTTTTAAGTATTAACTTCAAATTAATAAATTTGATATAAAATTTCACTTGACTACCCAAAAAAATATGCAAAAAATGAAAACACTGGTTTGTACCTATTGTGAGTGCAACTCACATCTTACTAACTTTAAATTTTTAGCGTACACTCACTTACGGGATAAATTTTTATGATCCATTGCATTTTTTAGGCTAAAAAATAGTTCATGAGTTAGCCCAATCTAACCTTTGATAATTTTTTTTTATTAAGATTTAAATATACTTTAATATTGATATAATGGATATTAGTCAATTTGAATTGATTATTATAAAATATTTTACTTACCAATGATATAATTTATACATAATGTTTAAATTTGTAATTATCAGACGTTTTTACAAATTAACTTATCAATTTTATAGATTTAAGGTGATTCTATCTTAGATAAAAAAAAAATTATACATAAATATAAATAACTATTCATTTCATAGTGTTAACATAAATATATAATTTTTTACTTAAGTTCAAATTTTTTAATAAATATGCATAAAATATGTTCATATGATTTATTATAAAAAATAGTTACAAATATTTATTTATCAATTTAATAAATAAATAGGTCAAATGATTCATAAGTTAGATAAACATCAAGACAATTTTTAATAATTAGAAGAATGTCACATTGACATAAATATTGAGTCAACTAACTTCTAACAATTTTGAGTAAAATTTTTTTTAGGATTTACAAAATAAGAAAATATTAGTATATTAACAAATGTAATTTACTATTATCATATGGTAAATTAAGATTACAAAACTTATAAAATAAAATGTATTTATATTATATCGTAAATATAACTTTTGTAATTTATTTTTGAATTATAACTTTGATAAAAATAAATAAAATTTAATTGATTATAAATCATTTTACTACATATTTAGATAAATTTTATATTATTATTTAAATTTAAAAACTATTTTTTGTTTATTTATTTATACTTGTGCGTACGTGTAATAAGCTAGACAAAATGTGACAGTATGTGTAACGCCCTCAAAATATTATACAAATCAATCATTCATAAAGTCTAAAAGCATAGTAGAAACATTACATTTTCATTCATCAGAGTCTTCTTTACAAGAGATATCACATGTATTACATTTTCATAAACATTCATTCCTGAAACTATAACATGTAATTCTAACGGCTAATAACAAAATAAATGCCCTATGGGCTTATAGCTTTCCAAGTTATCACTTGGTTACAACAAAAGAAGAGTCTTAACTCTTTTACATATAAAGCCCTCGACTTGAATTTACATTTAAATACAAAAATAACAATAAAACAACAAAATGAAGCCTTCAACTCCTAACCCTCCAAAGCTATACCCTTGGAGGTAGCATGTCACCTGTACCTGATTCCAAGTAAGGTGAGCCAAAGCCTAGTGGAGATATGATAAACAACATATGAGAATTAACTAAGACATAAGCATCAGATAAATGTGAGATATTCTTAACCAATACATATTCTTTTCAAGTCGATTCAATATAGTTAACCAAATTCATTATTATCAAAAACAACCAATAAGAGACTACAGCTCAATGGTTCACAATTTAGTACATCAATCAATCCAACACTTCTATTTCTTGCCATTTTACGGAATTACGTCCGACGGAACCAGCACCCATAAAGATATAAGATTTCAGGACTTTCACCCTGGACACTCCGGCCAACTTAATTCTCAAAGGAGTCCATCCCCTATCTCCTCCCACACAATGGAGTACATCCCCTATCTCCTCCCAAACAAAGATACATATACAATGTATTTAAACACCTGTCATATACAATGACTAATCAATTCACATATTCAATGGTTTAATCAAGCCATCAAATTCAATGACATACTCCAATTGATTAGTTTCAATTTACCTAATCATCATGCATTTTCTACAACAATCATAGCTATCCTCCACCGATAGCCCAAATAGATATTTCTAAACAGATACATAAATCTATCAACATATAATTTATCAACTTTTTCATAGTTAAGTGATTTATTGATCCAACTACACCATTTAATCACATGTTCATTCAATTCCACAATTTCCAAGGCAATTTCATTATTTATACCTGTAAATCATAAGACAAAACATGCAGCGGAATAAAATCAACAGATCATACCTTTTGTGATCTAAAACCTCGTGGATAAATCACGTGCTTCCAGAATCTAATCAATCAATCCCAGCAGTGGGGTGATATTACAATGGTGAATATCACCCACACAAACCACAGTGCAACTGACTTGATCGTTGTTTCTTGGGAGAGAGTCAGAATATGGGTTGAAACAGACTCAACGTTGTTTCTCTTGGATTACCCATAACCATATAACAAATATTTTAATATATTATAATATCTATCCATATCAGTTAAGATACAGATAATATCTAATATATATTATATCTATCTATATCAGTTCAAACTGATAAGGTCTGTTTCAAGAGTGGTTATCCTAAATAGGTTTGATTTCAAAATCAAAACCTATTTGGATAAGGATTCAAAATCAAATTTAATGGTCATGCCACATGGGCGCCCATTACTAACATCTCCCACTCGCACATGAGTTGGCATGACACTGCCACATCTCTATCTCAATCTCCCCAAAAACGAACAATCTCATACTAGCCACTGCACCGTGCGACTGCTGAGAACACCTGCATGTGGGAGCTCTATACTAGAAACTCAAAATGAGCCAGCATAGAGACATCAACCCAAAAAGAAAAGAAATAGTGTCTCATATACCCCAGACCCATCTAATTACACCGGTCCAAAAAACATCTCTAATCCCTCAAAAAGAGCATGTTTGACCCTCTCAATTCTTGCAATATATTCACACTCAATTCGCCTCTCATACAGAGCGATGTGAGTTGCCGGCAGTGAATATACAACAGTGGTGTAATACTAGATGATCTTCCCTTTGCACTCATGCCATTTAGTTTAGGATTGACCGCTTTCCCAGTGATGTCCCTTAAGGCCGAATCATGCATGACCGCAGGCAACATACCAAAGTAGCAGAACATCAACCCCTTACCTTATGACATAGTCAAAAGTCACAAAAGGGTACATAAATGAAAGTCATATCAATAATGACTCGTAAGACTCACACGGTGAGGAAGCAGGGATCCATTCTCTCACCTCATTACTCGGTCGCTAAGCACATATAGTATGAATATATGTTACGGTGGAGTAACTCTTCCATAAAGAGTGACGTCATACTCGATACACCGTACAGATATTAGTCTAGTCGCTTTCTAGCGCCTAACCCGAATTCTCTATTTGCTCGCCTTCTAGGCGTCAAATGAGATCTCGAATCTGGCTAATCATAACAGGCACAACATGGAAAGTGGGTACTAACATCCATGTTTGGTCCTTAACACGACCTCATCTTGGTTATAACCAAGGCGACATACATAGTGGATGATTTAAGCCTCTCTTGGCTCCGAATAAAAATAAACCACCAGTCTCATCCTTGCTCGCTCCCAAGCGCCAAGGGCGATTGCTCGTGTGAGTGAGCCAATCTTGCCTGCTGACATCATCATTTGCTAATCATTATGACACAAACCATAACAGTGTCAACATCCCATCATCTCAAAATAAGTGATCGATTTAAAAAAAAATTGACCACAGCTTGCGCAATTATAGATTCCAAACATAAGCCTTATCAGCACCTCTTGCGATAAGTATATACAACGGAATCCACCATGTGCGCCTCACATGAAATGATTTAAGATCACTACCTCTTGCGCAATAACCTCTCTAAAGATATTTTTGGTGACCAATTTGCGTTCATTCTTAATGCGCCCAACTAGCGCAGATGCGCCCAACTAGCGCATTGAATTTTACAAGGAGCAAATTAATATGCTTCTAATAAAGCATTTTATCCACAGTCTAATGAGCAAGGTCAATGTCTAAACAACTCAGTTAACCATTTATCAAAGATAAAACTTATCATGCCGAATACGCCCACATAGCGTACTTTAGGCTCCCACAACAAAGAAAAAATCAAGGAATATAGGTCATCTGTTTCTCCCAAAGACAATCTGAGGATTCACTCAATAGCTAAGGCTCTGGCTTTTACCGATAGGTAAGTCAATGGGTTTGCAATTTTGCATCTAGAATCGTTCTAGGATATTCCTTATGTAAGTCATCGAAGACAAACCGAGAATTTTCCTAAAACAATCCCTAAGGATCGTACATCCGAGCATATGAATTACATCACCCATGTCCATCATATCTAAAATGGAGGACTGCCCACCCTAGGTGGCGACAACCTTATAAATTCCTGGCTCATAATGACTAAGTAAGGAAAAACTTCTTTTGGACCATTGATCATGCCTCAGTGGTCTTCATCGATCATCGTTGCCCTATCATGGCTTGACGAAATCTAAGAACCACTGTTTGGATAACTGCTTTAGGCTGTAAAAGATTTATTGGAACTAGCAACCTTTTTGCGCTCCTAACTTTTCACCATAAAAGCAGAAGGTAAATCCCTACGGATCTACTTATCCAATTCTCTAATGAGAAATCGGGTCACAATGTCCACAAATCAATGTTCCGAACTTATGTCAATTATAGCCTAAGTCAAAATAACCTCACTCCCCAGGAGGAAGTCTTCTCATGGTCTACACTTTCCTCAATGGTGCGACCATTCGGTATCTAGCGAGCCTTATGCCTAAAAAATGACTATCCAAATTACGCATAACTTTATAACAGTTTTGCGTCATAATGGAAAGTCAACCAAATTATAAAAAATGGTTAATCCTCAAAGACTTTGTCTTAAACTGCGCAACATTGATCCACTTTCTAAAAACAGAAGACTAGAGCCTTTGGCATTATCCTAGGCTCTTTATCATCTTGCGGAGCAATCATGAATGTTTCCCTCTCAATCACCCAGTGATGACGTGGAAAATTTTCACATTTGCTACCACGCAACTAAGAATGTAGAGTATTCTGCTCTAATGGAGTAATCCATTAGTAGACACATCGCTCCCACTGTCCCTAGGATATTGGAAATTTCTTTCCATTCTCAACTAGGCTACATAGAGCGCTATGCTTGGAATTCTCCATCTTATAGAGTTCCGAAAACTCTATTCACGTCACCTTTACTAATAAAACTTTATGTGACTTAGTTACACTACCACAAAGCTGCTTACCTATATGCACATGACCCGGAGGGTTTGCATGACCGCATACAATAATGCGCCACACGACCCTTTGTGTTTACAAGACAGCATACAATAATGCGCTATAGAACCCTAGGTCTTAACTTCGCAATCTTATGAGAAGTAGAATAAAGATAAGCTGCTTAATGGTTACAGATCGCCCATAGATGGCTCTCTGCTAATCCATTACTCAAAATGGAGTGTAAAAACTGATATGGAGGGCACTTAGTTAGGGATATAGGCAACAAACTAGTGCAATTCCCAATTGGGAAACATTTTGCGCCATTATCTACCTAACATTAACAATATTTAATTCCTTATCTCTACTACACCAGTGTGTTGTTGAGTACTAGGAATAATCAATGTTCTAAGCATCCATCTCTCTTCACAGAGTTTTTCTGAAAAAATAACTCAAATAGATACTCGCCACCTTGGTCAAAACTAAAAGCACAAAAAACTCTTATCTAATTGATCTCGACCTCATATGTGTAATGTCAAAAATCATCTCAAAACTTTTGACTTATGGGAGATCAAATAGTCTTGACTCAGATGCGTATCGTAATCTATAAATGTGTCGAGATTGAGGCTTAGCTATTGTACCCTCACACATATCTAGTCACAAAATATCATAGTGGACTAAATGCGCCAAAACAAATGACTTTCTGCGGCTTTCCTACTTACTTGTGCGCACCCATTGCGAACAAAGTTACACATTCACATGAGAGCAGGATGTCATAAGCGAGTGGGCCCGAGAAGGCCTACTCAAACCATCGTGTCATCATCTCATTAATGTGATTAAGTATAATAAGCCACTGGTTCATGACCAATGTCATAAACTAATTCCAATCACCTTAATGTGTGAGTTCTCGAAGACAAGTTTTAAAAGTTTAGGCCCAACTAGGTAATGACTCACGACTAAGTCATATTCACTAGATCATAAAAAGGATGTCATGGAGATATCAACTGCGCCTAAGTCGCAAATTTAACTAGTAAGTGCTAATCCCCTGCACCTTCAAGTCAATTTTATTCTCCATACACTTTAATACATCTAGTTGAAAGATGACGATACTCCTGTTGCCATCTCTATTTCTCGCTTCATAGTTACTTGCAATTAATTCTACTATCCACAAGAAGGAGAGAATAAGCTATCAACTATGATAGCTCCTGAAGTAACTTAAGCGCGAATTAGGCTAAAGAGTCTAATTCAACACAATGCTCTTACAAGCGATGCGTTAAATTCTTAGAGTCATAACAACCTTGTCAGCCTTAACCTTTTCATTACTATGCTGCAACGTTTGCGCTTAGTGGTAAATGTTATTCAAAACGTTAGCCTAGTAAAGGAATCACACAAAGAAGCACCTCATCCATGTTTCACACTCAAGTGTGGAAACAGTAAGTGTCCACACTTAGACAAGTTGGCAATGCTAATAGATTTTGCAGCCACTAAGCGCTAATCTTTTCACTCAGTGTTAATAGATTTTGCAGCTTCTAAGCGCTAATCTTTTAACTTCACGTGATATTTCAACGCACACTATTATAGTGCATGAAATTTCGCTCAATCCACTCCCAATAATTGGGTAGAGAGCAAAACACTGCTCGTACTGGCTACTCGTCTTACACTTAATGACTAATTTATTTAAGCTCGCATTTCTTGGATGACGTGACTCTTGAATGTTACTTCATCCAATGATGTAACATTATTTACAAGTCAAATTACAAAGTCAATCCGCGCAGCTCATTAGTCAAGATCATATACAGATCTATTGAGGGCTTACTAAAATCATAACTCCAAAACTCTCCAACCAAAACTATGTAGCGTGCCGCTAACTATAGCGCACACATTAGTTTTTATTGTGCCAAACAAGGCAATAAAACCACGGCGACTTTGAGTCATGTTTCCTTACTTTGGCTCAATTAAGGTTTGACCTAAAGTCTCCAAGACTTTTGCTCATCTAAAGAATGGGATTAGTTTGTTCACATTTGAACATCTCTACTAAGTTTAGGTCAACCAAATTAACTTCTATAAGCTAAATCAATTTAGAGAGAAATTCGCATTGGGATTAATTTGATTAGCATAATATAATTTTGCCGCAAAAATCTAAATTAAATAGTGACAATATTACACAAGTCGCAAGATCGAAAATCCGCTATGCTCGTAATCATCTCTTGCGCCACAAGTGACAATTATCCAAAATTTAGTTTAATTTATGCGCAAAATATTGGTTTTCGGGAGTTAATCTACAAAGATTTCTCTCAACCGAATAACCTCCCACTGACTATGGCATATACAAAGCATGATAAATTCCATACAATAGCATTTTAATGTAAATCTACAAATAACTCATGCTATATTTATTTAATAATGGAATTCTAATAAATAAATAAATAATCATGCTCTTCTAATTACAACATATTACAAACCCAAAAAAATATGCTGTATTCAATATTTAAATTATGCCATAACAGAAAGTACATCATCCTGAAATTTTCTGGAATTTTCTGGTATTTTCTGGAATTTTAAATAACTAATTAAACACACATAAAATTAGAAATAAAAAATCCAGAAACTAGTAAACAGAAACAATATTCAGATTATGCCATAATTAAAATGTACATTGTTCTGAAATATTCTGAAATTTTTCTGAAATATTCTGGAATTTTAAATGACTAATAAATACACATAAAATTAGAAATAACAAATCCAGAAACTGATAAAATGAGACAATATTATCAGTAGATATTAAAACATTTCAGAAGTCCACAATAAAAATTTCAACCCCAGAAAATTATTTATGCAATACCAGTATCATTTTAAAGCATAACAAATGAATTATTAACACAGAAAAAATATTTTTTATTTTCGTAAAATTTTCAAAATTTTATAGAATGTAGAAAAATTAATTCTGAGTCTAAGGGTACCAACCATGCTTAAAACAAAGCTATAACGAATAAATTATGGCCAATTAACGCAATTCAGAATTAAAAAAACAAACAAACAGAGCCTTAGAGCCAAGCCAGCGCGGAAAAACAGCTCGGCTCGGCTCGGCGCCGCTCAGCGCAAGTCGGCTCAAGGATCGGCTCGGCGCGCGGCTCAGCCTCGGCTCGGCGCGCGGCTCCAGCACGCGGCGCGCGTGCGGGCGCGGACGGCGCGCGTGCGTGGACAGCACCGCCGACGCGCGCGTGATAGCGCGTGCAGGCGCGTCAGCATGGCATCCGGCGCGTGTAGGCGCGTGGGCGCGCGTGGGCGCGCGTGGCTTCGGCGTGGTGGCGCGTGAATGCCACGCGCCGTCTTCCAGGGTACTGCCAGTTCCGATTTTTGTACTGCCGGACTCCTTTTTCCAAAATAAAATCATTTATGCTCTTAAAAATGACATTAATGATCATGAAAATGAAATATTTTGGATCTCACTATCTTTTATAAATATACATATGATAAAAGAAAGCACGAAAATATCCATTAATGGCTCTGAAACCAATGTAAATCATAAGACAAAACATGCAGCGGAATAAAATCAACAGATCATACCTTTTGTGATCTAAAACCTCGTGGATAAATCACGTGCTTCCAGAATCTAATCAATCAATCCCAGCAGTGGGGTGATATTACAATGGTGAATATCACCCACACAAACCACAGTGCAACTGACTTGATCGTTGTTTCTTGGGAGAGAGTCAGAATATGGGTTGAAACAGACTCAACGTTGTTTCTCTTGGATTACCCATAACCATATAACAAATATTTTAATATATTATAATATCTATCCATATCAGTTAAGATACAGATAATATCTAATATATATTATATCTATCTATATCAGTTCAAACTGATAAGGTCTGTTTCAAGAGTGGTTATCCTAAATAGGTTTGATTTCAAAATCAAAACCTATTTGGATAAGGATTCAAAATCAAATTTAATGGTCATGCCACATGGGCGCCCATTACTAACATCCAATAACTTATTTCATTCATATTAGGCCAAATCTCCCTCTTTAACATACATTGTTCCCAAGACCAAATTTCACCAATTATACCCAAGAAATAACATGTTCAAGACCTTTCATACCCATATGGAACCCAAAATAGAAAACCCCTCTTTCAAACATTTCAAATTTCAAACCCTAACTTCACCCAAATTTCCCAAATCCCACCATTTATACAAAATGACAAATATCAAGGTTAAAACTCATATTAGAGAGTAGATTATCCCTACCTCAAGTGTAGAAGCTCAAATGAGAAGAAGAGAGAAACCCAAATATGCTCCAAATCCCACATTTTTTGGATCAAAAGGAAGCCCAAGCAATGCTCTAGTTTTTTAACAAAGAGAGTAGGGTAGAATGACCCTAGAACATGGAGTGTTGGTAGAGAGAGAGAGAGAGTGTGCTTTAGAGAGAGGAGCTGCCAATCTAGGGTTTTGAAGAAGGAAGAAGGTCAAAAATGGTGTGATTCATTTCTGCTGCGAACTGATATAAGCGAGGCTCGCTCGAGCGAATGAGTTGTTGCTCGAGCGAACAGACACAATAAATACCTCTCTCGAGCGCAAGAAGCATCACTCGAGCGCAGAATGCAAAGCTTCAGGTCTGCCACAAATGCAAATATACGCTCATGCGCAAGAGTTCTCGCTCAAGCGAAGGAATAAATAACACACGACTCGCTCGAGCGCAAGGGTGCTCGGTCGAGCGAAAGCTGTGTCTAAGAAAGAAACCTGAGGACTCTCAATCCTGGCTTGAGTGCAAGAAACCTTGCTCGAGTGAAGAAGCAAATACCCAAGGCTCGCTAGAGCGCAAAAAGCCTCGCTCGAGCGAAGAAGCCAAAACTTGGGCAGCAACCATTTGTAACAACTCACAGCCAACCTGTTCTAAACTCACCCAACAAGACCCAAAACTCAATTTCAAAGAATTAAAGGGGGTAAACAAGACATAGACACAACATAAAATCACGAAATTCGAGTTTGTAACACAGTAAAGGTCGGGGAAAACCTTGGATCGCTATAGTATGATTATGAGTTCTACAACAACAATATTGCTCTTGTTGTAGAACTATAACATTCAAACATTCAACAAAGTCTTATTTTCTTTTTTTAAAGAAAAACAATGAGCAACAATCAGCAAATCGAGATTCATAAAAAAAAAAAAAAATAAGAAGAGGAAAAGAATGCTTACCCTCAGATTCATTGAAGAAGGAAGAAGATTCTAAAGATGGGCAAAGGTTGAGGCTGGCGGCTGAGGTGACACCGCGAGTGACACGGTCTCCAACTGGCAGAGTTGGGACACATGGCGTCTAAGTTGAAAAACCCACCCACCAACATCGCGAGTGATGCGGTCTACAACTAGCGGAGTTGGGACACAGGGTGTCTAAGTTGAAAAACCCACCCACCGACACCGTGAGTGACGCGCACTACAACTGGTGGAGTTGGGGCACAGGGCGTCTAAGTTAAAAAACCCACCCACCTTGCTACTATAGAGAGAGCTGGGACACAGGGTGTCTAAGTTGAAAAACCCACCCACCTTGCTACTATAGAGAGTGTAACACCCTTAAAATACTATACAAATCAACCATTCATAAAGTCTATAAGCATAGTAGAAATATTACATTTTCATTTATCAGAGTCTTCTTTACAAAAGATATTACATGCATTACATTTTCATAAACATTAATTCCTGAAACTATAGCATGTAACTCTAACTGCTAATAACAAAATAAGCGCCCAACGGGCTTACAGCTTTCCAAGTTATCACTTGGTTACAACAAAAGAAGACTCATATCACTTTTACATATAAAGCCCTCAGCTTGAATTTACAATTAAATACAAAAATGACAACAAAACAACAAAATGAAGCCTTTAGCTCCCAAACCTCCCAAACTATACCCTTGGAGGTAGCATGTCACTTGTACCTGAAAATGGTTTCCCAAGTAGGGTGAGCCAAAGCACAATAGAGATATGCGAAACAACACATGAGAATTAACTGAGACATAAGCATCAGATAAACATGAGAGATTCTTAGCCAATTCTTATTCTTCTCATGTTCATTCGATATAGATAATCAATATCTCAACTCATTTCCATTCTTCCGTTTAGAATAAAATCAATTAACTAATTTCATTATTGTCAAAACTAAATTCATCATATCATCAAGAAGAAATAAACTCTATGCCATAGCATCCCACCAGGGTTGCAATACATTTTTCATAAAACTGCTTATGAAAAACTACTTAAACGGTGAAATTTAATTTTGTAAAAAACATAATTCCTGCAACTCATCAAGTTTTGTCAAATTAATGTGAAAATCATCAATTGCATCAACTATAGACAACTTTAAAAAATAGCCAAACTAAAAGGATTTTAAAGTCATCCAATTGCCATCAACTGTTGGTAGTATCAATACCAGAAAGAAAATTCTTTCAAAGGGTGTGAATGCACCATACACCACATCTACAAAGAAGGGAACTTGTGCGCTGATGCTTTGGCCAAATTTGGAGCGGAGCAACCTTAAGACATCTTGGTGGTCAATGAACCACCAATGGAAATTAAGAGCTATCTTGTTGCGAACTTGATAGGTCTCTCTAGGGAGAGGGCTTAGCCTTTTATTTTTTTTGTTGTACCTAAAAAAAAAAAAAAAAGAAAGAAAAATGATCTAAATATGTTTTCCTCCTCTAGTTTTACTACCTTCTTCTAAGCGCTTGACAAAAAATGAGCACACATGTTTTTCTTTGCCAACTGAACCATATTTTTAAAATAATCTACACCCAAGTAGAAAGAACAATAAGACAACAAGGCAATATACTATGTTATGTTGTGTTTTCTTTTGCTTGATAAAATAAAAGAAATACATCCTAATAAAATAATCATTCTATTTAATCCATTTACATCAATCCATTTAACCAAGTCATCATGTTATATGAAATCCGTTTAACCAAGTCAACAATATGCAAGACACATGTCAAAAACATAGAGTTGTAATTGAATATACCAATCAAATAAAGGGTTCAACACATGACTTTCAGGTGTAATTAAAGGATGATCTATTTTATAAACATTGCAAGTAAACCCAAGCAAATTCCCCCCCTCTCCCCCTCTCCAAAAAAAAAAAAACAAAAAGAAAAAGAAAAAGAAAAAGAAAAACAGAAACAAAAAACTAAACTAACCAAAAACAGAGCTTCTGTGTTAAACTAAAAAAAAATAAAAATGGAAGTAATAATTAGACCAAGCATGTTATGCCCCTAAAATACAACATGATACAATCATTCACAAGATCCATAAACATAATAGAAAAGTTATATTTCATTCATCAAAGTCTTCTTTACAAAAGATGTTACATGTAACTCTAACTTCTATTAACAAAATGAGTGCCCTACGGGCTTACATCTTTCCAAGTGAAAACTTGGTTACAACAAAAGAGAGTCCTAGCTCTATACATAGAAAGCCCTTGGCTTGAATATACATTTAACATTAAAACAAAATAACAAAAGAGAGTCTTTGACTTCTAAACCTCCCAAGCTAAGACCTTGGAGGCGGCATGTACTCTGTACCTGAAAAATAGTGTCCCAAGTAGGGTGAGCCAAAGCCCAATAGAAATATGCTAAACAATATATGAAAATTAACCAAAACATTAGCATCCGATAAATGTTTAACACCTGTAAACCAACTTACACCCTTTCCATAACCAATCAACATTGACATCCATATTTCAATCCACTTCCATTTATTTATCCAAATCAATTCATTAACATGGTTCATTTTTATCCAAACAATTCAAAATGAGACTACAACTCATATTATCAACACTTCAATCATAAACATCATTCATACACTTCTATTTTCTTGCCATTTTACGGAACTACGTCTGAGGGAACTGACACCCAAATATATATAAGATTTCGGGACTTTCACCCTGGACACTCCGGCCAACTTAATTATCAATGGAGTCTACCTCCTATCTCCTCCCAAACAATGGAGTACATCCCCTATCTCCTCTTAAACAATGTTACATATGCAATGGATTTAAACACGTTGTCATATACACTAACCAATTAAATCACATATTCAATGTGTTAATCCAACCGTCATATTCAATGATATAATTCAATTGATTAGTTTTAATTTAACTAATCATCATGCAGTTTCTACAACAATCATGGCTATCTTCCACCGATTGCCCAAAATAGTTATTTCTCAACAGATAAATAAATCTTTCAAACAGATAATTTATCAACTTTTCCATAGATGAATGATTTATCAATCCAACTACACCATTTAATCACAATTTCCTTCAATTTCATGATTCTCAAACCAGTTTCATATTTATACTAAATAATTTATTTAATTCCAATTAGGGCAAATCTTCCCATTTTCAAACATCAGATCCGAAGACTTAATTTCATCAATTATACACAAGTGAGCCCAATCTCATGACCTCACACACACAATGGAGCCCAAAATTAGAAAACCATTTTTTCACAATTTCAAACTCAAAACCCTAACTTCACCCAAACTTCCTATATCCCACAATTTATACAAAATGACTAATATTTAGGTCAAAATTCATATTAAAGAGTAGATTATCCCTACCTCAAATGAGAAGCTCAAAGGAGAAGAAGAGAGAAACCCAAGATGCTCCAAATCCAAAATTTTTTGGATCAAAAGATAGACCACGCAATGCTCTAGCTCTTTAACAAAGAGAGTTGGGTAGAAAGACCCTATAACAAGGTGTATTTGTAGAGAGAGAGAGAGAGAGTATAGAGAGAGGAGCTGTCGATCTAGGGTTTTGAAGAAGGAAGAGGATAAAAAATGGTGAAGTTCACCTCTATTGCGAACTGATACATGCGAGGCTTGCTCGAGCGAAGGAGTTGTCGCTCGAGCGACCAGACACAACAAAAGACCTCGCTCGAGCGCAAGAAGTGTCGCTCGAGCGCAAGAAGTGTCGCTCGAGCAATGCAAAACTTCAGGTTTGAACCAATGTAGATGCACGCTTGAGCACAAGGAGCCTCGCTCAAGCGAAGAGACACACCACACAAGGCTCGGTCGAGCGCAAGAAGGCTCGCTCGAGCGCAAGAAAGCTCGCTTGTGCGGAAGTTGTGTTTGAAACAGAAGCCTAAGGACTCTCAATCCTTGCTTGAGCGCAAAAAGTGTCACGCCTCAATTTTTATTACTCAAAATTATAACCAAAATCTTTAATACAAGTCCATTTAATTAACTACAATTATTATTACAAACACCCATTACATGGGGTAACAACAACAACATTGTTCTCTCTCGAATAATACAACAATAATACACGTACAAAATTCACATTGAAATACACATGAATCTCTCATTTACAACAAGCATCTCTCATTTACACTATGACCAAATAATAGAAAATAAACTCTTCAATCTCCAATCCGGCGTTCCAAACTTTGTTCCTGAAAAATAGTTAAAATAATTGGGATGAACACGAAGTCCAGTAGGAATCTTCCCTGGTTCAAAACAATATAGTCCTTAAATACATGAGATCATGAAGTGCCAAAGAGTGATATAAACATAAATTCTTTGTGCTCCTTTTATACTCAAATTACAATACATATAGGTAATACCATCCTCATAAAGGAAATTCGTGAAAACTTTTGAAAGAAAAAGAAGCCCTTTCATTTGTTTCTATATCAGTCAAATATATGTTTTAAAAAAAAAGTCTTTTCAAGAACTTCCTTGCTAACTTTATCTAGAATTATAAACATAGCAACGAGTCATGCTCGTACATGTCACAACACATTATAACCCATTATAATCCACATAAAAGAACCCATATAATTCCATATTCACGTTCCATTATTCTGAAACCCTTGTACAAATCTTATTATAATCATTCCACACATCCAAAATTGGACACCGGCTCCATTACCAAGCCTTAACATCATGCCACACGCTTTACTAGTCACAAGCCGGAAGGAATGCGGAACCTCACGCTTTACCAGTCACAAGCCGAAAGGAACGCGGAACCTCACGCTTTACCTGTCACAAGCCGGAAGGAATGTGGAACCTTTACACATTTCATCAACCCACACGCTTTACCGGGCGCTACTCCAGAAAGAAGGCGGAACCTTTATTAAGTGCCACGCTTTGCTGGATCAAATACGGCAGGAAACGGACCCCAAGGCAACATTACAATCCATTAATTTCTTAAGTCATTGCTCTTTGTGGGCAAAGCCAACACATTCATTCATCATTTCCATTACTTATTAGCTCAAGAACACGGACTCATTATTTTCCACCATTCTCTAGTATTCATCAAGTCATTCGTTGTTACAATCCCAATAAAACCAATAACAACATTCATTATTTTTATCACCAAATTCATCGAATAACACCTCCACTAAGAGCATTTGGCACATTTTTAGAAGCATTCTCAATTCTTATATTTCAATGGTCTTTTAACTTTTCCACAAAATTATCAAATCTTCATACTCAAAGTCGTAACACAATAATCATCATAAATTATCCCCAATTAATTAATTTAATTACTCATCTTAATTTCTTCAAAATAACCTTTCTATACAATAGTTATTTTCTAACCATTATTCATCATTATTTATTCTCATCTTCTACAAAAACATGAACTCAATTCCATAAATCAAATGTCAATTGAAGCTTTCTTTATTTCCAACATAGATTCCATAACTAGGGTTAAACATAAATTAGGGATTTTTGCTATTTAACACAAAACTACATTCTCATGACCCAAACATCATATATTCCACTTAAATCATCAATTCAAATTCCATAAATCTAGCTCCCTTCACATGCCATTTCTAAAAATCTCCTCAAAATGAGGGTTTTATGTAATAAAAAGCATCACCCATCTATCCACAAGACAATATTGAAGAGAAGCAAGGAAAATCCCTACCTTAAGCAAGGAGAGAGAGAAACCCGAAGTTTCGACTTCAACGAAAACACGATCCGCTTGTATGGATTGAAATCCCTTGGGGCGCTCTACAACCTTCCTCAAGGGGCCTAGGTGAGAAGATGCTTCTAGATGAGTAGATCTAGCAATCTAAGTAGGAAAAAGTTGGGTTTAGAGAGAGATGAGAGAGGCTCACGGTTTGAGAGAGAGGAAGGAGGAGAAAAGTGAAATGAAACCATTCTTGGAGCCTATTTATAGTAGTAGAGAAGTAGCCCTAAGGTCAACAAAATAATAGGCCCAAAACCCCCCAAAGGTAGGGCCCATTTGAACCCTAAAATTTGAAAAAAAACACGCAGGGGTCGACCCTTCGAGCAAGGGGGTCGATCCTTTAGGTAGAAAAGACAATCTGGCACAAGTAAGGGGGGTCGACCCTATTTTCCAGCAACAAATTCTGCAACATAAGAGGGTCGACCCTTTCCATACTGGTGTTGACCCTATTTTCCAGCAACACATTCTACAACATAAGAGGGTTGACCCTTTCCCGACTGGTGTCGACCCTATAGAAAACCAGCAGAGGCACTAAGAATTCAAACAGGTATAACTCTCTCGTTCGGACTCTGTTTTAGGTCATTCGTGTATGCAAATTGAAGCCCCGAAAACAAGCTTTCCAATGGTTCTAGCCTCACATCCAAATTCAAAGTATGGAAAAAGAAAAGGGCAAAAAAGTGAAGGCTGATCAAAAATAAAAACTCAAATTTGGGTCTTTTGATCTAATCTTGCCTAAACACCTTGTTAAGGCTTCAATCAAGGTTCCAAACATCACCCAAGGGTCCTCAATATTAATATTTAAGGTTCTTTTGCCAACCCATCAATACCAACAATCTGAAAACCACACAAGTTTTAAGGTGACGAGCACCACTTTACACCAATTCGATACGTATTAAAATCCGAGCCACTACAGAAAGCATCGCTTGAGCGAAGAGGCCAAAACCTGGGCAGCAACCACCTATACCAACTCACTACCAACCTATTCCAAACTTACCCAAAAAGTCCCAAAACTCAAATACAAAGAGTAAAAGGAAGAAAACAAGACCTAGACAGCAACAAACAACCACGGAACCCGAGTCCGGTACACAACAAAGGTCGGGAAAAAACCTGGATCGCTATAACCTCCCTCCCTTAAAGAATTTCGCCCCCGAAATTTTAGCATAAGTTTTTAAAATCATGATTATTCAATTTTCAACATGATTACAATTCCACACTCACCATCATGACCCATCCACCGGTCATTTCACCTTTTCTCAAGAGAACAATTTTTACAAGATATAACTCAACATACATTACCAACATGCATTCCTTCGAAATTCAACTAATTTCAATACACATATTCCATATCTCCATAACATATTCAATGTTAATAACATATTTTCATTTCTAAAACACATTCAATATATGCAATGTTTAAATTAAACTCGCATTTCCGAGACATATTCAACAATTTAATACTTCCATAATCCAAAACATATACAATGTTTTACAATCTAAAACATATTCAATGTTCTTGGAGTTCATCAACAAAACAAAATTTCCAATATACACTCAAACATTAACAAACAGGTCCAGATATTCCTTTCGGACCTCTAATTCACGTTCCCAAGTGGCTTCCTCGACTTCGTGATATTTTCACAATACTTTGACCAAAGGAATCATCTTGCCTCCCAAGACTTGGTCCTGTCTATCCAAGACACTCACCGGTCTTTCCTCATAGGAAGCATCCTCATCTACTTGTAAGTCGGTCAAATCCAACACATGTGATGGATCTGGCTCATATTTCCAAAGCATACTAACAGGAAACACGTCATGCACTTCGGACCGTTGCGGCGGCAATGCTAAACGGTAGGCAACTTCCCCAATCCGCTCAAGGATCTTAAAAGGGCCAACAAACCTAGGGGACAACTTTCCACTCTTCCCAAACCTCATCAAACCCCGTCTAGGTGATATTTTCATAAAGACGTGATCACCCACCTCAAAGGACAAGGGTCTCCTCCTACGGTCAGCATAACTCTTTTGGCAACTTTGGGCTATAACCATCCTCTTACGGATAAGTTCTACTTTCTCCGTCGTTTCTCGCACCAACTCCGGGACCAACAAAGGTGCATCACCTACCTCAGCCCAACACACTGGAGATCTACACGGTCGGCCATACAAGGCCTCAAACAGTGCCTTGCCAATACTCGATTGGAAACTGTTATTGTAGGCAAACTCCACTTAGGGCAAGTGTCTATCCCAAGACACTTTGAAGTCAAGGACACAACCTCAAAGCATATCCTCAAGGATCTGAATAGTGCGCTCGGACTGCATGTCAATCTGAGGATGGTAAGTCGTGCTAAAAGTCAATCTAGTGCCCAAGGGACTCTATAAACTATGCCACAACCTAGCAGTGAAACGCGGATCTCTATGTGAGACAATTGACACTAGGACTCCGTGTAACCTCACTATGTCCCGAATATACAAGTCGGCAAGATAATCTACCGAATATCTTACACGCATAGGAATAAAGTGCGCCGACTTAGTCAATCGGCCAACTACCACCCAAATGACGTCACTACCCCGTTGAGTCCTCGAAAGACCCACAACAAAATCCATCATGACGTGCTCCCATTTCCACTCGGGTATAGGCAAGGGTTGCCACAAACCTCATGGCTTCTGATTCTCGGCCTTCACTTGCTGACAAGTAAGGCACTTTGACACAAACACTGTCATATCTTTCTTCATACCCCTCCACCAAAACTGGCGACTCAGATCATGATACATCTTTGTGCCTCCTGGATGCACTGCAAGGCGTGAATGGTGAAACTCTCGGAGCACATCCTCTCGGCAAGACTCTGGCATAAACAAGTGGTCTCGGTACCTCACACTCAGGTCAGGATACACAGTCAAACCCTTCTCTACCTTCTCACTAGAGATCTTCTCCCAGAGAGATTCTACCTCAAAGTCACCCTTCTGTGCTTCTAACACTCGATTCACAAGCGTAGGTTGTGCAACCACAGAGAACAAGGCTGCAGATTCAACAGACTCGGCTAGATGCAAGTCAAACTCACCAAGAGCACCCAACATCTCCCATTCTCGGATAGGAATACAAGCTACATCACTAATGGACTTCCTACTTAGGGCATTGGCCACAACATTTGCCTTTCCCGGATGATAATGCAACTCGAAGTCATAATCTTCTATGAACTCCATCCACATTCTCTTCCTCAATTCAAGTCCTTCTGTGTAAACAGATGCTTTAGACTCTTATGATCTGAGAACACCTCGAATCTCTCACCATAAAGATAGTGCCTCCAAATCTTCAAGGAAAATATCACAGCTACTAACTCTAGGTCGTGAGTAGGGTAGTTCCTCTCATGTGTTTTCAACAGACGTGAGCCATAGGCTACTACTTTCCCTTCCTGCATTAATACACAACCCAAACCCTCTCGTGAGGCATCACAATACACTGAAGAGCACGAACCCCTCTTTGGAATAATCATGATTGGAGTAGTGGTAAGTCTAACCTTAAGTTCTTGGAACGACTTTTCACAAGTCTCACTCCACACAAATTTGACCCCTTTCCGCGTCAATGTAGTCAAAGGCGAAGCTAGCCTGGAGAAATCCTTTACAAACTGACGATAATAACCAACCAACCCCAAGAAACTACGGATCTCAAAGACACTCTTAGGCTGTGCTCAATATTGCACCACCTCTATCTTGGATGAATCTACGGTCACCCCTTCCCTGGATACCACATGGCCTAAGAACTTAACCTCTCTTAACCAGAACTCACACTTCCCAAACTTAGCATACAACTTATAAGCTCTAAGCAACTCAAGCACCACTTGCAAGTGTTCCCCGTGCTCCTCAGAAGGCGAATAAATCAGAATGTCGTCCACAAAGACGACTACGAAACGATCTAAGAACTCTCAAAAAATCCGGTTCATCAAGTCCATGAACACAGTTGGTGCATTGGTAAGCCCAAAAGGCAAGAAACTTATAATGGCCATACCACGTACGAAATGTCGTCTTCGGGATATCCTCCTCCCTGACCCTCAACTGATGGTAACCCGATCTCAAGTCTATCTTAGAGAAACAACGGGATCCTTTGAACTAATCAAACAAATCATCTATACAAGGCATAGGGTACTTGTTCTCAACCGTAACTCGGTTCAATATTCGGTAATCAATGCAAAGTCTCAAAGCCCATCTTTTTTCTTAGCAAAAAGGGCCGGTGGTACCCAAGGCAAAGTACTAGGGCAAATAAAACCCTTATCTAGCAACTCCTGCAGTTGAATCTTCAACTCACTCAACTCGGCTGGGGAAAAATGATACGGTGCCATGGAAATTGGTGCCGTGCCAGACACTAAGTCAATAGAGAACTCAATTTCTCGATGGGGTGGTAAACTAATAAGATCCTTGGGAAAGACGTCTGAGTACTCACAAACTAGCCTTGGCAACTCAGTCCAAGTGTCATCACACTCACTAATCATAATGCTAGCGAGAAGACAACTAAACTCACTCCGTCCTTGCGGATCATACACCAGTGGTAAAACCCTACCTTCCCGATCTCCCAAGAAATAGAAACACTTGCCGCTCAAGGTACATACAGTAACCCTTTGGCGGTAATAATCTATTACAGCCCGGTATGACTATGACCAGTCCATACCCAAGATTACATCAAACCCAGACATATCCATCAACACAAAAGAAAAGGGAAGTCGAGGATCGACGACCTCTATATCACAGCCCCGACACCCCTATTTCAAAACCATCTCGCCCCCAATAGGTGATACCACACAAATAGGAGATGCTAACTGCGCCAACTCTAATCCCAAAACAAATGCAAATGCAGAAGATATAAAGGAATGGGATGCACCTGTATCAATTAACACATTAGCAACCAAGTTGCAAAACAAAAAGGTACCTCTCACAACAGATGGAGCTGGTAAAAGATCCGGTACTGTAACAGCATTTATGCGCCCTGAAGATCTCTGATCTACCTACTTACCTTTGGGAGCATAAGACTGCTGCACCGACTAAGCCGAAGAGGCTCCTTGATTGGCCCTCGAGGCCTGAACTGACTGCGTTGGTTGGTAACTCTGTGTCAGCCTCGAACCAGATGCACCAGATGTGCTACTCAACTGCAAGCAAAACCTCTTCAGGTGCCCCGCCTGCCCACATTGATAACAAGTGAGCGGCTGGCCTCTACCCTAACTCTGGCCCTGAGAACGAGCCAAAGATGATGCTGCACACTGCCATCCTCTCCTCTCCGCTCATCTATGGCAAGATGGAGACTTGTGGTCCAACTGACCACATTTGTAACAAGTGATGTCTCCCTGACCACCTCTTCCAGGACCCGAACTCGGTACTGGAAAGGAGATCTCGAATACGCTTCTAGGGACTGCTGGGGGTTAGAACCCATCTGCCTCTTACCGTCTCCCTGACCATCCTGACTCCTTCTGGAGCCCCTCATCCTCTCCTTCTTTGTATGCATAATAGTCTCAAGATGGGCTGCAGCCTCCACAAGGCCCCCATAATCCCTAATCATGGAACCGGTAACTCTAAACATGAGTCTGGTCCGTAACCTCTTCACAAATTCCTAACATCTACGCTCTTCGGTTGCCACCAACTGCGGTGTAAACCTAGATAAGCTAGTAAAAGTGGCTTCGAACTTTGGCACTAGGGTGTTCAGCTACACCAACTTGGAGAGTCGATCCCTCAACTTCTCCCTCACCGTAGCAGGCAAGTACTTGTCCTGGAAAGCTTTAACAAAGGCCTCCCAAGTCCCCCCAATGTGGCCCCACGCATACTTCCACTACAGACCCACATCTCTCTTCAGCTGGAAGGACACCAAGGTCACTTGCAAGCCCCCGTCTTCGATGCCAAGCATCTCAAACGTCTTCTTCATCTACTCAAGCCACTCATCAACCTTGTGGCTCTTTAGGATCACCCAAAAATTCATCCGGATTCGACCGAAGGAACTCCCTATTCAAAAAGGACAGCCCTGCCTCAGCTACT
Source organism: Camellia sinensis (assembly GCF_055761805.1). Taxonomy (NCBI): domain Eukaryota; kingdom Viridiplantae; phylum Streptophyta; class Magnoliopsida; order Ericales; family Theaceae; genus Camellia; species Camellia sinensis. The sequence goes on along the minus strand of NC_138973.1, from coordinate 70,095,340 downwards.
TGGGCCTGGACTTGATTCTGAGCCTTGAGAACGTCCATAGATTCCCTCAATGCTCCGGCCATTTCACGGGCTAAGGCACCCGTGGCTGGCTGACCTACTGGCTCGGCCACGTTGTCTTGACCAACTCCCTCCTCTTGTGCTGGAATCTCATCTGCCATAGACATCTCCTGCCTCCTAGGCCCACCACGCCTACCACCATGACCTCGTCCTGACATCCTAATAAAGGTAACAAAGACATTAGCACATTCACAATTGTACCGAAGGTATTTAACTCGCGTCCTAACGTAATGGACAATTGTAATTCACTCCACATAAGCACATAACCACATAAATACATACGAATTTCATTTCCAGAAAATGACCGCCCCGTGGCGTTGCTAGAGTTCCAGTTAGAAGCGGCAGTAATCAAGTGCCTTTCCAACAGAACTCCGAGAAACCCATGGACCCGATCAACATCCTAGAAACTAAATCCCATACCCATATAGTCACATAAACATGTTATCATATAAGCACATAACATTACATTTAAGTCTCTAACAAGCGAGACAAACCCATTGTGGTATTGACCACTTCCCACGTACCCAAAGTATTCAAACCCAGTACGTTATGATACCAAGTTGTTACGCCCCCAAAATATAACATGATACAATTATTCACAAGATCCATAAACATAATAGAAAAGTTATATTTCATTCAACAAAGTCTTCTTTACAAAAGATGTTACATGTAACTCTAACTTCTATTAACAAAATGAGTGCCCTATGGGCTTACATCTTTCCAAGTGAAAACTTGGTTACAACAAAAGAGAGTCCTAGTTCTATACATAGAAAGTACTTGGCTTGAATATACATTTAACATCAAAACAAAATAACAAAAGGGAGTCTTCGACTCCTAGATCTCCCAAGCAAAGACCTTGGAGGCGGCATGTCCCCTGTACCTGAAAAATGGTGTCCCAAGTAGGGTGAGGCAAAGACTAGTAGAAATATGCTAAACAATATATGAGAATTAACTAAAACATTAGCATCCGATAAATGTTTAACACTTGTAAACCAACTTACGCTCTTTCCATAACCAATCAACATTGACATCCATATTTCAATCCACTTCCATTTATTTATCCAAATCAATTCATTGACATGGTTCATTTTTATCCAAACAATTCAAAATGAGACTACAACTCATATTATCAACACTTCAATAATAAACATCATTCATACACTTCTATTTTCTTTCCATTTTACGGAACTACGTCCGAGGGAACTGGCACCCAAATATATATAAGATTTCGGGACTTTCACCCTAGACACTCTGGCCAACTTAATTATCAATGGAGTCCACCCCCTATCTCCTCACAAACAATGGAGAACATCCATTATCTCCTCCCAAACAATGATACATATGCAACGTATTTAAATACATTGTCATATACAATGACCAATTAAATCACATATTCAATGTGTTAATCCAACCGTCATATTCAATGACATAATCCAATTGATTAGTTTCAATTTACCTAATCATCATGCAGTTTCTACAACAATCATGGCTATCTGCCACCGATAGCCCAAAATAGTTATTTCTAAATAGATAAATAAATCTATCAAACAGATAATTTATCAACTTTTCCATAGGTGAGTGATTTATCAATCTAACTACACCATTTAATCACAATTTCCTTTAATTTCATGATTCTCAAACCAGTTTCATATTTATACTAAATAATTTATTTAATTCCAATTAGGGAAAATCTTCCCATTTTCAAACATCAGATCCGAAGACTTAATTTCATCAATTATACACAAGTGAGCCCAATCTCAAGACCTCACACACACAATGGAGCCCAAAATTAGAAAACCATTTTTTCACAATTTCAAACTCAAAACCCTAACTTCACCCAAACTTCCCATATCCCACAATTTATACAAAATGACTAACATTTAGGTCAAAACTCATATTAAAGAGTAGATTATCCCTTCCTCAAATAGAGAAGCTCAAAGGAGAAGAAGAGAAAAACCCAAAATGCTCCAAATTCAAACTTTTCCAGATCAGAAGGTAGCCCACGCAATGCTCTAGCTTTTTAATAAAGAGAGTAGGGTAGAAGGACCCTAGAACAAGGTGTATTTGTTGAGAGAGAGAGAGAGAGTTTAGAGAGAGGAGCGGTCGATCTAGGGTTTTGAAGAAGGAAGAGGATCAAAAATGGTGAATTTCACCTCTGTTGCGAATTGATATATGCGAGGCTCGCTCGAGTGAAGGAGTTGTCGCTCGAGCGACCAAACACCACAAATGACCTCGCTCGAGCAAACAATGCGAAGCTTCAGGTCTGAACCAACGTAGACGCACACTCGAGCGCAAGAAGTCTCGCTCGAGCGAAGAGACACCACACAAGGCTTGCTCGAGTGCAAGAAAGCTCACTCCAGCGGAAGCTGCGTATGATAAAGAAACCTGGGACTCTCAATCCTCGCTTAATTGAAGAAACAAAAACCCAAGGCTCACTCAAGCACAAAAAGCATCGCTCGAGCGAAGAGGCCAAAATCTGGGCAGCAACCACCTATACTAACTCACCACCAACCTGTTCCAAACTTACCTAACAAGTCCCAAAACTCAAATACAAAGAGTAAAAGGAAGAAAACAAGACCTAGACAACAACAAACAACCACGGAACCCGAGTCCGGTACGTAACAAAGGTCAAGGTAAAACCTAGATCGCTATAAAGCAACCATATGACATGTTGCAGTGCACCCTAAACAAATGTTATGCAATAGGAAATAAAAGGATTTGTTATCATATTATCATTTTCAGTAACTTAGAAATGACAATATTAAATCTTAAAAAAATTATTTCCCCATTAAGGATTTGTTTTCATCATATCATTTTCAGTAACTTAGAAATGACAATATTAAATCTTAAAAAATTTATTTCCCCATTAAAGAAATGCTATTAAAGAATTTATTTCCCTATTGAACAATTTCATTCCCAATGGAAGCCAATTACCCTATTAAAGAATTAGGATACCTTTAATGGGTTAACATGGTGTAATGAAATGCTACAAACAAATATTGCAACAAAAACAAAAACCAATTTAAAGAAACATCAAATAGCTCCAACTATTAATAGGCACCAAAAATATATTGCTCAAATCCGCAGATTCTGCATTATAAGTACAAAAGGAAAACAAAAGGTATGGAGTTTCAAAAGAAGAATAATATCAAACAATACTAAATTTTCAAAAGAAGCATGAGAAGCAACTGACCTTAGATATATTTCATTAGTACAAAGGAGCATAAAACCTGTTTTAGCGAAGAAACATGTTGTAGATAAGAAATCAAAAGTTATGCATGAAAACAAAGGAGACTTTAACCAAACAAAATACAAACACACCTAAAAACACAGAGATGTCCCAAATTAACGTGTGCATCTTTAGAGAAACATAAAGTCATTAAATTAACTAGAGGAAAAAAAATAAAATACGATTTGCCACTACATAATCCAAACAAACATTTGTAGAAGTCCCCGAATGCCCCGGGAGGGAAATCCCGTTTTGTTCATTGGGGCACACTACAGTTCTGACTCAAATTGTCACGGTTCTTAATCTGATCTTGCAAAGTGCAATGCAAGACTGATAAATCACCAAAGAGTCCAAATTTGACAAATTGCTTTTGGAAAACAGATTTTTTAGAAAGAAGTGCCAAACATGGACTGCTTTGCCAGATATAGAGTCACCACTTAAATATTTTTAATAGGGGAATTTAGGAAACCTTGACTCGTTTGCCTAAGGCCACGTGTCCGTCATCACCAAAGTTGCCTCGGCTCGGGAACTTGGGTACAATTGGGGAAGGTCAGGTATAAGCACCCCCGCTCACCCGATCCGAAGATCGGCCTCTACTAGCCATGATATCCAGTTTTGAAAACGTTATGTGTTCTTATTCCGGTTAATTAATCTTACTATGTGATGTGCACAATACAAAAATATAGACTAGATCGCCTAATTTGGAACAAAGCATCGCATATTCGTTTGTTTGGAAATTGGTTTGAAATTTTGCTACTCGCAAGTAGGCTAAAACACAGATTTCAAGGAGTTGTTCCAACTCAAACAATCCAACCTTCACCCACAGGCATTCCAGCAGATATATCACATAAGCACATAGCCACATGGTAAGCATGCTGTCATGTCATCATTCACACTCATGCGAGATGCTAAAGCATAAATACTTACATCGTACTCCAAACCAAAACAAGGAACTTGTTAGCAATCAAATGTATGATCCAAGTCCATGTTAAATGACTAATGCATCGCATACAAAATGCAACTAGAATAGGCTCGGCTAATCTAGGGATGGCATGTGAAATGCAACTAATAGCATGTATTCAAGTTTGGGTTTGAAATACTTATGCAGTTAGTATGATGCGCCGAGCCCGGTGCATGCAAGACAGATGAATGAATGCAAACATGCTATCATAAGTATGCTAATTGAAACATGCCCTAAAACTAACTATTATAAGTAGTTAAATAAAAGGGAGAAAGACGTAGGGTTGGAAGACATGCACACACACACCCACACTTATTACACAATTATGCTCTCTCTCGGAGAGACCGAATAAATAATACAAACCCGAATAAATAATCAACTATTCTAGCTAATTAAATATTACAGACCACTTAACTAGTTAAGCAAATTAACTAAGCAATAAAACAGCTTCGGGAAGAGGGTCCAATGCAAGCGTGCTCGGGTTCGCTCGGAAATCCGCCGCCATGCACAAGCTGCCTCTCTTTACACTACTCTGTATCTCTGAGACTTGCACAAATCCCAAGGATGCTTTAGCATCACTCCCTGAAGGTTGTGGGATGTCACCGGCCAAGGGGGAACACCACCGGCTATAAAGAATTGGTCATCGACCATTGATATGGCTCTCGGCCTCAAATGTTTGGTCGGTCAGCAATAGAGATGGTCGGCCGACCATGTATGCCTGCAGAATCCTATTTTGACAGCAGCAGAGGACAAACATGGCATGACAATACATTGCACCAACATCCTCCTTATCATGTTCATGACTCAAAGGAGGATGGTCCTCGACCCTCGGACCACAAATCGCACATTTCAATGCGTGATGGTCCAAGAAGCCAAATATACATTTTGATGTCAAAAGTAATGCAAACCAAAGAAACAAATGGACCCAACCTCTATCATAATCGATTCAAGAGGCAAGGCATGCATGCCAAATGCAACCTAAGCATATAGGCTAGTATGCAACATGAACATGGAGGCAAGTATGCAAACAGGTAACAAGTATGCAAGCTAACAAGCATGCAAAATGTAATGCCAACAAACAAACATGCAAGACATGTGACATGTTAAGCAACCAAAGCAAAAGAAATGCATGCCAAATGCACTACCACCTAAGCATGCAACAACATACAAAGGGGTCAAGTGTGTGACAACATGCAAGGCGAATGTACACACAAACATTCATGCACGCAAGGTCCAACACTTATGCATCAAAGAACAACTTTTAAGCACACTTAAAAAGAGGATGAAAAGCATGCAAATGTGACAATGTTGCAAGCTCTAAAATGGTGCTAAGAGTGATGCCAAATCACATAAACAAACCAAGCATGACATGCAATAGAGCTTAAAGCCCAAAAATAGCAAGAGGGCTTGAACCAAAACCATGCAAAACAGAGGGCATATGGAAAATGTGACCCAAGACAGTCCTAAAGCATGGCAAAGTAAGCTTAACACATGCGATGACCAAAGCCAACAAACTAAAAACAAGAGGGGCAAATGCATGAGGCATGCAAGGCCATTAGAGAGGCATTACACCACACTTAATGCAACCAAACATGGCATGAATTAAACAACCAAAACAGGGATATGACATGCGAAAACGAGCCCCAAAACCCACCTAGATGGCATCTAAATGGCCTAGACCTAAAGACATGCAAAATGACCCAAGCATAAGGCATGAGGCATAAGGCATCAACCTTTTGAGGTATTAAAGGAGCATCAAATGCAAACATACGAGCTGCCACAAGGTCTGAAATGACATGATAATTTGTTCCAAACCACTGAAACAAAGCAAGTAAAGCATGCTAGAGGGGTTAACACTCAAGGCCTACAAGGGAGATTGTATGGTAGCTATACAAAGCAAAGCATGGATGACCCGAGAAACCAAAAATAGACCTCAAGCACACCAAAACATGCATAAAAGCTTCACAAAGCTAGGCCGAAATCATGCTAGAAACAAGGCTCAAAGCATAAAGCATGTTAAGGCAATTTCATGGCATTACAAGACAAGTATGCTAAGCATGCATGGTGTGTCTAAACCAATTAAAAACAATGCTATATCATGACAAAATAAGCACAAATACTACTTAAGACATGGCCAACATGAACTTAAGCAAGATGCTCCCACATGAGGCTAAAATGGCCAATATTAAAGGCAACAAGGAGAGGGGATGGCCCTTTCCTTCTTAGGACCTTAAAGCACCATCCTCACCACTGAAATCCCTTTGGATTTCAATGGTGAGGAGGCCAAGACAAGGTGGTCCCGGAGCTCACCAAAAATGCACAAAAATGAGGCCAAACAAGGCCTAAGAGGGGTCAAACAACCCCAAACACCAAAACAACCTTAAACAACTATTTTAAGCACTTAAAATCAGAACTTTTATATGTTATAAGTTAAGCTAAAAAACAGATTCAAGGATGGCTAAAAGCCTATGCAAAAATGGGGAATAAAGGGGGAAAAATCTCACCCTTGTAGACCTCTTCAAGAATGGAGTTCTAGCAGCCTTTCCAAGCTTAAATCCACTCAAAAACCTTAGCAACAACCCTCTGGCACCTCAACAACCAAGGTAAGGTGTGATACTAGTTTTCTAGTGCAAAACTAAGAACAAATACTCCTTATACACACACAAGAGTGAAATAGAGTGAGATATAGAGATAGATAGATACACAAGACCTAACCCTAATCTCAGAGCTCTCTGGAATTTTTTTGGAACCCTTGAGAAGGGAGGAGAAGGCCTCCCTTTATAGAGATTCACTCTTGCAAAGCTTACAAAACAAGCTAAGCAAGAGTGAAATCCCTCCATACACGTGTATGGAGGGGGGCAAAGTGGGTGCCAGCTATCACAGTTGGCACAAAATATCTGCGAAAAGCAGATGCACAGTGATCGGCTAGCCAAAAATGACAATTTGACCAAAACAATGGTCGGTCGACCAGAAATAGTGCCGACCGGCCAAACATTTGGCCAATAGTAACAAAACAATGGCCGGTGGCCTCAAGCCATGGCTGGTGAGGTTTGAGGATGGCCAACAAACCATTCCCTGCCCTCAGAAGCAAAACAAGAAGTGTTTGGTGCAAAACCAAACACAAAACAGGCAAGTTGAGAGGTCTTGAGGCAAGGCGCGTGGCCAAGACTTCCGAGAACTTAGGACAAACACAACCATGGATGATCACCGAGTGTTCAAACGGTAACGTCCAAGTCTTGAGGACGGTAAAAAATGGGGTGTCTAAAGTTGCCCCTCTTTGTAAGAACTCGAAAGTCATAAAAATGATGGGAGTGGATGTCAAAGCCCAGAGACGACCTATTTTTGACAAAGCTGAAGACTTAGACAAGCATACAAGCTACAAACAAAGGTATGCGCCCGAAGGCAGGGGCAAAATGCAAGACAATGCACAAAGTTGAGCATAACTTATGATCATGCGAAGAAAGCTGTAATGAAGCAAATACATACAATAAATACAACAGTTTTAAGCAAGCCGAAAACCAAACTACATTACAATGCAGAAAGGATGTAAGAGAATTATGTAATTCTCGCTACGTTTGATGCGGAGAATATAATACCTGTGCGGTTCGTCTGGTCGTGCCAGCGTCAAATGAACTGTACATATAATATCGTGCCTGAAAAAGAAAGAGAACTTAATAGGTACAGCATCGTTGGATACATGTATAGCAATGCAATTGAAAGGTGCGTGACAACGCAAGTGAGAGGGTGCACGACAATGCAGGTGGAAGGGGTGCATAACAACGCAACCCAAGTGTGCATAATAATGCGATTTGAAACAAGCATAACAATGCTATGAAGGCACAAACACATATAAGTGAAGTACACGTGACAACGTGTGCAATGTGTGGAGGTGAGGAAGAGTATACACATATAAGTAAAGCACATGCGACAACATGTACAATGTGTGGAGATAAAGGAACTCAAACACATATATGTAAAGCATGACGCGACAACGCATGCAATGTGTATAGGAACTTGAACACATATAAGTAAAGCAATACACGACAACGCATGAAATGTGTATAGGAACTTGAACACATATAAGTAAAGCATAACGCGACAACGCATGCAATGTGTATAGGAACTTGAACACATATAAGTAAAGCAATACGCGACAACGGCCTTGTTTGGTGCAGCTTAAAAGCTGCTTATTTCAGCTTTCAGCTTAATTTAAGTTATTTTGATGTGTTTGGTTTAGCTTATAGTTTATACTTTATAGCTTTTTGGAAGTCAGAAATCAGCTTATTCTTTGAGTGGGACAGGGGATGCTTAATTTATAAGTCAGAAATCAGCTTATATTCATAATTATAAGTTATAAGCTGTTTAATCATAAGTTATAAGCACTTTCCTACAGCTCTACCAAACAGGGCCAACGCATGCAATGTGTATAGGAACTTGAACATATATAAGTAAAGCAATACACGACAACGCATGCAATGTGTATAGAAACTTGAACACATATAAGTAAAGCAATACGCGACAACGCATGCAATGTGTGTACGGAAGGATGCAAGACAATGCAACCTAAGAATGCGAAACAATGCGGGTGGACGGGAGGATGCAAGACAATGCAACCTAAGAATGCGAAACAACGCGGGTGGTCGGGAGGATGCAAGACAATGCAACCTACATACTAGATGATGCAGTAGGGAAATGCATAACAATGCAATGTAAGGAAGAATGCATTACAATGCATGTAAGGAAAGATGCATGACAATGCAAACTATGTACAATGCAATATGAACGCATGACAATGCAAAACTATGTACAATGCAACATTTACAATGAATGCAGTGGATGCAATGGATAAGGCATGCAGCCGAACCGTATCTTGCCTAGGAAAGACATGGACACATACAAACCACGCTTAACACAAAAACGGTGCCATCACCCACAACACTAGGTGCGTACACATAATATCATAACTGTGCTTCAACGCGAAAAGTATGAGCACATACCAGACCAAGCTCAACATGGAAAGGCGCAAGTGATAGATGGAGGTGATGCAGTAAATGCGTGCAAGCTAAAATGCAATATATACAATATGCATGTAATGTATGTATGTAAATGCAATATTTATAGTGACGCATGTAAATGCAATTTTTACAATGATGCATGACAATGCATGTTTGTTTTTTTGTATTTTATTTTTTGAAATGCATGACGATGCAAATGAGACACAAATGCACGGCAGCGTTCTTTTTTTTTTTTTTTTGAAATGCATGACAATGCAAATGAGACACAAATGCACGACGACGCGCGTCTTTCGAAATGCATGACAATGCAAATGAACTTGAATACGCGACAACGCACATCTTTTGAAAAATTCTTGGCAATGCAAATGAACTCGAATGCGCGACAACGCATGTCTTTTGAGGTGCATGACAATGCATGTGAACTCAAATGCGTGACAAAGCGCGTCTTCTGAGATGCATGACAATGCAGATGAACTCGAATGCGCAACAACGCACGTCTCTTTCGAAATGCATGACAATACAAGTGAACAGTGCATATCAATGCAAGGGATGATGAAGTAGTTTCCAAGCCTTTGCAAGATACAAAAGGATACGAAAAGGTTACACCTTGCACGTATTCGAGCGCTACGCACAGAAGACATGGCACAGAGACCGGTTAAGCACCAAAATGCAGTTCCTTGCACTATCTTGAGCAATGGAGGCCCCAAACCACATATCTGACCCAAACAAGAGTGTAAGAGATTCACTGGCCATCGGTGGAGGTCACTGGCCATCCACCGGCCACAAATCAAGGCTATCGGCCAAATATTTGGCCAACCGGCCAAAAATGCCTGTATCGGGGCAGTTTGGTCAATTCGGCACGGGTCTTTAAATATAGGGCTTCTAGCCCTATATTTTCACTTTCCTCTTGGTCGAAAAACAGCCCCTTCTCTCTCTAGGCTATTTCCCAATCTTCTATCCCCGTCTTTCCTTGGTTGTCGGGCTTGTTTCGACGTTTGATTCGCGAAACCGTCGCTGTTTCGAACATTTTGAACTGAACAAATATTTGTTTCGGTATCTTTTTCTCAATTTTCTCCACTCGGGGTTTGTTTCCCTCGAGTTTACCTCGATCTCTGTGCCTTTTCTGCACCCCGGCGTTTCCGGTCATTTTCTGCCCTCTCGAGGTTGACTTTTCAGTTGACTTTTCATATTTTCGCCCAGTTTTCGCACTTCTGCCCATTTTCGCGCTACCCTTGAGATGGCAGACGATATTCCAGGCGGTGGGGCTCCTCCGGAGATGGATGTGGACCCTGGGGCCGAGCTCTTACCTCTTCACATCCGGCCGTTCGATCCGGCGGCTTACAGGCCGATGATACATGTGTTACCTCCTGACGGACTTTGCCAGTTCAGGAGTTTTGATAGGGCCATGCCACCGGAGCTTCTTCTGCGCGAGCCAGAGTCACATCTGTTTTTCGGCGCTTCTGAGGTACATTCTTTCCCGTTTTATTTTCTGCAAAGTAGAACACATAACTGCAATAGTCGATTCTATTCTTTAACTTTTTGACCCGGATACACTGATATACCACATGCTGTAGTCCACTGTGAACACACTCGCACCTGATATCTGTTTGAATCTGAACATGTGCACACACGCTGTATTTCACTAAACCATACGAACATATTGATACATCATATGCTGTAGTTCACTGCGAGCGCATCGGTACTCAATATCTGCTTGAATCTGAACACGTGCACACACGCTGTATTTTCACTGAACCACATGAACATACTGATAAATCATACGCTGTCGTTCACTGTGAGCACACCGGCACCCGATGTTTGTTTGAATCTGAACACGTGCACACACACTGTATTTTTGTCAATTCTGAATGTTCTTCAAAACTGTATATTCAACATTGCTTCGCAACTGTTTGCTTTTGAATACAGGGGGATTCCCATGCCTTCCGGGGGTATGGGAATGTTGTCGCCCGTGGATGGTACTTGGAGCTGCCTGACGCAGTCCGCCACATCGTCGACCAGGCTGGCTTCGGCACTTTCTGCAGGGGACTCTCGTGCCTTACTGCAAGCAGGCCTCTCCTTGCTGCTCTGGTGGAGAGGTGGTGGGACACCACTGATTCCTTCCATTTCTCTGCCACGGGAGACATGACGATGACTCCCTTCGACTTCTCGATGCTCATCGGCATCGGGGTAGGGGGTGATTCGATCCCCTTTGATACAGATATGGATAAGTGGGGGGCCGTTCGGATGTACCTGGTAGGTGACCTACCACCTCTTGCTCGTCCAGAATTTGTATGATACTCGTGGTTCGAGGACCACTTCAGGATTTAGCCTTCCTTGGCTTTGGAGGCACCGATGGCTCAGGAGGAGGTGGAGCAGTATACACGCGGCTTCCTCATGTTCCTGCTAGGGACTACTCTCTTCACCGACTGGGCGAACACTGTGCCCCTTTGTCTGCGAAGTGCACTGGTTGACGTGACCAGGATCCGCTTGTACGACTGGGGTGGTACAGGCTTGGCCACACTATATGGATACATGAGCTCATCCTCCCGTTGCAGCGGGCAGTTGCTCGGAGGCTACTGGCGAGCTTGGGAGGTACATCTTCTTTCCTTTTTTACATTTCTGCTTTACATTTTCTGTACTCTGTACACTGCACACACTGCGGTCTACCTCACGCTGGTCATATACTGCACACACACGGCACATATAATCTGCTTTACAAACTGCACACATTGCACAATACACTTCATATACTACACAAGCTGCTGCCAACTGACTATACACTGCACACATTGCAAACATACAATCTACTGACTATATACTACACGTACTGTACACTCTGCACGATGCACTGCACAATATACGGTTCTGTGATTTTTGCTTTATTCTACATTCTGCTTTATCTGATAAGCATACGGATATTTGCTCTGCAGATGTGGGTCTATGCCTACTTCCCGAGGCTTGCCCCAGTGCCAGATGAGGAGACCCCCCTTGACGTTCCATTCTCTCGACACTTCGATGTGAAATGCGTGTGGAGACCACGGGAGTCATTCATATTCTTTCGTCGCTACTTCGATACCATTACCGCTGTAGAGGTATTTTAGAATTTGCAGTTCATTTAAGCTTTGCTTTACATTATTCTTTCGATAACAGTAGATAACCAACTGTGTATCATTTGCAAATTACCTAGAAGCCTTGAGCTCCATTGCCAGCCGCAGTTCGGGAGCAATATGCTTGTGCTGAGGAGACTGCTCGATTCAGGATTCTGTTGGAGGGCCCGGTCTATCAGGCTTGGTACCTGGGCGAGCGCTTCTTGCGCCAGACCTTAGGTTTACCAGAGCAGATAGTTCCAGGTCCGCCTCTTACCCACATGAGGGACACTGAGAGGTTCTCTATTGAGCTGATGGATGATTACACGATCGGCTGGGATGCAGAGGGCTTCAGAGGCGCAGACGACTATGCAGAGTACGTCCGGACCTATATCATGCGGCCTCTGAGTAGTGGCAGTCGAGCTGAGAGGGAGAGGCAAGTAGTGCCGGCAGCTAGAGCAGGAGCAGGAGCAGGAGCACCGAGGATGGCTCGGGCCCGTGGTAGGAGTGGGTCCCGAAGAGGACGTAGGGCTAGTTGGCCAGCACTGTCCACGACGATGACATGCAGAGAACTGGGTGGGGAGACTTACCAGATCCCCATCGTTCCCCCTCCGGCTGATCATGAGTTAGTCGGGTTCTATGACTTGCCTCTGGTATGTACTACTACATTTTGTATTCTGTACCGTCATTTCATTTCATTTCGTTTGATATTCCGCAGAATACTGATGTTTCTAACACTTTTATAGGCTTCCTCCGAGTACACTTGCTAGTCCCTAGAGTTGACCGCCTCTGTGATGGGGATGTTCCAGCGGAGCCTCGACCTGCTGGCCATTTACAGTATCCCGGTATGCTTTTCTGACCACAGTCTCAAACTCTACATAAACTGTTTCACATAATCTGATGCATCGCACTATCAACACAACACTTGATACATGGCCCTCACGGCATTTGATACATTGTAACCCATAGACTATTCACAGCATTACTCACGGCATTCATACACTACACTCAGTCATCACATTCTGTATTTATATGCTGCTCGCGGCATTCATACACTGTACTCATACACTGCATTCTGTATTGATACACTGCTCACAGCATTCATACTCTGTTTTGCATAGCATACTGATGCGTTTGCCATTTGTGCTTTTCAGCCCCCATTCCAGATTCTTGTTGCAGGAGGTGTTCCAACTGGACCTTCTGTGCCTGCCCGAGGAGGAGGGCGAGATGGAACAGTATATCCCCGCACCAAAGCGGGGTGTACTCATGTTGGGAGTAGCTCTCGAGCACCGATCCCAAAAGATGATGAGTCTGAGACAGAGGCGGAGGCAGAGTCATCTGAGGAGGAGACTGGCAATGACTCGGACTCGGGCTCAGATGGTGGAGCCGACGATGATGTTCCTGGACCTTCATCCAGAAAGAGGACGAGGACAGTCCCTCGTGCTTGAGACCACTTGGCATTGATCTAGACTTTTACTGCTCTTTTTTTTTTGCTTTTCTGGTTTAGACTTTTTGCTGGTAGCTTGAGCACATTGTACTGCCGCAGGCAGGTTTTGTTTTCTTCAAAGCTATGTACTTGAAAAGATAATGAAATGAAACAAGCTTTTTGTCTGAAAAAGTGTTGCATTCGTACATTTCATACATCGCATCGCATCGCATCGCATTATATAACCATGTAAATGAGATTGACCTTTTGTCTGAAAATTGCAACACTTGCCTCGTAATAACCAGATAATGAACCGGCCAACGAAAAATAACTCATACAACCCACTGCTCATTCTAAACACTCAGCCCATAACACAGCGCTTGGTTTACTCGGCACACAGCCCATACACACAGCTCATACAACGCACTGCTTATTCTGAACACACAGCCCACAACAGCATGTTGCTCATTTTGAATACACGGCTCATTCTAAGTGTACGAGGTGTAATGACTGAACTTGCAGAAGTTGAAACACACTCAGATGCTCTAAATTCTTCCTCTATTCTTTTGCTCCACAATCCGGAGTCCATATGTTTGCTGTTCTCACGTGACCTGGGTCAAACCCTGCAGTTGTTGAAAGAACCAATCTTGCTTTGCACAAATGTGGAGAATGGCATAGCACTCTGAGCAAAAACGATTTTATTTGAAATTGAGAATAGGAGTTCTCGACTGGGTATTGAGCCTACGACTGAACACAGTAGAAAAAAGACTCAACAACGAAAAACAAAAGGTGAAAAAAAACCAGACACATCGAGAAATACTTGAGACGACTCAAGACAAGAATCGAGACAAACAAAAACAAAGACGCAACACACAGATGTGTTACAAAGATAAGAGACCTCTCAGTTCGCGAGGAGCCAGTTTCTCCGGGTATTATTTCCCACCCTTTCTTATTTGTGATTCTCACATCACTCGGCCCTTAGGCTCTATTTTTCTGAAAAAGCCCTCTTTTAACTTTTTCTCTCAACGCACATCTCTCTATTCTTCACTATCTCATTTTTTCATCCCTCCCCAGGGTGATTGATGGATAAATAAAAAGTTGTGGGTTCATGCCCAACATTATCAGCTCGCGGCTATTTCTTCTGGTGATGTCTAGTCAATGCCCCGGATGAGGGAATGGTGTGTCTTGATCCATTCCGATTCGTGTTTCGCACTTGGCTTGATACCTCGTTACTCGGAGGGTGAGAGAGTTTTCATCCCTTTACAGACAGCTCCAGTTGTGCCCTTTCTGGCAAGTATGCTGGCGATGGGGGAAAGACAGGGAGCCTGACTCCACTGTGCCCCTAGTTCATCATTTTGACCATTTTTGCTTTGGTTTTCTACTAAAACAATTTTGACCAAAATGAGAGTTAGATTAACATACTTGTTCAACTTTTTGATTTTGAAAATCATGCAAGTCGGGCTGTGAGCACTGAAAATTTTCCTTTTTGGGTCGAAGAAAATGGTCCAGTTTTGGAAAAGATGGAATAATTTTCGAGAAAATAGTCAACCTCAGTAAAAATTCCCAAAAACCATTTTGGCAAATAGCCAGTGCTCAACGAGCATGAAACTTACTCTTGAGATGCACAACCTCGGATCCGAAGGGAAATTGCGCCTTGCCTGAAGAGAGCTGCATGGCAACGGAAAGTTGCCCCTTGTTTGAATGGCGACTCACGGCAATGAAAAGTTGCCCCTTGTCTGGATAACGCCATGGCATGCTGTAAACAGTCCTCATTAGTGATGATGACAACCGAACTCTCAGATACAGAGAAGACGAAGATGGTCAAAACCAATATATGGACACAGTCACTTTGAAAGTGTTGGTGGCTGGACTTCAAGATGAAGTTTCCTACATATCCCAAACATGGGAATCAAGCCTTTCGTAGTTCCGGGGCGGGTTCACTCGTGTATTAATCCTCACCTTCTACGCTCTGACTTTTGCCAAGGTCGCCCTTCCGGGTTTTCAACCTTGCGAGCTTTGTTTTCTTTTCTTTTCAATTCTGTTTTTTATTTTCTTTTCTTTTGCATTTTTCTTTCTTTCTTTTTTGTATTCTTTTCTTTCTTTTTTCTCTTTTTTTGCTTTTTCTTTGCTCTAACTTTTGCCTGGGTCGCCCTTTCGGGTTTTTGGCCCAGCGAGCCTCTCAAGGGTAAAAGTGTAGTTTTGTCTATGCCAAATGGTTTTAGGATTTGGAAGCCATCTGACTCCAGGAGAATGGCTGTTGTTCACTGATGCTTGTAGAAGTCCATCCAAATGTTGTGGATAGGAACTCAGTTATTTTTCAATAGGAACTGTCATCTTTTCTCCCTTTTGGGATTTGGCATTCTTGCCGATCTTCATCGTGGACTCTTCGAGTGCCTTTAACATTTGATCTTCTTGATCTGACTTTGGTGCCTCTTGTTCGAGGGCTGCTTCGAATTTGGCCACACGGGCCTCACATTGCGGTTTGGCTATTGAACATTCTGAATGCACGTTCAAGGTTTGAAAGCAAATGGGTTGAATTTTGAGGTTGAGAGCGATCCTAGGTTGCACAATCTCAAGAGCGATTCCACACAGGTCTTCGCAGGACTACGCAAAACACATTTTTTGAATTTTTTTTAAGAAAGCGACTAATCGCTCGCGCTGAAGACAGTGTAGAACCAGTCTGGATCGAGCCAGGGTCTTTCTCAGTACTCACACTAACAAGCATGATTTTATTCATTAAGGGCTTAGCATGCATCTCTTTCTCTCAATTGATCAAAGTTTTGCAAATCCCAAGGAATTCCTTCCTCTTTGTTTTCATCACCACAGTGTTAAAAAAAAGTTTTGAAAAACTTAGGTCAAATGTAATGAGTTCGAGGTGCAGAAAAGTAAGCGAGATGCTCCGCCATTTCATTCAAATCCTCTGGCACAACTAGCTCAAAGTAGCAAAAAGCACGGAAGCATGATGGCCGCAGCTGTTTCATTCAGATTTCCTGGTTGCAACTGGCTCCACAGCAGAGACAAACTCAAAAGAAAGCAAAAGGATAATTACAAAACAAAATAATGATATCCGAGGCAACAACCCTGGAATCACCAGATTTCTATACAATGGGACTGACTCGATACAACAAGACAGATCCTTAAGCAAAAAGACTGACTCAAGACAAAGAGACAGACTCAAAACAAAAACAAAGAACTGACTCGGCACCCAAGCCAAAAATTACAAAACTGCATTCGCAAATGCTCAAAACAGTGCGTGCCAGACGCCACATCTGAAATGAAATGAGTGCCGCCCGCAAGTGGTCCAACCCCTGATCACATACTCGTGCTATCCTCAAAATCCAATAACCCGGCGGTGACAGACTTCGCTAAGGTGGGTGGGAGGATGACCTCATTGTCAATCAAATCTTGCACTTCGTGGTGAAGGCGAAAGCAGTCGTCGGTGCTGTGACCGGTTTACTGATGATACGTGCAGTACAAGGCAGCATCATGTGTGAGAGGGAGATTCTTTGGGAGAGGCCGGGGCTCGAGGGGTTTAAGATGTCCCTTTTCAGCCAGGATCTGAAGCGCCTTAGACAAAGGCATGTAGAGGGCATGAAAGACTCTATGCCCTCGGGGCAGGTACTTTGAAGTCTGAGGATTCTTGCTAGACGCACTAGCGAAAGGGTCGGCAGGCACTGCCTTGGTTTTCTGATCTCTTCCAGGTGCAAGATTAGAATTAGAAGGAACTGTTCTGGCATGACGGGGCCTATCCTGATTTTCTGCCTGGCCTGAACTGCCCTTGGTTGGATTGGGGAAAGCGTCATCCACAGTGTTAGCCACGGCTACGAATACTTGCTGTTTATTGAACCCCCCGGCCTTCAAAGCCTCGACTGCCCACATCAGTTGTTCAACGGGATCAGCATCTGTTCCCACTTTGTTCTTACCTCTAGCCTCAGTTTGATCGAGGGTTTGGGTTGCTATATCAGAGCGAAACCCGATTGTTGTTGACACGTCGTTACTATAGCTTGAGACAACCTCAGGTTGGCTGTGCTCGATCACAATTCGCCCCAATAGCGGGGGCTCCTACGATTCAAAATTCTCGGCATATGGTGCATTTGGTGGCGGAGCTGACATTCCACAAGCGAGATCAGCCATAAACCTCTGAAGGTCTCCAATCATTCCCATCAACTCAAATGTTGTGGGTTCATGAGCTTGAAAACACTGGGGTTCCTAGATCGGGCACGCGGCAGGCGACCTGGGTGGATGTGGTACTTCAACATTGGTCTCACTTTGCAGGGCGATTCCTTGGTCTAATGCGGCTGTCAAAACCACGATTTCCTCTGAACTTTGGGGCATCATAAGTCCGCTGAACTTGAACGGTGATTAACAGATCAGATATCTATCTTGCCTTAGCAAAGAAGAACACAGGCTATTCTGAACTAACTCTCTGAACTGAAAGAGAAAACACGCAGCGTTTCAGCCCAATCAGAACAGACACAAGCATAGCTGAATAACTGTACTCTACTACTGATCACTGTTCCCCAAAATCACTACCCCAAAATTGAATCGGATACCCGCAGATATAACTGATTCTCAAAGACACTGATACTGATGCCCTCTAGCTGGGTATTCGAACTTGCAAACTGACATGCGCATTTCTTGTAGAGATACACTCTAAAAGCACATAACAAGTAAATGAGAGACAAAACACCCCTATGTTGGGGTAGGGTTTCTGTCACGACCCCAAACCGCCCCTAGTAGTTTGGTGCCGTGATGGCCAGTAATCCGTAATTACCGAAGGCCAACTTTCAAAAACTTAACGCAATCAGAGTATGATAAATGGGGCTCACGTACGCAGAAGCAATAATCTAAAAACACGAGTGGTCCATAAGAGCTGTGCATAGATCAAATGCAATATCATTCATCTTACAACTTGGATACAACAAAACAAAATATGTGTTACATCTTGATCAAAAGGCTTCTCGAGCCGACATATACAAAATATACCAAATACAAGTCAAGAAGCATGATTTTCAAGATTCGCCGACATGAAATTATGGCATCGCCGACGTGAATACAAAAGTAAAGCCGACATAATCATGAATCCAAATAAGCTTTCAAAAACAGTCTAGGCGTCGCCGACGTCCTGCTCATCACCTACATATATATAGAGAGGGTGAGCTTGGATACTCAGTGAATGGTACTAATAATAAAGGTTTGCATTAATATAGCCGAAGTCTTTCAAACGAAAACACATCAAACTTTACCAAACAAGGGATGAACCGTATTCATCTATCAAGTCTTACAAGTATCAAGGGATGCTTACTGACATCGGAAAAACACATCAACCTTATCGGAACAAGGGACTGTACGATCCGTAATCGTTTAGCCAAAGGTACTGCGAAAGTTTAGAGTCCTCCAGCACAAGGGACTTGTGTTACTTAGGCCCGTAGCCCGATTTAACATAATAGAACTTGTGTTACTTAGGCCCATAGCCCGATTTAACATTAGAGTCTTTCCAAGAAAGGACCGTATCCTTTTATACTCAGTGCTGCGAAAGTTTAGAGTCCTCCAGCACAAGGGACTTTTGCACTTGGTACTGCGAAAGTTTAGAGTCCTCCAGTACAAGGGACCTTTGCACTTTGTACTGCGAAAGTTTAGAGTCCTCCAGTACAAGGGACTTTTCAAGGATGACATCAAAACAAGGCTATTCATTCATGCTTAGCAAATACTTTCGTCAAAACAAAACAAACCAAGATTTATCAAAAACAAGTGTAACATAGCTTTATCAAGAATACCACTCACCTAGTTCTTCAGGTGTAGGCTCAAGCAAGGATCAAGGTCCTACAAACACATGGCAATCACATTCTCAAAACAAGTTTACACGCATGCGAATGACCTCGGCATTCTTACCAGGTCCAAGTTAATAACAAAGCAAAACATGCTGGGAGTTTAAACACTGCTCCCGCCCCATGAAAGCACACTGGGTACCAACTAGGTCTTTGCCGAGGTCCCACACATCCTTGCCGAGGTGTGGTCCCGCTGGCCTTAACCAAAAGCAAAGTTGGGAAAACCAGGGTTTCCCTTCGAAGAACAAGACGAACATGATGAACATGATCATGAGGAATACGAATGCAAGTTCAAAACTCGTTACAAAGATTTGAGGTTTCATGCCAAGAGTTCAAAACATGGACCTGGGTACGCATACAAGAAAGTTATGCAAGAACAAACACAAAAACATGCTTTTCGTTCCAAACTTTCAGATCAAAACGAGATTTTCTTCAAGAACACATGAAAACCATTTTCTCTTTCCAAAACCAACTTCAAATCGATGCATGATATGCAAAACAGATTCGATCATGCAATGCAGCTAGATGATCAATAACAACAACCAAAGTAGATCAAGATTCTAACCTTAAAACTCGAATCCAACGGATCCAACCACGAAGATCAAGCTTGGAAGACTTACTCTCACTCAAGAACTTCTCTTCTTCTTTTTTTTCTAGAGCTTCTCTCTCTAAAGGCAAAGATTTGAGACAAAATGATTTGTTTCTAGGTCTGCCGGCTGTCTTAACAATCAGCTCGGACACGTGGCGCTACCGGGTTGGCTCAACTCAAAAGGGTGATTGATGGATAAGACAAGTCTCTGACAAAGCGTATGCAGCAAGCTGGGTAAGACACATCGGCGAGTAATGACATCGGCTCACATCAAGGATCCGACAACAGGATAACAAAGACATCGACTAGGGAGGACGACACTTGACTAAGCTGTGCCACACCTTGGCCGGGGTGTGCCACATCTCGGCCTAGGTCATACCTGCCTGCGGACAAGGTTCACTAAGTGCAAAACATCTCGGCAATAATGCTCGAGGTGAAGATGGGGATCAACCAAGGTCTCAAAACAGTTCTAAGTTCAAAGGTTCAAAGGTGAACTAAGCTCAAGGTGACCTCGGCCACACACACCCAAACCGAACAAGGAACAAAATCACGCAAGTAGTACATAAACAATCAAGGCAAGGCAAAACCTTCAAAACAGCATAACAAGGCAAGATCATGCACGAATGGATGCAAGTATGACAAGAGTAAGGTGAGGGTTGTTACATCCTACCCCCCTTAAAGAAGTTTGGTCCCCAAACTTAGATTACATTGCTCTATGAACAACTCCGGATAACGGACTCTCACATCCTCTTCCTTTTCCCACGTGGCTTATGTGCCATAATGCTCCTTCCATTCGACCTTTACCATCGGTATCGATTTGTTTCTCAACTGCCTCACTTGTCTGTCAACAATCCTCATTGGCTTTTCCTCGTAGCCCAAATCCTCATTAACCGTGATCTCGGAATGATCAATTACATGCAGCGGATCTCGGATGTACTTCCTCAACATCGAAACATGAAACACATTGTGGACTTGGCTCAAATTTGGCGGCAAAGCAAGTCTGTAGGCAACGAGGTTAATTCTCTCAAGAATTTCAAACGGTCCAATATACCGAGGTGCTAATTTACCTTTCTTTCCAAATCTGGAAACTCCTTTCAGTGGTGAAACCTTCAGGAATACATGATTCCCAACTTCGAATTCTAACTCATTCCTTCTCCGGTCGGTGTAGTTCTTTTGTCGGCTCTGGACAGTTTTAATCCTCTATCGGATAAGTTTAATCTTCGCTGTTGTCACTTGAATCAATTCGGGACCAAGCAGAGCTCTGTCTCCAACTTCGGTCCAACATATCGGCGACCTACATTTTCTTCCGTACAAGGCCTCATATGGCGCCATGCCAATGCTAGCTTGATAACTGTTATTGTAAGCGAATTCCACTAAGGGCAAATGTGTTCCCCAACTTCCTAGGAAGTCCAATACACAAAGTCTAAGCATATCTTCAAGTGTCTGGATTGTCCTCTCTGACTGCCCATCCGTCTGGGGATGAAAAGCTGTACTAAATCTCAGCTCAGCTCTGAAAGCTCTCTGAAGACTCTGCCAGAATCTAGAAACAAATTTAGGATCTCGGTCTGACACAATTGGCATCGGCACTCCATGAAGTCTGACAATCTCGTTCACATATAACAAGGCAAGTTGGTCGGCGTTGAAGGTAGTCTTAACAGGTAAAAAGTGTGCTGACTTAGTTAATCTATCAACAACAACCCAAATCGAATCCATACCTTTCGGTGTCTTCGGCAAACCAATCACGAAATCCATGGAGATATGTTCCCATTTCCACTCGGGGATCGGCAAAGGTTGAAGAAGTCCTGCCGGTCTTTGATGTTCTGCTTTCACTTGTTGACAATGTAAACACTGGGACACGAATTCGGCTATCTCTCTTTTCATGTTTGGCCACCAGAAGGTCTGCTTTACATCTTGATACATTTTGGTGTTCCCTGGATGAACAGCAAACTTAGAACCGTGGGCTTCCTGTAAAATTTTCCTTTTCAACTTCGGGATGTCGGCCACACATAACCTTCCCTCAAACTTGAGCACTCGATTCTCGATAGTATACCCTGATCTCGGCTATGTGTCAATTTCCTCGGCTATTTTCTTGAAGAAGTTATCCTCCATCTGCCTTGTCTTTACCTCATCAACAGTGGTCGGCTCCACTGTCATCATGGTCAAACACGCCAAATTTCCATCTGACTTTCTGCTCAAAGCGTCGGCTACACTGTTAGCTTTACCCAGGTGATATTGAATTTGCATATCATAGTCCTTCAACAACTCAAGCCACCTTCTCTGTCTCAAATTCAATTCCTTCTGTGTGAATAGGTACTTTAAACTCTTATGATCTGTAAAAATCTGACTAGAAGCTCCATACAAATAGTGACGCCAAATCTTCAAAGCAAATACCACGGCTGCTAATTCTAAATCATGGGTAGGATAGTTCTTCTCATGGGGTTTCAACTGGCGAGATGCATAACTATAACCTTACCCCCTTGCATTAACACACAACCCAAACCCTTATGCGATGCATCACTATAGATATGAAACTCTTGATTACCTGATGGAAGTGTGAGTACTGGTGCTGTAACTAACCTCGTCTTCAGTTCCTGGAAGGCTGACTCCCGATCTTCAGTCCATTCATACAGTATTCCCTTCTTAGTCAGTTGCGTCAATGGAATCGCAATCTTTGAGAAATCTTTCACAAACTTTCTGTAATAACCTGCCAAACCCAGAAAACTAAGAATCTCGGACACATTAGTCGGTCTCGGCCAATTAACTACGGCTTCAATTTTGCTAGGATCCACCGAAATACCCTCTTCATTAATCACATGACCCAAGAATGAGATAGAAGAAAGCCAAAATTCACACTTGTTAAACTTAGCGTACAATTTCCGTTCTCTCAAAATCTGTAAGGCAAGTCTTAAATGATTTTCATGTTCAATCGTGCTCTTGGAATAGATCAATATATCATCAATGAAAACAACTACAAACTCATTTAAATACGGCTTGAAGACTCTGTTCATTAAATCCATAAATGCAACAGGGGCATTGGTCACTCCAAAAGGCATTACTAAAAACTCGTAGTGGCCATATCTTGTCCGAAAAGCAGTCTTCTCAACATCTTTGGCTTTAACTTTAAGCTGATGGTAACCAGACCTAAGGTCGATCTTAGAAAAGACTCGTGCTCCTTGTAATTGGTCAAGTAGATCATCAATTCTAGGCAATGGATACTTGTTCTTAATGGTGACCTTATTAAGTTCTCTATAATCGATACAAAGACGGAGTGTGCCATCCTTTTTCTTAACAAATAAAACTGGTGCTCCCCATGGTGAAGTGCTCGGCCTAATAAATCCCTTATCTAACAATTCTTGCAATTGCAGTTTCAATTCTCTAAGTTCAGCTGGGGCCATCCTATAAGGTGTTTTGGAGATCGGCTGCGTTTCCGACATGATGTTAACAGTAAACTCTATTTCTCTATCGGTTAAGTGGCCAGGCAATTCGTTTGGGAAGACGTCGGAAAATTCATTAACAACTGGGATGTCGGCTAAATTAACATTTCCATTCTGATCACTCAGTATACTACACAAGTAGCCTCGGCACCCCTTCTGAATTAGCTTACAGGCCTTAATGGACGAAATCAAGTAAGGTGGGGGCACTATCCCTTTACCCTGGAAAATAACCTCGGCTAGGTTTGGGGGTCTCAATGTGACACTTTTCGAAACACAGTTAATAGATGCATGATTTGCGACCAACCAATCCATTCCCAGTATAACATCAAAATGAATCATATCCAGAGGCATTAAATCTACTAACAGTTCGACATTTTCAATCACAACAACACACGCTCTATAAATGGACACAACAATCATAGGTCTCCCAGATGGAGTAGACACAGATAATACGAAATCAAGGGGCTCTAGTTCTCTATTAATTTTCTTGGCAAACTTAGTAGATATAAACGAATGAGTAGAACCCGAATCAATCAACACATAGGCATCTTGGGAGCAAATTAGAAGTATACCTGACACCACTGCCTCAGCATTCTGAGTGTCTCCTGGTGCCAACGCAAATACTCTGCCCTGTCTCATCTGCCCTTTTTCGGCATTACCCTTCTGAACGGAACCCGAGGTATTCTCACCTTTCTTGTTGTTGTCAGCCTTTGTCTTGGGGCAATCTCTCACATAATGGCCCATCTCGCCACATTCATAACAAGCACCGGATGTCCGGCGACAGATCCCGAAATGTTGCCTCCCACAGTCCGAACACGTCAGCCTAGCATTACCTTCCTGCCTTAGGTTACTAGTACTGCCCATGTTCGTCTTTTTCTTAGTGCCCAACTGTCCTCAGCGATTGTCATAGTTATGCCTTTTTCGGTGGTTCTCTCCCGAGCTCTGGTATCGATTTAGGTTAGCTTCGGCCTGAATGGCTTTGTCCAATACTTCGGCATAAGTCGGCATATCGAGCAAATTAACCCGGTCTTGAATCGGTCCACGAAGCCCACACTCGAACTTCCTGGCCTTCATGTATTCATCGTTGGTCATGTGAGGTACAAACCTCACCAATTCAGTAAAAGCGCGGTCATATTCATTCACACTCATGCGAGATGCTAAAGCATAAATACTTACATCGTACTCCAAGCCAAAACAAGGAACTTGTTGGCAATCAAATGTATGATCCAAGTCCATGTTAAATGACTAATGCATCGCATACAAAATGCAACTAGAATAGGCTCGGCTAATCTAGGGATGGCATGTGAAGTGCAACTAATAGCATGTATTCAAGTTTGGGTTTGAAATACTTATGTAGTTAGTGTGATGCGCCGAGCCCGCTGCATGCAAGACAGATGAATGAATGCAAACATGCTATCATAAGTATGCTAATTGAAACATGCCCTAAAACTAACCATTGTAAGCGGTTAAATAAAAGGGAGAAAGACGTGAGGTTGGAAGACATGCACACACGCACCCACACTTATTACACAATTATGCTCTCTCTCGGAGAGACCGAATAAATAATACAAACCCGAATAAATAATCAACTATTCTAGCTAATTAAATATTACAGACCACTTAACTAGTTAAGCAAATTAACTAAGCTAAGAAAGCAATAAAATAGCCTCGGGAAGAAGGTCCAATCCATGCGTGCTCGGGTTCGCTCGGAAATCTGTCGCCATGTGTAGACGCGCCCGCGGAGGGTGGTCTTATGCTACTACAGTTCGGACTCGCGATTTTTTTGTCGCGGTTCTTAATCTGAACCAAAGAGTCCAAATCTGGCAAATCGTTTTAAGAAACAGATTTTTGAAAAAGTAGTGCCAAACATGGACTGCTTTGCCAGATACAGAGTCGCCACCTAAATATTTTTTAATGGGGAAATTTAGGAAACCCTGACTCGGTGCCGAAGGCCACATGTCCATCATCACCGGAGTTGTCTCGGTTCGGGAGCTTGGGTACGATCGGGGAAGGTCAGCTATGAGCACCCCCTTTCGCCCGGTCCGAAGACCGGCCTCTACTAACTATGATATCCGATTTTGAAAACATTACGTGCTCTTATTCCATTTATTAGCCTAGAATTACTATGTTATGCGCGCAGCAAACAAGTATAGACTAGATTGCCTAATTTGGAAATAATCATTGCATATCTGTTTGTTTTGGAAAATGTTTTGGATTTGCTACTCGCAAGTAGGCTAAAATGCGGATTTCAACGAGTTTTTCCAACTCAAACAATCCAACCTTCACCCACAGGCATCAAAACAGTTTATCACATAAGCATCTAGCCACATGGTAAACATGCTGTCATGGCAACACTCACACACATGCGGGATGCTAAAGCATAAATACTTACATCGTACTCCGTGCCAAAACAGTAAACTTGTTAGCAAACATGCATGTCCTAGTTCATGTTAAAAATGGCTAATGCATCACATGCAAAAATGCAATCTAGGCAGCCTCGGCTAACCCTAAACATGGCATGTGAAATGCGATCAACTACCACATATTCAATTTGTGAATTGAAGTACAGATGCAGTTAGCGTGATGTACCGAGCCTAATGTATGTAATACAAATGTATGGATGCACGCATGCATAGCATAAGGTATGCTAATTTTAAAGATGCCCTAATCTACCATCATAAGCAGGTAAATAAAAGGGAAGAAAGAAGTGGGGATTGGGAGACATACACACCACTCACCCACACTTATTACAGATTTGCTCTCGCTCAGAGGGACCGAATAAATATTACAAATTAATTAACTACGCAAGCTAATTAAATATTACAAATTGCCTAATTAATTAACAAATTAAATTAAGCTAAGAAAACAGTAAATTGCCTCGGGAAATGCGCCGCCATGCATGAGCTGCCTCTGTTTTCCTTCCTTTAATCCTCTGGAGGTTGTCAAAACCTCAGGACTGCTTCTCTGGACATTGGGGGGTGCCACCGGCTGAATGGAATTGCCACCGACAGTGTGATATGGCCACCGGCACAAAATGAAGCTGTCGGCTGGTGATTTACTGCCGGTCGGCAATATATACTGCCGGTCGGCAAAGAAAGTCTGCAGAACCTGCAACTCACAGCAACAGAGGACAAGACAAAGCATGGCAGCACAATTCAAGGCATATATGCACCAACCATGTCCCTTATCATGGTAATGACTCAAAGGGGCATGTGCCTCGATTCTCGGACCACCAATCACGCATTTCCATGCATGATGGCCCAAGGAATCAAGTATGCAACTTTCATGTCAAATGAAATGCAAACCAATCAAACAAACTAAGGCCCAATTCCTATCATCAAGTCAAGGAACAAGGCATGCATGCAAGATGCAGTGCAACCTAAGCATGCAAGCTAAGGATGCATCATGACATGGCAACAAACTTATGCAAGCATACACGCGAACATGAGGTAATGCTAACCAATGAAAAGGTGGTCTCAAACATGGTTTGGGCAGCTCTAATAAGGCCCAAAACAGTGGCCAAAATGACTAAAATAAAGGACCAAAACACATGCACACATGCACATAATTAAGGGCCGACACTTAGGCACAAATTGGACAACCCTCAAGCACACTTGAAAGAGGCATTCATGGACAAATTAGCATGCAATCATGAGCTCTAAAATCATGCTATAAAATGATGCCCAAATCATGTTAAACAAGATAGGCAAATGCATGCAAGCATGGTCCAAATACTTGAGGCAAATCAAGAAGCTTTGAAGCACATTTATCACAACAATCATGGCATGCATTAAACAACTAAAAACAGGTTTTTAGCATGTTAAAACAAGGCTAAAGGACTACTTAGATGGCATCTAAGTGGCTCAAATTTAGAGGCATGCACAAGTGCCAAAACAAGGAGCATCGCTACACAAGCTTATGAGGCATTAAAGATGCATTCAAGGCAAACACATAGGCCTGAAAATGGGACTAAAATAACATGTAGGGTGACCCCAAATCACCAAATCAATGCAAAGATGTCATGCTATACATGCACATACTTAAGGCCAACAAGCCGGAATGCAAAGTGGCTATACTAAGCATGCTAAAATCAACCCAAACACTTATGGACAGACCTAAAACATGTCAAGATAAGCACAAAATCTTCACAAATGTAAGCCTAAAACATGCTAGAAACAAAGGCACACAACCTAAGACATGTTAAGGGATCACAAGGCATTACATGGCAACTAAGCTAAGCATGCATGGAGTACGAAAACCAATTTAAAATCATGTTATATTATGGAAATATAAGCATGAAAAACAGTCTATACATGCTCAACACACACTCAAACATGATGCTCTCTCAAGAGGCCAAAACATGCCCTTTTCAAGGACAACAAGGAGAGGGGGTGGCCCTCTCCTTTTGGAGACTTCAAGGCACCATCTCCACCACTGAAATCCCTCAAGATTTCAGTGGTGAAGAGGCCCAAACACCAAAGTCCCGAAACTAGTACAAAATAGCACAAAATAAGGCCTTTCAAGGCCTAAGAGGGGTCAAACACCCTCAAATCACAAAACACCCTTGATAAACAATCAAGAGGGTCTAAAAACAGAACTTTTTTGTATTATACACCAAGCTCAAAAACGAATTTAAGACAGGTAGAAATAAGGGGCAAAAATGGGGAATAAAGGGGTGAGATTCTTACCCTTGAAGACTTCTTCAACAATGATGCTCCAATGGCCTTCCTTGGCTTGAATCCAACACCAAAGTATTAAAATCAGTCCCTTAGAACCTCAATAGCTAGACAAAGGTGAAACACTAGGTGTTTATGTGCAATAGTAAGACACAAAACACCTAGAGCCCTAAAGAGAGGGAAAGAGAGGTAGGATGTGTATCTAACCCTAACCCTAAAACCAGAGCTTAACAATGGCTGTCTAAGCTCTCAAAATATCTCAAGTGTCTAACCTCTCCAGCCAAGAGACCAACCCCTCCCTTTTTGGAACTTCTTGTCTTGTAAAGCTTACAAGACAAGCTTCATAAGAGGGAGATCCCTCCATACACGTGTATGGAGGGGAGCAAAAGCAAGACAGCTGTCTTAAAGTATCTGCAAAAGCAGATGCACAGTAGTCGGCTGGCCAAAAATGCCATCTTGGCCAATAAGAGTGCCGACCGGCACTAAAAAGTGCCGACCAGCAACAAAATATGCCGACCGGTAAACTACAGTGCCGATGGAGACAAAAACCAGCCGGTGGCCTCTAGCCATTGCCGGTGGTGGGTGGGGATGGTCTACAAGCCCTACCCTGCCTCTCAAAGGCAAAACACAAGTGTTTGGTGTCAAACCAAGCACAAAACAGTCGAGTTCGGAGTTCCTGAGGCAAGGCGCGTAGCCGAGACCTCCGGGAACTCCAAACGAACACAAACATGGATGATCACCGAGTGTTCAAACGGTGACGTCCAAGTCTTGAGGACGGTCAAAAATGGGGTGTCTACACCATGCACAAGCTGCCTCTGTTTACACTGCTTTGCATCTCTGAGACTTGCACAAATCCCAAGGATGCTTCAATATCACTCCCTGAAGGTTGTGAGATGTCACCGGCCAAGGGGGAACACCACCGGCTATAAAGAATTGGTCATCGACCATTGATATGGCTCTCGGCCTCAAATGTTTGGTCAGTCGGCAACAGAGATGGTCAGCCGACCATGTATGCCTGTACAATCCTGTTTTGACAGCAGTAGAGGACAAACATGGCATGGCAATACATTTCAAGCAAATGTGTGCACCAACATCCTTCTTATCATGTTCATGACTCAAAGGAGGATGGCCCTTGACCCTCAGACCACAAATTACGCATTTCAATGCGTGATGGTCCAAGAAGCCAAGTATGCATTTTGATGTCAAAAGTAATGCAAACCAAAGAAACAAATGGACCCAACCTCTATCATAATTGATTCAAGAGGCAAGGTATGCATGCCAAATGCAACCTAAGCATATAAGCTAGTATGCAACATGAACATGGAGGCAAGTATGCAAATAGGTAACAAGTATGCAAGCCAACAAGCATGCAAAATGTAATGCCAACAAACAAACATGCAAGACATGTGACATGTTAAGCAACCAAAGCAAAAGAAATGCATGCCAAATGCACTACCACCTAAGCATGCAACAACATACAAAGGGGTCAAGTGTGTGACAACATGCAAGGCGAATGTACACACAAACATTCATGCACGCAAGGTCCAACACTTATGCATCAAAGAACAACTTTTAAGCACACTTAAAAAGAGGATGAAAAGCATGCAAATGTGACAATGTTGCAGGCTCTGAAATGGTTCTATGAGTGATGCCAAATCACATAAACAAACCAAGCATGACATGCAATAGAGCTTAAAGCCCAAAAATAGCAAGAGGGCTTGAACCAAAACCATGCAAAACAGAGGGCATATGGCAAATGTGACCCAAGACAGTCCTAAAGCATGGCAAAGTAAGCTTAACACATATGATGACCAAAGCCAACAAGCTAAAAACAAAAGGGGCAAATGCATGAGGCATGCAAGGCCATTAGAGAGGCATTACACCACACTTAATGCAACCAAACATGGCATGAATTAAACAACCAAAGCAAGGATATGACATGCTAAAATGAGCCCCATAACCCACCTAGATGGCCTCTAAATGGCCTAGACCCAAAGACATGCAAAATGACCCAAGCATGAGGCATGAAGCATAAGGCATCGACCTTTTAAAGTATTAAAGAAGCATCAAATGCAAACATATGAGCATGCCACAAGGTCTGAAATGACATGATAAGTGGTTCCAAACCACTGAAACAAAGCAAGTAAAGCATGCTAGAGGGGTCAACACTCAAGGCCTACAAGGGAGATTGTATGGTAGCTATACAAAGCAAAGCATGGATGACCCGAGCAACCAAAAACAGACCTCAAGCACACCAAAACATGCATAAAAGCTTCACAAAGCTAGGTCGAAATCATGCTAGAAACAAGGCTCAAACCACAAAGCATGTTAAGGCAATTTCATGGCATTACAAGACAAGTATGCTAAGCATGCATGGTGTGTCTAAACCAATTAAAAAGAGTGCTATATCATGACAAAATAAGCACAAATACTACTTAAGACATGGCCAACATGAACTTAAGCAAGATGCTCCCACATGAGGCTAAAATGGCCAATATTGAAGGCAACAAGGAGAGGGGATGACCCTCTCCTTCCTAGGACCTTAGAGCACCATCCCCACCACTGAAATGAGGAGGCCAAGACAAGGTGGTCCCGAAGCTCACCAAAAATGCACAAAAATGAGGCCAAACAAGGCCTAAGAGGGGTCAAACAACCCCAAACACCAAAACAACCTTAAATAACTATTTTAAGCACTTAAAATCAGAACTTTTATATGTTATAAGTTAAGCTTAAAAACAGATGCAAGGATGGATAAAAGCCTATGCAAAAATGGGGAATAAAGGGGGAAAAATCTCACCCTTGTAGACCTCTTCAAGAATGGAGCTCCAGCAGCCTTTCCAAGCTTAAATCCACTCAAAAGCCTTAGCATCAACCCTGTGGCACCTCAGCAACCAAGGTAAGGTGTGATACTAGGTGTTCTAGTGCAAAACTAAGAACAAATACACCTTATACACACACAAGAGTGAAATAGAGGGAGATATAGAGATAGATAGATACACAAGACCTAACCCTAATCTCAGAGCTCTCTGGAATTTTTTTGGAACCCTTGAGGAGGGAGGAGAAGGCCTCCCTTTATAGAGATTCACTCTTGTAAAGCTTACAAAACAAGCTAAGCAGGAGTGAAATCCCTCCATACACGTGTATGGACCAGCTATCACAGCTGGCACAAAATATCTGCCAAAAGTAGATGCACAGTGATCGGCCAGCCAAAAATGACAATTGGACCAAAACAATGGTCGGCCGACCAGAAATAGTGCCGACCGGCCAAACATTTGGCCGATGGCAACAAAGCAATGGCCGGTGGCCTCAAGCCATGGCGGGTGAGGTGTGGGGATGGCCAACAAGCCATTCCCTGCCCTCAGAAGCAAAACAACAAGTGTTTGGTGCAAAGCGAAACACAAAACAGGCAAGTCGAGAGGTCTTGAGGCAAGGCGCGTGGTCAAGACCTCTGAGAACTCAGGACGAACACAACCATGGATGATCATTGAGTGTTCAAACAGTGACGTCCAAGTCTTGAGGACGGTCAAAAATGGTGTGTCTACAACATTATTAAATACACTTATGCCAAACTTAGCTATATAGTTCTCAAGAATAAAAGGCTCTACAAAAATATTAGAAATGTAACAAAGTCTATATCGGTGGAAAGCTTTACAAAAAGTCTCAAGAATAAAAGGCTCTACAAATTTATTCTTTCCCACAATTCTTACGAACACCTCCAAAAAGTCTTCATATCAACTTGTAATTTATGAAAATGATAAAAGTAGTATAATAGTATGAAATATACATATCAGAATACTTTGAGACATAAATTACCTTAGCACATTGCCATCGAAGAAATCTAGCTATACTAATCCTTTTCAGCTCCAGAGATTTTCAAATCTCGTTCTTCACAACATTGACATTTCTTTCTTGAAGAAACTGAACCTATACATACAAAAGCAAATGAGTAGCTGATATGTACAAAAATGCAATTTATATATTAAAAAATTTATAAGAAGATGAGTAAAGGGAACCAATATTATAGTTTGCTGTAAGTCTCCATCTAGCTGTTAAAAATGAGAAAAAAAAAATTTATAATAAGAAAATTATATATTAGATGTAAAATTAAAATAATAATAAGGGTTATTATGAAACAATTTTTTTGAAAAAGACAACTTACATTATCCATAATTTTAGAGGTCGTTGCAGCTTAGTATTGCTAAAACCTGTAATTTTTTTGAAAGTTAATTTCACTAAATACCTATTAATCTAAGCAATACAAAAGTTATTTTTGTTCATGGAAGGTAGCAATACATAGCCTATTTTAATTCACCGAGTGAAACCAAACGAAGAAATCAATAGATACTTAAATGGAATCAAACATATCGATGACTTAAGTTTTCTTGAATTTAATTGACCTAAAAGAGGTTTAAATGGAATTGCAAAAGTTATAAAACTAATTCATATTGTAACGCCCTCAAAATAATACATAATCCCAACATCTAACAGTTCTATATACATGATAGATAAATCACATTTCCATACATACATCAGAGTTAATGTTACAAAAGTGTATTTCATATAAGTTACAAATGTTTAGAAAAATAATAGAATGCCCTGCGAGCTTACATCTTTCCAAGTTGTTACTTGGTTATACAAAAGAATGGTTCTAACTCTTTTACAAGTAAAGCCCTCGGCTTAAGTTTACATGTAATTAACAAAACAAATAACAAAGCAGAGTCTTCAACTAGTAAGCCTCCCAAGCAAAGATATTGGAGGCAGAATATCACCTGTGCCTGAAAATGGTGTCCAAAGTAGGGTGAGCCAAAGCCCAGTAGAGATATGTTGAACCGAACATGAGAAATAACTAAAACATTAGCATTCGACAAATGGTTAACACATGTAAACCAACTCACAACCTTCCATAGCCCAACAACAATTACATCCATGTTTCAATCCACTTCCCTTTATTTATCCAATCCAATTCATAGACGTGGTTCATTATCTAACCAAACAATTTAAATGAGACTGCAACTCATCTTATTAACACTTCTGTTATCCACAATACTAAATGAGACTACAACTCATGTTATTAACACTTCAATTATCAACAATTCAAAATGAGACTACAACTCATGTTATTAACACTTCAATTATCAACTTCATTCATACACTTCCATTTATAAGGTTTCGAGACTTTCACCCAGGACACTCCGGCCAACTTAATTATCGATGGAGTCCATCCCCTATCTCCTCCCAAACAATCGAGTACATCCCCTATCTCCTCCCAAGCAAGATACATATACAATGTATTAAAGCATATAATCACATATGGGGTGTATCTACAATGTATTAAAGCACATTATCACGTATAGAGTACATTCCTTATCTCCTCCCGAACAATGGAGTACATCCCCTGTCTCCTCCCAAACAATATACATATACAATGTATTTAAACACGTTGTTATATTCAATAACCAATTCAATCACATATTCAATGTTTATATTCAACCGTCATATTCAATGACATATTCTAATTGATTAGTTTCAATTCGCCTAATCATCATGCAAGTTCTACAACAATCATGGCTATCCTCCACCGATAGCCCAAAACAGTTATTTCTAAACAGATAAATAAATCTATCAATAGATAATTTATCAACTTTTCCATAGGTGAGTGATTTACCAATCCGACTACACCATTACATCACTAACCTTCCCAATTTCATAATTACCAACCCAATTTCATATTTATACCAAATAATTCATTTAATTTCCACTTAGGGTAAAACTCCCCCTTTTCAAGAATCAAGCCCCAAATACTCTATTTCATTAATCATACACAAATGAACCCAACCTCAAGACCTTTCATACACAATGGAGCCCAAGGACATGGAAACCCCTCTTTTACAATTTCAAATCAAACCCTAAGTTTACCCAAAACTCCCAAACACCACCATCTATACAAAAGAACCAACATTTATGTCAAAACTCATAATAAGGAGTAGATTTGTGATAACCCTGTTTCGTATTATGCTAACTGATCTTTATTATGAATATGATTATGTGTTTGATATGATTTTGAGTGCCATTTATATGGATATATGTGGTTTTGAATTTCTATCTGTTCATCGTAGGAAAATCTGTTTGATTATTTGCTTCAGAATTTAAATTGAAGGCCCTATCGGCCACAGAAATCAAAATTGATCACGCCATTGTGATTAGCGTAATTTTTAGAGCCTACGGTGGAATTTATCTGAAAATTGATTCGGACCAAATTAAATAGATTAAATTGATAAAATAAGTGTTCAATTAATTAGTGTTAATGGATTGTGATTGAGAGAGCCTATAAATAGGTCCCATTACACTTATCTTCACTTTTGCTTGAACTCAAAACATGAATTACACTCTAGTGAGAGTGAAGGACCGGCTCTAGAGAGAGAGAAAGAAGGAGAATTGTGTGTTTGGCTCAAAGCTTGTGAAATTGGAAGGTTGGACTCAAGATTCAACTACAGTTGTGAGAATTGAAGCTCTTGGGTGAGTAATCAACTCTTAATTTATGAGTTGAGTATGTAATTTTGTGAATTCAAGTGGTATGGTAGCTCATGGCAAAGATTGAGTTGAATATGAAGTTAGAATGCATATGCATGCATGAAATTACTATGAATCACCAAGAATTACCATGAAATTGCATAAGCTAGCATGAATAAGGTTGAACATGGAGAATTGGGCACCAATCTTCACATGCATGCATAATTTTCATGGGTTTAATAATAATAAGTGTCATTTGTAAGATTTGAAATAGAAATGAAGCTAAAAATTGAGATGCATGTTTGATTATTGAAGATATGGAGCTTATATGAAGTTTGAATGCATGGGTTTGATCATACAAAAGAAATGAGGATTTATTTGAGAATTAGATTGTGATTTTGAACAATTCGGTCCCATACACTTATATTCTCATGTGGTGTAATGTATTTGCATGTTTTGAACCAAAATCATGAGTTTTGGACCTTTGGAGGTCGAGTTTGAGCTTCAAGAACAGTTCTGGAATTTCCAGAATCCGACATGTCTACTCGAGCGGGGTAATGGCCGCTCGAGCGTGAAATGCGAGCTCCCAGAATATTTTGTAGACATTGATGTCCGCTCAAGCGGGGAGATTCATGTTCGAGCGGGGAGCTATGTAGAGTGACTTTCAGCTTGAGCGTCTGAATTCACGTTCGAGTGTAAAAATAAGGCAACCAGTATTTTTGCAGACCATAGGGGTCCTCTCGAGGGGGGAAATCCACGCTCGAGTAGGGAACCCTATTTCTGAAATTTTATAAAAGTGTTATGTGTTTCATTTTTCGTTCTCTTTCACTTCTAACCACTCTTAGGCATGCATTGAACATTATCAATGAGTTAAAAGGATAAGAAAGAAGACTAAGAGGGATGTATGAATTAAGAACGGATAGAATCGTTTGTGACCCATATGTGTTGTGTAATGTGTAGGGTCGAGCTCAAGGGTGAATCCACCGGCAAAACACTATGAGTAATATTTTAATAAAGATATTTTGAAGTATGTTATTTGTCCAATTGCTTATTTCCCTGTAAGTCTTATAACTTTGTTAATTTGAATTGTGGATAAATGTTCGCTATGCCATATGGTTGGGTCGGAGACCGTTTGACATGAATGAATGAATAAATGGGCCGAAGGCCATTTGACATGAATGAACGAATAAATGGGCCGAAGGCCATTTGACATGAATGAACGAATGAGTGGACCGAAGGCCGTTCGATACGAATGAATGGGCCAAAGGCCGTTTGACATGAATGAATGGGCCAAAGGCCGTTTGACATGAACGAATGGGCCACAGGCTGTTTGATGCGAATGATTGGGCCGAAGACCGTCGGACAAGAACGACTGGGCCAAAGGCCGTCGGATATGAATGAATTGGGCCCGAGACCGTTTGATGTGTTTGGAACTGCAGTCACTTGACCTATATGTGTATGTATATATACTAGATAGAAATATGAATTGGGCCCAAGGCTGTCTGATGTACGTTGTTCTAAATACCATTTGTGTATCTTCTTTATTTGATATTGTTCACTGGGCTTTCACTCATGCTCATTCATGTGTCCGTAGGTGAACCAAGGGAGGTCCAAACCCAGCCTCAGTGAAGTTTGTGTGAAACAGTCAAGGTTTTGAAGAGTTAGCCCATACGTCTCACGCACGAGACTTGTGTTCGCCCTTTTGCTATTTTGTTATATTTTGTCATGTTGGCGAGAACATTGGATTATGGTTGTATATAGTTTGATTGGCTGACCATGACTTGAATGATCCTGTTGTGTAAAGCTTATATGTTAACTTTCCCTAATGTGAGTTATTAATGTATGTTTGTAAAATGTTATGACGTTCCATGTAAGCACAGCTCTATGGACAAAAGTTTGAAATTGCTTCCATTTGGCCCTTTAACTCTGTTAAAATATATCTAATTTGGTTTAAGGCTGTAGGTAATCTCCTGATGACTGGCCGGTTATTTCCTTAACCCATGGGGGCAGGTTCGGGTCATGACAAGATTATCCTTACCTCGAAGTTAGGAGCTCAAAGGAGAAGAAGGATGAAAATCAAGATGCTCCAAATCAACACTTTTTCGGATCAAAACGTAGCCCACGCAAAGCTCAAGCTTTTTAACAAAGGGAGTAGGGTAGAGACACTCTAAATCAAGTGTATTTGTAGAGAGAAGGAGTGTATAGAGAGAGAGAGAGAGAGAGAGAGAGTCAGATCTAGGGTTTGGATGAAAGAGATGATGAAAAAGTGATGTATAACACGCTGCTGCCAACTGATATATTCGAGGCTCGCTTAAGCGAAGAAGTGGTCGCTCGAGCGACCAGACACAAAAGAACCTCGCTCGAGCGCAAGAAGTGTCGCTCGAGCGAACAATGCGAAGCTTCATGTCTGCAACCCAGAAGCATGCTCAAGCGCAAGAGTTCTTGCTCGAGCGAAGAAACACAAAACATAGAGCTTGCTCGCTCGAGCAACAAAAGCCTCGCTCAAGCGAAGAATACCAACCTTTAGGTCCAATCTAGATGCAGACGCACGCTCGACCGCAAGAGTTCTCACTTGAGCCAAGAGACACATCACAGAAAGCTTGCTCGAGCGCAAGAACCTTCGCTCGAGTGAAGAAGCAAAAACCCAAGGCTCGCTCGAAAGCAAAAACCCAAGGCTCGCTCGAGCGCAAAAAGCTCAAATACAAAGAACCTTCGCTCGAGCCAAGAGACACATCACAGAAAGCTTGCTCGAGCGCAAGAACCTTTGCTCGAGCGAAGAAGCAAAAACCCAAGGCCCGCTCGAGCGCAAAAAGCCTCACTCGAGCGAAGATGCCAAATTCTGGATAGTAACCATTTGTTCTAACTCACAACCAACCTGTACCAAACTCACCCAACACGTCCCAAAACTCAAATACAAAGAATTTAAAGGACGAAAACAAGATATAGACAACAACAACCATGATGGAATCGAGTCCAGAATACAATAAATCATGGAGGAAAATCGGGATTGCTATACATATACCATGAGTAAAATATCACATTTAAGGAATTAATAAAAAATCAAACAGACAAGCAGATGCCAAACGAATAACCCACCAATCATTTTCTTCCACCAAATTTACTAAAATTAAACAATTTATCAAAATGAGTTGTGTTTCCAAGTGAAACTATCAACAAGGCACATCAATCACTTAGTACTTTGCTTCAAAGAATTTGACTCCAAACATTAACTACAAACAGTTGTTTAAACTACAAACAGTAGCAAGAAAGAAGGGTAGGGAAAATGATAAAGCACATTTCATATTTTGAATCTAGAATAATCAAAGTACTAAAAATGATCAAAGTACTAAAGAGCAAAGCTAGAATAATCAAAGTACTAAAATTTCACAGAAAAACAAAAGCTGATTTTGAATCAAAAAATAAAAGGAAGATGATTTTTTAAATGGTGAACAGATTAAGAGCAAATTCATATTTTAATGAACAGAGCAAATCCAATGCCAACCATATCTTATTGTGTTCTATTGTCCTGAATACATGAATTTCACAACACAACCTCTATATTGTCAGGTCTTTGCTGGAATGATTCCATGCAGATTCAATTCCTTCACTCGTCAAATCCTCTAAAACTACACAAAAAAATAAAAATAGAGTGAAAGAGTGTGCACCATGAAATGACATGCTATATATGAAAAAATGTTATAATTGAAGGACCCTCCCACCCTTCTAACCAACAATAGAATATAGAAAGAAAGAAAAAAAATCACAAAATTTTCTCAAAAAATCACCATTTTAGGGGAGGCAGTTCATCATACATGGGCTAGTCACCATATCACAAACCAAAGAAAATTTCTTGACCCAAACAAATATTAGCTAAACATTAAAACCTAATTTCTTCTAGTAAATAAATTGAATAAATAAATTGTGTAAAACACACATACATGTTCAAAAGAGAGAGAGGACCAAAAATGAACAATTGTAGAAAATGCAACAGATTAACATCTTCACAATATAAATTCCTACCATAATTCAAATTCAGCTCAACCAAAGAATCTACATTCAATTTGAATGAATGATCAAAGTAATCAAATATTGAAAAAAAATTAAAGAGTTCTGCTGACTAAAAGCTAAGAATGAATCTGAACAATAAGAAAAAAATAAATAATAAGTAAATAACGTGCTCCATATGTAATAGAGTGAAAGGGAGATTGAGAGAGAAGACATTGTGCTCCAACCACTAATATGACTTAGACAGATTGAGAGAGAAATCACCATCAAAACCTTACTGCTGTTCACAAAATCAAAGGCCTTCAAATCAAAGAGAGATTTAGACAGAATAGGAATAACGTCTGTAAATGAAGTTTATAGACAATGTCTATAAATGAGATTTAGATAGAATAGGAATATATATTAGAGACGTAATCGAAACCCAACTATAAATGAAGTTTAGATTTAAGGTTTTCAAATCAAAGAGAGCTTTAGATAGAATAGAAACAAACTTGAGCTTTGGTAGGATATTCTTGGACGAATTCGACTGGAGGGGCTCTTTGCTCACAAACCCATGGTGGAGACACAGAGGGAGCAATGGTTTATGAGAAAGATGTCAAAAAGAGATGTGGGTGGGGGGCTGGGTGTTTGAAATTTGAAATCTGAGAAGAGAAGGGTAAGACATAATAGAGAATGATACAAAATATAAAATTAAAAAAAAAAAAAAAATAAAAGAAGAAACCAAAGAAAAGGTAGGTGTGATCTCAACTATTGATTTCTAGTACAATATTTATCAGCCCTTTATCTAAGTATGCCAGCTTGGATACATGTCCCATCCCAATTAAGAAAGAAAATCTCAACCGAATTAATGTTAACATTAACTCATTTAATTGAAAAAATAAAACCAAAAAAAAAAAAAAAAAAAACAAAGAACAAAACACAACACATCATTTTTTATTTTTTATTTTTTGCTTCAGATTCTTAATGTTAACATTGATGTTTTAGAGGAAAATCCTACATAGGAAATTCAGTCATTCTTTCATTTTTGGTATTCATTACTTCACTTCTTTATAGTCCAATTCGTCCCAATATCACTTCTTTGACATTAGCTCTCAATAGTCCACTTCTTTACTGTTTGGCATATTATATGATGCACTCATTTAATTGAAAAAATAAAACCAAAAAAAGATCTAAGAACAAAGAACAAAACACAACACATTATTATTATTATTATTATTTGGCTTCATATTCTTAATGTTAACATTAGCTCTGTATGGATTTGTTAACTGATGTTTTTGAGGAAAATCCTACATGGAAAATTCATTCATTCTTTCATTTTTGATATTCATCACTTCTTTAACATGATGCATGTCTGGGATATGAAACCCAGAGCTATGAATTGAAAAAGAGGAAAAAAACAGAGCTATGAGCTGGGAAAAAAAAAAGAAAAGCTATGAACCCATGTCTAGAAACATAGGTAAAAAAACAGAGCTATGAACTGAAAAAAAATAAAAAATAGAAGGGTTAAAATAAATGAATGGAACAACAAAAAGAAAGTGAGGAGATAAGAGTGTCTTACCTGGTGATGGTGGATAAAAAATGAAAAGAAATGCACACTACAACAAAAAAGGGTTTTTATAGCGCGCAATACACGCCGTAAAAACCCTTCTACGATGTGCAGCGCACGTCATATTATGACCAGTCATGGAAAGTCATTCACTTTCAACAACATGCTTCGTACGCCATTAAAAATGATTTAACGGTAGATTTTGTGCGTCGTTATTACTTTTTCTACGACATGCTATAGTATGCCGTTAAAAATTATTTAACGATAGATTTTGTGCGTCTTTGTTACTTTTTCTACGACATGCTATAGTATGCCGTTAAAAATTATTTAACGGCAGATTTTGTGTGTCGTTGTTACTTTTCATATGACTACTTTATCATGCCGTTAATTGGTGAGATAAATAACGATACTGATTGCGCGTCGTAAAATATGCAATACAACGACTTATTATGCTTGCCATAGAATATGCAGTTTTTTTTTTTTTTTTTTAAAAAAAATTCAACAAGTTCTATTTGACCAATTTTGTACAATCTAACAAATATTACAAACAAACATCACAAAACATCAATCAATCACCAAAATATTGTTTGAAACATCAAAAAGAAACTATATCTATAAATTATAAACATTCAACAATTATCTATACATCCCAAATATTCGAAAACCATATCCTTAAATTCTAAACTATGCAAAAAATTTAAACCATCCAAAATTATGCATATCTAACTTTCTAAACATATCGACAACTATTAAGAGATTATCTAAAACTATTATAATTAAAGAAACTGGTTAAAATTGCATTCACTCGTACTATATTAAGACCAACATCCTAGAAATTAAAATAGTACCACTTCAACTCTGCTCTTCACCTTCTCTAAGTTCTCTTTCTGCAGTAGTAGCTGCCATCAATTCATCAAACTTCTTAGTCTTCCCCAGCAATATCTCAATTTGTGAACCAAAAGACACAGATATTATCAACAGGTCAAGGCTAGATTATAACAATAGCTTAATTTTTATGATTTTACAAGTGAACCATAAAGAAGTTAAAAATCCACACTGAATCCTATCTACTGACAAGCTAGAAAAAAAAAAGTCCAGAGAAACAAGATGCATAAGACTAATAAAAAAGGATGAAAAATCCATCAGATGCAAGAAATACAGGAGGGGCTTCATTTTTATTTTATTTTGTTTCAGTGTAAATCATGTACAGATGACCAAAATCATAAAACTCCATTTAATTCCATACTTACTTTAGCTTTTTGGATAGGTCGCCCTCTTGACTTATCCTTCATATCGACAGTTGAAGTCATAATCTTTGCAAAATGATAACCATTTAATTTGACAAAAATCAAGAGTTCGACATTTTGCCTACGAGATGAAATATGAAGAAACATATTTTCTTTCATGATAAACAACAAAATTGTAACGCCCACAAAATAAGACTTAAAACAATCATGCATAGATCCAAAAATAATAAAAGAAACATCATATCTACATTCATCAGAGTGTTCTTTACAAAAGATGCTACATGCTATCCAACAAAATAAATGCTCTAAGGGTTTACATCTTTCCAAGTAGACACTTGGTTACATCAAAAGAGGGTCAGAAGCCCTTTACAATTAAAACCCTCGGCTTAGAAATTAAAACATATAACACAAGACAAAATAACCAAAAATAGGGACTTCAGCCCCGAGACCTCCCAAGCTATGACCTTGGAGGCGGCATGTCACCTGTACCTGAAAATGGTGTCCCAAGTAGGGTGAGTCAAAGCCCAGTAGAGATAAGCTAAATAGAATATGAGAATTAACTAAAACATTAGTATTTGATAAATGTTTCACACGTGTAAACCAACTCATATTCCTTCCATAACCAATCAACATATATAGCCATGTCTTATTCCTTTTCCCTTTATTTATCCGAGTCAATGCATGGCATAATTCATTATTATTCAATTAATCAAAAATGAGACTACAACTCATATTATCAACACTTCAATTCACTTCCGATATCTTGCCATTTTACGGAACTACGTCTGAGGGAACCGGCACCCAAATATATATAAATGATTTAGGGACTTTCACTCCGGCCAACTTAGTTATCATTGGAGTTCATCCCCTATCTCCTCCCAAACAATGGAGTACATCCCCTATCTCCTCCCACACAATATATGTATACAATGTATTAAGCATGTTAGTATATACAATGACCCAACGATTCACACATTCGACGTTTTAATCCAACCGTCATATTCAATGACTTAAACCAATTGATTAGTTTCAATTTACCTAATCATCATGCAGTGTCTACAACAATCAAGACTATCCTCCACCAATAGCCTAAAACAGTTATTTCTAAACAGATAATTAAATTTATCAAACAAATAATTTTTCAACATTTCAATAAGTGGGTGGTTATTCAATCCAACCACACCATCTAATCATAATTCCATCCAATTCCAAGATTACCAAATCAATTTCATATTTCCACAATTTATTTCATTAATTATACAAATGATTTATTCAACTTAAATTAGGGCATTAATCCCCCTTTCTCAAGTTTTGAACCCAAGGCCCAATCTCATCATTTACATACACATAATCCATTTTTAAGACCTCACATACACAATGTAGCCCAAAAGTAGAATACCCCTCTTTTAAATATTTCAAATTTCAAATCCTAACTTCCCAAAATTACCAAAGTTCACCATTTATAAAAAATGACTAAAATTTGTATTAAAACTCATAGAAGTGAGTAGTTTATCCCTACCTCAAAGTTAGGAGCCCAAAGGGGAAGATGAAGAAATTTGAAAGTGCTCCACACTCAAGCTTTTTCGGATCAAAGTGAAGCCCACACAAAACTCTACCTTTTATACAAAGGGACTAGGGTAGAGAACCTCTAAAACAAAGTGTATTTGTAGAGAGAAGGAGTACGTAGAGAGAGAGGGTTGGATCTAGGGCTTGAGATGAGAAGGGGATGAAAAAGTGATGTATAAACCCGCTGTTGT
Organism: Camellia sinensis; assembly: GCF_055761805.1. Taxonomy (NCBI): domain Eukaryota; kingdom Viridiplantae; phylum Streptophyta; class Magnoliopsida; order Ericales; family Theaceae; genus Camellia; species Camellia sinensis. The sequence goes on along the minus strand of NC_138973.1, from coordinate 70,051,974 downwards.
GAACTGATATATATAGGGCTCGCACGAGCGAAGAAGTGGTTGCTCGAGCGACCAGACACAAAAGGGCCTCGTTCGAGCGCAAGAAGCGTCGCTTGAGCAAAAAATGAGAAGCTTCAGGTCTGCAACCCAGACGCACACTCAAGCGCAAGAGTCCTCGCTCGAGCGAAGGAACACAAAACATATAGCTCGCTCGCTCGAGCGACAAAAGCCTTGCTCGAAAGAAGAATACCAACCTTTAGGTTTTTCAAAGACGCAGACGCATGCTCTAGCGCAAGAGTTCTCGCTCAAGCGAAGAGACACACCACACAAAGCTCGCTCGAGTGAAGGAAACCTAGCTCGAGCGAAGAAGCTAAGACCCAAGGCTCACTTGAGCGACAAAAGCCTCGCTAGAGCGAAGAAGCCAAAATCTGGACAGTAACCATTTGTTTCAACTCATAACCAACCTGCCCCAAATCTAACCAACACATCCCACAACTCAAATACAAAGAATTTAAGGGTGGAAAAAAGAATTTGGCAACAACAAACAACCTCAGAACCTAAGTCGGGAACATAATATATGATGGGGAAAACCAGGATCGCTATAACCTTCCCCGCTTAAAGAATTTCGCCCCCGAATTTACATATATAAGTTTCAAAATTGTGATCTATTCAACTCTTAACATGATTACATATAACGTTTACCAACATGATCCATTACCGATCATTTCATCTCTTCTCAAGAGAACAACATTACAAATATAGCTCAACATGCATTATCAACATGCATTCCTTTGAATTTTAATAAATCCCAACACACATATTCCACAATTCCATAACATATTCAATGTTAATGATATATTTGCATTTCTACAACACATTCAACATATACAATGTTAAATTAGACTCACAGTCCCGAAATATATTCAGCAATTTCAATATTTGCATAATCCAAAACATATACAATGTTCTTAGGGTTTATCAACAAAACAAAATCCCAACACATGCTCAAATATTAACAAACATGTCCGGATATTTCTCTTAGACCTCCAATTCACGTTCCCAAGTGGCTTCCTCAACCCCGTGGCATTTCCATAAGACCTTGACCAAAGGAATCGTCTTGCCTCGCAAGACTTGGTCCCGTCTATCACAGACCTTCACCGGTCTCTCCTTATACGAAGCATCTTCATCTACCTCTAAGTCGGTCCAATCCAATACATGTGAAGGATCCGACTCATATTTCCGAAGCATACTAACATGAAACACGTCATGCACTCCGGACAACTGCGGCGGTAATGCTAAATGGTAGGCAACCTTCCCAATCCGCTCAAGGATCTCAAAAGGGCCAATAAATCGAGGGGACAATTTCCCATTCTTCCCAAACATCATCAAACCCCGCCTCGGTGATATTTTCAATAAGACATGATCACCCACCTCAAATGACAAAGGCCTCCTACAGTCAGCATGACTCTGGGCTGTAACTGGCCTCTTATGGATAAGTGCTACTTTCTCCGTCGTTTATCGCACCAACTTCGGGCCCAACAAAGGTGCATCACCCACCTCGGCCCAACACATCAGAGACCTACACGGTCGGCCATATAAGGCCTCAAACAGTGCCATGCCAATACTCGATTGGAAACTGTTATTGTAGGAAAACTCCACTAAGAGTAGGTGTCTCTCCCACGATCCTTTTAAGTTAAGGACACAGCCTCGAAGCATATCCTCAAGGATCTGAATAGTACGCTCGGACTGCTTGTTAGTCTGAGGATGGTAAGCCGTACTAAAAGTCAATCTAGTGCCCAAGGCACTTTGCAAACTCTACCATAACCTAGCAGTTAAATGCGGATCTCTATCTAAGACAATCGACACTGGGACCCCGTGCAACCTCACTATGTCTCGAATATGCAAGTCGGCAAGGTGATTACCGAATCTCTTACGTGCATAGGAACAAAGTGCGCTGACTTAGTCAACCGGTCAACTACCACCGAAATAGCATCAATACCCCGTTGAGTCCTCGGAAGGCCCACAATAACATCCATCGTGACATGCTCTTATTTCCATTATGCTATAGGCAAGGGTTGCAACAAACCCGTTTGCCTTTGGTGCTCGGCCTTCACCTGGTGGCAAGTGAGGCACTTAGATACAAAAACTGCCACATCCTTCTTCATACCCCTCTACCAAAACTAAAGACTCAGATCATGATACATCTTTGTGCCTCCTGGATGCACCGTAAGGTGTGAATGGTGAAACTCTCGGAGTACTTCCTCCCGACAAGACTGCAGCACAAATAAGCAGTCTTGGTACCTCATACTCAGGTCGGGATACAGTCAAACCCTTCTCAACCTTCCCACTAGAGATATTCTCCCGGAGGGATTCTACCTCAAAGTCACCCCTCTGTGCCTCTAACACTCGGTTCATAAGTGTAGGTTGTGCAATTACAGAAACCAAAGTCGTAGATTCAACGGACTTGCCTAGATGCAAGTCAAACTCGCTAAGAGCACCCAACATCTCCCATTCTTGGATAGCAATACAAGCTACATCACCAATGGACTTCCTACTAAGGGCATCCGCCAAAAAATTGGCCTTTCCTGGATGACAATGCAGCTCGAAGTTATAATCTTCTATGAACTCCATCTATCTCCTCTGCTTCAAATTCAAGTCCTTCTCTGTAAACAGATATTTCAGACTCTTATGATCCGAGAACATCTCGAATCTCTCACCGTAAAGATAGTGCCTCAAAATCTTCAAGGCAAATATCACAGCCGACAACTCCAAATCGTGAGTAGGGTAATTTCCCTCATGTGTTTTCAACTGCCGCGTGCCATAGGCTACTACTTTCCCCTCTTGCATCAATACACAACCCAAACCCTCTCATGAGGCATCATAATAAACTGCATAACCCAAACCCCTCTCCGGAATAATCAAGACTGGAGCGGTGGTAAGTCTAATTTTAAGCTCTTGGAACTACTTTTCACAAGTCTCACTCCATACAAATTTGACCCCTTTCTGCGTCAATCTAGTCAAAGGCGAAGCTAGTCTAGGGAAATCTTTCATAAACCGATGGTAATACCCGACCAATCCTAGAAAACTATGGATCTCAAAGGCATTCTTATGTTGTGCCCAATCTTGCATTGCCTCTATCTTGGATGAATCTATGGTGACCCCCTTCCCGGATACCACATGGCCTAAGAACTTAACCTCTTTCAACCAGAGCTCACACTTCCCAAACTTAGCATACAACTTATGGGCTCTAAGCAACTCAAGCACCACTCGCAAGTGTTCCTCGTGCTCCTCCTTCGAAGGTGAATAAATCAGAATGTCGTCTACGAAAACAACCACAAAGCTATCTAAGAACTCTCGGAAGATCTGGTTCATCAAGTCCATAAACACAGCCGGTGCATTGGTGAGCCCAAAAGGCATCACTAGAAACTCGTAGTGGCCGTACCGCATACGGAATGCCATCTTCGGGATATCTTCCTCCTTGACCCTCAACTGATGGTAACCCGATCTCAAGGCTATTTTAGAGGAACAACGGGATCCTTTCAACTGGTCAAACAGATCATCTATACGGGGCATAGGATACTTGTTCTTAACTATAGCCCGATTCAACTTTCGGTAGTCAATGCAAAGTCTCAATGCCCCATCTTTCTTCTTAGCAAAGAGGGCCGGTGCTCCCCAAGGTGAAGTACTAGGGTGAATAAAGTCCTTATCTAGCAACTCCTGGAGTTGAATCTTCAACTCACTCAACTCGGCTGGGGCAAAACGATATGGTGCCATTGAAATCGGTACCCTGCCAAGCACTAATTCAATAGAGAACTCGATCTCTCGACGGGGTGGTAAACTAATAAGATCCTCGGGAAGGACTTCCGAGTACTCAGAGACCACTCTTGGCAACTCAGTCTGGGTTTCATTACACTCACTACTCATAAAGCTAGCGAGAAGACAACAAAGCTCACTCTGCCCTCGCAGATCATACACCGGTGGTAAGACACTACCAACCCGATCCCCCAAGAAATGAAAACAATCCCCGCTCAAGGTACATACAGTAACCCTCTGGCGATAACAATCTATAATAGCCCGGTATGACAATAACCAGTCTATATCCAAAATCACATCAAATCCAGACATAACCATTACTACAAAAGAAAATGGTAGCCGGCAATCGGCGACCTCTATATCCCAGCCCCGACACCCCTGTTTCAAAATCAACTCACCCCCAATAGGTGATACCACATAAATAGGAGAAGCTAACTGTGCCAACTTCAACCCCAAAATAGATGCAAATGCAGCAGATATAAAGGAATGGAATGCACCCGTATCAATTAACACATTAACAACCTAGTTGCAAAACAAAAAGGTACCTCTCCCAACAGATGGAGCCGGTACAAAATCCTGTGCTGTAACAGCAAATACGCGCCCTGTAGGCCTCTGATCTACCCGCTCACCCCTCAGAGCATAAGACTGCTGCACTGACTGAGCCGAACAGGCTCCCTGAGTGGCCTTCAAGGCCTAAACTGACTGCGCTGGCTAATAACTCTGCATTTGCCTCGAACCAGATGCACCAGGTGTGCTACCTAACTATGGACAAAACCTCTTCAGGTGCCCCGCTTGCCCACACTGATAACAAGTGAGCGGTTGCCTTCTGCCCTTGCCTTCTGCCCTGACTCTGGCCCTGAGAACGGGCCGAAGATGAAGCTGCTCGTCGCCCTCTTTCCCACTGTGGGCAAGCTAGAGACTTGTGGCCCAGCTGACCACATTTGAAACAAGTAATGTCTCCTTGCCCGCCTTTCCTAGAACCCGAACTCGGCACTGGAAAGGTTGATCTCGAAAGCACTCCCTGGGACTGCTGAGGGTTAGAACCCCTCTGCCTCTTGTTGTCCCCCTGACCATTCTGACTCGTCCTGGAGCCCCTCATCCTCTCCTCCTCCGAATGCATAACGGTCTCAAGATGGGCTGTAGCCTGCCTTAGCGCCCATACTCCCTAGTCATGGACCCGGCCACTCGGAACATGAGTCCGATCCTCAATTTCTTTTCAAACTCCAAGCACCTGCGCTCCTCGGTCGCCACCAACTCTGCTGTAAACCTCGATAAGCTAGTAAATGCGGCCTCAAACTCGGCCACTGGTGTATTCAGCTGCTTGAGCTGACAGAACTGGTTTGTCAACTTCTCTTTAACTGTGGGAGGCAGAAACTTCTCCTGAAAGGCATCAACGAAAGCCTCCCAAGTCCTTCCAATACACCCTTATACAAACTTCCACCACTGACCCGCGTCTCCCTTCAATTGGAAGGATGCCAAGGTCACCCTCAAGCCTTCGTCTTTGATGCGTAGCATCTCAAACATCTTCGTCATCCGCTTAAGTCATTCATCAACCTTTAGTGGCTCTTTAGGATCACCCAAAAAACTTGTCCAGATTAGACTGGAAGAACTCCCTCTTCATAAAAGAAGGCCCTACTTCGCCTACATGGGCCTGGGCTTGATTCTCGCCTACTGTAATTCACTCTACATAAGCACTTACGAATTTCATTTCCGGATAATGATCGTCCCGTGGCGTTGCTAGAGTTCCAGTTAGAAATGGCAGTGATCAAATGCCTTACCAACAGGACTTCCAGAAACCCATAGACTCGATCAACATCCTAGAAACCAAATTCCATACCCATATAGTCACATAAACACGTTATCATATAAGCACATAACATCATACACAAGTCTCTAACAAATGAGACAAACCCATTGTGGTACTAACTACTCCCAACGTACTCAAAGTATTCAAACCCGGTACGCTCTGATAGCAAGTTGTAATGCCCTGAAAATAAGACTTAAAACAATCACGAATAGATCCAAAAATAATAAAAGAGACATTATATCTACATTCATCAGAGTGTTCTTTACAAAAGATGCTACTTGTTATCCAACAAAATAAATGTCCTAAGGGCTTACATCTTTCCAAGTAGACACTTGATTACATCAAAATGAGACTACAACTCATATTATCAACACCTTAATTCACTTCCAATATCTTGCCATTTTACAGAACTACGTTCGAGGGAACCGGTACCCAAATATATATAAATGGTTTCGGGACTTTCACTCCAGCCAACTTAGTTATCATTAGAGTCCATTCCCTATCTCCTCCCAAACAATGGAATACATCCCCTATCTCCTCCCACACAATATACATATATAACGTATTAAGCATGTTGGCATACACAATGACCCAACGATTCACATACTCGACGTTTCAATCCAACCATCATATTCAATGTCTTAAACCAATTGATTAGTTTCAATTTACCTAATCATCATGCAGTGTCTACAACAATCAAGACTATCCTCCACCAATAGCCCAAAACAGTTATTTCTAAATAGATAATTAAATTTATCAAATAGATAATTTATCAACATTTCCATAAGTGGGTGGTTATTCAATCCAACCACACCATCTAATCACAATTTCATCCAATTTCAAGATTACCAAATCAATTTCATATTTCCATAATTTATTTCATTAATTATACAAAATGATTTATTCAACTTAAATTAGGGCATTAATCCCCCTTTCTCAAATATTGAACCTAAGGCCCAATCTCATCATTTACATACATATAATCCCTTTTTAAGACCTCACATACACAATGGAGCCCAAAAGTAGAAAACCCCTCTTTTAAATATTTCAAATTTCAAACCCTAACTTCCCAAAATTACCAAACTTCACCATTTATACAAAATGACTAAAATTTATATTAAAACTCAGAAGTGAGTAGTTTTGTAATACCCTCAAAATAATACATAAAACCCATCACTATAGACATTCATTGATGTAAAAGAAACCAACCATTTAATTCCATCAGAGTAGTTCTTACAACAGTATTACATGTTAACAACAAATGCAAATGCCCTACGGGCTTACAGCTTTCCAAGTCAACACTTGGTTACACAAAAGAAGAGTGCTAACTCTATACAAAATAAGCCCTTGGCTTGATATACATGTAATACAAACAAAATAATCAAAAAGAGTCTTCAACTCTCATCATCATCCAAGCTATGTTCTTGGAGGTGGCATGCTACCTGTACCTAAAAATAATGTCCCATATAGGGTGAGCCAACGCCCAGTAGAGATATGCTAAACACAGTATGAGCAATAACTAAGACAGTAGCAATTGATAAATGTTCAATTTCTATAAATCGATTCATAACCATTTCCATTTCATGACCACTATGTCCATGTTCCGTTTCATTTTCCATTTCTTATCAATTTCACAATTTACATCAATGGCTCAGAACCTGGCCAACCACTTATGAGACAGTAACTCATATTAAACATTTCCCATTTTACAATAGATAAACATACTAGTTATATCAACATCTCAACAGATAAGCATACAAGCTGTGTCCACATTTCAACAGATAAGCATATTAGCTATATCAACATCTCGACAGATAAGCATACAAGATGTATCCACATTTCAATAGATAAGCATATTAGCTATATCAACACTTCCAAAGATAAGCATATGAGCTATATCAATACTTCCATAGATAAGCATATGAGCTGTATCAACACATTAACTGACAAGCATATGAGCTGTATCAGTGGAGTCCATTCCCTATCTCCTCCCAAACAACATCCGGTTTAGAGGTCCATCCCCTATCTTCTCCTAAACCGTGGAGTACATTCCCTATCTCCTCCCACGCACATACAACGTATACACACATAAGTCATATACACAATCATTCAATACATAACGTTAATGTATTCTATCAACCGTCATACTCTATGACATAACCAATTGATTAGTTTTCGTTTGCCTAATCATCATACATTGTCTACAACAATCAAAACTACCCTCCACCGGTAGCCCAAGCAATTATTTCTAAACAGATAATAAAAGCTCCAACAGATAAAATATCAATGTTTTCAAAAGTGAGTGGTTAACAAATCCAACTCCACTATTCTACTATATAATGAGCCAATTTCATTATTTCCAACTCAATTCCATAAGTCCACAATTTTTCCAAATTAATTATACCAATTAATTTATACCACAAATTAGGGTTTTCTACCCCATTTCCCAATATTGACCCAATGGCTTATATAACAACAACCAATAACAAAATCATTATTTTGAAACCCAAAATACATATTTTTGAATCAAAATAACAAACCCCCTTTAAACATTTTCAAACCCTAACTTCCCAAAATCAATCATTTAACAAAATACTCAAAAATCTAGGTCAAAACCCATAGTTGTGAGTAGGAATCCCTACCTCAAAAGATGACACCCAACGAAGGAGATGATGAAAACGAAGTTGCTCCAAATCACAAGTTTCTCGGATCAAAATGTAGCCCTCGACGATCAACAACTTTTTTGTAAAGGCCCAAGGTGAGAAAACAACTCTCACTAGATCAATACCTAGAGAGAAGGGAAAGTTTTAAAGAGAGAGGCTTAACAATGGGGTTTTGGAAAAGTAAGAGAGAGAAATAGATGTGAAAAAGTGATTAAAAAATGCCCAACTACCTTCTAATATACGACATTTCCGCTCGAGCGAAAAACACAACGCTCAAGCGTCAAGAACAAAAACTAGGCCCGCTCGAGCGCAATAAGTCCCGCTCGAACGCCAAGACACAAGAATAAAGTACATCCGCTCGAGTGCGAAAACCAGTCCGCTCGAGCGTAGATTTTCATCTCCCAGAACTTTCACCAACAAGGTACTACCCGCTCGAGCGCCAACAAGCCCGCTCGAGCGCAAGAAACCTGCTCGAGCATAGAAAACACACCTGCAGAAGTTTTGCAGGGACACGAAATGCTGGAAGGGTGTAAACCCCACTCGAGCGCAATATGACCCGCTCGAGCGGACCACTCAAAAACTGAGCAACAACAATGGGAGCCAAAGCTCTACCAACCTGTAACAACCAAGCCCAACACATCCTAAAAACTCAAATAGAAGGATTTGAAGGATGACAACAAGATAGATACAACTATCAACTCCACGGAACCGAGTCCGGAATACAACTGAACAGTAAGGGACAACCGGGATCGCTATAAGTTTGTCCCTACCTCAAAGTTAGAAGCCCAAAGGAGAAGATGAAGAAACTTGAAAGTGCTCCAAACGCAAGCTTTTTCGGATCAAAGTGAAGCCCACACAAAACTCTAAATTTTATACAAAGGGACTACGATAGAGAACGTCTAAAACAAAGTGTATTTGTAGAGAGAAGGAGTATGTAGAGAGAGAGAGAGGGTCGAATCTAGGGTTTGAGATGGGAAGTGGATGAAAAAGTGATATATAAACCCGCTGCTGCGAACTGATATATATAGGGCTCACTCGAGTGAAGAAGTGGTTGCTCGAGTGACCAAACACAAAAGGGCCTCGCTCGAGTGCAAGAAGCGTCGCTCGAGCGAAGAATGAGAAGCTTCAGGTCTGCAACCCAGACGCACGCTCGAGCGCAAGAGTCCTCGCTCGAGCGACAAAAGCCTCACTCGAGTGAAGAATACCAACCTTCAGGTTTTTCAAAGACGCAGACACACGTTCGAGCGTAGGAGTTCTCACTCGCGCGAAAAGACACACCACACAAAGCTCGCTTGAGTGAAGGAAATCGGGCTCGAGCAAACCAGCTAAGACCCAAGGCTCGCTCGAGTGACAAAAGCCTCGCTCGAGTGAAGAAGCCAAAATCTGGATAGCAACCCTTTGTTTTAACTCACAACCAACCTGCCCCAAATCTAACTGACACATCCTGTAACTCAAATACAAAGAATTTAAGGATGGAAACAAGAATTAGGCAATAACAAACAACCTCAGAACCTAAGTCCGAAACATAATATATGATGGGGAAAACTGGGATCGCTATAAAATCAAGAATCTTACTCTTTTCAACAGCCAGTCCATTGTTTTTTAGTATTTCAGCAACAAAACTAAAGGAAAATTACAAGGATTATAATCTACAAGTTAACTATTTGATCACAAAGAATTAACAAAAATATTTTGTTTCATTTATACTGACCAAAATTACATTTATATAAATATGACCAGCACTACTTTGTTTCAAAATGCTTAAAAATCTTGACCCTGGATCCTTGTTTTATCCCCAAAAACATCCACAACTATGCACCTTCATCTGAATTCCTTACATTGTCACTATCAAACATGTGAAAATTAAAAACTATGTCTAGAGAAGGGTGACAATTTCAAATAACAAATACCTGGATTGTTTTTCTTTTGGTTCCACACACACACACAGAGAAAAATAAACAGTCATTGTATGAAAGAGAAGACATAAGCTAGCATACAAGGAATTTATATTAGAACTTCAGTGCAAATTAAGTAAATTTACTAAATTGAGAAATGACAACAAGAACACACCCATGTGTGCAGAATATCAGGACAGAAAACAGTCCAAATAAATATTCAGTCCTTAATCATATAATACCCACAAATATTCTATGTAACTGGTTGAATTTCCATTAAAGAAGAACAAGAAAATTAAAATAATTTTATGTATCAAAATAATTTTACTCACATCTGTGGTTCTCAGCCTTTAATTTGCTTGTGGTTTAAAAAACAAATTTCCATATATTGAGAAGAACAAAAAAAAAAAAAAACAGAAAAAGATCATTTTTTTAACTCATCAAAAATATCTTTGCCTTGTGTACTCTAGAGCTCCTGAGAGTGATAGCTAAGTTTGTTTCCTCAAAGCCAATTTTTAGTCAATTGGGTAATGTTTGAACTATTGGAAAGCCTAATTTGGTGAGCTATAGAGGTGCAACCAACCATTCTGGCTACTACTTTCTCTGTAATGTCTATGCGTTTGAGGATTGCCAAATGGGATTGATTCATCAATCTCCTCTTCTCTGAATAGCCCTTAGTAACCCAAGCTGGTATGGTACGTGGATTAAATTTAGACCCAATCGAACCAATGTAAAGGAGTCAACTTATCAGTTTCACAATTACATGAAACTAAGGCAGAACAAGCTACTTCCCTTTTCATTTTATTTCTCACGAGGCACTATGAATTACCGATATGCAAATAATTCAATAAAAAATTGATAGAGAAATGGCAATCATACAGTTTCAGCTTCAGCTTGCATAGCTTTAAATTCTATCCCTTCTGTAGTCAATTCTATCAGCCTCATCTCCTTTTGTAGTCAAGTTACTTCCCTTTCTCAGATAGAGTGTGGAATGTCATGAAAATAAAGTTAAATATTTCTTGGCTAGCTTTGCCATGGTTTGACCTAGTTCAGTTTTTGTCTCAACAAATTAGGGGTAAATCCCTTGGGTCAGTCATTTCCAGATTAGTTTTTAATTGCACAGTTTACCAATTGTGGATGGCCAGAAATAACAGATTTTTTAATGCTGAGTTCCTCCCCAAGGAGGTGGTAATTAAGCAAATTATTGATATGGTTCGATTTTAGATGCTTTCTGTTACTAACCTGAAAAGTAATCAAAGTGATAGGTGGTTTCTTGAGGCCTAGAGGCTTCCAGATTCAATTTTGAAGACTAGTATTACTCCTCTGGATCTGGTTAGAAGAGTTTTGCGGGATGTGAGATCACTTCAAGTGGGTTAAGTGAATGGGAGTATAAATAGAGTGTTATCTAATTGTTTTTTTAATGTGCAGGTTGAAAGGTGTTGTTCTGGGTGCTAAATCATATCATAGAGGGTTCAGTGTGGGAAGGACATTAAATCATATACTTTTCACTACCCATATTGAGAGAGTTTTGTTGCTAACTTGTTTACACTTTTATGAATTGTTGTTCTATTTTACAGGTTGTTTGCTGTCAACATCTCTTGAGTGTAGTGAGGTCTCATATTGTGGGTTGAGTGATGGGAGTTCATATAATGTGGGCTACTTGTGTTTCGTATGTAATGCTTTTTCTTGTCGATGGCATAGCGCATTGGCTCTTCGCTGTGATAGGAATTCATGTATCAGGTTGCTTGTTTGTTTCAAGTCTGTTGCTGGAAAGAAGGGTTACAAAAAATGTTTGTTGGATATCCTTTGCCACTGGGAACATTTGCGGGCAGTTTGTCCTCTGGAAATAGGAATCTGACAGCAAGGGATGATGGCTACTCTAAGCACATCAAGTGTGAAGAAATCCTTTAATTTTGATTGTAAAAGGCGTTCTTATTTAGTCTATACTTGTAACGCCCTCAAAATTGACATAAAGGTAATCATACATAAGATTCATAATCATAAAGAAATAACACATTTTCATTCATCAAAGTCTTCTTACAAATGATAACACATGGTAATAACAATAGAATGCCCTACGGGCTTACATCTTTCCAAGTATAACTTGGGTATAACAAAAGAAGAGTTCTAACTCTTTACACATAAAGCCCTCGGCCTGAATTTACATTTACACGACAAAACAGAATAACAAAAGACGGAACCTTCAACTCCTAGACCTCCCAAGCTAAGACCTTGGAGGTGGCATGGCCCCTGTACCTGAAAATGGTGTCCCAAGAAGGGTGAGCCTAAGCCTAGTAGAGATATGCTAAACCAAATATGAGAAGTAACTAAAACATTAACATCCGATAAATGTTTAACACATGTAAACCAACGTACATCCTTTCTATAACCAACCAACATTTACAACCATATTCCAATCCATTTCCATTTTTTTATCCAAATAAATTCATTAACGTATATCATTATTTATCTCAACAAATCACAATGAGACTTTAACTCATATTATCAACACTTTAATCATCAACAATTTAAAATGAGACTACAACTCATAATATCAACACTTCAATCATCAACAATTTAAAATGAGACTACAACTCATAATATCAACACTTAAATCATCAACGTTATTGAAACGTATTTAAGATTTCAAGACTTTCACCCTGGACACTCTGGCCAACTTAGTTATCAATGGAGTCCATCCCCTATCTCCCCCCAAACCGTGGAGTACATCTCCTATCTCCTCCCAAACCATGGAGTACATCCCCTTTCTCCTCCCAAACAAAATACATATGCAATGTATATATACACTTTATCATATACAATGATCACTTAAAGCACATATTCAATGTATTAATCCAATCGTCATATTCAATGACAAAGTTCAATTGATTAGTTTCAGTTTACCTAATCATCATGCAGTTCTACAACAATAATGGCTATCTTTCACCAACAGCCCAAAACAGTTATTTCTAAACAGATAATTAAATTTATCATACAATTCACGACATGCGTCGTAAAAAGGCAATACTTTTAACAGCAGACGATGTGTGCATCGTAAAAAATGTAATACTTTTAATGGCGGACGTTGTGTATGCTGTGAAAAGTATTTTCTTTTCACGGCTGGCGTATGTACATCGTGTATAATTGATATATTAACGGCATGCCATATGCACGTCATAGAAAGTATTATTATTTACGACATGCATTGCAAGCTGTAAAAAAATCATCGCTATTACCATCCATGACCTACACAATAGACACGCCGTGGTTGGAAGAGTACTTACGACATGCAAAAAAAGTAAGTAGTAAAAGTGAGAAACTACGATGTGTATTTATTGTATGCCGTTGATGTGGTGTCATAAAAAATCAATTTTGTTGTAGTGGCGAAGAGTTTTGTGGAGCTTTGTTCTTCCTTCAGGAATGCAAAGAGCTTTTTGGAGCTTTGTTCTTTCTTCGATGGTGATTCACTTCCTCTCCTTCGATTGTAAGCTTCTTTCACAGTGATAGGTAAAGTGCAGTGGGTGGGTTAGTAAGAGTTGATAAGTAAAGATATCTGGACCATGGAATTTTATTTTTAGACAAATCTAGACCATTGAAGATAGTTTGTGAGAGAGATATTTGTGAAAGTAAATCTGAGCCATTGTTTTTAAATCTAGACAGATATGAACCATTAATTTGAAAGACATTTTCAAATTAACCCTTCCATTGTTATATAGATGTATATATATGATTCCAGTATGTATGCATGTATATATATGACTCTAATATGTCAAAATAACAGAAAATTCATCTTACCAATTGAGAGGCCATGTCTAAGAAAGCTCTTGCTAGAGGCACAAAGCAAAACCTATGCCAATTAAAAGAAAATTAACCATAATTAATTCAAAGACTTTAACTCTAATATTTCAATTAGAAACTTGAGAAAATGTGAGAAAATCATTAGAACGAAGAATGAAGTGGGTCTTTCTGAGTAGAGAATTCTAATTTTACATAACAAATCAATTGAAATGTAATGTTCAACTTTCTCGACAACCAAAGAGAGGGCGTTTTTTTTTTTAAAAAAAAATGGAAAATTGGAAGAAGAAAAGAAACATACAATCCTCTGCCTCCGACTTGGGCTTCCTTAGATGGGTTTTTCCATTCATCAAAACTGCATAGAACAAAATTCACAAATGATATATGTATATATGTATGTATGTATGTATGTAAAGTTCTGTTGCTAATAGTTTTTAAAATTTTCAAGCAAGTATACAGAGAGAGAGAGAGAGAGAGGATTTGGATATATGTGCATTTTGATCCCAATATATATAGGCACGAGTGTTTTTGAATTGGGTGTTTTTGATCGCATACAAATTACAACGAAGATTGAAGTGGGCAAAATATATATGATTTCCATGGATGTATAGGGATGGATCCCAACATTTTGATCTCAAATTGAGAAAATATTTCACGGGTGTTTTTGAATTGGGAATGGGATTGATATCTATACATTAATTTGGGCTTTGATTTTTTAGGTGAGCAAACCCATCTTAAACAATGTTTCAATAATCTTTACTCTAATTTTTTGATATCTTTTGTTTCAATAATCTTTAATTTCCAGCGTGTTTCAATAATCTTTAATTTCTATAATGTTTCAATAATCTTTTGTTTCAATAATATCGACAACATGTTTATTGATGTTTACATTGAAACATTATGTCTGAATCATTGTTATTTTGTGATTATTTCTTTAGTTGTTGTGTAGGAAATTTATAAGTCTGCTTTTTTTTTTATTATTATTTTTAAATTCTTACAATTACCATTATGGGGTGGGTAGGGTAGGGGGAGCAAGAAATCAACTATATTATATGTTTTTTTTTCCCCTCCTTTTTTTAACATTTTGTCTCAGTTAAATCTAAACCACATTTCATTTTTCTATTTCAACAAATAGGTCCTTTCAGATTCACTTTTCTAACATCTATAAAATTTTCATGACACATAAGCATTCAATTTTGCTATAGAATTGTTGGTTATATTCTTCATCATTACCTTTGGTCCGATAACTTATTGCAAATTTTGCTAGAAAGTTGTGGTGGTAGTTTTTAATGGTCAATTTTTGTATGTTCTGTAAAATGCCTCACTTAAAATAGTTTATTTTCTTATATAATTATAATTTTTTGTTGTTCAAGTAGTGAGTTTATCTATCCGACCAAGTAAATGAGTACATCCATCATAGTTTATTCTACATTTCCCCCAAATAGTGAATGATACATGCCTTGGATATTTGGTAAATTTTTATTAGTGGGAGTTGGATCTTATTTTTCTAGGAAGTTGATTTTGGATAATGGATAATGGATCTTACTTGCTTATATTTTCTATTCTTCCTTTTGCTTCAGGTACATATGGCTTGGCATGAAGGAGTGTTTGACTAGCTCATAAAAAGTTGTTATGGCTCTGTTTGCTGCAATGGTTGATTAGGTAATTGGTCAGCCTTCCATTGATAGATTTGTCAATATTTTGTTGCTTATCTATTGTTTAACTTGGCTTCATTTTACATGTTGTGAAAATTAAGAATCTTAAATTTTTATTAGCTAGGCTTCATTTTACATGTTGGCTATCTTCACTTCTTATTATTTTGAAATGGTATGATGATTTTATTATAGTGATATGGATGATAATACTGCTGATAATAGTTTTATAGATTTGAATGGTAGGATGATTTTATTATAGTTATATGCATGATAATAGTGCTGATAATAGTTTTATAGATTTGAATGGTAGGAAGTTTTTATTATAGTGTTATGCATGAGTGATAATAGTTTTATAGATTTGTAATAGTATCGAAATATTGATAATTATTTTTTTTAAAAAAAAAAAATCAAACCAAACTAAACTGTGTTTTAAATCCATCCAACTCAATAATTTGAGTTAGCGTATACATGCAATTACCTGTTTGAAGCAGATATAAAAATGGACAAAAATTAAATCAAAGCACTAGTAACAATTATATATAGAGTTCTAATCATCAAATCATCAAAAGCTGACAAACCCACTATTCAGAGGCATGTTATCAAATCAAAGAACCATATGTTATTTAATACTTTGTTTTTTTTTTTATGAGGTAAATTACACTTTGCATCCCTGCACTTTACACAAAATCTCATTTTAGTCCCTACACATCAAATTGTGACACTTAACCCCCGGCATTTTTGGTCAAGTGTCACATTGGCCCTTCTGTTAATAGTGAGGCTAACAGAAGTTATTCTTTAGGGAGCTAAGTGTCACAATTTTGATGTGTAGGGACTAAAGTGCGATTTTGTGTAAAGTGCAGGGGTGCAAAGTGTTATTTATTCTCACATGTTTTTCATGTGACTAACCTCTGTTAACAATGAGGCTAAAAGAAGGGCCAAAGTGACACTTGACCAAAAGTGCAGGGGGTTAAGTGTCACACTTTGATGTGTAGGGGCCAAAGTGGGATTTGATGTAAAGTGTAGGAGTGCAAAGTGTAATTTTTTGTATTTTTTATTTTTGTATTGTGTAATGAGTACATCTAACCATAAAGGGGTGGAGGAATTCTGTTTCTCCCCTGTTTATGCTTCCATTCACCTAGCTATGTAGGGTTATTTTGGTTACTAAGTGCTTTTCCTTTTTTTTTTTCCTCTTTCACTTTTTGAAGATTGTTGTTGATGGTACTTGAGGTCTACAATATTTGAAGTTTTTTTCCTAGAGCTATTGTGTCCATTGATGGCATTGATTGCTTTTTAGGTATTATAAGTGCTTTGAGTTTTAATTATATATCGATTTCAAGGCCATGATTCAATGGCTATCCTCCATCACAATCTATGGTCTCTTTCTTATTCTATCTCTACATCTCTATAAGAAATTTTCAATAATTATTCCTAAATTCTAATTTTTATTCTTGTTGTTATTAGAATAACACCGATCGGCTCCAACATTTGCAAATCGAGAGCTTCCAGTCATCAAGCAAGTTAGTAATTTTGTTATTATTGTTAGTTTTGGTAGCATTTGTTTTGTTGTCATTGGTATATGTCTGAATGGAGGTTACAATTGCTTTATTACATAGGTTTAATAAAGAGAAAACACAAGTTTAATTGCTTTTTGATAGCATCGTGCTTCAAAAAAAGAAAACACAGGTTTAATTGCTTTATTGTATTTTTGTTATGGATTCTTACAATTTGTATTTGAAGGTTTGCCTTTGTGGTGTACTATATAACTATCTATATATTTGGATTGGTTGCTTGGCAAAACTATTTTATTTGTTTGACAAAATTGCATTTCCATTTTCGTTTTTTGTTTTTAATTTGCTTAATAGGCTCACATTAGAGAGCATGAGGAAGAAGTAAAACTTCTTCAAAACATATCACATCCAAACATTGAGGTAAGGACCTTGATCAATTCATGGTAAGGCTCTTCACTTGGTTCATATTGTTTAAATTTGATTGTTTTGTTATTGCAATATGATGTGATTTGTCAAATTAGAACAATAGTTTGATGTTTGGTTTATCAATTTTTGGAATTTTTTGGCTCTTGTTACAATTCAAATTTTGCTTGTTCTGTAAATTGTCCAATTTCTTAGGGAATTTTGTTCTTGCTATTTGCCATATATGTGTTTGTATAGAGAGAGAGAGAGAGAGAGAGAGAGAGAGAGAGAGAGAAAGAGAGGGACGGACTAGCAGAGTGTGAAAAGAGGACAATTTTGGTGAAGGTTCAAGTTTGAACCTAAGTTGTCATGCTTTTCATTTTGGGGGAATTTCATTTCAGTGCAAATTAAAAAATATATATTTATGTATTAATGTTAAATGCTACAACATTAAAAGATAATTTTACACACTTTCTCAAGTATTTGAAATTATTTTTTGAACTTATTTCCCCTTTTATTTTGTGCTTTGATGATATTTGCAATACTTAGAACTGATATTGGATATAATTTATGATGGAGTTTAGGTTTACTTATTTATGAATTCCTATTGTTGAAGCAACAAGAGGAATCATTTTGTTTAGTAAACTAATTATTTAGACTCTTGGAGGTTGTGGAACTGTAGTGCTTTCACTGTTCAAGATTTGTGAAAACGCAGACTGCCAAAAATAACAAAATTTTATGAAAATTGCTAAAGGATTTTGTAGACACCCCATTTTGACCGGCCCTAAGACTTGGATGCTTTCTTTTGAACACCCAATGATGAAAATTATAATGTGCTATGTTATGAATTTCTTGGCAAAAAAATTAGATTTAAGCTTTAATCCCAACTTTATACCCGTTTCGGCCAAATTAGTTCAAACCAAATTTAGCAGCTTGAAACAATTGGCCTCTCAAACAAATAAATGGGTTTTGACTATTCACAATTGGCCTTTCAAAAAAAAAAAAAAACTAAATGGGTTTTGACTATTCACAATTGGCCTTTCGAAAAACTAAATGATTCACAATTAGCCTTTCAAACAAATGAATGGGTTTTGACTATTCACAATTCGCCTTTCAAACAAATGGATGGGTTTTGACTATTCACAATTGGCCTTTCAAAACATGAATAGGTGTTGGCTCTTCAAAATTGGCTCATCAAAACATGAAAGGGTCTTGGTTTTTGGCCTATATATATAGAAGACCATTAGTGCTATGAGAGGTGGCGAAACTTTTTGATGAGAGAGAGGTCTAATTTTGATCAAATAAAGAGTTTATTTTGTTCCAATTGAGTGAAAATATTTTTAGAGAGAGGTCTAAACTTGGATCAAAGAAAGAGTTTATTTTGTTACCACCCAAAACTTTACCAAAGCTAAAACTTGAACTTTCTTGCTGAGATTTCAACAACATACTCCACAACTTGAGGGTGATCAAGAGGAAGTTTGGAAATCAAGAAGTTCAATCTGTCTTTGGAAGGTGAATTTCTAGTCTTTCATTTTCTTATATTTTCTATCTCATATTTATTTTCTTACTTTATATTTCACAGTATGCTATTGTAATCTAAGTGGTTTGTTTAGCTCATATTTATTTATTTATTTATTTATTTATTTATTTATTTTTATTCACTTGTTTTAATTTCATATTAATTTTGTTATTATCTTGCATGTTCTACCTCATATTTGCTTCCTTATTTATTTATTATTTATTATTTTAGGTTCATGTTAGTTTTTTTGTAATCTTGCATGTTCTATCTTATATTTATTTTATTGTTTTAGTTTCATAGTAATTATGCCGTAATCTTGCACTTCCTAGTTTATATTTTTCTTGTCTTAGTTTCATATTAGTTTTGTTGTAATCTTGCATGTTCTACCTCATATTTGCTTTTCTTGTTTTAGTTTCATAGTAATTATGTTGTAATCTTGCATTTCCTAGCTTATATTTTTCGTGTCTTCGTCTAATATTAGTTTTGTTGTAATTTTACATGTTCTACCTCATATTTGTTTTCTTGTTTTAGTTTCATAGTAATTATGTTGTAATCTTGCATTTCCTAGCTTATATTTTTCTTGTATTAGTTTCATATTAGTTTTGTTATAATCTTGTATGTTCTACCTTATATTTGTTTTCTTGTTTTAGGTTTATGTTAGTTTTTTTTGTAAGTTTGCACTTTTTTTTTTTAATTTTATATTTGTTTTCTTGTTTTTAATCTAATCGGTAGTAGTTAGTTGAGCCACCTACATATTTTTTGTTTGTTCCGTTTCTTGGTTTCGCAATAAGACAAGTTTTGCTAGGCTTAGTTGGCCGGCTGGTTAGCTTCTTTTGGACAAGACGGCATTCTCTTCCGATGTTAACCAACTTCCGGTGGTTTCCAAGGCACATGAAACTTTTTTTTTTGTTTTGTTTATTTTATTTTGAGTGTATTGTGAGATTTTTATTTTGTTGTAATATTCTCCTCAGCCCCCTCCTAATTTTTTTTGTAATAATTTATTCAAAGTGTTGTAATAATTTCCCGCCTCACTTCTGTCTACCCCGTTCTTTTCCTTGCTTTCCTTATTTGTAAATATGCATCATGTTTATTTCATTTTATTTTTTGTTGTTATATCCATGCTTTGCATCTATGTTTCACGCATCTTGATTCGACTAAGTTTGTATTTGTGGATTTAATCAATTCCTATATGATTATGTGCGCTACCTCATGTTTTTGAGATGATTCACATGTCGTATCTTAGAAGTCGAATCTTTAGTTGCATCTTATGAGTGAATTGCATTAAGATTTTGTATATAAGATCATGCATGTTTTGCTAACTTTGTTTTATAGTTGTTCGAGGGACGTCAGTAAATCTGTAAGTTTTTTATACTTTAGCATTCCGCTTGTGTGTGTTTTTCTTATTATGTTTAAGCATCCTACCATGTGTGTCACGCCCCACTTTTATTTTACTCACCATTACCAGATTCATTAATTTAATTCAGTTTCAGAGATAACATGCGGAAAATTCTTTACATCAACGAGTAAGAATAAATGAAAATTCTCTCATCCGAATGCAAATTAATTACAACATGGGCATAACCAAATAAATTGCCTGTATGCTTACATCTTTAAAAGTAAAAGAAAGGGTTTAACCCTTTCACATCAATGGCATTCTGCCCACAAATAAAAGGCTCCGTAGCCAACAGGTAAAGAAGATCCATGACCTTGAAACACTTTTCGATGTTCACCTGAAAAAGAATCAACAACGTGGGATGAACATAAAGTCTAGTAAGGATCTTAACATGATCCTAAACAATAACAACTTACAGATAGCTATGATCATGAATGCTTAGTCTCATATTGTATAAATAATGTGACGGTTTATACAGAAATATATGTATATAAGAACTTTCCTCAAAGTCATTCATTTCATTCAATGACATAAACAATACACTTTTCATTCTTCTTGTTATCTTTTTCAAAATTCATGTGACTATAACAAGTTTCTGAGGAAAATAGCTTCACCAAGCCCACTACGTTATCTTTCACTTTCCAGACTTGTACCTATCTGCCTTTTCAAAACATGTTCACAAGTATTCAAAGTCTTTCACATTTTTCCACCATCTCAACACAATACTTACGTTTGTTTCCAACACATTCATGACTATACAAGTATCCCTTTAATACAAAAGAAAACAACAAGCAATCAATAATTATCTGCTTCAACAATTGAGGCAACACGACCCTCTAGAATAATACCATCATAACCCATACCTAGATATACTGAGACAATAATGATAAATGAATTCTACTCTACCAGCCTTAAGCACGGTAAGCCAAGGATAGACCTTTTCATAACAAAATGCCAATTTACCAGACATCGGCTGGAAGGTAATGGTACATCTTCCAAGTTCTCCAGGTGCTAGCTGGAAGGTACTGGCACCTCTCATTCGAAGCGTGGCCAATTCTCCAAGTGCTAACTAGAAGGTAATGGTATCTCTTATTCGAAGCGCAAGCACATTCCCAAATATTTCAACATACTAGAATGCATAACAACCTAAGTATAATATATACACAATGTATAAGAACACATAATCACATATAGAGTACATCCCCTTTCCACTCCCAAATTGCCATACATATCCAATGTATGTAGTTATAGTCATATTCAATGACAAGCACAAGTGATCAATTTCAATTCACCTAGTCCACATGCAGTTTCTAACACAGTCATAGCTATCCTCCCCCGATAGCTCAAAACATATATTTCTAAATATATATACAATCTCCAAATAGATAAATTATTCATATTTTCATAGGTGAGAGATCTCAAACATCCAACCCCATCATTTAAATTCATGTCTATCCATTTCTGCATTTCATACGAAAGGAAAACAAAACCCAATTCTCATAAGACTTTCAGTCCAATAACAGAAGATAAGATATAAAGGATTCCAAAAATCTGACCTCAAGTTCATTATCAATTTTACAAAGGGCGATGATTTCGTTTTCTTTCAAAATGACCACTTTTGTTTCCTTTCCAATCCACACAACTCCAAGCATTGTCTAAGAATCCATTCTCGTCATTTTACAAAACCAAAACCAAATCCATCACCTTTATTTTACAAAACCAATTCCATTGGTACCAAAACCATAATTCAACTCAACATCACGTGATTAGTCTAAAACAATACCAACACCGTGGTTACTTCTCTTTTTATTTTCTTTTGATATAAACACAATTATCTAACCCATATTAGCAAAATATAAAGATTATTCAACTCCCTTTCTTTTAAATCCATTATACCAATATTATCAAATCAGGGCTTTCCTCATTTTCTTCACAAACATAGTAAATCATTTCCCAAATAACTCAACAACAAACAACTTAACAACACCAATAATAAATATCAAAACTTAAATCCCCTTTCATGGCTTTCAAGAAAATCCATAATGAATATGGTTTTTATGCAATAAAAACTACCACATGTCTATCCATAGATGAAGTATTCGAAAGGAGAAAAGAAATCCCTACCTCAAGATTAGAAGAGGAAGAATGAAGAAAAACCCTAAAAGTCGACGGAGGAGAAACCACATTTTTCTCCGATCAAAATGAAGCCCTCGACAAGCTCTACAATGTATATGAAAGGACTAAGATGAGAAGAGGCCTTCAAGGAAGTAGATCTAAGGATCTATGAGTGAAAAGTGCTTCTTTTGAGAAGAAAAGAGAGTGTCTCACAGTTTTGAGGGAGAAAAGAGAAGAAGAAATAAAGAAAAGGGTTAAGTGGAAGCCTATTTGTAGTACTAGGTCAAAATAGAAATAAGCCCCAAAGTCAACCCAAAATATCAAGTCAAAATATCCCCAAAAAATAGGCCCAAACCGACAAAAAAAAAAAAAATCTGGAAAAAGTCGCAGGTGTCGACCCTCAGACAGGAGAGGGTCGACCCTATCTTCCAACAACCAACACACAGACATAAGAGGGTCGACCCACTCCCAGTCTGGTGTCTACCCTATCTTCTAGAAACTAACACACAGACATAAGAGGGTTGACCCTCTCCCAGTCTGGTGTCAGCCCTATCTTCCAGCAACACTTTCAGAACTTCACCAACATGTAAGGGTCGACCCTAGGAAGGTGTAACAAGCCCGCGGGGGGACCTCGCTACAACTCGGACTCGATTTTTTGTAGTCACGGTTCTAAGTCTGAACCAAAGAGTCCAAATTCGGCAAATCGTTTTTGAGAAAAACTGATTTTTGAAAGAAGTGCCAAACATGGACTGCTTTGCCAGATACAGAGTCGCCACCTAAATATTTTATTTTTGGGAAATTTAGGAAACCCTGACTCGGTGCCAAAAGGCCACGTGTCCGTCATCACCAAAGTTGCCTCGGCTCGGGAACTTGGGTACGATTGGGGAAGGTCACTTCGTGAGCACCCCCGCTCGCCCGGTCATAGACCGGCCTCTACTAACCATGATATCTATTTTTGAAAACATTGTATGCTCTTATTCCGGTTATTAGCCTAGGTTACTATGTGATGCGCACAGCATACAAGTATAGACTGGGTCGCCCAAATTGGAACAAGACATTTCATGTTTGCTTTTGAAAGATGATTTGCTACTCGCAAGTAGGCTCAAAATGCAGATTTTGCCACCCTCGGGTGGGTTTAGAAAAGATGGTGTTGCCACTATCTAGTGGGCTTAAAACAAACAGTTGATGATTTATTCCAATTCAAATAACCCACCCTTCACCCACAGGCATTCAGGCAGTTATATCATATAAGCACATAGCCTCATGGTAAGCATGCTATTCATGACAGTCACTCACACGCATGCAAGGATGCTAAAACATAAAGCTTACCAAGTACTCCAAGCCAAAACAGAAACTTCATTAGAAATCATGCATGATCCTAAGTATACAAAAATGCCTAATGCAACACATACAAAATGCAATTATAGCAGGCTCGGCTATTCTAAGATGGCATATGGAATGCTACAACTATCATGTATTCAATTTGGAATTGAAAATACAATGCAGTTAGTATGGTGCGCCAAGCCCGGTGCATGCAAAACAGATGAATGATGCAAACATGCTGTCATACTGTATGCTAATTTAAATATGCCCTAATCTAACCATCATAAGCAGGTAAATAAAAGGGAGAAAGACGTGGGGTTGGAAGACATACAACACACACACGCACACTTATTACAGTTGTGCCCTCGCGCAGAGGGTCCAAATAAATAATACAGTCCAAATATTATAGTCCCGAATAAAAGAATATTACAGTCCAAAATATTACAAAATCCTAATCAATTAACAAATTAACTAAGAAAATAAATAAAACTGGCATGCAAGCCAGGGACTGCCTTGCTTCTGATGGATGATGCATGTCCGGGTTGTCTTGCGCGGAAATCCACCGGAATGCCCCAATTAGCCTCTGTTTACACCTGTTCTTGAAATGCGTGCCAAGCCCCAAAAAGTTGCTGATTCTTCGTTTTGCTGCAACAGAGAGCAGGAAAGGGGCATAGCAATGTATTTGCACAAATATATGCATGTCTCGATCCTCGTGCCACCAATCACGCATACCGAGGCATGATGGCCGAGGAGTCGAAAAGCACAACTCAATATAGAATGAATGCACATGAAACTACAGCTAATAACCTAACTCCATCATGGATAATCCGGAGTGTCGGTGACTGGGAAATTGAGACACATTCCGTCACTCGGAGTACGAAATGTACCTCGTTTCCCGTGTCCGGGCTAACTCCTATTCCGGACACGATGCAATATGCATGATATGCATGAAATGCAACTAAGATACAATCCTAACATACGGAATGCTATGGAAATGATATGCCTCGAAATGCGTGCACACGGGCACGCAAACCGAGGCAATGACAGAATGCGATGAAAATGAGATGAAAACATGATATGGACTTATACCAACATGAGTGAGCCTCAGCCACACTCACATAGGATGCCGATGAATGAAAAATGAGGTGCCTTGAAATGCGTGCACTCGGGCACGCAAACCGAGGCGATGACAGAATGTGATGAAATGACATGAAAACATGATATGGACTTATACCAACATGAGTGAGCCTCAGCCACACTCACATAGGATGCCGATGAATGAAAAATGAGGTGCCTCGAAATGCGTGCACACGGGCACGCAAATCGAGGCGATGACAGAATGTGATGAAATGACAAATGGGCTTATACCAACATGAGTGAGTCTCAGCCACACTCACATCGGATGCCGGCGGATAAAAATGAAATGCCTCGAAATGCGTGCACATGGGCACGCAAACCGAGGCGATGATAAAATGTGATGAAATGACATGGAAATGACAAATGGGCTTATACCAACATGAGTGAGCCTCAGCCACACTCACATCGGATGCCGGCGGATAGAAATGAAGTGCCTCGAAATGCGTGCACACGGACACGCAAACCGAGGCGATGATAAAATGTGATGAAATGACATGGAAATGATAGCAATCATTCTAATGGAATTTCAGCACTAAAATATGGGAGAAAACAGTCCCGAAATGAGGCGAAATGACATGAAATGCATGGAATTGACCCGAAATGCGAATTTAGGCACCCGAAATGGCCTATAACTATGCAATGCGTGCACAATATGGACATGGAATGTAAAGACAGAAGCAAGGCAGCCCCAAAATTAGTGTTTTACTAGTTTATAGCATGGCCAAACAGTGGACAAAAACAGAGCAAAACAAGCATGCAAAAATGGGGAATAAACATGAGATTAAGAAGCAACTCATAGCTACTGTCCTCGAACAGGTTCGGGCCCTTCAACAACATTGAAGAGCGGCCAAAAATAAGCACATTTACAGAATTGTAAAATCCTCAAAAACAAAAGCATGGTAGGCTAACAAAACATGCAAGAAAACGAACCAAAAGGTGGCCAAAGAGGTAAGTGGCATATGCAATGCCCAAAATGAAAAATTTCCTTCTACAACATTGAAGAGGGACCAAAAATAAGCATATTTTCAGAACTGTAAAATGGCCAAAACAGTATAAAAACATGCTAGAAATGCAACGTAAAATGAGGCTCAAAAGAGGCTATAACATGAGGTATGCAAAATAATCCACAAACGGCCAAAGACCCTTAATAAGACATGTAGAATGGGCCAAAATAAGACCTTTTCTAGAACTGTAAAATGGCCAAAAATGGAAGCATCATGGGCTGCCATAGCATGCAAGAAAACGGTATTTAAGGAGGATATTGAAGCAAGTGGCATATGGAAGGCTCAAACAGGGTTGAGCCCTTAATGAGACATGAAAATGACCTCAAAAGAAGGCCACTTTCAGTTATGGCCGGAGCTCAAAGCAAAAAGCAAGGATGGCTTGCAAAAGATCCAAGAAAAGGGCCAAAAAGGGGAAATTGCAACTTACCTTTGAAGACCAATTCTTTTGTTGCTTCTTGGGCCAAATTTGTTGCCTCTTAGCTGCTGGAATTCCTCTCCTTGCTCTTGGAATGGAGTGGTGGTGGTAGAGCTTGGTGTTGTAGTGTAAATGGTGGTGTAGGGCTTGGAGCTTTTTAGAAAAATGAGAGAGATGGAGGGTGAGATGTGTATTGAGGCTTAAAGACCAAATTTTCTAACCTCTAAAATGCATGCTTGCAGCTGGTTATATGGACAAAAAGAGGGTGTAAAGGTGGGGCAAAAAGGAGGTAAGCTTTCCCCCACAAGATATTTCCCCCGGATACAGATATTTTGGGGGAAAAAAGTGCATAGCTGTAATGCACACAACCTGAGGATCATGGCCGGCCACTTTTGGAGCTGCAGGTGGCCGGCCGGCCAAGGGTCAAAAGGGTCAATGAGAATTAGTAGCCGACCACCAACTTTTAGGGTTCTCCCATGTGTGTACATCACAAATATGTGGTTAAAAGTTTAAGAAAATGGCCTAAGGGTGTTCAACATTGGCTCGGAAGGAGGGGTTCAAAAGGGTCAAGCAACATTAGTAGCCGACCACCAACTTTTAGGGTCCTCCCATGTGTGTACATCACAAATATGTGGTTCAAAGTTCAAGAAAATGGCCCCAAGGTATTCAACATTAGCCCGGAAGGAGGGGTTCAAAAGGGTCAAGTAACATTAGTGGCCGGCCACCAACTTTTAGGGTCCTCCCATGTGTGTACATCACAAATATGTGGTTCAAAGTTCAAGAAAGTGGCCCCAAGGTGTTCAACATTAGCCCGGAAGTGTGAAAAACGGGCGTCGGAGGGCGCCGGAGGGCGTATAACTTGGTTGCTGCAACAATTGCTGGCCTCCCACCCTTCTACGGCCTTCCTAGTGATGAAACAGAGGTACCTGCCAAAAATGAACGAAAATCGATGCAAAACGAATGTTCGGGGGCCAAAACGCGCAGTTCGGGGTCCCGAAAATGGGATGTTAAGCACCGAAAGTGGCATTCGATCTCGAAGTGGGTTTCTCAGACCCCAGTGTCCCTCAAAAGGGAGTAAATAAGATGTATGCCAAAATTTAGAGCAAACGGAGATGGTTAGGCGGTCCCGAATCGAGGCACACGGCCTGACGGTCCCGGAAAACCGAAAACCGGGCTCCGAAATGGGCAAAATGGCCTACGGAAACAGAATGTAGCCCATGGCCACTGAGAGATGGTCTACAGGACCTCTCTCTCCCCTCAGGAAAAGAAACAGAGAAAACAGAGTCTGGTTCGCAAACCGAGGCAAGGCACAGAAGAGGGTTCGGAAGTCCGGAGGCAAGGCGCACGGCCGTGACTCTGAAACTTCTGAACGAGCACATTATGCAACGTCACTGAGCGCTCAATCGGTGATGTCTGAGTCTTAAGGTCGGTCAAAAATGGGGTGTCTACAGTTGCCCCTCTTTGACAGAACTCGGAAGTCACAAGTGACGGGAGTGAATGTCAAAGCCCAGAGACGACCCATTTTTGACAAGGCCGAAGACTTAGACAAACGTACAAGATAAACAAATATGTGTGCCCGCAGGCATGCCCGCAGGGAGGGGCAAAATGCAACATGATATGCAGGGAGATTTTGAAGATTGGACTTATACGCTAAGCGAAGCCGGTTTTGAAAGTTGGACTTATACGCTACGCGAAGCCGGTTTTTGAAAGTTGGACTTATACGCTACGCAAAGCCGGTTTTGAAAGTTGGACTTATACGCTACGCGAAGCCGGTTTTGAAAGTTGGACTTATACGCTACGCGAAGCCGGTTTTGAAAGTTGGACTTATACGCTACGCGAAGCCGATTTTGTAAGTTGGACTTATACGCTACGCGAAGCCGATTTTGAATGTTGGACTTATACGCTACGCGAAGCCGATTTTTGAAAGTTGGACTTATACGCTACGCGAAGCCGGTTTTGAAAGTTGGACTTATACGCTACGCGAAGCCGATTTTGAAAGTTGGACTTATACGCTACGCGAAGCCGGTTTTGAAAGTTGGACTTATACGCTACGCGACGCCGGCTATCACTCATGATCCTGCAAAGAGAGCTGTAATGAAGCAAGTATTCGCAAATAGATGTAATAGTTTTTAAGTATGAATGCAAAGCAGCAACTACATTTCATGTAGTTAAGAATGCGGAGAATTGCTCAATTCTCGTCGCGTCCTACACGGAGAAGATACGATACCTGCGCGATTCGTCTGGTCGCACCAGCCTCAAATGAACCGTACATACAATATCGTGCCTGATGGTGCTGGGGATCTCTCGCTTCTTCTTGGTTGAACCACAGGTACTACTTTTCTCCCTGACCATGGTCGCAGTTTTCCCTATTCTCCAACGGGGTGACAGACTAGGTTGGCTCAGTATCCAGAATTGAGGTGCATACACGCTATCTCAACCTATGGGGCTTCCATACAGATTTCAAGCCGAGGACACACCTCTGGGTATTTAAACCAGACTTTAGTCTCAGAAATCCTGAACCTTTGTGTTCTAGGCATCAGCCATTCGAACTCTAGTTTCCACCGTCGCAGTTGGTCTCCTAGGAACTCACCGCGAACACAGGCAGGTGGCTATACCAGACCACCGGAAGTCGTTCGGGCACGACAAACACCAAAGGAATTGCACCTTTAGAGGATTTAAGGTCTCCTAGACCGGGGAGTGCACAAGACAGTGCGATGCACAGTGAATGCACAAAATAGTGCTAAACAGATAAGGTGCGCGAGATAGCGCGATACAATGCACTAACAAGTACAGGTGAGATGCGCAAGATAGCGCGATGGAATGCATGCAAAATGCAAGTAAGGTGCACAAAACAGTGTAATGCGCAAGAAAGCGTGAGTGATGTGCGTAAAATAGCACGAAATGTAAACTGCACAAAACAGTGCGATGCCCAAAATGGCGCGAGTGATTTTTGAAATGCACTAAACAGTGCGATACGCTAAACAGCGCGATTGAATTTGAAATGCACAGGACAGTGCGATACGCTAAACAGCGCGATTGAAATGCACTAAATAGTGCGATACGCTAAACAGCGCGATTGAAATGCACTAGACAGTGCGATGCGCTAAACAGCGCGATTGAAATGCACTAGACAGTGCGAAACGCTAAACAGCGCGATTGAAATGCACTAGACAGTGCGATACGCTAAACAGCGCGATTGAATTTGAAATGCACAAGACAGTGCGATACGCTAAACAGCGCGATTGAAATGCACTAAACAGTGCGATACGCTAAATAGCGCGATTGAAATGCACTAAATAGTGCGATACGCTAAACAGCGCGATTGATTTGAAATGCACTAGACAGTGCGAGTGAGATACAAAGTGTAAGTGCACAAGATAGTGCGAGTGAATGCATGTTCTATGCAAATGAGGTGCATTTTCTATGCAAGTATGGAAGAGTGCATTTTCTATGCAAAAGATACGAGCATTTTCTATGCAAGAAACAGGAGCATATTCTATGCAATATTGAAAGCAAATTCTATGCAGGATCGAAAACAAGCATATTCTATGCATGAATCA
Source organism: Camellia sinensis (assembly GCF_055761805.1). Taxonomy (NCBI): domain Eukaryota; kingdom Viridiplantae; phylum Streptophyta; class Magnoliopsida; order Ericales; family Theaceae; genus Camellia; species Camellia sinensis. The sequence continues at coordinate 70,021,991 of NC_138973.1, read as the reverse complement.
TAACGATGCGCGGCACACATGCGACAACAGTTTATATGAAAATGCACATTCTATGTAGTATAGGAGCATCAAATATGTACTTTGGTGCCTCTGATTTACCTCTTAGAGGACTTTGCAGCACACTCAGCTCAAAAAGGGCACACCCTGTTCATATTGGCGAGAGGTAACATCTGCTGCTGCTGCTTTAATTGCCGTTCTGACTTGAAGCATGCTTAAGCTTGCAGTAGAGACACACTCATTCTTTAGGGCACTAGCAAGGCCTGAAGAGGTACATATGGAATGCAATCTCAGAATTTTCTGAAGGTGAAACACACTCAGATGCTCAAAATTTTCCCTATTTTCTTTTGCTTTGCAGTCTGGAACTTATATAGCTTCAGATAGGTCCTGGTTTTGCTGTTCTGACATAACCTGGGTTGAACCCTGCAGTTTTATGAAAGAATGAATCTTGTTTTGCACAGATGTGGAGAACGGCACGGCACTCTGAGCGCAAAATGATTTTATTTTGGAATTGGTAAATGGGCTTTTGACCGGGTATCGAGCCTACAACCGAATACATCAAGACAACTCAACAAGGAAATAAAAGGCACACAACCTAGACACATCGAGTAACACTCGAAACGACTCAAAACAAAGATCGAGATAAAAACAAAAAGACACGACACTCAGACGTGCACGGGGAGCCTGTTTCACCGGGTAGTGTTTCCCACCCTTTCTTATTTGTGGTTCTCACATCGCTCGGCCCTCAAGCTCTGTTTTTCTGAAAAAGCCCTCTTCTCACTTTTCCTCTCATCGCACATCTCTCTATTCTTCATTCTCTCATTTTTCACCCCTCCCCTGGGTGGTTGATGGACGAATAGCAAATTGTGGGCTCGTGCCCCTAGCATTCTGCTAGATTCTCTTTCTTCCGCTCACAGCTAATGAAATCCTCCCACGGAAGGGTTGCGTTACAACTGGGTGTGTAGCAAATCTGCAGCTAACATTAGTTGATGATGCTTTGCTGGGGAGTTTGGACGTGATAAGATCTGTCCAGATGACGGAGTGGAATATCTTGCCCCATTCTAGTTCGTGCTTCGCATTTTGCTTGATACCTCGTTGTTTGGAGGATGCAAGAGCTTTCAATCCTTTGTTGTTAACTTCAGTTATCCCCTTTTCTGGCGGGTAGAGTGCCCTTCTTGGCAAGTATGTTGACAATGGGAAAGTCAGGAAGCCTGACTCAACTGTGCCCCTAGTTCATCATTTTGACCATTTTTGTTTTTGCTTTCTACTAAAACAGTTTTGACCAACATGAGAGTTAGATTAACGCGCTTGTTCGATTTTCTGATTTAAAATCATGCAAGTTAGGCTGTGAGCACTGAGAGTTTTCCCTTTTTGGGTCCGAGAAATGGTCCAGTTTTTTTTTTTTAAAAAAAGGAGTACTTTTCAAGAAGATTAGTCAACCTCAGTAAAAATTCTCAAAAACTATTTTTGCAAACGACCACTGCTCAACGAGCACGGAACCTACTCTCGAGATGCACAACCTCGGATTCAAAGGAAAATTGCCCCTTGCTTGAGGGGAACTGCATGGCAACGGAAAGTTGCCCCTTGTTTGAACGGCATCACGGTGCGTGGAATGGCAACGGAAAGTTGCCCCTTGTTTGGATAGCGCCGCAACGCATTGGAATGGCAACGGAAAGTTGCCCCTTGTTTGAATGACACCGCGGTGCATTGAATGGCAACTGAAAGTTGCCCCTTGTCTGAATGGCACCGTAGTGTATTGTAGTCGGTCCTCAGAGCGATGATTGCAACCGAACTCTCGGATACAGAGAAGGTGAAGATTATCAGAACCATTACATAGACATGATCGAATTTGAAATGTTTTAGAGCTGGACTTCAGAATGAAGTTGCCTACGTATCCCAATGATGGGAATCAAGCCTTACGTAGTTCGGGGTTAAGGTACACTCGGGTCTTAACCTCTCCTTTTTAGGCTCTAACTTTTGCCAAGGCGCCCGTTGCGGGTTTTCGACCTTGCGAGCTTTTGTTCTTCTTTCTTTCTCTTTTCAATTCTTTTTCTTCTCTTTTTTTTGTTCTTTTCTTCGCATCTTTTCTTTTTTGTTCTCTTTTTTTCTTTTTGCATTTTTTGCTTCTTTTTTGTATTTTTCTCTTGCTCTAACTTTTGCCTGGGTCGCCCTTCCGGGTTTTCGGCCCAGCGAGCCTCTCAAAGGGTAAAAGTGTATCTTTGTCCATGTCAAATGGTTTTGAGATCCTGAAATCATCTGAATCCAGGAGAATGACTGTTGTTTTGCTTTGTAAGCTTCTTCTGATGAGATCTGATCTTCTTGACCTGACTTTGGTGCCTCTTGCTCGAGAGCTACTTCAAATCTGGCCACACAGGCCTTACATGGCGGCTGACCGTTGAACGTTCTGAATGTGCCCAAGGTTTGAAAGCAAGGACTCAAGTCTCGAGGCTGAGAGCGATCCTAAGCTGCACAATCTCAAGAGCGATTCCACACTAGTCTTCGCAGGACTGCGCAAAACATTTTGTTTTTGAAACTTTTTAAGAAAGCGACAAATCGCTCGCGCTGAAGATAGTGTAGAACCAATCTGGATCAAGCCAGGATCCTTCTCAGTACTTACGCTAATAAGCAAGATTTTGATTCATTAAGGGCTTAGTACGCCTCTCTTTCTCTCAAATGATCAAAGTTTTGCAAATCCCGAGGAATTCCTCCCTCTTCGTTTTCACTGCAGTGTTCAAAAAGTTTTGGAAAACTTAGGTCGATGCAATGATTTCGGGGTGCAGAAGAGTAGGCGAAAAGTACTGCTGTTTCATTCAAACTTTCTAGCACAACTGGCACATGGCAGAAGCAAATATGAGAGTGTGGAAATCACTGCTGTTTCATTCAAAATCTATTGGTACAACTGGCTCCCTGGCAGAAATAGACTCAAAACAAAACGAAAAGACAAACAAAAAACAAAATGGTGACGCCCGAGGTAACACCCCCCGGAATCACCCGACTCCTATACAACAGGACTGACTCGATACAACAAGACGGACCCAAAATAAAAAGAGACTGACTCAAAACAAAAAGACAGACTCAAAACAAAAACAACAAGAATGACCCAATACCCGAGTCTGAAACCGGCATTCGCAAATGCTCAAAACAGTGCATGCCATCCACCATATCTAGAGTAAACTGAGCGCTGCCCGCAGGTGGTTCATCCCTCCAATCACATCACATTATCCCCTACAAGTTCACTGATCAAGTGCCGATAGACTTTGCAGGACCTGGTGCGGGGATGACCCCATTGTCAAATAGATCCTGTACTTCATGGCGAAGACGGAAGCAGGCGTTGGTAGTATGGCCAGTTTGTTGATGGTACGCGCAGTACTGGGTAGTATCATGTGTAGCCGGAAGAGGGTTCGAGAGAGGCCGAGGCTCAAGGGGTTTGAGATGGACTTGTCCAACAAGGATTTGGAGAGCTTTGGGCAAAGGCATATAGAGGGCATGGAAGACCCTCCGACCTCGGGGTTGGTACTTCAAGGCTTGTGGATTTTTACTGGGCGCACCAGCAAAGGGATTGGTAGGTGCTGGCCTGGTTTGCCGATCTCTTCCGAGTGGAGGATTAGAGATAGCAGGATCGTCTCTGGTATGACAGCCCTTCCCCCGATGTTCCCTTTGATTCGGACTGCCTCCAACCTGAGCAGCGAAAGTGTCATCCACAGCTTTTGTAACAACTGCGAGGACTTGCTCTTTGTTCAGTCCCTCAGCTTTCAAAGCCTCAATATCCCACCGAAGGTGTTCATGAGGACGAATGCCTGCCCCTACCTTGCTCTTACCAGTTGCTTCCACTTTGTCAAGAGATTGGCTTTCCTCAAATGCAGCCCGTCCCAACATCGGGGAGTCTTTTGACATGAAGTTCCCGGTAGGTGGTGTGGTCGATGATGGAGCCGATGTCCCGGAGGCCAGATCCGTCACGGTTTTTTGAAGATCTTTAATCATTCCCATCAACTCAGAAGTAGTGGGTTCACGGGTTTGAGATGGTTGAGGTTCAGGTGCACCCATCATGCATAAGTCCATGCTTTCTAGGATAAACACCTCAGGCTTGGATAGATGGGCCGGGGTGATGTATATGCTGGGGTCAAAGGTGGATGGCAGTATGTGGATGTAATTGAGGTAGGCAGGAGATGTTTGGTCATTGGGGTCTGAAGGTGGAGCTATCGTCCGGTTGTCAATGAGATTTTGGACCTCATGACGAAGGCGGTAGCAACGGTCGGTGCCATGACCGCGCTGCTGATGGTACATACAGTACTTGGTGGGGTTATGTCTGGCTGGGAGTGGGTTGGGAAGAGGTTGAGGATCGAGGGGTTTGAGATGCCCCTTTTCCATCAAGGCTTTTAGTGTGCTAGTCAGGCTCATATAGAGGGGGGTGAAAGTTCTACCCTGAGTTCGGGCTGGGCCAACTGTTTGTAGGCTCGGTTTGGCAAAAGGGTCGGCTGTGGCGACCGTATTGATTTCGGTGGGTTTGGGAATAGCGCTACTACCAGCGTTAGTACTCCCTGAAATCACCTTCCTTGTCAGTTCCCTTGTCCTGGGAATGATCCCGCTGTTGAACGCATTCTCGACTTGAACCCCCAGTTCATACAAACTTTTGAAAGTGAGTAGTGGAGCGACTATCAACTTTTGCAACATGTCATGCTCGAGGTTTCGGACCATCATCTGCACTTGATCCTTCTCAGAAGGGCGACGATCTGTCATTTGTGCTGCCTTTGCTCTCCACCTTGCAATGAATTCCACAAAAGGCTCTGTTGGGTTTTGGCGAGTTGCTTCAAGCTCTTGGATGGTCATTTCAACTTGGGTATTGTAGGAATACTGATCAACAAAGGCCTCAGCCAATTCTTCCCAGTTTTGCTTCACTGTATCCTCCAATTTGGTATACCAAGTGGCTGCTACACCCGATAGGGTTCTTCCATACAAAGAGAGTTTCTGTGGCTTAGTCAGACCCATCGGCTTCAGGACATCTAAGAAAACTCGGATATGTACCATTGGATCTCCAGACCCGTCGAAACGGTCGATATATGGCATTTTGAATCTGTCTGGGAGCCGGATGGCAGCCTCGGTGCGCCCATCCTCAATACCAGGAACGGAGTTAAGGCCCTGTGCCTTTTTGAATTGCTTCTCAAGGTTTGCAATTTTCACTGTAGTTAGATTGAACTCATCAACATGAAAGGGTTGAGTTCTCTCATTAGGCTGCATCAGGGGTCTGAGCACCTGAGCTTGAGCCAAGCCTTCTCGAGGATTTAGACACTGCAAGTCTTCAACTGGCGGAATTGGATCAAAGTTCGGCTGGGGTCCCAAAGCTGGATGTGAGGCAGATGCCCCAGATGGGCGCTGCGTTTCAATACTGGTCTCAACCTGCATGACAGTTCCCCGATTTAGCGCTGCTGTCATGGCCGCAAACTCTTCCGAACCTTGTGCCATCACGGCCTGCTGAGTCTGAACAAAGGTGATGTGACTGGCGACTGACGGATTAGATGAACATATGAGCCCTGACCGGCTTTTCTTTACCTTGCCTCAGCGAAAGAACACTGATTACCCTTGAACTGAATCTCTAACCTGACAAAGTCTATCAGCACAAGTTCGATGAACCTCAGGGGATATCGGAGCCTTCTGAAGCTATGGTTCCCAGACTACCCTGCAAAAGAGAAAACAGACAGCATCTCAGCCTGATTCCACCTGAATAGATATGAGCCTATTTGAATGAGTGTGCTCTCTACTGAATTCTGCCCCAAAATTCGGCCTCAAAATCTGAGTCTGATACCCACAGGTAAAGCTGACTCCCAAATACTGATAGTAATGCCCGCAGGCCTGATGCCCAAATTCGCAAACTGGTGCCCGCAGGCCTGATGCCCAAACTCATGCACTGATACATGCATTCCTGTAGAGACGCACTCTAAAGCACATAACAGATAAGTGAGAGCCGAAACATCCCTATGTTGGGGTAGGGTTTCCCTGTCCTATTTTGTCAGGAGCTAGGGTTTCACTACGCACGCAGCGGTTTCAAACAACCTATAAACGGATAAGCAACCTGTCCTAGTTTGGAATGGTCACTACGGATCCGAATATGCACTAGGTCGAATGGTCAAAGAGGGTGCCCCGGTAAAATCGGGGTTTGTGTTCCCATACTGGCAGAGCCCACAACCGGTCAGCCTTATGGTCATGCCTTGACAAGACAAGCCTCCGGCAAACCGTTTAGGAATAGCAGATGGCAAACACGGTGTCCTAGGCGCACCAATGCAAATGCAATGCAAAGAAACACACAAGTGTAGTCAAAAATAGATATCATGAGTTCGAGTCAAGTTCTCTAAATCCCCAGCAGAGTCGCCAGAAACTGTAACAAGCCCGCGGGGGGACCTCGCTACAGCTCGGACTCGATTTTTTGTAGTCACGGTTCTAAGTCTGAACCAAAGAGTCCAAATCCGGCAAATCGTTTTTGAGAAAAACTGATTTTTGAAAGAAGTGCCAAACATGGACTGCTTTGCCAGATACAGAGTCGCCACCTAAATATTTTATTTTTGGGAAATTTAGGAAACCCTGACTCGGTGCCAAAAGGCCACGTGTCCGTCATCACCAAAGTTGCCTCGGCTCGGGAACTTGGGTACGATTGGGGAAGGTCACTTCGTGAGCACCCCCGCTCGCCCGGTCATAGACCGGCCTCTACTAACCATGATATCTATTTTTGAAAACATTGTATGCTCTTATTCCGGTTATTAGCCTAGGTTACTATGTGATGCGCACAGCATACAAGTATAGGCTGGGTCGCCCAAATTGGAACAAGACATTTCATGTTTGCTTTTGAAAGATGGTTTGCTACTCGCAAGTAGGCTCAAAATGCAGATTTTGCCACCCTCGGGTGGGTTTAGAAAAGATGGTGTTGCCACTATCTAGTGGGCTTAAAACAAACAGTTGATGATTTATTCCAATTCAAATAACCCACCCTTCACCCACAGGCATTCAGGCAGTTATATCATATAAGCACATAGCCTCATGGTAAGCATGCTATTCATGGCAGTCACTCACACGCATGCAAGGATGCTAAAGCATAAAGCTTACCAAGTACTCCAAGCCAAAACAGAAACTTCATTAGAAATCATTCATGATCCTAAGTATACAAAAATGCCTAATGCAACACAGACAAAATGCAATTATAGCAGGCTCGGCTATTCTAAGATGGCATATGGAATGCTACAACTATCATGTATTCAATTTGGAATTGAAAATACAATGCAGTTAGTATGGTGCGCCAAGCCCGGTGCATGCAAAACAGATGAATGATGCAAACATGTTGTCATACTGTATGCTAATTTAAATATGCCCTAATCTAACCATCATAAGCAGGTAAATAAAAGGGAGAAAGACGTGGGGTTGGAAGACATACAACACACACACGCACACTTATTACAGTTGTGCCCTCGCGTAGAGGGTCCAAATAAATAATACAGTCCAAATATTATAGTCCCGAATAAAAGAATATTACAGTCCAAAATATTACAAAATCCTAATCAATTAACAAATTAACTAAAAAAATAAATAAAACTGGCATGCAAGTCAGGGACTGCCTTGCTTCTGATGGATGATGCATGTCCGGGTTGTCTTGCGCGGAAATCCACCGGAATGCCCCAATTAGCCTCTGTTTACACCTGTTCTTGAAATGCGTGCCAAGCCCCAAAAAGTTGCTGATTCTTCGTTTTGCTGCAACAGAGAGCAGGAAAGGGGCATAGCAATGTATTTGCACAAATATATGCATGTCTCGATCCTCGTGCCACCAATCACGCATACCGAGGCATGATGCAATATGCATGATATGCATGAAATGTACCTCGTTTCCCGTGCCCGGGCTAACTCCTATTCCGGACACGATGCAATATGCATGATATGCATGAAATGCAACTAAGATACAATCCTAACATACGGAATGCTATGGAAATGATATGCCTCGAAATGCGTGCACACGGGCACGCAAACCGAGGCAATGACAGAATGCGATGAAAATGAGATGAAAACATGATATGGACTTATACCAACATGAGTGAGCCTCAGCCACACTCACATAGGATGCCGATGAATGAAAAATGAGGTGCCTTGAAATGCGTGCACTCGGGCACGCAAACCGAGGCGATGACAGAATGTGATGAAATGACATGAAAACATGATATGGACTTATACCAACATGAGTGAGCCTCAGCCACACTCACATAGGATGCCGATGAATGAAAAATGAGGTGCCTCGAAATGCGTGCACACGGGCACGCAAATCGAGGCGATGACAGAATGTGATGAAATGACAAATGGGCTTATACCAACATGAGTGAGTCTCAGCCACACTCACATCGGATGCCGGCGGATAAAAATGAAGTGCCTCGAATTGCGTGCACACGGGCACGCAAACCGAGGCGATGATAAAATGTGATGAAATGACATGAAAATGACAAATGGGCTTATACCAACATGAGTGAGCCTCAGCCACACTCACATCGGATGTCGGCGGATAAAAATGAAGTGCCTCGAAATGCGTGCACACGGGCACGCAAACCGAGGCGATGATAAAATGTGATGAAATGACATGGAAATGATAGCAATCATTCTAATGGAATTTCAGCACTAAAATATGGGGGAAAACAGTCCCGAAATGAGGCGAAATGACATGAAATGCATGGAATTGACCCGAGATGCGAATTTAGGCACCCGAAATGGCCTATAGCTATGCAATGCGTGCACAATATGGACATGGAATGTAAATACAGAAGCAAGGCAGCCCCAAAATTAGTGTTTTACTAGTTTATAGCATGGCCAAACAGTGGACAAAAACAGAGCAAAACAAGCATGCAAAAATGGGGAATAAACATGAGATTAAGAAGCAACTCATAGCTACTGTCCTCGAACAGGTTCGGGCCCTTCAACAACATTGAAGAGGGGCCAAAAATAAGCACATTTACAGAATTGTAAAATCCTCAAAAACAAAAGCATGGTAGGCTAACAAAACATGCAAGAAAACGGACCAAAAGGTGGCCAAAGAGGTAAGTGGCATATGCAATGCCCAAAATGAAAAATTTCCTTCTACAACATTGAAGAGGGACCAAAAATATGCATATTTTCAGAACTGTAAAATGGCCAAAACAGTATAAAAACATGCTAGAAATGCAACGTAAAATGAGGCTCAAAAGAGGCTATAACATGAGGTATGCAAAATAATCCACAAACGGCCAAAGACCCTTAATAAGACATGTAGAATGGGCCAAAATAAGACCTTTTCTAGAACTGTAAAATGGCCAAAAATGGAAGCATCATGGGCTGCCATAGCATGCAAGAAAACGGTATTTAAGGAGGATATTGAAGCAAGTGGCATATGGAAGGCTCAAACAGGGTTGAGCCCTTAATGAGACATGAAAATGAGCTCAAAAGAAGGCCACTTTCAGTTATGGCCGGAGATCAAAGCAAAAAGCAAGGATGGCTTGCAAAAGATCCAAGAAAAGGGCCAAAAAGGGGAAATTGCAACTTACCTTTGAAGACCAATTCTTTTGTTGCTTCTTGGGCCAAATTTGTTGCCTCTTAGCTGCTGGAATTCCTCTCCTTGCTCTTGGAATGGAGTGGTGGTGGTAGAGCTTGGTGTTGTAGTGTAAATGGTGGTGTAGGGCTTGGAGCTTTTTAGAAAAATGAGAGAGATGGAGGGTGAGATGTGTATTGAGGCTTAAAGACCAAATTTTCTAACCTCTAAAATGCATGCTTGCAGCTGGTTATATGGACAAAAAGAGGGTGTAAAGGTGGGGCAAAAAGGAGGTAAGCTTTCCCCCACAAGATATTTCCCCCGGATACAGATATTTTGGGGGAAAAAAGTGCATAGCTGTAATGCACACAACCTGAGGATCATGGCCGGCCACTTTTGGAGCTGCAGGTAGCCGGCCGGCCAAGGGTCAAAAGGGTCAATGAGAATTAGTAGCCGACCACCAACTTTTAGGGTTCTCCCATGTGTGTACATCACAAATATGTGGTTAAAAGTTTAAGAAAATGGCCTAAGGGTGTTCAACATTGGCTCGGAAGGAGGGGTTCAAAAGGGTCAAGCAACATTAGTAGCCGACCACCAACTTTTAGGGTCCTCCCATATGTGTACATCACAAATATGTGGTTCAAAGTTCAAGAAAATGGCCCCAAGGTATTCAACATTAGCCCGGAAGGAGGGGTTCAAAAGGGTCAAGTAACATTAGTGGCCGGCCACCAACTTTTAGGGTCCTCCCATGTGTGTACATCACAAATATGTGGTTCAAAGTTCAAGAAAGTGGCCCCAAGGTGTTCAACATTAGCCCGGAAGTGTGAAAAACGGGCGTCGGAGGGCGCCGGAGGGCGTATAACTTGGTTGCTGCAACAATTGCTGGCCTCCCACCCTTCTACGGTCTTCCTAGTGATGAAACAGAGGTACCTGCCAAAAATGAACGAAAATTGATGCAAAACGAATGTTCGGGGGCCAAAACGCGCAGTTTGGGGTCCCGAAAATGGGCTGTTAAGCACCGAAAGTGGCATTCGATCTCGAAGTGGGTTTCTCAGACCCCAGTGTCCCTCAAAATGGAGTAAATAAGATGTATGCCAAAATTTAGAGCAAACGGAGATGGTTAGGCGGTCCCGAACCGAGGCACACGGCCTGACGGTCCCGGAAAACCGAAAACCGGGCTCCGAAATGGGCAAAATGGCCTACGGCCACAGAATGTAGCCCATGGCCACTGAGAGATGGTCTACAGGACCTCTCTCTCCCCTCAGGAAAAGAAACAGAGAAAACCGAGTCTGGTTCGCAAACCGAGGCAAGGCACAGAAGAGGGTTTGGAAGTCCGGAGGCAAGGCGCACGGCCGTGACTCTGAAACTTCTGAACGAGCACATTATGCAACGTCACCGAGCGCTCAATCGGTGATGTCGGAGTCTTAAGGTCGGTCAAAATTGGGGTGTCTACAGAAGGCTGGTGTCAACCATAGAATGGAATTTCTAAGTCTCCAAGGAACTTTTGACAAGAATAAGTGCGAACAACCAAACCCAACATGTTTAAATCGGATTGTACTCCTCCAAACCAACACATAAAAACACCAAAGATTCCCAAAATAGAATAAAGGGTTCAAATACACTTCCCAAAAGTTTTAAAAGAGCACAAGTGCTACAATGTGGCTACTTGCTTACTTGATATAACTGTATAAATGCCACTGGATAGAGGCTGTGTTGTTTAATTTGGAATAGTGTTGATTTTCATGTTATAAACTCAATTTATTTGGGTTGTACATCTCCAAAACTCTTTCAGAACTACATGAAATCAAATTATTCCAAAATAAATGGCATAGTCTATACTTGTATGCTTCACATAGTAATTTTTAGGATTTATTAAATAATCGAAATATGAACATACAAAGAAAATAAAATTCATATCATAGTTAGAAAGGCCGATCTATTACAAAATTATTGCTACAAATAGACTGCGTCATCAGATATTAGGTGACGACTCTGAGATCTGATGACACAGTCTATTTGTAGCAATAATTTTGTAATAAAAGGGATTTTCTATAAAGTTGCCAGATCTGGACTCTTATCTATGTTTCACATTTCACTAGTGAGACTAGATCAAAGAGATTGAGGGTCCGAATTGTTTAACATGCACGGGTACCCCCTCGGGCATGTTACAGTTTCTAGTGACTCTGCTGGGGATTTTATGAAACCTTGACTCTTACTCCATGATATGACTTTTATTTTCAATTATATGTTTGTTGCATTGCATGCATTGGTGCACTTAAAGTCCCTGCATTGCCCAGATACTAGTGGGAGCACAAACACACTTTTTGTGACACTACACCTATCTCTACATTACTTTGGAGGCCCTGTGTTATAATCTTTTAAGATCTGAAAGTTCTTAGACTTTGAAGAGAGGCTAATATTGACTCTTCTGATTTCCTAAGATCTTCATTGGTTATGACCCAAAGGACTCTTTGGTAATGTCACCTTGACTTCGATCCCTAGAGTAGAGCCAACCTTGTGCATATAATGAGCTATAGTACCTTCCAAAATTAGGACATGATGTTGTAACGCCCCAAAATAATTCAACATGAATTGCCCACATTAATTACAGTAATCCTTCCATCTAGCATAAATAATAAATGAGTCTATACAAAAGTTTCACATGCAGATATACATTCAATGATAAAGGGGCACATGAATTTATAGCATGTAAAGGATCTAGTCTAAAAAAAAAAAAAAAATGCCCTTAAGAGCTTACATCTTCCAAGGCAATAGCCCGGTTACACAAAATGGTCTCTCGGACCCAAACACGTTAGCCCTTGGCTTACAAAAAAAAAAATCACAACAGAATAAGAGGAAGACTACTCTTCACCAAAACATATCCACGCCCTTAGCTTGGCGGTAAAGCCCAGTAGAGAATTCTCACAAAGTATATACAGTTATGCCAATTCTCTCAACATTTAAAAAAAAAATGCAAATGTGAAGCCATGCAAGTGCCAATAATGAGAGAACATTTTATTTCAATGCACTATTTAGAAATCATCATGTTCATCATAATATTTTCCAATCTCATCAATTTCATAATTTCCAATATTTAAATTAACAAGGGCGGTAAATACAACACTAGTATTCCCTAGGCTGGTGTCTACAAGAAGACACTATGAGTACTACCAAACTGTCATTTTTATCGGAATTAACCGAAAGGCTCGACACCTATCCGCGCGGTTTTCTGGTCTTTCACCATGGATACTCAGGCCAACTTATCAAGTTCAACTACATCCCCTATCCGAACTTACCACGTATTTACCCCATGTACAATCTCATAGTTCTCATTGCAATATGTATTCTTTCTCAATATAAATGTTTTTTCAACACATGCCATGCCACGATGCACAATAATAATAATAATAATAATAATAATAATAATAATAATAATAATAATAATAACTCAATTGAAACATGATGCAATAATCACTATGTCATAAAATTTTTCTATTCTCAAGACATCTCTACAACAATATCAATCAATCCCATTCCTCTTTTCTTCTTTTCAAAGCCATTTCTCAAAACATCCATGTGTCATCCATTTCTCACAACAACAAACCACAACAAATTAGCCTCTTCAAGGCAATATGTTGTTTTCAACATAATTCCAAGATCTTACAATTTTCATATCCATGATACATAGTCATTCACCACTTTTCAACAATATATGTTCAAACATGTTTAACAATTATGCTACAATAACATCTCATTCATCTTCACGACACAAAATAATAAAGGATTTCACAAGTATTTTCATGCTTTCTCAAAATCCTCAATTTCTAGGGTTTTTCCTCAAGACAATCACTTCCTTTTTTTGTTTTTGACAACCCTCATCAAAACATTTTTCTTAGATCAACAAGATGAAACCCTCAAAGATTGACCAAAATTTTGAAAGTTTAAAGAAAAACCCTCCTTTGAAGAAAATCTTTACATTTTTGAAATCACAAAGTTGAAATCATCAAAACTAGTAGAAGACTCTTAAATCATCATCAAAATAGCAAAACTAGTATACATAACTCAAGAATCCCTACCTCAAGGTCTTGAAGAAGATGGAGAAGGGAAACCCTAGTTTAGATGGTTGATCATTCACTCAACACCACACCAAGAGGAGCCTTAGTCCTTGAGCTTCAAGAGTGGAGGTTGATGAGGATCTTTGGCCCAAGAATCACAAGAAATCAAGGGTTTGGAGTGCTAGATGAGGGTTTTTAGAGAGAAGGAGAAGAAAATATGAATTTTAGAATGAGAAGGAGAGGCCCCAAATGGGCCACAAATTCGGCAAAAAGGGTAACAAAAAACAAAGTTTTCGGACTGATCCCACCCCGCACGTGCGACTGCCCTCTTCTACACATGCGGCTGGTCCTGCACTTCCCTTCTCGCACCTGCAATTTAAGCAGAATGCAACACACTCAGACTCCCCCCTTTTCGAACGTGCGGCCCAACCCCGCACGTGAGCCCCTTGCCCAGCAGCCCAGAATTTCCTGATTTGACTCTCGGGCACTCTGAACCCAACCGTGCACCCTCCAGAATAGGTGAAATGCCGCAACAAACAAGACAAGAATAAGAACCAAACCACAAGGGGTATTTCGGATATCTCAAACCCACTAAGAGCGAGTAGAGAACGGAGTGAGGATGGAAGAAAAGAAAAGAAAACAAGATCCGGTCGTCACAACGTCCCCACCATAGGAAATTTTCCCCGAAATTTAAACAAACTACCAAACCAAAGTGTTCTAGCAACAACAATCATTTTAACAAAATTCTCAAGTCACAACATTTATGTTCAACCAACATTTACCATTCCTCTCATCATCATTTCATCAAAACGACATTTGTTTATACAAGACATATGGAATAAAGCATCTATAACAAAACATCATGCCTTCACAATCTCATGCTCAAATTAACAATACACATAACAACATGTGACCCACAATTTAATGCTTTTTCCCTCAACCCTAAGGAACATTACAAATTTAAAACAAAACAACTAAACATGCTCAAAGAAATCTGGATACTTGAAGCAAACTTCCGCTTCCCGTTCCTAAGTCGCTTCCTCAATCACATGGTGTCTCCACAACACCTTCACTAACGGTATGGTCTTCCCCCGTAACACTTGCTCCCGGGTATCCAGGATCTGAACCAGTCACTCTTCATAGGAGGCATCCTCGTCTACCTCGAAATCAACCCAATCCAACACGTGAGGAGGGACAGGTTCGTACTTCCTAAGCATAGACACATGAAACACATCATGAACTCCCAAAAGTTGTGGCGGTAAGGCTAACCGGTATGCCACTTCCCTAATCCTCTCAAATATCTCAAAAGGCCCAATGAACCTCGGAGATAGCTTACCACTCTTATTGAATCTCTTCAAACCTTGTCTAGGTGAGATTTTAAGGAACACATGGTCACCTACTTCAAAGGATAAGGGTCGTCTTCTCTTATCGGCATAACTTTTCTGTCGGCTTTGAGCCGTGGCTAATCTCTTCTGAATGAGAGCAACTTTCTCAATTGTCTCTCTAACGATCTCCGAATTCAACAACGGTGCATCCCCTACTTCGGCCCAATAAACTGGTGACCTACAAGGTCAGCCATACAGGGCCTCAAACGGTGCCATCTCGATACTAGCCTGATAACTATTGTTGTAGGCGAATTCAATCAACGGTAAGTGCCTCTCCCAAGACCCCTTGAAATCTAAGACACAAGCTCTAGGCATGTCCTCCAAAATTTGTATAGTAAGTTCTGATTGCCCATCGATTTGAGGGTGATAAGCGGTGCTAAAAGTCAACTTGGTTCCCAATGCCTCTTGAAGGCTTTGCCACAACCGGGCGGTGAAATGAAGATCCCTATCCGACACAATGGTTACTGGAACCCCATGAAGCCGAACTATTTCTCTAACATACAACTCTGCCAAGTGCTCAACTAACTCGCTAGTAGGCATTGGAATCAAATGTGTGGACTTGGTCAACCGATCAACAATTACCCAGATGACATCATTGCCCCAGTGTGTTCTAGGAAGTCCAACTACAAAGTCCATGGTAACATGCTCCCACTTCCACTCGGCTATAGGTAAGGGTTGTAACAAACCCGCTGGCCTCTTGTGTTCGGCCTTCACTTGTTGACAAGTAAGGTACTTTGACACAAAGGATGTGACATCCCACTTCGCACCTCTCCACCAAAACTGACGGTTAAGGTCTCGATACATTTTGGTGCCTCTCGGATGTACCGCAAGGTGTGAGTGATGGAACTCTCAAAGCACTTCCTCTTAACAAGCTCCAGACACAGACAAACGGTCTAAATAACGCACACTCTTATCCGAGTGAATGTTCAAACCCTTCTCTTCCTTCCCATTAGAGATTCTATCACGAATTAACTCTACTTCATGATCTCCCCGTTGTGCCTCTGTAACTTTGCTAATCAAAACAGGCTGAGCACTCAAAGTAAACAATGTGGCACCCTCTTCGGGCTCACCCAATTGCAATTCAAACTTGCCAACTTCTCCCAACATAACCCACTCTCGAATGGCCACACTCGCCAAACTACTCATGGTTCTTTTACTTAAGGCGTCGGCCACTACACTAGTCTTTCTCGGATGATAGTACAACTCAAAATCATAGTCTTCTAAGAACTCCATCCACCTTCGTTGTCTTAGATTCAAATCCTTCTAGGAAAACAAATATCTCAAACTCTTATGGTCGGAGAAAACCTCATACTTCTCACCATACAAGTAATGTCTCTAGATTTTCAGGGCAAACACTACCGCTGCTAACTCTAAGTCATGGGTAGGCTAATTCTTCTCATGAGTTTTCAACTGGCGTGAACCATATGCTATAACCATTCCCTCTTGCATCAAAACACAACCAAGCCCATCCCGAGATGCATCACAATAGACGGTATACCCTAAACCTCTCTCCAGAATGATCAACACCGGTGTTGTAGTCAATCTAGTTTTTAGCTCTCGAAAAGATCTCTCACATGCCTCGCTTCACAAAATTTAACCCCCTTTCTAGTCAATCTAGTCAAAGGTGCAGCTAGTCTAGAGAAATCTTTTACAAAGTGCCAATAGTACCCCGCCAATCCCAAGAAACTCTAGATCTCAAAGACATTCTTAGGTTGCTCCCAATCTTGTACAGAATCTATCTTCGAAGAATCTACGGTTACTCCCTCACTCGATACCACTTGACTCAGAAACTTCACCTAGGTGAGCCAAAACTCGCACTTCTCAAATTTAGCATACAACTGATGCTTTCTAAGCAATTCAAGCACTACCCTCAAGTAATCCTCATGTTCTTCCTTGGAAGTCGAATAGATTAGGATATCATCCACAAAGACAGCCACAAAGTGATCCAAATATTCTCTAAAAATTCGGTTCATCAAATCCATGAAAGAAGCCGGTGCGTTAGTCAACCCAAATTGTCACACCCCAACCCTGCCCCTAAAAGTTTGGGCATGATCACTTCAGAAGCGGACATCAAATTCGATATGTATAACATATGGGGGCTGAATGGAAGCATTTAACAATGCAAAATAACATCCATTGAGCTAATACTAACATGCCAGGATCATACACTTAATATCAAGTAATTTAACATCTGATGAACATGCATAATTACATATATACAAATATACAGACACATCCCCAAGTCTGAGGATGTAACAAAATTAGGTTGAGGGAAGTTAATCATGTTTTACAACATCAAACAAAAGATTCAGTGCACGAAGCTAAAAGCTTTGCAAGGACTCCACAAAAAATGAAAGAGCTTCGTCTAAGTGTTTGGTCGTGGTGTGATGGACAAAGACAAATGGTCTGAGCTGGACTAGGACTGACCTCCAGATTGATCACCTACAAAGACAGACATAACACAGAGTGAGCAGGGCTCAGTGAATAATAGTACTTAAACAATTCAGTGATTAACTTGAATTATAATGTATATAAGTGCAGAGAACATATAATCAATCTTATTCTGTAATTATTTTTAGAACGGCCTTGGGCCCCGTCTTTATACAGAGTGGCTTCAAGCCTAGTAACATACAGAATGGCCTTAGGCCTAACAGATTTCACAGATTGGCCATAGGCCCAAATATCACCAGAGCAGACTAGTCTCAGAGTCATACAGAGGTACACAGATTTTTTCAATCATTCATATGAGTTAACACAGTGTAGACACCCCATTTTTGACCTTCCTCAAGACTTGGACGTCACCGTTTGAACACTAGGTGATCATCCATGTTCGTGCTCGTCTTGAGTTCTCGGAGGTTTTGGTCGCGCGCCTTGCCTCAAAACCTCTCGACTTGTTTGTTTTGTGCTTGGTTGTACACCAAACACTTGTGTTTTTGCTTCTGAGGGCAGGGAATGGCTTGTTGGCCATACCCACACCTCACCGGCCTTGGCTTGAGGCCACCGGCTCTGTTTTCTTGCTACCGGCCAATTTGTTTGGTCGGTCAGCACTGTTTTTGGTCGGCCGGCCATTTTTGTTGGTCAATTGGCCATATTTTCCAGCCGACCCCTTTCCATCTGCTTTTGGCAGATATTTTATGCAAGCTGTCACAGCCAGCTGGCATCCACTTTACACCCCCTCCATACATGTGTATAGAGGGATTTGCCTCTTGGGTTAGCTTCTCTTAGAAGCTTTAGAATTGAACCTCTGTAAGAGGAGAGCCCCTCCTCCCTCCTCCAGGTTCAGAGAATTAGGGTTAGAGAGTGAGATACAACTTTGTATCAATATTCCTTTGTTTGATCCCATTTTGTGCCTCAAAAGTGAGTTTGTGTCTTACTTTTGCACTTGAACACCTAGCATTACACCACCCTTGGGTTGCTGAGGCATTAGAGGGTTGTTGTTAAGGTTATTGAGCTGATTTTGATCAGAGAAACCTACTGGAGCTTGGTTTTTGAAGAGGTTCTACAAGGGTGAGTTCCTTGCTTTAGATTCCCCTTTTTTGCACAAGCTTTTAGCCTATCATGCATCTATTTTTAAGTGCTTAAAATAGTTGTTTAAGATCACTTTGGTGTTTGGGGTTTTTTACCCCCTCTTAGGCCTTGTTTGGCCTCATTTTTGTGCCTTTTTTGTGAGCTCCGGGACCACCTTGTGTTGGCCTTCTCACCACTGAAATCCATCCAAAGGGATTTCAGTGGTGGGGATGGTGTTTGGAGGTCCTAAGAAGGAGAGGGCCATCCCCTCTCCTTGTTGGCTTCAATACTTGTCCTATTTGCCTCATGTGTGAGCACCTTTCTTAAGTTCATGTTGGTCATGTCTTAGCTGGTATTTAGTGTTATTTTAGCATGATGTACCTCTGTTTTGAGTTGGTTTAGACATGCCATGTATGCCTCATACACTTGTCTTGTAATCCCATGTTTTAGCCTAACATGCATCATGTTGTAACATGTCTTTCTAGCATGATTTTGGCTTAGCTTCAAGAAGTTTTTATCCATGTTTTGTTATGATTAAGGTTTGATTTTGGTTTTTTGGGTCATTCATGACTTGCTTTGTATAGCTACCATGTAATCTAGCTTGTAGGCTTCGAGTTTTGAACCCCCTAGCATGCATTACTTGGCTTATTTCGGTGATTTGGAGTCACTTACCATGTAATTTCAGTCCATATGGCATGCTTGTTTGCTTGCATTTTCCATCCTTTCAATGCTTTGAACAGTTGGCATCTTATGTCCCATGATTGGGTCATTGTGCATGCCTTTAGACTTAGGCCATTTAGATGCCATCTAAGTGGGTTTTGGGGCTTATTTTGACATGATATGATTCCGTTTTGCATTGAATAATCCATGCCATGTTTGGTTGTGATAGGTGTAGAGTAATGCTCCCTTTTGTAGCTTTGAATGCCCTTTGTTTTGGGCCCATTTCTTAGCATGTTTTGGCCTTATTCCAGGCATGCTCTAACCTTGTTTTGGTCTGCCTTAGGACTGTTTTAAGCCCTCTTGGCCCTTTGGGGCTTGGTTGGTATGGCCATGGATTGAACCCCTTGGCCAGCCTCAAGTTTTTGAACTCCCTTGCACGCTTTACTTGGGTAGTTTGATTGGTTTGGCACCACTCTTAATATGATTTCAAAGCTTAGCATGCTTGTCATTTGTCCATATTAGTCTCTTTTAAATGTGTTTAAAAGTTGCCTCTTTTATGCCTTAGATGATAGGTCTTTGTGCATGCATGTTTGCATATCTATTCCATGCTTTTGTTGCATCATATTGGCCACTAATTTGGGCTTATTTGAGAGTTGTCCATATTAGTTTAAGACCATTCCCGCATGTTGTTGCATGCTTGCCTTACATGTTGCATACTCGGCCTATTAACATGTTGTTGCATGTCTAAGTGGTAGTGCATTTGGCATGCATTCTTTTGGTTTTATGTTGATTAACATGTTGTTACATGTTTACCTCACATGTTGCTACATGATTGAATGAAGTCACATGTTTATTTGCATGCTTGAACGTCCATGTTGCATCTTGCATGTTGACATGCTCATGTTGCATTAGATTTGTTGCACACTTGAGCTATTTACATGTTTGCTTGCTTTCTTAGGTTGCATTGCATAGTGTGTGCATTCCTCACCTCTTGATCAACCATGATAGAGGTTAGGGCCCTTTGTGTATTTTGTGCATTCCATTCCATATTGAGTTGCACACTTGGCACCTTGGGCCACCATGCACTGAAATGTGTGATTGATGGCCCAAGGGTCGAGCACCATGCTCCTCTAAGTCTCAAACATGTTGAGGAGGGCGGTAGTGCATAAATTGCTTTGAAAATGCAACACCATGTTCTGCCTGTCCTCTGTTGCAGTAAACCAGTGTTCTGCAAGAAGAAATGGCCGGTCGGCAACTTTCAGTGCCAGCCGACTACCAAAATAGTCCAGTGATCCCATTTTTGGTCGATGACCATAAATCCATGGCCGATGTTGTTTTCTATTGGTCGGTGACATCCCGCTGTGCTCAGAGAGTGATTCTGAAGCTTCCTTGGGACTTGTGAAGTTATTAGAAGTACAGATCAGTGTAAACAGAGGCAGCATGAGCATGGCGACGGATTTTCGAGCAAAGCCGAGCACTCATGCATCTGTCCCTCTTCCCGAGGCTACTTTACTACTTTCTTAGCTTAAATTAATCTGTTTAATTAGTTAAGCGTTGTGTAATATTTAGTTAGCTTGTTAGTTAATTAATTTGTATTATGCTTTCGGTCCCTCTCTCGAGAGGGCGTAATTGTGTAATAAACGTGCGTGTGTGTGATGCATGTCTTCCAACCTCCAATTCTTTCTCCATTTTACTTAACCGCTTACAATGGTTAGTTCTAGGGCACATTTCAATTAGCATCGTTATGCTATGCATGTTTGCATCATTCATCAGTATTGCATGCACCGAGCTCGGCGCATCATACTAACTGCATCGTATTTCAATTCCAACTTGAATACATGTATCAATTGTTGCATCTGATATGCCATCTTAGAATAGCCGAGCCTATTTCTAGTTGCATTTTGTATGTGTTGCATTAGCCATCTTAACATGGACTTGGATCATACATTGATTACTAACATGTTCTGGCTCGGAGTACACTGTGAGTGTTTATGCTTTAGCATCTTGCATGTATGTGAGTATTAACATGACAGCATGCTTGCCATGAGGCTAATTGCTTATGTGATATAATTGCCTGAATGCCTGTGGGTGAAAGTTGGGTTGCTTGAATTGGAATAATTCATTGAAATCCGTGTTTTAGCCTACTTGCGAGTAGCAAACTTCAAACCATTTCCAAACAAACGGATATGCGATGCTTTGTTCCAAATTAGGTGATCTAGTCTATACTTGTGTGCTGTGTGCATCACATAGTAAATTCTAGCTAATCAACCGGAATAAGAACACATATGTTTTCAAAACTCGATATCATGCTTAGTACAGGTCGATCTTCGGATCGGGCGAGCGGGGGTGCTCATAGCTGACCTTTCCCAATCGTACCCAAGTTCCCGAGCCTAGGCAACTTTGGTGATAACGGACACGTGGCCTTAGGCACGAGTCAGGGTTTCCTAAATTCTCCCAAAACAAAATATTTAGGTGGCGACTCTGTATCTAGAAAAGCAGTCCATGTTTGGCACTTCTTTCTTAAAAATCTGTTTTCCAAAATGATTTGCCGGATTTGGACTCTTCGGTGATTTATCAATCTCACATCGCACATTGTGAGATTAGATTCAGAACCGTGACACATTTGAGTTGGAACTATGGAAAAGCATAAGCCCTCGAGGGCGCGTCCACACACAGTTAATTTACGATTAACAGAGTGCTAATAATAATTGCTAGCGATAAGTAAAGCGTATTGCTACAGTACTATTACTCACAGTGCTGTGGCGGAGCGATAGTTCCTCCCGGGGTGTGTCCTACACACATACATAATTCACAAATTAGTTCTTTTTCCTTTTAAATCATTTTCTGATTCGTTTTGCTTCTAATGAATTTACAAACATCTTAAGAGCATCAAATAATTATTTTAATAATATCAGAGGGTCAAACAGGGAAAACGGAGTGGACGAACTTTTTCGGCACGGGCCGCACGTGCGGCAGTCCCCTCCGCACGTGCAGTGATCCTCTCTCGCACATGCGGTAAATTTTAGAATGCAATTTCAATTTTTTTTTTCCCATTTTCCGCACGTGCGGCCATGACCTCTACACGTGCGGTGGTGCTCCGCACGTACGGCCGGGGCCCTTGTTTTGGGCAGTCCGAATTCAACCCAAAATTCAGCAAAACCAACACATTACAAAGGGAAGAAATAGGAAGAATAACTTAATATAAGAGCATAACAACTCCATAAACATGGATCACAAATTCAATTAAGTCTTTAGTTCCTTGAAACTCATAAACATAGCTTAATTCCATGAGATTTCCAACTTTTCTCATACATAGATATATACATACATGGCCATTCATCCACATAGTTGAGCTCAAGCATGACAATTGAAGAAATGAGATGTAAATTCTCACTAGATAGTTCAATATAATTCCAAATCAACCAAACACAAGAGGTATCATCCCAACTAATCACTTAATACATGCTTGACTTATATTACAAACCCTAGCTTCAATATTGTAGAGAATTCCTCACTTTTTAATCAAGAGAGGCTTAATAAAAGTAGATAACACATACCTTGAACTTAAATCTCTACAAGCTCTCTTAATTCCCTAATCTTTCTCCTTGAAGGACTTCCCTCCCCCTTTGTTCTTCCTCTCTACTCTCTCCCTCTCCCTCAGGAGATTTTTTTTTTTGAGTTCAAGCTTATTAAGTCAAGTGCTTAAGGGACCAAGTTTATATAAAAGTGAATAAAGACAAAAGTCAATCAGTTTAATCATTCCAAATCAAATCTTTACAGAAAATCATATCACGATCTAAAAATTATGCTGATCTCAAATATAAAATCAATTTTAGATTATTAAGCTTCTAAGGCTTCCAATTTCTGATCTAAACATTATAATTGTAACAGATATTTCTCTTATTAAACATATATAGGTCTCTAATCCTAAGATCCACTCACTTCAACTTAATTTCACATGAAATTTCACAGTAAGCATTTAAATGTACAGAATAAGAGACTGAAAGTATACCAGAAACACGTACGAGGGTCAGGTTATTACACAAATGGCATTACAAGCAACTCATAATGGCCATAACGCATACGAAAAGCCGTTTTCTGGATGTCCTCCTCCCGGACTGTCAACTGATGGTACCCCGACCTGAAGTCTATCTTCGAAAAGCAACAAGACCCTCTAAGTTGATTGAACAAGTCATCTATTCTTGGTAATGGGTATTTGTTCTTAACGGTAACTTAGTTCAACTTGCGGTAGTAAGTGCACAACCGCAACGACCCATTCTTCTTATTCACAAAGAGAGCCGGCACTCCCCAAGGTGATGTATTAGGGCGAATGAAGCCTTTGTCTAAATGCTCTTTGAGTTGGATCTTCAACTCATGCAACTCCGCAGGTGCAAATCTATACGGCGCCATAGAAATTGGTGTCGTTCCAGGCACTAAGTCGATGGTGAACTCAATCTTTCGGTGGGGTGGCAAACTTGTAAGGTCCTCAGGAAACACGTCCGGGTATTCGCACACTACCCTTGGCAACTCAACTTGAGTCTCGCCACTCTCACTATCAAGAAGTGTAGCAAGAAGACCACTAAGCTCATTCCTACTACGAGGATCAAATACTGGCGACAAGACCCAATAAACCCGGTCCCCTAGAAAATAAAAACAATCACCACTCGAAGTACACACCGTGACCCTCCACCGGAAACAATCAATCACTGCCCCATACGACGACAACCAGTCCATGCCTAGAATAACATCAAAACTTGGCATGTCTAGCAACACAAAAGCAAACGGGAGTCTACGCCCGGCAACCTCTATTTCACAACCACGACATTCTCGATCTAAATCAACTGTACCCCCTACTGGAGACTCTACTCTGAGTGGAGGCACTAACTGTGCCACCTCTAACCCCAATGCAGATGGGAATGCAACAGATATGAATGAATGAGACGCATCTGTATCTCTCAACACACTGGCCAAAGAATTACACACAATAAAAATACCTCTCACAATTGAGGATCTCGGCAACTGCTCTGGAGCGGTGACTACATACACACGCCCCTCTGGCCTCTGATCAACCCCCTGCTCCTCCCTCAGAGCATAGGCCTACTGTACCGACTGAGCCAAAGTGGCTCCCTGATGGACTCTCGAAGGCTAAACTGAATGGGTCTACTGATGATTCTGAGTCTGCCTCGACCCTGATACGGCAAATGCGCCTCCCAACTGCGGGCAAGCTCTCTTCATATGCCTTAATTGACCACACTAGCAACAAGTAGGCCCCTGCCCCCTACTCTGTGGCTGATACTGAGATCGGTTAGGTGGTGGTCGTGGTGGCAACAGTTGTTATCCTCCTCCCTTCTGTTTACAAGAAAAGGCCTTGTAACCCAGTTGGCCACATTTAAAGCAAGAAAACCCACTCGGCGCATCTCTTCCCGAGCCCGCACTAGGCAAGGGAAAGGTAGATCTAGGCTGCTTTTGCTGGGGCTGGGATTGGGATGAAAAGGTGCTCTTACTCTTCTTATTAGGCCTATAGTCTCGCAGCGATCCTTAGCCCCTAGACCTCGAATTCTGAAGTCTCTCCTCCTCGGCCTCCACAATAATTTCCACATGTGCGGCTGCCTCCACAAGGCGATCATAATTCCGGATCATGTTCCCAGCAACCTTGAATAGGATCTTCGTCCTCAACCTCTGCTCAAACTCAATGCAACGGCGTTCCTCCGTTGCTACTAATTCCGGTGCAAACAGGGATAAACTGGAGAAGGCTACTTCAAACTCGGCCACGAACATATTTAGTTGCTTAAGGTCCTTGAATTCCTGCTTCAATCTTTCCGTAGCTGTGGGAGGTAGGTACTTGTCTTGGAAGGCCACCACAAACGCCTCCCATGTTGGTTCTATACGACCCTTTGCATACTTCCACCATTGGCTTGCATCACCCTTGAGATAGTAACTTGGTAGGGTCACCCTCAATTCATGTCCTTGATGTGAAGCATCTCAAAGGTATTCATGGTTTGTTCAAGCCATTCATTCGCTTTCTTTGGCTCGGGGCCGCCATGGTGTTCATCCGGCTTGGCCCTTAAAAACTCCCTTATGAGGAAGCAAGCTCTAGTCTCCGCATCATTCTCCCTTGCTTGGGTCTTCACCCTAAGTATGTTCATGGACTCCTTTAATGCCCCAGCCATCTCCCAGGCTAGAGCCCCCATTGCGGCATGGCCGGCTTGCCCTGGCACTTTTGCTTGCCCTGCTTGTTCGGCCATGTTAGCTTAGCCTACACCCTCCTCTTGTATCGGTATTTCATGAACCAGCACCTCATGTATACCCTGGCGACGTCGACCTCGCCTTTCATCCCTACCACCTCTTGTTTGAATTCTTCCCGACATCCTAATTAAGGAACAAGATAGATGATTTAACACATAATTCCAAATGTGATTGCAACTTGCCTCACACGTTAAACTATAACAGTTTACACATATCCTATCACACAACAATTCAATTCACTCCACATAAGCACGTAGTCACATAAGCACATACGAATTATCCTTTAGTGATGAGATTCGTCCCATGAGAAACCAAGAATTCTTAGTAGAATGAGTATTGATCAAGTACCCTTCTAATAAGAATTCAAGGAATCTAATAGGCGCAAACAACATCCCAAAAGTCTAATCCCATACCCACATAGTCACATAACCATGCTATCACAAAATCACAAAAACAAAACATTTCCTAATCATGCGAAATGAACCCATTGTGGTATAGCAACCACTTCTCGCGAGCCCCAAGTATTCAAACTCGGTAGCTCTGATACCAAGTCTCTCCCATTTCTAGGATGTATGATGCCGCTTGCTTGAATAGTGAAACACTAGATCATTTCAAAGCTAGGACAGGGTAACCCTAGCCCCTGTAGGGGTGTTTGTTCTCTTTCCTACTATGTGTTAAGTGCAATGTATGGGGATTCTCAGATTTAGATGAGTGGTTCAGTTATTTCAGTTTGTGGAGTTGAGTTCAATTTTTTTAGATGAGTTAGTAGTAATCAGTTGAGTTGGGATGCTAATGAAATTTTGATTGGGAGTCCCATTTTTTTCAGCAAGGTAGTTGAGCACTATAGCTTCCGAAAGGTCTGATATCTGCCAAGTTCTGTGGACTCACGTTGGTAGACTTTACAAAAGTGCAGATTTGGTTCAGGGTTAGCCAGTGTTAGTTTTTTTGCCATCGGTTACACAAAGAAAAACAAAAGCTTCATCAACTATCCAGATTACCCCTTCTTCACCCGCTAGATCATCACCACTCAACTCACCAGAATTAGTGATGGCTCAGATTCTAGAAAATATAACCTACATATTATTGGGCCTTCAACGGAGTATAGATACCATTGCCACTACGGTTGCTACCCAAGGCAGTACTCTTGCCGCTCAAGGCAATACTCTTACTGAGCTGCAATGCCTATTTGGGGCGTCCACCACTCAACCACCTCCGGTGACTCATCTAGTTTCACCTGCACCTCCTCCTCCACCTCCACCAGTTGACGAGTTTCCCGAACTTAACTCACTAGAAGATATGAGGGTTCCTATACAAACTTCAGGAGGATCACTTCCCCTTCAACAACCAACGGGAGTGCTCTTTCCCTCCGAAGCACCTAAGTCTGACCCAACTATATTGAAGCTGGCCAAGTTGGAAAAACTTTTCAAAAAGGCACAATGAGTCAATTTAATCCAGGGCATTGACGATGGGTAAACTGAGACAGTTGTAAAGTTGCCAAAACAGTTCAAAATGCCACATATTGATAGGTTTGATGGCTTCGGCGACCCAATGGTGCACATTCGCCTATTTTCTGATGTCTTAAAGCCTATGGGTTTCACTCGCCCACAAAAGCTTACTTTATTCGGACGAACTTTGTCAGGAGTGGTTGCCATCTGGTATGCCAAGTTAGAGGACTCGGTAAAACAAAGTTGGGAAAAGTTAGTCGAGGCCTTTATCACCCAGTATGCTTATAACACCCAGATTGAAGTGACTACTCAGGAATTAGATGCCACTCGTCAAGAGCCCAATGAAAGTTTCGCGGCCATCATCACTAGATGGAAAGCCAAGGCTGCGATGATGACCAACAGGCCACCAGAAAGAGATCAAATTCACATGGTGGCCTGGAATTTGCATGGCAAGATGTTTTCAAAAATGATAGTTCTTCCCCTATTTACTTTTAAAGAATTACATGAAATGGGGGTTCAAATAGAAGATGCCATCAAACAGGGAATCATCATTGACGACAAAGAGTCAATACGAAAGACCTTCGGGCGTAGTTCCAATGCTAACACAACTGTGAAGCCCTCTGAAATCAACTTGGTTACCACCACCACTAAAACAGTCGACCCCTTTGCTCATGCTGGCTCGCAAACAACGAACACAACCCGTGCCCCAACCCTAACATTCTCCCCTCTCCATATGTCACTCTTTAAAGCAATGAAAGTCTTCACAGAAAGAGGGTATTTGAAGCCTTTGGACCCCCAACCTCTTCCCGAACCTCTCCCAGCCGAACATGACCCTACCAAACACTATGCTTTCCGCCAACAACCAGGACATGACACAGGCAGTTGCTTTCATCTCCTTTATGAGATCCAAGATCTCATGGACAATAAAGTCATAGCTCCCCCACAACCACCAAAACCCAACGTCGCTACCAACCCATTCCCGCCCCATGACAGAGTTCCACCACCTCCTCATCTTAACCTCATCCATACACTTTCATCCACCTTTAACCCCAGTATTTATATCACACCTATCCATTTACCAAAACCAGAGGTATATATTCCTGAAGGAACTGAGTTGTGCATGATGGATGCACCTCTAACCAAGCCAAAGCCTAAAATCCCTATGGTGGTAGTACTTATGCTTGAGGCTGGAAAAACTATCAGAGAAAAAGTATTATCCTAGCCGGTATATTGTTCCCAGTGGTCAACTAAAGCTTGAGGTTGATCTACCTGACTCATTTTCTATCAATGTTGTCAGACAAGATGTACTTGAAAAAGGTTTGAATGATTTGGCCGAGGACTTGGCTAATCTTCATTTCTTTGAAGAATTGGACATTGGGACTGTGCAAATGGGATGGTGGGTACCGAAGAATTACAGTCATGGTTGGTCAAGCAGTAACGAAGCTGCTGATGAGGAAACTGAAAGAAAATGAGATGAATTGAGACTTGATTTTGGAAAACCTGTTGAATGTGGTAAAGGAACGAGTTCCAGAGGAAAAGAAGAAGTACCAGAAAGCCATTCAGAGCATACTGTGGGAATGATTCAAACAACGCTAGATAATTGCCTTTCAGTCAATGAAGGTGAATGGTGGGACAATAATGACCTACAGGTCACCCACACTGATGATGAACAGGCAAACAATGTGCCGGATGAGACTTGGTATGCATATGAAATTGATCATTTGACCAGGAGTGGGCGCTACTTCAAGCCTCCATATCTAGACCAATGAGAGCCATCTGGCAAAGATAAAGAGGTAGAAAAAGAGAAAGAGAAAGAGAAAGAAAAAGAGAAAGATTTAAAATAAGACCTAGTTCTAAAACAACTGAAAAAGATCTAGGAAAA
Source organism: Camellia sinensis (assembly GCF_055761805.1). Taxonomy (NCBI): domain Eukaryota; kingdom Viridiplantae; phylum Streptophyta; class Magnoliopsida; order Ericales; family Theaceae; genus Camellia; species Camellia sinensis. The sequence goes on along the minus strand of NC_138973.1, from coordinate 69,993,291 downwards.
TATTTCCATTTGGGGTCTTCTCATGGCTTCCCAAGAACACCGACAAGCAATGTTGTCAGCCTTAAACAAGGCCAAGCTATCCATTGAGACAACGCCAGAGCAGTTAGTATCATTCATCATACCTAGAGACACGACCCCTATGTTATCATTTACAAACAAAGAGTTATCACCTGAGGGGGTTGACCATAACAAGCCTTTGTATGTGGCCTTGGAGTATAGAAAGAAATGGATTCGAATAGTTTTGGTTGATACCAGTTCAGCCATTAATGTGTGCCCAGCAAGGATTGCTTAAGCGATCGGGTTAAAGCCTGCTGACTTCACACCAACAAGCCAAGTTATTCGGGTATATGACAACACCAGCAGGAATGTTATGGGGACTTTCAACGTCCAGCTATTAGTTGGTCCCTCTGAGCATGAAGCAGAATTCCATGTCATGGATGCCCTGGAAACTTTCAACCTATTATTGGGTAGGCCTTGGTTGCATAAGATGAGAGCGGTGTCATCAACCGTACACCAGTTGGTGAAGTACCAACATAATGGACGAATTGCCACAGTTTTTGGTAATTCTACGATCAACTCTCCTCAAAAAGTCCCAATGCCAGTACTAGAAGTGCAACATAGGAGTGAAAATGTTTTTCACTCGAGTTTTACCTTAGCAGAAGCATGGCTAGTGTAGATAATCATGGGGAAAGAGGGGGCGTACACATCTGAGTGCTCAGTCAGTCTATATGATGAGCAAGCTAGGATACATCCCAAGATCTGGACTGGGAAGAAGTGGCCGACAAGGCACCACAGAGATAACTAAGGTAATCCATAACCCACATGCATTTGGCTTAGGGTATGAACCAATAGTAGAAGACTGGGAGAAGAAAGGAAAGGAAATGAGAGAGAGAATCAATGCAAAGAACACGAGAAAGAAGTATAAGCTGGTTTATAGGCCAATCCATGGGACCTTGAATGGACGTTTTGCCCACCAAAGAGAAGACTTCCCTTTCTATGGTTTCCTTGAGCCCTGGATTGATCAAGTGGAGAGGAAAAGATACCCTGGATTTGAGATCTTCTTCGATCATCAACTCTTCGACAGTAGCGAGAAGTGGGTAGATCCTGGTATTGACATCGGACAAGACAGAGAAGTCAACTCAGAAAGCAGCACAAAGGAAGTCATGGGTCTAACACTGGTTGATTTACTGACAGAATCACATACTAGTGCTGAACCGATGAATTTGAGGGATATGACCATTGTCGTTATCAGGGAAGAGGTGCCTGATGACTGCTTAAGCTTCATCATGGATGCAGTGAATGGCTCACAAATAAATTGGCATTTTGAAAAGAGTTGTATTAAGAGTTTTGAATTGGCTGTTGAGTCTAAGTCCGGTGGGCCTGTGGGGTTGGATGCAGATTAAAGTTTGTCTAAGATGTCTGAGTCTTCTTTTTCTTTCTCTTTTGAGTCTGTTGCAACTTGTGAGCCCAAGGATTTGAATGGAGATGTGATTTTCACTTACTTTTCTGTGCCCGTAGTTCATAACATTAACTAAAATTTTCAAGTTCTTGATAAAAATGAAGAGGAAGAAATTCCTCAAGCTTTGAAAAATTTAATTGACTGGGAGGAAGAAAGGCGTGCTAAGCCATTAGTGGATGAAATTGTTTCGGTAAATGTGGGTATTGAAAAAGATCCTCGCTTGATCCTAACTGGTTCTACATTGTCTTCAGAGGAACGTGAACAATTAGTTGCTTTATTAAAAGAATTCAAAGATGTTTTTGCATGGTCCTACGAAGACATGCCAAGAATTGACCCTGAGATTGTACAGCATAGGATCCCTCTCGACCTTGAGGCCCGACCTGTCAAGTAGAAGCTTTGCAGAATTTGTCCGGATTGGGCCTTGAAAATTAAAGAAGTGGTTACCAAGAAAATCAATGCTGGGTTTTTGCTCGTATCAGAATATCCTACTTGGTTAGCCAATATTGTGCCAGTTCCGAAGAAAGATGCAGAATTTGAGTTTGTGTTGACTTCTGGGATTTGAATAAGGCTAGTCTGAAGGATGATTTCTTATTGCCACATATTGATGAATTGGTAGACTTCATTGCAGGGCATGCCTTACTGTCATTCATGGAGCCTTTTTCAGGGTATAACTAGATCCTTATGGCTCCAGAGGATAGAGAGAATGTAGCATTTACCACACTATAGGGGACATACTGCTACAGGGTTATGCCATTCGATTTGAAGAATGTCGGGGCCACTTATCAGAGAGCTACTACCACTCTTTTGTGTGATATAATCCACAAGGAAGTTGAGGTATATGTAGATGACATGATTGTCAAGTCCAAAGATCGGGAAAGCCATTGCACTGCATTAAAGAAATTCTTTGAGAGAATTAGGGAACGCAGGCTAAGGCTGAATCCACATAAATGCACCTTTGGGGTAATTGCGGACAAGATGTTGGGATTTTTTATCACACAGCGAGGAATCGAAGTTGATCCATCTAAAATTAAGGCCATCTTATAAATGCCGCCACCAATGACTGAAAAGCAGGTGCGGGCTTTTCTAGGAAAGGTGCAATTCATAAGGAGGTTTATTTCAAAGCTAACCTTGACTTGTGAACCACTGTTTGGTCTCCTAAACAAAGGGAAGAAGTTCCAATGGGATAATCGATGTCAATTTACGTTTGAGCAAGTCAAGCAGTATTTGCGGAATCCACCTATGTTATCACCGCCTGAGCTAAGGAACCCATTGATCCTGTACTTATCAGTGACTAAATCAACTATGGGATGTATACTTGCACAAGAGTCGGATGAGACAGTGGAGAAGGCCATCTACTACTTAAGTAAAATGATGCTTGAATATGAGATCCGCTATACTCCTTTGGAAAAAGCTTGCTTTGCTTTGCTTTGGTATGGGTTACCAGGAAGTTGAGACACTACCTGTTAGCTCACTCGGTAATTATGGTTTCAAGATTAGACCCAATCAAATATCTCTTTGAGAAACCAGCACTTACCAATAGGCTAGCTTATTGGTTGCTTTTGCTTTTCAAATTTGACCTTAATTATGTCACTTGCAAATCTGTCAAAGGAAAGGTCGTAGCAAAATTTTTGGCTGAGCACCCAATTGAAGGAGGCGAAGATATAGAGTACTCATTTCCAGATGAAGAGATCATGTAGATAGAAGAAGACACTTGGAAGTTGTACTTGATGGAGCGTCCAATCAATTTGGCTATGGGATAGACACGTTGCTCATAGCGCTGGATGATTTCCATATCCCCTTAGCTTTCAAACTCCGATTTAGGGTATCTAACAACCATGTAGAGTATGAGGCATGCATTGCCAGATTGGAAGCAACCTTGGAACTAGGGCCAATAAGGTTGGATGTGATCGGGGATTCGAACTTGGTCGTCTCTCAAGCCATTGGAGATTGGAAAGTTAAAGAGGAAAAAATGAAAGTCTACCATTAGACCTTGGACATGTTGAACCCGAGGTTCGAAAAACTAACTTTTACACCTCTGGTAAGAGAGAACAACCGATTTGCTGATGCATTGGCAACCCTGGCATCAATGATAGATATACTGGTCAGGGTCAAGATGCGCCCGATCCTTATAGAACAAAGGTACACCCCCGTGTATGAAATGATAGCCACAACGGAAGAACTTCAAGATGAAAACCCTTGGTACTTTGATATTTGGAATTTTCTGGAAAGTGGTACATACCCACAAGGGGCAAACACAAAGGACAAAAGAGGGATACGGCGTCTGGCCACTCAATTCGTCAGTTGTGGAGATAAGTTAAACAACAGAGGGCATCTGGGAATGCACAATCTGTATGTAGAGGAGGAATAGACAAAGTGTACCACGGAAGCCATCCATGGAGGAGAGTGCGGAGCCCATATGAACGGTATAATGCTAGCCAGAAAAATCCTTAGATAATGATACTACTGGTTAACCATGGAGAATGATTGTATCAACTTTGTTAGGTGATGCCACAAATGTCAAATCCACGCTAATCGCATGAACATCCTGCCATCGAAACTCTACAACATGACTTCGCCTTGGCCTTTCTCAGTCTGGGCTATAGATGTCATCGGGGTAATCACACCGAAAGGTTCAAATGGGCATCAGCTTATCTTGGTTGCCATTGACTAATTTTACCAAGTGGGTTAAAACACAGTCGTATTCAGTGTTGAAAGCATCACACGTGGCCAAATTCATCAGGAACAACATCATCTGTAGATATGGGGTACCAAATGAGATGACTTCAAGCAATGGCTCACATTTCAAAAGAGAAGTGGCAGTTCTACTTGAGAAGTATAACGTGGCTTTTTACAAGTCATCAACTTACAGGCCACAAACTAGTGGAGCTGTTGAAGCTGCAAATAAGAACATCAAGACCATTTTGTGTAAGACGGTAGAAACTTATAGAGATTGGCCAGATAAGTTTCCTTTTGCACTTTAGGGATGCAGGACATCAATCCGAACGTCTACAGAGGCAACCCTTTACTCTTTGGTATATGGAATGAAGGCTGTTTTGCTGATTGAGTTGGAAGTGCCTTCATTGAGGATTATGGCTGAATGTCAGATAACAGAAGCTGATTGGCAACAGAACCGATTTGAGGAACTGATGCTATTTGATGAGTGAATATTGAAGGCGTTATACCACATTCAGGGTTATCAACGTAGGATTTCCAGAGCATTCAACAAAAAGGTTAGATCCAGGAATTTGAGGGAAGGGGACTTAGTGTTAAAAGACAACCAAGCTCCTATTCACGACCCTAGGGGCAAGTTTAGACCCAATTAAACGGGTCCCTACATCATTAAATCAATCTGGTCAGGAGAAGCTGTCATTCTCATGGATTTGGATGGTTTGCAGTTTTCACAACCAATCAACATGGACAAGCTGAAGAAGTACTACCCTTGAGAGGCTCGCTGGGTCGAAAACCCGAAAGGGCGACCTAGGCACAAGTTAGAGCAGAAAAACAAAAAAAATATATATATAGAAAATAAAAACTGACAAAAAAAAAAGAAGAAAAATGAAAAAAAAATGAAAAGCTTGCAAGGTTGAAAACCCGAATGAGCAACTTTGGCAAAAGTTAGAGGACAAAAGGAGAGTGTCAATACCTGAGTGAACCTTAACCGAAATAGGTATGGCCTGATTCCTATCTTTGGGATACATAGGTAGCTTCATCTTGAAGTTCGGCCTTAACCATTTTTCAACTCACTCATCTCTTCCATGTTTGATTGGTGTATCTTTATTCGACTCGGCTATCCATATTTTATTGGCTCATCCCCATTTGATTCAGTTGTCTTATTTCTCCTTCATGATGAATTCAGTTGTACATCTTAAGGATTGATTTCATGTTGATTGAGTGGTGGTCATTTGCAAAAATAGATTTTAAGGACTTTTAATGAAGTTGACTAATTTTCTCAAAAATTATTCCATTTTTCCAAAATTCAGACCATTCTTTGGACCAAAAAGAGAAAACTTTCAGTGCTCATAATTTGGTTCATATGATTTCAAGATAGAAAATGGAACGAGTGCGCTAATTTACCTCTCATGTTGATCAAAATCGCTTTAGCAGAAAGGAAAAACAAAAAAGGGCAAAATGATGAACTAGGGGCACAGTTGAGTCGGGTTTTCTATCTTTTACCCACACTATCGAGTTCTTGTTACCTTAATCAAGCAATCACTGGAAAATGCACAGTAGTTGTCACTAGTGATGCTTTTCCGTCGGGCGGTCAACCGTTGTTGCTCTAATTTGCGTTCATTTTGCTCCGACAAGTGCAAAGGGGTGTGTTTTGGGATGGGTTTTGCTTCATTTTCATTTCATTAAGTTGTGTTTTGTGTTTTGGTCAGTGATAGGCTCAATATTCAATTCAGAATTCACTAATATGCAACCATTTTCAAGTTCGAAATTCAAAACAAAATGATTTTTATGTTCAGTGTTGTGCCATTCATGTCATCCAGATTTACAGAACAAACTCATTTTATTAAATGCCAGGGATTAACCCTGATCAAAGTTGTACAAAAAGGATTTGAAGCTGTAGGTGCCCACTCCAAACCAAAAAAAAAAAAGAAAATCGAGAGTAGCATTTTATTAGTTTTTTGGCAGTAGCACGGAGGCGAAGATTACAACCGGCTTCGTTTGCACACAGCTTCGTTGCCCATCTTTCGCCATCAGTTGCCTCGCTTCATCTTTACTCCTTCGAAGCTCTTGAAAACTCTACCTTGGCCTTGGCAGAGCTTCTGAAGGAGATTACTCCTCGTTGGCCATCAAATTGGTTATATGAAGAAACTCCGAATCGAGCCACGGAGGTGGCCTGTCATTTCAGCTCTTTGTTTTGCTTTTTTAGTACACTAATTTCTATTCGAGCGTCTTTGTACATACATTGGAGAAGGGAGAGTTGTGCATTTAACTGATGTACCTCACATGTCCTATTCTGCAGTCAACAGGACAAATTGGAGACTGTAGTCACGGTCTTCACACATGACTTCAGTGTATACGAGTTAGCATCAATGTTAAACTGTGCCGCCATTATTTGCTCAATTGACATCACTGGAAAACCTAAAATAGGGGAAGGAGGAGGAGCATGCGGTTGAGGTTCAGGGGAGTCGGAATCAGTCATCTCTATTGTGGACTTGTTCAGGTCTGGAAAAAGAGTGAGAAAACCGTGTGAAGAGGCCATGGCAGAGGAGAGTAATGCAAAAGAAAGAGGTTACAGAGTAGCAGTAGAGAAAATTTGTTAGCTTTTGCTTTACGTCTGTTGCATGCCATAGCTTAAGAAGAGAGCAAAGAAGAAGAAGAAAAAGACAAAGAGGAGAAACATTGGGATAAGGCGTTGAAGAATCGGGACAGCCTGTCGGTCAAGCGACGCGATTGTTGAAATTGCGCGCCATACACAATGCTCGAAGAAGATGAAGGAAAAGAAAGAGACAAAAATAGGAGAGGAGAAAGAGATATGTATATGTATGTGTACGTGTGTATGTGTGTATTATATTATGTACGTATATGTCTGTGTACATGTAACTATGTATATATTTTCTCCGTATATGTATATGTGTGTATCTGTATATGTATATAATTTGCCTGTGTGTATATGTATACATAAGTAATACATATTTTGTATATCATTCGTGTGCATATGTAACCTTCTCCCTTGCCGTATGAGATACAGTTAGGTACATTTATTGGTTACACTACCTTTGTTCATTTCACGTGAAACGTGTTACGATTTGATTTTTACCTGGTTAAAACCTTCCCATTTTCCGTATGAGATACGGTTAGGTACGTTTATTGGTTACTCCACCTTTGTTCCTTTCACGTGAAATGCGTTAGGATTTGATGTTTACCTGGTTAAAACCTTCCCCCTTTCCATATGAGATACGGTTAGGTACATCTGTTGGTTACACACCTTTGTTCCTGTCGCGTGAAATGTGTTTGGATTTGATGTTTACCTAGTTAAAACCTTCCCCCCTTTTTGTATGAGATATGGTTAGGTACGTCTGTTGGTTACACCACCTTTGTTCCTTTCACGTAAAACGTGTTAGGATTTGATGTTTGCCTAGTTAAAACCTTCCCCCTTTCTGTATGAGATACGGTTAGGTACATCTGTTGGTTACACGACTTTTGTTTCTGTCACGTGAAATGTGTTAGGATTTGATGTTTACCTGGTTAAAACCTTCCCCCTTTCCGTTAGAGATACGGTTAGGTACGTCTGTTGGTTACACCACCTTTGTTCTTTTCACGTGAAATGTGTTAGGATTTGATGTTTACCTGGTTAAAACCTTCCCCCTTTCTATATGAGATACAGTTAGGTATTACACAACCTTTGTTCCTTTCATGTGAAACGTATTGGGATTTGATGTTTACCCGATTAAAACAATCCCCCTCTCCATATGAGATATGGTTAGGTATGTTGTTGGTTTCACCACCTTTGTGCCTTTCACGTGAAACGTGTTAGAATTTGATGATTACCTTCCTCCTCTCCATATGAAATATGGCTTGGAATATCTGTTGGTTACACCACTATACCTCCTCCTGGGTGAAACGCATTTAGATTTCGAGTTCACCTATCATTTGTGTTGTGGTACATTTGTATGCGATGCACCCCCCTCTTTCATTTATGTGGTATGCACATTTGTATGCGATGCACCCTCTTCTTTTATTTGTGCGATATGCATATTTGTATGTGATGCATCTCCTTCTTTCATTTGTGCGGTATGCACATTTGTATGCAATGCACTTCCCTCTTTCATTTGTACGGTATGCACATTTGTATGCAATTCACTCCATTCTTTCATTTGTGTGGTATGCACATTTGTATGCGATGCACTCCCTCTTTCATTTGTGCGGTATGCACATTTATATGCGATGCACTCCCTTCTTTCATTTGTGTAGTATGCATATTTGTATGCGATGCACCCCCTTCTTTCATTTGTGTGGTATGCACATTTGTATGCAATGCACTTCTCTCTTTCATTTGTGTGGTATGCACATTTGTATGCGATACATCTTCCTTTATTTCCTATCATTTGCACTAAGCTTTCGTTCCATGTTGCCATCTTCATATCTTTATCATCACTCTATGACATTGCATTGCATTACATAATCATGAATTTTCAAACAATCGGCTTCGCGAAGCGTGTAAGTCCAACTTTCAAACTGTATTTTGAGCATGTCACTTGCATTCTGCTCCTAAACTACGCTGGTTTGATTCCTTGCATAGGGACACGTGGGCAACCTTCGGGTTCAACCAATTACATTTGCATCTTGTTTGTTTGCCCAAGTCTTGTGGCTTTGTCAAAAGGGTTGTTTTCGGGCTTTGACATTCACTCACGTCAAGAAATGACTTCGAGTTCTGTCAAAGAGGGGCAACTGTAGACACCCCATTTTGACCGACCCTAAGACTTGGGTGCTTTCTTTTGAACACCCAATGATGAAAATTATAACGTGCTATGTTATGAATTTCTTAGCAAAAAAATCAGATTTAAGCTTTAATCCCAACTTTATACCCGTTTTGGCCAAATTAGTTTAGACCAAATTTAGCAGTTTGAAACAATTGGCCTTTCAAAAAAAAAAAAAAAACCTAAATGGGTTTTGACTATTTACAATTGACCTTTCCAAAAACTAAATGGATTTTGACCATTCACAATTACACTTTCAAACAAATGAATGGATTTTGACTATTCACAATTGGCCTTTCAAACAAATGGATGGATTTTGACTATTCACAATTGGCCTTTCAAAACATGAATATGTTTTGGCTCTTCAAAATTGGCCCTTCAAAACATGAAAGGGTATTGGTTTTTGGCCTATATATATAGAAGACCATTTGTAACGACCTTAAAGTATTATACAAATCAACCATTCATAAGACCTAAAGACATAATAGAAATGTTATATTTTCATTCATCAGAGTTAATATTACAAAAGATATCACATGCATTACACTTTCATAAATGTTTAACTTGAAACTATAGCATGTAACTCTAGTTTAGAACAACAAAATATAAGCCCTACGGGCTTACATCTTTCCGAGATTTCACTTGGTTACAACAAAAGAAGTGTCTAGTCTCTATACAGGTAAAGCCCTCGGCATGAATAAACATTCAACTCAAAATTAAATCACAAAAGTGAAGCCTTCAGCCCCTAAGCCTCCCAAGCTATGTCCTTGGAGGTGGCATGTCACCTATACCTGAAAATTGTTTCCCAAGTAGGGTGAGCCAAAGCCCAATAGAGATATGCTAAACCATATATGAGAATTAACTAAAATATGAGCATCAGATAAATGTGCAACATTCTTAACCAATACATATTCTTTTCAAAGTCATTAAATATAGATAACCAATATCTCAATTCATTTCCATTCTACCATTTCGGGTAAATCAATTAGCCAAATTCATTATTATCAAGCAAGCATTATGAGACTACAACTTAATGGTTCACAATTCAATACATTCATCAAATCCAACACTTCTATTTCTTGTCATTTTACGGAACCACGTCCGAGGGAACCAGCACCCATAAATATATAAGATTTCGGGACTTTCACCCTGGACACTCCAGCCAACTTAATTACCAATGGAGTCCATCCCCTATCTCCTCCCAAACAATGGAGTACATCCCCTATCTTCTCCCAAACAAAGATACATATACAATGTATTTAAACGCGTTATCATATACAATGACTAATCAAATCACATATTCAATGGTTTAATCCAACCATCATATTCAATGACATAATCCGATTGATTAGTTTAAATTCACCTAATACTCATGCAATTTTTATAACAATCATAGCTATCCTCTACCGATAGCCCAAAGCAGATATTTCTAAACAGATAAATAAATCTGACAAACAGATAATTTTTCAAATTTTCCATAGATGAGTGATTTATCAAATCCAACTACACAACTCACTCGTATATTCTTCCAATTTCATATTTCTCATAACAATTTCATTATTTATACCAATAATTTATGTAGCTCATATTAGGGAAAATCTCCCCCTTTTCAAACATCAACCCCCAAAACTCAATTTCATCATTTATATACAAATAACCCCATTTTCAAGACCTCACATATATGTATGGAGCCCCAAATAGAAAACCCCTTTTTCAAAAATTCAAACCCAAACCCTAACTTCACCCAAACTTCCCAACTCCACCATTTATGCAAAAATGACACATATCTAGATTAAAACCCATATTAAAGAGTAGAACATCCCTACCTCAAGCTTAGATAAGAGAGAAGAGAGAAAGCTCAAAAGTCGGTGGTGACGAAACCATGTTTTGCTCTGATCAAAACGAAGCCTTTGACAAGCTCTACACTTAATCTCAAAGGAGCAAGGTGAAAAGATCACTCTAGATGAGTAGATCTAGAGATTTAAGTGGAAAAGTTTGAGTTTTAGAGAGAGAAGAGAGAAATCACGGTTTGAGAGGAAAAATAGGAGGAAAATCATGAAAGAAAAAAGGTTTGGGCCTATTTATAGTAGTAAGAAATAGGCCTAAGGTCAAATAAAATAATAGTCCCGAAAACCCCCTTAGATAGGGCCCATTCGGACCTCAAAAATCTGAAAAAAAACACACAGGGGTCGATCCTTCAGGCATGGGGGTCGACCATTTAGGTAGAAAAGACAATCTGCACAAGCAAGGAGGTCGACCCTATTTTACAGCAACTAACACACAGACATAAGGGGGTTGACCCTCCCCAGTCTGGTGTCTACCTTATTTTCCAGCAACACTTCCAGAAACTTCACCAACAGGTAAGGGTCGACCCTTAGGAAGGCTGGTGCCGAACCTAGAATAGAATTTCTAAGTCTCTAAGGAACTTTTGACAAGAATAAGTGCGAACAACCAAACCGAACAAGTTTAAATGAGATTGTACTCTTCCAAAACCAACCCATAACAACACCAAAGACTTCCAAAATAAAAATAAAGAAAAAGATTTGAATACACTTTCCCATAGGATACATGTGCTACAACCTCCCCAACTTAGGAAATTTCGTCCTTGAAATTTTAGTACAAGTTTCAAAACCATGATTGCCCAATTTTCAAATGATTATAATTCAGTTCACAACATCATGACCCACCCACCAGCCATTTAATCTCCTCACAAGAGAACAAATCTACAATATATCACATCAACATATATTACCAATGTTCATATTCTGAAATTTAACTAATTTCAATACGTATATCTCATATCTCTAAGACATATTCAATGTTTATGATATATTTTCATTTCCAAACTCAAACAACATATACAATGCTCAAATTAAACATGCATTTCCAAAACATATTCAACATTTATAGTTCATAATCAAAAATAAAATTTCCACTTATACTCAAACATCAACAAATAAGCCAAGATATTTCTCTTGAACTTCCAATTCACGCTCCCAAGTTGCTTCCTCAACCCCATGATGTTTCCATAATTCTTTGACTAAGACAATTGTCTTGCCTCGCAAGACTTGGTCCCATCTATCCAAGACTTTCACTGATCTCTCCTCGTATGAAGCATCCTCGTCTACCTCTAAGTCGGTCTAATCCAACACATGAGATGGATCCAGCTCATACTTCCGAAGCATACTAATATGAAACACGTCATGCACTCCGAAAAGCTGTGGCGGCAATGCCAAACGATAGGCAACCTCCCCAATCCTCTCAAGGATCTCAAAAGGGCCAATAAATCGAGGGGATAACTTCCAACTCTTCCTAAATCTCATTAAACCCCGTCTAGTGATACTTTCAAAAAGACATGGTCAACCACCTCGAATGACAAAGGTCTCCTCCTACGGTCGGCATAACTCTTTTGACAACTCTGGGCTATAACCAACCTCTTACGGATAAGTGCCACTTTCTTCGTCGTTTCTCGCACCAACTTTGGGCCCAATAAAGGTGCATCACCCACCTCGGCCCAATACACAGGTGATCTACACGGTCGGCCATACAAGGCCTCAAACGGTGCCATGCCAATACTCGATTGGAAATTGTTATTGTAGACGAACGCCACTAAGGGTAGGTGTCTCTACCACGACCTTTTAAAGTCAAGGACACAACCTTGAAGCATATCCTTGAAGCATATCCTTAGGGCATCGGCCACAACATTGGCCTTCCCTGGATGGTAATGTAACTCCAAATCATAATCCTCTATGAACTCCATCCACCATCTTTACCTCAAATTTAAGTCCTTTTGTGTAAACAAATACTTCAGACTCTTATGGTTAGAAAACACCTCAAATCTCTCACCATACAGATAGTGCCTCTAAATCTTCAAGGCAAAAATCACAACTGCTAGTTCTAAATAGTGGGTAGGGTAGTTCCCTTCATGTGTTTTCAACTGCCATGAGCCATAGGCTACTACTTTCCCATCTTGCATCAATACACAACCCAAACCCTCTCGTGAGGCATCACAATACACAGAATAGCCCAAATCCCTCTCTGGAATAATCAAGACTGGAGCGATGGTAAGTCTAACTTTAAGCTCTTAGAACAACTTTTCACAAGTCTCACTCCACATAAATTTGACCCATTTCCACGTCAATCTAGTTAAAGACGAAGCTAATTTAGAGAAATCCTTCACAAACCAACTGCAATACCCAGCCAACCCCAAGAAACTACGGATCTCAAAAACATTCTTATGCTGTGCCCAATCTTGCACTACCTCAATTTTGGATGAATCTATACGTCACGACCCCAAACCGCCCCTAGTAATTTAGTGTTGTGATGGCCGGTAATCCGAGATCACCGAAGGCCAACTTTCAAAATACACACACAAACAGAGTATGAATATATATGGGGCTCACGAGTGCGGAAGCAATAATTTTAAAATACAAGTGGTCCATAAGAGCAGTGCGTAAGTTATATGGAATGGCATACAACTTTACGTAATATTACAACTTGAATACAAATACAATAAAATACAAAATACATTTTACATCTTCATCAAAAGGCTTCTCCAGCCGACATGTGTAAATTACAGACATTATAAGCCGAGAAGCATAGTTTTCAAGACTGCCGACATGAAGACAAGTTAGGCCGACATAACAAAACCAAAAACAAGTTCGCGAGTCACACCTAGGCGTCACCGCCTTCCTGCTCATCACCTACATATATATAGAGAGGGTGAGCTTGGATACTCAGTGAATGGTATAAGAAATAAAGGGTTTTGCATGACTGGTATTCAAGATCTTTATCAAACAATACGTAACATAATTAGTGCAAGTCAAAGGATGAACCAAGTCCATCTAGCAAATCTGTCAAGTTTCGAAGGATGCTTACTAACATCATTATAATACAAGTGATGACATCTCGACAAACAACACCCACGCGGTAAACCGTCAGTGGCAAACAAGACAAGACAAGGCAAGGCAAGACAAGGGAGATATCTCAATTCAATGGTGTCGTTACATTATAGTCCTTGGAAACTAAGGACTTGTGCTACAAATGCTTAGAGTCCCCTAGCACGTACGGACTTCCAAACTTTGAGCTACAAGTGCTTATAGTCCTTTAGCACATACGGACTTCCAAACTTTGTGCTACAAATGCTTATAGTCCCTTAGCACGTACGGACTTTCCAAGAATGTCATCAAAACAAGATAATATAAATATATTTTTCCAATTTGGAATAACCATTCATGCTTATAAGTACTTTCCAAAACGAAGCAAAACAAGACTTTTATCAAAGCATTATAACATAGCTTTATTAAAAATACCACTCACATAGTTCTTCACACGTCGGGGTCAAGGCAAGTCCAAACCCTACAAACACATGGCAAAGTCTGTTGAATGCACTTTCAAACAAGTTTCTCATGCATGCAGATGATCTCGGCATTCCTCAAGACTAGGTCGAATCAAAATAAATACAGTTTTTTATCTCGGGGAAATAGGTAACTACCAGGTCTAGGCTGAGGTCCCACACCTCCTTGCCGAGGTGTTGTCTCGATGGCCACATTCAACGGAACGAAGTTGGGAAAAATCTGGGTTTCCCTTTCTTGAAGAACATGATGAGCATGAAGAACATGAACATGAGGGAGATAAATGCAAAGATCGTGATTTGTTATTACGAAATCTGAGATTTCATGCTATGAGTTCAAAAACATGGACCTGGGCACCCATATTCAAGGATCTAGTGAGAACGAACGCAAAAGCATGAAACTTAATGCAAACTTTTAGATCAAACAAGGCTTTTCTTTCAAGAACACATGAACACCATTTTCTCTTTCTAAAACCAGCTTTAAATCGATGCATGGCATGCAAAACGGGTTCGATCATGCAATGCAGCTAGATGATCGATAAGAATGACAAGAGTAAATCAAGAATCTAACCTTGATGCACGAATCTAATGGTTTGATCTCTAGGGATCAAGCTCGAAAGCCCACTCTCTCACTCTAAACTTCTTCTTCTTCTTCTAGAGCTTCTCTCTCCTCACAAACAAAGACATATAGCAAAATGATACATTTCTAACTCTGCTGGCTGACTTAACCCTCTACAGAGGCACGTGGCAGCGGCTGGTTGGTGCTACACAGAAAGGTGGCTGAGTGACAAGATAAAACTATGACAAAGGGTGTTCAACAAGCAAGACGGTATGGGCACTCTGGCGAGTAATGATCTCGGCTAATAGCAAGACATCGGCAAGTAGGGAACAATGACCTCGGCTAGGAAGGACAACACTTGACTAAGCTGTGCCACACCTTGGCCTAGATGTGCCACACCTCGATTTAGGTCATACCTCTCCGGGACAAGATCACTTAGGTGCAAAGGTAACATCTTGGCCTAGATGATTCACACCTCGGCCTTGGGGATGAACACCTCGGCCCAGATAATGACATCTCGACCAATATGTCAGGGCGAAGGTGGAGGCCAAACAAAGTGGTTCCAAGATAATTCTAAGCTAAAATGACTTTGGCTAAACCCAAACCAAGCAAGGTACAAAACTTACTGTAACACTTAAACGAACAAGGACAAGACTCGAAATGCAAGTTTAGAAGACAAAATCACACGAATGCATATGAGTATGGTTAGGATAGCGTGAGGGTTATTACATCCTACCCCCCTTAAAGAAGTTTGGTCCCCAAACTTGAGTTACCTTGGTTCGAGAATAACTCTGGGTATCGGACTTTCATTTCCTCTTCTATTTCTCATGTAGCATCCTTGCCGTAATGCTCTTTCCATTCAATCTTCACCATCGGTATTGCTTTATTTCTCAATCGTCTCACTTGTCTATCGATGATGCGTATCGGCTCTTCTTCATAGCTTAGGCCTTCATCAACCACAATCCCGAAATGATCGATCACGTGCAGTGGATCCCGTATATGCTTTCTCAACATCGAGATATGAAACACATTATGAACTTGAATTAATCTCGGTGGTAAAGCAAGTCCGTAGGCAACCGGGTTAACTTTCTCAAGAATTTCAAACGGTCCAATGTAACGGGGTGCCAATTTACCCTTCTTCCCAAATCTTGAAACTCCTTTCATCAGCGAGGTTTTCAGGAACACATGATCCCCGACTTCGAATTCTAACTCCTTTCTTCTCTGGTCGGCGTAGCTCCTTTGTCGGCTCTGAGTGGTTCTGATTCTCTGCTGGATAAGCTTAATCTTTTCGGTTGTCCTTTGAACTAAATCGGGGCTGATCAAAGCTTTATCTCCTACTTCGGACCAACATATCGGCGATCTGCACTTTCTTCCATACAAGGCTTCATACGGCGCCATGCCAATGCTAGCTTGGTAGCTGTTGTTGTAAGCGAACTCTACTAATGGCAAATGCTCTTCCCAGCTTCCCTTGAAGTCCAATACACACAGTCTAAGCATATCTTCAAGTGTTTGAATTGTTCTCTCTGTTTGGCCATCGGTCTGGGGATGAAAAGCTGTACTAAACCTCAACTCGGTTCCCAAAGCCCTTAGTAAACTCTACCAAAATCTGGAAACAAATTTTGGATCTCCGTCTGATACGATGGACATCGGTACACCATGAAGTCTAACGATCTCATTCATATACAATACAGCAAGTCGATCAGCACTGAACAAAGTCCTAACCGGCAAGAAATGCGCTGACTTAGTTAACCTGTCGATTATAACCCAAATCGAATCCATTCCTTTCTGTGTCTTCGGCAAACCAGTCACGAAGTCCATGGAGATGTCTTCCCATTTCCACTCAGGAATCGGCAAAGGTTGGAGAAGTCTTGCTGGCCTCTGATGTTCCGCTTTCATTTGTTGACAATACAAACACTGAGACACGAACTCGGCTATCTCTCTTTTTATATTCGGCCACCAAAAGGTTTGCTTTACATCTTGATACATCTTGTTGTTCCCTGGATGAACTGCAAATTTGGATCCATGAGAGTCTTACAAAATCCTTCTTTTCAATTCTGGGACGTCAGCCACGCATAGTCTTCCTTCAAACTTAAGCACTCCATTCTCAAGAGTGTAACCCGCCTTCGGCTTGGTGGTAATCTCGTCGGCTACTTTCTTTAGGAATTCATCCTCCATTTGCCTTGCCTTTATTTCCCCAATAGTAGTTGGCTCCACTGAAATCATGGCTAGGCATGCCAAACTTCCCACTGACTTCCTACTCAATGCGTCGGCTACCGAGTTTGCTTTACCTGGGTGATACTAAATCTGCATGTCGTAATCCTTCAATAATTCAAGCCATCTTCTCTGCCTCAAATTTAGTTCCTTTTGGGTGAACAAGTACTTCAAACTCTTGTGATCCATAAAAACTTGGCAAGAGGCTCCATACAAGTAGTGGCGCCAAATCTTCAAAGCAAACACCACGGCTGCTAGCTCAAGATCATGGGTTGGATAGTTCTTTTCATGAAGTTTCAACTGACGAGATGCATATGCTATGACTCTGCCCCCTTGCATTAATACACAACCCAAACCTTTATGTGAAGCATCACTGAAAATCTGAAATTCCTCATTACCTGACGGAAGTACAAGAACTAGTGCCATAACCAACCTCGTCTTCAATTCTTGGAAAGCCGATTCTCTATCATCGTTCCATTCATATGCTATTCCTTTCTTAGTTAGTTGTGTCAATGGTACTGCTATCCTTGAGAAGTCCTTCACAAACTTTCTGTAATAACCCGCCAAGCCCAGAAAACTACGAATCTCGGACACGTTGGTCGGCGTCGGCCAATTCACAATGGCTTCAATCTTACTCGGATCAACTGATATTCCCTCTTCATTAATCACATGCCCTAAAAATGAGATGCTGGAAAGCCAAAATTCACACTTACTCAACTTGGCGTACAGCTTCTTGTCTCTTAAGATTTGCAGGGCAAGTCTTAGGTGATTCTCATGCTCGATTGTACTCTTGGAATAGATCAATATGTCGTCAATAAAAACAACTACGAACTCATCTAAATACGACTTAAAGACTCTGTTCATCAAGTCCATGAATGCTGCAGGAGCATTGGTCACTCCGAAAGGCATTTCCAAAAATTCGTAGTGGCCATACCTTGTCCGAAAAGCAGTCTTCTCAATGTCATCGGCTTTAACCTTCAGCTGGTGGTAGCCCGACCTAAGGTCAATCTTGGAAAAGACTCGTGCCCCTTGTAATTGATCAAGCAAATCGTCAATCCTAGGCAATGGGCACTTGTTCTTGATGGTTACCTTATTGAGTTCTCTGTAATCAATGCAAAGGCGAAGGGTGCCATCCTTCTTCTT
Source organism: Camellia sinensis (assembly GCF_055761805.1). NCBI lineage: Eukaryota > Viridiplantae > Streptophyta > Magnoliopsida > Ericales > Theaceae > Camellia > Camellia sinensis. The sequence continues at coordinate 69,975,139 of NC_138973.1, read as the reverse complement.
AACAAATAAAACGGGTGCTCCCCACGGTGAAGTGCTCGGCCTAATGAATCCCTTATCCAACAATTCTTGTAACTGTAGTTTCAGTTTTTTAAGTTCAGCAGGGGCCATCCTATAGGGTGTTTTGGAGATAGGTTGCGTTCCCGACACGAGGTCCACAGTAAACTCTATTTCTCTGTCGATTAAGTGACCAGGCAGCTCATTTGGAAAGACGTCGAGAAATTCCTTAACAACTGGTATGTCGGCTAACTCAACACTTCCATTCAAATTACTTAATATATTGCACAAATAACCTTGACACCCCTTTTGGATCAACTTATAGGCTTTCATGGATGAGATTAAGTAGGGTGGGGGCACTACTCCCTTACCCTGGAAAAAGACCTCGGTTTTGTTTGGGGTCTTCAATGTAACGCTCTTAGTAACACAATTAATGGATGCATGATGCACTACTAACCAATCCATTCCCAATATGACGTCGAAGTGAGTCATGCTTAATGGCATCAAATCGACTAATAATTCTACATCCTCAATCACCACAACACACGCCCTATATATGGATGCAATAATTATAGTTTCCCCAGATGGAGTAGATATAGATAGCACATAATCAAGGGGTTCTAACGGTCTGTTCAACTTCTCGGCAAATTTAACAGATACAAAAGAATGTGTAGAGCCTGAATCAATCAAGACGTATGCAACTTGAAAGCAAATTGAGAGTGTACCTGACACTACCGTTTCAACATTCTGGGTGTCTCCTGGCACTAAAGCAAAAACTCTGCCCTGTCTCATTTGTGTCCTTCCGACGTTGCTTCCTTGTGCAGAACCCGAGGTGCTCCTATTTTTCTTACCATCACCAGCTCTTGCCTTTGGACAGTCTTTCACGCGGTGGCCTATCTCGCCACATTCAAAGCAGGCTCCTGTCGCCCAGCGACAAATCCGTAGATGCGGTTTCCCACAATTCGCACACGTCGGCTTAGCATTTCCATCCCGATCTGAGTTGCTGGAACTGCCCACATTCGCCTTCTTCTTGGCATTAAACGGCATCCGACGACCTTCATAGTTCTGTCTCTTCTTCTGACTCTCTCCTGAAATTTGATATCGGTTTAAGTTAGCTTCTGCCAAGATGGCCTTGTCTAACACCTCGGCGTAAGTCGGCATATTGAGCATGTTGACTCGATCCTGAATTGGTCCACGTAGCCCACTTTCAAACTTCCTGGCTTTCCTATACTCATCACTGACCATATGAGGCGCATATCTCGCCAATTCGGTGAAGGCACGATCGTACTCTGCCACTGTTCTGTTCCCTTGAGTCAAAGTCTGGAACTCTGTGGTCTTGCGATCTCGAACACTAAGCGAAAAATGCTTGTTGTAAAACAGTTCTAAAAATCTGGCCCAAGTTAAACCAGGATTAGCCTCCCGGATCATCATCCACCACCTACGAGCGTCGTCGTCTAATGTGAATGCTGCTAATGTCACCTTCTGAGTGTCGGTGCTAGGAAAGATCTCGAACAGCTTTTCCATCTCTAAAACCCACGCCTCGGCCTTCATCGGCTCTATGCCCCCTGCGAATCTTGGTGGGTTCATCTTCTTGAACTCTTTGATCAAAGCCATCGTCCCTTCTCCATACAAGGCTGGTTGTGGAGGCACTTGGGGTATTGGAAGAGGTGGAGCTGCATGTCGGCCATCCGTCTGTTCGGCCGGGTAGATGTAGCGCTTGCATTCTGTTGCCTCATCTGCCTCAATTCACGGGTTAAACCTTCAACTAGTCTTTCTAGTCTGTCCAATCTATCCTCTAATTGATCTCGGCCAACTAATGGTCTACCTCTCCTCATGATGCTATGAGTAGGCAAAAGCAACCTTAAAACAAACTGAGCCAAGAACCATGTATGCAAATAACAAATGGTTATGCCGAGATGATGTACACCTTGTCAAGTAACAAGCAACATGATGCAATCCTAAAATCATTCTAAGGGACATCCTATGCTCTTTAGGACTCAAAGTGTGTGAATAATGTACTATAAGGAACTTGTGCTCTGATACCAATCTGTCACGACCCCAAACCGCCCCTAGTAATTTAGTGCTGTGATGGCCAGTAATCCGAGATCACCAAAGGCCAACTTTCAAAATACACACACAAACAGGGTATGAATATATATGGGGCTCACGAGTGCGGAAGCAATAATTTTAAAATACAAGTGGTCCATAAGAGCAGTGCGTCAGTTACATGGAATGGCATACAACTTTATGTAATATTACAACTTGAATACAAATACAATAAAATACAAAATACATTTTACATCTTGATCAAAAGGCTTCTCCAGCCGACATGTGTAAATTACAGACATTATAAGCCGAGAAGCATAGTTTTCATGACTGCCGACATGAAGACAAGTTAGGCCGACATAACAAAACCCAAAACAAGTTCGCGAGTTACACCTAGGCGTCACCGCCTTCCTGCTCATCACCTACATATATATAGAGAGGGTGAGCTTGGATACTCAGTGAATGGTATAAGAAATAAAGGGGTTTGCATAACTGGTATTCAAGATCTTTATCAAACAATACATAACATAATTAGTGCAAGTCAAAGGATGAACCAAGTCCATCTAGCAAATCTATCAAGTTCCAAAGGATGCTTACTAACATCATTATAATACAAGTGATGACATCTCGGCAAACAAAACCCACGCGGTAAACCGTCAGTGGCAAACAAGACAAGACAAGGCAAGGCAAGACAGGGAGATATCTCAATTCAATGGTATCGTTGCATTATAGTCCCCGGACACTAAGGACTTGTGCTACTAATGCTTAGAGTCCCCTAGCACGTACGGACTTCCAAACTTTGTGCTACAAGTGCTTATAGTCCTTTAGCACATACGGACTTCCAAACTTTGTGCTACAAATGCTTATAGTCCCTTAGCACGTACGGACTTTCCAAGAATGTCATCAAAACAAGATAATATAAATATATTTTTCCAATTTGGAATAACCATTCATGCTTATAAGTACTTTCCAAAACGAAGCAAAACAAGACTTTTATCAAAGCATTATAACATAGCTTTATTAAAAATACCACTCACATAGTTCTTCAAACGTCGGGCTCAAGGCAAGTCCAAACCCTACAAACACATGGCAAAGTCTGTTGAATGCACTTTCAAACAAGTTTCTCATGCATGCAGATGATCTCGGCATTCCTCAAGACTAGGTCGAATCAAAATAAATACAGTTCTTTATCTCGGGGAAACAGGTAACTACCAGGTCTAGGCCGAGGTCCCACACCTCCTTGTCGAGGTGTTGTCTCGATGGCCACATTCAACGGAACGAAGTCGGGAAAAATCTGGGTTTCCTTTTCTTGAAGAACATTATGAGCATGAAGAACATGAACATGAGGGAGATGAATGCAAAGATCGTGATTTGTTATTACGAAATCTGAGATTTCATGCTATGAGTTAAAAAACATGGACCTGGGCACCCATACTCAAGGATCTAGCGAGAACGAATGCAAAAACATGAAACTTAATGCAAACTTTTAGATCAAACAAGGCTTTTCTTTCAAGAACACATGAACACCATTTTCTCTTTCTAAAACTAGCTTTAAATCGATGCATGGCATGCAAAACGGGTTCGATCCTGCTATGCAGCTAGATGATCGATAAGAATGACAAGAGTAAATCAAGAATCTAACCTTAATGCGCGGATCTAATGGTTTGATCTCTAGGGATCAAGCTCGAAAGCCCACTCTCTCAGTCTAAACTTCTTCTTCTTCTAGAGCTTCTCTGTCCTTACAAACAAAGACATATAGCAAAATGATACATTTCTAAGTCTGCTGGCTGACTTAACCCTTTATAGAGGCACGTGGCAGCGGCTAGTTGGTGCTACACAGAAAGGTGGCTGAGTGACAAGATAAAACTATGACAAAGGGTGTTCAATAAGCAAGACGGCATGGGCACTCTGGCGAGTAATGATCTCGGCTAATAGCAAGACATCGGCAAGTAGGGAACAATGACCTCGGCTAGGAAGGACAACACTTGACTAAGCTGTGCCACACCTTGGCCTAGATGTGCCACACCTTGATCTAGGTCATACCACTCCGGGACAAGATCACTTAGGTGCAAAGGTAACATCTCGGCCCAGATGATTCACACCTCGGCCTTGGGGATGAACACCTCGGCCCAGATAATGACATCTCGACCAATATGTCAGGGCGAAGGTGGAGGCCAAACAAAGTGGTTCCAAGATAATTCTAAGCTAAAGTGACTTCGGCTAAACCCAAACCAAACAAGGTACAAAACTTACTGTAACACTTAAACGAACAAGGACAAGACTCGAAATGCAAGTTTACAAGACAGAATCACACGAATGCATATGAGTATGGTTAGGATAGCGTGAGGGTTATTACACTATAGTCACCCCTTCCCCGGAAACCACATGGCCTAAAAACTTAACTTCTCTTAGCAAGAACTCGCATTTCCCAAACCTGGCATATAGCGTATGAGCTCTAAGTAACTTAAGCACCACTCGCAAGTGTTCCCCGTGCTCCTCCTTAGATGACTAAAAAATGATCTAAGAACTCTCAGAAGATTCGGTTCATCAAGTCCATAAACACAGCTAGGGCATTGGTTAGCCCAAAAGGCATCACCAGAAACTCATAATGGCCATACCGCATACGAAATGTCGTCTTCAAAATATCCTCCTCCCTGACTCTTAACTAATGGTAGCTCGATCTCAAATCTATCTTATAGAAACAACGGGATCCTTTCAACTGGTCAAACAGGTCATCTATACGAGGCATAGGGAACTTCTTCTTAACTGTAACCCGGTTCAATTTTTGATAGTCAATACAAAGTCGCAAGGCCCTATCTTTCTTTTTAGCAAAGAAGGTCGGTGCTCCCGAAGGGGAAGTACTAGTGCGAATAAAACCCTCATCTAGTAGTCCCCGGAGTTAAATCTTTAACTCACTGAACTCAATTGGCGCAAATCGATATGGTGCCATGGAAATCGGTGCCGTGCCAGGCACTAAATCAATAGAGAACTCAATCTCTCGGTGAGGTGGTAAACTAATAAGATCCTCGGGAAAGACATCTGAGTGCTCACTAACCACTCTTGGCAACTCAACTCGAACTTCATCACACTCAGTACTTCCAAAGCTAGCAAGAAAACAACTAAGCTCGTTCCGCCCATGCAGTTCGTATACCGGTGATAAGACTCTATCCACTTGGTCCCCCAAGAAATAAAAAAAGTCACCGCTCAAGGTACATATTGTCACCCTTTGACGGTAACAATCTATAATAGCCCGGTATGACCATAACCAGTCCATACCCAAAATGACATCAAAACCAGACATGTCCATCAATACAAAAGAAAAGGGAAGCCGACGATCGGCGATGTCTATGTCACAGACCCGACACCCCTGTTTCAAAATCATCTCACCCCCAACAGGTGGTACAACACATAAAGGAGATGCTAACTGTGCCAACTCCAACCCCAAAACTGATGCAAATGTAGAAGATATAAAGGAATAGGATGCACCCGTATCAATTAACAATTAGCAACCGAGTTGCAAAACAAAAAGGTACCTCTCACAACAGACAGAGCTGGTACAAGATTTGGCATGGTAACAGCATACACGCGCCCCGTAGGTCTTTGATCTACCTGCTCACCACTTGGAGCATAAGATTACTACATTGATTGAGCTAAAGAAGCTCCTTAATTGGCCCTAGAGGCCTGTACCAACTGAGTTGGCTGGTGACTCTGTGTCTGCCTCGAGCCTGACACACCAGGTGTGCCACCCAACTGTGGACAAAACCTCTTCAAGTGCCCCACCTGCCCACACTGATAACAAGTGAGCGGCTGGCCTCTACCCTAACTCTGGCCCTGAGAACGGGCTGAAGATGAAGTTGCTCGCTGCCCTCCTCCCCTCTAAGGGCAAGCTGGAGACTTATGGCCCAACTAGCTACATTTGTAACAAGTGATATCTCCCTGACCACCTTTTCCAGGACCCGAACTCGGCACTGGAAAGGTAGATCTCGAATGCGCTCCCTGGGACTATTGAGGGTTAGAACCACTCTGCCTCTTACTGTCGGCCTGACTATCCTAATTCCTCTTGGAACCCCTCATCCTCTCCTCCTCTGTATGCATAATAGTCTCAAGATGGGTTGCAGCATCCACAAGGTGCCCATAATCCCTAATCGTGGACCCGACAACTCTGAACATGAGTCTGGTCCTCAGTCACTTCTCAAACTCCAAACAACGGCATTCCTCGGTCGCCACTAACTCCGGTGCAAACCATGACAAACTAGTGAAGGTGGCCTCAAACTTGGCCACTGGTGTATTCATCTGCACCAACTTGGAGAACTGATCCCCTAACTTCTCCCTCACCATAGTTGGCAAGTACTTGTCCTGGAAAGCCTCAAGAAAGGCTCCCAAGTCCCCCCACTGTGCCCATGTGCATACTTCCACCACTGACCCACTTCTCCCTTAAGCTGGAAGGACGCCAAGGTCACCCTTAACCATCTGTCTTCGATGCCGAGCATCTCAAACATCTTTGTCATCTGTTACGGCCACTAATCTGCCTTTAGTGGTTCCTTATGGTCACCCAAAAGCTCATCCGAATTCGATAGGAAGAACTCCCTCTTCAGAAAAGACAGCCCAGCTTCAGCTACGTGGGCCTGGACTTGGTTCTCAGCTCTGAGAATGTCCATAGATTCCCTTAATGCTCCTGCCATTTCACAAGCTAAGGTGCGCATGGCCTGTTGACCTACTGGCTTGGCCACGATGGCCTGACCAACTCCCTTCTCCTGCGCCGTTATTTCATCCAGTATAGGCATCTCGTGCCTCCTAGGCCTACCACACCTACTGCCACGATCTTGTCCCGACATCCTAATGAAGGTAACAAAGAGATTAGCAAATTACAAATGTGCTGAAGCTATCTCACTTACGTCCTAATACAATGGACAACTATAATTCACTCCACGTAAGCACATAATCACATAAACACATACAAATTTCGTTTCCGGATAATGATCGTCCCGTGGCGTTGCTAGAGTTGTAGTTAAAAAACGGCAGTGATCAAATGCCTTTCCAACAGGACTCCCAGAAACCCATGGACCCGATCAACATCCTAGAAATCAAATCCCATACCCATATAACCACATAAGCATGTTATCATATAAGCATATAACATCCATAGTTAAGTCTCTAAAAAGCGAGACCCATTGTGGTAATAACCACTTCCCATGTACCCAAAGTATTCAAACCCGGTACGCTCTGATACCAAGTTGTAATGCCCTCAAAATATTATACAAATCAACCATTCATAAGACCTAGAGATAAAATAGAAATGTTATATTTTTATTCATCAGAGTTAATATTACAAAAGATATCACATGCATTACACTTTCATGAATGTTCAACTTGAAACTATAGCATGTAACTTTAGTTTAGAACAACAAAATAAATGGCCCAAGGGCTTACATCTTTCCAAGACGTTGCTTGGTTACAACAAAAAAGGAGTCTAGTCTCTACACAAGTAAAGCCCTCAGCTTGAATAAACATTTAACTCAAAACAAAATACAAAAGTAGAGCCTTTAGCCCCTAAGCCTCCCAAGCTATGTCTTTGGAGGTGGCATGTCACCTGTACCTAAAAATGGTTTCGCAAATAGGGTGAGCCAAAGCCCAGTAGAGATATGCTAAACCATAAATGAGAATTAACTAAAATATGAGCATCGGATAATTGTTCAACATTCTTAACCAACACATATTCTTTTCAAAGTCATTCAATATAGATAACCAATATCTCAATTCATTTCCATTCTACCATTTCGGGTAAATCAATTAGCCGAATTCATTATTATCAAGTAACCAATATGAGACTACAACTCAATTGTTCACAATTCAATACATTCATCAAATCCAACACTTCTATTTCTTGCCATTTTACGGAACCACGTCCGAAGGAACCGGCACCCATAAATATATAAGATTTCAGGACTTTCACCCTGGACACTCTGGCCAGCTTAATTACCAATAGAGTACATCCCCTATCTCAACAAAGATACATATACAATGTATTTAAACATGTTTTCATATACAATGACCAATCAAATCACATATTCAATGGTTTAATCCAACCATCATATTCAATGACATAATCCAATTGATTAGTTTCAATTCACCTAATCCTCATGCAGTTTCTACAACAATCATAGCTATCCTCCACCAATAGCCCAAAGCAGATATTTCTAAACATATAAATAAATCTAACAAACACATAATTTATCATATATTCCATAGATGAGTGATTTATCAAATCTAACTACACAACTCACACGTACATTCTTCCAATTTCATATTTCTCATAACAATTTCAATATTTATACCAATAATTTATTTAACTCATAATAGGGAAAATCTCTCCCTTTTCAAACATCAACCCCTGAGACTCAATTTCATCATTTATATACAAATAACCCCATTTTCAAGACCTCGCATACACGTATCGAGCCCCAAATAGAAAACCCCTCTTTCAAAAATTCAAACCCAAACCCTAGCTTCACCCCAACTTCCCAACTCCACCATTTATGCAAAAATGATAGATATCTAGGTTAAAGCGCATATTAAAGAGTAGAACATCGCTACCTCAAGCTTAGATGAGAGAGAAGAGAGAAAGCTCAAAAGTCGGTGGCGGCAAAACCACGTTTTGCTCCGATCAAAATGAAGCCATTGACAAGCTCTACACTTAATCTCAAAGGAGCAAGGTGAAAAGATCGCTCTAGGTGAGTAAATCTAGAGATTTAAGTGAAAAAGTTTGAGTTTTAGAGGAAGAAGAGAGAAATCACGGTTTAAGAGGAAAAAAGGGAAGAAAATCATGAAAGAAAAAAGGTTTGGGCCTATTTATAGTAATAAGAAATAGCCCTAAGTTCAAATAAAATAATAGGCCCAAAAACACCCTTAAATAGGGCCCATTGTAGACACCCCATTTTTGACCGTCCTCAAGACTTGGATATGCTTGCAGGTACATCCAGGGACAAGTTCGATTGCTCGTCGAGTATTCGAATTTTGCGGCGGAACGTCACAGGTTTGAGCTTTCCAAACCCTGTATTCTTTCTATCTCATTTTTGGACCATGTGTTGGCCCTTTCAGCATGCTTCTTGTGAGGCACTGCCGACCACCTTTTGGCCCTGCCGGCCATGGAGTTGTCCCTGTCTGCCATTGATGAAGCCTGCCGGCCACCACTGATGGCCGGCAGAACACCTTGTCTCAACAGATTTCACGCCAGATCTTTTGAGCCAGCTGGTTTTCACTCATCCCTCCTCCATACACGTGTATGGAGGGATGAAGCCCTTTCCAAGCTTGTTCAACAAGCTTTGCATTGCATGCCTCTATATAAGGGGAGGCTCCCCCCCTTTACAAAGGTTCAACAACTTTTAGAGACATTATATCTCTCTCTATATTTCTCACTCTCTCTCTCTATATTGTGTTAGTTAATTTCTCTTCATTTTTGCACTACAACACCTAGCAACATACCACCATCTTTGAGCTGAGGTTCTTGGGAGTGTTATTTGAGCTTAGAAAGTTGGTTTTTGCCTCAGAAGCTACTGGTTTCGAAGTTGTGCTTTAAGGGTGAGTGTATTCCCCTTTTAAGCCTTTGTTTGTATACCATATTGGCCATCCTTCCATATTGTTTTAGGCCTTGATTTCAACTGAAAAAGTTTTGATTTTAAGTGTTTAAGATGTTTGTTTGAGGCATCTTTGGTGTTGAGGGTGATCCACTCCCTTTTGTGCCTTGTTAGGCTTTGTTTTGTACCATCACTTTGAGCCTTTGTGATCACCTTTATTTGGCCTTTCTACCACTGAATTCTAGAGGAATTTCAGTGGTGGAAACTTGGTTTTGAGGCCTCAAATAGGAGGGGGCTGTCCCCCCTCCTCTTCTCTTGTTTGCTTCTATTGATAGCTCATCAAAGTAGCATGTTTGCTAAGCTTGATTTGGGTCTGTCTCAGTAGGTTTTTGGTTTTTTTTTAGCATGCTATAGCTCTATCTAGGCTTGGTTTAATAGCCTCTTGCATGCTCCTTGCACTTGTAGTGCATTTCCACTCACTAGCCTAACATGCATCATGCTTTGGACCATCATTCTAGCATGATTTTGGCTCTATGCCAGGAAGCTTTTCTTCATGTTTTTCTATGCTTAAGCTCTGTTTGAAGTTGTTTTGGTCATGCATGCCTTGCTTTGTATCGCCATGGTTCATTCTTGCTCACTAGCTTTGAGTTTCCAAGTCACTAGTATGCATTGCTTGGGCCATTTGCATGATTAAGCATCATTCGGTATGTGATTTCAGTGCATGTAGTGTGGTCATGCGCTCACATCTTTCACTCATTCAATGCTTGGGAGGGTTGGTTCTTTATGCCTTAAGTATGAGCCTTTATGTATGCCATCTTGCCTAGGCTTTTGGGCTGCCATATCAATGTGTTTTGGGTGTTATTTTGCCATAATACAACTTTGATTTTTGTTGGTGAAGCCATCTCATGCTTGGTTTTGGTAGGTGTAGTGTAATCCTCCTTATTGGCCTTGCATACTCCATGTTGTGACCCTTTATGCTAGCTTGTTTTGGCTTTGCTCCATACATACTTTAACATTGTTTTAACATGCTCTAGGACTACTTTGGATGTTCTTGGCCTTTTGGTTCATGTATTGCATAGCTATAGTGCAAGTGCCTATGCTAATTTCAAGCTTTGAGCCTCCTAGCATGCTTCATTTGTGACATGTACATGATTTGGCATCATTTACCATGTTATTTCAAAGCATATAGCATTGCCATATTCTCACTTGTTTCACCCTTTTCAGTGCTTTTAAGGGTCATGCATTGTTGCCTTGTTTGTGGCCTAATGTGTATGCATGCATGCCTAGACCTTTGAGCTCCCATCTCAGCATGTTTTGGTCCTTTTTTTGACCTATTTAAGCTTTGTCCATGATTGGTTCCATCATTGGTGTCATGTATTGTATGCCTCTTGTGTAGTCCCCTTCACTAGCTTTCATGCTTAAGAACTCTTGCATGCCATACTTGTGTTGTTTCAGTGATTTAGCATCATCTCATACATGATTTTAGAGTATTTAGTGTTGTCACACTCCCATGTTTATTACTTCTTGATCATGTTTGAGGGTTGTGCTCTCATGCTTAGTTGATGAGCCATTGCATGTGCATGCATTATCTTGCTTTTTATGCCATCATTTCAGCATTTTGGCCACTGTTTTGGGCATGATTGAGGTTTGTCCATATTCGGTTTAAGTCCACATAGCATGTTGTTTGCATGATGTTGCATTGCATTGTGTTAGCATGTTGTTTGCATGTTGTTACATTGCATTGTTGTTTGCATGCCATTAGTATTGCTAAGTTGATCATGTTGCATTGCATTATGTTTGCATGCTCATGTTGCATTAGCATTGTTTGCATGCCATTAGCATTGATAGGTTGATCATGTTGCGTTGCATTGTGTTCAACCCAGTGTTGTGTTTGAACACAAGGTGGATTAGCTCATTTCATACTTGAAGTGATTGCCTTTGATTTCTCATGATAAGGAGGTGGTCTTGGTGTCTTGTTTGTCATGCATTTATTGAATTTGTACATGTTGGATCTTTGGCCATCATGCATCGAGATGCGTGATTGATAGTCTTGGATCCAATGATGCCCCCTCCATTGATGTTTTGAAGTGATATGGAGTAGCATAGTGCGTACATACCCTTGGGAGACCCTCCATTTTCTCTATTTTGTGCTTTGCTACAGCTTGGTGCCCCAGCACATCAGTGGCCAGCGCCCTCTTATTGCTGGTCGACAGCCTTTCATCCTTGGTCGGTAGTGTGCATATTTGGTCGGCAGTAACTTCTCATGGCCGGCAGGCCACTGGTGCACTCCTCAACACTATTTTGGTGAGATCCAACAGCTATTTCTCAAGGACACCCTGAAGACAGAGCCTCTAAAGAGCATTTGGAGAGCTTTTCGGGACGGCAACCGAGCATGCATCCCCTTCAACTTTTCAGGGCAGAGCTGAGGCAGCCTAGTCCACACTTTAATGCTTAGCATGAATTTGTAATTTAATTAATTCATTTGTTAATTAGTTAAAGTTCTGTAATAATTAGCTTACTATTTGCTAGTCATTCAATTTGTGTTGTGTAATAATTAGTCTAATTAGATTATTAGATTATTAGATTAGTTGATTAGCTTAGCATAGCTAGCTTAGCGTATTTTTTCAGACACTCCGTCGAGAGGGCACAATTTTGTAATAAGTGTGCGTGTGTGTGATGAATGTCTTCCAACCCCTACTTCTTTCTCCCTTTTACTTACTTGCTTTCGATGGTTAGTTTTAGGGCATATTTCAATTAGCATACTTATGTTTGCATGCGTGCATCCATTCATCTGTCTTGCATGCACCAGGCTCGGCGTATCATATAAACTGTGTTGTATTTCAATTCCTATTTAAATACATGTATCAAATTGTTGCATTTCATATGCCATTCTAGAATAGCCGAGTCTATCTTAGTTGCATTTTGCATGTGTTGCATTAGGCATTCTTGACATAGTTAGGATCATGCATTGATTACTAACTAGCTTCTTTTTTGGCTCGGAGTACACTGTGAGTGTTTATGCTTTAGCATCCCTGCATGTGTATAAATGTTACCATGATAGCATGCTTGCCACGAGGCTAACTGCTTAAGTGATGAACTGCTTGAATGCCTGTGGGTGAAGGTTTGATTGCCTAAATTGGAACAACTCGATGATTGTGAGTCTTAAGACCACTTGAAGTGGCAAAATCATGTTTTTCTAAGACCACTTGAGGGTGGCAAATCCACGACTTAGCCTACTTGCGAGTAGCATTTTCAAACCATTTTCACAAACAAACATGATTTGTTTTGTTCCAATCTGCGTGATTGAGTCTATACTTGTATGCTGTGCGCATCACATAGTAATTCTAGATTAATAATCGGAATAAGAACGTATGTGTTTTCAAAAACAACATATCATGTTCGTAGAGGCCGATTCTTTGATCGGGCAAGCGGGGGTGCTCATTTCATGACCTTTCCCCCTCATACCTAAGTTCCCGAGCCAAGGCCACTTTGGTGATGACGGACACGTGGCCTTAGGCACGAGTTAGGGTTTCCTAAATTTCCCAAAATAAAATATTTAGGTGGTGACTCTGAAATCTGGCAAAGCAGTCCATGTTGGCACTTCTTGATCAAAATTGATTTTCCAAAAACGATTTGCTGGATTTGGACTCTTTGGTGATTTATCTGTCTTACATTGCACTTTGTGAGACTAGATTCAGAACCATGACATGAGTCCGAACTGTAGTAGCTTAGAACAACAATTCGCGCCCTCGTGCGCGGAGTGGAGTTCCGGGCGGTCTACACCCATTCGGACCTCAAAAATCTGGAAAAAAAAAAACACACAGGGGTTGACCCTTTAGGTAGAAAAGACAATCTACACAAGCAAGGGGGGTCAACCCTTAGATAGGAGGGGGTCGACCCTATTTTCCAGCAACTAACACACAGACATAAGAGGGTCGACCCTCCCCAGTCTGGTGTCTACCCTACTTTCCAGCAACACTTCTAGAAACATCACCAACAGGTAAGGCTCGACTCTTAGGAAGGCTGGTGTCGACCCTAGAATAGAATTTCTAAGTCTCTAAGGAACTTTTGATAAGAATAAGTGCGAACAACCAAACCCAACAAGTTTAAATCGGATTGTACTCCTCCAAAACCAATCCATAACAACACCAAAGATTTCCAAAATAATAATAAATAAAAAAAGGATTTGAATACACTTTCCCATAAACTTTGAAGGATACAAGTGCTACACCATTAGTGCTATGAGAGGTGGTGAAAATTTTTGATGAGAGAAAGGTCTAAATTTTGATCAAAGAAAGAGTTTATTTTGTTCCAATTGAGTGAAAATATTTTTAGAGAGAGGTCTAAACTTGGATCAAAGAAGAGTTTATTTTGTTACGACCCAGAACTTCATCAAAGCTAAAATTTGACCTTTCTTGCTGAGATTTCAACAACATACTCCACAACTTGAGGGTGATCAAGAGGAAGTTTGGAAATCAAGAAGTTCAATCTTTCTTTGGAAGGTGAATTTCTAGTCTTTCATTTTCTTATATTTTTTATCTCATATTTATTTTCTTTCTTCTTATTTCATAGTGTTTTGTTATAATCCAAGTAGTTTGTCTATCTCATATTTATTTTCTTACTTTATATTTCACAGTATGCTGTTGTAATCTAAGTGGTTTGTTTAGCTTATAATTATTTATTTATTTTATTCACTTGCTTTAATTTCATATTAGTTTTGTTGTAATCTTGCATGTTCTACCTCATACTTGCTTTTTTTTTTATTATTATTATTATTTTAGATTCATGTTAGTTTTGTTGTAATCTTGTATGTTCTATCTTATATTTGTTTTATTGTTTTAGTGTCACAGTAATTATGTTGTAATCTTGTTTTTCCTAGCTTATATTTTTCTTGTCTTAGTCTCATATTAGCTTTGTTGTAATCTAGCATGATCTACCTCATAATTGTTTTTCTTATTTTAGTTTCATAGTAATGACTCATTTGCTCGTCACATTGGAGTGTTACATTTGGGGAGTTACGTTTGGAAAAAGTACACTAAAGAGGTTTTAGTGTGTTAGTGTAACATTAGAGTGTTACGTTTGGGAAAAGTACACTAAAGAGTTTTTTAGAGTGCTGTTGAATCAGGACTTTTTTAGTGTGCTACGTTGAAAGAGTGTTATGTTTGGGAAAAGTACACTAAAGAGTTTTTTAGAGTGTTGTCGAAGGAGGACTTTTTTAGTGTGCTATGTTGAAGGAGTGTTACGTTTGTGAAAAATACATTGATGAGTTTTTTAGTGTAGTGTGCAACGTTGGAGTGTTACGTTGGAGGAGTTTTTCAGTGTGTTACGCTATTACATTTGTGAAAAGTACACTAAGGAATTTTTTAAGTATAGTGTGTAACGTTGGAGTATTACATCTCGAAAAAGTACACTAAAAAGTCTTTTAGTGTGTTACGTTGGAGTGTTACGCTTGTCAAAAGTACATTGAAGAGTTTTTTTTTACGTTGGAGGAGTTTTTCAGTGTATTACGTTGGAGGAGTGTTATGTTTGTAAAAACTATACTAAGAAATTTTTTAGTATGTTACGTTAGAGTATTGAAATGTTACGTTTGGACAAAATACATTAAGGGGTCTTTTAATGTGTTACGTTATAGTGTTGGATGAGTCTTTTAGTGCTATGTTGGAGTAGAGTTACATTTTTTATAAATACCCTACGGAATTTTTTAGCGTGTTATGTTGTTACATTGGAGTAACGAAAATGTGCTCCAAATATTGGATTCAAGTTCCCTAAGATGGCGTCCCCCAATGAGGAAGGGTAGAAACGTCCACCAAATCATACCAAAATTTAAAATAGAATCTCATGGTAAGATTGTTAAAAGAAAGCGAACCTATCGGTGCATTAGAAAATTGATGGGACTGTTCGGAGTAATTGATTCTCATATAGGACTTTCTGATAATTTTCTCGATTCCCCCACCTCCCCCCCCCCCCCCAAAAAAAAAATTAGCTATTAATTATTCCAATTGGATGCGGACTTATTTGTGTGAGCAAGATAATGTTCGGCCCTGTTTGTGTGTGGCCCTATTCAGAGAGAGAGCGCTCTAATTTAGAGAGAGAGCACTCTAATAGCTCTAATTTGTATGTGGACCCCATCTAATGTGATTTTTTTTTTCATCACTAGCTCAATTAAAGCTCTAATTTTAAGGGATGAATCATTGTTGATTTAGCTATATATGAAGTTATAGTTTGCACAGGTTACCGAGGTAGGGATTGGTTATATTACCAAAAAAAGGGGGGGATTGGTTTTGCTGCAGTCAACAGTGATACTGTTCGTGCTATTGATGATGTGCCCCAATAAAGACTTGCCACATGACAACAATGGCCCCATAACGGAGCTATGTAGGGACTGGGGGGGGGGGGTACGTGCCCGCTCTGAAGTTTTGCAATTTCTTTTCTTTTTTTTTTCTTTTTTTTTTTACATATGAGGAAAATAATTAACCAATAAAAAATTTATATAAAAATAACATTTAGAATGATTTCTTAATGACATTTTTCAAATTACAAAAATAATGATGGTTATTTTGATTGAAAATAAAAAAATTACAACAAACCACATTATTAAAAAAATTTAGTGCAACAGTGATATCAAATCATCACTTACATGTAAACATAGTTAACCCCATTACGAAAATGAGAACTTATTGAATTGTTAATTATATTTAACAAGTGTGATTGACTTTCCATGTGTTATTTTACTATTGATTAGTGATATCATATATCGATGATAATGTGCTATCACTATTATTTATATATTATTATATAATCTATTATAAGACATACAAGACTCTTTTGTATTACCTATGATACACTAGTTACAAATATGAACATATATTTTCAATTTTGATTTTTTACAAGGTCAATTGTAAAAACAAAATTTGTAAAGTTTGATATTAAATATTTAAGATTTTGTGCATAATATTAATTTAAAAATTATTATCTATTGTTATTAATTATGAAGAAAAAATTTCAAAATTTTAATTAACAAGTGCCTCTTCTAAACTATTTTTTTGACTCCACCACAAGCTTCTGCAGCCCATGCTTGCCTCCGCAATCTCTTGCACAATATAACCAAAATCTGATAGCAAATACTCGCTCCCTTGAATAGCCTTGACAATGGACAAGGTGGAGGCACATAGGGTCCAGGGGGTCACATGTCCCCCCGAGTTTCGGGATTTTTTTTTTTTAAATATAAAGAAAATATTTTAAATAAAAAAATTTATAAAAATATTATTTAAAGTAAAATGTCGATGACATTTTGAAATTATGAGAATAATAATGGTTATTTTGATTGAAAATAAAGAGATTATGATAAGTCATATTATTATTTATGAAAATTTCAATATAATGATGATGCCTATCATTATTGACATGCAAACATAATTAATTTCAATAAAGATATAGAATTTATTGGATTGTTAGTTATATTTGACATGTGGAGTTTATCCTCCATGTGTTTCTTTCCATTCATAATTAAAATGAAAACTATATAAATTATAATCAAGCAACACATCTTCAATTAAAAAAAAAAATTACAATATGTCATAACTAATAGCAGAATGAGTCATAACTAACTATTACTTGATATATAGTCATAACCAAAATAACAACCACAAGAAGTTATAACAAAATTATATCTCTATAATGTGTTATAACAAAAACAACGAAAATCATAATTGCGACATATGATTGACACTTTTTTTGTGGTATGTTTTATAGAATTTCTCTACTAAAATATTTCATTTCCATTTCAACCTATCTTCTTTTTAATTTTCCAATCCACCTATAAAATAGTTACTCCCCAATATTTGTATAAAATTTAATCAAATCCTTTAATTTAGAATTCACATTTATCCAAATGAACTCTTAATAGTTAAGTTTAATAATATCTCATTGTTGTTTATTATGGAAAAAAAAAAATTTAATGTCGTCATTAATTTGTGCCCTCTCTTCACTAATTCCTGGCTACGCTAAGTTTCTTTTGTTTCTAATACTGTTTCTTTAATAGTTCTCCAAAGAATGTATTTTATGATAGAATAATATACAAAAAGAATTTATGTGATCATTTTATTTTTAATCAGAACATCTATTACTTTAATTACAGTTTTAAAAATGTTATGGATACATTATTCTAAGCTATTTCTATTTAAATTTTCTAGTTACAAATCATTTATCACGGTATCACTGGCCAATTAAATCTTGTAAATATATTTAGGATTAAGTAAACTACTATTGTCTCTCTCGCTTACTGAACTATATTATCTTTGCAACGGCAGTGATGTAAGAACTCTCACATTATTTAGTGGTACCATCACATGATTTCACTATTATATTTATACCCAACCATTAAAAAGGTTTAACTAAAGTTTATCCACTTTTAATTGATTTCAGGAAAAATCTAGCATAACTTGCCTATTGGAACCACCCTATTGCCTTCTCGACTTCTCGAATCCGGAATCCACCCTCTTCTAACACATTCTCCACACATGTTCCCTTTTCGTGGTTTTCCTCTTTTTAATCAATAGGTAATTTAATGCCCAGAAAGATAGAAAGTGTGTTGCAAGAAGAAACCTCAATCTAAATGAGCTTCCCAGTGCAATTACACTAGTTTAAGGTAATTGCAATTTTTTTGGATTAAATATTCTTGTGAAAGCTTCACCTTCATTACTCTACCAACTTATATATGGATGCAAGTTTGATGAGGGGATTGGTTATCCTCCAGTTTTCCTTCTCTCTGGATGTTTTTGCTTCAAAATGTTTGCTCAACCTATATTCTTATGCTTTACAAATAGTATGTAACGCCCTCAAAATAAGATTTAAAACAATCATGCACAAGATCCAAAAATAATAAAAGAAACATCATATCTACATTCATCAGAGTGTTCTTTACAAAAGATGCTACATGTTATCCAACAAAATAAATGCCCTACGAGCTTACATCTTTCGAAGTAGACACTTGGTTACATCAAAAGAGAGTCAGAAGCGCTTTACAAATAAAGCCCTCAGCTTGGAAATAAAAGTATATAAACATAAATAAAGTAACAAAAGAGAGACTCCAGCCTCGAGACCTTCCAAGTTAAGACCTTGGATGTGGCATGCCCCCTGTACCTGAAAATGGTGTCCCAAGAAGGGTGAGCCAAAGCCCAGCAGAGGTATGCTAAACCAAATATGAGAAATAACTAAAACATTAGCACTTGACAAATGGTTAACGCTTATAAACCAACATACATCTTTTCCATGACCAATCAACACTTACAACCGTATTTCAATCCATTTCCATTTGTTTATCCCAATCAATTCATAATGAGACTACAATTCATATTATCAACACTTCAATCATTAACACTTCAAAATAAGACTACAACTCATAATATTATTAACATTTCAGTCATTAGCGTCATTCAAACGTATTCAAGATTTCGGGACTTTCACCATGGACACTTCGGCCAACTTAGTTATCAATGGAGTCCATCCGCTATCTCCTCCCAAATAGTGGAGTACATCCCCTATCTCCTCCCAAACTATGGAGTACATCCCCTATCTCCTCCCAAACTATGGAGTACATCCCCTATCTCCTCCTAAACAAAATACATATGCAATATATTTAAACACTTTGTCATGTACAATGATCAATTTGAGCACATATACAATGTGTTAATCCAACCGTCATATTCAATGATATAATTCAATTTATTAGTTTCAGTTCACCTAATCATCATACAGTTCTACAACAATCATGGCTATCCTCCACCGATAACCCAAAACAGTTATCTCTAAACAGGTAAATAAATCTGTCAAACAGATAAATTATTACACTTTTCCATAGGTGAGTGATTTATCAATCGAACTACACCATTTAACCACAATTCCCTCCAATTACATAATTCTAAAACTAATTTCATATCTATACGAATTAATTTATTTACTTTCCAATTAGGGCAAATCTTCCCATTTTCAACCATCAAGTCCTAAATACTCAATTTCATCAATTTAACACAAATGAACCCATTCTCAAGACCTCTCATACACAATATAGCCCAAAGACATGAAAACCCTCTTTTGTAATTTCAATTCAAACCCTAACTTTACTCAAAACTCCCAAACACCACCATCTATACAAAATAACTAACATTTATGTCAAAACTCATAGAAATGAGTAGATTATCCCTACCTCAAAGTTAGGAGCCCAAAGGAGAAGATGAAGAAACTTGAAATTGCTCCAAACTCAAGCTTTTTCGGATCAGTGTGAAGCCCACACAAAGCTCTACTTTTTACACAAAGGGACTAGGGTAGAGAACCTCTAAAACAAGGTATATTTGTAGAGAGAATGAGTATATAAAGAGAGAGAGTCGGATATAGGATTTGAGATGAAAAGAGGATAAAAAAGTGATGTATAAACCCACTGCTGCGAACTGATATATACAGGGCTCGCTTAAGCAAATGAGTGGTCGCTCGAGCGACCAGACACAAAATGACCTCGCTCGAGCGCACGAAGCGTCGCTCGAGCGAAAAATGAGAAGCTTCAAGTCTGCAACCCAGACGCACGCTCGAGCGTAAGAGTCCTCGCTTGAGCGAAGAAACACAAAACATATAGTTCGTTCGCTCGAGCGACAAACGCCTCGCTCGAGCGAAGAATAACAACCTTCAATTTTTTCAAAGACGTAGACGCACGCTCGAGCACAAGAGTTCTCGCTCCAGTGAAGAGACACACCACACAAAGCTCGCTCGAGCAAAATAACGCTGGCTCAAGCAAAGAAGCTAAGACCCAAGACTCGCTCGAGCGACAAAAGCCTCGCTCAAGCGAAGAAGCCAAAATCTGGACCCTTTGTCTCAACTCACAACCAACCCTTTGTTTTAACTCACAACCAACCTGTCCCAAATCTAACCAACACATTCCACAACTCAAATACGAAGAATTTAAGGATGGAAACAAGAATTAGGCAACAACAAACAACCTTGGAACCTAAGTCCGGAACACAATATATGACGGGAAAGACCAGGATCACTATATAGTACTAACAGGTGACAAAATGAAAAGTTTGTTTAATCTCTAATGTTGTTATAAGCAGATGAATTTTGTTCAACCTACATGTGTACAGATATATTTTTTTGATATTGTTATTACGCACACTATTTAATCTCTAATGTTGTTATAAGTGGATGATTTTTATTTTTATTTTTCCATTTAGATGAAATCCCAAATGGGTTTATAGTATGGATATAGAAGTCATTTGCTTTACCTTGCAAACTAGGAGCCTGTATAATTCCTATTGGATGTATTGTTACAGAATGTTAGTCACAATTGGATATTTTTTAGTCCAGCAGAAAAGTAAATCTTTATGAGAGTAGTATTAGTCTTTTAGTATAGAATTCTTAGTGAATATAGATATGGGTGTACGAGTGCGAAAGGGTTTTAGTTTCAGATTCGGTTTCCTTTATTTACGAAATTATGTTAGTTTATGGGATTTGAATTCTTGAATGTTGATAGTATTTAATAAGAAGTTGAATGGAAGGAGAGGTATCTCTGGCATTTTCTATTTCCAATTGGATTTATCGAAGAGACCAACCGGTGTCTCGGTTTACTGGTAACATTTTTCCCCAACTCTCCATCTTAATTCCTCTGATTTTATCCGCATAGGTAAGAGAAATAAGCCCAACTTTTCAGGGTATATACCATGTACATATTACGTTATGGTGTTTTTGTTGATATTGGGGAAAGATCCAAGCAGTTTGGAAAATGATAAATGGAGGAAGGTTTCTCGTAATAAATTGTTCCCTTCCATGTGACAATCCAAGTTTGCAAGTGTGACTACCATCCAAGGGTGGAGGAGACAGTAGTGAGAAACTCCTACTTGACATTAACATCCGCAGAAGGCCTAGTTATCTAGATGATCCCCATTGAAATTAACACCTCTTATTTAATTTTTGGCAAGAAAAGAGGATTTGATTAGCAGCTTAAACTGAGTCTGTTAATGCACACTGAAAAGATGAGGAATCATCTTTTTAATGATTGTTTAAATGTCAGTGTTTTACTTTTCCAGTGAATAATCTCATTTCTATCTTTGGTGCATTTTGTGTCCCACCTGCATTATGCTTCTCGTGGCACATTCGTATTCTTTGGAAGCCTTATTGAATAATGGCACATATGAATTATTTTTCTGTTTATATTTTGTTCAGATTCTTTTTGCTTGCCTATTGGATTAATACATTGCAATTGCAGGAAGCTATAGTTCTACCCTCATTTGTCGCAATAGCAATTCACCCAAGACCTGGTGTTTGGGAATTGTTCGTGTCTATGTATATGAACTAAGTGTGGACCAATTAATTGTTCAAGAATATCTTTTGCTTCAAAGAACTTGTGGAACAATTAACTGTTCAAGAACAATTAACAGTGAGATCAATTGAGTAATTTTTTTTCACATTACATTTTATTGAATCAAAAGCCTATTCTTTTTCTTTTCTATCTTTCTTTCATTTTTTTATGTTTTTAATTTTTTTTTCGGTTCATTATTTCAATTTTTTTCTCCTCTCTAGGCCACTTCTTCTTAAGTATGGCCTTGATAAATAGGTTAGATTAGATCAACTATTTAACACTTAAGTATTGGCTTTATTACAATGGAAGGACTGGGTTTATTTCTGTCATGGAAATGGCATAGTTTCTTAAATCATATTTGTAGTTAGCAGAATTTTGGTTGCTCTCTTTAATTTGTCATATTTGGATGGAAAGTCCTGTTATAGCGATCCCGGGTTTACCCTTGTTGAACAGTGATCCGGACATATGTCCGTGGATGTTGGTAGTTGTTTATTATCTTGTTTGCATCCTCTTAACTGGTATATTAAGTTATAGGATGTGTTGGGCAGGTTTGTTTCAGGTTGGTTGTGTTTGGGAGCCTAGTGTTGCTACCCAGATTTTTGGCCTTTCGCTCGAACGAGAGTTGAGTTTGCGTCTGGTAGGTCGAGCTAGAGTGGCTTCACTCGAGCGAGCGATGGCGTCTGGTTCTGGACCTGAGAGTTGCGTTTCTTGGCTCGAGCAAGCTTTTCTTGGCTCGAGCGGTCTGGTTTGTTCTTCGCTCTAGCGAGAGGTCTGTCGCTCGAGCGTGCTTCTGGTTGCAGACCTGAGGGTTTGAGTTGTTGGCTCGAGCGAGCATTCTTTCGCTCGAGCGCACTTTTGAGTTTTTTGGCTCGAGCGAGAGTTTTCTGTGTCTGGTCGCTCGAGCGACAAAGGCTTCGCTCGAGCTAGCTTGTTTTATATCAGCGGACAGTAGCGTTTTGAACATCACTTTTTCACCTTCTTTTTTTGATCAAACCCTAGATCCGAGACTCTCTCTCTCTACACTTATATTCTCTCTGAGAATTGATCTCCCTAGAGTGTGAATCTAGCCTAGGGCCTTTGTTAAAAAGATAGAGGGCGTTGAGGGCTTTGTTTTAATCTGAAAAAGTTGGGATTTGGAGCACGTTGATCTTCGAGTCTTCATCTCCTTTTTGGCTCAAACTTCGAGGTAGGGATATCCTACTCCTCTCTATGGATTTTGTCTTTAAATTTTAGCATTTTGAGATGTTGGGGTTGGTTTGGTAATTTTGTGAAAGTTTTGGGCTTTTGTGCTATTTTACAAAAGTTGGGGTTTTACTCATAATAAACCTAGATGCATGTTTGGCATAGAGAAATGGAATGAATGTTGAGTTATTGATGAAAATGGGACCTAAGGGTTGAAATGTTAATTATGGGAATTGACCTAATTACATTGTTTAATTAATTGGGATAATTAATTGAGAAGAATGAAGAAATGAAATGTTGATTGAATATCCATTGTGCATTTATTTTCTGTTTAGAAATAACTGCTTTGGGCTATCGGTGGAGGATAGTCGTGATTGTTGTAGACAATGCATGATGATTAGGCAAACGGAAACTAATCAATGGAATGTGTCATGGAATTTGACGGTTGATAGAATACATTAACTGTATGTATTGTGTGATTGTATATAGAACCAATGTGTTTGTATACGTTATGTGTAGAGGAGGAGATGGGGGATGTACTCCGCGGTTTAGGGGAAGATAGGGGATGTACCTCTAAACCGGATAGTGTTGGGAGAAGATAAGGGATGAACTTCGTAGATACAGCTCATATGCTTGTCTAGAGAAGTGAAGATAGAGCTTATATGCTTATCTTTGTAGAATGTGGATATAGCTTATTTGCTTATCTGAGAATGTGGATATTGTTGTTATACATATCTGTTGAGAATGTGGGTAGCGCTTATATGCCTATCTGTAACGCCCTCAAAATAATAACAATAAACCCATCAGATAAGACATGCATTTACATTTAAACTAACCGCATTCCTTTCATTACATAAGTATTACATGTTAACCTCATAACAAAATGCCCTACGGGCTTACAGCTTTCCAAGTTAACACTTGGTTACAACAAAGAGTTCTAACTCGTTTACACATTAAGCCCTTGGCTTGAAATTACATGTAATACATCAAAAGTAAAACGACAAAACTATGCCCGCCACTAGCCTCCCAGCTATGTCCTTGGAGGTGGCATGCTTCCTGCACCTGAAAATGATATTCCCATATAGGGTGAGCCACAGCCCAGTAGAAATACACTAAACCAACCATGGACAATGACTAAAACATTAGAAATTGATAGTTGGCCAACACTGATACAATCACATAAATAACATATTTATGTCAACGACTTACAAGTCCCAATTACTTTTCATTTTCCCTTTAACAACAGATAAGCATGCTAGCTCTATCATCATTTCCACAGATATGTATAAAAACTATATCTCACATTCAGATGAGCATAAAAGCTAAATCCACATTCTCAACAGATATGTATAACTACAATATCCACAGATAAGCATACAAGCTATATCCACATTCTACAACAGATATGTATATCAACAATATCCACAGATAAGCATACAAGCTGTATCCACATTCTACAACAGATATGTATATCAACAATATCCACAGATAAGCATACAAGCTGTATCCACACTTCACTTCACAAAGATAAGCATATGAGCTCTATCTTCACTTCTCTAGACAAGCATATGAGCTCTGTCTACGGAGTTCATCCCCTATCTCCTCCCAATACCTATCCGGTTTAGAGGTACATCCCCTATCTTCCCCTAAACCGCGGAGTACATCCCCTATCTCCTCCTCTACACATAACGTATATAAACACATTGGTTCTATATACAATCACACAATACACACAATTAATGTATTCTATCAACCGTCAAGTTCCATGACACATTCCATTGATTAGTTTCCGTTTACCTA
The DNA here is from genome assembly GCF_055761805.1 of Camellia sinensis. Classification (NCBI taxonomy): domain Eukaryota; kingdom Viridiplantae; phylum Streptophyta; class Magnoliopsida; order Ericales; family Theaceae; genus Camellia; species Camellia sinensis. Next base: position 69,950,197 of record NC_138973.1, on the reverse strand, counting down.
ATCATCATGCATTGTCTACAACAATCTCGACTATCCTCCACCGATAGCCCAAAGCAGTTATTTCTAAAATAGAAAATAAATGCACAAATGGATATTCAATCAACATTTCATTTCCTCATTTCTCACCAATTAATTATCCCAATTAATTAAACTATGTAATTAGGCCATTTTCCATAATTACCATTTCAACCCTTAGGTTCCATTTACATCAATGATTCAACAATCATTCCATTTTTCCATGCCAAACATGCATCTAGGTTTATTATGAATAAAATCCCAACTTTTGTAAAATTACACAAAAGCCCCAAACTTCCACAAATTACCAAACCAAGCCCAACATCTCAAAATACCAAAATTTAAAGACAAAACCCATAGAGAGGAGTAGGTTATCCCTACCTTGAAGTTTTAGCCCAAAAGGAGATGAAGACTCCAAGATCAACTTGCTCCAATTCCAAACCTTTTCAGATTAAATCGAAGCTCTCAACGCCCTCTATCTTTTTAACAAAGGCCCTAGGCTAGATTCCCACCCTAGGGAGATCAAATCTTAGAGAGAGTGCAAGTTTAGAGAGAGAGAGTGTCGAATTTAGGTTTTGCTCAAAGAAAGGGACTGAAAAAGTGATGTTTAAGACGCTGCTGTCCGCTGATATAAAACACCCTCGCTCGAGCGAAGGATTGGTCGCTCGAGCGACCAGACACAGAAAACTCTCGCTCGAGCCAAGAAGTCCTCGATCGAGCGAAGAAAAACCCAGACCGCTCGAGCCACGAAAAGCTCGCTCGAGCCAGAAACTACAACTCTCAGGTCCAGAACCGGGGCAACACTACTCTCGCTCGAGCGACAAACTCCTCGCTCGAGCGAAGGACCAAAAATCTGGGCAGCAACACTAGGCTCCCAAGCACAACCAACCTGTAACAAACCTGCCCAACACATCCCATAACTCAATATACAAAGTAAAGAGGATGAAAACTAGAAAATAAACAACTACCAACATCCACGGACACATGTCCGGATCACTGTACAACAAGGGTAAACCCGGGATCGCTATAACCTCCCCCCCTTACAGAATTTCGTCCCCGAAATTAAGCACAAGTTTTCAAAAACAAGTTTTCCTCCATTTTAAACAATGTTACATTTTAACATTCAACAATTCGACCCATTACCGGTCATCCCATCCCTTTAACAAGAGACATATCACAATATGTAAACAACATATGTATTTTCAACATGCATTAACATTATGCACTATCCTTCCAATTTCAACAATATATTTAACACATATAATGTCACTTTCAACTTCCATATTAGGCAAGTTCCAAAACATACTTCCAATAACCAAAACATTTTCAATGTTTCACAACTTAAGACATATATCAAAGCTCTTAAGTTCAACAAGATGTAAAATTTAAATACAAGATTACATATCAACAAACAAGTCCGGATATTTCTCTCGGACTTCCAACTCACGTTCCCAAGTGGCTTCCTCCACTCCGTGATGTTTCCACAAGACTTTCACCAAAGGAATGGTCTTGCCACGCAGGACCTGATCCCGCCTATCCAAGACCCGAACCGGTCTCTCCTCATACGAGGCATCCTCATCTACCTCTAAGTCGCTCCAATCCAGCACATGTGATGGATCTGGTTCATACTTCCGAAGCATACTCACATGAAACACGTCATGCACTCCGGACAACTGCGGCGGTAAGGCTAAACGATAAGCAACCTCACCTATCCTCTCAAGGATCTCAAAAGGACCAATAAACCGAGGGGATAACTTCCCACTCTTCCCAAACCTCATCAGACCTCGCCTAGGTGATATTTTCAGAAAGACATGATCACCTACCTCAAACGCCAAAGGCCTCCTCCTACGGTCGGCATAACTCTTTTGTCGACTTTGGGCTGTAACAAGCCTCCTACGGATAAGCTCAACTTTCTCCGTCGTCTCCCTAACCAACTCCGGACCCAACAAAGGTGCATCACCCACCTCGGCCCAACAAACTGGAGACCTACACGGTCGGCCATACAAGGCCTCAAACGGTGCCATACCGATGCTAGACTGAAAACTGTTGTTGTAGGCAAACTCTACCAATGGCAAGTGCCTCTCCCACGTCCCACTGAAGTCCAGGACACAACCCCGAAGCATATCCTCGAGGATCTGAATAGTACGTTCGGACTGCCCGTCAGTCTGAGGATGATAGGCCGTACTAAAGGTCAACTTAGTGCCCAAGGCACTCTGCAAACTCTGCCACAACCTAGCAGTAAAACGAGGATCTCTATCTGAGACGATCGTCACTGGGACCCCGTGCAATCTCACTACGTCCCGAATATACAAGTCGGCAAGATGATCTACCGAATCTCTCACGCGCATAGGAATAAAGTGCGCCGACTTAGTCAACCGGTCTACAACCACCCAAATAGCATCACTACCCCGTTGAGTCCTCGGAAGACCTACAACGAAGTCCATAGTGACATGCTCCCACTTCCACTCGGCAATAGGCAAGGGTTGCAACAAACCCGCTGGCCTCTGATGCTCGGCCTTCACTTGCTGGCAAGTAAGGCATTTCGATACGAAGACAGCCACATCTTTCTTCATACCCCGCCACCAAAACTGGCGACCCAAATCCTGATACATCTTAGTACCTCCCGGATGCACCGCAAGGCGCGAATGGTGAAACTCTCGGAGTACTTCCTCTCGGCAAGACTCCGGTACAAACAAACGGCTTCGGTATCTCACACTCAGGTCGGGATACACCGTCAAACCCTTTTCAACTTTCCCACTGGAGATCTTCTCTCGGAGGGATTCTACCTCAAGGTCACCTCTCTGTGCCTCTAACACTCTAATCACAAGTGTAGGCTGCGCAACAACAGAAAACAAGGCCGCAGTCTCAACAGATTCGCCCAGTAGCAAATCAAACTCGCCAAGTGCTCCCAACATCTCCCATTCCCGGATAGCTATACAAGCTACATCACTAATGGATTTCCTACTAAGGGCATCGGCCACAACATTGGCCTTTCCCGGATGATAATGCAACTCAAAATCATAATCCTCGATGAACTCCATCCATCTCCTCTGCCTCAAATTCAAGTCTCTCTGTGTAAACAGATATTTCAAACTCTTATGATCCGAGAATACCTCGAACCTCTCACCATAAAGGTAGTGCCTCCAGATTTTCAAGGCAAAGATCACAGCTGCTAACTCTAGGTCGTGTGTGGGGTAATTCTTCTCGTGTATTTTCAACTGACGTGAGCCATAAGCTACCACTTTCCCCTCCTGCATCAACACACAGCCCAAACCCTCTCGTGAGGCATCACAATAAACCGCATAACCCAACCCTCTCTCCGGAATAGTCAATACCGGAGCGGTGGTCAATCTAACTTTCAGCTCTTGAAACGACTTTTCACAAGTCTCACTCCACACAAACTTGACTCCCTTCCGAGTCAGTCTAGTCAACGGTGACGCTAACCTGGAGAAATCTTTCACAAACCGACGGTAATACCCAGCTAATCCCAGAAAACTGCGGATCTCAAACACACTCTTAGGCTGTGCCCAATCTTGCACTGCCTCAACCTTGGATGTATCAACAGACACCCCTTCCCCGGATACCACGTGGCCTAAGAATTTGACTTCCCTCAGCCAGAACTCCCACTTCCCAAACTTGGCATACAGCCTATGGGCTCTAAGTAACTCAAGCACCACTCTCAAGTGTGCCTCGTGCTCCTCCTCAGAAGACGAATAGATAAGGATATCGTCCACAAAAACAACCACAAATCGGTCTAAGAACTCCCAGAAAATCCGGTTCATCAAGTCCATAAAGACTGCCGGTGCATTGGTAAGCCCGAATGGCATCACCAAAAACTCGTAATGGCCATACCGAGTACGGAATGCCGTTTTAGGAATGTCTTCCTCCCTGACCCTCAACTGATGGTAACCCGATCTCAAGTCTATCTTAGAGAAACAACGGGAACCCTTCAACTGGTCAAACAAATCATCTATACGGGGCATAGGATACTTATTCTTAACCGTAGCCCGATTCAACTTCCGGTAGTCTATACACAATCTCAAGGCACCATCTTTCTTTTTAACAAAGAGGGCCGGTGCTCCCCACGGTGAAACACTAGGGCGAACAAAGCCCTTATCTAGCAATTCCTGGAGCTGAACTTTCAACTCAACCAACTCTGCTGGAGCAAAACGGTAAGGTGCCATAGAAATCGGCGCCGTGCCGGGCACTAAATCAATAGAGAACTCTATCTCTCGGTGAGGTGGCAAACTAACAAGATCTTCGGGAAAAACATCCGAATACTCACAAACCACCCTCGGCAACAAAAGCTGGGTCTCACCACTCTCACCACTCTCAAAACTAGCAAGTAGACTACTAAGTTCACTCCGCCCTCGCGAATCATACCCCGGTGGCAAAACACTACCAACCCGGTCTCCCAAGAAATGGAACCACTCCCCGCTCAAGGTACATAGTGTAACCCTCTGGCGGTAGCAATCAATAACAGCCCGGTATGACGATAACCAGTCCATACCCAAAATGACATCAAAACCCTTCATGGGCATGACAACAAACGGAAAAGGAAGCCTATAATCGGCGACCTCTATATCACATCCTCTAACACCCTGTTTCAGGATCAACTCACCACCCAAAGGCGATACCACACAAATAGGAGATGCTAACTGTGCTAACTCCAATTCCAAAACAGATGCAAATGCAGCAGATACAAAAGAATGAGATGCACCCGTGTCTATCAACACACTAGCAACTGAGTTGCAAAATAGAAAAGTACCTCTCACTACTGATGGAGCCGGTACTAAATCCTGCGCGGTAACAGCATACACGCGCCCCGTAGGCCCCTGGTCTACCTGCTCACCTCTCGGAGCAAAAGACTGCTGCACAGACTGGGATGACGAAACTCCCGGATTGGCCCTCGAGGCCTGCACAGACTGAGCTGGCTGAAAACCCTGCGTCTGCCTAGAACCAGACGCTCCCGAAGTGGCACTCAACTGTGGGCAAAACCTCTTCATGTGCCCAGGTTGTCCACACTGATAACAAGTCAAGAGCTGCCCCCTGCCCAAACTCTGACTCTGCGGTCTAGCTGAAGAAGAAGCAGCTTTCTGACCCCCACCCTTCTGCGGGCAAACTGAAACCTTGTGACCCAGCTGGCCACACTTGTAACAAGTGAATTCCCCCTGACTGCCTCTCCCCGAGCCTACACTCGGCACTGGAAAGGTCGATCTAGAGACTGCACCCTGAGACTGCTGAGGGTTATAACCCTTCTGTCTCCTGCCATCACCCTGACTATCCTGGCTCCTCTTGGAGCCTCTCTGACCCTCATCCTCCTCCTGCATCATAAGCTCCATATGAGCTGCAGCGTCCACTAGGTGTCTATACTCTCGAATATAAGACCCACCAATTCTCAACTTGAGGCCCCGCCTCAACTTCCGCTCAAACTCATAGCAACGGCGTTCCTCAGACGCCACCAGTTCAGGTGCAAACCTAGACAGACTGGTAAAAGTAGCCTCAAACTCGGCCACTGACAAGCCCTGCTGATTAAGCCGGCTAAACTGATCCCTCAGCTTTTCCCTAGCCGCTGCTGATAAAAACCTCTCCTGAAAAGCATTCACAAACGCCTCCCAAGTACCACCAACACGAGTTTTCTCGTACTTCCACCATTGACCCGCATCTCCCTTCAGTTGGAAGGATGCCAAGGTCACTTTCAGTGCTCCGTCCTCGATGCCAAGCATCTCAAACGTCTTCGTTGTCTGTTCGAGCCATTCATCTGCCTTAAGCGGCTCTTTAGGATCCCCGATAAACTCGTCCGGATTACACCGGAAGAACTCCCTTTTCAAGAAGGAAGGCCCTGTCTCAGCTGCCTGATTCTCAGCTCTAAGAATACCCAAAGCTCCTGCTATCTCTCTGGCCAAGGCACCCATAGCCTGCTGACCCACTGGCTCGGCCACATTGGCCTGCCCAACTCCCTCCTGCACTGCCGGAATCTCACCCTGTGACGGTGCTTCCTGCCTCGCAGGTCTACCACGCCTAGCTCCTCTTCCTCGTCCTGACATCCTAATAAAGGCAACACAGAACATTAGCACATTCACGAATGTGCCGAAACTAAACACTCACGTCCTAATGCATGGACAACTGTAATTCACTCCACATAAGCACATAAACACATAAGCACTTACGAATTTCATTTCCGGATAATGATAGTCCCAAGGCGTTACTAGAGTTCCGGTTAGAAACAGCATTGATCAAGTGCTTTTCCAACAAGACTCCCAGAAACTCAAGGATCCAATCAACATCCCAGAAATTAAATCCCATACCCACATAGTCACATAAGCATGTTATCACTTAAGCACATAGCATATGATACTACATCTAAGTCTCTATCAAGCGAGACAAACCCATTGTGATCCTAAGCACTTCCCACGTACCCAAAGTATTCGAACCCGGTACGCTCTGATACCAAGTTGTAACGCCCTCAAAATAATAACAATAAACCCATCAGATAAGACATGCATTTACATTTAAACTAACCGCATTCCTTTCATTACATAAGTATTACATGTTAACCTCATAACAAAATGCCCTACGGGCTTACAGCTTTCCAAGTTAACACTTGGTTACAACAAAGAGTTCTAACTCGTTTACACATTAAGCCCTTGGCTTGAAATTACATGTAATACATCAAAAGTAAAACGACAAAACTATGCCCGCCACTAGCCTCCCAGCTATGTCCTTGGAGGTGGCATGCTTCCTGCACCTGAAAATGATATTCCCATATAGGGTGAGCCACAGCCCAGTAGAAATACACTAAACCAACCATGGACAATGACTAAAACATTAGAAATTGATAGTTGGCCAACACTGATACAATCACATAAATAACATATTTATGTCAACGACTTACAAGTCCCAATTACTTTTCATTTTCCCTTTAACAACAGATAAGCATGCTAGCTCTATCATCATTTCCACAGATATGTATAAAAACTATATCTCACATTCAGATGAGCATAAAAGCTAAATCCACATTCTCAACAGATATGTATAACTACAATATCCACAGATAAGCATACAAGCTATATCCACATTCTACAACAGATATGTATATCAACAATATCCACAGATAAGCATACAAGCTGTATCCACATTCTACAACAGATATGTATATCAACAATATCCACAGATAAGCATACAAGCTGTATCCACACTTCACTTCACAAAGATAAGCATATGAGCTCTATCTTCACTTCTCTAGACAAGCATATGAGCTCTGTCTACGGAGTTCATCCCCTATCTCCTCCCAATACCTATCCGGTTTAGAGGTACATCCCCTATCTTCCCCTAAACCGCGGAGTACATCCCCTATCTCCTCCTCTACACATAACGTATATAAACACATTGGTTCTATATACAATCACACAATACACACAATTAATGTATTCTATCAACCGTCAAGTTCCATGACACATTCCATTGATTAGTTTCCGTTTACCTAATCATCATGCATTGTCTACAACAATCTCGACTATCCTCCACCGATAGCCCAAAGCAGTTATTTCTAAAACAGAAAATAAATGCACAAATGGATATTCAATCAACATTTCATTTCCTCATTTCTCACCAATTAATTATCCCAATTAATTAAACAATGTAATTAGGCCATTTTCCATAATTACCATTTCAACCCTTAGGTTCCATTTACATCAATGATTCAACAATCATTCCATTTTTCCATGCCAAACATGCATCTAGGTTTATTATGAATAAAATCCCAACTTTTGTAAAATTACACAAAAGCCCCAAACTTCCACAAATTACCAAACCAAGCCCAACATCTCAAAATACCAAAATTTAAAGACAAAACCCATAGAGAGGAGTAGGTTATCCCTACCTTGAAGTTTTAGCCCAAAAGGAGATGAAGACTCCAAGATCAACTTGCTCCAATTCCAAACCTTTTCAGATTAAATCGAAGCTCTCAACGCCCTCTATCTTTTTAACAAAGGCCCTAGGCTAGATTCCCACCCTAGGGAGATCAAATCTTAGAGAGAGTGCAAGTTTAGAGAGAGAGAGTGTCGAATTTAGGTTTTGCTCAAAGAAAGGGACTGAAAAAGTGATGTTTAAGACGCTACTGTCCGCTGATATAAAACACCCTCGCTCGAGCGAAGGATTGGTCGCTCGAGCGACCAGACACAGAAAACTCTCGCTCGAGCCAAGAAGTCCTCGATCGAGCGAAGAAAAACCCAGACCGCTCGAGCCACGAAAAGCTCGCTCGAGCTAGAAACTACAACTCTCAGGTCCAGAACCGGGGCAACACTACTCTCGCTCGAGCGACAAACTCCTCGCTCGAGCGAAGGACCAAAAATCTGGGCAGCAACACTAGGCTCCCAAGCACAACCAACCTGTAACAAACCTGCCCAACACATCCCATAACTCAATATACAAAGTAAAGAGGATGAAAACTAGAAAATAAACAACTACCAACATCCACGGACACATGTCCGGATCACTGTACAACAAGGGTAAACCCGGGATCGCTATACTATCTGTCGAAAAAGGGAAAATGAAAAGTATTTTGGACTCATAAGTCGTATGACATAAATATGTGATTTATGTGATTGTATCAGTGTTGGCCATCTATCAATTGCTAATCTTTTAGTCATTGTTCATGCTTGATTTAGTATATTTCTACTGGGCTGTGGCTCACCCTATATGGGAATATCATTTTCAGGTACAGGAAGCATGCCACCTCCAAGGACATAGCTTGGGAGGCTAGAGGCGGACATACTTTTTGTCGTTTTACCTTTTTGATGTATTACATGTAAATTCAAGCCAAGGGCTTAATGTGTATGAGTTAGTACTCTTTTTGTTGTAACCAAGTGTTAACTTGGAAAGCTATAAGCCCGTAGGGCATTTGCTTTTGTTGTTAACATGTAATACTTATGTAATGAAATTCTGATAAATGTAAGAATGTGGAACTTTTACATATCAACGCATGTCTTATTTGTTGGGTTTAATGTTACTATTTTGAGGGCGTTACACCTGTTATATGTATGCAGAAGAAGTTGTTGGACCAACGAAGGTTGGCCTGAATGGAAGGGGCTCTGGTCGCTTAAGTAATTGGTCTCGGGTTCGAGTCCTTGTTGATGCAGCAAACTTTCTTGGGTGAGGTCCCCGCCTTGGCGCCTGACCGTACGTCAGAGGATTAGTCCTGGGTGAAGCCTGGGGATACCTTGGGAAACGAAAAAGAAGAATAAATTGGAATCCTCATTGTCAATTGTGGTCTATTTTTGTTCTGCTTTGTATATTTATATTCATTAGTTTGTATGGACTTTTCTATGCTTGATATTTTATTATTCAATCATGTAACGCCCGCACGCTTTAATCCTTTGGAGAGTGTGTTTAATATCCTTATTTTTATCTTGGGAGTCTTTGGAGTTGTTTTCTATTGGTTTTGAAGGAGTACAATCCGATTTAAACTCATTGGGTTTGTTCGTTCGTGTTTGTTCTTGTCAAAAGTTCCTTGGAAACTTAGAAACTTTGCCTTGTGGTCGACACTAGCCTTCCTAAGGGTCAACCCTTGCATGTTGTCATGTTTCTGGAGGCGTCGCTGGAAAATAGGGTAGACACGAGCCTTCCTAAGGGTCAACCCTTACTTGTTGGTGAAGTTTCTGGAGGTGTTGTTGGAAAATAGGGCAGACAACAGTCTGGGAGAGGGTCAACCCTCTTATGTTGCAGAATTTTTGTGTTAGTTGCTGGAAAATAGGGTCGACCCCCTCCTGTCAAAGGGTCGACCCCCTTGCTTGCACCAGATTGCCTTTTCTACATAAAGGGTCGACCCTCCTGCCCAAAGGGTCCACCCTGCGTGTTTTTTTTTTCCAGATTTTTGGGCTGGTTTAGACCCTACTTTTGGGGGATTTTTGACTTGTTCTTTTTATTTGATTTTGGGGCTATTATTCTATTATTACCTCGCTACTATAAATAGGCGCAAAACATATTTTCATTTCACTTTTCTTCTCTTTCCTGTCTCTCAAACTGTGAGTTTCTACTCTCTCTCCAAAACTCATGCTTTTGGCACTAAGATTTCTAGATCTACTCGCCTAGAGTGATCTTTTCACCATGGTCCTTTGAGAAAAGTGTAGATCTTGTCAAGGGCATCGTTTTGGTCAAAATAGTTCGTGGTTTCGTCACCTTTGATTTTTGGGTCACCATCTCTTGGCTTCAAGAGGTAGGGGTTTCTAGTTCTCTTTCAATACCTTCGTTTATGGATAGATTTGTGGTATTTTCTTTATACAAATACAAAAGTTTATATTTTCATGCATATTGTGATGAATCACAAGGTTGGGGGTTAGGGTTTGAAGAGAGTTGGGTTTATTTGTTGGGTTATGATCTTGGGTCATGAGTTTGGGTGTAAAAGTAATAGAAGGGCTGGAATAAAATGTGTTTTGTGAAAAGGTTTAATTTCGCTTAAAAACCCTAAGTTGATTCATGATGATAATTAATGATTTTGCGCAAATTGAAAGTAGAATCATGAAATTGAGGTATTGAGTTATAAATATAGAAGTTTAATTGAATTTTGGAAGTGTTTGAAAATCATGTTAAAAATTAGCGAATGAATCCTTATTATGGACATTGTAAATCATGCTATAATGTGAAATGAAGATTGGGGAAAATGATTTATTAATGATATGGATGGCATGAGCCTTGGGGTGAAATGATGAAATGAAAGTTTAAGAGTTCACCATGAATTATGTTGAATTGTGTTGAGTTATGTAGAATTGTGTTGACTAGGTTGAAGTGAGTTGACTATGTTGAATTGTGTTAATTATGTTGAATTGTGTCGAGTTATGTAGAATTGTGTTGAGTATGTTGAAGTGAGTTGACTATGTTGAATTGTGTTGAGTTGTGTTGGGTGTGTGGAGTATGGGTTGAGTTGTGTTGGGTCGTGTTGTGTTGGTACCCAAGTGGGGAGTTGAAAAATGGTTTTTCGGTACCCACAACCATCCGTATCATAGCCGGTAAATGTGGGGGATTGTTTTCAAAATTGAAAAATGGTTTTTCGGTGCCCATAATTGTCCGTATAATAGCCGGTAAATGTGGGGTTGGTTTGAATTCAGGGTGACCAATTGCCCTGTCTAGGCATATCATTGGACGAATGTGGGAAAAGTGTTTTTGGGTGTCCACACAGTCCTGCCGTATTGTAGCCGGCGAAAGTGAAAAAACGGTTGGTTTTCAAAAATGTTTTGGGTGCCCACGTCCTGCCGTATAATAGCTGGCAAATGTGAGGGATGGTTTTTAAAATGTTGAAAACAGTTTTCGAAAAGGACATGGTTTTTGAGAAAATGATTTTTGGGAGTTCACTTCCCGCCACATAATAGCCGGCAAAAGGTGGAATGTGCTATGAATTGGGTGCTTGCTATCCCGCCGTATCAAGTCAGCAAAAGATGGAATGTGTTGTGACGTGTGTTGAGGTCGGTGATGATATATGTGACCTGCGATGAACTTGTGAAATTACCATTTGATGTGTAAACGGGAACGAAATGGAAATGCATATAGAAGTTATTTGAAAGGAATGGATAATGAAATGGTAACTGGATAAGGGGTTAGTGATAAAGAACTCATCAGGTTGTTTGTATCTATAAGGAAAAAATTAAAAGTTTTGTTTTATGATTAATTGAGAAATTGAAGTAAAAGGATCTATTATCCTTGGGGTATGTTGAATTATGATTGATAATGCACATGTGGATATAATATAGTTGTGATATGTTGAATTATAGTTGATAATGCAAGTGTGGATGTGATGTAGTGGTTAGATAAGTAGGAGTTGAGTATGGGATAACAATTATTGACTATAAAAGAGATTTAGATTTTTGTATTGAGGAGTTACAGCAAATATGAATAGATGTGTGGGAATAGCACGCATGTGGGATGTTTTTGAAGTATTAAGGAACTTGAACTTGAGGTTATGACGTTATAACTAGAAAAGGGGAGAATGGGAAATAAAAGAAGAATATTTTGGAATGTGTTAATAAATATAAAATGATGTGGTTCCTTAAACATGTTCGTTTCCAAAAAGGATTTTTGGTTTTCTGATAAAAGGGATAGTTTTTGATGGTTAAAGGTTTTCCTTAAATGTTCAAATAAAATTTGAGAAAAAGGTACTCTATGTATGATATTTTGAAATTATAGAATGTCACCTACTATATGGTATCACCCTACATGCATGATCATTTCTATCTATAGGATGGTTATTATTTTAGAACTATGAGATTCCTACTGGGCAATTGTGCTCACCTCTTGTTGTTTCATTTTTTTTTTTACAGGAAGAGATTTCGGATTGATGGCTTGAAGGATTAGGAAGTTCATGTGTATCTTATGTGTAATCTCTTTGTACCTTGATGTTTGTACTTATTTATTTGTAACTCCGTAGCGGGAGCTTGGCATGTGTTTTTATTATTATTGGTGTACTTATCATGAGAGAGGACAAGTACTATGTTTCTATTACTCAATAGTAATAGATATTTTTAATTAAAAAAAAAAGACCTAAATTTCAGGCTTTTGGTAATGTTTCTGTGTAATTAAAATTGGAGCGTGACAAATCATATAGCCTGATTACCTTGTCTGGAGCCAAAACAACAGAAGCATCCAATATTATGAGTTGAGATTTCATCCTGTATGCAAGCCAACCAAGAAAGGTACTCCATAGGAGTGAATGAACCTTCTTTGTTTTCATCTGTCCTATACATTTAGCAATTTTCAGATTTTCATTTATAACTTATTTTCATTTTTGGTCTAATTTTTTTCCCTATTAGTTCTAACAAAGACTGAGCAAAGGAATGAATTAAGGAGCTACGGAGCTAATTACTACAGTTGCCTAAATCCTTGATTTCTATTTCCAGGTACGCCCTTCAATCTATGAATTACATATTCCCAAATTTTCTTTCTTCATTCACCAAAATTTTCATTCTAGGCCCTCATGTCATTTCCTTCTCTCTTCATTATATATCTCGTCGCATCTGTTCATATATATATATGGATTATTCGTGGTTATTTCCAAGTGTATGGATTTTGTTAATTTTTGTTTTTTAATCATTCTATTGGGTATTTTTTTGGAAGTTAAAATAAATTATAGACAGACTATTTGGCATTGAAAAGATTCAGACTCCTAAAAAAGTTGTTCTAATTTAATCATAGTGACATGACAGATTATCTCACAAATTTTTGATTTGTTGCAATTCAACCATCCCCATCTTTGCGGTTGATCCTCTCCTTTTTTATAGTATCATTGAGATATTTTTTTGTGCTATTTCCCAATTTAATGAATGCATAAAATGAATACTAGAAGATGGTAAATATTGGCCTTGGGGTGGGAAATTTGCATATGGCATGCAGAGGATTATGGTTGAGAAATTCGTATCGAATTCATGAAGAACTATGTTTTCCCCTGTATTCTTTTCTTATTTTTTAATGTTATTTTTGATATGTCGACAGAAGGAATAATATAATTTTGTCCAAAATTTTGTTGTTGTAATGAAAAATTTTGTTATTTTTATTTGTGTTGCTGCACAAAAAAATAAAAAATAAAAAATAATCTATATTGTAATTATTTTATAATTATCCCACTGAATTATAATTTTCACAATTATTAATTGCTCTAATTTTAAATTTCCACGTAATGGAAAGCCCAAACCATAGTAAAAGGCCCCTCAAAAAATAATTCAACTAGTTACCAAACAATAGAAAAAATAGGAGTTGGGTATAGGTCGTAATAGATATACTTATTGTCCAATAAGTCTTATGATAATTAATGGTATTTTTTATCAAATAGTATTAAAATATGTTGCTAATTGCTAATTTTCAACAACAGTTTGAAAATTTTGTCACAAAAAATGTCACTAATTACGTGTAGGTCTTAATATGTGTACTTATTGTTCAATAGGTTCTATGATAATTAATCGTATTTTTCATCAAACACAATGAAAATACGTCGCTAATTGTTAATTTTCAACACCAGTTTGAAAATTTTGTCACAAAAAATGTCGTTAATTATAAGTTTAAGCGATAGTTTAAAAAATCGTCACAAAAAGAGTCACTAATTTTTAACTTTCAATGACCGTTTGATAATTTTGTCACAAAAAAATCACTAATTGTAAGTTTTAGTGACAATTTATAAAATCGTGACAAAAAAAAGTCACTAATTGTCAATTTTTAGCGACATATACAAAAACAATCGTGACAAAAAATGATTTTTAGCGACGATTTTATTATTACTAATTTTCAATAGGACTTGATGGGAATTAAGTCCAACTATTAGGATCTATTAGTAGTTTACTCTAGAAAAAAGAGTTTGATGTTTAATTATTAATTGGACAAATCTATATTGCAGTTAACTAAATTATTCATTGCATGATAGATAAATTTGATTATATATGCTTAGTTAGTAATTTTGTTGTTAAAAATGTAAGAAAAGTAATATTTAAGTGATATTTTGTTGTATTTAGATTAATTTGGATTGATTTATGTAGTCGACTCCATTTGATGAGACTTAAGGCTTGGTTTGGTTGATTAGTTTGATTTATGGCTTTATTTTTCATTTGGTATTTTTTTTCCCTTTGTTGTATATTGAGTCTTGCTAAGCCATGAAATAACAAAATCAAATTATTTTATTTTATTTTTATCTTTTTGAGTTCTTATAATGATTTGCTAAGATCTTAATCTATGTAAGAAAATTTTGGTAATCATATTCAAACAATCTCTGTGTGGGTGCTAATAAATAAATAATTGTGAGTAATTCCTATTACATTGGCTTAGCACCCGTAAATGTTCAAAATAGGTCCTGTATGAATAATCCAATTTTTTTTTTTATTTTTTATTTTATTGACGACATTACAGTCAAGAAGATTAAAATTTGCAAAGCTAAAAGGGTTGGATTGTGCATCACCCAAGCATAAACAATAGCACTTGAGTCTTGCAAAGCACATGCAATTATATATATATAGAAGGGCAAGGGGTGGTCAGTTTTACATTATTAATCCATGCCAAAATGAAATTTTAAAAGTACCAAATTTGTGTTCTCCTTCTAGGAACCTCCAGGGCCCCCATATAGTACCAAATGCCCAAAGTGAGCCCCCCTGTATCCTTCATCTTTCACACCATACAGTTTTCTATTGTTTGTAAACTCGTATGTTTGAGGATTTATTATATCCTGTCCACTTGGACTCTTAAGTGCAATATTCCTGAAGTATGCATCATATCTGGTGTCCTCAATTAGAAAATAACCTGCCCCCATTGCAGGTTTTGGGGTGCCCGGTGGACTAAATACCTCTCCTCCCCATTCAGCATGTGAAGCTAAGTTTGCTAATCCGCCGCCAAGTATTCTCTTTGGCCAAAATCCGATATTAGTATTCGCAGCTCCAAGCCACCAGTTTCCATTAGCTAGGTCCTATATATTTTTCCATGGACATCAAAATTGAATAATTGAACAAAAGAATGCAAATTCTATTTCTTTACCACTTATTACTTAATTATGATTTTTGTTTCATAATTATTGGTGTAATAATTATTTAACACAATGGTAGCATGACTTGGGAACTTGTGATGTGCCAATACAGTGGTCTAGGTGTGGACTTTATGTATATTAAGAGTTTTCAAATTTTACTTGCAAGATGTAGATTTCCATCGCAACCGGTGTCCCTCCACGTATAGAGACCTCTGAAAATCCTGAACCAAGAGCTATTTCTGTGTCCACGATCACAAATCCAGGACAATTTGTATTGAAACAATGAGATTGACCTGCCTGTTTGGTAGACAAACATATAAGAATATATTGTAAGAGCTACTAAGAAAAATAGTCAATCAAAATAATATGCAATAAAAAGCAATGATACTTACATTCGTATATATGAATAGTCGAGTACGTGCATCACCAAACAAAGATGGATCCACCTGAGACAAACCAAAAACATAATGACAACAAATGCTTTTGTCTATGTGAAGCTAGTTTTTACTTCTGAAAATTGTTTGTAAAATAAGTAAGAAGTTAAATTTACAACAAGCAAGAAGATCAACTTACCCTCCACCCAAATTGTAAGCTATCAGGCCCATTTGCAATCATCATTCGCCCTGCACTATATTGTTTACCCACAACATCTGGTTGGTGTACACTAAGCACCGCTGACGCTCCACTGTATTTGTTTGGACCATCTATTGTCTCAACTATGGCATACTGGGTAAAAAATGTCCAAAACATATATGTTACTTTTATATTTTCCCTATAACCTTTTCCACTATGAGAATCTGTACATATCCATATTGTTGGGAGAAAACCAAAGGCCAATTCAAAATACCCGAATCTGGCACAAAATAGCATAAGTAATTTCTCCCTCTTTGTGTGAATCTATTAGGAAACAATTTGAATAGAGCACAATATATATGTAATCTTAAAATAATAAATCTAAAAGTCACACAACAAGGCAAGAGCAATTTGCCGATCAAAAAAAAAGAAGGCAAGAGCAATTTTTACGTGGAAAACGTTTCCACCATGAGAGGAAAAAACCACGGGACCGTAGTCCATCAAATATCTCCACTATCAAAGAATAATGGGTGTACAAGAGTTCTCCCTAGTTAGTACCAGAGGCAAACAATCAAGAACAACTACAAATAAGTTTTCTTGGCAACCAAAGAACTAGTTACAAAATTTAGGAAAGATCTCACAAAAACAGGGTACTGTTCACGAGCTAGAAAACCAAATTCAGAATGCTCCAAATCTGATCTCCACCATTCAGATCTTAGAGCCTTGAGTGTGAACTCGCCTTCCAAATTTCAGCTCAATCGGACCATGAATGCTTGCCGATCGAACTGTTTGATCAAAGCTAGACAGGGTTGGCTCCCTTTTTCCTCATATCTCTCCAAAAAACTGCTTGGCTCCCTTTTTCCTCTATTTGGTGGTTGCACTCTACTCTCTCTCTCTAGGGTAGTAGAGAGGGTTTTTGTCTCCTCACACACACGGGCCAAAAACCAAACAAAAAACATTATCTGTTTGGTTTAATTTTAAAATTATAATTTGAGTGTACAGTTATATTTTTAGTTTTGAGTTTTCGCATCATTATTTGAAAAGAGAAAATTTGTTTAGTTATGAGTTTTGAAAATAATTTTGAAATGATTTGCAATTTTTTTTTATTGATGTATAGAATGTGAGAGAATGTAAGAGGAGAGAGGAGAGATATGAGAGAAAAAGTGATTGATTGATTAATAATAAAAAAAGAAAAAGAAAAAAAAGAGGAGTTTTGAAAGTATTTGTGTTGTATTTAAAAAATATGTTTGGTTAACAAGTTGTATTCAAATCATGATTTAAAAACAGAGTTGAGTTTTGAAAAGTAAACCAAACGCTACCATAATCTCTCCATGTAGGCTTGAGACTCACATGGGCTTTTACCGAATATTTAGGCCATCATCCACCTACGAGGGAAACCAACCCAACACACGTGTATATATTTATGCGCTTGCTTTTTTTTTGTTGATTTCCTCCCCCCCCCCCCCTCTATTCATTCAAAAAATGCATTGTGCCCTAACTGTAAGATTTAATTTTTAGTGTTTTTGGTTGTGCAGATTCAAGCCATGTAAACAATCACATCTACAAGTAAAATTATTATCAAAAGTTTGCCTAAAACTTTCAACAAGATGAGGCTAAACATAGCTTCAAAAAATGAGGACTAAAATCAATTTATAGGATCAAAAAATGTGTTTAGAGTGTTTTATGTGTGTGTTGACAGCTCATTCAAGAAGGTGATTCATATAAACAAATAAAACGAAATATAGAAAACAAGCAATAGTGCAAAACTAGTATTGTGAAGCTATATAATCTTGATTGACTAGGATAACTTACATCAGCACCACCGGTGTCATCTGCCGGAGTCATTATTTTTGAAGCAAGTTTCTTTCTAATGAGATCTTCTTTAGTAGTTCTTCTAATTGGAACTGTTCCAACCGGGCAACCTCCGCCCTTTAGTCCTATACGTAGAGGTTTGCTATCTTTTGAGGAAACTTGATCTCTTGATCTATTGGGTAATGAAGTGGGCTTCATCTGCAATTCAACTCAATTCGAAAAAAGGTAAAGGAGACTTCCACATAAATTGATCACATAATGGCTTACAGAAAATTCACAAGAGTTGGATTCTACTGTTGGGTTCGTGCATGTCTTGTTTTCTATAAGCCTCATAAAGTTATTAGTGTTGGGTGTGTATCAAATCAAATTTTGTAAGATTCATACTGTATTTTGGGTTAGGTTGTGAAATCAAAAGTTCACTTGTAATTCAATGTGTAGGGTTTTACTAATTGTATGGGACTAACATTTCTATGGTTTGCCTATAAATATGAATCTTCTCTACACTCTCCTCTCTTTTATTGATGCTTAACCCAAAATTATATTTTATCTATTGGATTTGATCAATACAATTATTCCCTTTGCCAATAAAAAGAAGTATTGTAAAGGTGTGAGATTGAGATGGCTTGTAAAGATGTAGGGGATATGAAAAAATTCCGGGGACAATAATAGTGAGTAAGTAAGAACGTGTAGATTTTGGAATTAGTTAATCGTAAGTAGAGAAATGGGCAGAGTTTCAAGACTTTGGTATTGGTGTCAAATTTTAAAGGTTTTTGGTTTCGTTGTTGTACTCACTATGATTCATAGTATATTCTCTTTTGTATGCAAATTTTTGTGATTTTTCCCCTTTAGTGTGTGCATATGGATGTGCTTCCATTCGAATTTAGGATGTGCAGTAATCCCAAAACCTATTGTGCGAACTACAATGTTGAATAAATAATTAAGTAGCCTTCAATTATGTGTTGGAGATAAGAGGATGTATGGAGACAAACCTGAAAATGGAAAGTGTGGTTCTTCAGTAAAGGGTGATCAAATGCAGGCTGTTTGTAGAAATCCACGCAATCATATATATCTCCATAATTATTCTGTAAATGTTACAATCTTTTTGTTAATTTTTATATACAATTGTTCAATTCATGAAAGGTTGTTCACAATTTTGCACAAAGATAATAATACCGTATTCTGTATTCTCAAGTTTAGAATGTCAAATTTGATGGTTACAATTCAAGACATCGATGATATTCGGCCTAAGTTGCCTATTAATCTCTGCAATTTGATTTTCATAGAAAATTTAACTGGGCAATATTGAAATTGAATGTCCTCGAAACTAGTCCCAGGACATCCTAGGAAACCGGCTCAACTTAAATTTTTATTTATTATGTTTGAGACATAGTTTGTTGATAGATATGTATGTTCTGATTTGAAATTGAAGAGATAGATTTTTTTAACCCAATAAATAACTTTTTAATTTAAAAAATTAGTTTAATATTTTATTGTTAATTTGATATAAATTTAATTCATTCCATATTAGAGACAAAAGGATCCCATGCCGTACATAGAGATTGTGTTTGTTTGGGATTGTCTCTATATATCCTTTATATTGTGATTATTAAGTTCCATAAGAGTTAGATACAAAATAAGACATTAAGTATGGGATATTACTGATTATTGATCTCTATAAGGTGATGAGAAACCAAATGAGAGATTAAGAAGGGTCTGCATTGGTAAAAGCACCAAAATATTCTCCCATTATGGTCATTACACTACGTATGTATGTCTAGTGTGATTCCAGACAAACATGGGGTAGGATAAGATTTTACCAATTTCCCAGTCCAGGAACATTTCAAACTGGGGTACGATATGCAACTGATAACATCAACATCAATTATGGCAAGTCTATTAATCAAATATAATTTACTCCAATGAAACAAGAATAGCAAAATTGAATTAAGACTGTGTTTGGATTTTAAATTTATATATGAATTTGAAAAAGAAAATAGAAAACGAGAGTGAAAAGTGAATCAAATATAGTTATACTTTACCTAGCTATTCCATTTCTCTATCTAAATTAGTGATCCAACCGCAGTCTAAATGTTTCTAATAATAGTTGAGAATAAATACTTGTATAGTCTTGACTGCTGGTTTGTTGAGATGCTTAAGTTGCTCCTCCAACTCCAAATCTTCCTCTTTAGTTAAACTCCTCCAGTCTCCTTCAATTCCATTGTGTCCCACAAGGTGAGAGCATAGACAGAGAAATAATACAATAGCATGTAAGTCCATGGGATGATCTGGAAAATAATAAAAAAGCAAAGTAGTTAGTGATAAAAAATCACAACAATCATCTATAATTATTTAAGGCAATTAATGAAATTACAATCGTACCTTATCTATACACATAAGGTTCACATATTTTATTTTTGGACAAAATATATTTGTAGTCCTTAAAGTATGCGTTTATTGTCTTTTTGGTTCTTCAAGTTTTAATTTTGTCAATTTCATCATTGAAATGTCAATTTAAGTCAATTTGTTCCAATTCTAAGCGTACCGTCTAAATAGTTAACGGAATTGTAATAAAATACACACAAGTTCTTTAAAAGTATGTGTTTCTTGTCACTCGTATCACTTTGGTCCTTGAAGTTTTTAATTTTGTCTGTCATGAAACATTAATGAAGAAAATAAAACATAACCATACAATATTAAAGTACGAAGTTGATAAAATTGATACTTGAGAGACCAATATGACACAAAATATACATTTTTAGGACCATAGTAAAATTGATAATTATTTTTTCTTAACGATTTAAACAACCGTTTTGAGATTATATTAATTTGACTAAAATTGGCAATTTTGAAGCAAAATTTTGATATACTAAAATCAGTTATTAATTATTAGATTAGCACCTTTAAAAGTTAGTCTTTCCACCCTTTGTAAATTCAACTCTCTCTAAGAAGAGTTGAATAACCTCCCCTGGGGACTAAGTTCTTAAGAAAGTCATGGTGGTTAATTAGGTTAGGCCTAGTTGATTGAACAAATTAAAAATTAAGGGACCAAAATGGTGGCAATGAATCTATATTTTACAGACTAGAATTGTAGTTTATCCTTTATTTTTATTTTTTTGTATGTAACGTGGAAAAAAACCAACGACACCTATGTTTGGCATTAAATTAGAATTGTATCGAAATCGGGAAACTTTGAACAATGAATATCCTTGTACCTAAGATATACACTAGCCCTATTATCATTGCAATTGAAGGAGAATATTTAAAATTCGTAAAATTAAATTAGGATATTTGATCTAATAGTTGTATAGACGTCACTGGGTCAATTTCGATAGAGAGGTTGGGCATGATAGATTGGTTGTAAATATCTCTCTTATGTATTGACCCAAAAAAAAAAAAAACACTTAAAATTATAATAATTAAATTTATTTCCAATGAAGTAATTTATTTAAGAATTAATAAATTAAAAAATCAATCTCTTGCATTACTCCAATTTAATTTTAGTTGAAAACTGAAAATATCAATTTGACTGGATTGATGGCTAACCATTGGGTTTTTTTATGGAGAAAAATTATACCAATGAGGTGATAAATTTATCATATAGGAAAATTCATTTAAAATTACATAAGTCTTATCAAACTAACTTATTATTTTAAAATGTCATTGTCATATTATTTTAATTAAATTATTTATGTAAAATTTGTTTTTGTAAATCGATTTCTTAAATTTATTTTAATAAGAGTGCGAGAGAGCATTATTATTTATTTATTTATGATAACTTGGTAACCACCAATCTCACCGTTTACTAACAAATGGTCCAATTAAAGTATGGACTAACCCAAAAAATTGTTTGGGGCAAGGAGATTTTGAACTTAAGAACATAGAGAGAGCACATCCCCATTTCCCCGGCCTTGACCACCAGGCCAACTCCTTAGGTAGTGTTTCATTCATTGGAATGATTAAAGTGGAATGAAATTACCATTCCATCAAAATATTCATTCATTTGTTCGATTAAATTAAAAAAATAATAACAAACGCATTATAAATAGATTTACCTTTCACAATTTTAAATAAATAGTCATTCCATAAGAAAGTCTATGGAATTACAATTCATTTTAATGAACCAAAAATAGAGCATAATGGTTAGCAATATTCTATTATGAAGGGAGTAAAAAAGACATGTCAAACTGCTAAACCAAATAAACCAAATAACAATGAAAATGAACAGACAAATTAAACAGGAAATATTGAGTAAATTTACAAACGCACATACAAAAATCAAGGCATAATTTGTTTCAAGTAATGATTTCCCTATTAAAAAAATGCAAGTGCGATTAATGTTATATTATTTGTAAGTAATTGAAGGAAAATACAATAAATTTTTATTTTTTTAATTTTATTTTTTTGAGTTTAGTAAAAATGGATTTAAATATACTAATTTTACAAATATTAAACATGAATTAACATTGTTTTCTGTTAACAAATTTGCTTGATTGAATGACAAACATTTATTTAATTTCACTCTCTAATTTGGAATTCAGACTAAAACATCTTTACATTTGAAGGAAGTTGTAGAAATTTCTATTTAAAAATAACAAATTATTAACTAGGAAAAAATATAATGCCATAAATCATAAACAAATACCTGAAAGACAGTAGACTTTTGTCACAATAATGATTTTCAGACCTCAATACACATGGGAATGGGAATGGAAATGGGAATGGGAATGGGAATGTGTGTGGTTCAAATATATATACTAGTAAAAGAAGCCGATGCCTAACAATGCCCATTATTATTATGGTTAATGCTAATAAATGTCTCTGGGGTATTTAATAAGATGTGGTTAAGAAAAATGGTAATAAATGTCTAGCAATGCCCATTATTATTATGATCATTTATTTGATAAAAAGTTTGATATCCCTAACATTATCCATTTGTTAAATAGAGAATTGGGGTGCCTATTGTGCATCAAGCATGCGGGCACTATTGTGCACGCTTTTAGGCTCACTCCGAGTCTTATATTGATAATTTGAACTATTTACTTTTTAGCGTATACCACGAAGAACATATCTATAAATAATAAAGTTGACCTAACAACAGTAACTCTTTCATCAAAACGCATTTGTATTGATAAAAATAAATAGTAAGTGTTATTTTAAATATAATATTGAATATAAATATGTTTTGATTAAAGGGTTATCGTTATCCAATTAACTTATTTTTATAAGTATATTGTACACAATATATTCTAAAAAATAAATACTTTCAATTATTAAAATAAGAATCAGAGTGAGCCTCACCGTGAGCACAACAGTGCCAGTAGTGCTTGACATATACAATAGGCACCCTAATTTTTATTTATTTTTTGATCAAGACAATAGGCACCCTAATTCTAGGGTAGTATTAATTTTTCTTGATTTTAGTAACGGTCTAATTTTATTTTATTAATACGTAATTAATATTATATTAAATTTTCTTGAATTTAGTAATTTTCTGTTTTTAATCTATTAATTAAGGGTAAATTACACTCCGTAGGCATGTGCTTATTAAATTATTATTTTTATTAAAGATTTATGCAGCAGAGTAATAAAAGGAAGATATTGACAATTGACTAAAAGTGCAGGAGTTGACTGTCATAATTTCATGTGTAATGATCAAAGTGACATTTGGTAAAAAATACAGGGTTACAAAGTGTAATTTATTCATTAATTAAATTAGATGCATGTAATAGTTTTGTATTTTTAGCCTATTATTTAAAATTGAGCAAATTTTAAGAATCATGAAATAAAGTATTATTGGTTGCTGCTTATCACGTGCCCGAGAAGCACTTGGTAATTGTGAAATAATCACAACTTTTTAATAATTTTTTTTACTAAATAATTCATCTATAATGATTTGGCAAGGGTGTTAGGCTTTATATTATTGGATTTGTAATAAATCAAAATTGACACATATGATACTATATCATTGTGAGTACATAAAATTTTATGTGAGTCTTAAACATTTTCTTTTAGCAAAATAATCAATTCCCAACGGATCCATAATACACCATATCTGATGTTCAAATGCACCATCGAATGCAAGTTAAATGCATCCTTTAATCTTCATCCGTTACGCCTGTTGGAAAACAGATCTTGGTAACGTTGAAGGAAGTGAAAATGCATTTATATTGTTTAAAAGCAAATGCAAACCTAATTTGTCGAACTTATCAACTTGTTTTGTTGTTTCATGGAGTGGATTAGGGTGGTTTTAATATGAAATTTCTGAATTCTCTTTGAAAGGTTATAGTTGATCAATTATGGATTAATTTTTGTTAACTGTTACAAAATTTGTTTGATTGAAGTTCTTCATTAGAACATAGTAGCTATAGTAGCATCAAAAGGTTTCATGAAACCATTTTTTGAAAAAAAGAAAAAAGAAAAAAAAGGCCAAAATTGATCACAATTTATTTTTGTAAACTGAAATTAATAATACCAGAAAAAAATTGTTTTGTAGAAACAATCACAGCTTTTTGAAGGTAATATTACGATTAAAAAACTGTGATAAACTATAACCATAAACAATCCCACCTTCAAAGATCATGCTTAATGAGAAAGAAAAAGTTGAGATTGTTTATGAGAGATCATGATTAACCATTATTATTTAGTGTTTTTATAGTAGTGATAGGAGAGAAAGATTGATGATTTCGTTAACTGTACAACAGACAGATTAGCATGTAGGTCATTACCCTAGCCCATTGTGTGAAAAAAGTGAGGCTAGAATTGAAAATTTAGGCTATGTTTGGTGTAGTGTTCTAATTATAATTCTACCACTTCATGTGAACCCTCTGTTTGGATACAACTTTCAAAATTTATTCCTCATCCGCGTTTGAAAACTCATCTACCTAGTTATCCCCCCGGACGTTCGGCTGGTTGATCGGAATAGTTTTTTTTTTTTTGCACCTGTTATTTTTATATTTTAAATAAAAAATATTTTTAGATTTTTTTTTTTTAAAAATTTTATGAGCTTTGAATAGAATTTTGGATTGTGTGTTTAGTAATAAGTTGTAAGTTTTTTAATCAAATATCATATGTCACATCAAAAATTTCAAACTCAATTCAAAACTTTTTTCAAAACTCATAACCAAATTAATTTTTCAGATTTAAATCATAATTCCAAAACTCACAAAATTAAAATACAACTCTATTCTCAAATCATAATTTTAAAATTCTACAAAACACTATCTAAAAGTTTCTTAAACTCGTACGATTTGGCTTAGATTGAACCTGTTCGAGATTTTTATGATTTTTGTGGTTAGCTCTAGTTTAGGCTTTTAAGTTTAGAAAGGGCTTAAAAAATGCTTCTTATATGATCTTGCAAATCCTCTTCCGCTTATATTTCTATCAGGCCATCATTCTTATTATTGTTGGAAAAAATTATTTTTTGGTGACTTTAATTAAAGATTAAAGTGGGTCCCAACCATCTATTGTGTTGGATCCAAGTGGGTCTAGATACTTTGCATTGAGATCTTTACACCACAGATAGAATGGCCAAAAACCATTGAGATTTGAATGAGAAATTACCCCATGAAGTTAGCTTCATGGAAAAAGGTAATGAAGTTAGTAACTCCTGCATTTATTACAGAGTTTAATAGAGCATTAATGGGGTTTGTAACTCCTGCATTAATGGGGTTTGTAACTCCTGTCTTTATTGCAGAGGTTAATGGTGCATTATGAACAGCCATAAAGGCTGGAGGCTCTTCCTCTCTCCCCTATACATGTATAAATTGAGACCCTCCTGTCAAGTCTCAAACACAGAAATTGTTTATTCTATTCTTTAGTCAGTTTGCCAAAAAGTTCCTACTATGAGAGAGTGCTGCCACTGTTTTGTTCGCTAAGCTAGACAGATAGTGCTTCTGACGTAGCTGGTTTTGACCGTCGTATCCTGGGAGACAGACGCCGGGATTCTTCAAGCACTCAACCTGTGAGGCGGCGAAATCTGTTTTAAGGAAACTGCTACCGTGCAGGTTTCGGTTTCGTTTCTTTACCCTTTTATTATTTTGTGTATTTATGATGAAATTTAGTTGTAATTATCTGCATGTGTTCTTGGTATATAATTTGATTTTTTCATAAATCTATTTATTTAATTTATTTATTTAATTTCACAAGATGAACAACAAGCTTAAAACAGATTTATATATATTTTCTATGAAATTAATCGAATAGATTTATATAGACAATTATGTCAGCTTTGTATAAAGTTACTAGGAACTATTGTGGAGTTGCTCACTGTTTCAATGATACAAAATATAAATTTGCATGTTTAGAGATTCAAGTAATTTACATGAATAGGCCATTGTTTCTTTTTCTGTCGGTTAATTGCCAGTTCATGATTTTGCTTCTTTGCACGCACATAAAACTATTTTCATGCCTTCTTGCACTGATTCATCCTTCTAAGTAAATTAATATATTTGTGTTTGCTGGTGAATAGATCCATGTGTGTTTTAGATGTATTACATGCTAATTCTATTCTAGTCTCAATTTGTTACATGCTTATTATTTTCTAGGCTAGATTACATAATTTAATGTATTTGGAGTTATAGAGTTTTATGAATTGTGTACATGATTAATCTAAATTCTCTAATTGTATGCATTAATATGAATTATTTATTTGGGTGCATTAATCTGAATTATTTAATTGGCATTTTAATGCATTGGTTACTTATATAATTAAAAGTTGGCTAGATGGTTTCAATTATTTATTATAATTAAATTTTTAGATTATTTGTTTGTATTTTGTTGTGGTTTGCTACTAACTTTCTTTGTAGGAGTACCTAAGCGTAGAAAGGAATTGTATGGACTACTTATAATCCTCAATTGGATTGGTTTATTTTTCCTTTATATTTGAAGAAATTTTTTCCCAGAGGGCATGAGTTGAGCAAAGCCAGTAGGCTTCATTTTAGCAGGAGGGCTTCATTTTCTACTAGAGAGCATGAGAACATTTGAAGCTTGCAAAGAATGCATTAGACGGAGGGCTACAGTTTGCCAGAGGGCTTCAGCTAAAGTGTCTTAAGGTTTGAGTTTGCTAGAGAGCAACAGCCAAGAGGGCTTCAGAGATTTAGTTGGTTTGTTTACCAATTTGAAGCAGCAAGTTTTATTTGCTTATATTATTAGAAGCATTTTATATGCATGTATTTGGTTGTAGCAATTTTTAAATTGCTTGTAAGTTTGGAACTTGGTTTGGTTTTCTAGAATAGAAACCAAAGTGTTTAGCCTTGGCTAAAGAGTATTATTTGTTCAGAAATGACAACTAAGACGGATTTAGTCTCAAACTTTTGGAGTTTGAGGAATTCTTTGGGTTTAATCATTTTATTCCCAAAGTGTTGGAAAACCAAATTTGGAGAAAGTCTTTGGTTATAATCTGATTATTTCCAAAGTGTTGTGGTTTTGAGAAAAGAAATCAAATTTTAGCTGTAACGCCCTCAAAATAATAACATTAAACCCATCAGATAAGACATGCATTTACATATAAACTAACCGCATTCCTTTCATTCATTAGAATTCCAAGACATAAGTATTACATGTTAACCTCATAACAAAATGCCCTACGGGCTTACAGCTTTCCAAGTTAACACTTGGTTACAACAAAGAGTTCTAACTCGTTTACACGTTAAGCCCTTGGCTTGAAATTACATGTAATACATCAAAAGTAAAACGACAAAACTATGCCCGCCACTAGCCTCCCAGCTATGTCCTTGGAGGTGGCATGCTTCCTGTACCTGAAAATGATATTCCCATATAGGGTGAGCCACAGCCCAGTAGAAATACACTAAACCAACCATGGACAATGACTAAAACATTAGCAATTGATAGTTGGTCAACACTGATACAATCACATAAATTACATATTTATGTCAATGACTTACAAGTCCCAATTACTTTTCATTTTCCCTTTTTCAACAGATAAGCATGCTAGCTCTATCATCATTTCCACAGATATGTATAAAAAAACTATATCTCACATTCAGATAAGCATAAAAGCTATATCCACATTCTCAACAGATATGTATATCAACAATATCCACAGATAAACATACAAGCTGTATCCACACTCTACAACAGATATGTATATCAACAATATCCACAGATAAGCATACAAGCTGTATCCACACTTCACTTCACAAAGATAAGCATATGAGCTCTATCTTCACTTCTCTAGACAAGCATATGAGCTCTGTCTACGGAGTTCATCCCCTATCTCCTCCCAATACCTATCCGGTTTAGAGGTACATCCCCTATCTTCCCCTAAACCGCGGAGTACATCCCCTATCTCCTCCTCTACACATAACGTATATAAACACATTGGTTCTATATACAATCACACAATACACACAATTAATGTATTCTATCAACCGTCAAGTTCCATGACACATTCCATTGATTAGTTTCCGTTTACCTAATCATCATGCATTGTCTACAACAATCTCGACTATCCTCCACCGATAGCCCAAAGCAGTTATTTCTAAAACAGAAAATAAATGCACAAATGGATATTCAATCAACATTTCATTTCCTCATTTCTCACCAATTAATTATCCCAATTAATTAAACAATGTAATTAGGCCATTTTCCATAATTACCATTTCAACCCTTAGGTCCCATTTTCATCAATGATTCAACAATCATTCTATTTTTCTATGCCAAACATGCATCTAGGTTTATTATGAATAAAACCCCCAACTTTTGTAAAATTACACAAAAGCCCCAAACTTTCACAAAATTACCAAACCAAGCCCAACATCTCAAAATACCAAAATTTAAAGACAAAACCCATAGAGAGGAGTAGGATATCCCTACCTCGAAGTTTTAGCCCAAAAGGAGATGAAGACTCCAAGATCAACTTGCTCCAAATCCAACCTTTTTCAGATTAAATCGAAGCTCTCAACGCCCTCTATCTTTTTAACGAAGGCCTTAGGCTAGATTCACACCCTAGGGAGATCAAATCTTAGAGAGAGTGCAAGTTTAGAGAGAGAGGGTGTCGGATTTAGGGTTTAATCAAAGAAAAGGACTGAAAAAGTGATGTTTTAGACGCTGTTGTCCGCTGATATAAAACACGCTCGCTCGAGCGAAGGATTGGTCGCTCGAGCGACCAGACACAGAAAACTCTCGCTCGAGCCAAGAAGTTCTCGATCGAGCGAAGAAAAACCCAGACCGCTCGAGCCACGAAAATCTCGCTCGAGCCAGAAACTACAACTCTCAGGTCCAGAACCGGGGCAACACTACTCTCGCTCGAGCGACAGACTCCTCGCTCGAGCGAAGGACCAAAAATCTGGGCAGCAACACTAGGCTCCCAAACACAACCAACCTGTAACAAACCTGCCCAACACATCCCATACTCAATATACAAAGTAAAAAGGATGCAAACAAGATAATAAACAACATCCAACATCCACGGACACATGTCCGGATCACTGTACAACAAGGGTAAACCCGGGATCGCTATATTAGCATTAGCTAAAATATTTTTGTTTTTATTCAGAAATCATGGGCTCAGTTCCGGGAGTACCGATTAACTTTTATGAGTGGTATAATTCTGGTAGCAAATTTTATTTGCTTGGAAATTGGTTTGTTATAACCTGGTTTATCCCTTGGAAATCTTAATTTTAAAATTGTTTCCCATGAACTAGGAGTCAACATGCTCTTGGATGTTTTGTCAAAAGGTTAACTGGGTTTTAAGTGGGACCGATGTGACCCTCCAGTCTTCCTGGGAACATTCCTGACCATGTTCGATTCTAGGTTAAATGGTGAGACTAGTTTTGAATTAAATTTCCATCTGAGGGATTTTCTAAGAGTTAAGTTTAATTTCTGGAATCACAGAAGTGAAATTCTGTTGTGATGTTTCAGAAATGGTTTCAAAATGTGACAAACAGAAATATTGTTCCACCTGACAACGTTAAGCCTTGCGAGATTCTTAAAAGATGATGTAGAGAGATCTAGTGTGATTAAAGGAAATCATAATATTGCATGATAACATTTCTGAATTAATCAGAGGCAATTAGTATGTTATCCTTGTGTTAATTATAGCATATATGAGTGCTATGTGACTTTGCTTGAAAGCAAAGATGAGACAACCTATTATAGTGGGTGAATATTTTTTGGATTTTTAAATTCCAAATATATTCTTAAATTGGTGGCTCCTAGTGAGTATAAGATCACTGATCACAGAGATAGAAAACTGGTGGTTCCTAGGAGGTGTTAGACCACTGGCTACATAGTTATGAGATTGTGGTTCCTAGTAGTGAACAGATTACTGATCACATGTCGAGACATGATGGTTCCTAGTAGTAGAGAGGCTGCTGATCATATGTCAAGACATGCTGATTTCGAGTAATGAAAGAGTCTATTGATCCTATGTTAGGAAGTTGTGATTCCTAGTAGTAAAGTGACTACTAATCACAGGTTAAGACATTGTGATTGCTAGTAGTAGAAAGTCTACTGACCACATGCTGAGAAATTAGTGATTCCTAGTGATAAGACTACTGGCCATGTTATGAAGTTCCATATAGTAGACTATTGAACACTGGATTTGTGTTTCCTAATAGTAAGACTATTGGCTTCAGAGTGATAGGTTGGATCAAATATATTTGGGTGCCTAATTCGGTTGATGACATTCTGGGAATGTATTTACTGTGATATGATTTTGAGAGTTTCTTAATCATTGTGACACAAGGAATTGTTTAAAGACCCTGTATGAATTTTTGGGAAAGGTCAAAAGACTTTGTTTAAATTCTACAAATGTGGGGGTGTTATGCAAAAGGCGGGAATATCTATACCCAAGAGGGTTAGGATAAGCCTAAAAATCCGTTGACTTTGTATTCGACGGTTGTGCACAATTTAGCAGTGTATATTGATTTCTTGTGGTTCAGTCTGCTATTCCAGATATACACAAGAATACTATCATGGAATCAAGAAATGCATCTTTCTTTGAAAATTCCGAGTTCCATGAAAGAGGTTGAAAGTGACAATGATCACATAGCTGATCAAACAGATGATCACTTAGATAATCAAGTTGAGGAGATAGATGAGCCAAGAAAGAGTAAGAGGGCAAGGACTGCAAAGTCTTTTGGCTCGGACTTCTTGACTTATATGTTAGAGGGAGAACCTCGAACTTTTCATGAAGCGGTGACTTCACCAGAAAGTCCCTTATGGAAAGAAGCTAGTAAAAGTGAAATTGACTCCATCTTACAGAACCACACCTGGAAGTTGGTAGATTTACCTCCAGGTTGCAAGCCTTTAGGCTGCAAATGGATTTTTAAAAGAAAGATGAAGGCCGATGGGTCTATTGACAAGTATAAGGCGAGGCTCGTTATCAAAGGGTACAGGCAACAAGAAGGTCTGGATTACTTTGATACGTACTCACCTGTTACTAGGATAACATCCATTCGGATGGTGATTGTGATTGCTGCTTTGCGCAATCTAGAAATTCACCAGATGGATGTAAAGACAACTTTCTTAAATGGAGATTTGAATGAAGAAATCTACATGGAGCAGCCTGAAGGATTTTCAGCTCCAGGGCAAAGCAGGAAAGTTTGTAAACTTGTCAAATCTTTGTATGGTTTGAAGCAAGCGCCTAAACAATGGCATGAGCAGTTTGACAACGCAATGTTGTCAAATGGGTTTAGAATCAACGAATGTGACAAGTGTGTTTATGTCAAAGACATTGATAGAGGTTATGTCATTTTGTGTCTATATGTTGATGATATGCTCATTATAGGTAGTAATGATGAAATGATCAAAACTATCAAGAAGTTGTTAAACTCTAAGTTTGACATGAAGGATATGGGCATTGCAAATGTTATTCTGGGAATTAAGATTACCAGAATATCTGGCGGAATTGTACTTTCTCAGTCTCATTATGTTGATAAGATACTTGAGAAGTTTAGTGGATCAGATACGAGTGTGTCATCGACACCTGTAGACTTAAGTCTACATTTTACCAAGAATAATAAAGAGAGTGTCTCTCAGTTAGAATATTCTCGGGTAATTGGAAGTTTAATGTATCTGATGAGTTGTAATAGGCCAGATATAGCTTACTCGGTTAGCAGGCTTAGTAGATACACAAGTAATCCCGATGCTTCTCATTGGAAGGGTATTGTGCGGGTGTTAAGGTATTTACGCTACACTCGGGATTATAGGCTGCATTATACTCGATATCCAGCGGTGCTTGAAGGCTATAGTGACGCAAATTGGATATCAGATATAAACGACTCAAAGTCCACTAGTGGATATGTGTTCACTCTTGGTGGAGCAGCGGTGTCTTGGAAATCTTCCAAACAAACGTGTATATCTAGATCAACGATGGACTCAGAGTTTATTGCTTTGGATAAAGCAATGGAAGAAGCTGAATGGCTTTGCCATTTCCTTGAAGATATTCCAAGTTGGTCTAAACCTGTGCCAGCTATTTGTATTAATTGTGTTTGTCAATTTGCAATTGGTAGGGCATAGAGTAATATGTATAATGGAAAGTCTAGACATATCCGTCGTAGACATAATTCCATACGACAACTACTCTCGAATGGAGTTGTCTCTCTAGACTATGTAAAGTCTAAGGACAACATTGCGGATCCGCTAACCAAAGGGTTAACTTGAGAGTTAGTAGAAACGTCGTCAAAAGGAATGGGGTTGAGGCCTTTGGAAGTTACCGGAATGGAAACCCAACCTAGTTGACTGGAGATCCCAAGATCTAGGTTCAATGGGACAACCTAATTGCGTGTAATGGTGGTATGTCACTGAGGAGGTTAAACCTCCAGCCATTCCTTCTATCAGTGATACCTGCAAGTGTAGAGGCTAAGCTGAGTTTTTAATGACTCTAGTGTGTTAAGCTATTGAGCTGAGTATAGCAGGATACTCAAGTAGAGTCACCTATGTGAGTGTGAAGTGGGGCCGTTTCTAGAAGAATTGAGAGGCCAAGATTCTTTGAAACCACTCACTGAACCAGGCTAGTGTCCAGGGCCACACAGGGCACACCAGTGAGAACAGAATGGTGGTAGGAGTAATTCCCGTGTGAGATCTATTGTTTCAGTTTACATAAACGGGAGAGCAATTTAAGATGTCTTATTCACTGATCAGCCAGTAAACTCGATAGGTTTTCACTGGGAGAGGTTCAAAGCCAAAAGCTACCTTCTCTGATGTCGGGGTTAGTCCGTTGTACTCTATCTCTGAGTCATTATTGTTGAACGGTGTTCGTTTGTTGAGTCATTCGGTCAATTTTTATTCATGTGGGGGATTATTGGAAAAAATGGTTTTTTGGTGACTTTAATTAAAGATTAAAGTGGGTCCCAACCATCTATTGTGTTGGGTCCAAGTGGGTCTAGATACTTTGCATTGAGATCTTTACACCACAAATAGAATGGCCAAAAACCATTGAGATTTGAATGAGAAATTACCTCATGAAGTTAGCTTCATGGAAAAAAGGTAATGAAATTTGTAACTCCTGCATTTATTACAGAGTTTAATAGAGCATTAATAGGGTTTGTAACTCCTGCATTAATGGGGTTTGTAACTCCTGTCTTTATTGTAGAGGTTAATGGTGCATTATGAACAACCATAAAGGCTGGAGGCTCTTCCTCTCTCCCCTATACATGTATAAATTGAGACCCTCCCGTCAAGTCTCAAACACAGAAATTGTTTCTTCTATTCTTTAGTCAGTTTGCCAAAAAGTTCCTACTATGAGAGAGTGCTGCCACTGTTTTGTTCGCTAAGCTAGACAGATAGTGCTTCTGTCGTAGCTGGTTTTGACCGTCGTATCCTGGGAGACAGATGTCGGGATTCCTCAAGCACTCAACCTGTAAGGCGGCGAAATCTGTTTTAAGGAAACTGCTACCGTGCAGGCTTCGGTTTCGTTTCTTTACCCTTTTATTATTTTGTGTATTTATGTTGAAATTTAGTTGTAATTATCTGCATGTGTTCTTGGTATATAATTTGATTTTTTCATAAATCTATTTATTTAATTTCACAAGATGAACAACAATTAGAACATTAAATTTGGGGGTAATTACATAAAAATAAAAAATAAAAAAATTCCAATGTTTAATTCTTATAATAAAATAAATCTTAAATTTTTAATTTTGTCAATTTAAACTTTAATCTTTTAATTTATTTTTTCATCTAAACCAAAATCGACGGAAAAAAAAAAATTTAGTCTTTAAACTCGGTATACTTAAAATGTCTAAAATACATTGTGTAGTTGAATTTAATGATTAAAATACTTTTTTTTTTAATTTTGTTTTACTGAACAAAAATACACAAATAATTTAGTTTGAAAACTTATTAAAAGTATAGGATTTAAATTACCAAAATAAAAAATTCAAGATTTATTTTATTATAAGAGTGAAACCTTGGGATTTTTATTTTTTATTTTTTTGTAATTACCCCATACATTTTTTTTCCTTGTTTTTTCAAGAACAAATATTGTTTCCTAGAAATTGATTTTTCAAAAATATCACTTTTTCTTAATATTTAAATGGTATGAAATTCATATTTCATTATTTTTAGTATGACCAACTAATACATTATTTTTACTAACAAAATAAACAAATATTTTAAGTGATTAATTCATTTTTTCATTCTTTGCATGGGCTAAGTAATCATTTTCTAGAGGTGTGCTTCTTTTAAAGTCTCAAGTTCAAAACTTCTTAAGTGTAAATAATTTTTTTGGGTCAATCCATACGGGCTTTATCTCGACTTTAATTGGGATCCCTGCTAGTGGACGGTGAAACTGGCCTTCCAAATTAGTTGGTCCAATGAACCGAATATAGAATTATAAAAAAATAAGATAAAAAACTCATTTCATAACAATTTTGACCTAGGTTCTAAAATGAAATAACATTAAATTTGAGGTGAGTAAAGAAAGAAAGCCTCGGGAGATTTTTCAGTAATATTGGCAGTTTTTTTCCAAAGTAGATAATTTCAACTATAAAAGTAAAATTAAATGAAGATGAAACTCTTGTATCTTCATAAAAAATAAAATTAAAAGTAGAGTGATGCTATTTCTCCCTATTTTGGTCATTGTGTTTAAGTTTGTCCTTTTGGGCAAAGTAGAAAAACACTTGAACTTTTGATCCAACAACAATGAGACTTTGATTTATGGAGCGAGTGTCTAATTAAATATAAATTAAGAAATAAAAGTGAGGATAAATTCAAAAAAATCTGAAGTCAGTGGTAGTGAGGGTGGAGTAGTGCATGTACAGAGTTGTTAAAAAAAAGGAGACGATTACCTGCTTCATTTTCCGATGAATGTTGCAAGGCCATTTTACTGAGATTTTAGACGGTTTTTTTGGGTTTTGATTATGATGATTTGAAACTGTTGGGAAAATGGTGTAATATAGACTTATTTTGGGCTATCTTTGAGCCCAAAATTGAGTGGGCCCTGAACGTCTTTTGGGGCGGGTTCGAAGAGGTGATGTGTTTCTTGCCACATGGCAAGTCACACAGTGAAAACGGTTCGTCAAAACCATTTATGAGTGAATGGGAAGTTAACGTCGTTTTTGGGTTTGAGGAATGGACATTTAAAGACTTAAATGTGGGTTTCCTTTTAATGGGTTGTCCCACATTGAAACTTTAAGAGAGCTTTTTTGTTTATATAAGCTCTAGAATACAGCACTTGGGTTGGGCCCCAAGGGGCATCCCAAGTTTGTAGAAGGGAGGAGTTATGGACAAAGTAAACCTTAACCCAAACCACCACACGCGCGCCGTCGCCGCCGGCCATGCCGAGCGTGGGTGTGGGTCGGGTCGGTTCTCATATTAGTTTATTTGAATGTTTTCTAGAAATTCTTAATGAAATTAAATTCCAATTTTGTGTCAAAATTGAAATTAATTTCATGTCCATATACTTCCAATTTTAGTCCGTATTTTCAAACAAATTAATTGCTAAAATTGCTCATAACTGCCCAGCAGTTACAGTTTCGGATCTACACTGTTTGACAGGTTCAAACAGTTCAAACAGATCTTATTTCCAGCAGTTATTTGTTCAGTTGGTATTTGCACCTGTTCATTTGAAACCTTACCTGTTCAAATTCAAATATGAATCTGTTGGACAGATTCACACCTATTCTTTGCCTATAAATACCTACTGTTCCAGCAGTCTTGGAAACTGAAAAAATCAGTCTGAAAATCCCATCTCATTTGCTGTCCACTTTGGTTTAGTGCATATATTCTTCATTCTAGTTTTAGAGAAAAATAAATAAAGAGAGTATAGAACACATGTTTGGTTCGCCGTACAAATTTGTTTGGAGTGCTACAACAATTTTGTGAAGATGATTGTATCTTGGGAGATAGACGCCACTCAACCGTAAGCATCGTAGCAGGGCGAATCTGTCTTAAGGACAGAGTGTCACACACTCGACTTGGTCTTTTATTTTTCTTTGGTATGACAAAATAAATTCTGTAAGTTTTATTTTATTTTGTTTGAATTAGTTTCAATTTATTTTATTTATACAAAAGATTGTTCCAACAATCCTAAGACAGATTCGAATTATTCTGTTTATAGAATTTTTTGTTTGTTTCCCTTTCTCTTTCTTCTTTTATAGAAATTATTTTCTTTTAATTTACAATATAATATTCTGGTTGGAAAAACAAATAGTGATTATATGCTATTTGACAGATAGTAGTAATATACTGTCTATTTTCTTTGACAACTAGTAGTAATATACTGGTGTCATTAACAATTCAGAATATTTATTTGTGGAATTTTGTCAGAAATTAATTTTTGATTTTTCGAAATTATTTTCTGAGTGTTCATTAATTAAAAAAAAAATTGTTTCAGTTTTTTTTAATTATTGAAGTGTTGCAGAAATTTAATTTTCTGCGTGGAATTAATTTGGTTAAATAAATTTTATTTTATTTCCAAATTAATTGAAAAATAAAAGTTACATTCTTGTTTCTTTTATTTTTACAGATTTTAATTCTGTGAATTTGGATTAATTTTCTATGTAGTATAAATTATAATTATAATTTTGTTTTATAATTTAAAATTCATGGCTACTAAAACAAATGCTCAAACAAGTACTAGTGTAGTGGCTACAATTGCGCCAACCCCCTCTCCTGTTGTGACAGTACCGGTAAATCACGGTGAGAAGCCAGAAAAGTTCTCAGGAATTGATTTTAAAAGACGGCAACAGAAAATGTTGTTCTATCTTACAGCTCTGAACCTAGCTCATTTCCTCCGTGAAGATGCTCTTATTTTGAAAGATGGTGAAACCGACTGGCAAGTGGTTACTACGGTTGATGCCTAGAAACATGCCGATTTCCTTTGCTGGAACTACATCTTGAATGGACTTGACAACATATTATACAACGTCTACAGTCCTATCAAGACAACAAAGGAACTTTGGGAGTTTTTGGAGAAAAAGTACAAAACGGAAGATGCCGGCTCAAAGAAATTTGTGGTTGGCAAATTTCTAGACTTTGTAATGGTTGATTCTAAGACTGTGATCAGCCAAGTTCAAGATCTCTAACTCATTCTGC
Source organism: Camellia sinensis (assembly GCF_055761805.1). Taxonomy (NCBI): domain Eukaryota; kingdom Viridiplantae; phylum Streptophyta; class Magnoliopsida; order Ericales; family Theaceae; genus Camellia; species Camellia sinensis. Next base: position 69,912,810 of record NC_138973.1, on the reverse strand, counting down.
ATGACATTCACGTAGAAGGCATGTCTCTCAGTGAAACCTTCCAAGTTGCAGCCTTAATTGAGAAATTACCACAAGGTTGGAAGGAATTCAAGAACTACCTCAAACACATGCGCAAAGAAATGTCTTTAGAAGAATTAATTGTGCATTTGAGGATTGGGGAGGACAATTGCAATTCTGAAAAGCGGGCTGGTAAGCATCCTATGGAGTCTAAGGAAAATGTGGTGGAACATGCTTCAAAAACCAAGAAATGAAAGCCTTCCGGAGAAAGTTCATCACAAGGCTCCAAACGAGGGGAAAATAAAAAAGTACAAGTTTAATGGCAAGTGTTACATCTGTGACAAAGAGGGACATCGGGACAAAGATTGTCGTAGCAAAGGCAAAAGCAAAAGAAGAACAAGCCAGAAGTTTGCTCAAGCCCATATGACCGAAGTGGACAATATTTCCAATGGTGTAGATGACATTAATCTTTCTGTAGTTGTTTCTGAAGAAAATCTTGTCGAAAATCCTAAAGAATGATGGGTGGACACTGGTGTTACTCGTCACATTTATGCCGACAAAAGGATGTTCACATCTTATTCTATAGTGGACAATGGTGAACAACTTTTTATGGGCAACTCCTCAACTTCCAAAGTTGAAGGACAAGGGAAGATTGTTCTGAAGATGACATCTGGAAAGGAACTCACTCTCAACAATGTGCTGCATGTACCGGACATTCGCAATAATCTTGTTTCTAGATCTTTGTTGAGTAAGAATGGGTTTAGGCTAGTGTTTGAGAGTGATACATTTGTACTTACTAAGAATGGGATGTATGTAGGAAAATGTTACATGTCTGATGGCCTTTTCAAGATAAATGTAATGACCGTTGTACCCTCAGTTATTAATAAAAATGCATCTTCTTCTTACTTGCTCGAGTCTTCAAATTTATGGCATGGTAGACTAGAACATGTTAATTATGGATCTTTACGTAGATTAATTAATATAGAATGTTTACCTAAATTTGACATTGATTCAAATTATAAATGTGAAATTTGTGTTGAGGCAAAATTATCTAAACCTCATTTTCATTCAATTGAAAGAAGTATGGAACCACTTGAATTAATTCATAGTGACATTTGTGATTTTAAATCAATTCAAACTAGAGGTGGGAAAAAGTATTTAATCATTTTTATAGATGACTATACAAGATATAGTTATGTTTATTTAATTCGAACCAAGGATGAACCTTTGGAAACTTTCATTCAATATAAGAATGAAGTTGAAAATCAACTTGGTAAGAAAATCAAGAAATTTAGAAGTGATAGAGGTGTTGAATATGAATCACCTTTTGGTGAGTTTTGTAAAGAACATGGAATAATTCATCAAACCACCGCTCCTTACTCACCTCAGCAAAATGGAATTGCTGAAAAGAAAAATAGGACTTTAAAAGAAATGATGAATGCAATGTTAATAAGTTATGGATTCCAGAACTTGTGGAGGGAAGCAATACTTTCTACTAATTATATACTTAATAAAGTACCCCGAAAGAAAGTGAATCAAGCACCTTATGAATTGTGGCATGGAAGATTATCATCCTACAAATACTTAAAAGTGTGGGGGTGTTTGGCTAAAGTGGTTATTCCTAGTCCTAAAAAGACTTAGATAGGTCCTATGAGCATTGATTGCATTTTCATTGGTTATGCTAAGAATAGTAGTGCATATCGGTTTTTGATTCATAAATCAGAACATTCCGAAATGCATGTAAATACTATTATTGAATTTCAGAATGCATCTTTCTTTGAACATGTGTTTTTGAATAAGATTAGACAATTGACTAGTACTAATAAAAGATCTTTTGATGCTATTACTAGTAATGATCAAGAACAAGATCAAAATGAGGAAGAGGAACTTAAGCGTAGTAAACGTGCTAGAACCTCAAAATCTTTTGGTCCAGATTTTCTAACATGTTTGTTAGAAAATGAGCCTTTAACTTTTAAAGAGGCTATGTCCAGTCCTGAAGCTCCTTTATGGAAAGAAACTGTCAATAGTGAAGTTGAATCCATCTTGCAAAATCATGTTTGGGAATTGGTGGATTTGCCACCAGGTTGTAAACCTCTTGGGTACAAGTGGATTTTCAAAAGAAAAGTGAAAGCGGAAGGATCAATTGACAAATACAAGGCAAGACTTGTGGTCAAAGGTTTTAGACAAAAGAAGGTCTTGATTACTTTGACATATACTCACCGGTTAGTAAAATAATATCCATTAGAATGCTAATTGCTATTGCATCTTTATACAATCTAGAAATTCATCAAATGGATGTAAAAACTGCTTTCTTAATGGTAAGTTAAATGAAGAAATTTACATGGAACAACCATAAGGTTTTTCTGTTCCAGGAAAAGAAAAGAAAATGTGTAAATTGGTTAAATCATTATATGGTTTAACACAAGCGCCAAAGCAGTGGCATGAGAAATTTGACAAGGCAATGATGTCAAATGATTTTAAAAGTAATGAGTGTAACAAATGTGTTTATATTAAAAACACAGACAAAGGTTATGTCATTGTATGTCTTTATGTGGATGATATGCTCATCATAGGTAGTAATAATGATATGATTCAAACTACTAAGAAAATGTTGAATAAACATTTTAACATGAAGGACATGGGCATTGCTGATGTAATTCTTGGTATGAAAATTACCAAAACATCAGAAGGATATGCTTTGTCACAATCTCATTACATTGAGAAAATACTTGACAAATTCAGCAAAGATGATGATCACCTTATTAGAACACCTGTAGATGTTAATTTGTTTCTTACTAAGAATGTACATGAAAGTATTTCTCAATTAGAGTATGCCCAAATTATTGGAAGCTTAATGTACTTGATGAACTGCACTCGCCCGGATATAGCTTATGCAGTCAGTAAATTAAGTAGATATACGAGTAATCCAGGAGTAGAACACTGGAAAACAATTATAAGGGTTCTAAGATATCTTCCGATTTACTCGTAACATTGGCTGAATTATACTAGATATCCAGCAGTACGTGAAGGATACTGTGATACAAACTGGATATCGGATACTAGAGACTCAAAGTCCACCAGTGGGTATGTCTTTACTCTAGGTGGGGCGGCTGTATCTTGAAAATCTTCCAAACAGACTTGCATTGCTAGGTCTACTATGGAATCAGAATTGATAGCTTTAGACAAAGCAGGGGAAGAGGCAGAATGGCTTCGCCACTTCCTTGAAGCTATTCCAATATGGCCAAAACCAGTACTTGCTATAGGCATACTTGCTATAGTCAATCAGCAATAGGTAGAGCACAAAGTCATATGTATCACGGTAAGTCACGACACATTCGTCGTCGACATAACACCGTGAGACAACTACTCTCTAATGGAATTATTTCTATTGAATATGTGAAGTCTAAAGACAACATAGCGGATCCACTAACCAAAGGGTTAGCAAGAGAGCTAGTTGAGAATTCATCGAGGGGAATGGGACTTAAGCCTATTAAATAAGAGTTGCCACAACGGCAGCCCAATCTAGTTGACTGGAGATCCCAAGATCTAGGTTCAAAGGGACAACCGAGTTGTGATCGACTCAGAAGGATCATTGGGGAGTCTAACTTCTACCCATTTCTATGATGAAATAGTGATGTCTGCAGCGTTTTACGTTAAGTAAAATTTTAATGATACTTATATCTAGGTAAACCTAGTGGACTATGACAGGATACTCGTCATAAGAATCACCTATATGAGTGTGAACTGGGCCGGTTCTATGAGATTTGTGAAGGGTTACAATTCTCTAGAGCACTCATGGAAGACCAGGTTGTTCAGGGCCAATATGAACACAATAGTGAGAACTAAACTATGTCTGGGGATATACTGTGTGAGTTCTATTGTCTTGGTTTACAGAAATGGCTGAACAGTTCAAGACATCATGTTCACTGGTTAGCTAGTAAATCTGATAGTGCCTCACAAGGGAAAGTTCAAAGCCAAAAGCTATCTAACCTTTACAGAATATTTCCAATTTTTGTACTCTTTGTATTTAGATCACGTTGTTGCATTTTCTCTCCGTCAAATTCCATTCATGTGGGGGATTATTGGAAAAATAGTGTAATATAGGCTTATTTTGGGCCATCTTGGAGACCAAAATTTAGTGGGCCCTGAACGTCTTTTGGGGCGGGTTCAAAGAGGTGATGTGTTCCTTGCCGCATGGCAAGTCACATGGTGAAGACGGTTCGTCAAAACTATTTATGAGTGAATGGGAAGTTGACGTCATTTTCGGGTTCGAGGAATGGACATTTAAAGACTTAAATGTGGGTTTCCTTTTAATGGGTTGTCCCACATTGAAACTTTAAGAGAGCTTTTTTGTATCTATAAGCTCTAGACTACAACACTTGGGTTGGGCTCCAAGGAGCACCCCAAGTTTGTAAAAGGGGGGAGTTATGGACAAAGTAAACCTTAACCCAAACCACCACACACGCACGCGCGCCGCGGCCACCATCCATCTGGCCGAGCCGTGTCGTGCCGTGCCGTGCTGGGCGTGGGTGTGGTGTGTGGGTTGGGTTGGTTCTCATATTAGTTTATTTGAATATTTTCTAGAAATTCTTAATGAAATTAAATTCCAATTTTGTGTCAAAATTGAAATTAATTTCCTATCCATATACTTCCAATTTCAGTCTGTATTTTCAAACAGATTAACTGCTAAAACTACTCATAACTGCCCAGCAGTTACAGTTTCGAATCTACACTGTTTGACAGGTTCACATAGTTCAAACAGATCTTATTTCCAGCAGTTATCTGTTCAGTTGGTGTTTGCACCTGTTCATTTGAAACCTTACCTGTTCAAATTCAAATATAAATCTGTTGGATAGATTCACACCTGTTCAGACAAGTATTCTTTGCCTATAAATACCTACTGTTCCAACAGTCTTGGAAATCGAAAAAATCAGTCTGGAAATCCCATCTCATTTGCTGCCCACTTTGCTCTAGTGCATATATTCTTCATTCTAGTTGTAGAAAAAAAAATAAAGAGAGTATAGAACACAGGTTTGATTCGTCGTACAAATTTGTTTGGAGTGCTATAACAATTTTGTGAAGATCATTGTATCTTGGGAGATAGACGCCACTCAACCGTAAGCACCGTAGCGGGGCGAATCTGTCTTAAGGACAGCTTGTCACACACTCGACTTGGTCTTTTATTTTTCTTTGGTTTGACAAAATAAATTCTGTAAGTTTTATTTTATTTTGTTTGAATTAGTTTCAATTTATTTTATTTACACAGAAGATTGCTCCAACAGAAACTACCATTTTTGAAACTAAGTTTGGAGACAATTTTGTGGGTTTTTGTGATTTCTCTAAGATTTCCGATGGTTTGCCTGGTTTTGATTTTGTTACTGATTGGCTCTAATTGGGAGACATGCGATGATGATGATGATGAGGAAGAGATGTTAATGAAGGTTTGAAAAGACTGGGCCGATATTGATGAGGAGTTTGAAGGAGGCAAGTCAGGTGATGAAGAAGGTGGTAATGGAGTTGGTGAAGGCAGAGAAGAGTGAAAATAAAGCATATTGGGAGGAGAGAGAAACAGAGAGAGGGGCTATGAATGAGTAATTTGAAGGGATTGTAGTTAGGGTTTTGCGTGGTTTGGTTCGGGCTGTTTGAGAGTAAATTACAAATTGAATGGCGGATTGACATATCACGATTTAGGCAATTTTGGGTAGATTTTTAATCAATTATCAAACATTTACATAATATATAGCACTAATTTGTATAATATTTTTTTTTTTATATTTTCAAATTTTACATAATATGTTTCATATATATAAGTACTAATTTGTAACAAATTTCACATCTTAAGTCTCTCTCATACTCATTTTTATATTGATATTTCATTGGAAATTAATATATATATATATATATATATATATATGTATATATAAACTATAGTGGAGTGAAGCGATTTAGAAGGTAGATCATAAATTTTAAAATTTAATTCGCGATTAGCGAATAGAGCGATGCGAATTGATATGGATCGGTAGCGTTTAGCGGATTGAACGGTATTTTCCACAACCGTGGTTATAGTAGATATTATACATAGCCTTGCATGGGTTGTAGAGTACATACAGATGATGTATGTATACATACATATTGGGTTGATTTGAGAAGTAAGCTAGAAATTGACTTTTTAACTTTTTTTTTACTTCATTTTTAAAAAACGTGTAAAAATGTAGAGACGTGATGTGACTCAAAAAAATTAAAAAAAAAAGTCAAAAAATTAACTTTTATCCCAATTGTGTGTGTGTGTGTGTGTGTGTGTTTTTTTTTTTTTGTTCCTTTTTTTGAATGAATGCTGATACCTACACATACAAGTCCCACATGGATAGAAGGTGAAGTTGAAAGAGTAATCCAAGGTAGCCCCAATTTTTTGTGGTTCAACCTTGATTTTAATAATAATAATAATATTATTATTATTAATATTATTTATTTTTATTTATTGATTTTATTTTATTTTTTTGTGATACTATCCCTAGTTGTTGTTGATAATATATAATTTCTCGAGATATTTTATCAACTATTTTTCTTGTAAATTCTATATATTTAGCAGCGCTAGTATTTAGTAGAATTTGTAAAGAATCACGATGTTGACAGTTTACAATCAACACTAGTACTTGATTATGATTTAGTGATAGATCTTGGATATAGAAATGATGATAACCACTCATAAAAAAAGAATAAAAACTTATAACTTCTTATAATTTTAAGTTGTTTTGATCTTAGGGCCTCTATGCTTCCAAAAGAAGAATAACATCTAAAGATTTTGACCATTACCTGAATGTAGTTACTGTAGGGCTTTAGCGCTAGCAAGCTTTCAATTTACAGAAGTGGCTAACCTCAACCTTTCCTTCCTTAGATCAGGCTCAACACAGGTTTGAGAGTAAAATTACATATTGAATTGCGGATTGACAAATCAGTGGATTGGCAAATAGCAATTTAGGTGGTTTTGGACATATTGGTGGATTAAAGAATATTCTAACCAATTACCAAACATTTGCATAACATATAACACTAATTTGTATAATATTTTTTTACATATATAACTCAAACTAATTTTACATAATATGTTTCATATATATAAGTACTAATTTGTAACAAATTTTACATCTTAGATCTCTCTCATATTCATTTTTACTTTGATATTTCATTGGAAGTTAAAAATATATATGTATTAATTATAGTAGAGCGGAGCGGTTTAGAAGGCGGTTCGTAAATTTTAAAATTTAATCCGTGATTAATGGATAGAGCGATGTGGATTGATATAAATTAGTGCGGTTTTAGCGGATTGAGCAGTATTTTGCACAACTGTAGTTGTTGTAGATATTATACATAGGCATGCATGGGTTGAAGAGTCCATAGGGATGATGTATGTATGTGTACATATTGGGTTGTTTAGGGAAGTAAATTAAAAATTAGTTTTTTGAAAAGAAAAAAAAAAAGTGTAAAAATGTAGAGATGTAATGTAATCCCAAAAAAATAAAAAAATTGGCTTTTATCCCAATTACGCGTTTTTTTTTCCTTTTTTGAAATGACTGTTGATACCTACACTATAACGATTTTAGTTTAGACCCCACCCTTTTATTGTTTTGAATACGGGATTCCTATTCGTGAATGGTTGTTCATATCTTTATTCATTCTATTCCTTGTTAAGTTTGGTTGTTAGAGTGTGATAGTTGTGTTTGGAACAGGTTGGGAGTTAGTTTTTCAAAAGAGTTGCTGCCTAGGTTAGTTCGCTCAAGCGAACTTTCCTGCGCTTAAGCAGTTTGCTACTGTCTACAAAACTTCTAGGAGGGTGTCATTGTGTGATTGAGCGATAACTTTGTTAGCTCGAGCGTCTCACTGATTGTGTTTGTTCACTCTAGCGGTGTTTTGGTCGCTCGAGTAGTTTGTGTGTATATTAGTCTGTAAAAGTTACTTTTTGGATCACTTTTTCGTTTCTTTCTCTCGCTAAACATTTCAAAAACCTAGATCTACTCTCTCTCTCTCTCTAAAGCTCACCTTTAAACCTCAATTACACCCCCACCCTTGATCTTTACACCTTTGTCCTTTGGAGAAAAGATACGTTACATTGAGAGCTTTGTTTTAATCAAGAAGTTGTTGTTTTCGTCGACGTTGAGTTTTGGGCGTTCGGGCTTTCTCCTTTTCTGGAGTTGAGGTAGGGATTTTCTTAACAGTATGCATGTTGTTTAGCTTCGTTATCTGTTATTTTTGTTAGTTAGGGTTTTTCAAAAAAGTAGTTTTGGATATATATTTATTGATGTACAAATTTGGGAAAAAAGATTTGTTTTTGGTTATGGTTTGGGATTGGTAACCTAGTGGTTGTTGTGTTATGATTTTTTGAAAAAAATTGGATTTTAAAGGGCTTCTCAAAAGTTAATCAAAAAGTAGGGTTTTGGGTGTTTTTTTTTATGGAAAAAGAAAGAAATTGGAATGGTTGTAGGATTTTAATTGAAATAAGGTATTGTTGAGAAATGTTTGAATTATTGGAAAAATACCGAGTATTATTTATCCTTTTGAAATAGTGGTTTCGTTGGAAATGATATGAACGGTTTTGGAAAATTTGTATATTTTCTGTTGAGATTCATGAGACCCATGAGGAGTGTGAATGTTGTTTGGAAATCATGAGATTTTGTATAAATCATTGGGATTCCGATTTGGTTATGACTTTGGAATATTATTGTTCTTGTTGTCTTTAATTAGAGATAATTATTTTTGGCAACCGGTGGAGGGTTGTATTGATTGTTGTAGAAACTACATGTGGGTTAGGGAATAGAAATATTTACAAATCATACATCGTATTATGCATATCATGGATTTGTAATTGGGGATTTCAATGTTTTGAAAAACGTATTGTTGTTTTGAGATGCACGTATTGTATTATTGAAAGGATAAATAAAATGGTGAAACTGTAAAGTGGTGTTAAAGTAAAATTAAGTTGACCTGTGTATCCAAGGTGTAAGACCTAAAACCCGCACGGTAGGTGCCGAGCCTTTCGATTAGTACCAATAAAAATGGCATAGTGACTTGTATAGTTACAATTATGAACACTAGCCCTAGAGATTTATTCATTATATTTACCAGTTGATTATTTTGAAAGAATATTGTTGATTTGGAAAGATGTTTTGGAAATCTCGTATTACATTGTTTCAAAGAGAAAAAATACATATTTTATCATATCATTTCATGTGCATTCATCTTATGATATTGTTAAGTTTCATACATGTGATTAAGTTTATTTCTACTAGGCTTTATACTTACCCTACGAGGGAAACCACTTTCAGGTGAACCGGTGTGCCTCCGCGAAGGTGATGACTTGGGAGGATCTTGGAGCTTGAGGCTCGTATGTATTGTTTTCTGTGGTTATTTGTTTGTAATTCAAGCCGCGAGCTTCTTTGTATTGAGTTGTGACTCATTTGTTGTAACCGGACAAGGCCTTGTAGCCTTTAAGGCATTAACCTGTAATAGTTTAATTTTATTTATTCTAATAACAATTCATTTTGTAGGACTAAAAGAATGTTCTGAGGCATGTGTTGGAAATGATGTTGTATAATCATATTGTTGTTGTGTTCTGCATGTTAGTAATATTATACGGGAGTAGAATGTTTATTTATTTTGGGGCGTTACAACATGGTATTAGAGCATACCAGGTTTGAATACTTTAGGCACGTGGAAAGTGGTTCTTACCACAATGGGTTTGTCTCGCTTGATATAGATGTTGTATGCTCAGTATGCTAAACAATAACATGCTTTTGTGGCTAAGTGGGCATGGAATTGGGTCCTTAGGATGCGATTTGTGTCTATTAAACACCTGGAGGTCTTATTAGAAGGACACTTGATCAATTTTCATTCTAATAGGAATTCTTGGGCTTTCGTGGAACAAATTTTATCTTAAGAAGATAATTCGTGTGTGATTAGGTGGCTAAGTGCTTATATGGAATGCATTGTGTGTTTTAATGCTAGTGTATGAGATTTTTTGGGGAGCACCATTAGATGTGTGCTAAATTTGTTATGTTTATTTTGATTAGGATGTCTAAGCGAGGAAGTGACGATGTTCCTCATTCCACACGGGAAGAATTGAGGAAGCAATTTCTGAAGTTGCGCCAAGGTACTACACCTTTAGCACAATTTGAGGTGTGGTTTACCAGTCTATCAAGGTTCGCTCCAGAGTTGGTGAAAACCGAAGCGCTCCATTGTGTGGAGTTTGAGAGTAAGTTATGTGATGAAGCTCAAGAACAGATTGTCGGGTCTTGGCATAGGAATTATCATGTGCTTATGGATGCGGTGGCTCACGTGGAGGCTGCAGTCCTAGTCATGGGGCAGAGTGAGGAGGAAGCCACTTCAGTAACTCCTGTAGCTTGGGGTCGTGGTAGACCTAGTAAGAACCAAAGGAGAAAGGCAAGGTTGTTGTCTCAACCAATAGTTGCACCAACAGGATCTTCTAGCCAATTGGGACTTGGGATGATCGAGTGCTCATAAGGAGAGCTGTAGCAACCCCGACATGTGATTAGCTTATGATCTTTGATTAAGAAGGCCTAATAAGTAATTAAGATGAAATTCTACATTAATTACACGTGTTATATGTTATTTGAATTTATATATGTCCGTCGTAGAAATATCTGTTTGTGTTTTTGTTCTATTCTGTGAATAGAAGGACTTATCGGCCACAAAATACGAAATTGACTCCATCTATGTGTTATTTGGAATTTTTAGGACATTATGGTAAATTTAATTACAATTCGATTTGGAACCAAATAATTAAAATAAATAATGCCAATCAATTAGTCACTAATCAAACTTCATAGTCAAGCCTATATAAGGCAACTTGTTGACCTAAGGCCATTAATTTACACTTTCATTCCTTATCCTTTGGACTCAAAAAAGTGTGAGAGAGATAGAGATAGAGAGAGAGAGAGAGAGAGAGAGAGAGAGAAAGAGAGAGAGAGATTGTGTGTTAAGCTTGGAAACCAAAGGAGAGGAAGGAGAGTTGTAAAGAATTCAAGGTTTTGGACTTAGACACCCCAACAATTAGTCCACTAGAGCTCAATTGAGAAGCTAAGGTAAGAACTCAACCCTTTAGTTATATAATTGAGTTGGTTAATGCTAGGATTCGAGTGGATTAAGAGTTAAATCACAATAATTAAGCTAAGATTGAAGAATCAAAACTCAACCCATGCATGCATGCATGCATATTTCATGGCATTTTAAAGTTATTTTCCAAAGAATTTCCTCTTGCATGTCCTCATTTTGGCTTTGTTCTAAGAATTCAACATGTTTTCGAGTTAAACACCTCATTTGATCATGTTTTGAAAGCTTTGAAGCCAAGACAATTCGTGCATGTTGTCTTCATATTATGTTCTTTAAGTTCCAAGTTTTGTTTTGTACAATTAGCAAAATGTTTCAGCTTGATTTTGCCGAATGGTTTGTAATTCATCATACACTATGAGTTTCTCAATGTTTTACCAAGTTTGGCCCAAAATGATGTGTTTTGAAGCTTTGAAATTGAGTTTTGGACTTGAATCAGTAATCTGAAAATTCCAAAATTTGCACCCTCTGCTCAAGTGGTGGAGTCTGCGCTTTAGCAGAGAATGTGAGCTCCTAGTACTTTTGTAGAGTTTAGGGGTTGGCTCGAGTGTAAGAACCTGTGGTCGAGCGACCACCCTTATTTTTGACCTTGTGCTCGAGCGACCGAAGTTGTGCTCGAGCGTAAAATGAGAGCTCCCAAAAGCTTTTACAGACTTTTGCAAACTGCTCGAGCGTAGGAAGTTGCGCTCGAACGGAGACCCTATTTACTCAATCTTTGGCTCAAGCGACCGTCAAGCATCCTTCGAGCGAAAAACCATGCAACCAGTACTTTGGCAGACTGCTCAAGTGACCAAAGTTGCGCTCGAGCAGATTGCACTATTTTTGAAAATTTGACCAAGTGTTTAAGTTACATTTTGGCATCCTCATTACATTCTAGGCATTCCTAAGCCTCAGTTAAGACAAATAATGAGGATAACGATTAGAAACACACCGAGATAGAAAAGAAATGAGTTAAGTATTTTCTGAGCATGTGTTTCAATGTGTATCCGTTATGTGTGCAGGTCACGCGCCATAGATCGTTGATTCGACTATTTGACTCTTCTGCTATTGGAGTTATCTGTGAATAACAACTCTGTAAAGCTATGTTTGATTATAAGTATTTTCTAACTGAAATGATATGATCTGTTTTCTAAAATTCTATTTTATGAATCATGAATGAATGTCCATTTTTCTAAAATGCATTTGTGTCTTCCTTAGTTCATGTGGCTCTCGCTCGGGGGTAACAATACTGTGGCCAATATGCTCGTGGCCCTCGCCTGGGGGTAACAATACCGTGGCTTATGTTCATGTGACCCTCGCCCGGGGCTAACAATACTGTAGCCTATGTTCACGTGGCCCTCGCATGGGGGTAACAATACCATGGCTATTTGTGCACAAAGATGTTAACCTTTCTGGTCATTGGTACTGTCTATGCGTGTGGGTCTTATGACCAATCTGATCTAATAGCTAATGGGTGTACCACATATAACTACTTATGAAATCTGTATTAGTATACGAATTTGAATATGTTTTTGATATGAACTCGAATTGCTGAATCTATTTTGGACATCATTCATAACCCCTTACTCTGTTGTTATTCACTGGGCTCCAGCTCATTCTATTATTTATGTATGTAGGTGATTAGGTGCGGGACCAGGCTTAGTGAGGTTGCCTGGAGTTCTTTTTTTCCAACCAACTTTTGTGCCTCTCAAAGAGGTTCCCGTTTGAGATGTGATCAAGTTTTTGTGAATCAAGTTTAAGAATTGCATTTTCTTATGTTTCGTTTAAACTAGTTTTTGTAAGATCTATATTTGTGGGTTTTGGTGACATAAGACTAATGTAATTATGACGTCACGTATTGTATATAAATATAAGTTTTAAATTCATGTCCCATGTATGTTTGCACAACTCAATGGACTATGTATGTTTTATATATTTGCTTCAGCAGGCCCTTATTAGGTGCTAATTTGTTTAGAGGCCTTTGGTAATCCCAAGATTACTGGTTGGTTACGGTACTAAACCTATCGGGGCAGGTTTGGTTATGACAGGAGCAGTCATTGGGATCCTTACCAGTTCAAACTTCGTACCAGTCACGTATTCGGGGACCACCTATTTGCTATGCGTGCAATCAACCAGGTCATACTAAGCATTTTTGTATGCAACCGGGGACTTCTTTGGGTATTTCGCAATCTAGTCGGGTTTAGCCATATCTGTATGGGCAGGGGCGATACCAATACCAGAACTGAGTAAGCCAAACTTTGAGAGCCTTTAGAGGGTCGAACTTTTATCCCCAGAGTGAGGAGATGTGTGTTTCTTTCAAGTGTGGCCAGCTGGATCACGCTAGTAGCTCTTGTCCTTTGTATGATAGTTCTTGGAGGGTTCCGGGGGTTTAGAATAACCCTTCATAGCTGTTGTCATTGTCTGGTTAGGAATGTGATAGTGATGGTAGCGGTGGGATAGCTATTTTGGGTAATTAGTTTTGGCTATCTTGTTTTGTGACTGGAGGGCAAATGGTTGTAATTATTATGTAGTCATTTTGTTTTGTAACCGGGACGCTGTGGACCATTGAAGGGCAAATGATTTTTGTTTTTGTATGTATATATGGTGGGTTCTGTATTTTATGAGTTGGATACATTGTGATTTTGAGTTTTCCTTAATGTGATGAGTTATTGTGGAATTTGGAAATTTTCATATTGACGTGTATGAACTACTACATTTTGACTTATGAATGTGATGGCTAGAGAGCCTTATTTTGATTTAGGGATTGTTCACTATGTTAAATAATTTGTGTTTGGTTGAAACTGATTTAGAATGGGTGGACGGTAGAGTTAGTTGTGGAAGATGGGTATTTTGAGGGTCATTATGATTAGTTAGAATATTGCGAGGGTGGAGTTATACTAGTCAGTATGTTCAGTTTGGTTGATATTGGCTTATGTTAAAGGTATAAGTTTTAATTTATTGCAGTGGAGGCTTCTTGGGAGAGCAAAAGGGCTGTGTCTTGCAGTGATAGGAGTAGTGTTGTGGTTGTTGTCAGATGCATGTAGATTGGTGTGGGTAGTGAGCCTATCATGGACCTCATCAGTCTTCGGTGTAGTGTGGTTGTATGTGATTTTGTATGTAGTTGTGTTGGTGGTGTATATTGTTCTGCGAAGGGGAATTGGAGGTTTTGGCCCCAAGAGTCCACTTCAGACTTAAGAGGGTGTGGAAGAGATTATAGAACCCCATAAATGGGTGTTTGGTGTTGGAGTATTGTTGTTTTGGTGCTAAGGAGAGTGGTTGAAAGGATAAAGCGTGAGTCTAATGGGTTGGTGTAGGGTAAGGTGTTGTTGTTATCATGCCAAGAAGTGGGTTAGATAAATCGGTGTCCTTAGTACACCTTTAAGAATTCCTTATCCGGTCATTGGAAGTTAATAGTTTTGGTGTTTGGGGTAGTTAAGAGTGGTTAGCGTGGAGTGACTTGAGTTTCTTCTATAGAAAATTATTCCTAATCTACTGAGGGTAGTTAGTTTTGTTTTATGGTGGTTGCATTTAATTGTGGATTCACTTTTGTTTTGGATTGGTGGTGTACGAAAGTGTGTTGATGTGGTTTGTTGTGTGTTTCCTATATTGAAGGTAGGGTTCATTTTGTAACTATTGTCCTCGAAATAGGAGTATTTTGTGTTTGTGCGGTAAGGGTTATGAACCCGAGATGTTGATATCATGTTTGATTAGAATTGGTAGATATGGTAGTTATACTAGGGCCGCTCATTTTGTAGGTATATTTTGAGTTGGGTGACAGTGAGGTGTTAAGAGATTTAATATAGTGACCCCGGTCTTCTCCCATTTGATTATTGTATCCGGACTTAGGTTCCGTAGATTCTGTCATTGTATAATTGTTGTTGTTGTCCCTTATTTGCTCATTTGGATTTATAGGATTTGTTGGGCAGGTTTGTTTCAGGTTGGTTGGGTTTAGAAACCAAGTGTTGCTGTCCAGAATTTTAGATCTTCGCTCGAGCGAGGAGTTTGTCGCTCGAGCGAGCTGTTATTTTTGGTTCTTCGCTCGAGCCGGGGTTTGGTAGCTCGAGCGAGAGGTTGCGTCTGATTTGGACATGTAGCTGTGCATTCTTGGCTCGAGCGACCTTTTCTTCGCTCAAGCGTATTAGTTCGTTCTTCGCTCGAGCGATAGTTCCTTCGCTCGAGCGTGTGTCTGGTTACAGACCTGAGGGTTTGAGTTCTTCGCTCGATCGAGTTTTCTTTCGCTCGAGCGAGCTTTTGGGTTGTTGGCTCGAGCAAGGCTTCCTTGGCTCGAGCGTAGCTTCTCTGTGTCTGGTAGCTCGAGCGACCAAGTCTTCGCTCGAGCGAGCCTGTCAGGTTTAAATAGGCAGCAGCGTGTTTCAGATCTGTTTTTCATACTCTTTCATATTCCAAAACCCTAGTTACGAGTTTTCTCTCCCTATACACACCTTCTCTCTTAGGATTGATCTACTTAGGGTGTGTTTCTACCCTAGATCCTTCATTAAAAAGAGTGTGTGAGTCGAGGGCTTCGTTTTAATCTGAATTGTTGGTTGTTTGGAGCACATTGGTATTTGGGCACTCATCTCTGTCTTCACCATTTGGGTTGTTTTCTTCGAGGTAGGGATTTCCTACTCCATTTTATAGGTTTTGTTCTAAGTTTTGGTATTTTGATATGTTGGGGATACTTTGGAAAATTTTGGGAAAAACCCTAGTGGTATTATTAAATTAATTTGTATAATTAATTCATGGAATTGGGAAAAGATGGTTAAATTCATGGAATTGGGGAATTTATGGATTAAATGGCGTAGTTGGATAATTTGAATCATTTGTCTATTGAATTGTTGACATAGTTATTTTCAGTTTAGAAATAACTGTTTTGGGCTATCGATGGAGGATAGTCGTGATTGTTGTAGACATTGCATGTGGATTAGGAATAACTGAAACTAATCACATTGGTTAAGTCATTAATTTTGACTATTGCATTGATACAGAAAATATGTGTATTGATTGAGCATTGCATTTGCATACATTGTTTTGTGTGGGAGGAGATAGGGGATGTACTCCACGGTTTAGGGGAAGATAGGGGATGGACCTCTAAACCGGATTTTGTTTGGGAGGAGATAGGGGATGGACTCCATTAGCATCACTTTTATGTGTGCTTATTTATATAGAAATGTTTTATTGATACAACACTAAAATGTGTATCAATCTGGAAGTATGAAGTGTTTTGATTTGAGCTTGAGTCTCATTTGTTTGTTGATATTGGAAGGATGTGAATATGATATATGTAATTCACTGTTGTAAGTTTGGCCAGGTTCTGAGCCATGTTGATAAAATTGGAAAGTAAAACGTGTCTTAGACAATAGTGTCACGAGACTGTAAAATGAAGTAATTGATTACCTTGGTTAACCATCTGTTGAATGCTATTGCTTTATTCATTGCTTATATGTGGTTTAGTATATTTCTTCTGGGCTGTGGCTCACCCTTTATGGGAACATCATTTTCAGGTTCAGGTGATAAGCTACCTCCAAGGACTTAGCTTGGAAGGACTTGGATTTTGAAGACTATTTTTAGTTATTTGTTTTTCATTGTTAGTACATGTAAACACACAAGCCTAGGGCTTTATTTATATTTGAGTTAGAACTCATACTTTGTGTCCAAGTGTTGGCTTGGAAAGATGTAAGCCGGTAGGGCATTTACTTTGATGTTACATGTAATGCTTTTGTTTAGTAAGACTCTGATGGATATTATAATGAATTATTAAAGTGTTTTCTTTAAATAATGCATGTCAATGATATGTGTAATGGGTTTATTTTTGAGGGCGTTACATTTAAGGCGAAGTTTTGGAAGTAATTATGGAGCTGAATATGTGTTAGGGTGACCTTTTGTCCTGGGTTGATAGGATCCTTTGTAAGTTCGAGATTGAGTGCAAATTACTTTCTTTGGGTTGGTTGAGTTATCATTTCTTTATAAGTGTGTGTGGATGGTTTGTTAGTATTTGAGCTGTTTAGACCCCTTTATGGTTAGTTAAGTTTGGGAAGTGTAAATTTTGGGCTCACGAGTTGAAATTCTGAGAGGCGTTGAATTTGAGGGAAAGCGGTGAGCCGAGGTAGTGGATGGTAAGGGGTTCAAGTGTGTTATTAACGAGGAAAGTCAAGGTAGTGACCGATACCTTAGGTAGAAATTCAGCATGAGGCATAGTGAGCGTAGTCCTTCTTGGTATTCTCATGAAGCGGGGCAAGTTAATCCTTAGGTGTAACGCCCAGAAAGTAATTGCAATAATCCAACCCAACACAATTAATGCAAGACAACATAATCAAAATAATAAACTTTCATTAATCTGAATTGATATACAAAAGTGACACATGTGATATACATTCATAAATAGTTCATCCTGAATCTACAGCATATGCTACAAGTAGTAAAGAGAAATAAAAGTTAAACAGATATTTAAATGCCCTAAAGGCTTACATCTTTGCAAGTCATTACTTGGTTACAACAAAAGTGAGACTAGCTCAATACAAATAAAGCCCTAGGCTATACAAAAGAAAATGCAATAGAAGGAAGCTCGTGCTCCAAAGTCCCTCCAAGCTATTGCCTTAGCGGAGGCATATCATTAATACCTGCAAATGTTTTTTTTTTTTTTTTTCACAAATAAGGTGAGCCAAAGCCCAATAAGAACAATCTAACACATTATATGGATCTTAACAAAGATACAAGTATAGTGTGTATTTACAATGCCAATGATAAAGCATCCATATTCTATATAATCATAAAGTACTATAATTCACATCTTAATCCTTTTTCTTTCTCGTCAATTTAAGTTAATTCAGTTCATCTCACTTTATGAGCCAATTTCATTACCTTTCAGACAACCCATCAGAGACTACAACTTAGTGGTTCCTAAATTAACACAATTATCACACAAACACTTCAATTTTCCATTTTACAGAAATTTCGTCCGCAGGATCGGCACCTATGTATACGCATAGTTTTGGGACTTTCACCCTAGACACATAGGCCAACTTAATTTCAATGGAGTCTGTCTTCTATCTTCTCCCAAACAATGTAGTACATCCCCTTTTTTCTCCCAAACAATCATTCATATACAATGTATTTAAAACGTAGTTATATTCAATGACAATCGACAAGAGATTAGTTTTAATTCACCTAATCCTCACGCAATTTCTACAACAATCATAGTTATCCTCTACTGATAGCCCAATATAGATATTTCTAAACAGATGTTCAATCTCAAGACATATAATTTATTCAAATTCCCAAAGGTGTGAGGTAATACATATCCAATCCCACCATTTATATCAACGTCCATCCAAATTCATATTTACAATAGCAATTGCATTTATTTATACAAAATAAATATCTGAAGCATTTTAGGGCAAACTCCAATTTTTCTCAAATTTCAAACCAAATGCCAAAATCAACTATGTTGACACAACATAGGCTCATATTCAATCCCATAACCATTTGTAGCTCATTTACTTAGAAACCCCTATTTTGATTTAATACCCAAACCCTAGGTTTGTTCACAATATCCCAAATTCCACCATTGTTACACAAAAACCCATAACTAAATTAAAAGCCATATAAAAATGTTAAAAATTCCTACCTCAAAGTGAGAAGACGAACCAAGCAAGGATGAAACTTCAACGATGCTTAAATCCAACCCTATTCGGATCAAAACGAAGATCTACAGATGCTCACTCTTTTTAACAAAGGCAAATGGGTGGAGAAATCCCTAGAAATAGGTGAAAATGTAGAGTAAGAGAGAGAGAGAGAGAGAGTGTGTGTTTTAAAAAGTAAGGGCCTCAACTTTAGGGTTTAGGAAGAAAAGATCTGAAAAAGTGATGTAAAAAGTCACTTTCACGAACTGATATACGCACAGTTCGCTCGAGCATAAGAAGTGACGCTCAAGCATCAGACACATTAAGTTGTTCCGCTCGAGTGAAAGAAGTGCCGCTCGAGTTCCAAGACACAATGAAAGAGATGCACATCGCTCGAGCGCAAGAAGTGACGCTCGAGTGTAGAAAACACATATCCTGCAGTTTTACAAACATTTGACCAACCAGTCGAGCGTAAGGTGTGGTTGCTTGAGCGCCGAAAGGCCTGCTCGAGAGTAGAATACCCTCTCCCAGTAGTTTTGTAGGCTTGCAAAAGTACTAAGAGTTTGCAAAGCCCGCTTGAGTGCAAGAAGTGCCGCTCGAGCGAAGGAGCAAAAATCTGGGCAACAAGAGTTTTGAAATCAAGCAACCAACCTATCCCAAACACAACTACAACAAACCAAAAGACAAACTTAAGGGAAAACCAAGGGAATAAGAGATGAGCCACAACATTAAACCATGAAACCAGAGTTTGGAGTACAACAAAGATCGGGTCAAAACCAGAATCCCTATAATCTCCCCCCTTAAGGAATTTCGTCCTTGAAATTTGAAATCAAGTTCAAAATCATTATTAAACAATTTACAATGATGATAATCTGATAATTTCACTGCCACGACCCATTTTTTGGTCAATCATTTTCACCAACCTGATACACCAGTCTTGACACTAAAGTACAATTCGTATACTCCCAAAACATTTGCGATGTTTATGATAACCCAAGTTCTCAAAATTTACACAACATATACAATGTTTTCAAAAGTGATACAATACATACAATACTTCAATATTCTCAAAACATATACAATGCTTATATTGAATCCATGTTCCCAAAACATAAATGACATATACAATGTTCTCATGTTTCATTAACAGAACAAAGTTCAATACATATTCAAACATCAACAAACAAGTCTGGATACTTCTCACAGACCTCCAACTCACACTCCCAAGTTACTTCCTGAACCCCGTGATATCATCATTTCAATTTCATAAAACCGAACATCATTTCCATTTTCTCTTTACAAAATCAAATATTCATGCTTTAGGGCAAAAATCCCATTTTCCTTATAAACCAATTCCAAGGATAAAAAACCACCATTTTATCACAACTCAATCACATTTACAAGCCCACAATCATTTTCAAGAATCCATTTGAAAATGTCTCTTTGGATTTCAAAACCAAAACCTTAGATTTTTACCAAAATCACTAAATCCCATGATTTCTTTGAAAAGACAAATAAGTAAGTTAAAAATCATACTAAAGTGTGGAGAAATCCCTACCTCAAAGCATGATGACAAGAGAGAGAAAGAAGAAACTTTGACGAAGCCAAAAATTAACTTTGCTCCGATTAAAATGAAGCTATAGGTGACATCTTAAAGCGATTCTGGTTTAACCCAACCTTTATGTATCTTGGACTCGGGTTTCGTAGTTTAGTAGTGTTGTTCATGCCTTTTTCCCCTCATACTTCCTTGAGTTTGGCTATTGGATTGTAATGGTTGCATTTGGGACATGTTGGTTGCTTGGTTTTCAAAATTTTATTGCCCAAAATTTTACTCCTCCGCTTGAGCGGCACTTCTTACGCTTAAGTGGGCTTTATGAACTCTCAATACTTTTGCAGCTCTGCAAAACTACTAGGAGAGTGTATTCTATGCTTGAGCGGTGCTTTCTGTGCTCGAGCGGTCTTTGCTTGAGTGGCCTTACTTGCGCTCGAGCGTTGGTTTATTGTTTGCAAAACTACTGGGAGTGTGCATTCTGCGCTCGAGCGGACTATGCGTATATCAATTTGCAACAGCATCTTTCTACATCACTTTTTCACATCTTTTTCTCTTACAACCCTAGATCTAGAGCCTCAATCTCTCTCTACATTTTCACCTAGATTTGGTGGGTTCTCGACCCTAGTGCCTTTGGAAAAAAAGGTAGAGCATCTCAAGAGCTTCATTTTGGTCTAAACAAAACTTGGTTTCGGTGTCTTTGAAGTTCCTCCATTGATTCCTTGATCTCTAGCTTCGAGGTAGGGACTTTTTACACTCTTCTATGAGTTTTAACTTAGTTATTTGTTGATGTGTAAAGAATATTGGAATTTTTGATGATTTTTAACAAACCTAGGGTTTTGGTTTAATATCAAAATAGGGGTTCTCAAATGTATGTATTAAAAAAGGTTATGGGAGTAGATGTGAGGTTGTGCTGTGACAAATTTGCTGATTTTGATACTCGACATGGATTTGGAAGAAAATGGAGTTTTTCACTAAAATGTCTCAAATAGTTATTTTGTATAAATAAATAAAAATGGAGTTTTTCCCTAAAATGTCTTTATCTTGTTCTCAAAGCCAGAGTTAGGAGAGAGGCTAGTCGCTCACTTGTTGTCAGTGTGGGAAGGCGGGGCACATGAAGAGGTTTCTCCCTCAGTTGGATGGCACACCTGGTGCGTCTGGTTCAAGGCAAACACAAAGCCACTAGCCAGCATAGTCAGCATAGGCCTCGAGGGCAATCAAGGAGCCTCATTGGCTCAATTAGTGCACCAAGCTTATGCTTTGAGGGGTGAGCAGGTTGAGCAGAGATCTACAGGGTGTGTATATGTTGTTATTGCGCTAGATCTTATACCACCTCCTTCAGTAATGAGAGGTACCTTCTTGTTTTTCAATTCAGTTGCTAACGTGTTGATTGATACAGGTGCATTCGATTCATTTATCTCGTCTGCATTTACATCAGTTTTGGGGTTAGAGTTGGATTGGTTAACATCTCCTCTCTATGTAAAGTCATCTTTTGGTAGTGAGATTGTTTTGAAGTAGGGGTGTCAGGGTTGTGACTTAACGGTTGGCGGTCGCTGACTTCCTTTTGCATTTGTGTTGATTGACATGTTTAGTTTTGATGTTATTTTGGGTATGGACTAGTTGTCAATATATTGGGCTATCATAGATTGCTACCGTCAGAGGGTTATTGTATATACCTTGAGCGGTGATTGCTTTTATTTCTTGGGGGACCGAGTTGATAGAGTCTTGTCACCGATGTATGATCCTCGTAGGCTGAGTGAACTTAGTTGCCTTCTTGCCAACTTCTTGAGTAGGGAGTGTGATGAAGTTCGAGTTGAGTTGCCAAGGGCGGTTTGTGAATACTCGAACATTTTTCCTGATGATCTTACTAGTTTACCACCTCATCGAGAGATCGACTGCTATATTGATTTAGTGCCTGGCATGGCACCGATTTCTATGGCACCATATAGATTTGTACCTGCCAAGTGAGTGAGTTGAAGATTCAACTCCAAGAATTGATAGATAAGGATTTTATCTGCCCTAGTACTTCATCTTGGGGAGCACCAGCTCTCTTTGGCTAAAAAAAAGATGGTGCGTTGCGACTTTGTATAGATTACTGGAAGTTGAATCGGGTAACTGTTAAGAGCAAGACCCTGATGCCTCATATAGATGATATGTTTGATTAGTTAAAAGGGTCTTGTTGTTTCTCTAAGATAGACATGAGATTGGGTTATCACTAGTTGAGAGTAAGGGAGGAGAATATCCAAAAGACCACATTCTGTACGCTGTATGGCCATTATGAGTTCCTAGTGATGCCCTTTGTGCTAACCTATGCACCAGCTGTGTTTATGGATTTGATGAACCGAATCTTCGGTGAGTTCCTAGACCGTTGTGGGGTCGTCTTTGTAGACGACATCCTGATTTACTCACCCTTTGAGGAAGAGCACGAGGAACACTTGCGAGTGGTGTTTGAGTTGTTTAGAGCCCACAAACTGTATGCTAAGTTTGGAAAATATGAATTCTGGCTGAGGGAAGTTAAGTTCTTAGGCCATATGGTATCCGAGAAAGGGATGACTGTAGATTCATCCAAGTTAGAAGTAGTGCAAGATTGGGGACAACCAAAGAATGCTTTTAAGATCTGTAGTTTTTTGGGGTTGACCGGGTATTATCGTAGATTTGTGAAGGATTTCTCTAAGCTAGCCTCACCATTGATTAGATTGACAAGGAAAGAGATAAAATTTGTGTGGAGTGATACCTGTGAGAAGTCTTTTCACGAGCTTAAGGTTAGACTTACCACTGCTCCAATTTTGATTATTCCGGAGAGGGGTTTGGGCCATTCAGTGTATTTTGATGCTTCACGGGGAGGTTTAGGTTGTGTTTTAATGCAAGAGGAGAAGGTAGTAGCCTATGGCTCCCGGCAGTTGAAAACACATGAGAGGAATTACCTTACTCATGACCTAGAGTTAGCGACGGTTGTCCTTACCTTAAATATTTGGAGGCATTATTTGTATTGTGAGATGTTTGAAATGTTTTTTTTATCACAAGAGTCTGAAATATATATTTATACAGAAAGACTTGAATTTGAGGCAGAAGAGGTGGATGGAGTTCATAGAGGATTATAACTTTGAGTTACATTATCAGCCGAGGAAGGCCAATGTTATGGTCGATGTATTGAGTAGGAAATCTATTAGTAGTGTAGCTTGTATTGCCATTTAGGAATGGGAAATGTTGGGTGTTATCGGTGAGTTTGACTTGCATCTTGGCGAGTCTGTTGAGTTGGCAACCTTGTTTTTAGTAGTTGCATAACCTACACTTGTGAACCGAGTGATAGAAGCACAGAAGGGTGACCTTGAGGTAGAATCCCTTAAGGAGAAGATCTCCAGTGGGAAGGTAGAGAGAGGCTTGAACGTGTACTCTGACTCAAGTATTAGATACCTTGACTATCTCTTTGTGCCAGAGTCTTGCCGAGAGGAAGTACTCCGAGAGTTTCACCATTCATGCCTTGTGATGCATCGGAGAGGCACAAAGATGTATCAAGACCTTGGCCGCCAGTTTTGGTGGAGGGGAATAAAAAAGGATATGGCTGTGTTTGTGTCAAGGTGCCTTACTTGTCAACAAGTGAAGATTGAACATCAAAGGCTAGCGGGTTTGTTGTTACCCTTGCCTATAGCCGAGTGTAAGTGGGAGCATGTCACGATGGATTTTGTTGTGGGCCTTCTAAGGACTAAATAAGGTAGTGATGCAATTTGGGTGGTAGTTGACCAGTTGACCAAGTAGGCGCACTTTATACCTATGCGTGTGAGTGACATAGTGAGGTTGCACAGGGTCCCTGTGACGATTGTCTCGGATAGAGATCCTTGTTTAACGGCTCAGTTATGGCAGAGCCTATAGAGTGCCTTGGGCACGAGATTGACTTTTAGTACTGCGTATCATCCTCAGACTGGCGGGCAGTCCGAGCATATTATTCACATCCTTGAGGATATGTTTCAGGGTTGTGTTCTTGACTTTAAGGGGCCGTGGGAGAGACACTTTCTCTTAATGGAGTTTGCCTATAACAATAGCTTCCAATCGAGTATTGGCATGGCACCGTTTGAGGCCTTGTATGGTTGACCGTGTAGGTCCCCTGTGTGTTGGGCTGAGGTGGGTGATACACCTATGTTGGGTTCAGAGTTAGTCCAGGAAATGATGGAGAAAGTCGCACTTATTCGTAAGAGGTTGGCAATTGGCTAGAGTTGCCAAAAAAGTTATGCCGATCGTAGAAGGAGACCTTTGTCTTTTGAGGTGGGAGGCCATGTCTTTTTGAAGATATCACCTAGAAGGGGTTTGATGAGGTTTCGAAAGAGTGGGAAGTTGTCTCCTCGGTTCATTAGGCCTTTTGAGATCCTTGAGCTGATTGAAGAGGTAGCTTATTGTTTGGTTTTGCTGCCACAGCTTTTTGGGGTTCATTATGTGTTTCATATTAGCATGCTTCCGAAGTATGAGCTGGATCCATCGTACGTGTTGGATTGGATTGACTTAGAGGTAGATGATGATGCCTCGTATGAGGAGAGACCGGTGAGAGTCTTGGATACTTGGGACCAAGTCTTGCGAGGCAAGACAATTCCTTTGGTTAAAGTATTATCGAAACATCATGGGATTGAGGAAGCAACTTGGGAATGTGAGTTGGAAGTCCGTGAGAAGTATCCAAACTTATTTGTTGATGTTTAAGCATGTATTGAAATCTTGATTATGTTAATGAAATATGAAAACATTGTATATGTTTTGAGAATATGGAAACATTGTATATATTGTATATGTTTTGAAAACACGAATTTAATGTAAACATTGTATATCCTTTGGGAAAATGTGGATTGTACTTTCAATGTTGAGAATTGTGTATCGAGTTGATGAGAATGGATGACCAAAGAACGGGTCATGGTGATGAAATTGATCGATTATCATTGTTGTAACTGGTTTAAACATAGTTTTAAAACTTAATTTAAAATTTCAGAGACGAAACTCCTTAAAGGAGGAGATTATAGCGATTCCGGATTAACTCGACCCTTTTATATCTTGAACTCGAGTTTTGTGGTTTTGTAGTGTTGTTCATGTCTTTTTCCCCTCATACTTCCTTGGTTTTGGTTATTGGATTGTAATAGTTGCGTTTGGAATAGGTTGGTTGCTTGGTTTTCAAACTTTTGTTGCCTAGAATTTTACTCCTCCGCTCGAGCGGGCTTTGTGAACTCTCAATGCTTTTACAGGTCTACAAAACTACTAGGAGAGTGTATTCTATGCTCAAGCAGTGTTTTTTGCACTCGAGCAGCCTCAGCTCGAGCGGCTTTACTTGTGCTTGAGCGTTGGTTTGTTGTCTACAAAACTACTGGGAGTGTACATTCTGCACTCGAGCATCACTTCTTGCTCTTGAGCAGACTGTGCATATATCAGTTCACAGCAGCACTTTTCTACATCACTTTTTCACATCTTTTCTCTTAAAACCCTAGATCTAGAGTCGCTCTCTCTCTCTCTTAAACTCACACATACACACACACACACTCTCTCTCTCTCTTTCTCTCTCTCTCTACATTTTCACCTATATTTGGTAGGTTCTCGACCCTAGTGTCATTGGGAAAAAGGTAGAGCATCTCAAGAGCTCTATTTTGGTCCAAACAAAACTTGGTTTTAGAGTCTTTGAAGTTCCTCCAATGCTTCGTTGATCTTTAGCTTTGAGGTAAGTGTAGACCGCCTGAACTCTCTCCGCGCGCCCCCCTTTCGGAGAAGGTGTGATTGGTCTTCCTACAGTTCGGACTACTGTCACAGTTCTGAATGTAATCTCACAAAGTGCAATGTGAGACTGATAAACACCAAAGTGTCCAAACTTGGCAATTGGTTTTGAAAAATCAATTTTCAATCAAAAAGCGCCAAACATGGACTGCTTTGCTAGATTACAGAGTCGCTACCTAAATATTTTATTTTTGGAAAATTTAGGAAACCCTGACTCGTGCCAAAGGCCACGTGTTCGTCATCACCAAAGTTGCCTTGGCTCAGGAAGTTGGGTACAAGAGGGGAAAGTCCTGAAATGAGCACCCCCGCTCGCCCGATCAAAGGATTGGCCTGTACTAACATGATACGTTGTTTTATAAACACATGTGTTCTTGTTCAGGTTATTAGCTAATTTACTATGTGATGCGCACAGCATACAAGTATAGACTAAGTCGCGAGACTTGGAACAAAACAACTCATGTTTATTTTTTTGAAAGTGGTTTGAAAGTGCTACTCGCAAGTAGGCTAAAGCGCGGATTTGCCACCCTCGAGTGGGCTTAAAACATGATTTGCCACTTCGTAAAGTGGGCTTAAAACATACATTTGATGAATTGTCCCAATTCAGGCAATCAAGCCTTCACCCACAGGCATTCATGCAGTTTAGCATTTAAACAAATAGCCTCATGGTAAGCATGCTATCATGGCAACACTCACACTCATGCAAGTATGCTAAAGCGTAAACACTTATAGTGTACGCCGAGCCAAAAAAGAAGCTAGTTAGAAATCATGCATGATCCTAACTATATAAGATGCCTAATGCAACGCATGCACAAATGCAACTAAAATAGGCTCGGCTTGCTAAGATGGCATATGAATGCAACACTTGATAACATGCTTTGACACACATATTCAAGTAAGTGTATTGAAATACAATGTAGTTTGAATGATATGCCGAGCTCGGTGCATGCAAGACAAATGAATGGATGCAAACATGTAAGCATAAGGTATGCTAATTGAAATATGCCCCAATCTAACCATTGAAAGCAGTTAAATAAAAGGGAGAAAGGCGTGGGGTTGAAAGACATGCACACACACACGCACACTTATTGCAACATTATGCCCTTTCGAAGGAGGGTCCGAATGAATAAGCTAACTAGCTACGCTAAGTTAAGCTACTTATTACAAACCAACTAATTAACTATGCTAAGCTAATTAATTATTACCAACCAAATTGAAATTGAATAACTAGCTAACTAAGCTAATTAAAATATTACAAAATGAGCTAAGCTAAATTAATTACAGCACATGCAATTAACTACAACTAGCTAAGAAAGCAATAAAGATGGCCTCGTGGGCGAGGCAGGCATGCATGCTCGGCTGGCGTCCGCTCAGAAATCCACCACCTTACCTCAAGATGCCTCTGTTTGCACACCTTTGGACCTCTGAAATTGTGCCAACCTCTAGATTTTTCTATTTGATCTCAAGCACACACTGATGGCAGATCGGCCATGATTGCCGATCATTGGCCAAAACTGATGGCCGGTCGGCTTATTTGGTAGTTGATCGGCTATGACATATGGTCGGTTGGCCACTGTTTCCCTGAAGTTCCTCCTTTTGATGCAATAGAGAACAAACAGAGGCATGGCAGTGTAGCTCGACTTTTTCGCGTGCCCCCTTTCGGAGAGGCTCGAATTGGTCCTACAGTTCGGACTCCTATCGCGGTTCTGTATCTAATCTCACAAAGTGCAATGTAAGACTAATAAATCACCAAAGAGTCCAAATCTGACAAATCATTTTGGAAAATCGTTTTGGAAAATCGATTTTAATCAAAAAGCGCCAAACATGGGCTGCTTTGCTAGATTACAGAGTCGCCACCTAAATATTTTGTTTTTGGAAAATTTAGGAAACCCTGACTCGTGCCTAAGGCCACATTTCCGTTATCACCAAAGTTGCCTCGGCTCGGGAACTTGGGTACGAGAGGGGAAGGTCCTGAAATGAGCACCCCCGCTCGCCCGATCAAAGGATCGGCCTCTACTAAACATGATATGTTATTTTGAAAGCACATGTGTTCTTATTTCGGTTTATTAGCTAATTTACTATGTGATGCGCACAACATACAAGTATAGACTAAATCACTTGATTTGGAACAAAACATCTCATGTTCATTTTTCGAAAATGGTTTGAAAGTGCTATTCGCAAGTAGGCTAAAACACGGATTTGCCACCCCAAGTGGGCTTAAAACAACATGATTGCCACTCCGCAAAGTGGGCTTAAAACTCGCATTTGATGAATTGTTCCAATTCAGGTAATCAAGCCTTCACCCGCAAGCATTCATGCAGTTAAACACTTAAGCAAATAGCCTCGTGGCAAGCATGCTATCATGGCAACACTCACACTCATGCAAGGATGCTAAAGCGCAAACACTTACAGTGTACTCCAAGCCAAAACAGGAAACTAGTTAGAAATATGCATGATCCTAACTATACAAGATGCCTAATGCAACATATGCAAAAATGCAACTAAATAGGCTCGACTATCTAGGATGGCATAGGAATGCAACAATTTGATACACGTATTCAAATAGGTATTGAAATACAATGCAGTTTGAATGATGCGCCGAGCCCGGTGCATGCAAGAGAAATGAATGGATGCAAACATGCAAAACATAAGGTATGTTAATCAAAATATGCCCTAAACTAACCATCGTAAGCGGTTAAATAAAAGGGAGAAAGAAATGGGGTTGGAAGACATGCATACACGCATGCACCCTTATTACAACAATACACCCTCTCGAAGGAGGGTCCAAATAAATATGCTAAGCTAATCTAAGATAAGCTAGTCAACTAATCTAATTAAGCTAATTAGACTAATTATTACAAATCAATCGAATAACTAGCAAACTAATTACTAATTATTACAACACTTAATTAATTAACAAATTAACTAATTGTTACATCTAACTAAGCATGTAAGATATGTAAACTAGGCTGCCTCAGCTCTGCCTTAGACAATGAAGGATGTATGCTCTCGGTTGCTGCCTCAAAACGCCTTCTAGTTTGCTCTTGAGAGGCTCTATTTGCAGGGTGTCTTTAGGAACCTTTTGCTCCACCTTACCAAATCGACTCTGAGGAATTCGACAGTGGCTTGCCAGCCATGAGGAGTTGCTGCCGGCCACCTATCGGCCAAGGGTGTGTACTGCCGGCCAATGATGAAGCAGTGCCAGCCATCTGTGGAGCACTGCCGGCCACTGGTGTACTGTGGCACCAAACTGCAACAGAGCACAAAACGGAGAAAAGAGAGGGTCTTCTAAGGGCATGTATGTATTGTGCCACTCCCTATCATCTCAAAACATCAAGGGGGAGGCACCACCGGATCCAAGACCATCAATCAAGCATACAATGCTTGATGGCCAAAGATCCAATATTTTACACATTCAATAAATGCCATGCAAACAAGACTCTAAAACCATGGCCATATCATGAGAGATCAAAGGCAATGGAGACAAAGGGAATTGGCTCATTTTCATCCCTTTGAGTATGAAACGGACTAATTCACCTTGTGTTCAATATAACGTCCGATTAAATACCATGCAATGCAAACAACATGCTTATCTTGGCATGTTTTACTTGATTCGATTTTTGTTTACACATTTTACATTACCGAGCCATGCATTAACCGGTTTAGTCCAATGTGAAAAGTCCTCTAATGAGAGGAAGGTCAATCAAGAAGATGACTTAAGACATGAGAGAAGCCATGCCTTTGGCTAGTAAAAACCCTCAAAAGAGGGCTAAAGCAATTTAAGCGTAGGCCTCAATCGCATGGCTTAAGCACAACTCCAAGACTAACCAAACCTCAAAACAAATCGAAAGGTGAAGAAGTGAGGGAGGTGGCAGAATTTCAGTGTTGAAATGGTATGAAAAATAAGACTCTAACATGTAAACAACTCATGCACAACATGTTTGGAGACTTAAGCATTGAAACTAGTGAAGGACACAACACTAGGACCATGCAATACAATGCTCAATGGGCTAAACCAGCCCTAAACAGACCTCATGCATGCCAAAACAGTGGCCAAAATGTGCTGAGATGGTAGCATGAAAAGCAAGAAAAATTATGTTCATGCATTGGCTCACAAACAAGGCATAAGGCACAACTTTCAAACACAATGAAAGGGTGATGTATGTGAGTGTGTGGCAGAGAAATATGCTCTGAAATCACATGCTAAATGATACCAAATCATGCAAACACCATAAACAAAGCATGCTAGAAGCCTTAAAACTCAAAGTTAGTAAGGACCAACAACACTATAGCTATACAAAGCAAGCCTCATATTATCAAGACAACTCAAAATAGAGTTCAAGCATGCTAAAATATGAGCAAAAACATGCTGGAGTGTAGCCAAAATGAGCTAGAATAATAGGCTAAAATAGCAAGCACATTAAGCTAGTAAGCAAGATTTGCACTACAAGTGTAAGAAGCATGCAAGAAGTGGCCAAGCCAGCCACAAATAGAGCCAAAACATGTTAAAAGGTCACAAAAACATGCTTAGATCAAGTCAAGAGATGGTAGAAAAACATGCTCAAGTATGATGGCGATCAACACAAGCAAACATGACACAAGGAGAGGGGATGACCCCCTCCTATTTTAGGCCTCAAAACCAACTTTCTACCACTAAAATTCCTATGAGTTTTAGTGGTTAGAAGGCCAAACAAAGGTTATTACAAAAGCCTAGAAAGGTGGCTCTAGAGGCTTTACAAGCCAAAGAGCAAAAGAGGAGAACCACCCCCTAACCACACAAGGCTCAAACCACCTTGTTAAGACCTTAAAAATATAACTTTTTTGAGACAAAAACCAACTTCAAAATTGCATACAAAGATGGCAAAGCTATGAACTAGAACAAAGCTTGAAAGAGGTAGGATCTTACCCTTGTAGCACAGCAAAAAAACAAGTTTCTGAGCCAAAACCAAGCCAAAATCACTCCAAGGAGCTCCAACAAGGTCTCCAAGAACCTCAAGCCTAAGGTGAAGGTGTTTAACTAGGTGTTCTAGTGCAAAAGTGAAGAGAAAACACACTTTCAAGGCTAAAATGTAGAGAGAGAAGATTCTAGAGAGAGAAAGAGGGAGGAAAATATCTCAGCAAAAAATGTTCAACCCTTTGCATGCATATAGAGGACCTCTATATAAAGGAGATACAAGGAGCCTTCAAAGCAATCCAGCCCTCCACGTGCAAGCAGATGGTCTATCTTACAAACAGCTGGCTAAAAAATATCTAAAATATATCTGTTGAAATAATGGTGACTGGCCGGCCATCAGTGATGGCCGACAGTGTCTCATTGATGGCTGGTTGAGCCTTATCAATGGCCGGCAAGAACACATGGATGGCTGGCAGTGGCACCTCATGGCCAGCAGTGCACCAAAACAAGCACTATGGAGAGACCAAAGCATGGTCCAAAAATGAGATAGAATGGAAATAGGGTTTGGAAGGATCAAACCTGGAGCATTCCGTCGCGAAAGTTGAACACTGGACGAGCAATCAAACTTGTCACCGGATGTACCTACAAGCACGTCGAAGTCTTGAGGATGGTCAAAAATGGGATGTCTACAGGTAGTGTATTTGTAAGGAAATGTATGTACTTCTACACCCCCTATCATGTCTCAAGCTCAAAGGAGTGTGGCACTTGGCTCTCAAGCCACCAACCAAGCATCTCAATGCATGGTGTAGACACCCCATTTTTGACCGTCCTCAAGACTTGGACGTCACCGTTTGACCACTCGGTGATCATCTTTGTTTGTGTTCGTCTTGAGTTTCCGGAGGCCTCGACTGCGCGCCTTGCCTCAGGGTCTCTCGACTCGACTTTTTTGTGTCCGGTTTTGCACCAAACACTTGTGTTTCTGCTTTGGAGGGCAGGGAATGGCTTTTGGGCCATCCCCACACTCCACCGGCCATGGCTTGAGGCCACCGGCTGTGTTTTATTGCCATCAGCCGAATGTGATGGCCGGTCAGCTATTTTGGATGCCGGTCGGCCAAGTATGGTTTTCAACAGATATCTCTGCAGACAGCTGGCAGCTGTCACTCAGGGCCATATCCCAACTCATGCCTGGACGTGGGAGTTCTGAGGAGCTGCAGATTGATATGTATCTATATCAATCAAGCTCTCTCAACAACACAAGAAGAGATAGAACTTGGAGCCAAAAAAATCTCTCTCTCTCTCTCTCTACATTTTCTGCCTCTCTCTCTAGAGTTTAGGGGTTGTTTGTGCTCAAAAGTGCATTTTTCTTTGCACTTTTGCACACAAACACCTAGTTCTATACTCCCTTTATTGGGCTGAGGTCCTTGGAGGTGATTCTTGGGGTGATTTGAAGTCTTTTTGATTCAAAAGGGCTGCTGGTTTGGTGTTTTGAAAGAGGTCTTCGAGGGTGAGACATTTTACCCTCTTATTCCTTCTTTTTGTACAAGCTTTTTAGACTATCTTGCATATTGATTAAAGCTTAGCTATAAACTGAAAAACGTTTTGTATTTGCATGCTTAACATGTTTGTTTAAGGTCATTTTGGTGTTGGGGGTCGTCCACCCCCTCTTAGGCCTTGTTTGGCCTCATTTTGAGCCTTATCGTTTGAGCTTGGGAACTTTCATATATTGGTTTTCTCACCACTGAAATCTGGAGGATTTTCAGTGGTGGTGAAGTGGTTTTGAGGTCTTGTATAAGGGAGGGACACCCCTCTCCCTTCATTGTCTCATTTGCTTGTGTTTTGGCTCATAATGGTAGCATGTATGCGTAGCTTTGTTTGGCTTAGTTTCAGAGGTTATTTGGTGTTTATTTAGCATGTTTTACTCTGTCTCATGTTGGTTTGTTGGCCCCTCTCATGCTTGATACACTTGCTTTGAATTCCCCCATTTTGCCTAAAAATGCATCTAGCCATTAGACCATCATGCTCGCATATTCTTACCTAGCTTTGTGAAGTTTTTGGCCTTGATTTATCATTACTAAGGTCTGTTGGGTGTTGGTTTGGTCATGTTCGATATGTTTTGTATAGCCTCTTTGCATTTTGGCTTGTAAGCCTTGAGGGTATGAGTCATGAGCATGCTTGAGTTGGGTCATTTCAGTGATTTAGAGCCGTATCCCATGCTATTTCAGTCCATAACCCATGCTTGTGTGATTGCATTTATCATCCCTTTCATGCCTTGAAGAGCTGTTTTGTTGTGCCTTGAAATGAGCATTGTGCATGCCTAAGTGTTTAAGCCTTCGGGGCTGCCATATCAGAGGGCTTTAGGACTTATTTCAATGCATCTAAACTCTGTTTTTGGTTGTATAGCTCATGTCATGTTGGCTTGGGGTAGCGGTGGTAGAATACTCCTTGGTTATGCTTTAATCTTGGGCCTATTGGTGTGTATGCTTACATGAGTATTTGTTCATCATTTTAGGCATCTTTTGTCACTGTTTTGGGAGTGGGCTGAGGTCTGCCCTTTGTGTCTTAGGTCCATGATTGCATGATCATGTTGCGTTGATTTCATGTTTGCATTGTATCATACTCGCATGCT
The DNA here is from genome assembly GCF_055761805.1 of Camellia sinensis. Lineage (NCBI taxonomy): Eukaryota > Viridiplantae > Streptophyta > Magnoliopsida > Ericales > Theaceae > Camellia > Camellia sinensis. The sequence continues at coordinate 69,879,289 of NC_138973.1, read as the reverse complement.
TGCATATTATTAGCTAGTTGCATTTCATGTCTTAGCTTACATATTTGATTGCATTGCATTGCATCTTACATGCCTAGCATTGTACCTTTGGATGTCTAGCTTGCATCACATTTGGCATGTTTTGTATCCTAGTCTCATGTTGCATCTTCGAGACAAGTTTGTATACATGCATTACATTCTTTGGTTTGGGGTGTCAAACCAAACTTGAGGTGTGAGGAGTGTTCGTACTCCAAGTGATGTAACACGTCTCAACCCTCGGTCGTCAATCCCCTTGACCTCAATATGATAGGGTGTTGGCATTCATCTCTTTTGTTGTATTCATTCACATTAAATTGCAAACTTGGCCTCTTAGGCCATCATGCGTCGAAATGCGCAATTGGGGGCACGAGGATCGAGAGCCATGTCCCTTTGAGTCCATTACATGATAGGGAGTCTGTCTGTCATGACCCGAACCCGTCCCTATGGGTTAAGGACATAACCGGCCAGTAATCCTGAGATTACCTACGGCCTCAGACCAAAACAGACATTACTCGTCAGAGTAAAGGGGCCAAACGGAAGCAATAATTAAAAACTTTGTCCATAGAGCCGTGCTTATATGCACATCAACAAACCATACACGTATATGTGAATAACCCATAACAAAATACAGTACCATAAAATCCTTTACAGACAGGATTATCCAAACTGAGTCAACCCATATGAAAACTATATACAGATATACATAATGTCCTTGCCAACAAGACAAACTATAAATACATAACAAAATGGCAAGGATGGGTCTCGTGCGTGAGACACAAGGCTGACTCTCCAAAATTCATGTTGTTCCTGGCAGACTTCACTGGGGCTGGGTTTGGACTTCTCTTGGCTCACCTACAAACACATGAATGAGCGTGAGCAATAGCCCAGTGAATAATATCAATACAGAAATTGCATAACAATGTAGAACAACATGTTCCAAACGGCCTTTGGCCCAATTCACATTTCTACTTAACATATATATACTTATACAAAATTTAGATCAAGTGACTGTAGTTCCAACATACTGGCCTTTGGCCCATTTAGGTTTCCATTCCTGTCAAAAAGGCCTTCGGCCCATTCATTTATGTCAAAACGGCCTTTGGCCCATCCATTTATGTCAAAACGGCCTTCGACCCATTCATTTTTGTCAAAATCGCCTTTGGCCCATTCATTTACATCAAAACGGCCTTTGGCCTATACATTTACGTCAAAACGGCCTTTGGCCCATAAATTTACGTCAAAACGACCTTCGGTCCATTCATTCCTATCAAAACGACCTTTGGTCCATTCATTCATTCCTGTCAGACTTTTGTCCACAATCCCAATTAACAACTCATAAAGTTTATAACGGAATAAACAATTGGACATTGACAAGCTTTCAAATATTGATATTACTCACAGTGATCGGCTTGCGGATTTGCCCTAGAGCTTGACCCTACACATTGCATGAACACAAAAGGGTCACTAACAGTTCAATCCATTCTTTAATTCACATATTCCTCTTAAGCTTTATTCCTATCTCATTAACTCATTTACGAGGTTTAACACATGCCTAAGAGTGTTTACAAGTGAAAGAGAACGGAAAACGAAACACAGAACGCATGAACGAAATTTCAGAAAATAGGGTCCCCGCTCGAGCGGACCTAAGAGGCCTGCAAAAGTACTGGTTACCTCAAAATTACGCTCGAGCGTGAATTAGGGAGCTCGAGCGGAAGGCTCGTCTACAAAAGCTCCCCGCTCGAGCATGAAATATCCCGCTCGAGCGAACAGCCAACTCTGCAAAAAGTGTTGGGAGCACGAAATTCACGCTCGAGCGTAGTTTCTCCCGCTCGAGCGGGCCTCAAAATTTTGGAAAACCCAGAATGCGTTCTTGAGCTCAAATTCGGTTTCCAACCCGCATATCTTGCATGTAATGACTCAAATCTCAAATATAATTATACTAACATGATGCAAACCCCAAATCACAACCCAATGGAGCTCAATTCACAAATAATTCACATGCATGCCCCAATCTCCCATCAAACTCATTCTAACATAACAAATTCATACATTCAAGTTCATATCTTCATAAATTGTACATGCATGTGATGAATTGCCACATTCTCAACTGAGACAACACAAATGGTGATCAAGACATGAGTTTCAACCAAAACTCTACATGAATCATGTATTTTAAGCTTATACATGCTATTTCAAAACATTTCCTTACATGCATGCATATATCAAGCTTTAATCCAACAAAACCAACCCAATTAGCTTGAACACACAAAATTACAAACTATAATCCAAGAATTACTCACCTAGAAGCTTTGATTCACACAATCTATAACAATTCTTGGATTATCTTCAAGGTTCCCAAGCTTTAAGCTACAATTTGCACAATTCTCTCCTCTCTCCCTCTCTCCAGCCGACTCTCCTCCTTTTCTCAAGGTTTGATCAGCCAAAATGAATACATAGGAGAGAATGGGAAGTGTAGTGACCTTACCCAACAATTCCCACTAACTCATAATAATAATAATAAATAATTGGGCACCAATTTACCAATTTACCAATTTAATCAACTTAATCTGGTCCGAATCAATTTTTCAATTAAATTTCACCGTAGGCTCTAAAAATTATGCCAATCACAATGGCGTGATCAATTTCGGGTTCTGTGGCCGATAAGGCCCTCAATTTAATTTCCAAAGCAGGTTATTCAAACAGATATTCCTACGATGAACAGATAAAACTTCAAAATCATATATATTCGCATAATGGCACACAAAATCATATCAAAACATATAATCACATTGGCATTTGGGACCAATTAGCAAAATACAGAACAGGGGTGTCATAGTCTCCCCCCCTTTAGGAAGTTTGGTCCTCCAAACTTAATTTACCTTCGTCGGGAAACAAATGTGGATAGCATAGTCGCATTTCCTCCTCTTTTTCCCACGTAGCATCTGTCCCATAGTGTTCCTTCCGTTCTACTTTCACCATTGGGATGGACTTGTTTCTCAATTCTTTCACTTGTCGGTCAACAATTCTTTCCGGCCATTCAGCGTATTCCATATTTTTATCAATAGCTACCCGATGATAATCAATCACATGTAACGGGTCTCGGAGGTAACCCCTCAACATTGACACATGAAACACGTTATGGATTTGCTCGAATCCCGGTGGCAAAGCAACTCTATAAGCAACTGGACCAAGCCTCTCCAAAATTTGAAACGGCCCAATGTAACGGGGCGACAACTTGCCCTTTTTCCCAAATCTGACTTGGCCTTTCATCGGAGAAACACGGATGAACACATGGTCGCCGACCTCATACTCAAGAGGTCTTCTCCGAACGTCTGCATAATTCTTCTGTTGGTCTTGAGCTTTTTTGAGTCTTTGTCGAATAGTTTTGATCTTTTCAGAGGTGTCTTGTACAATTTCAGGCCCAAGCAAAGCTCTGTCCCCGACCTCTGACCAACAAATAGGTGATCTACACCTCCTACCATACAAAGCCTCGTATGGTGCCATACCAATGCTGGAGTGGAAGCTATTATTATAAGTAAATTTTGCAAGTGGCAAGTAATCTTCCCAACTCCCCTGAAAATCCGAAGCACACATGCGAAGCATATCTTCCAAAGTCTGTATCGTTCGTTCTGACTGCCCATCTGTCTGTGGGTGGAATGCAGTGCTAAACCTTAGTTCTGTTCCCATAGCTTCCTGCAAACTCTTCCACAATCTAGATACAAATTTCGGATCTCTATCCGACATAATAGATACCGGAACTCCGTGTAAACGGACAATTTCATCAACATAAATAGTAGCCAACCAGTAAGCAGTAAACGTAGTTTTGACAGGCAGAAAATGTGCAAATTTAGTCAGTCTATCAACTACAACCCAAACAGAATCCATACCTCGAGAAGTCCGAGGTAGGCCAACAACGAAATCCATAGTCACATGTTCCCACTTCCATTCAGGAATAAGGGGAGGTTGAAGTAGACCGCCTGGTTTCTGATGTTCAGCCTTAACTTGCTGACACTGAAGGCACTTGGACACATATTCTGCAATCTCTTTCTTCATTTTAAGCCACCAATAGGTTTGTTTCAAATCCCGATACATTTTATTGTTACCCGGATGCATAGCAAATACAGATCTGTGGGCTTCATCCAAAACCCTCTTCTTTAGTTTTGGGATATCAAGGACACATATTCTGTTCCGGAATTTCAACACTTCATTCTCAATACTAAATTCTGCTTTTGGACTTGTCTCAAATTCATCAATTACCTTTCTGAGGAACTCATCCTCTTTCTGTTTCTGCTTGATTTCATCAACAATTGCCGGCTCGGTTGTAATAGCAGCTATCAATCTGCCCTGTTCACATACTACCACTTTAATTTTATACTTTTCAAAGTCTTGCAAAATCTCCCTTTGTTCAGTAAGCAAACAAGCCATACTCCCTGTTGATTTTCTGCTCAAGGCATCCGCCACTGTATTAGCTTTCTCGGGATGATACTGAATCTCTAGATCGTAGTCTTTTATCAGTTCTAGCCATCTTCTCTGACGCATATTCAACTCTTTTTGCGTGAAGAAGTATTTCAGGCTCTTATGATCCGTGTAGACTTCACATTTTGTTCCATACAGATAATGCCACCAAATTTTCAAGGCAAAAACGACTGCGGCCAATTCTAAGTCATGTGTTGGATAGTTCTTTTCGTGTGGCCTCAATTGCCTGGAGGCGTAAGCAATAACTTTTCCGTTCTGCATTAACACACAACCCAAACCTTTATAAGATGCATCACTGAAAATCACAAAATTTTCCGTACCTGAAGGTAGTGTCAAAATTGGTGCCGTGGTCAATCTTGTTTTCAATTCATGAAAGGCTAATTCTCTTTCACTATTCCACTCAAATGGTTGTCCTTTACGTGTCAATTGGGTAAGAGGCACAGCTAATTTCGAAAAGTCCTTCACAAACCTCCTGTAGTACCCAGCCAAACCCATGAAACTGCGAACTTCTGTCACATTAGTCAGTGTAGGCCAATTCACAATTGCCTCTATTTTCTGCGAGTCCACTGAAATTCCTTCATTGTTGATCACATGCCCTAAGAAAACAACCTCATCCAACCAAAACTCACATTTCTTTAATTTAGCAAATAGTTTTCTTTCCCGAAGTATTTGTAAAACAGTCCTCAAATGATGTTCATGTTCAAGTCTATCTTTAGAGTATATCAAAATATCATCGATGAAGACAACAACAAACTCATCAAGGTAGGTTTTAAAAATTCTATTCATTAAGTCCATAAATGCTACCGGAGCATTAGTCACTCCAAATGGCATAACAAGAAACTCAAAATGACCATACCTCGTTCTGAATGTGGTTTTCTCAACATCCTCTGCTTTAACCTTCAGCTAATGATACCCGGATCTCAAATCAATCTTAGAAAACACCTGTGATCCCTGCAACTGGTCAAATAAGTCATCAATACGGGGTAAGGGATATTTTTTCTTTATCGTTACCTTGTTCAATTCCCGGTAATCAATGCACAGGCGCAACGTACCATCCTTCTTCTTTACAAATAACACTGGTGCACCCCAAGGCGAAGTGCTAGGCCGGATAAACCCTTTATCAAGAAGGTCTTGCAACTGTTCCTTTAATTCTTTCATTTCGGCAGTAGCCATTCTGTAGGGAGTTTTAGAAATAGGTTGGGTGCTTGGCATAGTCTCAATAGTAAACTCTATCTCCCTGTCTACCAATTCCCCTGGTAATTCATTCGGAAACACATCCAGAAATTCTCTAACAATAGGAATATTATTCAATTCAACACTCTCAGATTGTTCAGACAACACATAGCACAAATAACCCTGGCACCCTTTCCTGATCAGTTTACATGCTTTCATTGCAGATATCAAATAAGGTGGAGGCACTACCCCGTTACCCACAAACACAATCTCTTTCTGTTCTGGTGGTTTAAATACAACCCTTTTTGCCACACAGTCTATGGTGGCACAATACTCGGTCAACCAATCCATGCCCAAAATTACATCGAAATGTCTAAAGTTCAAGGGCAATAAATCTACATATAGAGTAGCATCCTCAATATGCATGTCACAAAACCGATATATATATTCACATAAAACAGATTCCCCCGATGGAGCAGACACACATAACAAATATGGCAATAACTCTAGGGGTCTATTCAGTCTAGATGCAAATGTGCATGTCACAAATGAGTGTGTTGATCCAGAATCAATTAATACAAAGGCATCCTGGTTACATATTGAAATAGTACCTGAGACAATGACATTGGCATTCCGTGTATCGCCCAGAACGAGTGCAAAAACTCTCCCCTGTCTCACTGTATCCCCAGTAGTAGCAGATCTCAAAGTATTTCCCGGCTTTGGGATCGATGCAGTGGAGCTAGCAGCTATCTTTCCACTATTCTGATTACAATCTCGGGCTATATGCCCTTGTTTCCTACACTTAAAACAGGCTCCCGATGCACGGTAACAGACTCCACGGTGCCTTTTGCTACAAATGTTGCACATGGGAGCTGTGTCTCGGGAAGAACTCGAAGTTCCCGTGTTTTGCTTTTTCAGAAATTTCTTCTTCGAAAAGAAGCCTTGTCTTTTGTTGCCTTTCCATTCTGTTGTTGGCTTAGCTTGTCTAGCTATGTTAGCCTCTGATATGATGGCCCAGTCAAGCACCCCGATGTAGGTCTCCAACTTCAGGACATTCACTCTCTCTAGGATGTCACTTCGCAGCCCACCTTCAAAATGCCTTGCCTTCTTATAATCAGTGTCAATTACGTGCGGTGCAAACCTGGCCAACTCAGTAAATTTGGCCTCATACTCAGCTACAGTCATGCTGTCTTGCTTGAGTTCCATGAACTCTGCCACTTTCCTATCCCGGACACACTGCGGAAAGTACTTGTCATAGAATATTTCTAGGAACTTTACCCAGTCAACATCCTTATGATTCTCTCGCATCAACATCCACCATTTTCTCGCTTCATCTTCTAGCATAAAAGTGGCTAGAAGCACTTTCTGAGTCTCTGAACAGGGGAACACTTCAAATAATTTCTCAATGCCGAGGACCCATGCTTCGGCTTTCAACGGATCTAATCCCCCGTGGAACTGTGGTGGTTTCATTTTCTTGAATTCCTTGGTGAGAGCTATAATCCGGTCATCATTTTGATTATCTGGCATGGGTGGTGCCGGAGGTGGAGGTGGCGGATGTGGTTGTTGCCACTCCTGTTGCTGTCTCAAAGCTTCTGCCATTTCCTGTATCTGTCTTTCCATTCTGTCCAGTCTGGTAGTAGAAGATTCCTCTATCTCATCACCTCCGGTTCTCACCATCTGATTAAACTTGCATATATTCCATACAAAAGGTACACAAGTATGCATACACTAAGAAGCACATATTTCCAGATAATTTGCAATGTAAGTAGTTCACAACTTACACATATAATTGTTCATAACAAAACATTTAAGCATATAATCAATGTTTCCAAACTTGTATTTATCACATGAATGCATCCTAGATCTTATCTAGACGCTTATTGCCCTTTTTGGACAAGTGTGTGAGTTATTAACCCGTGCACTGATACCACTCTGTCATGACCGAACCCGCCCTTATGGGTTAAGGACATCACCGGCCAATAATCCTGAGATTACCTACGGCCTCAGACCAAAACAGACATAACTTGTCAGAGTAAAGGGGCCAAACGGAAGCAATAATTAAAAACTTTGTCCATAGAGCCGTGCTTATATGCACATCAACAAACCATATACGCATATGTTAATAACCCACAACAAAATACAGTACCATAAAATCCTTTACAGACAGGATCATCCAAACTGAGTCAACCCATATCAAAACTATATACAGATATACATAAAGTCCTTGCCAACAAGACAAACTATAAATACATAACAAAATGGCAAGGATGGGTCTCGTGCGTGAGACACAAGGCTGGCTCTCCAAAACTCATGTTGTTCCTGGCAGACTTCACTGGGGCTGGGTTTGGACTTCTCTTGGCTCACCTACAAACACATGAATGAGCGTGAGCAATAGCCCAGTGAATAATATCAAATGCAGAAATTACATAACAATGTAGAACAACATGTTCCAAACGGCCTTTGGCCCAATTCACATTTCTACTTAACATATATATACTTATACAAAATTTAGATCAAGTGACTGTAGTTCAAACATACTGGCCTTTGGCCTATTCAGGTTTCCATTCTAGTCAAAACGGCCTTCGACCCATTCATTTATGCCAAAACGGCCTTCGGCCCATCCATTTATGTCAAAACGGCCTTCGGCCCATTCATTTCTGTCAAAATGGCCTTCGGCCCATTCATTTATGTTAAAACGGCCTTTGGCCCATACATTTACGTAAAAACGGCCTTCGGCCCACTCATTCTTGTCAAAATGGCCTTTGGCCCATTCATTTACATCAAAACGGCCTTTGGCCCATAAATTTACGTCAAAACGACCTTCGGTCCATTCATTCCTATCAAAACGACCTTTGGTCCATTCGTTCATTCCTGTCAGACTTTTGTCCACAATCCCAATTAACAACTCATAAAGTTTATAAGGGAATAAACAATTGGACATTGACAAGCTTTCAAATATTGATATTACTCACAGTGACCGGCTTGCGGATTTGCCCTGGAACTTGACCCTACACATTGCATGAACACAAAAGGGTCACTAATAGTTCAATTCGTTCTTTAATTCACATATTCCTTACTTTAGGCTTTATTCCAATCTCATTAACTCATTTACGATGTTTAATACATGTCTAAGAGTGTTTACAAGTGAAAGAGAACGGAAAACGAAACACAGAACGCGTGAACGAAATTTCAGAACACAAGGTCCCCGCTCGAGCGTGGACTTCCCCGCTCGAGCGGACCCAAGAGGCCTGCAAAAGTACTGGTTACCTCAAAATTATGCTCGAGCGCGAATTAGGGAGCTCGAGCGGAAGGCTCGTCTACAAAAGCTCCCTGCTCGAGCATGAAATATCCCACTCGAGCGAACAGCCAACTCTGCAAAAAGTGCTGGGAGCACGAAATTTACGCTCGAGCGTAGTTTCTCCCGCTCGAGCGGGCCTCAAAATTCTGGAAAACCTAGAATGTGTTCTTGAGCTCAAATTCGGTTTCCAACCCGCATATCTTGCATGTAATGACTCAAATCTCAAATATAATTATACTAACATGATGTAAACCCTAAATCACAACCCAATGGAGCTCAATTCATAAATAATTCACATGCATGCCCCAATCTCCCATCAAACTCATTCTAACATAACAAATTCATACATTCAAGGTCATATCTTCATAAATTGTACATGCATGTAATGAATTGCCACATTCTCAACTGAGACAACACAAATGGTGATCAAGACATGAGTTTCAACCAAAACTCTACATGAATCATGTATTTTAAGCTTATACATGCTATTTCAAAACATTTCCTTACATGCATGCATATATCAAGCTTTAATCCAACAAAACCAACCCAATTAGCTTGAACACACAAAATTACAAACTATAATCCAAGAATTACTCACCTAGAAGCTTTGATTCACACAATCTATAACAATTCTTGGATTATCTTCGAGGTTCCCAAGCTTTAAGCTACAATTTGCACAATTCTCTCCTCTCTCCCTCTCTCCAGCCGACTCTCCTCTTTTTCTCAAGGTTTGATCAGCCAAAATGAATACATAGGAGAGAATGGGAAGTGTAGTGACCTTACCCAACAATTCCCACTAACTCATAATAATAATAATAAATAATTGGGCACCAATTTACCAATTTAATCAACTTAAGCTGGTCTGAATCAATTTTTCAATTAAATTTCACCGTAGGCTCTAAAAATTATGCCAATCACAATGGCGTGATCAATTTCGGGTTCTGTGGCCGATAAGGCCCTCAATTTAATTTCCAAAGCAGGTTATTCAAACAGATATTCCTACGATGAACAGATAAAACTTCAAAATCATATATATTCGCATAATGGCACACAAAATCATATCAAAACATATAATCACATTGGCATTTGGGACCAATTAGCATAATACAGAACAGGGGTGTCACAATGTCCATGCATACATTTGCCTAAAAATTCCATGCCATACGCTGCTTGCCCTCTGCTGCTGTCAGTTGCAGGTTCTGCAGGAAGCTTTGGCCGGTCGGCTAAATACAATGCCGACCGGCCAGTAATCTGTGGCCGATAGATCTAAAGGCAGCCGGTGATCATCCCCTTCAGCCGGTGGAATTTTGTCCTAGCTGGTGGTATTCCCTAATATCCAGAGAGCATACTCTTGGACTTCGGCAGTCCTCCGAGAAGCAGGGCAGTGTTAACAGAGGCAACAGTGGCATGGTACGGGTTTCCGGGCGAGATGGATCGAGCATGCATCATCACACGCATTCCGAGGTAGGGCTGCGGCCATCTTCTTTTTGCATTTAGTTCGTTAATTAATTAAAAGTTTTGTAATAATTAATTTAGTATTAATTATTTGGACTGTATTATTTATTCGGACCCTCTGCGCGAGGGCAATATTGTAATAAGTGTGTGTGTGTGATGTATGTCTTCCAACCCCACGTCTTTCTCCCTTTTATTTACTCACTTATGATGGTTAGATTAGGGCATGTTTCAATTAGCATACAGTATGATAGTATGTTTGCATTCATTCATCTGTTTTGCATGCACCGGGCTCGGCGCATCATACTAACTGCATTGTATTTTCAATTCCAAGTTGAATACATGTTAGCTGTAGCATTTCATACGCCATGTTTAGTATAGCCGAGCCTATCTTAGTTGCATCTTGCATGTGCTGCATTAGGCATTTCTGTATAGTTAGGATCATGCATGGATTTCTAATTAGCTTCTGTTTTGGCTTGGAGTACTCGGTAAGTTTTTATGCTTTAGCATCCTTGCATGCGTGTGAGTGAATGCCATGACAGCATGTTTACCATGAGGCTAAGTGCTTATATGATATAACTGCTTGAATGCCTGTGGGTGAAGGCTGGGTTATTTGAATTGGAACAATTCACTAATTGTGAGTTTTTTTTAAGCCCACTAGATAGTGGCAAAATCATGTTTTCTAAGCCCACCCGAGGGTGGCAAATCCACGTCTTAGCCTACTTGCGGGTAGCACCATCAAACCATTTTCAAAATAAACAAACATGAAATGTTTTGTTCCAATTCAGGCGATCCAGTCTATACTTGAATGCCGTGCACATCACATAGTAAATCTAGGCTAATAACTGGAATAAGAACGCATAATGTTTTCAAAACTAGATATCATGGTTAGTAGAGGCTGATCTTTGATCGGGTGAGCGGGGGTGCTCACGAAGTGACCTTCCCCAATCATACCCAAGTTCCCGAGCCGAGGCAACTTTGGTGATGACGGACACATGGCCTTAGGCAACGAGTCAGGGTTTCCTAAATTTCCCCCAAAATAAAATATTTAGGTGGCGACTCTGTATCTGGCAAAGCAGTCCATGTTTGGCACTTCTTTCTAAAAAAATCTATTTTCTCAAAACGATTTGCCGGATTTGGACTCTTTGGTTCAAATTTAGAACCGTGACAAATTGAGAGTCTGAACTGTAGTGAGCCTAATATGAACAGAACGGGACCTATCCTCTCGGGGCGTTCGGGGGACGTCTACAGTTTCTGGCGACTCTGTTGGGGATTTAGAGAGCTTGACTCAAACTCGTGATATCCTGCTTTGATTTCATTTATGTGTCTCTTTGCATTGCATGTGCATTGGTGCCCCTAAGACACCGTGTTTGCCATCTGCCATTCCTGAACGGTTTGCCGGAGGCTTGACTTTGTCAAAGCATGCCATAAGGCTGACCGGTTATGGGCTCTGACAGTATGGGAGCACAAACCCCGATTTTACCGGGGCACCCTTTTCGACCATTCGACCTAGTGCATATCGAGATCCATAGTGACCATTCCAAACTAGGACAGGTTGCTTACCCGATGTTAGGTTGTTTAAAAATTGTTGCGTGCATAGTAAAACCCTAGCTCCTGACAAAATAGGACAGGGAAGCCCTACCCCAACATAGGGGTGTTTTGGCTCTCTTTGCTTGCTATGTGCTTTTAGAGTGCATCTCTACACGGAACGTACATGTTAATTTGCAAGTTTGAGTATCAGGCCTGAGGGCATCAGTATCAGTGTTTTGGGGAATCAGTTATATCTGCGGGTACCAGATTTAGGCTTAGGGGTAACGATTTGGAAACAGTGATCAGCGAATAAGGAACAGTACATTTAACTTGTTGGCAATTTGTTGTGATAGCCAGCTGTGTATTGTGTTTATTTTACGTTGTTACGCTGTCTAATTGTCTGTTTATTTATACGCTTTATTTACCTTTTTACTAGGTAGTCGAGCACAATTGCTTCTGACCCAGTAGATATTCTCCAAGCGCTCTGGATTAGAGGTCGTCGACTCCATCGGTCTGAGGATCTGGTAGACAGACAACCAGTGTACCACTCTCTACCCCCGGTTAGGCAGAGGGTATCAGTTTGACAGTCAGTACAGAGGGCTTTGTCTACCCCACCTGTGTACAGTAGGGATCAGGATTCTGTTTCTCCCTCAAAAAGGGAACATATATCGATATTTCAGTCAGAACAGAACAGTATGGGCAATTTAGAGGAGATGGTGCACCAACTCCAAGAGAGTATGAAAATGATGCAGCAGGATGCTGCCTGATAGGCAGAGTTCGCCAAGCAGCAGGCCACAGTTATGAATGAACAAGTAGAGTTAATTGTGAGGTTACAGCAGCAAACTGGAGTATCTGCTCCGCCACAGGTTCCTCCCCCGCCAGGAATTCCAACCCCCGGGGAGACAGCTAATGCTCAGAATGATACGGACATTCCCACGGGACCACCTCTACCCCCGATTCTACCCCAAATCCAACCCCAGTTATCCAAAACACCCACCAACCTACCGGACTCTCCCTTTGAGTTCGATACAGACCCCACAGCTTTGAAGTTGAGCAAGCTCGAAAAGCTGTTCAAGAGATCCCAGGAAGTCAAGACCATCCCTGATATCAAAGAAGGATATACTGACGCAGCTGTAACGCTGCCTGACAGATTCAAAATGCCGCACATTGATCGATTTGATGGGTCCGGGGACCCCATGGTGCACCTGAGACTGTTTTCAGACATCTTAAGGCCAATGGGCCTCAGCAGACTTCAGAAGCTACCTCTGTTCGGCCGAACCCTGTCGGGTGTGGCGGCCATATGGTATGCCAAGTTAGAAGATGATGTCAAGAGAAAGTGGGATGAGATGGCCGAGGCCTTCATGACGCAATACTCATAGAATACACAAATCGAGATCACGACCCGTGATCTCTAGACGACAAGGCAAGAGCCTAAAGAGAGTTTCTCAGAATTCGTGACCAGATGGAGGGCTAAGGCTTCGATGATGACCTTAAGGCCTACAGACAAAGACCAGATTCGGATGATTGTGCGCAATCTTCAGTCGAAGTTGATGCAAAAGATGATTATACTCCCCTTCCCTACTTTCTCTGATCTACATGAAATGAGGGTGCAGATTGAGGATGCCTTAAAGCAAGGCTTAATTGATAATGACCGGGAGCAACCCCGGAGAACTTTCAACCGCAACACTAACGTAGGCCCGAGTGGTACTACAACTACAAGAGCCTCCGAAGTGAGCATGGTCCCCACCAACCTCTCTCCAAGGACCATGGCAGCTGCGCCATTCTCCGGCGCGTCTGAAAGCCATACCCAAACAGCCAAATACCCACCAAAAAACACAAGAACCTTCGCTCCACTGTATATGCCCCTATCCAAAGCTCTGGGGGTTTTAATCCGAAAAGGGCATTTGAAGCCCCTAGAACCGTGGCCATTACCGGAAAAACTTCCCTCTACCCACAACCCAGCAAAATATTGCGCATTTCACCAACAGCATGGTCATGACACCGATCTGTGTTTCCGGTTACGTCATGAGATTCAAGATCTGATCGGTAACGGGGTGATTTTGCCTCCCGAGAAACCCAATGTTACAACAAACCCTCTCCCCACACATAACCGAGCTCCACCGCCTAAAAAGAATCAACTTCATCCAAACTGGGGTCCTAGCATCTATATCACTCCTTCCCACCTGTCTAAGCTGGAGATATTCCTTCCCGACTGCACCGACTTGTGCATGATGGATATCTCCATAACCCAACCTAAGCCAACGGTGGTGACTATCGAGAACAGGAGAGAAGAGATCCCAAAGGAGAAGAAGCTTGTCGAATCAGAATCTGTAGAATTTGGGAGTCGTGTTGAGAAGACATATAGTCCGGGTGACTACATTTCATCAATAGGCCAAAATGGGCCAGATGTGGAATTACCAACAGGGGAAGAGGACTTAGCCAACCTCCAATTTTTCAATGACCAAGAATCAGGGGATGCAGCAGTCAACTGGTTTGATTATGAGGAATCGGCAGAGGTTACCAGATGGCTGGATGATCAACCGAATGTGGCGGAAGAGTGCCAACCAGAACAGGGCCCGGCAGGGGCAAGGGTATCAGTTGTGGCCTGAAGGGCTGGAAGTCAAAGTACATTGCCGGAGAGCACCGGTACAAAGAATTTCGATCGGGACTTGAGCATTGTGGATGCAGAGAAAGTTGAACAACAAGCTGCACTGACGCAGTCAGAACAAGAAAAGTTTTTGGGATTCTGTGAGGATCAGGAAGGAAAAAGCCCGTGAAGGGGCCGAAAGTGCTGTGGGCACGGGAACAGAAGATACTGCGGGCATGTGAGCTGAAGGTACTGCGAATACGATCATACCAGGACCGGACAGATGTCTGTCGGCCGCCGACGGAATGTGGTGGGAAGATGATGATTTATGTCTCGCCCACACAGATGAAGATTGGGGGAGTAACCAGCCAGATGATACCAGGTATATTGGCGAGGTCGATCATATGACAAGGAGTGGGCGGTATTTCAAACCCCCGCACCTGGACCAGCCAGAAACATCTGGAAAGGATAAGGAAGCCGAGAGATAGAAAGAGAAACAAATTGAAGAGGAGGTTGTGCTCAAATAGTTAAAGAAGATACAAGCAGACATCTCCATCTAGGGATTGCTTATGGCATCACGAGTACACAGGCAGGCTGTCCTTTCAGCCATGGACAAGGCCAAGCTTTCTATAGACACCACGCCAGAGCAGCTGGTTGGATTGGTTTTTTTGGAGGAGGTTCCCCGACGTTGACCTTTTCTGACAAAGAACTACCGCCTGAGGGCGCAAATCACAACAAACCTCTCTACATCTCGGTGGAATGTAGAGGCAAATGGGTACCAGTGGTTCTTGTCGATACGGGATCCGCCATTAATGTGTGCCCGTCAAGGACGGCATATGTAATCGAGTTGAAGCCCGCGGGCTTCATACCAACTACTCAAGTGATCAGGGCCTATGATAACACAAGCAGGGAGGTGATAGGGACTGTCAAAATTCAGACCCAGGTTGGTCCAGGACAGCACGAGATTGATTTCCATGTCTTGGATATTCCTGCAACCTTTAACCTACTTTTGGGGTGACCATGGTTACACCAGGTCAAGGCAGTCTCTTCCACTTTGCATCAGATGTTGAAGTACCCTCACAGGAAAGGGGTAGCTATTGTTTTTGGGAATTTGTCAATCCATCCGCCGCCGGAAGTGTCTACACCAGTCTTGGAAATCGAACATGGCACGGAGGATTTGTTCTTATCAGGGTTTACTTTGGCTGAGGCCCGAATTGTGCAGAACATCGTGGTTGTTAATGAGGGAGTGTATGTCAGTGCCCAATCTGTATACCTCATGAACAAGCCTCAACACACCCCTAGGATGGGATTAGGAAGGAGCAGCCGGAAGGGCGTCGCAGTATTGGCCGAAGTGCCACATAACCCTCATACCTTTGGCTTGGGTTATCTACCCACCAAAGAGGATTGGGTAAGGAAGGGTAAGGAGATGGCTGGGAGAGCCAGAGCAAAGAAAGCAGGGAAGCCTTTTGACTTAATGCACCGGCCCATTCAGGGTACCCTAAACAGACGTCTAATCTGGGAGGGGGAGGACTTTCCGTTTTGTGGCTTCTCGGAGCCATGGTTGAACACGGAGAAGAAGCGCGTACCGGGGTTCGAGATTTTCTTTGACCTACAATTATCTGGGGACGATGTTGCCGAATAGCAGACAGACCCGACAGCTGAGGCTGAGCACAGTAGAGAAATGGGGTCTGAGGACACCGAACTAGAAATGGGGGTAGCACTGGATGCCTACTTTCAGATCCTCCGATCGAACAAAAGTGCTTGGGGGATAACTTCTCGGTGTCCATGATCGGGAATGAAACGGCTGCGGGCCTACCATCAACTATTTTGGATGCATGTATCGCACCCTCTCTCATTTGGCAATATGAAGAGGGATTTTTGTCAAGTAGCACCGGGTCAGGTAGTGAGCCGGAATCTGATTCCACCGAATCTATTGAGTCGGAATCAGGTTCCAGCTCGACTGAGTCTGAGTCTGGTATTCCTGGGGCTGATAACCCGGATGCCACAGTCCTGTCCAGGTCGTCTTTTTCTTTCTCTTTTGAGTCTGTTGTAACAGAAGAATCGGATGGTTTGGAAGTACTTAATGAGAATAGTGTGGATGTGGATTCCGAGTACTTTTCTGCGCCTTTAATATATTGCTTAAATCAAGACTTTCAAAATTTTGACGAAAACGACGAGAAAGAAATTCCTCCGGTTTTGCAACGATTAATTGATCAAGAGCAGGAAAGATTTGTTAAACCTTTAGTTGATGAAATCACTACTGTGAATATTGGTGCTGAGAAGGACTCGCGGCTGGTCCAGATTGGGTCCACGTTGTCTTCGGAGGAACGCGAGCGCTTAGTCACTTTATTTAAAGATTTCAAAGATGTTTTCGCGTGGTCCTACGAAGACATGCCTGGAATCGATCCTGAGATTGTACAGCACCGGATCCCTCTTGACCCCGAGGCCCGACCTGTCAAACAGAAACTCAGAAGGATTCGTCCAAACTGGGCCATCAAGATTAAGGAAGAGGTCACCAAGCAAATCGATGCAGGTTTCCTACTGGTATCCGAATACCCGACTTGGTTGGCCAACATTGTTCCAGTGCCGAAGAAAGATGGTAGAATCCGAGTATGCGTGGATTTCAGGGATTTGAACAGAGCTAGTCCGAAGGACGACTTTCCCCTGCCACATATTGATGAGTTGGTGGATTTCACAGCAGGGCATGCTTTGCTCTCATTCATGGATGGCTTCTCAAGCTATAATCAGATTGTAATGGCACCCGAAGACAGGGAAAAGACTGCTTTCACCACCCTGTGGGGGACTTACTGCTACAGAGTGATGCCGTTTGGGTTGAAGAATGCTGGAGCTACATATCAAAGGGCCGCGACCACGATATTGCATGATATGTTCCACAAAGAGGTCGAGGTGCACGTGGACGACATGATTGTCAAGTCCAAAGAAAGAGAGGGCCACTACACCGCCTTGCAAAAGTTCTTTCAAAGGATCAGAGAATTCCAGTTGCGGCTAAATCCTCAGAAGCGTACGTTGTGGTGTCACAGCAGGGAAAATGCTGGGGTTTCTGATTACACAGAGGGGCATCGAGGTCGACCCTTCAAAGATCAAGGCCATCTTAGAAATGCCACCACCAAGGATTGAAAAGGAGGTGTGAGGCTTTCTGGGTAAAGTGCAATTCATAAGACGGTTTATCTCAAAATTAACCTTGACTTGTGAACCACTTTTTGGTCTCCTGAAGAAAGGAAAGAAATTTCAATGGGACGGCCGATGCCAAGCTGCTTTTGAACAGATCAAAGAATACCTGCAGAACCCACCCGTGTTGTCACCGCCAGAGCCGGGGAGACCGTTGATATTGTACTTTTCAGTGACCGAGACCACGATGGGCTGTATGCTTGCGCAAGAATCAGAGGACAAAGTGGAGAGAGTCATCTACTATCTGAGCAAGAAGATGCTAGAATATGAGACTCGCTACACACCGTTGGAGAAGGCTTGTTTAGCTTTGGTATGGGCTACTAGGAAGTTGCGGCACTACCTGTTAGCTCACTCCGTAATGTTGGTTTCACGGCTCGATCCCATCAAATATCTTTTTGAGAAACCGGCACTTACGGGTAGGCTAGCTCGTTGGTTGCTGTTACTTTCCAAATTCGATCTAAAATATGTGACGCGCAAGTCAGTCAAGGGAAGAGCAGTAGCAGAATTCTTAGCTGACCATCCAGTGGAAGGGGGTGAATCAATCGAGTACTTATTCCCAGACGAGGCCATTTTGCACATCGAAGATGAAACTTGGATAATGTACTTTGATGGAGCGTCAAATCAGTACGGGTATGGGATAGGAGTGCTGCTGATAGCACCTGACAAGTCCCGTATCCCTCCAGCCTTCAAACTCCGATTCAAAGTCTCGAACAATGAAACACAATACAAGGCATGCATTGCCGGTCTAGAAACGGCCCTGGAACTAGGGGCAAGACGGTTGGACGTCATCGGGGACTCGAACCTTGTTGTGTCTCAAGCAAAAGGGGACTGGAAAGTCAACGAAGAAAAAATGATGATGTACCACCAGACCTTGGATTTGTTAATTCCTCAGTTTGAGAAGCTAAACTTTGCTCATCTACTAAGAGAGAACAACAGGTTCGCAGATTCTTTAGCAACTCAATCTTCCATGATAGACATCCCGTTCGGAGTCCGGATGCGTCCCTTCATCATTGACCAGAAATTTGTGCCAACCTACGAGTCAATTGCTGCTATAGATGCGGTTCAAGACGAAAACCCCTGGTATTACGACATTTGGAATTTCTTGGAGAAGGAAGCATACCCGCCAAGGGTAAATGCCAATGATAAAAGGGCAATCAGAAGAATGGCCGTTCAGTTCATCATCTGTGGGGGTAAGCTGTATAAGAGAGGTCATCTGGGAATGGATAAGCTGTGTGTTGAAGCCGAGGAATCAAAGCGCCTGATGGAGGCCATCCATGGAGGGGAACGCGGTGCGCATATGAACGGAGTAATGCTAGCATGGAAGATCCTCAGACAGGGTTACTACTGGTCCACCATGGAGGAGGATTGTATTAGTTTTGTTCGGCGATGCAACAAGTGTCAGATCCATGGAAACTCCATGAACATCCCGCCGTCAAAGCTGTACAACATGACTTCACCATGGCCATTTTCAGTTTGGGGAATCGATGTGATCGGGGCTGTTACTCCAAAGGGGTCAAATGGGCATGAGTTCATCTTGGTCGCGATAGATTATTTCACAAAGTGGGTCGAGGCCCAATCCTACGCGGTGTTAAAGGCGTCACATGTTGCAAAGTTTATTAGAAACAACATCATCTGTCGTTATGGGGTCCCAAACGAGGTTATTTCGGATAACGGTTCCCACTTCAAGAAGGAAGTGACTAACTTGTTGGAAAAATACAACGTGGCTTTTCATAAGTCGTCCACATACCGGCCGCAAACCAACGGAGCGGTTGAGGCCGCCAACAAGAACATCAAACACATATTGCAGAAGATGGTGGAGACGTACCGGGACTGGCTAGATAAGCTGCCATTTGCTCTGTGGGGCTACAGGACTTCAATCAGAACTTCTACTGGGGCGACCCCATATTCATTGGTTTACGGGATGGAGGCCGTTCTACCTATCAAAATTGAAGTTCCGTCTTTACGAGTATTGGCTGAATGTCAAATAGCCGAAGCAGATTGGCAGCAGACCAGGTTTGAGGAACTTATGCTCTTTGATGAAAGAAGACTGAAAGCACTATACCATGTTCAAGGTTATCAACGCAGAATTTCCCGGGCTTTCAACAAGAAAGTCAAGTCCAGGAATCTAAAGGAAGGAGATTTGGCGCTCAAGGATAACCGAGCTCCCATCCACGACCCAAGGGGCAAGTTCAGACCCAATTGGACTGGTCCCTATATCATTAAGTCTATCTAGTCAGGTGGAGCTGTGGTTCTGATGGATCTAGATGGCTTGGAGTTCTCACAACCAATAACTATGGACAAGTTGAAGAAATATTACCCCTGAGAGGCTCGCTAGGCCGAAAACCCGAAAGGGCGACCTAGGCAAAAGTTAGAGCATACAAAATTTGAAATTACAAAAAACGAGCTCGCAAGGTTGAAAACCCGCAAAGGGCGGTCTTGGCAAAAATTAGAGCGTAAAAGGAGAGTGAAAGTACTCGAGTGAACCCAAGCCTGAACTACGTAAGGCTTGATTCCCATCTCTGGGATACGTAGGCAGCTTCATCCTGAAGTTCAGCCATAAACTTTTCCCCGATCAACTTTGTCCATTGATTGTCTTGGGCCATCTTTGTTTATTCAGCATCCAAGAGTTCGGTTATGATCTCTGGTGCAGTGCTCTTTAGACTAGGGGCAACTTTCCGTTGCCATGAAATGCTGCGATACTATTTAGACTAGGGGCAACTTTCCAGTTGCTGGGATCCGAGGTTTGTGCATCTCAGTGACAGATCTCAGGCGTGTCCAGTTCTGATCCATATCGAAAATAGTTTTGAAAAGTTTTGATAAAAGTTAACTTTGTTCAAATTAATCTTTTTATAACTCAGACCATCTCTGGACCAAAACGGGAAATTTTCAGTACCACAACGTTCAAGTTCATTGATTTCAGTACAGAGTCCTCCTGCTCTTGCATACAAATTGAAGTTGCTTTTTATTACATTCATAAGGAAAACTTGAGAGTACTAATAAAGAAATAAATCCAGGGCATAGTCAAGTCAGGTGTTCCTGCGCCCCCTTCCAGAGCTGGTCGAAGCCCCAGGTGCCAAGCTGGGCCCAATCTGTGCCTCCTCATTAAGCCAATCTATGCACTCATCAGACAAAGTACAACTGAAAGTGGGAGCGGGGGCCAGGAGCTCTCTAGTCCTCCACGCTGCGCACCTTGGGCTGGGAATGCAGCTGGATACTCTATCCCCTCTGCCGGGCAGATCTGATCGTGGCCAAACTGGCACAGGAACTGGAACGGGAAATAGAACACACAGTGAGTAAAGCCAATCAACTGAATCCCAATCTGTCGGGACATACTGTAGCCCATTGGCGGTAGATTGAGCCAAGGGCACCGCCAAGCAATGCGGTCTGCGGACAGGCTACACATCCAATCGAACCACCATCCCTTGTCAAGGGCGTTGACTAGACGTTGCCTAAAGAAGTAGCCGCGAGCTGAGTATGCTGGGCAAGAGTCCACAACCTGCAACTTGTCCATCAACCACACCTGCGAAGGGATGAAAAATGAGAGAATAAAGAATAGAGAGATGTACGGTGAGAGAAAAAGTGAGAAAAGGGATTTTGTGAGAAAATCGAGCTTGAGGGTCGTGTGATGTGAGCAATACATATGCGAGATTGGGCGGGAAACATTACCTGCAGCAGTAGTGGACTCCCCGCAAATCTGGTCGTCTCTCGACGATAAAAGGCGTCTAAGCCTATCAACGTCTCTGCCAGAGTCATAGCAATGCAGCTCTTTCCCTCCTTCAAGCCTTGGGCAACCTCGATCAATTGGACGCTAGATCCCCCGGAGCCTGAGGAAAACAGAAAATGAGATAGCATGCACAAACAGAGGGCATGTCGCCGGAAGCCTTGCCAATGATGGTTGCCGCGGTCACCGGCATCCAAAAATCGATGAATCAAACTGGGAATGTCCAGCATTCCGTCATAAATCAGAGACCGAGCGTCATGCATAGTGAGTCCACACATTCGCCCTAAGGTTTGAACATGACCAAAGTTAAGCTGGGGTAAGATCTCCTCGTTGCGCTCAGATTCCATTAAAGCTTGAAAATTTTCGAAGGTAGGGCATACCTCTTGCCTGCTAAAGCTAAAAACATGAGTCACCGGGTTCCAAAACCTCGCTACGACATGAAGAAACAGAAAGTGCAGCGGAGTGCGACTCAGAGTGAATAGTGCATTTATATCAAAACTCCGGAAACTCAGCTTTTCCGAGCCGTCCAAGTTGGCAACCCAAGCTGTGAGATTTTGGGCAAGAAACTCTTCCATTTGGAGCAAATCAATGTGGAATTGAGAAAAACTACGAAGCTGAGGCCTTTTGAAGGGGATAAGATTGAGTGGAGGACAGGTGTCAACATTCTGGTGATCCTTTCATTCATGGCCAGCCGGCCAAATATAGTGCCGACCGACCACCACTTTTGGCCGATAGATCAATGATTCTGGCCGATGGTCATTTCTTGAGGCCGGTGGCTTTCTTCCATGGCCGGTTGGTCTTCGTCTTTGCTCCCTAAGCTGTTCATATGTTGAAACATGCTGAGAATTTGGGGAATGCCACCACTTCCAAGGCCCTCCGATGATCGATTCTTGCGGAGTCACGCCTATTTGCTTATCGAGTTGTCGTATATTTGCTTATCGAGTTGTATTTCACTCTTTTCAAGTCTTTGTTGCTTGTCGAGTTGTACTCACACTTGGCTAGCTTATCGAGTTTCCTTGTTTTGCTTATCGAGTTGTAAGTCAGTTCACTACCTGATTATTACGATGCGAGTACTCAATTTTCAAACGAATTCCATTCACATTGTTATGTGGTTCCATGCGATGCGATGCATAGAAAGCACAAATGTAACACCCTGTTGAACAAAAACAACAGTTTTATTTCCGTCATGTGTTTTGCGAAAATACACAGTTTTAAAAAAAAATAACAAACCCTGCCTGAGGCAGTGCAATGTGCTTAACTGCTATTAAAAAGGAAAGTAAAGCAAAAAGAGAGTAGGGCAGCAAAGTATCAAAGTTGATACCGGTAACCCACCCCTTGAGGTCAATACATCTCTCACGCCTTTGTTGGGATCCATTGTTTGGTATGGCACCCCAAGTTTCTCAAGGTAGTGCAAGGAAGTGCACTTTTGGAACATTAGTAGGCCTTCGAGTTGACCTCAAGCCGTGTCTTCTATGAGCGACGCTCGGTGCGCACGAGGAACGTCCCTTCCCGTATCCTATTCATATCTTGTGAATTCCACAAATCGCTTCAATTATACGGTGTTGCAGTGCTTGGCACTTCAAATTTCATGAATAACATGTCTTTACCATGCTTCAAAATTGAATCTACTAATTTCAAGTTTCTTCTATACACATTGCATGCGTTGTCGCGTTATGCTTTACTTACATGTGTTCAATTTCGAGTTTCTTCTATACAAATTGCATGCGTTGTCGCGTTATGCTTTACTTACATGTGTTCAATTTCGAGTTTCTTCTATACACATTGCATGCGTTGTCGCGTTATGCTTTACTTACATGTGTTCAATTTCGAGTTTCTTCTATACACATTGCATGCGTTGTCGCGCTATGCTTTACTTACATGTGTTCAATTTCAAGTTTCTTCTATACACATTGCATGCGTTGTCGCGTTATGCTTTACTTACATATGTTCAAGTTTCTTCTGTACACATTGCATGCGTTGTCGTGTTATGCTTTACTTACATGTTGTAGACGCGCCCGCGTGGGACCTCGTTACAGTTCGGACTCGATTTGTGTCACAGTTCCTAATCTGAACCAAAGAGTCCAAATCCGGCAAATCGCTTTGAGAAAAACAGATTTTTGAAAGAAGTGCCAAACATGGACTGCTTTGCCAGATACAGAGTCGCCACCTAAATATTTTTTATGGGGAAATTTAGGAAACCCTGACTCGATGCCGAAGGCCACGTGTCCGTCGTTGCCAAAGTTTCCTCGGCTCGGGAGCTTGGGTACGATCGGGGAAGGTCAGCTATGAGCACCCCCTTTCGCCCGGTCCGAAGGCCGGCCTCTACTAACCATGATATCCGTTTTTAAAAACTTTATGTGTTCTTATTCCAATTATTAGCCTAGAATTACTATGTTATGCGCGCAACAAACAAGTATAGACTAGATTGCCTAATTTGGGAAATAAACATTGCATATTCGTTTGTTTTGAAAACAAACACTTTTGGAATTTGCTACTCGCAAGTAGGCTAAAACACGGATTTCAACGAGTTTTTTTTTTTAACTCAGGCAATCCAACCTTCACCCGCAGGCATTCAAACAGTTTATCACATAAGCATCTAGCCACATGGTAAGCATGCTGTCATGATAGCATTCACACGCATGCGGTATGCTAAAGCGCAAATACTTACAATGTACTCCGTGCCAAAACAATAAACTAGTTAGCAAACATGCGTGATCCTAGTTTATGTCAAATTCACTAATGCAACACATACAAGATATACTTAGAATAGGCTCGGCTAACCTAAACATGGCATGTGAAGTGCAGTCAATCAATTGATGCACGTATTCAATTTGGAATCGAAGTACAAATGCAGTTAGTGTGATGTACCGAGCCTGATGCATGCGATACAAATGCATGGATGCCCGCATGCATAGCATAAGGTATGCTAATTTTAAAAATGCCCTAGTCTACCATCATAAGCAGGTAAATAAAAGGGAAGAAAGACGTGAGGTTGGAAGACATACACACACTCACGCACACTTATTACACAATTGCCCTCACTCGGAGGGACCGAATAAATATTACAAATAATTAACTACGCAAGCTAATTAAATATTACAAATTGCCTAATCAGTTAACAAACTAATTCAAACTAGGAAAAGCAGTAAACCGCCTTGGGAGGAGAGCCAGATGCAGCGCTTGCTCGGGTCCTGCTCGGAAGTGCACGGCCATGCATAGTCTGCCTCTGTTTTCCCTTCTCTGCCTCTCTGAAGACTACCAAAGTCTCAAGGATGCTTCTCTGGATATTGGGAATCACCATCAGCCGAGTGGGATTACCACCGGCAGTGTTATGTGGTCACCGGCACAAAATGAATCCATCGGCTGGTGATATATTGCCGGTCGGCAATGTATACTGCTGGTCGGCAAAGAATGCCTGCAGAACCTGCAACTCACAGCAGCAGAGGACAGAACTTGCATGGCAATACAATTCAAGCAATCTATGCACCAATCATGTCCCCTATCATGTTTGTGACTCAAAAGGGCATGTGTCTCGATTCTCGGACCACCAATCACGCATTTCCATGCATGATGGCCCAAAGAATCAAGTGTGCAACTTTCATGTCAAATGAAATGCGAACCAAACAAACGAACCAAGGCCCAATTCCTATCACCAAGTCAAGGAACAAGGCATGCATGCAAGATGCAATGCAACCTAGGCATGCAAACTAAGGATGCAACATGGCATGGCAAGACACTTATGCAAGCATACAAGCAAACATGAGGCAATGCAAACTGATAAGAAGGTGGACTTATACATGATTTAGGCAACTCTAAATAGGCCCAAAACAGCGGCCAAAGTGACCAAAATAAAGGACCAAATACACATACACACATGCACATGTTAAAGGGCCAACACTTAGGCACAAATGAGACAACTCTCAAGCACATTTGAATGAGGCAATCATGGCCATATGGCATGCAAGGTAAGCATTGGAACTCATGTTAAGATGGTGTCAAACCAAGCAAACAAAATAGACCAAGCATGCAATGAATGGCCCAAGTACTTGAAGCAAGTCAAAGGGACTTGAACCATGACTAAGTCAACCAAGCCTCACAAGGCTAAGAGGACTTAAAATAGGTTCAAGACAGACCTAGACCATGCAAAGGGGACTCTTAGATGGCATCTAAGTGGCTCAAATTCAAAGGCATGCACAAATGCCAAAACATGGAGCATACTACACAAGCTTTCAAAGCATTAAAGAGGCATCCAAGGCAAACATATAGGCATGCAAAGGGGACTGAAATGACATGGTGGATGGTTCCAAATCACCAAATCAATGCAAAAATGTCACGCTATACATTCACATACTTAAGGCCAACAAGCCGGAATGCAAAGGGGCTATACTAAGCATGCCAAATCCGACCCAAACAACCTAGGACAGACCTTAAACATGGCAAAATATGCACAAAAGCTTCACAAGACTAAGCCTAAAACATGCTAGAGCAAAGGCTAGCAACCTAAGGCATATTAAGGCAATAACAAGGCATTACATGGTGGGTATGCTAAGTATGCATGGTGTACCAAAACCAACACACAACAAGGTTATATCATGGTATAATGAGCATGGAAAACAGCCAAGACATGATCAATACACACTCCAACATGATGCTCCCTCAAGAGTCCAAAAAGGGTCCCTTTTAAGGACAACAAGGAGAGGGGGTGGCCTTCCCCTTTTGGAGACTTCAAGGCACCATCTCCGCTACTGAAATTCCTCAAGATTTCAGTGGTGAAGAGGCCCAAACACCAAAGTCTCGAAACTCACTCAAAATGGCTCAAAATGGGGCCTTTCAAGGCCTAAGAGGGGTCAAACACCCTCAAACCACAAAACACTCTTAATAAACAGTCAAGAGGGCTAAAAAACAAAACTTTTTTGTCTTATACAATATGCACGAAAATAGCTCTAAGATAGGTAGAAAAGCAATGCAAAAATGGGAAATAAAAGGGAAGTTTCTCACCTTTGTAGATCACCTTCACAAATGATGCTCCAATAGCCCTCCTTGGCTTGAATCTAGCTCCCAAACACCAAAACCAGCCCCTTAGAACCTCAGTAGCCAAAGGAAGGTGAAACACTAGGTGTTTGTGTGGAATAATAAGAACAAGTGCACCTAGAACACTCAAGAGAGGGAAAGAGAGATAGAATATGTATCAAACCCTAACCCTAAAACCAGAGCTCTCCTCTGTGTTTTCTATCTCTAAAATTTCTAACCAACCAACCCTAAGCAAGGGAGAGAAGGGCTCCTCTTATAGAGCTTCTTGTCTTGTAAAGCTTACAAGACAAGCTTCTAAAGAGGGAGATCCCTCCATACACATGTATGGAGGGGAGCCAAATGCAAGACAGCAATGATAAAATATCTGCAAAAGCAGATGCACAGTAGTCGGCCGGCCAAAGATGCCATTTTGGCAAAAGGGAGTGCCGACCGGCAATATACATTGCCGGTGGCAGCAAAAATCAGCCGGTGGCCTCTGTCCATGGCCGGTGGTGTGTGGGGATGCCTCACAAGGCATTCCCTGCCCCTCCAAGGCAAAATGCAAGTGTTTGGTGCAAAACCAGACACTAAACGGTCAAATTCGGAGATCCTGAGGCAAGGCACGTAGCCGAGACCTCCGGGAACTCCAAATGAACACAAACATGGATAATCACCGAGTGTTCAAACGGTGACGTCCAAGTCTTGAGGACAGTCAAAAATGGGGTGTCTACACATGTGTTCAATTTCAAGTTTCTTCTATACACATTGCATGCGTTGTCGCGTTATGCTTTACTTACATGTGTTCAAGTTTCTTCTTTACACATTGCATTCGTTGTCGCGTTATGCTTTATTTACATGTGTTCAAGTTTCTTCTATACACATTGCATGCGTTGTCGTGTTATGATTTACTTACATGTGTTCAAGTTTCTCTTTTTACACTTTGCATGCGTTGTCGCGTTATGCTTTACTTACATGTGTTCAAGTTTCTTCTTTACGCATTGCATGCGTTGTCGCATTATGCTTTACTTACATGTGTTCAAGCTCCTTTCTTTACACATTGCATGCGTTGTCGCGTTATGCTTTACTTACATGTGTTCAAGTTTCTTCTATACACATTGCATATGTTGTTGCGTTATGCTTTACTTACATGTGTTCAATTTTAAGTTCCTTTCTTTACACATTGCATACGTTGTTGCGTTATGCTTTATTTACATGTGTTCAATTTCAAGTTCCTTTCTCCACACATTACTTGCGTAAACCGCACGCTTTACTAACGTGTGTTCAATTTCAAGTTTCTATACACATTGCTTGCGTGGACCGCAGGCTTTGCTTACATATGTTCAAATATCTTCATACCCATTGTGCACGTTGTCACGTGTTCTTTATTTACATGTGTTTGTGCCTTCACAACATTGTTATGCGCCCCACTCAGCTTGCGTTGTCACGCACTTTTGATTGCATTATTAGGCATGTTGCTAACAATATCGTACCTGTTAAGTTTGTTTTCTTTGCAGGCACGATATTGTATGTACGGTTCATTTGAGACTGGTGCAACCAGGCGAACCGCGCAGGTACTGTATTCTCCAAGTGAGACGTATTGAGAATCACATAATTCTCTTACATTCTTTCTGCATTGTAGTGTAGTTTGGTGTATGCTAGCTTAAAACTGTCGCATGTTATGCTTCGTTACAGCTTTCTTTGCATGACCATAAGTTATGTTCGGCTCCTTGCATTGTCAGTTGCATTTTGCCCCTGCCTTCGGGCGCATATCTTTATTGTCTTGCATGCTTGTCTAAGTCTTCGGCCTTGTCAAAAATAGGTCGTCTCTGGGCTTTGACACTCACTCCCGTCATTGTTATGACTTTCGAGTTCTGTCAAAGAGGGGCAACTGTAGGCACCCCATTTTTGACCGTCCTCAAGACTTGGACGTCACCGTTTGAACACTCGGTGATCATCCTTGTTTGTGTTCGTCTTGAGTTCCCGGAGGCCTCGGCTGCGCACCTTGCCTCAGGGTCTCTTGACTCAACTGTTTTGTGTCTGGTTTTGCACCAAACACTTGTGTTTCTGCTTTGGAGGGCAGGGAATGGCTTTTGGGCCATCCCCACACTCCACCGGCCATGGCTTGAGGCCACCGACTGTGTTTTATTGCCATAGGCCAAATGTGATGGCCGGTCGGCTATTTTGAATGCCGGTCGGCCAATTTGATGGCCGGCCGGCCAAGTATGGTTTTCAACAGATATCTCTATAGACAGCTGGCAGCTGTCACTCAAGGCCATACCCCATCCCATGCCTGGACGTGGGAGTTCTGAGGAGCTGCAGATTGATATGTTTCTATAACAATCAAGCTCTCTCATCAACACAAGAAGAAATACAACTTAGAGCCAAAAAAATCTCTCTCTCTCTCTCTACATTTTCTGCCTCTCTCTCTAGAGTTTAGGGGTTGTTTGTGCTCACAAGTGCATTTTTCTTTGCACTTTTGCACACAAACACCTAGTTCTCTACTCCCTTTATTGGGCTGAGGTCCTTGGAGGTGATTCTTGGTGTGATTTGAAGTCTTTTTGATTCAAAAGGGCTGCTGGTTTGGTGTTTTGAAAGAGGTCTTCAAGGGTGAGACATTTTACCCTCTTATTCCTTCTTTTTGTACAAGCTTTTTAGACTATCTTGCATATTGATTCGAGCTTAGCTATAAGCTGAAAAAAGTTTTGTATTTGCATGCTTAACATGTTTGTTTAAGGTCATTTTGGTGTTGGGGGTCGTCCACCCCCTCTTAGGCCTTGTTTGGCCTCATTTTGAGCCTTATCGTTTGAGCTTTGGAACTTTCATATATTGGTTTTCTCACCACTGAAATCCAGAGGATTTTCAGTGGTGGTGAAGTGGTTTTGAGGTCTTGTATAAGGGAGGGACACCCCTCTTCCTTCATTGTCGCATTTGCTTGTGTTTTGGCTCATAATGGTAGCATGTATGCCTAGCTTTGTTTGGCTTAGTTTCAGAGGTTATTTGGTGTTTATTTAGCATGTTTTACCTCTGTCTCATGTTGGTTTGTTGGCCCCTCTCATGCTTAACACACTTGCTTTGTATTCCCCCATTTTGCCTAAAAATGCATCTAGCCATTAGACCATCGTGCTCGCATATTCTTACCTAGCTTTGTGAAGTTTTTGGCCTTGATTTATCATGACTGAGGTCTGTTAGGTGTTGGTTTGGTCTTGTTCGATATGTTTTGTATAGCCTTTTTGCATTTTGGCTTGTAAGCCTCGAGGGTATGAGTCATGAGCATGCTTGAGTTGGGTCATTTATGTGATTTAGAGCCGTATCCCATGCTATTTCAGTCCATAACCCATGCTCGTGTGATTGCATTTATCATCCCTTTCATGCCTTGAAGAGTTGTTTTGTTGTGCCTTGAAATGAGCATTGTGCATGCCTAAGTGTTTAAGCCTTCGGGGCTGCCATATCAGAGGGCTTTAGGACTTATTTCAATGCATCTAAACTCTATTTTTGGTTGTATAGCTCATGTCATGTTGGCTTGAGGTAGCGGTGGTAGAATACTCCTTGGTTATGCTTTAATCTTGGGCCTATTGGTGTGTATGCTTACATGAGTATTTGTTCATCATTTTAGGCATCTTTTGTCACTGTTTTGGGAGTGGGCTGAGGTCTTCCCTTTGTGTCTTAGGTCCACCATTGCATGATCATGTTGTGTTGATTTCATGTTTGCATTGTATCATACTCGCATGCTTGCTTATTATTAGCTAGTTGCATTTCATGTCTTAGCTTACATATTTGATTGCATTGCATTGCATCTTACATGCCTAGCATTGTACCTTTGCATGTCTAGCTTGCATCACATTTGGCATGTTTTGTATCCTAGTCTCATGTTGCATCTTCGAGACAAGTTTGTACACATGCATTACATTCTTTGGTTTGGGATGTCAAACCAAACTTGAGGGGTGAGGAGTGTTCGTACTCCAAGTGATGTAACACGTCTCAACCCTCGGTCGTCAATCCCCTTGACCTCAATATGATAGGGTGTTGGCATTCATCTCTTTTGTTGCATTCATTCACATTGAATTCCAAACTTGGCCTCTTAGGCCATCATGCGTCGAAATGCGCAATTGGTGGCACGAGGATCGAGAGCCATGCCCCATTGAGTCCATTACATGATAGGGAGTGTGTCCATGCATACATTTGCCTAAAAATTCCATGCCTTACGCTGCTTGCCCTCTACTGCTGTCAGTTGCAGGTTCTGGAGGAAGGTTTGGCCGGTCGGCTAAATACAGTGCCGACCGGGCAGTAATCTGTGGCCGATAGATCTAAAGGCAGCCGGTGATCATCCCCTTCGGCCAGTGGAATTTTGTCCTAGCCGGTGGTATTCCCTATCATCCAGAGAGCATACTCTTGGACTTTGGCAGTCCCCAGAGAAGCAGGGCAGTGTTAACAGAGGCAACAGTGGCATGGTACGGGTTTCCGGGCGAGATGGATCGAGCATGCCTCATCACACGCATTCCGAGGTAGGGCTGCGGCCATCTTCTTTTTACATTTAGTTCGTTAATTAATTAAAAGTTTTGTAATAATTAATTTAGTATTAATTATTTGCGCGAGGGCAATATTGTAATAAGTGTGCGTGTGTGTGGTGTATGTCTTCCAACCCCACGTCTTTCTCCCTTTTATTTACTCGCTTATGATGGTTAGATTAGGGCATGTTTTAATTAGCATACAGTATGATAGTATGTTTGCATTCATTCATCTGTTTTGCATGCACCGGGCTCGGCGCATCATACTAACTGCATTGTATTTTCAATTCCAAGTTGAATACATGTTAGCTGTAGCATTTCATACGCCATGTTTAGTATAGCCGAGCCTATCTTAGTTGCATCTTGCATGTGCTGCATTAGGCATTTCTATATAGTTAGGATCATGCATGGATTTCTAATTAGCTTCTGTTTTGGCTTGGAGTACTCGGTAAGTTTTTATGCTTTAGCATCCTTGCATGCGTGTGAGTGAATGCCATGACAGCATGTTTACCACGAGGCTAAGTGCTTATATGATATAACTGCCTGAATGCCTGTGGGTGAATGTTGGGTTATTTGAATTGGAACAATTCATTAATTGTGAGTTTTTTTTTAAGCCCATTAGATAGTGGCAAAATCATGTTTTCTAAGCCCACCCGAGGGTGGCAAATCCACGTCTTAGCCTACTTGCGGGTAGCACCATCAAACCATTTTCAAAATAAACAAACATGAAATGTTTTGTTCCAATTCAGGTGATCCAGTCTATACTTGTATGCCGTGCGCATCACATAGTAAATCTAGGCTAATAACCGGAATAAGAACGCATAATGTTTTCAAAACTAGATATCATGGTTAGTAGAGGCCGATCTTTGATCGGGCGAGTGGGGGTGCTCACGAAGTGACCTTCCCCAATCGTACCCAAGTTCCCGAGCCGAGGCAACTTTGGTGATGACGGACACGTGGCCTTAGGCAACGAGTCAGGGTTTCCTAAATTTCCCCCAAAATAAAATATTTAGGTGGCGACTCTGTATCTGGCAAAGCAGTCCATGTTTTGCACTTCTTTCTAAAAAAATCTATTTTCTCAAAACGATTTGCCGGATTTGGACTCTTTGGTTCAGATTTAGAACCGTGACAAATTGAGAGTCCGAACTTTAGTGAGCCCAATATGAACAGAACGGGACCCATCCTCCCGGGGCGTTCGGGGGACGTCTACACATGGTGGCCCAAAAAACCAAGTTTGTACAGGCTTAGTGAATGCAAAAACAATACACAAAATGCCTCCACCCTATCATGCATGATCAAGGGTGTTGACGACCAAGGAATGTGACACGTTTCATCACTTTGAGTATGAAACGTCTCTCATTCCTCGTGTTTGGTTTAACGTCTGATCCAAACACATGCAATGCAATACACACATGTTATCTTGGCATGTTTTACTTAGTCCATTTCTTATTTACTCATTTTAACTTACCAATTAGTCCACTAATCGGTTAAGTTCAATGTGCAAATCCTCTAATGGGAAAGATGGCCTAAGCCACAAGCACCTTGAGCATGGAAGAAGCCTCATGCTTTTGGTTAGTAGAAACCTTCAAGAGAAGGCTAAAACCATTAGGCATGAGAGCCTTGATTCCATGCTTAAGCCAACAAGGGGCTGAAGGCAACTTTCAAAACGAATGAAAGAGTAAAACCATGGAGTGCAATGGCATATATTTCAGCACTGAAATGACATGCTAAATGACTTAAAATCATGCAAACAAACCATGCACAACGTGTTAAGAGCCAAAAGCATCAAAGCTAGTGAAGTGTATTACACTAGAGGCATGCAAGACAATGCTCAAATGGCCAAACCAGCTCTAGACAGAGCTTAATCATGTCAGAATAATGCTCTAAACATGCTGAAATCGAGGCACAAAAAGCAAGAAGTACATGCTCATTTGGTAGCTCACAAACAAGGCATGAGACACAACTCTCAAACACATTGAAGGAGTGGAAAATGTGAGAGTGTGGCAGTGACATATGCTCTAAAATCACTTGCTCAATGATGCTATGCCATGCAAACAACCCAAGCAAAGCATGTTAGAAGCCTTAAATCATATAGCTAGTAAAGGCCAACTCTACTATAACTATACAAAGCAAGCCTCAAAAGGCCAAGACCACTCAAAACAATCCTAAAGCATACTAAATCAGAGCCAAAAACATGCTGGAATGGAGCATACACATGCCAGATTAATTGGCTAAACCATCAAGTACATTAGGCTAGTGAACAAAATTGCACTACACATGCAAGATACAAGAAACCAATGACTAAACCAGCCTAAAATAGAGTTATAGCAGGTCCAAAGAGTCACAAAAACATGCTTGAACCAAGCCTCAAAAAGGGAGAAATGCATGCTCATTTTGGTAGGCCATCACCACATGCAAACAAGACAAGAGGAGAGGGGACCACCCCTTCCTCTTTGGGACTACAAAACAAGTTTTCTACCACTGAAATTCCTCTGAAATTTAGTGGTTAAAGGGCCGAAAAAGGGTTTTTTGAAATGCTTTAAAGGATGGCTCAACACTTAGCAAATAAGCAACAAATATGGACCACCCCTAACTTTAAAGAGGCCTCAAACCATCATTTTAAACACTTAAAAATGAAGGATTTTGTAGTTTACAACTAGACCAAAATCAGCATGCAAAGATGGCCAAGATTGTGTACAAAAATAAGCTTAAAAGAGGGAGATGTTCACCCTTGAAGAACAGTAGCAAGAAGGCAACTTCTGAGCCAAAAACCAGCTTTAGGAGGTCCAAACAAGTCTTAAGGAATCTCAGCTCCAAGGTCAAGATGTTTGGCTAAGGGTGTTGTATGCAAATATGTGAAGAAAAAGCACTTTCAAGCACAATATGGCACAATATATATAAATATATATATATATATATATATATATATAAAGAGAGAGAGAGAGAGAGAGAGAGAATTCTATCTCCAAAATTTTCTGAACCTTAAACAAGGGAGAGGGACCTCTCCTTATATAGAACATGCAAGCCAAAGCTTCCTAGACAAACTAGAAGCTTGTTTGAATCCATCCATGCACGTGTATGGAGGATACACTCAGTGTGCAACAGCTGGCACACAAAATATCTAAAAAAGCAGTAAAATGGCCGCCGACCATCATTTGGGGCCGACCGGCCATTTATGAGGCCGATCGGCCATCATTGTAGCCGACCGGCCGCCATTGATGGCCGATGGGGACTAACCTTGGCCGATGGATCATAGGGCTAGCCAACAGGTCACCCTCTTCCCCCAGGAGCAAAGAAGCAAGCTTTTGGTCCACGACCAAGCACAAAAAGGGCAAGTTGAGAGGCTCCAAGGCAAAGCGCTCAGCCGAGACCTTCAGGGACTCAAAATGAACACGAACATGGATGATCATCGAGTGTTCAAACGATGATGTCCAAGTCTTGAGGACGGTCAAAAATGAGGTGTCTACAGTAAGGACTTTCTACACTCTTCTATGAGTTTTAATTTAGTTCTTTGTTGATGTGCAAAGAATATTGAAATTTGGGATGATTTTGAACAAGCCTAGGATTTTGGTTTAAAATCAAAAGAGGGGTTTATTAAAAATGGTTATGGGAGTAGATGTGAGGTTGTGTTGTGATAGATTTGACGATTTTGATACCCGGGATGGATTTTAGAAGACAATGGAAGTTTTCCCTAAAATCTCTCAAATAGTTATTTTGTATAAATAAATGAAATTGGTATTGGGAATATGAAATTGGATGGATGTTTATATAAATGATGGAGTTGGATATGTATTACCACTCACCTATGGAAATTTGGATAATTTATTTGTTTTGGAGATTGTATATCTGTTTAGAAATTTCTGTTTTTGGCTATCGGTGGAGGATAGCTATATTTGTTGTAGAAATTGCATAAGGATTAGGTGAATTGAAACTAATCTCTTATCCGTCGTCATTGAATATGATTGTCTTTGATACATTGTAAATGTATGATGTTTGGGAGAAAAAAGAGGACGTACTCCATGTTTGAGAGAAGAAAAAGGATGGACTCCATTGAATTAAGTTGGCCTGTGTGTCCAGGGTGAAAGTCTCAAAAACCGCATGTATACATGGGTGCCGATTCTTGCAGACAAAATATCCATAAAATGGAAAATGAAAGTGTCTGTGTAATGGTTGTGTTGGTTAAAGACCCATTGAGTTGTACCCTCAGTTTGGTTAATTGAATAAAATGGTGAATGGCTAATGAATTGAGATATAAAGCTCGCCTTGGCATGGTTTTGTGAAAGGGTTATATATGATTTTATCATCGGCATTGGATATGCATATCATACTTATATATGTGTTAAGATTCATACATTGTGTTAGACTGCTTCTATTGAGTTTTGGCTCACCCTATTTGGGAAAAACCATTTTCAAGTGTTGGTGATTTGCCTTCGCCAAGACAGTAGCTTACAGAGACTTGGAGTAAGAGTTTCTCTTTTGTTGTATTTATCTTGTATAGCCAGGGGCTTTAATTATGTTGAGCTAGGCTCATTTTGTTATAGCCAAGTAGTGACTTGGAAAGATGTAAGCTTTAGGACATATGAATATCTGTTTAGCCTTTGTTCCCTTTTGCTACCTATAACACATGTTGTAGATTCAGGATAAACTATTTATGAATATATATCGTATGTATCACCTTTTGTTTATTAACTCTAATTAATTGAAGCTTATCGTTTCATTTATGTTACCTCGTATTAGTTGTCTTGGGTTGGATCATTATAATTATTTCGGGGTGTTACACCTCTACCTTTTTATCAAAGGGACTAGGGTGTAGAGATCAATAGATTTAGTGTATTTGGAAGTTGCATATCAGTTTTAGAGAGAGAGAGAGTCTATATTTTGGGTTTTGAAATGTTTAAAGAGAGATATATGAAAAAGTGACTCAAAAAGTGACTTTTACGGACTGATATATGGGCAGACCGCTCAAGCGACCAAAACACCGCTCGAGTGACCAAACACAAAAAGAAAGACCACTCAAGCGAACAAAGTACCGTTTGAGCGAAGAACACCACCTTCCCAATACTTTTGTAGGCCTGTAAAAGTATTGAGAGTTCCAAAAGACTACCTGAGCATAAGAAGGACCGCTCGAGTGCAAGAAAGACCGCTCAAGCGAAGAATGCCATACTCCCAGTAGTTTTGTAGACCTGCAAAAGTACTGGAAGTTATCAAAGTTCGCTCGAGCAAATAAGCCAAAATCTAGGCAACAACGGTTTTGAAAAACCAACTCCCAACCTGTTTCAAACACCACCAAGACATTCCATTAACCAATCTCAACAAGGAATAAGATAGAAGAAGACATGAATAACCAATAAGACAAGAAATCCCGGATCCAAAACAATGAACAAGTCGGGTTTAAACCTGAATCGCTATAACCTTTTCCTTTAAGGAATTTTGTCCCCAAAATTATGAAATCAAGACAATAACCATTCTATTTAAATCAATTACAACAACTCATAACCACGACTACAATTCATTTTTTTCAAAACATTTGCAATGTTTTACATTTAATCAATATAACAAGATTTCCATTACAAGTTTCAAACCTTAAGAAAAAGGTCTAGATATTTCTCGTGGAATTTTGTTTCACGTTCCTAAGTCATCTCCTCAATACCATGGTGTCTCCACAACACCTTTACCAATGGAATTGTCTTGCCTCGCAAGACTTGGTCTCGAGTATCTATAACTCTATCTAGTCTCTCTTTATATGAGGCATCCTCATCTACCTTTAACTTGGTCTAATCCAACACATGTGACGAATCCGGCTCATACTTCCGGAGGATACATATATGAAACACATCATGAACCCCTAAAAGCTGTGGCGACAAGGCCAAGCGATAAGTTACCTTCCTAATGCATTTTAAGATCTTAAAAGGCCCAATAAATCTAGGAGACTACCTACCACTCTTCCCAAACCTCATCAAACCTCGTCTAGGTAATATTTTCAAGAAGACGTGATCTCCTATCTCAAATGATAGCGGTCTCCTCCTACGATCAGCATAGCTCTTCTGACTACTCCGAGTTAAAACCAACCTCTTACAAATAAGTGCAACATTCTTCGTCATTTCCTGAACTAACTCAGGACCTAACATAGATGCGTCACCCACCTTGGCCCAAAACACAGGAGATCTATACGGTCTGCCATACCAGGCCTCAAACGGTGCCATACCAATACTCGCCTAGAAGCTATTGTTGTAGGCAAACTCCACTAAAGGCAAGTGCCTCTCCTACAACCCCTTAAAGTCAAGAACAAAACCCTGAAGCATATCTTCTAGGATCTGAATGGTACACTCTAATTGCCCATCTGTTTGAGGACGATAAGCGGTGCTAAATGTCAATCTAGAACCCAAAGCATTTTGAAGGCTCTGCTACAATCGAGCCGTGAAACATGGATCTCTATCCAAAACAATAGATATAGGGACCCCGTGATGTTACACTATGTCCCTAACATAAAGGTCAGCAAGTTAATCTACTGAGTCATTCGTGCGCATAGGCACAAAGTGTGCTGACTTGGTTAACCGATCAACTATCACCCACACAACATCATTACCCCCATTGAGTCCTCAAAAGTCCCACAACAAAATCCATTGTGACGTGCTCCCACTTCCACTCCTGGCCTCTGATTCTTGGCCTTCACTTTTTGATAAGTAAGGCGCCTTGAAACAACAAGGCTATGTCTCTATTTATCCCCCTTCACCAGAACTGGTGACTAAGGTTATGATACATCTTTAC
Source organism: Camellia sinensis (assembly GCF_055761805.1). Lineage (NCBI taxonomy): Eukaryota > Viridiplantae > Streptophyta > Magnoliopsida > Ericales > Theaceae > Camellia > Camellia sinensis. Next base: position 69,841,562 of record NC_138973.1, on the reverse strand, counting down.
GCCTCCCAGGTGTACGGCAAGGCGCAAATGGTGAAAATCTTGGAGTATCTCCTCTCTACAAGACTCTGGCACGAAAAAGATGGTCAAAATATATAACACTAGAGTCAGAATACATGTTCAAGCCCTTCTCTACCTTCCCTCTAGATATCTTCTCCCGGATGGATTCTACCTCATGATCACCCTACTGTGCTTCCATAACTCGACTCATAAGTGTAGGTTGTGAAACTATAGTAAACAATGCTGTCGACTCAACAGACTCGCAGAGATGCAAGTTAGACTACTAATGGGTTTCCTACTCAAGGCATCGGCCAGTATATTGGCCTTTTCCGAATGATAATGCACCTCAAAGTTGTAATTCTCCATAAACTCCATCCACCTTCTCTACCTCAAATTCAAATATTTCTATAAAAATAGATACTTCAAACTCTTTTGATCGGAAAAGACCTTAAATCTTTTGCCATGAAGATAATGTCTCCAGATTTTCAAGGCAAAAATCACTGTTGAGTAGGATAGTTTCTCTCATGTGTTTTCAACTGTCGTGAGCCGTAAGTTACTACCTTTCCGTCTTGCATCACAATACACTGAATAGCCCAGACCCCTCTCTAGAATAATCAACACTGGAGCAGTGGTAATTCTAACATTAAGTTCTTGAAACGATTTCTTATAAGTCTCACTCCATACAAACTTAATTCCCTTCCTCGTCAGTCTAGTTAAAAGTCAGGCCAATCTAGGGAAATCTTTGTCAAAATGACGGTAATATCCAACTAACCCCAAGAAACTCTGGATCTCAAAGGCATTCTTAAGTTGTTTCCAATCTTGCACTGCCTTTATCTTAGAGGAATGTATAGTCACCCTTTTCCTAGATACCACATGGTGTAAGAATTTCACCTCCTTCAACCAGAACTCACACTTCCAAAACTTAGCATACAATTTGTGGGCTCTAAGTAATTCTGGTGCAATCTGCAAGTGTTCCTCCTCAGAGGGTGAGTAAATCAAAATGTCATCAACAAAGACAACTACAAAATGGTCTAGAAACTCACGAACGATCCGATTCATCAAATCCATAAACAAGGCCGGTGCATTGGTTAACCTAAAAGGCATCACTAGGAACTCATAATGGTCATGCTGCATATGGAATGCCGTCTTCTAGATATTTTCCTCGTTTACTCTCAACTGGTGACAACCCAATCTCAAGTCTATCTTAGAAAAGCAACAAAACCCCTTCAAATCGTCAAACAAGTCATCTATAAGAGACAATGGGTACTTGTTCTTAACAGTTACCCGGTTCAACTTTCAGCAATCAACACAAAGTTGCAATCTGCCATCCTTCTACTTGGCAAAGAGAGCCGGTGCTCCCCAAGGCGAAGTACATGGGCGAATAAAGCCCTTATCTAGCAATTCTTGGAGTTGAATCTTCAACTCACTCAACTCAGCGGGTACAAATCTATACGGTGCAATGGAAATCGGTGTCCTGCCAAGCACTAAATCAATAAAGAACTCAATCTCATGATGAGGTGACAAACTAGTGAGATCCTCAGGAAAGACGTTCGAGTATTCACAAACTATCCTTGGCAACTCTACACAGACCACATCACCCTCAACACCTAAGAATGTGGCAAGAAGAAGACTAAGCTCACCCCGACCACGCAGATCACATACTGGCAACAAGGCTTTATCAACTTGGTCCCCTAGGAAAAAAAAACAATCACCACTCGAGGTGCACACCATAACTCTCTGATGGTAACAGTCTATAACGGCCCAATAGGAATCAACACAAAAGCAAAAGAAATTCGACGACTGGCAACCTCTATTTCAAATCCCCGACACCCCTAGTCCAATATAACCTCACCACCAACATGTGACTCTACCCTGAGTGGAAATGCTAACTAAGCCACTTCTAACCCCAATGCTGATGCTGATGCGAATACAGACGAAATGAAAGAATGCGATGCACCAGTATCAATCAACAAATTGGTAATAGAATTACACAACAAGAAGTTACCTCTCACAACCGAAGGTGCTGGCAACAAATCTGGCATAGTAATAACATACACACGCCCCATAGGTCTCTACTCCACCTGTTCACTCCTCGGAGCATAAGTCTGATACACGGATTGAGCTGAAGAGGCTCTTTGATTGGCCCTTGAGGTGTAAACTAACAGTGTAGGTTCATGGCTCTGTGTCTGCCTCAAACTAGACACACCATATGTACTACCTGTCTGAGGAAAAAACCTCATCAAGTGCCTCGACTGCCTATATTGATAACAGGTAGGCGGCTGCCCTCTCTCCTGACTCTGGCTCTGAGAAGGAGCTGAAGACGGCGCATATTGTTGCCCTCCACCCCTCTGTGGGAAAACTACGAACTTGTGGCCTAGTTGACCACACTTAAAGTAAGTGATTCCTTTTTGACCACCTCTCCTAAAACCCGAACTTGGTGCTGGAAAAGTGGACTTGGACTATGGTCCTTGCAACTATTGTGGGGTGGAACCCCTTTACCTCTTGCTGTCCCAAGTCTCCCCCTGAACCATATGACTCCTCTATCTGGAGCCCCTTATCCTCTCATTTTCAGTCTGAATTATGGTCTCAAAGTGAGCCACCGCCTCTACAAGACAATCATAATCCTTAATCATGGATGTGGCCACCTTGAAAAGGAGTCCAGTCCTTAACTTCTTCTTAAACTCCAAACAACAGCGTTCCTCCATTGCTACAAGCTTAGGTGCAAACCTTGATAAACTGGTAAAGGAAGCCTCAAACTTAGCCACCGATGTGTTAAGCTTCTTAAGCTTCAGAAACTGCTCTCTCAACTTCTCCCTAGCAATTTGTCCTGGAAAGCATTAACAAAGGCCTCCCAAGTCACCTCAATGTGCCTACGCACGTACTTCTACCATTGACCCACATCTCTCTTTAGCTGGAAGGATACTAAGGTCATTCTTAGCCCATCGTCCTCAATGCCAAACATCTTGAATCTCTTCACCATCTACTCTAACCACTTACCTGCCATCAGTGGCTCCTACAGATCGCCTAAAAACTCATTCGGATTAGACCAGAAGAACTCCCTCTTCAGAAAAGACAACCTTGTCTCAGCTACATGGGCCTGGACTTGATTCTCAACTCTGAGAATGTCCATGGATTTCCTAAAAGCTCCGGCCGTTTCACTGGGCCAAGGCCCCTATGGCCCGCTAACCAACTAGTTCGGCCACATTAGCCTGACCAACCCCTTCCTCTTGGATTGAGAAATATCATCTAGCACCTCTTGCGGTTTAGGCCTACCACATCTACCAACACCACGTCCACGACCTGACATCCTAATGAAGGTTACACAAGAAATTAGAACATTTACAAATGTGCTGAAGCTAACTCACTCGCGTCCTAATGCGGTCGACAACAATTAATTCACTCCACATAAGCACGTAGTCACATAAACATATACGAATTTCCTTTTCAGATAATGATCATACTACTTCGCTGCCAGAGTTCGAGTTAAAAATAACATTGATCAAGTGCTCTTCTAACAAGAATTTTAGAAACTCATAGACCCAATCAATATCTTAGAAATTAAATCTCATATAAGCATGTTATCACATAGCATAATAGGTTTATTCCTAAAATCATCTAGCAAGAAACTCATTGTGGTAATAACCATTTCCCACAATCCCAAAGTATTCAAAGCCAGTAGCTCTGATATCAAGTTGTAATGCACCCAAAATATAACAATAAAATCATCTCACAATATTTATTAAATAACAACACCGTTCTGAATATAATATCCTTCTATTCATATGATTCCAGTTGTACAAAAGGTAACACATGCAATTACACATGCATAATTCCTAACCCTGAATCTATAACATGTGCCACAAGTTAAATATATGAAATAAAAGTTAAATAGATAAATAAATGCTCTAACGGCTACAACTTTCCAAGACGATACTTGGTTACAACAAAAGTGATTTTAAACTCAATATAAATAAAGCCCTAGGCTTGTACAAGATAATTACAACAACAACAAAACAAGAAGTTCGCAATTCCAAATCCTCCGAAGCTACGGCCTTGGCGGAAGCATATCATCAGCACCCAAAAATGGTTTTCCACATAGGGTGAGCCAAAGCCCAGTAAAGATACTCTAACATAGTGTATGAATCTTAACAGAGTTATAAGGTGAATGCATATGCAATGGTCAAGCCAAAACATTTTCTTTCTCTTTCTAAAAACCATGCAATGCTAGGTTTATATCATAATTCATGAAATCATTTCCTTTACAATATAAAATAGGGCAGTGGATACAACACTAGGAATCTCTAGGACGTGTCTACAAGTAGGCTACAAGCACTACCAATTGCCATTTTTACCTGTATTAATCGAAAGGCTCGGTACCTATCTGCGCAGGTTTTTGGACATTCACCAAGGACACACAGGCCAACTTAATACCATAACTACACTCCTTACCCAGATTCACTCAGGTATTCACCCATTTTTCTCAAAACAGTACACATTTCCAATGTGTTGAATATGTAACAACGCTCAATGAAAATGGATAAAAAATTAGTTTCAATTTACCTAATTCTCATACAATTTCTACAACAATCATAACTATTGTCCACCGATAGCCCAAAACAAATATCTCTAAACAGATAAATAATTTCCAACAGAGATATACTTTCCAAATCTCAAGATGGGAACGATAATGCATATCCAACTCTACCACCATCATCATCATCATTTCGATTTCATAAAACCCAACATCATTTCCATTTTCTCTTTACAAAATCAAATATTCATGTTTTAGGGCAAAATTCTCTTTTTCCTTTTAAACCAATTCCAAGGATAAAAATCCACTATTTTATCACAACTCAACCACATTTACAAACCCACAATTATTTTCAAGAATCCATTTGAAAACCCCTCTTTTGATTTCAAAACCAAAACCCTAGATTTTTACTGAAATCTCTAAATTTCATTATTTCTTTTAAAAGACAAATAATTAAGTTAAAAATCATACTAAAGTATGGAGAAATCCCTACCTCAAAGCTTGAAGACAAGGGAGAGAAAGAAGAGACTTTGACGAAGCCGAAAATCTACTTTGCTCCGATTAAAATGAAGCTCTAGGTGATCTCTACCTTTTTACCAAATGGACTAGGGTGCAGAGATCAATAGATTAAGTATATTTGGAGGTCGAAGATTAGTTTTAGAGAGAGAGGGTCTAGATATTGGGTTTTGAAATGTTTAGATATATATATATATATATATATATATATATGAAAAGGTGACTGCAAAAAGTGACTTTTATGGATTGATATATGCACAGATCGCTCGAGCGACCAAAACACCGCTCGAGTGACCAGACACAAAAAAAGAGGCCACTCGAACGAACAAAGTACTGCTCGAGCGAAGAACACCACCCTCCCAGTACTTTTGCAGGCCTTTAAAAGTGTTGAACGATCCAAAAGATCGCTCGAGCACAAGAAGGACCGCTTGCGCGCAAGAAACATCGCTCGAGAGAATAATGCCATACTCCCAATAGTTTTACAAACCTACAAAAGTACTGGAAGTTCTCAAAGTTTGCTCGAGCGCAAGAAAGTTTGCTCGAGCAAACAAGCCAAAATCTGGGCAGCAACAGTTTTGAAAAACTAACTCCCAACTTGTTTCAAACACCACCAAAACACTCCAATAACTAATCTTAACAAGGAATAAAATGGAAGAAGACATAAACAACCATCAAGACAAGAAATCCCAGATTCAAAACAATGAATGGGTCGGGTTTAAACCTGAATCGCTATAGCAACACCCACATACATAATCATAACCACAACAATACTTCCCAAAAGCCACAACACCACAAACTACTCGACCAAAACCACCTTCTTCTCAATAGTAATGTGATAAAATAAAATGAAATTCGAGCTATAACCGCACAAGGAAACTCATCAAAATCACTTATGACGCTAACATGTAACAAGGTACAAATAACACTCCAGGCAAGGAAATTCAAACGCACATCACAATTGGTTATTTCGAACCCAAAAACACCTCAACTCATATAACCACCTTGAATGCTCTATTCACTTAAAATCTTCATCTTTTCCTTCACATGACGACATAGACATTCACAAAGAAAAACCTCTCAAAAGGAAAAATTCTAACCTACAGTAACCCAACTATGTTGAGGAACACAACCACACACAAAAGAGAATAAAACCTTACCTAGCACCCATCATGAATTCTATGTTACAACTTTTATTGTATAAACAAAAGTTGCCACAACAAGCACACCAAAATTTTGGAATTGAAAACAACAAGACCTGTCATAAACTTTTGTTCTTATTTGTTTTGTTTGCCATAAAAACAACACCACTATTACGCTAAGACCCAAACCACAACATTAACAAGACAACTTCTGAAACCAATCTCGGGCTATCCGCCCACACAAAATTCAAAATCTCCTTTTTACCTAGGTGCATTACACAAACCCACTACCAATTTAAAACAACCAAATTCACAACAACAAAGTTTTAGTTCCCAATTTCCTTTCCAAAAGACTTCAATTGACAATGCTCCTAACAGTCACTCGACCAATGACACAATCGTTTCAAAAATAAAATTGTAATCCTGTTATGGCACATAAATAGAACACGTCCAGCATGACAACAAGAAGTTAAACAACAATAGAAAATCACTAGAAAATTACATTCCATTACCACAACTACGACATCCACCGACCACCCGTAACTACACCTTTTCTAGTAAAACAAGCTGCCACAATCGTCCCCATCTAGAGAATAACAACACTGATCAAAACGCATACCCGGATAACACTCTAAACAAATGATCTTAAGATATACACAAGATTAAAAACACCTAATATTGAGATTCCAGTTTTGACCCGATCTTTGTTGTACTCTGGACTCGGGTTTCATGGTTTAATGTTTTGGTTCATCTCTTATTCCCTTGGTTTTCCCTTAAGTTTGCCTTTTGGTTTGTTGTGGTTGTGTTTGGGACAGGTTGGTTGCTTGATTTCCAAACTCTTGTTGCCTGGATTTTTGCTCCTCCGCTCGAGCGGCGCACTTCTTGCGCTCGAGCAGGCTTTGCATAATTTTAGTACTTTTGCAAGCCTGCAAAACTACTATGAGAGTGTATTCTATGCTCGAACAGGCCTTTTTGCGCTCCAACGGTCACTTCTTGCGCTAGAGCTGTTGGTCAAATGCTTGTAAAATTGCTGGATGTGTGTTTTCTACACTCGAGCATCACTTCTTGGACTTGAGTAGTGTGCGTCTCTTTCATTGTGTCTTGGCACTCGAGAGACACTTCTTGTGCTTGAGCGGAACAACTTATTGTGCCTAATGCTTGAGCGTCACTTCTTGCGCTCCAGCAGATTGTGCCTATATCAGTTTGTGAAAGTGACTTTTTACATCACTTTTTCAGATCTTTTCTTCCAAAACCCTAAAGTTGAGACCCTCTCTCTCTCTAAAACACACACTCTCTCTCTTTCTACATTTTCACCTAGTTCTAGTGATTTCTCCATTCATTTGCCTTTGTTAAAAAAAGTGAGCATCTTTAGATCTCGTTTTGATCCGAATAGGGTTGGATTTAAGCATCTTTGAAGTTTTATCCTTGCTTGGCTCATCTTCTCTCTTTGAGGTAGGGATTTTCTACACTTTATATGGTTTTTAACTTAGTTATAGGTTGTTATGTAACAATGGTGGAATTTGGGGTATTGTGAATAAACCTAGGGTTTGGGTATTAAATCAAAAGAGGAGTGTAGACACCCCATTTTTGACCGCCCATAAGACTTGGGCGCTACTGATGGTTTACTTGGTGATGAAAGTTGTGCAGTGTAAAGGTTCGATTTCTTCAGCAAGAGGAAGTCAAATCCCAATTTCATACCCCTTTTGGACTAAAATGATCTCGATCAGAAGATTTTAGACCTTGAAACCCTCTCTTTCAAAATAGTATTTGAAAAATGATTCTACAATGTTCCGACACTCGCATTTTGTTGAATGTTGTGCTTTTCGATAAATCGAGCAAGGACAAAGTGGAAATGAATGAAAGAGATATGAAATCTTTGAAAAATCTTTCAAAAAACCTTTTTTAGGGGTTTGGAGTTGAAGAAAAGAGGAAAGGAGAGAAGAAAACTAGTTTGGGAGAAGTTCGGCATGAATCCGAGTAGGACCAAAACTGAGCGGCATTAGTAAAATAGGCATTACTTTTTTCACAGTTGGAATTTTGATGCAAGGCTGAAACCATTGGAAAGATTACTTCCGGGGCTTCAATGTGGACACAAGAATGACCTAAAAAGTAGTCTAGACAAAGGAGTTATGCCTATTTGAATTTGAACCTGGAAAGTAGAATTTTGCCTGTCGACCAGAAAAAATGGACTGTCAACCAGAAAAGTGGTCGGTCGACCCAAAAAGGTGGTCGGTCGACCAGAAAAAGTGGTTGACCGACCACTAAGGTCCCAAACTCTGATATTTTGAAGATATTTTCCGTCCAACTGTCTTCCACAACCTCCAGCTGTCCTATAGTCAGATATTTCAACCCAAGGCATGTATCTTGCTATATATTGAGGCATTTCTCTCATTTTGCAAAGGGTTAGAACATTTTGAAGGCTTATAAAATTTGGGGAGCTTCTCACTCTAGAATCTTCTCTCTCTAGAAGATTTGTGAGCAAATTCTTCCCTCTCTTTAGAATTCTCTCTTTCTCCTCTTGTTTTAGGCTTAGAAGTGAGAATTTCCTACACTTTTGCGAAGAGACCCTTAACCAAAGTTGATCATCTTTGGGCTGCGGTAGCTTGGGACCATTTTTGAGCTCCAAAAGGCTGATTTTGGCGCAGATTTTGGCTGGTTTTACTGCTGTGCTTCAAGGTGCTTCAAGGGTAAGAACTTCCTCTTTTCAAGCTTGTTTTTGCACACTTGCTTTATCCCCCTTTTCCCATTGTTTCGTTGTATTTTGGGGCTGGTTTTGAACCATCAAAAACTCCATTTTTAAGGTGTAAAAGTGGTAGTTTAAAGCTTGGTGAGTTTGGGGGTTGTTCTCCCTTTTTGTTCCTTGGCTTGTGTGGCCTTTTGTGCAACTTCTCACCACCTTCAAATCCAACTTTTTTTGGCCATTTTACGACTAAAAATCAGAGGTATTTCAGTGGAGGAAACCATGTTTTGAGGTCCAAAACAGGAGGGGTTGGCCTCCGCTCCTTGCTTCTTGGTTGCATGCCTTGTTGGCCTAATTATTGAGCATGTTTTTCTTGCATGTGTTGGCTTATTCTTAGATTGTTTTTTGGACTTATTTCAGCATGGAATAACTCTATTTTGGCTTGGTTGAGTCACCTCTTACATGCTTTTTACACTTGTAGTGTAATCTTGCCATTTAGCCTTACTTGATTGCTACTGTGGCTCATCATTCTAGCTTATTTTGGCTATGCTCGCACATGATTTTACTCTTGTTTTAGCATGCTTAAACTCTGTTTTTGGCTGGCTTGGCCACTTCTTGCTTGCATTTTGTACTTGTAGTGCAAATCGTGCTTGCCAGCTTAACATGCTTGATGTTTTAGCCTATTAATCTAGCATGTGTGTGCCCCACTCCAGCATGTTTTTGCCACTGATTTAGCATGCTTTAGAACTGTTTTGATTGATCTTGGTCCTTCAAGGCTTGCTTGGTTTGGCTATGGTGCAAGTGCCTTAGCTAGTCTTGAGTTTTGAGCACCATAGCATGCTATATTTGTGATGTTTGCATGCCTTGGCATCATTTGGCATGGTATTTCAGAGCTTATATCTTTGCCATATTCTCATGTTTATCACTCTTTAATTATGTTTAAGAGTTACGCCTTTATGCCTTGTTTATGAGCCATCATATGAGCATGCATTTCTAGCTTCTTGTGCCCAAGTTTCAGGATGTTTTGGCCTCTGTTTTGGCATGGTTTAGGTCTTTCCATAGTTGGTTTAATCATTTAGGCTTGGTATTGCCTGACTCTCGTGAAATGCTCTTTACTAGCTTTGATGTTTTTGGCCTTTAACATGTTATGCTTGCATTTTTTGCATGCTTTAAGGTCTTTAGCATCCTTTTTCAATGCTGAAATGTGTGCCATTGCATTCCATCTTTCATTTGTTATATCGCTTTGAAAGAGGTCTTAAGCTCTTTGTTAGTTTGAGTGTGAAATCGAGGTGTTCATGCCTAATGGATTTAGCCTTCTTTTGAAGGTTTCTACTAACCAACGGCATGATGCTTCTTTCATGCTCAAAAAGCTTATGGCTTGGTCCGTCTTTCCAATTAGAGGACTTCTCGCTTTTGGACTTAACCAATTAAAGGATGGATTGGTAATCTAAAATGAGTAAATAAAATTAAACCAAGTAAAACATGTCAAATATAACATGTTTTGTTACATTGCACGTGTTTGGATCGGACGTTAATCCAAACACAAGAAATGAGAAACGTTTCATACTCAAAATGATGAAACGAGCAGCATTTCTTGGTCGCCAATCGTCTAGATCATGCATGATAAAGGTGGAGGCTCTTATGTGTTATTTGTGCATTCATTGACTCGTGCAAACTTGGCTTCTCGACCATCGTGCATTGCGATGCATGGTTGGTGGCCCGAGAGTCGAGTACCACACTCCCTTGAGCTTGAGAAATGATAGGGAGGGTGGTTGTGCACACATATTTTGCAAATACGCTGCTATGCCCCTTGTTGTTTTCTGTTGTAGCAAAACTGGAGTTTGGCAAATTAGCTGGTCGACCAACCACAAGGAGTAGTCGACCGACCAGTAAGGGTGGTCAGCCGACCAGTTTTTCTGGTCTACAGCCCTCTTTTCTGGTCGGCAGCCCACCAGAGGGTCCCTGTGTTGGAGCAGAAGCAATCTGGAAGTTTGTGCAACTTTCAGAAATCAAATCAAGTGCAAACAGAGGCAATTGGTGGCATGGCAATGGATTTCCGAGCGAGGCTATCGAGCATGCATATCTCCCTCCCCTCGAGGCCATTTCAACTACTTTGTTTAGCTAGTTAATTTGCTGATTTTGTAATTAATTAGTTAATGTATTTAGCTAATTTATTTCATCTTTGTAATATTCTAATTAGCTTAGTATAGCTAGTTTCAATTCGGTTTGTAATTAATTAGCTTAGCGTAGCTAGTTAGTTGATTTATTCGGACCCTCTGTCGAGAGAGCAAATGTTGTAATAAGTGTGCGTGTGTGTGTGAATATCTTCCAACCCCATGTCTTTCTCCCTTTTATTTAACATCTTTTGATGGTTAATTTTAGGGCATATTTTAATTAGCATACCTTAGCTTGCATGCGTGCATCATTCATTTGTCTTGCATGCACTGGGCTCGGTGCATCATTCAAACTGCATTGTATTTCAATACCTATTTGAATACATGTCATCAAGTGTTTCATTCGTATGCCATCTTAGATAGCCGAGTCTATTTAGTTGCATTTTGCATGTACTGCATTAGGCATCTTAACATAGCTAGGATCATGCATGATTTCTAGCTAGTTTTTCTGTTTTGGCTCGGAGTACACTGTAAGTGTTTACGCTTTAGCATCATAGCATGTTTGTAAGTGTTGCCATGTCAGCATGCTTGCCACGAGGCTATTTGCTTAAATGATATAATTGCATGAATGCCTATGGATGAAGGTTTCATTGCTTGAATTGGAACAATTCATCAAAATGTGAATTTTAAGCCCATTTGGGAGTGGCAAAATCATCATATTTTAAGCCCACTTGAGAGTGGCAAATCGGTGTCTTAGCCTACTTGCGAGTAGCACTTTCAAACCATTTTCAAAAAACAAACATGAGATGTTTTGTTCCAATTCTTGCGATTGAGTCTATACTTGTATGTTGTGCGCTTCATGTAGTAAGTTAGATTAATAACCGGAATAAGAACACATGTCTTTTAAAAAACAACATATCATGTTAGTAAAGGCTGATCCTTTGATCGGGCGAGTGGGGGTGCTCATTTCAGTACCTTCCCCTCTCGTACCGAAGTTCTCGAGCCAAGACAACTTTGGTGATGACGGACACGTGGCCTTAGGCACGAGTCAGGGTTTCCTAAATTTTCCAAAAACAAAATATTTAGGTGGCGACTCTAAAATCTGGAAAAATAGTCCATGTTTGGTGCTTTTTGATTCAAAATTGATTTTTTATAACCAATTGCCAGTTTTGGACTCTTTGGTGATTTATCAGTCTTACATTGCACTTTGTGAGATTAGATTCGGAACCATGATAGGAGTCCGAACTGTGGTAGCTAAGAACCCAATTCGCGCCCTCGTGCACGGAACGAGTTTGGGGCGGTCTACAGTTTCTGGCGACTCTGCAATGGATTTAGAGAACTTGACTCGAACATTATGATATGTTGTTTTGTTTACACTTATGTGTTTCTTTGCATTGCATTTGCATAGGTGCGCCTAAGTCACCGTGTTCGCCATCTGCTATTCCTGAACGGTTCGTCGGAGGCTTGCTTGGAAAAGCGCACCATAAGGCGGACCGGTTACGGGCTCTACCACAATGGGAGCACAAACTTTAGTTTTTACCGAGGCACCCTTTTCGATCATTCGACCTAGTTGCATATCGGAAGCCATAGTGACCATTCCAAACTAGGACAGGTTGCTTACCCGAATGTAGGTTGTTTGAAATCGCATGCGTGCATAGTGAAACCCTAGCTTCTGACAAAATAGGATAGGGAAACCATACCCCACCATAGCGGTGTTTTGGCTCTTACTTGCTTGGTATATGCTGTCAAAGTGCGTCTCTACAGGTTGTATGCATCAGTTGCAAGTCTGAGTATCGGCCTGAGGGTATCAGTTTACAGGCAGAATTTTGGGCAGAATTCAGTAGAGAGCACAGTCATTCAGTTATGCTCATATCTATTCTGGTGAAATTGGGCTGAGATGCTATCTGTTTTCTCTTTTGCAAGGTAGTCTGGGAACCATAGCTTCAGAAGGCTCCAATATCCCCCAGGTGCATTGGACTTATGTTGATAGACTTTGTCAGGTCAGAGATTTAGTTCAAGGGCAACCAGTGTTACCATCGGCAAAGGCAAGGCAAAGAAAGGCTAGTCAGGGCTCACCGGTTCAACTGATCCGACAGTCACCAGCCACATCACCTTTGTTCAAACTTAGCAGACCGTGATGGCATAGAGTCCGGAAGAAGTTGTGGCCATGACAGCGATATTAAATCAGGGAATTGCTATGCAGGATGAGACCAATACTGAAACGCAACGCCTATCTGTGGCATCTGCCTCACATCCAGCTTCGAGACCCCAGCCAAACTTTGACCCACTTCAGCCTGCTGAAGATTTGCAGGGTCCAAATCCCCGAGAAAGGTTGACTCAAGCTCAGATGTTCAGACCCCTAGTGCAGCCTAATGAGAGGCTTTATCCCCTTGATGTTAATGAGCTCAATCCGACTGCAGTGAAAATTGTGAACCTTGAGAAGCAATTCAAAAAGTCAGAGGGCCTTAACTCCATTTCCGACATTGAGGATGGGTACACTGAGGCTGCTGTACAGCTCCCAGACAGATTCAAAATGCTACATATTGACCGTTTTGACGGGTCTCGAGATCCTATGGTACATATCCAGCTTTTCTTGGATGTCCTGAAGCCGATGGGTCTGACTAAGCCACAGAAACTCTCTCTGTATGGAAGAACCCTGTAGGGTGTTGCAGCCGCTTGGTATGCCAAGTTGGAGAATACAATGAAATAGAACTGGGAAGAGTTGGCTGAGGCCTTTGTCGATCAGTATTCTTACAAAACCCAAGTTGAAATGACCACTCAAGTGCTAGAAGCTACCCACTAGAATCCTACAGAGCCTTTTGTGGAATTTGTTGCGAGGTGGAGAGGAAAGGTAGCACAGATGACAGATCGCCCTTTTGAGAGGGATCAAGTGTGGATAGTGGTGCGAAACCTCGAGCATGATATGTTGCAAAAGTTGATAGTCGCTCCACTATTCACTTTCAAAAGTTTGCATGAATTGGTGGTTCAGGTCGAGAATGCATTCAATAGTGGGATCATTCCCAGAACAAGTGAACCGATAAGGATGGTTTTTGCAGGGAGTACCAATGTTGGTAGTAGCACTATTCTCGAACCCACTGGAATCAATATAGTCACCACAGCTGACCCTTTTGCCAAACCAAGCCTACAAACAACTGGCCCGACCTGAGCTCAGGGCAGAACTTTCACCTCCCTCTATATAAGCCTAACCAGCGCCTAAAAGTCTTGATGGAAAGAGGGTATCTTAAACCCCTTGATCCTCAACCTCTGCCTGACCCGCTCCCTACCAGGCATAACCCCACTAAATACTACGTGTACCATCAACAGCACGGTCATGGCATCGATCGTTGCTACCGCCTTTATCATGAGGTCTAGAATCTGATCGACAACTGGACGATAGCTCCACCTCCAGACCCCAATGACCAAACATCTCCTGCCTACCTCAACCTCATCTATATATTGCCATCTGCTTACAACCTGAGCATATACATCACCCCGGCCGATCGACACAAGCTGTCACGACCCGAACCCGCCCCTATGGGTTAAGGCCATAACCGGCTAGTAATCGCGAGATTACCTACGGCCTCAAATCAATTAAAACAAAATTCATCAGAGTAAAGGGGCCAAATGGAAACAAATTAAAACTTTGTCCATAGAGCTGTGCTTATATGCACACCATAACATTCCAGACATTTATATGTTAATAACTCACATCGAAATGTGTACTAACACAAAAACACTGTACATACAGGATCATACAACTTAAAGTCAGTCGAACCCAAGACTTATATACAAAAGTAGTCCAATGCTTTCGCCAACATAACAAAACAATAAACAAAGGACAAAAGCGAAGACAGTCTTGTACGTGAGACGTTTGGGTTGACTCAAAAATCTGACTGTTTCTCACAATTTCACCGAGGCTGGTTCTGGACTTCCCTTGGCTCACCTACATGTACATGAATGAGTGTGAGCGAAAGCCCAGTGAATAATATCAAATAAGGTGGATACATAAGCAATCTTTGAAACAGTTACAGCAGACGGCCTTTGGCCCAATCACTTAGATCAATCGACCTTCGGCCCAATCATTCATGTCAAACGGCCTTCGGCCCAATCATTCATGTCAATCGGCCTTTGGCCCAATCATTCATATCAATCGGCCTTCGGTCCAATTATTCTTATCAATCGGCGTTCGACCCAATCATTCATGTTAATCGGTTGTCCATAATTCAAACTAGCAAACTTATAAAGAAATAAGCAATTGGACAATTGACAAACTTCGAAATATCGATATTACTCACAGTGATCGGTTGGTTGATTTGCCCTGGAGCTCGACCCTCGACCCTACACAGTCCATGAACACAAAAAGGATCACCAACAATTCAATCCATTCTTAAATTCACATTTTCCTCTTTAGGCTTTATTCTTATCTCTTTAACCCAATTACAATGCTCAATGCATGCCTAAGAGTACTTAGAAGTGAATGAGGACGGAGAACGAAACTCAGAATGCACAAACAAAATTTCAGAAAACAGGGTCCCTGCTCGAGCGTGGACTTCCCCGCTCGAGCGGACCCATGAGGCCTGCCAAAGTTCTGGTTATGACATTTTTGCGCTCGAGCGTGCATTATGGCGCTCGAGCAGAAGTCCATCCTATATAGCTCCCCGATCGAGCGTGGACTTCTCTGCTCGAGCGGACATCATGCCTGCACAAAAATACTAGGAGCACGAAATTCATGCTCGAGCGGCGGTTTCCCCGCTCGAGCTGACATCAAATTTCTAGAAAATCCAGAATGTGTTCTTGAGCTCCAACTTCGAATTCAAAGGCTCCAAATGCATGATTTCGACTCAAACTTCAAATATATGTGTGTGCTAACATGATACAAACACTAAATTACAATATTTTGAAGCTCAATTTCATAAATCAAATCCATGCATGGCTCATTTTCCACCAAATTCATCACTAGCATAACAACTTCATGCATTCAAAGCTTCTACTCCCATGGATTATACATGCATGTGATATATAACCTTCATTCTCACCCCATATGATGAAAAGATGGTCAAGAACATGATCTTCAACTAAAAATTCACATAGATCATGCATTTGGTGCTCAAATATGCAAATTCAAGGCAACTTCATACATGCATGCAAACATTGACCTTCAATTTAACATGATCAACTCAATTTATGTCAATACCCACTCTTGATTACCCAACTAGCTTGAATACACAAAATCACAAGTCCAAACTTATGAATCAAGGGATGATTACTCACCTAGGAGCTTAATCCTTACAATCTATAGCAAAATCTTGGGTTTAATCCTCCAATTCTCCATAAACTTGAGCCAAACACAATTCTTCTCCTCTTACCCTCTCTAGCCGACCCTCTCTCTACTCTTAGAGTCAAAATTAGCCAAGATGCAACAAAATAGGAGAATTGAGGTGTAGTGCCCCCTTTTACAACAATTCCCACAAACTCAATTTAATAAGAATAAGGCACTAATTCAATTTAATTTGGTCCGAAACAATTTTTCAATTAAACTTCGCCGTAGGCTTTAAAAATTATGCCAATCACAATGGCGCAATCAATTTCGGGTTCTGTGGCCGATAAGGCCTTCAATTTTAATTTCCAAAGCAGATAATCAAACAGATATTCCTACGGTGAACAGATAGAAATTCAAAACCACATATTTTCACATATTGGCACACAAAATCATATTAAACACATAATCATACTCATATTAAGGACCAATTAACATATTACGGAACAGGGATATCACACAAGCCTGAGGTGTTTATCCCATAAAGCATGAACTTATGCATGATGGGTGCACCTGAACCCCAATCATCTCAAGCCCTTGAATCCACTACTTCTGAGCTGATGAGAATGATTGAAAATCTTCAGAGAACTGTGGCAGATCTGGCCTCTGGGACATTAGCTCTATCATCGACCACATCACATACTAGAAGTTTCACGCCAAAAGGCTCCCCAATCTTGGGACAGGTTGCATTGGAAGAAAACCAATCCCTTGGCAAAGTGGAGGCAAGTGGTAAGAACAAGGTAGGGGTAGGCATTGGTCCCCATGAACACCTTCAGTGGGCTGTTGAGGCTTTGAAAGCCGAAGGGCTGAGCAAACAGCAAGTGATTGCAGTTGTTGCAAAGATTGTGGATGACACTTTTACCATTCAGAATGAGAGCAGTTTGAATCAAGGGGCGAGCTGGGAGAAGGGCCGTCGTACCAGGAACGTTCCTTTCAGCTCTAATCCTGCACTCAAAAGAGATCAGCAGACCAAGTCAGTGCCAACCAATCCCTTCGCTGGTGCATCCAGCAAAAATCCACAAACCTCGAAGTAGCAACCCCGAGGTCAGAGGGTCTTCCATCCCCTCTGCATGACTTTGTCCAAAGCTTTCCAAATCCTTATAGCACAAGGCCATCTCAAGCCACTGGAACCGTGGCCACTACCAAATAACCTCCCTCTCTCATATGATGTTGCCAACTACTGTGCCTTCCATCAACAAGCCGGTCATGATATTGACAGTTGCTTTTGTCTTCGCCACGAAGTACAAGATTTGATTGATAACAAGGTCATCGCTGCACCAAGTCTTGCAAAGTCTATCGGAACTGGATCAATAAATGTGGCGGATAATGTGATGTGATCGGGGGATGAACCACCTGCGGATGGCGCTCAGTTTACTCTAGACGTGGGGATGGCATGCACTGTTTTGAGCATTTGCGAATGTTGGTTATTTTACTTTCTGACTTGGGTATTGGGTCAGTTTTGTTGTGTTGTATTGAGTCAATCTTTTTGTACTAAGTCAGTTGAGTCTGTCTTATTGTATCGAGTCATTCTTGTTATGTTAGAGTCAAGTGCTTTCGGGGATGTTACCTTAGACATCACTATCTTGTTTTGTGTTTGTCTTTTGCGCGCTTTCTTTTGAGTCTGTTTCCACCTTGGAGACAGTTGTGCCAGAAGATCTGAATGAAATAGCACTGATTTTCACCCTTTTGCGCTTGTTTTTGCCATTGAGCCAGTTGTGCCAGCAAGACTTGAATGAAACGGTAGTGCTTTTCACCAACTTTTGGTGCCTTGAAATCGTTGCATTGGCCTAAGTTTTTCAAAACTTTTCGAACACTGTGTTGAAAACAAAGAGGGAGGAATTCCTCTGGATTTGCAAAAATTTGATCAACTGAGAAAAAGAGAGGCATGCTAAGCCCTTAATGAATGAGATCATGTTTGTTAATGTGAGTACTGAGAAGGATCCTGGCTTGATCCAGAGAGGTTTTGCACTGTCTTCAGCGCGAGCGATTAGTCGCTTTCTTAAAAGATTTCAAAAAATATTTTGCATTGTCCTGCGAAGACCTGTGTGGAATCGTTCTTGAGATTGTGCAGCCTAGGATCGCTCTCAGCCTCAAGACTTGACCCCTTTTGCTATCAAACCTTGAACATGGATTCAGAATGTTGAAACGATCAATCACAACATAAGGTTTTTATGGCCAAATCAGAAGCAACCCTTGGACTAGGGACAAGAAGGTCAGATATGATTAAAAGAAGGCTCGTAAAGATGGATGAGAAGCAGCCCTTGAATTAGGAGCAAAAAATGTCAGATGTGCTCAAAGAGTCAAAAATTGGGACATTTCTCAAGCTAAAGAAGATCGGCAAGAATGCCAAATCCCAAAAGGGAGAAAAGAAGAAAGTATTGCCGAAGGACAATTGAGTTCCTATCCACAACACTGGGGGAAATTTAGAACCGGCTGGATGGACTCCTACATCATCATCGAACAACAGCCATTCTCCTGGATTCAAATGGCTTCGAGATCTCAAACAGATCAACATGGACAAAGTTACACTTTTACGCTTGAGAGGCTCGCTGAGCCGAAAACCCGGAAGGGCGACTCAGGCAAAAGTTAGAGCAAAGAAAAGAACAAAAATGAAAAAAATGAAGAAAATAAAAAAAATGAAAATGAAAAAAAGAAAAGAAAAGAAATGAAATGAAAACAAAGAAAGAAAAGAAAAGAAAAGAAGAAAGAAATCAAAAGAAATGAAAAGAAAAGAAGAACATAGCTCGTAAGGTTGAAAACCCAAGTGTACCTTAACCTGGAACTACGTCAGGCTTGATTCCCATCTTTGGGATACGTAGGCAACTTCATTCTGAAGTCCATCCGTAAAACACTTCAAATTCAACTATCCTGTCCATGAGATTGAACGGGTCATCTTTGTCGCTTCTTTATCCAAGAGTTCGGTTGTGATCTTCATTATGAGAGTGGGTTACAGTGTCACGACCCAAACGCCCCTAAAAGTTTGGTCCATGATCGGCCTGAACATAGGCCTCAAAACGGAATTTAGAATAATACGTAAATACATATGGGGCCTTAAACCGAAGCAATATCAATAAAAGACAACATCCATTGAGCTTGTGCATACATGATGGTTTAATTGGATTTAAGCATTTAAATACACTTCTAAATACACATATACAATTAATGAATTATACAGATCTCACACACACTTACATAAGACTTAATAATTTATATGACTCCCAACACAAATTAAGGCCTCCACGTGGAGACATACCCCAGGTGACTTGGCAGACAGGCGAACCTCAGTATAACTCTAGTGTCAATCCCTGATGGCTCACCTACAGAAACATACATAAAACAGAATGAGCAAAGCTCAGTGAATAATAGCAATGTAAGAAGGTTAATTGAATAAGCAAAACCTTGGATAAAATAAATAGACAGATACCAACCATATAGAGGTCTTATCCATAATTATATTCCAATACGGTCTCAGGCTCACATATAATATAGACTGGCTTCAAGCCCATGCATAATACAAAATGGCCTCAGGCCCAACATATCATGCAAAACAGCCTCAGGCCCAACAGATTATACGGAGCGGCCTCTGTCCTAACAGATTATACAAAATGACCTCTGGCTTAATAGATTATACAGAACGGCCTCTGGCCTAACAGACTATACAGAACGGCCTCTGGCCTAACAGATTATACAGAATAGCCTCTAGCCTAACAGATTATACAGAATGGCCTCTAGCCTAACATATTATACATATTGGCCTCTGGCCTAGCAGATTATACAGAACGGCCTCTAGCCCAGATATTAACAGATCGACCTCTGGCCCATATATCAACAGATCGGTCTCTCGCCCAGATATTAACAGATTGGCCCCCGGCCAAGATATTAACAAACAGAATAATCCCAGATTCCTAAGAATACCATTACACGATAGTGCACATAGGTTTTTCCACGGTTTAATTACAAGTTGACATAGTTGTCTTGCGTATAACAGAATATTAATAGTAACCATTAATAGAGGGCACATGCATCACTATAGTACGATTAATAGGGACAGGACAACTCATATCATAGTGGCCTCGGGCCCATTATTGGCAAAACATAATGATTCCAGGTACGCAAAGATATCATTGCTCCATGAATCAATAAAGCTAACTTGTAGATAACAGAACGTTAATGTTAACTATTAACAGTATGAAAAACGTTCTACTACAGGACTATTACTCATAGTGATCGGCTCTCAATAGTAATGGGATGATGTCCTCGTCTCGACCTACGAGCACAGTTCACAACACATAATATGAGATCATAATCAATTCTTTATTTATTCTCTTTAATCATTTAATCAATTAGTCATGGTGATACCAAGCTCATTGTTCCTTAATTAGTTATAATCCATGCAACAGAAGATAGGAGGAATCGATAGGAAAATGGTTCTGACGAAGAAACGGTACAAACCGGTAAACAGAAAGTGAATAGTCGTCACTAATTTGGGCATAACTATTTCTATATTAAGAATTTGGGAGTGAGACCACCACCATTGGAAACTACACCTCTGAGGATTGACTTTAGGCTCAAGAATCACTCAAAACGGAGTCCGGATGCAAAAGATATGCTTGTTCAAAGTTGGCTGAACAGAGCTGTCTCCCCGCATGTGCGGGAAAAAGGGCCGTACGTAAGGGAATGGGGCCGCACGTGCGGGAGAATGTGCTTTTTTAGCAGAATCAAACTTGGTTTTGGGGCTGGACTGTCGCACGTGCGGGAAGACCAGCCCCACGTGCGACTCTGGGCAATTTTCAGTCCGAAAATGGCTCTTTTTGCTTAAACACTTGGTTTTTCCATTTTTAAGCTTGGTTTCTAATATAAATCGCTTAAAAACATGTAAAATTGCCCCAGAGACATTATTCAAAAACCTATCAGACCTTTCAAAGATTATCAGATGGTGGGATAATTCCCAATAACATTAAACATATTTAAACTTTGACAGAACAACCTCTGATCCAACTTATAACTGATAAAACAGAATGACTTCAAGTTCAACATATTATTCACAGAGAATTCATTAAGCATGTCACAATAAATTATCACATGGGAACTCGTTCATGCATAGCAAAATAACTTTTTCAGAAAACTTGTCATATCCTGGACAATCGGAGTTTCATAGCATACCTAGCCATTTTGGGGGAAATTATTCGGAAAACTCATCATATCATAAACATGTCGGAAGTGCATAGCATATTTTACCATTTCAGAAAATATTTATCATATAGAACATTTCGTAACCAAAATATAAATTTCATTAAACATCGTATAGCATAGCCATTTTCAAAATCATTTATTCAGAAGTATCTTTACAAAGACATTACTCATTTAGGTCTATGGTTAACTCACGCAAGATCACACATTATTCATCTATGTCGGAAGTACCGAATTTAATTGATGGTATAACATCTCTAAGTAACACAGATCACATAAGTTTTATTCCAACGAGCACTCATTTTCAGATCGCAGGGAACAAGCCTTGAATACATTCTCATATAGATTTCAGAACAAAAACGTAGCAAAACAAAATTATGTCTTTCAGACAAATGGCAGTCCACAAAAGAAACACAATTTTCCTTCACCAATATACATATCTCAATTTCCTCAACATACACTCCATCACTACAAATTAACGTACTCAACACCACCAACGTTCTGGTCAAAATTTCAATTTCCTCGTATCATTAAACTTCCATAAAATCCCACCGAAAACTATGTGATCACAGGTCATCATACTTGTATTTGTTAACATTCCAGGTAGCAATTTCGACATCCTAACTCTCAATTACTATAGTCCCATGCTTGTTATCAATCATCAAATATCTCAATCACAATAATTCCATGATTTGTCAACTACCATAATTCTAATGTCTCTTTCCCAAATATTCTTTCTATGGCTTCAAGCAAAGCTCTAAATCTCTCATCATTTCACGTTTCCAAAACTCAACATGCTTGTACTCCCCATTATTCAAGTCAAAACACCACAATTTCATAAACCTTAGCCTTATGTTTCCTTATACATATCATTTAGAGAAATGACCTTTTGGGCTCAAGACTTGCGCTATGAACCAAACACATCTTAATCTTTTCTTATCGTTAAATTTTCATAAGACTTTCAAGCTTCCATACTCCTTGTTGATCATCACATTTCTCAATTGCCATAATTCCATATACTTAATTAATCAATCACAACCTCAGTTTCCCCAAATTCCTCATGGTTACTGTGACGCCCCAAATTTTGATAATATAATACAACGATGCACCGGGGTTTAACTAGAGGGTACACATCATTTTTAAGCACAAAATGCAAATAATTACACTAAAATAAAATATTAATAATAGTTACAGATAAAATTCTTCAAGTCTTTAAATACATATCGGTTCCTTGATACAAAAGATTATCCAAAATACAGGAAATATACAATCTAATTTCTAAGGTAGCCACGGTTCCACAAAGCTTTTAGGGATTCAGTTCTTGGTGTAAAACTCGCCTTCACCTGCCATAAAACGCCATGAGCTTGGAATGCCCAGTAAACACACACACCCCAACCCTTTTCCCATTCCAAATACACAATTAACATAATGGCATGGTCATAACATACAACGAAAGTAATAATCAAGCAGAGATTATAATTAAATTTCAGTTCTCATGAATAATAGTCAATTTTAGTTAGTTCTAGGCAACTCCCCGCGGAATGCCGTTCCTACCCAACCACTAACTCTGGCCACGGGCAATTCTGACTCCCCCTTGGTTAATACAATACCAATGCGTCGCTTACCGCACAATTACCAATGATGCCCACGCACCTAGGTTACCTACCCAAGTGGTGACATCACGGTCTGCCCCAAGGAAACGGGCTTCCAGGGATACTCTCCCTATGTGAGACCCTCACTGCCACCCTTATGCCTCCCATTTCCGTTAAGCAGCCAGAATACCTCCCGTGCCATGTTAGGGTTCGAAAACACACTTGCGCAAGACTTCACAAAAATGGAACACATTCCACTATATCATACTCTTCAATCCATCGTTCATTATCTCATAAAATCAAATACAATGATCGCAACCCATTACCATCCCATTTGATTTCCCCTTTATTAAGTGTATTATGTTCTCAGTTATAGCAAAGCATGGTCAGTATAATTACGCATCCAAACTGAACAACAAGTAATTTATTCATGGTAAAGAAAATTTACAATTTATCACAGATTACATATCGAGACTAACACATTCAAGAAACATAGAATATAAGAGTTGCAAACCAAATAAGAGCATATTAACACAAATTTCCAGATTTCCAGATTTTGAACCAGTTCGAAACTAATTTTGAAAAAATACTTTTATTGGCCCTAAGTACCTGGCCTCATGTGAGTTTGTAGATAAATAAGTCTAGTTACAAACTCAATTTACGAAAGTAGGATAGGTATTTTTGATTTTAAGATAATTCAGAATTACCAAGATCTGTCCAGATTCGTTGACCGTTACGCAAATCGGTTTTTCTCTCAAACCCCTCACTCTCTTGAGTTCAAACAAATTTTAGTTAAAATATAACACCAAGATTAAGATTTTGACATAAAATTGGACTCAATATTATTTTTCTGGAATTTTCTAAAAATAGATAAAGTTGACTGTTTTTCTGGTTCTGTGAGTAACAAACTTAGAAAAATTGTTTAGGTTATAAAAACGCATCCTTAGGACCTACAAAAATTACCACATACTCTAGACATACCAAATATTGTACCATAAAAACAGATTTTGAGTTTATGGAGTTTTGATGGGAAAATAAATTCAAGAGAGGGAAAAGATTTGCTGCTGGAAATTTAAGAAAGAAAGTGAAGCATACCATTTCTTGATTAATACACACTTATACAAGAGTGTAGGCCTAGACTACAACATATATATACAAAGATCATGTATTAGGAGGGGAAAAACAAGTGGTAAGAGAACTTGAGAGAAGAGGTGTTGTATGTTTACCTTTGTTGTACAAGACTAACACAATTCTTCCTTTTCTTCTCCTCTTCTTCTCTCTCACTCTCTCCCTCTCTCTTTTTTTTTTCCTAAGATCACTCTCTCTCACTCCTCTAGTGGATGGCTGAAAATGTATATAATGAGGGGGGAGAAGTGTGCATATATATATATATATATAGAAAAGATTGGGAAGGTTTCTTGGGGACTAAGTTCCCGAAGTGCAAATTGTCAAAGTTGCCATTATGGCCCTTTTATCCATCACATGGTCAACAACTTGGGCTCCAAGACATATATATGTATATATATGATATTTGTATGAGATATTTGTATTTATAAACATAATATAATACAAGTACATTAATTAATAAAATATTACAATTAAGGGTTGGAATGTAATAAAATAAAAGTGTATAGGGACCAAGTCTAAATTTATGAAACCTTGATATTTAGCATACAATATACTAGCCTTAGAAAATAGTTAAAATAATAAATTTGGATCCTGTTAAATTAAAGCGCAAACAAAGGCGAGAAACCGAGCAAAAACGACGTTACCGGGAATTAAGATTTTAAAGTGATGAATCTATAATTGTAGTATCTAATAATTAATAATATGGTTTTAAAGGTGATTATTAATCTACCGGGATCGATTAGGGTTTACTTGAATTAATCTGCGATACTTTCTGATTCTAGGGTTTAAAACGCAATTAAATAAAAATTCAAGGGCTTTATTGAAATAAACTGAAGGTTAGGGATTTAATGGTAATTACTAAAATTAGGGTCTCTACAACCTATCCCCCTTAAACAAATTTCGTCCTCGAAATTTTAAGCCATCGAAAAGTTGTGGATAATTTACCCGCATTGCCTCATTGTGCTTCCAAGATGATTTTAGAGTTGGAGCTATTAATGCCTTGGAGATTGAAAATCAAACGCATAAACAATTCTTAAAGGTTTGCATCCACATAGTAAAGACGAAAGAATACGATGAATAAAGCATGTACTCAAGAGTTCTAAAACTATATTCACAAAAGGAAATTTACATCGTCTATATATATATTTTACAAAAGGTCATCCAAAAGAGTTATAACTAATATCCTAATTATATTTTTTCTAAGTTAGCCATGGCTCGTACTGCGGTCCCTTGGGTTCATATGTGGTGCACTGCTCTTCCTCAAGATACTACTTAGTGAGATGTTCATTTTCTTCTCCTTGCAGCGCAAATATTCTGCCTGTTGGCCTTTGATTGTTAACCGGTCCAGATTTCTGATTGCTCTCCGCCTTGTAATTTTGTTGCCTAGTAGCTCCCGAGTTAGTTACCCATGGTTGCTGCCCGCCAATAACCTGCGTATTTGTTCCCGATCGCTCTCCTCGATTTCCGGCCAGTTGGGGGCATTCAAACCTCCTATGTCCAATCTGTTGACAATGATAGCACTTGATCAACCCAAATGGTCTTGTTTGAAAACTCTCCTTCAGATTTTGTTGCTGCGATTGTTGGGGTTCCCTAGAATACGGCTTATGTGCTGCACGTTTTTGACTATTTCTTTCTGGTCCCACATTGGATTGATTGTTTTCTTTCTTTAAACTCCAAATCCTCTTGGAATCTGCCACCTCCCGTTCTGAATCCAGTGCTGTGTCAACCACATCTGCAAAAGTGGGAAGTCGCATGGGCAAAACTCTTCCTCGAATTGTAGGGTCTAGACCCCATTCAAATTTTCGTGCTTTGTCTTCATCGTTTTCTACATATCGAGTCGCATAACGCGCTAACTCCTCGAACTTTGCCACGTATTGGGTCACCGTCATCGTGCCTTGTTCTAGGTTCAGAAATTCACGAATTCTTTCTTGTTTGACTGTGTTTGGAAAGTACTTCCTCAAAAATAACTCCTTAAACTGCGCCCACGTCATTGCGGCGATGTCCCTAGATTCCCGAATCAGAGCCCACCAATGATCTGCTTCCCCTTCAAGTTGGTAAACTGCTAGATCAATACTATCAATGTGTTCAGTTATTCCCATTGTGTTGAACATCTTTTCAATTTGTCGGATCCAGTTTTCAGCAATTTTTGGATCAGGTTCGCCAGTGAAGATCGACGGCCTCTGTTTGCGAAACTCAGAGAATAGATGTGTCCTCTCATTCTGACGCGTTTTCCTCAGCCTTCCTAATTCTTCCAAAATTTGATTTCCAACATTCTCAGGTAAGTTGGCAGCGGATGTAGGCGCGTGATCGTGATTGTTGACCCTAGGTGCCGCATTCCTGTTTATATTGGTGTCATCGTTGTGGTTGGTAGTGTTTTTGTTGCCTACGTATTTGTTTGCTCTTGTATGGTTCACCATCTGCCAAATGCGCAGTTAAGTGCAGGTTAGGGTTTTGTTAACGCAGTTAGTCAAGGAAATTACTAAAGTGAAATGCTCTACTCGAAACATAATCCAAGTAACACTTAATAAGCACCTAAGGTAGTCTTACTTAACCATCGACTCCATTACCACTCTCATTCGCTCTAGGCAACTTCATGTTTCGGTTCGCTGATTGAATCTAACCTTCCCTTTCTTTTTTATGAAATACTAGTTCCACTACCCTTGTCTAAAAGGCTTTCTTTAGCACTTGGTACCGATACTAAAATCGTCTGCTCATGTCTATATACTTTCACAAATCGACATTGCCATGCCCGAAATTCGAAAAAACGTCCTAAGGTTGGTCAGGAAAATTTTAATTTTTGACATCTTCTTGTCTCTAGACTAAGTAGTGTTATCATAATGTAATATAGTTGGTGGCAAGGTTGTTTCTAATCGCAAGTCGAACGCGTGGGTAAGGGTTGAACCTCAGCTCTGATACCAAGTTGTGACGCCCCAAATTTTGATAATATAATACAACGATGCACCGGGGTTTAACTAGAGGGTACACATCATTTTTAAGCACAAAATGCAAATAATTACACTAAAATAAAATATTAATAATAGTTACAGATAAAATTCTTCAAGTCTTTAAATACATATCGGTTCCTTGATACAAAAGATTATCCAAAACACAGGAAATATACAATCTAATTTCTAAGGTAGCCACGGTTCCACAAAGCTTTTCGGGATTCAGTTCTTGGTGTAAAACTCGCCTTCACCTGGCATAAAACGCCATGAGCTTGGAATGCCCAGTAAACACACACACCCCAACCCTTTTCCCATTCCAAATACACAATTAACATAATGGCATGGTCATAACATACAACGAAAGTAATAATCAAGCAGAGATTATAATTAAATTTCAGTTCTCATGAATAATAGTCAATTTTAGTTAGTTCTAGGCAACTCCCCGCGGAATGCCGTTCCTACCCAACCACTAACTCTGGCCACGGGCAATTCTGACTCCCCCTTGGTTAATACAATACCAATGAGTCGCTTACCGCACAATTACCAATGATGCCCACGCACCTAGGTTACCTACCCAAGTGGTGACATCACGGTTTGCCCCAAGGAAACGGGCTTCCAGGGATACTCTCCCTATGTGAGACCCTCACTGCCACCCTTATGCCTCCCATTTCCGTTAAGCAGCCAGAATACCTCCCGTGCCATGTTAGGGTTCGAAAACACACTTGCGCAAGACTTCACAAAAATGGAACACATTCCACTATATCATACTCTTCAATCCATCGTTCATTATCTCATAAAATCAAATACAATGATCGCAACCCATTACCATCCCATTTGATTTCCCCTTTATTAAGTGTATTATGTTCTCAGTTATAGCAAAGCATGGTCAGTATAATTACGCATCCAAACTGAACAACAAGTAATTTATTCATGGTAAAGAAAATTTACAATTTATCACAGATTACATATCGAGACTAACACATTCAAGAAACATAGAATATAAGAGTTGCAAACCAAATAAGAGCATATTAACACAAATTTCCAGATTTCCAGATTTTGAACCAGTTCGAAACTAATTTTGAAAAAATACTTTTATTGGCCCTAAGTACCTGGCCTCATGTGAGTTTGTAGATAAATAAGTCTAGTTACAAACTCAATTTACGAAAGTAGGATAGGTATTTTTGATTTTAAGATAATTCAGAATTACCAAGATCTGTCCAGATTCGTTGACCGTTACGCAAATCGGTTTTTCTCTCAAACCCCTCACTCTCTTGAGTTCAAACAAATTTTAGTTAAAATATAACACCAAGATTAAGATTTTGACATAAAATTGGACTCAATATTATTTTTCTGGAATTTTCTAAAAATAGATAAAGTTGACTGTTTTTCTGGTTCTGTGAGTAACAAACTTAGAAAAATTGTTTAGGTTATAAAAACGCATCCTTAGGACCTACAAAAATTACCACATACTCTAGACATACCAAATATTGTACCATAAAAACAGATTTTGAGTTTATGGAGTTTTGATGGGAAAATAAATTCAAGAGAGGGAAAAGATTTGCTGCTGGAAATTTAAGAAAGAAAGTGAAGCATACCATTTCTTGATTAATACACACTTATACAAGAGTGTAGGCCTAGACTACAACATATATATACAAAGATCATGTATTAGGAGGGGAAAAACAAGTGGTAAGAGAACTTGAGAGAAGAGGTGTTGTATGTTTACCTTTGTTGTACAAGACTAACACAATTCTTCCTTTTCTTCTCCTCTTCTTCTCTCTCACTCTCTCCCTCTCTCTTTTTTTTTTCCTAAGATCACTCTCTCTCACTCCTCTAGTGGATGGCTGAAAATGTATATAATGAGGGGGGAGAAGTGTGCATATATATATATATATATATAGAAAAGATTGGGAAGGTTTCTTGGGGACTAAGTTCCCGAAGTGCAAATTGTCAAAGTTGCCATTATGGCCCTTTTATCCATCACATGGTCAACAACTTGGGCTCCAAGACATATATATGTATATATATGATATTTGTATGAGATATTTGTATTTATAAACATAATATAATACAAGTACATTAATTAATAAAATATTACAATTAAGGGTTGGAATGTAATAAAATAAAAGTGTATAGGGACCAAGTCTAAATTTATGAAACCTTGATATTTAGCATACAATATACTAGCCTTAGAAAATAGTTAAAATAATAAATTTGGATCCTGTTAAATTAAAGCGCAAACAAAGGCGAGAAACCGAGCAAAAACGACGTTACCGGGAATTAAGATTTTAAAGTGATGAATCTATAATTGTAGTATCTAATAATTAATAATATGGTTTTAAAGGTGATTATTAATCTACCGGGATCGATTAGGGTTTACTTGAATTAATCTGCGATACTTTCTGATTCTAGGGTTTAAAACGCAATTAAATAAAAATTCAAGGGCTTTATTGAAATAAACTGAAGGTTAGGGATTTAATGGTAATTACTAAAATTAGGGTCTCTACAACCTATCCCCCTTAAACAAATTTCGTCCTCGAAATTTTAAGCCATCGAAAAGTTGTGGATAATTTACCCGCATTGCCTCATTGTGCTTCCAAGATGATTTTAGAGTTGGAGCTATTAATGCCTTGGAGATTGAAAATCAAACGCATAAACAATTCTTAAAGGTTTGCATCCACATAGTAAAGACGAAAGAATACGATGAATAAAGCATGTACTCAAGAGTTCTAAAACTATATTCACAAAAGGAAATTTACATCGTCTATATATATATTTTACAAAAGGTCATCCAAAAGAGTTATAACTAATATCCTAATTATATTTTTTCTAAGTTAGCCATGGCTCGTACTGCGGTCCCTTGGGTTCATATGTGGTGCACTGCTCTTCCTCAAGATACTACTTAGTGAGATGTTCATTTTCTTCTCCTTGCAGCGCAAATATTCTGCCTGTTGGCCTTTGATTGTTAACCGGTCCAGATTTCTGATTGCTCTCCGCCTTGTAATTTTGTTGCCTAGTAGCTCCCGAGTTAGTTACCCATGGTTGCTGCCCGCCAATAACCTGCGTATTTGTTCCCGATCGCTCTCCTCGATTTCCGGCCAGTTGGGGGCATTCAAACCTCCTATGTCCAATCTGTTGACAATGATAGCACTTGATCAACCCAAATGGTCTTGTTTGAAAACTCTCCTTCAGATTTTGTTGCTGCGATTGTTGGGGTTCCCTAGAATACGGCTTATGTGCTGCACGTTTTTGACTATTTCTTTCTGGTCCCACATTGGATTGATTGTTTTCTTTCTTTAAACTCCAAATCCTCTTGGAATCTGCCACCTCCCGTTCTGAATCCAGTGCTGTGTCAACCACATCTGCAAAAGTGGGAAGTCGCATGGGCAAAACTCTTCCTCGAATTGTAGGGTCTAGACCCCATTCAAATTTTCGTGCTTTGTCTTCATCGTTTTCTACATATCGAGTCGCATAACGCGCTAACTCCTCGAACTTTGCCACGTATTGGGTCACCGTCATCGTGCCTTGTTCTAGGTTCAGAAATTCACGAATTCTTTCTTGTTTGACTGTGTTTGGAAAGTACTTCCTCAAAAATAACTCCTTAAACTGCGCCCACGTCATTGCGGCGATGTCCCTAGATTCCCGAATCAGAGCCCACCAATGATCTGCTTCCCCTTCAAGTTGGTAAACTGCTAGATCAATACTATCAATGTGTTCAGTTATTCCCATTGTGTTGAACATCTTTTCAATTTGTCGGATCCAGTTTTCAGCAATTTTTGGATCAGGTTCGCCAGTGAAGATCGACGGCCTCTGTTTGCGAAACTCGGAGAATAGATGTGTCCTCTCATTCTGACGCGTTTTCCTCAGCCTTCCTAATTCTTCCAAAATTTGATTTCCAACATTCTCAGGTAAGTTGGCAGCGGATGTAGGCGCGTGATCGTGATTGTTGACCCTATGTGCCGCATTCCTGTTTATATTGGTGTCATCGTTGTGGTTGGTAGTGTTTTTGTTGCCTACGTATTTGTTTGCTCTTGTATGGTTCACCATCTGCCAAATGCGCAGTTAAGTGCAGGTTAGGGTTTTGTTAACGCAGTTAGTCAAGGAAATTACTAAAGTGAAATGCTCTACTCGAAACATAATCCAAGTAACACTTAATAAGCACCTAAGGTAGTCTTACTTAACCATCGACTCCATTACCACTCTCATTCGCTCTAGGCAACTTCATGTTTCGGTTCGCTGATTGAATCTAACCTTCCCTTTCTTTTTTATGAAATACTAGTTCCACTACCCTTGTCTAAAAGGCTTTCTTTAGCACTTGGTACCGATACTAAAATCGTCTGCTCATGTCTATATACTTTCACAAATCGACATTGCCATGCCCGAAATTCGAAAAAACGTCCTAAGGTTGGTCAGGAAAATTTTAATTTTTGACATCTTCTTGTCTCTAGACTAAGTAGTGTTATCATAATGTAATATAGTTGGTGGCAAGGTTGTTTCTAATCGCAAGTCGAACGCGTGGGTAAGGGTTGAACCTCAGCTCTGATACCAAGTTGTGACGCCCCAAATTTTGATAATATAATACAACGATGCACCGGGGTTTAACTAGAGGGTACACATCATTTTTAAGCACAAAATGCAAATAATTACACTAAAATAAAATATTAATAATAGTTACAGATAAAATTCTTCAAGTCTTTAAATACATATCGGTTCCTTGATACAAAAGATTATCCAAAATACAGGAAATATACAATCTAATTTCTAAGGTAGCCACGGTTCCACAAAGCTTTTCGGGATTCAGTTCTTGGTGTAAAACTCGCCTTCACCTGGCATAAAACGCCATGAGCTTGGAATGCCCAGTAAACACACACACCCCAACCCTTTTCCCATTCCAAATACACAATTAACATAATGGCATGGTCATAACATACAACGAAAGTAATAATCAAGCAGAGATTATAATTAAATTTCAGTTCTCATGAATAATAGTCAATTTTAGTTAGTTCTAGGCAACTCCCCGCGGAATGCCGTTCCTACCCAACCACTAACTCTGGCCACGGGCAATTCTGACTCCCCCTTGGTTAATACAATACCAATGAGTCGCTTACCGCACAATTACCAATGATGCCCACGCACCTAGGTTACCTACCCAAGTGGTGACATCACGGTCTGCCCCAAGGAAACGGGCTTCCAGGGATACTCTCCCTATGTGAGACCCTCACTGCCACCCTTATGCCTCCCATTTCCGTTAAGCAGCCAGAATACCTCCCGTGCCATGTTAGGGTTCGAAAACACACTTGCGCAAGACTTCACAAAAATGGAACACATTCCACTATATCATACTCTTCAATCCATCGTTCATTATCTCATAAAATCAAATACAATGATCGCAACCCATTACCATCCCATTTGATTTCCCCTTTATTAAGTGTATTATGTTCTCAGTTATAGCAAAGCATGGTCAGTATAATTACGCATCCAAACTGAACAACAAGTAATTTATTCATGGTAAAGAAAATTTACAATTTATCACAGATTACATATCGAGACTAACACATTCAAGAAACATAGAATATAAGAGTTGCAAACCAAATAAGAGCATATTAACACAAATTTCCAGATTTCCAGATTTTGAACCAGTTCGAAAATAATTTTGAAAAAATACTTTTATTGGCCCTAAGTACCTGGCCTCATGTGAGTTTGTAGATAAATAAGTCTAGTTACAAACTCAATTTACGAAAGTAGGATAGGTATTTTAGATTTTAAGATAATTCAGAATTACCAAGATCTGTCCAGATTCGTTGACCGTTACGCAAATCGGTTTTTCTCTCAAACCCCTCACTCTCTTGAGTTCAAACAAATTTTAGTTAAAATATAACACCAAGATTAAGATTTTGACATAAAATTGGACTCAATATTATTTTTGTGGAAGTTTCTAAAAATAGATAAAGTTGACTGTTTTTCTGGTTCTGTGAGTAACAAACTTAGAAAAATTGTTTAGGTTATAAAAACGCATCCTTAGGACCTACAAAAATTACCACATACTCTAGACATACCAAATATTGTACCATAAAAACAGATTTTGAGTTTATGGAGTTTTGATGGGAAAATAAATTCAAGAGAGGGAAAAGATTTGCTGCTGGAAATTTAAGAAAGAAAGTGAAGCATACCATTTCTTGATTAATACACACTTATACAAGAGTGTAGGCCTAGACTACAACATATATATACAAAGATCATGTATTAGGAGGGGAAAAACAAGTGGTAAGAGAACTTGAGAGAAGAGGTGTTGTATGTTTACCTTTGTTGTACAAGACTAACACAATTCTTCCTTTTCTTCTCCTCTTCTTCTCTCTCACTCTCTCCCTCTCTCTTTTTTTTTTCCTAAGATCACTCTCTCTCACTCCTCTAGTGGATGGCTGAAAATGTATATAATGAGGGGGGAGAAGTGTGCATATATATATATATATATATATAGAAAAGATTGGGAAGGTTTCTTGGGGACTAAGTTCCCGAAGTGCAAATTGTCAAAGTTGCCATTATGGCCCTTTTATCCATCACATGGTCAACAACTTGGGCTCCAAGACATATATATGTATATATATGATATTTGTATGAGATATTTGTATTTATAAACATAATATAATACAAGTACATTAATTAATAAAATATTACAATTAAGGGTTGGAATGTAATAAAATAAAAGTGTATAGGGACCAAGTCTAAATTTATGAAACCTTGATATTTAGCATAAAATATACTAGCCTTAGAAAATAGTTAAAATAATAAATTTGGATCCTGTTAAATTAAAGCGCAAACAAAGGCGAGAAACCAAGCAAAAACGACGTTACCGGGAATTAAGATTTTAAAGTGATGAATCTATAATTATAGGATCTAATAATTAATAATATGGTTTTAAAGGTGATTATTAATCTACCGGGATCGATTAGGGTTTACTTGAATTAATCTGCGATACTTTCTGATTCTAGGGTTTAAAACGCAATTAAATAAAAATTCAAGGGCTTTATTGAAATAAACTGAAGGTTAGGGATTTAATGGTAATTACTAAAATTAGGGTCTCTACAGTTACTTTCATATGTAATCCATATTGGAACTACATTTAGACTTTATTCACATCACGTTTCCACAAACATGCTTATACTGACCAATTTTAACGTCCTAAGGACATCAATATTCCACATCTTTCATCGCTTTAGCCTCAATGTCATACTCATTACACAAACTCATTCTCATTTCATAACAACGATCAAATCCTCTTTCATCACAAAACTTAGTCTATGAAATAACACATGGATTTCCTTCTACTACTTAAAGTCCATAAGAATTCTTATTCTAAATCTCAATACTTAACTTACTGCAGAAGCTCACATACATCTTTCAAAATGCATATCATAGCATTTCATTACTAGATACATGCAACTTAAATGCATTATAGACACTCTAATGCTCAATAGACATGTGTGTGAGATCATAACTCGTGCTTTGATACCACCTATCATAACCCATACCAGCCCCTAAAAGTTTGGTCCATGACCGGCCTGAACATAGGCCTCAAAACAAAATTTAGAATAATATTTAAACACATACGGGGCCTTAAGCGGAAACAATATCAATAAAGGACAACATCCATTGAGCTTGTGCATACATGATGGTTTAATTGGATTTAAGCAATTAAATACACTTCCAAATATACATATACAGTCGCAGAATTATACAGATCTCATACACACTTACATAAGACTTAATAATTTATATGACTCCCAACACAAATTAAGGCCTCCACGTGGAGACATACCCCAGGTGACTTGGCAGATAGGCGAACCTCAATATAATTCTAGTGTCAATCCCCGATGGCTCACCTACAGAAACATACATAAAACAGAATGAGCAAAGCTCAGTGAATAATAGCAATGTAAGAAGGTTAATTGAATAAGCAAAACCTTAGATAAAATAAACAGACAGATACCAACCATATACAGGTCTTATCCATAACTATATTCCAATACGGTCTCAGGCTCACATATAATACAGACTGGCTTCAAACCCATGCATAATACAAAATGGCCTCAGGCCCAACATATCATGCAGAACGGCCTCAGGCCCAACAGATTATACAAAGCGGCCTCCGGCCTAACAGATTATACAGAACGGTCTCTGGCCTAACAGATTATACAGAACGGCCTCTGGCACAGATATTAACAGATCGGCCTCTGGCCCAGATGTCAACAAATTGGCCTTTGGCCCAGATATTAACAGATTGGCCCCTGGCCCAGATATTAACAAATAGAATAATCCCAGATTCCTAAGAATACCATTACACAATAGTGCACACAGGTTTTCCTACGGTTTAATTGCATATTGACATAGTTGTCTTGCATATAATACAATATTAATAGTAACCATTAACAGGGGCACATGCATCACTATAGTACGATTAATAGGGATAGGACAATTCATATCATAGTAGCCTCAAGCCCATCATTGGCAAAACATAATGATTCCAGGTACGCAAAGATATCATTGCTCCATGAATCAATAAAGCTAACTTGTAGGTAACAAAACGTTAATGTTAACTATTAACAGTAAGCAAAACGTACTACTACAGTACTATTACTCACAGTGATCGGCTCTCAGTTGTAATGGGACGATGTCCTCGTCTCGACCTACAAGCACCGTTCACAGCACATAATATGAGATCATAATCAATTCTTTACTTATTCTCATTAATCATTTAATCAATTAGTCATGGTGATACCAAGCTCATTGTTCCTTAATTAGTTATAATCCATGCCACAGAAGATAGGAGGAATCAATAGGAAAAAGGTTCTGACGAAGAAACGGTACAAACCGGTAAACAGAAAGTGAATAGTCATTACTAATTTGGGCATAACTATTTCTGTATTTAGAATTTGGGAGTGAGACCACCGCCATTGGAAACTACACTTCCGGAGATTGATTTTAGGCTCAAGAATCACTCAAAATGGAGTCTGGATGCAAAAGATATGCTTGTTCAAAGTTGGTTGAACAGAGTTGTCTCCCTGCACGTGCGGGAAACAGGGCCGCACGTGCGGGAAACAGGGCCGCACGTGCTGGAGAACGTGCTTTTTTAGTAGAATCAAACCTGGTTTTGGGGCTGGACTACCGCACGTGCTGGAAGACCTGCCGCACGTGTGGCTCTGGGCATTTTTCAGTCCGAAAATGGCTCTTTTTGCTCCAACACTTGGTTTTTCCATTTTTAAGCTTGGTTTCTAATATAAATCACTTAAAAACATGTAAAATTGCCCGATAACATGATAAATGAACTTTAACCAAGTGTAATTTCATCCCAAACAAATCAATCTTTGCCTCAAAGTTTAAGATTCATGCTTCATCTTTCATGATCTTCAAGGTTTCAAGAACACAACCCACAACCCACAAATTCACTTAATTCTTGCTTGATTTTATTCTTTGGACAATTCTAAAGTGCATTTCATATGGTATTCATAAGATTGAGCCCCAATCATAAACAAAACCAAAGAACCCAAGGTCTCATTCCTTAAATTGAATTCAATTAAATACATACTTAGAACCCTAACTCAAATGGTCTCAAATCTTTCCATATCATCATAATTTCATGAAATTGATGCCTTAAACACAAGGATTCAAGATAAATTACCATACCTTAGTTCAATCTTTGTCTTCCTCTTAGTTCTCTGCCATTTCCTCAAGCCTCCATGGGTGATCTCCTTCTTCTCTCTTCAATCTCTTCAAGCTTATCTTTAAGCTCTCAAGAATGGTGAGCTCTTTCTCTCCCTTCTTAAAGAAGCTTTGGCTCCCACTCTCTCTCTCTCACGGTTCTCTCCCTTAGATATTTGTTGGGCTCCAAAGTGATGAGATCCACCACTCATATGGCATATCTATACATATATATATCACACATAAGCTAACACAAAAGGGAGGCCAAACACACCCTTACGAATCACAAAAAATCAAATTTCAATTAAAATTCCCAAATGACTCTAAAAATTATGATGATCAAAAATATGTTTTCTATTCCAGTTTCTGAAGCCTCAAAGGCCTTCAATTTGCACTACAAAGTTAACCACCGAAACATGCATTAACGAATCAGACGAATTAAATTTTCAATTAATTTTCGCAAGTGGCTCTAAAAATTCCCAGTAACATACCCAAGTACTCAATTTTGATTTCTGAACCCATGAAGGTCGGTAATTTTAGTTTTAAAGTCATAACTAGGCAGATAATTCTTCAATTAGAACAGATTAAATTAACTTAAAGCATAATAACCCATATGTAAACAAAGATAACTTCTTCTATGCATTTTGGGGTCATTACATACAATATGCTGCGGCGTTATTCAGACAAGGGGCGACTTTTCGTTGTTGTGAGTTGCCATTCAAACAAAGGGTAACTTTTCGTTGGTAAATTTGGTGTCGTACCGTGTCATTCAGACAAGCGGCAATTTTCCATTGTTTTGGATCTGAGGTTGTGCATCTCAAGAGTAAATTCTACGTTGGTCGAGCAGTGGCTGTTTGTAAAAACAAGTTTTGAAAATTTTTAATGAAGTTGACTAATTTTCTCAAAAATTTGCTCCATTTTTCCAAAAAATGGACCATATCTTAGACCCAAAAGGGAAAATTTTCAATGCTCATAACCTAACTTGCATGATTTTAAATCAGAAAATTGAACAAGCATGTTAATCTGACTCTCATGTTGATCAAAATTGTTTTAGTAGAAAACCAAAACAAAAAAATGGTCAAAATGATGAACTAGGGGCATAGTTGAGTCAGGCTTCCTGTCTTTTCCCCGTTGTCAATGCATTTGCCAGAAAGGGCACCATACTTGTCGGAAAAGGCACCGTATTCGCCAGCAAGGGCACAACTGAAGCTAACAATAAAGGGCCAAAAGCTCTCTCATCCTCGAAGCAACGCTGTATCAAGCTAAGTGCGAAGCATGAACTGGAATGGATCAAGATATTCCACTCCCTCATCTGGACAGGTCTGATCACTTCCGAGCTGGCCAAGCGCATCGTCAACCGATGTCAGTTGCTGATCTGCTGCACATCCAGTCGCACCATAACCCCTCTACGGGAGAAGCTCACTGTTCTGAGCAGAAGAATGAGAATCTAGCAAAATGCTAGGGGCAAGAGCCCGCAACTTCCTACTTATCCATCAACCACCCAGGGGAGCGATGAAAAGAAGAGAGATTAAAGAATAGAGAGATGTGCGCTGAGAGAAAAATTGAGAAAAGGGCTTTTCAGGGAAAAAAAGATTGAGTGCCAGAGTGATGTGAGAATCACAGATGAGAAAGGGTGGGAAGCACTACCCAAACAAACAGGCTCCTCATGAACTGAGAAGCCTCCCACTGGTGGTACACATCCGAGTGTTGTGCTTGTTGTTTTTGTTTGTTTCGATTCTTGTTTTGAGTCGTTTTGAGTGTTAATAGATGTGTTTAGGTTGTTTACCTTGTCTTTTCCTTTGTTGAGTCGTGGTGCGCTGTGTTCAGTCATAGGCTCAATACCCGGTTAAGAACTCATTTCTCGATTTCAAAAAATAAATCGTTTTGTGCTCAGAGTGTTGTGTCATTCTCCATATATGTGCAAAACAGGATCCTTTCTTTCATGAACTGCAGGGTTCAACCCAGGTCATGTGAGAACAGTAGAACAAGGACCTATCTGAAGCTATATAGGTTTTGGACTACAAAGTAAAAGAAAAGAGGGAAAATTTGGAGCATCTTAGCATGTTTTAACTTTAGCAAATTCCGAGATTGCAGTCCAGTTGCATCTTCTCAGGCCTTGCCTTTCTCTGGAGTATGAGTGTATCTCAACCCCAAGTTTAAGCCTGCTTCAAGTCATAATGGAAATCCAAGCAGCACCTGCGGTTTTCACATGTAGATGTTATCGCTCGCCAATATGAATAGGGTGTACCCTTTGAGCTGAGTATGTTGCAAAGTCCTCTGAGAGGTAAACCAGAGGTACCGAAGTACATATTTGATGCCCCTTTCTTGAATAGAATGTGCATTTTCATATACACTTTTGTTGCGTGCGTGCTGCGCATCGTTCATGATTCTTGCATACAATATGCTTTCAGTGTAGCATAGAATATGCTTTCAATATTGCATAAAATATGCTTGCCTCATGCGTAGAATATGCTTTCAATATTCCATAGAATATGCTTGCCTCATGCATAGAATATGCTTTCAATATTGCATAGAATATGCTCTTGTTTCATGCATGGAAAATGCCCCCATACTTGCATAGAAAATGCTCGTATCTTTTGCATAGAAAATGCACTCTTCCATACTTGCATAGAAAATGCTCGTATCTTTCGCATAGAAAATGCACCTCATTTGCATAGAACATGCATTTCATCGCCTTTTTTTGTGCACCTTACTTGCATAGAACATGCATTTTATCGCACTTTTTTGTGCACCTTACTTGCGTAGAAGATGCATTTTATCGCACTCCTTTTGTGCACCTTCCTCGCACTTTCTTGTGCATTGTATCTCACTCGCACTGTTTTGTGCACTTACACTTTGTGTCTCACTCGCATTGTCTTGCGCAATCTCTGGTCTGGGAGGCCTTAAAATCCTGCATTTACACTCGCGCTTTCTTGCGCATCGCACTGTTTTGTGCAGTTTACACTCGCACTTTCTTGCCCATCGCACTGTTTTGTGCAGTTTACACTCGCGCTTTCTTGCACATCGCACTCTTTTGTGCAGTTTACACTCGCGCTTTCTTACGCATCGCACTCTTTTGTGCAGTTTATACTCACACTTTCTTGCGCATCGCACTATCCTATGTATTTCATTACATGCTTTCATCTTGCATAGAAAATGCTTGTATCTTTTGCATTGAACTTGCATTGCGCTGCCTTGTGCACCTTACCTGCACTTGTTAGTGCATTTCTCGCGCTATTTTGCGCACCTTACCTGCACTTGTTAGTGCATGTGCATTGTGCTTTCTTGCGCAAGCTTTCTCCACTCGCGTGTGGTGCGTTTGGATGCTGGCGCTTTCTTGCGTAACCTTTCTCCACTCGCATGTGGCGCATTTGGACGTACTCGCACTGTCATGTGCATTGCACTTTCTGGCGCAACCTTTCTCCACTTGCGTGTGGCGCGTTTGGATGCTCACGCTTTCTTTTATAACCTTTCTTCACTCGTGTGTGGCGCGTTTGGACATACTCGCACTGTCATGTGCGTCGCGCTTTCTTGCGCAACCTTTCTCCACTCGCGTGTGGCGCATTTGGATGCTTGCACTTTCTTGCGCAACCCTTATTCTCTCGTAAGTGGTGCGTTAGGACATCTTCGGTTTTGAACACTCAGATGCATTCTAGTGTTCATTTATTCACTTTTTCCTCTCGCATGAGACGCGCTTGGACGTATTCATATCCCTCTCTGGTCTAGGAGACCTTAAATCCTCTGATGGTGCAATTCCTTTAGTGTTTGTCGTGCCCGAACGACTTCCGGTGGTCTAGTTTAGCCACCTGCCTGTATTTGTTGTGATTTCCTAAGAGATCAACTGAGACGGTGAAAACTACAGTTCAAATGGCTGTTGCCTAGAACGCAAAGGCTCGGTATTTCTGAGACTAAAGCTGGTTTAAATACCCAGGGGTGTATCCTCGGGTTGAAATCTGTTTGGAAGCCCTATAGGTTGAGGTAGCGGGTATGCGCCTCAATTCTGGATACTGAACCGACCTAGTCTGTCACCCTGTTGGAGAATAGGGAAAGCTGCAACCATAGCCATGGAGAAAAGTAGTACCTGTGGTTCAGAAATGCAAGATGTAGAAGAAGAAGATCCCCAGCAGCATGAGGTGAGTCATTGCCAATTGCCCCTGTAAGGTACTTTCACTTCCCAGCTACATTGCATTTTTTCATCTGTTACGTCTATTGCATTGCATATAGCATCTATCGCATGCATCTACTGCATTGTTTTATCGCCTGCATCCTTTCTATAATAAGCTTAGTTTGGCATGTGCCCATACTTTTTGCGTTGAAGCATAGTTCTGTGATAATGTGTACGCGCCTATTCCACTAAGAGAATTGTGGTCTGATGGTGTCGGCACCTTTTCCGTGTTAGACGTGGTCTGTTTTGTGTCCATGCCTTTTCTAGGTACAAATGTGGTTTGGCTGCGCGCCTTATTCACTTCATCCATTGCATCGTACTTTGTTTTGTCGCATTCTGCATGTAGGATCATGATCTTTCCTTAGCAGATCACTCCTCACTTATATCATACCACCCAATTACTTGTATTCTTTCTGTGAAACACATAGTTCTGCCTGTGCATACACCTATCCCACTAAAGAGAACTGTGGTTTGAGGGTTTCGGCACCTTTTCTATGTTAAACGTAGTTTGATTTTGCATGTCCATCCCTTTATGATATTTGTGTGGTTTTGCACTGCTAGTGGTTTGATGATTCAAATATATTGTATATCATGTTCATGATTTCATTACAATTGTATATCATTTTGCATTCTGCCCCCGAACTCTGCTAGTTTGATTCCCTGCAAAGGGATACGTAGGCAGCCTGCGGGCGCAACCATTTATTTATCTGTTTTTGCATTTACATTTTGTTTGTTTGTCTAAGTCTTCGGCCTTGTCAAAAATGGGTCATCTCTGGGCTCTGACATTCACTCATGTCACTTCACGACTCTGAGCTCTGTCAAAGAGGGGCAACTTTAGACACCCCATTTTTGACCGCCCTTAAGACTTGGGCGCTACTGATGGTTTACTTGGTGATGGAAGTTGTGTAGTGTAAAGGTTCGATTTCTTTGGCAAAAGGAGAGTCAAATACCAACTTCATACCCCTTTTGGACTAAAATGATCTAGATCAAAAGATTTTAGACCTTGAAACTCTCTCTTTCAAAATAGTTTTTGAAAAATGATTCTACGATGTTCCAACACTATCATTTTGTTGAATGTTGCGATTTTCGGTAAACCG
Source organism: Camellia sinensis (assembly GCF_055761805.1). NCBI lineage: Eukaryota > Viridiplantae > Streptophyta > Magnoliopsida > Ericales > Theaceae > Camellia > Camellia sinensis. The sequence goes on along the minus strand of NC_138973.1, from coordinate 69,799,455 downwards.
AGCAAGGACAAAGTGGAAATGAATGAAGGAGAGATGAAACCTTTGAAAAATCTTTCAAAACACCTTGTTTAGGGGTTTGGAGTTGAAGAAAGGAGGAAAGGAGAGAAGAAAACTAATGTGGGAAAAGTTCGGCATGAATCCGGGTAGGACCAAAACTTAGCGGCTTTACCAAAACAGGCATAACTTTTTACATAGTTGGAGTTTTGATGCAAGGCTGTGACCATTGGAAATTTTACTTCCAGGATTTCAATTTGGACACAAGAATGACCTAAAAAGGAGTCTAGACGAACGAGTTATGCCCATTTGAAGTTTGACCTGGAAAGCAAAATTTTGCCTGTCGACCAGAAAAATGGGCTGTCGACCAGAAAAGTGGTCAGTCGACCCAAAAAGGTGGTCGATTGACCAAAAAAAGTGGCTAACTGACCACTAAGGTCCCAAACTCAGATATTTTCCCTCCAACTATCTTCCACAACCTCGAGCTGTCCTATAATTAGATATTTCGACCCAAGGCATGTATTTTGCTATATATTGAGGCATTTCTCTCATTTTGCAAAAGGTTAGAACATTTTGAAGGCTTATAAGATTTGTGAGCAAATTCTTCCCTCTCTTTAGAATTCTCTCTTTCTCCTCTTGTTTTAGGCGTAGAAGTGAGAATTTCCTACACTTTTGCGAAGAGACCCTTAACCAAAGTTGATCATCTTTGGGCTGAGGTAGCTTGGGACCATTTTTGAGCTCCAAAAGGCTGATTTTGGCTTAGATTTTGGCTGGTTTTACTGCTGTGCTTCAAGGTGCTTAAAGGGTAAGAACTTCCTCTTTTCAAGCTTGTTTTTGCACACTTGCTTTATCCCTCTTTTCCCATTGTTTCGTTGTATTTTGGGGCTGGTTTTGAACCACCAAAAACTCCATTTTTAAGGTGTAAAAGTGGTAGTTTAAAGCTTGGTGAGTTTGGGGGTTGTTCTGCCTTTTTGTTCCTTGGCTTGTGTGGCCTTTTGTGCAACTTCTCACCACCTTCAAATCCAACTTTTTTTGGCCTTTTTACCACTGAAAAACAGAGGTATTTCAGTGGAGGAAACCATGTTTTGAGGTCCAAAATAGGAGGGGTTGGCCTCCGCTCCTTACTTCTTGGTTGCATGCCTTGTTGGCCTAATTATTGAGCATGTTTTTCTAGCATGTGTTGGCTTATTCTTAGATTATTTTTTGGACTTATTTCAGCATGGAATAACTCTATTTTGGCTTGGTTGAGTCACCTCTTAATGCTTTTTACACTTGTAGTGTACTCTTGCCATTTAGCCTTACATGCTTGCTACTGTGGCTCATTATTCTAGCTTATTTTGGCTATGCTCGCACATGATTTTACTCTTGTTTTAGCATGCTTAAACTCTATTTTTGGCTGGCTTGCCCACTTCTTGCTTGCATTTTGTACTTGTAGTGCAAATCGTGCTTACTAGCTTAACATGCTTGATGTTTTAGCCTATTAATCTAGCATGTGTGTGCCCCACTCCAGCATGTTTTTGCCACTGATTTAGCATGCTTTAGAACTATTTTGAGTGATCTTGGTCCTTCAAGGCTTGCTTGATTTGGCTATGGTGCAAGTGCCTTAGCTAGTCTTGAGTTTTGAGCACCATAGCATGCTATATTTGTGATGTTTGCATGCCTTGGCATCATTTGGCATGGTATTTCAGAGCTTATATCTTTGCCATATTCTCATGTTTATCACTCTTTAATTGTGTTTAAGAGTTGTGCCTTTATGCCTTGTTTATGAGCCATCGTATGAGCATGCATTTCTAGCTTCTTGTGCCCAAGTTTTAGGATGTTTTGGCCTCTATTTTGGCATGATTTAGGTCTTTCCATAGTTGGTTTAATCATTTAGGTTTGGTATTGCATGTCTCTTGTGAAATGCTCTTTACTAGCTTTGATGTTTTTGGACTTTAACATGTTACGCTTGCATTGTTTGCATGCTTTAAGGTCTTTAGCATCCTTTGTCAATGCTAAAATGTATGCCATTGCATGCCATCTTTCATTTGTTGTATCGCTTTGAAAGAGGTCTTTAGCCCTTTGTTGGTTTGAGTGTGAAATCGAGGCGTTCATGCCTAATGGTTTTAGCCTTCTTTTGAAGGTTTCTACTAACCAATGACATGATGCTTCTTTCATGCTCAAGAAGCTTATGGCTTGGTCCGTCTTTCTAATTAGAGGACTTCTCATTTTTGGACTTAACCAATTAAAGGATGGATTGGTAATCTAAAATGAGCAAACAAAATTGAACCAAGTAAAACATGTCAAAGATAACATGTTGTGTTGCATTGCTTGTGTTTGGATCGAACGTTAATCCAAACACAAGAAATGAGAGACGTTTCATACTCAAAGTGATGAAATGTGTAGCATTTCTTGGTCGCCAATCCTCCAGATCATGCATGATGGAAGTGGAGGCTCTTATGTGTTATTTGTGCATTCATTGACTCGTGCAAACTTGGCTTCTCGAACATCGTGCATTGCAATGCATGGGTGGTGGCCCGAGAGTCAAGTACCACACTCCCTTGAGCTTGAGAAATGATAGGGAGGGTGGTTATGCACACATATCTTGGAAATACACTACTATGCCCCTTGTTGTTCTCTGTTGTAGCAAAACTGGAGTTAGGCAAATCAGTTGGTCGACCGACCACAAGGAGTAGTCAACTGACCAGTAAGGGTGGTCGGCCGACCAGTTTTTCTGGTCTATAGCCCCCTTTTCTGGTCGACAGCCCACCAGAGGGTCCTTGTGTCAGAGTAGAAGCAATGTGGAAGTTTGTGCAACTTTCAAAAATCAAATCAAGTGTAAACAGAGGGAATTGGTGGCATGGCAATGGATTTCTGAGCGAGGCAATCGAGTATGCATATGTCCCTCCCCTCGAGGCCATTTTAACTGCTTTGTTTAGCTAGTTAATTTACTGATTTTGTAATTAATTAGTTAATGTATTTAGCTAATTTATTTCATCTTTGTAATATTCTAATTAGCTTAGTATAGCTAGTTTCAATTCGGTTTGTAATTAATTAGCTTAGCGTAGCTAGTTAGTTGATTTTTTCAGACCCTCCGTCGAGAGGGAAAATGTTGTAATATATGTGCGTGTGTGTGTGAATGCCTTCCAACCCGACGTCTTTTTCCCTTTTATTTACCAGTTTTTGATGGTTAGTTTTAGGGCATATTTCAATTAGCATACCTTATGCTTGCATGCGTGCATCATTCATTTGGCTTGCATGCACCGGGCTCGGCGCATCATTCAAACTGCACTGTATTTCAATACCTGTTTGAATACATGTTATCAAGTGTTGCATTCGTATTCCATCTTAGATAACCGAGCCTATTTAGTTGCATTTTGCATGTGTTGCATTAGGCATCTTAACATAGCTAGGATCATGCATGATTTCTAACTAGTTTTTCTGTTTTGGCTCGTAGTACACTGTAAGTGTTTACGCTTTACTATCCTTGCATGTGTGGAAGTGTTGCCATGTCAGCATGCTTGCCATGAGGCTATTCGCATAAATGATATAACTACATGAATGCCTGTGGATGGAGGCTTCATTGCTTGAATTGGAACAATTCATCAAAATATGAATTTGAAGCCCACTTGGGAGTGGCAAAATCATCATATTTTAAGCCCACTTGAGAGTGGCAAATCCGTGTCTTAGCCTCCTTGTGAGTAACACTTTCAAACCATTTTCGAAAAACAAACATGAGATGTTTTGTTCCAATTCTTGCGATTGAGTCTATACTTGTATGTTGTGCGCATCACGTAGTAAGTTAGATTAATAACCGGAATAAGTACACATGTGTTTTCAAAAGCAACATATCATGTTAGTAGAGGCCGATCCTTTGATCGGGCGAGCGGGGGTGCTCATTTCAGGACCTTCTCCTCTCGTACCCAAGTTCCTGAGCTGAGACAAGTTTGGTGATGACGGACACGTAGCCATAGGCACAAGTCAGGATTTCCTAAATTTTCCAACAAAAAAAATTTAGGTGGCGACTCTGAAATCTGGCAAAGCAGTCCATGTTTGGCACTTTTCGATTCAAAATTGATTTTTCAAAACCAATTGTCGGATTTGGACTCTTTGGTGATTTATCAGTCTTACATTGCACTTTGTGAGATTAGATTCAGAACCGTGGCAGGAGTCCAAACTGTAGTAGCTAAGAATCCGATTCGCGCCTTCGTGCACGGAGCGAGTTCGGGCAGCCTACAAGGAGTTTCTAAGTGATTGAGCTATAGATGGTTCTGGGATTGAATATGAGGCTATGTTGTGTCCACATAGTTGATTTTGGCATTTGGTTTGAAATTTGGAAAAAAATGGGAGTTTGCCCTAAAATGCTTCAAATATTTATTTTGTATAAATTAATGCAGTTGATATTGTAAATATGAAATTGGATGGACGTTAATATAAATGGTGGGGTTGGATATGTATTAACTCACACCTTTGGGAATTTGAATAAATTATCTGTCTTGAGATTGAATATCTGTTGAGAAATATCTGTTTTGGACTATCGGTGGAAGATAGCTATGATTGTTGTAGAAATTGCATAAGGATTAGGTGAATTAAAAATAATCTCTTGTTAATTGTCATTGAATATGACTACATTTTAAATACATTCTATATGTATGATTGTTTGGGAGGAGATAATGGATGGACTCCATTAAAATTAAGTTGGCCTGTGTGTCCAAGGTAAAAAGTCCCGAAACCGCGCATATACATAGGTGCCGATCCCGTGGATGAAATTTTTTGTAAAATGGCAAATTGAAGTGTTTATGTGATAAATGTGTTAATTTGGGAAACAATGAGTTGTAGTCTCAGATGGGTTATCTGAAAGATAATGAAATTGGCTCATAAAGTGAGATGAAATGAATTAACTTGAATTGACGAGAAAGAAAAAGGATTGAGATGTGAATTCTGGTACTTTATGATTATATAGAATATGGATGTTTTATCACTGGCATTATAAATACACATCATACTTATATCTTTGTTAAAATCCAAATATTGTGTTTGATTGTTCTACTGGGTTTTGGTTCACCCTATTTGGGAAAAAAAACAATTTTCAAGTGTTGATGATATGCCTCCACTAAGGCATTAGCTTGGAGGGACTTTGGAGCAAGAGTTTCCTTTTGTTGCATTTTCTTTTGTATAACCTAGGGCTTTATTTGTATTAAACTAGTCTTGATTTTGTTGTAACCAAGTAATGACTAGTAAAGATGTAAGCCCTTAGGGCATTTAAATATCTATTTAAATTTCATTTCTCTTTACTACTTGTAGCACATGATGTAGATTTAAGATGAACTATTTATGAATGTATATCACATGTGTCACTTTTCTATATCAATTCAGATTAATGAAAGTTTGTTATTTCGATTATATTGTCTTGCCTTAGTTGTGTTGGGTTGGACTATTTTTGCAATTATTTTCGGGGTTTTACAACTTGGTATCAGAGTGTACTGGATTTGAATACTTTGGATACGTGGGAAGTGATTATTACCACAATGCGTTTGTCTTGCTTAGCAGAGACGTTAGTATGTATCGTATGCGTATGTGATAACATGCTTATGTGATTATATGAGTATGGGATTTAATTTCTAGGATGCTGATCGAGTCCACGGGTTTCTAGAAGTCTTGTTAGAAAGACACTTGATCACTGTCGTTTCTAACTGGAACTCTGGCAAAGCCGTAGGACGGTCATTATCCAGAAATGAAATTCCCAGGTGTTTATGTGAATACGTGATTACGTGGAGTGAATTATTGTTGTCCATCGTATTAGGACACGAGCGGATTAGCTTCGGCACGTTTGTAAATGTGCTAATCTCTTTCGTTACCTCTATTAGGATGTCAAGATGTGGTCGTGGTGGTCGGCGTGGTAGACGTATGAGACACAAGGTGCGTAACCGGATGAAATTCTGGCATAGGAAGAAATGGTTAGTCAAGCCAATGTGGCTAAACCGGTTGGTTAATAGGCCATAGACGCCTTAGCCCGCGAAATGGCCAAAGCATTGCGGGAATCAATGGACAGTCTCAGGGCTGAGAATCAAGTCCAGGCCCAAGTCACTGAAGCAGGGCCATCTTTTTTGAAGAAAGAGTTTTTCTGGTCAAATCCGAACGAGTTTCTGGGTGATCCCAAGGAGCCACTGAAGGTAGATGAGTGGCTAGAGCAGATAGTGAAAATGTTCGAGATGCTTGGCATTAAGGATGACCAGTTGAGAGTGACCTTGGCGCCCTTCCAGCTGAAGGGGGATACGAGTTAGTGGTGGAAGTATGCACATGGCCGAATTGGGGTGACTTTGGAGGCATTCATCAATGCCTTCGAAGACAAGTTTTTGTGTCTCATAGCTAAGAGAAGTTGAAAGACCAGTTCTCTAAATTGGTGCAGTTGAACACACCAGTGGCCGTGTTTGAGGCCACATTCACCGGTTTGTCAAGGTTTGCACAAGAACTCGTGGTGATTGAGGAGCGCTATTGTCTGGAGTTTGAGAAGAGGTTGAGGATCGGACTCATGTTCAGAGTGTCCGGTTCCATGATTAGAGATTATGGGTACCTTGTGGAGGCGGCAGCCCATGTTAAGACCATCATACAAATGGAGGAGGTGAGAATAAGGGGCTTCAGAAGGAGTCAGGATAATTAAAGGGATAGCAAGAGGCGGAGAGGTTCTAACCCCTAGTCATCCTGGGGAGCACAATCGATGTCCACTTTTCCAGTACCAAGTTCAGGTTCTAGAAGAGATGGTCGGGGAGATATGACTTGTTACAAGTGTGGTCCGCTGGGCCAGAACTTTTCAGTTTGCCCTCAGAGAGGATAAGGGAAACGGTTTGCATCATTCTCGGCTCATTCTCAGAGCTAGAGTCAGGAGAGAGGGTAGCCGCTCACTTGTTATTAGTGTGGACAGGTAGGGCACATAAAGAGATTTTGCCATCAGTTTGGTGGTACACTCGATGTGTTCGGTTCGAGACAGACATAGAGCTACTAGTCGACACAGTCAGTTGAGGCCTCGATGGCCAATTAGGGAGCCTCTTCGACCCAGTTAGTGCAGCAGGCCTATGCTCTGAGGGGAGAGTAGGTAGATTAGAGGCCAACAGGGCGCGTGTATGTTATTACCGCGCCAGATCTAATACTAGCACCTTCAGTAGTGAGAGGTACCTTCTTGTTTTGCAATTCAATTGCTAATGTGTTGATTGATACAGGTGCATCCTATTCATTTATTTCGTCTACATTTGCATCAATTTTGGGGTTAGAGTTGGCTCAGTTAGCATCTCCTCTTTGTGTAGAGTCACCTATTGGTTGTGAGATTATTTTGAAGTGGGATGTCAGGATTGTGACATAGAGGTTGTCGATCACGACTTCCTTTTGCATTTGTATTGATTGATATGTCTAGCTTTGATGGTATTTTAGGTATGAATTGGTTATCTTCATATCAAGTTGTTATAGATTGCTATTGGTAGAGGATTATTGTATGTACTCTGAACGGTGGTTGTTTTTACATTTTGGGGGACCAGGTGGATAGTGTCTTATCACCAGTATATGATCTACGTGGGTAGAGTGAGCTTAGTTTTCTTCTTGCTAACTTCCTGGGTACTGGGTGTGATGAAAATCGAGTCGAGTTGCCAAGGGTAGTTTGTGAGTACCTGGATATTTTTCCAGATGATCTTACCAGTGTACCACCCCACCGAAAGATCGAATTCTCTATTAATTTAGTGCCTAGCACGACATCAATTTCTAAGGCACCATATAGATTTGCACCAGCCAAGTTGAGTGAGTTGAAGATTCAAAATTATTAGCTAAGTGTTTCATCTACCCTAGTACTTCACCGTGGAGAGCACCAACTCTTTTTGGGGAAAAGAAAAATGGTGCTTTGCAACTTTGTATAGATTATCGGAAGTTGAATTGGGTAACTGTGAAAAACAAGTACCCAATGCCTCGTTTAGATGATTTGTTTGATTAGTTGAAGGGATTTTGTTGCCTTTCTAAGATAGATTTGAGATTGAGTTATCACCAGTTGAGAGTGAGGAAGGAAGACATCCCAAAGATGACATTCTGCACACGATAAGGCCATTACGAGTTTCTAGTGATGCCCTTTGGACTAACCAATGCGCCAACTATGTTTATGGACTTGATGAACAAATCTTCCATCATTTCCTAGATCGTTTTGTGGTCATTTTTGTGGACGATATCCTGATTTACTCACCCTCTGAGGAGGAGCACGAGGAACACTTGCTAGTGGTACTTGAGTTTCTTAGAGCCCATAAGATGTATGCTAAGTTTGGGAAGTGTGAATTATGGATGAGGGAAGTTAAGTTCTTGGGTCATGTGGTATCCGGGAAAGGGGTGACTATAGATTTATCCAAGATTGAGGTGGTGCAAGATTGAGCACAACCTAAGAATGCTTTTGAGATCCGTAGTTTCTTGGGGTTGGCCAGGTACTATCATAGATTGTTGAAAGATTTCTCTAGGCTAGCCTCACCGTTGACTAGATTGATGAGGAAAGGGATCAAATTTGTTTAGAGTGAGACTTATGAGAATTCATTTCAAGAGCTTAAAGTTAGACTTACCACTGCACCAGTTTTGATTATTCCAGAGAGGGGTTTGGGATATTCGGTGTATTGTGATGCCTCACAGGAAGGTTTGGGTTGTGTATAAATGCAAGAGGGGAAGGTAGTAGCCTATGTATCCCGACAGTTAAAGACTCATGACAGGAACTACCCTACTCATAACCTAGAGTTAGCTACGATGATATTTGCTTTGAAGATTTGGAGGCATTATCTGTATGGGAAGAAATTTGAGGTGTTTTCAGATCACAAGAGTCTGAAGTATCTGTTTACACAGAAGGGCTTGAATTTGAGGCAAATGAGGTGGATGGAGTTCGTAGAGGACTATGATTTTGAGTTGTATTATCATCTGGAGAAGTCCAATGTTGTGGCCAATGCCTTGAGTAGAAAATATATTAGGAGCGTGACATGTATTGCCATCCGGGAATGTGAGATGTTAGGTGCCCTTGGTGAGTTTGACTTGCATCTTGGTGAGTCTGCTGAGTTTGCAGCGTTGTTTACGGTGGTTGTACAACTCACACTTGTGAATCGAGTGATAGAAGCACAGAATGGTGACCTTGATGTGGAATCCCTCTTGGAGAAAATCTCCAGTGTGAAGGTAGAGAAGGGCTTAAATGTGTGTCTCGACTTGAATGTGAGATATTGTGACTATTTGTTCATACCAGAGTCTTGCCGAGAGGAAGTACTCCAAGAGTTTCACCATTTATGCCTTGCGGTGCATCCAGGAGGCTCGCCAACTTTGGTGGGGAGGTATGAAGAAGGATATAGTTGTGTTTATATCGAAGTGCCTTACTTGTCAACGAGTGAAGGCCGAGCATCAGAGGTCAGCGGGTTTGTTGCAACCCTTGTCTATAACCTAGTGGAAGTAGGATCATGTCACGATAGATTTTGTTATGGGCCTCCTGAGGACTCGCGGAGTAGTGATGCCATTTGGGTGGTGTTTGACAGATTGACTAAGTTGGCGCACTTTATACCTATACGTGTAAGTGACTAGGTAGATTTTCTTGTCGATCTGTACATTAGGGACATATTGAGATTATACAGAATCCCAGTAACGATTGTATCAAAAAGAGATTCGTGTTTTACGGCTCTGTTGTGGCAGAGCCTACAGAGTGCCTTGGGCACTAAATTGACTTTTAGCACCGCATATCATCCTAAGACTGATGGGTAGTCCGAGCATACTATTCAAATCCTTTAGGATATGCTTCAAGGTTGTGTCCTTGACTCTAAGGGGTCGTGCAAGAGGCACATGCTCTTAGTGGAGTTTGCCTATAACAATAGCTTCTAGTCGAGTATTCACATGGCACCATTTGAGGCCTTCTATGGCCGGCCGTGTAGATCTCCTGTGTGTTGAACCAAGGTGGGTGATGTACCTTTGTTGGGGCCAGAGTTGGTTTGGGAAATGACGGAGAAGATGACACTTAGCTGTAAGCGATTAGTTACAGCTCAGAGCCACCAGAAAAGTTACGTCAACCGTAGGATGAGACCTTTGTCTTTTGAGGTGGGAGATCATGTCATTTTGAAGATATCACCTAGGCGAGGTTTGATGAGATTTGGAAAGAGTAGGAAGTTGTCCTCTCGATTTATTGGGCCTTTTGGGATCCTTGAGCGGATCGGGGAGGTGGCTTACCGTTTAGCGTTACCGCTACAACTCTCAAGGGTTCATGATGTGTTTCATATTAGTATGCTTCGGAAGTATGAGCTGGATCCATCGCACTTGTTGGGTTGGACCGACTTAGGGGTGGATGAGGATGCCTCGTATGAGGAGAGGCCGGTGAAAGTCTTGGATACACAGGACCAAGTCTTGTGAGGCAGGATAATTCCCTTAGTTAAGGTATTATAGAAATGATAGTGGTAGAGTTGGATATGTATTATTGCTCCCATCTTGAGATTTGGAAAGTACATCTTTATTGAAAATTATTTATCTGTTTAGAGATATCTATTTGTGCTATCGGTGGAGGATTGCTATGATTGTGGTAAAAATTGTACAAGAATTAGGCGAGTTGAAACTAATTTTTCATCCATTTGCATTGAGCATTGTTACATATTTAACAAATTGAAAATGTATACTGTTTTGAGAAAAAATGGTGAATACCATGGTGAATCTAGGTAAGGAATGTAGTTATGGTATTAAGTTGGCCTGTGTGTCTTTGGTGAAAGTCCAGAAACCCACACGAATAGGTGTTGAGCCTTCCAGTTAATACAGGTAAAAATGGCAATTGATAGTGCTTGTAGCCTACTTGTAGACACATCCTAAAGATTCCCAGTGTTGTATCCATTGCCCTATTTTTTATTGTATAGGAAATGATTTCATGAATTGTGATATAAACTTGGCATTACATGGTTTTTGAAAAGAGATAAAATGTTTTGGCTTAAGTATTGCATATGCATTCACCTTATAACTCTGCTAAGATTTATACACTATGTCAGAGTATTTTTACTGAGCTTTGGCTCACCCTATGTGGAAAACCATTTTCAAGTGCTGATGTTATGCCTCAGCTAAGGCCATAGCTTGGGAGGATTTTGAGCTGCGAACTTCTTGTCTTGTGTTTATTGTAATTATCTTGTACAAGTCTAAGGCTTTATTTGTATTGAGTTTAAAATCACTTTTATTGTAACCAAGTATCGTCTTAGAAAGTTGTAGCTGTTAGAGCATTTATTTATCTATTTAACTTTTATTTCATATCATTAAATTGTGGCACATGCTATAAATTCACTGTTAGAACTTACAAATGTGTAACTACATGTGTTACCTTTTGTACTACTGGAATCATATGAATGAAAGGATATTATATTCAAAACTATGTTGTTATTTAATAAATATTGTGAGATGGTTTTATTGTTATATTTTGGGGGCGTTATAGTTGTGGGGTTATTGAAATTTCGGAGATGAAATTCCTTAAAGGGGGAGGTTATAACGATTCTGGTTTAGACCTAACCCATTTATTGTTTTGGATTTGGGATTCCTATTCTTGAGTGGTTGTTCATATGTTTATTGATTTTATTCCTTGTTGAGTTTGGTTGTTAGAGTGTCGTAGTTGCGTTTGGAATAGGTTAGAAGTTAGTTTTTCAAAAGAGTTGCTGCCCAGAATTTGGCTAGTTTGCTCGAGCGAACTTTCTTGCACTTGAGCGGTAACTTTGTTCGCTCAAGCAATCCCACTTATTGTGTATATTCGCTCGAGCGGTATTTTGGTCGCTTGAGCAGTCTGTGTATGTATCAATCCATAAAAGTCACTTTTTAGATCACTTTTTCATTTCTCTCCCTCCTAAACATTTCAAAAACTTAGATCTTCTCTATCTCTCTCTAAAACTCACCTTTAAACCTCAAATACACCCTCAACCTTGATCTCTACACCTTTGTTTTAATTTGAGAGGTTCATGTTTTTGAAGATGTTGAGTTTTAGGGCTTTGGGAGCTTTCTCCTTTTCCAGAGTTGAGGTAGGGATTTTCTTAATGGTGTGCATGTTGTTTAGCTTCGTTATCTGTTATTTTTATTAGTTATGGGTTTTCGAAAAACTAGTTTTGGATATATATTTGTTGATGTACAAATTTGGGGGAAAAAAATTGTTTTCGGTTATGGTTTCGGATTGGTAACCTAGTGGTTGTTGTGTAATGAGTTTTCGAAGAAAATTAGGTTTTAAAGGGTTTCTCAAAAGTTAATCAAAAACTAAAGTTTTGGGTGTTCTTTTTTGGAAAAAGAAGAAATTGGAATGGCTATAGGATTTTAATTCAAATGAGGTGTGGTTGAGAAATGTTTGAATTATTGGAAAAATACTGAGTATTATTTACCCGTTTGAAATAATGGTTTCGTTGGAAATGATATGAACAATTTTCGGAAAATTGTATATTTTCAGTTGAGATTCAAAAAACTCATGAGAAGTGTGAATGTTGTTCAGAAATCATGAGATTTTGTATAAATCATTGGGATTTTGATTTGGTTATGACTTTGGAATATTATTATTGTTATTGTCTTTAATTAAAGATAATTATTTTTGGCAACCGGTGAAGGGTTGTATTGATTGTTGTAGAAACTGCATGTGGATTAGGGAATGGAAATGTTTACAAATCATACATCACATTGTGCATATCATGGATTTGTAATTGGGGATTTCAATGTTTCACAAAACGTATTGTTGTTTTGAGATACATATATTGTATTATTGAAAGGGTAAATAAAATGGTGAAGCTGTAAGGGGGTGTTAAAGCAAAATTAAGTTGACCTGTGTGTACAAGGTGTAAGACTTAAAACCCGTACGATTGGTGCCGAGCCTTCCGGTTAGTACCGGTAAAAATGACATAGTGACGTTTATGGTTATTATTATGAATACTAACCCTAGAGATTTATTCATTATATTTACCATTTGGTTGTTTTGAAAGAATATTGTTGACTTGGAAAGATGTTTTGGAAATCTCGCATTACATTGTTTCAAAGAGAGAAAATACATATTTTATCATATCATTTCCCGTGCATTCATCTTATGAAATGTTATGCTTTATACATGTTATTAAGTTTATTTCTATTGGGCTTGAAGCTCACCCTACACAGGAAACCACTTTTAGGTGAACTGGTGTGCCTCCGCCAAGGTGACGGCTTGGGAGGATCTTGGAGCTTGAGGCTCGTTTGTATTGTTTTCTTTGGTTATTTGTTTATAATTTAAGCAACGGACTTCTTTGTATTGAGTTGTGACCACGTCTCAAATTTGTTATGTTTGTCTGGATTAGGATGTCTAGGGAAGGAAGCGATGACTCTTCCTTCTACATGGGAAAGAATTGAGGAAGCAATTTCTGGAGTTGCACCAAGGTACTACACCTTTGGCACAATTTGAGACGTGGTTTACCAATCTATCGAGGTTCGCTCCGAAGTTGGTGGAAACTAAGGAGCTCCTTTGTGCGGAGTTTGAGAGTAAGATATGTGATGAAATATGGGAACAGACTGTCGGGTCTTGGTATAGGAATTATCGTGCGCTTGTGGAAGCGACGGCTCATGTGGAGGCCGCAATCCTATTCATGGGATAGAGTGGAGAGGAGGCCACATCGGCAACTCTTGCAGCTTGGGATCGTCGTAGACCTAGTAAGAGCCAAAGGAGAAGGGCAAGGCTGTTGTCTGAACCAATAATTGCACCAATAGGATCATCCAGCCAACAGGGACTTGGGGCGATCAAGTGCTCACAATGGGAGCAGTCATTGGAATCCTTACCAGTTCAGACTTCAAACGAAGGCAAGGCCATGGTAGACTTGTGTGTAGAAAATTAATGAAGTTATGGATTTTTTAGGTTTGTATTGGTTTATAAGGTGGGTAAGTTAATGAAAGGAGACACAAAAGTTAAAGGTTGTCTATGCCATGAACTGGAGTAATGAACTGTAATTTGGGTTGATATAGGATATATCTCGGATGATGTTATTTTTTTGAAGTATTTATTGCCTTTGGTTCCCCCTAAAAATCCATGAAAGCCTTTGATTTTTTTTTATTTATAAATCGCCAATTTGCCCAAACCGCGATATCAATACCGCCATTATTTTTTAACCGAACCGCCAGTTTTTGATAAACAAAACAACAATTTCTAATGTCAATTTTTTCAATCCACCACCTACCGCGCGGTGTCTATTTTACCCCTAAACTGCACCAACCTACACTGCGCACACCCCTAGCATCACCAGTATTTAATAGATTTTGTAAAATATTACGACGTTACTAACAATTTAAGATCAATACTAGTACTTGATTACGATCTAGTAACAAATCTTGGATATATATATATATATATATGATGATAAACACTCATAAAAAGAAAAAACTTATAACTTATTATAATTTTAAGTTGTTTTGATTTGAAGGCCATTATGCTTCCAAAAGACGAACAATATCTAAAGATTTTTACCGTTGTCTTAACATAGTTGGTGTTAGGCTCTGATGTTGGCAAATTTCCCGTTACAGAGGTCGTTAAAAATTGGCTTTTTGACATTTTTTTTAAACTTTATTTTAAAAAGACATGATGTGACCTAAAAAAATAAAAATAAAAAAGTCAAAAAACTGGCTTTTATAACAATTTTGCATTTTTTTTCTTTTTTTGAACAAAGTGCTAATACCTACACATACAAGTCTCACATGGATAGAAGGTGAAGTTGAAAAAGTAATGCTAGGCAGCCCGAATTTTTGGTGGCTCAACTTGGCCCAAATGATGTGGCTTGCTAATGTGGTAGTGATGTGTATTTTAATATTATTATTATTATTTCATTTATTTTTATTTATTTATTTTATATATATATTTTTAATTTTATTTTACATATATATATATATATATTTATTTTATTTTTGTGATACCATCTGTAACTGTTGTTGATAATATACGATTTCTTAAGATATCTTATCAACTATTTTTCTTGTAAATTCTATATTTTTAGCAACACCAGTATTTAGTAGATTTTGAAAAACATTACAAGGTTGTTGACTGTTTATGATAAATACTAATACTTGATTACGATCTTTGAACAGATCTTGGCTATAGAAATGATGATAAACACTCATAGATAGGAAAAACTTATAACTTTTTATAATTTTAAGTTGTTTTGATTTAGGGTCACTATGCTTCCAGAATAAGAATAATATTTAAAGATTTTAACTGTTGCCTGAACGTAGTTGGCATAGGGCTCTTGCGTTGGCAAGTTTCTTGTTTACAGAGATGGCTAACCTCAACATTTTCTTCCTTAGAACCAATTAAATTAATTCTTGTTCTAATTTTTATCTGTTCAAATATATATCTATCCGTTAAATTTTTCCCTTATCTATTCAAATTTTTTTATCTACATGTTCAATTTTTATC
The DNA here is from genome assembly GCF_055761805.1 of Camellia sinensis. Lineage (NCBI taxonomy): Eukaryota > Viridiplantae > Streptophyta > Magnoliopsida > Ericales > Theaceae > Camellia > Camellia sinensis. Next base: position 69,784,082 of record NC_138973.1, on the reverse strand, counting down.
TATTATTTTTTTATCTGTTACAATATTTTTCCTATCTGTTCATTATCGGATTAATCACAGAACCTATTTTATTTGTACTGTAGGACCTGTATCTTTCAAAGCTTTTGGGAAAGTGTATTCAAATCCTTTTTTTTTTTTTTCGGGAATCTTTGGGGCTGTTATGGGTTGGTTTTGGAGGAGTACAATCTGATTTAAACTTGTTGGGTTTGGATGTTCGCACTTATTCTTGTCAAAAGTTCCTTGGAGACTTAGAAATTCTATTCTAGGGTCGACACCAACCTTCCTAAGGGTCGACCATTACCTGTTGGTGAAGTTTCTGGAAGTATTGTTGGAAAATAGGGTAGACACCAGACTGGAGAGGGTCGACCCTCTTATGTATGTGTGTTGGTTGTTGGAAGATAGGGTAGACACCAGACAGTGAGAGGGTCGACCCTTTTTATGACTGTGTGTTAGTTGCTGGAAGATAGGGTAGACACCAGACTGGGAGAGGGTCGACCCTCTTATGTCTGTGTGTTGGTTGCCAGAAGATAGGGTCGACCCCCTCCTGTCTAAGGGTCGACCCCTGTGTGTTTTTTTTTTAGATTTTTGAGGTCCGAATAGGCCCTATCTAAGGGGGTTTTTGGGCCTACTATTCGATTTGACCTTGGGGATTTTTCTTACTACTATAAATAGGCCCAAACCTTTTTTCTCCCATGATTTTCCAAACCTTTTTCCTCTTAAACTGTGATTTCTTTCTTCTCTCTCTAAAACCCAAACTTTTTCACTTAAATCTCTAGATCTACTCACCTAGAGTATTTTTCACCTTGCTCTTTTGAGATAGAGTGTAGAGCTTATCAAGGGCTTCGTTTTGATCGGGGCAAAACGTGGTTTCGTCGCCATCAACTATTGAGCTTTCTCTCTTCTCTCTCATCTAAGCTTGATGTAGGGATATTCTAATCTTTAATATGAGCTTTAACCTAGATATTTGTCGTTTTTGTATAAATGGTGGGATTTGGGAAGATTTTGGTAAAAGTTAAAGTTTGGGTTCTAAACTAAAGGGGGGTTTTCATGTTGATTTACAAAGTAACCTTGGGGGTTTGTGTATGAGGTTCTTTATTGTTAAAGTGGTAAGATTTGGACCTATGGGTTGATATTTTCGGAAAAGGGGAAATTTTGCCGTAAGTTGAGTTGAAATAACAATTTATGTAAATAATGAAATTGGTTTGGGAATTATGAAATTGGGGGAATTGTGATTGAATTGTGTAGTTTGGTTTGATAAATCATACAGCTATGGAATTTGATAAATTATCTGTTGATAGATTTATTTATCTGTTTAGATATATTCGTTTTGGGCTATCGATGGAGGATAGCTATGATTGTTGTAGAAATTGCATGAGAATTAGGATGATTGAAACTAATCAATTCAATTATGTCATTGAATATGGCGGTTTGATTAAACCATTGAATATGTGTTTTGATTAGTAATTGTATATGACAAAGTATTTAAATACATTGTATACGTATCTTTGTTTGGAAGGAGATGGGTGTAATACCCCTGTTCCGTAATGCGTTAATTGGCCCTTAATATGAATTTGATTATATGTTTGACATGATTTGGTGTGCCATTATGTGATATATGTGATTCTAGAATTCTATCTGTCCAACGTAGGAATATCTGTTTGAATAATCTGCTTTGGAATTAAATTGAGGGCCTTATCGGTCACAGAACTCGAAATTGATTACGCCATTGTGGTTGGCATAATTTTTAGAGCCTACGGTGAAATTTAATTGAAAATTGATTCTGGTCAATTTAAACTGATTAAATTGATAAATTAAGTACCCCATTATTTTATATTAAAATATTTGTTAGTGGGGCTTGTTGTATATTTGCATTGCACTCTCCTTTAGCTCTCTTAAAACTCAAAATCTGAGTTAGACAATTGAGAGTGAGAGAGAGGCCGGCTATAGAGAGAGAAAGGAAGAGACTTGAGCAATTTTTGGCTCTAGCTTGGGAATTTGAAGATTTAACTCAAGAATTGACTAGAATTTGAAAGATTAAAGCTCCTAGGTGAGTAACCAACCCCTAACTCATGAATTTGAGTTGTGATTTCGTGAATTGAAAATTAATTTGTGATCTAGAACATGAAAGGAGTTGGTTTTGATGAATTTGAAGATTATATATGCATGCATGTATGTATTGTTTTGAATTTCCATATTTGAGCTTGAATTACATGACTCATGTTGCAATTTTGGTTGAAATCCATGTATTTGACCATCTTTTCATCATATGAGATGAAAATGAAGGTTATATGTCACATGCATGTACAATCCATGGAAGTAGAAGCTTTGAATGCATGAAATGGTTACATTGGTAATGAGTTGGTGGAAAATGAGCCATGCATGTAGATAAATTATGAAATTGAGCTTCAATATGTTGTAATTCTATGTTTGTACCATGTTAGTACATGATTATGTGAAGTTTGGACCGAAATCATGCATTTAGAGCCTTTGAATGTCGAGATGAAGCTCAAGAACTCAATCTGGAAAACCCAAATTTTGGATGTCCGCTCGAGCGGGTGAAGGGTCCGCTCGAGCGGAGAAATCGAGCTCCCAGCATTTTCTGCAGACATGGTTCCCGCTCGAACGGGGAAGTTGACGCTCGAGCAGGGAGCTATGTAGACAGGCAGTCCGCTCGAACGGCCGAGTTCACACTCGAGCTGGAATTGAAGGCAACCAGTACTTTCGCAGACCTAAGGGTCCGCTCGAGCGGGGACCCTATTTTCTGAAATCCTGTTTTTGCATTTTGTGTTCTGTTTTCCGTTCTCTTTCACTTGCAAGCACTCTTAGGCATATGTTAAGCATTGCAAATGAGCTAATGAGATAATAATAAAGCCTAAAGGGGAATATGTGAATTAAAGAACGGATTGAACTGTTAATGACCCTTTCGTGTTCATGAAACGTGTAGGGTCAAGCTCCAAGGCAAATCCACAAGCCGATCACTGTGAGTAATATCGATATTTTAATGATTGTGAATGTCCAATTATTATTCCCTTATAAGCTTTATGAGTTGCTAATTGGGATTGTGGACAAAAGTCTGACAGGAATAAATATAAATGGACCAAAGGTCGTTTTGATAAACATAAATGGTCCAAGGGTCATTTTGATAAACATAAATGGACCGAAGGTCGTTTTGATAACAAAAGAATGGACCGAAGGTCGTTTTGACCTATATGAATGAACCGAAGGTCGTCTTGACCTATATGAATGGACTGAAGGTCGTTTTGACATATATGAACGAACTAAAGATCGTTTTGATAGAAATGAGTGGACCAAATGTCGTTTTGACATATATGAATGGACCTAAGGTCGTTTTGACATAAATGAGCGGGCCGAAGGCTGTTTTGACATGAATGTATGGGCCGAAGGCCGTTTTGACGTAAACGAATGGACCGAAGGTCGTTTAGATATGAATAAATGGACCGAAGGTCGTTTCGATAGAAATAAATGGACCTAAGGTCGTTTTGACATGAATGAGTGGGCCGAAGGCTGTTTTGACACGAATGTATGGGCCGAAGGCCGTTTTGACGTAAGCGAATGGGCCGAAGGCCATTTTGACAGAAATGAATGGGCCGTAGGCCGTTTTGACATAAATGAATGGGCCAAAGGCCGTTTTGACATGAATGGAAATCTAAATGGGCCAAAGGCCAGAATGTTTAGAACTACAGTCACTTGATTTGAATTTCGTATAGTTATATATCTGTTAAATGGAAATATGAATTGGGCCTAAGGCCGTTTGGAACATGTTGTTTTACATTGCTATGTAACTTCTGTATTTGATTTGATATTATTCACTGGGCTTTCGCTCACGCTCAATCATGTGTTTGTAGGTGAGCCAAGAGAAGTCCAGACCCAGCCTCAGTGAAGTCTATATGGAACAACTAAGGTTTTGAGAGAGTCTGCCCTCGTGTCTTATGCATGAGACCCGTCTTCGCCTTTTTGTTATGTATTTACATTTTGTCAGGTTGGCGAAGTTTTGTATATGTTTGCTTATAGTTTTTATGGGTTGACTTAGTTTTGGATGATCCTGTCTGTACAGAACCTATGTCACTATGTTTCTATTGTGAGTTATTAATGTACATATGTATGGTTTGTTTCGATGTGCCATGTAAGCACAGCTCTATGGACAAAGTTTTAAGTTTTTGCTTCCCTTTTGGCCCCCTTTACGCTAATGTGTTAAGTCTGTTTTCGTTTGAGGCCGTAGGTAATCTTAGGATTACTGGCCGGTTACGTCCTTAACCCATGGGGGCGAGTTCGGGTCGTGACAGAGTGGTATCAGAGCACGAGTTAATAACTCATGAACTTGTCCAAGAGAGCAATGAGCGTCTAGAAAAGATCTAGGATGCATTCATGTGATAAGTATGAATTCGAAAGCATCGAGAATATGCTTAAGTGTTTTGATTTGGGCAATTACGTGCTATAAGTTATGCTGTACTTGCATTGCAAATTGTTTGACTACATACGCTCTCTAGTATATGCATATTTGTAGAATTTTTTTTTTTATGTTGTATAATGCAAGTTTAATCAGATGGTGAGTAAGAACTCCGTAAAGTTATGTTTAACTTTAAATATTTGTTGATGATATGAAATGACAAGTACCCTGGAATGCTATGTTTTGTATGAATGATTGTCCAAATTTTCCTGGAACGTAATTGTGGTATCCTCGGCAGAGGCCCTCGCCGAGGGGACATAATACTGTGGCTTATGGTCATGAGGCCCTCGCCCGGGGGAAACAATACCGTGGCCTATGTATGAGATCTGTTACTCCGTACTGGAGGTTCCATTATGGAACTTGATATGCTTGACCAACTTGATATGTTATGCCAAAGGAAGTACCACACATGATTTGAATATGAGATATGAATTGTTACACTAATGTGTACAACAAGTTTGTTTTGTTATAATGCACATACATTAATATATGAATCATGAAAAGTTGTTTATGTGCATTCAATTCTGCATACGGGTGTCTATGTGAAGCATGAACATGATTTGAGTATATAATTACTTAGTAAATGTTCAGCATACGGTATTTGATTAGTATGCAATTATCTGTTATGTATGTGATTAATTGCGTACGATGTGTGAAATGAGAATATAAAGACGTGCCTATGTACGAATATGACTATGTGTATCTGTGTTTATTTTTGTATTGGGTATCCCAGTATTTGGCAAGGTTTAGTGAGAATTGTGTAGAGGATGGTTAAATTAAGGGCATACGAGCTGGAAGGCTCTTCCGCAGCCCGACTTGATAGACTGGAAAAAAAATGGTACAAGAAATGGCGGGAACCTTAAGACGACAACGTCAGTTGCCGCTACGGCGAGAACCTTTGCCACCACCAGTGTATGAAACACCGAGGAGTTTGTTGTTGGATTTCGGGGGCTTGTTATAGGTGTGGTAAATGGACCATATGGTAAGGAATTGTCCCCGAACTGAACAAATGCGAGTAAATCTTCTGCCTCAGTTGAATTCGTACCAATGGTGGAAATTGCTAATCAAGATAGAGTAATTGTACTCGTCCCAGAAAGCACTCAGAATACTGCAACCGTTCTCCCAGGTATCTATACTGTTTATAAACAAATGCTCATGTGTTGATTGATTCTGAATTAGTACGTTTGTACATCTTTGCTTGGGATATCATTTGATTCGGTGCGGCATATTTTTCTATATCTGCTGCATGTGTATCTGGATTGGTTAGACCTACATGATCGAGACCGTGTTCATGGGAGATATATGCCCCGTTTGGGAAATTTGTGAAATATGTTTTGGGATATTGATTGACTCTGCACATGCACATGTATATCTAAACCTATGCTCAGGTTGATTTGCTATGTTACTATCTTCAATGACTAAACCACTGGAATTGTGACTTTTTGATTGTATAATTGAGTTGAGCACCCCAAATAATAAACTCTGCAAGTTACGAGACCATGCATTTTGATTGGTAGAAAATTAACTGGATTATGTGACTATACTGGGCTCGACTCATAAACCTAGATTTTGTAACTAATTTGGAACTTTGGCGTAACAGACCCTATCTTATGTACAACCGAGGAACTCTATTTAATGTGCTACTGTGCACCATGTTCTCGTATATAAGACTTGTTTGGGAATTGCTGTATTGATTATGGTACATACCTCCTAATCTAAATAACTGCACGTTTATGCAACTACCCCCGAATTTATGTAGTCGATGCCATATTGTACATGACTTGAAATGCTTTGATATGAACAGTTGTGATGAATAATCCTGATATGACTTTGAGAACTGATGAACTTAGGGCAGTTGAGAAACTATCAACCATGTACCTAAGCAAACAAAGTATGCCTTACAGAATCGAATGTGCCCTATTTGAGAAAATTTTTATCTGATTCGACCTGATAGAACCTTTGCCTGATATTGTCTTGATGGAACCCTCATTTGATATAATCTGATAGAACCTTTGTTTGATTTAATTTGGCAAGACCTGTGTCGGGATTGGGTTGATAAGACCCTCTATCTAATTCGATTTTGTTAAACAGGGGATTAAGAATTGTTTATGGATAAATAGCCAGATTATTCTTGGCGGAAAAACTGTTAGACCCAAAACTTGAACTCGTTTGGAATACTTGACTTATTTGAAAGACCTTTTGTGGGCTGTCAACAGATCGATCTAACTATGAACACCGTTGAGAACCAATCTCCAACTATTGAGGACATATGTGTTAAAAATGAACCGAGTTGTACAAACCCCGTGATTGGGTGTCGTAAGGAGTGTTGTTCCATTTTGTTTGTTTGACGCTATGGGAACCGATGACGGTAGATTGATTTGATTTTGAGCAGTATTGAACATTGTCTTTGACTGATCAGAACATGTTTTGTAAGGGATAGTGGTTGCTTCAGTGTTACAAAATTTTGGGGAAATCAGGTTATAGCGAATGGGGTTGTGTTGCTTTGATGACATTCTTAGAGTGTCCTTTCGTGCTAAGGGACGTTAAGCCTATGTAGCACCTGTGATTGAGATACCTTTTGCCACCGACGGTTTCGTATGGGTGGGTTTGACTAATCGATCTGGAATCGGCCACCGACGGTCGCGAACGGGTGTGCTTCGATTCCGAGACGGTTATTCCTTTGTTTTGTTCGGAATGTCATCCTTTGGTATTATGTAAATGTTTTAACATCCAAGAAACTTCGAAAAACCCTAATTGTCCGAAAAGTGCGTGAATTCGATATGCTTTGTATATAACTACCCAGTGTCATTATATTCTATGATTGGAACCTTGAGAAGGTGTGAATTGTGTTTGACATGCGATTGACTCCTTTGATAATACCTTTGACATCATGGGGATTTACGTATACGAATTGCCTTATGCTTTTAACAACTATCAGATAAAGTAGAAAGACTTGATGGAACAGAGAATTGAATACTGAACTGAATTGTGAATTGCAAACTATAAATTGTTGAATGAACTGAGAATACGTGTGTTCTATTAGAAGTCGATTGCCTCAGTGTTGTTGTATTTTACAATTGGTACTATAGGGATATACGGACTATATGCGTTGTATGGGTAATTGCCTCGATACTACCTTGTTGGTTAGGGAATCGGTGTCTGGATCCACTTTGAATTTCCGAAGACTTTTGATTGACCTTGGATAACTGTGATGAGTCACTGGACTAAATGCCGAATCGGATTGTGAATTGTGGAATTATTGAAGAAGGAATTGAACTTTTGTGACAAGGGAATAGACCGAACCTCTGTGACAAGTTAGCTGACATTTGAAATAAATATGTTAGTGACCTGCTTTGAAGAGGGTAATTGGTGAATGTGTGTCTAAGTATTTTTCGGGGCCAATAGGGCGAAGCCGAATATCAGAAAGTGGCGGAACTGCTTCAATCTAGCCCTATTTCGGAATGGAAATAGGGATATATGTGACTACGAATTTCATTGTGGGGCTACCTTGAGCACTCAAGGTGTAAATCCCGTCTGGGTTGCTGTATGAGGAATTACTTAATTTGCTCGTTTCCTCCCTGTGACATTTTCATATGATGCTTGTAGACTGGCCACTGTTTACATTAATAAGGTTGCTTGTTTGTATGGGGTCCCAGTGTCTGTTGCTTAGACAGAAATCCTGAAAATGTGTTTGAATCCTGACAAGCCTTCAAGAGGCAATGGAAACTGAATTGTGATGCGGCGCTACTTTCCATCCGTAAATTGATGTACAGTCAGAAGGAACCTTTTAGATTCTGGAGGGAATGCTCCAAATGTATGTTTTAGATTTCCAAGGCAGTTGGGGAAATCCATCCATCATTGGCAAACTTTGTTTACGACAATAGCTTACGCTCTAGTTTGGTGTAATACCATACAAACCTTGTATGGAGGAAAAGTTGAGTCTTTGACTGATTGAGAACAGAGTGTTGCCTGATTTTGAGATTGAGTGGATAACTAAAAAGGGAATGGAACCGTTGAATAAGAAAGTACTCCGAATTATTTTCGGCTACAGGTAAATTAAGTTTGGAGGACCAAACTTCCTAAAGGGGGGGAGACTGTAATACCCCTGTTCCGTAATGTGTTAATTGGCCCTTAATATGAATTTGATTATATGTTTGACATGATTTGGCGTGCCATTATGTGATATATGTGATTCTAGAATTCTATCTGTCCACTGTAGGAATATCTGTTTGAATAATCTGCTTTGGAATTAAATTGAGGGCCTTATCGGCCACAAAACTCGAAATTGATTACGCCATTATGGTTGGCATAATTTTTAGAGCCTACGGTGAAATTTAATTGAAAATTGATTCTGGTCAATTTAAACTGATTAAATTGATAAATTAAGTACCCCATTATTTTATATTAAAATATTTGTTAGTGGGGCTTGTTGTATATTTGCATTGCACTCTCCTTTAGCTCTCTTAAAACTCAAAATCTGAGTTAGACAATTGAGAGTGAGAGAGAGGTCGGCTATAGAGAGAGAAAGGAAGAGCCTTGAGCAATTTTTGGCTCTAGCTTTGGAATTTGAAGATTTAACTCAAGAATTGACTAGAATTTGGAAGATTAAAGCTCCTAGGTGAGTAACCAACCCCTAACTCATGAATTTGACTTGTGATTTCGTGAATTGAAGATTAATTTGTGATCTAGAACATGAAAGGAGTTGGTTTTGATGAATTTGAAGATTATATATGCTTGCATGTATGTATTGTTTTGAATTTCCATATTTGAGCTTGAATTACATGACTCATGTTGCAATTTTGGTTGAAATCCATGTATTTGACCATCTTTTCATCATATGAGATGAGAATGAAGGTTATATGTCACATGCATGTACAATCCATGGAAGTAGAAGCTTTGAATGCATGAAATGGTTACATTGGTAATGAGTTGGTGGAAAATGAGCCATGCATGTAGATAAATTATGAAATTGAGCTTCAATATATTGTAATTCTATGTTTGTACCATGTTAGTACATGATTATGTGAAGTTTGGACCGAAATCATGCATTTAGAGCCTTTGAATGTCGAGATGAAGCTCAAGAACTCAATCTGGAAAACCCAGATTTTGGATGTCCGCTCGAGCAGGTGAAGGGTCCGCTCGAGCGGAGAAATCGAGCTCCCAGCATTTTATGTAGACATGGTTCCCGCTCGAGCGGGGAAGTTGACGCTCGAGTGGGGAGCTATGTAGACAGGCAGTCCGCTCGAACGGCCGAGTTCACGCTCGAGCTGGAATTGAAGGCAACCAGTACTTTCGCAGACCTAAGGGTCCGCTCGAGCGGGGACCCTATTTTCTGAAATCCTGTTTTTGCATTTTCTGTTCTGTTTTCCGTTCTCTTTCACTTGCAAGCACTCTTAGGCATATGTTAAGCATTGTAAATGAGTTAATGAGATAATAATAAAGCCTAAAGAGGAATATGTGAATTAAAGAACGGATTGAACTGTTAATGACCCTTTCGTGTTCATGAAACGTGTAAGGTCAAGTTCCAGGGCAAATCCACAAGCCGATCACTGTGAGTAATATCGATATTTGAATGATTGTGAATGTCCAATTATTATTCCCTTATAAGCTTTATGAGTTGCTAATTGGGATTGTGGACAAAAGTCTGACAAGAATAAATATAAATGGACCAAAGGTCGTTTTCATAAACATAAATGGACCAAGGGTCATTTTGATAAACATAAATGGACCCAAGGTCGTTTTGATAACAAAAGAACGGACCGAAGGTCGTTTTGACCTATATGAATGAACCGAAGGTCGTTTTGACCTATATGAATGGACCGAAGGTCGTTTTGACATATATGAACGAACTAAAGGTCGTTTTGATAGAAATGAGTGGACCGAAGGTCGTTTTGACATATATGAATGGACCTAAGGTCGTTTTGACATAAATGAGCGGGCCGAAGGCCGTTTTGACACGAATGTATGGGCCGAAGGCCGTTTTGACGTAAACGAATGGACCGAAGGTCGTTTCGATATGAATAAATGGACCGAAGGTCGTTTTGATAGAAATAAATGGACCGAAGGTCGTTTTGATAGAAATAAATGGACCTAAGGCCATTTTGTCATGAATGAGTGGGCCGAAGGCTGTTTTGACACGAATGTATGGGCCGAAGGCCGTTTTGACGTAAGCGAATGGGCCGAAGGCCATTTTGACAGAAATGAATGGGCCGTAGGCCGTTTTGACATAATTGAATGGGCCAAAGGCCGTTTTGACATTAATGGAAATCTAAATGGGCCAAAGGCCAGAATGTTTAGAACTACAGTCACTTGATTTGAATTTCGTATAGTTATATATCTGTTAAATGAAAATATGAATTGGGCCTAAGGCCGTTTGGAACATGTTGTTCTACATTGTTATGTAACTTCTATATTTGATTTGATATTATTCACTGGGCTTTCGCTCACGCTCATTCATGTGTTTGTAGGTGAGCCAAGAGAAGTCCAGACCCAGCCTCAGTGAAGTCTATATGGAACAACTAAGGTTTTGAGAGAGTCAGCCCTCGTGTCTCACGCATGAGACCGGTCTTCACCTTTTTGTTATGCATTTACATTTTGTCAGGTTGGCGAAGTTTTGTATATGTCTGCTTATAGTTTTTATGGGCTTAGTTTTGGATGATACTGTCTGTACAGAACCTATGTCACTATGTTTCCGTTGTGAGTTATTATCGTACATATGTATGGTTTGTTTTGATGTGCCATGTAAGCACAGCTCTATGGACAAAGTTTTAAGTTTTTGCTTCCCTTTTGGCCCCTTTTACTCTGATGTGTTAAGTCTGTTTTGGTTTGAGGCCGTAGGTAATCTTAGGATTACTGGCCGGTTACGTCCTTAACCCATGGGGGCGGGTTCGGGTCGTGACAATAGGGGATGTACTACATTGTTTGGGAGAAGATAGGGGATGGACTCCATTGATAATTAAGTTGGCCGGAGTGTCTAGGGTGAAAGTCCCGAAATCTTATATATTTATGGGTGTCGGTTCCCTTGGACGTGGTTCCGGAAAGTGGCAAGAAATAGAAGTGTTGGATTTGATGAATGTATTGAATTGTGAACCATTGAGTTGTAGTCTCATATTGGCTGCTTGGCAATAATGAATTTGGCTAGTTGATTTATCCGAAATGGTAGAGTGGAAATGAATTGAGGTATTGGTTATCTACATTGAATGACCTTGAAAAGAATGTGTTAGTTAACAATGTTGCACATTTATCTGATGCTCATATTTTAGTTAATTCTCATATATGGTTTAGTATATCTCTGCCAGGCTTTGGCTCACCCTACTTAGGAAACCATTTTCAGGTACCGGTGACACGCCGCCTCCAAAGGCATAGCTTGGAAGGTTTAGGGGCTGAAGGCTCCACTTTTGTGATTTCGTTTTTGTGCTGAATATTTATTCAAGCTGAGGGCTTTATATGTATAGAGTTAGGACTCTTCTTTTGTTGTAGCCAAGCAAAGTCTTGGAAAGATGTAAACCCATCAGGCACTTATTCGGTTGTTAACATTCAGAGTTACATGCTATAGCTTCAGGATGATCATTTGTGAAAGTGTAATGCATGTAATATCTCTTGTAATATTAACTCTGATGAATGAAAATATAACATTTCTATTATGTCTATAGATCTTGTGAATGATTGATTTATGTACTTTTTTGAGGGCGTTACGATTTGGTATCAGAGTGTACCAGGTTTGAATACTTTGGGTACGTACGAAGTGGTTAGTACCACAATGGGTTTGTCTCGCTTGTTAGAGACTTATGTATTATATTATGTGCTTATATGATAACATGTTTACGTGACTATATGGGTATGAGATTTAGTTTCTAGGATGTTTATCGGATTTATGGGTTTCTGGGAGTCCTATTTGAAAGGCACTTGATCACTGCCATTTCTAAGTAGAACTCTAGCAACGCCGTGAGACGGTCATTATCCATAAATGAAATTCGTATGTGCTTATGTGATTATGTGCTTACATGGAGTGAATTACTGTTGTCCAACATATTAGGACACAAGTGAGTTAGCTTCGGCACATTTATGAGTGTGCAAATCTCTTATTACCCTTATTAGGATGCCTAGACGAGGAAGTGACAATTTCCCTCCTTCCACACGGGAAAAGTTGCGGAAACAGTTTATGGAGTTACGCTAAGGTACTACACCTTTGGTATAGTTTGAAGCATGGTTTACTAACTTGTCGAGATTTGCTCCAGAGTTGGTTACAACAAGAGAGCGACGTTGTCTTGAGTTCAAAGGGAGGTTTTGTGCTATTTGGAGAAGAGTTGTTGGGCAATGCATAGAGACTACTATGCCTTGGTAGAGGCAGTGGCTCAAGTTGTCACGCCCCGAAAATAAACCCAGCATGTACAATATATCAAACCACATTCATTAATTACATATGACCAATCTCCAATCTTTACATCATAAATCCCCAATGTTTTATACAAAAGTTCCACATGCAGGTATACATTCAAAGATAAGAAGAACACATGAATCTATAGCATGTGAAACATCTAGTCTTAAACAACGAAAATGCCCTTAAGGGCTTACATCTTCCAAGGCAATAGCCCGGTTACACATAATGGTCTCTCAGACCCAAACACGTTTAGCACTTGGCTTACAAAAAAAAAAAAAAAAAATTACAACAAAAATAAGAGAGCAATCTGCTATTCACAAAAGTACATCCACGCTTTCAACTCGGCGGGATCACCACATCTTTACCTGCACCAAATCCCATAGGGGTGAGCACAAGGCCCAGTAGGGAAATCCCTAACAAAGGATATACGTTTATGTAAGATGTCCGAATATTAAATGCAAATGCAAATGCCATGCGATGCCATTTTTTAAAATATAAAATAATCACATGTTTTCATTAACACTTTGCAATCTCATCAATTTTCCAAACATCCAATTTTAATCATAAGGGGCGGTAAATATGACTCAAGTAATTCCTAGGTTGGTGCCTGCAAGTACGCTATACGAGCACTACCAATACCCTACTTTAACGGTTGCCAACCGGAAGGGAAGTGGTAACTCCTCCGCGCGTGCTTTTGGTCTTCCACCCCGGACACTTAGGCCAACTTATCAAATTCATCTACACCTCCTAACCGAACTTACCAACGTATTTACCCCAAAATATTTCCAAAGTTTCAATCACAATCTTACATTCTCAATGGAAATTCCATTTAAAAAAAAAAAAAACAATTCTCATGATATGCAAGGTATTCATAATGTCAATGCAATAATCAATCATGCTACTTCACTTTTCCTCTACATTGATCAAACCATAGTTCATTTTCCATAGAGGTTCACAACCTCCATTTGCTCCCTTCCATACCATTCCATCAAGCCAAAAGTTTGTCATTTAATACCCATATGCCACAATAAAACCACACTTTGTGTTTTGTTTAACATATAATCATTTCGAAACATAAAAGTATGTAAATGACATCCTCACCACCCAAAATCTTTCATGTGGTAAGAAATTCCTCATTTATGAGAATATATATGTAGACATATACATATATACCTTTATATACAACAACATTTCTTATCCTCATATTCACAATGTCACACTACAATGCCTCTATACACATATATAACATTAACATAAGCCCTTCCCCTATTTCATTCAAGAAACCCCCAAATTTCTAGGTTTTCATAAAAACCCTAACATTTTCCATCTCTTTTGTAAAACGTCACTGCACTTCTCAATCTCAACCCATGTGGCTCAATGATTTAAGAAAACTTTTGAGAGAAAACATGGACAAATTCTTCTACAAAATCAAACATTTCTCGAGCCATTAAACCCATTTTTGAAATGACCAAGAGGAGCTCACAAAATCAACTAACAACTTACATAAACATATATATAACTCAAAGGAGAACCCTACCTCAAGCTTGATGAAGAAATGGAGATGAAACCCTAGCTTTGATGGTGTTGAAAGGAGATCTCCACCGTATACTATGTGGTTCTAGAGATGTTCTCATTCTTTGATGAGGGAGCCAAGGTTGAATCTCAAATGGTTTGAGGAAGATCAAGGGTTTTGATCTTGGTTTGAGATAAAAATGTAGAGAAAAGGGAGAGAGTTGTAATTTTAGAGAGAGAGAGATACAACAAAATGAGATACAAATAGCCCAAATGAAGAGAAAAAATAGGTTTTCGGAGTGTGCCTGTCCCGCACGTGCAGCACGTGCCCCTGCACGTGCGGAGCCTCCTTCCCGCACGTGCGACATTGGTCTCTGCACGTGCATTTATTTCAGTGTTTGACCCAAAATTTCCCCTGAATTCCGGACGTGCGGCCTGGTCTCCCATACGTGCGACCCTCCCCCGCATGTGCGGCTAAGTCAAAACATCTCAGAAAATTCCCAACTCAAGTCTCGGCTCTCCGGACCTAACCTCGCACTCCCTGGAACAAGTGAAACTCGGCACTAGAACAAATCTTGAGAGAAAACGCCCGAACATCACAAACCCCAAATGATCAACAAAGCTTTTAGGTGGAAACCAGCACACTAGCGTGGCAAAAACATAGGTTAAATAAAGGAATAAAATGGGTGGCACACTAGGTCGTCATAACCTCCCCACCATAGGAAATTTCGTCCCCTAAATGCAAACAAACTCACTGAACAAGAGTGTTTTCGTAACTATAATCCTTTTAATAACATTATCAAGTTACAACATCTAGGTTCAACCAACATTTACCATCCTTCTGATCATCATTTCATCAAAACAACATTCGTTTATATTAGACATATGAAATAAAACATCTATAGCAAAACATCAGTTCTTCACAACCTCATGCTCAATTTAACAATTCATACAACAGAATGTGATCCACAATTTAACACCTTTCCCTTCAACACTAGGGGACATTACAATTTAGACATAAAACCATTAAGCATGCTCAAATAAATCTGGATACTTGGAGTGGACCTCCACTTCCAGTTCCCAAGCCGCTTCCTCAATCCCAAGGTGTCTTCACAACACCTTCACTAATGGTATGGTTTTGCCTCGTAGCACTTGCTCTTGAGTATCTAAGATTTGAAACGGCCACTCTTCGTAGGAGGCATCCTCATCTACCTCCAAATCAACCCAATCTAATACATGAGAAGGGTTAGGTTCATACTTTCTAAGCATGGACACAGGGGAAACACATTGTAAACTCCCGAAAGTTGTAGCGGTAAAGCTAATTGGTATGCCACTTCCCCGATTCTCTCCAATATCTCAAAAGGCCCAACGAACCTCGAAGACAACTTTCCACTCTTGCCAAACCTCATCAAACCCCACCTAGGTGAGATCTTCAGAAACACATGGTCACCCACTTCAACAGATAAATGTCGTATCCTCTTGTCGGCATAACTTTTCTGTCGGCTTTGGGTCATAGCTAACCTCTTCCGAATGAGAGCAACCTTCTCGATTGTCTCCCTAACAATTTTCAGACCCAACAACGGTGCATTCCCCACCTCGGCCCAACAAACTGGTGATCTACAAGGTCGGCCATACAAAGCCTCAAACGGTGCCATCTCGATAGTAGCTTGATAACTATTGTTGTAGGCGAACTCGATCAACGGTAAATGCCTTCCCCAAGACCCCTTGAAATCTAGGGCACAAGCTCTAAGCATGTCCTCTAAGATCTGAATGGCGCGTTACGATTGTCCATCGGTTTGAGGGTGATAAGCAGTGCTAAAAGTCAACTTGGTTCCCAATGCCTCTTGAAGGCTTTGCCACAGCCGGGTAGTAAAGCAAGGATCCCTATATGACACAATGGTTACTGGAACCCCATGAAGCCGAACTATCTCTCTAACATACAACTCTGCCAAATGCTCAACTGAGTCGCTAGTACGCATTGGAATGAAATGTGTTGACTTGGCCAACCGATCAACAATTACCCAAATGGCATTATTGCCCCGCTGAGTTCTAGGAAGCCCAACTACGAAGTCCATGGTAACATCCTCCCACTTCCACTTGGCTATTGGTAAGGGTTGTAACAAATTGGCTGGTCTCTGGTGCTCGGCCATCACTTACTGGCAAGTAAGGCACTTTGACACAAAGGATGCAACATCCCGCTTCATACCCCTCCACCAAAACTAACAGCTAAGATCACGATACATTTTGGTGCCTCCTGGATGTACCGTAAGGCATGAGTGATGGAACTCCCGAAGCACTTCCTCTCTACATGATTCAGGTACAAACAAATGGTCTAGGTGACGTACACTCTGGTCCGAATGGGTGTTCAAACCCTTTTCTTCCTTCCTGTTGGAGATTTTATCCTGAATTAACTCTACTTCACGATCTCCTTGTTGTGCCTCTACAACTTTTCTAATCAAGACAGGTTGACCACTCAAAGTAAACAATGTTGCAGCCTCCTCGGACTCACCTAATTGCAATTCAAACTTACTGACTTCACCCAACATAACCCACTCCCGAATGGCCACACTTATCAAACTACTCGCGGTTTTTCAACTTAAGGCGTTGGCCACTACATTGGCTTTCTCTGGGTGACAGTGTAACTCAAAATCATAATCTTCTAGAAACTCCATTCACTTCCGTTGACGTAAATTCAAATCTTTTTGGGAAAACAAGTACTTCAAGCTCTTATGATCGAAGAAGACTTCAAACCTTTCACCATACAAGTAATGCCTTCAAATTTTAATGCCAAACACTACCGTGGCTAACTTTAAGTCGTGGGTAGGATAATTTTTCTCATGGGTTTTCAATTGTCGTGAACCGCAGGCTACAACCTTTCCCTCTTGCATCAAAACAAAACCAAGCCCATCCCGAGACGCATCACAATAAACGGTGTAACCCAAACATCTCTTCGAAATGATCAACACCGGTGCCGTAGTCAATCTAGTTTTTAGCTCTTGGAAAGACTTTTCACAAGCTTCACTCCACACAAACTTAACCCCCTTTCTAGTTAACCTAGTCAAAGGCATGGCTAAGCTAGAAAAGTCCCTTACAAAGTTGGCAGTACCCCGCCAATCCAAAGAAGCTCAGGATCTCAAAGACGTTCTTAGATTGCTTCCAACCTTGTACAGAGTCTATCTGCGAAGAATCTATAGTTACTCCCTCTCTTGACACCATATGACCCAAAAACTTCACCTCGGTGAGCCAAAACTCACACTTCTCAAATTTGGCATATAATTGATGCTTCCTAAGCAAGTCAAGCACTACCTTCAAGTGTGCCGCATGCTCCTCCTCAGAGCTCGAATAAATTAGAATGTTGTCCACAAAGACGACAACAAAACGATCCAAGTACTCCCTAAAAATTCAGTTCATCAAATCCATAAAAGAAGCCGGTGCATTAGTCAACCCAAATGGCATTACAAGAAACTCATAGTGGCCATAATGTGTATGAAAGGCCATTTTCTGGATGTCCTCTTCCCGGACTCTCAATTAATGGTACCCCAACCTCAAATCTATCTTCAAAAAACAACAAGACCCTCTAAGTTGATCAAACAAGTCATCTATTCTGGGTAAAGGGTATTTGTTCTTAACGGTGACTCGGTTCAACTTGCGGTAAATGATACACAACCACTACGACCCATCCTTCTTCTTCACAAAGAGAGTCGGTGCTCCCCAAGGTGATGCACTAGGGTGGATGAAGCCCTTGTCTAAAAGCACTTCGAGTTGAATCTTCAACTCATGTAACTCTGCAGGTGCAAATCTATACGGTGCCATAGAAATTGGTGTTGTTCCAGGCACTAAGTTGATGATGAACTCAACCTCCCGGTGGGGTGGCAAACTACTAAGGTCCTTGGGAAACACATCCGGGTATTCACACATTACCCTTGGCAACACAACTCGAGTCCCGTCACTCTCACTATCCAAGAGAGTAGCAAGAAGACCATTAAGCTCGTTCCTACTACGAGGATCAAATACTGGTGATAGGACCTGATCAACCCTGTCCCCCAGAAAGTAAAAACAGTTACCACTTGAGGTGCACACTGTGACCCTCCGACGAAAACAATCAATCACTGCCTGATACGAAGACAACCAATCCATGCCTAGAATAACATCAAAACTCGACAGGTCTAGCAACACAAAGCAAACGGGTGTCTACGCCCGGCAACCTCTATCTCACAATCACGACACCCACGGTCTAAGTCAACTGTACCCCCAACTGGTGATTCTAGTCTGAGTGGAGAAGCTAACTGTACCACTTCTAACCCCAATGTAGATACAAATGTAGCAGATATGAATGAATGGGACGCACCCGTATCTATTAGCACACTAGCCAAAGAATTACACACAATAAAAATACCTCTCACAACCGAGGATCCCAGCAACTGCTCTGGCACTGTAACAGCGTACACGCGCCTATGCGGCCTCTAATCCACCTGCTCATCCCTCAGAGCATAGGCCTACTGTACTGATTGAGCCGAAGCGGCTCCCTAATGAACTCGTGAAGTCTGAGCTAAGTTAGCCTGCTGATGGCTCTAAGTCTGCCTCAACCCCGATGCGCCAGATGCGCCTCCCAACTATGGGCAGCCTCTCTTCATATGCCCTGAGTGACCACAATGATAGCAAGTAGGTCCCTGTCCCCTACTCTAAGACTGACTCTAAGATCGGTTAGGTGGTGGTGGTGGCAACATCTGTTCTCCTCCTCGCTTCTGCAGACACACAAAGTCCTTATGACCCGGTTGACCACACTTGAAACAAGAAAACCCACTCGCCGTAGTTTTTCCTGAGCCAGCACTAGGCAAGGGAAAGGTAGATCTAGACTGCGGTTGCTGCGACTTGGGTGGGTAGGTGTTTTTACTCTTCTTATTGGGCCTATAATCTCCCTGCGACCCTTGGCCCCTAAACCTTGAATTTCGAAGCCTCTACTCTTCAGCCTCCACTGTAATCTCTACATGTGCAGCCGCCTCCACAAGACGGTCATAATTTCGTATCATCTTCCGAGCAACCTTGAACAGGATCTTAGTTCTAAGCTTCTTCTCGAACTCAATGCAATGACGTTCCTCCGTCACTACCAATTCAGGTGCAAACCGAGAGAAACTGGAGAAGGCCGCTTCGAACTTGGCCACAGACATGTTAAGCTGCTTAAGGTCTTGGAACTCCTGCCTCAACCTCTCCCTACCCGTGGAAGGTAGATACTTATCTTGGAAGGCCACCCCAAACGCCTCCCATGCCGGTTCTATTCGGCCCTTGGCATGCTTCCACCATTGGCCCGCGTTCCCCTTAAGGTAGTAACTTGCAAGAGTCACCCTCAACTCACTATCCTCGATGTGAAGCATCTCAAGGTCTTCACGGTTTGTTCGATCCATTCATTCGCTTTCTTTGGCTCGGGGCCACCATGGAATTCATCTGGCTTGGCCCGCAAAAACTCCCTCGTGAGGAAGCTTTCCCTTGTCTCTACAACATTCTCCTTGGCTTGGGTCTCCACCATAAGTATGTTCATGGATTCCCTTAATGCCCCCGCCATCTCCCAGGTTAGAGCCCCCATTACGGCTTGGCCAGCTTGCCCCGGCACCTCCACTTGGCCCATTTGCTCGGCCATGTTAGCTTGGACTAAACCCTCTTCTTGTACCAGGACCACATGGACCAGTACCTCATGTACACCCTAGCGACCTTGATCACGTCTTCCACCCCTACTGCCACATGTTCAAATCCTTCCCGACATCCTAATTGAGAATCAAAGTAAACAATTTAACACATCATCCCAAATGTGCTCGCAACTTGCCTCACACATTAAACTATAGCAATTCGATATACCTTATCACACAAATAATCTAATTCACTCCACATAAGCACTTAGTCACATAAACACATACGAATTGTCCTTTAGTGATAAGATTCGTCCCATGAGAAACCAAGAATTCTTAGTAGAATGAGAGTACCCTTCTAATAAAACTTCAAGGAATCTAATAGGTGCAAATAACTTCCCAAAAGTCTAACCCCATACCCATATAGTCACATAAGCATGTTATCACAAAATCACAAAAACTGAACATTTCCTAATCATGCGAAATGAACCCATTGTGGCAAAACAATCACTTCCCACGAGCCCGAAGTATTTAAACCCGGTAGCTCTGATACCAAGTTGTCACGCCCCGAAAATGAACCCAACATGCACAATATATCAAACCACATTCGTTAATTACATATAACCATTCTTCAACCTTTACATCATAAATCCCCAATGTTTTATACAAAAGTTCCACATGCGGGTATACATTCAAAGATAAGAAGAACACATGAATCTATAGCATGCGAAACGTCTAGTCTTGAACAATGAAAATGCCCTTAAAGGCTTACATCTTCCAAGGCAATAGCCCGATTACACATAATGGCCTCTCAGACCCAAACACGTTTAGCCCTTGGCTTACAAAAAAAAAATTTACAACAAAAATAAGAGAGCAATCTGCTCTTCACAAAAATATATCCACGCCCTCAACTCGGCGAGATCACCACATCTTCACCTGCACCAAATCCAAAAGGGGTGAGCACAAGGCCTAGTAGAGAAATCCCTAACAAAGTATATACTTTTATGTAAGATGTCCGAATATTAAATGCAAATGCCATGCGATGCCATTTTTTAAAAAATAAAATAATCACATGTTTTCATTAACACTTTGCAATCTCATTAATTTTCCAAACATCCAATTTTAATCATAAGGGGCGGTAAATACGACTTAGGTAATTCCTAGGTTGGTGTCTGCAAGTAGGCTCTACAAGCACTACCAATACCCCACTTTACCGGTTACTAACTAGAAGGGAATTGGTACCTCCTCCGCGCGTGTTTTTGGTCTTTCACCCCGGATACTCAGGCCAATTGATCAAATTCATCTACACCTCCAAACCGGATTTACAAATGTATTTACCCCAAAATATTTCCAAAGTTTCAATCACAATGTTACATTCTCAATGGAAATTCCAATTTAAAAAAAAAAAAAAAAAAGAAGAATCAATTCTTATGATATGCAAGGTATTCATAATGTCAATGTAATAATCAATCATGCTACTTCACTTTTCCTCTACATTGATCGAACCACAGTTCATTTTCCATAGAGGTTCATAACTTCCATTTCATCCCTTCCATACCATTCCATCAAGCCAAAAGTTTGTCATTTAAAACCCATATGCCATAATAAAACCACACTTTGTGTTTCTTTCAACATATAATCATTTTGAAACATAAAAATATGTAAATGACATCCTCAAATCCTAAAATCTTTCACGTGGTAAGAAATTCCTCATTTATGAGAATATATATATATATATAGACATATACATATATACCTTTATATACAACAACATTTCTTATCCTCATATTCACAATGTCACACTACAATGCCGCTATACACATATATAACATTAACATAAGCCCTTCTCCTATTTCATTCAAGAAACCCCCAAATTTCTAGTTTTTCATAAAAACCCTAACATTTTCCATCTCTTTTGTAAAACCTCACTACACACCTCAATGTCAACCCATGTGGCTCAATGATTTAAGAAAAACTTTTGAGAGAAAACATGGACAAATTCTTCTACAAAATCAAACATTGCTTGAGCCATTAAACCCATTTTCAAAATGACCAAGAGGAGCTCACAAAATCAACTAACAACTTACATAACATATATATAACTCAAAGGAGAAGCCTACCTCAAGCTTGATGAAGAAATGGAGATGAAACCCTAGCTTTGATGGTGTTGAAAGGAGATCTCCACCGTACACTATGTGGTTCCAGAGATGTTCTCAGTCTTTGATGAGGGAGCCAAGGTTGAATCTTAAATAGTTTGAGGAAGATCAAGGGTTTTGATCTCAGTTTGAGATAGAAATGTAGAGAGAAGGGAGAGAGTTGTATTTTTAGAGAGAGAGAGATACAACAAAATGAGATACAGACAGCCCAAATGAAAATAAAAAATAGGGTTTTCGGAGTGTGCCCGTCCCACACATGCGGCACGTTTTGCATCCATGTCTTGGCCCAAGTTTTGCATCCATGTTTTGCATCCATGTCTTTCTTTATATCCATGATTTGCATCCATGTTTCAAGCATCTTGATTCAGCTAATTTTGCATTTGTGGATTTAATCAATTCCTATGTGATTATGTAACCCTACCACACGTTCTTGAGATGATTCACATGTCATATCTTAGAAGTTGAATCTTTAGTTGCATCTCATGAGTGAATTGCATTAGGATTTTGTATATAAGATCATGCATGTTTTTACTAACTTTGTTTTGTAGCTGTTCGAGGGACGTCGGTAAATATGTAAGTTTTTATGCTTTAGCATCCCGTTTGTGTGTGTTTTTTCTTATTATGTTTAAGCATCCTACCATGTGGCTATTTGCTTACTTCATATAACTATATGAAGCCGATGGATGGAGGTTGTGTCGCTTAATTTGGAATAGTGTTGATTTTCACATTTGTAAACTCAATTTATTTGGGTTGTACATCTCCAAAACTCTTTCAAAACTACATGAAATCAAATTATTCCAAAATAAATTACATAGTCTATACTTGTATGCTTCACATAGTAATTTTTTTTAGGATTTATTAAATAATTGGAATATGAACATATAAAGTAAATAAAATTCATATCATCGTTAGTAAAGGCCGATCTTTCGATCGGGTGAGCGGGGGTGCTCAATTAATGACCTTCCCCTCTCATACCTAAGGTTCCAAACTAAGACAACTTTGGATAGGACGAACACTGGCCTTGGCACGAGTCACGGGTTTCCTAATTTCCCAAAATATTAGGTGGCGACTCTGAAATCTGATGACGCAATCCATTTGTGGCAAATATATTTTTTTTTTGTGAAATAAAATGGATTTTCTATAAAGTTGTCAAATCTGGACTATCATCTATGTTTCACATTGCATTCCTAAGACTAGATCAAAGAGATCTCAAGAGTCCGAACTGTTTAACGCGCACGGGTACCCCCAGGGCATGTTACAATTTCTGGCGACTCTGTTGGGGATTTTATGAAAGCTTGACGCAAACTCCATGATATGACTTTTGTTTTCAATTATATGTTTATTGCATTTCATGCATGCATTGGTGTACTTAAAGTCCCTGTGTTGCCCATATACTAGTGAGAGTACAGGTAAGCTTTTTTTGACACTACACCTATCTCTACGTTACTTTGGAGGCCTTGTGTTATAATCTTTAGAGATTTGAAGGTTCTCAGACTTTGAAGAGACGCTATTTTGACTTTTCTGATTTCCTAAGATCTTCATTGGTGATGACCCAAATGACTCTTTGGTAACGTCACCTTGACTTCAACCCTTAGAGTAGAGCTAACCTTGTGCATAACCAAAGAGTCACCTTGGTAACGTCACCTTGACTTCCAAAATTAGTACAGGAGGCTCTCTCATTTCTAGAATGTATGATGTCGCTTGTTTGAATAGTGAAACCCTAGATCATTTCAAAGTTAGGACAGGGTAACCCTAGCCCCCATAGGGGTGTTTGTTCTCTTTCCTGCTATGTGTTATGTGCAACGTATGAAAATCTCAGATTCAAATGAGTGGTTAAGTCATTTCAGTTTGTGGGGTTGAGTTTAGTTTTTCAACATGAGTTAGCAGTAATCAGTTGAGTCGGGATGCTAATGAAATTTTGATTGGGGGTCCCATTTGGTTTCAGCAAGGTAGTCGAGCACTATAGCTTCCGAAAGGTCTCATATCCCCTAAGTTCTGTGGACTCGTGTTAGTAGACTTTGCAAAAGTACATATTTGGTTCATGGTCAGCCAGT
Source organism: Camellia sinensis (assembly GCF_055761805.1). NCBI lineage: Eukaryota > Viridiplantae > Streptophyta > Magnoliopsida > Ericales > Theaceae > Camellia > Camellia sinensis. The sequence goes on along the minus strand of NC_138973.1, from coordinate 69,759,891 downwards.
GTTAGTTTCTTAGCCACCAATTACACGAAGAAAAGCGAAAGCTTCATCAATTGTCCAAAATACCCCTTCTTCACCTGCTAGATCATCACCACTCAACTCACCAGAATCAGTGATGGCTCAGATTCCAGAAAATATAGCAGACATACTATTGGCCCTTCAACGGGGCATGGATACCATTGCCACTATGGTTGCTACCCAAGGCACTACTCTTGCCTCTCAAGGCAATACTCTTGATGAACTGCAACGCTCATCTGGGGTGTCCATTACCCAACTACCTCCGGTAACTCATCCAGTTCCACCTCCACCTCCACCTCCACCTCCACCTCCATATGCACCAGCTGACGAGTTTCCCGAACTTAACTAACTAGAAGACTTGAGGATTCCTGCACAAACTTCAGGAGGATCAATTCCTCTTCCACAACCAATGCGAGGACTCCTTCCCTCTGAAGCACCTGAGTCGGTCTCAACTATATTAAAGTTAGCCAAGTTTGAAAAACTTTTCAAAAAGGCACAAGGAGTTAATTCAATCCCAAACATCGAAGACGACTACACTGAGACAGCTGTGAAGTTATCAGAACGATTCAAAATGACACACAATGATAGGTTTGTTGGCTCCGGCGATCTAATGGTGCATATTCGCCTATTTTCTGATGTCTTAAAGCTTATGAATTTGACTCGTCCGCAAAAGCTCTCTTCATTCGGACGAACTTTGTCAGGAGTGGCTGCTATATGGTATGCCAAGTTAGAGGACTCGGTAAAACAAAGTTCGGAAGAGTTGGCCAGGGCCTTTATCACCCAGTATGCTTATAACACCTAGATTGAAGTGACTACTTGGGAATTAGAGGCCACTCGTCAAGAGCCTAATGAAAGTTTTGTGGCCTTCATCACCAAATGGAGGGCAAAAGCAGCAATGATGACCAACAGACCACCTGAAAAAGACCAAATTCGTATGATTGTCAGAAATTTGCATGGAAAGATGTTACAGAAAATGATAGTCCTCCCACTCTTCACTTTTAATGACTTAAAGGAGAAAGGGGTTCAAATAGAGGATGCCATCAAATAGGGAATCATTGTGGATGATAAGGAACTTGTTCGAAAGCCTTTTGGTCGCAGTTTCAATGCTACTACTAGTAGCAGTACAGTTGTAAGACCTTCTGAGGTCAATTTAGTCACTACCACCACCACTAAAACAGCTGACCCCTTTGCTCATGCTGGCCCACAAACAACGAACACAACCCGAGCCCCAAGCATAACATTCACCCCTCTCTATATGTCACTTTCCAAAGCAATGAATATCTTGACAAAAAGAGGGTATTTGAAGCCTTTAGATCCTCGACCTCTTCCCGAACCTCTCCCAACCAAACATGACCCTACTAAACACTGTGTTTTCCACCAACAACCCGGACATGACACAGACTGTTGCATTCATCTCCGTCATAAGATCCAAGACCTTATAGACAATAAAGTCATAGCTCCCCCACAACTACCAAAACCCAACGTCACTACCAACCCATTGCCGCCCCAAGATAGAATTCCACCACCTCCTCATCTTAACCTCATCCATACACTTTCATCACCTTTAACCCTAGTATCTATATCACACCTACCTATTTACCAAAACCTAAGGTACATATTCTTAAAGGCACCGAGTTATGCATGATGGATGCACCTCCAACCCAGCCAAAACCCAAAATCCCTATGGTGGTAGTAACCGAAATACCTATGCTTGAGGCTGGCAAACTATCAGAGAAAAAGTATGATCCTAGCCAATATATTGTTCCCAGTGGTCAACTAAAGCTTGAGGTTGATCTGCCTGACTCATTTTCTATCAATGTTGTCAGAGAGGATCTACTTGAATAGGGGTTGGATGATTTGGCCGACCTAGAGGAGGACTTGGCTAATCTCCATTTCTTTGAAGAATTAGACCTTGGGAATGTGCAGACAAGGTGGTGGGAACTGAAGAATTATAGTCACGGTTGGTCAAGCGATGATGAAGCTTGTGATAAGGAAACTGAAAGAAAATGGGATGAGCTGAGACTTGATTTTGGAAAACCTATTGAATGTGATAAAAGAAAGAGTTCCAAAGGAAAAGAAAAAGAACCAGAAAGCCATCGAAAGCATACTGTGGGAATGATTCAAGCGGCGTTAGATAATTGCCTTTCGGTCAACAAAAGCGAATGGTGGGATGATAATGACCTATAGCTCGCCCACACTGATGGTGAATGGGTAAACAATGTACCGGATGAGACTTGGTATGCAGATGAAGTTGATCATTTGACCAAGATTGGGCGCTACTTCAAGCCTCCACGTTTAGACCAAGGAGATCCCTCTGGCAAAGATAAAGAGGTAGAGAAGGAGAAAGAGAAAGAAGTAGAAGAAGACCTGGTTCTAAAACAACTAAAAAAGATCCAGGCAAACATTTCTATTTGGGGACTTCTCATGGCTTCCCGAGAACATCGACAGGCAATATTGTCAATGTTGAACAAGACTAAGCTATCAATTGACACCACTCCTGGGCAATTAGAGTCATTAATCACCCCAAGAGAAACCATCCCAGCAATAACTTTTGCTGGCAAAGAGCTGCCAATAGAAGGATGAGAACATAATAAGCCTCTGTACATATCACTGGAATGTAGAAAAAAATGGATCCCAATTGTTCTGATTGACACCAGATCAGCCATCAATGTCTGTCCTATGCGCACTGCTTATGCAATTGGGCTAAAGCCAGCAGATTTCACGCCCGCTACTCAATTGATCCGAGCCTATCATAATATTAGTCGGGAAGTGATGGGGACAATCAAAGTACAAATAACAGTGGGTCCATCTGAGCATGAAGCTGAATTTCATGTCATGGATGTTCCCGAAACATTCAACTTGCTATTGGGAAGGCCCTGGCTCATCAGATGAAAGCTATGTCATCCACACTACATCAATTGGTAAAGTATCCATATAGCAGAGGAATTGCCACTGTCTTCGGAAATTCATCCATTCATCCTTCCCCAGAAGTCTCAACACCAATGCTAGAAATACAGTATAGGGAAAAAGATGTATTCCTATCAGGTTTTACCTTGGCATAGGCCCAACTAGTTCAAACACTCATGGCAGAAGACGAAGGTGTATATGTCAGTGCGCAATCAATCTATTTTATGAGTAAACTAGGTCATATTCTAGGGATGGGATTAGGACAAAGTGGCAGGAAAGGCATTACTATAGCCAGTGAAGTACCTCATAACCCACATGCATTTGGACTACGGTATACACCCACGACTGATGACTAGAAAAGGAAAATTGAAGAGATCAGGGAGAGGATCAAGGCCAAGAGAACCAGGTGACAGTTTGAGTTAGTTCATAAGCCAATTTATGGGACCCTAAACAGGTGCTTTGTCTGCCAAGGAGAAGACTTCCCTTTCTATGGTTTCCCAGAGCCCTGGATTGATCAAGTGGAGAAGAAGAGATACCCTGGGTTTGAGATCTTTTTCGATCATCAGCTCTCCAACAATGATGAGGAATGGGTAGATCCTAGTATCGATATCAAACAAGACAAAAAAGTTAGCTCGAAAAGCAGCACAGAGGAAGTTTTGGGTCTATCATTTGCTGACTTACTGACAGAATCGCATACTAGCGCTGAACTGATAAATTTGGAAGATATGACCATTGTCGTGATTGGGGAAGAGGTACCTGCTGACTGTTCAAGCTTCATCATGGATGCAGTGAATGGCTCTCAAATAAATTGGCGTTTTGAAAAGAGTTGTGTTAGGAGTTCTGAATTGGCCGTTGAGTCTGAGTCTGGTGGGCCTGTGGGGTTAGAGGCAGATTTAAGTTTGTCTAACATGTCTGAGTCTTCTTTTTATTTCTCTTTTGAGTCTGTTACAACTTGTGAGCCCGAGGCTTTGAATGAAGATGTGATTTTCGTTTACTTTTCTGTGCCCACAGTTCATAACATTGACCAAAATTTTGAAGATCTTGATAAAAATGAAGAGGAAGAAATTCCTTGGGTTTTGAAAAATTTAATCGACTGGGAGGAAGAAATGTGTGCTAAGCCATTAGTGGATGAAATTGTTTCTGTAAATGTGGATACTAAAAAAGATCCTCGCTTGATCCAAACTGGTTCTACATTGTCTTCAGAGGAACGTGAACAATTAGTTGTTTTATTAAAAGATTTCAAAGATGTTTTTGCGTAGTCCTACGAAGACATGCTAGGAATTGACCCTGAGATTGTACAACATAGGATCCCTCTCGACCCTGAGGCCTAACCTGTCAAACAAAAGCTTCGCAGAAGTTGTCCGAATTGGGCCTTGAAAATTAAAGAAGAGGTTACCAAGCAAATCGATGTTGGATTTTTACTTGCATCAGAATATCCTACTTGGTTAGCCAATATTGTGCCAGTTCCGAAGAAAGATGGTAGAATTCGAGTTTGTGTTGACTTCTAGGATTTGAATAAGGCTAGTCCGAAGGATGATTTCTCATTGCCACATATTGACGAATTGATAGACTTCACTACAGGGCATTCCTTATTGTCATTCATGGATGGTTTTTCAGGATATAACTAGATCCTTATGGCTCCAGAGGACAGAGAAAAGATAGCATTTACCATACCATGGGGGACATACTGCTATAGGGTTATGCCATTCGGTTTGAAGAATGTCAAGGCTACTTATTAGAGAGCTACTACCACTCTTTTACATGATATGATCCACAAGGAAGTTGAGGTGTATGTAGATGACATGATTGTCAAGTCCGAAGATCAGGAAAGCCATTACACTGCATTGAAGAAATTCTTTGAGAGAATTAGAGATTACAGGCTAAGGCTGAATCAATAGAAATGCACCTTTGGGGTAACTCCAAGCAAGATGTTGGGATTTCTGATCACACATTGGGGAATCGAAGTTGATCTATCTACAATTAAGGCCATCTTAGAAATGTCGCCACCAATGGCTGAAAAGGAGGTGCGAGATTTTCTAAGAAAGGTGCAATTCATAAGGAAGTTTATTTCAAAGCCAACCTTCACTTGTGAACCACTGTTTGGTCTTCTAAAGAAGGGGAAGAAGTTCCAATGGGATAATCGATGTCAGTTTGCATTCGAGCAAGTCAAGCAATATTTATAGAATCCACCTGTGTTATCACCACCTGAGCTAGAGAACCCGCTGATCATGTACTTATCAGTGACCGAATCAACTATGGGATATATGCTTGCACAAGAGTCGGATGAGAAAGTGGAGAAGTCCATCTACTACTTGAGTAAAAAGATGCTTGAATATGAGACTCACTATACTCCTTTGGAAAAAGCTTGCTTAGCTTTGGTATGGGCCACTAGGAAGTTGAGACACTACCTGTTAGCTCACTCGGTAATTCTGGTTTCAAGATTAGGCCCAATCAAATATCTCTTTGAGAAACCAGCACTTACCGGTAGGCTAGCTCGTTGGTTGCTTTTGCTTTCTGAATTTGACCTTAAGTATGTCATTCGCAAATTTGTCAAAGGAAGGGCCATAGTAGAATTTTTGGCTAATCACCCAATTGAAGGAGGAGAAGATGTGGAGTGCTTATTCCCAGATAAAGAGGTCACGCAGATGGAAGAAGACACTTAGAAGTTGTACTTTGATGGGGAGTCCAATCAATTTGGCTATGGGATAAGCATGTTGCTTATATCGCCAGATGATTCCCATATCCCCTTAGCTTTCAAACTCTGATTCAAGGTATCTAACAACTAAGTAGAGTATGAGGCGTGCATTGTGGGATTGGAAGCAGCTCTAGAACTAGAGGCAATATGGTTGGATGTGATCGGGGATTCAAACTTGGTCGTCTTTTAAGCCAATGGAGATTGAAAAGTTAAAGAGGAAAAAATGAAAGTGTACCACCAGACCTTGGACATGTTGATCCCGAGGTTCACAAAACTGACTTTTACGCACCTGGTAAGAGAGAACAACTGATTTGCTAATGCATTAGCAACCCTGGCATCAATGATAGATATACCGATCAGGGTCAAGACACGCCCGATCCTTATAGAACATAGGTACACCCCCGCGTATCAAATGATAGCCGCAACGGAAGAAGTTCAAGATGAAAACCCTTGGCACTTTGATATTTGAAATTTTCTGGAAAGTAGTACATACCCACAAGGGGCAAACACCAAAGACATAAGGGGGATACGACGTCTGGCCACTCAGTTCGTTATTTGTGGAGATAAGTTATACAAGAAAGGGCATCTAGGAATGCACAAGCTGTGTGTAGAGGAAGAAGAGGCAAAGCGTATCATGGATGTCATCCATGGAAGAGGGTGTGGAGCCCATATGAACGGTATAATGCTAGCCAGAAAAATCCTTAGACAAGGATACTATTGGTTAACCATGGAGAATGATTGTATCAACTTTGTTAGAGGATTCCACAAATGTCAAATCCACGCCAATCGCATTAACATCCTGTCATGAAAACTCGACAACATGACTTTGCCTTGGCCTTTCTCAGTCTGGGGCATAGATATCATCGAGGTAGTCACACGAAAAGGTTCAAATGGGCAACAGTTCATGTTGGTTGCCATTGACTATTTTACCAAGTGGGTTAAAACACAGTCGTATGTAGTGTTGAAAGCATCACACGTGGCCAACTGTACCAGGAATAACATTATTTGCAGATACGGGGTGCCAAACGAATTAATTTCAGACAATGGCTCATATTTCAAAGGAGAAGTGGCAGTTCTATTTGAGAAGTATAACGTGGCTTTTCACAAGTCATCAACTTACAGGCCACAAACCAATGGAGCTGTTGAAGCTGCAAATAAGAACATCAAGACCATTCTATGTAAGACGGTAGAAACTTATAGAGATTGGCTAGATAAGTTGGACTTTGCACTTTGGGGATGCAGGACATCAATCCGAACGTCTACATGGGCAACCCCTTACTCTTTGGTGTATGGAATGAAGGCTATTTTTCCAACTAAGTTGGAAGTGTCTTCATTGAGGATTATGGCTGAATGTCAGATAACAGAAGCTGATTGGCAACAGAACCGATTTGAGGAACTGATGCTATTTGATGAGCGAAGATTGAAGGCGTTATACCATATTTAGGGGTATGAACGCAGGGTTGCCCGAGCATTCAACAAAAATCTTAGATCCAGGAATTTGAGGGAACGGGACTTATTGTTGAAAGACGACCGAGCTCCTATTCACAACCCTAGGGGCAAGTTTAGACCCAATTGGACGGGTCCCTACATCATTAAATCAATCTGGTCAGGAGGAGCAGCCATTCTCATGGATTTGGATGGTTTGGAGTTCTCATAACCAATCAACATGGACAAGATGAAAAAGTATTCCCTTGAAAGGCTCACTGGGCTGAAAACCTGAAAGGGCAACCCAGACAAAAGTTAGAGCAGAAAAATAAAAAAATATAGAAAAAAAATGACAAAAAAATAGAAATATGAAAAAATGAAAAGCTCGCAAGGTTGAAAACCCAAAAGGACGGCTTTGGGAAAAGTTAGAGCACAAAATGAGAGTGTCAATACCCGAGTGAACCTTAACCAGAACTACGTATTGCCTGATTCCTATCTTTGTGATACGTAGGCAGCTTCATCTTGAAGTTCGGCCTTAATCATTTTTCAATTCACTCATCTCATCCATGTTTGACTGGTGTATCTTTATTCTACTTGGCTATCCATAATTGATTGGCTCATCCCCATTTGATTCAGTTGTCCTATTTCTCCGTCATGACGGGTTTAGTCACAAAATGAATTCAATAGTACATTTCAAGGGTTCATTTCATGTTGATCGAGTAGTGGTCATTTGCGAAAATAGATTTTGAGGACTTTTAATGAAGTGGACTGATTTTCTCAAAAATTATTCCATTTTTCCAAAACTCAAACCATTCTTTGGACCAAAAAGAGAAAATTTCCAGTGCTCATAATTTTGGCTCATATGATTTCAAGATAGAAAATGGAACAAGTGTGCTAATTTACCTCTCATGTTGATCAAAATCGCTTTAGCAGAAAGGAAAAAAAAAAAAGGCAAAGTGATGAACTAGGGGCACAGTTGAGTCAGGTTTTCTGTCTTTTACCCACACTATTGAGTTTTCATCACCTTAATCAAGCAATCGCGGGAAAATGCACAGTAGTTGTCGCCGGCGATGCTTTTCCGTCAGGCGGTTGACCGTTGTTGCTCTGTTTTGCGTTGATTTTGCTCCGACAAGCGCAAAGGGGTGTGTTTTGGGATGGTTTTTGCTTCATTTTCATTTTATTAAATTGTGTTTTGTGTTTTTGGTTAATGATAGGCTCAACATCCAGTTCAGAATTCACTAAAATGCAGCCATTTTCAAATTCAAAATTCAAAACAAAATGATTTTTATATTCAGTATTGTATCGTTCATGCCATCCAGATTTGCAGAACAAACTTTTTTTTTATTAATGCCAGGGATCAACCTCCATCAAAGTTGTACAAAAATAAACAAAAACAAAAAAAATAATAATAATAAGAAAGAGAGTAGCATTTTCTCAATTTTCCGGCAAAAACTTGACGACGATGACTACAGCCGGCTTCATTTGCACACAGCTTCATTGCCTGACTTTACCATCAGCTGCCTCGCTTCATCTTTACTCTTTCGAAGCTCTTGAAGACTCTGTCCTGGCCTTGGTAGAGCTTCCGAAGGAGATTATTCCTCACCGACCATCAAATTGGTTATGCGAAGGAACTCCAAATCGGGTCGCGGAGGTGGCCTGTCGTTTTACTTCCTTGTTCTGCTTTTTCGGAGCACTAATTTCTACTCGAGAGTCCTTGTACATACATTGGAGTAGGGAGAGTTGTGCAGTTAACTTATGTACATCAAACATCCTATTATGCAGTCGACGAGACAAGTTGGAGACCGCAGTCATGTCTCCATACATGATCTTAGCGTATACGAGTTTGCATCAATGTCAGACTGTGCCACCATTATTTGTTCAATTGACATCGCTGGAAAGCTGAAACCAGGGGAAAGAGGAGGAGCCCGCGGTTAAGGTTCAGAGGAGTCGGAATCGGTCATCTCTATCGTGGACTCATTCAGGTCTGGAAAAAGATTGAGAGAACCATGTGAAGAGGTCATGGTAGAGGAGAGTAATGCAAAAGAAACAGGTTGTAGAGTGGTGGTAGAGAAAGTTTGCAAACTTTTGCTCTGCCTCTCTTTCTCTCTCGCAGTCTTCAATTTAAGAAGAAAGCGAAGAAGAAGAAGAAAAAGACAAAGAGGGAGAAAGGCTGAGACGATCATTGACAATCGGGGTAGGATTGGATAGCCTATCGGTCAGGCGGCACGATTGTCGAAATCGCACGCCAGACACGACGCTCGAAGTAGATGAAGGAGGGGGAGAGAGAGAGAGAGAGACAAAAACAAGAAAGGAGAGAGAGATATGTATATGTATGTGTATGTGTGCATTATATTATGTACGTATATGTCTGTGTATGTGTAACTATGTATATATTTTCTCTGTATATGTATATGTGTGAATCTGTATATGTATATGATTTGCTTGTGTAGATATGTATACGTATGTAATACATATTTCGTATATCATTCGTGTGTATATAAACCCTTCCCCCTTTCCATATGAGATACGGTTAGGTATACTTATTGGTTACACCACATTTTCATATTTCGCATGAAACGTATTTGGATTTGTGTTCACTTATTTAAAACCTTCCCCGTCTCTGTATGAGATACGACTAGGAACATCTGTTGGTTACACCACTATTCCTCCACTTGTGTGAGACGTGTTTGGATCTCAAGTTCACTATTCCTCCACTCGCGTGAAACGCGTTTGGATCTCAAGTTCACTATTCCTCTACTCGCATGGAACGCATTTGGCTATCAAGTTCACTATTCCTCCTCTCGTGTGATACGCATTAAGATTGCAAATCGGTTAAAAACAACAGGTGTGCTTGTTTGTTTACACCACCCCTTTTCCTCTCGCGTGTGATGCGTTAGGATTGCAAATCGGTTAAAAATAACTGGTGCGCCTGTCTATTTACACCACCCCTTCTCCTCTCGTGTGTGACGCGTTAGGATTGCAAATCAGTTAAAAACAACGGGTGAGCCTATCTATTTACACCACCCCTTCTCGTCTCGCGTGAGATGCATTAGGTTGTTGATTTCACTCGGTTAAAAACATCTGGTGCGCCTGTTGTTTACACCAATCGTTCCTTCTTTCACATGAGATACGTTAGGTTGTTGTTTTACTTGGTTAAAAACATCAGGTGCGCTTGATGTTTACACCATCCTTACTCCTTTCGTGTGAGACACGTTAGGTTGTTGATTTACTCGGTTAAAAACATTAGGTATACCTTATATTTACACATTCTTTCCTCCCTTCGCGTGAGACACGTTAGGTTGTTGATGTCTCTTGGTTGAGGTCTTCTCTATCTTTCTGTATGCAACACAAGGAGATGTTTCTAATTGGTTTCATTGTCTTGTTATTCTTAGTTCTTTCCGTGTGAGACATGACTTGCTTTTTGTTTTGATTTAAGCTTTTCATTCATGTTATCACATTGCTCATTACATGATCATAAGTTTTCAAAAATAATCGGCTTCTCGTAGGGTATAAGTCCAGTTCCCAAAATCTTCCTGCATATCATTAGCATCTTGCCCATGTACTACGCTGGTTTGATTACTTGCAAAGGGATACGTAGGCAACCTTCAGGTTCAACCACTTGCATTGCATCTTGCTTGTTTGCCCAAGTCTTACGGCCTTGTCAAAAGGGTCATCTTCAGGCTTTGACATTCACTCACGTCATGAAATGAATTCGAGCACTGTCAAAGAGGGACAACTCTAGACACCCAATTTTTAACGACCCTAAGACTTGGGCATTTTCATTTGATTACCCGATGATGACAATCAGAATGTGTTCTCCAGCAGTCCTCATCAAGAAAAATGAAATTTGTGCTTTAATCCCAACCTTCACACATTTTTGGCCAAACTATTTTAGACCTTAAAACCCTTTTTTCAAAGTATTTTTCCAAATGTTTCTACGATATTCTAAGGCTCCCATTTCAATTAAAATATTGCACTTTTTAGTAAACCGAGTAAGGACAAAGTGGAAATAAATGGAAAGGAGGTAAACTCTTTGAAAAAAAGATATTTTAAAAATATCTTCTTTATAGGTTTGGATAGGTTTGGATTTGAAAGAAATAGGAGGAGATGGAAGAAAACTAGTTTAGGAAAAGAATGAGCATCAAATTGTTAAGAATGAAATGAATAGCCTTCACTTCATTAGGCATATCTCTTTGTACACTTGGAATTTAGATGTGAGGCGACCACCATTAGAAAGTAGGCTTTTGGGGCTTCAATTTAGACCCAAGAATCACCCTAAACCAAGTCCATATAAAGGAGCTATGCCCATTTGAAGTTGGGCTTAATAGCAGATTTTGTTGACTTGGCCCAATGCAGCAGCAACCCCATTTTTCTTGGTTTTGGTTCAGTTGGGGCACCCCATTTGCCTATTTTCTGATCCATTCAAGTGCACCCACTCATCCTCCATTATACCTAATCATCCCCCATTATCAAAAAGAGGTTTTGTTGGCATCCATAAAGGAGTATCCCATGCAACCACCTGAAAAATTTGCCCTCCTATCAAATTCTTGTCTCCCACCTTGTCTTCGACCTTATTTTTGACATTTACTCTCCCTCATTGTCTATATAGAATGATCATATTGTAAGAGAGGGGGAGGACCACGAAATTGAAGAGAAAAGAGTGAGAAAAGACTGAAAGAAAGAAAGAGCAAAAAATACTCATATGTTGCATATACACCCCATACCTTCCATACAAACTAAAATGTCATCTTTCCTACACCCAAAACTCCTCCACAAATTCTAAAATAGCTAAATTTCAGTAGTTATTGATCAAAGGAAAGAGTGAGGGTTGTTGAAAGTGAGAAAAAAAAAAAAAAAAAAAAAAAAAAAAAAAAAAAAGAGATAGCCATTTTTTTTTTTTACCATACATACCAAAAGTTCCATTCTAGTTTCAAATTGAGGATTGAGAACACACTTCCTAAACTTGAGGGTGATCTAGAGGAAGTCTGGAAATCAAGAAGTTCAATCTTTCTTTAGAAGGTGAATTTCTAGTCTTTCATTTTCTTATATTTTTTATCTCATATTTATTTTCTTACTTTATATTTCATAGTGTTTTGTTATAATTCAAGTGGTTTGTTTATCTCATATTTATTTTATTACTTTATATTTGATAGTGTGTTGTTGTAATCTAAGTGGTTTGTTTAGCTCAAAATTATTTATGTATTTATTTTTATTCACTTGCTTTAATTTCATATTAGTTTTGTTGTAATCTTGCATGTTCTACCTCATATTTGCTTTCTTGTTTTAAGTTCATGTTATAATCTTGCATTTTCTATCTTATATTTTCTTTCTTGTTTTAGTTTCATAGTAATTGTTTTGTAATCTTACATTTCCTAGCTTATATTTTTCTTGTATTAGTCTCATATTAGTTTTGTCGTAATCTTGCATGTTCTATCTTATATTTGTTTTCTTGTTTTAGTTTCATAGTAATTATGTTGTGATCTTGCATTTCTTAGCTTACATTTTTTTCGTATTAGTCTCATATTAGTTTTGTTGTAATCTTGTATGTTCTACCTTATATTTGTTTTCTTGTTTTAGGTTCATGTTAGTTTTGTTGTAAGTTTGTATTTTTTTTTTTCATTTTTTTTTCTTGTTTTAATCTAACTGGTAGTGGTTAGTTGAGCCACCTACATATTTCTTGTTTGCTTCTTTTCTTGGTTTTGCAATAAGATAGGTTTTGCTAGGCATAGTTGGCCGGCTGGTTAGTTTCTTTTGGACAAGACGGCGTTATCTTCCAATGTTATCAACTTCCGGTGGTTTCCAAGGCACACGAATTTTTTTTTTGTCTTTTGTTTATTTTATTTTGAGTGTATTGAGAGGTTTTTATTTTGTTGTAATATTCTCCCCATCCCTCTCTAATTTGGTTTGTAATTATTCTTTCAAGGGTTGTAATAATTCCCCACCCCGCTTCTTTCTATCCTGTTCTTTTACTTGCTTTATTATCTATCAATATGCATCATTGTGGGGAAGTGGTTTGGAAATACTCTTTGGATTCGGTAGGACGCTCATGATCCTCAGCTAGCCACCTAAAAAAGAATGAACACTCCGGACGGGGGTACCAGAATTAGCACTCCGACGAATAAGTCAGTGTATACTCTCTAGATTGCTTATATCTCAAGTTAAACTTACTTGTTCTCACATATCACTCTTTGGTTGTTGTTGTTCTATTTATATACGCTCCTGGTCCTCAGGGTAGGGCCCACTCTTGATCCGTCATGTGACTGTTCATTCGGCCTTCCTTTTGTTGTACTCCAACTTATAATCGGCCCCCGCTCAACTAGCTTTATGGCCGATTATGATACTCGGTTCTTAGAACATACGAGCCGGGCAGATATAATATATATCCTGATTTTGTAAATGTGTACTCGGCCTATCTGAGTCCCCTGATATTTGGCTCCTACAATTGCCCCCCAAACACCCCACTAACACCAGTTAGTCGGCGTGTTTGGTCTCGAATTTGGAAAGTTAAAAATTTGGCAGTTAACCTCATTCCAACGTGTGTTAAAGCGCACACATTTTTTGGTCATCATTACAAATTCCCGCCTCTTCATACACTTCCTCCATTTAATGTGACTTAAAATTTTGCCTCTTCGAATGTATATTTTGAATACTCAAAGTTTCTAGTTCGCTTTCTTGTACAACTCCTTCACTTCGCAACCTCTGCAACTTCCTCCCGTTTCTCATTATCCCTTCTGCTTCTTGTAAGTTTTCTTCTCCTTCATTCCCAATACCATTTCCTTGTTTATTTTTAGTTCTGCATAATCCTTAGGTTGGCTAGGATGGCAAAAAATTTGAAAGAGCTCCTTTCTGCGGATCGAATTTCGGGCTTCCAACGCCATTATTCCATCCCCGATGATGTCCATCTATCACTCGTGGCAGACAGCACCACTGATATGGAGAGGGCCGATGAGAGTACAATCATTTTTCTTCTCCTATCAATTGCTGAGGGCGGAGTCTGTTTTTCCCTTCACCCATTTTTAAGGGTCATCCTTCGACACTGTGGTCTAATTCCTTCCCAGCCTAACGTGAACTTTTTCCACACCATAATGGGGATTATAGAGTGGAACCGCCGTCTTAGGATTAACCTAGGTATACATGCAATTCGGCATTGTTATGCCTTAGCCAAGTCTACTGACCGGCTGGGACGCTATTTTCTCAGGGCCAAAGATACCGATCATCACCTAGTGACTATGCTTGCCAGCTGTGGTTTATTATCTTGGAATGTGGCTTGCCATGCCAAGGAAAAAAGGCGAACTAGGTGGCCGTATAGCTCACTCCAGTTTCTTTTATTACCTTATATGTATTCAGCTTTCCTTCCATGTATTTACCATTTTGTTTATGCAGGCAACGATTTGAAGAAAGTGTTAGTTTCAGCCGATGACGCTATACTTGCGGAAATTAAAATCACTCTACAGTTCGTTGGCCGTCCAAAACTTCAAAAACAATGGAGGGCGGCCCACATTCTCTTGCGATACGCGTCGTCTTACGCAACATTTTCGGCAGCAAACCACATTCCAATTTCGAGAGATGAAGATCATCTTACAGCCCTTATCTTCCCCAACTTCAAAAACATTAAGGAAGTTGGTTTAGAAACCTCTGATTCAAAACATGCGGAAGAACAAGCAGCTAAACCGGTCGCCGAGGACCCGAACCAGTTGGAAGCCGAGGTAGACGAAGCTCTTAACTCATCCTTTGAGGAAGCCAGACTCAATTCGTCCGACCCTCCATCCATATCCAGCCAAGGGGACGCCCCCTTTGAAGACATTTTTACAAACTTAGGAGACCTTCCCGGTGCTTATCCTGAGTAAATGGCTGGGGCATCGCTCACGCAACTTGCCCAGAAGAAAAACACTGAAAGGATGGCCGCCAGGGGGAGAGCCGAGGCCGTCCGATTGGAAACTCCAGCTGCCACGATCGCTGAGTCTACTCTACCTGTTATTGCGGAAGAAACGACTCAGACCGAAACGGTCGAGATAGAGCAGGTAGAACGGGCAGATAAGGCTGAGCGAAGGGGAAAAAAACGCCCAGCTGAGCAAGAAGCCGTGCACGATGAGGACCAAAGCGACAAACGGCCTTACGTTGAGGAATCAGACTTGGTTGTTCCGTTCACTATTCAACCAAGGATAAGGAGTAGGCCAATTGCCTCTGATTTGTCGGCTTTGAAGGACTCGGCTGTAGCCTTGAGTATGGCCTCCTCAATATCCCTGCCGGCTGACAGAGTCGTATTTCGCGCGGAGCTGGATCTAATGCTAATTGCTTTGGCGCTCAATCGGCCTTATTGGTACATTACTTGCCTTATCTGCAGTCTTCCGTCTAAATACATATATATATGTATAAATATTTTTCTTATTATTTGTCTGTTGTAACTCTATTTCCTTGTTCTGTAGATGGGGGATAGGATAGCCGAGCTCGGCCGCCGTCAACATGACGCCATAGAAAAGATCGGCCTCTTAAAAGCCGAAATTGACAATGAAAAGAACAAGGTTGTGGTAGCCTCTCAAAGGGAAATTATGAGGCAGCGCAAGCGGCGAAGGAACGAGCGAGAGCTAACTCTGAGGCCGAGCGAGCGAGGAATTCTGACCAATTAAGGCTTGCCGCCGATGAAAAGGCAAAGGCAAGCGAGGATGCGCTCAAGTTAGCCCAGGAGGTAATCACCAAGTTAGAAGCTGACTTGGAAGAATCGAAGAAGGCAAAGGAAATAGCCGACTCCGAGACTTCAAAAGCATTCCAAGGTGGGATGGATGCTGCCTTGGCAAGCTATGTGGAAGAAGTGTCGAAGTTCGAGAATCGGGGCTTCAAACACGGCTGGGTCAAAGCCCTCACTACTGTAAATGTGACATTGGCGCTGCTGATTCCATATGAGTAGGTAGATGTTGAGCCGTTGGCGTCTGACCCTGAAGATTGATTATGGAAAATTTTAGTTTTTGATGGGCACTTTAGATGCACAGTTTTTGTAGGCTTTTGTTAGTAGTTTTTGTAGGTTCTTTAAATGTAAGCTAATTTTCATGTGTAAAATGACTGCTATTAGTGCTCAATTTATTAATGAAAATTTTCTATGCTCTTAAGTTTGTTGCATATATTATTTCTCTTTAATTCACTAATGACAATTCCTTATGCTCTTCTGTTTGTTATATGAGTAAATAGTATATTCGATAAATTAACCGAATCAATTAAACATCCTCTGCCTCTTTGCTCTTTAGCTGAATAACTAAAAGAATCAACAGTTAACAATTTGTAAAGGTGCATGAAAATTCAATAGATTAACAAGTAAAACAGTTTAAGGCTTCAGTGTCTAGCTGATAATAGCTATTAGATTAACGAATCTACCCTTGCCCCAGTTGGTGCATGAACTGGCATGCTGAATGATATTAGCTCATGGAACGGCTGGGGCACTTAACCCGATCGGCATAAGGGCTGGCCCTATGGCCGATAAGATTAATGAATCTGCCCTTGCTCCGGTTGGTGCATGAACTAGGGCGCCGAATGATATTAGCTCGCGGACCGGCTGGGGCACTCAACCAGTTCGGCGCAAGGGCTTGCCCAATGGCTGGCTAGATTAATGAATATGCCCTTGCCCCAGTTGGTGCATGAACTGGGGCACCAAATGATATTAGCTCACGGAGTGGCTGGGGCACTCAACCAGTTCGACGCAAGGGATTGCCCTATGGCTGATTAGCTTAATGAATCTGTCCTTGCCCCAGTTGGTGCATGAACTGGGACGCCGTATGATATTAGCTCATCGAACAGCTGGGCCACTCAACCCGATCAGCGTAAGGGCTTGCCCTATGGCCGATTAGATTAATAAATCTGCCCTTGCCCCAGTTGGTGCATGAACTGGCACGCTGAATGATATTAATTCATGGAACGGCTGGGGCACTTAACCAGATCAGCGCAAAGGGTTGCCCTATAGCCGATTGGATAAATAAATCTGCCCTTGCCCCAGTTCGTGCATGAACTGGGACGCCGAATGATATTAGCTCATGGAACTGGGGCACTCAACCCGATCAGCGCAAGGGCTTGCCCTATGGTCGATTGGATTAATGAATCTGCCCTTGCCCCAGTTGGTGCATGAACTGGGACGCTGAATGATATTAGCTCATGGAACGGCTGGGGCACTCAACCCGATTGGGGCAAGGGTTGGCCCTATGGCCAATTAGATTAATCAATCTACCCTTGCCCTAGTTGGTGCATGGACTAGGACACCGAATGATATTAGCTCATGGAACGGTTGGGGCACTCAACCCGATCGGCGCAAGGGCTTGCCCTATGGCTGATTAGATTAATGAATCTGCCCTTACCCAAGTTGGTGCATGAACTGGGGTGCCGAATGATATTAGCTCATGGAACGGCTGGGGCACTCAACCAGATCGGCGCAAGGGCTTGCCCTATGGCCAATTAGATTAATGAATCTTCCCTTACCTTGGTTGGTGCATGAACCGGGGCGCTAAAGGTGTAAGGGCTTACCCTATGGCCGATTAGATTAATGAATTTGCCCTTGCACCAGTTGGTGCATGAACTGGGACGCTGAATAATGGTGGCTCATGGAATGGTTGGGTGCGCCAGGCTTTTGAAGTTTTAGCATTAATAAGATCGCCTCGGAGATGCTGCACTTGTAGGGAATAAATGGGGTGAGTGTTTCATACGCGTAGGTCCCATTAGTGTGTTCAAACTTGACTTACCCCAGTCTATTGAGGAAGGTTAGATAACTGTGAATGTCAAATAGATTATTCTTCAACAACAGAGGAGGGGGGAAGACATTGGCTGAGCTAGACGCAGAGATGAATCAAAGTGGCAAGCCTATGCGCACGGGCAATAGGACGTCGAGGGAGTGGGAGAGACGCCAGTCTCCATGTCGTTGAAGTAGGTCACCCAGAAGGGAAAAATAGCAATGGGCAACTCTCGCAACCGCGCTTGAGGGAAGAATCTGGTGCGACACCACGCCCGTTGAGTTTTGCGGTTTTTGTAGGGAACAAACCAATGACGGAAACGGATTCAATTGCGCATGATCCAAATGTGGCAGTCGAGTTCACTGGACTGATTTTTCCACCATTAGTCTAGCAATCAATGGTCAGTTGATGGGATTTTGATGTGTTTCAGGAAGGCATCCATAGAAAGGTGCGAGGACTATATACCGCCTATGAAGTCGACATGCGTCAACGTGCCGCGCGGCGGGGGATACAGCAGAAGGATGAATGCATTCGAAACTTAGAAGCTCGCGTAGAAAAAACTGAGCGTGAAGTGAAGAAGGCCAAGACTACCGTGACACATTCGGCCGGCGCAACTAACCCAATTATGGAGGAAAGGCTGACCCAACGGCTGATAAGTCATGTGATTGCCGATCGAGATACGGAAAGTATGTTTGCAATAAAGACTGCGAAGACTGAGGCCTATGAAAAAGGCTTCCACGACGGCCGAAAAGTTGGGATAGAGAAGATGAAGGAAATGCTCGCCGAGGAAGTTTGCCAATGCGAGAATCGGGGATTCAAGCATGGGTGGGTTAAGGTCCTCCGTGCCATGGAGGCTCTCCGGGCAACAGGCATTGACTCAGCATTGCTGTTATACCAGAGTAATGATTTACCTTTTCCGGCTTTCGAAGTCGAAAAGAGCGACAATGAAGGTGACGCCAAATAAAGACGAATCTATTGTACCATTTTTAACCAAAGTTGGATGTCAATTATGTAATCTCAATCAATTTAATAAAATGTACCATTTTAAATGCTAGAAAGTTGGTTCTGCTATTTACCATTTTTCGTTTATTGCATCTATGTTCGTTAAACATAATACAAACGAAAAAAATGCCGAGTTCCGAAGTGTCTTGCACGGATGGGGCTCCAAATTCAGAGGCTTGTTCGGCCTAAAAGTCTTATGCACTGATGGGGCTCCGAATTCAGAGGCCTATATCTTGGCCAATTGTAAAATCAACGAAGGGCGCTCTAAAATCGGAGACTTATTCGGCCCAAGCATGCCTTGCATGGATGGGGCTCCGAATTCGGAGGCTTATAACTTGGCCAATCATGATATCCACAAAGGGTGCTCCGAATCTGGAGGCTTAGTCGGCCCAAAAGTGTTATACACTGATGGGGCTCCGAATTCGGAGGCTTATTAGTTGGCCAATCGTGATATCCATGAAGGGCGCTCTGAATTCGGTGGCTTATTGCATGGCCAATCGTGACATCCACGAAGGGCGCTCCGAATTTGGAGACTTATTCGGCCCAAGTGTGTCTTGCATGGATGGGGCTCCGAATTCGGAGGCTTATAACTTGGCCAATCGTGATATCCACGAAAGGCGCTTCGAATCTGGAGGCTTAATCAGCACAAAAGTGTCATGCATTGATGGGGCTCCAAATTCGGAGGCTTATTACTTGGCCAATCGTGATATCCACGAAGGGCGCCCCGAATTCGGAGACTTATTCGGCCCAAACGTGTCTTGTACGGATGGGGCTCCGAATTCGGAGGCTTATAACTTGGCCAATCGTGATATCCACGAAGGGCGCTCCGAATCCGGAGGCTTAGTCTGCCCAAAAGTGTCATGCACGGATGGAGCACCGAATTTGGAGGCTTATTACTTGCCCAATCGTGATATCCACGATGGGCGCTCCGAATCCGGAGGCTTAATCGGCCTAAAAGTGTCATGTACTGATGGGGCTCCGAATTCGGAGGCTTATTACTTGGCCAATCATTATATCCATGAAGGGCACTCCGAATTTGGAGGCCTAATCGGCCCAAAAGTGTCATGCACTGATGGGGCTCTGAATTCAGAGGCTTGTTACTTTGCCAATCGTGATATCCACGAAGGGCGCTCTGAATCCGGAGGCTTAATCAGCCCAAAGTGTCATGCACTGACGGGGCTCCGAATTCGGAGGCTTATTACTTGGCTAATCGTGAAATCCATGAAGGGCGCTCCGAATCCGGAGGCTTAATCGGCCCAAAAGTGTCATGCACTAATGGGGCTCCGAATTCAGAGGCTTGTTACTTGGCTCTTAATCGGAAGACTTGATTTAACGAACTGAATTTCATAATGAGGAAATGAGAAACTTTGCATTCAAAACAAACTTGAAATTTGTACACAGGAAACACTCAAAACAAGTATCATGCCCCACAAGTCGGGTTAATGATAGAATTTACACAAATGCGTGGAATTCCAAGGACGTGGCAGACTTCCCCCAGACATGTCTTTGAGCCGATATGGCCTTATGCTGGCGATTGACTCAATCTGGTAGGGGCCATCGTAGTTGGGACCTAATTTTTCATTAGCCAGATTCCTGGCAGCTAGAAGTACTTTCTTCAGGACCAATTCGCCTGGTGCATAGCAGTGTAGCTGAACGCGTTGATTATACGACTTAGCAAGATGTTCCTGGTACTGTGCCATGGATGCAAGGGCACGGTCTCTCTGATCTTTAATCAGAGTCAAATCCAAGGCCAGCATCATGTCATTTCGGCCCACATCAAAAACTTTTTATTTCAAGGTTGGGAGGGCGATCTCCAGGGGGCTGATTGCCTGGGTTTCGTAGCATAAAGAGAACGACATTTCTCTAGTGGACCGCCTTGGTGTAGTGCGATGTGCCCATAACACACTGGGGAGTTCTTCAACCCACCTGCCTTTAGCTTTCTCTGGCCATTTCTTGATGCCATCCAAAATAGCTTTGTTGGAGGCTTCAGTTTGACCATTATTCTGGGGATAAGTCGGGGTGGTGAAGTAGGGCTGAATACCATACTTGCTGCACAGTTCTCGGTAGACACCTCAATCAAATTGGGTGTTGTTGTCTGAAATAAGTGCCCTTGGAATGCCGAATCGTGTTATGATATTTCTCCATACAAAACGCTTCACATCAGTACCTCGAATGTGCGTTAGTGCCTCCGCTTCGACCCATTTCGTGAAATATTCTATCGCGACAATCAAAAATCGCTTGTTGCCAGGGGTGCGAGGTAATGGTCCGACGATGTCAAGTCCCCATTGGATGAACGGCCAAGGACTGGTTAGAGAGCTTAACTCTTCAGCAGGCAAATGGGTTAAAGGGGAAAACTTCTAGCACTGTTCACATTTCTTGGCGTAACACTCGGCATCAGCTCTCATTGTCGGCCAATAATACCCTTGTGTAACAGCTCGATGAGCCAAAGAGCGTCCGCCAGAATGGGCACCACAACTACCTTCATGCATTTCAGTCAGGAGTTCCTCGACTTTATCTGGATGAACGCATTCAAGATATGGACCAGAAAGGGATTTCTTGTAGAGCTTTCCATGCGGATCCAAGTAGTATCGCAAAGCTTTCTTTCGCAGCTTGTATGCATCTTTCTTATCTGTTAGGAGCTTTTCAAAAGATAGAAATGCAGCGATAAGGTCCATCGAACTCGGACCTGATTCTATGATATTGATCTGAACTGACTCTAAGGAGGCGATGCTCGGCTTAGGGATGAATCCTACCTCAATTGTCCGTTTAATTTATGAGTTAATGGCGGAGGCTAGGCAAGCCAGGGCGTCGGCGTGTGTGTTCTGATCCCGGGTTATTTGATTTAGTTCATGATGGTCGAATTTTGCTAGCAAAGAATTTGTCGTTTTAATGTAAGCTGCTATTCGGTCATTTTTAGCTGTGTAATCCCCTTTCAATTGGTTGATGACCAGCTTTGAGTTGCAAAAGACAACCAATCACCGAGCACTAAGTAGAAGCGCAATTCGTAAGCCGGTTAACAATGCTTCGTATTCAGCCTCATTGCTCGATGCTTCAAAGCCCAATTTGACCGCCTGCTTGATTATTGCCCCATCGGGAGCCATGATCACTACGCCCTCTGCACTGCCATGTTGGTTGGACGACCTGTCACAATATAACTGCCAGATGTCGCCAACATAAATTCTCCATTTCGGCTTAGGTTGAATTTGATCAGACTTAAAGTCGGCGAGGCCTCCAGTGAATTCGGCCACAAAGTCGGCCAGCACTTGCCCCTTGATTGAGGTCTTCGAGAGAAATTGAATATCACACTGGCCACTCGAGAGCCCACTTTGAGACGCGCGTCAATGCTTCCACACTACGAAGTACTAACTGGAGGCCATAGTCCATTAGTACCCCAATGGCATGCCCCCGAAAGTAATGCATCAGTTTTCTTGCTGCCATGATCAGTGCAAAGATGAGTTTTTCCAACGAAAGGTAACGTGTTTCGACATCAACCATTGTTTTGCTCACATAATAGACTGGTCGTTGCTCCCCAAGTTCTTCCTTTATCAGTACAGTACTGACGGCCCAGTCGGAAACTGCCAGATATAAAATGAGCAAATCACCTACCGAAGGCGTTGTCAAAAGTGGGACTGATCGGAGGTAGGTCTTCAAACCGTTCAGAGCGGCTTCGCACTCGGAGGTCCATTCAAAAGCTTTACCCTGTCGGAGGGTATGAAAGAATTGTTGGCAGCGATCTGTGGAATGACTGATGAACCTGTTGAGTGTGGCGGCCATCCACATCAGCTTTTGAACCTCCTTGACCGACCGAAGGGAGCCGATTTCTAGAATTGCTGTGATTTTCCTCGGGTTGGCTTCGATGCCACAGTGGTTAACAATGTAGCCAAGGAATGTGCCGGATCCGATCCCAAATGCACACTTGGAAGCGTTCAACTTCATTTTGTACTTGCGTTGAATGCCGAAAGTCTCTTCCAAGTCGGCTAGATGAGTTTGTTGTTCTTTGGACTTGACCACTATATCGTCAATGTTGACTTCCATAGTACGGCCAAGTTGCTCTTTGAACATGGCAGTGACTAATGTTTGGTAAGTTGCCCTGCATTCTTCAACTCAAAAGGCATAACCTTGTAGCAATAGGTTCCTCTTGGGGTGAGGAATGCAGTTTTGTCTTGGTCCTTCGGATGCATGGCAATTTGATGGTAGGCTCTGTAGGCATCCAGAAAGCTCATTCGTTGGTGATATGCCATGGCATCTATGAGCTGGTCTATTCTAGGGAGGGGAAAGCAGTCCTTTGGACAAGCTTTGTTTAGATCAATGAAATCCACACAAACATGCCATGTCCCATTTTCCTTCTTTACAACCACAGTATTCGACAGCCATGTAGGATAGGTCACTTCACAAATTGCCCCGGCGTCAAGCAACCGGTCAACTTCTTCAACAACGACAGCGGTATGCTCTGTGGCAGATCACCGGCTTTTCTGAATAATCTGCTTGCATTTGGGGTCAACGTTTAAACGATGTTGAGAAACGGAATGATCCACACCCAGCATCTCATATGGTGTCCATGCAAATACATCAAGGTTGCCGAGCAAGAAAGAAATTAGCTGCTGTCTATTGGCTTGATTCAGGGAGATGCCAACCATGTAGAACCTGTCAGGATTCCCGTCAATTTCAATCCAATCTAGGGCTTCCGTTGCCTTTTCACTTGGGAGCCACCCAACATCGTCGAGGCTCTCTCGATCCGGCACCTTGATAGAATTCACTTCCAGTTCTCTTGGTGTCTTTGTGATAAGAAGATAACATGCCTGTGCCGATTTCTGGGAACCTCGAATTTGCTTGATGCCGCATTCAGTCGAAAAGCGAAGTAGTTGATGATATGTGCTAGGCACGGCCTACATGGTGAGTAGCCAAGTTCTTCCCCATGATAAGATTATATGACGAAGGCAGCTTGACAACCAAAAATTCTACATCCACTGGCCGGGAGCTTGCCTGAACTGGTAGTGTGATTTTGCCCAATGAATATTCCGGATTAGCGTTGAAGCCGAATAGTGGATAATGAGCTGGAGATAGATCCAACTCAGTGAAGCCAAGGTTGACGAATGTCTTATAATACATAACTTCCAAAGTGCTTCCCTGATCAATGAGAACGCACTTAACGGTGAATCGGTTTATGCGTAACTCGATGACTAAGGGATCAATGTGGGGAAGTGTTATGCCGGCCAAATCTGAATCATCGAAAGCAATGTTCGCAACCTCATGGGGTCGTTTTGCTGGAGTGAATTGTCGTTGGGGCCTAGGATGCGACTGAATTGTATGTACAGCGGAGGCCATCGACAAGCTGTATATCATATGGATTACGCCAAGCGGAGGTGAATCCTGCCGTAAAGCAACTATTTTGGTTGAGTTGTTCTTTCGGACGTGTTGCTGAAGCCGACCGTCTTGTACCAACTCCTCAAGTTGATCTTTTAAAGCATAGCAGTTGTCGGTATCATGACCGTGATCTTTGTGATATTCGCACCACCTATCCCGTCTCCTTGTGTCGGGAGGTCCTACTATCTTGGGCAGCTATTTGAAGAACGGTAGATGTTGAACTTTAGTCATAACCATGTTGATCGGCTCTAACAACTCCGTATATTTCTTGTCCGCGCGCCTTCTGCACCTGCTATCCACTTGAAGTTGTTCATTAGCTCAATGGGAACATTGGTCATTGGATCAGCGTGAATCTTGCCTCTTGTCTCGTTTAGCCCGACTCCGTGGTTCTGGGCTCCGTGACGGTACAGAATTTATCGGCTGAATGATTTCAGTTGGGGCCGTCTTGCTGGCCTTGTGCCTGGCTTTGACCCGCAGGGCATCATCTTCCATTTTACAATTTTCTTCGACTTTCTTTATTAACGACCAAACTGTTTTAAGGGGGACTTCTGGTCAAGGAACTGCGGAGGGCACTATCAGGATGTAACCCCATTTCAAAGGCGATAATGGCCATGGAGTCATTGCAGGCATCATCGACGATATTAAAGCATTCCCAATAGCGCGCCGAATAAGCTTGTAAGGTTTCTCCTGGTTGGATTTGCATTGCCAAGAGAGAATCAGCCTGCTTCGGCTGGACCTCATTGGTGATGAACCTTGCCCTGAAGGATTTTTGGAGTTGATAGAAGCTCTTAATCGATGGCGGTTCCAATTTATAAAACCACTGACGGCCAATGGTCCCAAACTGTTCAGAAATATTTAGCACATGAGGGGCCTCATCGTCCTCATGCAACGTCATGGATTGCTTATAATGGCGAATGTGATTGATAGGGTCTGATTTCCCGTCGTACAGGGTGAACGATGGAGCTTTGAACTTTTTGGGTAATACTGCATTTGTGATCCGTCGCACAAAGGGATCATGTTGGTTCTCTTCGTCTGAACCATTTCATCTTCGCTTATTCCGTGCATGCGGACTCTCTTTAGAGGAACTAGAGGTTTCGACTCGTCCCTTCTTTTTGGGCTCTGGGATAATGTGTCAGAATCACTGTCACTATCTTGTCTCCGAACCCGAGGTCATCGACCATCCCTTCTCAGAGGTTGCCCGAATCTTGGCGTGCGGTTTGTTGGGATTTTTCCACTTCCAAGGCCAAATCCTGATGAAAGCGCTCATTCTTAGTGATCATGTTTTCCAACCTCTGTTCATTTTGCTTCACCTGTTCCATGATCGCTTGCATTGTCTCGTGTGTAAAGTCCAGGGTGAGGTCTAGGCAGCTGAGTCAATGTTCAATGCACGTCTTCCGGCAATATTCTCCGGTCCCAGCATGTTTCTTGGAGTGAGGTCATCTCTTGGTGTAGTTTCGTCAGCGACTATCGGAGGATCTTCCGTTACCCCCGATATAAATGTAGTTGAGTATTTCCATAGATGGCGCCAATTGTGGGGAAGTGGTTTGGAAATACTGTTTGGATCCAGTAGGACACTCATGATCCTCAGCTAGCCACCTAAAAAGGAATGAACACTCCGGTCGGGGGTGCCATAATTAGTACTCTGACGGATAAGTCAGTGTATACTCTCTAGATTGCTTATATCTCAAGTTAAATTTACTTGTTCTCACATATCACTCTTTAGTTGTTGTTCTTCTATTTATATACGCTCCTGGTCCTCAGGGTAGGGGCCACTCTTGATCCGTCGTGTGACTGCTCATTCGGCCTTCCTTTTGTTGTACTCCAACTTATAATCGGCCTCCGCTCAACTAGCTTTATGGCCGATTAAGATACTCGGCTCTTAGAACATATGAGACCGGCAGATATAATATATATCCTGATTTTGTAAATGTGTACTCGGCCTATCTAAGTCCCCTGATATTCGGCTCCCACAATCATCTTTTCTCTTTCATTATATCCATGCTTTGCATCCATGTTTCATGCATCTCGATTCGGCTAATTTTGCATTTGTGGATTTAATGAATTCCTATATGATTATGTACACTACCTCACGTTCTTGAGATGATTCACATGTCATATCTTAGAAACTGAATCTTTAGTTGCATCTCATGAGTGAATTACGTTAGGATTTTGTATATAAGGTCATGCATGTTTTTACTGACTTTTTTTTGTAGCTGTTCGAGGGATGTCAGTAAATATGTAAGTTTTTATGCTTTAGCATCCCGTTTGTGTGTGTTTTTTCTTATTATGTTTAAGCATCCTACCATGTGGCTACTTGCTTACTTGATTTGACTGTATGAATGCCAGTGGATGGAGGTTGTGTCACTTAATTTGGAATAGTGTTGATTTTCACATTTGTAAACTCAATTTATTTGGGTTGTACATCTCCAAAACTCTTTCAAAACTACATGAAATCAAATTATTCCAAAATAAATGACATAGTCTATACTTGTATGCTTCACATAGTAATTTTTTTTTGGATTTAGTAAATAATCGAAATATGAACGTATAAAGTAAATAAAATTCATATCATGGTTAGTAAAGGCCGATCTTTTGATCGGGTGAGCAGGGGTGCTCAATTAATGACCTTGCCCTCTCATACCTAAGGTTCCGAACCGAGACAACTTTGGTTATGATGAATAGTGGCCTTTGCACAAGTCATGGGTTTCCTAATTTCCCAAAATATTAGGTGACGACTCTGAGATCTGATGACGCAGTCCATTTGTGGCAAATATTTTTTTTTTTTGTGCAATAAAATGGATTTTCTATAAAGTTGCCAAATCTGGGTTATCATCTGTGTTTCACATTGCCCTTGTGAGACTAGATCAAAGAGATCTTAGGAGTTCAAACTGTTTAACCCGCGCGGGTACCACCAGGACATGTTACAGTCACCGTAGGTATGATGGTGGTGATTGGGTGAAGGTTGAGATTCACCAGACATTGTTGGGAAATAAGTTGGAGGGTGAGTTTGGCTCTGTGGCCTTTTATGGCGTTCATTTCAACTGAAAACTCTGATTTGAAATTTTGTGGATTGTTTGGAGAAAATGTTTGCAAAACAATTAGTCTCCTTGAGATTTTGGAACAAAATTTTTGTTGGAAAATGATGTAAGTTTGAATAATTTTTTTAGAAAAACAGAGTAAGTGGTGAAAGGGCCTTTGAAACAATAAGAAAAATCATTGTTTTAATCAAATTATGTGATTGTTCTATTCGACATTGTAGGGGTGAGATTCCGTTATGGTTGGATTCCAATTACTAGTTATGTACATTTTATATTCTGATCTGTTGTTTCTTGTGAAGGGGTGTTAGTCCCTTATCGTAATATTGGTTGTTAGCATCGGTGGGGTGGTGTGTTGTGAGCAGCTGGTAATATGTTTCAGGCAGAGGTATAGTGGAGCTTTCCTAAGTTTTAGGACTCTATTATTATGTTTGAATGGGATAGGTATGTACCTTAATTCGGGTTAAGTCAGGTGATGCCGTCAGAAGGGTTGGTTGGGTATATAACCCGTGGTTAGGGTGTGACCTATGTGTAGGGTCACAATGGTTTGGTGCTTATGGGCAAAGGTTTGGGATAATGACAAGGAGATTAAGGACTTCATTTGTTCTTCTGGAGAGTTAGGGCAGTAAGTCTTCGAAAGCCCTATCGTTGTTTTGCGTTGGCGCCGGAGTTTAGTTTGGAGTAGTTGTTCAGTAGTAGCAATGGCTAGTGGGTTGACACAGAGGCTTAGTATTTTGATTGTACTCTTATGACGAGTGATAAATAGAATGTGGAATAAAGAGTTGACCTTATTGGTCAGTGACGAATTGAGGTGTTATGTTTACTTGTGTTCGATTCGAATGGTTACATAGTAACGAGGGTGTTGTAGCGTGGTAAGCCTTTGCTGGTTAACTTGGTGTGGGGAACAAGTGGGAAAATTTTGTTATTGTGAATTCAGTCGAGGTTGTGAGTTTATCCTCCGAATGAGGAATTCAGTGTGGGTGTAGAATACCGTGCGTTAAGTGAGAAGGTTTTTCTAGTATGGTATGTGGTGGTTTGTGGTTCATATGTTGTTATTAGAATATGTGTAGAATGGGATCGGTCACAAGGCAATCCCAGGAGAGTGCCTTGGTAAGGCAATTGTGCAGTTAATGATTGGGTTGAGTAATTTAATGTTCAAAATTGTTGGGTCACTTTGGTGTGGGTGTTTGTAGTCCAGTTTGGATAGTGGAACTCCGAGTGACGCAGCAAGATTGTGTAGAGTGAATGACGCATTCTGCCAAAGTTGTTTCGACTTATTCGGTCCTTGTGTGCGTTGACTTGAGATGGTGTATTGGGTTTGACTTGAAAAGTTCAGTTAGGACTCAAATGTGAAGCAAGGATGTGTGTGCCACTTAGGCATACGTGTGAGGGGTGAATGAAAAGTCAGAGTACCATGGGGTAACTTTGAAGAATCCGGAGTGATTCATTGAACCGGAGAGGTTGTGTATGGAACTCCATTTAGAAGTTGGCAAGGTTGAGCACGATATTGGTGTTGAAGACCGGCACGACTGAATAAAGTTAGAGAGCTGATTGATCAATACTTGGGTTGGTTGACATATAGTCACCTCGAGAATCGGTCAAAATTGTAGGTTGTGTAATTAAACGGTGCCTTGGTGTGGAATGTAAGTCCCTCATGGACAGTTGGAAGGTTGTTTGAGTGGTAGTAACCGGTTTGGGATTTCGGTTGAGAAATTTTGTCTTGTAAGCGCTTTGCACCATTATGTGATCAATGGTGTGCAATTTCTTCCTTTGTGTTATTGCGTTATTGGCATTTCTAAAATTTATAGGGGTTCTCATTGTGGAAAATCTTGTTTTGGGTATTGTAACACCACCGTGAGTGTGATGGGTTTTGTGGGATGACTATGTTGTGATTTACTCAAGGAATGTTGAAGCATAATTTGGAGGAAAATCAAGTGTTTCGGAACAAATGGGATAGATTAAGCTTTTTCTTTAACTTGAATGGAATATCTTATACTATGTGTTGAGAAGTCACATTTTGATCTAGCCTAGGTTACTGGTTACATGTTGTATGTCCTTTGGCAAGGGCTTGGAATTTTTGGGTATTGATGTGCCATGACGTTATTGATTATTCATGTTTTATTTTGCGTTCTCGTTCTACGAGAGTTGACTGAAAGCCTTGTGTGCAAGTGGTTTCCTTTTTCCTATGTTGGATTGTTAAACACTCAATGGTAGTTTGAGTATTATAAGTAGTCAAGTTATGGTGGATATCATGAAGCACGGTTGTTATTGACTACGTTGTTACTATTATTATTGGGGGAATGTGTTCTTGTCTTATAAACCGCCACGAGTTTGGCCGGTTGGGGAGGTAATCATATTCGTTCCTTGTTGTTGAGTTGAGTTGAGTCTTGTGAAGCAAGGCGATTCTATTAGTTACGGTATCATGGAAACATCTAGGGATTGAGGAAGCTACTTGGGAGCATGAATTGGAAGTCCGCGAGAAATATCCAGCCTTATTCGTTGGTATTTAAACATATGTCGAGATTTTAGTTTGTTAATAAAATGTTAAAACATTGTATATGTTGTGGGTGGCTTGAAAGCATGGATTCAATATGAGCATTGTATATGTTCAGGGAATATAGAATATTGTATGTGTTGTACCAAATTTGGAAACATTGTATATGTTTTGGATTATGAAAGCATTGTGAATGCTGAATATGTTTCGGAAACGCAAGTTTAATTTGAATATTGTATATTTTGTTTAACTCTTGGAAATGTAAATTTATCATAAACATTGAATATGTTTTGGAAATATGAGATGCACGTATTGAAATTGGTTAAATTCAGAAGATTCATATTGATAATATATGTTGAGATATATCTATTGTGGAATTGTTCTTTTGTGGAAGGATTGAATGACTGGTATGTGGGTCATGATAATGAGAATTGAATTGTAATCATTTGAAAATTGGGCAATCATGGTTTTGAAACTTGTACTAAAATTTCGGGGACGAAATTTCCTAAGGTGGGGAAATTGTAGCACTTGTATCTTTCAAAGCTTTTGGGAAAGTGTATTCAAATCCTTTATTTTTTTATTTTAGGAATCTTTGGTGTTGTTATGGGTTGGTTTTGGAGGAGTACAATCCAATTTAAATTTGTTGGATTTGATTTTTCGCACTTATTCTTGTCAAAAGCTCCTTGGAGACATAAAAATTCTATTCTAGGGTCGACCACAGCCTTCTTAAAGGTCGACCCTTACTTGTTGGTGAAGTTTCTGAGAGTGTTGTTGGAAAATAGGATAGACACCAGACTGGAGAGGGTCGACCCTCTTATGTCAGTGTGTTAGTTGCTGGAAGATAGGGTAGACACTAGACTAGGAGAGGGTCGACCCTCTTATGTTTGTGTGTTAGTTGCTGGAAGATAGGGCAGACACCAGACTATGAAAGGGTCGACCCTCTTATGTTTGTGTGTTGGTTGCTGGAAGATAGGGTCGATCCCCTCCTGTCTAAGGGTCAACCCCTGCGTGTTTTTTTTTAGATTTTTGAGGTTCGAATGGGCCCTATCTAAGGGGGTGTTTGGGCCTATTATTTTATTTGACCTTAGGGCTTTTCCTCATTACTATAAATAGGCCCAAACCTTTTTCTCCAATGATTTTCCTTCCCTTTTTCCTTTTAAATCGTGATTTCTCTCTTCTCTCTATCAAACCCAAACTTTTTCACTTAAATCTCTAGATCTACTCACCTAGAGTGATCTTTTCACCTTGCTCCTTTGAGATAAAGTGTAGAGCTTGTCAAGGGCTTCGTTTTGATCAGGGCAAAACATGGTTTCGTCGCCCTCAACTTTTGAGCTTTCTCTCTTCTCTCTCATCTAAGCTTGAGGTAGGGATATTCTATTCTTTAATATGAGCTTTAACCTAGATATGTGTTATATTGTATAAATTGTTGGATTTGGGAAGATTTTGGTAAAACTTAAAGTTTGGGTTCTAAACTAGAAGGGGTTTTTCATGTTGATTTACAAAGCAACCTTGGGGGTTTGTATATGAGGTTCTTTATTGTTGAAGTGGTGAGATTTGGACCTATGGGTTGATATTTTGGAAAAGGAGGAAATTTTTCCCTAAGTTGAGTTGAAATAACTATTTATGTAAATAATGAAATTGGTTTGGGAATTATGAAATTGGGGGAAATGTGATTGAATTGTGTAGTTTGGTTTGATAAATCATGCGTCTATGGAATTTGACAAATTATTTATTGATAGATTTATTTATCTATTTAGATATATCTGTTTTAGGTTATCGGTGGAGGATACCTATGTTTGTTGTAGAAACTGCATGAGAATTAGGATGATTGAAACTAATCAATTAAATTATGTCATTGAATATGACGGTTTGATTAAACCATTGGATATGTGTTTTGATTAGTCATTGTATATGACAAAGTGTTTATATACATTGTATATGTATCTTTGTTTGAAAGGAGATATGGGATGTACTCCATTGTTTGGGAAAAGATAGGGGATGGACTCTGTTGATAATTAAGTTGGCCGGAGTGTCTAGCGTGAATGTCCCGAAATCTTATATATTTATGGGTGCCGGTTCCCTCGGACATGGTTCCGTAATATAGCAAGAAATAGAAGTGTTGGATTTGATGAATGTATTGAATTGTGAACCATTGAGTTGTAGTTGCATATTGGTTGCTTGATAATAATGAATTTGGCTAATTGATTTACCCAAAATGGTAGAGTGGAAATGAATTGAGATATTGGTTATCTATATTGAATGACCTTGAAAAGAATATGTGCTAGTTAAGAATGT
This sequence comes from Camellia sinensis, assembly GCF_055761805.1. Taxonomy (NCBI): domain Eukaryota; kingdom Viridiplantae; phylum Streptophyta; class Magnoliopsida; order Ericales; family Theaceae; genus Camellia; species Camellia sinensis. The sequence goes on along the minus strand of NC_138973.1, from coordinate 69,727,953 downwards.
TGCACATTTATCTGATGCACATATTTTAGTTAATTCTCATATATGGTTTAGTATATCTCTACTGGCTCGCCCTACTTAGGCCTTATTTGGCAAGAGGCTATTTTAGCCAAAAAGTCAAAAAGTTATTAAAAAAGCCAAAAAGCCAACAACTCATACCAAAAAGTCAAAGATTCCCTTTTCTCTCTACTTTTTGCACATCTTTTCGTAAAAAGTCAAAAAGTCATCCCAAACATACTAGTTTTTTTTACATCACATTTTAGCCAAATAGCCAAAAAGTTACTAAATTAGCATGTTCCCAAACGAGGCCTTAGAAAGATATAAGCCCGTAGGGCACTTATTCTATTGTTCACATTCAAAGTTACATGCTATAGCTTCAGGATGATCATTTCTGAAAGTGTAATGCATGTAATATCTCTTGTAATATTAACTCTAATGAATGAAAAGATAACATTTCTATTATGTCAATAGATCTTGTGAATGATTGATTTATGTGCTTTTGTTAGGGTGTTACATGTACAATTTTTATCTTTCAAAATTGATTTGAAACCAAGAACTAAATTCATATATATATATATATATATATAAAACCAGATTCATATATATACAAAACAAAGATTTATATATATATATATATATAATTTCGTAGATTCACTTACCATTCATATATGTATATATATAGATTCATATATATATACACACACACACACACACAGATTCCTATGGAAAAAAAAAATGTTAACTGTTTGGAAAGTTAAATTTGGGCTAAAATAATCAATAAATACATAATAGAATAAAATAACCAATAAAATAAAATGTCACATTTAAACCATAATTATTTTACTTTTTCTCTCACAATCTTCAAATCAATTACCAAAAAAAAAAAATTAATATAATAATAATAATAATAATAATAATAATAATAATAATAATCATCATCTGAGACACAACTTTTTTTTAACTAGACAAAAATAGTTAAAAAATTAACTAAGATAACCTATTCCCAATACATTTTCAGACATAGGAATGTGAGATTATTAGAAAACTAAGAGATCATATTCCCTCTTGATTTAAGAAACTGATACCACATGAAATGATAAATCAATAATTTTATCTTTTGGAAAGGTAGAAATAATTTTTTTTTAATTTAAAAATAACTTTTCGACATTTATTTTTGACAAACTAGTTTATATTTTATCAAATTAACGACTTTGTCCTTAAAATGGAGCACTTTTTCTGTTGCAAAATAAATGATATCTTTAATTATTCTTATTTGGAACGAGATTCAAAATTCAGAGTCAAATATATTACAATTGAATAGCTAGAAACTAAAATAACACAAGTTCCTTGAAATGGAGCATTTTCTATTTGCAAAGGAAACAATATCTTTAATTATTTTTATTTAAAATAAGTTTCAAAATTCAAAATTAAATATGTCACAATTTTTAATCAGGGACCAAGCCCCAAACTAAGGGATTGATAGTGTAATTCGCTCTGTAAATAAAGATGAAGTTAACCATTTACTTTTTAAAAAACAAATGTATTCTTGTTTAGATGTCCAATCAATTTGATTTTTTTATGAGGATGATCTAATTAACGAATCTTATAACTTGAACTAGTCCTGGTTCAAAAAAATAAAAAATAAAAACTAGTCACATTATCAAAAAGGACTCTGAAAAGACCTCCATCGGAGCACCACAAGAAATTGTTGAGTTATTAGTATTTGATCATAGGTTATAGATTTTTGATTTATTTGATTTTTTACATGGATAATATATTTTCGACAAACCCTATAATATCAGTGGTTCAAATTATCAAAAGAAAAAACCTCCACCAAAGCAGCACATGTGACCGCTTTGATTTGCTCAGCATCCCCAAATCCTCCCAATTCCTCGAAGTACATGATTTAGATATATCGGTCATACCATGGTCATGCATACACGTAAACACAATAATATTTTAATATTGTTCGTTTTTCACTTATTTCGACCCTACGATGAGTCTTAAATTAAGAGTAGAAGCATTTTTCAATTTCTAAAGTCTAGAGAGGAGTGTCTCGCATAATCCCTTAAGCTACAAAATTAGCTATAAATATGTTAAACGTGTTGTTCTCAAATGCATAGTACTCTATTTAGTTTTTATATCAGTTTCAGTTTATCAAAAAGAACACAAACACGTAGAATGATACCTACAAGCTACATCTTTTTTTTAGATGGTTTTTTCTTTTTCTTTTTTTGTTAATTACTTAAATGGTATTGACATATATATATATATATATATATATACATATTAAATTAGACAAATCTATGGTAGACTTCCCATAAAAAGTAACACACACAAATTCAATTTTTTATGATAAAAATTATAAATACTTATGGTGTATTATGATTCTTCATTATAAAAGTTATGAATGATAAGTTTCAAGGGGTTAATGTAGTGAGAGGAGAGACAATCAAATAATTTATTACTCAAGAGGTCTCAAATCTGAATCCCCAGAAGATTAAACATCCCAAAAATTCAGGACCACTAAAAATTTGTCCAACCCTTAACTTCAGGTTCTTTTAATGTGTACACTAAAACCATTTTAATTGTGGTTTATATCATTAAATTACGAATAATGTGGTGTAAATAATATGAATCACGTGTGATGAGAAATGTTACTACAAATTATTTTAATGAGAAAAATAATTTATTGTTGTTTTATTATGAAATATTATGATTATGTTACGTATGTTGCAGTAAAACCATAAAGTTCCATATGATTGTAAATTTAATTTAATTTAATATAATTTTTTTGATTATATTTAATAATTTTATGGAATGTTTTGATTATTAATACGATTTGTAATTTTTTTTTACTAAAATGATTTGTAAACTTTCGGATTAAATTTAATAATTTTATGAAATAATTCGTAACATTTCATAACACCTGCCATAGCAAGTCATAATTTTTTTTACCAAAATAATTCGTAACAGTTCTCACAATATATAATTTATATCATTTACACCACGTCATTTATAATTTAATTACAAAATTCATCACATACACCATAATAGTTCATAATTTTCACTTTAATTTGTATAATATAAATTTTTTATTTATAATTTTTACCATATAAAAATATAATTTGTTTACATAGTGCTTACTTTTTAAGGAGTGTCCAGCGTAAATTTCTTCAATTTTAAATGTATATATATGCAAATATTATTTTAGTAATTAAAAAAAAAAAGAAGGTGAGCCGTTTAGCCAAAACTGCTTCGGCTCACTTTTCTTCAACACGCAGAAATAGTTTCATTTTCAGCCAGAAGACCATCTCACTAAAATGAGGTGGCACGTTCTCCTAAAATCTCCACAAGATCTTGACATGAAAATAGAGGATCTTCCTCCTGCTTCCCCTGGCTCACTATCATGATTTAATAAATTTTAATTAGTATAATAGAGGTAGTTAAGCCAATTCAAGATTCCTTCTGCAACCGATGGGTTACATACAACTTATGCTGAATATAAAATGAAAAATTAAATCTTATAGTAGCTTCCCTCTATTCTATAATTAAGCATATTATCTCTTATTTACGTTTAAGCATGTTTAATTACTCACTTCTACTCTCTTCCTTTTTATCATCGCCTTTCTAGTCTATTAAGTTGTTTTATCCATTTTTCCTTTAAATCTAAGCATGATTCAAAAGAGAGTTCTCTCACCAAGTTTAGTGCCAAGCAAAAATCACACGGTCATCAAATTATAAGCAATGTTCTCTCACCTTCCTACTTTGTTAGTGTAGTGGCTTGGGTCAGTTTAATCCAATCCGTTTCCATTTTGGTTGGGACACGGGGTTGTCGTGGGTGACGTGGACCATTCTAATTGGTGTGCCTTAAGATGGCTACTAGCTAGTAGCCTAGGAGTTTTGGAATTGCTTGGTTGCACTCGCAACTATGTGTGGTTAGAAGTTGCACTAACGGTCGGGCTGCGACCAAAACATAGCTTCAGGTCCTTTGGTTGGGGGTGAGTGTGTTGCCTGCAATGGGCCGCGAGGAGGGGTTGCGGTCAGCACAGTCATGCCCACGGTATAGGTGGTCACGCCCTTGACCAGTTTTTCTGAGAGTTTGCGGTTGTGATATATGTAGTCGCGTAAGCGATGGGCTTCTTATATAACCTATCGGTGTGCGTGAAAAATCACTTTTATGCTCCTTTCTCTCGCTTCTTCCTCTTTTTCCGCCATTGTTAAGGGTTTCAAGCTTTCAAGCTTAACTTTCATCTCTTTCCTTTCATTTTCTACCCCATGTTCCTTATATAAAAACAAAGAGCACGCCGAGGGGCCAACATTGTGGCCGATGCCTTAAGTCAAAAATTTGTGCATAGTGTGGCCATTCGAGAATGGGATATTTTAGGTGATATTGGCGAGTTTGATTTGCATCTAGGTAAGACTAGCGAGGGTGCTACCTTATTTACCTTAATTGTACAACCCACCTTGATTAGCAGAGTCAAAGAGGCACAACCGGGTGACCATGAGGTAGACACAATCCGTGAGAGGATCTCCAATGAAAAAGAAGAGAAGGGTTTAAACACTCGGACTTCAGTGTGAGGTACTTAGATTGTTTGTTTATGTCAGAATCTTGTAGAGATGAGGTACTCCGAGATTTTCATCATGCATGCCTTGCAGTACATTCGGAGGGCACAAAAATGTATCATGATCTTAATCGTCAATTTTGGTGGAGGGATATGAAACGAGACGTCACGTTATTTGTTTCCAAATGCCTTACTTGCCAGCAAGTAAAGGCCGAACACCAAAAGCTAGCGAATTTGCTACAACCCTTATCTATAGCCGAGTGGAAATGGGAGAGTGTTACCATGGATTTTGTGGTTGGGCTTCCGAGAACACAACTGGGTAATGATGCCATTTGGGTGCTTGTTGATAGGTTGATTAAGTCCATGCACTTTATTTCAATGCGCACTGGCGACTCAGTTGATTGAAATTGGAACTATTCTAATGCATTGTTATATATTGTATTGCCATTCCATTTCATTTGTTATCATTAATTTCAAATTGCAATTGACAATTATTGCAAAGGAAGCCATTAAGTTGGGAATGAGATTATATTATTGGGGTATGTTCGGGTTTCATATATTAATTATTTAGGGGCGTTATAGTTGGTTGTAATCTTATTTTGTTGTTTGAAAAAATCACGCCTTCATTAAATATTTACCTATGTTATGTTTGGTTTGTTACAATAAAAATGGAATGGAATTGAATGAAATGTTCATTTCTTAATCGCCGAATTGTTTCATTTGTATTATACTTTTTCATCAATTTTTTTTAGTGAACGAAATCTATAGACATTCTGCGTGTGTTTGGGAAGTGGCTATTTTTTAGGCCTTTTGGCTTTTTTGACTATTTTAGTAGGCTATTTTATTTTTTGTGTTTGGAAAAATGGAATGGATTTTTATTTGAGTTGTTGTATTGAAAAATGTGTTTGAAATGATGGTGGAATGTAAATTGACCAAATTGCCCTTCCAAAAATTCATAAAAAAGGGGGCAAATTTCCACGTGGCATGACCTCACAGCCACCGTCTGTCATGCGTGTAGCTGGGTTCCAAAATTTGTTAAAAAAAAAGGCCTTTGAATCAGTTGTCTTTTGGGCTTGTGGATCTGAGCAACGAAGGGTAAAAAGGTCTTGTTACCTAGTTAGTGACATTCAGCTGGCCTGAAGGTCTCTCCCTCAACTACAGTAAAGGCTACATCACTTTTCTTTTTTAATTTGAGACTAAAATAGCCTGCCAAACCTGATGCCAAACACTGCCTTCCAATGAAATTATCATTTGATTCAAACCAAATTCAAATGAATCAAACATTACTTGAGAGAGGTTTGGGCTATTTCCATAAAACACATTGTTTAGTGAGCCTCTTCTTTTTTATTTTTTTTATTTTTTATTTTAATACGTCAATTCTATTATCTGTACTTAGAGTAACTCCATCAAAACTAATAAAAATTTTGTTATACTTTGATTGAAAAGCTACTTTTTCTATCTTGACTATATACCTTTTTAAATACATTGTCTAATAAGCTGTCTATTCTTTTTCTATACCATTCAAATGCTATTTTTATTCATTTTAATTTAGAATTATTTTTTAAAGGCTCAACACAATTAATTTCAAAATATGAAAAGGAATATTTTTTTAATATTTAACTAGGTGAAAGCACTACCTACATTTGTTGACTCAAAATTACCAAAATTAAAATGACTAACTTAATATAATTAGTTTGATGGAGATGAAATTTAGTGACTGACTCACTATTTTAACTAAAATATAAAAAAAAAATAACTAGTTAAATGGTGATACTTGATGTAGAACAAGTAGCCGAAGACTTCTTGGAACAATTGGACAGACAAAAGGAGAGAAAGATGTAGAACAAAATTCTATAATTTTTATATTTCTTAATTTTATTATTTAGAATTAGGTTTTCAACTAGGATTTTAAATAGTTTAGAATTTTAAGTCTCTTAAGTTTCCTAGTTTCCTATTCTCTTAGGTTTCTTAAATTGTGTTAAGTTTCCTAGTTTATTATGGAATCACTTTTCCTACAAGTATTAGGTTTAGTTTATTATAAATAAGCCTACAAGCATATGTAATTCATTCATTCATTCAATAATATTTTAAAGAGCTTTTCTTCTATCTTTCTTGTGGATTCGAGGGTGTTCTTGTGGATTCAAGAATTTTCGTCTACTAAAATGATATCTAGTCTCGTGTGATTTATCCCGTTGCGTCAAGTGGTATCAGAGCAAGGAGTACCAGACTCAATGGCACAAGACAGAGTAGGTCATGCAAACCCTACTGGCGGTGATTGTGGGGTCGAGGCCCTATGGGTAGCATATGAGAAACATCAAGAGCAGTTGAACGAAATTTGTGATCTGCTTATTGACCTGAATCTCAATGCAGTGGTTGATAGGGTCCGTGCTGAGGGAGTTTCCCAAGGCCAACCTGTTAACCAGAACAGAGTGGCACCAAAGGATTCACCTGAGGTCAACCTGTTCAGAATGCTCCTAGACATCCCCTTCGTTGTCCATCTGATAGTGAAGAGGAGTCTGAACTAGAGTTTGAACCACTTCCAGCCAACTATCAACCCATAAGGAAACAACAGCAAGGGTTCGATGAGTACGGAATGAAGATAAATCTATCATAGTTCAATGGAAACCTACATATTGAGAATTTTCTTGACTGACTTTCAAAGGTGGAGCGATTTTTTGGGATGATGGATGTTCCAGAATCAAAGATGGTGAAATTGGTGGCGTACAAACTAAAAGGAAGTGCTGCAGTATGATGGGATCAATTGCAGAAAAATAGGCATCAACAAGGAAAAGAATCTGTACGGACTTGGGGTCGGATGAAACAACTCCTTCAAGATAGATTTTTACCACCAGATTATGATCAATACTTGTTTCAGTTGTACCAAAATTACACCCAAAGAAGCCGATCTGTATTTGATTATACAACTGAATTTTGCCAACTTTCAGATTGCAATAATGTGAATGAGACCGAAGGACAGCGTGTAGCCCGGTATCTCAATGGGTTAAAATTAACCATTCGAGAGAAGGTGGGGTTATCAATAGTGTGGACTATGGATGAAGCACATAATATAGCTCTCAAAGCCGAGATAATGAGCACAAGACAACCTATTTTGGATATCGTTGGAACCTTCCTGATTTGTCGTTTCCTACTAGGGAAAAAGGAAATTGGGCTGCCCAACCAACAGTTCCAGTAAATCAGCAGAGGAGTACCGCTAGTAGAGGAGGAAACCAGATGATTGGATCAAGTAGCAGAGAGGCACCTCAAAACACAAATCCTTATGGCAAAACAACAACGGATAAGTGTTATAGATGTGGTATGCCTAGCCATTGCTCTAATGTGTGCCCAGAAAGAAGGACTGCTAATTTAGTTGAAGAAGAAGATGAAATTGGGGATGATGGAGATGCAGAATATGAGGGTGATTAGTATGAAGGTGTTGAACTCACTAGAGAAGAAGGAGAACGAGTCAACTGTGTAGTTCAAAGGGTTCTATTCACACCAAAAACTGAGGACCTCAGTCAACGTCATAGTATTTTTCGCTTTTGTTGTACCATAAATAAAAAGTTGTGTGACCTTATTGTGGACAGTGGAAGTTGTGAAAATTTTGTGGCTAGATAATTGGTAGTGCACTTGAAGTTGTCTCCTGAGCCACACCCCTCTCCCTACGGTATTGGCTGGATAAAAAAAAGACCTACTGCCTGTAGACGTGCCCCGAGGGCCTCATGCTACAGTTCGGACTCGTTTGTCACGGTTCTTAATTTGATCTCACAATGTGCGATGTGAGATTGATAAATCACCAAAGAGTCCAAATCCGGCAAATCGTTTTGGAAAACTGACTTTTAAGAAAGAAGTGTCAAACATGGACTGCTTTGCCAGATACAGAGTCGCCACCTAAATATTTTATTTTGGAAAATTTAGGAAACCCTGACTCGTGCCTAAGGCCACGTGTCCGTCATCACCAAAGTTGCCTCGGCTCGGGAACTTGGGTATGATTGTGGAAGGTCATCTATGAGCACCCCAGCTCGCCCGATCAAAGATCAGCCTGTACTAAGCATGATATTTTGTTTTTGAAAACACATGTGTTCTTATTCTGGTTAATTAGCTAGAATTACTATGTGATGCGCACAACACACAAGTATAGACTAGATCGCCTAATTTGGAACAAGGCATCGCATATCCGTTTGTTTTGGAAATGGTTTGAAGTTTGCTACTCGCAAGTAGGCTAAGACGTGGATTTTCCACCCTTAGGTGGGCTTAGAAAACATGATTTTGCCACAATCAGGTGGGCTTAAAACTCGCATTTTAATGAATTGCTCCAATTCAAGTAATCTAACCTCCACCCACAGGCATTCAGGCAGTTATATCATATAAGCAGTTAGCCTCATCATTGCAACACTTACACTCATGCAAGATGCTAAAGCATAAACACTTACCTAGTACTCCGAGCCAAAACAAGAAACTAGTTACAAATCATGCATGATCCTAGTTCATGTTAAGATGGCTAATGCAACACATGCAAAATGCAACTAGAATAGGCTCGGCTAATCTAAGAATGGCATGTGAAATGCAACAACTCAATACACGTATTCAAGTTGGAATTGAAATACTATACAATTAGTATGATGCGCCAAGCCCGGCGCGTGCAATACGAATGAATGTATGCAAACATGCTAACATAAATATGCTAATTGAAATATGACCTAAAACTAACCATCAAAGGCAGGTAAGTAAAAGGGAGAAAGACGCGGGGTTGGAAGATATTCACACACGCACGCACACTTATTCCAAATTTGCCCTCTCGACGGAGGGTCAGAATAAATAATACAAACTGAATAATAAATCAACTATCCCAGCTAATTAATTATTACAAACTCTTCATTAATTAACAAATTAATTACAAAATAATCTAAGTATGAGACTAAAGAGGCCGTTGCAGCTCCGCCTCGGAATGATTGAATGATGCATGCTCGATTGCCTCGCTCGGAAACCCGTTGCCATGCCGCATGTTGCCTCTGCTTGCACTGTTTTGCATCTCTGAAAATTGTGAAAATCCTTAGGATGCTTCTGAAACACTCCCTGAGCACTGTGGGAGGTCACCGACCAAGAGATGAAGTCACCGGCCATGGGAAAATGGTCATCGACCAAAAGTGGAGCTCTCGGCCAGATTAAGTTAGCCGGCCGGCACTGAAGATGGCCAACCGACCATATCTTCCTGTAGAATTCTGTTTTTGTTGCAATAGAGGACAGACAGTGCATGGCAAGGCATTTACAAGATAATGTGTGCACGACCACCCTCCCTATCATACTATGAACTCAAAGGAGTATGGCTCTCGACCCTCAGACCACCAATCATGCATTTCAATGCATGATAGCCAAAGGTGCAAAGTGTGCAAATCAATGTGGAGTGAATGCACAAAAACACATGAATGCCTCACACTCTATCATGTTGGATCAAGAGCGTTGGGGACTAAGGATTGAGGGACGTTTCATCACTTCAAGTACGAACATTCCTCGCTCCTCGTGTTTGCTTTGACACCCCAAACCAAACACAATGCAATGCATGTATGCCAAATACAACGCAACATGGAAAAGCAATATTATGCAACTTAAGCATGCCAAATGCCATAGGACTCAAGTATGCACACAAGACTAAGGTAGCAAGCATGCCAAATGCAATGCAACCTAAGCATGCAAGTTAAGCTAATGTAACATGGGCATGCCAAGTATGCAACAATGTTATGTAATGGAATTAGCTAAATATCGTGCAATATACCAAACATGCAAACATGAAACAATACAAGCATGCAAATATCATGAAAGCAAACATGCTCAATGGACTTAAACTGAAATGGACAGACCTCAGCCATGCCAAAACAGTGACCATAGTACCAAAATCATGGCACCAAAAGGGCAAAACACACACGCACATATAAAGGCCCATAAGCTAGGCAACAATGCACAATCCTCAAGCGTGAGCAAGGCATGGTAAACATGAGAATGTGGCAATGCAATAAGCTCTGAAATGATGTCAAGACTGATGCCAAATCACACATGTAGCACAAACATAGCATTCATGAAGCTCAAAGCATTAAGGCTAGCAAAGGGATTGCGCCAAGTCTACAAGAATCAAGCCCCAAAGGGGCAAGATGACCTAAAACAGTCCCAAGGCAGGTCAATGCAAGATTAGAACTTGCATGGAACAAGGCCAAAACATGCTAAAAGATAGGCACAAAACAAAGGGCATGCAAGGCTACAAAGGATGCATTACACTACACCTATCACAACCGAACATGGCATGAATTATGCAATGAAAAACAGAGTTATAATATGTCAAAATAAGCCCCCAAACCCAATGAGATGGCATCCCAAAGACCTAATCATGGAGACATACACAATGACCTAATCTTAAGGCACAAAATAGCAGCTCTTCAAAGCATTGAAAGGATGGCAAACATAAGTGTGTGGCTACACTACATGGACTGAAATATGATTTCAAAAGATGCCAAATCATGAGAATGGTATGAGCAATGCATGCTAATGGCTTAGATGCTCAAAGCTAACAAGCCAAGTTTAACTATGGCTATACAAAATAGTGCATGCGTGGTCCAAACAACACCAAACAGAGTTTAATCATGGTAAAACATGAGGGAAAACTCCTTGGAGTCGAGCCAAAACATGCCAGAATATTGGTCCAAACACAAGATGCATGTTATGCAAACATGCAAGATTACTCTACAAGTATGTGAAGCGTGCAAGATGCTATCAAACCAACATGGAATAGAGTTAAGGCATGTCCTAAAAGTCACTAAAAAGTGCTGAAATAGAACCAAGACATGCTAAGTAAACTTGTTCACATTATGAGCCATTAACACAAACATATGAGACATAAGGAGAGGGGGGTGTCCCTCCCCTATACAAGACCTTAAAATGACTTCTCCACCACTGAAAATCCTCTGGATTTCAGTGGTGAGAAGGTCAAAATAAAAGGGGTTCAAAGCTCAAGAAGGAGGTCACAAAATAAGGCCAAACAAGGCCTAAGAGGAGGTAGACAACCCCCGACCCAAAAGTAACCTTAAACAAACATCTCAAGCATGAAAATACAGAACTTTTTTCAGTTGGACACTAAGCTTAAAACAGTATGCAAGTATTTCTAAAAGCTTAAGCAAAAATGGGGAATAAAAGAGTAGTTTCTCACCCTTGAAGAACACTTCAAGAACACCAACTACAGCACCTCCTTCTGATCAAAACCAACTTAAAAACTCTGAAATCAACTCCTTAGCACCTCAGTAACTAAAGAAAAGTGTAACACTAGGTGCCTTAGTGCAAAAATCAAAAACACCCTTTAGAACACTATTACACACAAATATAGAGAGAGAATGAGATATATATATAGAGAGATAGAGAGTGGTATATCTCTAATATCCCAGATTGTTCAACCTCTGGAAAGGGAGGGGAGGCCCTCTTCTTATAGGAAATCCAATTCCAAGCTTCCAAGGGAAGCTAAGTGTAAGGATGAAATCCCTCCATACACGTGTATGGAGGGCAGAGTTTATGCTCACCAACTAGCACAGATGGCATGCGCAATGCCTGAAAAAGGCAAAGAAAATGCCTCGGCCAGAAAAAGTGGCCGATCGACCAAGAAAATGGCCGGCCAACCAAATACAGTGCCGATCGACCAATACATTTGGCCGGTGGCAAGAAAACAAGGCCGGTGGCTTCAGGCCATGGCCGGTGGGTTGAGGGGATGGCTGACAGGCTACTTCCTACCCTCAGAAGCCAAAAACATAAGTGTTTGGTCCACAACCAAACACAAAATAAACACGTTGAGAGATCTTGAGGCAAGGCGCGCAACTGAGACTTCCGAGAAGTCAAAACGAACCCAAACATGGATGATCATCGAGTGTTCAAACAATGACATCCAAGTCTTGAGGACGGTCAAAAATGGGGTGTCTACACTGCCAAGATAACCAAAGTATGTAAGGTACCTATTTCTATTGGCAAACATTATAAATCCAACCTGTTATGTGATATGGTTGATATGGATGCTAATTATGTATTACTTGGAAGACCTTGGCAATTTGATGTGGATATTACATTTAGAGGGCAAGACAACACTTATGTGTTCAATTGGGGGTCTCATAAAATTGCTATGAGTTCCTTAATGCAACATACAGTGCCTCCGAAAGTCGAAGTGAACTCTTTCCTCACTATAACCAATTTAGAGGCCTAGTTTGTGGCAGATGCGAAAACTTCACAAGAGTTATATGCTATGATTGTGAAAACATGGTACATGTGGTCAAAGAGAACACAATCACACCAATCCCTCATAAAATTCAACCATTGTTGGAGGAATTCCAAGAACTTATTGCTGACGAGTTGCCAGATGAACTTCCACCCATGAGGGACATTCAACATCAGATTGATTTCATACCAGAAGCAAGTCTGCCAAACCTACCACACTATAGAATGAGTTCAAAATAGAGTGAGATCCTGCTGGAGAAAGGCGAAGAATTGCTGCGAAAAGGCTTATTTGTGAAAGTCTAAGTCCATGTACTGTTCCGGCATTATTAACGCTAAAGAAAGATAAAAGTTGGTGAATGTGTGTAGACAGCCGAGCCATTAACAAGATTACCATCAAGTATAGATTTCCCATTCCTCGACTAGATGATATGTTGGACATGCTGGAATGATCAAAGTGGTTTTCAAAGATCGATCTGCGAAGTAGGTACCATCAAATTCGAATCCGTCCTGGGGATGAATGGAAAATAGTATTCAAGACTAAAGATGGTTTGCATGAATGGTTGGTTATGCCATTCGGCCTTTCTAATGCTCCCAACACCTTCATGCGAGTTATGCATCAAGTATGAAGACCTTTCATTGGGAAATTTGTCGTGGTTTATTTTGATGACATATTAATCTATAGTAAATCAGAGGAGGACCACATGGGCCATTTACGAGAGGTGTTGACAGCACTGGAGGTAAGCAAGTTGTACGTTAACCTTAAGAAGTACAGTTTTCTAACAAGTAGTTTGTTGTTCTTGGGTTATGTGGTTAGTTCAGATGGCATTCATTGTAGACGTGCCCGAATGTCACGGCTCTGTGTGCGAAAGCGCAATATCTGTTTTGTTCTTAGTTACTACAGTTCAGACTTAATGTCACGGTTCTGAATCTAATCTCGCAAAGTGCAATGCAAGATCGATAAATCACCAAAGAGTCCAAATCCGACAAATCATTTTGGAAAATCGATTTTAATAAAGAAGTGCCAAACATGGACTGCTTTGCCAAATACAGAGTCGTCACCTAAATGTTTTTATTTTGGAAAATTTAGGAAACCCTGACTCGTGCCTAAGGCCACGTATCTAACATCACCAAAGTTGGCTCGGCTCGGGAACTTGGGTACGAGAGGAGAAGGTCATGCAATGAGCACCCCCGCTCGCCCGATCAAAGATCGGCCTTTGCTAACATGATATTTTGTTTTTGAAAACACATGTGTTCTTATTCCGGTTTATTAGCTAGAATTACTATGTGATGCACACAACATACAAGTATAGACTAGATCGCCTAAATTGAAAGAAAACATTTCATGATTGTTTGTTTGAAAATGGTTTGAAGGTGCTACTCGCAAGTAGGCTAAGACGTGGATTTGCCACCCTCGAGTGGGCTTAGAAAACATGATTTTGCCACTCTCAAGTGGGCTTAAAACTCACATTTCGATGAATTGTTCCAATTCAAGCAATCCAACCTTCATCCACAGGCATTCATGCAGTTATATCAATTAATCAGTTAGCCTTATGGCAAGCATGCTAAACATGGCAACACTAACACACATGCAAGATGCTGAAGTATAAACACTTACAGTGTACTCCGAGCCAAAACAACAAGTAGTTAGAAATCATGCATGATCCTAGTTTATATTAAGATGGCTAATGCAACACATGCAAAATGCAACTAGAAATAGGCTCGGCTATTCTAAGATGGCATGTGAGATGCAACTTGATAATCATGTATTCAAGCAGGAATTGAAATACAATGCGGTTAGTATGATGCGCCGAGCCCGGTGCATGCAATACAGATGAATGGATGCAAACATACGAGCATAGGAATGCTAATTGAAACATGACCTAGAACTAACAATCGTAAGCGGTTAAGTAAAATGGAGAAAGACGTGGGATTGAAAGACATTCACACACTCACGCATACGCATACTTATTACAAAATTCACCCTCTCGATGGAGGGTCCGAATGAATAATACAAGCAAGCTACGCTAAGTTATTCTAACTAATCTAATAATCTAATTAGACTATTTGTTACATAATCAAAATGAATAACTAACTAACACTAAGCTAATTATTACAGCACGTTAACTATTTAAACAAATTAGCTAGTTTAAATATTACACAACAAATCAAATAATTAATCATTCAAACTAATCCACAGTAGTGAAATGGCCTCGCAGGTGAAGAAGAGATGCTTGCTCAGTCGGCTTCACTCGAAAATCCATTGCCACGCTGTAGACGCGCTCCCAGGAACTACCTGACATCCGCGTGCCCACGAAGGAAGCGGCACGAATCTCGTTTTGTTCCGAGCTACTACAGTTCGGACTCAAATGTCACGGTTCTGAATCTAATCTTGCAATGTGCAATGTAAGACCGATAAATCACCAAAGAGTCCAAATCCGGCAAATCGTTTTGGAAAACTGATTTTTTAGAAAGAAGTGCCAAACATGGACTGCTTTGCCAGCTATAGAGTCGCCACCTAAATATTTTATTTTGGGGGAATTTAGGAAACCTTGACTCGTGCCGAAGGCGACGTGTCCATCATCACCAAAGTTGTCTCAGCTCGGGAACTTGGGTACGAGAGGGGAAGATCATGCAATGAGCACCCCTGCTCGCCCGATCGAAGATCGGCCTGTACTAAACATGATATTTTGTTTTTGAGAATACATGTGTTCTTATTCCGTTTATTAACCTAGAATTACTACATGATGCACACAGCATACAAGTATAGACTAGATCGCCTAAGTTAGAACAAAACATTGCATGTTCGTTTGTGAAAATGGTTTGAAGTTTGCTACTCGCAAGTAGGCTAAAACGCGGATTTTCATGAATTGTTCCAATTCAAGTAATCCAACCTTCACCCACAGGCATTCAGGCAGTTATAGCAAATAAGTAATTAGCCTCATGGCAAGGATGCTTTCATGGCAACATTAACACACATGCAGTATGCTAAAGCGTAAACACTCATAGTGTACTCTGAGCCAAAACAAAGAACTAGTTAGAAATCATGTATGATCCTAGTTCATGTTCAGGTGGCTAATGCAACACAGGCAAAATGCTACTAAGATAGGCTCGGCTATTCTAGAATGTCATGTGAAATGCAACTTGATAGCACGTATTCAAATAAGAATTAAAATACAATGCAGTTAGTATGATGTACCGAGCCCGGTGCATGCAATATAGATGAATGGATGCACGCATGCAAGCATAAGGTATGCTAATCGAAATATGTCCTAGAACTAACCATCGTAAGCGATTAAGTAAAAGGGAGAAAGAAATGGGGGTTGGAAGACATACATCACACACACGCACGCTTATTACAACCATACGCCCTCTCGAGGGAGGGACCTAATAAGAAGCTAACTAGCTAGTCCTAAGCTAATTAAACTAATTATTACAAAACAAATTAATTAACTAATCCTAGTTAACTAATTATTACAAAACAAATTAAAATAGCTAACGCATTAACTATTAAAGGTACAAACCAAAGCGTAAACTAGCTAAACACATTAGCTAAGTAAAGCAGTAAAAGCAGGGGCTTTAGAGGAAGAGTAATGCATGCATGCCCGGTCGCCTCGTTTGGAAATCCAATGCGATGCCCCGATTTGCCTTTGTTTTCCTTTGTTTTCAGAACACTGCACCAAGCTCCAGAAAGCTGAAACTTCACCTTGGGAGTCCTGTGGGAGGGTGGCCGACCACTTTTGGTCTCTCCAGCCACCGGCCAACCACTTTCTTTGTTGAAAGCTAGAAAAAGTGGTCGGCCAGCTAGTTTTTCTGGCTGGCCGACCAGTTGTTGCTGCTGAATTGCAATTTGCTGCAACAGAGAGCAAAAAAGGGCATAGCAATGTATTTACAAGATATGTGTGCACAACCACTCTCCCTATCATGTCATGAACTCAAGGGAGTGTAGTTCTCGACCCTTGGGCCACCAATCGCGCATTTTAATGCGTGATGGCCGAGAGACGAAGTTGCACAATTCAATATGAAATGAATGCACAAGTAAACACATAATGCCTAAAACTCTATCATGTATAATTAAGAGCGTCGGCGACCGAGAATTGAGGCATGTTTCATCACTTCAAGTATGAAACGTCTCTCGTTTCTCGTGTTTGGAGTAACACCTATTCCACAAGCATGCAACATGAACAACCTAATAAGGCTAATGGCATGCACAGTCCACAATGCTAATGTATGCATACTCAATGCAAGACATCATAAGCATGCAACAATAAGACACAATACAACTAGCATACACAATGCAAATGCTCACTAGCATACTCAATGCAATATGATCATGGCATACACAATGCGAATCAAGAGCATGGCATGCGCAATGCAAACAATAACATAACATGCACGATGCAACGTAACATGGCATACACAATGCTCAATGGACATAAACCAAAATGGATAGACCTCAACCATGTCCAAAATAGAGGCCATAACACCAAAACAAAGGCACTAAAAGACAAGGCATGCAAGCATACAAGCTAAGCCATAAACTAGGCAACAATGCACAACACTCAAAAACACTTAAAGAGTGAATGAAATGGGAACATGGTAGTCCTAGATGCTTTGAAATGTCATGTTGGATGATGCCAAATCATGTACACAACACAAATAATGCATGCAATGGTGCCCGAAGCTTGAAGCAAACAAGAGCACTTGTACTACAAGTATGCAAAACATGAAGCATGTGATCAAGGCAACCCGAAACAGTCCTAGAACATGTTAAAATAAGTCTAAAACATGCAAGGAAGGAAGCCAAAATAAGCTAGCATGGAGGGCATAAGGCATGATGCATACAAGGAAAATAAGGTGTATTACACTACACCTATTAAGACCAAGCATGGGATGACTTAAGCAACAAAAATCAGAGTTATATCATGGCATAATAACCCCAAATAAGCACTGAAACTATGGCTCGCAAGCTTAGGCATGAAGGCATACACGATGATTAATGTTAAGGCATAAAGGGGCCAACCCTCCAACGTATTGAATGAGTGATAAATGCAAGTGCATGAGCATGAAACATGGACTGAAATCACATAATAAATGATGCCAAATCATTCAAATAGTCCAAGTAATGCATGCTAGTGGACTTGGTGCACAAAGCTAACAAGCTAGATTGAACCATGGTTATACAAAGCAAGTCATGCATGGTCAAAACAACACAAATCAGAGCTAAAGCATGTAAAAACATGAACAAAAACTTCATGAAGTTAAGTGAAAAGCATGCTAGAATGACATGTTAAAACATGATGCATGTTACGCTATTTCATGGAAATGCATTACAAGTGCATGGAGCATGCAAGGGCGAACCAAACCAAACCAAAACAGAGTGATGACATGGCAAAAAATCACCTAAAACATGTTGAAATGGACACAACATAAGCTAGAATGAAATGCTACTTCATGACGCATACAAGACTAGTGTGTGTGATTACACTGCAAGTGTATGAACCATGCAAGAGCCAATGAAACCAACCCAAAACAGATCTAAGGTATGTTAGAATAACACCAAAAACCTACTGAGATGGCCCCAAAACCGGCTAGAAAGACAAGCTCAAACATGAGGCATACAAAGCTAGTTTGCAAGATTTACACTACAAGTGTATAAGGCATGCATGGAATGACCAAACCAAGTCAAAATAGATCTGAGGCATGCTGAAATAGCCCCAAATACATGCTAAGAACAAGCTAACACAAGCTTAGTAAACATGCTCAAACATGAGGCATATATGGCAAGTATTGAAAACACAAGGAGAGGGGATGACCCTCTCCTTTTTGGGACCTTAAAACACCATCCCCGCCAGGGATTTCAGTGGTGAGAAGGCCAAAACAAGGTGATGCCAAAGCTTAAAAAGAGGGCACAAGAATAAGACCAAACAAGGCCTAAGAGGAGGTAAACAACCCCAAACACAAAAGTGTCCTTAGCCAAAGATCTTAAGCACCAAAATATAGAACTTTTTGCAGAAGGAAGCTAAGCTTAAAACAATATGCAAATAGGCTCAAAAGCTAAAGCAAGAATGGGGGTTTTAAGGGCTAGAAACTCACCCTTGAAGACCTTCTTTACTACTGCAACTCCAGCTGGTTTTCAAGCTTAAACCAACCCAAGAACACCAAAATCAGCTCCTAAGCACCTCAGCAACCAAAGGATGGTGTTTTAGTGTGTGTTTGTGTGTTAAAGTAAGACAAAACTACACTTTTGAAGCATAAAAATGAAGTAAAGGGAAAGATAGATACAAGAGTGTATCTATAACTCTCAAGGCAATTTTTTGAACCTGGAGGAGGGAGGAGGAGCCTCCCTGTTATAGAAAACAAAAAGGCAAAGCTTCTCCAAGAAGCTAAGGGCCAAGGCAATCCCTCTATACACGTGTATGGAGGATGGTCTCAGTGCCCTCCAGCTGTGCCAGCTGGAGGAAAATATCTCCAAAAAGGTGCCAAAAAGCAGCCGACCACTTAAAGTGGTCGGCCAGTTACTTAAGTGGTCGGCCGACCACTTTAAGTGGTCTCCCATAACAACAACTGGTCGGCCATGGTGGGAGAGAGCCCAGAGGATGAAAACAAGGAAATGGTGTGGTGGCCGACCACTTTTGATGGTCTAAAGACCAGGGAGACCAGTTGTCAAACTAGAAAACTGGCTGGCGGGAGGAAAAGTGATCTCCAAGGAGAAATACTAGTCTCCCACCCTTGTACCACCTTTCACACAAGGAAAACAAGGTTTGTACCAAAAACCAACCAAAACGGATGTAAGATGAAAGTTCGGGTGGCAAAGCACGTAGCCGGGAGCCTCGAAAACTAGCTGACAAGCACCAAAAGTGGTTTACGACCACAGAAGTGGTCTCCCAAACCACAGTGGCCCTCTAGGCCGAGGAAACAAGGTGTTGTTCAAAAACCACGCCAAACGGAGAACACTAAGTGGTTCCAAGACAAGGCGCGCAACTGAGGGCTCCAAAAATCAGAAACATGTCTCCAAACGAGAAAAGTGGTCGACGACCACAAGAGAGTGGTCTACAAGACCTCTCCTTCCCTCAGGCAAGGAAAACAAGACTTGGTCTGTAAACTGAGCCAAAGCACAAAGAGTTCAGAGGTCCGGAGGCAAGGCTCTCAGCTAAAACTCCGAAACCTCGAAACGAGCACAACATGCACTATCACCGAGCGCTTAATCAATGATGTCTAAGCCTTAAGGTCGGTCAAAAATGGGATGTCTACAGTTGCCCCTCTATGATAGAACTCGGAAGTCATAAGTGACAGGAGTGAATGTCAAAGCCCAGAGACAAACCATTTTTGACAAGGCCAATGACTTAGACAACCAGGCAAGATAATAAAGAGATGTGCCCGCAGGCAGGGGCAAAATGCAAAGGGCATGCACGATGCCGAACATAACTTATGATCATGCAAAGAAAGCTGTAATGAAGCAATTATACACAATAAACGCAACAGTTTAAGCAAGTAAATTCAAATCAAATTACATTACATACAGAAAGGATGTAAGAGAATTATACAATTCTCGCTACGTTTCACGCGGAGTACATACAATACCATCCGGTTCGTCTGGCCGCGCTAGCGTCAAATGAACCGTACATATAATATCGTGCTTGCAAAAGAAAGAAACTTAACAGGTACAATATCGTTAGAAACATGCATAGTAATGCAAGTGAAAAGTGCGGGACAACGCGAGTGGAGGGGTGCATGACAATGCAACCTAAGTGTGATGCATAACAATGCGGAAAGGGGTGCAAGACAATGCAACCTAAGTATAACGCATAACAATGCGGAAAGGGATGCATGACAATGCAACCTAAGTGTGACGCATAACAATGCGGAAAGGGATGCATGATAATGCAACCTAAGTGTGACGCACAACAATGCGGAAAGGAATGCATGACAATGCAAGTGAAGTGTGCATAACAATGCCACTAAAAGAGCGTATAACAAACAGGCGAAATATGCGTGACAACGCAAGCAAAGAATGCAGAACAATGCAGGTGAAAAGTGCGGGTGCATAACAATGCAACGGAAGTACGCATAGCAATATAAGTAAAACGAGCGTGACAACACAAGTAGTAGATGCATAACAAAGCAATGAGTGGTGTGCATAACATATGCAAGAGAGGAAAAGCGTGCATAACAATGCGAAAGTGGTATAACTTCAATAGCATGCCTTGAGATAAAATGTCGTTAAAGAAACATAAACCTTAACACGAGCAAATTAACCAGAACCTCCGATTTACCTCCCAAAGGGGTCACAACGTATTCAAAAAGGATACACCTTGCTCTTGACGAGTGACGATGATCCACGTACCGAAGATCTGAATTGAAGTTCCCACGGGGACAATTTCGTGTCGAAAAGTGTGTTTTTCCTGCACTTTCCCGAGAATCGAGGACTCCAATCACCACCAAAATACACAGGGAGATCAATAGAGCCTTGAGGATCACCCAGGAGGATGGCCTACCAGTTATATAAGTGGCCGACCAGTTGTTGCCCATAAAAGTGGTCAGCCGACTAAAAAAGCTGGCTGGTAGACCAGTTTACAAAATTCGGGGCAGTTTTGTCTTTTCATGCTCGGTTCTTTAAGTACACAACTCCAAATCAGTTTTGCTCACACCTCCAAGGCCGAAATCAACTTCTCTTCCTCCCTAGACCATTTTCTCTCTCAGATTTGCACTTTATGGCGTTTTCCAATGCCCCACATGAAGTTGTTTCACGAAAACTTTCGATTCTTTTCGTTTTGAACTGACTAGAATTTGTTTTCGGAGCTTCTTTCTCCATTTTCACCACTTGAGGTAAGTTTGTCTCGAACGTTGGCACCTTTTCTTGGGCGTTGACTTTTGTTGACTTTTTCTCTTCCCATGAGTTGGCTTTTGTTGACTTTTCAAAATTTTGGCTCGTTTTGCTCATTTTGCTCATTTCTTCAGATGGCCGACGATATTCCGTATGGCGGGGGGTCTCCATACGCAGAGGACGAGCCTGACATCATACCGTTGCCTCCGAGGATACGGCCGTTCGACCTGGAGAAGTACGACTCGCAAGGGCATATCCTTCCTCCAAGTACCTTCCATCATTTCACAGACTTCGCGCGACGGGCGCTCCCAGACTTGCTGTTACAGGAGCCTAAGTCCCACCTATCTCATCACGCACATGAGGTGCGTACTTTACTTTAGTTTTCTGTGATGTATTTTATCTGTTCGTTTTGAACACATTCACATACATAGTACTTCTGCTCACAGCATCTGATTCATTTGGCACACAGCGCTCAACAAAACACTTTGCTCACTTGGCACATAGCTCTTAACACAAAACCTTGTTTACTTTGCACATAACTCTTTTGGGCACACAGCACATTTGGGCACACAGCTCATAACACTGCTCAATCTGGACACACAGTTCATAACATAGCATTCTGTTTAGTCTGAACACAGCACACCGCTCAATATGAACACACAGTTCATAATGCGATATACTTTCTAACACACTGCTCAATCTGAACATGTAGTCCATAACACAGTATTCTATTTATTGACTTAGCACACTGCTCAATCTGAACACACTATTCATAACACGGTATACCTTATAGCACACTGCTCAATCTGAGCACGCAGTCCATAACACAGTATTCAATTTATTGACTTAGCACATCGCTCAATCTAAACACGCAGTTCATAACGCGATATGCTTTATAGCACACTGTTCAATCGGAACACACAGTCCATAACACAATATTTGATTTATAACATATCACACCGCTCAATCTGAACACGCAGTTCATAACGCGATATACTTTATAGCACACCGCTCAACCTGAACACACAGTTTATAACACGATATACCTTATAGCACACTACTCAATCTGAATACGCAGTCCATGACACAGTATTCGATTTATTGACTTAGCACACCGCTCAATCTGAACACGCCGTTCATAACGCGATATACTTTATAACACACTGCTCAATCTGAACACGCAGGCCATACCATAGTACACTTCTTCATAACATAGCACACCACTCAATCCGAACACACAGTTCATAACGCAGTATTTGGTTTTATAGCACACTGCTCAATCTGAACACATAGTCCATAACGCAGTACACTTTTTCATAACATAGCACACCGCTCAATTTGAACACGCAGTTCATAACACGAAATTCGGTTTTATTGCACACTGCTCAATCTGTACAAACAGTCCATAACGCAGTACACTTCTTCATAACATAGCACACCGCTCAATCTGAACACGCAGTTCATAACACGAAATTCGATTTTATAGCACACTGCTCAATCTGAACACACAGTCCATAACGCAGCACACTTTTTCATAACATAGCGCACCGCTCAATCTGAACACGCAGTTCATGACACGATATTCAATTTTATAGCACACTGCTCAATCTGAACACCTAGTCCATAATGCAGTACACTTTTTCATAACATAGCACACCGCTCAATCTTAACACGCAGTTCATAACACGGTATTCAGTTTTATAGCACACTGCTCAATCTGAACACATAGTCTATAACACAGTACACTTCTTCATAACATAGCACACCGCTCAATCTGAACACGCAGTTCATAACACGGTATTCGATTTTATAGCACATTGCTCAATCTGAGCACACTATCCATAACATAGTACACTTTTTCATAACATGGCACACTGCTCAATCTGAACACTCAGTCCATAACGCAGTACACTTTTTCATTGGCACGCAGCTCATTTTTTTTTTTTCATTTTTGAACACAGGGCTCACACTTTTCAATTTGAACACACAACTTATACTTTCCATTCTGAACACACAGCTCATACTTTTCATTCTGAACACACAGTTCATACATTTCGTTCTGAACACACAGCTCATACATTTCAATTTGAACACACAGGTCATACATTTCATTCTGAACACACAGCTCATACATTTCAATTTGAACACACAGCTCATACATTTCATTCTGAACACACAGTTCATACATTTCATTCTGAACACACAGCTCATACATTTTAATCTGAACACACGGCTCATACTTTTCAATCTGAACACACAGCTCATACATTTCATTCTGAACACACAGCTCATACTTTTCAATCTGAACACACAGCTTATACATTTCATTCTGAAACTTAATACATCTGTTCGTTCTGAATGCAAGTATTCTCCCGTTTCACACGGGGTTACGGATCTATTATTGCGAGGGAGTGGTACATGGAGCTCCCAGATGCTGTTCGTCACATCGTGGACGAGGCAGGATTTAGCCCTTTCTGTGCGGGATTATCACGTCACCCAGCGAGTAGGACCCTCCTGGGGGCACTTGTAGAGAGATGGTGGGACACCACCAACTCCTTCTATTTCTCAGCTACCGGGGACATAACGATGACCCTATATGACTTCTCCATGCTGACGGGCCTTGACGTGGCAGGCTGGCCGATCCCATACGATACAGATATGGGTGAGTGAGAGACCGCTTGGATTTATCTGCTTAGAGCCCGTCCGTTGATCGACAGATCATCAGGCAGGGTCAGGTACACCTAGTTCTCTGAGCGGTACCGGGGGACTACGCCCGAGACCATTGAGGCCATACAACAATATGCCCGGAGATTTTTGATGTTCCTTCTCGGGACGACTCTGTTCTCCGATAGGGGGAACACAGTCAAGTTTTATCTTCTTAGTGCCTTGGTGGACCTATCAGAGTTTCGGCTCCTTGATTCGGGTGGCGCTGCACTCGCTACCCTTTATTGCTACATGAGCGCAACCTCTCGAGAGCGAGGAACCATAGTAGGCGGCTACTGGTGAGCCTAGGAGGTACATTTTGACCTCTTGATTTACATTGCTGCTTTTCATTATCTGTACACTGCACATGGCACACATTACATTCTGTACTCTACCTTCTGCACTCAGCATTCTGTACTTCCTATACATTTTGTACACTGCACATTGCACACAACTTTTTGGACCCAGCATTCTGCATTCTATATATTCTGTACTCTGATAGCCACTGTCTTGTCTTCTATAGCTATGGGTTTATGCCTACTTCCCGACATTGGCCCCTCAGCTTGAGGTCGAGGCACTTCTTGAGATCCCCTACTCACGCAGATTTGAGGGTCGATGTCGGCCCAGGCCTCGGGAGACTCTGCTCTACCTCTAGCAGTTCTTCGATACTGTATGGGCGACGAAAGTGATACAGAACTCTCGGTTCTTCATGCTTTCAGCTTTGATTCATCTGGCATATTTATGACATCTAATCAATTTATGCACTTGTTACCCACAGGTGACCTGGCAGCCTTGGATAGATATGCCAGGGAATCCTCAATT
Organism: Camellia sinensis; assembly: GCF_055761805.1. Taxonomy (NCBI): domain Eukaryota; kingdom Viridiplantae; phylum Streptophyta; class Magnoliopsida; order Ericales; family Theaceae; genus Camellia; species Camellia sinensis. The sequence continues at coordinate 69,702,804 of NC_138973.1, read as the reverse complement.
TTTATTTGCTGGGGCATGGGGCTCCTCTCGATATAAAGTCTTGTTTGAGGGACCGGTCGGCAGGGCCTGGTTTCTCAGAGAGTGCTTCATGTGCTAGACGATGGGCAACTCTGCTCAAGACGTCCCCTCACCGCCTCCACCAGAGATGCGGTCCGCAGGGGATCTCACACCCCGGGAGGCAGAGGACCTTATATTGGGTATTAACGCGGTCCTTTTCCTGGAGGAGGGAGATTACTCGACATATCGCCATATGTATCCGATGCCACCGCTATCAGGTGTCCGTACTCCCAGGAGGAGAGCTGCTGATATGCCTTCCTCGAGTTGTGCCCGAGCTGGAGACATTCCTTCGAATAGTGGGGCCGGCACATCGAGATGCGGGACTGGAGGGATGCCCTCGACTTGGCAGTATGCTGGATGGCTAGATCTTTCGACTGGGCTGACAGGCTGGTAGTATGGGACACCAAATCAGATTTCACTGGAGCCTCCGCTGCCTGACCATCGATACGTCAGTGACCCTGACTCACCACCGGTATGTTTTACAGTTTTCATTTATCACTCAGATATTTAGACATTCATTCATTCACTGATGACTTGAACTTATGTCCGCAGCCTCCCAGGGAGTATACTGAGGGGTTACTTGGACTGGTGGCTTCACTCGAGGACATGGTTCTGCGGAGGGAGACGATGATACATGCCTCCGGTGTTCGGGTACTTTTCAATTTCCTTGTATTTATCTTACTTCTAATGACACATGTGTAGAGCACATCTGACACATCACAATCACATACTATATCTGCATACACCCACTCTATGTATCATCCTTGCATCTGCATTTGATATACATATTGGTTGATACATTCAAACTGTCCTTTTCAGGTCCCACCTCTGCAGACTGGGCCATCTAGGCCTTCTCGAGCAGCTAGGAGAGGAGTCTCAGCACAAGGCCGGGGGGGACGCAGAGCACCTGTCATTTATGACGAGGAGTCTAGCAAGGATTGTGACGCCCCGATTCTACACTATAGGTTGCAGTCAAGGGAGAGTCACTAGTGAGTCCTATGGCAAATAACCAAGTAAGATCCCAGATCGCCGGAGGAGTCAAAATTGCCTCCATTTTAAGTCCAGCTTTCTTAGGCAGCGCACTACCTTTTTGACCAATCTTACAAGGCATTGACATAAGGTCTCATAAGCAACGATAAGGTTCATACATAGAATATAAATACATAATAACCATAATATACTTGCTTCAAAAGATTGTTCCATTACATTACATCCTAAAAAGAAAGTTTTAAACTTCATATGAGTCTTACAAAATAACGAAAAGGAAATTTCTAGTATTCCTAAGATAGCCAAAAGTCTTCAAAGGTTTCCGGCTCATCGTCTTCCGCTATGAGTTCCGCTTCGTCACCTGGCATGATACGCCGTGAGCTTTGAATGCCCAGTAAACACACACACACCCTACCCCTTTTTCCCAGTCCAAAACACAGTTACAACTATAACATCAAGTAATAAAGCATGATACTCAATTAAATAAATAAAGGTTTTAGTTAGATGTTAGCAAACTAGAAATCCCCCAAAGAGATTTCATCCTCCCAACCACAAGAATCGGACGCGGATTATTCAGTATGCCCCCTCTTTTGTTGCTTTGTTGCAGACCTAACCTCGGATGCCTACCAACGGTTATATACCGTGTAGCGCCAACCGCAGGGCCTCAAAAGAGACGGTAAAATAGGGCCTTGCCTGAATCCCTCCTTACACCAAACCACCTAGGGTCCGAATATAACCGCTCCGTTCAAGGGTTCCGAACACCACTTGTGCAAGACTTTAACTTTTAAATAGGGAACGCATCCCATCATACCATATACCACATATTCTCATCTTTTCATTACTCAAATGTTCGAAAACCCAATACCCACCCAATTAGGTTTCCCGTTGAATTAAGTGTTTTAAGTCAAGGTTAGTCCAACTAAACGATAAAATAAAATTCACATAAGTATGCCTCCTCAAGATAAGAAGATAATTAAAATAACATACCCATACAACATTATGCCAAGATATGATAATAGGCCATTAAACATTTTCATGAATACAAGGGTATAAAACATCCATACATAACAAATTTCCAGATTTAACATCACATGAAGGTTAATATGGAAGGACTACTTAGGTTCATCCACCGGACTCGGTTTTCCTTATGGTTCGTAGAGAATTTTGTCTAGTTCCTAGAACATTTTTCGGAAATGGGATTGCTTTTCCCGATTTTAAGTTATTTAGAAAATGGTCCAGCACTATTCCAGAATCTGTCCAGTATCTGCCCAGAATCTGCCCAAATCTATCGACTATTACGAAAACTTCATTTTTTTGCAAACCACTCAATGTTTTTCGATGAAACCAATTTTAGTCGAAATCTAACTCCTTAAGGAAGGTTTTGACATAAAATAGAGGTTCAGAATAATTTTGTACATTGTTCTGGAATTTTTGAAAGTTGACTGAAAAAAACAGGTTTTAAGGTGGAATGCCCAAAACAAGGAAATTTATAAAAAGGGGTTCCACCATGGGAAAGTTTCATTTCTTTTGTGAAGAAAATATGCTAACTATCACATTTTTAACTCAGAAAATTTGTTTGAAAGAGTACCCTTGAAAAGTTGAGAGATTTGTACAAAAAGAAGATGGTTTGTACCAAAATGAGGAAAATACAAGAGAGATGGAAACAATACTCAAATCATGGTATTTTTAACATATGAACATGATAATAACAGATATGAAACATCACTTAAAATCTTTAAAAGGACATGCATTAGAAAAGAAAATGAAGAGAAGGTTGTGTTGGTGGCTTACCTTCTAGCTTTGCACAAGAAACTCTCTTCTTCTTTCCTCTCCTCCTCTAGACTCCTCTTCCTTGCTCTCCTCCCTCTCTCTAACCAAAATGTGTGTGTGAGTGAGTGTGTTGTGTGTATGTTTGCAAGCTAGGGAGGGTGTGGTATATATAGGCAAATTTGGGGTAAAAGGACATAAAAGCCCTTTAGTTGGAATTGGATGGAAAGTTAGGATTTTGCTTGAATTCTAAAGGAATGGAAGGGACTTAGGAGGTGTGTTCCATTGGTTTAGGCCACCTCTAGTTGTAATAAAACTAATTCTTGGATTTTGTATCCTAGGTAGGTCACTAGGTTGTGTTTTTTCCCTAGAATCTCATGATGGTGTGTCTTGGAAATAGATTTCTCACCTCCTCCAAGGAAGGGCCAGCCATAGGGAAGTGTGAAGGGACTAATTTTTAATTATTTTATGTTCTAGGCACATCCCTCAAGGTGTATACACACACATATATATATATATATATAGCAAGATTGATGGCATACCAAGGTACAAGACATAAGTACTATTTTGGGAAAGTTTTGAAATAATAATAAAAAAAAAATATGAGGGCTTGAAGTTAACTACATGTAACCTAGGTAGAATTAAATTAGGTTAGGGAATTTCTGTTTTGATAAAATAAAAATAAAAGAAATAGAAATTTGCTAATCGACAAGATTCGAATTAATTCAAGTAACGAGGGCTTTAAGAAAATAATTCATCATTAGGGTCTTAAAAGTAAATACATATTTTAGGGGCCTTACAACCTATCCCCCTTAAAATAATTTTGTCCCCGAAATTCAGCTACATACTGCCTTCGACAAGCTCGGGGTAATTTGCCTTTACCTAATCCTGGCGCTTCCAAGTAGATTCTTCAATTCCCTAGTGACGCCATAGCACTTTCACGAAGTGAACCGCTTTGCCTCTGAGGTTCTTCTCTCGACTGTCCTGTATTGCTGCCGGTCCTTCTTTAAATGTAACATCCTTGTCAAGGATGATATCTTCCCATTTGAGGACGTGTGTCGGGTCAGCGATGTATTTTCTCAACATAGATACATGGAAGACACTGTGTATCCCTGCTAACTGCGGGGGTAGAGCTAGTCTATATGCTACTTCGCCCACTCTCTCCAATACCTCGAAAGGTCCAATATATCGTGGTGACAGCTTCCCCTTTCTCCCAAAACGTACGAATCCACGCTTGGGTTGCACCTTTAGGAACACGTGGCTACCTACTTCAAACATCAACGGTCTCCTCCTCCTGTCTGCATAATTCTTTTGACGGTCCTGAGCGGTCTTCAACCGTTGTCGGATCAATTTGACCTTCTCAGTAGTTTCTAGGACAAGTTCGGGTCCTGCCAAATTTGCGTCACCCACTTCCGTCCAACAAATCGGTGATCTACAAGGTCGTCCGTATAATGCTTCAAAGGGTGCCATACCAATGCTAGCTTGGAAGCTGTTGTTGTAGGCGAATTCAATTAGGGGTAGGTGTCGTTCCCAACTTTCTTGAAAATCCATTGCACAAGCTCTCAGCATATCCTCGAGCATTTGGATAGTGCGTTCAGATTGTCCGTCTGTCTGCGGGTGAAAGGTGGTGCTAAAACATAACTCCGTACCAAGAGCTTCCTGCAGGCTTCCCCAAAATCGAGAGGTGAATCGTGGATCACGATCTGACACAATAGATACCGAAATTCCATCTAGTCGAATGATTTCCCCAATGTAGAGTCTGCACATAGACTCTAAGGTGTCGGTCATCTTATAGGGTAAGAAATGTGCTGACTTGGTAAGACGGTCCAGTATTACCCATATAGCGTCGCGCCCTCTAGGTGACTTAGGCAATCCTGTCACAAAATCCATCGTCACATACTCCCACTTCCATTCGGCTATTGGTAGAGGTTGCAACATTCCTCCTGGTTTCTGATGTTCCGCTTTCACTTGTTGGCATGTCAAACATTTTGTTACAAATTTAGCCACTTCCTTCTTCATCCCATTCCACCAATATTGCCTCTTCAAATCTTGGTACATTTTTGTTCCTCCTGGATGTACCGCAAATGCAGAATGATGACATTCCTTCAGTACCTTTTCTCTAAGTAACTCATCACTAGGTACAAACAATCTACCTTGGTACCTTAAACTCCCATTGAGGTGAATTACCCAATCGGGCATGGGCTCTCCTGATTCCAGACGTCCTTTGATGTAGGCTACCTCTTGATCGTGCTTCTGGGCCTCCATGACCTCATTCATTAACTTAGGCATCACCTTCTGCGCGCTAAGATATGCTCTTGTATCTTGAGATTCTACTTGGATCCTGAACTCATTGAGTGTCTTAACCATATCCCATTCCTTGACGGAGATCTTAGCCATCATCCCTCTACTCTTGTGACTTAGAGCATCTGCTACTACATTGGCTTTACCGGGGTGGTATGAGAGAGTGAATTGGAAATCCTCAAGATACTCCATCCATCGTCTTTGTCTCAAGTTAAGGTCCTTCTGTGTGAATAGATACTTCAGACTCTTGTGATCTGTGAAAATCTCAAATTGTTCCCCGTACAGGTAATGTCGTCATTGCTTTAGGGCAAAAACTACGGCTGCTAACTCCAAGTCATGTGTGGGGTAGTTGCGCTCATGAGGTTTCAACTGTCTGGATCCATATGCGACCACCTTTCCATTTTGCATGAGCACGCAACCTAACCCTTCTTTAGATGCATCGCAATACACAGTGTACCCCTCTTCTCATTCTAGGATGGTCAAAATTGGTGCACTTGTTAACCTCTTCTTCAGCTCCTGGAAGGATTTTTCGCAAGCTTCGTCCCACTCATACTTTACTCCCTTCTGCGTTAGACGAGTCATTGGTTTAGCTAGTTTGGAGAAATCTTGGATGAATCTTCGGTAATGACACAGTTTTTGGTTGTCTCCAATCTAATACTGCCTCCACTTTGGCTGGATCCACCGCAATCCCATTTTCTGATACCACATGCCCTAAGAATTTTACTTCATTCAACCAGAACTCACATTTACTTGCCTTGGCGTATAACCAATTTTCCCTAAGAATTTGGAGGACAATCATTAAATGTTGCTCATGCTCTTCTTCAGACCTTGAATATACCAAGATGTCATCAATGAATACTACTACAAACTGGTCAAGGTATGGTCTAAATATCTTATTCATTAGGCTCATGAATACTGCTGGTGCATTGGTTAGTCCGAAGGGCATTACTACAAATTCATAGTGGCCATATCTAGTACGAAAGGCAGTCTTTGGTATATCCTCCTCCTTGACTCATAGTTGATGGTAACCCGACCTGAGATCGATCTTTGAATAGCACCTTGAGCCTCTAAGTTGGTCGAAAAGGTCATCAATCCTTGGGAGTGGGTATCGGTTTTTAATCGTGACTCGATTGAGTTGACGATAATCGATGCATAGCCTCAACGATCCATCCTTCTTTTTAGCAAACAACACGGGTGCTCCCCATTGGCGAAGTACTTGGCCTAATGAATCCGCTCTTGAGCAATTCTTGTAGCTGTGTCTTCAATTCTCGTAGTTCTGCTGGTGCCATGCGATACGGAGCCATGGATATTGGGGTAGTTCCAGGTTGTAGCTCAATGCCAAAATCTACTTCTCGGGTTGGCGGCAATCCTGGTAATTCCGTAGGAAATACATCTGCATAATCGCATACTATGCGCAGAATTTCTATTTCTCCTTGGCCTTCCTCATTTAGAATTAGGCTTGCTATCCTACCCGCAAGTTGGTAGCGCCACTGCGTCCAATGCTTTGTTGAAACCATGGGGTCTTGTCTATCCCCCTTAAATTGGGAACGTGTTCCATCTTGTGTATGAGCTACCACTTTCTTCTGACGACAGTCGATCTCTGCTCGGTGGGCGGACAACCAGTCCATGCCCAAAATAATATCGAAGTCCGACATTTCCATAATACGAAGGTCGCAAGTTAAGCGTAGGTTCGACATCCTTATCTTACAGTCCTTACAGATCGATCCTACCCGAACGCATCCTTCCATAGGTGACATTACACTTAAGGCAGTTGCTAAGGGTTCACATACAAGTTCTAATGACTTAGCACAAGCAGAGGATAAGAAAGAATGTGATGCACCGGTATCAAATAAAACATGCACCCAAGAATTGTACAGTACTAAATTACCCTCAATTACGGACGAGTCCGCCTCTTCCTCTTGCAGGGCAAAGATTCTGCCGGTTGCCTTCTGGTTACCACTGGTCTTAGTGTTCTGAGTTCCTCCACTCTTCTGGTGCTGCTGCCCGGTAGATTCGGTCTTGTTTGTCCAAGACTTCTGCCCACCTGATGCCTGGGCATTTGCTCCGGAACCTCCTCCTTGGTATCCAGATGGGGGGAGTTGGGGGCATTCGCTCTTCTTGTGCCCTAATTGTTGGCAATGAAAGCACTAGATTTGTCCCATCAGCCTTTGTTGATGGCCTCCTCTCTGGATCTGTTGCTACGGTTGCGGTCGCTGCTGTTGTGGTTGTGGTCTGGAGTAGGGCTTTGAGGGCATGCTTCCCTTCTGGTTCCTCTAAGGTCCAATAGACGCCTGACTCCCTTTTCTCTTATTCCAAGCTTTCCTGGCGTCGTTTACTTCCCTCTCAGATTCTAATGTCGTTTCCAGCACCTCGGCATATGAGGGGAGTCGTTGCGGGAGAACTCTTCCCCTAATTGTAAGGTCCAGTCTCCACTCGAACATCCTTGCTTTTTCTTCATCATTTGCCACGAGTCTAGTTGCATAGCGGGCTAGCTCTTCGAATTTTGCAACATACTGGGTCACGGTCATATTTCCTTGTTCTAGGTTCTGGAATTCCTTGACTCGTTCTCGGCGGATAGTACTTGGGAAATATTTATTTAAGAATAGTTCCCTGAACTGGTTCCATGACAGGCTTGCTACGTGACGAGTGTTCTTCATCAACTCCCACCAATGGTCAGCCTCATCATTGAGCTCGAATACTGCCAAAGCTATTCTATCAGTGGCCTCGGTGATGCCTATGGTGTCTAGCATTTTCTCTATCTGCCAAAGCCAATTCTCAGCTATCTTCGGGTCCAGTACGCCTGTGAACTTTGGGGGCCTCTGCTTCCGAAACTCAGAAAAGAGTCGAGTCCTCTCATTCTGCCGATTGTTCCTTATTTGCCCTAGTTCCTCCAAAATCTGATGACCTAGGTTGTTGGGGATGTCAGCCCCTGCGGGGATGGGTTCATGTTGATGCCTAGGACGGTTTCGTACATTGTTGCTGGTTTCGGTATAGCCATTAGCTCGTGTGCCTACCATTCTGTTCATGGCACGAGGTGAGTTGGTTTCCAGTCTTAGAAAATCTTACGACTTAGATTGAAATAAAGGTTCAGTTTCCTTAGGGTGCACTAAAGCAAGTAACAATCAATAACATAGATCAACACATCATTTATATATATATATATATATAATAGGCATCATTACAAAAAGGGCTCCTATCTCGGAGTTACATTCAAAGAGCTTCTACGCACACAAGTTCAAGCTATCTTATTCTAGGGATCCTCATCAACGGATCTTACAAAAGTCTAGTTTTACTAGCCCTCGAATTATTTCTCGTTTCCTGACCAATCAAAGTCTTCGTCTGGGTCTTCATCAGCAGAGTCGGTGGCTTGCCCCGGAGAGTGGGGGGTGTACATTGGTGAGAGGGGATTGTGTTTAGATGATATCTCTATAGGGTGGGCTAGGTTCGCTCCCTGCTGCTCTGGTGGCTGCTCCATATCCATTGGTTGATTGTCACCTGGCCCGTGGTAACAAGATTCGTGGCTTTCAGCCTGAGTCGGTGCTATGGTGGTCAGAGCTCGGTGTATCAGGGAGTCCATCTTCTGTTCGTCTTGTTCCATTCGGACTGCCTTCCTTGCTGCCCGGCTTAGAAATTGCAGGCGGCGCCGCACCAAAGAGCTATTCTGCGCCCTCGTATAACGGGGGTATTCTATCTCTACCTTACGTATCTCAGTCTTGATCATTTCCTCGGCAGTGATTTCACAGCGCCGGCGGCTAAAGTAGGGGCTGACGGACATGGCCCTCCATCCTTGCATACGAAAAACACCCCATGAGTCGGTACTGACGTAGCCTCCCGATGACATCCTAAGGTGGAAAAGATTTTTATTAGTCAATCTTCTTATAATAGTGTGATAGAATAAAATAAGATAAGGGGTAAGGGCTTCTAGAGTCGCGTATAGGGTTGCGAGGGTTAAGGGTTGAACCTAGCCTCTGATACCAAGTTGTGACGCCCCGATTCTACACTATAGGTTGCAGTCAAGGGAGAGTCACTAGTGAGTCCTATGGCCAATAACCAAGTAAGATCCCAGATCGTCGGAGGAGTCAAAATAGCCTCCCCTCTAAGTCCAGCTTTCTTAGGCAGCTCACTACCTTTTTGACAGATCTTACAAGGCATTGACACAAGGTCTCATAAGCAACGATAAGGTTCATGCATAGAATATAAATACATAATAACCACAATATACTTGCTTCAAAAGATTGTTCCATTACATTACATCCTAAAAAGAAAGTTTTAAACTTCATATGAGTCTTACAAAATAACAAAAAGGAAATTTCCAGTATCCCTAAGATAGCCAAAAGTCTTCAAAGGTTTCCGGCTCGTCGTCTTCCGCTATGAGTTCCGCTTCGTCACCTGGCATGATACGCCGTGAGCTTTGAATGCCCAATAAACACACACACACCCTACCCCTTTTTCCCAGTCCAAAACACAGTCACAACTATAACATCAAGTAATAAAGCATGATACTCAACTAAATAAATAAAGCTTTTAGTTAGATGTTAGCAAACTAGAAATCCCCCAAAGAGATTTCATCCTCCCAACCACAAGAATCGGACGCGGATTATTCGGTATGCCCCCTCTTTTGCTGCTTTGTTGCAAACCTAACCTCGGATGCCTTCCAACGGTTATATACCGTGTAGCGCCAACCGTGGGGCCTCAAATGAGATGGTAAAATAAGGCCTTGCCTGAATCCCTCCTTACACCAAACCACCTAGGGTCCGAATACAACCGCTCCGTTCAAGGGTTCCGAAAACCACTTGCGCAAGACTTTAACTTTTAAATAGGGAACGCATCCCATCATACCATATACCACATATTCTCATCTTTTCATTACTCAAATGTTCGAAAACCCAATACCCACCCAATTAGGTTTCCCGTTGAATTAAGTGTTTTAAGTCAAGGTTAGTCCAACTAAATGATAAAATAAAATTCACATAAGCATGCCTCCTCAAGATAAGAAGATAATTAACATAACATACCCATACAACATTATGCCAAGATATGATAATAGGCCATTAAACATTTTCATGAATACAAGGGTATAAAACATCCAAACATAACAAATTTCTAGATTTAACATCACATAAAGGTTAATGTGGAAGGACTACTTAGGTTCATCCATCGGACTCGGTTTTCCTTATGGTTCGTAGAGAATTTGATCTAGTTCCTAGAACATTTTTCGGAAATGGGATTGCTTTTCCCGATTTTAAGTTATTTAGAAAATGGTCCAGCACTGTTCCAGAATCTGTCCAGATCTGTCGACTGTTACGAAAACTATATTTTCTTGCAAACCACTCAATGTTTTTCGATGAAACCAATTTTAGTCGAAAGCTCACTCCTTAAGGAAGGTTTTGACATAAAATAGAGGTTCAGAATATTTGTTTACATTTTTCTGGAATTTTTCAAAGTTGACTGAAAAAAAACAGGCTTTAAGGTGGAATGCCCAAAACGAGGAAATTTATAAAAAGGGGTTCCACCATGGGAAAGTTTCATTTCTTTTGTGACGAAAATATGCTAACTATCACATGTTTAACTCATAAAATTTGTTTGAAAGAGTACCCTTGAAAAGTTGAGAGATTTGTACAAAAAGAAGATGGTTTGTACCAAAATGAGGAAAATACAAGAGAGATGGAAACAATACTCAAATCTTGGTATTTTCAACATAAGAACATGATAATAACAGATCTGAAACATCACTTAAAATCTTTAAAAGGACATGCATTAGAAAAGAAAACGAAGAGAAGGTTTTGTTGGTGGCTTACCTTCTAGCTTTGCACAAGAAACTCTCTTCTTCTTTCCTCTCCTCCTCTAGACTCCTCTTCCTTGCTCTCCTCCCTCTCTCTAACCAAAATGTGTGTGTGAGTGAGTGTGTTGTGTGTATGTTTGCAAGCTAGGGAGGGTGTGGTATATATAGGCAAATTTGGGGTAAAAGGATATAAAAGCCCTTTAGTTGGAATTGGATGGAAAGTTAGGATTTTGCTTGAATTCTAAAGGAATGGAAGGGACTTAGGAGGTGTGTTCCATTGGTTTAGGCCACCTCTAGTTGTAATAAAACTAATTCTTGGATTTTGTATCCTAGGTAGGTCACTAGGTTGTGTTTTTTCCCTAGAATCTCATGATGGTGTGTCTTGGAAATAGATTTCTCACCTCCTCCAAGGAAGGGCCAGCCATAGGGAAGTGTGAAGGGACTAATTTTTAATTATTTTATGTTCTAGGCACATCCCTCAAGGTGTATACACACACACACATATATATATATATATATATATAGCAAGATTGATGGCATACCAAGGTACAAGACATAAGTACTATTTTGGGCAAGTTTTGAAATAATAATAAAAAAAAAAATATGAGGGCTTGAAGTTAACTACATGTAACCTGGGTAGAATTAAATTAGGTTAGGGAATTTCTGTTTTGATAAAATAAAAATAAAAGAAATAGAAATTTGCTAATCGACAAGATTCGAATTAATTCAAGTAACGAGGGCTTTAAGAAAATAATTCATCATTAGGGTCTTAAAAGTAAATACATATTTTACGGGTCTTACAAGGATGAGGAGTCAGCATATCCACAGTCAGAGACATTTGCAGGCAGGGATGATGACTCCGGTTCCGGTTCAGAGAGGGGACGCGACACCGAGGAGGCTTCCGAGGATGGTGGCTCTGATTTAGACGGAGATGCCGACGACGGTGGCGTGGAGGCTGCTCAGCCGAAGAGGGTGAAGAGGGCCTCTCGGTCTTGAGCTTGATGGCACTAATGCAGATATTCCTGCTTTATTTTTTTTTTTTTACATGTAGTTGTAGCACATTGTACAGCTTAGATAGTTTTATTTTCTTCAAAACTTGTACCCTTTTGTAAAATGTTTGTAAAAGAAGCTATGATGGAATGAAAATGACTTTTTATTCGAAAAGTGTTGTACTTTGCATTCTTAGCATCGCATCGCACCATTTTGCACGAAAAAAGGAATTGAATGAAAATTGAACTCCGTGTATTGCCCCAGTCAGGTAGTGAACTGACATAACAAAATAAACAACTTAACTCACTAAGAAACAAAACCTTAGCAAGTTTACAACTCGATAAGCAATGAGCAACACCTCGATAAACAAAGAGCAACAACTCGATAAGCAAAACTAAACAACTCGAACAACGAATGCATTTTAGGACAAACAATGCGACAAAATGCATTCGAAACAGAGGTAAACTCAGACCTTCAGTCCTCTCAGCACACAGGAAAGCTAGAGACGCCCTTCTGGAGACAAGAAGCAGCTGGAGACCAAACTTTTGCACATGGCCGACCACTTTTAGAGCCCGCCGACCAGTTTTTTTGTCTGCAATCCAAAAAAGTAGCTAGCCGACCAGAAAAAGTGGTCAGCCGACCACTTAACCTGGGAACCTCTAGTTTTCTGACACTTGTCCTCCAAACAGTGCCTTATCCTCCATAAAGGTTCCAGCTTCGTGGTACCCTTATTCTAACTCAGTTTTGCACCAAAATGGAGGCGTTTCTTGTCGAAAATCTCACAAATTGGATTGCTACCTTGGATGGCTCGGAAAAGTTGAATTTCCAGGGCTTCGACATAAATGCACTATTCACACTGTGTCGCATCCCGCTGCGTTTTCCATTCCTTCATGCCGCAGCAAGGTTTTGGAATCCGATAACACATGTTTTTTAGCTTTGGCGGGCAAGAAATGTGTCCCACATTCGAAGACTTCCAAGCTTTGATGGAGTCCGAGAGCGAGGAAGAGATTTTGCCGCAATTCCGCTTCGGCCACATCCAAGCCTTAGGATGGATGTGCTGGCTCACTATGCATGACGCTCAGTCGTTGATCTGCGATAGGGAGTTAGACATCCCCAGCTTGGTTTATCGGTTTTCTAATGCCGGTGACCGCGGCAACCGTCACTGGCAGGATTTTCGGCGACATGCGCTTTGCTTATGCATGCTGGCACACTTCTTGCTTTCCTCAGGTTCCGGAGGGTCTAGTGTCCAGTTGATCGAGGTTGTCCAGGGCTTAAACGAGGGCAAAAGCTGCATTGCCATGACACTGGCTGAGACATTGATGGGCTTGGATGGTTTTCGTCGCCAAGAGATGACTAGATTCGCGGGGAGTCCACTACTGTTACAGGTAACGTTTCCCACCCTATCTCACATATATTGCTCACATCACTCGGCCCTCAGGCTCGGTTTTTCTCACAAAACCCTTTTCTTACTTTTCTCTCAACGCGCACCTCTCTATTTTTTAATCTCCCATTTTTCATCCCTCCCCAGGTATGGTTGATGGATAAATTGCAGGTTGTGGACTCATGCCCTGCATATTCAGCTTGCGGCTATTTCTTCCGGCGACGTCTAGTCGATGCCCTTGATGAGGGATGGTGGTGCGAATGGATGTGCCATCTATTCGCTACCAGTATTACTTGGCGCTACCCTTGGCTCGATCTGTCGTCGATGGGTTACAGCCTATCTCGCCAGTCAGGGATTTAGTTAATCGGTCTAACTCACTGTGCCTTTTACTTTCCGTTCCAATTCCGATGCCAGTTCGGACATGATCAGACCTGCCCAACAGAGGGGATAGAGTACCCAGCTACATTCCCGATCCGAGGAGCACAGCTAGCTCGGTATGCCACGGCATGGAGGACGAGAGATCTTCTGGCCCTCACTCCCACTTTCAGTTGCACCCTCTCTGATGAGTGCATAGCTTGGCTTGATGAGGAGGCGCAGGTTGGGCCCACTTCGGTATCAGAGGCTTCGACCAGCTCTCGAAGGGGACGCAGGAACACCTGGCTATGCCCCGAATTTATTGCTTTATTAGTACTTTCAAGTTTTCTTTATGAATGTAATAAAAAGCAACTTCAATTTGTATTCAAGAGTAGGAGAACTCCGTATTGAAATCAATGTAATTGAAGGTTGTGGGTATTGAAAATTTTCCGTTTGGTCCAAAAATGGTCTAAGTCGTAAAAAGTTTAATTTGAGCAAAATCAACTTTTATTAAAACTTTTCAAAACCATTTTCGATATGGATCAGAACTAGACACGCCCTAAATCTATCACTGAGATGTACAACCCCGGATCCTTAGCAACTGAAAAGTTGCCCCTAGTCTAAATAGCACTGCATTGGAGATCACAAACCGAGCTCTTGGATGCAGAATAGACAAAGATGACCAACAAGATCACACGGACAAAGTTGATCGGGGAAGTGTTTATGGCCGGACTTCAGAATGAAGTTGCCTACGTATCCCAAAGATGGGAATCAAGCCTTACGTAGTTCGGCTCGGGTTCACTTGTGTATGAACTCTCCTTTTGCGTTCTAACTTTTGCCAAGGCCGCCCTTTTTGGGTTTTTAACCTTGCGAGCTCAATTTTTATAATTTCAAATTTTATGTGCTCTAATTTTTTCCTAGGTCGCCCTTTCGAGTTTTCGGCCTAGCGAGCCACTCAGGGATAATATTTCTTCAACTTGTCCATGTTGATCGGTTGGGAGAACTCTAGGCCATCTAGATCCATCAGAACGACTGCTCCACCCGACCAGATAGACTTGATGATATAAGGACCAGTGCAATTAGGTCTGAACTTGCCCCTAGGGTCATGGATGGGAGCTCGGTTGTCTTTGAGCACCAAATCTCCTTCTTTCAAATCCCTGGACGTAACTTTCTTGTTGAAAGCCCTGGCAATTCGTTGTTGATAACCCTGAACATGGTACAGTGCTTTCAGCCTTCTCTTATCAAACAGCATGAGTTCTTCAAACCTGCTCTGCTGCCAATCTGCCTCAGCTATCTGACACTCAACCAATACCCGTAATGATGGAACCTCAACTTCAATAGGTAGAACAACCTCCATCCCATAAACCAAGAAATACGGAGTCACCCCAGTAGAAGTTCGAATCGAAGTCCGGTAACCCCACAGAGCAAATGGCAGCTTATCTGGCCAATCCCGGTAGGTTTCCACCATTTTCTGCAGTATGTGCTTGACGTTCTTGTTGGCGGTCTCAACTGCTCCGTTGGTCTGCGGCCGGTATGTAGACGACTTATGAAAAGCCACGTTATACTTCTCTAACAAATCGATCACCTCCTCCTTGAAGTGAGAGCCATTATCCGAAATGATCTCGTTCGGGACCCTGTAGCGACAGATGATGTTGTTCTTGATGAACTTGGCGACATGCGAACCCTTCAACACTGCGTAGGATTGGGCCTCAACCCATTTTGTGAAGTAGTCTATCGCTACCAGAATGCACTCATGCCCATTGGACCCCTTTGGAGTGACAGTCCCAATTACATCAATCCCCCAGACTGAGAATGGCCACGGCGAAGTCATGTTGTACAGCTTCGACGGTGGAATGTTCACGCAGTTTGCAAGGATCTGACATTTGTGGCATCGTCGAACAAAGCCCATACAATCCTCCTCCATGGTGGACCAGTAATAACCTTGTCTAAGGATTTTTTGACCTAGCATCACCCCGTTCATGTGTGCTCCACACTCTCCTCCATGGATGGCCTCCATCAGGCGCTTGGACTCTTCAGCATCAACGCACAGTTTATGCATCCCAAGATGACCTCTCTTGTACAGTTTACCCCCACGGACGATGAACTGAGCGGCCATTCTTCAAATTGCCCTCTTATCTTTGGCATTTGCCCCTGGTGGATACGCCTCTTTTTCCAAGAAGTTCCAGACATAGTAATACCAGGGGTTTTCATCTTGTACCTCATCTATGGCAGCAATCAGCTCGTAGGCCGGAACAAATTTCTATTCAATGATGATCGAACGCATCCGGACTCTGAAATGGATGTCTATCATAGAAGATATAGTTGCTAATGAATCAGCGAATCTGTTGTTCTCTCTTAACAGATCGGCGAAATTCAGCTTCTCAAACCGAGGAATTAGCATGTCCAAGGTCTGGTGATAAATTCTCATCTTTTCTTTTTTGACTTTCCAATCTCCTTTAGCTTGAGATACAACAAGGTTCGAGTCCCTGATGACGTCCAACCGTTTTGCCCCTAGTTCTTGGGCGGCTTCTAAACTGGCAATACATGCCTCATATTATGCCTCATTGTTCGATGCTTTGAACTGGAGTTTGAATGCTAGATGTATATGGGAATTGCCAGGCGCTATCAGCAATCCCATACCTATACTGGTTTGACACTCCATCAAAGTACATCGTCCAGGTTTCGTCTTCGACATGCAAAATGGCCTCATCTGGGAATAGGTACTCAACTGCCTCATTCCCTTCCACTAGGTGATCAGCTAGGAAATCCGCTACCGCTCTCCCTTTTACCGACTTGCGTGTCACATACTTCAGATCGAATTCGGAAAGCAGAAGCAACAAACGGGCTAGCCTACCTGTAAGCGCTAGTTTTTCGAAGAGATATTTAATGGGATCTAATCTCGAAACTAGTATTACGGAGTGAGCTAACAGGTAGTGCCGCAGCTTCTTGGTAGCCCATACCAAGGCCAAACAAGCCTTCTCCAACGGAGTGTTGCAGGTCTCGTACTCCAGTATTTTCTTGCTTAGGTAGTAGATAGCCTTCTCTACCTTGTCCTCAGACTCTTGTGCGAGCATGCAACCCATTGTAGTTTCAGTCATTGAAAGATACAGAATCAACGGTTTCTCCGGCTCAGGCGGTGACAACACAGGTGGGTTCTGTAGATATTACTTGATCTGTTCAAAAGCAGCTTAGCATCGGCCATCCCATTGGAACTTATTTCCTTTCTTCAGGAGACCAAAGAATGGTTCACAAGTCAAGGTTAATTTAGAAATAAACCGTCTTATGAATTGCACTTTACCCAGAAAGCCTCGCACCTCCTTTTCAGTCCTTGGTGGTGGCATTTCTAAGATGGCCTTGATTTTGGAAAGGTCGACTTCGATGCCCCTTTGTGTGATCAAGAACCCTAGCATTTTCCTTACTGTAACACCGAACGTACATTTCTGAGGATTCAGCCACAGTCGATACTCCCTGATCCTTTGGAAGAACTTCTGCAAGGCGGTGTAGTGGCCCTCTCTTTCCTTGGACTTGACAATCATGTCGTCCACATACACCTCCACCTCTTTATGGATCATATCATGCAATATTGTGGTCGCAGCCCGCTGATATGTTGCTCCAGCATTCTTCAACCCAAACGACATCACCCTATAACAATAGGTCTCCCACAAGGTGGTAAAAGCGGTCTTCTCCCGATCTTCGGGTGCCATCAATATCTGATTGTATCCTGAAAACCCATCCATGAATGAAAGCAACGCGTGCCCTGCTGTGAAGTCCACTAACTCATCAATATGTAGCAGAGGGAAGTCGTCCTTCGGACTGGCTTTGTTCAAATCCCTGAAGTCCACACATACTCAAATTTTGCCGTCTTTCTTCGACACAGGAATTATGTTGGCCAACCAAGTTGGGTATTCGGATACTAGCAGGAACCCTGCGTCAATTTGCTTGGTGACCTCTTCTTTGATCTTGAGAGCCTAATCAAGGTGGATCCTTCTGAGCTTCTGCTTAACAAGTCGGGCCTCCGGGTCAAGAGGGATCCAGTGCTGTACAATCTCAGGATCGATTCCAAGCATGTCTTCATAGGACCACGTGAAAACATCTTTGAAATCTTTTAATAAAGCGACTAAGTGCTCGCGCTCCACTGAAGACAACGTGGACCCAATCTGGACTAGCCGCGGGTCCTTTTTAATACCAACATTAATTGTGGTGATTTCATCAACCAAGGGTTTTACAAACCTCTCCTACTGTTGATCAAGCAAAAATTTCAAAACCGGAGGGATTTCTTCCTCGTCGTTTTCATTGAAATTTTGAAAGTCCTAATTAATGCAACAAATTAAGGGCATAGAAAAGTACTTGAAGGCCATAACCACACAATTCTCATTAATCACTTCCACATCGTCTGATTCCTCTATTACAATACACTCAAAGGAAAAAGAAAAAGACAACCTAGACAGGACTATGGCATCCGGGTTGTCACCCCCAAGAATACCGGACTCAGACTGAGACGAGTTGGAACCTGATTCCGACTCTATGAAATCAGTGGAATCAGATTCCGACTCACTACCTGACCCGGTGCTACTCGATAAGAAGCCCTCCTCGTATTGTCAGACGAGGGAAGGTGCGATGGATGCATCCAAGATGTTTGAAGATGGGCTCGCAGCCGTTTCATTCCCGATCATGGACACTGAGAAGTTATCCCCCAAGCACTCATGTACGATCGGAGGATCTGAAAGTAGACGAGCCAATGCTACCCCTATTTCAATCTCTGTGCTCTCGGAATCCTCCTTGCTGCACTACTCAACCTCAGCTGCTGGGTCTGCCTGCTCCTCAGCAACATCATCCCCAAACAACTGCAAATCAAAGAATATCTCAAACCCCAGCACGCGCCGCCTCTCTGCGTTTAGCTATGGCTTTGGGAAGCCGTAGAATGGGAAGTCCTCCCCCTCCATGATGAAACGTCCGTTTAGGGTGCCCTGAATGGGCCGGTGCACCAACTCATAACATTTCCCGGACTGCTTTGCTCTGGCCCTTCTGGCCATCTCTTTGCCTTTCCTCACCCAATCCTCTTTGGTAGGTAGGTAACCTAAGCCAAAGGTATGCGGGTTATGTGGCACTTTGGCCGATGCTGCAATGCCTTTCTGGCCACTGTGTCCTAATCCCATCCCAAGGATGTGCTGGAGCTTGTTCATGAGGTACACAGATTTTGCACTGACATATAACCCCTCGTCAATAGCTAATATGTTCTGTACAACTCGAGCCTCAGCTAGGGTGAACCCCAGACAAAAACACATCCTCTGTGCCATGTTCGTTCCCCAGAACCGGTGTAGACACCTCTGGCGGAAGGTGGATTGACAAATTCCCAAAAACAATAGCCACTCCTTTCCCATAGGGGTATTTCAGCATCTGATGCAGGGTGGAAGAGACTGTTTTCACCTGGTGCAGCCACAGCCACCCTAAGAGTAAGTTGAAGGTTGCAGGAACGTCCAAAACATGAAAGTCAACATTGTGTTGTTCTGGACCAACCTGAGTCTGAACCTGCACAGTCCCCATCACTTCTCTGCTAGTATTGTCATATGCCTGAATCACCTGGGCAGTAGGTACAAAGTCCGCAGGCTTCAAACCGATTGCATATGCCGTCCTCGACGGACATACATTGATGGCGGACCCTGTATCGACAAGAACTACTGGTATCCATTTCTCTCTACACTCCACAGAGATGTAGAGAGGTTTGTTATGATTTGCGCCCTCAGGCGGCAGCTCTTTGTCAGTGAAGGTTAGTGTCGGGGAAGCTCCTCCCGAAAAAAATAACCCTACCAACTGTTCAGGCGTGGTGTCGATTAAAAGTTTGGCTCTGTCCATTGCAGAAAGGACAGCCTGTCTATGAACTCTTGAGGCCATAAGCAGTCCCCAGATGGAGATGTTTACTTGTATCTTCCTCAGCTATTTTAGCATAGCCTCCTCCTTGAGTAACTTTTCTTTCTGCTTCTTTGCCTCCCTGTCCTTCCCGAACGCCTCTGGTTGATCCAGGTGTGGGGGTTGAAGTACCGCCCACTCCTGGTCATGTGGTCCACCTCTCCAATATACCAGGTATCATTCGGCTGGTTGTTCCCCCAATCTTCATTTGTGTCGGCAAGACATAGATCGTCATCTTTACACCACATTCCATCGGCCATCAACAGGCAACTATCTGGTTCTGTTACGATTGTTCCTGTGCGCACAGCACATTCCGTTCCCGTAGTCACAACACATTCAGTCCCCACAGGGCCTTTGGCTTTCTTGGCTCTCTCTAGATCTTTGATCTTTTCCTGTTCAAACTATTTCAGTGCAGCCTTTTGCTCAGCATCCTCTGTACTCAAACTGTTCTGATCCTGAGCAAAATTCTTAAC
Organism: Camellia sinensis; assembly: GCF_055761805.1. Taxonomy (NCBI): domain Eukaryota; kingdom Viridiplantae; phylum Streptophyta; class Magnoliopsida; order Ericales; family Theaceae; genus Camellia; species Camellia sinensis. The sequence goes on along the minus strand of NC_138973.1, from coordinate 69,682,805 downwards.
ACCGGTGCTCTCCGGCGGTTCATTCTGATCTCCGGCCACTACCGATGTCCCCATGTTCTGGCTAAGACTGCTCCACAACATCCGGCTCGTCGCTGAGCCACCCAGTAACCGCTGTTGACCCTTCCATGTCGAACCAATTGACAGTCACGTCCCCTGAATCTTGTTCTTCAAAGAATTGCAGATTTGTAATGTCCTCTTCTTGTTTTGCCAGGTCGTCTAGCCCTTAATTAGGTCCATCGTCTCGAACTACACAAATTTCTGCCCCCACTAGCAATTCTAACCTTGGCTTAGGCTAATCCGTTGGTGTGATATAACCGCTCGGGTTGTATTCAATACTCACAGATCCCTCAGGCTCTGAATCCTCATTCCTCTCTGCTCCCAAAGTGATCCCTACTCTGTCTTCGGTAGTCAACACCACTGGTTCTGGTTGAGTTTCGGAGATGTCCAACATGCACAAGTCAGTGCTATTAGGATTGAACACCTCCGGCTTGGATAGGTGGGAAGAGGTGATATATATGCTAGGGTCGTATGACACAACCCCAGTTTGGATGAAGTTGATGCGTTTGGGAGGTGGAGCTTGGTTATGTGGTGGGAAAGGGTTGGCTGTGACATTCGGTTTCTCCGAAGGCATAATCACCTTGTTGTCAATGAGATCCTGAATCTCATGACGCAATCGAAAGCACTAGTCAATTTTGTGACCATGCTGTTGGTGATAGGCGCAGTACTTCGCCGAGTTATGGGAAGAAAGAAGTTTTTCTGGTAAGGGCCGCGGCTCTAGGGGTTTCAGTGCCCTTTCTTGATCAAAACCCCCAAAGCCTTAGACAAAGGAATGTATAGTGGGGTAAAGGTTCTTTGGCCTTTGGGGGCATATCTGGCTATTTTCAAGCTACTTTCGGACATACCGGTAAAGGGTGTAGCTGCAAGGGTTTTGGGAGGGGTAATGGTGAGCATTCCCACATCTGAAGATCTAGCAGCTGCAGCACTGCTTGTGCCTGCATTTGTACTGCGGTTGAATGTCCTCCTGGGTTGCTCTCTTTTAGGGTCAATCAGACCTTGTTTCATTGCGTCCTCGATTGGCACCCCAATCTCATGTAGATCTGCAAAGGTGGGGAGGGAGAGAACGATCATCTTTTGCATGAGCTTGGGCTAGAGGTTACGCACAACCATCCGAATCTGATCTTTGTCAACGGGCTCGATGGTCATCATCGAGGCTTTAGCCCTCCAGTGGGTCACAAAATCGGAGAAACTCTCCTTCAATTCTTGCCTAGTGGTCTCGAGATCACGAGTTGTGACCTTGATCTGTGTATTGTAGGAGTATTGAGCTATGAAGGCCTCAGCCATCTCCTCCCAACTTCTTTTAACGGAGTCTTCTAGTTTTGCATACCAAATGGCCGCTACACCCAACGGGGTCCAGCCAAACAGAGAAAGCTTCTGTAATCTGGAAAGGCCCATCAGCCTTAGGATATCTGAAAACAGTCATAGGTGCACCATAGGATCTCCAGACCTTTCAAAGCGGTCAATGTGCGGCATTTTAAACCGGTCTGGCAGCGTCACGGCCGAGTCGGTATATCCATCCTCTATATCTGGAATGGATTTCACCCCTTGGGACTTGTTGAAAAGCTTTTATAGCTTGCTTACTTTTAACACCGTTGGATCCACCTCAAACTCAAACGGTGAATCGACTAGGTTGGTGGGTGCTTTAGATAGCTGGGGTTGGATTGGGGGCGAAGCCGGCCCCGTCGGAACGTCCGTATTTTCCTAGACATTTGGCGTCTCCCCGAGTATTGGAACTCTGGGTGGCGGAGGAGGTGTGTGCGAAGTAGATGCTCAGGTTTGCTGCTGTAGTCTGGCTATTAACTCTGCCTGTTGGGTCACCACCTCAACTTGACGTGTAGACACTTCTACCTGGTGGGCAGCATCCTGCTGCATGGCCTTCATACTTTCCTGGAGCTGACGCATCATCTCTTCCAAACCTGCCATATTGTCCTGATCTAACTGAACAAACGGTATATCTGACTCTGTAGTAGAAATTGAGACCTCAACTTGATTGTTCAAAGACCACTGATCTGACAACCTCTGTACTGACACACTGCACCTTCTTGACCTCCGCCTAGCAACCGGGGGTAAAGAAAGAAACACTGCTTGTCCGTCTATCAGATCCCTAGATCGATTAAGTCTTCGACCTCTAACCTAAAGTGCTCGGGGAATATCTACTTGGTCAGATGCAATTGTGCTAAACTACCTTACAAAAGATAAATAAAGCATAATAAATAAACAAACAACCCGAACGTGCAGTGTGCTATGTTATAAGCTAGATAAATTAAAGACAACACACAGTTGGCAAACACAAGCTGAAATAACTATTCGTAGCCACCGATCACTGTTCCCCAAATCACTACCCCAAAACTAAATCTGACATCCTCAAGCAAAACTGAATCTCAAATACTGATGCCCTCAGGCCTGATGCCCAAACTTGCAAACTGATACGTGCATTCCTGTAGAGACACACTCTAAAAGCACATAACAAGCAAATGAGAGCCAAAACACCCCCATGTTGGGGTAGGGTTTCCCTGTCCTATTTTGTCAGGAGCTAGGGTTTCACTATACACACAGCGGTTTCACACAACCTACAATTGGGTAAGCAACCTGCCCTAGTTTGTAATGGTCACTATGGATTCCGACATGCACTATGTCGAATGGTCAAAAAGGGTGCCCCGGTAACAACTGGGGTTTGTGTTCCCATCGTGGCAGAGCCCGTAACGGTCAACCCTATGGCACACAGCATTAGGCTAACCGTTCAGGAATAGCAGATGGCGAACACTGTGACTTAGGCGCACCAATGCAAATGCAATGCAAAGAGACACATAAGTGTAGTCAAACAAAATATCATGAGTTCGAGTCAAGTTCTCTATGTCTCCAGCAGAGTCGCCAGAAACTGTAGACGCGCTCCCAGGAACTCCCCGATATCCGCGCGCCCGCGAGGGAAGCGGCGCAAATCTCATTTTGTTCTGAGCTACTACAGTTCGGACTCAAATGTCACGGTTCTGAATCTAATCTTACAATGTGCGATGTAAGACCGATAAATCACCAAAGAGTTCAAATCCGACAAATCATTTTGGAAAACTGATTTTTTAGAAAGAAGTGCCAAACATGGACTACTTTGCCAGATACAGTATTGCCACCTAAACATTTTATTTTAGGAGAATTTAGGAAGCCCTGACTCCTGCTGAAGGTGACGTGTCCATCATCACCAAAGTTATCTTGGCTCGGGAACTTGGGTACGAGAGGGGAAGGTCATGCAATGAGCACCCCCGCTCGCCCGATCGAAGATCGACCTGTACTAAACATGATATTTTGTTTTTGAAAACACATGTGTTCTTATTCTGTTTATTAACCTAGAATTACTACGTGATGCACACAGCATACAAGTATAGACTAGATCGCCTAAGTTGGAACAAAACATTGCATGTTCATTTATGAAAATGGTTTGAAGTTTGCTACTCGCAAGTAGGCTAAAATGCGGATTTTGATGAATTGTTCTAATTCAAGTAATCCAACCTTCACCCACAGGCATTCAGGCAGTTATAGCAAATAAGCAATTAGCCTCATGGCAAGCATGCTTTCATGGCAACATTAACACACATGCAGTATGCTAAAGTGTAAACACTCCTAGTGTACTCTGAGCCAAAACAAAGAACTAGTTAGAAATCATGTATGATCCTAGTTCATGTTCAGATGGCTAATGCAACACAGGCAAAATGCTACTAAGATAGGCTAGGCTATTCTAGAATGTCATGTGAAATGCAACTTGATAACACGTATTCAAATAAGAATTAAAATACAATGCAGTTAGTACGATGCGCCTAGCCCGGTGCATGCAATACAGATGAATGGATGCACGCATGCAAGCATAAGGTATGCTAATCGAAATATGTCCTAGAACTAACCATCGTAAACGGTTAAGTAAAAAGGAGAAAGAAATGGGGGTTGGAAGACATGCATCACACACACGCACGCTTATTACAACCATACGCCCTCTCGAGGGAGGGACCGAATAAGAAGCTAACTAGCTAATCCTAAGCTAATTAAACTAACTATCACAAAACAAATTAATTAACTAATCCTAGTTAACTAATTATTACAAAACAAATTGAAATAGCTAACGCATTAACTATTAAAGGTACAAACCAAAGCGTAAACTAGCTAAACACATTAGCTAAGTAAAGTAGTAAAAGCAGGCGCTTCAGAGGAAGAGGAATGCATGCATGCCCGGTCGCCTCGTTTGGAAATCCAATGCGATGCCCCTATTTGCCACTGTTTTCATTTGTTCTAAGAACACTGCACCAGGCTCCAGAAATCTGAAACTGCACCTTGGGAGTCCGGTGGGAGGGTGGCCGACCACTTTCTTTGTTGAAAGCTTGAAAAAGCGGTCGGCCAGCTAGTTTTTCTGGCTGGCCGACCAGTTGTTGCTGCTAAACTGCAATTTGCTGCAATAGAGAGCAAGAAAGGGCATGGCAATGTATTTGGAAGATATGTGCGTACAACCACTCTCCCTATCATGTCATGAACTCAAAGGAGTGTAGTTCTCGACCCTCGGGCCACCAATCGCACATTCCAATGCGTGATGGCCGAAAGGCAAAGTTGCACAATTCAATATGAAATGAATGCACAAGTAAACACATAATGCCTAAAACTCTATCATGTATGATCAAGTGCGTCGGTGACCAAGAATTGAGGCACGTTTTATCACTTCAAGTATGAAACGTCCATCGTTTCTCATGTTTGGACTAACACCTATTCCAAACAAAATGCAACACAAGCATGCAACATGAACAACCTAACAAGGCTAATGGCATGCACAATGCACAATGCTAATGTATGCATACTCAATGCAAGACATCATAAGCATGCAACAATAAGACACAATACAACTAGCATACACAATGCAAATGCCCACTAGCATACTCAATGCAATATGATCATGGCATACACAATGCGAATCAAGAGCATGGCATGCGCAATGCAAACAATAACATAACATGCACGATACGATGTAACGTGGCATACACAATGCTCAATGGACTTAAACCAAAATGGATAGACCTCAGCCATATCCAAAATAGAGGCCATAACACCAAAACAAAGGCACCAAAAGACAAGGCATGCAAGCATACAAGCTAAGCCATAAACTAGGCAACAATGCACAACACTCAAAAACACTTAAAGAGTGAATGAAGTGGGAACATGGTAGTCCTAGATGCTCTGAAATATCATGTTAGATGATGCCAAATCATGTACACAACACAAATGAAGCATGCAATGGTGCTCGAAGCTTGAAGCAAGCAAGAGCACTTGAACTACAAGTATGCAAAACATGAAGCATGTGATTAAGGCAACCCAAAACAGTCCTAGAACATGTTAAAATAAGTCCAAAACTTGCATGGAAGGAAGCCAAAATAAGCTAGCATGGAAGGCATAAGGCATGATGCATACAAGGCAAATAAGATGGATAACACTACACCTATTAAGACCAAGCATGGGATGACTTAAGCAACAAAAATTAGAGTTATATCATGGCATAATAACCCCAAATAAGCACTGAAACGATGGCTCGCAAGCTTAGGCATGAAGGCATACACAATGGTTAATGTTAAGGCATAAAGGGGCCAACCCTCCAACGTATTGAATGAGTGATAAATGCAAGTGCATGAGCATTAAACATGGACTGAAATCACATAATAAATGATGCCAAATCATTCAAATAGTCCAAGTAATGCATGCTAGTAGACTTGGTGCACAAAGCTAACAAGCTAGATTAAACCATGGTTATACAAAGCAAGTCATGCATGGTCAAAACAACACAAATCAGAGCTAAAGCATGTAAAAACATGGACAAAAACTTCATGAAGTTAAGCCAAAAGCATGCTAGAATGACATGTTAAAACATGATGCATGTTACGCTATTTCATGGAAATGCATTACAAGTGCATGGAGCATGCAAGGGCGAATCAAACCAAACCAAAATAGAGTGACGACATGGCAAAAAATCACCTAAAACATGTTGAAATGGACACAACATAAGCTAGAATGACATGCTACTTCATGAAGCATACAAGACTAGTGTGTGTGATTTACACAACAAGTGTATGAACCATGCAAGAGCCAATGAAACCAACCCAAAACAGATCTAAGGTATGTTAGAATAACACCAAAAACCTACTGAGATGGCCCCAAAACCAGCTAGAAAGACAAGCTCAAACATGAGGCATACAAAGCTAGTTTGCAAGATTTACACTACAAGTGTATAAGGCATGCATGGAATGACCAAACCAAGTCAAAACAGATCTGAGGCATGCTGAAATAGCCCCAAATACATGCTAAGAACAAGCTAACACAAGCTTAGTAAACATGCTCAAACATGAGGCATATATGGCAAGTATTGAAAACACAAGGAGAGGGGATGACCCTCTTCTTTTTGGGACCTTAAAACACCATCCCCGCCACTGAAATCCCTCTGGATTTAAGTGGTGAGAAGGCCAAAACAAGGTGATCTCCAACCTTAAAAAGAAGGCACAAGAATAAGGCCAAACAAGGCCTAAGAGGGGGTAAACAATCCCAAACACAAAAGTGACCTTAACCAAAGATCTTAAGCACCAAAATACAGAACTTTTTGCAGTAGAAAGCTAAGCTTAAAACAATATGCAAATAGGCTCAAAAGCTTAAGCAAGAATGGAGGTTTTAAGGGTTAGAAACTCACCCTTGAAGACCTTCTTTACTGCTGTAACTCCAGCAGGTTTTTCAAGCTCAAACCAACCCAAGAACAGCAAAATCAGCTCCTAAGCACCTTAGCAACCAAAGGATGGTGTTTTAGTGTGTGTTTGTGTGTTAAAGTAAGACAAAACTACACTTTTGAAGCACAAAAGTGAAGTAAAGGGCAAGATAGATACAAGAGTGTATCTATAACTCTCAAGGCAATTTTCTGAACCTAGAGGAGGGAGGAGGAGCCTCCCTCTTATAGAAAACAAAAAGGCAAAGCTTCTCCAAGAAGCTAAGGGCCAAGGAAATCCCTCCATACATGTGTATGGAGGATGGTCTCAGTGCCCTCCAGCACAGCTGGAGGAAAATATCTCCAAAAAGGTGCCAAAAAGCAGCCGACCACTTTAAGTGGTCAGCCTGCTACTTAAGTGGTCGGCTGACCACTTTAAGTGGTCTCCCATAACAACAACTGGTCGGCCATGGTGGGACAAAGTCGAGAGGATGAAAACAAGCAAATGGTGTGGTGGCCGACCACTTTTGATGGTCCAAAGACCAGGGAGACCAGTTGTCAGACCAGAAAACTAGTTACCAGGAGGAAAAGTGGTCTCCAAGGGGAAATACTGGTCTCCCACCCTTGTAGCACCTTCCAAACAAGCAAAACAAGGTTTGTACCAAAAAAACAAACCAAAACGGATGCAAGACGAAAGTTCGGGAGGCAAAGCGCGCAGCCGAGAGCCTCGAAAACTAGCTGACAAGCACCAAAAGTGGTTTATGACCACAGAAGTGGTCTCCCAAACCACAGTGGCCCTCTAGGCTAAGGAAATAAGGTGTGGTTCAAAAACCACGCCAAACGGAGAACGTTAAGCGGTCCCGACACAAGGCGTGTGGCCGAAGGCTCCAAAAATCGAAAACTGGTCTCCAAACGGGAAAAGTAGCCTACGACCACAAAAAGTGCTCTACAACCACAAAAGAGTGGTCTACAAGACCTTTCCCTCCCTCAGGCAAGGAAAACAAGACTTGGTCCGCAAACCGAGCCAAAGCACAAAGAGTTTAGAGGTCCAGAGGCAAGGCTCTCAGCCAAAACTCTGAAACCTCGAAACGAGCACAACATGCACTACCACTGAGCGCTCAATCGATGACGTCTGAGTCTTAAGGTCGGTCAAAAATGGGGTGACTACACACGCCTCATGTTGCCTCTGTTTTCACACTTCTGCACCTCTGAAAATTATGCCAACTTCTGCGATGCTTCTGAGCCACCTCATGGACACTCTGAGAGGTCATCGGCCAAGAAAGGTGGCCATCGGCTAGTGGATAATGGTCATCGACCAATTTTGAGGCTATCAGCCAGATATTGTTAGCCGATCGGCACACCAGATAGCCGATCGGCCATCTCTTCTCGCAAACTCTCTTTTTGCTACAACAGAGCACAAACAGAGGCATGGCAATGTATTTGCAAGAAAATATGTGTGCAACCACACTCCTTATCATGTTTGTTGCTCAAAGGAATGTAGTGCTCGACTCTCGAGCCATCAATCACGCATTTCAATGCATGATGGCCAAAGAGACTGAGTTGCACAAATCAATATGGATGAAATGCACAAAGACACATAAATGCCTTAACCTCTATCATGCATGATCAAGAGGGTCGGCGACCAAGAATTGAGGCACATTTCATCACTTCAAGTATGAAACGTCCCTCGTTCCTCGTGTTTGGCTTAACACCCAAACCAAACACAATGCAATGCATGCACAACTTAACAAAGCTAATGACATGCAAACAATGTAATGCAACATGAGCATGCAAGCACCATGTAATGCAACCTAAACATGTAAACAACATGCAAGAATCATTCAATGCGACAAGCATGCAACAACATGCAATGCAACAGGCATGCGACAACAATAGAATGGAACAAGCATGCAACAACATGCAATCTAACAAGCATGCAGCAACATGCAAAATGGACTTAAAGTAAAATGGATAGACCTCAATCATGTCCAAATCAGTGGCCATAACACCAAAACTAAGGCACCAAAAGGTAAAACATGCATGCACACATATTGGTGCATAAGCTAGGCAACAAGAACACAACCCTCAAACATGATGAAGAAATGACAAGTATGAGAGTATGGCAATGAAGTAAGCTCTGAACTCATGCGAGGAATGATGCTAAATCATGCACATAATACAAACATAGCATGCTAGGAGGTTCAAAGCTTAAGGCTAGCCAATGAACTTGTACTGAGGCCACATGAATCAAACCCCAAAGGGTCAAGGACAACCAAAACAGTCCTAGATGGCAGCCCAAAGGCCTAAGCATGATGGCATGCACAAAGACCCATTCTTGAGGCATAAAACACCAAAGCATCAAAAGAATGAAAGATGTAAGTGTATGACCACACTACATGGACTGAAATCATATATGAAATGATGCCAAATCATGAAAATGGTCCAAGCAATGCATTCTAGTGACTTGGAAACTCAAAGCTAGCAAGCTAGAGTGCACTATGGCTATACAAAGCAATCCATGCATGACTAAAACAACATCAAACAGAGCTCAAGCATGGTAAAACATGAGGGAAGGCTTCTTTGAGTTGAGCCAAAACACGCAAAAATGATGATCCAAACACAAGATGCATGTGAAGGCAATAAAGAGGATTGCACTACAAGTGCATGGTCCATGCAAGAAGTTATCAAACCAACCTTGGATAGAGGTGTATCATGCTAAAATAAGGTCTAATACATGCTAAAATGGAGCCAAAACAAACTTAACAAACATGTTACTTTTATGAGCTATCAATATAAACATATAAGACACAAGGAGAGGGGATGACCCTCTCCTATTTGGGACCTCAAAACACACTTTCCACCACTGAAATTCCTCTGAGTTTCAGTGGTGAGAAGGCCAAAACAAGGTGGTCCCAATAGCTTAAAAGGAAGGCACAAAAACAAGACCAAACAAGGCCTAAGAGGGGGTAGACAACCTCCAACACAAAAGTGACCTTAAACAAACATTACAAGCATGAAAAATCAGAACTTTTTACAGTAGAAAGTTAAGCTTAAATCAGCATGCAAATAGATCTAAAAGCTTAAGCAAAAACAAGGGTTTAAAGGGTTAGAATCTCACCCTTGAAGAACACCTTCCAAACCACAACTCCAGTAGCTTTTCTGAGCTTAAACCAATCCAAAAACACTAACACTAGCTCCTAAGGACCTTAGCAACAAAAGGATGGTGTTCTAGTAGGTGTTTGTGTGCAATAGTATGAAGAAAATGCACTTTTGAACACAAACTAGGGTAAATATGGAGAGACAGGTAAAATATATAGAGAGACATATATCACTTCTATATCAAATTTTTAGAACCTCTAGAAAGGGAGAGGAGTCTCCCTTCTTATAGAAATTCAATTCTCAAGCTTGTTGAACAAGCTTGAGTCTTGATTCAATCCCTCCACACATGTGTATGGAGGATGAGAATTGTGCTCACCAGCTGTCACAGCTGGTACAAAAATATCTGAAAAAGCATATAGAAAGGTCTTGGCCAAAAGATATGGCCGATCGACCAAAAAGAGTGCCGATCAGCCAAAAATAGTGCCGATCGGCCATCACTTATGGCCGACAACAAGAAAACATGGCCGATGGCACAAGGCCCTAGCCGATGGGTTGTAGGGATGGCCAACAAGCCACCCCCTCCCTCAAAAGCAAAACCACAAGTCCTTGGTCCACAACCAAGCACAAAACAGACAAGTTGAGAGATCTTAAGGCAAGGCGCACAGCCGAGACCTTCAGGAACTCAAAACGAACACGAGCATGGATGATCATCGAGTGTTCAAACGATGACGTCCAAGTCTTGAGGACAGTCAAAAATGGGGTGTCTACATTCATGTGGATCAAGAGAAGGTTCGAGCCATCCAAGAGTGGCCAACACCTAAGACTAATAGTGATGTTCGGAGTTTCCATGGGTTGGCTATGTTTTATAGGCGTCTCATTCGAAGTTTCAGCACTATTGTGGCACCAATAACAGAGTGCATGAATAAAGGAAAATTCCTGTGGGGTGAGGATGCAGAAGAGAGCTTCTTGTTGATCAAAGAGAAGTTATGCACTGCACCAATGCTAGCTTTGCCCAGTTTTTAGAAGATTTTTTAGGTAAAGTGTGATGCCAGTGGTGTGGGCATTGGGGCTGTCCTATCTCAAGAACATAAACCAGTGGCCTTTTTCAGCGAAAATTTAAGTGAAGCTCGGCAAAAGTGGAGCACTTACGACCAAGAATTTTATGCAGTGGTTCGAGTTTTGAAGCATTGGGAACATTACCTGATACATAGGGAGTTTGTGTTGTATACTGATCATCAAGCCTTAAAGTTTATCAACAGCCAGAAGCACCTTGATAACATGCATGTAAGATGGTCTACTTTCTTTCAAAAATTTCCTTTTACTATTCGCCACAAATCAGGGGCTTTGAATCGAGTCGCGGATGCCTTGAGTCGACGGGCTAGTTTATTAGTCACGTTGACACATGAGATTGTGGGGTTTGAGTTCTTGAAAAAACTTTATCCTGATGATGATGACTTCAAGGAGATATGGGCAAAATGTATTCAAAGGCAACCGGTCACTGATTTCTACATCACTGATGCCTATCTATTTCGAGGAAATCGTTTATGCATTCCCCGTAGCTCTTTGCGAGAGAAACTAATTCGAGATCTCCATGGTAGTGGCTTAAGTGGACATTTGGGCAGTGACAAGACTATCGCAAGTATGGAAGAACAATATTTTTGGCCTCAATTGAAGTGAGATTTTGGCAATTTTGTGAGGAAGTGCTACATTTGTCAAGTATCCAAAGGGCAGTCTTAGAATACTGGCCTCTATATGCCTCTACCTGTTCCTAATAGCATTTGGGAAGACTTGTTGATGGACTTTGTGTTAGGACTCCCTTGTACCCAGCGTGGAGTTGATTCTGTGTTCGTAGTGGTTGATAGGTTTTCAAAGATGGCGCATTGTATTCCTTGTCGAAAGACTTCAGACGCCTCTCATGTGGCTCGATTATTCTTTCGAGAAGTAGTTCGTTTGCATGGAGTCCCTCAATCCATTACCTCAGATCATGATGTCAAGTTCCTTAGTCACTTCTGGGTGACTTTGTGGAAGATATTTAACACAGTCTTGAATCATAGTTCAAGCGCGCATCCTCAAACAGATGGTCAAACAGAGGTGACTAATAGGACTTTGGGCAATTTCGTTCGTAGCATTTGTGGAGACAAACCAAAGCAATGGGATCTTGCTTTGCCTCAAGTAGAATTCACATATAATAGCATAGTTCACAGTGCCACAAGAAAGTCATCATTCTCTCTGGTGTATGTCACGCCTCCAAAACATACAGTTGATTTGCTCCGTTTGCCTCGGGGTCCAAGAGTGAGTCTTGCCGCCGAAACCATGGCCAAACAAGCCTAAGCAGTACAAGAAGAAGTACGACAGAAGCTGAAGGAAACAAGTACCAAATATAAGGTATTCGCAGACAACCATCGGCGCTCCAAACTCTTCATGAAAGGAGATTCAGTAATGGTGTTTTGGCGCAAAGACAGATTTCCAATCGGCACATACAACAAATTGAAGCCTCGCAAGTATGGTCCATATAGGGTGTTGAAGAAAATCAACGACAATGCTTATGTGATTGAGCTACCAGATGACATGAAGATTTCTAGGACTTTCAATGTAGCTGATTTATATGAGTATCATGCTGAAGAACCCCTCTATCCAGAATCGAACTCGAGGTCAAGTTCACTCCAAGAAGAAGGGACTGATAGCCGAAGACTTCTTGGAAAAATTAGACCGACTAAAGGCAAGAAAGATGTAGAACAAAATTCTATAATTTTTATATTTCTTAATTTTATTATTTTGAATTAGGTTTTTGACTAGGATTTTAAATATTTTAGAATTTTAAGTCTCTTAGATTTCCTAGTTTACTATTCTCTTAGGTTTCTTAAATTGTGTTTAGTTTCCTAGTTTATTATGGAATCACTTTTTCTACAGGTATTAGATTTAGTTTATTATAAATAAACCTACAAACATATGCAATTCATTCGTTCAATAATATTTCAAAGAGCTTTTCTTCTATCTTCTTTGTGGATTCATGGGTGTTCTTGTGAATTCAAGAATTTTCGTCTACTAAAACGATATCTAATCTCGTGTGATTTATTCTGCTGTGTCAATACTCTTATAAACATACATGATGATTTAGACTTAGGCCAAGTTTGAGAAGACTAAATAAGTGCACTTTTTGACTTTTTATGAAATATGGGTTGGGTTTGGGTTGGATTTGAAGTGATGTGTTAGAGAGGTAATGTGACTTAAATAAGATGACGTGACTTAAATAGGATAGTGACTTTTTAATTTTTTGACTTTTTATGAACATCCCAAACTTAGCGTAATAGGTCTATTGAAGTAGCAGGTAATGATTTTATACACTAGACACGTATTAGCAGTTAATGAGCACATTTATTAGGTATTATCATTGATAGGAACTCGTGAGAATTCACAAACAAGAATATAACAAAAGCAAATTAAATAAAAATAGATGGGTGCATAAAGCATCAAATTTTTGTCCTTCAACTTTCCTTCGGTTGTGTGTACGTTTTTTTTTTTTTTTTTTTTTTTTTTTTGGCTTTTAAACAAGTTTCTGACCCTTCTTAGGCCTCGTTTGGGAACAGGCTAATTTAGTAACTTTTTGGCTATTTGGCTAAAAAAGTAGGTAAAAAAAACTTGTATGTTTGGGATGACTTTTTAGCTAATTACGAAAAGATGTGCAAAAAGTAGAGAGAAAAGACAATCTTTGACTTTTTGGTATGAATTGTTGACTTTTTGACTAATTTAATAACTTTTTGACTAATTAACTAAAATAACCTCTTGCCAAACGAGGCCTTAACTTCGATTGATAACGTCTTTTACCGATTTGGCACTAGCAACTAGTTATGTGCCTCTAGAGTTCATAATATATATTCAAATAAGACCAAATTGGTTTATAGAGAGACTTACGTCATCATCGATTCTGATTCCAGAAATTCTGCGTTATTCACCTGTATCCGTATTTAGTCAATTATATGATTTCCATACCCACAAGAATATTTATAAAAAAAAAAGGTTATCTCAATTTAGGAAAAAAAAAAAAAAGAAAACCCATTAACATGTTATACAATAAATAAATAAAAATTTATTGCATTTAAACATTATCCATGCAACGACATCACAGTAACAAAAAAATAGACTTTTTGGTATGATTTGTAAGTTGACTTTTTTACTTATTATGAAAAGACCAAAAAAAAAAATAGAGAGAGATAATATGATCCAAATAAGCTAATACGCTGAATTTTTTAAGTCACCTCAAAAGAGAAGGAATCTAATCTTTGCTTCAACTAGCACTTTTTTTCTTTTTCTTTTTTTTTTCAGATGCAAGCATTTTACTTGTTGAAGAAGAGATGAAACAGAAACATGCCATCTTCAAATTTTTATTTTTATTTTTATTTTTGTCATAAAGAAGACATATAAACAGAGAGTTCCGATATAGTAATTGTAACACTAAGGCCGTTAGAGTAAATAAAAGGACATTTATGTCCGTTTCGGTCTTCTTTCATAGATTAATCTTTGCAAAAAGAAACAAATTAATTAATTTAAATTACAAACACACCCTATGAGGTTTTTTTAAAATACGAATCGTCTCCTATGGTTTTGAAAATTACATCCTGCCTCCTGAAGTTTCTAATTTCATAACAAATTGTTCATTTTATTAATAAATCATCAAGTTAATTAACAGTTTTTAACGATGTTAAAAATTTATTTCAATTAATAATTCTGATAATTTTATTATTGTTTAGGAAAGCAATTAGGAATTTTATGTTTTCATTTAATTCTGTTAAATACAAAATTTTGATAAGGGACTATTTGTAATATTTCAAACTGCAGGAGGCAATCTATATTTTAAACAAATCTCAAAGGGTCATTTGTAATTTACCCTAATTTGTTTTAACTTCCAAATCTAATTATGATTTTTATTTTTATTTTTATTTTTTTATTTTTTATTTTTTACTTAGGGAAAAAAAAAAAAAAAAAAACCAGATTAATGTGTTTAACAATTTCAAAATCCATGTTTGAGAGATACTGAACAAGAGCACCGGTCATGAGAGCTACGTCAATATCATGCTCTATTTGGTTGAGTGGCATGGGTTAAAATAGAATGGAATCATCATTTTTTTTTATATTTTTCTATTTTTCTTACGATGATAAATGATGATTGTATTTATAATTTATATATTATTTTTTTTTTTAGCCAATCAAACATAATAAAGAAAATTTTGATAGAATGATCATTCGATTATATTTTTTTCTAGTGAATCAAACACTATATTAGAATTTTGAATTGGTGAACAAAAAGAAAAAGAGAAAGTGAGAGAAATCTTCCTCAACACTGTAATGCCCACCCAAAATTATTATGGCTGAAAATCCAATTATCACATTACAAAAATTTAATTTTAATTTTGAATTTCCATTTCAAATTTGGAATCTAAATTTCTCTATATATATTTCTGGCAATGGTGGGTGGTGAGGGGAGCTGATGGGAGGTGGCTGGCGCATTAGAATGAGAATGGTTGATTTAGGATTACCATATGAGTTGGAGGAGGAAGATGAGATCAAGTTGTC
This sequence comes from Camellia sinensis, assembly GCF_055761805.1. Classification (NCBI taxonomy): domain Eukaryota; kingdom Viridiplantae; phylum Streptophyta; class Magnoliopsida; order Ericales; family Theaceae; genus Camellia; species Camellia sinensis. The sequence goes on along the minus strand of NC_138973.1, from coordinate 69,667,369 downwards.
GTTTCCATAAATAATAATAAAAAAAAAAAATAAAAAAAATTGACATTAACCTTTGGACAAAAATAAGTAAATAAAATAACAATTGCTCTTTATCTAAAATTTTAAGTGATTCTGACTGTCTTTGAATCATAGGGCCCTTAATTATAAGGGGCTAAAAGAATTTTGCTTAAGAAATAAATGAGGATGGTTATCTATGAACCATGGGTGTAACGTCCTCAAAAAGTACATAAATCAATTATTCACAAGATCTATAGACATAATAGAAATGTTATATATTCATTCATCAGAGTTAATATTACAAGATATATTACATGCATTACACTTTCGCAAATGATCATCTTGAAACTATAGCAATGTAACTCTGAATGTTAACAGCAAAATAAGTGCCCTACGGGCTTACATGTTTCCAAGACTTTGCTTGGTTACAACAAAAGAAGAGTCCTAGTGTAACGCCCCGAAATAATTCAAAAACATATACAATATTTTCAAATTTGATACAACACATACAATATTCTATATTCTCATAACATATACAATGCTTATATTGAATCCACGTTTTCAAGACACCCATAACATATACAATGTTTTAACATTTCATGAACAAACAAAAATCTCGACATATGTTCAAATACCAACGAATAAGTCCGGATATTTCTCACGGACTTCCAATTCACGCTCCGAAGTAGCTTCCTCATTCCTGAGATGTTTCCATAATACCGTAACTAATAGAATCGTCTTGCTTCACAAGACTTGACTCAACAACAAGGAACGAATATGATTACCTCCCCAACCGGCCAAACTCGCGGCGGTTTATAAGACAAGAACACATTCCCCCGATAATAATAGTAACAACGTCGTCAATAACAACCGTGCTTGATGACATCCACCATAACTTGACTACTTACAATACTCGAATCGCCATTGAGTGTTTAACACTCCAACAGAGGAAAAAGGAAACCACTCGCACACAAGGCTTTCAGTCAACTCTCGTAGAACGAGAACGTAAAATAAAACACGACTAATCAATAATGTCATGGCACATCAATACCCGACAATTCCAAGCCCTTGCCAAAGAACATACAATATGTAACCAGTAACTTAGGCTAGATCAAAATGTGACTTCTTAACACATGGTATAAGATATTCCGTTTAAGTTAAAGAAAATGCTTAATATATCCCATTTGTTCCAAAACACTTGGTTTTCCTTCAAATTATTCTTCAACATTCCTCCAGTAAATCACAACATAGTCATTCCACAAAACCCATCACACTCACGGTGGTGTTACAATACCCAAAATAAGATTTTCCACAATGAGAACCCTTATAAATTTTAGAAATGCTAGTAACGCAATAACACAAAGGAAGAAATTGCACACCATTGATCACATAATGGTGCAAAGCGCTTATAAAACCAAAGTTCTCAACCGAAATCCCAAACCGGTTACTACCGCTCAAACAACCTTCCAACTGTCCATGAGGCACTTACATTCCACACCAAGATACCGTTTAACTACACAACCTACAATTTCGATTGATTCTCGAAGTGACTATATGTCAACCAACCCAAGTATTGACCAATCAGGTATCTAACTTTATTCACTCGTGCCAGTCTTCAAAGTTACCCCATGGTACTCTGACTTTTCATTCACCCCTCACACGTATGCCTAAGTGGCACGCACATCCTTGCTTCACATTTGAGTCATAACCGAACTTTTCAAGTCAAACCCAATACACCATCTTAAGTCAATGTACACAAGGACCGAATAAGTCGAAACAACTCTGACATAGTGCATCACTCCCTTTACATAATCTTATTGCCTCACTCAGAGTTCCATTATCCAAACTGGACGACAAACACCCACTCCAAAGTGACCCAACAATTTTGAACATTAAATTACTCAACCCAATCATTAACTACACAATTGCCTTACCAAGGCACTCTCTTGGGATTGCCCTGCGACCGATCCCCTTCTACATATATTCTAATAACAACATACGAACCACACACCACCACATACCATACTAGCAAAGCCTTTTCACTTAATGCACGATATTCTACACCCACATTGAATTCCCCATTCTAAGGATGTACTCACAACCTCGATTGAATTCACAATAACGAAATTTACCCACTTGTTCCCTCACACCAAGTTAACCAGCAAAGGCTTACCACGCTACAACACCCTCGTTACTACGCAACTATTCGAATTGAACACAAGCAAACATAACACCTCCATCCCTCAATGATCAATAAGGTCCACTCTTTATTCCATACTCTATTCGTCACTCATCACAAGAGTACAATCAAAATACTAAGCCTCCGTGTCAATCCACTAGCCATTGCTACTACTAAACAACTACTCTGAACTAAGCCCCGGCACCAACACAAAACACTGACAGGGCTTTCAAAGGCTTACCGTCTTAACTCTCCAGAAGAACAAATAAAGTCCTCAAACTCCTCGCCGTTATCCCAAACCTTTGTTCATAAGCACCAAACCACTGTGACCCTACACATAGGTCACGCCCTAACTACGGGTTATATACCTAACCAACCCTTCCGACAGCATCACCTGACTTAACCAGAATTAATGTACATACCTATCGCATTCAAACATAATAAAAGAGTCCTAAAACTTAGGAAACCTCCACTATACCTCTACCTGAAACATATTACCAGCTACTCACAACACATCGCCCCATCGATGCTAATAACCAATATTACGACAAAGGACTAACACTCCTTCACAAGAAACAGCAGATCAAAAAATAAAACATACATAACTAGTAACTGGAATGCAACCATAACGGAATCTCAACGCCACAATGTTGAACAGAACAATCACATAATTTGATTAAAACAACAATTTTTCTTGTTATTTCAAAGGCTCTTTCACCACTTACCCCCTTTTTCTAAAAAATTATTCAAACTTACATCATTTTCCAACAAAAAATTTGTTCCAAAATCTCAAGGAGACTAATTGTTTTGCAAACATTTTGTCCAAACAATCCACGAAATTTCAAATCAGAGTTTTCAGTTGAAATGAATGCCATAAAAGGCCACAGAGCCGAACTTGCCCTCCAACTTATTTCCCAACAATATCCGGTGAATCTTAACCTTCACCTAATCACAACCATCACACCTACGGTGACTCCAAACATCTTTCATATACAACTTACCTAAAGATATAATCATATTCAATGATAACGGGTGAGAAATTAGTTTTAATTTACCTAATTCCCATAAAATTTCTATCACAACAATAAATAAAGAAACATATAGTACCAAGCAATATAGTACAACACACATAACTTTCCAAATCACAGAAGTCTCAAACCAATATAACATCAACAATATTAATCGTCATAATTCAATGGCGTAAGGCGTTTGTAAAATTTTCACATTAACACGTTGCCCCAATTCAAGGGGTTTTATATAACCACACCAATCAAATGCACCCAATAAGCGAGGCCCCCACGTCCCTAAGTTCATTAACGCAACCCGAGAACAACTTTCAAGGTGACTATGTGCCAACCAACTTCGAATACCATACGACCCAACCACCAGTCCTCTATCCTCAAGACTAAAAGTCCAAAATAAAACACATCCCTGCCTTTTCAGAACACATTCGTGACTGACCTGAGACATCACAAGCCAACCCATTTCCCACGACATCATTATGGCATAAAAACACTAGGATTTTCAATTCGTACCACTTCTATTAACACATTACCAATGAGCACAAAGTTAATTACATAACCACTCCTTTTGGGTTTACAACCACACACGCATATATAAACAACATCCGTAGGCATACAACCTTTCAAAATATAATATCAAATAACACTACGAAGAATCAAAACTCCTTCACACTTCCAGCCTCACTATTGTCCCCGCTTGGACTACTAAAACTGGCAATGCTCCCTTAGAGGACATCGACGCCAAACATGGCCTGTCCAACCATATCAAAAACACCAAGGTGATCCTCTATTCCGAGGTTGACTCGAGAATGCCTAAGTCTGGCTAGACTCTCCAAAGAACGAGTCTGATGAAATGAGAGTAACCCGAGGCGTCAACTACACCTGCCTTACTAGGTCTACTACCTCTCCAAACAGTTGAACTTGTCGGTATGGACTCTTCCTCCTCATCCTGACCAACACTATCGATAATGGTCTCCACGTGAGCCATTGCCTCTACCAAGGCATGGTAATCTCAATGCATTGCCCAGCAACTTTTCTCTAAATAGCATCACACAACCTCCCTTCGAACTCAAGACAACGTCACTCCCTTGTTGCAACCAACTCTGGAGCAAATCTCGACAAGTTAGTAAACCATGCTTAAAACTATACCAAAGGTGTAGTACCTTGGCGTAACTCCATAAACCGTTTCCGCAACTTTTCTTGTATGGAAGGAGGGAAATTGTCACTTCCTCGCCTAAGCATCCTAATAAGGGTAATAAGAGATTTACACATTCATAAATGTATCGAAGCTAACTCACTCGTGTCCTAATACGTTGGGCAACAATAATTCACTCCATATAAGCACATAACCACATAAGTACATAGGAATTTCATTTCTGGATAATGACCGTCTCGCGGTGTTGTTAGAGTTCCAGTTAGAAATGACAGTGATAAAGTGCCTTTCCAATAGGACTCCCAAAAACCCATAGATCTGATCAACATCCTAGAAACAAAATCTCATAGCCATATAGTCACATAAACATGTTATCATATAAGCACATAACATCATACATAAGTCTTTAATAAGTGAGACAAACTCATTGTGGTACTAACCACTTCCCACGTACCCAAAGTATTCAAACCCGGTATGCTCTAATACCAAGTTGTAATGCTCTCAAAAAGTACATAAATCAATCATTCACAAGATCTATAGACATAACAGAAATGTTATATTTTCATTCATCAGAGTTAATATTACAAGAGATATTACATGCATTACACTATCACAAATGATCATCTTGAAACTATAGCATGTAACTCTGAATGTTAACAACAGAATAAGTGCCCTATGGGCTTACATGTTTCCAAGACTTTGCTTGGTTACAACAAAAGAAGAGTCCTAGCTCTATACATATAAAGCCCTCGGCTTGAATAAACATTCAACACAAAAACGAAATCACAAAAGTGGAGCCTTCAGCCCCTAAGCCTCCCAAGCTATGCCCTTGGAGGCGACAAGTCACCTGTACCTGAAAATGGTTTCCCAAGTAGGGTGAGCCAAAGCCCAGTAGAGATATGCTAAACAATATATGAGAATTAACTAAAATATGAGCATCTAATAAATGTACAACATTCTTAACCAATACATATTCTTTTCAAGGTCATTCAACATAGATAGCAAATATCTTAATTTATTTCCATTCTTCCATTCCGGGTAAATCAATTAACCAAATTCATTATTATCAAAGCAACTAATATGATACCACAACTCAATGGTTCATAATTCATTACATTCATCAATCCAACACTTTTATTTTTTTCCATTTTATGGAACCACGTCCAAGGGAACCGGTAGCCATAAATATATAAGATTTTGGAATTTTCACCCTGGACACTCCGTCCAGCTTAATTATCAATGGAGTCCATCCCCTATCTTTTTCCAAACAAAGATATATATACAATGTATTTAAACACTTTATCATATGCAATGACTAATCAAAACACATATTCAATGGTTTAATCAAACCGTCATATTCAATGACATAATTCAATTGATTAGTTTCAATCATCCTAATTCTCATGCAGTTTCTACAACAATCATAGCTATCCTCCACCAATAGCCCAAAACAGATATATCTAAACAGATAAAGAAATCTATCAACATATAATTTATCAAATTCCATAGGTGTGTGATTTATCGAACCAAACTACACCATTCAATCACATTTCCCCCAATTTCATAATTCCCAAACCAATTTCATTATTTACATAAATAGTTATTTGAACTCAACTTAGTGAAAATTTTTTCCTTTTTCCAAAATGTCAACCCATAGGTCCAAATCTCACTACTTCAACAATAAAGAACCTCATACACAAACCCCAAAGGTTACTTTGTAAATCAACATGAAAAACCCCCTTTAGTTTATAACCCAAACCTTAACTTTTACCAAAATCTTCCCAAATCCCACCATTTATACTAAATGACAAATGTCTAGATTAAAGCTCATATTAAAGAGTAGAATATCCCTACCTCAAGCTTAGATGAGAGAGAAGAGAGAAAGCTCAAAAGTCGATGGCGAAGAAACCATGTTTTGCCCCAATCAAAATGAAGTCCTTGACAAGCTCTACACTTTGTCTCAAACGAGCAAGGTGAAAAGATCACTTTAGGTGAGTAGATTTAGAGATTTAAGTAAAAAAAGTTTGGGTTTTAGAGAAAAAGCCCTAAGGTCAAATAAAACAATAGGCCCAAATAAAATAATAAGCCCCAAAACCCCCTTCGATAGGGCCCATTCGGACCTCAAAAATTTGAAAAAAAACACACAGCGGTCGACGTTTCGGGCATGAGGGTCGACCCTTTAGGTAGAAAGGACAATCTGCACAAGCAAGGGGGTTGACCCTTAGACAGGATAGGGTCGACCCTATTTTTCAGCAACTAACACAGACATAAGAGGGTTGACCCTCTCCAGTCTGGTGTCTATCCTATTTTCTAGCAACTAACACACAGAGATAAGAGGGTCGACCCTCTCTAGTCTGGTGTCTACCCTATTTTCCAGCAATACTTCTAGAAACTTCACCAACAAGTAAAGGCCGACCATTAGGAAGGCTGGTGTCGACCCTAGAATAGAATTTCTAAGTCTCCAAGGAACTTTTGACAAGAATAAGTGCGAACAACCAAACCCAACAAGTTTAAATCGGATTATACTCTTCCAAAATCAATGTACAACAACACCAAAAATTTCAACAATAAAAATAAATGATTCAAATACACTTCCCCAAAAGCTTTGAAAGATGCAGGTGCTACAATGAGCAATTTGAAAAGGCAAATGATACTTTTGCATATGTACAAGGTACACGAAATACGTGTCTAATTTTTTTTTTCTTAATTTTTGACCTACCAAGACGTACCTAGTATATATATCTAACTCATATCGTAGCGCAGTTGAAATAATATTTTCTTCTACTACAGTGATAAATTTCTTTTAACTAGATTTCTTTTTATTTTTAGTTTTATACTTGGCATGATTTTAAAATTAATGTATGGTTTGTAAGTTATTTTGTATAATGATATTTAATTTTGGTTTGTACCTTTATTTTTGACATTAAATGTTAATTGTAGGTTAGATCTTAACAAATTAAACTATCTAATCAATTTTTGTATTACTCCAAATTAAAAATAAATATTTTTGTACAAACATACCAAACCCGTATTCTATCTTTTTGAATTTTACTATATCGTTGTACTTGTATCATACTAGTATCGGTACTCGTACTTGTACCTATGCTTCATAGATGGCTATATGTCATATTACCATTCGTTTTTTTCATGGTTTTATATGACTGAGTAAATGGTAATACATTATTTGTCTTGATTTTCCTTAATGAATCTTTCTAAATAAGGTACCAATCATAATATCTACATAGCTGATGATACAAAACCGTGATTGAAAATCAGTGATATATATTCTTTAAAAATAAAAATAAAAAGTGTAAAGATCTTTAATATACAAGTGTGAATTTGCAAATAAGTAAGCATAGGTTTTTAATCTTATGCAATACTGGTTTGATATGTAACATCAAGCTGATGAAAAATTGTATCAGACAGCCCACAAGCTTTGAGATTTTCAATAGGTTTGAGACCGGGTTTCTCATCTCTTGTTGTTAATATCACAGTTATTCCATTATAAGCCAACTGTCTGCAAATCTCTAGCCCAATTCCTTTCTTTGCTCCAGTAACAACAACAATCCTAATTACAAATAATAATAATAATAATAATAATAATAATAATAATAATAATAATAATAATAAAGAAGTGAGAATGAAGAGAAATAAGAATCAATCAAAACATGTAGTTGAAGACTTTATTTGATTCAAAAGACGTGAATAACATAGTCGTATGAGATATGGTATTGTTAGTACCTCTTTGCTTGTTCCATTTTTTTTTATGAATGTGGTATTTGCAAATGTAGATGGTGAATTGTATGCAAAGAAGGGTTTGGTTTTGGGGGATATATTGTTGGAAAAAAATGATTTTATGGTGACTTTAATGTGAAATTAAAGCAGGTCTCAACCGCCGGTTGTGGTAGGTCCAGGTGGGTCTAAATTCTTTGTAATAATATCTTTACACCACAAAAAGAATAGCAAAAAATCATTAAGAATTGAATGAGAAATTGTCTCATAAAATTGGTCACATGAATGAGGTATTGGGAATGGTGTATAACTATCTATCTCACATTGATTGTATAGGAAAACATTGATGGGTATTTAAATCCCATATTTTTTACAAGGGCATGAGCCATTTGGGGCATCCAAATTTTCCGAAGGAAAGAGAGTTATGAATGTTTCAAGCATGGGCTTGGGCCAAGATTATGGTCCAAGTTGGTTATGCAAAAAATGTTACGCGTGTGCGCCGTCCGCCTTCCCGGATTGGGTTGGGCCCATGGTTTGTGAATCTTAGATCTTGAGGCTGGTTTGGGCAGGGCTTGATTGATGGCTCATCAACCTAATTTTTTTAACTAGGTTAGATTAGTGACTGCAGATATACACACATGTATATTGTATGTGTAACCTCTACACTTAAGATTGTGATTTTGTTTCAGCAGTTTTGCAGAATTGAATTCTATATTTGCTGCTGGAAGACTCCTCCTCTCTCTCCCATTTTGTATAAAAGGAGATCATTTTCTTTGGTTGGGTATAGAAATTTTTTGCTCTCAATATAGTCAGTCTCCTGCTCATATTATATTCTTCCTGTGTGAGTGCTGCTATTATTAGTTCGTCGGAGCTAACCAAAAGATGCTTCTGACTTAGCGGATTTTAACCGTCATATCCTGGGAGACAGACACCGGTATACCTCCAACACCCACAGTGAGGCTGCAAATCTATTTTAAAGAGACAGTGATATCACAGAGGTTTCGGTTTGCTATCTTTTATTTATTCTAGTATTTTAATTTGTTGTATATATTTATGTTCATCAAGTTGTAATTTTGAGCATGATTTCTTTTTTGTATTTTTTAATTTAATTAAATAAGAATCTATTTATTTTTATTTAAATATACATTTTGTATAACAATTTTTAAACAGATTATATATTTCTCATGAAATTAGATAAATAGATTGATATACAAATTGTAATGAATCAATTTAGTCTATTGTATTAGTTCTCTACTTTGCATCAACTAATTTCGGGAAAAAAAAAATTATAGAGAACATGCTTTATTTTTTTTTCGAAAACCGAAAACAGCCCACTGTTTCTTTTTTATTTGATTAGAATAATAAAAATAAAACAAATTCATAGGAAATTGAAATAGTTTTATTCTCCCTAGGAGATTGCAATGGATTTCTTCTTTGCTTCAGTTAGTTCACTACTTCTGTGGATATGAGATTTAAATTGTTTAAAAAAAAAAAAAAAAAAAAAAACAACAACAACAACAACATTTGCATGCTACTGTTTTGTTCGAAAAACCGATACTCCTTTTTTTTTTTTTTTTGTTCGAATAGACAATTGTTTCATGCCTTGGAGTTTATGCTAGAATTTTTAATTTATTTATGTGAATAAATATATTTCTTATGGTATTTGGTTCTAGTAATAGTTGTATAATTTTATGAGCATGATTCCTAGTGTCCTACCATGATGTGCATGTCTTTTATATTTTAAAATTTTATAATATAATTTGCACATATAAGTCTTTACTTTTCAAGTTAGAATTGACATACTAATTATTTTCTATTTTTCTAGTATAATATATGTAGGGACGTATTTTCAAGGTCGTGCCACGTGGCCGAGATGCCATGTAGACGAGCCAGATTGTCAATATGCTTATGGTATTGCCGAGATCTGGTGCGATAATACCAGATCCATGATATTTGGATAGAGGACAATATTGCTAGATAAATAATGTGCGTAGTTCGGATAAGGATAAGGCTAGTGAGTAGTTCATCCATATCTAACTAACAGTCCGAGATAAGCATTGTGCTTGAGTCCTGTGAAGTGAGACTTCTGGGGGACGAGGGCACTGTTGGCTGTAAGTCACCCCCGTGAATCTAAGGTATGCTTTTATTTGTGCACTGAATACTTGTTTGATATCTTTGAGAGATAAGTTGATTAACTTGATTGTCGGAGTGCTCTGAGTATACAAGTCACTGTGGTATTCATGTCTTTTGGTTGGTAGATGCTTGGTTTAATCTATTCTGCCGCGTGCTCTCTAGCTAAGTTCCCTGTTTGGTTGTGAGGTCAAAAATCAACACCCACAATATACATGTTCATTATTTTCTTAATTCTAGATTAATTTGCATGTTTATTATTTCTGGAATTTTTAGGATAATTTGTATGCTCTATATTTTCTAGATTAGTCTATATTAGATGCTTATTATTTTCTAGAGTTCTAGAATTATTTGCATTTTAATTGCTAGAAAAATTTACATGTTTATTGCTTTGTAGTAATTATATATAACTCATGGCTATTAAATTTTAATTTAATTTTTTGGAGTTCTAAGTTTTATTTTTGTAACACGTCTAGTATTTTAATTCTTTACTTAATTTTTCTATTAAGTAGATTGCTAGAAGGTTTTAAATGATTTATTACTTTTGCAATTTCTTTAAATTATTTGTTTGTAATTTGTTGTGTTTTTTTGCTACCTTTCTTTACAAAAATACCTATGCGAAAGGGAATGGAAAAAAATACAAAACTAAATGAATAGAATTTGGGACTTAAAAATCAAGAATTTGGACTACTAACCTTTTTGTTGAACAAAAATACCTAAGCGTGGAAATGAATTTTTTGGACCAAAAAAATCCTTATTTAGATTGGTTTATTTTTTTATATTTGAAGCAATTTTATTGCTTGTGTTTTCGTAATAGTATAAGTACCTTATTTTGGAGCAAGTTTGTTTGCTTATAACTTTTTGAAAGCATTTTTATTTACTTGTAAATGGTTGTAGCAATTTTGATTGTTTGTAATTTGGATAGCAATTTTAATTGCTTGTAAAGTTTTAGAACTTTGTTTGTTTTAACCTAATTTATCCCCTAAGAAACTTAATTCTAAATTTGTTTCGCATGGACTAGGAGTCAACATGCTCTTGAAAGTCTTGTCTAAGGTTAACTGGGTCTTAAGTGGAACCGGTGTGACACCTCCAGTCTTCCTGGTAACTTTTCTAACCATATTCGATTCTAGGGTAAGTGGTGAGATCAATTTTGAATTAAATTTCAGACTTTGAGATTTTCTAATGTTAAGTTCAGTTTCTGGAAAAACAGAATAGTGAAATTATGTTGTATTTTTCATAAATAACAACAGTGACTAATGTTGTTGTTGCTACTGCAAATGTTGGTGGGGATTAGGATCTTGGGTCAACTACTTGCCAACCCCGACTGTGTCCTCTGTGGTCAATCTTGTTGCTATTCCTGTTGTGCTGGGGGACCGCTTGGTAGATACACTGTTCTAAATGGCTTGGAAGATACACTATTCAACGTGTTTTATACCAAGAAATCGGCAAAAGAGTTGTGGAATGCTTTGGATAAGAAGTACAAAACCGAGAGGATGCTAGGACAAAAAAAAATTTCGTTAGCCAATTTTTGAATTTCAAAATGGTGGACTCTAAAACTGTCATTAGCCAAGTCTAACCTTTCTAAGTAATTCTACATGGGATTCATGCAGAGGGAATGCTGATGAATGAATCATTCAAGGCAGCTATTCTGATTGAGAAGTTGCCTAACGGCTAGAAGGACTTCAAGAACTATCTAAAGCACAAGCGAAATGAGATGTCAGTCGAAGTGCTCATTGTCTAGCTCCGCATTGAGAAGGATAATAGGAAGAAATGAGGGAGTACCTCCATTGTTAAAGCAAACATGGTTAAGCATGGCCAGTCCTCAAGGGTAAAGAAGAAGCCACCAACAAGCAAAAGCCCAAAGCTAGGGGTTAGAGGTGGTGTCTCCAAAAGGCCGGTCTACAAGCCGCAGGAACCTACTTGTAGGTTCAATGGAAAATGCCTCAATTGTGGAAACGATGGGCATAGGGTGGTTGACTATTGTAAGAAGAAAAAGCCTTACAAGAAGAATCCTCCATACAACAAAAATCGGGCCCACATAGCTAAAATGGAGGATCTATCTCAAGATGTGGACGACATGCATCTGTCAACTGTTGTCTCAAAGGTCAACATGGTGAGGTCCAACCTGAAGGAATAGTGGGTGGACACTGGGGCCACTCACCACATTTGTGCTGAGAAGAAGATGTTCACAAATTTTGAACTGGTTTCAAATGATGAGAAGTTGTTTATGGGGAATTCTGCGACCTCAACTATTGAGAGGAAAGGCAAGTTTATCTTGAAGATGCCTTTAGGAAAAGAGCTAACTTTTGCATAGTGTTTGCAAGAACCTTGTCTCAAGATCTCTTCTAAGAAAGCATTACTTTTGCATAGTGTTTGAATCTGATAAGGCCGTGTTGACCAAAAGCAGAGTCTATGTGGGTAAGGGGTATATGTCGGGTGCTATCTTTAAGCTCAATGTAATGACTATTATCCTAAAGATTAATAAGAAAGTTTTTTCTTCTGCTTACATGCTTGAGTCCCCTGAATTATGGCAAGGTAGACTAGGCCATTTGAATTTTGATTCATTGCGTAGATTAATCAAGTTAGATTACATACCATTTTCCAAGATTAGTCCAAATCACAGGTGTGAAACTTGTGTAGAAGGAAAATTGACTAGGACTTTGTTTCATTCTATTGAAAGAAGTACCGAGCCTTTAGATTTGGTGCAGAGTGATGTGTGTGACTTAAAAGTTGTATAATCATGAGGTGGCAACAATATTTCATCACCTTTGTTGATGATTGTTCTAAATATTGTCCTATGTATTAGCTTAAAAGCAAAGATGAGGCAATTGATAAATTTATTCTTTTCAAGAATGAAGTTGAGAATCAACTATGCTGTAAAATTACGGCTTTAAGATGTGATCGTGGTAGAGAATATGAATCACCGTTTATTGAGATTTGTGATCAATTTGAAATTATCCACCAAACTATAGTGCCTTATTCCCCTAAGTCTAATGGTGTTGCAAAGTAGAAAAATAGGATGTTGAAGGAAATGATTAATATAATTTTGATAAGTTCTGGGTTGCCACAGAACTTGTAGGGGGAAGCAATTCTCTCCGCTAATTACATTTTAAACAGAATACCTCGGAAGAAAGTCGACAAAACTCCGTATGAATTATGGAAAGGCCGCAAGCCTTCTTATAAATTCTTATAAATGTGGGGGTGTCTTACAAACATGGCTGTACCTACACCCAAGTGGGTTAGGATAAGTTCGAAAATTGTGGATTGTATATTCATTAGTTATGTAAAGAATAGTAGTGCATATAGGTTTCTTGTGCACAGGTCTGATATTTTAGTAGACACAAAAATACCATTATGGAGTCAAGGAATGCGTCCTTCTTTGAAGACATGTTTCCTTGCAAAACCCCGAGGAGAAGATTAAGGTTTTGAGAAGGAACTTGAAGATGCTTGTAGTAACCACATATTGAATATCATTTTTACATCTATTTAATTGCAAGGATTTTATATTTGGTTGCATTTTTATGTGATTTGATTGTTTGATTTGCAATTGCTATGAATTTATTTGATTAGAAATTTTGAATTCAAAATTGAAGGCTCAAATGTTGTTAGAAATCAAAATTGATGGGTTTAATTTGCCTAGCCTAATATTTGGAGCATTAGAGTATGAGTGTGTGTGCTAAGAAATCTGTGTTCGCGTGCTGAGAAATCTATGTTGGGCATTTTGTGATGTTGGGTGTAGAGGATTAATCCTAGAGAGCTGTTGTGTGGGAGCAATTTTGTGTAGAGTACGTGCACGTGTTCAATAATGTAAGAAGTGAGGTATGTGAGTGTGTGTATAGTCTGATGGGTTAGAGTGAGCAGCATTTCCTTTGTCTCATTTTTTGCTTTTTGCTTTATGCTGAGAGTTCTAGAGAGAGAGTTTGAAGAAGAAGAAAAAGAGAACTGGGTAGATTAATCTCATATCTGGAAATAAGCTCTAGGTAAGGATTCTATGTCTAATTTCTATAGTAAATCATCCATGCATCATGATTTCACCTAGTTATTGAGCTACTTTCATAAGAGTTGTAAGAAATGGGCTCTTGAACATGTAGATGACTTGTGTGTGCATTCTTAGTAGTTAATCTTTGATTTCACAATCTTTGGTTTGAGTTTTGGAACTCTTACATACATGTGAGTCCATATCTTGCTTATTGTTTCAGAAACTCATGAATTTATAACCACCATTGCACATTTCTGAAGAAATCATGAAAAAAGTTAAAAATCTTGCATGCATGAGCTTTGGTTCAAATCTTTGACAAATTGATGAAGCTTTGAATAAAGGATGTTTTGAGGGTCTTGTATTTGAGTTTTCTAAAGCTATTCCATGTATTTGAACAAACCATGCAAGACCCCAAGTTTTGAAAAGTTGTTTGGATGCCATTTTGTTGAGCTTGGTGCCTAGAATTTTGCAAACTGCTCGAACGACCATTTGATGGCTCAAGCGAACTTTCTAGGCTCCTAGTAGTTTTGCAGTCTTTATAGACAGCTCGAGCGAACCCTTTGCATGTTGTCAGACCACTCAAGTGATGGAGTGTTGGCTCGGGCTAACTTCAGGCCTTCCTAGTATTTTTGCAGTCCATGCAATCCACTCGAGCTACCATTTGGTGGCTCGAGCAGTTAGACCATTTTCGACACATTTTGACATGTTTTTATGTGTTCGCATCTTCTTTCACATCTTTTTTTGAGCATTACTAAGCATGGTTTGTGACTCATTAAGGAACTATTAAACTAGGAACTAACATAAGAATTGATTAGAAGAGAATCTAGTTTCGTTCAATTGAATAATGTGCTTCAATATGTGCATGTTTATGTGTTTTTGTGTAGGTTGGACCCCGGGGAATACCATTGGACCAAGTCATTGTGAGTAATATCTTTGTAAAATTATGGTTGAAAGTATGTTTTGAAAATGCTTTGAGATTAACGTTTTATGAAATCTTATTTTGTACGAATGAAGGAATGTCTCTTTTGGTAAATATATCTGTGGCATCCTTAATAGCCAATCCCAGCCATTAGGGAAGCATAAGCACTATGGCATTTGATTACAGAGATCTCTACTAATATTGACCTATGATGGTCCTTCGTTTTGTTGACTTGTGTTGGTCCTTTGCTATTGACCTACGACAATCTTTTGTTATTGACCTATGATGGTCCTTTGTTTTGCTCTATTGGATGTTATCACGTATGATATTTTGATAATGGCAGTTGTTTGTATTAAATTCTTTGTTTCAAGAATACAAGGATTGTTTTGTTTTGACAAGTATTTCATTTTGTGAATTCGATAAAAGATATATTTTGCAATATGATCAGATTTCATTCATTAACCACTTTACTTTGATGTTACTCATTGGGTTTTAGCTCACCTCATTCCCCTATATATATATATATATATATGTAGGTGAGCTCTTGAAGGATCAGTCGTAGTGTTGCATGGGAGTCCAACCGTTTGATCAAGCCACCCGGTGAAGTGCCTCCGTGATGGGGCTTGTACTTTTGTCTTTGTTTTTGTCAAGCCATGTTGGACTTTGTTTTTTTAAACTTCTATTTTCGGTCAAGCTACGTTAATTTTGTTTTTGTTAAGTCTTGTTTTTGAACTGATGTATTGTGTAAGACTTATGTTTGTATTCCATGTATATTATATTACATACGTTTGTGTGCTTGGATAATTCCGTTTTTGTTATCTATGCACTGCTCAATAGACAATATTATTATCTGTTTTGCTTCTACTTTTGGCCTTGATAATATTTATTATTTTTGTAATTTTGTCTTTGAGGTCATAGGTAACCTATGGTTACTAGCCGTTCCTGGCCTAAACCCAGGCGGGTCAAGGTCGCGACAAAATTTGTATCAGAGCACGAGTTAATTACTCACGTGCGTGTCCATTTGAGCAACTAAGTGTCTAGAAAAAATTTAAGTCTGCATCCATATGAATATAAGATAACTTGTGCATCCGGAATATGCATTTGTTTGCATGTTATTCTTTGTGAATCATATGTATGTTCATATCGATCATGGTGAGAACCAGAGCAGATTATTCGAGGGGTCCTACTCCACTCGATTGAGTCAAATGGAAATAATGATGCATGACACGGCCAAAACTTTATGGCAACAACAGCAACTGCTATCACCACCTCCAATTCCTATACTGTTCCCAGTCTAAGATAATCAAATAGATGATCGCACCATTGCACTTACTAGAGAGGTCAAAAAGATGAAACCACCATAATTCTGGGGCGGAGTGGATCTATTAAAAGCTAAAGCTTGGGTTCTTGAAATTGAAAAGCTATTTGAGGTCTTTCCGTGCACTGATGCATAGAAAGTTTTACTAGCTACATTCACTTTAGAGTATGATGCCAAAAGATGGTGGATATTAGTCCGAGATAAAAACAGGGGCATCGATTGGGCTCAATTTCTAGCGATCTTTTATGAGAAGTACTTTCCACAGTGTATCCAGGATAGGAAAGTCTCAAAATTTGAAAGGCATAAACAAGGGAACAAGACAGTAGCTAAGTATGAAGCACAGTTTCCTAAGTTGGCACGCTTTCTGCCATATATGGTCGATATTGATTACAAGAAAGCAAGGAAAATTGAAGAAGGGCTCTGTGATTCCATCTAAGAGAGGATTAACGTCTTGAAATTACATGAGTATGTTGATGTGTTAGAGAGGGCTTCGGTGTCGAATCGAATTTGGCTGCTCACACCCGATTTTATGAATGTAGAGACAAGAGATAGAATTTTAATGCAAACAAATGGGCAACGTCTTCAATGAACAAGAAGACAAGATCGGATCCTACTCACAACTCCAATCAGAGTGGTAATCAAGCACCAATCTGTTCAAAATGTGGAAAGAAACAATAAGAAGTTTGTCATCGCGTCTCTGAAGCGTGTTTTCAGTGTGGAAAAACAGGTCACATGACAAGGGATTATCCACAACCTCGTGAAGGTGGTAATAGAGTTACCGCAAGTTTAACCGGCACAATTCCAGTAACAAGGGCTAATGTTACACTCGCAACGGGAAGAAAAAATGCTAGGCAATGAAGAGTTTTTGCACTTGTCCTAAGGGACACCTAAAATACTGAGGCCGTTGTCTCAGGTACTCTTTCTATTTTGTAATCAAGATACTTATGTGCTAATTGATTTGGGTTCAACACATTCTTTTGTATCTACTATATTTGCATCTAGACTACATTGACCCAAGGAATCATTGCTTTATCTGTTGTGTGTATTTATTTCGTCTGGAAAATCTATTTTGTGTTCGACTGTATATTATGCTTGTGAAATTCATATCGGTGTAAAGTTAACTTCATATTGTTGTCTCAAGCTAACTTTAGGCCTTACCAGTATTTTTGCAGTCTATGCAATCCGTTTGATCTACCATTTGGCGGCTCGAGTGGTCAGGCAATTTTCAGCACATTTTGACATGTTGTTCTTTGTTTGCATCTTTGTTTCCATTGTAATACTCCAGAATTTTTCACTCCGCTTGAGCGCAAAAGTTGACGCTTGAGCAGACTTGTGAGGCTCCCAATACTTTTGCAGTCTGTCCAAGATTCTGAGAGTTGTAAATTTCTGCTTGAGCGCATGAGTGGCCACTTGAGTGGTCAGCTTTGTTAATCTATTCGCTTCAGCGCAAGATTGGACACTCGAGCGATCTGCCTGGTTGAGTCTGAATTTCTGGGACTAGTGGGATTGCTCTTGACATTTTTATTATTGTGTTTAGAGCCCCCTTGTTTTATTTTGGGACATTAGTCGAAGTGGTAACATGATGGTAAAGTAAGATTGGAGACCAAAAACTTTGATTCGAATAATATTCCTACGAACAACCGTCACTCTTTTGCCCTTTTTTTTTTCCACACTTTGAATTTGGGTGTGAGGCTAGAACCATTGGAAATCTTGTTTCTAGGGCTTCGATTTAGACACAAGAACGACCTAAAACGGAGTCAGGATGAGAGAGTTATGTCCGTTTGAAGTTTTAGTATCTGTGTTGGAAGCAAGTTGTAGACACCCCATTTTGACCGACTATAAGACTCAGACGTCATTGATTGAGCGCTCGGTGATTGCTCATGTTGTGCTTGTTTCAAGGTTTCGGAGTTTTCGGCTGTGTGCCTTGCCTCCGGACCTCTGAACTCTTTGTGTTTCGGCTCGGTTTGCAGACCAAGCCTTTTGCCCTTCCCTGGAGGGAGAGAGGTCTGTAGACCACTCTTTTGTGGTTGTAGACCACTTTTCCTGCTTGGAGACCAGTTTTTGATTTTTAGAGCCTTCGGCCGCGCACCTTCACTCGGGACTGCTTAACGTTCTCTGTTTGGCGTGATTTTTGAACCGCACCTTGTTTCCTCTGCCAAGAGGGACACTGTGGTCTGGGAGACCACTTCTGGTGATCGTAGACTAGTTTTCGGGTCTCTCGGCTATACGCCTTGCCTCCCGGACTCTCATCTTGCATCCTTTTTGGTTTTTTTTTGGTACAAACCTTGTTTTCCTTCTTTGGAAGGCGGTACAAGGGTGGGAGACCAGTTCTTCCCCTTGGAGACCACTTTCCTTCCTGCCAGCCAGTTTTTTGGTCGGCTAACTGGTTTTCTTGGTCTTTGGGCCACCTTTTCTGGTCGGCCACCACACCACTACCTTGCTTTCATGCAGCAGACCATCTCCTCCTTATGGCCGACCACTTTTTGCCCTGACTGACAACTTCTACTGGTCGGTCGACCAATAGAAGTAGTTGGCCAACGACAGCTTTTCATCACCTTTTTGGAGATACTTTTAGGACAACTGTTACAGCTGGAAGGCACAAAAGCCATCCTCTATACAGGTGTATGGAGGGATGGCTTTAGGCCAAAAGCTTGTCCAACAAGCTTGTTGCTTGCTCTTTATAAGAGAGAACCCGCCCCCTCATTCTCCAGGTTCAGAATTTTGTGGCTTGAGCTATAGATACACACTTGTCTCTATATTTCCTTGTTTGCTCTTGTTTTGTGCCTTAAAGTGTATATTCATCATATTATTGCACATAAACACACACACACTCAAACACCATACTCTTGGAGCTGAGGTCCCTTGAAGTTGTTTTTGAAGTTTTTGGACTGGTTTTGGTTTAAAAAGAGTGCTGGAGTAGCAGCTTTGAAGGTGTTCATCAATGGTGAGCAACTAACCTCTTAAACCCTTACTTTTTCTTAAGCTTTTGAACCTATTTGCATGCTATTTTTGGCTTGACTTTAAACTAAAAAAATTTCTGATTTTGCATGTTTAACATGTTTGTTTAAGGTCTCTTTTGTGTTGGGGGTTGTCACGACCCGAACCCGCCCCCGTGGGTTAAGGACGTAACCGGCCAGTAATCATGAGATTACCTACGGCCTCAAACTGTTCTAAACGTATTTTAACAGAGTTAATGGGGGCCAAACGGAAGCAAAATTAAAAACTTTGTCCATAGAGCCGTGCTTATATGCACATCAAACAAACCATACTCAGATACGTTAATAACTCACATCAAAAGTACAGCTTCACAAAATTCATTACAGACAGGATCGTCCAAAACGAGTCAACCTATAACAGACTATGTACAGACATGCACTGGGTCCTTGCCAACAAGACAAAACATAGGTACATAGTAAAAGGGCAAGGATGGTCTCATGCGCGAGGCACAAGGCTGACTCTCCCAAAACTCCTGTTGTTCCTAGCAGACTTCACTGGGGCTGGGTTTGGACTTCCCTTGGCTCACCTACAAATACATGAATGAGCGTGAGCGATAGCCCAGTGAATAATATCAAATATAACAGTTACATAACAATATGTAGATCAACATGCTCCAAACGGCCTTGGGCCCAATTCATACTTCTGTTTAACAGCAAAATATATATATAACTATACGAAATGCAAGTCAAGTAACTGTAGTTCCAAACATTCTGGCCTTTGGCCCATCCGGGTTTCCATTCATGGCAAAACGGCCTTCGGCCCATTCGTTCATGTCAAACGGCCTTTGGCCCATTCATTCATGTCAAACGGCCTTTGGCCCATTCATTCATGTCAAACGGCCTTTGGCCCATTCATTCATGTCAAACGGCCTTTGGCCCATTCATTCATGTCAAACGGCCTTTGGCCCATTCATTCATGTCAAACGGCCTTTGGCCCATTCATTCATGTCAAACTTTTGTCCACAATCCCAATTAACAACTCATAATATTTATAGGGGAATAACAATTGGACATTGACAAGTTTTCAAATATTGATGTTACTCACAGTGATCGGCTTGTGGATGCGCCCTGGAGCTTGACCCTACACATTTCATGAATACAAAAGGGTCACTAACAGTTCAATCCGTTCTTTAATTCACATATTCCTCTTTAGGCTTTGTTCTTATCTCATTAACTCATTTACAATGCTTAACACATGCCTAGGAGTGCTTACAAGTGAAAGAGAACGGAAAACGAATCACAAAATGCATGAACAAAATTCCAGGAAACAGGGTCCCCGCTCGAGCGTAAGATTCTCCGCTCGAGCGGACCCTTAAGGCCTGCAAGGTACTGGTTGCACAAAAGATGCGCTCGAGCTGAAGGTCCGTCTACAAAAATCCACGCTCGAGCGTGAAACGTCCCGCTCGAGCGGGCATCCAACTCTGCAAAAATGCTGGGAGCACGATTTTCCCGCTCGAGCGGCCATTACCCCGCTCGAGCGGACCTCAAAAATCTGGGTTTCCCAGATCGTGTTCTTGAGCTCCAAATCAGTTTTCCATCTACATTTCTTGCATGCAATGGTTCAAATTACACATTTTCACATGCTAACATGCTACTAATGCAGATTACAACATTAGGAAGCTCAATTACATGAATTATCTACATGCATGTCCCAAATTGTCTCAAACCCATCATCAACATGCTCAAATTCAACATTCAAGACTTATACTCCCATGATTTGTACATGCATGTGGGAGATGCTCATCATCCTCAACTTAGATGGTACAAATGGTGACTACAATATGAGCTTTACCCAAAACTCCACATGAATCATGTGTTTCAAGCTCAAACATGCAAATTCAAAGTAATTTCTTACATGCATGAGTTCTAAGACTTCAATCTCAACAAAAATCAACTCATTACATGTTCTTGATCACAAACAACCCTTGAACTTACAAATTACAAGTAAGATTTCATGAAATCACTTACCTAAGAGCTTCAACACTCAAGCCCTAGCCAAATCTTGAGCTAGATCTTCAAATTCCCAAGTCTTGAGCCCAAATTACACAAATCTCTCCCTTTTTCTCTCCATGGCCGGCCTCTCTCTCACTCTCAATTGTCTAACTCAGATTTTGAGTTTTAAGAGAGCTAAAGGAGAGTGCAATACAAATATACAACAAGCCCCACTAACAAATATTTTAATATAAAATAATGGGGTACTTAATTTCTCAATTTAATCAGTTTAAATTGACCAGAATCAAATTTCAATTAAATTTCACCGTAGGCCCTAAAAATTATGCCAACCACAATGGCGTAATCAATTTCGGGTTCCGTGGCCGATAAGGCCCTCAATTAAATTTCCAAAACAGACTACTCAAACAGATATTCCTACGATGAACAGATAAAATTTCAAACCACATATTTTCACATAGTGGAACACAAAATCATATCAAAATACATAATCACATCATGTTAAGGACTAATTAACATACTACGGAACAGGGGTGTCACAGTCTTCCCCCCTTTAGGAAGTTTGGTCCTCCAAACTTAACTTACCTTCGTCGGGAAACAAATGTGGATAGCGTAGACGCATTTCCTCCTCTTTTTCCCATGTAGCATCTGTCCCATAGTGTTCCTTCCATTCCACTTTCACCATTGGAATGGATTTGTTTCTCAATTCTTTCACTTGTCGGTCAACAATTCTTTCCGGCCATTCAGCATATTCCATATTTTCATCAATAGCAATCCGGTGATAATCAATCACATGCAACGGGTCTCGGAGGTAACCCCTCAACATTGACACATGAAACACATTGTGGATTTGCTCAAATCCCGGTGGCAAAGCAACTCTATAAGCAACTGGACCAAGTTTCTCCAAAATTTGAAACGGCCCAATATAACGGGGCGTCAACTTGCCCTTTTTCCCAAACCTGACTTGGCCTTTCATTGGAGAAACACGGATGAACACATGGTCGCCGACCTCATACTCAAGAGGTCTTCTCCGGACATCTGCATAACTCTTCTGTCGGTCTTGAGCTGTTTTGAGCCTTTGCCGAATAGTTTTGATCTTTTCAGAGGTGTCTTGTACAATTTCAGGCCCGAGCAAAGCTCTGTCCCCGACCTCTGTCCAACAAATAGGTGATCTACACCTCCTACCATACAAAGCCTCGTATGGTGCCATACCGATGCTGGAGTGGAAGCTATTATTATAGGCAAATTCTGCAAGTGGCAGGTAATCTTCCCAACTCCCCTGAAAATCCAAAGCACACATGCGAAGCATATCTTCCAAAGTCTGTATTGTTCGTTCTGACTGCCCATCTGTCTGTGGGTGGAATGCAGTGCTGAACCTTAGTTCTGTTCCCATAGCTTCCTGCAAACTCTTCCACAATCTAGATACAAACTTCGGATCTCTATCCGACACAATGGATACTGGAACTCCATGTAAGCGGACAATTTCATCAACATAAATAGTAGCCAACCTGTAAGCAGTAAATGTAGTTTTGACAGGCAGAAAATGTGCAGATTTAGTCAGTCTATCAACTACAACCCAAACAGAATCCATACCGCGGGAAGTCCGAGGTAGGCCAACAACGAAATCCATGGTCACATGTTCCCACTTCCACTCAGGAATGGGGAGAGGTTGAAGTAGACCGCCTGGTTTCTGATGTTCAGCCTTAACTTGCTGACACTGAAGGCACTTGGACACATGTTCTGCAATCTCTTTCTTCATTTTAGGCCACCAATAGGTTTGTTTCAAATCCCGATACATTTTATTGTTACCCGGATGCATGGCAAATACGGATTTGTGGGCTTCATCTAAGACCCTCTTCTTTAGCTCCGGAATAACTGGAACACATATTCGGTTTCGAAATTTCAACATTCCATTCTCGATACTGAACTCTGCTTTTGGGCTGACTTCAAATTCATCAATTACCTTTCTGAGGAACTCATCCTCTTTCTGTTTTTGCTTGATTTCATCAACAATTGCCGGCTCGGCTGTAATAGCGGCTATCAATCCGCCCTGTTCGCACACTACCACTTCAATTTCAGACTTTTCAAAGTCTTGCAAAATCTCCCTTTGTTCAGTAAGCAAGCAAGCCATACTCCCTGTTGATTTCCTGCTCAAGGCATCAGCCACTGTATTAGCTTTTCCGGGGTGATACTGAATTTCTAGGTCGTAATCTTTTATCAATTCCAGCCATCTTCTCTGACGCATATTCAACTCTTTCTGCGTGAAGAAGTATTTTAGGCTTTTATGATCTGTGTAGACTTCACACTTTGCCCCATACAAATAATGCCGCCAGATTTTCAAAGCAAAAACAACTGCGGCCAATTCTAGGTCATGTGTTGGATAATTCTTCTCATGTGGCCTCAACTGTCGGGAGGCGTAAGCAATAACCTTTCCGTTCTGCATTAACACACAACCCAAACCCTTATAAGATGCGTCACTGAAAATCACAAAATTTTCCGTACCTGAAGGTAGTGTCAAAATTGGTGCAGTGGTCAATCTTGTCTTCAATTCATGAAAGGCTGATTCTCTTTCACTATTCCACTCAAATGGTTGTCCTTTACGTGTCAATTGGGTAAGAGGCACAGCTAATTTCGAAAAGTCCTTTACAAACCTTCTGTAGTACCCAGCTAAGCCCATGAAACTGCGAACTTCTGTCACATTAGTTGGTGTAGGCCAATTCACAATTGCTTCTATTTTCTGCGGGTCCACTGAAATTCCTTCCTTGTTGACCACGTGCCCTAAGAAAATAACCTCATCCAACCAAAACTCACATTTCTTTAACTTAGCAAATAGTTTTCTTTCCCGAAGTATTTGTAAAACAGTCCTCAAATGATGTTCGTGTTCAAGTCTATCTTTAGAGTATATTAAAATATCATCGATGAAGACAACAACAAACTCATCAAGGTAGGTTTTAAAAATTCTATTCATTAAGTCCATAAATGCTGCCGGAGCATTAGTCACTCCAAATGGCATAACAAGAAACTCAAAATGACCATACCTCGTTCTGAATGCGGTTTTCTCAACATCTTCTGCCTTAACCTTCAGCTGATGATACCCGGATCTCAAATCAATCTTAGAAAACACCTGTGATCCCTGCAACTGGTCAAATAAGTCATCAATACGGGGTAAGGGATATTTATTCTTTATCGTTACCTTGTTCAATTCCCGGTAATCAATACATAGGCGTAAGGTACCATCCTTTTTCTTTACAAATAACACTGGTGCGCCCCAAGGCGAAGTACTGGGCCGGATAAACCCTTTATCAAGAAGGTCTTGCAACTGTTCTTTTAATTCTTTCATTTCGGCTGTAGCCATCCTGTAGGGAGTTTTAGAAATAGGTTGGGTGCCTGGCACAGTTTCAATAGTAAACTCTATCTCCCTGTCTACCAATTCCCCTGGTAATTCATTTGGAAACACATCTGGGAATTCTCTAACGATGGGAATATCATTCAATTCAACATTCACGGATTGTTCAGTCAATACATAACACAAATAACCCTGGCATCCCTTCCTGATCAATTTACATGCTTTCATTGCAGATATCAAATATGGTGGAGGTACTACCCCATTTCCCACAAATACAATTTCTTTCTGTTCTGGTGGTTTAAATACAACCCTCTTTGTCACACAATCTATAGTGGCACAGTATTTGGTCAACCAATCCATGCCCAAAATTACATCAAAGTGTCTAAAGTTTAAGGGCAACAAATCTACATACAGGGTAGCATCCTCAATATGCATGTCACAAAACCGATATATATAGTCACATAACACAGATTCCCCCGATGGAGCAGACACACATAACAAATATGGCAACAATTCTAGGGGTCTTTTCAGTCTAGATGCAAATGCATATGTCACAAATGAATGCGTTGATCCAGAATCAATTAACACAAAAGCATCCTGATTACATATCGAGATAGTACCTGAGACAACGGCATTGGCATTCCGTGTATCACCCGGAACGAGTGTAAAGACTCTCCCTTGTCTCACTGTATCCCCAGTAGTAGCAGATCTCAAAGTGTTTCCCGGCTTCGGGATCGATGCAGTGGAGCTAGCAGCTATCTTCCCACTATTCTGATTACAATCTCGGGCTATATGCCCTTGTTTCCCACACTTAAAACAGGCTCCCGATGCACGGTAACAAACTCCACGGTGCCTTTTGCTACAAGTGTTGCACATGGGAGTCGTGTCTCGGGAAGAACTTGAGGTAGTTGAGGAGCCCGTGTTTTGCTTTTTCAGAAATTTCTTCTTCAAAAAGAAGCCTTGTCTTTTGTTGCCTCTCCATTCGGTTGTTGGCTTAGCTTGTCTAGCTATATTAGCCTCTGATATGATGGCCCGGTCAAGCACCCCAATGTAGGTCTCCAATTTCAGGACATTCACCCGCTCTAGGATGTCACTTCGGAGCCCACCTTCAAAATGCCTTGCCTTCTTATAATCAGTGTCAATTACGTGTGGTGCAAACCTGGCCAACTCAGTAAATTTGGCCTCATACTCAGCTACAGTCATACTGTCTTGTTTGAGTTCCATGAACTCTGCCACTTTCCTGTCCCGGACACACTGCGGGAAGTACTTGTCATAGAAGATTTCCAAAAATTTCGCCCAATCAATATCTCTGTGGTTTTCCCTCATCAACATCCACCATCTTCTCGCTTCATCTTCTAGCATAAAGGTGGCTAGAAGCACTTTCTGTGTATCCGAGCACGGAAACACCTCAAACAGTTTTTCAATCCCAAGTACCCAAGTTTCGGCTTTTAAGGGATCTAGTCCACCATGGAACTGTGGTGGTTTCATTTTCTTGAATTCCTTGGTGAGAGCGATTATCCGATCATCATTTTGATTATCTGGCACAGGTGGTGCCGGAGGTGGAGGTGGCGGATGTGGTTGCTGCCACTGTTGTTGCCACTCCTGTTGCTGTCTCAAAGCTTCTGCCATTTCCTGAATCAGTCTTTCCATTCTGTCCAGTCTGGCAGCAGAGGATTCCTCTAACTCATCACCTCTGGTTCTCACCATCTAATTAAACTTGCATTATATTCCATACCAAAGGTACACAAGTACACATACACTAAGGAGCACATATTTCCAGATAATTCGTAATGCAAGTAGTTCACAACTTACATATATAATTATTCATAACAAAACATTTAAGCATATAATCAATGCTTCCAAACTCGTATTTATCACATGAATGCATCCTAGATCTTATCTAGACGCTTATTGCTCTTTTTGGACAAGTGTGTGAGTTATTAACTCGTGCTCTGATACCACTCTGTCACGACCCGAACCCGCCCCCGTGGGTTAAGGACGTAACCGGCCAGTAATCATGAGATTACCTACGGCCTCAAACTGTTCTAAACGTATTTTAACAGAGTTAATGGGGGCCAAACGGAAGCAAAATTAAAAACTTTGTCCATAGAGCCGTGCTTATATGCACATCAAACAAACCATACTCAGATACGTTAATAACTCACATCAAAAGTACAGCTTCACAAAATTCATTACAGACAGGATCGTCCAAAACGAGACAACCTATAACAGACTATGTACAGACATGCACTGGGTCCTTGCCAACAAGACAAAACATAGGTACATAGTAAAAGGGCAAGGATGGTCTCATGCGCGAGGCACAAGGCTGACTCTCCCAAAACTCCTGTTGTTCCTAGCAGACTTCACTGGGGCTGGGTTTGGACTTCCCTTGGCTCACCTACAAATACATGAATGAGCGTGAGCGATAGCCCAGTGAATAATATCAAATATAACAGTTACATAACAATATGTAGATCAACATGCTCCAAACGGCCTTGGGCCCAATTCATACTTCTGTTTAACAGCAAAATATATATATAACTATACGAAATGCAAGTCAAGTAACTGTAGTTCCAAACATTCTGGCCTTTGGCGCATCCGGGTTTCCATTCATGGCAAAACGGCCTTCGGCCCATTCGTTCATGTCAAACGGCCTTTGGCCCATTCATTCATGTCAAACGGCCTTTGGCCCATTCATTCATGTCAAACGGCCTTTGGCCCATTCATTCATGTCAAACGGCCTTTGGCCCATTCATTCATGTCAAACGGCCTTTGGCCCATTCATTCATGTCAAACTTTTGTCCACAATCCCAATTAACAACTCATAATATTTATAGGGGAATAACAATTGGACATTGACAAGTTTTCAAATATTGATGTTACTCACAGTGATCGGCTTGTGGATGCGCCCTGGAGCTTGACCCTACACATTTCATGAATACAAAAGGGTCACTAACAGTTCAATCCGTTCTTTAATTCACATATTCCTCTTTAGGCTTTGTTCTTATCTCATTAACTCATTTACAATGCTTAACACATGCCTAGGAGTGCTTACAAGTGAAAGAGAACGGAAAACGAATCACAAAATGCATGAACAAAATTCCAGGAAACAGGGTCCCCGCTCGAGCGTAAGATTCTCCGCTCGAGCGGACCCTTAAGGCCTGCAAGGTACTGGTTGCACAAAAGATGCGCTCGAGCTGAAGGTCCGTCTACAAAAATCCACGCTCGAGCGTGAAACGTCCCGCTCGAGCGGGCATCCAACTCTGCAAAAATGCTGGGAGCACGATTTTCCCGCTCGAGCGGCCATTACCCCGCTCGAGCGGACCTCAAAAATCTGGGTTTCCCAGATCGTGTTCTTGAGCTCCAAATCAGTTTTCCATCTACATTTCTTGCATGCAATGGTTCAAATTACACATTTTCACATGCTAACATGCTACTAATGCAGATTACAACATTAGGAAGCTCAATTACATGAATTATCTACATGCATGTCCCAAATTGTCTCAAACCCATCATCAACATGCTCAAATTCAACATTCAAGACTTATACTCCCATGATTTGTACATGCATGTGGGAGATGCTCATCATCCTCAACTTAGATGGTACAAATGGTGATACAATATGAGCTTTACCCAAAACTCCACATGAATCATGTGTTTCAAGCTCAAACATGCAAATTCAAAGTAATTTCTTACATGCATGAGTTCTAAGACTTCAATCTCAACAAAAATCAACTCATTACATGTTCTTGATCACAAACAACCCTTGAACTTACAAATTACAAGTAAGATTTCATGAAATCACTTACCTAAGAGCTTCAACACTCAAGCCCTAGCCAAATCTTGAGCTAGATCTTCAAATTCCCAAGTCTTGAGCCCAAATTACACAAATCTCTCCCTTTTTCTCTCCATGGCCGGCCTCTCTCTCACTCTCAATTGTCTAACTCAGATTTTGAGTTTTAAGAGAGCTAAAGGAGAGTGCAATACAAATATACAACAAGCCCCACTAACAAATATTTTAATATAAAATAATGGGGTACTTAATTTCTCAATTTAATCAGTTTAAATTGACCAGAATCAAATTTCAATTAAATTTCACCGTAGGCCCTAAAAATTATGCCAACCACAATGGCGTAATCAATTTCGGGTTCCGTGGCCGATAAGGCCCTCAATTAAATTTCCAAAACAGACTACTCAAACAGATATTCCTACGATGAACAGATAAAATTTCAAACCACATATTTTCACATAGTGGAACACAAAATCATATCAAAATACATAATCACATCATGTTAAGGACTAATTAACATACTACGGAACAGGGGTGTCACAGGGGTGGTCTACCCCCTCTTAGGCCTTGTTTGGGCCTTATTTTGTGCTTTCCTTTTCAGCTATTGGGACCACCTTGTTTTGGCCTTCTCACCACTGAAACTGAGAGGAATTTCAGTGGTGGAAATAGTATTTTGAGGTCCCAAATAGGAGAGGGTCATCCCCTCTCCCTGTGTCTTGTATGCTTGCTTCACTTGCCTTATGTCTGAGCATGTTTATCTAGCATATGTTAGCTCCATCTCAGGCCATTTTTGGCCTTATTTCAGCAAGGCATACCACTATTTTGACTTGGTTTTGTCACCTCATGAATGCTTTATACACTTGTAGTGTAAATCTTGCAAACTAGTCTTGTATGCTTCATGAAGTAGCATGTCTTTCTAGCTTGTTTTGAGTCCATCCCAGCATGTTCTTGGTGTTTTTTTGCCATGATATACCTCTATTAAGGTTTGGTTTGACGGCCCCATGCATGCTCCATGCACTTGTAGTGCATTTTCATGAACTAGCCTAATGTGTATCATGCTGTAAACCATCATTCTAGCATATTTTGGCTTAACTTCAAGAGGCTTTTGTCCATGTTTTAGCATGCTCTAGCTCTGATTTGTGTTGTTTTGGTCATGCATGCCATGCTTTGTATAGCTATAGTGCATTTTAGCTTGTTAGCTTTGTGTATCAAGTCCACTAGTATGCTTTACTTGGACTATTTTCATGATTTGGCATCATTTGAAATGTGATTTCAGTACATGTAGTGTGATCATACACTTGCATTTGTCACTCTTTCCATGCTTTGGAGAGTTTGTGCTTTATGCCTTAAACATGAGCCATTGCGTATGCCTTCATGCCTAAGCTTGCGAGCTATCATTTTAGTGTGTTTTTCGGGTTATTTTGCCATGATATAACTCTGATTTTTATTGGCGAAGCCATCTCATGCTTGGTCTTGGTAGGTGTAGTGTAACTCTCCCTTTCGGCCTTGCTTCATGCCTCATGCTCACCATGCTAGCTTATTTTGGCTTCCTTCCATACATGTTTCAGCATCATTTTGACATGTTCTAGGACTTTTTTGGGTTACCTTGACCATATGCTTCATGTTTTGCATAGTTGTAGTGCAATTGGCCTTGCTAGCCTCAAGCTTTGAGCACCATGGCATGCTTCATTTGTGTTGTGTACATGATTTGGCATCATTTATTATGACATTTCAGAGTATGTAGCATTGCTATGTTCCCACTTCATTCACCCTTTGAGTGCCTTTGAGTGTTATGCATTGTTGCCTTGTTTGTGGCTTAGCATGTATGCCATCTTGCCTAGGTCCTTGAGCTCCCATTTTAGCATGTTTTGGTCTTTATTTTGACCTACTTGAGCTCTATTTGTGGCTAGTTCATGCATTTGTGCCATGTATTGCATGTCCCTAGAGTAGTCCTCTTTGCTAGCCTTATGCCTTAAGGACTCTAGCATGCCATGCTTATGTTGTTTGAATGATTTGACATCATTTCTTGCTTAATTTCAGAGCTTATAGTGTTGTTACACTTCCACATTTGTCACTCTTTGAGCACTCTTGAAGGTTGTGCTCTTATGCCTAGTTGATGGGCCACTGCATGTGCATGCCTGTATATGCTTTGGTGCCTTCATTTATTAGCATTATGGCCACTGATTTGGGCATGACTGAGGTCTGTCTGTTTTGTTTTAAGTCCATTGAGCATGTTATGTGAATATTGTTACATTGCATCATGTTGTTGCACGCTTATGTTGCCTTGCATTGTGTATGCATGCATTAGCATTGTTTGCATGTCATTTGCTTTGTTAAGTTGATCATGTCACATTGCATTGAGTATGCCATGTTACATTGTATGTTTAAGTTGCATTGCATGCTTTGCATTGTTGTTTGGATTCGGTGTTAGTCCAAACACGAGAAATGAGGGACATTTCATACTTGAAATAATGAAACGTGCCTCAATTCTCGGTCGCCGACGTTCTTGATCATACATGATAGAGTCAAAGGCATTTATGTGTTATGTGTGCATTCATTTCATATTGAATTGTGCAATTTGGCTTCTCGGCCATCATACATCGAGATGTGCGATTGGTGGCCTGAGGGTCAAGAACCACACTCCCTTGAGCTTATGAAATGATAGGGAGGGTGGTTGTGCACACATATCTTGCAAATACATTGCCATGCCCTTTCTTGCTCTCTGTAGCAGCAAACTGGAGAAGTGCAGCAACAAGTGGTCGGCCGACCAGAAAAACTAGCTGGCCAACCACTTTTTCTGGTCTGCAGCAAAGAAAAGTGGTCGGCAGGTGATTGGCAACATCAACAACTGGTCGGCCATGCTCCCACAGGTCCCCAAGGTGAGTTGGAAGCTTTCTGGAGCTTGGTGCAAGGTTCTGAGAATTGCAAACAGAGGCAAATCGGGGCATCGCGGTGGATTTTAGAATGAGCCGACCGAGCATGCATGCACTCTTCTCTCTCTGAGGACATTTCTTTACTGCTTTACTTAGCTAATTTGCTTAGCTAGTTTATGCTTTGGTTTTGTACTTAAGTAGTTAATGCATTTAGCTGCTTAATTGTTTTGTAATAGTTAGTTAATTAGGATTAGTTAATTAGCTTCGTTGTGTAATAATTAGTTTAATTAGTTTAGATTAGCTAGTTAGCTTCTTATTCGGACCCTCCGTCGAGAGGGCCAACTGTTGTAATAAGCGTGCATGCGTGTGATGCATGTCTTCCAACCTCCGTTTCTTTTTCCCTTTTACTTAACCGCTTACGATGTTTAGTTTAGGGCATATTTTGATTAGCATCCTTATGCTTGCATGCGTGCATCATTCATCTGTTTTGCATGCACCGAGCTCGGTGCATCATACTAACTGCATTGTATTTCATTTCCAAGTTGAATACATGTATCGAATTGTCGCATTCATATGCCATTCTAGATAGCCGAGCCTATCTTACTTGCATTTATGCATGTGTTGCATTAGCCATCTTAACATGAGCTAGGATCATGCATGATTTCTAACCAGTTCTTTGTTTTGGCTCGGAGTACACTGTGAGTGTTTACGCTTTAGCATATTGCATGTGTGTTAATGTTTCCATGAAAGCATGCTTGCCATGAGGCTAATTACTTATTTGATATAACTGCCTGAATGCCTATGGGTGAAAGTTGGATTGCTTGAATTGGAACAATTCATCAAATCCACGATTTAGCCGACTTGCGAGTAGCAAACTTCAAATCATTTTCAAAAACGAACATGCAATGTTTTGTTCCAAATTAGGCGAACTAATCTATACTTGTATGCTGTGCGTATCACATAGTAATTCTAAGTTAATAACCGAAAAAAGAACACATGTGTTTTGTAATAACCCTCACCACTGTTTACCGTTTAACTACTGATTACTGCTAACCTGACTGTGTATGATTGGTAATTGAACTGATTGAGATACTAAACTGACTGAGATACTGAACTGACTAACTGAAATTGAAACTGAATTGACTGAGTATACTTGTTTAATTGTAATTCTATCTGTTTGGTTATTTGATTATCTATTCATGTTTTATGTTTAAATTGCGAATTGAAGGCCTTATCAGCGGCCGAATCAGAAATTGATTAGTGTTTCATGATCAGTAGAATTTATGTGATTTTATGGTATAGTTATCTGAAAACTGATTAGGTATGATTAAATTAGATTAAAATGAGTTAAATAGCAATAGTTGCCTTATTTACCATATTGCCATTGTTAGTGGGCCTTTTATTATAACATATTAGAGCCTTTGTGTACTTGAAACAAAACATTTTGCTCAGCTCATTCCTTGTTCTTGCCGACCTAGAGGGAGAGAGGGAGAGAATTGATTTGTTCTTGAGGGTTTGGCTTGGAACTTGGTAGAATTGAAGTGTAGATTGCATATTTGAGCTCCCTTCTTGGACTACAAGACCTAAGGTAGATCATTGACCTTCTTTATTGTGTATTTGAACTTATTCTTGCATAATCCTTGGGTCTTTAGTGATTTAAGGCATGAATTGGTTCAATAGTGTTGAATTGAAGCTTAATCCTTGCATGCATGGCATACTCTTGCATTTTTGAGGTTGTTCTTCATGGATTTTTTCATGCATGTCCATGTTTTGAGAGTAGACCATGTTTTCATCTTGTTTTGAAAAGAATGAGCTCTCTAGAGCATGTTTTGAAGCTTTGAAATTGGTTTGAATTCATGCATGTTTGCATGTTCTCCATATTCATGAAATTGGTTTAAAAGTGAGTTTGAATTAAACACCCACGGGCTTTGATTTCTCAAATTGAGTTTTGAATCATGTCATTCTACAAGTTTACAAGTGTTTTTTGGAAATTCAGCCCAAGAGGATCGGTTTTGATGCATTTAAACTTGGTTTTTGGCTTGAAGGTGCAACCTGGGTTCTCCAGATTTTGCACTCTCGCTCGTGCGGGGAAAGTGGCGCTCGAGCGGGGAATCCGAGCATCCAGTATCTTTGCACTGTTTTACAGTCCGCTCGAGCGGAGGATTGGACGCTCGAGTGGAGGCAAGTGTATCACGCTCGAGCGGACGTTGAGCGTCCGTCGAGCGGAGATTTTACCCATCCAGTACTTTTACAGTACGCTCGAGCGGGGGATTTGCCGCTTGAGCGTGTACCTTTGTTGCATGTCCGCTCGAGTGGGGAAACCTGAGCTCGAGCGGGACTCTGCTTTTCTGAAAATTCTGGAACTGTTTTCTGTGCACATCTTCACATCCTCATCCCATTCTAGGCATTCTTAGGCCTAGTTTAAGTCATTTTAATGAGGATATAGATGTAGAACACACCGAGGCAAATTAGGGATTAAGTTATTATCTTTCCCAACTGTGTAGCTTAGTGTGTGCTCAATCTGTTAACTGTGTAGGGTTGGCTTTCCGAGGAGACGCTCTAGCTTACTGTAGCCCAGAACTCTGTGAGTAACATCTGTGTAAAGATATGTTCAAAAATGATTATCTTCTGAGCAATTGAACTGTACTGCTTTTTGAACTGATTACTGTTAACTGATTGATTGTATGTCATATATTCTGAACTATATTGTGGCATCCTTAGCACCTACTATTTACTGTTACTGTTACAGAGATCTCTGTCGGTTCCCTTGTTGGAACCACTACTGTTTACTGACAGATAGCCATCATTTACTGTTCGGTCTTTTAAGACCTACTGTTTACTATACTGTTATGCTAACGGATGTACCACATATCACTGAATGACTGATACACTGAAACAATGAACTGTTTTCATTACTGTAAGGACATTCATTCTTAACCCCTTTACGCATTGTGTTATTCACTAGGCTTTAGCTCACTGCTCATATATATATGTTGGTGTTCAGGCACCAGAACGCGGTTAGAAGCGTCGGGGTAAGCTCCAGTTTTGTCAAGCCAACCTATGTGCCTCACTGCGAGGTTCCGAACCTGCCATGTTATGGCTTAGGGGTCTTCTATTCTCTCTTCTGTCTCTGTACCTGTTTTGTAAACTGTATAGACTGATAGCACTGTACTGCACTGTACTGTACTGTAAATAGGGATTGTGTCCCCGATCGAAACGAATGTAAATATTGCGCATACTGTTTTGTATTGTTTATGTATATATGTATGAAAAGTCTTTTTGCATACAGACTGTCACAGCTCATTGGACATTGTTTATCTACTGTTTTGGCTTCCGCCAGGCCCTGTACTCTGTTTTACTGTATTACTGTTAAGCAGGCCTTCGGTAATCTCGAATTACTAGCCGGTTACGGTGCTAAACCCATAGGGCCGGGTTTGGGTCGTGACAGAGTGGTATCAGAGCGATGTTTAACCACGAGTTATACCGCACACACGTGTCCAAGTGAGCTATAGGATGTCCTAGAAAAGTGATTAGGGCATTTCATGAGCAGGATAAGCGTGTGCCTATGACATGATTGAATATATGTTAATATGTTAATCTGTTTAAACAAATGACTGCCTATGTTGATAACAGTCATAACTGCTTATAGTGAAATGGATAATGCAAGAACTGCAAATGAAACTGAATCCTCATCCTCTGAAGCCAGAATGGCTAGACTGCAACGGATGATGGAACTGATAACTGAAAGATTAGACCAGCAACAGAATCAACAGCCCCCACCTCCTCCTCCGGCTGTACCGGAACAGAATGTGAATGTAAATGGTGGGGATATAATTTGTCTGACCCAGAAGTTCAGCAAAATGAAACCGCCATCCTTTTAGGGTGGCCTTGAACTGTTAAAAGCAGAAGCGTGGGTTCTCGAGACAGAGAAATTGTTTGAGGTTTTTTCGTGCTCCGAAGCACATAAAGTACTGTTGGCCACCTTTACTCTACAGGAAGAAGCCAGAAGGTGGTGGATGTTAATCCGTGACAACTACATTATTATGACTTGGGCTCAGTTCAAAGGAGCCTTCTTTGAAAAGTACTTCCCTCAGTGTGTTAGGGATAGAAAAGTAACTGAATTTGAAAAGCTAAAACAGGGCACAATGTCCGTTGCTGAATATGAAACAAAGTTCACCGAGCTTGCGAGATATGCATCACATATGGTGGACACTGATTACAAGAAGGCCAGAAAGTTCGAAGGCGGCCTTAATGTTGCAATTCTTGATAGAATTAATGTTTTGAAGCTACCGAACTATGTAAATGTTCTTGACCAAGCTTTGATGGCTGAATCGAACATCGAAGCACTAAAAACTAAAACACCAGCGTCTGAATGGCGTGGTAAAAGGCAGGGTTTCAAGTTCAAGAAAGGCGAGCATAACCCATTGAACAAGAAACAGAATACGGGGTCAACAACTAGCCCTAGTCAGGGGAGTGGTTCCATACCACCCAGTTCTGAGCGTGGCAAGAAGCACAAAGGAGTTTGTTACAAAATATCTGGAGCCTGTTACAGGTGTGGCAAGGTGGGCCACATGGTTAAAGACTGCCCCTCTGCTCCACAGGCCAGTAGTAAAGTTACGCCAAGCGTGGCAGCATCGACTGTTGCACCAAAACCGAACCCCAAAGCTACCGGGAAAGAGCCTATGAGGCAAGGCCGAGTGTTCGCACTAGTACCGGGAGATATGCAGAATACCGAGACCGTTGTGTCAGGTATTCTCTCTATTTGTACTCAAAATGCTTATGTACTAATTGATTCGGGGTCTACGCATTCATATGTGTCGCATGCTTTTTCGCGGAAACTGAATAGACCTTTAGAACCCATGAATTATCTATTAGGTGTATCTTCACCCATTAGGGGATCTATGACCTGTGCATATATGTATCCTGCTTGTGAAATTATTGTTGGAGATGCACATCTGTTTATTGATTTACTGCCACTGAACATTGACCATTTTGATGTTATATTGGGGATGGACTGGTTAACGAAATATCATGCCACCATAGACTGTGTAACGAAACAAGTAGTTTTCCGTCCACCAAGTTTGCCTGAATTTGTGTTTAACAGGGTTGGAGTAGTACCTCCTCCATATCTGATTTCATTTGTGAAAGCTGTTAAATTGATTAGAAAGGGATGTAAAGGATATCTGTGTTCTGTATTGACTGTATCTACTGATGATAGTGCTAATGTGAACAGTATTCCTATAGTCAGAGAATTCCCAGATGTTTTTCCAGATAATTTGCCAGGGGATTTGACTGACAGGGAGATTGAATTTACTGTTGACGTGGTTCCCGGAACACAGCCAGTTTCTAAAGCTCCTTACCGAATGGCTCCAACTAAACTGAAAGAACTGAAGGTGCAACTGCAAGAACTATTAGACAAAAGTTCATCAGGCCTAGTACTTCACCATGGGGCACACCTGTTTTGTTTGTAAAGAAGAAAAACGGCTCATTAAGACTGTGTATTGACTACCGTGAACTGAACAAGGTAACTGTGAAAAATAAATACCCATTGCCTCGTATTAATGACTTATTTGATCAGTTACAGGGTGCACAAGTGTTTTCTAAGATTGATCTCAGATCCGGATATCATCAGCTGAAAGTTAAACCAGAAGACATAGACAAAACTGCTTTTAGAACGAGGTATGGACATTACGAATTTTTAGTTATGCCTTTCGGAGTTACCAATGCACCAGCTGCATTTATGGACCTCATGAATAGAATCTTTAAACCGTACCTTGATGACTTTATTGTTGTATTCATTGATAACATACTGATTTACTCCAAAAGTATAGAAGAACATGAACATCATCTGAGACTTGCCCTACAAACTGTAAGAGAATAGAAACTGTATGCTAAATTGTCTAAATGTTAAATTTGGCTTGACCCTGTTATGTTTTTGGGGCATGTTGTTAGCAAAGATGGAATTTCTGTTGATCCGCAGAAAATCGAAGCTGTAGTGAACTGGCCTAGACCAACAAATGTGACAGAAGTCCGAAGCTTTTTGGGACTAGCCGGGTATTACAGAAGATTTGTCAAAGATTTCTCCAAAATTGCCTTACCATTGACCCAACTGACTCAGAAGGGGATATCATTTGGCTGGACGGACCAAAGGGAATCTGCTTTCCAGGAGTTGAAAACTCGATTAGTGACTGCACCTGTTCTGACCTTACCTTCAGGTATGGATGGTTATACTGTATTTAGTGATGCTTCTTATAAGGGTTTGGGATGTGTTTTAATGCAAAATGGGAGAGTTATTGTTTATGCTTCCCGACAACTGAGACCGCATGAAAAGAACTACCCGACCCACGATCTGGAACTTGCTGCAGTAGTATTTGCGCTAAACATCTGGCGTCATTATCTGTATGGGGCGACATGTGAAGTATATACTGACCACAAGAGTTTGAAATATTTCTTCACACAGAAAGAACTGAACATGAGGCAGCGAAGATGGCTCGAACTGATTAAAGATTATGACCTACAGATATTGTATCATCCGGGAAAAGCCAATACCGTCGCCGATGCATTGAGCCAGAAATCTATTGGAAACTTAGCATGTTTGCTTACCAAACAGAAAGAGTTGCTTTGTGACCTTGAAAAATCTAGAATTGAAATTGTTTTGCGAGAACAAGGTGGAACCTTAGCTGCTATTTCTGCTCAACCGGCACTGATTGAAGAAATGAAAGAGAAACAGCAACAGGATGACTTCTTGAAGAAGATCATCGAAGAAAGGGAAACCAAACTAAGACCGGGTTTCAAATTTGAAAATAATGTACTGAAATTTCAAGAAAGACTGTGTGTACTGAATGATACTGAACTGAAACGAAGAGTTCTACAAGAGGGCCACAATTCAAAATTTTCTATCTATCCAGGGAACACGAAAATGTACCAAGATCTAAAACTGAATTTCTGGTGGCCGGGAATGAAGAAAGAAATTGCTGATTTTGTATCGAAATGTCTTCATTGCCAACAAGTTAAAGCCGAACATCAACGACCCGCAGGCTTATTACAGCCCTTACCTATACCGGAGTGGAAATGGGAACATATCACCATGGATTTTATTGTGGGATTACCTCGCTCTAGTAAAGGTATGGACTCAATTTGGGTTATTGTTGATAGACTGACTAAATCTGCTCACTTCTTACCTGTTAAGACAATTTATAATGCGGACAAACTGGTTATACTCTATATTGATGAAATTGTTAGACTGCATGGTGTGCCTGTGTCCATTGTTTCTGACAGGGATTCGAAGTTTATATCGAGGTTTTGGCAAAGCCTACAGGCTGCACTGGGTACTGAACTGAGATTGAGTAGTGCCTATCATCCTCAGACAGATGGCCAGTCAGAAAGGACCATCCAGACTCTGGAGGATTTATTGAGAATGTGTGTCCTTGATTTTCAGGGAAACTGGGAAAGCCATTTGCCTTTAGCTGAATTCGCTTACAACAACAGCTTCCATTCAAGCATTGGTATGGCGCCTTTCGAGGCATTGTATGGAAGAAAATGTATATCTCCGATTTGCTGGGCAGAAGTTGGAGATGGGCCTTTGCTTGGGCCCGAGATTGTATATGAAACAACCGAGAAAGTGAAACTGATACAACAAAGACTGAAAACTGCACAGAGCAGACAGAAAAGCTATGTAGATGTCTGAAGGTGGGACAGAGAGTATGAAGTGGGTGATCACGTGTTTGTGAAAGTGACACCAATGAAAGGCCAGACTCGTTTCGGAGTCAAAGGCAAGTTAGCGCCAAGATATGTCGGACCGTATGAGATTATTGAGAAAATCAATCCGGTGGCGTATCAAGTTGCGCTTCCTCCTGAAATGGACCATATGCATAACGTCTTCCACATTTCTATGTTAAGGGACTACCTCCGGGATCCTTTCCATGTGATAGAGCCGACCCGTGTAGTGCTAAGTGATGACTACACTTATGAGGAACGGCCTATACAGATTGTGAACAGACGGATCAAGAAGTTGAGAAACAAATAGATCCCGCTAGTGAAAGTCGACTGGCAAAACCATGGTGGCGTGTATGCCACTTGGGGAAGATGACATGACTAAAAGATACCTTGAACTATTTCCACTGAATCCTGTTTTCTTCCAGAATAAAGGTAACTCGAGTTTAGAGGACTAAACTCTTTATAAGGAGGGGAGATTGTAATAACCCTCACCACTGTTTTCCGTTTAACTACTGATTACTGCTAACCTGACTGTGTATGATTGGTAATTGAACTGATTGAGATACTGAACTGACTGACTGAAATTGAAACTAAATTGACTGAGTATACCTGTTTAATTATAATTCTATCTGTTTGGTTATTTGATTATCTGTTCATGTTTTATGTTTAAATTGCGAATTGAAGGCCTTATCAGCGGCCTAACCAGATATTGATTAGTGTTTCATGATCAGTAGAATTTATGTGATTTTATGGTATAGTTATCTGAAAACTGATTAGGTATGATTAAATTAGATTAAAATGAGTTAAATAACAATAGTTGTCTTATTTACCATATTGCCATTGTTAGTGGGCCTTTTATTATAACATATTAGAGCCTTTGTGTACTTGAAACAAAACATTTTGCTCAGCTCATTCCCTGTTCTTGCCGACCTAGAGGGAGAGAGGGAGAGAATTGATTTGTTCTTGAGGGTTTGGCTTGGAACTTGGTAGAATTGAAGTGTAGATTGCATATTTGAGCTCCCTTCTTGGACTACAAGACCTAAGGTAGATCATTGACCTTCTTTATTGTGTATTTGAACTTATTCTTGTATCATCCTTGGGTCTTTAGTGATTTAAGGCATGAATTGGTTCAATAGTGTTGAATTGAAGTTTAATCTTTGCATGCATGGCATACTCTTGCATTTTTGAGGTTGTTCTTCATGGATTTTTTCATGCATGTCCATGTTTTGAGAGTAGACCATGTTTTCATCTTGTTTTGAAAAGAATGAGCTCTCTAGAGCATGTTTTGAAGCTTTGAAATTGGTTTGAATTCATGCATGTTTGCATGTTCTCCATATTCATGAAATTGGTTTGAAAGTGAGTTTGAATTAAACACCCTCGGGCTTTGATTTCTCAAATTGAGTTTTGAATCATGTCATTCTACATGTTTACAAATGTTTTTTGGAAATTTAGCCCAAGAGTATCGGTTTTGATGCATTTAAACTTGGTTTTTGGCTTGAAGGTGCAACCTGGGTTCTCCAGAATTTGCACTCTCGCTCGAGCGGGGAAAGTGGCGCTCGAGCGGGGAATCCGAGTATCCAGTATCTTTGCACTGTTTTACAGTCCACTCAAGCGGAGGCAAGTGTATCACGCTCGAACGGGCGTTGAGCATCCGTCGAGCGGAGATTTCACCCATCCAGTACTTTTACAGTACGCTCGAGCGGGGGATTTGCCGCTCGAGCGTGTACCTTTGTTGCATGTCCGCTCGAGCGGGGAAACCTGAGTTCGAGCGAGACTCTGTTTTTCTAAAAATTCTGGAACTGTTTTCTGTGCACATCTTCGCATCCTCATCCCATTCTAGGCATTCTTAGGCCTAGTTTAAGTCATTTTAATGAGGATATAGATGTAGAACACACCGAGGCAAATTAGGGATTAAGTTATTATCTTTCCCAACTGTGTAGCTTAGTGTGTGCTCAATCTGTTAACTGTGTAGGGTTGGCTTTCTGAGGAGACGCTCTAGCTTACTGTAGCCCAGAACTCTGTGAGTAACATCTGTGTAAAGATATGTTCAAAAATGATTATCTTCTGAGCAATTGAACTGTACTGCTTTCTGAACTGATTACTGTTAACTGATTGAATGTATGTCCTATATTCTGAACTGTATTGTGGCATCCTTAGCACCTACTTTTTACTATTACTGTTACAGAGATCTCTATCGGTTCCCTTGTTGGAACCACTACTATTTACTGACTGATGGCCATCATTTACTGTTCGGTCTTTTAAGACCTACTGTTTACTGTACTGTTATGCTAACGGATGTACCACATATTACTGAATGACTGATACACTAAACAATGAACTGTTTCCATTACTGTAAGGACATTCATTCTTAACCCCTTTACGCATTGTGTTATTCACTGGGCTTTAGCTCACTGCTCATATATATATGTAGGCGTTCAGGCACCAGAACGCGGCTAGAAGCGTCGGGGTAAGCTACAGTTTTGTCAAGCCAACCTATGTACCTCACTGCGAGGTTCCGAACCGGCCATGCTATGGCTTAGGGGTTTTCTATTCCCCCTTCTGTCTCTGTACCTATTTTGTAAACTGTATAGACTGATAGCACTGTACTGCACTATACTGTACTGTAAATAGGGATTGTGTCCCCGACCGAAACGAATGTAAATATTGTGCATACTGTTATGTACTGTTTATGTATATATGTATGAAAAGTCTTTTTGCATACAGACTGTCACAGCTCATTGGACATTGTTTATCTACTGTTTTGGCTTCCGCCAGGCCCTGTACTCTGTTTTACTGTATTACTGTTAAGCAGGCCTTTGGTAATCTCAGATTACTGGCCGGTTACGGTGCTAAACCCATTGGGCCGAGTTTGGGTCGTGACAGAGTGGTATCAGAGCGATGTTTAACCACGAGTTATACTGCACACACGTGTCCAAGTGAGCTATAGAATGTCCTAGAAAAGTGATTAGGGCATTTCATGAGCAGGATAAGCGTGTGCCTATGACATGATTGAATATATGTTAATATGTTAATCTGTTTAAACAAATGATTGCCTATGTTGATAACAGTCATAACTGCTTATAGTGAAATGGATAATGCAAGAACTGCAAATGAAACTGAATCCTCATCCTCTGAAGCCAGAATGGCTAGACTGCAACGGATGATGGAACTGATAACTGAAAGATTAGACCAGCAACAGAATCAACAGCCCCCACCTCCTCCTCCGGCTGTACCGGAACAGAATGTGAATGTAAATGATGGGGATATAATTGCTCTGATCCAGAAGTTTAGCAAAATGAAACCGCCATCCTTTTAGGGAGGCCTTGAACAGTTAAAAGCTGAAGCGTGGGTTCTCGAGACAGAGAAATTGTTTGAGGTTTTTCCGTGCTCCGAAGCACATAAAGTACTGTTGGCCACCTTTACTCTGCAGGAAGAAGCCAAAAGGTAGTGGATGTTAATCCATGACAACAACATTATTATGACTTGGGCTCAGTTCAAAGGAGCCTTCTTTGAAAAGTACTTCCCTCAGTGTGTTAGGGATAGAAAAGTAACTGAATTTGAACAGCTGAAACAGGGCACAATGTCCGTTGCTGAATATGAAACAAAGTTCACTGAGCTTGCGAGATATGCAGCGCATATGGTGGACACTGATTAAAAGAAGGCCAGAAAGTTCGAAGGCGGCCTTAATGTTGCAATTCTTGATAGAATTAATGTTTTGAAGCTACCGAACTATGTAAATGTTCTTGACCAAGCTTTGATGGCTGAATCGAACATCGAAGCACTGAAAACTGAAACACGAGCGTCTGAATGGCGTGGTAAACGGCAGGGTTTCAAGTTCAAGAAAGGCAAGCATAATCCATTGAACAAGAAACAGAATACGGGGTCAACAACTAGCCCTAGTTAGGGGAGTGGTTCCATACAACCCTGTTCTGAGTGTGGCAAGAAGCACAAAGGAGTTTGTTACAAAATATCTGGAGCCTGTTACAGGTGTGGCAAGATGGGCCACATGGTTAAAGACTGCCCCTCTGCTCCACAGGCCAGTAGTAAAGCTACGCCAAGCGTGGCAGCATCAACTGTTGCACCAAAACCGAACCCCAAAGCTACCGGGAAAGAGCCTATGAGGCAAGGTCGAGTGTTCGCACTAGTACCGGTAGATGTGCAGAATACCGAGACCGTTGTGTCAGGTATTCTCTCTATTTGTACTCAAAATGCTTATGTACTGATTGATTCGGGGTCTACGCATTCATATGTGTCGCATGCTTTTTCGCGGAAACTGAATAGGCCTTTAGAACCCATGAATTATCTATTAGCTGTATCTTCACCCATTGGGGGATCTATGACCTGTGCATATATGTATCCTGCTTGTGAAATTATTGTTGGAGATGCACATTTGTTTGTTGATTTACTGCCACTGAACATTGACCATTTTGATGTTATATTGGGGATGGACTGGTTAACGAAATATCATGCCACCATAGACTGTGTAACGAAACAAGTAGTTTTTCGTCCACCTAGTTTGCCTAAATTTGTGTTTAACGGGGTTGGAGTAGTACCTCCTCCATATCTGATTTCATCTGTGAAAGTTGTTAAATTGATTAGAAAGGGATGCAAAGGATATCTATGTTCTGTATTGACTGTATTTACTAATGATAGTGCTAATGTGAACAGTATTCCTATAGTCAGAGAATTCCCAGATGTTTTTCCAGATAATTTTCCAGGGGATATTGACGTGGTTCCCAGAACACAGCCAGTTTCTAAAGCTCCTTACCGAATGGCTCCAACTGAACTGAAAGAACTGAAGGTGCAACTGCAAGAA
This sequence comes from Camellia sinensis, assembly GCF_055761805.1. Lineage (NCBI taxonomy): Eukaryota > Viridiplantae > Streptophyta > Magnoliopsida > Ericales > Theaceae > Camellia > Camellia sinensis. Next base: position 69,623,453 of record NC_138973.1, on the reverse strand, counting down.
CTATTAGACAAAAAGTTCATCAGGCCTAGTACTTCGCCGTGGGGCGCACCTGTTTTGTTTGTTTATTCATTATGCTATCCGTTTTTCTGGTTGTATGTTTATTCATTATGCTTTATTTATTTTTTTGCAAGGTAGTTTAGCACAATTGCATCTGACCAGGCAGATATTTCCCGAGCACTCTGGGGTAGAGGTTGAAGACTTAATAGATCCGAGGATCTGATAAACAGACAAGCAGTGTTCCTTTCTTTACCCCTAGTTACTAGACGGAGGTTGGTAAGGCGCAGTGTCTCAATACAGCGGTTGCCAGATCAGTGGTCCTTAAGTAGTCGGGCTGAGATTTTCGAGTCTACTACAGAGATAGATATACCGGTTATTCAGTTAGACCAGCACAATATGGCAGGTATGGAAGAGATGATGTGTCAACTCCAGGAAAGTATACTAGCCATGCAGCGGGATGTTGCTTACCAGGCAGAAGTGGCTGCACGTCAAGTAGAAGTAGTGGCCCAACAGGCAGAGCTAATTGCCAAGCTACAACAGTAAACCGGAGTATCTACTTCACACCCACCTCCTTCCCCACCTAGAGTTCCAATACTCGAGGAGACATCAAGCGTCGAGGAAAATACGGACGTTCCAATGGGGCTAGCTCCGCCCCCAATACTACCCCAGCTCTCCAATGCGCCCACCAATCTAGTGGATACACCGTTTCAGTTTGAGATGGATCCGACAACACTGAAGGTGAGCAAGCTAGAAAAGCTTTTCAAGAAGTCTCAAGGCGTGAAATCCATTCCAGATATAGAGGATGGATATACCGATTTGGCCGTGACTCTGCTGGACCGATTTAAGATGCCACACATAGATCGTTTTGACGATTTTGGAGATCTTATGGTGCACCTGCGGCTGTTTTCAGATATCCTAAGGCCGATGGGCCTTTCCAGATTGCAGAAGCTTTCCCTGTTTGGCCGGACCATATTGGGTATAGCGGCTATTTGGTACGCGAAGCTAGAGGACTCTGTTAAGAGAAGCTGAGAGGAGATGGCTGAGGCCTTCATAGCTTAATACTCCTACAACACTCAGATCGAGGTCACAACTCGTGATCTCGAGACAACCAGGCAAGAGCCAAAGGAGAGCTTCTCCGATTTTGTAACCCGCTGGAGGGCCAAAGCCTTGATGATGACCATCAGCCCATTGACAAAGATCATATTCGGATGGTTGTATGCAACCTCCAGCCCAAGCTCATGCAAAAGATGATCGTCCGCCCCCTACCCACCTTTGTAGATTTACATGAGATCGGGGTGCAGATTGAGGACGCCATGAAACAAGGTCTGATTGACCATGAAAGAGAGAAGCCCAAGAGGGCATTAGGCCGCAGTACGAATGCAAGCACAAACAGTGCTGCAGTTGCTAGAACTTCAGATATGGGCATGGTCACCACCACCACCCCAAAAACCCTTGCAGCAACGCCTTTTACCGGTACGTCCGGAAGTAGCTCGCAAACAGCCAGATATGCACCCAGAGGCCAAAGAACCTTCACCCAGCTATACATGTCTTTGTCCAAGGCTTTAGGGGTTTTGATCAAGAAAGGGCACCTGAATCCCCTGGAGCCGCGACCATTACCAGATAAACTTCCTCCCTCCCATAACCCGGCGAAGTACTGCGCCTATCACAAACAGCATGGTAACGAAACCGATCAGTGCTTTCGATTACGTCATGAGATTCAGGATCTCATTGACAACAGGGTGATCGTGCCTCCGGAGAAACCGAATGTCACAACCAACCCTCTCCCACCACATAACTAAGCTCCACCTCCCAAACACATCAACCCGACCCAAACTGGGGTTGTGTCATACGACCCTAGGATATATATCACCCCTTCCCACCTACCCAAGCTGGAGGTGTTTATTCTTGACAGCACGAACTTGTGCATGTTGGACATCTCCCAAACCCAACTTGAACCGGTGGTGGTGACTATCGAAGATAGAATTGGGACGACTGCTGAGGCAGATGGTAATGAGGATTCAAAGCTTGAGGGGTTTGCAAGCTTTGTGTACAACTTGAGCGGCTACATTACTTCAACAAGCCAGGATAGACCGATAATAGAACTGCCAATTGGGGTAGAGATCTATGTAGTACGAGAGGATGGACCTAATTAGGGGCTAGATGACCTAGCGGAGTTGGAGGAGAACATTGCCAACCTTCAGTTCTTCAATGAACAGGATTCGGGAGATGTGACTGTCAACTGGTTTGATCTGGAAGGGTCAGCGGAAGCTATAGGGTGGCTTAGTGACGAGCCAGATGTTGTTGAGCAGCCTCAGCCAGATTAGGGTCCATCAGAGACGGGGACATCAGCAGTGACCGGAATGGCCGGGAATCAGAGTGGACCGCCGGAGAGCACCAGTGTTAAGAATTTTGCTGGAGATAGGAGCATTTTGAGTACAGAAGATACTGAGAAGCAGGCTACACTGAAGCAGCTTGAGTAGGAAAAGATCAAAGATCTGGAGAGGGCTAGAAAGAACAAAACCCCTGTGGTGACGAAATGTGTTATGAGCACAAGAACGGGAGGTGCTGTGCGCACAGAAGCAGTTGTAACGGAACCGGATAGCTGCTTGTTGATGGGTGACGGAATGTGGTGGGAAGACGACGACCTATCTCTTGCCCACACTGATGAAGACTAGGGGAACAACCGATGATAATTGGTATATTGGAGAGGTAGACCACATGACCAGGAGTGGGCGGTATTTCAAGCCCCCGCACTTGGATCAACCAGAGGCGTCCGGGAAGGACAAGGAGACGGAGAGGCAGAAAGAAAAATTACTCAAGGAGGATGCTGTGTTCAAACAGCTTAAGAAAATCCAAGTAGACATCTCCATCTAGGGACTGCTTATGGCCTCAAGAGTTCATAGACAGGCTGTCCCTTCCGCAATGGACAAGGCTAAGTTATCAATCGATACCACTCTTGAGCAGTTGGTGGGGTTGGTTTTTTCGGGAGGAGCTTCACTGATGTTGGCCTTCACTGACAAGGAACTGCCACCTAAGGGCGCAAACCATAACAAATGACTCTACATCTCTGTGGAATGTAGAGATAAATGGATACCAGTAGTTCTTGTTGACACAGGATCTGCTATCAACGTGTGCTCGTGGAGGACGGCATGTGCAATCGGGTTGAAACTCGTGGATTTTGTCTCTACTGCCCAGGTGATTCGGGTATATGACAATAGCAGTAAAGAAGTGATGGGGACTGTGTAGATTCAGACTCAGGTTGGTCCAGGACAACAGGATATTGACTTTCATGCCTTGGACGTTCCCGCAACCTTCAATCTACTCCTAAGGCGGCCGTGGCAGCACCAGGTGAAGGCAGTCTCTTTCACCCTGCACCAGATGCTGAAGTACACCCACGGGAAGGGGGTGGCTATTGGTTTTGAGAATTCTTCAATCCATCAGCCACCAAAGGTATCTACACCGGTGCTGGAGATCGAGCATGGTGCGGAAGATGTGTTCCTGTCAGGATTTACCCTAGTTGAGGCCCGTCTTGTACAGAACATTTTAGCTGTGGATGAGGGGCTATACGTCAGCGCACAGTCTGTGTACCTCATGAACAAACTCCAGCATATCCCCAGGATGGGATTAGGGAGAAGTGGCTGGAAAGGCATTGCAGCATCGGTCGAAGTACCGTACAACCCACATACCTTTGGCTTAGGTTATCTGCCTACCAAAGAGGATTGGGTGAGGAAAGGAAAAGAGATGGCCAGAAGAGCCAGAGCCAAGTGGGCCGGGAAGCATTATGAGTTGATGCACCGACCTATCCAGGGTACCCTGAACGGACGCTTTGTCCGGGAGCGAGAAGACTTCCCATTCTGCGGCTTCCCAGATCCATGGCTAAATACAGAGAGGCGGCGGTTGCTGGGTTTGAGATATTCTTTGACTTGCAATTGTCCGGGGATGATGTTGCCGAAGAGCAGGCAGACCCACCAACTGAGGCTGAGCAGTGCAAGGAGGAGGATTCTGAGGGAACAGAGATTGAAATGGGGGTAGCACTGGCTTGTCTACTTTCAGATCCTCCGATCATACATGAGTGCTTGGGGGATAACTTCTCGGTGTCCATCATCGGGAATGAAATGGCTACGAGCCCATCTTCAAACATTCTGGATGCATCCATTGCACCCTCCCTCGTCTGGCAATACGAGGAGGGATTCTTATCAAGCAGGATTGGGTCAGGTAGTGAGCCGAAATCTGATTCCACCAGGTCTGTGAAGTCAGAGTTAGGTTCTAGCTCGTCTGAGTCTGAGTCCGGTATTCTTGCGCGTGACAACCCGGATGCCACAGTCTTGTCTAGGTCGTCTTTTTCTTTTTCCTTTGAGTCTATTGTAACAGAGGGATCAAGCGACTTGGAAGTGAATCATAAGAATTGTATGGATGTGGCCTTTGAGTACTTTTCTATGCCCTTGATTTATTGCATTAATCAAGACTTTCAAAATTTCGATGAAAACGACGAGGAAGAAATTCCTCCGATTTTGAAAAATTTGCTTGATCAGGAGCATGAGAGGTTTGTAAAACCGCTGGTTGATGAAATCACCACAATTAATATGGGTTCTGAGAAGGACCCGCAGTTGGTCCAGATCAGGTCCACGTTGTCTTCGGAGGAGCGCGAGCGCTTAGTCACTTTATTAAAAGATTTCAAAGATGTTTTCGCGTGGTCCTACGAAGACATGCCTGGAATCATTCCTGAGATTGTATAGCACCGCATTCCTCTTGACCTAGAGGCCCGACTATTAAGCAGAAGCTCAGAAGGATCTGCCCGGACTGGGCTCTCAAGATCAAAGAAGAAGTCACCAAGCAAATTGACGCAGGGTTCCTACTGGTATCTGAATACCCAACTTTGTTGGCCAATATAGTTCCAGTGCTAAAGAAGGACAACAGAATTCGGGCATATGTGGACTTCAGGGATTTGAACAAAGCCAGTCCGAAGGATGACTTTTCTCTACCGCATATCCACGAGTTGGTGGACTCTATTGCTGGGCAGGCGTTGCTCTCATTCATGGATGGGTTTTATAGCTACAATCAGATTTTGATGGCACTCGAAGACTGGGAGAAGACTGCTTTCACCACCCCGTGGGGAACCTATTGTTATAAGGTGATGCCGTTTGGGCTGAAGAATGCTGGAGCTACAAATCAACGGGCTGCGACCACAATATTGCATGACATGATCCATAAAGACGTTGAGATGTACGTGGACGACATGATTGTCAAGTCCAAGGAAAGAGAGGGCTACTACACCACCTTGCAAAAATTCTTCCAAAGGATCAGAGAACATCGGTTGCGGCTGAATCCTTAGAAGTGTACATTTGGTGTTACAGCAGGAAAAATGCTGGGGTTCTTGATCACACAAAGGGGCATCGAGGTCGACCCTTCCAAAATCAAGGTCATCTTAGAAATGCCACCACCAAGGACTGAAAAGGAGGTGCGAGGCTTTTTGGGTAAAGTGCAATTCATAAGACGGTTTATTGCTAAATTAACCTTGACTTGTAAACCACTCTTTGGTCTCTTGAAGAAAGGAACGAAGTTCCAATGGGAGGGTTGATGCCAACTTTGTTTTGAACAGATCAAGCAAAATTTACAGAACCCACCTGTGTTGTCACCGCCTGAGCTAGGAAAACCGTTGATTCTGTACCTTTCAGTGACTAAAACTACAATGGGCTGCATGCTCGGACAGGAGTCTGAGGACAAAGTGGAGAAGGCTATCTACTACCTGAGTAAGAAAATGCTAGATTACGAGACCCGCTACACTCCGCTGGAGAAGGCTTGTCTGGCCTTGGTATGGGCTACTAGGAAGCTGCGGCACTACCTGTTAACTCACTCCGTAATATTGGTTTCGAGATTAGATCCCATCAAACATCTCTTTGAGAAACCGGCACTTACGGGTAGGCTAGCCCGTTGGTTGCTTCTGCTTTCTGAATTTGATCTGAAGTATGTGACGTGCAAGTCAGGGAAATAAAGAGCGGTAGCGAAGTTCCTAGCCGATCACCCAGTGGAGGGGGATGAAGCAGTTGAGTACCTGTTCCCAGACTAGGCCATTCTTCATGTCGAAGAAGAGACTTGGACAATGTACTTTGACGGAGCGTCAAACCAATACGGGTATGGGATAGGGGTGTTGCTGATAGCACCTGACAATTCCCGCATACCCTTGGCATTCAAACTCCGATTCAGAGTATCGAACAAAGAGGAAAAATATGTGGCACGTATTGTTGGTTTAGAAGCTACCCTAGAACTAGGAGCAAAACGGTTGGATGTCATCGGGGACTCGAACCTTGTTGTATCTCAAGCTAAAGGAGATTGGAAAGTGAAAGAAGAAAAGATGAGAGTCTACCACTAGACCTTGGACATGCTGATTCCTCGGTTTGAGAAGCTGAATTTTGCTCATCTGTTAATGGAGAACAACAGGTTCGCAGATTCATTAGCAACTTTATCTTCTATGATAGACATCTCTTTCGGAGTCCGAATTCGTCCGATCATCATTGAACAAAAATTCATGCCGGCCTACAAGCTGATTGTTGCCATGGATGAGGTACAAGATGAGAATCTCTGGTATTACGATGTTTAGAACTTCCTGGAAAAAGAAGCGTATCCACTAGGGGCAAATGCCAAAGATAAGAGGACAATTCGAAGAATGGCTGCTCAGTTCATCGTCTGCGGGGGTAAACTGTACAAGAGGGGTCATCTCGGGATGCATAAGCTGTGTGTTGATGCTAAAGAGTCCAAGCGCCTGATGGAGGCCATCCATGGAGGAGAGTGCAGGGCGCACATAAACGGGGTGATGCTAGCCCGGAAGATCCTTAGACAAGGTTATTACTGGTCCACCATGGAGGAAGATTGTATCGGCTTTGTTCGGCGATGCCACAAATGTCAGATTCATGCAAACTGCATGAACATTCCGCCGTCGAAGCTGTACAACATGACTTTGCCATGGCCGTTTTCAGCCAAGGGGATTGATGTAATTGGGGTTGTCACTCCGAAAGGGTCCAATGGGCATGAGTACATTCTGGTAGCGATAGACTACTTCACAAAGTGGATTGAGGCCCAATCTTATGCGGTGTTGAAGGTATCGCACGTTGCAAAGTTCATCAGGAACAACATCATCTGTCGCTACGGGGTCCCGAACGAGATTATTTCAGATAACAGTTCTCACTTCAAGAATGAGGTGATTGATTTGTTAGAGAAGTACAACGTGGCTTTTCATAAGTCATCTACATATTGGCCGCAGACCAACGGAGCAGTTGAGGCCACCAACAAAAACATCAAGTATATTCTATAGAAGATGGTGGAAACCTACCAGGACTGGCCAAATAAGTTTTCATTTGCTCTGTGGGGCTACCGGACTTTAATTCGAACTTCTACTAGCGCAACTCTGTATTCCTTGGTTTATGGGATCGAGGCTGTTCTGCCTATCGAAGTTGAGGTTTCGTCATTACGGGTATTGCCTGAGTGTTAGATAACTGAGGCAGATTGGCAGCAAAGGAGGTTCAAAGAACTCATGCTCTTTGATGAAAGAAGGATGAAAGCACTGTATCACATCCAGGGTTATCAACGAAAAATTGCCAGGGCTTTCAACAAGAAGGTTAAGTCCAGGAATTTGAAAGAAGGCGATTTAGTACTCAAAGACAACCGAGCTCCCATTCACAACCCTAGGGGCAAGTTCAGACCCAATTGGATTGGCCCTTACATCATCATGTCTATCTAGTCGGGTGGAGTTATCGTTCTGATGGACCACGATGGCCTAGAGTTCTCCCAGCCGATCAACATGGACAAATTGAAGAAATACTATCCCTGAGTGGCTCGCTAGGCCGAAAATCCGAAAGGACGACCTAGGCAAAAGTTAGAGCATGAAAAATTTGAAATAATAAAAAATGAGCTCGCAAGGTTGAAAACCCAGAAAGGGCGGCCTTGGCAAAAGTTAGAGCGCAAAAGGAGAGTGTTAATACACGAGTGAACCTTAGCCGAACTACGTAAGGCCTTATTCCCGTCTTTGGGAAACGTAGGCAACTTCATCCTGAAGCCTAGCCAGAAACACTTCCATATCAACTTTGTCCGTGTGATCTTGTTGGTCATCTTTGTCTATTCTGCATTCAAGAGCTCGGTTGTGATCTCCAGTGCAGTGCTATTCAGACTATGGGCAACTTTCCAGTTACTGGAATCTGGGGTTGTACATCTCAGTGATAGATCTCGGGCGTGTCTAATTGTGATCCATATCGAAAATGGTTTTGAAAAGTTTTAATAAAAGTTGATTTTGTTCAAATTAATCTTTTTACGACTTAGACCATTTTTTTGGACCAAACGGAAAATTTTCAGCACCCACAACCTTCAATTACATTGATTTCAGTATAGAGTTCTCCTACTCTTAAATACAAATTGAAGTTGCTTTTTAGTACATTCATAAAGAAAACTTGAAAGTACTAATAAAACAATAAATTCGGGGCATAGTCAGGTGTTCATGCGTCCCCTCCCTGAGCTTGTCGAAGCTTCTGATGTCAAAGTAGGTCCAACCTGCGCCTCCTCATCAAGCCAAGCTATACACTCATTAGAAAGGGTGCAACTGAAAGTGGGAACGGGGGCTAGGAGCTCTCTCATCCTCCATGCTATGGCATATCGAGCTAGTTGTGCGCCTCGGACTAGATATGCAGTAGGGTACTCTATGCCCTCTTTCGGGCAAGTCTGATCATGTCCGAACTGGTGCCGGAATCAGAACGGAAAGTAAAAGACACAGTTTGTCAGGCCAATCAACTGAGTCCCGCGCTGGCGAGACATGCTGTAACTCATCGCTGGCAGATTGAGCCAAGGGCAGCACCAAGCAATGCTGGTAGCGGATAGACTACACATCCATTCGCACCACCATCCTTTATCAAGGGCATCGACTAGACATCGCCGGAAGAAATAGCCGCGAGTTGAATGTGCTGGGCCTGAGTCCACAACCTTCAATTTATCCATCAACCATATCTGGAAAGGGATGAAAAATGAGAGATTAAAGAATAGAGAGGTGTATGTGGAGAGAAAAGTGAGAAAAAGGGTTTTGAGAGAAAAACTGAGCCTGAGGGCCGAGTGATGTGAGAAATATATGTGAGATAGGGTGGGAAACATTACCTGCAATAGTAGTGGACTCCCCGTGAATCTAGTCGTCTCTTGGCGATGAGAAGCATCCAAACCCATCAATGTCTTAGCCAGTGTCATGGCGATGTAGCTCTTACCCACTTTTAAGCCTTGGGCAACCTCAATCAAACGGACGCTAGACCCTCCGGAGCCTGAGGCACGCAAGAAATGAGGCAGCATGCACAAGTAAAGCATATGTCGCCAAAAACCCTGCCAGTGGTGGTCGCCGCGGTCACTGGCATCAGAAAGCCAATAAACCAAGCTGGGGATGTCTAACTCTCCATCACGGATCAAAGACTGAGCGTCATGCATAGTGAGCCCGCACATCCGTCCTAAGGCTTGGATGTGGCCAAAACGGAATTGTGGCAAAATCTCTTCCTCGCGTTCGGACTCCATCAAAGCTTGGAAGTCTTCAAAAGTGGGACACATCTCTTGTCTGCCAAAGCTAAAAACATGGGTAATCGGATTCCAAAACCTTGCCACGGCGTGAAGGAATAGAAGACGCAGTGCGGTGCGGCCCAGCGTGAATAGTGCATTTATGCCGAAGCCCCGGAAGTTCAACTTTTCCGAGCCTTTTTCGGGCCATCCAAGTTAGCAATCCAATTTGTGAGATTTTCGACAAGAAACGCCTCTATTTGGGTGCAAAACTGAGTTAGAATGAAGGAACCATGAAGCTGGAACCTTTATGAAGGATAAGGCACTATTTGGAGGACAAGTGTTAGAAAACTGGAGGTCCCCAAGCCAACTGGTCGGCCAACTAGTTTTTCTGGTCGGCCAGCTACTTTTTTGGTCTGCAGGACAAAGAATTGGTCGGAAAGCTCCAAAAGTGGTCGGCCATGTGCAAAAGGGTGGCCTCCAGCTCTTCCTTGTCTCTAGAAGAGAATCTCTAGCTTTCCTGTGTGCTGAGAGTACTGAAGGTCTGAGTTTACCTCTGTTTTGGATGCGTTCTGTTGCTTAGTTTTTCCGAAATGCATTTGCTTATCGAGTTGTTAAGTTTTTGCTTATCGAGTTGTTAAGTTTTGCTTATCGAGTTGTTAAGTTTTTCTTATCGTGTTGTTGCTCTTTGAATATCGAGTTGTTTCGATTTATTTATCGAGTTGTTGCTCTTTATTTATCGAGTAGTAAACTTGCTAAGGTTTTGTTATTTCTTAGTGAGTTAAGTTGTTTAGTTTATTGTGTTGGTTCACTACCTGACTTGGCAATACTCGATGTTCAAGTTACATTCAATCTCATTTTGGTGCAAAATGGTGCGATGCGATACTAAGAATGTAAAATACAACACTTTTTGAACAAAAAGTCGTATTCATTCCATCATAGCTTCTTTTTACAACATTTTACAAAGGGTACAAGTTTTAAGGAAAATAAAAATTGCCTAATGCTGTAAAATGTGCTACAACTACATGTAAAAATGAAAATAAAGCAGGAATATCTGCATCGGCGCTATTAAGCTCAAGACCGAGAGGCCCCCTTCGCCCTCTTCGGCTGATCTATGTCTGCACCCCCACCGCCGGCACCATCATCTAAATCAGAGTCGCCGTCCTCGGAATCCTCCTCGGCGTCACCTCCACCCTCAGAACCAGAACCCGAGTCATCATCTCTGCCTACCGATGTCTCTGACTGAGGATGCACAGACTCCTCCTCTTCGCTGGACTCGTCATCCTGTTTGGAAGGTGCTCTACATCCTCCTCGACTGCGAGTCAAGGCCCCTCTCCTAGCTACTCGAGAAGGCCTGGATGGCCCAGGCCTTGGCAGTGGACCCTGAAAAGGGTAGTTTGAATACATCAGCCAGAGTATGTATATCAGATGTAGATACAAGTATGATGCATGGAGTGTGTGCATGCAGATATAGTGTGTGAATGTGATGTGTCAGATGTGCTCTACACATGCAGTCAATCAATGTAGTGAAATATTTAGTTTCTGCATGTCACCAGAAGTATGATAAATACAAGGAAATTGAAAAGTACCAGAATGCCGGAGGCATACAGCAGCGTCTCCCTCCGCAAGACCATGCTCTCGAGTGAGGCCACCACCCCAAGCAACCCGTCTGTATACTCTCTGGGAGGCTGCAGATTCAAGTTCACGTCATTAGTGAATGAATGAATGTCTAATATCTAAGTGATAAACGAAAACTGTGGAGCATACCGGTGGTGAGTTAGGGTTACTGACATATCGATGATCGGGCAATGGAGGCTCTAATGGAATCTGGTAAGATGTCCCATACTGCCAGCCCGTCAGCTCAGTCAGAAGATCTGGCCACCCAGCATACTGGCAAGTCGAGGGCATCCCTCTAGCCCTATCTCGTGAACTACTGGCCCTACTAGTCGAGGGAATGTCTGTGGCTCAAGCTCGACTCGACGATGGCATATCAGCAGCTCTCCTCGTAGGGGTGCGAACACCTGTCAGAGGGGGCATCAGGAATGTGTGGACGTATGTCGTATACTCCCCCTCCTCCAAGAAAAGGACTGAGTCGGCACCCAACATAAGGTCGTCAGTCTCCCGCGGGGTGAGTCTCTCTGTGCAGCGCATGTCCAGTGGAGGCACTGAAGGTATCTCCTGGGCCAGATTGCCCATCGTCTGACGCATGAAGCACTCCCCAAGGAACCAGGCTCTACCCATTGGTCCCTGGAACAAAATCCTATACCAGGAGGTGCCCCATGCCCCAACGAACTGGAACCGAGAATATCCTGGCATGGCTATCCATGGCTGCCAAGTAATTTACGAATATCAAAGGCATGAACTGATTAGTTGTCATAAATATGGAAGATGAATCAAAGCTGAAAGCATGAAGAATTGAGAGTTCTAGTTTACCTTCGCCACCCGTACAGTGTCAAAGTACTGTCGGAGATATAGTAATGTCTCCTGGTGCCTGGACTGGCACCGACCATCGAATCTGTGTGAGTATGGTATCTCAAGCAGGGCTTCAACCTCCGACTCGGGAGCGAGCATCAGGAAGTAGGCATAAACCCACAGCTGTGAAAGGCAAGACAGTGGCTGTCCGAATACAGAATGTATAGAAAATACAGAATGCTGAGTGCAGAATGCGAATACAGAATATATAGAAAATGTAGAATGCTGAGTGCAGAATACGAATACAGAATATATGTGTAGACGCGCCCCGGGAGGGCCTCGCTACTACAGTTCGAACTCGATTTTTTGTCACAGTTCTTAATCTGAACCAAAGAGTCCAAATCTGGCAAATCGTTTTGAGAAAACAGATTTTTGAAAGTAGTGCCAAACATGGACTGCTTTGCCAGATATAGAGTCGCCACCTAAATATTTTATTTTGAGGGAATTTAGGAAACCCTGACTCGATGCCAAAGGCCGCGTGTCCGTCATCACCAAAGTTGCCTCGGCTCGGGAACTTGGGTACGATTGGGGAAGGTCAGCTCTGAGCACCCCCTCTCGCCCGATCCGAAGATCGGCCTCTATTAACCATGATATCCAATTTTGAAAGCGTTATGTGTTCTTATTCCGGTTATTAGCCTAGAATTACTATGTTATGCGCACAGCAAACAAGTATAGACCAACTTGCCTAAATTGGAACAAAACATAGCCTGTTTGTTTTGAAAATGGTTTGCTACCCGCAAGTAAGCTAAAATGCAGGTTTTGCCACTCTCAAGTGGGCTTTAGAAAAGATGGTTTTGCCACTATCTAGTGGGCTTAAAACTCGCAGTTTTAATGTATTATTCCAATTTAGGTAATTCAACCTCCATCCACAGGCATTCAAGCAGTTATATCACATAAGCAGCTAGCCCCATGGTAATCATGCAATTATGGCGACACTCATACGCGTGTGGTATGCTAAAGCATAAAAGCTTACCTAGTACTCCGAGCCAAAACAGAAACTTAGTTAGCAAACATGCATGACCCTAGTCCATGTTAAGTGGCTAATGCATCGCATACAGAATGCAATTAGGTTAGGCTCGGCTAATCCTAAAATGGCATGTGAAATGCAATCATTTGATGCACGTATTCAAGTCAGATTTGAAATACTTATGCAATTAGTATGATGCGCCGAGCCCGGTGCATGCAAGACAAATGTATGGATGCACGCATGCATAGCATAAGGTACGCTAAATTAAACATGTCCTAATACTAACTATCAAAAGCAGGTAAGTAAAAGGGAGAAAGAAGTGGGGATTGGAAAACATGCACACACTCACCCACACTTATTACAGATTCGCCCTCGCTCGAAGGGACCATAAGAATAATACAATTCGAATAATGAAATAACTATCCTAGCTAATTAATTATTACAGACCAACTAAATTAATTAAACAAATTAATTAATTTAAGAAAGCAAGAAAAAAAGGGCCTGGGGAAGAGGGCTCAATGCACGCATGCTCGGGTCTTGCTCGGATGTCCACTGCCATGCGTAGGCTGCCTCTGTTTTCCCTGCTCTGCCCCTCTCAAAACTGCCAAAGTCTCAGGATATTCTCACTGGATGCTGGGGAATGCCACCGGCCAAAGGGGATCATCACTGGCTGTGATTTGGTGGTCATCGGCCAAAGATGAATCCATCGGCCACTGATGGATGGCCGGTCGGCACTCTGTGTAGTCGATCGGCCGAAAATTCCTGCAGGACCTGTTTGACAGCAACAGAGGGCAAAGCTTTGCATGGCAATGCAATTCAAGCGAATGTGTGCACCGACACATCCCTTGTCATGTTTGTGACTCAAAGGGATACGGCCCTTGGTTCTCGGACCACCAATCGCACATTTCAATGCGTGATGGCCCAAGAGACCAGTTGTGCATTTTCATTTCAAATGTCATGCAATGCACATAAACAAACAAATTGAACTCAACCTCTATCACAAGCAATTCAAGAGGCCAAGCATGCATGCTAGTGCAATGCAACCTAAGCAAGCGAGCCTAAGTGTGTAACATGGAGATGCAATGCACAATGCTCACTAGGCATGCAATCCATGCAAACTAATCAAGCATGCAATGTGCAACTCAACCATGCGAACATGCAAGTCATACAAATATGCTAAGAACTTGACCAAGGGGATGCATGCCCAATGCAAGTGATTTTAAGCATGCAACACATGCAACCAAAGCATGCAACCATGGAATGATGTAATGACATTTGAATGGCATGCAAGGGAGGGACTTACACTAATTGGACAGCCTTAAACTAGGTCCAAAACAGTAGCCAATGCTATGGAAATGAGGGTCAACACACACACACACACACACACATGCGCATGCTAATGGGCCAACACTTAGCATCAAACATGCAACCTTTAAGCACACTTAAAAGTGACTAAACATGGACTAATGGCATGCACATAAAGCTCTGAAAATCATGTTATAAAGGTGCCAAACCAAGTAAATAAGGCAAGCCAAACATGCAACAATGGTCCAAGTACTTAATGCTAACCAAAGAGGTGTTGAACTACACTCAATGCAACCACACATGGCGTGAACTAAGTGACCAAAATTAGAGTTTTAGCATACTAAAATAAAGCCAAAAGGCCATTTAGATGGCATCTAAATGACTTAAGTATGGAAGCATGCATAAGGGCCCAAACAAGGAGCATAAGACCTAACCTCTTGAAGCATCAAAGGGGCCATGAAATGCAAGCATACAAGCATGCTAAGTGGACTGAAATGACATGGAAAATGGTCCCAACCCACTAAATCAAAGCAAGTAATGCATGCTATACACTCACACCCTTAAGGCCAACAAGCCAAAAATGCAAAGGGGCTATACAATGCATGCTAAATTTGACCCAAACAACTAAGGACAGACCTTAATCATGGAAAGATAAACATGAAAGCTTCACAAAGCCAAGCCTAAAACATGCTAGAACAATGGTTTACAACCTAAGGCATATTAAGGCAACAAAATGGCATTACAAGGCATGTATGCTAAGCAAGCATGGTGTATCAAAACCAACTTAAAACAATGCTATTTCATGGCAAAATAAGCATAAATAACAGCTAAGGCATGGTCAACAAGAGCCTAAGCTAGGTGCTCCCTCAAGAGGCAAAAATGGTCATTTTCAAGGACAACAAGGAGAGGGGGTGGCCCTCTCCTTCTCGGGACCTCAAGGCACCATCCTTAAAACTGAAATCCCTCAAGATTTCATTGGTGAGGAGGCCCAAACACCAAAGTCCCGGAGCTCACACAAAATAGCACAAAATAAGGGCCAAACAAGGCTTAAGAGGGGCCAAACAACTCCAAAGCTTAAAACACTCTTAACAAACTATTTAGAGGCCTTAAAAACAGAACTTTTATGTATTATATGCGAAGCCAAAAAATAGTTGCAAGATAGGTAAAAGTAGTGTGCGAAAATGGGGTAAAAAGGGATTAGTTTCTTACCCTTGAAGTATTTCTTCACAAATGAAGCTCCAACAGCTTCTTTAGCTCCGAACCATCTCCAAGAACTCAAAGAACACTCCTTTGGCCCTCAATAACCAAGAAAATGTGTAACACTATGTGTTTGTGTGCAATAATATGGACAAACACACCTAGAACACAAAAGAGAGGAAAAGAGAGATAGAATAGCTACAACTATACTAACCCTAGAACTAGAGCTCTCCTCTGTATTTTTGGTAACCCTCATGCCAAGAGAGGAGCCCTCTTCTTATAGGCAACTCCCTCTTGTAAGGCTTTCAAAACAAGCCATCCAAGAGGGAAATCCCTCCATACACGTGTATGGAGGGGAGCAGAGTGGGTGCCAGCTATCACAGCTGGCACAAAATATCTACTAAAAGTAGATGAACAGTGATCGGCCATTCAAAATTGCCATTTTGGCAAAATAAATGGCCGACCGGCAACAAAGAGTGCCGACCGGCAATATACATTGCCGATGGCATAAAATCACTGGCCGGTGGCCCCAAGCCATGGCCGGTGATGTGTGGGGATGCCTCACAAGGCATTCCCAGCCCCTCCAAGGCAAAACACAAGTGTTTGGTGCAAAACCAGACACAACACGGTCGAGTCGAGAGATCCTGAGGCAAGGCGCGCAACCGAGACCTTCGGGAACTCAAGACGAACACAAACAAGGGTAATCACCAAGTGTTCCAATGGTGACGTCCAAGTCTTGAGGACGGTAAAAAATGGGGTGTCTTCAGTTGCCCCTCTTTGACAGAACTCGAAAGTCATAACAATGACGGGAGTGAATGTCAAAGCCCAGAGACGACCCATTTTTGACAAGGCCGAAGACTCAGACAAACACGCAAGACAAACAAGATATGCACCCGAAGGCAGGGGCAAGATGCAAGACAATGCACAGAGCCGGACATAACTTATGATCATGCAAAGAAAGCTGTAATGAAGCACACATGCGACAGTTTTAAGCTAGCATACACCAATACAACTACATTACAAATGCAGAAAGGATGTAAGAGAATTATGCAATTCTCGATACGTCTCACTCGGAGTATACCATACCTGTCCGGTTCGTCGAGTTGCACCAGCTTCAAACGAACCGTACATACAATATCGTGCCTGCAAAGAACGTAAACTCAACAGGTACAATGTTATTAGCAACGTGCATGACAATGCAAAAATGAATGCAAGATGATATGCAATATATACAAAACTATGTATGAACAATGCAAATGAAAATGCAATGCAATTGAAACAATGCAAATGATATGCAATGCAATTGAATCATGATCCAATCATGAGCGGTTCGAAACCACACCTATGTCAAATAGATTGATGGACGTAACAAGTCCGTCTACCATAGAACGGTCAACAGAACTATGAGTAATGTAGACGGACACAAGAACAAGTATTGGGGGGGATGACAAAGGTGGGGAAACGACCCGCTGGGGAAAGGACAACGATCTTAATGCTGGATGCAACAATTACACTACAATGTAATATGTAATGAAAATGCTGGGGAAATGGCAATGGATATGGCACGCGGGCCAAACCAAATCTTGCCTAGGCAAAACATGTACGCATACAAGCCACGTCTAACATAGAACGGTCCACTGAACTATGCTTCGACATGAGAAGTATGGGCACATACCGGACCAAGCTCAACATGGAAAGGCGCGAGCCATAAATGGAAGGTGATGCAATGAATGCATGCAAATTACAATGCAATGTGCATTGGGATGGAAAAAATACAATGGATAAGGCACGCAGGCCAAACCAAATCTTTGTCTAGGAAGGGCATGTACACGTACAAGCCGCGTTTAACATAGAACGGTCCACTGAACTATGCTTCGACATGAGAAGTATGGGCACATACCGGACCAAGCTCAATCATGGAAAGGCGCGAGCCATAGATGGAAGTGATGCAGTGAATGCATGCAAGCTACAATGCAATATACACTATATTACAATGATGCATAACAATGCAACTATTCACGATGGTGCATGACAATGTAACTATTTACGATGATGCATGACAATGCAATTATATTTTTTGTTTGTTTTTTGAAATGCAAATGATGCATGAAATGCATGTTGCATGGAATGCACGACAACACAGGTCGCTTCGAAATGCAAGACAATGCAACCGAGCGGGTTTAAGGTCTCGCCATATCGGGAGAACGCATGATTTCGAAATACGCGACAACGCGCGCCTTTTGAGATACAAGTGCGTGACAACGCACGTCTTTTGATATGCATGACAATGCACGTGAACCCGAATGTGCAACCACGCGCGCCGTTTGAAATGCACGTCAACTCGAATATGTGACGACGCGAGTCGCTCGAAGTGCATGGTAATGCGACTTATCAAAACTCGTTCGGGCATGACAAACACCGAAGGACTTACACCTTCAGAGGATTTAAGGTCTCCTAGACCGAGCATATTTAAGGTCTCGCCAGACCAATGTATGCATGCAAAATGCAATGCGATGTGCATAACAGCACGGTGCGTCGGACAACGCGAGTGCACAAGACATGCAATGCGCGAGAGGGCAACTTTTGAGTTTTTGTAAACCAAAAGGATACGAAAAGGATACACCTTGCACGAATTCGAGTGCCACGCACAGGAGACATGATCCGAGGTCAAAACGAAGGCCGGTTGAGCTTCGAAAATGCCTTTTCTTGTACTATCTTGAGCAATTAAGACCCGGACCCCACACATAACTCAAACAAGGGTGTAGGAGGCTCCAAAACCACTGTAGGAGACCACCGGATGTCCACCGGCCATCAGAATGCATCACCGGCCATCCATCAGCCATCATACAATTTTCATCGGCAAACTATTTTGCCGACCGGCCAACAGTGTGGCCGACCGGCAAAAAGTTCCTGTATCGGGGCAGTTTAGTCATTTGGCCACGGGTCTTTAAATATAGGGCCTCTAGCCCTATATTTCTCACATCCTCTTGTTTGAAAAACCCTCCTCTCTCTCTCTCTAGAGTCTTTCCCGAGCTTTATTTTCTCGTTTTCCTTGGTTTTTGGCTCCGTTTCGTTGTTCGATTCGTGTTCACCCTTGCGTTTCGAACGTTTTGAACCGATTGAAATTTCATTTCGGTGTTGTTTTTTTGATTTCTGCCTTTCGGGATTTGTTTCCCCCCAATTCTCCTTGATCTTTGTGCCTCTTTCATGTCTCGACTTTTCCGGCCTTTTCCGGCCACTTTCACATTCTCTTCGAGATGGCGGACGATCTTCCACAGGGCGGGACCCCTCCAAAGCTCGAGATGGATCCCGAGGCCGACCCCTTGCCACTTCATATCAGGCCGTTCGATCTGGAGACCTATAGGCCTGTGGTTCATATGATGCTCCCCGATGGACTACGCCAGTTCCGGAGCTTCGAGAGGGGCGTGGCACCCGAGCTTCTCCTGCGTGAGCCTACCTCCCATCTGTCCTTCGGCGCTTTCGAGGTAACATTCTTTCTTCTATTTTATTATTTTCCGCAATGTAGAACATAACTGCCATTAGTTGATTCTGTTCTCTAACTGCTTAGCCCGGATACACCGATACACTGTAAACTGTAGTGGATTGCAAACAAACTTACAACCGATATCTGTTTGAAACTTACACGTGCACACACACTGCACTGACCCTGAATCACCCAAACACACGGCGCACACTGTATTTCACTGCATACACACTGGTACCCGGTATCTGCTTGAGTCTGAAAACATGCACACATGCTGTATTTGCCCTGAACCACTCAAACACGCTGACACATCACACGTTGTAGTTCACTGTAAGTACACCGGCACCCGTTGTCTGTTCGAATTTGAAAACATGCACACATGCTGTATACCTGTATGCTTCTTAAAACTGCGCTTTGAATATTGCCTCGCAATTGTTGTTTTTGATTACAGGGGGATTCTCATACCATCCGCGGGTATGGGAATGTTGTTGCTCGGGATTGGTACATAGAGCTGCCAGACGCGGTTCGTCATATCGTCGACGAGGCCGGTTTCGGCATCTTCTGCAGGGGGCTCTCCCAGCTTACGACCTGCAGGCCCTTGCTTGCCGCTTTAGTGGAGAGGTGGTGGGATACCACCAACTCCTTCCACTTCTCCGTCGCGGGGGACATGACGATGACCCCTTATGATTTCTCGATGCTCACCGGCATCGGGGTAGGGGGTGATCCGATCCCCTTCGACGCCGATATGGTGAGTGGGACGCCGCCCAGCTGTACCTGCTCGGCACTCAGGCCCCCTCGCTCCAACAGGGTTTGTCAGGTAGTCTTGGTTCGAGAGCCATTTTCGGATTCAGCCAGCCTTGGCAGAGGAGGCGCAGATGACCCCAGAGGAGGTGGATCAGTATGCCCGGGGCTTCATCATGTTCGTCATCGGGATGACTCTTTTCGTCGACCGGGCGAACACCGTGCCTCTATGTCTGTTGAGCGCACTGGTGGATGTCAGGTGGATCCGCCGCTATGACTGGGGTGGCGCCGCTCTGGCCACACTCTACGGGTACATGAGCTCAGCTTCCCGTGGCAGCGGATAGTTGCTCGGGGGCTACTGGCATGCTTGGGAGGTGCTTTTCATTTTTACTTTTCATTTCATTGCTTGGGCTACTTTAAGTATGAAATGCTCCAATCTACCTTGTGTTTAATATAACGTCCGATTGAACACATGCAATGCAAACACAACATGCTTATCTTGCTCATGTTTTACTTGTCATGTTTTGTTTACTCATTTTACATTACCAAATCATTCTTTAACCGGTTAAGTCCAAGGTGATTGTCCTCTAATGAGAGAGGGGTCAACCAAAGGATGATTTAAGATATGAGAGAGATCATGCCTTTGGTTAGCAGGAACCCTCAAAAGAGGGTTAAAACCATTAAGCACAAGCTCTATCTCAAGCTTAAACACAACCTTAAGGTTAACCAACCCTCAAAACAAATGAAAAGTGAAAAAATGAGGGAGGTTGCAAATATTTCAGTGCGGAAATGGCATGAAAAATGATATTACAACATCCAAACAACTCATGCACAACATGTTCAAAAGCCAAAAACACCAAACTAGTGAAGAACAATACTAGAGGCATGCAATGCAAAGCTCAACAGGGACAAACACTCCAAAACAATCCTGAAACAGTTTAAAGGAGTTCTAAAACATGCTTGAAGTAAGCTAGAAAAGGCTAGAATGAAAGACTAACACATAGCACAAACTAGACCATTAAGCATAATTGCCCTACAAGCATACAAAGCAAGCCTCAAGTGACCAAACCAGCCCAAAATAGAACTTAAACATACCAAAACAAGGGCTAAAACTTGCTGAGATTAAGGCACAAAAGGCTAGAAAAACATGCTCACATGTTAGACTACAAACAAGACTCAAGAGCACCTCTAAAAAGGCAATGAAAGGGTGAAGCAAATGAGCATGTGACAGAGCTGTAAACACTGAAATTACATGTAAAATGACAATTCAACATGTAACCATTTCACACAGATCAAGTTTAGAGGCCTAAAATGCCATGCTAGTGAAGCCATTTGCATTACAACTATGCAAGACAAGGCTCATATGACCAAAGCAGTCCAAAATAGAGTTAAATCATGCTAAATCAGAGGCAAACACATGCTAGAAATAAGCTCAATTAAGCCACAAAAACATGCTACCATGTGATGCTAACTAGGCATGAAAGTGAGACACAAGGAGGGGAGGCTAACCCCTCCATTTTTGGACTTCAAAACATACTTTTTACCACTAAAACAACTGTGAATTTTAGTGGTTTAAAGACCCAAAAATTTTGACTTTAGCATGCTAAAAGATGGTGCAAAAAGCTATACAAGCGAAGGAGCAAAAGGGAGAGACAACCCCCTAACACAAAATAGGCTCAAACTACCACTTTTTGGATTGAAAAATAGAGGTTTTTACAGTCAAAAACCAGGCCAAAAATAGTTTGCAAAGGTGGCAAAACAAGTGTGCAAAACAAGCTTAAAGGGTGAATCTTATACCTCTTGAAGCCAAGCACACTTTAGACAGAAATTTGAGCTTAAAACACCTTCTAAAGCTCAAAGGAGGCTCCAAGAGAGCTACAAGCAACCTTAGCCCAAAGGTGAACCACTTTGGTCAAGGATGTATAGGCAAAGGAGAAGTGTATCTACACTTGTATGCACAAAGGTTCAAGAGAGAGAGAAATGTAGAGAGAGAGAATTACAGAGAGAGAGACTCCTCAAAATATTTCACTCCTAAAATGTTTCTAACCTTTAAAACAATAGAGAAGGCCCGCTATATATAGAAGAATGCAAGCTCAGGTCAAAAATATCCCAAAATGGACAGCTGGAACACAAATATCTGCAAAAATCTGACTTTTACCATTAATGGTCGGCAAGCCATCACTGATGGCTAGCACATGTCCATTTCTAGCTGGCAAGGACCACTCTTGGATGGCAGGTGGCCAGCAAAGGCCATTCATGGCTGGCACATGGCCAGAAAAGCCCATTCATGACCAGCAACCTCCACCTTTGGTTGGCCAGAAAAATCTGTTTTTTTGGCCCAACTTCAAATGAGAATATCTCCTTCATCTGGACTTCTTTGTAGGTCATTATTGCGCTTAAATTGAATCCCTGGAAGTTTTTTTTTCCAATGGTGGCAGCCTCACTTCAAAATTCCGAGTGTGCGAAAAGTTATGCCTCTTTTAGTGAAGACTGCTCAGTTTCGATCCTACCCGGATTCATGCCCAACTTCTTCTCCAACTTGGTTTCTTCTCTCCACTCCAATTTTCTTCAAATCCAAACCTTTAAATAAGATGCTTTATAGATTTTTAAAAAAAATTCACCTCTCTTCCATTCATTTCCACTTTGTCCTTGCTCGGTTTACCGAAAAGCGCAACATTTAACAAAATGCGAGCGTTGAAACGTCGTAGGAACTTTCAAAAATATTTTGAAAGAGAAGGTTTTAAGGTCAAAAGTCATTTTAGTCAAAATGGTTTTGGTCCTCAAATGGGGTGTGAGGTTGGGATTTGACGTTCTCTTTGCCGAAGAAATCGAACATTTGCACTGCACAACTTTCATCACCAACTAAACAATCAGTGGCACCCAAGTCTTAAGGGCGGTCAAAAATGGGGTGTCTACAGCGTCCTGATTGGCATAAATATAGTGTGATTTTAGCTAGTTCAAATCTATAAGAGAGAAAGACAAGGATTAGCACGGTGAGTTAGCAAAGCAAAATTGAACTAGAGTATTCTTACTAGCAGTTCATTTTTTCCAGTTTATATTGTAGCCCGGTATCTAGGCTTCCTAGTCTTCAAAATTACCAGAAACCCAAAGGAAGTCGTCATCATTCAGATCTTTGTCCGGTGTGTTTTTTATAATTTTTCTCGGCCTGTTCTTACTCTAAGGTAGTACACCCAGCCGTCGTCATTTTGGCCGAGCGAATATTGATGAAATAGCTCGGTCAATCTGAGGTTGAGGCCGAGCCAACGGTTTAGCTTGGCGATGCCGTTTATTATTCTACAAGTGTTTGTGGAAAGTTGGGTTGGACATAGTCTTGTCTGGCGAAGGAATTCGCATAAAAGGGGTTGTACGGGGAACCGAAGCCCGACTTCTACGATTGATATCACAGTGAAAGGAATGAAGCCCGGTTTGCCCCAAGGTGTGGTGTCTAGCTCGGCTAGAGAGAGGTGGACGTCATCAGGAATTTGGTAGTCTCGGTGAAATTCAGCCATGGCTCCAGGCGAATTCACTAGGAGCCGGTATTTACCCATTAAACTTAAAACGAGTGGTTTTTGTTAAAAAAAGGATGTGACAGTTCAGCTCGGCACAGTTGTGGCTTCTGGTAGCTCGGTTAAGCAAAAAATGCCCGGGGGCAAAGTGCAAAAGGAGTGCCTGGCCAACCTAGTGAAGTCTGCAAAGGTGAAAATAAGGTGTTATGTCCAAATTACTGGACCGAGCTAAGTAAATAGGCAATATAAAAGTAAGCCTAGCTCGGCTACGAATGGTTACAGACCATTTCGTAGTTCGGCCAAGTAGCAAAAGCCAACTCAATGTTTTTTAGTATGGTTGGTGATCAGTGCGCTCTAGTTCGGTCAGATACAACCTTGAAGGTTGCAAACAAGTTACTAGCTCAATCACAGCACGTTTTTCGATCAAAAAGCATGTTTGACATTGATTCAAAATATGGATTATGAGTTTTTGGGAGCAGGCGTGAGGTTTTTTGGTTGGTGGTATTTGCTTAAATGTTCAGTTATGGTTACACATGCATATATATGATGAATGAAAAATGAAAGTACAGAGATTGGTAACAGAGGAACTTACAGATTCGGGGTGCAACCACGCAACTTTCAATCTACAAACAGATGCACCAGAAGGCAGAAAAAGCAGGTGGTATAGGAAAAATAGGGTTAAAAACTCAGGAAGCAAGGATTTGCAAGAGAGAAGGTGAGTAAGTGAAAGTGTTTGATTCAAGGGATGGGTTTTGTGGAGGAACGAAAATGGTGGGACTTTTCAAATATTTTTTTTATAAGTGTGTGACGGCTGTCACATTACAGAGACGCAATGGATAGGTGCAACATGTCCCAATAAGGACGTAATGGCAGGTACGTGAAACGACGGGCTATGCAACCGGTGTGTTTTCTAGGCACCGAGCTACCTATTCATAATAGTGTCGCCTAAGCTCAGTGGAGTTGAATATTTTAAATCTCGGTGGTGTTGCTTATTTTAGTTCGGTTGGCGTGAATGTTTTAGCTCAGATGGAGAAAAATAATCCCAATCATGAGTTGCAGATGGAATTAAGGGGCAATTTGAGGGTAATTTATGTGTGAATTTGGGCCGAGCTAAGCCCAGATGTTAAATGGACCGAGCTATGGGCCAAGGTAATGGTCTGCATAGCTCTGTTCTTGATCAAGCCAGTTTGGCCAGAGATATCTACTAATAGCTTGGTCTGGGTGCTCTGGACCGAGATATAGATGGAGGTAGAACCAAGCTAGGTGCCAGGCATCACCGAGCTAAGTGAGCGCGGTTAAAACTAGTGCAAGGCAGGGCAGTGCTAGCTTGATTGTGCTGCTACCAAACCATGGTTGAACCATCTCACTTGCTTAAGTAGTGAGGAGGGTGTAGAAAAATAAGCATTATCTTTGTGATTCCTAGGAGGACTCCACTAAAGAGAGTCGAAGTACTACTTGGATTGTGCCAGGTGAAATCTATAAAAGCTCATAACAGGACCTATGTACAGGTATCACAATTTCTACTCTCGAATACACAGAGCTTTTGTCTATTATCTATTTGCTGACTTAGGCATCAGAGAGATATCCGGCACACATCCGCTGGCTAGCTCACGTTTGTGTTTTCAGGAAGTAAAGCAATGACGTTTAGAGGAGTGCAAACTTGTTCAACAGGATTATACGAGAAGATTATTTCATGATCGTACAATATAATTGAGTAAATACTGGTACAGGTGAATAATGCAGGAATTTCTGGAATCACAATTGGTGATGTAAGTCTCTCCATAAACCAATGTAGTCTTATTTGAAGATATATTATAAACTCTAGAGGCATATAAATAATTTACTAGTGCCAATTTCAATGTAGATGTTACGTTCAGATGCTACATCAGTAAAAGATATTACCAATCAAAGTTATGAAGGGTCAGAAGCTTGTTTGAGAACCAACTATTATGGAGCAAAGTAAGTAACTAAAGAGCTTATTCCACTTCTTCAACTATCAAACTCTACTAGAATAGGTAATGTCTCCTCCACCTTGGGGCAATTGAAGGTACACAAATTTATCTATCTATATATAGGGGAAAATGCAAAAGTAATGAAAAGGAAATTGACACTGGATGGATTTCACTATATTTCCATTAGTTTCTAAATAATGTACATTAGTTGTATGGATCTACATAAGAGCTGTAAGTCCTTTTTAGCACCATATACAGATAATTAATTGTAAAAATCACGTTATGATTTCACATATAGGGATTAGTAATGCTATAAACACCAAATGAAATACTGCACAAATGGGAATGGAGGGGTTATAATAATGTTTGAGTTGTATTTCAATTTATTTCAAACGAAAAGGCCAAGAAGGAACTAAACGATATTGATGGCCTCACCCTAGAGAAAGTGGATGACGTGATTAAGAGATTTCTTGAGGATTTAAAGGAGGATTTGCTGGAAACCAAAGGATGGCCTATTTGTCTTTTTGCTTACAAAGTGTCCAAGTCAACTCTCAATGCATACATGAGTTTTGGCAAAATATTATCGTAATTTTGTCATAAACGAAGTAAGTCCTAGCCATATCAAAACAAACATCAACCAAAATACTGGAACATTGACTGTTTAACATGGTGCTAAATGGCCTGTGAAGCTAGCTTTGCTCCCTCATGGTGGGCCTTCTGGCTTATTCTATGATCAGATGGAAGTATCAACTTTTTGAACAAATGCATATTTAATATAATTTAGGAAGTTCAAATTTGCACATGTATGCATGAAAGAGAGAAGAATGTTATAACTTCTCATCTTCTATGTTATATATTTTTGAATAATAGTGGTGCAATAATGATGTAATTGTGGATGCGCCCTCGGGCTTTATGCCACCACAGTTCGGACTCCCTTTTGCATCACGGCTCTTAGTCTGAACCAAAGAGTCCAACTCCGGCAAATCGTTTTGAGAAAACAGATTTTTAGAAAAGAAGTGCCAAACATGGACTGCTTTGCCAGATGCAGAGTCGCCACCTAAGTATTTTTTAATGGGGGAATTTAGGAAACCCTGACTCGTTTGCCTAAGGCCACGTGTCCGTCATTACCAAAGTTGCCTCGGCTCAGGAACTTGGGTACGATTGGGGAAGGTCAGCTATGAGCACCCCCTTTCGCCCGATCCGAAGATCGGCCTCTACTAACCATGATATCCAATTTTGAAAACGTTATGTGTTCTTATACCAGTTATTAGCCTAGAATTACTATATGATGCGCACAGCAAAACAAGTATAGACTAAATTGCCTAAGTCGGAACAAAGCATCGCATTTCCGTTTGTTTGGAAAATGGTTTGAATTTTGCTACTCGCGAGTAGGCTCAAATACGGATTTCGATGAATTATCCCAATTCAAACAGTCCAACCTTCACCCACAGGCACTCATGCAATTATATCATAGAAGCATTTAGCCACATGGTAAGCATGCTGTCATGTTAACATTCACACTCATACGAAATGCTGAAGCATAAATGGTCACCTAGTACTCCGTGCCAAAACAATGAACTAGTTAGTAATCATGCATGATCCTAGTTCATGTTAAAATGGCTAATGCATCGCATACAGAATGCCACTAGAATAGGCTCGGCTAATCTATGAATGGCATGTGAGATGCGACAGATAACATGTATTCAAGTTTGATTTGAAATACTTATGCAGTTAGCATGATGCGCTGAGCCCGGTGCATGCAATACTGATGAATGATGCACGCATGCATAGCATAAGGATGCTAAATTAAATATGCCCTAATACTAGCCATCAAAGCAGGTAAGTAAAAGGGAGAAAGAAATGGGGGTTGGAAGATATGCACACACGCACCCACACTTATTACAAATTCGCCATCGCTCTGAGGGACCAAAAGAATAATACAGATTTAACTAACCTACAAGCTAATTAAATATTACAGGCCACTTAATTAATTAACAAATTAACTAAGTAAAGAAAGCGATAAAATGCCTCGGGAAAAGGGTCCAATGCGTACGCGCTCGGTTTCGCTCGAAAATCTGCCACCACAAGTTGCCTCTGTTTTCCCTACTCAGCTCCTTTGAAACTTGCACAAATTCCAATGTGCATTGTTTGGACACTGTGGAACACCACCGGCCAAGGCAAATGGTCACCGGCCAAGGCAAGATGGTCATCGACCATTGGTGTAGCTATCGGCCACAGACTTTTGGTCAATCGGCACTCTGTGTAGTCGACCGGCCAAAGCTTCCTGCTAGAACCTGTTTTGACAGCAACAGAGGGCAAAACAAGGCATGGCAATGTATTTCAAGCAATGTTTGTACCAACACATCCCTTATCATGTTTATGACTCAAAGGGGTATGGTCCTTGGTTCTCAGACCACCAATCGCACATTTCAATGCGTGATGGCCCAAGGAACCAAGAATGCACTTTGATTTCAAGTGAAATGCACACCAAACAAACAAATTGGGCCCAACCTCTATCATACTCAATTCAAGAGGCAAGGCATGCATGCCCAAAGTGATGCAACCTAGACATGGAACTAAGTATGCAAAATGAGCATGCAAGCAAGTAATGCACAATGCATATTAGGCATACGACCTATACAAACAAGCATGCAAGGCATAAGGCAATGCAAACCAACAAGCATGCTAGATGCAACATGGATGTTCAAGCATGCAAACAAACATGTGACTCCATTCAATCATGTAATAGCACACAAATATGCAACAACACACAAGGTGAGCATGCAACAACATGCAAACTATGGACTCAAACTAATTTGGGCAGCTCCATACTAAGCCCAAAACAGTGGCCAACATGCTCAAGAATGAAGGCTAATGTGCATACAAGCATGCATGCATACAAGGTCCAACACTTAGGCACCAAAGAGCAACTTTTAAGCACACTTAAAAGAGGATAAACATGGGCAAATGGCATGCATTATAAGCTCTGAAAATCATGTTAAGAATGGTGCCAAACCATGCAAACAAGATAAACATGGCATGCAAATAAGGCCCAAAACCCAAGATAAGCCAAAGGGCTTGAACCATGATCATGTGACACATGAAGCAAATGATCAAAATGAAACAAAACAGTCCCAAATCATGTTAAGGCAAGCCCCAAAAACCACTTAGATGGCATCTAAATGATCTACACATGGAGGCATGCACAAATGCTTAAACATGGAGCACACAACACAACCTCTTAAAGCATCAAAGGAGCATCAAATGCAAGCATGCAAGCATGTTAAGTGGACTGAAATGGCATGATAAGTGGTGCTAAACCACTGAAATAAAGCAAGTAAAGCATGCTCCACACTCACACACCCAAGGCTAACAAACCAAAATGCAAGGTGGCTATACTAAGCATGTCATGGTCGATCAAAACAACCAAAAACAGAACTCAAGCATGTTAAAACAAGCACAAAAGCTTCACAAAGCTAGACCAGAACAATGCTAGAACAAGGTTCAAAACATCAAGCATGTTAAGGCTAAAACATGGCATTACAAGACATGTATGCAAGGCATGCAAGGTATGTCTAAACCAAGTAAAAACAGAGGTAAAACATGGCAAAATACTACCAAATACCTACTGAAACATGGCCAACATGGTCTCAAAAATGGTGCTCACACATGAGGCTTAAATGGCACATATTGAAGACAACAAGGCGAGGGGGTGGCCCTCTCCTTCTTGGGACCTTAAACCACCATCCTCACCACTGAAATCCCTCAAGATTTTAGTGGTGAGGAGGCCCAAACAAGGTGGTCCCGGAGCTCACCCAAGATGCACAAAATGGGGGCCAAACAAGGCCTAAGAGGGGTCAAACAACCCCAAACAACAAAACACCCTTAAACAACTATTTTAAGAAATGAAAACAAGACTTTTATTAGTTATATGCAAAGTCTAAAAATAGTTGCAAGATAGTCAAAAAGCTATGCAAAAATGGGGAATAAAGGGCAAGAACACTCACCCTTGAAGAACACTTCCAAGATCACAAGACCAGACCTCTTCTTGGATCAAAACCAGCTCAAAAAGTCCAAGATCAACCCTCTAATGCCTCAGCAACTAAGGAAAGATGTAATGGTAGGTGTTTGTGAGCAATAGTAAGAACAAACACACACTTAACTCACAAGGGAGAGAGGTATAGAGATAGAATAGACACACACTTCTAACCCTAAAAACCAGACCTCTAGAGCTTTTTTTCTAACCTTAGAGGAGGGAGGGGAGGCCTCGTCTTTATAGAAGATCACTCTTGCAAAGCTTACAAAACAAGCTTGGCAAGAGTGAAATCCCTCCATACACGTGTATGGAGGGGGGCAAAGGTGCATGCCAGCTAGCACAGCTGGCATAAAAATATCTGCAAAAGCAGATGCACAGTGATCGGCCAGCCAAAAATGCAATTTGACCAAAATAGATAGCCGGTCGACCATTCTGAGTGCCGGTCGACCAAACATTTGGCCGATGGCAACAAAACACAGCCGGTGGCCTCAAGCCATGGCCGGTGGAGTGTGGGGATGGCCAACAAGCCATTCCCTGCCCTCCAAAGCAAAAACACAAGTGTTTGGTGCAAACCCAAACACAAAACAGTCGAGTCGAGAGATCCTGAGGCAAGGCGCGTAGCCGAGACCTCCGGAACTCAAGACGAACACAAACAAGGATGATCACCGAATGTTCAAACGGTGACGTCCAAGTCTTGAGGACGGTTAAAAATGGGGTGTCTACAGTAATAATCAGATTTTTTTTATCATATTTTATTTATGATCTCATGTATAAACATTCTATTAGAAATAAATATGAGTAGTATAGAACTTGTGTCCAATATCAACTGTGTGTTCCATCCAAGTAAATCTTATAAGTCTCTGTGGGTATTGATTTTTGACCACACAATCAAACGGGGAATACACAGCAAGAGAGCACTGGCAGAATAGATTTAGTCCAAACAACTTGTCACAGAAAGATAAGAGTCCGACGGTGGTTCGTCCACCTGGGGACACTCCGACGGTCAAGTCAGTAATTATCTCTCAAAGATAGCCAATAGTGCTTAACTCACTAGACAGAGCATAAAAATCATACTTTAGACCCACCAGGGTGCCTTACTTTTATAACCAACACTAACTTGATCCCTGTGGAAACCTAACTTCAGTGGACTTTTGCTCAATGCTCATCTTGGACTCTCGGCTAGATAGAGATAAACTCCCTAAGAGCTTTATCTTTATCCAGACTGAGGTCCACCCCTATTCTACGACTCTTGTCCTTTATCCGCTCACCTCGGATTCCGGTATCTCCGTAGATAACCTCGGCCTAGCCGAGATCACTTTGGCATCATGACCAAGACACATGGCACCTCGGCTAACACTCCGGCATCGCCTTGGCCATGTGCTATTATTTCACAAAATATGTGCCCACAACTGCCCCCTAGGTTCTATTATCTCGGCATTCTGAAGTGATAGAACCTACATCGTTTGTCCACATAGTAGGTCGGCTAAGACTCATTCTATCCTTCGCGACCGAGATCATCACTCGTCGACTGCATATGACCAAAACTCTGCAGTCTACTTTATCAATGACCAAGAATCAAGAACCAAGTTCTTCGAGTTTCTTAACCGAGATCGCTCCACTAGCTAAGGTTTTTGCTTCATTTAATCAAGAACTCCAAGAGTTTTATCTGCACAGGGGCTGCCACACATGGTTTTTCCAACCGTTTCCGCCATGTGTCGCTCCCTCGTTGATTTGTACCTGACACGTGTTATTAAGACGCGTCACTTCTGTACACGTTGCCTGACAGACACGTCACCTAAGGCTCATCATTATGATTTGCCACCTTTTTCACAATTTTGACGAAATGTCTTCCTCACTCTCCGTCTTTTCACTTATGAATATTCATTTCGCTGTAAAACTTTCTCTCTCTAACATCTCTCTCCCAAACCACCATTGTTCAAGCTCTCAACCTCTACAATTGTTCCGATTACCTCCTTCGCTGACCTTTTTGTCGTCTGTTTGCGACCATTCGCACTGTCTGACGCCATCGATCCCCATATCAGCGTTCATTTCATCTGGTAAGTCACAGTTTCCTCCCTTTTCAGTCTCTGGTTTATTTCAAAATTTATTAACTGTTTACACGCTGTTTAATGCCATTTCAAATCTGTTTGTGTTCTGGAATCTTTTACTGTATGTTGTTCAATATACCCTCCTGTCTCATTCACATTGTTTGTGATTCGTAGTGTTCATAAATTTAAAGTTTTAACAACTTTGCCATTGTTCTTGGCTTTTGCACACCTGCACACACTTACTCAGTGTTCTTGATTTTCTATTTGTTTTCTTGAGTCTGAATCATTGCTCTTTTCTGTTTTTCTTGCTTATTTCCAGATCTTTCCCGTCATTTCTTGTTTCCGCCTAGATTTAGGCCTTACGTTTTGATAGAAATCACTATCTCTAGGAAAATTGGAACGAATTCCCCCTAGATCTTGAAAAATCCTTGCCCCAGTGCCAGTCTAGAGTTTAACCGAGATTCCCAAACCCATACCAAATTTTCTCTCCTGAAATTGTGCACCAATCCACCCTAAGCCAAAATCATGGGAATGTTTAGGTAGAGAGTAGACACCCTGACCAAACTAGAATACTTCAGGTGAGAGTTCTCCATCCTAGCCGATGTTCAAATCCGGTTAGCATTATGCTTGGGAAGGATTACATGTCATTTCCCATAGTCTTCATCATTGAAGGAGGAGTCCAATTCCCCCTCAATATCCTCTTTAGGCAGGTCCTCCATTACTATAAACTGAACCCCATGCAGTTAGCAGTAAACTCTTTTAGGATTATAAACAGAATTGCTGAGTTGGAACATCTGCAAAACGCTAGGATAACCCTGTCTGATATCCAGTACTGCTACATGATATGTGGTCTTAAAACCAACCCTCAAGCCAAGATCCACCCAATACAAGCTAATTGCCAACATTCCAGGCTCAAATAAAGGAGCGGCAGACGACTACTTGATTGTCTCGGGCAATTGGGAGTTCGCGCCAGATGATGAACTCCACCTTTTCCCTTTGCGCTGTGAAGTTTTTAGGGATGACAAGGGTAAGGACTTAGTTTTCTTCCTTAGAGTCCCTTATTCTATTTACTTAGTCGTCCTTTTGTTAACTTCTTTCTAATGTATGACCTCTTTTTGCAGCTCTTCCCCAACCAGAAAAAGACTTTCGCTAATACTACACACCGAGCAAAGACTTAGTTTGCCTTCTCGGCTTGCCAATCGAACTTTGCAAGGCTCTCATCCTCCTCAACTACATCCTGACATGTTGGAGTCTGCTGCCCAACGTTCCTCGAAAGAGAAAGTCTCGACCTTTAGCAACAACTCTCCCTGCTACTTCATCGCCAAGGCCTGACCAAGCCTCAACTTCTGATCCAGCGTTATAGCCGTCAACATCTGCTCCCCAACTGATTCCTCCAGCCCAATGCCAATGCCGGCGCTGAGCTCCACTCTTAGCTTCTGCAGGCAGAACTCGTAGCCATAAATGCCAAAATACTAAGGCATCAGCTTACGATCCTGCAAACCCACCTACTGCAATTCTAGCAATCCGTTTCGATACCAATGTCACTATTGCCGCCACCGTCGACGAGATGGGAAGTAGCAAGGCTATCATTGAAGACCTCTTAGCTGACCTGCTTGGCATCGTAATAGTTCAATCACCCTCATCACAATCCCAATCCAAGGCTAAACCAAATAGGGTAAAGAAAGCCAAAGCTAAGGCAACAGTGACTCAGATCAACTCTGAGGACATTGTACCAATCTCCAAGTTGGTCGTGGCTAAAAAGAGCACTCCTTCAGCTGTCAAGAGGCCAGTTGAGGCTGAGGCGTCTAACCCACCACAATCCAAAAAGCTGAGGTCCAACGGATTCTCTGATTCTTCTGGTTTCTGTGCCGACGCTCCCTGGACGACCTCTTCTGGCAGGGGATAGTGCTCTTGACAATTTGGAGGTCAGTGCCACCATTTCCATTACCGTTTTACTCCCAGCCGACATCAATTGGATGGCTGAGCTTTCGGAGAATGAAAATTATGCAATGATGATGCAGCATTGTGTCTTGGTAAGTCTCTATACTTGTAACTTTTTATCCAACTTTAACTCTGGTTTTTACACTTTACTAATTTCTTTTGCACTCTTACAGGCTATCCAGTAGGGTCACTCCCTTGCAGTCAAGACTGATGAATTCAAGAAAGAACTTACCCAAAAAACAAAGGAGGTCGTCAAACTCCTTTCCTCACTAAACAAGGCCAAGGACCGTATCCGAGGTCTCCTGGATCAGGCCAACGCTACTGAGTTGGCCTTGAAGAATGCCAAGGACTGAGCCAAGGCTGCAGAAAACGTTGCCAAGGTTTCTCAGGCCGAGGCAAAAAAGGCCAAGGAGAAAGAAGCCCAGGCCCAGACCGAGCTCCAAACAGCATTGTCTACAAAGGCAGCCGAAATCAAAGAGGCAGACGAGAAGGCCTACACCAAGGGGGCAGCCGACCTCCGTGAGGAATACAAAAAGAAAGTCAGACAGACATGCAACAAGGGTTACACCCTTGGTTGGATGGCTGCTCTGAAAGAGCTGGTTGTCCTCGAGGACTCACCCCTCCGAGATGAGAGCCAACTAGTCGTGCCATTCCCTCCTGCTCCCAACCAATCTAAGGTTGAGGCTAAAGGGAAAGGAGAAGAAAAAGCCGAGGTCAAAGCTAATGCTAAGCATTCCACTGGGGCCAAGTCCCCAACTCTGACTGAGCAAGTCCTGGACTTGACTCAGGACGAAGAGGATGAGGTCTCCAAGAATGCCTCTCCCAAAAGATCCATGTCAGAGGCCGAGGTACAAACAGCCAAGAAAAGCCTTGACCAAACTCTTCACTAGATCGATGTGGAGGTCGAGGTTGAGAGGACTATCGAGAAGCTTTCCCAGCTGTCTACTGAGGTCGATACATAGCACATCGCTAAAGCAGAGCGGTCCACTTAGAATCTTTTCTCTTTTTGTACTTTTGTTTTGTCTAAACAATGTTTAGCTTGAAATTTGGCCGATGTGCCCCTTTTGTAATTGAACAAGTAATCTTTTTCTTGAATGTAAGTCTAATTTCCTTTTCCAAGTGTTGTATGCCTTCTTCTTTTCTTCTATGCATGTTTACCACTTTCATACTTAGAATAATTTTGCATTCCTTCAAAGTATACCTTAGCTGTATAATGACTCCGAGATATAATGCCTCGGATATAAATCTTGAATGTTTTCCTCGGCCAACCATCGAAATTCCTCGGCTAACACTTAAAAATATCAGAATATTTTTACAAGTATTATTCAGTATTGCTTTTTACTTTCACATGCTATTTTCTATCAAGACTCCTTCCTTCTACCCTTTCCAAGCCTAGTAACCTGGTTGGCCATCTCGACCATTATATATCTCGGATACTTTTTCCAATATAACCTCGACTAACTTCAACTTGTAAATTTTTCTGAAATTTCAACAAGTGTTAAGCCCATTCTGACTTGTAAGTTTTGTCAATAAAATTTCAACAAGTCCCAAGCAGTTCAAATTTTTAAGCTTATTCATCATTATCCAACTCCCTGTCCCCCTAATGTAAACCTAAGTTTCACTTAAGTTCACATTGAGCATGTGCATATGGTTTTTTGCCGAAGTTAGATTCAAACAAAGATAGTCGAGGTTATCAGCTTTGATTTTTCTGTTAATCTAATTGAAATGCACTTAGTTCCAATCTGAGTTTGATTCTACCAATATGGCAAGTCTAGGTTAATCCAACTTAGTTTAACTCCATTATGTGCAAGTATAATTTCAATTCTGCCATATATAATGACTCTAAGTTATTCATCATGTTTCACTTAGAAACATCGCCAACTTAGTTCAACTCTATTATATACAAGTATAATTTAACTCTACCATATAATATATCTAAGTTATTCGTCATGTTTTACTTAGAAACATCACCAACTTAGTTTAACTCTATTTTATGCAAGTATAATTCAACTATGCCATATAATAAGTCTAAGTTATTCATCATGCTTCAATCAGAAACATTGCCAAAGGACTGGTTAGTCCTATTACACAAATTTCAAAATCAAGCTAAAATTTTATTATTACTTTGGCTAATGACATAAACTTCGAAAAAACAAAAATCTAATGATAGAAAAACTTCAAGTTGGAAATGTTCCAAGGTCTTGGCAACTCTTTGCCCTCATTGTCTTCAGGTCGATATGCCCCATTGCCGGCGACCGAGATAATTCTATAAGGTCCCTCCCAATTTGGGCCAAGCTTGCCCTCCCTAGGATCCTCTTTGTTATCGACCGCTTACCTCAGCACAAGGTCCCTAACTTTGAACTCTCTTAGGTTAACCTTCTTGTTGTAAACCCTAGCAAGTTGTTGCTGGTATGCCCCCAGTCAAATTGTTGCTCTTTCTTTTTTTTCTCCACCAGAAGGTCTAGATCTCGGGCTAGAAATGCTTCGTTAGTACCATTTTTCACTCCCTGGGTTCTGATCCCTAGAATGTCGACTTCTAGTGGGATAACTACTTCAGTGCCATAGGCCATAACGAATGGAGATTCCCCAGTTGATCTTCTCGGTGTAGTCCGATATGCCCATAGTACATTGGACAATTCCTCCACCCATTTTCCCTTTGCTGCCTCCAGCCTTTTTTTGATCACATCCAAGATAGTCTTGTTGGATGCTTCTGCCTGACCATTGCTTTAAGAGAAGCTTCGAGTGGAGTAGTAGTTCTTGATTTTATACTTTACACAAAAGCTTTTGATTAGCTTGCTATCAAACTATGTACCATTGTCTGCTATTATTGCCCTTGAGATTCTAAACTTGGTAATGATGCTCTTCCATATGAAGTTCTTCACATCAATATCCTGAAT
Organism: Camellia sinensis; assembly: GCF_055761805.1. Taxonomy (NCBI): domain Eukaryota; kingdom Viridiplantae; phylum Streptophyta; class Magnoliopsida; order Ericales; family Theaceae; genus Camellia; species Camellia sinensis. The sequence goes on along the minus strand of NC_138973.1, from coordinate 69,587,397 downwards.
CTTCGCAAGGGGTTCAGCTTCTACCCACTTTGTGAAATAATCAGTTGCTACCAACAGAAATTTCCTTTGCCTAGTTGCTTGGGGTAGTTGTCCAGCAAGATCCATGCCCCACTGGGCAAATGGCCAAAGGCTGGACACCGGGTTCAAACCCGCTGCTGGTTGATGTATCAAAGGTGCAAACCTTTGACACTTCTCACATTTCCTGATGTAGGCTTTAGCATCCTTTTGCATGTAGGATCCCCAATATCCCTGAGTAATGGCCCTATGAGCAAGTGATCTGCCCCCAGCATTGCTTTCACATACCCTTTCGTGTATTTCATACAAGAAATCTTCAACCTGGGAGGAATGCACACACCTCAAAAGGAGACCAGTAAAAGACCTTCTGTAGAGGTGTCCTTCTACTGTTAGGCTAAACCTTGCAGACTTCAGTCTGGTTTTATGCGCCTCTTTGCGATCATCCGACAGCTTGCCGTCTCTAAGAAACATCACTATTACATCCATCCAACCTAAGCCCATCTCCACACACATTGCTTCATATTCTATGATCAGTGGTTCCATATTTGGGTCTGACAAATAATCTACCATAATTGTCTTTACCCCCCTACCACCTCGTCGGCTTCTATTGTTGCTGCAAACTTCAATCTTGCGATCAGTGCTTCATATTCTGCTTCATTTTTTGAGGACTTAAACTCCAAATGAATAGATTGTTCTAACATCTGCCCATCTTGTGACATTAGCGCTACTCCTGCCCCCGCTCCTTGACGGTTTGAACTTCCATTAACAAATAGGCAGAAGGAGTCGCCGATGTAAATATCACAGGGCTTGAGTTTTTCTTCTTTCTTTTGCTCTGTTATAGGGTTTTTCATTCCTAGTTGGGTCTCTTCTTGTTCCCCTGGACACCCTAAGTCGCAGCTCATCAGAGCCCGATGTGGAATGGCTCCAGGTGTGAACTCGGCCACAAAGTCGGCCAAAACCTGGCCCTTAATTACTGTTCTGGGCCTAAATTCTAGGTCGTATTGGCCCAATACTACTGCCCATCTAGCTACCCTACCCGTCAGATCTCCTTGTTATAGCAGGGACTTCAAGGGATGCTCAATCAATACCATAATCTTGTGGGATAGGAAGTAATGATTTGACTTTTTGGAAGCCATCATTAAGGCTAGTGTCAATTTCTCCAGGGGCAAGTACCTGATCTTTGCCCCTACTAAGGTTTTACTCACATAGTATACTGCCCTTTATTCTCCCTTCTTTTCTCTAATTACTACTGCACTCACTGCATGCCCCGAAACCACCAAGTATAAGAATAGCTCCTCTCCAGGTACTGGATTTGATAGAACTGGAGCTGTTTTCAGGTACTTCTTCAAGTCGGTCAAGGCGACTTCGCACTCCTCTGTCCACAAAAAATTTGTAGCCTTCTTTGATAAACTGAAAAATGGTTTACATTTATTTGAACTTCTGCTTATAAACCTACTCAGGGCTACGGCCCTTCCAGTCAACATCTGCACTTGTTTTGTCGACGTTGGTCTTTTCAAATCCATGATGGCCTTGATTTGATTTGGGCTTGCCTCAATGTTCCTTCTGGTAACCAAGTATCCCAAGAACTTACCAGACCCAACTCCAAATGCACACTTCGAAGCATTGAGTCAGAGTCGATATGTTCTAAGGGTATCAAAAACTACCTTCAAGTCGGCCAGGTGATTCTTAGGTTCTTTGGTCTTCGCGACCATATCATCAATGTATACTTCCACTATTTTGCCAATCAGATGTCTAAACATCTTGGTCACCAACCTCCGGTAGGTTGCTCCGGCATTTTTCAACCCTGAAAGGCATCACTCTATAGCAATACAACTCTTTTGGGGTGATAAATACAGTCTTCTCCTCATCAGGAGGTACATTGCTATCTGATGGTACCCCCTGTAAGTGTCCAGGAAGCTCATCCTTCCATGTCCTAAAGTGGCGTCCACCAACTGGTCAATTTTGGGGAGTGGAAAACTATCCATGGGGTAAGCTTTATTTAGGCTCGTGAAATCAACACAAACCCTCCACTTGTCATTCTTCTTTTTCGCTACCATAGTGTTGGACAACCAAGTAGGGTAGTTTACTTCGCGAATGGCCTTGGCTTCCAGTAGTTATCCACTTTCTCCTCAACTGCCTTAACATGCATTAACGTCGGCCTCCTCGCTCACTGGATGACAGGTTTAGCCGACCTGTCTATGTTGAGCATATGGCATGTGACCTTGGGATCAACGCCAGGCATCTCGTAGGACGTCCAAGTAAACACCTCTATGTTTGCCCGCAAGAATGCTTCCAACTCCATTTCTTCCTCCTCAGCTAATCCTGAGCCGAAAAGGAAGAAGTACTCTTCATCATCTTGTTGGACCAGAACCTTCTTCAAGGCTTCCTCGCTTTTGTCGGCTGGCTCTTTGCCATCGTCATCCAGGACCTCCATGTTCTCGTCCTCTATTTTTATTGTCTCTGCCTCTCACACATTGCAGGTGGGTTTCATTGCTGCCATGGAGCAATTCTTTGCTTGCACCTGATCCCATTTGACCTCCTCAATTCTGTGTATTGTTGGGAACCGCAAAAGCCGGTGTAATGGTGAGGGAACATCCCTCATTGCGTGCAACCATAGCCTCCCCAAGATAACATTGTAAGGGGAGGGGGTGTCAATTACTGTGAACTCTATACTTACCTTCTTGGTGCCTACTTGCACCTCCAAGGTCATTGCTCCTGAGGGCCATGTTAGCGTTCCATTGAACCCAACCAATGGGCTGTTGGCCTACTCCAGATCTTCTCGGTGAAGGCCGAGCTTCTTGTAACATCTGACATACATGATGTCACAAGAGCTGCCTTGAGCAATCAAAATGTGTTTTACCTGGCATTCTCCAATCTTGAGGGTTACTACTAGTGCATCGTTGTGCGGATATTGTACCATGTCTAGGTCGACTTTAGTAAAGGACACCATTGGTCTCTGGTACTCGTCTGCCCTAGGCCACTTCTGCTAGACATGGTACACATGCTGTAAGTGCTTCATCCTTTGAGTCTCCCCACGTACCTCGCTCTCATTGACCCTTGAATGAATCACATTGATCGCTTGTGGTCCGTCTGCCAATGGTTGTGGTACTGGTGGGGGTGGTGCTGCCGGTGCCTAGGGCAGCCTTGCCTGTCCTTCTCTCATTCTGGCCTCATCTACTAGGTCTCTCAAGTGACCTTGTCTAACCAGATCTTCCAAATGTGCTTTTAGGGCCCTACAACCCTGAGTTAGATGTTGATCCTCATTGTGGTAGGCACAGTGCTTCCCAAGACTTCTTCTCATAAATTCACCAGGAATCTTCTCTGGTGCTCTATAGTACTGCTAGTTCTTATTCCTTTCCAGGACTTTATAAATCAGAATCTGGAATATGGTGGTGACCGTTTGTGCAGCCCTCAGTCCTATCTCTTGCCTATTATATCTAGTATTACCTTGGCCTCGCTTCGGAGAGCCGTTTCTCTTCTCATGTTTCGACGCCTTTGTCCCCAGTGTATCCTATTCTGCTCTGGTATATTTCTCGATCCTGGCCATGAGCTCCTCCATACTCTTTGGCAGAGTCTTTGCCAATGACTTTTGAAGCGTGCAGTTATCCTCTAAGCCGTTCTTAAAAGACACGACCGCTAACTCCTGGTTGCATCCTGGTATTCGGTTGAATACCTTGTAATACCTTTTGGCATAAGCCCTGAGGCTTTCACTTTTGCCGATTTTGAAAGCCATCAGGGAGTCCACCCTCAACGGTTGCAGTTTGTTTGTAACAAACCTGGCCACAAACATCTCGGCCAGGCCTTCCCCAACTTTTCACAATTCCTTTCGGCAACTTGTGAAACCATTCTGATGTGATTTCCCCAAAGGATGAGGGGAACACCTTGTAGAGCAACAGTTCGTTCTCGATGTACAATGCCATCGAGTTCAAATATAAGCCGATGTAGAAGTTTGGATCGGACTTACCGTCATATATCTGGAACCTTGGCATGTGAAACCTTTTTGGGGCCTCAAATTTGTCCAACTCTACTGAGAACGGTGTTCTCGGCTTGACTGGGGATGTGACCTCAGCATCTTGTCGCTTCCTCTAGAGGTAGTCGCTCAAATCCTCCTTAGTCTGACCAAGAGCTCAGCTGTCAATGGATTTCAGCCTATTTAATGCACTGCTCCCGGTGTCGTTGTGAGTCTTCTTGGACCTCCCTTCATTTATCATATCAAAACAAAGCTCCTTCTCTTGAACATGCTGATGTTCTTTGAGATGAGTTCCTTTAGCATGAGGTGTCCTCTGAGACTCTCCTCTCATTGATTCTCCTCGCTCGACCTCCCGCGAAGGCCAATGAGACTGTTCATTTGTCTTGTCATGTTGAGGGATTGGTTTCTGTCCCCCTTTCTGAGCATCGTTCTTGGCCGCTAGAATCGTCGTGTCCTCCAATGAAAACGGTGGTTGCATAAAGTTGTTCTGCATCATGAAGTTGACAACCGATTGTAGGTCTGCCAATTTGTTTTCCCTTCCCTTCATCTTGTCGTCCATCCTCAGGCATCTATCTTTCCAGGTAACGCCCCGAAATAATTTGACATGAACTACCCACATAACTGTTACATCAACTCATTTCCAAAATAGGATATTAACCATAACCCTTTACATAAGATCAATTGTTTTACAAAAATAATCTCATGTGCAGCTATACATTCATTGATAAGCTAGTACAAGAGCCTATAGCATGTAAATCATCAAATCAAAACGAATAAGGCCCTCAAGGGCTTACAAGTCCCAAGGCAATCGCCCGGTTACACAAAATTGTCTCCTGGACCCATACACATTAGCCCTTGGCTTTACAAAAATTTACACAAAATATAAGAGAAAAATACTCTTCACAATCACGTCCACGCCATCAACTCGGCAGGATTACCACCTTTCTTACCTGCACCAAATCCCATATGGGTGAGCATAAAGCCTAGTAGAGAATTCTCACAAAGTATATACAGTTATGCCAATTCCATCAATGTTAAAAATGCATATGTAATGCCATGCAAGTGCCAACAATGAAGGAAAACTTTATTTTGATGCACTATTTCAAAATCATCATATTCTCAATAATATTCAATGCACAATTTTAACTTCACCATGTTCTCAATAATATTTAGCAATCTCATCAATTTCAAACTTCCAATATTTAAATCAACAGGGGCGGTAAATACGACACTGGTAATTCCTAGGCTGGTGTCTGCAAGTAGTCTCTACGAGCACTACCAAACTGTCATTTTTATCGGTGCTAACTGGAAGGTTCAACACCTATCCACGCGGCTATCGGGTCTTTCACCCAGGACACTCAGGCCAACTTATCAAATTCATCTACACCCCCTATCTGGACTTACCACCGTATTTACCCCATTAACATTTCTGTTAGTTCTCTTTACAATAACATTATCCTTTCTTCATGATGTAAATCTCTTCAATTTGGATTCAAGGTGCACAATGATAAGTGAAGTAATATGCAATGCAATAATCCTTTCCATACCTCATAACATTTCTCCATTTTTGCATATCTCTACAACAATGTCAACATTCACATTCTCATATTCTCTTTTCAAAGTTCATCCACAAGACTAACATGTGTCATCAACACATCATCGCAATTCTCATTTCACATACCATAACCAATTAGTATCTTCAATACTACAAGTGACATATTTCAAATAAAATCCCCAATGTTTGCAATTTTTCCACCATCTATGGTTTTCAACAATTAATCACACCACAACCTTGCTTATTCAAGTATTAGCAAAATATTAATTTAACACCTCATTCCCATATATCAAGTAAATTTTTCCCTTTTGTAAAACATTGATGAAACTCACTCTCATTCATCCCTTTAACATGAGAAAATATAGAATTTCAAAGACATTTTTCCATTTTACTAAAACCCCCAAATTTCTAGGGTATTCATTTTAAAAACAAGTTTTTCTCATCCCCTAAGAGAAACCCCATCAAAATCATCTTCCACAAGTTTAATAGAGGGAAAAACTCTCAAGAAGTTGTAAAATAGTTGAGATACAAACCCACATTCAAGAAAAATCTCTACATTTGGACAACAATTATAATCAACACAAAACTTCAAGAGCACTTTTAAAATCAACACCCAAATAGCACAACTAGTATATATAACTCAAGAAATCCCTACCTCAAAGCCTTTGAGAAGATGGAGAAGAGAAACCCTAGCTTAGATGGATGAGAGAGCTTTGATTTCTACCCACCAAGTTAAGCCCTAGCCTTGGATCTTCAAGATTTGAGGGAAAATGTTAATGATCTTGCCCCAAGAATCACAAGAATCAAAGAGTTTTGGGTGATTGAGGTGTTTTCTAGAGAGGAGGAGAGAAATTAGGTTTTGGATGAGAGGAAAAGGACTTAGAGATGATATAAATTCGGACCAAAACATTATATAAAAACAGAGTTCGAACTGCCCGTTTGGCCGCTCGTGCGGCCCATTTTCTACGCTCGTGCACTCTAAACAGAATCAAAATTTCTGGGTGTCAAACTTGGCCGCTCGTGCGGCCCCTCCCACTGCTCGTGCGGTACAATTCCGCACATGCGGCCTAGGGCCCCGCATCTGCGGTCCTGGCCCAGCAGCCCAAAGTTTCAACTTCGTCCCCGGCACCCCGAACTCACCCGTGCACCCTTCGGGACAAACAAAATTTAACACCAAACAAAAGGTCACTAGAACTCCAATCTAGGGAACCATCCCGGACATCTCACACCCAACGAAGGCACATGGAGAACGAAGTGAAGAAAGAAAGAAAAAGAAAGGAAAAGAACCAGGCCGTCACAACCTCCCCACCATAGGAAATTTCGTCCCTGAAATTTGAATAACTCACCAACAAAAGTGTTCTAGCAAAACGGTCATTTCAACAACATTATCAAATTACAACATTTACTTTCAATCAACGTTTAACATTCTTCTCATCATCAACTCATCAAAACACAATTGCTCAAACATACAATGAAATGAATTATCTATAACCATATCTCATGCTCTTTATCTTCATTCTCCGAAAGAATAGTTTTTCCTCATATCAAGCTTTTAGAATAAAACGTTCATATCAATTATCTTTCTTTCATAATCTCAAGCTTAGATTTACAACACACATAACAACATACGATCAACGATCCATCATTCTTTTCCTTAACACTAGGAAACATTACAATTAAAACAAAACAACCAAGCATGCTTAAACAAATCTGGGTACTTGGAGCAGGCCTCCGCTTCCCGTTCCCAAGTCGCTTCCTCAATCCCATGGCGTCTCCGCAACACCTTCACTAACCGTATGGTCTTGGAACACATAATGAACCCCCGAAAGTTGTGGTAGTACAGCCAACCGATACTCCACTTCCCCGATCCTCCCCACTTTCTCAAAGGCCCAGAGAACTTTGGAGACCACTAACCATTCTTATCGAACCTCACCAATCTTTGCCTAGGTGCGATCTTAAGGAACATACAATCGCCCACTCGAAAGCACAAGGTTGTCCTCTCCTATCGGCATAACTTTCTATCGACTTTGGGCCATAACTACCCTCTTTCGGACGAGAGCAACTTTCTTGGTTGCCTCCCTAACAAACTCCGAACCCAATAATGGTGCATCCCCTACCTTGGCCCAACAAACTCGTGACCTACAAGGTCGGCCCTACAAGGCCTCAAACAGTGCCAAGGAAGGCCTCCCAACCAACCAAGGAAACACAACACTAATTTCTGGCCACAACCAATCTTGGATTACTACCCCAACTCTAGGAATGCCAAGTATATCAAATTAGTCAAGAACACAAGGAAAGGGTCACTGACTTCCCCTTGATTCACACTACTCACTAGGTTTATGAGACAAGACCAACGAACGACCATGGCAACCATTAGCCCAAACACTCTCCACGTTTAACACTCTAATGAGATGGAAACTAGATCTTTACCATAATATCCTTGATTACCTCATTTAAGGAAAAGGTCACAACAAAACTCGGCTCGAGACAAGACTCCGGTCTAACAAGTTCTTACAATGCCCAACCATCCACATAACCGAACACACAAAGCTCGAGATCTAGAAATACAATCAAAGTGGTTACACCATTACAACCATAAGGGTACAATAAATAACAACTCAATTCCAAAAGAAGGTTTTCATCTTTTTCTCAATTATGTGTAAAGGTCATCTCTTTACATACAAAACATTTTCTCCAAAGTGTTTCAAACCCACACCGGTCACAAGTTAGAATGCATTTTCTTCCTTTTAAGAAACAATCCAAAATTCGTTCATTTTAATTTCTGCTCCACCGTAACAACCGGCGAATCCCTGCCGTTAACCAACAACACCCATCACCCACATGGTGATGCTACAACCACAACAACATAACATAGCTTTTCCACAATATTAATTAACATAATACAACAATTGTACAATTCAGCCCGGCTTATTCTTACCGCACAAGTTATTATTTACGCAAGATAACGACACGATCACATAAACTAGTTAAAATAGGAATTGTTCTTGTCATTTTAAAAGAAAGAATATCCCTTTTTTATTTTGAATTCGTACTATTTTCCAATGAAGGATTCGTGTTATAGACTTCGAGTAAAAACAATTCATTTTGTAATTATTTCCCCCAAAACAAGCTTTAAAATTTTACCCCAAGGGTTTTAGTTGAAATAGAAATGCCAAGAAAGTTTTTTTTTTCAAAAACCAATAATCACATATCAATTTATCTTCTTAACAACACCCGGTGAATTCCCACCATCACCCAATCACGTCCATCACACTTACAGTGTTTTCACAATGAGATAACCACATCTCTTAATATAACAACAATTAGAAATAACCACGGTGTAAAATGAAACAATGCAACACACATAACTTTCCAAACTCCGAAGGTTCCGTGCCAACAAAAATAGTAGCCAAAAGGACATTGATGCCCAAGAGCCTATGAGTATTCCCAACCCAGGAGCTAACACTCTACCTTGATTCATGGCTTCAAAAACTTACACCGAGATACGCACAACGCTAACCACACACAAATGCAAGGCCCAATGCCCTAGGCACAACCCATGGCACCACACTGCCTACTAGTTGTAGACACCCAATTTTTAACCGTCCTCAAGACTTGGACGTCATCGTTTGAACACTCAATGATCATCCATGCCTGTGTTCGTTTTGAGTTCTCGGAGGCCTCGATCGCGCGCCTTGCCTCAAGATCTCTCAACTTGTCTGTTTTGTGCTTGGTTGTGGACCAAGCACTTGTGTTTTTGCTTTTGAGGGAAGAGGGTGGCTTGTTTTCCATCCCCTCAACCCATTGGCCAAGGCTTGAGTCCATCGGCCTTGTTTTCTTGCCATCGGCCAAAAGTGTTGGCCGATCAGCACATTATTTGGTCGGCCGACACTTATGTTGGTCGATCGGCCATGTTTTCTGGCCAAACCCTGTTCATCTAATTTATGCAGATATTTTATACCAGCTGTCACAGCTGGCATGCAGAATTCACACCCTCCATACACGTGTATGGAGGGATTTGCACCTTTGCTTAGGAAGCCTGGGAATTGGATTTCTATAAGAAGGGAGCTTCTCCTCCCTTCTCAGAGGTTCTGAAAAATAGGGTTAGAGAAGTTGTATCTATCTATCTCTATATTTTCCTCTCTTTACATCTTTGTGTATGTTTTTGTGCTCTAAAGGGTGTTTTGTTCTCACTATTGCACACAAACACCTAGCAATACACCTTCCTTGGTTGCTGAGGTGCTAGGGAGTTGGTGTTAGGGTTCTTGAGGTGATTTTGATCAAAGAAAGTTGCTGGAGTGGTGTTTTTGAAGAGGTTCTTCAAGGGTGAGCAAACTTGCCTTTAAACCCCCATTCTTGCTCAAGCTTTTAGACCTACTTGCTTATTGTTTTAAGCCTAGCTCTTAACTGATAAAAGTTTTATTTTTTGGTGCTTTAAATCTTTGCTTAAGTTCTCTTTTTGGTTTTGGGTTGTTTACCCCCTCCAAGGCCTTGTTATGCCTTGTTTTAGGTCATCCCTTTTGGCCCTTGTTCTTAGCTTTGCATGACCTTTCTACCACTGAAATCCAAAGGATTTTTAGTGGTGGAAAGGTGGTTTTGAGGTCTTAAATAGGAGGGGGTCATCCCCTCTCCTTGTTGTCTTGTATGCTAGTATAAATGGCTTATATTGGTAGCTTGTTTGCTTAGCTCGTTTTAGCTCCATTTCAGCAAGTATTTGGTGTTATTTTGCATGTTTTACCTCTATCTAAGGTTGGTTTAATGGCTTCTTCCATGAACCATGTACTTGTCTTGTAATCCTCTCTATTGCCTTAGCATGCATCTTGTGTTTAGACCATTATGCTTGCATATTTTGGCTCAACTCGAAGGAGCTTTTAGTCATGTTTTACCATGCTCCAGCTCTGTTTCATGTTGTTTTGACCATATATGCCATGCTTTGTATAGCCATAAGGCATCCTAGCTTGTTAGCTTTGTGCATCAAGTCACTAGCATGCTTTACTTGTCCCATTTCAATGATTTGGCATCATTTGTAATGTTATTTCAGTCCATGTTTCATACTCATGTACTTGCATTTGTCATCCTTTCAATGCTTTGAAGAGTTGATGTTTTATGCCTCATGATTGGACCCACTGTGCATGCCTCCATGTTTAGGCCTCTAGGATGCCATTTTAATGTTTTTTTGGTCCTATTTTCGACATGCCATAACTCTAATTTTGGTTGCTTAAATCATGCCATGTTTGGTTTTCATAGGTGTAGTGTAGCACCCCTTTTGTGGCCTTGCATGCCTCATGCTTTTGGTCCTTCGTTCTAGCTTATTTTGGCTTTGGTCCTTGCATGTTTTAGGTTCATTTTGACATGATCTAGGACTGTTTTGGATTATACTTGCCATCTGCATCATGTTTTGCATAGCCATGGTTTGAACCCCTTGGCTAGCCTTGAGCCTTGAGTCTTCTTGCATGATTTGCTTGCTTTGTTTGATTGGTTTGGCACCTTTCCTAACATAATTTCAGAGCTTACCATGTTTGTCACGTGCCCATATTTGTCTCCTTTTAAGTACTCTTGAAAGTTGCCCTTTTATGATTAGGTGATAGGCCATTACATGTGCATGTTTGTATGTTCTTTTGTTCATTATTTCTTAGCATTTTGGCCACTGATTTGGGCATCGCCGAGGTCCTCCCATTTTGGTTTAAGTCCATCTTCGCATGTTGTCTCACGCTTGCCTTGTATGTTGTCGCATGCTTGTTGCATACTAGTTCCATTGCATGTTGTTGCATGCTAGTCCTATTACATCATGCTTATATGCTCGTTGCATGCTTGTCAAATTGCATGTTGTCACATGCTTGCTAATTAATATATTGTTGCATACTTGCCCCTTTACATATTGTTGTATGCTAGTTGCATTACATGGCATTGTTGTTAACATGCTCATGTTGCATTAGCTTTGCTTGCATACTTAGGTTGCATTGCATTGTGTGTGCATTCCCTTACCTCTTGAACAAGCATGATAGAGGTTGGGCCCCCCCTTGTGTGTTTTTGTGCATTTCATTCCATATTGAATTGCACACTTGCCTCTTTGGCTATCATGCATCGAAATGCGTGATTGATGGTCCGAGGGTCGAGAACTACACTCCTTTGAGTCTCAAACATGATAAGGGGTGTGGTTGTGTAAACATTGTCTTGCAAATGTATTGCCATGCTCTGTCTGTCCTCTGTTGTAGCAAAAGAAGCATTCAGCAGGAAGAGATGGCCGATCGGCTATATTCAGTGACGGTTGGCCAACAGCATTTGGCCGAGAGCCTTATATTTGGCCGATGACCAATTTCCCATGGCCGATGGCCTCCCAGCATGCCCACAAGGTGGTTTAGATGTGTCACAGAAGTTGGCACAGTTTTCAGAGGTACAAAGCAATGCAAACAGAGGCAACTTGAAGTATGGAAACGAATTTCCGAGCGAAGCCAACCAAGCATGCATTTGTCCCTCTTCCCGAGGCTGCTTTACTGTCTTCATAGCTTAATTAATTTGTTAACTATTTAAGCATTATAATAATTAGTCGTAGCTAGTTATTATTTGGTTTTGTAATAATTAATTAGCTTGTTAGTTAGTTAATTAGTTAGTTTGTATTATTCTTTCGGTCCCTCCGTCGAGAGGGCGCAATTGTGTAATAAGCATGCGTGTGTGTGATACATGTCTTCCAACCCCCATTTCTTTCTCCCTTTTACTTAAACCGCTTACGATGGTTAGTTCTGGGGAACGTTTCATTTAGCATACCTTATGCTTGCATGTTTGCATCCATTCATCTGTATTGCATGCACGGGGCTTGGCGCATCATACTAATTGCATCATATTTCAATTCCTACTTGAATACATGTATCGAGTTGTCACACCTCATATGCCATCTTAGAATAGTTGAGCCCATTCTAATTGCATTTTGCATGTGTTGCATTAGCTCTCAACATGAACTAGGATCATGCATGATTACTAACTAGTTTCTTGTTTTGGCTTGGAGTACACTGTAAGTGTTTATGCTTTAGCATCTTGCATGTATGTGAGTGTTAACATGACAGCATGCTTGCCATGAGGCTAATTGCTTATGTGATATAACTACCTGAATGCCTGTGGGTGAAAGTTGGATTGCTTGAATTGGAACAATTCATCGAAATCCGCATTTTAGCCTACTTGCGAATAGCAAACTTCATACCATTTTCAAACAAACAAATATGCGATGCTTTGTTCCAAATTAGGCGATCTAGTCTATACTTGTTTGCTGTGTGCATCACATAGTAAGATTAGCTAATTAATCGGAATAAGAACGGATATGTTTTCAAAAACAAGATATCATGTTTAGCAGTGGCCGATCTTTGATTGGGTGTGCGGGGGTGCTCATTGCATGACCTTCCCCAATCGTACCCAAGTTTCCGAGCTGAGGCAACTTTGGTGATGACGGACACGTGACCTTAGGCACGAGTCAGGGTTTTCCTAAATTCCCCTAAAAATAAAATATTTAGGTGGCGACTCTGTATCTAGCAAAGCAGTCCATGTTTGGCACTTCTTTCTTAAAAATTAGTTTTTCAAAACGATTTGTCGGATTTGGACTCTTTGGTGATTTATCGGTCTTGCATTGCACTTTGCAGGATTAGATTCAGAACCATGACATTTGAGTCCGAACTGTAGTAGCAAAGCCCAAGGGCGCGTCTACAGTTTCTGGCGACTCTGCTGGGGACTTAGAGAACTTGACTCGAACTCATGATATCTTGTTTTGATTACACTTATGTGTTTCTTTGCATTGCATTTGCATTGGTGCGCCTAGGATACCGTGTTTGCCGTATGCTATTCTTAAACGATTTGCCGAAGGCTTGCTTTGTGAAGCGTGCCATAAGGCTGACCAGTTGCGGGCTCTACCACGACGGGAACACAAACCCCGGTTTTCACCGGGGCACCCTTTTGACCATTTGACCTAGTGCATATCGGAATCCATAGTGACTATTCCAAACTAGGCCAGGTTGCTTACCCGATTGTAGGTTGTTTGAAACCGCTACGTGCGTAGTGAAACCCTAGCTCCTGACAAAATAGGACAGGGAAACCCTACCCCAACATTGGGGTGTTTTGGCTCTCATTTGCTTGCTATGTGCTTTTAGAGTGTGCCTCCACAGGGAATGCATATATCAGTTTGCAAGTCTAGGTATCAGGCCTGCGGGCATCAATGCTTTGAGAATCAGTTATAGCTGCAGGTATTAGATTCAGATATGAGGCAGTGATTTTTGGGAACAGTGATTAGTGGTTGAGAGCAGTTCATTCAGCTTTTGTTTACCAACTGTGTGTTGTCTTTATTTAAGATGTTATGATGTCCGTTTTTCTGTTCATTATTTTCTTATTATGCTTTATTTATCTTTTTGCATGGTAGTTTAGCATCATTGCATCCGACCAGTTAGATATCCCCCGAGCACTCTGGGTTAGAGGTCGTTGACTTAATCGATCTAGGGATCTGATAGACGAACAAGCAGTGTTCCTTTCTTTAGCCCTGGTTACCAGACGAAGGTCAAAAAGGCACAGTGTATCGGTATAGCGGTCGCCAAATCAGTGGTTTACACCATCAGTGAACAGTCAGGCTGAGGTCTTAGTTTCTACTACAGGAACAGATATACCAGTTATTCAGCTAGATCAACATAACATGGCAGGTCTAGAGGAGATGATGCGTCAGCTCCAAGACAGTATGAGAACCATGCAGCAGGACGCTCCCCGTCAAGAAGAATTTGCCAAACAATAGGCCGAGGTCATGGCCTAACAGGCAGAGTTAATTGCCAGGCTACAACAGCAAACCGGAGCATCTGCTTCACACCAAGTTCCTCCCCCACCAAGAGTTCCAATACTCGGGGAGACAGTACATGTCCAGGAAGATACAAACATTCCAACAGGACCGACTCCACCCCCGATCCTACCCCAGCTATCCAAAACACAGACCAACCTACTGGATTCTCCCTTTGAGTTCGAGGTGGACCCCACAGCATTAAAAGTGAGCAAGCTTGAAAAACTGTTCAAGAAATCTCAAGGTGTGAAGTCCATTCCAGATATTGAGGATGGGTACACTGACTTGGCCGTGACGCTTCTGGACCGATTTAAGATGCCACATACTGACCATTTTGACGGGTCTGGAGATCCTATGGTGCATTTGCGGCTGTTCTCGGACATACAAAGGCCAATGGGCCTCTCCAAATTGCAGAAGCTTTCCCTGTTTGGCCGGACCCTGTCGGGTGTAGCGGCTATTTGGTATGCAAAACTAGAGGACTCTGTCAAAAGGAGTTGGGAGGAGATGGCCGAGACCTTCATAGCTCAATACTCCTATAATACACAAATCGAGATTACAACCCGTGATCTTGAGGCAACTAGGCAAGAGCCGAAGGAGAGTTTCTCCGATTTTGTGACCCGTTGGAGGGCCAAGGCCTCGATGATGACCATCAAGCCTATGGGCAAGGATCAAATTAGGATGATTGTGCATAACCTCCAGCCCAAGCTCATGCAGAAGATGATCGTTCTCCCTCTCCCCACCTTTTTAGATTTACATGAGATAGGGGTGCAGATCGAGGACACTATGAAACAGGGTCTGATTGACCAAGACAGAGAGCAGCCCAAAAGGGTATCCAACCGTAGTGCAAATGCAGGCACGGGCAGTGCTGTAACTGGCAGATCTTCAGATGTGGGAATGGTCACCACCACCACCCCAAGAACCCTTGCAGCAATGCCATTCATCGGTGCGTCTGGAAGTAGCTCGCAAACAACCAAGTATTCACCCCGAGGCCAAAGAACCTTCACTCCACTATACATGCCTTTGTCCAAGGCTCTGGGGTTTTGATCAGGAAAGGGCACTTGAAGCCCCTAGAGCCGCGGCCACTACCAGATAAACTTCCTACTTCCCATAACCCAACCAAGTACTGCACGTTTCACCAATAGCATGGTCATGAAACCGACTATTGCTTTCGATTGCGTCATGAGATTCAGGATCTCATTGACAATAGGGTGATCGTGCCTCCGGAGAAACCGAACGTCACAACCAACCCTTTTCCACCACATAACCAAGCTCCACCTCCCAAACGCATCAATTTAATCCAAACTAGCGTTGTGTCATACGACCCTAGCATATATATCACCCCTTCTCACCTACCCAAGCCGGAGGTGTTCATTCCTGACAGCACTGACTTGTGCATGTGGGATATCTCCCAAGCCAAGCCTGAAATGGTGGTGGTGGCTATCGAAGATAGAATTGGGTCGATTGCAGGAGCAGATGGGATTGATTGTACAGAACCTGAGGGGTCTGCGAGCTTCATTCACAACCCGAGCGGTTACATTACATCAGCAGGCCAAGCTAGGCCAGGAGTGGAATTGCCAGTGGAGGTAGAAATCTGTGTAGTACAGGAAGATGGGCTTAATCAGGGGCTGGATGACTTAACAGAACTGGAGGAGGACATCGCTAACCTTCAATTTTTCGACGAACAGGACTCATGAGAAGTCTACTAGGTGGAAGGGTCAGCGGAGTCTACTAGGTGGCTTGACGACCAGCCGGATATTGTTGAACAACCTCAGATAGAACAGGATTCGTCGGGGATGGGGACATCAACTATGGCCGGAAGGGCCGAAGAGCAGAGTGCATCGCCAGAGAGCACCGGTGTCAAGAATTTTTCTCAAGATATGGGCAGTTTGGGAACAAAAGAAACTGAACAGCAGGTTGTACTGAAGCAGTTTGAGCGGGAAAAGATCGAAGATTCTGAGAGGACTAGAAGAGCCATGGCCCTTATGGGGACGGAACGTGCTGCGGGCACAGGAACGGAAGGTGCTGTGGGCACAGGAATGGTTGTAACGGAGCCGGACAGGTGTTTGTCGGCTGCCAATGGCATGTGGTGCGAAGATGACGACCTATGTCTTGTCCATACCGATGAGGACTGGGGGAATAACCAGCTGGATGATACCTAGTATATTGGCGAGGTAAACCACATGACTAGGAGCGGGCGTTATTTCAAGCCCCCACACTTAGATCAACCAGAGGCGTCCGAAAAGGACAAAGAGTCGGAGAAGTAGAAGGAAAAGCTGCTCGAAGAGGCTATATTGAAACAACTGAAGAAGATACAGGCAGACATCTCCATCTGGGGACTTTTTATGGCTTCAAGAGTACATAGACAGGCTGTCCTTTTAGCAATGGACAAGGCCAAACTTTCGATGGATACTACGCCTGAGAAACTGGTAGGACTGGTCTTTCCGAGAGGAGCTTCCCCGACGTTGACCTTTTCTGACAAGAAACTGCCGCCTGAGGGCGCAAACCATAACAAACCTCTCTACATCTCTGTAGAATACAGAGACAAGTGGATACCGGTGGTTCTTGTCAATACAGGATCCACTATTAACGTATGCCCGTCGAGGACAGCATATGCAATTGGGTTGAAGCCCGTGGACTTTGAGCCAACTACCCAGGTGATAAGGGCCTACGACAATACTAGCAGAGAAGTGATAGGAACTATGAAGATCCAGACACAGGTTGGTCCAGGACAACACGAGATTGACTTTCATATCTTGGATGTTCCCGCAACCTTTAATTTACTCCTAGGGCAGCCGTGGTTGCACCAGGTAAAAACGGTCTCTTCCACCCTGCATCAGATGTTGAAATACCCCCACGGGAAAGGGGTGGCTATAGTTTTTGAGAATTCGTCATTTCATCCGCCGCCAAAGGTGTCTACACCGGTTCTGGAAATCGAGCATGGCACGGAGGATGTGTTCCTATCAGGATTACCCTAGCCGAGGCCCGGGTCATACAGGGCATTTTGGCTATTGATGAAGGGTTGTATGTTAGCGCGCAATCAGTGTACCTTATGAACAAGCTTCAGCACATCCCCGGGATGAGACTAGGAAAAAGTGGCCGGAAAGGTATTGCAGTATCGGCCGAAGTGTCGCACAACCCGCATACCTTTGACCTGGGTTATCTGCCCACCAAAGAGGACTAGGTGAGAAAAGGTGAAGAAATGGCTGGGAGAGCAAGAGCCAAGTAGACCAGGAGGCATTTTGATTTGATGCATCGGCCTATTCAGGGCACCCTGAACGGACGCTTCGTCTGGGAGGAGGAAGACTTTCCATTCTGCAGCTTCCTAGAGCCATGGTTGAATGCCAAGAAGAGGCGCTTGCCGAGGTTCGATATCTTCTTCGACTTGCAGTTATCTGGGGATGATGTTGCCGAGGAGTAGGTAGGCCCATCAGCTGAGGTTGAGCAGTGTGAGGAAGTGGATTCTAAGAGCACCGAGATTGAAATGGGGGTAGCACTGGCTTGTCTACTATCAGATCCTCTGATTGTACATTAGTGCTTAGGGGATAATCTTTCAGTGTCTATGATTGGAATGAAACGGCCGCGAGCCCACCTTCAAACATTTTGGATGCATCCATCGCACCCTCCCTCGTCTGGCAGTTCGAGGAAGGATTCTTATCAAGCAGCACCGGGTCAGGTAGTGAGCCGGAATCTGATTCCACCGAGTCTGTAGAGTCGGAATCAGGTTCCAGCTCGTCTGAGTCTGAGTCTGGTATTCCTGGGAGTGACAACCCGGATGCCACAATTCTGTCTAGGTCGTCTTTTTCTTTCTCTTTTGAGTCTGTTGTAACAAAAGAATCAGATGGACTGGTTGAAGTACTTAATGAGAACAATGCCGATGTGGCCTTCGATTACTTTTCTGTACCCTTGATTTATTGTATTAATTCAGACTTTCAAAACTTTGATGAAAACAACGAGGAAGAAATTCCTCCGGTTTTGAAACATTTGCTAGAACAAGAGCAGGAGAGGTTTGTAAAACCACTGGTTGATGAAATCACTCAAATTAATGTTGGTACTGAGAAGGACCCGCGGCTGGTCCAGATCGGGTCCACGTTGTTTTCGGAGGAGCGCAAGCGCTTAGTCGCTTTATTAAAAGATTTCAAAGATATTTTCGCATGGTCCTACGAAGACATGCTTGGAATCGATCATGAGATTGTACAGCACTGGATCCCTCTTGACCTAGAGGCCCAACTTGTCAAACAGAAGCTCAGAAGGATCTGCCCGGACTGGGCCATCAAGATCAAAGAAGAGGTCACCAAGCAAATTGACGCGGGGTTCCTACTGGTATCTGAATACCCAACCTGGTTGGCCAACATCGTTCTAGTGCTGAAGAAAGACGGCAGAATTCGGGTATGTGTGGACTTCAGGGATTTGAACAAAGCCAGTCCGAAGGATGACTTTCCTCTACTGCATATCAATGAGTCAGTGGATTTTACAATGGGGCATGCGTTGCTTTCGTTTATGGATGGCTTTTCAGGCTACAACCAGATTGTGATAGTACCTGAAGACTGGGAGAAGACTGTTTTTACCACCCCGTGGGGGACCTATTGTTATAAAGTGATGCTGTTTGGGCTGAAGAATGCTGATGCTACATATCAACGAGCCGCGACCACGATATTGCATGACATGATCCACTAAGAGGTTGAGGTGCACGTGGACGACATGATTGTCAAGTCCAAAGAAAGAGAGGGCCACTACATCACCTTGTAAAAGTTCTTTCAACATATTAGAGAGTTTTGGTTATGGCTGAATCCTTAGAAATGCACGTTTGGTGTTACAGCAAGGAAAATGCTGGGGTTCTTGATTACACAGAGAGGTATCGAAGTCGACCCTTCCAAAATCAAGGCCATCTTAGAAATGCCACCACCAATGACTGAAATGGAGGTGCGAGGCTTTCTGGGTAAAGTGCAATTCATAAGACGGTTTATTGCTAAATTAACCTTGACTTGTGAACCACTCTTTGGTCTCCTGAAGAAAGGAACGAAGTTCCAATGGGACGGCCGGTGCCAAGTTACTTTTCAACAGATTAAGTAATATTTACAGAACCCACCCGTGTTATCACCGCCTGAGCTGGGGAAACTGTTGATTTTGTATCTTTCAGTGACTGAAACTACAATGGGTTGAATGCTCGCACAAGAGTTTGAGGACAAAGTGGAAAGAGCTATCTACAATCTGAGCAAGAAGATGCTGGGTTATGAGATCTGCTACAATCCACTGGAGAAGGCTTGTTTAGCCTTGGTATGGGCTACCAGGAAGCTGCGGCACTACCTGTTAGCTCACTCCGTAATGTTGGTTTCGAGATTAGATCCCATCAAATATCTTTTCGAGAAGCCAGCACTTACAAATAGGCTAGCCCGTTGGTTGCTCCTGCTTTCCGAACTCGATCTGAAATATGTGACGCGCAAGTCAGTAAAGGGGAGAGCGGTAGTAGAGTTCCTAGCCGATCACCCAGTGGAAGTGGATGAAGCAGTTGAGTACCTATTCCAAGACGAGGCTATTCTACATGTCGAAGACGAAACTTGGACGATGTACTTTGACGGAGCGTCAAACCAATACGGGTATTGGATAGGGGTGTTGCTGATAGCACCCAACAATTCCCGCATACCCTTAGCATTCAAACTTCGGTTCAAAGTCTCGAACAATGAGGCAGAGTATGAGGCATGTATTGTCGGTTTAGAAGCAGCCCTAGAACTAAGGGCAAAACGGTTGGATGTCATCGGGGACTCGAACCTTGTTGTATCTCAAGCTAAAGGAGATTGGAAAGTCAAAAAAGAAAAAATGAAAATTTACCACCAGACGTTGGACATGCTGATTCCTCGGTTTGAGAAGTTAAACTTCGTTCATTTATTAAGAGAGAACAAAAGGTTCGCAGATTCACTAGCAACTCTATCTTCAATGATAGACATCCCTTTTGGAGTCCGGATGCGTCCGATAATCATTGACTAGAAATTTGTGACGGCCTACGAGCTGCCTGCTGCCATAGAAGAGGTACAAGATGAGAACCCCTGGTATTACGATGTCTGGAACTTCTTGAAAAAGGAAGCAGATCCACCAAGGGCAAACGCCAAAGATAAGAGGGCAATTCGAAGAATGGCTGCTTAGTTCATCGTCTGCAGGGGAAAACTGTACAAGAGAGGTCATCTCGAGATGCATAAGCTGTGTGTTGATGCCGAAGAGTCGAAGCGTTTGATGGAGGCCATCCATGGAGGAGAATGTGAGGCGCACGTGAATGGGGTGATGCTAGCTCGAAAAATTCTCAAACACGGTTACTACTGGTCCACCATGGAGGAGGATTTTATAGGCTTTGTCCGGCGATGCCACAAATGTCAGATTCATGTAAATCGCATGAATATTCTACCATCGTAGCTATATAACATGACTTCGTCATGGCCATTTTCAGTCTGGAGATTGATATAATCAGGGCTATCACTCCGAAGGGGTCCAATGGGCATGAGTTCATTCTAGTCGCGATAGACTATTTCACAAAGTGGGTTGAGGCCCAATCATATGCGGTGTTGAAGGCGTCGCATGTTGCAAAGTTCATCAGGAACAACATTATCTGTCGCTACGGGGTCCTAAACGAGATCATCTCAGATAATGGTTCCCACTTCAAGAAGGAAGTGATTAACTTGTTGGAAAAATACAATGTGGCTTTTCACAAGTCATCTACATATCGACCGCAAACCAACAGAGTTGTTGAGGCCGCCAACAAGAACATCAAGCGTATTCTGCAGAAGATGGTGGAAACCTACTGGGACTGGCCAGATAAGTTGCCGTTTTCTTTGTGGGGCTATCGGACTTCAATTCGAACTTCTGCTGGGGCGACTCCGTATTCCTTGGTTTATGGGATGGAGGTCATTCTGCCTATCGAAATTGAGGTTCCGTCATTGCGAGTATTGGTTGAGTGTCAGATAGCTGAGGCAGGTTGGCAGCAAAGTAGGTTCGAAAAACTCATGCTCTTTGATGAAAGAAGGCTGAAAGCACTATACCATGTTCAGGGTTATAAACGACGAATTTCCAGGGCTTTCAACAAGAAGGTTAAGTCCAGGAACTTGAAAGAAGGAGATTTGGTGCTCAAGGATAATCGAGCTCCCATCCATGACCCTAGGGGCAAGTTCAGACCTAATTGGACCGGCCCTTACATCATCAAGTCTATCTGGTCGGGTGAAGCTGTCATTCTGATAGACCTAGATGGCCTAGAGTTCTCCCAACCGATCAACATGAACAAGTTGAAGAAATATTTTCCCTGAGTGGCTCGCTAGGCCGAAAACCCGAAAGGGCGACCTAGGCAAAAGTTGGAGCATAAAAATTTGAAATTATAAAAACTGAGCTCGCAAGGTTGAAAACCCAGAAAGGGCTGCCTTGGCAAAAGTTAGAGCACAAAAGGAGAGAGTTAATACACGAGTGAACCCAAGCCGAACTACGTAAGGCTTGATTCCCACCTTTGGGATACGTAGGCAACTTCATTTTGAAGTCCATCCATAAACACTTCCCCGATCAACTTTGTCCATGTGATCATGTTTGGTCATCTTTGTCTATTCAGCATCCAAGAGCTCGGTTGTGACCTCCATTGCAGTGCTATTCAGACTAGGGGCAACTTTCCAGTTGCCGGAATCCGGGGTTGTGCATCTTAGTGACCGATCTCAGGCGTGTCCAGTTCTGATCCATATCGAAAATGGTTTTGACAAGTTTTAATAAAAGTTGATTTTGCTCAGATTAATCTTTTTACAACTTAGACCATTTTTGGACCAAACAGAAAATTTTCAGTACCACAACCTTCAATTTCATTGATTTCAATATAGAGTTCTCCCGCTCTTGAATACAAATTGAAGTTGCTTTTCACTACATTCACAAAGAAAACTTGAAAGTTCTGATTAAAACAAATAAATCCGGGCATAGTCAGGTGTTCCTGTGTCCTCTTCCAGAGCTGGTCAAAGCCTCTGATGCCGAAATGGGCCCGATCTGTGCCTCTTCATTGAGCCAATCTATGCACTCATCAGAAAGGGTGTAGCTAAAAATGGGAGCGGGGGCTAGAAGCTCTCTCGTCCTCCAGGCTGCGGCATATCGGGCTAGCTGCACACCTCGGACCGAAAATGTAGCAGAGTACTCCATCCCTTCCTCTGGGCAAGTCTGATCATGTCCAAACTAGCGCCGAAACCGGAATGGAAAGTAAAACACATAGTGTGTCAAGCTAATCAACAGGATCCCGGGCTGATGAGCCATGCTGTAACCCATTGCCAGCAGATTAAACCAAGGGCAGCGCCAAGCAATGCGATCTGCAGACAAACTGCACATACAGTTGTACCACCATCCTTCATCCGGAGCATCGACTAGACGTCGTCGAGAGAAATAGCTGCGAGCCGAATATGCTAGACATGAGTCCACCACTCTTAGTTTGTCCTTCAACCATACCTGGGGAGCGATGAAAAATGAGAGATTAAAGAATAGAGAGGTGTACGTTGAGAGAAAAAGTGAGAAAAGGGTTTTAAGAGAAAAATCGAGCCTGAGGGCCGAGTGATGCGAGCAATATATATGTGAGATGGGGTGGGAAACATTACCTGCAATAGTAGTGGACTCCCTGCAAGCCTAGCCGTCTCCCGACGATGAAAAGCATCTAAACCTATCAATGTTTCGGCTAGCGTCATGGCGATGCAGCTTTTGCCCTCTTTCAAGTTCTCGGCAACTTCGATCAAACGAGTGTTAAACCCTCCCGAGCCCATGGCAAGCAAGAAGTGAGATAGCATGCATAAGCAAAGCACGTGTCACCGATAACCCTACCAATGATGGTCACCACGATCACCAGCATCAGAAAACCGACAAACCAAGCTCGGAATGTCCAGCTCTCCGTCGTGAATCAATGACCGAGCGTCGTGCAAAGTAAGGCCGCACATCCTTCCTAAGGCTTGGACGTGACCGAACCAGAGCTGAGGCAAGATTTCCTCATCGCGCTCGGATTCCATTAAAGCTTGGAAATCCTCGAAAATGGGACACATCTCCTGTCAGCCAAAGCTAAAGATGTGTGTTATCGGATTTCAAAACCTTGTCGCGGCATATAGGAACGAAAAACGCAGTGGAGTGCTGTAGACACCCCATTTTTGACCGCTCTTAAGACTTGGGCGTTACTGATGGTTTACTTGGTGGAGACAGGTGTGCAGGGGAAATGTTCAGTTTCTTCGGCAAGGAGAGAGGCAAATCCTTCAAAACACTTTGTTTAGGAGTTTGGAGTTGAAGAAGAGAGGAAAGGAGAGGAGAAAACTAATTTGGGAGAAGTTCGGCATGAATCCGGGTAGAAGCGAGTCGAGCAGCCCTCGCTAAATCGGGCTTATCTATCTGTATGCTTGGAGTTTAGCTATGGGGCCACCACCGTCGGAAAGCTTACTTCCGGGGCTTCATTTTGCACTCAAAAATCTCCTAGAGCCAAGTCCGGGTGGGGGAGATATGATCAGTTGAAGTCGGGCATCATCCTGGTTGGATCGAATCTGCGCGGCTTCACGAAAAATGGCATAACTTTTTGCACAGAAGGAATTTTAATGCAAGGTTTGCGCCATTGGAAAGCTAACTTCCGGGGCTTCAATCTGGACATCCACCGGAACTTTTTTGACCTCACCGGCCACCCATCGGCACTCTATTTGTGCCGACCGGCAATTTATTGTGCCGACCGGCCATTTATTGTGCCGACCGGCACTTTATTGTGCTGACCGGCAATTTTTGCTAGCCGACGACCTTCCGGAGCATTCTTCAGATTGAGTGTATGCCAGCTGTGCCAGCTGGAGGGCACAGAATGGATCCTCCATACACGTGTATGGAGGATATGCACCATTGTTTAGCTTCCTCAAGAAGCTTTACACTTTGTTTTGCCTATAAGGAAAGGTCTCCTCTTCCTTATACTAGGTTAGAAGAAGAAAACCAGCTGGAGCATTATACATACAACCCTATATCTATACATTCAACCCTCTCTTCCAAGCTCCAAAGTCCATTATCCTTGGCCATTTACACACCAAGCCATAGCACAACACCACCACTTCCATTTCCAGCAGCTGGAGGCTGTTATTCAAAGCCTAAGGAGCCACAAACTCAAGCCAAGAAGCCATCAAAGTTTGGTCTTCAAGGGTGAGTAGCATTTCCTCTCTTTTGAGCTTTTTCTTGTATCATTTCTTAGCCATATTTGCTTATGGTTTTAGGCTCCCACCTTAACTAAAACTAGGTCTATTTTGAGCTATTCTACATGTTTGTTGAAGGGCTCAACCCTCTTTGAGAACCCTATCTCACACTTGTTTCAATATCTCTTTGTATGACAATATTCTTGCATGCTTCATTAGCCCACCATTTTTCTATTTTTGGACCATGATCAGAACTGAAAGTGGCCTTATTTTGACCTTCTTAACATGTTTTATTAAGGGTCTTTGCTTGTTTGGTGAATGATTTGTATACCTCATGTTATAGCCACTTTTGAGCCTCATTTTGCATTGTATTTCTAGCATGTTTGTATACTGATTTCGGGGCTGCCATGAACTGTAAATGTGCATATTTCGGGCCCCTCTTCAATGTTGTTGAAGGGCCCTAACATGTTTGGGGACAGCAGCTGTGAGTTGCTTCATAATCTCATGTTTAGGGCCGTTTTTGTATGCCATTGTTGCCCTATCTTTGCTTGCTTTTTGGCCATGAGTTGTACTAGTAAAATGCTAATTTTGGGGCTGCCTTTCTACTGTCTATTCATTGCATATCCATTTTGTGCATGTTTGATATAGCTATAGGCCATTTTGGGTGCCAAAGTCCATGTTTCGGGACTATTCCATGCATCGGGTGTGTTTTCGCCTCATTCCGGGGCTGTTTTCCCCCATATTTCAGTGCTAAAATCCCATTAGCATATTTGCATGTCATTTTCCATGCTATTGCATTGCATATGCCATTGCCTCGGTTTGCGTGCCCGTGTGCACGCATTTCGAGGCACTTCATTTTCATCTTATGGCCACTGATGTGGGTGTGGCTGAGGTCCACTCACATTGGTGTAAGTCCACCTTGCATTGTGTATGTCATGTTTCAAAGCGTTGCGCATGTTATGTTGTTAGCATTGTGTATGCCATGTAGTTGCATAGCATGCTTGTACTCTTGTTTGCATACCTAGGTTGCATTGCATTGGCATGCATGCCTTGCCTCTTGATCATGTGATAGAGGTTGGGCTTTAGTTTGTTTGATTAGTTTGCATTTCATTTGACATGAAAGTTGCATACTTGATTCCTTGGGCCATCATGCATGGAAATGCGTGATTGGTGGTCCGAGAATCGAGGCACATGCCCCTTTGAGTCATTACCATGATAAGGGACATGAATGGTGCATATATGCCTTGAATTGTGCTGCCATGCTTTGCTTTGCACTCTGTTGCTGTCAATTGCAGGTTCTGCAGGAATACTCTGCCGACCGGCAGTGTAAGGTGCCGGCCGGCAATCTTTTCTCTGCCGACAGCTTCAATTTTGTGCCGGTGGCAACATCTCAGTGCCGGTGGCAATTTCACCCAGCCGGTGGTGTCTCCCAGCATCCAAGGAAGCAGTCCTGAAATTTTGGCAGCCTCCAGAGGAGCACAGGAAAGAAAACAGAGGCAGCCTACGCATGGCGGCGCGCTTCCCGAGGCGGTTTACTGTTTTCTTAGAATAATTAATTTGTTAATTAATTTGTAACATTTAATTAGCTTGCGTAGTTAATTAATTTGTAATATTTATTTGGTCCCTCCGAGCGAGGGCAAACTTGTAATAAGTGTGGGTGTGTGTGTGCATGTCTTCCAACCCCCACTTCTTTCTCCCTTTTATTTACCTGCTTATGATGGTAGATTAGGGCACATTTATTTTAGCATACCTTATGCTATGCATGTGTGCATCCATGCATTTGTATTACATGCATCAGGCTCGGAACATCATGCTAACTGCATTCGTACTTCAATTCAAAAATTGACTATGTGATAGTTGATCGCATTTCATATGCCATGTTTAGGGCTAGCCGAGCCTGCCTAGATCGCATTTTGCATGTGATGCATTAGCCACTTTTAACATGAACTAGGACATGCATGTTTGCTAACTAGTTTACTGTTTTGGCACGGAGTACGATGTAAGTATTTTTGCTTTAGCATCCAGCATGCGTGTGAGTGTTGCCATGACAGTATGCTTGCCATGCGGCTAAGTGCTTACATGAGATAAACTGCTTGAATGCCTGTGGGTGGAGGTCAAATTGCTTAAATTGGGATAATGCGTTAAAAGTGCGATTTTTAAGCCCACTAGATAGTGGCAAAACCATCTTTTCCAAAAGCCCACTTGAAGGTGGCAAAACCTGCATTTTAGCCTACTTACGAGTAGCAAACCATTTTCAAAACGAACATAAAATGTTTTATTTCCAATTTGGGCGATTCGGTCTATACTTGTTTGCTGTGCGCATAACATAGTAATTCTAGGCTGATAACCGGAATAAGAACACGTAAAGTTTTCAAAAACGGATATCACGGTTAGTAGAGGCCGGTCTTCGGACCGGGCGAAAGGGGGTGCTCATAGCTGACCTTCCCCGATCGTACCCAGGCTCCCGAGCCGAGACAACTCCGGTGATGACGGACATGTGGCCTTCGGCACCGAGTCAGGGTTTCCTAAATTCTCCCATTTTAAAATATTTAGGTGGCGACTCTGTATCTGGCAAAGCAGTCCATGTTTGGCACTACTTTTTCAAAAATCTGTTTCTCAAAACGATTTGCCAGATTTGGACTCTTTGGTTCAGATTAAGAACCGTGACACAAATCGAGTCCGAACTGTAGCATGAGGCCCACGGGCGCGTCTACAAGTGCAACCCAACGTGAATAGTGCATTTATGCCAAAGCCCCAGAAATTTAGCCTTTCCGAGCCATCCAAGTTAGCAATCCAAGTTGTGAGATTTTGGACAAGAAATTCTTCCATTTGGTGCAAATCAGTGTTGAAATTAAGAAAACTACGAAGTTGGGGCTTTTGTAGAAGATAAGGTGTTAAGTGGAAGACAGGTGTCAACATTCTGGAAGTACTTGCCATTTTTGGCCGATCGGCCAAAAATAGTGCCGACCGACCATCCTTTTTGGCCGATCGGCTAAAAATGTTGGCTGATGGACATTTCTTGTGGCCAATCGCCTTTCCCTTTGGCCGATGGCCTCTCCTCTTGTTCCATGAGCAGTCTATGTGTTGAAAATGCTGAGAACTTGTGATTGGTACCACTTCTAATGCCTTTCAATGATGATTTTGTGAAGTCACGCCAGGGTTACTTCAATTTGTTTATCGAGTTGTTGTACATTTGTCTATCGAGTTGTAATTCGTATTATTTAAGTCTTTGTTTTGCTTATCGAGTTGTATTTACACTTGGTTGGCTTGTCGAGTTCTTTGTTTTGCTTATCGAGTTGTTTTTGTCGTTAGTTGGTTCACTACCTGATTGATGCAATTCGAGTGCTTGGTTTTCAAAACAAAAGTTCTATCTCATTTACATTGTTATGCGATGCGATGCATAGAATGTACAAATGTAAGTTTTTTGAACAAAATGGCTGTTTCATTTCATCATATGTCTCTTGCGAAGGTACATAGTTTTGAGAAAGTAAAACCTGCCTGAGGCAGTACAATGTGCTTTAAACTACTAGCAAAAAGAAAAGTAAAGCAAAAAAGGAAAAAACGAAACAAAATGTCTGAACAAAGCAGAAAAGAAAAGTAGCAATGTCTGGATCAACATCAATGGTCTCAAGTACAGGAGTCGGTCCTGGACCTCTTCCTGGACGAGGGTCTAGGATCACCACCGCCAGCTCCGTAGTCCGAATCTGAGCTGTCCCCAGCCTCACCCTTAGATGACACTGCCTCCTCGTCAGAATCATAGGGGGAGGGCTCTCGTGAGCTGCTCTCAGCACGGGCGCGCCTATGCCTACCTCGGCTATGGATAGTCATCCCTCGCCTGACTCTCCCTCCTCCTCGAGCAGGTGCAGAAGGTCCAACTGGAGCACCTCCTATGGCTGGAATCTAGAATAGGGCCTGAAAAGAACAATTGGCAAATGCATCAATTATGCTACACAAAGTAGAATATGAATATCGAATACAGTGTATGAGTACAGTGTATGAATGTTGTGAGCAGTATATCAGTGCAGAGTGCAGTGTGTGAGTACAGTATACGAATGCTTTAAGTAATGTATGAATGCTGTGAGCAGTGTATGAGTACGGCGTATCAGTGCCGTGAGTGTTGTGTATCAAGTGTCGTATTGATAATGCGATGCCTCAGATCATGTATGGAACAGTATATGCAGAGTTTTGGGACTAAGTTTGAAGGAACTTACCATGATCCCGTAGATGGTGAGCAGGTCAAGGCTCCGCTGCAGCATCCCCATCACGGAGGCCGTCAGCTCCAGAGACTGGCTGGTGTACTCGATGGAAGCCTGCAAAAATGTTGAAATCATTAGTATTCTACGGGATATTAAATGAAATGAAATAACTGTACAGAATGCAAAGTATAGCAGTACATACCGGGGCCGAATCGCGAACCCCAACAAGCTCATGATCAGCCGAAGGAGGAGCAATGGGGATCTGGTAAGTCTCCCCACCCTGTCCTCGGCATGTCATCGTCGTGGGCAGCTCTGGCTACCCGACTCCCTGACCTCTCCGGGATCCACTCCTACTACAGGCCTAAGGTGCCCGTGATGCTCCTGCTCCCGCCACTGGCGCCGCAGGGTTCTCTCGCTCAGCTCGGCGAGCACCGGTCAAAGGCCGTATCAGGTAGGCTCGGATGAACTCAGTGTAGTCACCCTCGTCTCTGAAGAACTCAGAGTCCTAGCCGATCGTGTAATCGGTCATCTCCTCTGGGATGTATCTCTCTGTGTGCCTTATGTGGGTAAGAGGTGGCCGCGGAACTATCTACTCCGGTAAGCCGAGGGTCTGGTGCAGGAAGCGCTCCCCCAGGTGCCAAGCCCGACAAACCGGGTCCTCCAGCAGAATCCTAAATCGGGCAGTCTCCCGAGCACCCGCATACTAATCCCTCACCACGTCCGGCAACAGAGTCCAGAGTTGCTAGGTGATCAGCAAAAGATATACAAATTGTTATCTATTATTGAAAGTACAATGTAAAGTAAAGCAATGAACTATAAAGTTTGACATACCTCGGCTGAAGTGATGGCGTCGAAATATCGGCAGAAGAATAGGAAAGACTCATGTGGCCTCCGCTCTCATCTCACATCGAAGCGGTGAGAAAATGGAACGCCAAGGGGGATCTCAACATCTGGCACTAGGGCAAGCCTAGGAAAGTAGGCATACACCCACAACTACAGAGTATGACAGGGCAAACATAAGTATGCTTATCAGATAAAGCAAAATGCAGGATAAAGCAAAAATCACAAAACAGTGTATTGTGCAGTGTATTGTTCAGAGTATGCAGTGTATAGCCAGTGTGAAGCAGATTATGTGTGCACAGTGTGTGTGGTGTATAGATAATATAAAGCAGAACTGTAAAGCAGAAAGGGGCAGTGTACCTCCCAGGCTCGCCAGTATCCTCCGAGCAGGTGTCCGTTGCGGCGGGAAGATGAACTCATATATCCATAGAGAGTGGCCAAGCCTGCGCCACCCCAGTCGTAGCGACGGATCCTGGCCACGTCCACCAGTGCGCTCAGCAAGTATAAGGCGACAGTGTTCACCCGATCGGCGAAGAGTGTGGTCCCCAGCAGTAACATGATGAAGCCGCGGGCGTACTGCTCCGCCTCCTCTCGAGTCATGGGCGCCTGAATCCGGAAGTGGTCCTCGAACCATGAGTACCTCACGAACCCTGGCCGAGCAAGAGGTGCTTGAGCGCCGAGCATCGAGAAGTCGAAGGGAGTCATCGTCATCTCCCTGGCAGTAGAAAGGTGGAAGGAGTCGGTGGTGTCCCACCACCTCTCCACCAAAGCAGGAAGAAGGGGCTTACTCGTGGTGAGGCGCGAGAGTCCCATGCAGAAAGTCCCAAAGCCGGCCTAGTCGACAATATGAAGGACCGCGTCGAGCAGCTCCATATACCAACCTCAGGCAATAGTGTTCCCATAACCCCAGAAGGCATGGGAATCTCCATGTGTTCAAAACAAACAGTTGCGAAGCAATGTTAGAAATACAGTGTTAAATGCACTCAGAATTGATGAAAATACAGTGTGTGTGCATGTGTTCAAGCCTGCACAAATATCGGGTGTGGATGTGCTCACGGTAAACTACACATACGATGTATCAGTGTGTTCGGGTTATTCAGTTAAAAATGCAGTGTGTGTGCATGTGTTTGAGTCTACACAGATACCGGGTGTGGATGTGCTCACGGTAAACTACACATATGATGTATCAGTATGTTCGGGTTATTCAGTTGAAAATGCAGTGTGTGTGCATGTGTTTGAGTCTACACAAATATCGGGTGTGGGTGTGCTTACGATGAACTACAGCATATGATATATCAGTGTATCTGGGTTAAGCAGTTAAAGAACAGAATCAACTATCGCAGTTGTATGTTCTACATTGCAGAAAATAAAACAGAGAAGGGGTGTACCTCAGCGGCGCCGTAAGACAGATGTGACTCTGGCTCGCACAGCAAAAGCTCCAGTTGCGCGCCCCGCGCATAGCTCCTGAAGTGGCGGATGCCATCGGGAGGCAACACATGTATCGCCGGCCTGTAGGTTGCCGGATCGAACGGTCTAACGCGAAGAGGCAAGAGCTCAACCTCAGGATCCACGTCCATCTCTGGGGGAGTCCCACCCCGTGGAATGTCGTCTGCCATATCAAGAAGAGCGCAAAAATGGCTGAGAATGCGAAAAACGAGCGAGAATGCGAAAAGTCAACCCAAAAGTCAACCCCGAAAGGGTGAAAAATGGTAGAAAAGGATCGGCGTGTGGAAAAGGCATGAAGATCGAGTATAACTCGGGGGAAACAAACCCCAAGTAGTGGAAACCAAGAAAAGGACATCGAAACCGAGTTTGGTTCGGTTTAAAGTATGCGAAACGGGAAGGGTTTCGCGAATCGAACGATGGAAAAGGCTCGAAAACGAGAGAATAACAAGGATCGAAGCGAAGAAAATCACCTAGAGAGGGAGAAGAATAATTTTCGAGTTTGGAGAAGTGAAAATATAGGGTTTGGAACCCTATATTTAATAAAGTCGAGGCAAAAAGACAAAACTGTCCCGAAACTGCCATTTTTGGCCTATCGGCCAAATTGTTAGCCAATCGACTAAATATTTGGCCGATGAGCTTATTTTGTGGCTGATGGATGGACGATGGACGTTCCTTGTGGTCGATGCACCTCCAACACCCTTGTTTGGGTCAGTAATGTTGTTTGGGACCTTCATTTCTCAAGACAGTGCAAGAAAGTAGACTTTTGAAGCTCAACCGGCCTTCATGTGGACCTCAAATCGTGCCTTCCGAGTGCAGCACTTGATACATACGAGGTGTATCCTTTTCGTATCCTTTTGTCTCTTACGAGATTCAGAAATTGCTTTAGATACGGTGCATTACAACGTTTTGTCGTGTTTATAACGAGCGCGCATTGGTTATACGTCATTTCGCTCTTGCATTGTTATGCACGTACTGTATGCGTTGTAGCGTACACCATGCTTGCATTGTTATGCACATCTCTTATGCGTTGTCGCACACACTGTGCTTGCATTGTTATGCACATTTCTTATGCGTTGTCACGCACGCCATGCTTGCATTGTCATGCACATCTCTTAGGTCGCATTGTCTTGTGCCACCCACCATCCGCATTGTTTCGCATATCTCATTTGCATCATCATACATCTTATTATGTTACATGCATTATCATGGATTTCAGTACATGCATTGTCATGCACATCTCATTTGCATTGTCATGCATTCGTTGTCTCGCACGTCATTTGCATTGTCATGCATTTCCTTACCTCGCATTGTCATGCACGCCTCTTTCGCATTGTCTTGCATTTTCATATAACTGGCATTGTCTTGCTCGTTATTTGCATTGTTTTGCATTTTCATATAATTGGCATTGTCTTGCTTATTATGTGCATTGTCTTGCACCCCCTTATAACTAGCATTATCTTACTCATTATTTGCATTGTTTTGCATACCCTTATAACTGGCGTTGTCTTGCTTATTATATGCATTGTCTTGCACTCCCACTAACTTGTGCATTGTCTTGCACTCCCCCCACTAACTTGTGCATTGTCTTGCATTGTTTTGCACCCCCACTAACTTGTGCATTGTCTTGCACCTCCCACTAACTTGTGCATTGTCTTGCACTCCCCTACTAACTTGTGCATTGTCTTGCACACCCCCACTAACTTGTGCATTGTCTTGCACTCCCCTCTAACTTGTGCATTGTCTTGCATTCCCTCTCTAACTTGTGCATTGTCTCACACTTCTCCACTAACTTGCATTGTTTTGCAACCTATCTAACTCTCAATGTTTTGCAACTTATCTAACTTGCATTGTTTTGCAACCTATCTAACTTGTATAGTTTTGCAACCTATCTAACTTGCATTGTTTTGCAAACCCATCTAACTTGCATTGTTTTGCAAACCCATCTAATTTGTGTTGTTTCGTGTACCCCTTTAACTTGCGCTGTTACGCTCGTCACTCGCATTGTTTCGCATCTTTAACTTACGTTGTTACGTTTGTTACTTACATTGTTATATACATCTTATCTTGCGTTGTCTCGCATGTTCTACCTGCATTGTTATGCACACTTCACTTGCGTTGTCACGCGGTTTTAAATTGCATTGTTATGCTTGTTTCTAACGATATTGTACCTGTTAAGTTTCTTTCTTTTGCAGGCACGATACTGTATGTACGGTTCGTTTGAGGCTGGCGCGAGCAGACGAACCGGACAAGTATTGTACATTCTCCGCGAGAGACGTAGCGAGGATTGAATAATTCTCTTACATCTTTTCTGCATGTAATGTAGTTTGGTTCGAATTCGGTTGCTTAAAATTGTTGCATGTTATGCTTCATTACAGCTCCATTTGCATGATCATAAGTTATGTTCGGCACCGTGCATGTCATCTGCACTTTACCCCTTCCTTCGGGCACATATCTTTGCCATCTTGTATGCTTGTCTAAGTCTTCGGGCTCGTCAAAAATGGGTCGTCTCTGGGTTTTGACATTCACTCCTGTCATCTTTATGCCTTTCGAGTTATGTCAAAGAGGGGCAACTGTAGACACCCCATTTTTTACCGTCATCAAGACTTGGACGTCATTGTTTGAACACTCGATGATCATCCATGCCTGTGTTCGTTTTGAGTTCCCGAAGGCCTCAGTCGCGCACCTTGCCTCAAGATCTCTCAACTTGTCTGTTTTGTGCTTGGTTATGGACCAAGCACTTGTGTTTTTGCTTTTAAGGGAAGAGGGTGGCTTGTTTGCCATCCCCTCAACCCATCGGCCAAGGCTTGAGGCCATCGGCCTTCTTTTCTTGCCATCAGCCAAAAGTGTTGGCTGATCGGCATATTATTTGGTCGGCTGGCACTTATGTTGGTCGATCGGCCATGTTTTCTGGCTGAATCCTGTTCATCTGCTTTTTGCAGATATTTTATGCCAGCTGTCACAGCTGGCATGCACAATTCACACCCTCCATACACGTGTGTGGAGGGATTTGCACCTTTGCTTAGCTTGCTTAGGAAGCCTTGGAATTGGATTTCTATAAGAAGGGAGCTCCTCATCCCTTCTCAGAGGTTCTGAAAAATAGGGTTAGAGAAGTTGTATCTATCTATCTCTATATTTTCCTCTCTTTACATCTTTGTGTGTGTTTTTGTGCTCTAAAGGGTGT
Organism: Camellia sinensis; assembly: GCF_055761805.1. Taxonomy (NCBI): domain Eukaryota; kingdom Viridiplantae; phylum Streptophyta; class Magnoliopsida; order Ericales; family Theaceae; genus Camellia; species Camellia sinensis. The sequence continues at coordinate 69,553,258 of NC_138973.1, read as the reverse complement.
TTTGTTCTCACTATTGCACACAAACACCTAGCAATACACCTTTCTTGGTTGCTAAGGTGCTAGGGAGTTGGTGTTAGGGTTCTTGAGGTGATTTTGATCAAAGAAAGTTGCTGGAGTGGTGTTCTTGAAGAGGTTCTTCAAGGGTGAGCAAACTTGCTTTTAAACCCCCATTATTGCTCAAGCTTTTAGACCTACTTTCTTATTGTTTTAAGCCTAGATCTTAACTGATAAAAGTTCTATTTTTTGGTGCTTTAAATCTTTGGTTAAGGTCTCTTTTTGGTTTGGGGTCGTTAACCCCCTCCAAGGCCTTGTTATGCCTTGTTTTAGGCCATCCCTTTTGGCCCTTGTTCTTAGCTTTGCATGACCTTTCTACCACTGAAATCCAAAGGATTATCAGTGGTGGAAATGTGGTTTTGAGGTCTTAAATAGGAGAGGGTCATCCCCTCTCCTTGTTGTCTTGTATGCTAGTATAAATGGCTTATATTGGTAGCTTGTTTGCTTAGCTTGTTTTAGCTCCATTTCAGCAAGTATTTGGTGTTATTTTGCCATGTTTTACCTCTATCTGAGGTTGGTTTAATGGCTTCTTGCATGCACCATGTACTTGTCTTGTAATCCTCTCTATTGCCTTAACATGCATCTTGTGTTTAGACCATCATGCTTGCATATTTTGGCTCAACTCGAAGGAGCTTTTAGTCATGTTTTACCATGCTCCAGCTCTGTTTCATGTTGTTTTGATCATATATGCCATGCTTTGTATAGCCATAAGGCATCCTTGCTTGTTAGCTTTGTGCATCAAGTCGCTAGCATACTTTACTTGGCCCATTTCAATGATTTGGCATCATTTGTAATGTTATTTCAGTCCATGTTTCATACTCATGTACTTGCATTTGTCATCCTTTCAATGCTTTGAAGAGTTGATGTTTTATGCCTCATGATTGGACCCACTGTGCATGCCTCCATGTTTAGGCCTCTAGGATGCCATTTCAATGTGTTTTGGGGCCTATTTTCGACATGCCATAACTCTGATTTTGGTTGCTTAAATCATGCCATGTTTGGTTTTCATAGGTGTAGTGTAACACTCCTTTTGTGGCCTTGCATGCCTCATGCTTTTGGTCCTTCGTTCTAGCTTATTTTGGCTTTGGTCCTTGCGTATTTTAGGCTCATTTTGACATGATCTAGGACTGTTTTGGATTATACTTGCCATCTGCTTCATGTTTTGCATAGCCATGGCTTGAACCCCTTGGCTAGCCTTGAGCCTTGAGTCTTCTTGCATGATTTGCTTGCTTTGTTTGATTGGTTTGGCACCGTTCCTAACATAATTTTAGAGCTTACCATGTTTGTCATGTGCCCATATTTGTCTCCTTTTAAGTGCTCTTGAAAGTTGCCCTTTTATGCCTAGATGATAGGCCATTACATGTGCATGTTTGTATGTGCTTTTGCCCATTATTTCTTAGCATTTTGGCCACTGATTTTGGCATGGCCGAGGTCCTCCCATTTTGGTTTAAGTCCATCTTCGCATGTTGTTGCATGCTTGCCTTGTATGTTGTCGCATGCTTGTTGCATACTACTTCCATTGCATGTTGTTGCATGCTAGTCCTATTACATCATGCTTGCATGTTCGTTGCATGCTTGTCAAATTGCATGTTGTCACGTGCTTGCTAATTAATATGCTGTTGCATACTTGCCCCTTTGCATATTGTTATATGCTAGTTGCATTACATGGCATTGTTGTTAACATGCTCATGTGGCATTTGCTTTGCTTGCATACTTAGGTTGCATTGCCTTGTGTGTGCATTCCCTTGCCTCTTGATCAAGCATGATAGAGGTTGCCCCCCCCCTTGTGTGTTTTTGTGTATTTCATTCCATATTGAATTGCACACTTGGCCTCTTTGGCCATCATGCATCGAAATGCATGATTGATGGTCCGAGGGTCGAGAACTACACTCCTTTGAGTCTCAAACAAGATAAGGGGTGTGGTTGTGCAAACATTGTCTTGCAAATGTATTGCCATGCTCTGTATGTCCTCTGTTGCAGCAAAAGCAACATTCAGCAGGAAAAGATGGCCGATCGGCTATATTCAGTGTCGATCGGCTAACAGCTTTTGGCCGAGAGCCTTATATTTGGTCGATGACCAATTTCCCATGGCCGATGGCCCTATCTTTTGGCCGATGGCCTCTCAACATGCCCACAAGGTGGTTCAGAAGTGTCACAGAAGTTGGCACATTTTTCAAAGGTACAGAGCAGTGCAAAAAAAGGCAACTTGAAGCATGGAAACAGATTTCTGAGCAAAGCCGACCGGGCATGCATTCATCCCTCTTCCCGAGGCTGCTTTACTATCTTCATAGCTTAATTAATTTGTTAATTATTTAAGCGTTGTAATAATTAGTCATAGCTAGTTATTCATTTGGTTTTGTAATAATTAATTAGCTTGTTAGTTAATTAATTAGTTAATTTGTATTATTCTTTCGGTCCCTCCGTCGAGAGGGCGCAATTGTGTAATAACTATGCGTGTGTGTGATGCATGTCTTCCAACCCCCATTTCTTTCTCTTTTTTTACTGAAACCGCTTACGATGGTTAGTTCTGGGGCACGTTTCATTTAGCATACCTTATGCTTGCATCTTTGCATCCATTCATCTGTATTGCATGCACCGGGCTCGGCGCATCATACTAATTGCATCGTATTTCAATTCCTACTTGAATACATGTATCGAGTTGTCAAACCTCATATGCCATCTTAGAATAGCCGAACCTATTCTAGTTGGATTTTGCATGTGTTGCATTAGCCATCTCAACATGAACTAGGATCATGCATGATTACTAACTAGTTTCTTGTTTTGGTTGGAAGTACACTGTAAGTGTTTATGCTTAAGCATCTTGCATGTATATGAGTGTTAACATGACAGCATGCTTGCCATGAGGCTAATTGCTTATGTGATATAATTGTCTAAATGCCTGTGGGTGAAGTTTGGATTGCTTGAATTGGAACAATTCATCGAAATCCGCATTTTAGCCTACTTGCGAGTAGCAAACTTCAAACCGTTTTCAAACAAACAAATATGCGATGCTTTGTTCCAAATTAGGTGATCTAGTCTATACTTGTTTGTTGTGCGCATCACGTAGTAAGATTAGCTAATTAATCGGAATAAGAACACATGTGTTTTCAAAAGCAAGATATCATGTTTAGTAGTGGCCGATCTTTGATCGGGCGAGCGGGGGTGCTCATTGCATGACCTTCCCCAATCGTACCCAAGCCCCGAGCCGAGGCAACTTTGGTGATGACGAACACGTGGCCTTAGGCATGAGTCAGGGTTTCCTAAATTTCCCCAAAAATAAAATATTTAGGTGGCGACTCTGTATTTGGCAAAGCAGTCCATGTCTGGCACTTCTTTCTTAAAAATCAGTTTTCCAAAGCGATTTGCCGGATTTGGACTCTTTGGTGATTTATCGGTCTCGCATTGCACTTTGCGGGATTAGATTCAGAACCGTGACATTTGAGTCCGAACTGTAGCAGCAAAGCCCAAGGGCGCCTACACTAGCCAAAATGTACTAATTTTCCAAAAGCTCAACCTTATAACTCGCATTTAACCCGTTCTAAAATGACTATTTGTCACCCACCTTGATACTCCCAACTTAACTAATCGCCCGAGAGTTTCCGCTCCCGGTATTCAAACACCTACATACCATTCTCAAAGGGATTCAATTCACACGCCTAGATGGCCAACACACTCTTATACCCAACACAAGACCGAGTAGGTCAACGGCGATCACATGATCCGCGTCACCTGAGACAATCTTACCAACGGTACACTCATTACCTAAAACACCAACCATTCATTGCTCTAGTAATACTTCAAGTATCTACCCACCAAATTCTTTTCCCCACTCAAATCTCCACCAAAATCTAGCAACACTACAAGCTCATTCCAAACACCTTTACCAACTCACAATCAACCTTGACATAGCACTAACCCTATTCATGGTCGATAGGACCCCAATGAACTCACAAGCCAAAAATTTTAAAACACTAAGCAGCACACACAAACACCATTTTCACTACCCGAGGTGTAAACCTCATACCCTCTTAGACATTCCTACATCACTTCCACCAATCTTCACAAAGCTCTAAGGTCTCATACTTCCTCAAACTTAATACTATGTTTGTCAAAAATTTCTTGCAGACTTCTCAATCCCCATCAACAATTTCTAAATTAAACAAAAATTAAAGGCCATCACAAGACCATCACAAAATTCAACAGTTGATATACAATAGTGCTAGGATCGCCAATCCCATTTACACATGTCATTACACACACATAACAAGGAATTCAAGTTTCATTAGCAAGCCCCAACACATGAGGGTAACAAACAACAATACACACACACATAAAACTACGGTGCCTTAGCATCCTACAACACACCGATCAATCACAAAAGTTTCACAACTAATAACATAGATTTCTAAAACAAGAGTCCCTGTCAAGGGTGATACTACCGCGCTGGTTTAGAAGTTGACCCTCGCAAAGCTTCTGAAGCCTGGCCTCTTCGGGTCTGATACCGATAACGTTCCCGACTGAACTGATGGAACAAGGTCCGACTAGATTCTGAAACACCGGAAGGATCTATACGTAAAGGGCAAAAACGTCTAGCATGGCCCCGCTGACCACAATCAAAACAAACAATGGACTTCCAAATCTGAACTTGATTTGGAGCCTGAACCTCACTGGGTCCCCCAACGGATGAGCTCGAAACCCCCGAAGAAAACAAGGGCCGAGTTTGGGAGTGAACATGTGCTCGCCTCCACCTCTTGCTAAGTCTAGGGTGCTTATGAACTGTAAGAGTTACCGATGTGGCCTCCTCTCTAACTCGACCAACACTGCTAACCACGGCCTCTCCGTGGGTCACCGCCTCGACTAGATCAAAGTAATTCTTCCACCTAGACTCAACCACTTTCTCCCGGATATCATCACACAATCGCCTCTCAAACTCATAACAACGGCGCTCCTCTGTTGCCACCAATTCTGGAGCGAATCTCGGCAAACTAACAAACCTCCTCTCTAACTGAGCCAAAGGAGTAGCACCCTGGCGCACCTCGACAAACTGTTCCCTCAACCCTTCTCGAGCAAAATGAGGGAAATACTTGGCCAAAAAGGCCTCGGTAAACGCAACCCAAGTGGTACCTACGATACCCTTCACATACTTCCACCAATAATTCGCAGCCCCCTTCAACTGGAAGGTCACCAAAGAAACCCTCAACCCCTCGTCCTCGACTCTGAGCATGTCAAGAGTCTTGGTAATCTTTTCCAACCAACTCTCCACCTCCAGCAGTCTTGCCTCTCCCAAAACTCTGGTGGATTGGAGCGAGAAAACCCCTTAGTAAGCTTGAGGGTACGCCCATTGTCCCCTTCACTGCGAGCTAGAGCACCTTGCACCGCTCTCACAACCTCGCGTACAACTTCCTTGCCGACAGCCGATACTATAACGACAAGCGCTAGGGGAACCGCCATGCCCCTACCGACACTCCTATTACACATCCATCCTCTAGTTCCCTATGTATACATCCTATAAAATTCAAAAACAAAACCAACTAAGTGCACGACACAACAGCCTCCCTGAAGCACACACCCTCACCACCACGACTTTGAACTCTTCCCGACATCTTTATTAAGGAACAAAATGGATAACTTAGCACATGATCGCAAATGTGCTCGCAACTTGCCTCACACGATGAGCTAGTACAATTATATACATTCTAACACAAAAACAATTCAATTCACTCCACATAAGCACGTAGTCACATAAGCACATACGAATTATCCTTTAGCAATGCGATTCGTCCCGTGAGAAACCAAGAATTCTTAGTAGAATGAGTATTGATCAGGTACCCTTCCAATAAGACCTCAAGGAATCTAATAGGCGCAAATAACATCCCAAAAGTCTAATCCCATACCCACATAGTCACATAATCAAGCTATCACATAATCACATAGACAAAACATTTCCTAATCATGCGAAATGAACCCATTGTGGTATAACAACCACTTCTCGCGAGCCCCAACTATTCAAACCCGGTAGCTCTGATACTAAGTTGTAATGCCCCGAAATAATTCGACATGAACTACCCACATAACTGTTACATCAACTCACTTCCAAAATAGGATATTAACCATAACCCTTTACATAAATCAATTGTTTTACAAAAATAATCTCATGTGCAGCTATACATTCATTGATAAACTAGTACATGAGCCTATAGCATGTAAATCATCAAATCAAAAGAATAAGGCCCTCAAGGGCTTACAAGTCCCAAGGCAATCGCCCGATTACACAAAATGGTCTCCCGGACCCATACACATTAGCCCTTGGCTTTACAAAAATTTACACAAAATATAAGAGCAAAATACTCTTCACAATCACATCCACGCCATCAACTCGGCGGGATCACCACCTTTCTTACCTGCACCAAATCCCATAGGGGTGAGCATAAAGCCCAGTAGAGAATTCTCACAAAGTATATATAGTTATGCCAATTCCATCAATGTTAAAAATTCATATGTAATGCCATGCAAGTGCCAACAATGAAGGAAAACTTTATTTTGATGCACTATTTCAAAATCATCATATTCTCAATAATATTCAATGCACAATTTTAACTTCACCATGTTCTCAATAATATTTAGCAATCTCATCAATTTCAAACTTCCAATATTTAAATCAACAGGGGCGGTAAATACAACACTGGTAATTCCTAGGCTGGTGTCTGCAAGTAGTCTCTACGAGCACTACCAAACTGTCATTTTTACCGGTGCTAACCGAAAGGCTCAACACCTATCTATGCGGCTTTCGGGTCTTTCACCCTAGACACCCAGGCTAACTTATCAAATTCATCTGCACCCCCTAAATGGACTTACCACCGTATTTACCCATTAACATTTCCGTTAGTTCTCATTACAATAACATTATCCTTTCTTCATGATGTAAATCTCTTCAATTTGGATTCAAGGTGCACAATGATAAATGAAGCAATATGCAATGCAATAATCCTTTCCATACCTCATAACATTTCTCCATTTTTGCATATCTCTACAACAATGTCAACATTCACATTCTCATATTCTCTTTTCAAAGTTCATCCACAAGATTAACATATGTCATCAACACATCATCGCAATTCACATTTCACATACCATAACCAATTAGTCTCTTCAATACTACAAGTGACATATTTCAAATAAAATCCCCAATGTTTACAATTTTTCCACCATCTATGGTTTTCAACAATTAATCACACCACAACCTTGCTTGTTCAAGTATTAGCAAAATATTAATTTAACACCTCATTCTCATATATCAAGTAAATTTTTCCCTTTTGTAAAACATTGATGAAACTCACTCTCATTCATCCTTTTAACATGAGAAAATATAGAATTTCAAAGACATTTTTCCATTTTACTAAAACCCCCAAATTTCTAGGGTATTCATTTTAAAAACAAGTTTTTCTCATTCCCTAAGAGAACCACCATCAAAATCATCTTTCACAAGTTTAATAGAGGGAAAAACTCTCAAGAAGTTGTAAAATAGTTGAGATACAAACCCACATTCAAGAAAAATCTCTACATTTGGACAACAATTATAATCAACCCAAAACTTTAAGAGCACTTTTAAAATCAACACCCAAATAGCACAACTAGTATATATAACTCAAGAAATCCCTACCTCAAAGCCTTTGAGAAGATGGAGAAGAGAAACCCTAGCTTAGATGGATGAGAGAGCTTTGATTTCTACCCACCAAGTGAAGCGCTAGCCTTGGATCTTCAAGATTTGAGGGAAAATGTTGATGATCTTGCTCCAAGAATCACAAGAATCAAAGAGCTTTGGGTGATTGAGGTGTTTTCTAGAGAGAAGGAGGAGAGAAATTAGGTTTTGGATGAGAGGAAAAGGAGTTAGAGATGATATAAATTCGGACCAAAACATTACATAAAAACAGAGTTTGGACTGCCTGTTTGCCGCTCGTGCGGCCCATTTTCTCTGCTCGTGCGCTCTAAACAGAATTGAAATTTCTGGGTGTCAAACTTGGCCGCTCGTGCGGCCCCTCCCACCGCACGCGCGGTACAACTCCTTACGTGCAGTCCTGGCCCAGCAGCCCAAAGTTTCAACTTCGTCCCCGACACCACGAACTCACCCGTGCACCCTCCGGGACAAACAAAATTTAACACCGAACAAAAGGTCACTAGAACTCCAATCTTGGGAACCATCCCGGACATCTCAAACCCAACGAAGGCACATGGAGAATGAAACAAAGAAAGAAAGAAAAAGAAAGGAAAGGAACCAGGCTGTCACATTCCGTACCTAGAGGTCACTTTCATTGTAATGCTTGCCTCGGCCTACCTTCTTTGGTACATCTCCCTCTTGGCCGACGTCCTTTCCCCCTGGATTTTGCTCCTGGGGTTCTTCATTACAGTTCTCTTCCTCTATGTTAGGATCAATGTGTTTGCCACTCCCACCAGGGATACCATCCCTGACCTTTTCTTTCTACCCGTCATTGGCCATCTATTCTCCTCACGTTCCCACAAACGACGCCAAATTGTGGGTGTTGATTTTTGACCACACAACCAAACGGGGAATACTCAGCAAGAGAGCACCGGCATAATACATTAAGCTTGAACAACCTGTCACAGAAAGATAAGAGTCTGACGGTGGTTTGTCCACCCAGGGGCACTCCGACGATCAAGTCAGTAACTATCTCTCAAAGATAGCCAATAGTGCTTAACTCACTAGACAGAGCATAAAAATCATACCTTAGACCCACGAGGGTGCCTTACTTTCATAGCCAGCACTAACCTAATCCCTGTAGAAGCCTAGCTTCAATGGATTTTTGCTCAATGCTCATCTTGGACTCCTAGCTAGATAGAGATAAACTCCCTAAGAGCTTTATCTTTATCCAGACTGAGGTCCTCCCTTATTCTAGGACTCTTGTCCCTTATCCGCTCACCTCGGATTCCGGTATCTTCGCAGATAACCTTGGCCTAGCCGAGATCACTTCGACATCATGACCAAACACGTGGCACCTCGACTGACACTCTAGCATCACCTTGGCCACGTGCTATTATTTCACAAAATACATCCCGACAGTCTCTATTTTTATTTGTTTGGTTTATGTCTCTACACCTCTCCAAATGTTTGAGCCTTTGGATGTGTTGGGTAAAAGTTTGAACTTCTTTGGGCTAATATTTTGGTCCTTGAATGTATGAATGTAGCCATTTGGTGTAGTGGATAAGTACCAAATTCTTTGAGGTCAATCAACAATATTAGCTTAACCTATAAATAAGGCCCATATTAAAGTAGATAAAAACATAAAAATATATATACATATATATGAGGAACTGACTAAAAAGTCTTATTACGAATATGGGTGCACCAATAAGCCCTAGAAACAACTTAGTGTCCTAGAAACAATCTGGAGTTTATTTCTTAGTGTCTGCTGGAAACTCTGGTTAGCTAGAAACAACTTCATCTTCAAAAACCATCAAATTTATTGCATTAAACTTGTTGATGAAATCAAACTTCATGTGGCTTTATGGGCAAAGATAAACTCTGGATTGTCTGGCTTTTCTACTACGAACTTTATGCTCCGCATTCAAGAGGTTCAAAAAATAAAATCCAAAAGAAGAAAGTGTTAATCATCTTCTTCCCTGTTTTTGCTTTAACAATTAGGGAGAAATGTTATACTTCGTGTTTTAGTTAGCTACTTGTTGTCTTTTCTGTTATCTTGGGTTTTTTCAGCTTAGTTAGCATTTGGATGTCAACCTAAGTGAGATGCGTTTGTTTCCTCTAAACGAACTTTGTGTACTTTTCCTATATTTCTTCAATTTATTTCAATTTTGCCAATAAAATAAAGTAAAGTCCTCTTAATTTTTTGGTGCATGAAAAAGTCATGTTATTACCACAAAATTTTATTTTTAGTTTTTTTAGCGGCATTTTCCATAAAAAAAAAAAGTGTCATCGATTGTTAGTTTCTAGTAACAATTGAAGATTTCATCACAAAAAAGGCACTAATTGTTAGTTTTTAGCGATAGTTGAAAAATTCGTCATAGAAAAACGTCACTATTTGTCAATTTTTAGCGATAGATTTAGAAAATTGTCATACAACAACGGCATTAATTATCAATTTTTAGCAACATATTTAGAAAATTATCACCGAAAAATGCCACTGACATTTGTGGGACTTTTTGATCTATACAAACACTTGTGGGACTTGATGGTGCATAGGTTTTTATAACAAGACCTATACGTAATTACCCCAAATATTGGAAATATTATAAGCTCCACAAATGAGGCCCCATAAAAGTTTCAGTTCAAGAAAAAATTGTAAAGCCAAAGCAAGGTCGGCATGGCAGTATGATATGCGCGTGTCTAGGGCCGCGTCCTGGTCGACATGGCAGCCTAGAATGCCTTGATCTATACAAACACTTGTGGGACTTGATGATGCATAGGTTTTTGTAACAGGACCTATGCGTAAAACCCTAAATATTGGAAATATTATAAGCTCCACAAATGAGGCCCCATAAAAGTTTCAGTTCAAGAAAAAATTGCAAAGCCAAAGTAATGTCGGCATGGCAGTATGATATGCGAATGTCCAGGGCCGCGGCCTGGTCGACATGGCAGCCTAGAATGCCCGTGGCCAAGGTTATAGCCTAATAGCTTGGCATGCGCAGCCTTGGCGGCATGGCGGCATGGCGGTATAACGGCATGGCATGCGTACATCTAGGGCCGCTTTTGTTGATGAATAGTTTGTCTAGTTTTAAAATTCCTCTATTTTTTTATTATTAAATTCTATCAATCAATAGGGGTGGTAAACGAACTGAACGAGCCGATAACTGTTCAACCTTAGTTTGAAAATTTTAACAAGTTTCAAAATTTGTTGAACCTTGGTTCATTGAACTTTTGAATCGACCTCAAACAAGCTTTTGTTGAGTCGAGCTTGAATAGTTTGGTATTTTTATCTAGTTTTAACGAGCCGAATGAGTAATTCATTGTTCAAGCTTATTTTGAATTTTTAACGAACTCGAAAATATGTTCAAGCTTAGCTTGTTTACTTAACGAACTAAGCTTGAACGAGCTTTTAACGAACCGAACACGAGCTGAGATTGAGCTGTTTGGTTCATTTATCACCCTTATCAAACCAATTAACACCTCCGTTTGTTTGGGTGTAAAATATAATTTACAGAAAACTCTTTTCAAAAAATATTTCTTGAAGGAGACATTTTTCTATGTTTGATGATGGTGGTAATGGGACGAAGGTGGAGGTGAAAATTAGAGGTGCAACTCGGGCTAGTCAAGAGATTGTCCAAACCCAACCCAAGTTGTGTTGAGAGCTGCCCAACCCATCCAACCCCAAATTGTAACCCGAGATTGTCTGCCTAAGCCCAACCCGGGTTAGACCCGAATTGCATATAAATTTGATTCATTTTTGTGCAAATAAGTTAATTAATTTGGTAAAATTAGACTATATTTACATTTTTTATATAAATTATTAATAATATCAAAACAAATAATATATACATACATATAACGTAAGAGAGATAAGAATTGAAAAATCGATGTGCAGCTATAGTGGTGTTTACAATTTCGAAGTCAGAAAAAGATCTGTGTTGTGTTTCTTGTGTATATAATATATATTTAATATGATATAACAATCTAAATTATTTTAACATTATCCAATAGCCAATCATTTATATGTATATTTAATATTTTTTTATATATATTTATATAAATAATTCGGATTTCAGATTAATCAAGTTGTTTGATATTTTTACCTAAACCCATCCAAATTTAATTCAGGCTTCTGATTTTGTATCCAAACCAACACTGAATTCAAAAATATTTTGCTTGAGCCTTAAAAAAAGTTGGGTTGGGCTCAAGTTACTTGGGTTAAGCGCACCAAAGTTGCACTCCTAGTGGTGGTGGTGGTGGTGGTGGTGGTGGTGGTGGTGATGGCAATGATGATGAGTGGTGGTGGCCATCGTGATGGTGATAGTGGTAGTGTAATGACATTGATAAGACTTTAGTACGTAAAATATTTTCTACCTTTTAAAAATAGAAAATATTTTTTGACTAAATAAAGATGATGGAATACTTGAAGTTGTGAATTTGCTATTCGTAAGATAATGTTTGTCTTACTAGATTTGCTACTTTGGTATGTTATAGGTTACTGCTAAATTCACCTCCAAAACAAAGCACATAATATATTTGTGTTGCTTGACAGTGCTCTGATAATCCGATTATTTTGCATACTATTTCAACAATCAAAAACAATTGTTGGAGCTACCTATGGAAATTTCAAATGAGAATGATGTCACAACTTACACTGGAGAACCATGTTGTCATAGCATACGTATCACACATAAATATTAGGTTGACACAAAATAAATAGAAAAAAAATAACAATTCACTTAAGTTCTAAAAAAAAAAATTAGATTCCTAATAAAATTTACAAATTATAATAATTAAATTTTCCACTTTTTCATAATTTTATAATTATTTTGAGGAGAAATTACTAAATTACAATTTTTCCAAATAAATAGTATGTCCACCATGGAAAATAATCACATTCCATAACTCTGAAAGAAATCTATAAATCTGCACACAGATCATACTCATCAATAACATCCCCTACATTCAGAAATGGAGGGAACAATCACCACAGCAGCACCAAACAGGCACATCCTCTCTCTCTCTCTCTCTCTCTCTCTCTCTCTCTCTCTCTCTCTCTCTTCATTTCATTTTATATATCGGATAAAATACATTTATGATTCTACAAAGTATACATTTTATGTCATTTTGGTCATTCAAATTTTAATTTTGTCAATTTCACCCTTCAAGTTTTTCAATTGGAGTCAAATTTGTCTAATTCCAAACTATCATTTAAATCATTAATGGAATGACTATAAATTTCAACTATGATCCTTAAAGGCATACATTTTGTGTTCTTTTAGTTCCTAAAGTTTTAATTTTGTCTATCTCGCCCCAAAATCTTATAAGTTTATATTTGATATTATTTATCAACGTTTTGGAACCAAACTAACAAAATTAAAAAAATTTAAGAACCAAAGTAACATGGAACACATACTTTAGGGACTATATATGCATTTTACTATCATTCCGTCGAGTATTTAGATAGTCCATTTGAAATTATACCAAATTAAATTGGAAATTGTAAGAACAAAATTGACAAAATTTAACTTGATGGGTCAAAGTGACATAAAATGCATATTTTAAAACCTATAAATGTAATTTATCATATTGTCTAACTGACACCTTATGTAACGCCCTCAAATTAGACTCATTATATATTTGTCACTGACATGCAATATTTAAAGTAAACAATTCATTATCTCATTCATCAGAGTATTTCTAAATAAAAGCATTACATGTAACATCAAATTAAATGCCCTACGGGCTTATATCTTTCCAAGCCAACACTTGGACACAAAAATATGAGTTCTAACTCAAATACAAGTAAAGCCCTAGGCTTGAATGTTTACATGTACTATCAAATCAAAACAACTAACTGAAGATAGTCTTCAAAATCCAAAAGTCAAATCCTTCCAAGCTAAGTCCTTGGAGGTAGCTTATCACCTAAACCTGAAAATAATGTTCCCATAAAGGGTGAGCCACAGCCCAGTAGAAAAATACTAAACCAAATATAAGCATTGAATAAAGCTATAACATTCAATAGATAGTTAACCAAGATAATCAATTGTATCATTATACAATCTCATGACACTAATGTCTAAGACACATTTCACTTTCCATTATTATCAACATGGCTCAAAACCTGGCCAAACTTACAACAGTGAACTATATATCATATTAACATTACTTTCAATATCAACAAAACAAATGAGACTCAGGCTCATATCAAAACACTTCATACTTCCCGTTTGATACACATTGTAGTGCTGTATCAATAACATGTAAAAACACTTCAATATAATAAGCACACATAATAGTGATGCTAATGGAGTCCATCCCCTATCTCCTCCCAAACAAAATCCGGTTTAGAGGTCCATCCCCTATCTTCCCCTAAACCGTGAAGTACATCCCCTATCTCCTCCCAAACAATATGCATAAGCAATGCTCAATCAATACATGTAATTTCTGTATTAATTCAATAGTCTAAATTTATGACAAATTGATTAGTTTCAATTTTCTCTAATCCACATGCAATGTCTACAACAACACGACTATCCTCCACCGATAGCCCAAAACAGTTATTTCTAGACTGGAAATAAATATATCAACAATTCAATAGGTGAGTTATTTTAATTATCCAACTACACCATTTAATCAATGAATTCCTCAATTTCATGCATTTAACCAATTTCCCCAATTTCCTTAAATTAATTATACAAATTAATTTATTAATACAACTAGGGTTTTTCCCAAAATTACCAAAGTACTCCCAACATATCAAAATACCAAAACTTAGAACAAAACTTATAGGATGGAGTAGGAAATCCCTACCTCGAAGAAAATAACCCGAATGGAGAAGACGAAGATGAAGACCTAAATTCCAAAGTGCTCCAAACCACCAAACGTTCAGATTAAATGGAAGCCCTTGACTCACTCTATCTTTTTAATAAGGGACTAAGGTTAGATACTCACCTTAGGTAGATCAATTCTTAGAGAGAAGGCAGGTTTAGAGAGAGAGACTCTCAAGGGGCGGTTTTTAAAAGTTAAGAAAGAAAAGTAGGTCAAAAAGTGATCCAAAAAGTGAGATCACGGACTGATGTAGTCGACTCCCCGCTCGAGCGTCCAAACTCCCGCTCGAGCGTCGAATACGCACTCCCAGTACTTTTGCAGAACCAGGTCCCCGCTCGAGCGTCCAACTCCACGCTCGAGCGGCACTCACACATTTCCGCTCGAGCGTCCAATCCCACGCTCGAGCGTCCAACACTGCACAGGAAATACTGGATGGGTGAAAATCCCGCTCGAGCACCAAAACCCCCGCTCGAGCGGACAAGCAACAAAAGAATCCCCGCTCAAGCATCAAACTCCCGCTCGAGCGGACAGGTCAAAATCTGGGCAACTAGTTTTGGCATCTAAACTCAACCGATCTGTAACAGACCCGCCCAACACATCCTATAACTCAAATACAAAGAGATTAAAGGACGACAACAACCAATATATACTGACAGGATCCACGGAACCTAAGTCCGGATACAATAATCTAAAGGAAAAAGACCGGGGTCGCTATACCTTAGTTTTGTTGTGTGTTGGTTAATTTATTTTCAGGATTGCAGTAGTAACTGGGGGCAATACAGGAATTGGATTAGAGATATGTAGACAGTTAGCTTTGAATGAAGTCATGGTGGTTTTAACAGCTAGAGATAAGCAAAAGGGGGCCCTGAAGCTGTTGAAAATCTCAAAATTTGTGGGTTATCTGATATTGGTTTTCATCAACTTGATGTTTCAGATTCTGCTAGTATTGCTTCTCTGGCAGATTACATCAAAAATAAACTCGGAAAGCTCGACGTATTGGTAAGATTATTGGAAGTTTCTAATTGATAATGGTTGTGAAAGAGTCACAGCAACATATATTTCTTTCACAGTCAAAAATATATTTTAAAACTCAAATTGAATTGCAACCGTAGATATTGGACTAGAGATCTTCATTCCAATAATGTGATGAAATTATCTAAATTTGCTCTTATGATGAAATGGGTAAATGTTACAAAATAAGGAAACTGAACTAAGATGGTTGAATATTGTTGGCAAGTGAACAATGCAGGGATCAATGGCGTCATAGTTGATGCTGAGGCATTTGCTAGTTTAAACTTCAAGGATGGCGAGCTAAGTCTTTTAACGGATGATGAGCGTGTCATAGGAGTCGCCATGGTCTGATGGAAAATTCTATTTCCACACATCTAATTAGCTTAGAGCACACACTTAATGAAATATTAATTTAATGATAATTATATCCTAAATAAAAATGATCATAATAGACATCCAGCAACATCTATAATAGTGTATGAAAAAATTCTCTATACACATCTTTTATGAACAAAAAAAATCTCGATGTAAACCTTTTGAGTTTAAAAAAAAGTAAATAGCATTTGGTAGAGTTTTAGAATTATGATTTGAAAATAGAGTTCTATTTTGAGTTTATGAGTTTTGAAATTATGATTTGAAAAGATAAATTTGTTTGGTTGTGAGTTTTGAATTGAGTTTCGGAGGGAGTTTTGAGTTTTTTAAATTAAAAATGTTATTTGATTAAAAAACTTACAATTCATAAGCAAACACACAATCCAAAATTCTATTAAAACCTTGTGTGGGTGAAAATCTGACCACACTGCTTACTTAGTGATCAACTGGTGAGCACAGGCAGAATAGATGGCTTCAGCAACCTGAAACAGAAAGAAAAAGGCTCCGGCGGTGGTTCTTCCACCCGGGGGCACTCCGACGATCAAGTCAGTATATCTCTCAAAGATAGTCAAGTGCAAAACTTAATACTCAGAACATAAATTGCATACCTTAGACCCATGGGGGTGCCTCTCTTTTATAATATACTCAATCCAAGTCCTACTAGAAGTATGACTTCCATGAACTCCAAGTTACTTTGAACTCTTCAAGAGATAAAGATAAATTCCCTAAGAGCTTTATCCTTATCTTGGTTAAGTCCCCTCTTTGTCTTAGGACTCTTGTCCCTTATCCGTCTATCTCGGATTTCCGATATCTTCAGAGTTAACCTCGGCCTTGCCGAGATCATCTCGGCGTCCCAACCAAGACACGTGGCACCTCGGCTGACACGTCGGCGTCACCATGCCACGTGTTGGTATTCAGAAAAATATATCCCCACAACTGCCCCCTAGGTTCTATTACCTCGGCATTCTGAGGTGATGGAACCTATACCGATATTTCGATATTCCTTTTTCTGAGTAATGGCTTAAAAATTGTTTTAGCCGAGATAATCCACTTTTCAGCCGATGTGTTCTCTTCGGAGAACAAGGTTTCAATCATACTTTTTTATACGCATGAGCTGTCATGCATATCTAACTGTTCCCTTCACGTGTTTGGTCTTCATTGGAGCGTGTCGGTGACGCGCCTGAAAGCTGTCTGTCATTCGTCTGCGCCGTCTGACGCGTGCGTTGCTCTAGGCGTAATAATTGCCCTAACTTTGCCGCCGTTTCAAATTTTTGACAAAACTCTTTTTTGCCTCTATTTTTCCTTCACTTTTTCATTCTGACTTCTTGCTCTTTCTCTCTCTGAAAGCTCTTTCCTCTTCGGATCTGCCATTGCTTCGATCTCTCTTCTGGAACTGTTCTTAATCTCCCATTCTTGCGAAGCTTTCTCCACTGTTGCGACCGATTTCTGGGTTCGGCGAACATTGCCTCGGCTTCATTTGTTCTGGTAAGATTCTTTCCTTTTACTCTAAAATTTTTCTTTCATGAGCTTTCGTCTGTCTGTTGTCATTGTTGCTTTTGTTCGAAGCCTTGGTTTTTCTTGTATCCTGGACTGTGGCTACATCTTGAACTTTTGTACTTTTTTACCATTTTTCTTGCCACTGTTCTTGATTTTTTACCTCTGTATTTCTTTTGTTTCCAAGAACTATACCTCTGTTCTTGAATCTGAAACTATGTCTCTATTTTCTGTTTTTCATATCTGTCCCAGATCTGTGCCTTCGATTTTGTTCTTTATAGTTCCTTAGCTTGGGATTTGTGTGTAGAACCTTCAATTTTTTAGGGAAAACTGAAACAAGCCTTATCAGTCCATTCCTAGTTCTTTGCCGAGGTTATTGCAACCCTTCTCTAAACGCCCATCTTCTGAAACACATTCTTCTTTTGTTAAGTTGACGTGATGGGCATGTGGAGGCATAGGGTAAATACCCCAACAAAACTAGAATACTTTAGGCAGGAATTCTCTATCCCAGCCGATGTTCACCTTAAGCTAGCTGGGGATAGCGACACTATCATGGCCACAGATCATACAATGCCTTTTCCTATAGTAGCTTTCACCGAATGTGGACTTCGGCTTCCACTTGATCCCCTGTTTCGCGAAGTTCTTCATTTCTACAAGTTGAACCCCATGCAACTTACTATCAATTCCTATAGGGTGATTAACGGTATCATAGCCCTAGCTAGGCAGGAAAACCTCGGAATCACCCTAGCCGACCTTCAATATTGTTATACCATGTGCCCTCTCGACCTGAAGGATAGGGGGTTTGTCTATTACCTTAAGCCGAGATCTACTCAGTACAAAATTGTAGCCGACCTCCCAGACTCCAACAAGGGGGCTGGAGATGATTTTGTCATTGCTTCTGGAAATTGGGAATTTGGCCCAGATGAAGATGTCCACCTCTACCCTCTTCCTCGAACAATTACAGAGGGCAAGAGTAAGAGCCCTGAGTCAACACTTAGTTGTTTTTATTTAAGTCTTTAATACTTTTTGTTTCTGACGTCTGTTTCTTTGTCCTGCAGATCTTCATCAGCCACCGAAAAATTTTCGTCAATCCTTCTTCCCAGGAATAGATCTGAAAACACTCCTTAACCTTCCAATCCATAAACGAAAAGCCCCACTGTTACTAAACTTCATCCCCACATATAAATCCACTTTACCCGACGTCCAAAGAAAAAGGAAGAAGAGCATTTCTCTACCCACGGCTATAACTTTAACTGCTTCTACATCCCGAACAGATCAAGAGTCCACATCTGACCCAGCCGATCTCCCATCAACTTCGGCCCCCTACTTAATACCAATTCCAGAACGTAAACGTCGACGAAGGCTTGTAAAGACTGCCGAGATGGTTCGTCCAAGGCCTGTCGTTCAAGGCCTTCTCGCCGACCTTCCAACTGACGCCGAAGCTGCGCCAACGCAATCAATGCTCCCACCAAAGCCAAAGAGAGTTAAAAAGGCTCAGCCCAAGGCCAAGGCTACAGATGCCGAAGTTGAGGATGCTTTGCCTATTTCTAAGCTAGCAGAAAGCAGAAAATCAACCTCTGCTTCCACCAAGAGGTCAGCTGAGGGCCAACCCTCAGGGTTTACACAATCAAAGAGGCCAAGGTCATCGTCTGCGACGACCTCGGCGTCAAAGAAGCCTGATGTTCCATGGGCTCCTGAACTAACTCTGGAGGATAGGCCTATCATGGCCAGTGAAAGTGCCGACGATATTAACGTTGGTGTCGCCCTCAGCACTGCTCTTCTGCTTCCAAATGACTTGGAACGAAATGCTAAGCTTAGTGAGTATGAGAATTATGCTCTCATGCTCCAACATTCTGTTCAGGTAAGCATTTCTGTTTGCATTTGTGTTTTTTTCCTTCTGTTTCCTACTGAAAATATTTTCTAACACTTCTGTTTTTCCTTAGGCCATTCAGCATGCCCATTCATTTTCAATGCAATCTTTTGAAAACCGGCAAAGATTGGTTGATATGAAGAGGGAAGCATCTTCCATGAAGAAGGAGATCAGATCTCTTGAATCAAGGATGAAGAAATTGGAAGATCAGGCCGAGGCGGCTACTAAGGCCCAAACTTTAGCTCTTGAGAAGGCCGAATCTGCCGAGGCCATGAAAAAAGTTGCTGAGGCCGAGAAAAGAGATGCTGAGGCTAAGAAGGCCCAGGCGGAGAAAGAACTTCAGCAAGCTCTGGCCACCAAAGAGGCCGAAGTCAAAGAGGCCGACGAAAAGGCCTATGCCCAGGGCATGGCTGACGTCGCAGAGGACTACAAACTTCAAGTCAGGCAGGCATGCAACAGGGGATTTTCTATTGGTTGGATGTCCCTGATAAAGAAGCTTGATCTTCCTGCTGACTCGCCATTGCGCCAGGCCGACGCTATTCCTTTACCATTTCCTCCACCTCCACCTGAAGGCGAATCAGAGTCTGAGGCTGATGTCGAGGATGAAGATAAGGAAACCAATGAAGAAGCCTTGGTGAGAAAACCCAAGGATGCCGTCGAAGCCAAGTCCCCTCCTCCTACTGAGCAGGTTATGGACTTAACCTTGGATGAGGAGGGTGATGAGGTTGAGGGAGCAACCAAGGAAATTGTCACTGGGCAGCTATCGTCCGATCTTCTCTTGGT
Organism: Camellia sinensis; assembly: GCF_055761805.1. Lineage (NCBI taxonomy): Eukaryota > Viridiplantae > Streptophyta > Magnoliopsida > Ericales > Theaceae > Camellia > Camellia sinensis. The sequence continues at coordinate 69,533,186 of NC_138973.1, read as the reverse complement.
AGAAAGAAGTGTTGAGTCAACAATCGCAGAGATTGATGCCGAGATACAAGCGGAAAAAGTGGCCGACGAGGTACCACCAGAGTCGTCCGAGGTCCCAGTCCCTGCAGCGGCTAACACTGAAGAATCTTGAAAAAATGTCTTTTGTACCTTTTTCCTTCTTTTTCTGTTTTTTGCATTTTGTACTCTTTTACTTTCTGGATAATGCAAAACTCCTTCTTTTGGCCGATGTGGTTTTTTCAATATGTAACTGCAACTGTTCTTCCTTTAGATGTTTTAATCTTGTGATGTTCTGTTGACTGCTTCTGCATAGTCTTGTACTTAGAAATTTTTTGCATGCTTCTTCATGTTGCTTCCTTTGTGCAATCTTCTTGGGGTTACATACCTCGGGTATAACTACAAAACTTTTACTTCGGCAAGATACTGACCTGCAAACTTTTCATAAATTTTAACAAGTATGAAACATATATTTCTGAATGTAAACTTTACAAGTTTCTTCTCAAATAAGTATCAAACAGTGATCTTGATCTATCCTACTTGTAAATTGCTACAAATTTCAACAAGTAGTAAACAATATACTTAGCCTTTATTTCAACCTATAAATTTCTGTATACCTCAGCGGGTGATCATATGTCGGCTTAACATAAACTTGTAAATTGCTACAAATTTCAACAAGTGTTAAGTATTTTTCTTAGGGTTAAGTAACCCACATATTGCTATGAGAACTTAAGCAATAACCTCGGCTTAACTTCAACTTGTAAATTGCTACAAATTTCAACAAGTGAATTAAGGAATAATCTCGGCTTAACTTCAACTTATAAATTGCTACAAATTTCAACAAGTGAAGATAAGGAATCAGCTTAATTCCAACTTGTAAATTGCTACAAATTTCAACAAGTGAATTAAGGAATAATCTCGGCTTAACTTCAACTTGTAAATTGCTACAAACTTCAACAAGTGAAGATAAGGAATCAGCTTAATTCCAACTTGTAAATTGCTACAAATTTCAACAAGTGAATTAAGGAATAATCTCGGCTTAACATAAACTTGTAAATTGCTACAAATTTCAACAAGTGAAGATAAGGAATCATCTCGGTTTATTCTTTGCCCCCAATGTGAACTTGAGTTTGACTTGGGTTCACATTAATTACGTTTTCAATAAACAACAATGCATAACTTTATCAATCATATGTGTTGAAAGAATTCTGAAGAGACTTTATTGATGATGCATATCTTAATGATAGAAATATTTCAAATTACAAGTATTCCAAGGTCTGGGCAGTGCTTTGCCCTTATTGTCCTCAAGCCGATATGCTCCATTGCCTAATACTGAAGTAATTCTGTAGGGTCCTTCCCAGTTTGGGCCAAGCTTGCCTTCCCTGGGATCCTTCTTGTTACCGACGACTTTCCTTAGTACTAGGTCGCTGACTTGAAAATCTCTTGGATTAACCTTCTTGTTGTAAGTTCTGGCAAGCTGTTGCTGGTATACTGCAAGCTGAATTGCAGCTTTCTCTCTTTGTTCTTCTAACAAATCCAGATCTCGGGCTAAGAGTATGTCATTGGTGCCATTTTCTACTCCCTGGGTTCTGATCCCTGGGATGCCGATCTCCAATGGGATGACTGCTTCTGTGCCATAAGCCATGGCAAAGGGGGATTCTCCCGTTGATCTTCTCGGCGTAGTCCGATATGCCCAAAGTACGTTGGGCAACTCGTCTACCCACTTTCCTTTTGCTGCCTGCAGTCTCTTCTTTATTCCGTCCAGGATTACTTTGTTGGACGCCTCTGCTTGCCCATTGCTTTGAGGAAAACTTGGTGTTGAGAAATAATTCTTGATCTTGAATTTTGCACAAAAGTTTTTGATGAGCTTGCTGTCAAACTGCGTTCCGTTGTCGGCGACTATTGCTCTTGGGATCCCAAATCTGGTGATGATGTTTCTCCATATGAAATTCTTGACGTCCACATCTCGGATTTTGGCAAGAGGCTCTGCCTCTATCCATTTTGTAAAGTAGTCTATTGCTACCAGCAAGTATTTTCTTTGTCCAGTTGCCTGGGGAAGTTGTCCAACCAGATCCATGCCCCATTGGGCAAACGGCCAAGGGCTGGATACTGGGTTTAGGTCAGCAGCTGGCTGATGTATCAAAGGTGCAAACCTTTGGCATTGTTCGCACTTCTTCACATAGGCTTCGGCATCCTTTTGCATGTAGGGCCACCAATACCCCTGGGTAATGGCCCTGTGGGCTAATGATCTGCCCCCAGCATGGCTTCCACAAATTCCTTCATGGATTTCGTAGAGAAAATCTTCAACCTACAAAGGGTGTACGCACCTTAAGAGCGGTCCAGTGAAGGACCTTCTGTAGAGATGGCCTTCTGCTGTTAGGCTGAATCTGGCCGACTTCAGTCTGATTTTATGTGCTTCCTTATGGTTTTCTGGCAGCTTCCCTTCTTTTAGGAATGTAATGATTGCATCCATCCAGCTTGGTCCCAAGTCTACGCACATTGCTTCTTGTTTGGTGCTCTGTTTGTCTATGCTCGGGGCCGACATGTAATCGATCATAATTGTCCTTGTTCTTCCAGTTTGAATTGAACTGTCCAGGTTAGCCAACGCGTCGGCGTGGGTGTTGTCATCTCGGCTAACTTGGAGTAATCTGCAGTTCTGAAATAGGGCTGCCAGTCGGATGACTTCCTTTGCATATGCCGACATTCTTTCGTCTCTGGCTGCAAATTCTCCTGTTGACTGGCTAACAATGAGTTATGAATCACAAAAAACAATTACCTCATCTGCCTCTGCTGCTGCTGCTAGCTTTAGCCCTGCAATTAATGCTTCATATTCTGCTTCATTGTTGGAGGCTTTGAACCCCAGACGGATGGACTGTTCTACTATTTCTCCATCTGGAGATATCAGCAGTACTCCTGCTCCTCCTCCCTGGCGGTTTGAACTTCCATCGACGAATAGTCTAAATGAATCGCCGATGTAGATGCTACATGGTCTGAGCTTCTCTTTCTCTTGCTTTTTTGTTTTTGACTGGGATTCTTTTTGCTTGTTGGGGCAATGCTCATCTTGGCTCGACGGAGCCCGAGGTGTGATGGCTTCAGGTGTGAGTTCTGCGACGAAGTTGGCCAAAACTTGGCCCTTTATTGCTGTTCTCGGCCTAAACTCCAGGTCAAACTGGCCCAGGGTTACTGCCCATTTTGCTATCCTTCCTCTTAAGTCTCCTTGTTGCAACAAGGACTTCAGTGGGTGTTCTGTTAGGACCACAATCTTGTGTGCCTGAAAGTAATGGCTCAATTTCTTTGAAGCCATTACTAAGGCCAGCATTAATTTTTCCAGTGGTAGGTATCTTGTTTCTGCGTCGGCCAGAGTTTTACTTACATAATAGACAACCTTTTGCTCCCTTTTTTCCTCTCGGATTAGTACTGCACTGACTGCGTGTTCTGAGACTGCTAAGTACAAAAACAACTCCTCTCCTGGAACTGGGTTGGAAAGAACCGGAGTTGAGGTCAAGTACTTTTTTAGGTCGGTTAAGGCATCTTCACATTCTTCTGTCCATAGGAATTCTGTGGCTTTTTTCACCAGGTTAAAGAAGGGTCTGCACTTGTCTGAGCTTCTGCTGATGAATCTGTTTAGGGCTGCGGCCCTTCCAGTAAGCATTTGAACTTGCTTTGCCGATGTCGGGCTCTGTAGTTCCAGGATGGCCTTGATTTGGTCTGGGCTGGCCTCAATGCCCTTTCTTGTTACCAGGTATCCTAAAAATTTGCCCGATCCAACTCCGAAGGCGCACTTCGAGGCGTTGAGTCGGAGCTGATATCTTTTGAGTATGTTGAAGACCTCTTTTAGGTCGGCAAGATGACCCTTTGATTCCTTGGTCTTTACGACCATGTCATCGATGTAAACTTCTACTGTTTTACCAATCAGGTGCTTAAACATCTTTGTTACTAACCTCTGATAGGTTGCTGCTGCGTTTTTCAACCCAAAAGGCATTACCTTGTAACAGTACAAGCCTTTAGGGGTGATGAACGCGGTCTTCTCCTCGTCTGGAGGGTACATGGCAATCTGGTGGTACCCTCTGTATGCGTCTAGAAAACTCATCCTTTCATGTCCTGAAGTAGCATCTACCAGTTGGTCGATCTTTGGTAGGGGAAAGCTGTCTTTGGGACAGGCTTTGTTGAGGCTGGTAAAGTCTACACAAACCCTCCATTTGCCATTCTTCTTTTTTACCACTACTGTGTTGGATAGCCATGTTGGGTACTGAACTTCTCGGATGGCCCTGGCCTCTAGGAGTCTGTCTACCTCTTCTTCTACTGCTTCGACATGCATCAACGTCGGTCTTCTGGCTCGTTGAATCACAGGTTTTGCCGATCTGTCGACATTCAGTCTGTGGCAAGTGACTTCGGGGTTGATGCCTGGCATTTCATAAGGTGTCCAGGCGAACACCTCTATGTTTGCCCTTAAGAAATCTTCCAGTTCTTTCTCTTCTTCTCTACTTAAGCCTGAGCCGAGAAGAAAGAAACGTTCTTCGTCGTCCTCTTGGACGAAAACTTTTTTTAGCGCCTCTTCGCTCTTTTCGGCTGGTTCCTTCCCGACGTCTTCTAGGACTTCCATGTCCTCATCTTCAACTTCTGCTTTCTTTGGCTCCCGTATACTACAGGTGGACTTTATTGCTGCCATGGAGCAATTTTTTGCTTGTATTTGATCCCCTCTGACTTCTTCAATTCCATGCTCTGTTGGGAACCGCAGTAGTTGATGCAACGTTGAGGGAACTGCCCCCATTGCATGCAACCACGGCCTTCCCAAGATGATGTTGTATGGTGAGGGCGTGTCAATTACCAGAAATTCCGTCCGGATCTTCTTAGTGCCGGCTTGTACCTCCAAGCTTGTTGCGCCCAGTAGCCATGTCGACATTCCATTAAAGCCGACCATCGGGCCGCTAGATTGTTCTAAGTCATCAGGGTGAAGGCCTAGCTCTTTGTAACATCTGACATACATGATGTCACAGGAGCTGCCTTGATCTATTAGGATGCATTTCACTTGGCGTTCCCCAATCTGGAGGGATACTACCAAGGCATCATTATGCGGATGTTGGACCCATTCCAGGTCGGCTTCAGTAAAGGCTACCATCGGCCCTTGGCATTCTTCTGGCCGATGTCTCTTCTCCCCGACTTGGTAGATTTGCTGCAAATGTCTTACCCTCTGGGTTTCTCCTCTGACTTCGTTTTCGTTGACCCTTGAGTGGATCACATTAACCACCCTCGGTCCTCCTGCTTGTGGTAGTTGTGCTGGGGGAGGCGGTGCTGCTGGTGCTTGAGGCAATCTTGCCTGTTTTTCTCTTGTCCTGGCCTCATCGACCAGGTCCCTTAGAAGGCCTTGTCTTACCAGGTCCTCCAAGTGTGCTTTCAAGGCTCTGCAGCCTTGAGTTGGGTGCCCTTCTTCATTGTGGTAGGCACAACGTCTACCAACGTTCCTTCCCATGAATTCCCCTGGTGCTCTCGCCGGAGCCCTAAAATAAGGTTGATTTCGAATCTGATCTAAGACTTTATGGATTGGGATCCGCAATACCGTTGTTACCGCTTGTTTATTTCTCAATTCTGTTTCTTGTTCGGTCGGCCCATTGTTGACTCGGCCTCGTTTTGGCGAGCCGTTTCCCTTTTCTTGCTTTACCTCTTTGTTTCCCGATGTATCTTCCTCGGCCCTGGCATATTTCTCAATTCTTGCCATGAGTTCTTCCATGCTTTTTGGCAATGTTTTTGCCAAAGACTTCCGTAGTGGGCAGTCATCTTTCAGGCCGTTCTTGAAAGACACGACTGCTACTTCCTGGTTGCATTCGGGTATTCGGTTGAACACCTCGTAGTACCTCTTCGCATAGGCCTTAAGGCCTTCTTCCTTGGTGATTCTTAGAGCCATCAAAGCATCAACCCTCAGGGGTTGCAGCTTGTTGGTCACGAACCTGGCCACAAACATCTCGGCCAGGCCTTCCCATGTCTTTATGCTTCCTTTTGGTAACTTATGGAACCAATCAGATGCAATTTCCCCAAAGGATGAGGGGAATAGTTTGCAGAGCAACGGCTCGTTTCCGCTATATAATGCCATTGAATTCAGGTATAGCCCAACATGAAAGTTTGGATCTGACTTACCATCATAGATTTGAAACCTCGGTATACTGAATCTTTTGGGTGGTTCGAATTTGTCCAGTTCCATCGAGAAGCCTGTCTTCGGTTTTACTGGGGATTTTACCTCGGCTTCAGCATTCTACTGCCTCCTTTTGAGGTAGTCCCTCAGGTCTTCTTTGCTCCTTCCTGGAGCTCGGCTGTCTTTGGATTTTAGTCTTTTTGGTACACTGCTTTCGGCCTCGTGGTGGGTCCGTTTGGATCTTTCTTCATGGGTTTCGTCAAAGTGGAGTACCTGCCCCTGAACATGTCGATGTTCTTTGGGCTCTGGATTCTTCATGTGGTGCGTCCTTCGGGACTCTTCTTGTCTCGGCTTTTCCCGTCCGACTTCCCTGGAAGGCCGGTGAGAATGCCTTCCGCTCCTGGTATGCTGAGGGACCTCGGGGATTGTTTTTCTTCCGCCCTTTTGGGTATTGGTTGCTGGCATCGGCGTATCTTGCAGCGGGTATGGTGGCTGCATAACATTATTCTGTATCATGAAGTTGACGACTGACTGAAGGTCTGCCAACTTGTTTGCCAATTCTTTTGCTTCCTCATCCCTACGTAGGCACCTGTCCCTCCATACCTGGAGGTTATCTTCATTGTAGTACTTTCCTTGGTTTGTTCTTTTTGACGTGTCGCCTTCCAGGTTGACGTCGTTCTCTCTGTGACCTTGGTCACGGGCTTCTGTATTGTGGTTGTCTCCTTCAATGTCAAAGTCAATTGGTCTGCCACTCCCGGTGGGAGCGCCATCCCCAATATTTTCCTGCTGTCCGTCACTGGCCATCTATTCTTCCTTCGTTCCCACAGACGGCGCCAAATTGTGTGGGTGAAAATCTGACCAGACTGCTTACTTAGTGATCAACTGGTGAGCACAGGCAGAATAGATGGCTTCAGTAACCTGAAACAGAAAGAAAAAGGCTCCGGCGGTGGTTCTTCCACCCGGGGGCACTCCAACGATCAAGTCAGTATATCTCTCAAAGATAGTCAAGTGCAAAACTTAATACTCAGAACATAAATTGCATACCTTAGACCCATGGGGGTGCCTCTCTTTTATAATATACTCAATCCAAGTCCTACTAGAAGTATGACTTCCATGAACTCCAATTTAGTGCTTACTTTGAACTCTTCAAGAGATAAAGATAAATTCCCTAAGAGCTTTATCCTTATCTTGGTTAAGTCCCCTCTTTGTCTTAGGACTCTTGTCCCTTATCCGTCTATCTCGGATTTCCGATATCTTCGGAGTTAACCTCGGCCTTGCCGAGATCATCTCGGCGTCCTAACCAAGACACGTGGCACCTCGGCTGGCACCTCGGCGTCACCATGCCACGTGTTGGTATTCAGAAAAATATATCCCCACAAACCTCATAAAAAAATTTAAAAATTCGAAAATAATTTTTATTTAAAATATAAAAAAAAAATAGGTGCCAATTCCCACAAAAAAAAAAAAAAAAAAAACAAACGCGAATACTATTCCGATCAACCAGCCGAACGTCCGAGGGGACGTCGAGGAGGATAACCGGGTAGACGTGTTTTCAAAAGTAGGTGTGGAATCAATTTTTAAAAACTCTAACCAAACACCACACGCAAACCAAGGGGTAGAATTTAGTTTTGAAATTTCCACCAAACACTGTTTTTCCACTGTTGTCACATTACTTGTTATACACTCTATACTCATCTATTGTTTGCAAAACAAAACTCTCAAAACATCTATCATATTGCTTTAATCTCTAAGTTTATACTCTATTATTTATATCGTTTTCGTATTAGTTCCACAATTTTTACTTGATTTTGATATGGAATAGTTGCAAACCAATGGAAATTCAAACTCAAGCAAGAAATAAACAACTCAACATTTGGATTCAGAAAAATTATGAATGCACCCATTCAAATTTATCGACATAAAATAAACATTCGAGACAAATTTAACAAAATAGTATAGAAATTCACAAAGACAAATAAATAAATAAATAGTTAAAAGGACAGAAATAATGACTGAAATTGCCCCGTATTTTTATTTTTATTTTTTTCTATCTTTTTTAACAGAATCTCTTCCTTAATCTGCATTCTTCATTTATTTGTTTCTTTTACTCACTGTTCTTTATTTTTTCTTCACCTCTATATTTCTTTTTCCTTTTCTTTTCTTTTTCCTTTTCTTTTCTTTTTTTCGTGTACTTCTTCTCTTACGTTTTTTTCCCCCCTTTTAATTAACCTTGAGTGACCTTTTTTTTTTTTTTTTGTCTTTGGAATGCCCACAATGAATGCCTCTTTCCTCTTTTTATCATGCAAAGAAAGAGGGCAAGTGAGTGATTTAAAATCCCTGTTTCTTGCAAACCATAAAACCATTTTTAGTAGATTTTCATATCTTTTGGGAATGTCACATTAATTGTGTCTTCCTTTCCAACAATTTTTCCCCCAATGATTATTCAACGGTTTATCTAAAGACCACAGCTAGTAGTAATGATCATTCAATGGAGTCTCTTCAATGGTGTTGTCAATGGAGTCTTTAATAGAATGGAGGTCTTCAATAAAGCAAAGTTTTTACTGTGGATCTTCACTTTGACTATTGTAGCACTATGAGTCTATAAATTTCCACACCGTAGGCAGTGTGTGTAGAATGATGGACAAGTGTGTGGAAGGATAGTTGAAGGAGTATGTGTACAGTGATATGAGTGAATGATATAATTGATACATTTAGTGTGTGTTCGAGAAAATTAATTAATAATTAAATTATAAAGTATGTGCACTGAGGCAATTAAGTATGTGAAAATAAAATTTCCCTAGTCTCAACTTGATATTTTTAAGATTTCAAAATAGAATAAATTGTCAATAGGTCCTAATAATTAGACTTAATTTCTATTAAGTCTTATTGAAAAAAAGTGTTAATAAAATCATCGCTAAAAATAACTTTTTGTGATCATTTTTTGCATGTCGTTATAAATTGTCACTAAAATTTATAATTAGTAACTTTTTTTATAACGAATTTTTCAAACAATCGCTAAAAGTTGAAAATTAGTGATCTTTTTTATGACAATTTTCTTAAACTGTCACTACAATTTATAATTTGTGATATTTTTTCTGATAAAATTTTCCAACTATTGCTGAAAATTAACAATTACTGACATTTTTTTAATAGTGTTTGATAAAAAAAATGTCATTCATTATTATATGACCTATTAGACAATACGTCTACTTATTAAGACCTACATGTAGTCCTCCCAAAAACAATTTAGTTTATAGGATTAGACTGGGCTGAGATTTTGTACCCAAATATATTCGTTGGCCTTGGGATAAGATGTTTTAACCTGGCCCGTTATGAAATTACTCAAGAAATATAGTATTATAATTATTGAGAAAAATCAATTATGATTGATTTACTTACTAACACAATAATTTAAAATTGGATTTCTCACTTAAAATTTTAATTGATTTCCATAAAGAAAAAAAAAATAGTAATTTTAGTGTTTATTTATACAATAAATTTTGTGTCGATACGAGTAAAAAATAATAATAAATTGAAGATTGTTATAATTTTACCAATATATATTTTACAATATATATAAGAGCCAAATCCTCATTTTCTGTGTTCATCTTGGACCCCTCAAAAAGTCAAGGCCACCCTGCTTCTCCGTATCTGACAACCCTCGTCACCCTTCAAGGACACAAATAGATTTGAGATATTGACAAATTTCAAAAAATGTTAATTAGGTCTAACGAGATAAAAATGTTATGTAAATAGAAACTCCCAGCATACATGCATACATACATGTAGATATATATTATATACTCATTGTCATCTCAATTATTTAAATATGCTGGAATTGATATATACACAGGTTATGGGTGCAAGGGCCCATTTGGCTAAGAAAGCTATGAAAGAAACTTATGAAACAGTAGAAGAGTACTATGGACCTAAACAGCTAACTCAAGCTCTTTTGCCCCTTCTTCAGCTATCCAATTCAACAAGAATAGTTAATGTCTCCTCTACTTTGGGGCAGCTAAAGGTACAATTTTGAACTTCAACTCCCTTATATGATGTGTTTAAATTATAGATTTGAGCAGAGATTTCAAAACAAAATGAGAAATTTTGTGTGAAATGTGAATGAAATAGAACAAACTATATTTCACTCACCTTTTCCTTTTTTCTTTTCAAATTCCTACCAAAATCTATCATCCAAATGCAACCTTAAGGGCTGGTTAACTATTGTTCCTCTCCTGCAAAGTATATGCTACAAATATAGAGGATTAATTACATTTACCACTCCCATTAAAAAAAAAAGTTACATTTATCACTCATACACGTTATCATTAAAATTTTGTTTTGATTAATTCATTTTTAATTGTAACAATTAATTTCTTACCTTTTAAATCAAACTTCATTTTCAATTGTAACACTCTCTACACCAAAATCTTATTTTAGCTCCTTAATTTTTATTAAAATTTCGCTTTTGTTTCTTCACTTTTAATTATGCCCTCAAAACAATGCTAGGCTCATTAATGGTAAATGAACGGAAGAGTGACATTACAACTTGACTCAAAGAATAAAAAATTGAAAATCAAGATTGAAAACGAATGAATTAAAGTGAAATTTCCTAAAAAATACAGCACTTCAAAGTGTAATTAAACCAATTAGGGGTTTTGACCATTACTTTGGTTGTAGAAATCAAACTCATCATGATCATGTCAAATATAAAAAATAAAAATAACAAGGTTCTTTTCTCCATTTTTCATGTTAAATTTGAAACGTTTCTGTTCAGAATATTGCAAATTAAAGGGCAAAAAAGGTACTGAACAAAGGCGACAAACTTGCAGAAGAGAAAGTAGATGAGGTAGTAAATCAGTTTTTAAAGGACGTTAAACAGGACATGTTGGAGACCAAACGATGGCCTATCAATCTCTCTGCTTATGTTGTCTCTAAAGCAGCTCTTAATGCCTACTCAAGGATTTTGGCAACAAAATTCCTCAATTTCCGAGTAAATTGTGTTAGTCCTGGTTTTGTTAAAACTGACATGAACTGCAATAATGGAGGGTTTGATGATGAAGAAGGCACGAAAGACCCTATAGCGCTAGCTTTGACACCTGTCGATGGCCCTTCTGGATTGTTCTTTGATCGGATGGAAATATCAAGATTTTGAAATCTACTTTGTATATTGAATACCAACCATTGAAGAGAGATAGAATTTGCTATCTCAGTGAATTCGTGTCACATCTCATACCGATGGCAAGCTTGAGCCCATACATAGACTACGGAAAACATCCAAGAGTGTCCTTGTTTTCTTATGGAGAGACAGAGAGTTCTATATTGTGAATTTTAAAAATCTACATCAACCATTTTTAATTTACAGTGAAGATTTGTTGAGCTTTAGCAATATAGCTTTGTTTTTGCACTTTCAGATAGATAGAACTAACAATAGGTACCTCTCAAAAACCTTACAATCTTGCTTGCTATATATGGACCCATCTTTGCCCAGGAAAATCATTTTTGTTTTTCTTACGTTTTGAAAATTTCTCTAAAATCACAAAATGCTTACTAATTCTTCATTTTCAATAGGATTTTAACGAAACTGGAAAGCATTTTCAAAATACAAATGAGTGTTCTTGTCCAATCTTAAATACCAATGAATTTTTACTTAAATTATTACATGAAGAATTGAACCTTTTTAGGGGTATAAAACTCACTTTTAAAGTCAATTTTGGTGATTCTATTTACACCACAAAATCTCCTTACATCCCATTTTTTTTAGTATAATTTTATCCCTACTTAAAATTAACAAAAAGTACTCAAACTCAAAAAATTTAGATCCGAATTCCTCATTGCACTCACCACTTATCTCTACTAGTTTACCACCACTATTGCCACTCGCTGCCGCCCCTTTCCACCCTGTGACAGTCATCGACACCCCTGACCTCTCCCCTCTACCTCTATCCATTCTTCTTCTTCTTCCTTAAACCCTAGATGTGGAGGGGGTCAAAATGGGTGAAAGGGGCTAGGTACGAGACCATGGTGAGAGGATTAGATTGTAGTGGAGATAGGGGTCACAGTAGGTAAGGAAGTTGGGTAAGGTAGTAGGGGAGCTAGGAAAGGGACTCGGTCACAATGGATGAGGGTTGGGATTGATGGTTGGAGTGGAAGAGATACCAACTATAGTGGCTAGAGGTGGTAGTAAGAAATGGTGTAGAGTATGGGTGTAAAAATGGCCTACCGCCCGGGGAGGGCCTAGCCCGATTAGGCCCAGGTCCAAGCTCAGCCCGAGACCCTAGGCCTAGGCCTGGGTCGTCATTTTGAAGGCCCACCCACCTAGCTCGGCCCATCGGCCCACTCAAGGCTCACTCAAAGCCTGATCCGAGGCCGGCCCATCCGAGGCCTAGTGTCATTTTTAGTGGAAAAGAATAAAATTTTGGTAGAAAAAATCAAAAAAATATTTTAAAAAATGTTCAGACCTACCCAAGCCCATCGGCGCAGCCCGAGGCCCGAATACCCCTTAGGCCTGGGGGCTGGGCCTGGGCTTGGGCCTAATTTTTTGACCCGTGATTCGGCCCGACCTGAATTTTGACAGGAGCCTGGGCTGCCCAACATGGGTCAGGCCCAATTTACACCCCTAGTGTAGAGTTCAGATTTCAGCGGTAAAAGGTGTAAATGTGACAGAATGTTTGGTATTATAGTGGGTGTAAGGAGAGAAACAAATTAAATTTTTAAATTTTTGTTTTGTGTAATTAGAAATTGAATATAATGAACAATCATGCTACATTCTCATAAAAATTTCGTACAAAAGCAACCATTTCATAGACTATGACCGTAAGAGTCTATTCACTTGCTCTATAACGCTAAACTTTTACTGATCAGAGTATATGAAATGGTTACTTTTGTGAGAGATTTTTATGGGAATGAATCATTTTCCTATAATGAAATAGGTCTAATAACCTCCCACATAGACATGTCAAGGTTTAAAAGTGGGGTATTGAGGAGTTATCAAGTTATTGGGCCTATTTTGTACAATCTATTAAAGTTAAAAGTTAATAATTAAAAAGTAAAAGCCAAAAATATTTTTCCCTTAGCTTTTAGATAATCATTTTTTTTCAACACATTCAAATTATTTCTATCTAATAAGCTATAAGTTAAAACTACACCAAATAGTATGATACAGACTCCAAAAAAGAATTATAAATAATTTAGTTAAGTTGTACTAAACATTCCCATTCTCTCAAGCAAGCAAGAGTTCAAATTTGTTCACTCAATGCAAATTTGTTTACACACATGTGAACAATACAAACTTTCTCTCCGAAGAATAACCTCACTCAAAACTGCTTATTTGGAATGAACCACAGTGAACTTCCCTCACAACAATGTTCTCCAACGATGTCATCTCGGAAAAAGGGGCCACCAATCTTCAATCGTTCCTATCAGGAGAAGTCGGTTGGTTTATTTCCTTTTATCTACACAATTTTCTGTCATCGTTCATCATCATGTTGGGCAAAAAGTAGTTGGAGAGGAGCAGCAGCTGTGGAATAGCGATTCCCCCTTTCATGGTGCAAGATCAATTTATGTAAGAAAAGAATGCCAAGGTATAGAACAAAAATAAGGAAGTGGTGCTTAAAAGAAATTTGTAGTATATAAAAATTGTTAAATAACGATTTATTATTTCTATTGTGTAGCCATTGTAGATTTCTGTGATTGATTTTTTATTTGAAAAAATTATAATGCAACAAAAATATTAGTTTTGTGAATTTTAAAATAAAAAATATTATAGTCTTATCACAATTTTTGGCAAGTCAATGCAATTTTTTTACCTTTTTTCTATGAAATTCTATCAATCAATTCCATTGTTAGTGTGTGAATCTTCCATCTAGCACAGTAAAATGAACCAATTTACTTAAGGGATATCTGTCAACTAGTTCCATTAAATGAAATTAATTACTCATAAGTCCTATTAACCTTTTAAATAAACCATTAAGTCCTCAATTGTCCATATTACCCTCAGTACACCTACCAACACCATTAAGTCCTTCTCTGTTGTCATCAATGGTGCTCGCATCAACCATTGTCGTTGTCCTCCTCCCTCGCTGCCATCATCGCTCACCCCCACACCACTGTCATCTTCCCTTGTTGATTGCCATCAACATCACCACTATTGCCACAATCCTCCATTGCCAATCTATTGTCTTTGATGACGAACTTCATCGATGGCTTCAGATCTAGGTATTTTCAATGCAAATCTACTATCTTTAGCTCTAATGTGACAATTTGTTTCCAGGTCCGCACGAGCGGGGAAACCGCCGCTTGAGCGTAGAATTGTTACCCTCAGTATTTTGTTTCGTTGCAGGCGTGTCCGCTCAAGCGTGGGAAGTCCCGCTTGAACGTGAAATGCTAGCTTCCAGTAATTTCACTGTAGCACTGTAAAACCTCTGAGACTTCTCTTTCTCCGCTCAAGCGGGGAAGTCATCGCTCGAGCGGGACTCCTTCATCGTGTCTGGACGCTCGAGCGTAAGAAGTCATGCTCGAGCGGGGAACGTGATGACAACTTTTTAAACACAGCAACCTTAGATCAATTTCACACCTCTCTTTTTCTATTCTTGATTCCTCTTCCCCCTCTCTTGGAAACCCTAGATCTCCATCTTCAAAGCTTCTATACCATTGAAATCCACTCAAATTTGTTGGTTGGGGATGAGGAACACTTGAAGGATAGCATTATCTTCCGATTGGATTTTGGATTTGCAATAAATTCGTGGAGAAGTTCGAATTTGGGGCTTGATAGTTGAGGTAGGGATACTTTTACCCTTGTATCTCTTCATTCTTGACGAAATTTGATGGTATTGTGTGTGATTGGGAACTAATTGGAGACTTAGTTGGATTAATTTAAGTATTTGTTGAATAAAAACCCACTTTTCATAAAAATGTTCTTTTACTTAATTTTTTGTATGGAAACCCTAATTTCTCTTCCTAAAATAAGTGTAGATATGGTTAAGGAACTAGATTTGTGGCAAGGAGTAGAAACCCCCAAAATTTAGAGAAACCCTAAGTTCCCTAATAGTTAGAAAATACTACAACTAATGGAATATTCAATTGACTCTTGGAATTTGATGGCTAATGAAGAGATGAAATGTGGGTATTGATGTAGTTAGAGAGATGATGACTTGAATGCTATTATACCTTGAGTTTTGTGTGATGTTTATCTATGATGATGATACATGATGTTTATTTGTGAAATTGAGTTGTGATTTAATTATTGAGCATGCATGAGTCCATGTGTGAGTTGGTAATGTGTAAGGTGGTGTTGTGTTGTACCTGCACGGGGAGTTTTAAAAGGTGCCCAATTGCCCTGTCTAGGCTTATCACTGGACGAATGCGGGAAAATGTTTTTGGGTGTCCACACAGTCCGGCCGCATAGTAGCCGGCGAAAGTTGAAAAACAGATGATTTTCTTGGGTGCTCACTCCCCACTGTATAGTAGCCGGCGAATGTGGGGGTTGTTTATAAAAAGAATTGGTTGTTCTCAA
Organism: Camellia sinensis; assembly: GCF_055761805.1. Taxonomy (NCBI): domain Eukaryota; kingdom Viridiplantae; phylum Streptophyta; class Magnoliopsida; order Ericales; family Theaceae; genus Camellia; species Camellia sinensis. The sequence goes on along the minus strand of NC_138973.1, from coordinate 69,517,554 downwards.
TTGGGTTTATGCGATGGAATGCGTGTGGATTGATTTTGTAGTCATGAATTTTTCCTTATTTAACTAGATATCACCATTTTTAACTAGATTCTTTTAAACGTCACTATTATTAATTCTTTTAACCAAAACGGCACCATTTTATAATCGGAGGCATTTAAAAACGCCTCCAAATGCAGTAACCACACACACCATTTCAATCCTTATTTTGTATCTCGGCCCTTTCTCAACCCATATGCATACATCATTTTGAATTTGAGCCCTCTCTCTCTCTCTCTCTCTCTCTCTCTCTCTCTCTCTCAACCCTCTATAAGCTCCATCAAAGATTCAGATATTCAAAGCTCCATCGAAGCTCCAGATCGAAGCGATTTTGAAGCTCCATCGAAGATTCAGAGATTCAGTGATTTCCAGAAGCTCAGATCTGAACTCTGACCCCTCAATTACTCACATTTCAAGCTCAAATCGGTGCTCTCTCTCTCTCTCTCTCTCTCTCTCTCTCTCTCTCTCTCTCTCAACATGAAGCTACATAAATAGAAAGTTTCATTTTCATGATTTCATAGAAATCATCTACATGAAGCTAATATAAACATGATGGAAAATTTAAAGTTATATTTTATACTAATCTGCTAATCTGGTGCATTTTGCTAATCTGGTGCCTTTGTATCTGTGTGATGCTCTGTTCTGCTATATATGTGTTCTGGTATGCTGTTATATTGGTGTATCTACTGTTACATTAGTGCTTCTCTACCACATTTGTCTTGTTAGCTGCTGTTTTTTGCTATTTTATTTTTGTGTTTTGTGTTTAGTTGGTGAGAAAAGGTAGGAAAGTAAAAGGAAAACTGGAAATTGGGAATTGTGTTGATTGTTATGTGTATGGAATGTTTTTTTTGATACTCTGATTGTTTGCTTCAAATTGGACTTCACAGTTGTTTTTGTACAAAAATTATATGCATTTGTGTGTAAGTGTGCTTATACAACCTCATATATAGTTAGAGTACAACATATTAAAATGAACATTGAAAAACAATGAACATGAACATTAATATTGTTTGGCTTGCGCGTTAAACATTCTAATTATTTTCAGATGTTAAGAGGAATAAAATCAAATAGAAGAGAGGACTTAGTGTGAGAAGTATATGTATATCTTTTACACTGTTAGTTAGTTTTTGACTACTTCAATGGAATAAAAAAATGCCATTATATCATAACTAGGATATTTTTAAATTTAAAATTGATTTCATGAACATAAATGACAAATAAAAAAATGGGATTAGGCAAAAGACATGTTCATCACCATTCCCAATCTTCTTTTTAATGAGAGAAATAGCAATAGTCCTGAGCTTGAAAATTTTCCTCAGAGTCCAAGACATATCACTTGAACAACTCATGTACCAAAAACAATGGCTTTTAACCACATATGTATGAATCCCTTTAACGCAAGGGATATCAGCTTTCATACTTAAAGCCCAAATATTTTTTAGGATAGCTGTTGTGTTCCAATCACTAAGACATTTAAACCCCAAACCACCTCCCCTTTTAGGAGCAAAAATATGCTGTGAACTAATCTTAACATGGCCTTTTAGCTCTGAACCAGTCCATAAGAAATTCCTTATGATAGGAAGAATAAAAATTAAGGACCAATAGACTTGGATACTGAACAAAAGGAATTGAATTAATTGAATGGTTGAACCCTGCCCCCATATGAGAGTAACTTTGTAGACCAATGCTTGATTCTAGCTAACATCATGTCAATTAACTGGCAACAATCCTCAGTTTTAAGTTGAGAAGATATAAGAGGAACGCCTAGGTATTTGACAGGAAACCTCCCCACTGGAATAGGTAAGAGAGAGAGAGAGAGAAGGTATTATCATCAACTCCACATAGAAAGACAGAACTTTTATCCAGATTAGGCTGCAGCCTAGAAATCCACTATTAGTTGGTATTCTCAATTACCCCATAAAAAATCCACTATTAGTTGGTATTTTTTTGTTTGAAATATCTCCTTTGTCATTTTGAAACAAGAAACAAAAATTCAAGTGGCAAACACATTAACTAGGGTACTGATAATGAACTCTATATTATGAAATTTTGGACAATGATGTTCCCAAGTACGGCTGTTTTACAATGTGTTGTGTTTCTTGCAATATTTTGAGTGACAATATGAGGATTGTGCTATGATTTCAACCATTGGAATATTGGATTCATTGTGCTTATATATGTGTCTTGGTATGCTGATTATTCTTCTTACGGGACAATCTTTACCATTCGATTTCACCAGTAATATTATGCCAAGCTCTTATTAACCATGGCAACTGATGCATGCTAAAATGTATCAAAACACCATAAACAAATATTTATGTATTCTATATGGAAATGCACATCAATTAATATTTGACTTTGTTTGTGCTTGCTTTCATTTGAAGGCATAATAGTTTGGTCTTTATTGATTGATTTGAAAGAGCAATGTATTTCTTGAATCTATCATAATCTATCAAGAGCATTGTAGAAACTTTTGGTTTCTTCATTAATATGCTTCATACTAGATATGCTTCTAGTATGCTTGATAGTACTAATTCAGATTGCACCACCGGGATACAATCATTAATGGTGCATTCATGCATAAATAGCTTTAGACCTGTCCAAGAATCTTCATTAGAGATACCTAGTCATCTTTGATGAATCTCTTCTTGGATTGTCCAGTTTGGACAGTTCAGGAGCACAAGTCTGTATTGTAATTAGTAGTTCTACTGCTTATAGTCCATCTCGTAGAGATTTTGTGTAGTAACTCCTTATGTTCTCTAAGTGCATACTAGACAAGGTGTAGCAGTACACCTAGTCTATGTCGTGTATTTGGAGAACCATGGGGAGATGCTGCCGAAATTTCGTTAGAGATGAACAGAACAGTATGAGCTGCTTTTTACAATATAGACTGTGCATTCCTGAATGGGAAAGTAAGATGAACCAACATATTAGAGACCAGTTAGAGGTGAATGATGTCATATCGCATGCATTATAAGGTACTTAATTGAGGTTAAGATAAATTAGAATGGAACGGTAATTTTGAACATTGTTGATTTGGCAGTGACATTTGTAGTGTAAGACAAAGTCGGATGGATAAAAGTTGGATAAATCAGCAGAGGTTGCACCCAGAATACATACAAGGGGTTAAGGAATTTATTAAATTTGTAACCAAGCTGAGACAAAAAAAAAAAGGTTTGTTTAGCATGAAAATAGTGATAGTTACAAGAAAATTAATTTTCTTGTACAACTCATTATAGCATGGTAAATAAGATTTCAATTTCTTGTAAAACACACAAGAAAATTTAAATTTGTTATAAAAATAGTTACTTATAATTAGAATTCTTATTTTGTTGTGAAATTTTCATTCTAATCAAAAAAATAATTTTTCTTTTTTTTTTCCTTTTATGTTATTTTGTATAATTTTTACTTTCCTATAATTTATTTCTTTTTAATCGAAGTATAGGAATTTAGTTGGATTTGCATCTTTTATTGAATTGGGCTTGTACACTTGTTTAAATGGGTATTTCAAGCTTCAATGATCTTGTATTCTCTTTCCTATTTTTTTATAGGTTTTGTAGCCTCTTGCCTGGATTCGAGTTCATGAATACTCTCTCTTGTGTGAAATTGATCATACGTTGAAGAAATTGCTGGCAATTTTTGCAATTTTTTTAGAAAGAATGGTGTTTGCCGAATTGGAGAGCATCAGATGGTGCCATCAATTTTTTTTTTTATTTTTTATTGTCAATTAAAGGTCTAGATTCATTCATCATAGACCTGTTCAACATTGGCCCAGATTTTTGGTTGGATTCAAATTTGAATTTGTATGTGATGGCAAATCTCAATTTGATAAGGTTATTACAAGAAAAAATATGTTAAAGACCCTTCAGAAGTCTTGCCTAATTTGATGAGTGGTAGTTAGATCAAATGGCCTCTAAATTTGTTTATGCTATGAGAGCATTGTTTATTTAATTTTACATGATTCTCATATGTGTCAGTATTGTCTTTGGGTATGCCCTTTTCTTTATATGTATTTAGTGCTTCTTGGTATATGATAAAATCTTCTTGTTAGTGCTTCTTCAAGTTTTAAGTACTGTTTATAAGTATTGGGTACAAATTCTTCAATTTGTGTTTATTTTGGTGAATCTAATTGCGATTTATGTTTTGATGCAGGCATGTAGACCAGTGAAGACTACAACTTTAATGCTAAGACATGATTTTTGGATATATGTTAGTTTTTGATTAATGTTAAGACATGATTTTTGTATATATGTTAGTTTGTGGTTAGTGTTAAAACATGATTTTTGGATTTTGGATATGTTAATTTTGTGAGTAATGGTGATTGGATATTAATTGAATGAGAAAGTGAATTAATGCTTCATTACAGCTATTTGAATGGGAGTTATTATTTTATATTAGTGCTATTATAGGTATTTTTTTAGTTTAATCAAATAAGATTAGCACAATTTCAAAAAAAAAAAAAAAGGATATGACGGCGTTTCTACAAACGCCTCTTAAACCCTACTTACTAACGGTCATATTTTTAAAGCAAAATATGACGACGTTTTTCCAAAACGTCGCTAAATATCTTCAGTGACATCAGCGTGTGTTTAGTAGGACATTTGGCGGTGTTTTTGCCTATACTAATATCACGATGTTTTTAAAACACCACAAAGCTATAGAGACGGCCGCGTCCTCGGCATCTGGTGCTAAGTGTCGCAAAAGGAACTGGCGGCGTTTTTGGCCCTTATAGCGCCATTTTTTAAACGCCGCTAAAAGTTTGTTTTCCAACAGTGAGGTCAAAAAAATTTCCCTCAAAGGCTGGTTAAACTGTGCTATAAATTTAACCCGTGACGTATAACTAAATGTTTTTATGCAGAATGTTACAAATGAATAGGCAAGAGAGGCACTAAGTGATGTTGATGGACTCACAGAAGAGAAAGTGTAACGCCCTCAAAATAATAACATTAAACCCATCAGATAATACAAGCATTTACATATAAACTAACCACATTCCTTTATTTCATTGAGTTTCATTACATAAGTATTACATGTTAGCATCAAAACAAAATGCCCTACGGGCTTACAGCTTTCCAAGTTAACACTTGGTTTCATCAAAAGAGTACTAACTCGTTTACACATTAAGCCCTTGGCTTGAAGTTACATATAATACATCAAAAGTAAAACAACTACACTATGTCCACCTCTAGCCTTCCAAGCTATGTCCTTGGAGGTGGCATGCTTCCTGTACCTGAAAATGATATTCCCATATAGGGTGAGCCACAGCCCAGTAGAAATACACTAAACCAACCATGGACAATGACTAAAACATTAGCAATTGATAGTTGGTCAACACTGATACAATCACATAAATTACATATTTATGTCAACGACTTACAAGTCCCAATTACTTTTCATTTTCCCTTTTTCAACAGATAAGCATGCTAGCTCTATCATCATTTCCACAGATATGTATAAAAACTATATCTCACATTCAGATAAGCATAAAAGCTATATCCACATTCTCAATAGATATGTATATCGACAATATCCACAGATAAGCATATAAGCTGTATCCACATTCTACAACAGATATGTATATCAACAATATCCACAGATAAGCATATAAGCTGTATCCACACTTCACAAAGATAAGCATATGAGCTCTATATTCACTTCTCTAGACAAGCATATGAGCTCTGTCTACGGAGTTCATCCCCTATCTCCTCCCAATACCTATCCGGTTTAGAGGTACATCCCCTATCTTCCCCTAAACCGCGGAGTACATCCCCTATCTCCTCCTCTACACATAACGTATATAAACACATTGGTTCTATATACAATCACACAATACACACAATTAATGTATTCTATCCACCGTCAAGTTCCATGACACATTCCATTGATTAGTTTCCGTTTACCTAATCATTATGCATTGTCTACAACAATCTCGACTATCCTCCACCGATAGCCCAAAGCAGTTATTTCTAAAACAGAAAATAAATGCACAAATGGATATTCAATCAACATTTCATTTCCTCATTTCTCACCAATTAATTATCCCAATTAATTAAACAATGTAATTAGGCCATTTTCCATAATTACTATTTCAACCCTTAGGTCCCATTTTCATTAATGATTCAACAATCATTCCATTTTTCTATGCCAAACATGCATCTAGGTTTATTATGAATAAAACCCCAACCTTTGTAAAAATTACACAAAAGCCCCAAACCTTTACAAGATTACCAAACCAAGCCCAACATCTCAAAATACCAAAATTTAAAGACAAAACCCATAGAGAGGAGTAGGTTATCCCTACCTCAAATTCGGAGTTCCAAAGGAGAAGACGACAAAACCCAACGTGCTCCAAAACCCGAGATTTTCAGATTAAAATGAAGCCCTCGACGATCAACAACTTTTTTGTAAAGGCCAAAGGTGAGTAAATCACTCCTACTAGATCAAAACCTAGAGAGAAGGTAGAGTCTAGAGTGAGAGGCTCAACAATGGTGATTTTAGAAAAGTAAGAGAGAGAAGAGAAAGTGAAAAAGTGATTTAAAGAGTCACAAATTCGGGACTTTAACCCAGGTCTCCGCTCGAGCGTAAAACACCCCGCTCGAGCGGCCACTCACAGACTTCCGCTCGAGCGGCCAACCTCCCGCTCGAGCGCAGAATGCTCTCGCCCAGCACTTTTGCAGAACCAGGCCTCCGCTCGAGCGGCCAACTCCACGCTCGAGCGTACAACACTGCACAACAATTACTGGATGGGTATAATCCCCGCTCGAGCGCCCAAACCCCCGCTCGAGCGTACAGGCCAAAATCTGGGCAACTAGTTTTGGTTTGTAAACTCAACCAACCTGTAACAAACCCGCCCAACACATCCTATAACTCAAATACAAAGTAGGAAAGGATGTAAACAAGATAATAAACAACTACCAACATCCACGGACACATGTCCGGATCACTATTCAACAAGGGTAAATCCGGGATCGCTATAACCTCCCCCCCTTAAAGAATTTCGTCCCCGAAATTAAACACAAGTTTTCAAAAACAAGTTTTCCTCCATTTTAAACAATGTTACATTTTAACATTCAACAATTCGACCCATTACCGGTCATCCCATCCCTTTAACAAGAGACATATCACAATATGTAAACAACATATGTACTTTCAACATGCATCAACATTATGCACTATCCTTCCAATTTCAACAATATATTTAACACATATAATGTCACTTTCAACTTCCATATTAGGCAAGTTCCAAAACATACTTCCAATAACCAAAACATTTTCAATGTTTCACAACTTAAGACATATATCAAAGCTCTTAAGTTCAACAAGATGTAAAATTTAAATATAAGATTACATAACAACAAACAAGTCCGGATATTTCTCTCGGACTTCCAACTCACGTTCCCAAGTGGCTTCCTCCACTCCGTGATGTTTCCACAAGACTTTCACCAAAGGAATGGTCTTGCCACGCAGGACCTGATCCCGCCTATCCAAGACCCGAACCGGTCTCTCCTCATACGAGGCATCTTCATCTACCTCTAAATCGCTCCAATCCAGCACATGTGATGGATCTGGCTCATACTTCCGAAGCATACTCACATGAAACACGTCATGCACTCCGGATAACTGCGGCGGTAAGGCTAATCGATAAGCAACCTCACCTATCCTCTCAAGGATCTCAAAAGGACCAATAAACCGAGGGGATAACTTCCCACTCTTCCCAAACCTCATCAGGCCTCGCCTAGGTGATATTTTCAGAAAGACATGATCACCTACCTCAAACGCCAAAGGTCTCCTCCTACGGTCGGCATAACTCTTTTGTCGACTCTGGGCTGTAACAAGCCTCCTACGGATAAGCTCAACTTTTTCCGTCGTCTCCCTAACCAACTCCGGACCCAACAAAGGTGCATCACCCACCTCGGCCCAACAAACTGGAGACCTACACGGTCGGCCATACAAGGCCTCAAACGGTGCCATACCGATGCTAGACTGAAAACTATTGTTGTAGGCAAACTCTACCAATGGCAAGTGCCTCTCCCACGTCCCACTGAAGTCCAGGACACAACCCCGAAGCATATCCTCGAGGATCTGAATAGTACGCTCGGACTGTCCGTCAGTCTGAGGATGATAAGCCGTACTAAAGGTCAACTTAGTGCCCAGTGCACTCTGCAAACTCTGCCACAACCTAGCAGTAAAACGAGGATCTCTATCTGAGACGATCGTCACTGGGACCCCGTGCAATCTCACTACATCCCGAATATACAAATCGGCAAGATGATCTACCGAATCTCTCACGCGCATAGGAATAAAGTGCGCCGACTTAGTCAACCGGTCTACAACCACCCAAATAGCATCACTACCCCGCTGAGTCCTCGGAAGACCTACAACGAAGTCCATAGTGACATGCTCCCACTTCCACTCGGCAATAGGCAAGGGTTGCAACAAACCCGCTGGCCTCTGATGCTCGGCCTTCACTTGCTGGCAAGTAAGGCACTTCGATACGAAAACAGCCACATCTCTTTTCATACCCCGCCACCAAAACTGGCGACCCAAATCCTGATACATCTTAGTACCTCCCGGATGCACCGCAAGGCGCGAATGGTGAAACTCTCGGAGTACCTCCTCTCGGCAAGCCTCCGGTACAAACAAACGGTCTCGGTATCTCACACTCAGGTCGGGATACACCGTCAAACCCTTCTCAACTTTCCCACTGGAGATCTTTTCTCGGAGGGATTCTACCTCAAGGTCACCTCTCTGTGCCTCTAACACTCTAATCACAAGTGTAGGCTGCACAACGACAGAAAACAAAGCCGCAGCCTCAACAGATTCGCCCAGTAGCAAATCAAACTCGCCAAGTGCTCCCAACATCACCCATTCCCGGATGGCTATACAAGCTACATCACTAATGGTTTTCCTACTATGGGCATCGGCCACAACATTGGCCTTTCCCGGATGATAATGCAACTCAAAATCATAATCCTCGATGAACTCCATCCATCTCCTCTGCCTCAGATTCAAGTCTCTCTGTGTAAACAGATACTTCAAACTCTTGTGATCCGAGAATACCTCGAACCTCTCACCATAAAGGTAGTGCCTCCAGATTTTCAAGGCAAAAATCACAGCTGCTAACTCTAGGTCGTGTGTGGGGTAATTCTTCTCGTGTATTTTCAACTGACGTGAGCCATAAGCTATCACTTTCCCCTCTTGCATCAACACACAACCCAAACCCTCTCGTGAGGCATCACAATAAACCGCATAACCCAACCCTCTCTCCGGAATAATCAATACCGGAGCGGTGGTCAATCTAACTTTCAGCTCTTGGAACGACTTTTCACAAGTCTCACTCCACACAAACTTGACTCCCTTCTGAGTCAGTCTAGTCAACGGTGACGCTAACCTGGAGAAATCTTTCACAAACCGACGGTAATACCCAGCCAATCCCAGAAAACTGCGGATCTCAAACACACTCTTAGGCTGTGCCCAATCTTGCACTGCCTCAACCTTGGATGTATCAACAGACACCCCTTCCCCGGATACCACGTGGCCTAAGAATTTGACTTCCCTCAGCCAGAACTCACACTTCCCAAACTTGGCATACAGCCTATGGGCTCTAAGTAACTCAAGCACCACTCTCAAGTGTGCCTCGTGCTCCTCCTCAGAAGACGAATAGATAAGGATATCGTCCACGAAAACAACCACAAATCGGTCTAAGAACTCCCGGAAAATCCGGTTCATCAAGTCCATAAAGACTGCCGGTGCATTGGTAAGTCCGAATGGCATCACCAAAAACTCATAATGGCCATACCGCGTACGGAATGCCGTCTTAGGAATATCTTCCTCCCTGACCCTCAACTGATGGTAACCCGATCTCAAGTCTATCTTAGAGAAACAACGGGAACCCTTCAACTGGTCAAACAAATCATCTATACGGGGCATAGGGTACTTATTTTTAACCGTAGCCCGATTCAACTTCCGGTAGTCTATACACAATCTCAAGGCACCATCTTTCTTTTTAACAAAGAGTGCCGGTGCTCCCCACGGTGAAACACTAGGGCGAACAAAGCCCTTATCTAGCAATTCCTGGAGCTGAACTTTCAACTCAACCAACTCTGCTGGAGCAAAACGATAAGGTGCCATAGAAATCGGCGCCGTACCAGGCACTAAATCAATAGAGAACTCTATCTCTCGGTGAGGTGGCAAACTAACAAGATCTTCGGGAAAGACGTCCGAATACTCACAAACCACCCTCGGTAATACATGCTGGGTCTCACCACGCTCACCACTCTCAAAGCTAGCAAGTAGACTACTAAGCTCACTTCGCCCTCGCGAATCATACCCCGGTGGCAAAACACTACCAACCCGGTCTCCCAAGAAATGGAACCACTCCCCGCTCAAGGTACACAATGTAACCCTCTGGCGGTAGCAATCAATAACCGCCCGGTATGACGATAACCAGTCCATACCCAAAATAACATCAAAACCCTTCATAGGCATGACAACAAACGGAAAAGGAAGCCTATAGTCGGCGACCTCTATATCACATCCTCTAACACCCTGTTTCAGAATCAACTCACCACCCAAAGGCGATACCACACAAATAGGAGATGCTAACTGTGCTAACTCCAATTCCAAAACAGATGCAAATGCAGCAGATACAAAAGAATGAGATGCACCCGTGTCTATCAACACATTAGCAACTGAGTTGCAAAACAGAAAAGTACCTCTCACTACTGATGGAGCCGGTACTAAGTCCTGCGCGGTAACAGCATACACGCGCCCCGTAGGCCCCTGGTCTACCTGCTCACCTCTCGGAGCAAAAGACTGCTGCACAGACTGGGATGACGAAGCTCCCGGATTGGCCCTCGAGGCCTGCACAGACTGGGCTGGCTGAAAACCCTGCGTCTGCCTAGAACCAGACGCTCCCGAAGTGGCACTCAACTGTGGGCAAAACCTCTTCATGTGCCCAGGTTGTCCACACTGATAACAAGTCAAGAGCTGCCCCCTGCCCAAACTCTGACTCTGCGGTCTAGCTGAAGATGAAGCAGCTTTCTGACCCCCACCCTTCTGCGGGCAAACAGAAACCTTGTGACCCAGCTGGCCACACTTGTAACAGGTGAAATCCCCCTGACCACCTCTCCCGGAGCCTGCACTCGGCACTGGGAAGGTCGATCTAGCAACACCACCCTGCGACTGCTGAGGGTTAGAACCCCTCTGCCTCCTGCCATCACCCTGACTATCTTGGCTCCTCTTGGAGCCTCTCTGGCCCTCATCCTCCTCCTGCATCATAAGCTCCATATGAGCTGTAGCGTCCACTAGGTGTCTATACTCTCGAATATAAGACCCACCAATTCTTAACTTGAGGCCCCGCCTCAACTTCCGCTCAAACTCATAGCAACGGCGTTCCTCAGACGCCACCAGTTCAGGTGCAAACCTAGACAGACTGGTAAAAGTAGCCTCAAACTCGGCCACTGACAAGCCCTGCTGATTTAGCCGGCTAAACTGATCCCTCAGCTTCTCCCTAGCTGCTGCTGATAAAAACCTCTCCTGAAAAGCATTCACAAACGCCTCCCAAGTACCACCAACACGAGCTTTCTCGTACTTCCACCATTGCCCCGCATCTCCCTTCAGCTGGAAGGATGCCAAGGTCACTTTCAGTGCTCCGTCCTCGATGCCAAGCATCTCAAACGTCTTCGTTGTCTGTTCGAGCCATTCATCTGCCTTAAGCGGCTCTTTAGGATCCCCGATAAACTCGTCCGGATTACACCGGAAGAACTCCCTCTTCAAGAAGGAAGGCCCTGTCTCAGCTGCCTGATTCCCAGCTCTAAGAATTCCCAAAGCTCCTGCTATCTCTCTGGCCAAGGCACCCATAGCCTGCTGACCTACTGGCTCGGCCACATTGGCCTGCCCAACTCCCTCCTGCACTGCCGGAATCTCACCCTGTAACGGTACTTCCTGCCTCGCAGGTCTACCACGCCTAGCACCTCTTCCTCGTCCTGACATCCTAATAAAGGCAACACAGAACGTTAGCACATTCATAAATGTGCCGAAACTAAACACTCACGTCCTAATGCCTGGACAACTGTAATTCACTCCACATAAGCACATAAACACATAAGCACTTACGAATTTCATTTCCGGATAATGATAGTCCCGAGGCGTTACTAGAGTTCCGGTTAGAAACAGCGTTGATCAAATGCTTTTCCAACAAGACTCCCAGAAACTCAAGGATCCAATCAACATCCTAGAAATTAAATCCCATACCCACATAGTCACATAAGCATGTTATCAAATAAACACATAGCATATGGTACTACATCTACGTCTCTATCAAGCGAGACAAACCCATTGTGATCCTAATCACTTCCCACGTACCCAAAGTATTCGAACCCGGTACGCTCTGATACCAAGTTGTAACGCCCTCAAAATAATAACATTAAACCCATCAGATAATACAAGCATTTACATATAAACTAACCATATTCCTTTATTTCATTGAGTTTCATTACATAAGTATTACATGTTAGCATCAAAACAAAATGCCCTACGGGCTTACAGCTTTCCAAGTTAACACTTGGTTTCATCAAAAGAGTACTAACTCGTTTACACATTAAGCCCTTGGCTTGAAGTTACATGTAATACATCAAAAGTAAAACAACTACACTATGTCCACCTCTAGCCTTCCAAGCTATGTCCTTGGAGGTGGCATGCTTCCTGTACCTGAAAATGATATTCCCATATAGGGTGAGCCACAGCCCAGTAGAAATACACTAAACCAACCATGGACAATGACTAAAACATTAGCAATTGATAGTTGGTCAACACTGATACAATCACATAAATTACATATTTATGTCAACGACTTACAAGTCCCAATTACTTTTCATTTTCCCTTTTTCAACAGATAAGCATGCTAGCTCTATCATCATTTCCACAGATATGTATAAAAACTATATCTCACATTCAGATAAGCATAAAAGCTATATCCACATTCTCAATAGATATGTATATCGACAATATCCACAGATAAGCATATAAGCTGTATCCACATTCTACAACAGATATGTATATCAACAATATCCACAGATAAGCATATAAGCTGTATCCACACTTCACAAAGATAAGCATATGAGCTCTATATTCACTTCTCTAGACAAGCATATGAGCTCTGTCTACGGAGTTCATCCCCTATCTCCTCCCAATACCTATCCGGTTTAGAGGTACATCCCCTATCTTCCCCTAAACCGCGGAGTACATCCCCTATCTCCTCCTCTACACATAACGTATATAAACACATTGGTTCTATATACAATCACACAATACACACAATTAATGTATTCTATCCACCGTCAAGTTCCATGACACATTCCATTGATTAGTTTCCGTTTACCTAATCATTATGCATTGTCTACAACAATCTCGACTATCCTCCACCGATAGCCCAAAGCAGTTATTTCTAAAACAGAAAATAAATGCACAAATGGATATTCAATCAACATTTCATTTCCTCATTTCTCACCAATTAATTATCCCAATTAATTAAACAATGTAATTAGGCCATTTTCCATAATTACTATTTCAACCCTTAGGTCCCATTTTCATTAATGATTCAACAATCGTTCCATTTTTCTATGCCAAACATGCATCTAGGTTTATTATGAATAAAACCCCAACCTTTGTAAAAATTACACAAAAGCCCCAAACCTTTACAAGATTACCAAACCAAGCCCAACATCTCAAAATACCAAAATTTAAAGACAAAACCCATAGAGAGGAGTAGGTTATCCCTACCTCAAATTCGGAGTTCCAAAGGAGAAGACGACAAAACCCAACGTGCTCCAAAACCCGAGATTTTCAGATTAAAATGAAGCCCTCGACGATCAACAACTTTTTTGTAAAGGCCAAAGGTGAGTAAATCACTCCTACTAGATCAAAACCTAGAGAGAAGGTAGAGTCTAGAGTGAGAGGCTCAACAATGGTGATTTTAGAAAAGTAAGAGAGAGAAGAGAAAGTGAAAAAGTGATTTAAAGAGTCACAAATTCGGGACTTTAACCCAGGTCTCCGCTCGAGCGTAAAACACCCCGCTCGAGCGGCCACTCACAGACTTCCGCTCGAGCGGCCAACCTCCCGCTCGAGCGCAGAATGCTCTCGCCCAGCACTTTTGCAGAACCAGGCCTCCGCTCGAGCGGCCAACTCCACGCTCGAGCGTACAACACTGCACAACAATTACTGGATGGGTATAATCCCCGCTCGAGCGCCCAAACCCCCGCTCGAGCGTACAGGCCAAAATCTGGGCAACTAGTTTTGGTTTGTAAACTCAACCAACCTGTAACAAACCCGCCCAACACATCCTATAACTCAAATACAAAGTAGGAAAGGATGTAAACAAGATAATAAACAACTACCAACATCCACGGACACATGTCCGGATCACTATACAACAAGGGTAAATCCGGGATCGCTATAGAAAGTAGATGAGGTAGTGATTACAAGATGCTAAAGAGGATTTGTTGGAGTCCAAAGGTCTGCTCTCTCTGCTAATGTTGTCTCCAAAGCAGCTCTTAATGCCTACACAAGGGTTTTGGCTAAAAAATTCCCAAATTTTGGCATAAATTCAGTTACTCTTGGCTTTTGTAAAACAGAATTGAGCTTTAATAATGGACAATACACGGCTGAAGAAGGTGCAAAAGGTCCTGTAAAGCTAGCTTTGACGGTTGATAATGGGCCTTCTGGCCTGTTCTTCCTTCAGATGGAAGAAACAACCTTTTAGTATCCGCTAAGCGTTGAAATTTCCAATGAACCCAACTGGGATTAGCTCTACTTTGATGAGATTCATGTATCATCAACCTTCTAAGAATAAGCAGTCCCCAAATTTCTGATTTTTGTATTTTGAAGAGAACAAAAAAAATGCACCATTTTGAGGTATTGAAATAATAATAACTCCCTTTGAAGCATGTGATGGATACAACATTCTTTCTTGCATTCTCTAACTAACACATAATCACATGAATGATAAAAACCTTTACAGAATTGTAATACTTCAGAAAAGAGATGCTCCAGCTATAAATTTCCCAGTCAGTGCTTGAGAAACAATGGTGTATGTGTACCTATTTGTCTAAAATTATCAACAATAAACAACTTACAGATCGAAAGTGTGATTTTTAAGGAATGTGAACAAATTTACCATCAAACGAAGATTTATTGAGATACATAGGTCCGTTCCAAACTTTAGAGTGGCTCCTTGCAGCATTTTGTTTCGCACAGCATCCCACAAAGTAGATTATTGACTGATTTCATAACAGATAATTATAAGAAAAATAAATGAACTCAATTAGAAGGTCCTGATCATATAAACATTGTCACTGTTGGGATCTGGGATCCCGCCCAAGACCTTATAGAAATCAAAACAAGCAGAAAAACACACCCACACACAAGGAGACACAATATTTTACGTGGTTCGGCCCAATGCCTACGTCCACGGGAGAGTAACCGGTTATCACTATACCAATGAGGAGATTACAGAAAGATTACAATAGAGGAGGAGCTCACACTCTCCTCACTCAGCCACTCACCCGTCTCCCTCGCTCACACCGAGGGAGACGGTCTCTCCGCCTCACATCTCTCGCACTCTTTGGTTCACGGTTTTCTTCCTCACTCACTTACTCACACTTTGGCCTCTCCTCTCAACCTCCATTTATAGGTGAGGGAGTAGGTGGGAGAGCCTTTGGGCAGCCTCCATCCTTGACTCTTCAAGATGGTTGGTGGCCGCCAAGGTGGACTTTGGTTGGTTGCCTTCCCATTGTTGCCAACCAAACTTGACTTGGATGATCACTCCTTTCACATGGGGTGAATTCAACAAATCACCCCCTCAACCCATGTGAGGTGATCCACTGCACATACTGCTGCTAATCTTGTCACGCCCAAATTCAACAAAGTCTGCATCTCTTCACTGAGACGCTGCATCCCCTGAAGCTAGAGATAAAACACCAGAGATACAAGAGGAGGAGGGAATCCGACATCCTCAACTCAACTCACACCACTCTCTGATTTGGAGAGAGCCACTGCTCCTATCTCACACAGATCTCTTCCATGCTTCCTGTCTCGGATGTCTATACCTGCTATGCTTGAACTTGCGCAACCAAGATATCCGACACCCCCTGATTGGATGTCCTGCACCCCCCGCTTGGATGCCCTTGACTATCATGCAACTCCTTGCATGATGAACACTGGAGCAACTAGAAAACTTCAGAGTTTGACACATCAACATCCTCAAGTTTCCTTGCTCGGAGCTTATTTCTGAACAACCAGCCTTTGCCCTTCTGCACTTCTGAACAACCTCCTGGCGTTTCCACATACGCTTGTTGTCTGTGCTGCAATCCCTGATG
The DNA here is from genome assembly GCF_055761805.1 of Camellia sinensis. Taxonomy (NCBI): domain Eukaryota; kingdom Viridiplantae; phylum Streptophyta; class Magnoliopsida; order Ericales; family Theaceae; genus Camellia; species Camellia sinensis. Next base: position 69,501,142 of record NC_138973.1, on the reverse strand, counting down.
TTCGGTTCTGTCTCACTTGTCCGTACTGATGTTTGACAGTTAGCCCTTCTGTCAAGACAACTTCCACCGGTCTGTACAAGTTACCACTATGCAACTCCGTGCATAGTGCTCGCACCCATGGCTTCTGGTCTCCCTGCGTCAAGCTTGCTTGAGAGATCTGCATCAACTCTATCATCTGCTGCCATGGAACTAAAGAAACCACCATAGAGAAATAAGACTTGCCACTCCTTGGCACGCACTCTTGCGTTTTACCTGTCTCAATTTCTCTGTCTGGAAGTTCCTGTGAACTGTCAACAACCCGCTGCTGCACACTCTTCTCGCGCCTCTGTACGACACTCTAGCGTACCCTTGCACTGTTGCACGTCTGCAATTGTACTTCTGCGCTTAGTATGCTCCTCTGCAACTATTGTTCTACATGTCCACATACCATTAGTACCTTATCGTATACAGTAGCTCCAACAGCCACAGTATTTCCCTGAGCCTGTACTGGTTGCCAAATCATCTATCCGTCGATGAATGGTCTTCTCTTTTGATTGAACCAGATCCTCCGATCACCTTAACAACCAGGAAAGTTCCCAGGAAAGACTGGTGGGGTCACAACCGGTCCCACTTAAGAACCAGTCTCCTTAGACAGTGTCTTTTTGACAGAACTTTCCTAGACCTTTGATCTTGAGATAATCATGTCTGCAATCCTCTGATCGCCCCTGACCAATCCTGATCTCCCTCGATCTGCCATTTGATCAAGCCTGATCTCCTCTGGTCTTCAATGATCTATCTCAATCTGTATCTGGTTGTCCAATCGGGTCAGAATCTACCCATTCTAACCTCTTCAGTGAATCCGCAGCGTTCCACAATATCCGGCAACCTTCCTTCGAGTATTGAAGATGGCAAACACCCATGTTTTGACAATCTTTCCAAACCATTCAGAATTTCACTATTCTGACATCGCGGTTGCGTCCGGAGCGGTCCGTTTAGCTAGGACCAACCTTCGCTGCACTTCCAGGGACCTCACTGAAAACTTTCCCCGAAAACTGGGCCACACCACAATTTTCTGAAAATTCTGGGCCAAATTGTAATTTTCAGAAGTTTAAGGAATATTCCGTGTACCAACGAAATATTCCATCCACTGTCCCTGACGCCGTCCGCCACTTTAATCTGCCTTCCTTTTACAGAAACACCGTCTCCAAAATCTGACCGTACAGATGTGTCCGGAATACTCCAAATAGTCGGAAACCACTATTGGATCACCAAAAACAGACTCCAAATGGCTCTGATCTAGCCAAAACATTTTGTACGCCTCAGATCTGCGGCTGTACCTTCGCCGCAAAGCACTGGATCCCTCCTCTGAATGCTGACGTGGCAGATGACATGGCACAATCTTGCTGACGTGGCGATGACGTGGGCTGGCACGTGTCGCTGACCTGTCTGCCACGTGGCAGTACGACTGGCATCTTTATGCTGACGTGTCTGATGACGCGGCTGCTGACGTGGCGCCCCCGTGGCCTGCGCGTGCCTTACACGCGCCTTCCCCACTTGCCTTCTTCCTTCAGCCGCGCGTGGAGCGCGTGCTTGAGACTGGGACCACGCGCCGGTTGCCTGAACGGCGCGTGGAGGCGCGTGCAGCGACTGGGCCTCACTCTCTTTCTTCAGGTAGCGCGTGAGGGCGCGTGGGACCTCCTCTGGGTGCTTGCTTTATATGGTTGGACTCCTCTTCTCGAGCCCTTGCTCCTGGTATGCTCAAAACCTGATTTCGAGCAACTTGATTTCTGGGCAGTTTCAAACAACACGCTGTTTTTGTTCCGAAACGCCACCGACGAGGCTCTGATACCACTTGTTGGGATCTGGGATCCCGCCCAAGACCTTATAGAAATCAAAACAAGCAGAAAAACACACCCACACACAAGGAGACACAATATTTTACGTGGTTCGGCCCAATGCCTACGTCCACGGGAGAGTAACCGGTTATCACTATACCAATGAGGAGATTACAGAAAGATTACAATAGAGGAGGAGCTCACACTCTCCTCACTCAGCCACTCACCCGTCTCCCTCGCTCACACCGAGGGAGACGGTCTCTCCGCCTCACATCTCTCGCACTCTTTGGTTCACGGTTTTCTTCCTCACTCACTTACTCACACTTTGGCCTCTCCTCTCAACCTCCATTTATAGGTGAGGGAGTAGGTGGGAGAGCCTTTGGGCAGCCTCCATCCTTGACTCTTCAAGATGGTTGGTGGCCGCCAAGGTGGACTTTGGTTGGTTGCCTTCCCATTGTTGCCAACCAAACTTGACTTGGATGATCACTCCTTTCACATGGGGTGAATTCAACAGTCACTAAATTGATTATCTACAAATATTATGCTAATTTCGTAATACACTTTGTCAATTTCAACAGTAGAAGATATAAAATGCAATTCATATTCCATATTATCTGTTGTTCCTCATTGGCTAATGAGAAAAAGATAATTTGATTTGTTCCAAACTGGATGGAGAGGAGTTTCTTACCAAAACAACAAACAAAACCACATTAAAGATTGCAACCACCGTCCATTCAGTTTTCATGTATTGTGCAACACCTGTCCTAGAAGCATAATATACAGGAAAAGCAAAGGGCAATGAGAATTTCATATGACAGAGGTAATAGAGGGAGAAGATGGGAAACGTAGTAATGTTTACTTGCAGGAATTACAATTGTAGCACTTGATTGCCTTGGAATTTTGTAAATTTTGCAATCCTGGTTGGAACTGATTGGGTGAAAGATCAAGTTGTAACATGAAGCATTAACAGCAGGATAACCATACCTGAGGAATTGAAACCCCAAAAGAAGAGGAAAAGAAAATAATGTGTGTGTGTGACACACACACACACAGAGAGAAAGAGAGAGAGAGAGAGAGAGAGAGAGAGAGAGAGACCAAAATGTAATTATTTAGAATAAAAAGGATAAGGGACGTAAATGGGGGTTAGTTTTGCCAGTTTGTATTGTTTAAGAGTCTGCAATGAGAGGTAAAAACTTCACCATTAATTCATTAGGAACAGGCAAGAAATGAGAATTTAAAGTAGCAAAGTGGGCCTTATTGGACAGGTTATTACAGTCATCAGATTTCACAAGACAACTCCTTAAACGCTCCCAGTAAAGGGTGTTGTTTAGCTGGAAGAAAAACCCAGATTTAAAAAAAGAAAAAAAAAGTATTCTCATGTTGATACTCTAAACTGCTAAGCATGTATAATGATCAATGTGTACCTGTTTTAGAAAACGTGAGCTATAATCTTGAAGTTAATACTCCTTGTACCTAAGCAGAAGATATTAATGGCCACTGTTGTTCACCCACAAAAGAAGAAAATATTCAAAAGAAAGGAATTTTTTTTCAAAAAAAAAAATAAATCATAAAGAGTGCAGAACTCATCCTCCTTATTTCATTTTTTTATTTTTATTTTTATCTAAACCAATGCACTAGGAAAATAAATATCACAAATAGCACTCTGCCAAGAAAGACAAATCAATAGGCAAATAGGGACAGTCTTGGGACTATCTCTGTCTCTCTTGGAGAAAGGGAGGTATCATCCCTCCTGTTTGGCTGTTGAATTTTGTGTCAAGTTTTATCTGCATCCTACGGTCAATCTTCAGATTAGTAGTTGAATAATGTTATACAAATTATATATGTAAAAAATAACTTTGCAAAGACATGTACACACTAGTTCAACCTAAAATCTTCTTCTAAGCCATTTTCAATTAAATTACTATCGTGTCATTAACTTTAGACCCCCCAAAAAATGGTATCTTTGAACGAGCAAAAAAAGAAAAAGATGGTGTCTTTTGTAGCCTTCTATCCAACTTCTCAACCGATAATCAAAAAAAGGACTTGACGCGCGGGATGGCGGAACCATCCAAATTTTCAGTTTGCTTCCTCTATTCCCTAGCTGAATTGAATGGTGGTCAAGTGTTTCCCTCTTTAAATTCCAATGTTTTGGATGGCTAGCTTGGCTTTGAAGAGTTAAAACCTCATAATGGCCTTTCACTAGCCAAAATTAGAGCATCATTTGAGCATTTCACTAGCCAGAATTGTAATGGCTGACACTAACACACCCCTTGACGACTCCACTGTAGATGCTATTAGAGATCTCAGAAATTTTACCAAATATTTGGCTACATGTCTCACATGGGTGTGGATTTCTCACTAATGTGAGATCCTGAGAGACCCACACTTATATAAGACATTTGGTCAAATATTTGATAGGTTTTTTTACTATCCCTAGCATAACTCCAACCTAAAAGACCACTGACAAGTAGTTTAATATAAAAAAAAAACTTCATCAAAAATCGTTTCTCACGAAATATGTTAAAGTATGACACTTTTATCTTTTTTTTCTTCCTGTTTATTTGTCCTATTTCTCTCCTCTTTTCTTCTCTCGGTGAAGGCCTATGGAAGTTATGATACTCTCATGGAACCTCTTTTTTTATTTATTGAAAAAAAAAATCTCTCTTTGAGAAAACAATATATATATATATATATAGGTGTTTTTAAGTCAAACTACTTAATATCACAATTTTGAATAATAACATTAATAAACATTAGAATGATATTTAGAATTAAACATATTAAGTATTTTGTAGTAATGATGAATATAATGAATGTACATATAATATTATTTTTAGGGAAAGGATTATCTTTAGTTCATTTTGTAGACTAGATAGCACTGTTGGGCTCATGAGATTCACCATCAGTCCTATTTCGATTGTCCAAACCATTGAATGTGTACAGTTTGTTGAGTACTTTATCCTTACAAAAAAAAATCATGTTGATCAGATATTGATAGCTCATTGATTAGAATCTTTTTATTAATAGTAAATAAGATTTTAAAAATAAATTGTCAATAAAAATGTATCCTGATCAAGGGGCTATCGATATTCAATCAGCGTATGAAATATAGGAAGGGCTCTACACATTAAATGGTTCGGATTATTGAAATGAGACTCGTAATGGGCCTCACAGGACCATTATTTCCCTTATTTTTATTAAAATATTCTAACAAATGATACCAGGACAACCATTCCTTTGTGTGTGTCGAATGATAGATGCAAGCATGTGAGATATTAAACTTTGTCATTTCTTAGAGGACTCACTTTTAGTTGGGGACCTAGAACTTCTAATAATAGAGTTGCTCATTGCTATTGATTAGCAAAAACTGCCCTCTCACATTGTTTGGGGCCAAACTAGGTATCTAACCCTCCTGCCCCTTTCCTTGCTTTTATTTGTAACGCCCTCAAAATTGATATAAAGGCAATCATACATAAGATTCATAATCATAAAGAAATAACACATTTTCATTCATCAGAGTCTTCTTACAAATGATAACACGGGGTAATAACAAAAGAATGCCTTACGGGCTTACATCTTTCTAAGTATAACTTGGGTATAACAAAAGAAGAGTTCTAACACTTTACACATAAAGCCCTCGGCCTGAATTTACATTTACACAACAAAATAGAATAACAAAAGACGGAGCCTTCAACTCCTAGAGCTCCCAAGCTAAGACCTTGGAGGTAGCATGGCCCCTGTACCTGAAAATGGTGTCCCAAGAAGGGTAAGCCTAAGCCCAAAAGAGATATGCTAAACCAAATATGAGAAATAACTAAAACATTAACATCAGATAAATGTTTAACACATGTAAACCAACGTACATCCTTTCCATAACCAATCAACATTTACAACCATATTCCAATCCATTTCCATTTATTTATCCAAATAAATTCATTAACGTATATCATTCTTTATCTCAACAAATCACAATGAAACTACAACTCATATTATCAACACTTCAATCATCAACAATTTAAAATGAGACTACAACTCATAATATCAACACTTCAATCATCAACGTCATTCAAACGTATTAAAGATTTTGTGACTTTCATCGTGGACACTCCAGCCAACTTAGTTATCAATGGAGTCCATCCCCTATCTCCTCTCAAACCATGAAGTACATCCCCTTTCTCCTCCCAAACAAAATACATATACAATGTATATAAACCCTTTATCATATTCCATGTGTTAATCCAACCGTCATATTCAATGACATAGTTCAATTGATTACTTTCAGTTTACCTAATCATCATGCAGTTCTACAACAATCATGGCTATCTTCCACCAATAGCCCAAAACAGTTATTTCTAAACAGATAATTAAATTTATCAAACAAATAAATTAACACATTTTCCAAAGGTAAGCAATTTTTATTCCAACTATACCAATTAATTACATTTTCCCCCAATTTCATCATTTCCAACTCAATTATGTACTCCCATAATTAATTTCATTATTTTGACAAATAATTCATTTAATCCCAATTAGGGCATTTTTCTTTCTTTCTCAAATAACACTTCTAAGGCTCAATTTCATCAATTGTACACCAATAACCCCATTCCAAAACCTCATATTCACAACAGAGTCCAAAACCATGAAACCCCTCTTTTATAATCTCAAATCAAACCCTAACTTTCCAAAACTTTTAAAATCCCTACATTTATACAAATGCCCAACATTTATGTTAAAACTCATAGAAAGGAGTAGATTATCCCTACCTGAAAGTTAGGAGCTCAAAAGAGAAGATCAAGAAACTTGAAAGTGCTCCAATTCAACACTTTTTCGGATCCAAATATAGCCCAAGTCAAACTCTAACTTTTATACAAAGGGACTAGGGTAGAGAACCACTAGAATAAGGTGTATTTGTAGAGAGAAGTGTGTGTAGAGAGAGAGAGGCTGCCGAAATTAGGGTTTGAAGATGAAAAGAGATCAAAAAGTGAAGAAGAGAACTGCTGTCGCGATCTGATATATGCGAGGCTCGCTCGAGCGAAGAAGTGGTCGCTCTTCGCTCGAGCGACCAGACACAATAAACACCTCGCTCGAGCACACAATTCAAAGCTTCAGGTCTACAACCCAGACGCACGCTTGAGCGCAAGAGTTCTCACTCGAGCGAAGAGTTCTCGCTCGAGTGAAGAAACACAAAACGTAGAGCTCGCTTGCTCGAGCGACAAAAGCCTTGCTCGAGTGAAGAATACCAACCTTCAGGTTTTTCAAAGACGCAAATGCACACTCGAGCACTCGAGCGCAAGAGTGCTCGCTCGAGCGAAGAGACACACCACACAAAGCTCGCTGGAGTGCAGGAACTCTCGTTTGAGCAAAGAAGCTAAAACCCAAGGCTCACTCGAGCAACAAAATCCTCGCTCGAGCGAAGAAACCAAAATCTGGACAGCAACCATTTGTTCCAACACCCAACCAACCTATTCCAAATCTAACCAACACATCCCACAACTCAAATACAAAGAATTTAAGGATAGAAACAAGAATAAGACAACAACATACAACCACTAGACCCGAGTCTGAAATACAATAAATAATGGGAAAAATTGGGATCACTATATTATTGCTTCAGACCACCACCACCACCACCTTCTCCTTCTTATCTCCCTCTCTCATATGATTCAATGGTCCCCTCTATGCTCTTCATGATCTCTCTCTCTCTCTCTCTCTCTCTCTCTCTCTCTAACTCTAACTCTTGCCCACATCATCCATTGTTGGTGGCTAGTAAGCATCAAAACAATGGAAAATTATTCTTTGCTCCAGGTGCAAGATGATGCGGTGCTCTAACTGAGCTGTAATTGGCTGAATCTGTGGGACCCACCACATTTTTTGTCTCTTTTTAGGAGACAATAGAACACTTGTCCCTCAATGAATGGTGTGGGACAATGCCCCAAGACCAACCAATAACTTCTCCAAAATGATGGGTTGATAATTAAAAAAATAAATGTAGGAGAGAGAGAGAGAGTATTAAAATAAAAATCTAACTGAATTGCAAGCAAACAAGTTAAAGAAACTATGATAATAAAAATTGTTTACATAACTATCAAAAATAATCCACTGGAGTAAAATTGAATATAGAAAATTGTTGGAACAATCTTCTGTGTAAAGAAATGAAACTGAAATAATAAAAATAAAATACTTGTAGAAATATTCTTGTCTCAAAAATTAGAACAACAAACTTTTGATCAAGTCGAGTGTGTGACACTCTATCTTTAAGACAGATTTGCTGCCACACAAGTGTTCATGGTTTTATCGGCATCTATCGCCCAGGATACAATGATCACTCTCACAGATTGTAGTAGCACTACAAATAATTTGTCTTGCAAACCAAACCTGAGTTCTGCAACTCTCTGAAAATTCTATAAACTAATATGAAGTGTAAATGCAGGAAGGAAAGGAAAGTGGAAATGAATTGGAATAATGAATCTGCTAGAAAAGGTCTATATTTATAAACATTGTGGTGCCTGTTCAAAAGGGCAGAAAAACCCTCCGAACTGGTGTGAATTTGAACCATCGAAAATGATGAAGAAAGGTGACTGGAGAGGCACAAGTTCAGACAGAAAATTCGAATTTGAATTTTTGGCACAAAATTTTAATTTATTCCGTTAAAAATTCAAATGAATTTTGTCAAAAAAATTAATGTTAGGACCTGACCCACAATCCACACCCAGTGGAACGACAACTACGGCGAGCGTGTGTGGTGGATTTAGGCCAAGCCCACTTTGTCCATAACTCCTCTATTTGCAAAACTTGAGGTGCCCCTTGGGGCCCAATCCAAGTATGTCCACCTAGAGCTTATATACTCATACAAGCTTTCTTAATGTTTTAATGTGGGACAACCAAACTAAGGAAACCCGCATTAGACACTTTCAAATTCCCATTTCACGAACTCGAAAATGACGTCAACTTCTTATTCACTTATAAATGATTTTGACGAATGGTTTTCACCATGTGACTTGCCATGTAGTAAGGAATATGTTACCACTTGGACACATCCCAAAAGACATGTGGGCCCAACTTAAATTTGGGTTCAAAGTGACCCAAAATAAGCCTATAAAACCATAATTACAAAAATAACATCCACAAGAGTAAAACCAAATATAGAAAATAATTTTTTTTTTTTAAACAAAAAGAGAAAGAAAAAAAAGGATATAATTTCATACTCCATGTATGGGTGAGGTTAGTGAGAGACAGTATCAACATGCTATATGTATATATAGAGAGAGAGAGAGAGGGTGAGGTTAGTGAGAGACAGTATCAACATGCTATATATATATATATAGAGAGAGAGAATATAGACGTACTCAATACTCTCATGCATAATAAAATAAAAATTATGAGCAAAATATTAGGTAATTTGTTTTATTTATATTTGAATGTGCTTAATGAAAATGTTACTTTTATATATAATTATTAAAAGTTACGTATAACAGAATTTACCGTAACAAAATAATCAAAATAATTGAAGCTCAAGTACTAAATTAAAAGTGAAAAAAAAAAATCACCCTTCTAATATTTGTAATTGTAAATTTGCTAATAAAACATGAATACTTCAACTTATTAACTAAATTCTTTTCAATGGATTAAATCACTAATCCATTCAACTTTCTTATGATATAGTTGACCGGAAGTAAGATTTAATTAATTTTACATTTGAATTTTTTTTTTTCCAGAAACAACAATAACTAATATAATTAATTATATTTTATAGACAATTCATTCATTTGATGAACAACAATTCATTAAATTTCAAATATTCTTTTTTAAAAAAAAAAAAATCACCCTTCTAATATGTTTTAAATTGTAAATTTGCTAATAAAACTTGAGTAATTCAACTTATTAACTAAATTCTTTTCAATGGATTAAATCCCTAATCCATTCAACTTTCTTATGATATAGTTGACCAAAAGTAAGATTTAATTAATTTTACATATGATTTTTTTTTTCCAGAAACAACAATAACTAATATAATTAATTATATTTTATAGACAATTCATTCATTTGAGGAACAACAATTCATTAAATTTCAAATATTTTTGGTTTTTTGTGGTAAAAACAATCATCTGTTAGTTTTAAATAATTCATTACATCAATCATTTATTAGTTTTGAATTTTCACCATTCAGGTTTTTTTTTACTAAAAAAAATTCAAGACTTTTTTTTAAAAAATCAAATTTTCAGGTAATTAATAGTCGTTTTCTATTGACTTTTAAAATGATTATTTCTTTCTGCAAGAAATGTATATACTAAATGATTTTAATTTTTTTTTTAACAAAATAATTGTTTTAAATTAATGTACCGATTTATTAGTCGGTTGGAGACTTTCCTAAATTGGGCATCTCGTAGGTGAGGTTGGTTGGTGTAGGAAATGTTTTGCCCAACACTGATTCATTAATTATGGCTCATTCACTCTGCTTGTGATATGTTGCCCCTGTAGGAAAGGCCATGCACGGTTTGAATGATAAAATTATATGAAAAAAAATGTAAATTAAGTAGGAGTTGGGAAAGTTGATTTATTGACTAAAAACATCACCTCTTTTTTTAAATTTTATCTTTAGACGGTTAAATTCAAATAAAAATTTCAACCAAACACCATTAATTTTTTTTTAAAACCAATAAACTGAAAAATTAACCTATAAATACTATCAAATAGAACATATATATTATATAATATCATTTTATTTCACATATAATATTTTTTGTATGAACTCTTATTATTTCATTTATTAGAATGAGATGACATTGAATGATTATTCCTTAGGCGTTCATACATAGGGTTTAAATTGACCAAATAAAAAATTCAAGATTTACTTTGTTATATATGTTTTTTTTTTTTTTTGGGGGGGGGTAACTATATGCCTTTATTAGACTTTAATTATGTGTTCGAATTCGAATTTTCTAAAATAATTTTGGAGCTTTTTTTAAAGATGAATGGTATTTAATTATACAAAAATTGAAAATACAATAGTCAAAAGTTAAGGACATGTTTGATTAATAGAATTATATTATTGGATTGGGATGGGATGGTTAGTCTATGTACTCACAATCCCATGTTTGATTACAAATTTTATTAACCAGATTATATGTATAGCGAACATTCAATCTAACAAAATTGACAAAATTTTAATATTGAGAGAAGTTAGGAATCATAATTTTAAGTTTGAAAGAAAAAAAAAATGAATACATAATAAGTGGTTATCTCTCTAATTTAGTTTGATAGTGCTAGGTTTTTATTCTTGGTAATGCCGTTTGGCAAAACTCCTTTCAGTTGTACTTTTATTCGCTCTTTTATTTCAGTGAGACTATGAGTACTTAGATGCGAATCCAACCCAAATTGCGCCTTGCAGAGAAGTTTCAGAAGATAATTCTTTCATGTTTGCCGCTTCGCTGACTATGTCGGGGATCGAGAAGTTTGATCGCTTGCAAAAGTACTGGGAGTTGCATTTTTCTGCTCGAGTGGAATTTTCTGCACTCGAGCGTCAATCCGCTCGAGCGGCCATTCTTGCGATCGAGCGGAGATCGCGGAACAGATTGCTCTAAACATGTGTTTCAATCAGATTTTAAGGCTACGGCTTCCAGATCTTCTTCTTAGATATTAGAGTTTATATCTGGGGCAATTTTGCTTGGCTTCTTTGATGTTTAATTGAGTATTCAACTCATGGTTTAAGAAGTATACTTCAAAGGATTGTTTGTTTATTCAATACAAAAGAGAGTGTTGTTCTTCGGTGGATTCTGTGGAATTCGGGCCTGAAACTTTGGTGGATTCCGGAGTGGCTCATCATCGTGATTCGACATTGGCGTTGTGGATTTAACATTAGGCAAGAAAATTCTAAGGTAAAGACGGGGCTGGAAGAGGCACACTAGGGTCAGTTCAATTTGGGCGTGGATTCGCTAGGTAATTAAGAGTACAATTGTGTAATTTCTTTATATTTTTTTAGTGGATTGTTTTGAGACTGTTGCCCGTGGTTGTTTATCACAATTGAAAGCGCTCCAATTGTGATTTTTCCACGTTAAAATGATTGTGTTGATTTATCTTAATTGTTTGATTGAGATTGTTTTACTGCTTAAAATTGATACATAATCACAAATCAATATCTAGAAGATTTCTAGATTTTTCAGATAGCTAACCGTACACTAATTCATGAGATTATTAATCATTTTACTATTAATCCTATTAATCAAATAAGACCTAAGAGTATAGCAACCATAATAGTTTTTTTTTATATATACATATGTATATAAATAAAATTTTAAACAAAAATAATATTTAAAACAATAGCATTTTTAAATTTATGAAAACAATAGTGATTGTTTTTTTGAAAATGAAGTGCCTATAACAAATTATATTTTTATGTATGAAAATTTTGTAAAAAAATCTCAATATAAAGGTAATATCCATCATCATTGATATGTAAACATAATTAATCTTACTATATATATATGTAAAAGTTACTAAAGTGTTAGTTATATTTGTATGTGGAATTCACCCTTTATATGTTGTTTTATTATTGATAGGTAATATCATATGTCAATAATGACATAATATCATTATTATATGAAATTTTTACTCAAATTTTGTAAACATTTAATTTATCTTACTATGAAATAATTTATTTTAAGACTATGAGTTTTATGTAGTATAATTTGTATTTCAAGATTATATAATTTATTTTATGTAAAATACTTTTGTAATAATTTATTTAAGTTTTTTTATGTAATATTAATTCAAAAACTATTATTATTATCTTCTTATTATTAGTTATAAAAAAATAAAAATAAAGTTACAATTAATAAGTATCATCCTAATTTAGTTTCCCGACTCCACAACTTATTAATGGCCCATATTGGTGATCTAGTTATAGGCTAAGTTTTGCAATGAATTAAGAATTTAGGCGACCTTGTTAGGCTCAGTTTTGCAAAGATTCCAGAATAGGCTTTTTTTTCTTTTTCTTTTTTCCCCCTTCTTTTTTGATTTTTTTTGACTAATATGGGTGACCTAGTTATAGGATCAATTTTGCAATGAATTGAGAATTTAGGTGACCTCGTTAGGCTCAGCTTTGCAAAGATTCCAGAATAAACTTTTCTTTTCTTTTTTTTTCTTTTTTGATTTTTTTTTTTTTTTTTGACTAATATGGGTGACCTAGTTATAGGCTTAGTTTTGCAATGAATCGAGAATTTAGGTGACGTTGTTAGGCTTAGTTTTGCAATGAATCGAGAATTAGGTGACCTCGCGTTAGGCTCAGTTTTGCAAAGATTCCAGAATAGGCTTTTTTTCTTCTTCCTTTTTTTTTCTTTTTTGATTTTTCTTGACTAATATGGGTGACCTAGTTATAGGCTCAGTTTTGCAATGAATCAAGAATTTAGGTGACCTTGTTAGACTCAGTTTTGCAAAGATTCCAGAATAGGATTTTTCTTTTCTTTTCTTTTCTTTTCTTTTTTTTTTTTTTTTTTTTGGACTAATATGGATGACCTAGTTATAGGCTCAGTTTTGCAATGAATCTAGAATTTAGGTGACCTCGTTAGGCTTAGTTTTGCAAAGATTCCAAAATAGGCTTCTTCTTTTTCTTTTTTTTTTTGATTTTTTATTCTAATATGGGTGACCTAGTTATAGGCTCAGTTTTGCAATGAATCGAGAATTTAGATGACCCCGTTAGGCTCAGTTTTGCAAAGATTCCAGAATAGGCACTTCTCTTCTTCTTCTTTTTTGGATTTTTTTTTGACTAAATGTGTTAAAAAAAAGATTAAAAAATCAAAAAGTTAAAAAAATCAACACAAATGAACTTTTTAGCCTGAATTAAAATAGTCAAAAACTTCCCAAATGATTTTTGGTTTTGGTTTTTGATAAATGCCAACAAGTGCCTTTCATGTATTGTTTAATGTTGAGAAATGTGTATATAGTGTTTTAAAAATATATAAAACTATTAAAACGTATATTAATTTCAGTAAAAATTTAGTGAAAAGTATATTATGTTCTTCCTTTTACTTGTGCTCTAAGGGCATTTGTTAGCAAGACCCTTGATTTTATTTATTTATTTTATTTTTTGGTGTTTTTTGAAAAAAGAAATGAAAACTTAAAAATACCAACATTTTCATTTTTTTTTTCTATGAAAATCTTGCCCAAAAATTCCAAAAATAATTTAAAAGTGTTTTCTAAAATATTTTGCTTTCATAAAACTTTTCTTAAAATGGTTTCCGAGTAAAGTTTGCGAAAAAATTCTTCAAACAGTTTTTGTTTTAGACAATAAAAATAATACTGAACATATCAATTTTTTAAACAGTGGTTATAAAGAGCTTTATAAGTAGAATTCTAAATTGTGCTTGGCAATGAAAAAAAAGAAGCTAAAATATCACATCACTGGGTAGACTCCACCCATTAGAACTCCTTTATAGCTCTTGGTTTAGAAGTGAAAGCTACCAACCAGGCAAGCCACTCTAAACCTTCCCAAGCCTCCCAAGAAGTCTTGTTTGGTAAAAATGAATACAGAGCGGTTGTTGATCTGCCATTATCAAATGACAACGTACAACCTCTACTCCTTCCAGAGACTCTCCCAACTAGCATTTGTCAATTAGCATTCTCAAATTTAAAGGCAGCTCTTCCGAAATCTGCAGCTTGGCCTATCTTGTCAGCAACATCAGCACAAGCAACAAGGAGAGCAATTGCAGGAATAGAACACACAAGAAAAACTTTTCAAATCCAAAACCCAATCCATGAAATTGAAACTCAAAATCAGCAATCAGCCCGAGGGACTCAAGATCAGCAGCTATGTATGAAGGAGCTACATATAGAAGCCAAAGCAAGGCAGCCTCAAGACCACACCAATCGACAGTGCAACAAAGGACAAACATGCAACATGGCCTCCTGCAGAAAAGCCTTAAAATCTATACAGGTTCCACAAACCATCAACAAGAAGTAGCAGCAGCAGCTGTCTATTACCCCCATCTGAAATCCGATGAAACTCAAGCAGCCACAAACCACTCTAAACCTTCCCAAGCCTCCCAAGCTGTTATTGTTCAGCAAAAATGTGAATATAGCGGACATAGGTCTTCCAAATTCAGAAAACCTTAGGGCAAAACTCAACACAAGGATTGAAAGCCAATAAACAAACGAAACGAAACCCCACACCCAGCAGAAAACTAGAAAATAAATAGACAGACCGAATATAACACAAGAGGAAGCGAGTTGAATCGAGAGTAAGCTAGAGATGAATCAATATATGTTCTCTGGTCGTAGATAGTAAATGCATACTGGAAGAGTAATGGTAAGAATTATGAAAAAATTATCACGACGCATTTTATGATATCATGACGTATTTTATGATATTTTTTTCGTGATGCTAATATTATTCAGGAAAACAAAGCTAAATATTACAGTACAGTGGGGACAAAAAGAGGGACACGTGAATCTCTCTCCTCCACTTCGGAGGGAGGGAGGGAGTAGCCACCTGAACATTGTAGAAGAGTGGGGGTTTGGCAATGAAAATTTTAGCCTATTTTAAGCTAAAATTTACAAAAATAAAATAAAATAGGATAAAATAATTAATAAGATAAAATGTCACATTAAATTGATAATCATTTCACATTTTCTTTCATAAATATCACATTCAATTCAACTACAAAAAAATCCAATCATTTTTCCAAATACAAAAATTTTAGCCTATTAAACTATTCAAAATCTAAAATAGTCTACTAAAATCCCAAACACCCACAATGTATAAACCAAGTTGTTCATGAAAGTTTGTCTCAGCTTGTGAAGGGTTCGGTTCGTTTGCTAAACCAATCGAATTCGAATTCGAATATTAGATTCATTTAGTAATTGAGTTGAGTTCAAGCTTGAATAAATTCGATTAGTTTATCTTTATTTAAATTATATAAATAAAATTACAAAAATCTTATCGAGTTTGATTCGACTCGTTTATAGTCTAATGTAACTACCAAAGTAAAACACATATTTATATTAGTTTTTATAAAAATAGATATAATAAAATAAAATAACGATTAAATCAAACCAATATCATCTCACTCATCTCATCTCATCTCCACGTTTGTGAGAATTGTGAAGAAACTATGCTTTTGATAAGTCACTTTTTTGACTTTTTTTAAAAACATTATTTAAATAAGTCAATACATTAACAAATTGGCTTTTTTTTAATTGTCAAAATAGACTTTATAATCAAGTTTATTGACTTATTTGAATTACACCATCTCTTTATTTTTTTGTAATAAATCAAAATATC
The DNA here is from genome assembly GCF_055761805.1 of Camellia sinensis. Classification (NCBI taxonomy): domain Eukaryota; kingdom Viridiplantae; phylum Streptophyta; class Magnoliopsida; order Ericales; family Theaceae; genus Camellia; species Camellia sinensis. The sequence goes on along the minus strand of NC_138973.1, from coordinate 69,485,053 downwards.
AGTTTATGAGCCACTTCCTAAGAGAATTTGAATTATCATCTTCTTCACAAATCTTCTCTTTAGACTTTGTTTGTGATGTGGGTTGACTTTTTGACTTTTTTAGCTTGGAGCTAAAATAGTCCCGTTTTGGATGAATTTTTTGACTTTTTTTACTTTTGTGAAAGAAAAATGAAATGATTATGATTTGGATGTGACAAATTTTAACCTGGTGCTAAAAAACTTATTTTTTCTTTTTGTGATTATTTTAGCTCCAACCCATCCCTAACTCACATGCCAAACCAAGACTAGATTTTATTGATTACTCTATTATTATTTGGAGGAGGATCGCTTTTAGTCCATATTTTAAATTGAATGGTGTTCTTTGGACCGTGGGACTTACCACAAGTCCCGTTTTGATCATTTGAACTATTTATTTTTTTAGATACTTCATATATTTCATCTAAAAAAAATTAGGTCAATCCGCTAACTGTAATTTGTTCGATTTTTTACTAAAAAATAAACAACAATTATATTTTAAAAAATAAACTATATATTTTTGTAATGACCAACATAATAAATCAAATAAGTTACAATTATTAGATTGACTTAATTTTTTTTAATAGATAAAATATACGAAATACTTGGTAAAATAAATATTTTATATCGTCAAAACGAGACCTAATAAACTCACAAGCTCAAGCAAAATTTTCCAATTTAAAATGTGGACGGAAGGGATGCTCCTCATTTTTTTTTTTTTTTTTTGGTTCTCTTTATAAGCTTGCAAAGGCAACAGCCATATATACATTGGAGCTGTATATACATTGGAGCTGTAAGTGAATAAGGCCAAAGCGCATGAGAAATTATTTAATGGTCCTGCAGTGAGTGAGTGCTTTTGAGATGGATTAAAATAGTGCAATTAAACTGAAATAATAATAAAACAAAATATTCAATGATAACTTTTTTTTGGTTGACTTAATTTGCTGAGTGTACTAATAAAAGCAAAGTTGGTGCCAGTGTAACAAAATATTTTTTAAATTATAATTTTAATGGTTAAATTATAATCTTTTATTTAGTTTATAATAATTAAATTATAATTTTTTATTATAATTTATTATGTAAAAATAGTCTAAATAATTTTTTAATTTAATTATTTAAAATTTGAGAAGGAATGGTTTTAACTTCTACATTGTATTATCAATTTTCAATTTATAATAAGTTGGGTATTGATGAATCATATAAAAAAAAAATAGATATTGCTATTCAGACCTAAAAATTAGACCAACTTTCTAAATTTAATAATGTGGTATTTCATTAAAATATCTAAGTCTCTCATTTATTTTTTAATCATCGACCATCTTATTTACACAAACACAAAAACATAGTCTAAAAAATAGATTTATATATTATTTTCCTAATGACTTATACCAAACTGGTCCATATACTCTCAACCATAAACTTTTTAAAGATCTGAAATGTATAAAGAAAATCTTTATAATTTTTGCAGTGGAAGAAATATTTTCACTAAATTGATATGCCCCTACAGTAAGATGGCCTTGGTTGTCAGGTTTCAAACTAGGGCATCAAAGATCAGCTAGTGATTAAAAGGCAGAGTCAGTCCCGAACCAAAGCTCATATTCAATGAATTCTTGAAAGATATTTCTACAATTTTTATACTTTTTTAAGGGTAAATGAATTAAAAAATAATTTAAAAAAAAATTTGATATAAAAAAGGATTGAAAATTTAAATAATTTTTTTTTTTTTTTTTAAAAGAGAAAATTGGAGAAAAATCTAATTTAAAAATAATGTAAGGTATTAAGTCCGCTGGGTATTTTTTTTGTGAGAAGTACACTCTTTGTAAAATATTCTGGTGAGAAGTATGTTTTGCTATCTTTGAGGACATTTTATTTCCAATTTTCTTTTTTTAAGTTTTATGAACAATATCTGTTGGAATTTTTATTCTATCTGTTGGAAATTTTTATTCTATCTAGTGAAATTTTGTATTCTATCTTTCGAATTTTTCTGTATTAAATTCTATCTATTGAAATTATTGTCCTAATTTTTCCTATCTGTTGAAATTGACCAAACCAAATTTTCCTATATGTTTATTTCTTATATGTGCAAATTACATATATACATTTATACATACATATTTATATCTATATCTATATCTACTGTCGTTTCCTATCTGTCTATTTCTTATATGTGCAAATTAAATACATACATTCATACATACATATCTATATCTATATCTACTATCGTTTCTATAACAATGATGCTGGAGAAGAGTTGCTTAATCGGATGGTCCAAATGTGACATTTGCAACCAATTTCTGAATTCATTCACAAAACAATTTGAAGAACACACCACCTACTTGATAGATCTAAGAGAAAGGAGTGAGGAAGCGACAAATCTAAGGGAAACAGCAACGGAAACCCTAACCCGCCACTATCGACGAGTCTTTACGGTGAAAATAGCGATAAATCTGGAGAAGATGGCTCGGAGTCACGACTTACCCGCTCTCCGCCCTCTTCTTCTATGCAACTTACTCTATCCATTACAATAGTAACAGAGAAAACCAACATCACACACGCAATAGACATTGACAAAAAACGAACCACCACTGAGAGATTGAGGCTAACAAAGAGAGAGTATATCACTGAAGCTTCCATTCTGTAACCTCTCTTTTCTCTACCATCTTCGTGGTACCAAAGCGACACCGATCTAACCGTTAAAGGAAAATCTCGATTTAATCTTCCATATTGCTAGCGCAGCCGTTAAGGTCTCGCTTTCTTGCGAGATGGTGGAGATCTCTCGACGTTGTCCTATCTCTGCCAGCCAGGAAGCCGCTGTCAGAGAAAAAAAGAGCAGATGCACTTTTCAAGAAGACAGAGTTGTACGTGGTAGTCAATAAGCAGATAAGAGTCGATTCATGGAGATGAGAGGAGAGAGAAATGGAGATGATGAGATTTGGAGAGAGAGAGAGAGACAGAAAAAAAAAAGAGATGTGATTTAGAGAGAGGGGTTTGATTACACAACATTCAATTTGAACAGATAGGCGTAAATCTAAATGATTTGGGGTGGCTACTGTGTGGGGGTACACAGCAGCCACTGTTGTGCAGCCAAATGAGCCAATTTCGGGATTCATTTCGATAATCCGAACCGTTCACATTTTAGAATACATCAAGTATAACATACTTGCAAAACATCAAGTTAATCAGATATCGTTTACCTTTTCATCCACTCATATTTGTATTTCTTTTAATACTTTAAATCACAATTGTTAGTTATATTTCTAGATACAAATGTGAGTGGATGAATGGGTAAACGATATCCGATTAACTTGATGTTTTGCAGGTATGTTCTACTTGATATATTTTAAAATGTAAACAGTTCGAATTATAGAAATGGGTCCCGAAATGGGCCCATTTGGCTGCACAACAGTGGCTAATATGCACCCTTGCACAACAGCCACCCCAAATCCGAATCTAAATATGTGTAGTTTGGTCATTTTGCAAAACATGTCCTTATGGACATACTATTTTCGCACGTGGACTTTTGGGCAAAATGAATTCAAATTTGAATTTTTGGCTTGAGCACCCTTTTGAAAACTTTAAACCAAACATAAAATAGATTATTCATGTAGAAAATTAAATTAATTGGATATCGATAATTGTATGTTTGAATAATATTTTAAAAAATAGAAATCAAGTATAATATCAAAAATAGACCCTCTATTTTTTTAAGAATAATATGATGAAACATGAAATTATTAATATCCAATTAATTTAATTTTCTACATAAATATTGACAAATACCAAAATTTGAGCTTTACAGATCACCAAAATACAGACCCACTCAAAATTTGTTCATACAAAATATGAGCAATACACAACACCTTACTAGTTGAATCAATGGGATGTCCCACTAAAAGTTTAAAATGACTCAATCAAATATTATGTATTATTCCCACTGTGTAATCTACCTATATATTTATTATCTATATCATTATTATTAAGTGAAAATCTAAATTGGTTTAGTGAAATGTTTTTCTCCTTATGTTAAGTGGAAACTGTATATATGCTAAAATAAAAAAAATATATATTATATACATCATAAGTAAGTTTTGAACCTAAGACCCTGGGTTTCATTAAGAACATTTTTATCACTTAAACAACACGTATATTACGATATTAAATTCTTTATTATTTGTTTTTAGACTTTTTACGAAAAGATGTACAATGTGATAAATAGATGATGTGACTCAAATAAGAAATGATATGACTCAAATAAAATAAAAAGATTAAAAAATGTGCTAAAGCAGCATATGCCAAAAAACCCCTTAGTCTAGATTTATAATAGGAAAATTTTAATATACACTTCTTTTAAAAATGGTGTACTATATACATCCTTAATTATGTCATTTTATTCTTTAGTTATAATTTTTTTTTTAAAATTATGATATTATTTTGGTTATGACTTATAAATTTTTTAGTTATATCTTATATTGTATTTAGTTATAATATTTTGTTTAATTGTGATTTAAAAAATTTTAATTATGTTTTTTTTTTCTTCTAATTATAAGGTGGATAGCTCTTAAAAGGGGTAGACTATAATATTCCTCTTTATAATATTACATCTCATTAATTAGGATGAAAAATGTTTGGGGGCCCTAATTCTGTGGCTCAAATGTGGCTCAAATGGCCAAAACGACGTCGTTTTGGCCATTTTGATGTTGTTTTGTACTCAAAACGACGTCGTTTTGGCCATTTGAGCCACATTTGAGCCACAGAATTTGGGCCCTCTACCATTGCTCATAGTTAAACATCATCAATCAATTCTGTCGGCAACAAAGGAAAGAAAGTAAATAATCAACCAACTCTGCTGACAACGAACAAACAAAAGAAAGTGAATGAAGAAAAGAAAAGGAAGTGAAGTATAGCATACAGAGGACATGGGCATGGCATGGTATGATAGTTGTTGACATATCAGTTCCAGTTCAAGTTCAACCTCATGCTTTAGTTCAACCTTAACAGATCAAAGAGTTCAAGGAACTAAGCTGAGGCCTCATTGTGACATTCCTATGTTGCTTTCTTATGAGAATATTTCCTCAGTTAGTTAGTTAGAGTTGGTTTAGTTAGTTAGCTTCCTCTTGTATATATAGAGGAGAGACTGATATGTGTAATATTGTGAAAAGAGTTTATGATATATGACTGGTTTATGTTTTTCATCATGGTATTAGAGCATTGATGCTTTCACGAGCTCCTGATCCATGACAACTTCATCTTCACTGTCTTCATCTGTTTTGTCTTCTTCACTTCCTTCGAATTTAACTCTGCTGATCTCCAATCTTTTATCATTTGTCAATGTAAAGCTTGATGGATCAAACTTTATCATCTGGAAAAATCAATTGTCTAATATTCTCAGAGCTATTAATCTTCTAGGTTTTGTTGATGGTTCAACACCATGTCCTTCTCTTACAATTACAGATTCAACAGGAACAGAGGTGACTAATTCGGATCATCTTCAATTGCGTATGATTGATGCTCATCTATTGAGCTGTATCACTGCTACACTTACACCACCAATCTACTCTACTGTGCTTCAGTTACAATAATGCTCTGAGATCTGGTCTTCTCTTCACAAGTGATTTACATCTCTTTCTCGATCTCATATCCATCAATTGAAGAACAAGTTGAATCTTGTTTCTAAGAAATCAGATACAATAGAGGAGTATCTCTTAAAGATCAAGGCCTTAGTCAGTCAGTTAGCACTTGCTTCAGTAATTGTTGAAGATGAAGATTTTATGTTAATCACCTTGAATGGTTAGCCATCTGAATATGATGCTTTCACCACAACAATTTGTGCTCGATCTGACACTATAACTATGGATGATCTATCATCTCTGCTGTGTTCTGAGGCAATCCATTCAAAAGCTAAACACAAGAACGTTGCAGAACCAACTGTTGCTTTCTCTTCTATTAAAGGATCTGTTAATTCTGCTTCACATGTACCTACTTTCACTTATTCTAGATGAAGATCTTCCTATAGAGGCAGTAAAGGATGTCGAAATTCAAGGTCATATAGAGGTAATGGTTGATACTACAACAACAACAGAGGTAGTGGAAGAAATTTCAATTAGGTTTATTCTACTTTAGGTTGTCAAATTTATGGAGGACTAAGTCATTCTGTACTTGATAGTTGGCACCGCATGGATCCTCAATATCAGTCATCTTCACAGACTGTTACTCATTCTCTATCCTCTCGATTTTCTTCTTCTCAGCAACCGAGAGCTCTTCTTGCTTCTTCTTTACCTAGTTCTAGTGTTTCTTCCTCACATCTGTCTCAGGCTTCTTCAAATTTCCAGTCTATTCCTTGGTACTTAGACTCTGCAGCTACAGACCACATTACTAATGATCTAAGTCATCTCAGTAATTATCAGGCTTATCCAGGTTCAAATCACATTACCATAGGTGATGGAACTTCTATTCCCATGCAGAATACTGGTAAAGGTCTCCTTCCTACACCTCATTATTCTTTCAAACTTAATAATGTTCGTCATGCTGATTTTATGTCTTCTAATCTTGTTTTCTATTCAAAAGTTGGCTCAGGATAATAATTGTATCATTAGTTTTGATGAAGCCAAGTTTGTGATTCAGGACAAAGTTACGAAGAACATTCTTCACCAAGGATCTAATCTCAATGGCTTATATCATTTTCTTCCATCAGTCGCTCACACATCTTCATCTGCTGCCTTTGTTGCTCAAAATATATACAAGACCACTCACATTTGTTGCTATTCCTATTCATGTACCAAATTCTTTTGTTAATAATTCATTGCCTACTTCTAGTATTGTATAGCATAATAGACTAGGTCATTCTAGTAGTTTGAAATTTCAGCATCTTGTTCCTCATTTGTAGCTTATTGCCAATAAGTCTGTCATTTCACTTGATTGTATTGACTGTTGTGTTGCAAAGAGTCATCGACATCCTTTTCAATTGTCTAATTCATCTGTTAATAAAACCTCTTTCATTGATACATAGTGATGTTTGGGGTCCCTTTGACTCTACATCTGGCTTCAAATATTATGTTCTTTTTGTGGATGACTTTAGCAAATTTACATGGTTGTATCCTTTAGCTTATAAAAGTGAAGTATATGATAAGTTTCTTGAGTTTAAAGCTTATGCAGAAAACCAATTCTCTGTTTCACTTAAGATTCTTAGAACTGATGGTGGCACTGAATACTGTAATAATAAAATGAAAGCTTTTATCACAGCTCAAGGTATTGTGCATCAACATTCTTGTTCATATACACCACCACAAAATGGTGTGGCTGAGTGAAAACATAGATATCTCACTAAATTTGCTATAGCCTTGTTACATCATTCTTCAGTTCCTTTTCATTTTTGGTTTGATGCTCTTGCTTGTGCTACTTATCTGGTTAACAGATTGTCTTCTTCTAAGCTGGGTCAGAAACTCATTTTGAAGTTTTGTTTCAGCATCTTCCAGATTTTGTTGTTAGTGTTTTCCTTGGTTAAAACCCCATACAGCCTAAATCTATTGCATGTGTGTTTTTAGGCTATCATCCTTTTGCTAAAGGTTATAGATGTTTTGATCCATTTTCTGGTAAATTTTACTTATCAAGATATGTTGTGTTTAATGAACATGTGTTTCCTTTTTCTATGTCCACACCTACTTCTACTTCTCTTCTATCTATTTCATTTTCACCTCAGATTTAGTCCTTTTTCTGGTCTTCTCCAATTCCAGCTTCTTCTCCTTCAGCTGCCAATCTTTCTTCTTCACTATCTACTATTTCCTCTCCAGCTAAGTCAGTCTCTTTGCCAGCTGAGTCAATCTATTTGCCTCTGGTTTCTCCTATTCTTCAACCTCCTATTCTAATTCAATCTTTCTCTATTCAATTGCCTTTGTTTTCTCCTACTGCTCTCATCCTTCTATTCCAACTTTAAATCTTCATCCCATGGTTACCAGACCTAAAGCTGCTGCACTTTTCTCTGTCAAAACCTCTTCTGCTTCTGATTCCACTACTGAGCCTCCCTCTCACAAAGAAGCTATTCTTATTCCCATATGAAAACATGCCATATTAGAAGAATTTAAGGCTCTGTAGAAACAGCATACTTGGTCATTTGTTCCTCTTCCTCCTGGCAAAACTGCTATAGGCTGTAAATGGGTGTTTAGAATCAAGAAGAACTTTGATGGCACTATTGCTAGGCATAAGGCAAGGTTGGTTGTTAAGGGATATCTTCAACAAGAAGGCATTGACTACCAAGACATTTAGCCCACTGACTAAGCTTCCCACTATTCATATTCTCTTATGCATTGCTTTACATCATAAGTGGCCTGTCAAACAGTTAGACATATCCAATGCCTTCATGGTGTGCTTGAAGAGGAAGTTTATATGTTACAACCTCTAGGGTTTGAGACCTTTTCTCAGTCCAATTATGTTTGTAAGCTTCACAAGGCTTTGTATGGACTTAAGCAAGCTCCAAGAGCCTGGTACAGCAAGTATGATTCTTTTCTGTTTATTCAAAAGACATCATCTACCTTTACTGCACTTCTAGTGTATGTAGATGACATCTTAATCACTGGCAATGATACTAAGCATATTCAGACTCTTGTCACTCAAATGCACCAAGTGTTTTCTATGAAAGAACTTGATCCCATATCTTATTTTTTGGGTATATTTGTTGAGCCCTTAGCCTCTAGTTATGTTTTATCTCAACCTAAATATGCTCAAGGCATGCTTCATAAAGTTGGGATGCTAGATTGTAAACCTTGCTCTTCTCCCATTGCTGTCAAGCCTACTGTGACTCCTACTTCTGATAATCTTTTTGCCAATCCAACTCTATATCGAAGTGTGGTTGGTGCTTTGCAATACTTGACAATTACCAGACATGACTTGTCCTTTGTAGTCAATCAGTCATGTCAACATGTGCAAGAACCCACTAATGCTCATTTTTCTCTAGTCAAAAGGGTTCTTCGATTTGTTAAGGGTACTCTTCATCATGGCTTCACCTACACTCCTAGTTCTTTTGACCTTCATGCTTATTCAGATTCTAACTGGGCTAGAGATGTTCTTGACAAAAAGTCTACCTTTGGTTATTGTGTGTTTCTAGGGACTAATCTCATCTCCTGGTTTGCCAAGAAGCAGGCTACTGTCTCTCGATCCTCCACTGAAGCTGAGTGCAGGTCTTTGGCTCATACTGCTACAGAACTTGCTTGACTTGGCATGCTTCTCCATGATTTTTGTATTGCTTCTCCTACTGTGCCACTGCTCTGGTGTGATAATGTTTCTACCATTGCTTTGGCATATAATCCCGTCTTTTATTCAAGATCCAAACATATTGAGGTCGATTGTCATTTTTTGCGCGATCAAGTTCTTGCCAAATAGTATATTTTGCATTATGTTCATACTATTGATAAGCTTGCTGATATATTCACCAAGCCCTTGTTTATCTCTCGATTTTCCTATCTTAAGGACAAGCTTATAGAGTTTCTCCTTCCCTTCGCTTGAGGGGAAATGTTGACATATCAGTTCCAGTGCAAGTTCAACCTCTACAGATCAAAGAGTTCAAGGAGCTAAGCTGAGGCCTCATTGTGACATTCCCGTGCTGCTGTCTCATGAGAATATTTCCTCAGTTAGTTAGTTAGTTAGAGTTGGTTTAGTTAGTTAGCTTCCTCTTGTACATATAGAGGAGAGACTAATATGTGTAATATTGTGAAAAGAGTTTATGATATATGACTGGTTTATGTTTTTCATTAATAGCCCATCGGGTGGCATTTCATTTGCCATATGTTTAAATTTAAATAAATTGAAAAAAATAATTTACATCTACTCATTGATTTAATAGATGTGGATGGAGCGGACTGTGCAGGTTGGCGGATAGATGTGATCAGTTTGACAGTTTAGACTTTACGAATTTAAGGCATTTTTTTGAATTATAATTTATAACTTTTATAATATCCAATAACTAGTAATATAAAAAAAATATGTATTATTTGTTTATAATATGCCATGGCACCACGCATGCATATTTTAAGGCATTTTTTTTTATTTTCACAAAAATATATATTTTATTATTTTTACTCTATGTTGTTGTTTGTTAGCAATTTTTTTTTCTTTGAACTTCATCTATGGGTGGATCGAGTTCATATAGGTGCAGTATGATTGATCCGCCACTTGAACCGTATTCGTGAATTTTAAAATATTTCATCTACATCCGTTCGTTGAAAGACACACATCTATCCAAAATCAATCAGGTTGGGTTGGTTGGGTCAGGTTAGGTAGGTTGGACGTATCCATGATCATCCCTAGTCAGACACCTTATTTTTTTAAAGCAAATTACAAATGCACATTTTAAAGTTGATTATAATATAAATTGTCTCATATTATTTTAAAAATTATATCTCGTTTTTTGAAATTTTAATTTCATAACAAATAATTATTTTTATTAATCAATTATTAAGTTAATTAATAATTTTTAATAATATTCAAAATTTATTTCAATGAGTAATTCAAGTAATTTTATTATTGTATAGAAAAACATTTAAGAATTTTATTTTTTACTTAATCTTATTAAATAAAAATTTATAACAATGAGATATTTATAATTTTTCAAGTTACGGGAGATAATCTGTATTTTAAACAAATTTTAAGAAGTTTATTTATAATTTTTTTTTGTTATATATAAATATCCACATAAATGGAGTGGTGTGTAGGCATGCCTTCCATACTTGAAGGTTTGCAAGGGAGTTGTGGGAATGGGGTAGCCGGCCATAGTGGTGTGCCGGCCATAGTGGTGTGAAAAGAGAATAATATAGATCAAATATAGGTTTTGTTTGGGATACTACTTTGGGTTAAAATAGTCATATAGAATAAATTGGTTATTTTAGTCAAATAAGATAAAATGTCACATTCAATCTATAATCATTTTATTTTTTATCTTATAAAAGTCAAAAATTAAAAAAATCTATCCCAAACAAGACCTTTTAGCCCCAAGCTAAAAAAACTAAAAAATCAAAAAGTCAGTCCACATCCCAACGAAGGCATAAAATAACAAAAAAAATTTCTTTATTTTCGTATAAAAATTTTACCACCAAATTATTACTTTTAAAACACATATATATATATATATATATATATCAACACCTCTCATTAAAATATTTAATACCTCAAAATTATGAAATTTCACCAGACTTACCTCTAGTCATGCTATGATCATTAAAACTGTTCATTTTATAAATTTATACATATATGTCATAAATAAAAAAATTAAAAAAAGTCTCCTACATACACATACAAGTCCCATAAGGATAGAAGGTAAGTGGAAAACGAGACTAGCTGGCTTATAATAGCGTTTCCCCATAATGTATTCTCAAGTGTAAATTTGTTGGTGGTGGGCCAATAAAAAAAGGAAAATGAGGTGGACCCTTCAAGGAGGCACCCCCTTTGACCTATTTTTTTTTTGATTGGCTAGTTTTTCTTTTTTCTTTTTCTTTTTTTCTTTCTCCTCCAATCACCAACCGCCACGTGTGTGTGGGGGGTGGTAGAGGTGGTGATTGGAGGGGATCTCAATCACTTTCCACAAAAAAATTACTTCTGAATTTGGCATTTAATTTTTAATTTTTAAACTATGCTACTATAAATTTTTGTGTTAAAAATTATTCATGTAAAAAACTAATTTGATTGAATATTATTAGACAAATGAGACTTCGTTTGGCAACATTACTTTTTAGCCTAAAAGTAAAAAAAATTACTAAAAAATCAAAAAGCCAACAACTTATAGCAAAAAGTCAAATATTTCATTACCTCTTTATTTTTTGTGCATCTTTTCATAAAAACTAAAAGTCATCCCAAAAATACTATTTTTTTAGGGTAAATTACAAACACACCTCCTGAGGTTTACTTAAATTACAAATTACCCCTTCTGATTTTAGAAATTACATTATGCCCATAAGGTTTTTAATTTCATAACAAATAGGTCTTTTTATTAATAAATTATCAAGTTAATTAACAGTTTTTAATAATGTTAAAATTTTATTTCAATTAATAATTCAAATAATTTTATTATTGTATAGGTGAACAATTAGAAGTTTTATTTTTTCAATTAATTCTGTTAAATAAAAAATTCTAATATGGAGGTATTTGTAATTTTTCAAATCACATGGGGTAATTCATATTTTAAGCAAACTTGAGAGGGTGTATTTGTAATTTACCTTTTTCTTACATCATATTTTAGCCAAAAAACTAAAAAGTTACTAAAAAATCCTGTCCCCAAACGAGGCCTGAATAATCTATGAAAATTTAAAAATTCTCGAGATATTGATTTGTGATTATGTTTTAATTTTAAGCAATAAATAGCAATCTCAATAAAACAATCAAAGATAAATCAACACAACGATTCAACGTGAAAAAATCATAATTGGAGTGCCTCCAATTGTGATAAAAAAATCAAGTGGCAAAGCCACAAAATAATCCACTAAGAAAACAAAAAATAATTATACGTGTATCCTTAATTACCTAGCAAATCTAAGCTCAAATTAAATCAATCTCCATGTGCCTCTTCCACTACTGTCTTCACATCGGAATTGTCTTGTCCAACGTTGAATTCACAATGCCGATATGGAATCCATGACAATGAACCACTTCGGAGTCTACTAAAGCTTTTGACTTATGTTCTCTAGAATCTACCGAAGAACACCTCTCTTTTTTGTGAACGAAATAAAAAGAACAACCCTTGATATTTGATAATCTGTAGTTCGATGATCAATCGATCACCTTCTATACATTAAGGAAACTCATATAAATCAGCCTTCAATAGAAAATACTTTATTTTTTCTTTCTCTCTAAGATTCGAGACAGCTAAAAACCCTAAAAATAGAGAACAACTCAATTTATAGAAAACAGAGTCAGGAAGATTGCTCGAGCAAACTCACTAAAACACGTGCCCATCACTTGAGCCAAGACTTCACTATTCGAGCGCAGATCAAATGCTCTCAAAAGTTTGGATGCTCTGCAAAAGTATTGGATGATGCCATTCATTGTTCAAGCACACAAATGATAGCTTGAGCGGTCAAATAGTTCGGTCCCTGACATAGTTAGTGAAGTGGCAAAAAAAATATTATTCGGATTGAATTCGCATTCAAACACTCATCTCCTTACAGAAACAAAAAAAAAGAATAAAAATACAACAGACATGAATTTTGTCAATCAGAATTGCTAATTATAAAAACCTAACAATCTATAATTTAAAATCACATTTACCTTTAATTTTTATTGTGACTATTGACATCTAATCTAGTTAAATTGTCAATGAATTTTACAAAATAAATAAGGGTAAAAATGAATTTTACATAAATCCAAATCACAAATTTTTTTTTTATACCAAAGATCCAATTGTTAAAATACTTTTGTTCAGAGTGACAAATTTAGACTAGGTTTGGTATCTTCTAAAAAAGTTAAAAAATTATTATTTTGTTTAAGTCACATCATCTTATTTAAGGCATATCACTTGTCTATCACATTATTTCAAACCTAACTCATATTTCATCAAAAATAAAAAAATACACTTATTTAAAACATTCCAAATAATCCATTAGACAAAATAATCAAAATACCGTACATATATGTCATGTACTTGCTCAGAATGGCAAATTTAGACAAAATGATCAAAAATACCTACATACATGTCCTATACGGTGATGAGATTCTCAAATCCATCACATTTCTCTCTCTCTCTCTCTCTCTCTCACACACACACATCAAACTCTAACGCTATCTCTCTACCGGCAGAACTCCGGCCGCCCTCCTCCGCAGTGCGCTGTTGCGACCGCCACTCCGCAGCTTCTGCCGTCTCTCTCTCTCTCTTCCCCTCTTCTTCATTACCGAGTCGTCCATCTCTCTCTCTCTCTCGAAGGCAGATCTGAGCGATCTTGATCTGTCAAAGATATCCTTGTCCAGATTTGGTTGTCCTCGTCGCCTGTAAGTTCACCGATGTCGTCGAAATCATCGTCGACAGTCTCCGGCTCGCGATTCGGTCCTCTGCTCACATTTACAAACAAACAGTCTCTATCTCTCTCTGAGATTCTGGATTGAGGACTTGTTGCTGTTCTCGTACCCTTGTCTTTGCAACCAACTCCAATCGGATCGTAGAAAGAGAAAACAAAGAAGAAACATCAAAAACTTGTTAGATGTTAGTTTCTTCGACAATGGTGGTTGCTTCGAGTTCCTTCTAGGCTCCCACCATGCTTCAGATCTCTCCTTATACCTTCTTCGCCTTCGGCATCGCCATTACTATCGGCGCCTCCGTTCTCGGCACTACTTGGTATGTACATATATATATATATATATATATATATGTATCTTCGGAATTACGTTTTGATTTCTGAGGCCTATATTTTTTTTATGACCATTTTTTGTTATGTTGCTAAAAATTAAAAATTAGTGACTTTTTTTTTGTTACAATTTTTTAAATTTGTTGCTAAAATTTATAATTCGTGACGTTTTTTTTTGACGAATTTTCACTGAGAATTAGTGACATTTCATTTGTAATAATTTTTTTAAACAATGGCTAAAACTTTTAATTAGTGACGTTTTTTTGTGATAACATTTTTAAATTATCGTTGAAAGTTAATAATTAATGATATTTTTTTAATAATATTTAATAAAAAAGTCGTTAATAATTACCTATAACCCAAAATAATTTTCCCCCCAAATAATTTTCTCCAAAAATTTGGAACAAACACCCGAATTTTCGCAGGAATGAAAATTCCCTCCTAATTTTTGTGACAAATCCCCAGACCCTTTCTTCATCCCTAACACTTTGAGAATTTATTCTCTCCAATTCTGTTTTATTTCGAAGCCCTGATTTAAATCTCTACCATCCCCAACCCAACTTAAACAACCTATTTGATAACGAGTCCAAACCCCTGCTACGGCGACGAAACCCTAGATGCATTCGATCTCGATTGCAAACTGGTATGTATGTAGTTCATTTTCGATTGATTTTAAAAATAAATTTGAAGTGGAGCTCTGTCTGCATAATTTAATGTATTAATAGATAAATTTGGTCATGATTTTATTTTGTGGATGGTTGCTTCTTTGGCTCTTATTTATTCTGCTCTTCCATTGCTAGTTTTGCTTGACGTAGGGTTTCTTTTCTTTTGGTATGATATGAATGCAATATTTATTTCAGAGTTGAGTTAACATATTTTGCATGATGCAGAAGAGAAGGGCTTGATTTAGCATATTTTAAGTAGTTTTCTATGCATTTCCTTTATCTTAGCTTATCTATGTTTAAAGAATGTGTATGCTCTGCTATTTTTTGTTGTGCTGAGATTTATTTATTTTAGAACTTTTATTTATTTATTTATAAAATTTCAATTTTCCTCTACTATTTTGCACGTTGGGGATTTGGATATAACAGGCTACATGTGTATATCCATGATCACAAGAATAAAAGGGATCTAAAGGCTTCTGTTTCAAGCTGAAGCGAAAGAACAACTAATAAAGAAAAGCCTTTTGAGTTGTGAATTTGGTTTCGTCTTTTTGTTCAAATATGGGACAATGGTGTTTCATTTATGCTCCTGGTTGTCTCCTGATCTATGTTTAATTGGAGTGTGTTCTTTGATGTCATCATAAATTTGAAGTCTGCCTATTAGGGTCTCTATTACAAGAGAAGAGAAGAGAAGAGTTGCTTGCTATAACTAACTATTACTTTGAAGATGAAATTTGTTTGTCTTTAATAGGTTTGAATGGGTTCAATTTATGTGGAACGCAGGTCTTTGAATTGAGGCTCATAACTTTTTTTTTTGTTCTTTTTTATTGTTGTTGTTTTCATTTATTTTTATATAATGCATGTCTTTGAATTGCAGTTAGCCGTCATGTGTGTCACTATTGGAAGTCTATAATATTGAAGTTACTTGGAATGTTCATTGAAAATTTTATTTTTTTGTTTTATTTAAAATAAAAATAAAAATCAGGTTTACTGGTTGGTATATCAGTTAATACTATAATTCCCAGCTTGCTTATTGTTATTTATAAATACATTTGCATAAATATATGATTGGTTGTATAGTTTAATTTCATCATATTTTGCTATTTTGCATTCAGGACTGCTGCCATACTGTCATATTAGTTGTGCTTCTTGTTTACTGAGTATAATTTGTGTTGAGATTGGTTTGTTTATCCTTGGTTATTTAGATAATGTATTTATTTTTTCTGGTAGCTAAAGGGAGTGATAATGACACTTCCTTCAACCACCATTGCAGCCACTTATTTGGTCATCTCTCGCCTACTCAAAAGGTACTTCAGTTCTTGCTTATTTTGTTGCCTATGTGTTAGTAAAAATTATGCTAGGTCTTGATCGACAGTCACCAGGCAATAATCTTAAACTAAACAATTAAAACCGGAGCAATGAAGCAATTGTGGTACTAGTTCGAATGCCTCAAGAGAATGAGGATTTCTTTGGATCAACTAATGGTAACAAAGTAAACAAGAAGAACAGACTTTTATATCAACTAATGGTGACAAAGTAAATTAAACAAAGAACAGTAATTTCATATTGAAATCACCAAAGTTCACCCAATTACGAAGTACCAATTACAAAGAACTACTCCTAAATTATAGTTTGAACTACTCCTAAGTCTAAGAACTAAGTTGTTGTGTTCTTGATTCCTCTTCCTTCAAATCTTTGGCCTTTATATCCTCTTCCTTCTTTCTTGCCCCATGACCGCATGACCTCCTTGTGCTTTGTAATTGCCACTACTTAACTACTGCAATTGTTTCCTGATTGTTAGGCTATCAAACCTCTCGAATCCTTCACTTCCTCTTGTTGAATTGCTTCCTCTCTAAGTTGCCACATACCTCTCACTCCTTTGGACCTTCCATCGATAGACAAAAACTCCCACCTTGCACATTCCTCTCTCAGCAAGTCACCCACTAAGCCCATGACTTAGCCAAAAACTGCTCCATCATCTGCACTGTTTAATGTACATTCTCAACCTCTCTCAAATTGCTTTCCCCCTTAAACAACCGTTGAACCCTCGCTTGTCTCTGCCACACGTCACACTCCAACTGGTCCATCTGTTGACAGGACCAAGCAAAAATCAGTGCAAACACTATGCATGCATGGTTTGATTAAATTATTTTTTATCATGCATTAATTGCTTTGTTTTGGTTTTATTTGATAAATTAGAAATCACGTGCAATTGCCACAATGTTGACTTTGACAAAGTAGAGTAGTAGGCTATTGATTCTTTTCCAAAACATAATAAATTTATGAAGCATTTTAACAGAATTGTAGATTTTTTTTTGGCTTGAGTTATGGGTTTTTTATCTACCAATTGGGCCCTCCCTTCACCACCCCCATGGGAATAGTCTACAGAGTTCATAACTACTCCTCTTACTATAGAATGCTTAGCTAGCCAACGCTTAAATCCGGCTCTACCCAAGTCAAACTGGCTAGTTTTTGACAAAGTGCAGGATCTTTGGCTATTTCCTTATACCCTATCAAGTCCTTGGTTGATTTGCCAATAGTAAAAGAAATAAGACAACTAGAGTGAAGCCTTCGTTCCCTTTCTTGAACCAAGATATTTTATACGAGTCATCACTCTCCCACCTTTTGTATTTTCTTAATTAAATTTTGTTTAATTAGGGTGAAATTCTTTAAAAACCTTTGCCTTCTTTAAAAGATAGACTGTCAACAGCAGATCAAACTCTCTACGACCTCTGTATTGTTGTCATGTGGCAAGTCTTTATTGGGACACATCATTGACAGCACCAACAACACCACTGTTAACTACAACAAAACCAATCCCTACTTAAGTAGCCTGAGCTCTCTGTCACGGACTGGGCGTTTATTATCCTCTCGAGAAGCCGGCTCCACGAGTGGTACTACGTACCCCCGTGCATTATGCCCAAGGACCAACCCAGAAGATGCGATAAGGATCTACCCTGCCTGCCTTGCCGCTCACAAACTAATGCGCTTGCAAGGTGCTTGGTGTAGAACTCGCACCCCCAATGAGTCGGTATGTGACATGCTATCACCGCCAGTCCCTGACGCCTTCGTCAGGGGGACATTACCTTACCTACCTCCATGCTTGTCCGTTTCCCTACCCACGGGAAACCTGCCCCGCGCGGACACCACCCTTGGTACGGACCCCACAATGAAGATGCTTGGTGTAAGTCCCACGTACCGTCCCCATCACAGTGCACCTAGGCTGGCTCTGATACAACTTGTCTGTTCCCCTACCCACGGGAAACCCGCCCCGCGCGGACACCACCCTTGGTGCGGACCCCACAATGAAGGTGCTTGGTGTAAGTCCTACATACCGTCCCCATCACAGTGCACCTAGGCTAGCTCTGATACCACTTGTCATGCACTGGGCGCTTGTCATCCTCCCGAGAAGCTGGCTCCACGAGTGGTACTGCGTACCCCCGTGCATTATGCCCAAGGACCAACCCAGGAGATGCGATAGGAATCTACCCTACCTGCCTTGCCGCTCACAAACTAATGCGCTTGCAAGGTGCTTGGTGTAGAACTCGCACCCCCAATGAGTCGATACGTGACATCTCACTCTAACTTCATATGCATAGCTAAATTTACCATGTTCACATAGATAAAGTCAGCATTCAATTGGAATAATTCATAGCTAATTTTGGGCAAAAAAAAAAAAAAAAACAAATAAAAAAATAAAGGCACCTCTGTTTTTGAATTTTTTTTTTGGTCCTTAGCGATTTGTTTTTTTCAAAATTATGCCAATTTTTTATTTTTTATTTTTTAGTCCGTCTTGTCGAGACGAATCTAAAAAGTTTATATATATATATTTGAAAAATTCCAAAAAAGAAAAAGCCAAAAAAGATTGTTTATTTTAGCATATTTTGGTCTTTTTTGGATTAAAAAAAAAAAACTATAATCTTACGCTTCGTTTTGTCGAGCTGGATCTAAAAACTTAAAAGTTTTTTGATTTTTTTTTTAAAAAAAATCACTAAAGACAAAAATAAGTCCAAAAGCAATGTAATGCCCCTGAAATAATTACAACAAACCAACTCCAAACATCAATACAATATGATATAAATAAAACAAGGAGCTTCTATTGATCAAAGTTAATATACAACAGGTGACACATGCAATATACATTCACAAATCATTTATCTTGAATCTACAGCATGTGTTACAAGAGGTAATAGGAAATGAAAGCTAAATATGTATTTAAATACCCTAATGGCTTATATTTTTCCAAGACTGTGCCTTGTTACAAAAAAATGAGTCAAAAGTTCAATACAAATAAAGCCTTAGGCTTGTACAAAAATAAATATAAAATAAGCAAAATTGAACCTTTAGCTCCATAGTCCTTTCAAGCTAAGTCTTTGACAGAGGCATATGACTAACACCTGAAAATAGTTTTTCCCAACTAGGGTGAGTCAACGTCTAGTAGAAATAATCTAACACAATATATGAATCTTAACAAAGATATAAGTATGAGATGCATGTCCAATGCCCATGATAAAATCATTTACGAGTCTTTTACAAAATTATGCTATGCCAAGTTTTATATCACAATTCATATTATCTCAATTTATTTTGTTTCAATTCTTTTTATCTTAATTCATGAGTCATTCCACTCATTCCAGATAACTAAATTGAGGATACAGCTCAGTGGGTCTCAAACGAACATAACTATCATACAAATACTTATATTTGCCATTTTACGAAAATTTCGTCTGCGGGAATCGGCATCCATGTATACGCGCGGTTTTCGGGACTCACACTTTAGACACACAGGCCAACTTAATTGTATAGAGTTCATCTTTTTTCTTCTTCCAAACATGGAGTACATCCATTTTCTCCTTCCAAACATCATACATATACATTGTATTTAAAACACTGTAGTATTCAATGACAACTAAGAAGAAATTAGTTTCAATTTACTTAATTCTCATTTAATTTCTACATCAATCATAGCTATCCTCCACTGATAGCCCAAAATAGATATTTCTAAACAGATGTACAATCTCGAAGACAGACAAATTATCCAAATTTTCATATGTGAAAGGTAACACATAACCAACTATACTATTTATATAAACGTCCATCTAATTTCATATTTTCAATGCTAATTTCATTTATTTATACAAAATAATTATTTAAGATATTTTAGGACAAACTTTTCCTTTTTCCAACATCCACTCCAAGTACCAAAATCAATTATTTTAACATAGCACAAGCTCATTTACTCCCATAACCATTTCCAATACATCCATTCAAAACCCCTCTTTTGATTTAAAACCAAAACCTTAGGCTTGTTCATAATCACCTTAAATCCCTATATTTCTTACACATCAACAAATAACTAAATTAAAACTCATAGAAGAGTGTAGAAAGTCATTACCTCGAAGTTAGAAGTTGAGCAAGTAAGGAGGAAACTTCAAAGATGCTCAAACACAACTCAATTAAGATAGAAATGTAGCCCTTGAGATGCTCTACCTTTTTAACAAAAGAAATAGGGTAGAGAAACCACTAGATCTAGATAAAAATGTAAAGAGTGAGAGTTTTAGAGAGAGAGAGGCTCTTAGATCTAGGGTTTTGAGAGGAATAGATGTAAAAAAGTGATGTAAAAAGGTGCTGCTGTGAACTGATATATGCACAGTCCGTTTGAGCGCAAGAAGTGACGCTCAACCATAGAATGTACACTCCCAGTAGTTTGCAGACAATAGACCATAGATCAAGTATAAGAAAGGCCGCTCGAGCTTCCACTCGCTCGAGTGTAGGAAACGTCACTCGAGCGTTGAATACACTCTTTCAATAGTTTTACAGACCTGTAAAAATACTGAGAGTTCACAAAGTCCGTTCAAGTGCAAGAAGTGCCGCTCGAGCGGAGGGGCAAAATTATAGGCGACAAAAGGTTTGAAAACCAAGCAATCAACCTGTTCCAAACACAACCAGAACAATCCTATGGCCAAATTCAAGGAAGAATAAGGAGAAAGGACATGAACAACGTTCAGAAACCATAAAACCAAGTTCAGAATATCAAATGGGTCATGCTAAAACCGGAATCGCTATAGCCTCCCCCCTTAAGAAATTTTGTCCTCGAAATTTCAACTCAAGTTTTAAAACTCTGTTTAAACCAATTACAATGGTGATAACCAATCAATTCTATCATCATATGACCCATTCTCCAGTCATCCATTCTCATCAACAAGATAAACAATTTCTTAGTATTGAATATACAATGCATATTTTTCCAAAACATATGTAATGTTTGTAATAAACTCGCGTTTCTAAAACATAAACAACATATACAATGTTTTCACATTTCTAAAACATATACAATATTATCATTTTCCATTAATCATAATAACAATACAATACATGTTCAAACATCAACAAATAGGTCCGGATATTTCTCACAGACTTCCAACTCACGTTCCCAAGTTGCTTCCTCAATCTTATGATGCTTTCACAATACTTTAACCTAGGGAATTGTCTTGTCTCGCAAGACTTAGTCCCGAATATCAAAGACTCTCACCGGTCTTTCCTCATATGAGGCACCCTCATCTACCTCTAAGCCGGTCCAATCCAACACGTGCGATGGATCCGGCTCATACTTCCAAACCATGCTATTATGAAACACATTATGAATCCCAGAAAGTTGTGGCCCAAACAATAAGTTACCTCTCCAATCTGCTCAAGGATCTCAAAAGGTTCAATGAATCAAGGGGATAGCTTCTCATTCTTTCCAAATCTCATCAAATCTCTTCTAGGTGATATCTTCAAGAATACATGGTCTCCCCACCTTAAAAGACAAAGGTCTTCTCCTATAGTCGGTATAACTTTTATAGCGACTCTGAGCCGTAACCAACATTTTACGGATAAGTGTAACTTTCTCCATCGTCTTCCGAACTAATTCTGGACTCAACATAGGTGAATCACCCACTTCGGCCCAACACATAGGGGATCTATGTGGTCGACTATATAAGGCCTCAAACGGTGCCATGCCAATACTTGATTGAAAGTTGTTATTATAGGCAAACTCTATTAAGGGCAAATACCTCTCCCACAAACCCTTAAAGTCAAGGATACAATCTCGAAGCATATCCTCTAAAATTTGAATGGTACGCTCTGACTGCCCGTCAGTCTGAGAATAATATACAGTGCTAAAGGTCAATCTCGTGCCCAAGGCACTCTGTGGGCTCTGCCACAACCCAGTCGTGAAATGTAGATCTCTATCCGAAACAATCGTCACTGGGACCCCGTGCAACCTCACTATAGCCTCGTTTGGGAACATGCTAATTTAGTAACTTTTTGGCTATTTAGCTAAAATATGAGCTAAAAAAAATTAGTATGTTTGGGATGACTTTTTGGCTAATTACGAAAAGATGTGCAAAAAGTAGAGAGAAAAGAGAATCTTTGACTTTTTGGTATGAGTTGTTGGCTTTTTGGCTAATTTAGTAACTTTTTGACTTTTTGGCTAAAACAGAGCCTTCCCAAAGATCGGTAAGATATTCTACCGAGTCACTTACGCGCATAGATATAAATTGCATTGACTTAGTCAACCGGTCAACTACCACCCAAATGGCATTACTACCCCGTTGAGTCCTCGGAAAGCTCATAACAAAATTCATCGTGATATGCTTCTATTTCCACTCGGCAATAGGCAAGGGTTGCAACAAACCCACTGGCCTCTGATGTTTGGCCTTCACTTGTTGATAAGTAAGGCACTTTGGCACAAACACAATCACATCCTTCTTCATTCCCTTCCACCAAAGCCGGCGACTAAGGTCGTGATATATCTTTGTGCCTCCCAAATGCACTGCAAGGCATGAATGATGAAACTCTCAGAGTACTTACTCTTTGCAAAACTCCAGCTCGAATAGACGGTCAAGGTATCTAACACTAGAGTCGGAGTACACGATCAAGCCCTTCTCTACCTTTTCACTGGAGATCTTCTCTTGGAGGGATTCTACTTCAAGGTCAACCCTTTGTGCTTCTATCACTCGGCTCACAAGTGTAGGCTGTGCAACTACCGAAAACAAGGCCGTTGACTCAACAGACTTGCCAAGATGCAAGTCAAACTGTCTTAATGTAGTGGGCTGGGCCTTGAGCCGAGCCTGGGGGCTTGGGCCTGGGCTTATGTGGGCCAGAATAATATTTTTTTTATTTTTTTTAACTGAAATTTTATTATTTTTCACTAAACAAGACACTAGGCCTCGGGCAGGCCGGGCCTTGGATTGACCCTTGAGTCGGCCTTAAGCGGGCCAGTGGGCTGGGCCATGTGGGTTGGGTTTCAAAATGATGGCCCAACCCAGGCCCAAACCCAAGGACTCGAGCTAGGTTTAGGCTCGGGGCCAAATCGGCCTAAACGGGGCAGGCCCACCTTGAGCCATGTATGGGCTTCAGCATGCCCACGGGCCACGGGCCATTTTTACACTCTTAATAATACCCCATCATTATATCACTGCTTTCCATTCATAATACTGACCATCATAGGACAATGCAACATACCACTAGGGAAATATTCTGATGCTTAGTAGGCATCAACATTATGAAGCTACTAATGGCAAGGAAACAGAGACACAGAGAAAGAAAAAAGAAAGAGAGAGAGGGGAACCATTGAATCGAGGGAGACAGTGAGTGTAAAAATGGCCCGCAGCCCACCTGCGGCCTATGGTAGGCCCGACCCGTTTAGGTCTGGGCCTGAGCCCAGCCCGAGACCCTAGGCCTGGGCCATCATTTTGAAGCCCGGCTTGGCCCTGGCCATGGCCTAGTCTATCGGCCCGCTTAAAACTCACTCAAGGCCCGACCCGTCAAGCTCGCCTGAGGCCCAGTGTCTTTTTTAGTGAAAAATAATAAAATTTTGGTAAAAAAAATTTAAAAGAACAAAAAAAAATGTTCAAGTCCGCCCAAGCTCAGGCCCACCGGCTCGGCCCGAGGCCTAGCCCATTGTCCCGTCCAAGGCCTAAATATCCCATGGGCCTGGGCCTAATTTTCTGGCCGGTGGGTCGGCCTGGCTTGGCTTGCATTTTTGCGCTCGAGAAAGGCGGGGCCAAATTTACACCCCTAGAAAGAGATGAGAAGGAGGATGTGGTAGTCTGAAGAAATAAAAGCAATGAAAGGTGCAGGGAAGTTAGATACCCAGTTTGGCCCCAAACAATCACAGATGCCAGTTTTTGCTAATCAATGGCAATGAACAACCCTATTATTAGATGTTTTAGGTTCCCGGCTGAAAGTGAGTCCCCTAATAAATGCCAAAGTATTTCTCAGAACTACATCTTTCCTTTGAAAAACACAAAAGAATAGTTGTCTGTACTAGTGTCTATGGGTGCAAATTTGCCTTGGCCCTGCTTGACCTACCCAGGCCCAGGCCCAGGCCCAGGTTGGCCCTTGGCGTGCTATGCGGGTTCCTGCCAAAATTCGGGCCGGGCCTGGCTAGCCCATGGGCTAGAAAATTAGGCTTGGAGGTATTTGGGCCTTGGGCTCGCAAGAGGGTTGAGCTTAGGGCTGGGCCTATTGGCTTGGGCTTGGGCTTAGGCTTGGTAGAGCTTGAATAATTTTTTTTTTGTTTTTTATTATTTTTCCAACCAAAATTTTAATATTTTACACTAAAAAAGACACAGGCGCTTAGGCGGGCTGGGCCTTAAACGGGCCGATGGGCTGGGCCAGGCAAGCTGGCCGGCCCAACAGGTTGGGGTCGGGGCTTCAAAATGGTGGCCTAGGCCCAGGCTCAGGCCCAAGGTCTCGGGCTGGGCTTGAGCTCGGGCCCAAACGGGCTGGGCCCTCATCGAGCCACGACGGGCTTCGGTTCGCCCATGGACCACGGGCTATTTTTACACTCCTAATAATACCCCAATCATTATACCACTGCCAACCATGCATAATACCCACCATTATAGGACAATGCACCGTATCGCTTGGGTGATATTCTAATGCTTAGTAGGCACTAACTTTGTGAAGCTACTAACGGCGAAGTGACGAACACAGAAAAAGAGAGAGAGAGAGAGAGTGGGGAGGCCATTGAATCGGATGAGAGGGAGATAGGAGTGTAAAAATGGTTCGCAGCCCGTGGGCGGCCTAAGGCTTGCTCGCGGCCTAGGGTGGGCCTGAGCCAAGCCTGAGACCCTGGGCTTAGGTCTGAGCCATCATTTTGAAGCCTAGCCTATGGCCCGACCCATCGACCTGCTTAATACCCACTCAAGGGTTCTCTAGAGGCTCGGCCCGCACAGCCCGCCAGAGGCCTAGTGTCTTTTTTAGTAAAAAATAATAAAATTTTAGTAAGAAAAAAATTAAAAAAACAAAAAAAGAATGTTCAGGATTGCCTAAGCTCAAGCCCGAGCCCAAGCACAAGCACAGATTTGAGGCTCGGCCTAAGGCCTAAATACGTCCTGGGCCTGGGCTTGGGCCTAAATTTCTGGCCTGTGGGTCGGTGCGACCCGACATGGGTCAGGCAAAATTTACACCCCTAAAGGGAGATGAGGAGGAGAAGGTGGCGGCCTAAAGCAATAAAAGTAGTGAAAGGGACAGGGGAGTTAGATACCCAGTTTGGCCCCAAACAATCACAGAGGGTAGTTTTTGCTAATCAATGGCAATAAACAACCCTACTATTAGATGTTCTAGGTTCCCAGCTGAAAGTGAGTCATTTAATAAATGCCAAAATATCTCTCAGAACTACACCTATTGTTTGAAAAACATGAAAGAATAACTGTCCGTATTAGTATTTATGGGTTTAAACTTGCCCTGGCTTGGCCCGGCAACCAAAGCCCGGGCTTGGGTCGGTCCATGTCGGGCCTCGCTGGCCCAGCCCACAGGACAGAAAATTAGGCTTGGGGGTGTTCAGGCCTTAGGATGGCTGTTGGGCTTGGCCCGTGTACCTGGGCCTAGGCTCAGGCTTGGGCGGGCCTAAACAATTTTTTTTGGTTTTTGTTATTTTTTCAACCAAAATTTTATTATTTTTCACTAAAAAGACACTTGGTCTCAGACGGGCCGGACCTTGGGTTGGGCCTTGAGTGGGCTTAGCTAAAGTAGGCCGATGGGTTAGGCTCAGATTGAAATGGGCCTAAACGGGCCAGGACCACTTAGAGCTATGGAAGGCCTTCTGGCAGCGCATGGGCCGCGGGCCATTTTTACACTCCTAATAATACACCATCAATATATTACTGCCTGTCATCCATAATGCCCACCATTTAAATTTTCTGGCCCATGCGCCAGCCTTGGCACGGGCCAAATTTACACCCCTAGAGAGAGATGAGAAGGAGGAGGTAGTAGTCTAAAGTATTAAACAACGAAAGGGGTAGTGGAGTTAGATACCCAGTTTGGTCTCAAACAATCACAGAGGGCAGATTTTGATAATCACTGGCAATGAGCAACCCTATTATTAGATGTTTTAGGTTCTTAGCTGAAAGTGAGTCCCCTAATAAATGCCAAAGTATCTCTCAGAACTACATCTATCCTTTGAAAAACACAAAAGAATAGCTGTTTGTACTAGTATCTATGGGTTTAAATTTGCTCTGGTCTGGAACGCCAGGCCTGAGTTGGCCCATGTCGGGACTTGGGGGTTCCTATCAAAATTCAGGCCAGGCTAGGCCAGCTGACGGGCTAAAAAATTAGGCTTGGGGATATTCGGGCCTCGAGCTTGGGCGGGCTTAGACAAATTTTTTTGCTGCTTGTTATTTTTCCAACCAAAATTTTATTATTTTTCACAAAAGAAAAACATTAGGCCTTGGGCGGGCTGGGCCTTGGGTCAGGCCTTGAGTGGGCCTTAAGCGGGCCGATTGGTTGGGCCATGGGCCAGGCTTCAAAATGATGGTCTAGGCCGAGGGCCAGGGTTAGGGTTTCGGGCTAGGCTCAGACACGGGCCTAAACAGGTCGTGCCACCTCGAGCTACAGGCCATTTTTACATTCTTATCTCTCTCTCTCCTCTAATTCGATGGTCTCTCTCTCTCTCTCTCTCTCTCTCTCTCTCTTTATCTGTGTGTCTGTCTCTTTGCCGTTAGTAGCTTCATATTGTTGGTGTCTACTAAGCATCAGAATATCACCCAAGTGGTATTGTGCATTATCTTATGATGGTGGGCATTATGGATGGCAGGCAATGGTATAATGATAGGGTATTATTAGGAGCGTAAAATTGGCTCGCGATCAGCGGGTTGCCTGAAGCCCGCACGTGGCTCGAGTTGTGCCCAAGCTGAGACTTTAGGCTTGGGCCTGGGCTACAATTTTGAAGCCTGGCCTGGTTCTTGTGCTCAGCCCAGCCCGACCCAGCCCATCGGCCTGTTTAAGGCCCACTCAAGGCTCGGCCTGCCTGAGGCGCAGTGTCTTTTATAGTGAAAAATAATAAAATTTTGGTTGGAAAAACAAAAAAAAATTATTCAGGCCTGTCTAAGCTTGACCCCAGGCCAAGGCCCAAGGCCCGAATACCCCCAAGTCTAATTTTTTGGGTCGTGGATCGGCCCGGCCCGACTCGAATTTTGGCAGGAGCCCACATAGCTCGACATTGGCCGACCCGGGCCTGGGCCTGGGTGGACTGGGCCGGGCCTGGGCAAATTTACACCCACAGATACTAGTACACACAACTATTCTTTTGTGTTTTTCAAAGGATAGATGGAGTTCTGAGAGATACTTTGGCATTTATTTAGGGACTCACTTTCAGTTAGGAACCTAAAACATCTAGTAATAGGGTTGCTCATTGCCATTGATTAGCAAAAACTGCTCTCTATGATTGTTTGCGGCCAAATTGGGTATCTAACTCCCCTTTCATTGCTTTTACTGCTTAAGACTACCACATCCTCCTTCTTATCTCCCTTTAGGGGTGTAACTTTGGCCCGACTTGACCTGGCTGCAAAAATTTAGGTCGGGCCAAGCTGGCCCATCGGTCAAAAAATTAGGCCCAAGCTTAGGCCCAGAGGGTATTTGGGCCTTAGACGGGCCGGTGGGCAGGAGCTTGGGCTCGGGCTTGGGCAGGCTTGAACATTTTTATTTTTGTTTTTGTTTTTATTTTTTATAATTTTTCTTCCATAATTTTATTATTTTTCACTAAAAAAGACATTAGGCCTCAGGCGAGCTGGGCGGGGCTGGCCTTGAGTGGGTCTTAAGCGGGCCAATGGACTGGGTCGGGCTTTAAAATGATAGCCCAAGCCTAAGCCAAGGGTTTCGGGCTGGGCTCAAGCCCGACTCCAAACAGGCCTAAACAGCTCAGGTCCACCAAGGACCGCGGCAGGCTTCTGGTCGCCCACGGGCTACGACCTATTTTTACACTCCTATTTCCCTCTCTTCTCTGATTTAATGGTCCTCCATTTCTTTTTCTCCTTCTCTCTTTCTCCGTGTCTCTGTCTCTTTGTCGTTACTAGCTGCACAATGTTATTGCCTACTAAGCATTAGAATATCAACCAAGTGGTATGGTGCATTGTCCTATAATGGTGGGTATTATGGATGGCAGACAGTGATATAATGATGGGGTATTATTAGGAGTGTACAAATGGTCCGAGGACTGTGGGCGGTGCGAAGCTCGCACGTGGCTTGAGGTCAGCCTGACACGTTTAGACACGAGCCCAACCTATGACCTTGGGCCTAGGCCTGGACCATCATTTTGAAACCCGGCCCGGCCTGTGGACCCGGCCAGCCTTACCCAGCCCATCGGCCTGTTTAAGGTCACTCAAGGCCCGACGCAAGGCTCGACCTGCCCACGGCCCAGTTTCTTTTTTAGTGAAAAATAATAAATTTTTGGTTGGAAAAATAACAGAAAACAAAAAAAATTGTTTAGGCCCGCCGAAGCCCAGTGGCTAGCCTAAGGCCCGAATACCCCCAATCTTAATTTTTTGGCCCATCTCGGCTCAAATTTTGGCAGGAATCCGTGAGGCCCGACATAGGAAGACCTAGGCCCGGGCTGGCTAGAGCAAATTTACACCCAAAGATACTAATACAAACAACTATTCTTTTTGTGTTTTTCCGAGGATAGATATACTCACTTTCAATTGGGAACTTAGAACATCTAACAATAGGGTTGCTCATTGCTATTGATTAGCAAAAACTGCCCTCTGTGATTGTTTGGAGCCAAATTAGTTATCTAACTCCCTTGCCCCTTTCATTGCTTTTATTGCTTCAGACTACCACCTCTTTATCATCTTCCTTTAGGGGTGTAAATTTGGCCCGGCTAGGCCTACTTGGGCTTGGGATTGGGCCGGCCCATGTCGGGCCTCGTGGGTTCTCGCAAAAATTCAAGCCGGGCTTGGTCAGCCCATGGGCCAGAAAATTAGGCCGAAGCCCAGGCCCGAGAGGTATTTCGGTCTAGGGCTGGCCTGTGGGCTGGGCTCGAGCTTAGGCGGGCCTAACCATGTTTTTTTGGTTTTTTAAAATTTTTTCGATCAAAATTTTATTATTCTTCTCTGAAAAAGACACTGGGCCTCTGGCGGGTTGGGTGAAGGGGGGCTCGGGCCTGGGCCCAAGGTCTCAGGCTGGTCTCGAGCTCGGGCAAAAACGAGCCTAAATGGGTCGGGCCCACCTCGAGCCATGGGCGGGCTTCAGGTAGCCTACGGGCCGCGGGCCATTTTTACACTCCTAATAATACAACATCATTATACCACTGCCTGCGATCCATAATACCCACCATCATAGGACAATGCATTATATCACTTGGGTGATATTTTGATGCTTAGTAGGCACCAACATTGTGGAGCTACTAACGGCAAAGAGATAGAGACACAGAGAGAGAGAGAGAGAGAGAGAGAGACCATTAAATCAGAGGAGAGAGGGAGATAGGAGTGTAAAAATGCCCTGCAGCTCGTAGGCGGCTTGAAGCTTGCCCGTGACCCAAGTTGGGCTCGACCCGTTTAGGTCTGTTTGGGTTCGGGCCCGAGACCCTGGGCCTAGGCCATCATTTTGAAGCCCGGCTCATCGGCCTACTTAATATCCACCCAAGGCTCGGCCCGCTAGAGGCTCAGTGGATTTTTTAGTGAAAAATAATAAAATTTTTGTAGAAGAAATTTAAAAAAATAAAAACAATCTTCAGGCCAGCTGTGGGGTATTTGGTCTTGGGCCGGTCCAAATTTACATCCTAGAGGGAAATGAGAAGGAGGTGGTAGTCTGAAGATATAAAAACAACAAGAGGGGCAGGGGAGTTAGATGCCTAGTTTGGCCCTAAACAATCATAGAGAGCAGGTTTTGCTAATCAATGGCAATGAGCAACTCTATTATTAAATGTTCTAGGTTCCCAACTGAAAGTGAGTCACTTAATAAATGCCAAATTATCTCTCAGAACTACATCTATCCTTTGAAAAACACACAAAATAGCTATTTGCACTAGTATCTACGGGTGCATATTTGGCCTGGCTCGGCCCGGCCCACCCTGGCTCGGGCCTAGGTCGGCACATATTTGGCCTCATGGGTTCTTGCCAAAATTCTGGTCGGGCCCCACGGTCCAGAAAATTAGACTTGAGGGTATTCGGGCCTTGGGCTAGCCAGGCCTCATGCCGGCCTGAACAATTTTTTTTTTGTTTTTTGTTCACCAAAATTTTATTATTTTTCACTAAAAAAGTCATTGGCCCTCGGGCGAGTCGGGTCTTGTGCGGGCCGATGGGTTGGGCCATGCAGGCTGGGTCGGGCTTCAAAATGATGGCCCAGGCCCAAGGTCTCGGGCCCAAACAAGCATAAACGGGCTGGGCCCATCTCGAGCTACATTTAGGATTCGAGCCTCCCACGGGCCGCAAGCCATTTTAACACTCCTAATAATACCCTATCATTATACCACTGCTTGCCATCCATAATACCCACTATCAAAGGACAATGCACTATACCACTTGTGTGATATCTGATGCTTTGTAGGCACCAACATTGTGAAGCTACTAACGACAAAGAGATAGTGAGAGAGAGAGAGAGAGAGAGAATGTAAAAATGGCCTGTAGCCCATGGACGGCCCGAAGCGCACCCACGACCTGTTGTGGGCCCAACTCATTTAGGCTTGTTTGGGCCCAGGCTCGAGCCCATCCTGAGACCTTAGACTTAGGCTATTTTTTTGAAACCTAGCCTATGGCTCGGCTTATCGGCCTGCTTAACACCCGCTCAAGGCTCGACCCGCCTACCCTGCCTGAGGCCCAGTGCCTTTTTTAGTGAAAATAAAATAAAATTTTGGTAAAAAAAAAAAAAAAAAAACCAAAAAAAAAAAAAATGTTCAGGCCTGCCCAAGCCCAAGCCTAGGCCAAAGGCCCAAATACCCCCGGGCCTGGACCTAATTTTCTGGCTTATGGGCCGAATCGGCCCGGCCTGAATTTTTGTAGTCGGGTTAGGTCGGGCCAAAATTACATCCCTAGAGGGAGATGAGAAGGAGGAGGTGGTAGTCTAAAGCAATTAAAGCAATGAAAAGGGGCAGGGGAGTTAAATACCCAGTTTGGCTCCAAACAATCACAGACGACAATTTTTGGTAATCAATGGCAATAAGCAACCCTATTATTAGATGTTCTAGGTTCCCAGCTGAAAGTGAGTCCTCTAATAAGTGCCAAAGTATCTCTCAAAACTACATTTATCCTTTGAAAAACACAAAAGAATAACTGTCTGTACTAATATTTATGGGTGAAAATTTGGGCTGGGATGGCCCGGCCTACCTGAGCTTGGTCCCAGGTCGGTGCTTGTTGGGCCTCTCGGGTTACAGGCTGGCTTACAGGCCAAAAAATTAGGCTTGGGGGTATTTGGGCCTTGGGTTGGCTGGTGGGCTAGGCCTTGGGCTGGGCCCATGTACCTGGGCCTGAGCGCAAGCTTGTGCGGGCGTGAACAAATTTTTTTATTTTTTGTTATTTTTCCAACCAAAATTTTATTGTTTCTACTTAAAAAGACACTGGGCCTTGGGCGGGCCGATGGGCCGGGCCAGGTCAGGCTTCAAAATGATGGCCCAGGCCTAGGCCCAAGCATAAGGTCTTGGCCTCGGGTCTAAATGGGTTAAACGTGCCGAGCCCACCTTGAGCCACGGGCGGGCGGGCTTCGGGCCACCCACGGGCCGCGGGCCATTTTAAACTTCTAATAATACCCCATCATTAGGCCTGCTATCCATAATATCCACCATCATAGGACAATGCACCATTCCGCTTAGGTGATATTTTGATGCTTAGTAGGCTCCAACATTGTGAAGCTACTAATGGTAAAGAGACAGAGACACAGGAGAGAGAGAGAGAGAGAGAGAGAGAGAGAGACCATTGAATTAAAGGAGAGTGAGATAGGAGTGTAAAAATGACCCGAAGCTTGCCCATGTCCCGGGGTGGGCCCTGGACCGAGCCCAGCTTGAGACTTTGGCCGAGGGCTTGGGCCATCATTTTGAAGCTTGGCCTGGCCCGACCCATCAGCCTGCTCAAGACCTACTCAAGGCCCAGCCTGCCCGAGGCCTATTGTCTTTTTTGGTGAAAAATAATAAAATTTTGGTAGAAAAAAAAAATGTTCAGGCCCACCCAAACTCGAGCACAAGCCTAGGCCCGAAGCCTAGCCCACTGGCCCGCCTAAGGCCTAAATATCCCTAGGGCTGGGCCTGGGCCTAATTTTCAAGCTTGTGGATCGGCTCAGCCTAGCTTGAATTTTTGCAAGAGTAAGCAAGGCCCGACATGGGTCGGCCCGCGCCTTGGCCCAGGCCAAATTTACACCTCTTTTAAGAGATGAGCAGAAGGAGGTGGTAGACTGAATCAATAAAGGCAACGAAAGGTGTAGTGGAGTTAGATACCTAGTTTGGTCCCAAACAATCCACATAAGGCAGTTTTTGTTAATTAATGGCAATGAGCAACCTTATTAGATGTTTTAGGTTCCTAGCTGAAAGTGAGTCCCCTAATAAATGCTGAAGTATCTCTCAGAATTACATCTATTCTTTGAAAAACACAAAAGAATAGCTATCTGTACTAGTTTCTATCGGTGTAAATTTGGCCTGGCCTAGAACGGCCTACCCGGGCTTGGGCCCGGGTCGCCCCATGTCGAGACTTGTGGGTTCCTACCAAAATTCGAGACTGGCCGGGCTAGCCCACGGGCCAGAAAATTAGGCTTGGGGTATTCGGACCTTGGGCTAGCCGGTAGGCCTGGGCCTAGGCCTGGGCTCGGGCTTGGACGAGCCTGAATAAACTTTTTTGTTTTTTGTTATTTTTCAATGCAAGATTTTATTAATTTCCATTAAAAAAGACCCTGGGCCTTGGGCGGGCTGGGCCTTAGGTGGGGTCTTGAGTGGGCCATAAGCAGGTCAATTGGTTGGGACATTGGTCGGGCTTCAAAATGATGGTCCAAGCCTAGGCCCAGGATCTCGGGCTAGGCTTGAGCCCAGGCCCAAACGAGCCTAAACGGCTTGGGCCCACCCCGAGCCGCGGGTGGGCTTCGGTTCACCCTCGGTTTGCGTGCCATTATTACACTCATATCTCCCTCTCTCCTCTGATTTAATGGTCCCTCCCCCCTCTCTCGTTGTCTCTCTTTCTCTATGTATGTGTCTCTGTCTTTGTCGTTAGTAGCTTCATAATGTTAGTGCTTATTAAGCATCAGAATATCACTCAAGTGGTATGGTGCATTGTCTTATGATGGTGGGTATTATGGATGGTAGTCAGTGGTATAATGATGGGGTATTATTAGGAGTGTCAAAATGGTCCACGGCTAATGAGCGGCCCGAAGCTTGCACGCGGCTTGAGGTGGGCCCAACCCATTTAGGCCTGTTTGGGCCCGAGCGCAGCCCAGGACTATGGGCCTGGGCCATCATTTTGAAGCCCGGCTTGGTCCGTGTGCCCTGCCCAGCCCAGCCCAACCCATCGGCACGTTTGTGCCCCACTCAAGGCCCAGCCAGCCCGAGGCGTAGTGTCTTTTTTGGTGGAAAATAATAAAATTTTTGTTGGAAAAATTAAAAAAAAGAATTTTTTTTTTCAAGCCTGCCCAAGCTCGAGCCCAGGCCCGAGGCCCTACCCATCGGCCAACCCAAGGCCTGAATACTCGAAGCGTAATTTTCTGGCTCGTCCCGGCCCGAATTTTGGCAAGAAATCTCATGGTCCGACGTTGGCCGACCCTGGCTTTGGCTCATGTGGGCTCGGCCGGGCCAAGGTAAATTTACACCCACAGATACTAGTATAGACAACTATTCTTTTGTGTTTTTCAAAGGATAGATGTAGTTCAGAGATACTTTGGCATTTATTAGGGGACTCACTTTGAGTTGGGAACCTAAAACATTTAATAATAAGGTTGCTTATTGCCATTGATTAGCAAAAACTACCATCTGTATTGGTTGCAGCCAAATTGGGTATCTAACTCCCCTACTCTTTTCATTGCTTTTACTGCTTCAGACTACCACCTCCTCTATTTCATCTCCCTCTAGGGGTGTAAATTTGGCCTGACCTGACCTGGGTGCAAAAATTCAGGCCAGGCCGACCCAACCCACAGGGCAGAAAATTAGGCTTAGGCACAGGCCTAGGGTGTATTTTGGCCTTGGGCGGGCCGGTAGGTCGGGGCTTGGACGGGCCTGAATATTTTTTTTTTATTTTTCTAATTTTTTCTACCATAATTTTATTCTTTTTCACTAAAAAATACACTTGAGCCTTGGGCGGAGTGGGCCTTGAGTGGGTCTTAAGCGGCCCGATGGGCCTGGCCGGGTTTCAAAATGATTGTCCCAGTCCTAGGCCCAGGGTCTCGGGTTGAGATCAGGCCTAGGCCCAAATGAGCCTAAACAGATTGGGACCACCACGGGTTGACTTTGGGGCGCCCACAGGCTATTGGCCATTTTTACACTCCTATCTCCCTCTCTCCTCTAATTCAATGGTCTCCCCTTTCTTTGTGTCTATGTTTTTTTGTCGTTAGTAGTTGCACAATGTTGGTGCCTACTATGCATTAGAATATCACCCAAGTGGTATGGTGCATTGTCCTATGATGGTGAGTATTATGGATGACAGGCAGTGGTATAGTGATGCGGTATTATTATGAGTGTAAAAATGGCTTGAGGCCCGTGGGCTGTCCGAAGCCCGCATGTGGCTCGAGGTGGGCTCGTTTAGGCTCGACCCTGAGCCCAGCTCGAGACCTTGGGCCTTGGCCTGGACCATCATTTTTGTAATAACCCACATTCATATCTTAGTCATGTTTATGTGCATTTGCATGGTTTTGTCTTGTTAAGCTTGCATCTGTAGACTTTGACTTGTTTTGTCTAAGTAAAGGTCCCTGTCTTGTTTTGTGCTTATGTGATTTGCCTAAGTGTTGCTTGCATGCCTTGTTCCTTGCTTGGTGTGAGTTTAGCCGAGGTCATCTTAAGCCTAGGTTGCACCTTTGAACTTCTTACACCTAGGATCGTCTTGGAACCACTTTGGTTAACATCCACCCTCACCCTGACATATTGGCCGAGATGTCATTATCTAGGCCGAGGTGTTCATCACCAAGGCCGAGATGTGTATTATTTAGGTTGAGGTGTTAACATATAGGCATCCTAGATTTTTGATCCTTGCACCTAGTGATCTTGTTCCTGGATTGGAATGACCTAGACCGAGGTATGGCACATCTAGGCCAAGGTGTGGCACAGCTAGGCCAAGTGTTATCCTTCCTAGTCGAGATCATTGTTCCCTTACTTGCCGAAGTCTTGTCTTAGTCGAGATCATTACCTGCCGGAGTGCTTATGCCATCTTGCTTGTTGAACACCTTTGTCATAGTCTTGTCTTTTCACTCAGTCACCTTTTTGAGAAGAGCCAACCAACCGATGCCACGTGTCCCAGTAGAGGGTTAAGTTAGTGAGTTGTTGAGAAACACATCATTTTGTATCATATCCTTGTCTTTTAGAGAGAGAGGCTCTAGGAAGAAGAAAGAGGAGTTCTTAGAGAGGGAATAGATTTTCAAGCTTGATCTTCACACCTTGAGGCGTTAGATTCGTGTCTTGAGGTTAGAATCTTGATCTACTCTTGTTGTTCTTATTGTTCATCTAGCTGCATTGCATGATCGAGCACGATTTGTAAGCCATGCATTGATTTGAAGTTCGGTTCTAGAAAAAGAAAATGGTGTTCTTGAGTTCTTGAAGAAACGTCTTGTTTTGATCCGAAAGTTTGCATTAAAATCCATGTTTTTGTGTTGTTTTCATAAAATCTTCAAGTATGGGTACCAAGGTCCATGTTTTCGAACTCATAGCATGAAACCCATATTTTGTAATAACGAGTTATGATTTTAGCATTCATGTTCTTCAAGGAAGGAAACGTAGATTTCCAGACCTTACCTTTCCCTAGGTGTGGTCACTGGAACCACTCTTGCCTAGATCTCACACTTAGGCCAAGCATCATATGTCACCTTGGCTAACCTTGCATGATCACTTGCACCTTAGTCTATCTTGCATGCACACCTAGGCCGACCATGGTACACCCTTGCCGGCACCTTGTAACACTTCGGCAGACAGCCGTTCGCCGAAGCCTTGGTAACCACACCTCGGCCAAGAGGTGTGGGACCTCGGCAAAGACTTGGTTGGTACCCAGCATGTTTTCCCGGGATGAAAAACAGTGTTTTAACTTGTAGCATGCTTTGCTTTGACTTGACTGAGTTTTGAAAGAAACGCCGGGATCATTCGCATTCATATAAGGCTTGTCTTGAGAGTGCATTTCATATCCATCTTTGAGCATCCTTTCTTGTCTTCTTGAAGTGCATTCAGTAGCCTTTGCCATGTGTTTGTAGGACTTGGACCCTTGCCTTAAGCCCGACGTCTGAAGAGCTATGTGACTAGTATTTTTTAATAAAGCTATGTTATAATGTTTTGATAAAAGTTTTGCTTTGCTTTGTTTTGGAAAAGTATTTGATCAAGCATGAATGATTATTCCTAGTTTTGTATCAAGTATTAGCTTTGCTTTGATGACATTCTTGGAAAGTCCTTCCATGCTAGGGGACTCTAAGCCCATGTAGCATCATGTTTGAGAGATCTCTGCCACCGACGGTCTATGAACAGATGGCCCCACCGACGGTCTATGAACAGATGGCCCCACCGACGGTCTGGTGTACGGGTGGATTTGTCTAATCGATTCCGGGTCGATTATTCCCTTGTTTTGTCCAGAATGTCATCATTTTGTATTATGTAGATGTTATTAACATCCAAGAAGCTTCGAAAGATTTGATTGATGAACTTGATTCATCCCATGTTTTGTTACAAGCTATGATATGTATTGTTTTGATAAAGATCTCGGATATTATTCATTTAACCCTTTATTACTAATATCATTCACTGAGTATCCAAGCTCACCCTTTCCCTATATATATGTAGGTGGCGAGCAAGAAGGCGGTGACGCCTAGATGTTTATTTGCAAGTCGTTTGCAATTCATTTTGTGTATGTCGGCTTGAGAAGCCTTTTGATCAAGATGTAATATTTGTACTTTATTTTATTTGTACCCAAGTTGTAAAATCATGTTAAGATGTATGTCATTTTATTTGATCTATGCACAGCTCTTATGGACTAATTAGATTTAAATATATTGCTTCCTCACATGTAAGTCCCATATGTATACTCTGATTGTATGTGAACCTTTGTAAGTTGGCCTTTGGTAATCTCGGATTACTGGCCATCACGACACCATTCTACTAGGGACGGAATGGGGTCGTGACAGATTGGTATTAGAGCACGAGTTCCTTATAGTACGTTATTCACACACCTTGAGTCCTAAAGAGCATAGGATGTCCCTTAGAATGATGTTAGGATTGCATCATATTGCTTGCTACTTGACAAGGTGTGCATGATCTCGGCATGATCATTTGTTACTTGCATACATGTCTATTTGTTCATTTTGTTTAAAAGTCACATTTTGCATACTCCTAGCATTATGAGAAGAGGTAGACCTCCAGTTGGCCGAGATCAATCCGAGGACATGTTAGACAGATTAGAAAGGATGGTAGAGGGTTTGGCCCATGAGTTGAGGCAAGCCACGCAACAGAACACGAACACTACATCTACTCAGGCCGCACAGATAGATGGCCGATGTGAAGTTCCACCTCCACTTCCTCCAGTACCACAAGTGCATCCGCAGCTAGCTTTGTATGGGGATGGCACATTGACCTTGATCAAAGAATTCAAGAAGATGAATCCGTCGAAGTTCCAGGGAGGTATAGAGCCGATGGAGGCAGAAACATGGGTTCTTGAGATGGAGAAGTTGTTCGAGGTTTTTCCCAGCACCAACGCTCAGAAAGTGTCATTGGCAGCATTCACATTGGATGACGACGCCCGTAGATAGTGGATGATGATCCGAGAAGGCAACCCAAGTTTGACTTGGGCCAAATTTTTGGAGTTGTTCTACGACAAGCACTTTCCCCTCAGTGTCCGAGATCGCAAGACCACAGAATTCCAGATGTTGGCGCAGGGTAACAAAACAGTGGCTGAATATAATCGTGCTTTCACCGAATTGGCAAGGTATGCACCTCACATGGTCAACAACGAATACAGGAAAGCTAGGAAGTTTGAGAGTGGACTTCGGGGCCCAATACAAGACCGAGTTAATATGCTCGACATGCCGACGTATTCCGGAGTGTTAGACAAAGCCATCCTAGCAGAAGCTAACTTGAGCAGAAGCCAGAGTTCAGGGGAGAATCAGAGAAAGAGGTAGGATTATAACTATCGCCAAGCACCATCCGATGTCAATAAGAAGGTTAATGTGGGTAATTCCAATAACTCAAATCAGGAAACTGGCACCAGGCCGACATGTACAAGTTGTGGGAGGCAACATTTTGGAGTTTGTCATCGGATATCGGGAGCATGTTTTGAATGCGGTGAGATGGGTCATCGTATTAAGGATTGTCCCAAGGTAAAGGCTGGGGATGGTAAGAAGGGATGAGAATCCGACATTCGGAATTATTTTGGGGACAAGGTAAGTTAAGTTTGGGGACCAAACTTCTTTAAGGGGGGAAGGATGTAATAACCCACATTCATATCTTAGTCATGTTCATATGCATTTGCATGGTTTTGTCTTGTTAAGCTTGCATTTGTAGACTTTGACTTGTGTTTGTAAGACTTGGACCCTTGCCTTAACCCCGACGTCTGAAGAGCTATGCGAGTGGTATTTTTTAATAAAGCTATGTTATAATGTTTTGATGAAAGCTTTGCTTTGCTTTGTTTTGGAAAAGTATTTGATCAAGCATGAATGATTATCCCTAGTTTTGTATCAAGTATTAGCTTTGTTTTGATGATATTCTTGGAAAGTCCTCCCATGCTAGGGGACTCTAAGCCCATGTAGCATCATGTTCGAGAGATCTCTGCCATCGACGGTTTATGAACGGATGGCCCCACCGACAGTCTGGTGTACGGGTGGATTTGTCTAATCGATTCTGGGTCGATTATTCCCTTGTTTTGTCCGGAATGTCATCGTTTTGTATTATGTAGATGTTATTAACATCCAAGAAGCTTCGAAAGATTTGATTGATGAACTTGATTCATTCCATGTTTTGTTACAAGCTATGATATGTATTGTTTTGATAAAGATCTTGGATATCATTTATTTAACCCTTTATTACTAATATCATTCACTGAGTATCCAAGTTCACCATCTCCTTATATATATGTAGGTGGCGAGCAAGAAGGTGGTGACGCCTAGATGTTTATTTGCAAGTCGTTTATAATTCATTTTGTAAAACCATGTTAAGATGTATGTCATTTCATTTGATCTATGCACAACTCTTATGGACTAATTAGATTTAAATATATTGCTTCCGCACATGTAAGCCCCATATGTATACTCTGATTGTATGTGAACCTTTGTAAGCTGGCCTTTGGTAATCTCGGATTATTGGCCATCACGACACCATTCTACTAGGGGCCGAATGGGGTCGTGACAATTTTGAAGCCTGACTTGGCTTGTGGGCTCAACTTGCCTGGCCCAGCCCATCGGCTTGCTTAAGGCCTACTCAAGGCCTGACCTGCTGGAGGTCCAGTATCGTTTTTAGTGAAAAATAATAAAATTTTGGTTGGAAAAATAACAAAAAAACAAAAAAAAAAAATTGTTTAGGCCCTCCCTGCTCGAGTGCAAGCCCATAGGCCAGACCAAGGCGTGAATACCCCCAAGCCTAATTTTCTGGCCTGTGTCGGTCGGAATTTTGGCAGGAATCCGTGAGACCCAACATGGGCAAACCTGAGCCCGGGCCTAGGTGGGCTGGGCCGGGCTAGGGCAAATTTACACCCATAGATATTAGTATAGATAGCTATTCTTGTGTTTTTCAAAGGATAGATGTAGTTCTGAGAGATACTTTGGCATTTATTAGGGAACTCATTTTCAGTTGGGAACCTATAACATCTAATAATAGGGTTGCTCATTGCCATTCATTAGCAAAAACTGCCCTCAGTGATTGGTTGGGGCCAAACTTGGTATCTAACTCCCTTGCCCCTTTCATTGCTTTTATTGCTTCAGACTACAACCTCCTCTTTCTTATCTTCCTCTAGAGGTGTAACTTTGGCCTGGCCCCAGGCCTAGGCTGACCCATGTTGGGCCTCGTGGACTTCTGCAAAAATTCAGGTTAGGTCAGGTCAGGCTGGGCCAGTCCATGGGCCAGAAAAATTAGGCCCAGGCTAGGAGGTATTTAGGCCTTGGGTGGGCCTAGGCTTAGGTGATCCTAAACATTTTCTTTTGTTTTTATTTTTTTATTTTTACCAAAATTTTATTATTTCACTAAAAAAGACACTGGGCCTTGAGCGGGCCGGGCCTCTGACGGCCTTTGAGTGGGTTTTAATCGGGCTGATGGGTCGAGCCACAGGCCGGGTTGGCCTTCAAAATGATGTCCCA
Organism: Camellia sinensis; assembly: GCF_055761805.1. Lineage (NCBI taxonomy): Eukaryota > Viridiplantae > Streptophyta > Magnoliopsida > Ericales > Theaceae > Camellia > Camellia sinensis. Next base: position 69,444,363 of record NC_138973.1, on the reverse strand, counting down.
AGCCCAGGCCCAGGCCCAGGGTCTCCTGCTAGGCTCTAGCCTAGGCCTAAACACGTCGGGCACAGCCTGGGCAAAGGGCGGGCTTCGGACCGCCCACGGGCTCGGGGCCATTTTTACACTCCTATCTCCCTCTCCTCTGATTCAATGGTCCCCGCTCTCTTTCTCTCTCTTTTTGTGTCTCTGTCTCTTTGCCATTCGTAGCTTCACAATGTTGGTGCCTACTAAGCATAAGAATATCACTCAAGTGGTATGGTGCATTGTCCTATGATGGTGGGTATTATGGATGGCAGACAGTGGTATAATGATGGGGTATTATTAGGAGTGTAAAATTGGCCCGTGGGCGGAACAAAGCCCACCCGTGGCTCGAGGTAAGCTCGGTCTGTTTGGGCTCGTTTGGGACTGAGCCCAGCTTGAGACCCTAGGCCTAGGCTTGGGCCATCGTTTTGAAGCTTGGCTCGGCCTAGCCCATTGGCCTGCTTAAGGGTCGAGCCTGCCCGAGGCCTAATGTCTTTTTTAGTGGAAAATAATAAAATTTTCGTTGGAAAAATAACAAAAAACGAAAAAATTTGTTTAAGTCTGCCCAAGCCCGACCCCAGGCCCAGGCCCTCGGGCCCGGCCTAAGGCCTGACCCATCGGCCTGCTCAAGGCCTGAATACTCCCTGGGCTTGGGCCTAATTTTCTGGTTCGTGGCCCGGCCTGGCACAACCCGAATTTTGGCTGGAGCCCACGAGGCCTGACATGGACCGGGTCGGGCCAGGCCAGGCCAAATTTACACCCTTAGGTATTATGGATGTCAAGCAGTGATCTAATGATGGAAAAGATCAAGAAGCAATTTAGATTTTGAAATGTATGGAAAATTCTTGAGTGTGCAAGACATATTGAATGTTAGTTACTTATATATTTTTGACTTAAATTACACAGTTTTATGAGTATTTGTGTCACATTTTATGAGTTAATTTATGTGAATTTGTGTAATATTTAGGAGGAAAAGAAGAAAAGTGAAATCTTTATTATATTGAACTAGGTTTAAATTCGTCATTATTATTATTATTATTATTATTATTATTATTATTATTATTTGGGAGAGGGGTTCTCTGTGCTGATGTCTTGTGCTATCTGCTATTGTACAAGGATATATACTTGCTTGATGTTTGGTTATGTTGTTTAATATATATGCTATAACTTTTACATACCAAAAAAAAAAAAAACATTTTATCCGTGGTATGTATGGGTGTTTAAAATTTAATTTTATATTAATGTTGTTAGTTTTTTTTTTTTTTTTATATAAATTTGAATGTATAGTTTTAGGGTGAGAACTCTCTCCAATCTAGATCTAAAGTGTTGATCCGGCCAACGCCGTGTGATTCATCACGGGCCTTGCTTCAATGAAATGAATCGTTCATTTTTTATGACCTTTTGTGTATATCATCTGCATTAAAAATTATTTTGATCCTATAATTATAGCATCTTCATTTTATCGTGTTTGTCTCTAAAAATAATAAATCGCAAGTGTAATTTTGAAAATAAACTATTCATTTTTATTTTTATTTTTAAAAAGCAATAAAATAAAGAGTTATTATTCAAGCCCAAATGGTGAAACATAATTTCAAATCAAATGATGTGGCTACTTATTATAATATTTAAGGCAACTCTCTCTCTTATATATTTTTTAATTATTAATCATCTTTCTTACACATCATTGGGTCTATAAAGGAAATCCACAAAGTGGGGTTGTATATCGTTTTCTTAAAATAAATAAATTATAATTATTGGATCGACGAATTCTAAAAAATAAAATTGTTCAAATTACAAAAATGGGATCTTTGGTGAAACCCACCAGTTTGGATAGCGCCTCTTGTGTCCAGGTTAGAGTCCCCCTTAGTTTTTGGTTCCGAAACGAGATGTGTTGGTAGAATTTTGGCATCCTTCGTACTTTGTATTTTTCCTATTTTTAATATGGAGGATGTTAGACCATGTCCCATGGTTCATCAAAGCCATCATCAAATCTAGATTTTCACTTTTCTTTTATCAATTTGAGGATCAATGGACCTTTTATCAAGTTACTGTTCATTGATGTTGGATTTTCACCATCGGGTGTATCCCTGGATGTCTCCCGGATGACCACCTCAAGGTAAAAATTTGTGAAAATATTTGTAACAACCCCGACCTTGGATGTCTCCCTGATGACCACCTCATTGGATCATGTTTTGGAAACTTAGAACTTACACCTTTGCATGCATGATGTATATGGTTATGTTTTCAAAGAATTGGTTTTGGTTTTGCATACATCACATGCTCTTGAACCTTGATTTTGTTGAATTGATTTTGAATTTACCATGTTTTTCAAGTTTACAAGAGTTTTCTTAAGTTTTTGGCCCAAAAGGATGCGTTTTGTAGTATTTAAGTTGAGTTTGGAAGCTTGGAGGTGAGTCTGGAAATTTTTGAATTCAACCTCCCCGCTCGAGCGACGGATTCTACGCTCGAGTGACCACCTTCATTTTCACACTTCCGCTCGAGCGACCAGAGGTTTGCTCGAGCGTGAAATGCATGCTCTCAAAAGTTTGCGTGTTTTGCAGACCGCTCGAACGACAAAAGTTGTGCTCGAGCGAGGGAATGAGTCTCACGCTCAAGCTAGCGTTGAGCGAGTATCGAGCGGAAAAATGAAGCAACTAGCACTTTTGCAAACTTTATAGACTGCTCAAGCGAAGGAATGTACGCTCGAGCGACCACTCGCATTTTGCATGTCCGCTCGAGCGAGACCCCTGTTTTTAGCAAATTTTGTTAAGTGTTTTCGAGTGCATTTTAGCATCCTCATTGCATCGTAGGTATTCCTAAGCCAAGATTAAGACACCATAATAATGATAAGAAGTAAAAACACACCAAGATAAGAAAAGATTTAAGTTAATGTTTCTGGGTGTGTAATTCAGTGTGTGTTCATTTTGCAACTGTGTAGGTCACGCGCCACAAGACGTCTCATTTGCCCATTCTATTTTTTTTGCCTTGGAGCCCTCTATTAATTGTGAGTAATAACTTAATAAAGTTTTGTTCAAATTAAATTATTTTCTGTGTATGGAATAAGATCTGTTCTACGAATGCTATGATTTTTGCACTATGAATGATTGTCCACCTCTGACAAATAATTGTGACATTAATGCTGTGATTCAAGTATGCAATATGTACTTGGACCGGTGGTTCTTTTATGGAACTGACAAGTTATCTATACCGGGCTAGAGGTTCCTATATGGAACTAACAAGTTATCCGTTCTTAGTCCGAAAGTTTCTTTAAGGAACTGACAAGTTATCCGTACCTGGCCGGAGGTTCCTCTATGGAACTGACAAGTATGTTCTATGATGCTCTCTGGATATGATCTGTTCGCGCTAACGGATAAACCATGTATGATCAAGCATGAATTCTGATTTCTGTCAATGACTCAAACAAGAATACGTATATGAATCTATTCTATGTACGGACTTAGTTATGGGACATCATTTATTTAACCTTTTACTCAGTTATTATTCGCTGGGCTCCCGCTCACTGTTTATATTATGTATATAGGTGATCAGGCACGTGACTAGGCTCATAGTTGAGGACCTGGCGTCTCAGTTTTTGTCAGCCAACCTTTGTGCCTTCCGAGAAGGTTTCAGATTAAGTCAAGTCTAGTGGTTGTGTTTTTATTCTTTTGCTCCACGAACAAGTTTTTCTGTTTATATGTACATGAAGTAACGTGTAAATACTGTATCTTTTGACATCACTTGTATGATAAAAAAAAAAGAAAAAGAGAGTTTAAGATTATCTGTCCCATGTATGTCTTCACAACTCGATGTATTTGCTTCCGCAGGCCCTAATTATATGTTATTATGTTAAGAGGCCATTGGTAATCCAAGGATTACTGGCCGGCTACAACGTTAAATCTATAGGGGTGGGTTTGGGTCGTGACAATATTACACTGGATGGTTGACTGGCCAATCGTCCGCCCAGTTGACCGGTGGTTTGATGAAACTACAAAAACCTTCCGTTAGAGCACTTGCTATCAAAGGGAGCTTTTACTTAAATTTAGTGAAAAAATTGATGTACCGTTGAAGATACTCTTACAGGACTTAATGAAGATTGTCAGTTATTAGAGCAATTGTGACTAAAATTCAATGGAGATTGTCTTGTTTTTTTGAGTAGGATTAATAAGGCAATCAAGTGGCTCACAAGTTGGCTCAGCTTGCCTTGAATGTGTTTTCTCTGCTATCATAGCAGATATGCATGGTCCTTAGTAATTTATGTGATCATTTTTCTTTGCCTTTTGCATGGTCCCCCCCCCCCTCCCCCTCCCAAATCCGAAAAAAAAGTGTAAAAGATCTGTAGGATGTCCACCCATCCTTTCCAGTCTTAATATTGCTTTAGAAGTTCGTGGTGTTGATTGAGTGTATTTTTCCTATTTTTAGAGGAGGTTCCCCCCATCACTTTTAGCCTTAGGTTGTTTTGGGTATGATTTATTTTTTAACTTTTTTATTTATTGTAAAAGATGTGTAAAAAAATAGAGAGTTTATGTGAAATAAATAAACAAATAAGCTGCTTATGAGCCATGTTCCCAACAGTGTTTTTCCAAATTGCAAATAAAGTAGGTATTTTTATCACTCAATTACTAAACAAATTTAAGTCAATATTGTCTTTTTTTTTTATAAAAAAAACATTATAAATATAATTTTGAAATTGCTTTCTTAGGCACTTTGACAAGTGTATATGTATACATGGATGTATAGAATTGGATAAAACAAAATTAAGATAGGGTTCGTACGGAATGTAGTGTGATATAGCAAGGAAATGATATACCTGCATGAAAACAGTGAGGTTGATAAGGTATGGCACATAATAGAACACCCTGGTTGTCACACACCAAACCCGGGTATGGCCGGCCGTGGCCAACAGGGACTAAGTCCAAGACACACGTAAGCTTTAAACATGAACCCAAAATCACAAAGAATAAATGTGACGATAGCCCATAAATAAATAAATCAAAACCCAAACCAGTGACCTGTCACAAGTATAAATGGTAAAACCATCTATAACCAACTTCCAAAAATATATAGTAAATGGAACACAAACCGCCCACAAAATAAGTTAATTTTAAATAAAATCCAACCATGTTGTATTCACAAAACCGACATAACAAGCTAAAACAAAATAATGAATGTCCTAGAGGTCCATGCAATTAAGTCCCTGCCACACCATGAGTTTACTCTAAGTCCTTCTAACACCTAGAAGTGATAGACAACTAAGTTAACTGGTAGCTCAGTGAGTAGCAACATAGATAGTAAATACAGTTTTGAAAATAGGGTTTAATTCTAAAATAAAATTTATATCCCATAAACTAGATTGACATACAGTTTTGATAAAGATAATTTGTTTAAAAAAGAAGGTTTCATAGTTCAACGGTTAAAATACTCATGTCTCTTGAGAACATGATAAATGACATTCTCTATTTAAAACATATTACAACATGAACACCAATTAACAAGTAACATGCCACAAATTTCTCAAGGTAATAAGCCCGTTGGATCCAATATTGAATCAAGAGTCATCCTCGGGGTGGCAACCCGGGTCTTTTCTCTAAGTCGATCCGATTGAAGGTCACCTAGCCTAGTCTAGGTCTTTTCCTTACAATCGTTGGGCACTAGAGTCATCACGGCCCAATCCGGATCTATTCCCTAGTGGCCAGAGTCATCACACACAGTGAAATAATTTCCCTAGACTAAAATATACAGATGGTCCAGATGACCAATACAATTTTATTTCGCAAAACATGGTAGTTCACCATTGTAACGCCCTCAAAATAATAACAATAAACCCATCAGATAAGACATGCATTTACATTTAAACTAACTGCATTCCTTTCATTCATTAGAATTCCAAGACGTAAGTATTACATGTTAACCTCATAACAAAATGCCCTACGGGCTTACAGCTTTCCAAGTTAACACTTGGTTACAACAAAGAGTTCTAACTCGTTTACACATTAAGCCCTTGGCTTGAAATTACATGTAATACATCAAAAGTAAAACGACAAAACTATGCCCGCCACTAGCCTCCCAGCTATGTCCTTGGAGGTGGCATGCTTCCTGTACCTGAAAATGATATTCCCATATAGGGTGAGCCACAGCCCAGTAGAAATACACTAAACCAACCATGGACAATGACTAAAACATTAGCAATTGATAGTTGGTCAACACTGATACAATCACATAAATTACATATTTATGTCAACGACTTACAAGTCCCAATTACTTTTCATTTTCCCTTTTTCAACAGATAAGCATGCTAGCTCTATCATCATTTCCATAGATATGTATAAAAACTATATCTCACATTCAGATAAGCATAGAAGCTATATCCACATTCTCAACAGATATGTATATCAACAATATCCACAGATAAGCATACAAGCTGTATCCACATTCTACAACAGATATGTATATCAACAATATCCACAGATAAGCATACAAGCTGTATCCACACTTCACAAAGATAAGCATATGAGCTCTATCTTCACTTCTCTAGACAAGCATATGAGCTCTGTCTACGGAGTTCATCCCCTATCTCCTCCCAATACCTATTCGGTTTAGAGGTACATCCCCTATCTTCCCCTAAACCGCGGAGTACATCCCCTATCTCCTCCTCTACACATAACGTATATAAACACATTGGTTCTATATACAATCACACAATACACACAATTAATGTATTCTATCAACCGTCAAGTTCCATGACACATTCCATTGATTAGTTTCCGTTTACCTAATCATCATGCATTGTCTACAACAATCTCGACTATCCTCCACCGATAGCCCCAAGCAGTTATTTCTAAAACAGAAAATAAATGCACAAATGGATATTCAATCAACATTTTATTTTCTCATTTCTCACCAATTAATTATCCCAATTAATTAAACAATGTAATTAGGCCATTTTCCATAATTACTATTTCAACCCTTAGGTCCCATTTTCATCAATGATTCAACAATCATTCCATTTTTCCATGCCAAACATGCATCTAGGTTTATTATGAATAAAACCCCAACCTTTGTAAAATTACACAAAAGCCCCAAACTTTCACAAAATTACCAAACCAACCCCAACATCTCAAAATACCAAAATTTAGAGACAAAATCCATAGAGAGGAGTAGGATATCCCTACCTCAAATTCGGAGTCCCAAAGGAGAAGACGACAAAACCCAACGTGCTCCAAAACCCGTGATTTTCAGATTAAAATGTAGCCCTCGACGATCAACAACTTTTTTATAAAGGCCAAAGGTGAGTAAATCACTCCTACTAGATCAAAACCTAGAAAGAAGGTAGAGTCTAGAGTGAGAGGCTCAACAATGGTGATTTTGGAAAAGTAAGAGAGAGAAGAGAAAGTGAAAAAGTGATTTGGAAAGTCACAACTTCGGGACTTTAACCCAGGTCTCCGCTCGAGCGTAAAACACCCCGCTCGAGCGGCCACTCACAGACTTACGCTCGAGCGGCCAACCTCCCGCTCGAGCGCAGAATGCACTCGCCCAGCACTTTTGCAGAACCAGGCCTCCGCTCGAGCTCCCAACCCTACGCTCGAGCTCACAACACTGCACAACAAGATACTGGATGGATGTATTCCCCGCTCGAGCGCCAACACCTCCGCTCGAGCGGACAGGTCAAAAAATCTGGGCAACTAGTTTTGGTTTCTAAACTCAACCAACCTGAAACAAAACCACCCAACACATCCTATAACTCAAATACGAAGTAAAAGGATGTAAACACAATAATAAACAACTACCAACATCCACGGACACATGTCCGGATCACGGTATAACAAGGGTAAACCCGGGATCGCTATAACCATTGTAAACATGAGACCATAACAAATAGTTTACCATATGCCAAGTTTACACATGTTTTAGAAATAATTTAATTCCATTGATAATATAATAATATATCAAAACAGTTTAGTTTTGAAATAAGAATTTAATTTTCCAACAGTTCAGGGTAGGAGAACATTTATAAAAATATGTAGCATGCAACTACTCACCTAAACACGGCATAATAAAATTCTTGAATAAAGTATGAAAGTCCAACTAGTACTCTGAACAAAGTATTAAAACTACACTTTACTACTAATTCAAACATACTAAAAGGAATAATGAACTAAGTAACCCCAAATTAAAGTGCACTAACACAGCTTAACGCCACTCCCTGTTACTGTTAAATAATACCCAAGTTGATGTTCTTCAAGTTCTCAAATTACTCATGACATGGATTCAGATCGAAACTTAATTAAAAGTGACTTTAAGATAAAATAGAATTTTAGACAAGTTTGCCCAATCTATTTGCTAACTTTGAAAATTAAAAACTCACTCCACGCTATTCGAAAATTCCAAAACCTGCCAGATAACAACTAATATATCCTAAGTTTCGAATCCAATTGGTTTTACTTGATTTGTTTATCAACATAATTATTTACAATTAATTATGCCCAAATTGATGTTTTCTATAGCACTTTAAAGAAATTAATGGTTCTCTTAGTATACATGAGCAATCAAGGCAAGGTCAAAAGTGTAAGAAACTAGACTCGTAATCGGTTCTAATGACCCTGATTTGATAATTTTTAGAGTTATATCCAAGGAGAACGACATTTCCGAAGTTATTGTTTTACACCAGTTAAACGCATCGGTTAATATAGATTTTGACTCCCAAAAATTATGAGAAAATTCTAATATGCAATTCAATATGTAATTAATCTACTGTAAAAATTTCAGCTCAAAATTCATCCGTTTGATATGATTTCTCGATTTTTAAAGTTTGTGGTTTTGTATAGAATTTTTAAACTAAGAATTACACATATTCTTTATACACAATTTATTTCCTCAAGTTTCTTAACAATGTATATATACACAAAATACATAAACCTACAACCTCTCTATCAATGAATTAAATAATAATAGAGTAATGATAAAGAACAAAAACAGAAGGAAGAAGAAAGATAGAGACCTACCTATAGCGATCCCGGTTTTTCCCCGTCATATATTGTGTTCCGGACTTAGGTACCGAGGTTGTCTGTTGTTGTCTAATTCTTGTTTCCATCATTAAATTCTTTGTATTTGAGTTGTGGGATGTGTTGGTCAGATTTGGGATAGGTTGGTTGTAAGTTGAAACAAATGCTTGCTGTCCAGATTTTGGCTTCTTCGCTCGAGCAAGGCTTTTGTCGCTCGAGCGAGCCGTGGGTCTTAGTTTCTTCACGCGAGCTAGCTTTGTGTGGTGTGTCTCTTCGCTCGAGCGAGAACTCTTGCTCGAGCGAGAACTCTTGTGCTCAAGTGTGCATCTGCGTTTTTGAAAAACCTGAAGGTTGGTATTCTTTGCTCGAGTGAGGCTTTTGTCGCTCGAGCGAGCGAGCTATATGTTTTGTGTTTCTTCGCTCGAGCGAACACTCTTGCGCTTGAGCGTGCGTCTGGGTTGTAGGCTTGAAGCTTCTCATTTTTTGCTTGAGCAACGCTTCTTGCGCTTGAGCGAGACCCTTTTGTGTCTGGTCGCTCGAGCGACCACTCCTTCGCTCGAGCGAGCCCTGCATATATTAGTTCGCAGCAGCGGGTTTATACATCACTTTTTCATCTCCATTTCTCTCCAAACCCTAGATCCGACACACTCTCTCTCTCTACACACTTCTTCTATCTACCAAAACACTTGATCTAGAGGGTTTCCATCCTACTTCCTTTGTAAAAAGGGTGGAGTATCGCATGGACTACATTTTGATCCGAAAATTCTTGGATTTGGAGCATCTTGAGTTTTATTCATCATCTCCTTTGAGTCTCTTTATTTGAGGTAGGGATAAACTACTCCTTCTTATGAGTCTTAACATAAATGTTAGTCATTTTGTATAAATGGTGAGAGTTGGAAATTTTGGGAAGTTAGGGTTTGAAATTTGAAATGTCTAAAAATTGGGGTTTTCATGTCTTTGGACTATAATGTGTATGTGAGGTCTTGAGAATGGGCTCATTTGTGTTAAATTGATGAAATTGAATATTTGGGATTTGATGGTTGAAAAGGGGAAGATTTGCCCTAATTGGAAATTAAATTAATTATTTCGTATAGATATGAAATTGGTTTGAGAATGATGAAATTGGGGAGAAATGTAATAAATTGGTATAGTCGGATTGAAAATCGCTTACATATGGAAAATGTATAATTTATCTGTTTGATAAACTTAATTATCTGTTTAAAAATAACTGTTTTTGGCTATCGGTGGAGGATAGCCATAATTGTTGTAGAGTTGCATGATGATTAGGTAAACTGAAACTAATCAATTGGAATATGTCATTGAATATGACGTTTGGAATAATACATTGAGTATGTGCATTAAATGATCATTGTATATGATGAAGTGTTTAAATACATTGTATACGTATCTTTGTTTGGGGGAGATAGGGGATGTACTCCATGGTTTGGAAGGAGATAAGGGATGTACTCCACAGTTTGAGAGGAGATAGGGGATGAACTCCATTGATAATTAAGTTGGCCGAAGTATCCAGGGTGAAAGTTCCGAAACCTTTTACACATTTGAATGATGTTAATGTATTGAAGTGTTGATAATATGAGTTGTAGTCTCATTTTGATTTGTTAATGAATCGAAGTGTTGTTTTATGAGTTGTAGTCTCATTTGAATTACTTGGATAAACGAACCATGTCAATAAAGTGAATTGGAAATATAAATGAAACTAGGTTGAAAGATGAATATCAATATTGATGGATTATAAAAAAATGATGTGTAACGATGCATATGTGTTGAACATTTATCAGATGCTAATGCTTTAGTTATTTCTCATTTTTGGTTTAGCATATCTTGACTGGGCTTTGGCTCATACTATATGAGACATCATTTTCAGGTACAGGAGACATACTGCCTCCAAGGACCTAGCTTGGGTGATTTAGAGGCAGCAGGCTTCTTTTGTTGATTTTCTTTTATGTTATATGTTTTATTTCCAAGCTGAGGGCTTTAATTGTAAAGGGCTTCTGACCCTCTTTTGTTGTAACCAAGTGTTGACTTGGAAAGTTGTAAGCTCGTAGGGCATTTACTTTTATTGTCAACATGTAATACTTTTTGTAAAGAATACTCTGATGAATGGATGTATATTTTATTCTTCTATGTCTATGGATATTATGAATGATTGATTTATGCATTTATTTTGGGGGCATTGCATCCCACACACCCAAAAATTCTTCCTTGTTTGCAACTTTTTTTTTTCTTCTTTTTTCTCAACCTCTCTCTCTCCCGTGGTTGCTACGCTACTATAAATTGTATTAGGCAACCTAGGGTTCCTATATATATATATATCTAAAGAAAAGGCTCTAAATTATTATCTCTTTATATTATTTTATTTTCTATCTCCATTAATTTAAATAAAACATAACTATTATTATATCAAAATATACTTACCAACTTGCCTGCCTACCTTTTTTTTTTTTTTAATACTAAATCTTGCCTCTAAATTGAAGAAGTTCACGATAAATTTATTTTAGGTTTTAAAATTAATTAAAAGACCCTCCAATAATATTTAGTTTACACTTAAAGATTCATAAGCAAAATAATTATTACTTAATTATTTATTTGATTTGTATATTACAGTTCTCATACTGTTCCACCCTCTTAATTGCTTCAGAAGCTTCTGGCATAGGCTAAGTGTATTTTTCGTATTTTTAATCTGGAGGAGGTTCCCCCGTCTCTTTCAACCGTAATTGCTTCAAAAGTTTATGGTATTGATTGAATGTTTTAGCTTTGTTTAAGCTCTTTATGATGTGCTATGTTGCTTGGCAATTTCTATTTATTTATGAGAATTCTAGCCATTTTCCATCTAACTATACTAGCATATTATAGCATGAGGCCCTTTATTAGGGTGCGAATGCATAGAACAAACACCATGGTCCACCCTCTTAACTGATTTAGAAGCTCGTGAAGTAGGCTGAGTATATTTTTCTTATTTTTAATGTAGAAAAGGTCCCCTAATCCCTTTTAGCCTTAATTGCTTCAAAAATTGGTGGTGTTGACTAAGTGTTCTAGCTCTGTTTAAACTCTTTGTGCTGTGTTATGTTGCTCGGCAATTGCTATTTATTTATGAGAATTCTACCCTTTTCCCATCTAAATAAACTAGCATATTATAGCATGAGACCCATTATTAGGGTGTGAATGCACAGTATAGAACACCCTGGTCCACCATCTTAATTGGTTTAGAAGCTCGTGGGGTAAACTAAGTGTATTTTTCCTATTTTCGATGTGGAGGAGGTTCCCCTATCTCTTTTAGCCTGAATTGTTTCAAAAGTTAGTGGTGTTGACTGAGTGTTCTAGCTCCGTTTAAGATCTTTGTGTTGTGCTATTTTGCTTGGCGAATGCTTTCTATATATGAGAATTCTAGCCTTTTCTCATCTCTATGTACTAGCATATTACAACAAGATGCCCATTATTACGGTGCGAGTGCACATAATAGAACAACCTGGTCCACCGTCTTAATTGCTTTGGAAGCTCGTGGGGTTGGCTGAGAGTATTTTTCCTATTTTTAATGTGGAGGAAGTTCCTCCATCCCTTTCAACCCTAATTGCTTCAAAAGTTGGTGGTGTTGACTGAGTGTTATAGGTCTGTGTAAGCACTTTGTGCGGTGCTATGTTGCTTGGCAATTGCTCTTTATTTATGAGAATTCTAGCCTTTTCCCATCTAAATATACTAGCATATTATTGCATGAGGACCATTACGGTGCGAATGCACATAATAGAACACCCTGGTCCACACTCTTAATTCCTTTAGAAGCTCTTGGGTAGGCTGAGTGTATTTTTCCTATTTTTAATGTGGAGGAGGTTCCTCCATCCCTTTCAACCTTAATTGCTTCAAAAGTTGGTCGTGTTGAATGAGTGTTCTAGATCTCTTTAAGCTCTTTGTGCAGTGCTATGTTGCTTGGCAATTGCTATTTATTTATGAGAATTCTAGCCTTTTCCCATCTAAATATACTAGCATATTATAGCATGATGCCCATTATTAGGGTGCGAATGCTCAAAATAGAACACCCTCGTCCACCCTCTTAATTGCTTCAAAAGCTCGTAGGGTAGCCTGTGTGTGTTTTTCCAAATTTTAATGTGGAGTAGGTTGTCCAATTCCTTTTCAGCCTTACTTCAAAAGTTGATGGCGTTGACTGAGTGTTCTAGCTCTGTCTAAGCTCTTTATGTTGTGCTATGTTGTTTGGCAATTGCTATTTATTTATGAGAATTCAAGCCTTTTCTCATCTAAATATACTAGCATATTATATCATGAGGCTCATTATTACGATGCGAATGCACATAACGGAACACCCTAGTTCACCCTCAAGAGTCTCTGGAGGGAAACATATGTTGAATATCCAGCTTGGCTTTGTAAATGTGAAGTTGGCTTCAAAGTCCCCACAGGTGTTTAAAATAAGAGGTTGCCTTCAAAGTCTAATTGTCAAACGGTCAGCTAAGACTTCAGGAGCAAGCAATTGACTTCGAAACAAGTATCAAGTCCCAAATTCAAGAGTAATTGGGATTAATTTGGTCATAAATGCGAGTGTGCCAGTAAGGATTGAAAAATCCTTACAGATTAAATTCAAGCCAATTATCAAACGATTGTGTTGACGGTTCTTTTGCCTCAACAAAAGGACTTCAAAATTGCCAAGTGTAGAGAAAAGAAAAATTAAAAGAAGAATGAGGGAGACGGAGAAAGACGATTGAGTGAACAATCAAAATAATAATTACCTACTTGTACTCCTATGCTTCGAAAAGGAAATGCATAAAATGTTTTAAAAATGAAATGCTAAAAATAAATGTTTCAAAATATAAATCTATGTTAAACTACTCCTAAGATAAGGAAAATGATAATAAATATTGAAATCAATTGCCTTTGATTTGAGTTCTCGATCCCTTTACAATGTAGCCATTGATGGCTATTTATAGAGGGAAAAATACAGCAATAATTACTTAGTAACTACCAATTTCTCCTATCTTCATCATTGTCTTGCCATGTGCCTTTCCACTCATCCACTTTATCCTTCATGTTCTCTATCATCTCGATAACTTCTTTTAACTTCCAAATGAATAAGAGGATGTCACGTGTCCTGAAAATAATAAGAATAATAATACTACTAATAATAAGAATAATAAGAATATTTTATGGTACCAACACACAAGTTTTTATTTATTTATTTATTTTTTTATGTATATGAACACAACACATTTTATGATGGATTTTCTTAACAAGTGTCCTTAGGGCACTTGTCAAGAATGCAACAAATGAGTAGGTACCCCTACTATCACAAAAAAGAAACAAATATTATAAATGCATTGTATTAAATAATATATATATTTTTTTCTAATGGACTAAAATACCCTTTTATACATTTTTTTTTATTTTATCTTTTTTTTCTAATCCATTCACCTCCCATTCATCGTCTTTTCGGAATTATGCAAATATGATTTATAATTTTTAAATATTTTATTTTCATCTAAAATTATAATTCTTTTTTCTTTTACATTTTTTTCCCAAAATGATTTAGCCTAAAATCTATGGTTGTGATAAAATTTAAGAGCATTCTAAAATGAAAGTTACAAACTATAATAGTTATGTTATGAAAAATTATGTAAAAATTTAACAAACATTTCTAATGAGAAATATTATGAATTATTTTCATGAAAAATATGAATAAAATAATAATTTTTAGATGAAAGTGTATTGATCTCATAAATCTCACCAATATCCACCAATCAAAAAAATGTGTTTTGTTGGCTCATTAATCAAACCCATTGCAATTGATGCAAGTCAACACTGAAAAGCCCTTCCAGTAGATGGTTTTTCAAATTGGCACTTGTTAGGTTTTATTCTTGGCAACCCCGTTTGACAAAACTCCTTTCAGTTGTATTTTTTTCGCACTTTTATTTCAGTGAGGCTATGAGTGTTTAGATGCGAATCCAACCCGAATTGTGCTTTTCAGAGAAGGTACTACCTATGTTGTCAAATCCGGAGACAAAACATTGTGTTGATTCAATTGTATTTTTTGTGTTTTTGTTCTGTCCGCTCGAGCGGAGCCTTGTGTGCTCGAGCGTAGATTAGCAGGTCTCAGTATTTTGTCAGGGCAAGCAAAAAATATTGGTGGGTGTGATTTTACGCTCGAGCGGATTCTCCTACGCTCGAGCGCATCTCAGTTTGTTCGCACGCAGTTTTTGGTCAGTCCGCTCGAGCGGGCTGTGTTGAGCTCGAGCGGACCGCGCGATCCCAGATTTCCAGATTTGATTAAAGAGTTGGTTTTCTTCTGAAATTAGGATTGCTTTGGTTTTCTATATATTGTTGGTTTTCTCCCAACACTAGGGGAACTTCTCCAGATCTTATTTTTGGATCTTAAGGTTTATATCTGGAGAGATTTTGCTAGTTTTCTTTGATGTTTTTATTGAGTTTTCAACTCATGATTTAAAGAGAGTACATCAAAGGTTTGTTTGTTATACACAAAAGAGAGAGTTGTTCTTCAGTTGTGGATTCTGAAGAGTTCGAGCCTGAAGCTTTGGTGGAATCCGGAGTGGCTCATCAGAAAGACAATTCCGTGGTGAAGATAGGGTTGGAAGAGGCACATAGAGGTTGGTTCAATTAGGCGTTGTGGATTCGCTAGGTAATTGAGAGTATGCCTGTGTAATTCCTTTAAATCTTCTTAGTGGATTGTTCTTGTGGCTGTTGCCCGTGGTTTTTTGATCACAGTTGGAGGTGTCCAATTGTGGTTTTTTCCACGTTAAATCGTTGTGTCTCTTTGTTTGATTGTTTGATTGAGATTGTTATATTCTGCTTAAAATTGATACATAATCACAAATCAACATCTAGGAGATTTCTAGATTTTTCAATACCAATTTTAAGCAGAATATAACAATCCCAATCAAACAATCAAACAAAGAGACACAACGATTTAACGTGGAAAAAATCACAATTGGACACCTCCAACTGTGATTAAAAAAACCACGGGCAACAGCCACAAGAACAATCCACTAAGAAGATTTAAAGGAATTACACAGATATACTCTCAATTAACTAGCGAATCCACAACGCCTAATTGAACCAACCTCTATGTGCCTCTTCCAACCCCATCTTCACCACGGAATTGTCTTTCTGATGAGCCACTCCGGATTCCACCAAAGCTTCAGGCTCGAACTCTTCAGAATCCACAACTGAAGAACAACTCTCTCTTTTGTGTATAACAAACAAACCTTTGATGTACTCTCTTTAAATCATGAGTTGAAAACTCAATAAAAACATCAAAGAAAACTAGCAAAATCTCTCCAGATATAAACCTTAAGATCTAAAAATAAGATCTGGAGAAGTTCCCCTAGTGTTGGGAGAAAACCAACAATATATAGAAAACCAAAGCAATCCTAATTTCAGAAGAAAACCAACTCTTTAATCAAATCTGGAAATCTGGGATCGCGCGGTCCGCTCGAGCTCAACACAGCCCGCTCGAGCGGACTGACCAAAAACTGCGTGCGAACAAACTGAGATGCGCTCGAGCGTAGGAGAATCCGCTCGAGCGTAAAATCACACCCACCAGTATTTTTTGCTTGCCCTGACAAAATACTGAGACCTGCTAATCTACGCTTGAGCGCACAAGGCTCCGCTCGAGCGGACAGAACAAAAACACAAAAAATACAATTGAATCAACACAATGTTTTGTCTCCGGATTTGACAACATAGGTAGTACCTTCTCTCAAAAGCACAATTCGGGTTGGATTCGCATCTAAACACTCATAGCCTCACTGAAATAAAAGTGCGAAAAAAATACAACTGAAAGGAGTTTTGTCAAACGGGGCTGCCAAGAATAAAACCTAACAGCACTCAATAAACACTCCCACCCGTATTCATTAAATGTTTTTGATCCATATCAGTTTTGCATAAAATAGATATGAGTTTTTATGAATTTTTGTTAACTAGTCCCAATATTTATAGGATAGAGTTATTCATAGGACATAATTATGTATAGGATTGTTCAAAAAAAAAAAAAAAAAAAAACTAAGTATAGGACAGAACTATTTATAGGATAGAATTTTTATTATCTAGTCCAATAACCACTCCAACTCCCATTATCTTCTCTTACGTGGTCCTCTTCCATTTAATTCTCATATTTTTAATTATTCTCTTTAACAACTTTTTATAAGGGCATCTATAATAGAGTAATTAAAATTCTGTTCAAATATATTATATGATAAAAAGCAATAAAAATGAAATCTAAAAATGTGTATTAATAATTTATTAATTTAGAAATTGAGGAGAGGTGCTACAAGAAAAGTGGCTTTAAAACACGGAACTTTTTGTGACGGCGTGTATCCCGTCGCAAAAAGTGGTCATTTGCGACGGCATTTGAAGCCGTCTCAAATAAATGTCTTTTGTGACGGTAATCACCCCGTCGCTAATAAGCACACAAGAAAAAGTGCCTTAAACACAGAAGTATTCGCGACGCATTGTGTGCTGTTGCAAAAATAAATTCTTTTGAGATGGGTGAAATTTACCGTCGCAAATAGTGGGAATTTGTGACGGCAATTCTCTGTCGCAAAAAAAACCTTATTAAAATGGCGTCGTTTTAATAAATGCATTTTATCATTTGTGACGGTTTATCTATACCGTTGCAAAAGGTGCTGAAATATTCATCTCCTCCCTTTAGCCCAATTGGCGCTCGATCAAAACCCCCAAAATTTCATCCCCAAATCCCTAACACCATTCTCCCTCACAATCACAGAGATTTCGAGTTCCCAATCTCAAAGACGAGTTCGAGTTCGTGTTCACCGATGATCACAGAGATTTCGAGTTCCCAATCACAGAGATTTCGATTGTTCACCGACGATCTCTCTGTCGACGAGCGACGACGGCTAGCGGTGGTGCGGCGACGGCGTATTACGATCCCTCTCTTTCGCGTGAGCTCAGTCAGTATGCTCTCTCTTTCTCTCTCTCTCTCTCTCACACACACACACACACACACACACAGATATATATATATACACATAGACACACATACACACACACACCTTATGACTGTTGCCAAACAAGCTAACAACTCTACTATTTTTTTTTAATTTATTATTTTTTTTGACAGTATATATTTTGTTAATCATATGGGGCATAGTTACACTTGTTGGTGTAATGATTTGAACACGAGCTCTAGTAATATCTTACAATTGTGGATTCAAAATACTAAGATAAACAATGTCTTATAAAGTGAAGTATAATATTATTGAGGAAATACGAATGGATTAAATTATATATTTTTTGGTTTAAAGTCTTGGATATCTCTCTATTATTATATATCATTTTTATTTATTTGGCACAAAACAGTATAACCTTTTGTACTATTACAAGAGGCCCAATTGTTATGGAAATTTGGCTGTCCAATTTTAAGGTCAAGTTGAACTACAAGTTGCAACAAAGTGGATATTATTGAAACATTTAGAAAATAATTCAGTAGTGATAGGGAAATGAACATGTGAAATACAAATTTGTTACAAATATATGGTTGTACATTTTGGTATTGGGGGCCCACGGATAGAGACCAAGTAGATACACAGAGGAGTACTGTGTGATTGAGGCCACTTGTCTATTGTATACTTACAAAAAATAATATCTACCTTTCCTCACCATTGAAGTGATAGAATGAAAGGGGCAGCTTGATCAATAACCATCATCAATTTTTTTAGTAGGTATTTGATGGGGTTCACATGAGTGTGGACTGTATTTTAGAAAGTTCATCCCCCCCAGGCTTTAGTTGCTTCTTCTGACCACCAATATGGGCTCTCTCTCTCTCTCTCTCTCTTCTTGAGCCCAAAATAACACTTTTGGGCATGTTTTGCTGTTTAACACTTTTGTTAGCTAATGAGTAATTTGTTGTAATTATATTTTTGTCTAGGGCATATTTGTTGTAAATATGACTAATTTTTCCATTCTTTCTCTATCTGACTCCCTTCTAATCCTATATCATTATGACCCTTACATTTGTTGTAATTATATTTTTTCCTACGGCATATTTGTTTTGCATGTGAGATGTATATCTCCCAGGAAGTTTGCCTGAAGCAAATTAATGGTGGGACACATATATGCATGTGGAAAATGACTGGCATTTAAATATATTTATATATATTGTTGAGAAGATTACAAAAGAAGTGAAGTATGCATTTGAGGGAAGTACAGATGATGGATAAGAGTTGGATTGATTTTCCAAATAGGATGTCGAGGGAATACATTAATGGGATTGATCAATTCCTTGTGTTTGCCTACACCAATAAGGTTGAAGGTTCGATGATTAGTTGTCCGTGTAGGAAATGTGAAAATCGATACCATCTTGGACGAGAGGGTGTACGGGAGCATCTGATTTTGAATGGTTTTTTAAAAAAGTACAAACATTGGATTAATCATGGGGAATCTTACGTATCTCTGCATGGTAATCGAGAGAATGAAACATGGGCTAATTTAGACATTGGAGACGATATGGTTGGAATGATACAAGGGGCTATGAGAAATCCACATGCAGGTACAAGTGTTGAGGGTATTGAACCACAGGGGCCTGATCCCCATGCATCTGAACCCCAGCTCAGTCCAAATGTAGAGACTGCAAAGTATTTCAAACTTCATCATGATGCACAAAGTGAATTGTATCCGGGTTGTCAGAAGTTCACATCTTTGTCATTCATTGTTCGACTTCTACATCTGAAGGTGCTTAATCAGTGGATAGACAAGTCTGTTGACATATTGCTTGAGTTATTGAATAAGGCGTTCTCGTTGGGTGTGAAACTCCCGAACTCATATTATAAAGCTCAAAAGGTCAAAACAGATTTGGGCTTCATGTATGAGACGTGGGGTGCATGTCCCAACAGTTGCATGTTGTTTCGAAACGAGGACACCAATCTTGATAAATGTGTCATATGCAACAGTTCAAGATAGAAATCAAATGGCGATGGTGGTTCAAATGGTCCTAACAATGGTGGCAAACGAATAGTTGCAAAACAAATGAGGTATTTTCCTTTAAAGCCAAGGTTGCAAAGATTGTTTATGGCATCCAAGACGGCTAAGTTAATGAGATGGCATGCAGAGGAACGAACTGATGACGGTGTCTTTAGGCATCCTGCAGACTCCCTTGCATGGAAAGATTTTGACCGTTGGAATATTGACTTTAGTAATGATTGCCGAAGTGTAAGGCTTGGCTTAGCATCTGATGGTTTTAACCCATTCAGGATGATGAACATAGTTCATAGCACTTAGCCTGTTGTACTCATTCCATACAACTTGCCGCCATGGATGTGCATGAAGCAACCATTTCTAATTTTATCTGTGCTTATTGATGGCCCGAAAGGACCTGGTGACAAGATTGATGTATATATGTAACTGCTGATTGAGGAGTTGAAAGAACTACGGAATGACGGTGTCTCTACATTTAATGCATCAACAAATCAAATGTTTCAAATGCATGCAGTTTTACTGTGGACAATTAGTGATTTTCCTGCATATGCAAACTTGTCAGGATGGAGCACTAAAGACGAATATGCATGTCCTTGTTGCAATAGGGAAACTACATCGTGTTGGTTGAAGCATAGTAGGAAACAATCATACTTGGGTCATCGCGGATTTTTATCTAGTGGCCATAAATTTCGAAAGGATAAAGTATCATTTGATGGTAGTCGGGAAATCAGATTCAAACCAAAATTGTTGTCTGGAACTGAGATGCTGCTACAATTATAATTTGAGGGTATTTTAACCCAATACAAGAGGGATGACCTTAAGGAGAGGCATATGAGACAAGTAGAGAAGGAGAAAGCTGGACATCACACCCATAGTTGGAAGAAAAAGAGTATCTTTTATGAACTGCCATATTGGGAACACAATCTAATAAGACACAATCTCGATGTGATGCATATAGAAAACAATGTTTGTGACAACGTGTTGTCGACAATATTAGGGGTTGCAGGAAAATCGAAGGATGGTATTAATGCTCGGCGTGATTTACAAGAAATGAATATTAGAAAATTCCTACATTTGTAGTTAAAAGGGTCGAATAAAGCTTATTTACCACCAGCGCAATTCACGATGACCAAGGATGAGAAAGATTTGTTTTTGAAAGTATTGAAGAAAGTTAGAGTTCCCGACGGGTATTCATCCAATATATCGCGTCACGTGCGCTTACATGATAGAAGTATTGGGGGTCTTAAGAGCCACGATAGTCATATTTTGATGCAACAACTAATTCCATTGGCTATTCGAAGATCATTACCGAAGAATGTAATTGAACCTTTGATTGAATTGAGCAATTTCTTTAGACAATTGTGTTTCAAAGTGAATCGTTCGACGGATTTGCAATATATTCAAGATCGTATCGCCGTAACACTTTGTCATCTAGAGAAAATATTTCCTTCTACTTTTTTTGATATAATGGAGCACTTGCCAATACATCTAGCTGATGAAGCATTATTGGGTGGAGCGATTCAGTTTCGATGGATGTATCTAATTGAGAGGTATCTTCTTACTTTGAAGCAATATGTGCGTAATAGAGCTTATCCAAAAAGTTCAATTGCTAAAGGATATCTTATGGAAGAATGCATGAATTTTTGTGCACAATATCTCAATGATGTGGAAACCAAATCTAATCGACCCATGAGGAACTACAGTGGTGATGATAATCTGGGTCGTGCTGTTGGTGAAAGCACAAGCTTTTATCTTGATAATACTTCTTCGGTACAAACTCATCGGTATGTCTTATTCAATACAAGTGCGGTTCAACCATTCATAAAGTAAGTTATGTCACTCACTCAATATTTTATTATGTTTCATTGAATTTTGAACCAATTTTTTTTTTTTTTTTGGTTGAAAAAATTTCAATCTACACAGCAAACACCTTGAAGTACTTAAGGTCAAAATGCCTCGTGTTGACGATCATCAGCTTCAGCATGAACATTTTGAAACTTTTCACATTTGGTTCAAGGAACATGTATGTATTTAAATCTACAGATTCTATTTACCTAAGTTGAACTACATTTTAAATTTTACAATTTTTTTTTTTTTTTTGTAAATAGGTTCAAACATTGCGAAGGACTAGTGATGTCACATTTTCTAAAGAGATTATTGTATTGGCAAATGGTCCTCATAACCTAGCAAGGAGGTTCAACGGGGATATAATGAATGGGTTTTGGTATCGAGTAAAGGCCATGGATGACCGTCAAGCCACATAAAATTGTGGTGTAGCTTTGAAGGTAGATGCCATAAGTTATGCTAGTCAGAAAGACAAGAATCCTTGTGTGGGGTCTGTGTACTATTATGGACAATTGACAGATATTGTTGAGATTCGATATTCCAATGAGAAGAAGCATGTGTTGTTTAAGTGTGATTGGATTGACAACATTCATGGGAACATACAAGATGTCTTCAATTTCACGTTGGTCAACTTCAATCATTTGTTCTATCAAGATGATCGAATTACCAATGAACCTTTCATCTTGGCATCCCTGTAGACGCGCCCGTGTGGGGCCTTCGTGCTACAGTTCGGACTCGATTTGTTGTCACGGTTCTTGATCTGAACCAAGGAGTCCAAATCCGGCAAATCGTTTTGAGAAACAGATTTTTTGAAAAGGAGTGCCAAACATGGACTGCTTTGCCAGATACAAAGTCGCCACCTAAATATTTTAAAATTGGGGAATTTAGGAAACCCTGACTTGGTGCCAAAGGCCACGTGTCCGTCATTGCCAAAGTTGCCTCAGCTCGGGAGCTTGGGTACGATTGGGGAAGGTCAGCTATGAGCACCCCCTCTCGCCCGGTCTGAAGACCGGCCTCTACTAACCGTGATATCCAGTTTTGAAAACGTTATGTGTTCTTATTCCGATTATTAGCCTAGAATTACTATGTGATGCGCACAGCATACAAGTATAGACTAGATTGCCTAATTTGGAAATAAGAACTGCACATCCGTTTATTTTGGAAAACGTTTTGGAATTTGCTATCCGTAAGTAGGCTAAAATACGAATTTTCAATGAACTTTTCCAACTCAGGCAGTCCAACCTTCACCCACAGGCATTCAAACAGTTTATCACATAAGCATTTAGCCGCATGGCAAGCATACTGTCATGGCAACACTCACACGCATGCGGTATGCTAAACCATAAATACTTACATCGTACTCCATGCCAAAACAACAAACTAGTTAGCAAACATGCGTGGTCCTAGTTCATGTCAAATTGCCAAATGTAACACATACAGGATGCAATCAAAGTAGGCTCGGCTAACCTAAGCATGGCATGTGAAATGCGATATTGATGCACGTATTCAATTTGGAATTGAAGTACAAATGCAGTTAGTGTGATGTACCGAGCCTGATGCATGCAATACAAATGCATGAATGCACACATGCGTAGCATAAGGTATGCTAATTTTAAATATGCCCTAGCCTACCATCATAAGCAGGTAAATAAAAGGGAAGAAAGACGTGGGGTTGGAAGACATACACACACTCACGCACACTTATTCCATCATTGCCCTCACTCGGAGGGTTCGAATAAATATTACAGTCCGAATGATAAGCAAATAAATTATTACAGAATTTCTAATTTAGTTAATAGAATGAGTGCCAATAAAAAAGGAAAGGTGGCCACAGCCCCCGCCTCGGGACGCGCGAATGATGCATGCTCGAACCCGTTTCGTCCGGAAAGCCCGCACCATACCATTGCTGCCTCTGTTTTTACTGCCTTGCTTCTTTGAAAAATGCCAAAATTCTGGGACAGGTTCCTTGCACACTGCAGAATAGCACCGGCTAGGGGAAATTCCCACCGACAGTGCATAATTTTCATCGGCTGCTGATTGGGTCATCGGCCATTCACCAATGGCTGGTCGGCACTGAATTCTGTCAGTCGGTAGAAACTTCCTACAGAAGACAGTTTTGACAGCAACAGAGGACAAACAGCATATGGCATAGGATTTCAGGCACATGTGAGCTTGGTCATGTTTCCCATCATGTGTTGAACTCAGGGAAGCATGGCCCTCGATCCTCGAGCCATCAATTGTGCATGATAGCCCAAGAGATCAAGCTTGCCATTTGATGTAAAAATTCATGCAACAAACAAATGAGGACCAAGGCCTTATCATGTCGAAGTCAAAGGCCCCGGTGACCGAGAGTTAAGGGAGGTTGCATCACTTACAGTATGAACGCTCCTTACCCCTCACACTTGGTTTGACACCCCAAACCAAGTAATGCAATGCATGTTATGCTCACATGGCTCAAAATGCAACATGGTACTAATTGTGCATGGCATGCCAAATACCATGCAACTAATATGCAATGCTAGGCATGCAAGATGCAAATGCAATGCAAATATGGACAATTTAAGCAATGGGATCATCATGTTACAACACCTCATGAAGAAATCATGCAACAAACATGAAACAAGCATGCAATGGTGGCTTAAAACCATAGAAGGGCAGACCTTGATCTACCCCAAAATAGTGGCCAAAAGTGCCTAAAAAGGTGGACAAATACTCATGCCAACAAGCAAGCCAATGGTCCTAAAGTTAAGGCACAAAAGGGGGCACTTCATTTCCACCAACATGACCATCCAAGGCATGAATTGGACAAGCCAAAACAGAAACTTAGCAAGCAAAAATAGACCCCAAAACCTACTAACATGGCAGCTAAAGTGGCTCCAAATAGGCGTATGCACCGAAGCTCATTTCTAGGCATAAGAGGGCACACCCTCAAGGCATGAAAGAGGTCACACATGCACACATATAAACATGATTTATGGACTGAAATATGGTCCTAAATGATGCCAAATCATGAGGATGGTCATAGCTACGCATGCTAGAGGTCAATATGCTCAAGGCTTACAAGCCAAAACACAAAGAGATGACACCAAACAAGGCAAGCATGACTGAAATAGATGGCCAATGGACCTTAAACATGGTAAAATAATGCCAACACCTTCATGGAACTAAGCCAACACATGCAAGAATCATGGCCTAAACACAAGGTGCATTTCTAGGCCAAATAGAGGAATGTAAAGCAAGTATGTTAAGCATGCAAAAGGGCACAAATCCGACCAAAAATAGAGATTACATGTGACCTAAAAACAACCAAAAACCTCTGAAAAAGGGGCAAAACCAATCAAGCATGCATGTTACCCTTTAAGCCAAAATGAAAGGAAATAAGACAATAAAAGGAGAAGGGTGTCCCTCCCCTATGCAAGACTTCAAACCACCTTCATCACCACTGAAAATCCACTAGTTTTCAGTGGTGAGAAGACCAAAACACTGAAGCAAACAAGGCCTTACCAAGGAGGCAACTAAAAGGCCAAATAAGGCCTAAGAGGGTGAGTTTGAACTCAAATCACAAAAGACCCTTAATGAAAGTTCTTAAGCATGAAAATATAAGTCTTTTTTTATGTTATGCACAAAAACTAAATCAGCAAGCAAGATAGGCAAAAGACTAATGCAAGTTTGGGGAAACTAAAGCAAAGTGCTCATCCTTGAAGCACACCTCAAGAACAGCCAATGCAGCCCTCTTCCTTTGATCAAAAACAGCCCCAAAACTCAAGAATCAACCCTCAAAAGTCCTCAATCTCAGAGCAAGGTGTAATGGTGTGTGTATTAGTGCAAAAGTAAGGTAAAAGCACACTTTTAGGCTAAGAAACACACACAAGGGAGGAGAGAGAGGGAAATATAGAGAGAGGGTGTATCTATATGTATAAGCCCTGGTTTTGCCTTCAAAATTTCTAACCTAGAACAAGGAGAAGACCCCTCCTTTTATAGAAGTTCCCCTTGCAAAGCTTATTCAACAAGCTTCTTTAGTGGGAAATCCCTCCATACACGTGTATGGAGGGAAGCAGAGTTGGTGCCAGCTACACAGCTGGCACAAAATATCTACATAAAGTAGATGAACAGTGGTCGGCTCCTCAAAATTGCCATTTTGACAAAAATTAGTGCCAACCGGCAATAAATAGTGCTGGCCGACAATATATATTGCCGACGGTGACAAAAACCAGCCGGTGGCCTCTGGCCATGGCCGGTGATGTGTGGGGATGCCTCACAAGGCATTCCCTGCCCCTCCAAGGCAAAACACAAGTGTTTGGTGCAAAACCAGACACTAAACAGTCGAGTTCGGAGATCCTGAGGCAAGACGCGTAGCCGAGACCTCCGGGAACTCCAAACGAACACAAACAAGGGTAATCACCAAGTGTTCCAATGGTGACGTCCGAGTCTTGAGGACGGTCAAAAATGAGGTGTCTACAGTTGCCCCTCTTTGACAGAACTCGAAAGTCATAACAATGACGGGAGTGAATGTCAAAGCCCAGAGACGACCCATTTTTGACAAGGCCGAAGACTCAGACAAACATACAAGACAAACAAGGTATGCGCCCGAAGGCAGGGGCAAAATGCGAGACAATGCACGAAGCCGAGCATAACTTATGATCATGCGAAGAAAGCTATAATGAAGCATACATGCGACAATTTTAGTTAGCATACACCAAACTACACTAAAATGCAGAAAGGATGTAAGCGAATTATGTAATTCTCAATACGTCTCACTCGGAGGATACAATACCTGTGCGGCTCGTCTGGTTGCACCAGCCTCAAATGAACCGTACATACAATATCGTGCCTGCAAAGAAAACAAACTTAACTGGTACAATATCGTTAGCAACATGCATAATAGTGTACTCGGAATGCGTGACAACGCAAAGCAAGTGGGGAGCATAACAATGCTGTGAAGGAACAGATGTGTAAGTGGAGTATGCGGTCTACGCAGGCAATGAATTTGATCATAAGCACGCAGTCTACGCAAGCAATGAAATTTGAACCAACATGCGGTCTATGCAAGCAATACATGCGGCCTACGCAAGTAATGAATTTTTGAACAAATATGCGATCTACGCAAGCAAAACATGCGATCTACGCAAGTAATGAAATGATTATGAACATGCGGTCTACGCAGGTGAAACATGCGGTCTACGCAGGTAATGTAATTGAACAAACAGGTGGTCTACGCAAGCAAAACATGCGGTCTACGCAAGTAATGAAATTTGAACAAACATGCAGTCTACGCAAGCAAAACATGCGGTCTACGCAAGTAATGAATTTAACAAACATGCGGTCTACGCAAGCAAAACATGCGGTCTACGCAAGTAATGAATTTTGAACAAACATGCGGTCTACGCAAGCAAAACATGCGGTCTACGCAAGTAACGAATTTTGAACAAACATGCGGTCTACGCAAGCAAAACATGCGGTCTACGCAAGTAACGAATTTTGAACAAACATGCGGTCTACGCAAGCAAAACATGCGGTCTACGCAAGTAACGAATTTTGAACAAACATGCGGTCTACGCAAGCAAAACATGCGGTCTACGCAGGTAATGAAATTGAAGGAACATGCGGTCTACGCAATCAAAACATGCGGTCTACGCAGGTAATGAAATTGAACAATCATGCGGTCTACGTAATCAAAACATGCGGTCTACGCAGGTAATGAAATTGAAGGAACATGTGGTCTACGCAATCAAAACATGCGGTCTACGCAGGTAATGAAATTAAACAAACATGCGGTCTATGCAATCAAAACATGCGGTCTACGCAGGTAATGAAATTAAACAAACATGCGGTCTACGCAATCAATACATGCGGTCTACGCAGGTAATGAAATTAAACAAACGTGCGGTCTACGCAATCAAAACATGCGGTCTAAGCAGGTAATGAAATTAAACAAACATGCGGTCTACGCAATCAATACATGCAGTCTACGCAGGTAATGAAATTAAACAAACATGCGGTCTACGCAATCAAAACATGCGGTCTATGCAAGTAATGAAATATGAGAAGAGTTGAATGTACACATATAAGTAGAAACGCGTCATTCATGCGGCTAGAATGTAAAGTACTGTTACACAGCATAATTGAAACAATTTGTGGAATTTACAAGGCATGAAAAGGATACGGGACGGGACATTCTTCGCACGCATCGAGCATTGCTCGCAGAAGTTGTGGCCTGAGGTCAACTCGAAGGTTCACGTTTCAAAAGTGCGCTTTCCCGCATTGTCTCGAGTGACGAAGGTGCCAAACCCTCTAGTTAATCCGAACAAAGGTGCGGAAGGCGCGTTGACCGCAAGGGAAGTTTTATCGGTGTCAATTCCGACACTTTGCTACCCTACCATTCTATGCTTTACTTTCCTTTTTACTGGTAGTTTAAGCACATTGCACTGCCTCGGGCAGGTTCTATATTATTAATTTTTTTTTTCAAAATCAACATATTTTGCAAAACACGTGATGGGAATGAAACAACCATTTGGTTCAACAGATGTTGCATTTGTAAACTTTCTATGCATCGCATCGCGAGGTATCACACCACAATGTGAACGAAATTGAACCTATTTTGAACACTGAATATTTGCATCGTAATAATCAGGTAGTGAACCGACTTACAACTCGATAAGCAAAACAAAGACATGATATAACCAAACAAGTGTGAGTACAACTCGATAAACAAATCAAAAGCTCAAAGAGAGTGAAATACAACTCGATAAGCAAATGTACAATAGCTCGATAAGCAGACAGGTGTGACTCCGCAAGAATCGATCACCGGGGGAGGGATCGGAGGTGGTGGAGTTCCCCAAACCCTAGCATACACAGCTTAGGGAACCAGGAGGAATCCCATCGGCCAGGGGTAGAGGCCATCGGCCACAAGGAATGGCCACCGACCATAAGTTTGTTTGGTCGGCAAAAGGTAATGGCCGGTCGGCAGTATATTTGGTCGGTCGGCTGTTAATGAGGGAATCACCAGAATGTTGACACCTGTCCTCCACCCAACCTTATCTCCTACAAAAGACCCCAGCTTCGTAATTTTTCTCAATTCCACACTGATTTGCTCCAATGGAAGAGTTTCTTGCTCAAAATTTCACAGCTTGGATTGCCAGCTTGGATGGCTCGGAAAAGTTGAATTTCTGGGATTTTGGCATAAATGCACTATTCACTCTGGGTCGTGCCCCATTGCACCTCCCGTTTCTTCATGCCGCGGCACGGTTTTGGAATCCGGTAACGCATGTCTTTAGCTTCGCTGGGCAAGAGATATGTCCTACCTTTGAAGATTTTCGAGCCTTAATGGAGTCCGAGCGCGACGAGGAGCTCCTTCCCCAACTTAATTTCGGCCATGCCCAATCCTTAGGGCGAATGTGTGGACTCAGTATGCGTGACACTCGGTCTCTGATTTGTGACGGGATGCTGGATATTCCGAGTTTGATCGATCGGTTTTCTGATGCTGGTGATCGCAACAACCATCACTGGCAAGGCTTCTGGCGACACGCCCTCTGTTTATGCATGCTATCTCATTTTCTATTTATCTCGGGCTCCGGAGGGTCTAGCGTCCGGCTGATCGAGATTGCCCAAGGCTTGAAGGAGGGCAAGAGCTGTATTGCCATGACTCTGGCTGAGACGTTGATGGGTTTAGATGCCTTTTATCGTCATGAGACGACCAGGTTAGTAGGGAGTCCACTACTACTACAGGTAATGTTTCCCACCCAATCTCACATATATGCGTTGCTCACATCACTCGGCCCTCAAGCTCGGCCTTTTCTCACGAAACCCTATTCTTACTTTTCTTTCCTCGTACATCTCTCTGTTCTTTATTCTCTTATTTTTCATCCCTCCCCAGGTATGGCTGATGGACAAGATGCAGGTTGTGGACTCTTGCCCAGCGTATTCAGCTCGCGGCTACTTTTTCCGGCACCGTCCAGTCAATGCCCTGGATGAGGGATGGTGGTTCGCTTGGATGTGCCGCTTGTCCGCAGACCGTATTGCTTGGCAGTGCCCTTAGCTGAGCCTTCCGGCAATGAGTTACAATATGCCCCGGCAGACTGGGATTCAATTGGTTGGTCTCACTCACTGTGTATTCTACTTCCCATTTCGGATTTGACGCCAATTCGGCCATGACCAGACCTGCCCGCCAGAGGGGATAGAGTATCCTGCTGCATTCCCAGCCCGAGGTGCACAGCTTGCTTGGCAGGCCACTGCGTGGAGGATGAGAGGACTCCTGGCCCCCGCTCCTACTTTTAGTTGCACTTTGTCTGACGAGTGCTTGGATTGGCTCAATGAGGAGGCATAGGTCAGACCCACCTTAGCATCAGAGGCTTCGACCAGCTCTGGGAGGGGGCGCAGGAGCACCTGACTTGACTATGCCCCGGATTTATTGCTTTATTAGTACTTTCAAGTTTTCTTTATGAATGTAATAAAAAGCAACTTTGATTGTATGCAAGAGCAAGAGAACTCTGTTTTGAAATCAATGAAATTGAAGGTTGTAGCACTGAAAATTTTCCGCTTTGGTCCACAAATGGTCTTAGTCGTAAAAAGATTTATTTGAACAAAGTCAGCTTTTATTAAAAATTTTCAAAAACATTTTCGATGTGGATCAGAACTGGACACGCCTGAGATCTGTCACCAAGATGCACAACCCCGGATCCCTGCAACTGGAAAGTTGCCTCTAGTCTGAAGAGTACTGCGGCACTGCATGGCAACGAAAAGTTGCCCCTAGTCTGAAAAACACTGCACCGGAGATCATAACCGAACCATTGAATGCTGAATAGACAAAGATGACCGAGATGATCAAATGGACAAAGTTGATTGGGGAAAAGGGTTATGGCTGAACTCCAGGATGAAGTTGCCTACGTATCCCAAAGATGGGAATCAAGCCTTACGTAATTCAGGCTCAGGTTCACTCGAGTATTTTCACTCTCCTTTTACGCTCTAACTTTTGCCAAGGTCGCCCTTTGCGAGTTTTCAACGTTGCGAGCTCAGTTTTTATATTTTTCAATTTTCTATGCTCTAACTTTTGCCTAGGTCGCCCTTCCGAGTTTTCGGCCTAGCGAGCCTCTCAAGGGTACTATTTCTTCAACTTGTCCATGTTGATCGGTTGGGAAAATTCCAGGCCATCTAGGTCCATCAGAACCACAGCTCCACCTGACCAGATAGCTTTGATGATGTAGGGACCAGTCCAATTAGGTCTAAACTTGCCTCTTGAGTCGTGGATGGGGGCTTGGTTGTCCTTGAGCACCAAATCTCCTTCCTTTAGATTCCTGGACTTAACTTTCTTGTTGAAAGCCCGGGCAATTCTGCGCTGATAACTTTGAACATGGTACAGTGCTTTCAGTCTTCTCTCATCAAAGAGCATGAGTTCCTCAAACCTACTCTGCTGCCAATCTGCTTCGGCTATTTGACCCTCGGCCAATACTCGTAATGACGGAACCTCAATTTCGATAGGTAGAACGGCGTCCATCCCATAAACCAATGAATACGGAGTCGCTCCGGTAGAAGTTCTAATTGAAGTCCTGTAGCCCCACAGAGCAAACGGCAACTTATTTGGCCAGTCCCGGTAGGTTTCCACCATCTTCCATAGTATATGCTTGATGTTCTTGTTGGCGGCCTCAACTGCTCCGTTGGTTTGCGGCTGGTATGTGGATGACTTATGAAAAGCCACATTATATTTCTCCAACAAGTCAATTACTTCCTTCTTAAAGTGGGAACCGTTATCCGAAATAATCTCATTTGGGACCCCGTAGCGGCAGATGATGTTGTTTCTGATGAACTTTGCGACGTGCGATGCCTTCAGCACGGCATATGATTGGGCCTCGACCCACTTTGTAAAGTAATCTATCGCGACCAAAATGAACTCATGCCCATTTGATCCCTTTGGAGTGGCAGCCCCGATTATATCAATTCCTCAAACTGAAAATGGCCATGACGAAGTCATGTTATACACTTTTGACGGCGGGATGTTCATGCGGTTCGCATGGATTTGACACTTGTGGCATCGCCGAACAAAACTGATGCAATCCTCCTCCATGGTGGACAAGTAGTAACCCTGTCTGAGGATCTTTCTGGCCAGCATTACTCCATTCATGTATGCACCGCACTCTCCTCCATGGATGGCCTCCATCAGGCGCTTCGATTCTTCAACTTCTACACAGAGCTTATGCATTCCCAGATGACCTCTCTTGTACAGCTTACCCCCGTAGATGATGAACTGAACAACCATTCTTCTGATTGCCCTTTTATCCTTGGCATTTGCCCCTGGTGGATACGCCTCCTTTTCCAAGAAGTTCCAAATGTCGTAATACCAGGGGTTGTCGTCCTGAGCCTCATCTATGGCGGAAATTGACTCGTACGCTGGCGCAAACTTCTGGTCAATAATGACTGGACGCATCCGGACTCCGGACGGGATGTCTATCATAGAAGATAGAGTTGCTAGTGAATCTGCAAACCTGTTGTTCTCCCTTACTAGGTGGGTGAAATTCAGCTTCTCAAACCGAGGAATTAACAAATCCAAGGTCTAGTGGTAAATTATCATCTTCTCCTCTTTGACTCTCCAGTCTCCTTTTGCTTGAGACACAACAAGGTTCGAGTCCCCAATGACGTCCAACCGCCTTGCCCCTAGTTCTAGGGCTGCTTCTAGGCCAGCAATACATGCCTCATATTCTGCTTCATTGTTCGAGACTTTGAACCAGAGTTTGAATGCTAAAGGGATACGGGAATCGTCCGGCGCTATCAACAACACTCCTATCCCATACCCGTATTGGTTCGACGCTCCGTCAAAGCACATCGTCCAAGTTTCATCTTCGATGTGCAGAATGGCTTCCTCTGGGAACAAGTACTCAACCGCTTCATCCCCTTCAACCGGGTGGTCGGCAAGGAACTCCGCTACTGCTCTTCCTTTTACTGACTTGCGTGTCACATACTTCAGATCAAATTCAGAAAGCAGCAGCAACCAACGAGCTAGCCTACCCGTAAGTGCCGGTTTCTCGAAAAGATATTTAATGGGATCCAAGCGTGAAACCAACATTACAGAGTGAGCTAACAGGTAGTGCCGCAGTTTCCTAGTAGCCCACACCAAGGCCAAGCAAGCCTTCTTCAGCGGAGTATAGCGGGTCTCGTAATCCAGCATCTTCTTGCTTAGATAGTAGATGGCCCTCTCCACCTTGTCCTCTGACTCTTGTGCGAGCATGCAGCCCATGGTAGTCTCAGTTACTGAAAGGTACAATATCAACGGTCTCCCCTGCTCTGGCGGTGATAACATGGGCGGGTTCTGTAAATATTCTTTGATCTGTTCAAAAGCAGCTTGGCATCGGCCGTCCCATTGGAATTTCTTTCCTTTCTTCAGGAGGCCAAAAAGTGGTTCACAAGTCAAGGTTAGTTTTGAAATAAACCGTCTTATGAATTGCACTTTACCTAGAAAGCCTCGCACCTCCTTTTCAATCCTTGGTGGTGGCATTTCTAAGATGGCCTTGATTTTTGAAGGGTCGACCTTGCTGCCCCTTTGTGTAATCAGAAACCTTAGCATTTTCCCCGCTGTAACACCGAATGTACACTTCTGGAGATTCAACCGCAACCGAAACTCTCTGATCCTTTGAAAGAACTTTTGTAAGGCGGTGTAGTGGCCCTCTCTTTCTTTGGACTTGACAATCATGTCGTCCACGTACACCTCGACCTCTTTATGGATCATATCATGCAATATTGTGGTTGCTTCCCGTTGATAAGTAGCTCCAGCGTTCTTAAACCCAAATGGCATCACTCTGTAGCAATATGTACCCCACGGGGTAGTGAATGCAGTCTTCTCCCGGTCTTCGGGTGCCATTACTATCTGATTATAGCCTGAGAAGCCATCCATAAACGAAAGCATGGCGTGTCCTGCTGTGAAATCTACCAATTCATCAATGTGTGGCAAGGGAAAGTCGTCCTTCGGACTGGCCCTGTTCAAATCTCTGAAGTCTACACATACCCGAATTCTGCCATGCTTCTTCGGCACCGGAACAATGTTGGCCAACCAAGTCGGGTATTCGGATACCAGCAGGAAGCCTGCATCGATTTGCTTGGTGACCTCTTCCTTGATCTTAATGGCCCAATCAGGACGGATCCTTCTGAGTTTCTGCTTGACAGGTCGGGCCTCGGGATCAAGAGGGATCCGGTGCTGTACAATCTCAGGATCGATTCCAGGCATGTCTTCGTAGGACCACGCGAAAACATCTTTGAAATCTTTTAATAAAGCGACTAAGCGCTCGCGTTCCTCCGAAGACAACGTGGACCCGATCTAGACCAGCCACGGGTCCTTCTCAGTACCAACATTCACGTTAGTGATTTCATCCATTAAGGGTTTAACAAATCTTTCCTACTCTTGATCAATTAATCGTTGCAAAATCGGAAGAATTTCTTCCTCGTCGTTTTCATCAAAATTTTGAAAATCCTGATTTAAGCAATAAATCAAAGGCACAGAAAAATACTCAGAAACCACATCCACATCATTCTCATTAAATACTTCCAAGCCGTCCGATTCTTCTATTACAACAGACTCAAAAGAGAAAGAAAATGACGACCTAGACAGGACTGTGGCATCCGGGTTATCACCCCCAAGAATACCGGACTCAGACTCAGTCGAGCTGGAACCTGATTTCGACTCACAAGACTCGGTGGAATCAGATTCCGGCTCACTACCTGACCCGGTGCTGCTTGATAAAAATCCCTCTTCATATCGCCAGACGAGAGAGGGTGCGATGGATGCATCCAAAATAGTTGATGGCAGGCCCGCAGCCGTTTCAATCCCAATCATACATACCGAGGAGTTGTTCCCCAAGCACTTCTGTTCGATCGGAGGATCTGAAAGTAGACATGCCAGTGCTACCCCCATTTCGTTTTCAGCGTCCTCAGACTGCACTTCCTCACTCTGCTCAGCCTCAGCCGATAGATCTACCTGCCCTTCGGCGATGTCATTCTCAGGTAGCTGCAGGTCAAAGAAAATCTCAAACCCCGGTACGCGCTTCCTCTCCACGTTCAACCACGGCTCTGGGAAGCCACAGAACGGAAAGTCCTCCCCCTCCCGGACGAAGCGTCCGTTTAGGGTACCCTGAATGGGCCGGTGCATTAAGTCAAAGGGCTTCCCCATCTGTTTCGCTCTGGCTCTTCTGGCCATTTCCTTTCCTTTCCTTACCCAGTCCTCTTTGGTGGGTAGGTAACCCAATCCAAAGGTATGAGGGTTGTGTGGCACTTCGGCCAATGCTACGACGCCCTTCCGGCCGCTCTTCCCCAATCCCATCCCGAGGATGTGCTGGAGCTTGTTCATGAGATAAACTGCTTGGGCACTGACATATATCCCTTCATT
This sequence comes from Camellia sinensis, assembly GCF_055761805.1. Lineage (NCBI taxonomy): Eukaryota > Viridiplantae > Streptophyta > Magnoliopsida > Ericales > Theaceae > Camellia > Camellia sinensis. Next base: position 69,409,173 of record NC_138973.1, on the reverse strand, counting down.
AGCTTCCATGATGTCTTGTACAACCCGAGCCTCAGCCAAGGTAAAACCCGATATGAACACATCTTCCATACCGTGCTCGATTTCTAGAACAGGCGTAGATACCTCCGGCGGCGGATGAATTGATGAGTTTCCAAAAACAATGGCTACTCCCTTCCCATAGGGGTATTTCACCACTTGATGTAGGGTAGAGGAGACCGCCTTTACCTGATGCAGCCACGGCCGCCCCAAAAGCAAGTTGAACGCTGCGGGAACCTCCAAGACATGGAAATCTATCTCGTGCTGTCCCGGTCCAACCTTTGTTTGAATCTTAACTGTTCCCATTACTTCCCGACTCATGTTGTCATATGCCCGAATCACCTGGGCCGTTGGCACAAAATCCGCGACTTTCAAACCAATCGCGTAGGCTGTCCTTGCCGGGCAGACATTGATGGCGGACCCTGTGTTGACAAGCACCACGGGTATCCATTTATCTCTGCACTCCACAGAGATGTAGAGTGGCTTGTTATGGTTCGCACCCTCAGGTGGCAGTTCTTTATCAGAAAAAGTCAACATCGGGGCGGCCCCTCCCGAAAAAACTAGGCCCACCAGCTGTTCGGGCGTGGTGTCTATGGAAAGCTTGGCTTTGTCCATGGTTGAGAGGACAGCCTGTCTGTGTACTCGAGAAGCCATAAGCAGCCCCCAAATGGAGATGTCTGCTTGTATCTTTTTCAATTGTCTCAATACGGCCTCATCTTCGAGTTGTTTTTCTTTTTGCTTCTCTACCTCCCTATCTTTTCCAGACGCCTCTGGTTGATCAAGGTGTGGAGGCTTGAAATACCATCCACTCCTAGCCATGTGATCGACTTCGCCGACATACCAGGTATCATCTGGTTGGTTACTCCCCCAATCTTCGTTGGTGTGGGCAAGACACAGATCATCATCCTCCCACCACAATCCATCTGCGGCTGACAGACACCTGTCCAGTTCTGGCATGACTGTTCTCATACTTGCAGCACCTTCTATTCCTATGCTCGCGACGTTCTCCCTTTCTGTACTCGCAGCAGTCTCAATCCCCACATGGGCTTTTGCCTTCCTGATTCTCTCGGAATCTTCAAATCTTCCCCGTTCTGACTGTGTCAATGCAGTAGACTGTTCAATAATCCCTGTACTCAAAATGCTCCAATCCCGAGTGAAACTCTTGACACCGGCGCTCTCCGGCGATGTACTCTGTTCTTCGACCCTCCCGGCTGTTACTAACATTCCTGCCCCTGCCGGGCATTGTTCTGACTGAAACTCTCCTACCACATCTGGCTGATCGTCCAACCATCCCGTGGCCTCTGTTGATTCCTCATAATCGAACCAGTTGACGGCTGAGTCTTCTGGATCTTGGTTACTGTAAAACTGGAACTTGGCAAGATCCTCTTCCACAGCTGTCAAATCATCCGTTCCCTGTCCTGGACCGTCCCCTTGGATTGCACACAGCTTTCCCCCTGCTGGAAATTCCACATCTGGTCTATTCTGGCCCATCGGTGAAATATAGTCACTCGGACTATAAGCATTCCCAACTCCGCAGACTCTGGCTCGATAACCCCCTTCTCCTTTGGAGTCTTCTCTCTCCTGCTCTCGATGGTCACCACCACTGGCTTGGGTTGGGCTATGGAGACGTCCATCATGCACAAATTGGTGCAATCAGGAAGGAAAACTCCCGGCTTAGGCAGATAGGAAGGTGTGATATAGTTACTAGGATCGTAGGACACGACCCCAGTATGGATGAAATTGATTCTTTTGGGTGGTGGAGCTTGGTTATGTGTGGGGAGAGGATTTGTAGTAACATTGGGTTTCTCAGGAGGTAAAATCACCCCGTTATCAATGAGATCTTGAATCTCATGACGCAATCGAAAGCACAGGTCGGTGTGATGACCGTGCTGCTGGTGAAATGCACAATACTTGGCTGGGTTGTGGACAGCGGGGAGTCTTTCCGGTAAGGGCCGCGGCTCTAGGGGCTTCAGATGCCCTTTTCTGATCAAAACCCCCAAAGCTTTGGACAGGGGCATATAAAGCGGAGCGAAGGTTCTGGTGTTTTTGGGTGGGTATTTAACTGTTTGTGAGTTACTCCCGGACGCACCGGAGAATGGTGCGGCTGCCATATTTCTCGGGGAAGGGTTGGTGGTGACCACATTCACTTCGGAGGTCTTGGTAGTTGTAGCGCCACTCGGGCCTGCATTAGTATTACGATTGAAAGTTCTGCGGGGTTGCTCCCGGTCATTATCAATCAAGCCTTGTTTTAGGGCATCCTCAATCTGCACCCCCATTTCATGTAGATCAGAAAAGGTAGGAAAGGTGAGTACAATCATCTTTTGCATTAACTTCGGCTGAAGATTGCGCACAATCATCCGAATCTGGTCTTTGTCTGTGGGCCTCAAGGTCATCATCGAAGCCTTAGCCCGCCATCTGGTTACGAATTCCGAGAAGCTCTCTTTGGGTTCTTGTCTCGTTGTCTCGAGATCCCGGGTCGTAATCTCGATTTGTGTGTTGTATGAGTACTGCAAGATGATGGCCTCAGCCATCTCGTCCCAACTCCTCTTGACGTCATCTTCCAATTTGGCATACCATATGGCCGCTACACCTGACAGGGTTCGGCCAAATAGAGACAACTTCTGCAGTCTAGTGAGGCCCATCGGCCTTAGGATGTCTGAAAACAATCTTAGGTGCACCATGGGGTCTCCAGACCCATCAAATCGATCAATGTGTGGCATCTTGAATCTGTCAGGCAGCGTCACGGCTGCGTCGGTATACCTATCTTCGATGTCAGGGATGGTCTTGACTCCCTGGGATCTTTTGAACATCTTTTCCAACTTACTCAATTTTAAGGCTGTGGGGTCCATTTCGAACTCAAAAGTAGAGTCCGATATATTGACAGGCGTGGGTGCCTTGGATAGTTGTGGCAGGATCGGGGGCGGAGCTGGCCCCGTTGGAAGGTCGGTATCCTCTTGGACATTCCGAGCATTCGGTGTTTCTTCGGGTATCGGAACCCTTGGTGGGGGAGGAACTTGTTGCGAAGCAGATGCTCCGTTTTGCTGTTGTAACCTCACGATTAACTCTGCTTGTTCGCTCACAACCGTGGCCTGCTGTTTGGCGAACTCTGCCTGCCAAACAGCATCCTGCTGCATCATTTTCATGCTCTCTTGGAGTTGGCGCACCATCTCTTCTAAACTAGCCATGCTGTTCTGTTCTGACTGAATTGTCGGTATATGTTCCCTTTCTGTGGGTGAAACAGGATTCTGATCCCTACTGTACACAGGTGGGGCAGATAAAGCCCTCGGTACTGACTGTTGAGTTGATGCCCTCTGCCTAGTTGTCCTCCGTCTAGTAACCGGGGGTAGAGAGTGGTACACTGGTTGTCCGTCTACCAGATCCTCAGATTGATGGAGCCGACGACCTCTAATCCAAAGTGCTTGGGGAATATCTACCGGGTTGAAAGCAATGATGCTAAACTACCTAGCAAAAAGATAAATAAAGCAGTAAATAAACTAACAACCGGATAGCATAACGGTATAAAATAAACACACACAACGCACAGTTGGGTATCCATAACACACAGTTGGTAAGCCGAACACACTGTTCCTCGATACTGATCATTGTTCCCCAAAATCACTGTTCCCAAAACTGAACCTAATACCCGCAGATAACTGATTCTCATAAACTGATACTGATGCCCTCAGGTCTAATGCTTAATCTTGCAAACTGATATGCACGTTCCTGTAGAGCAACACTCTAAAAGCACATAACAAGTAAAGAGAGCCAAAACACCCCTATGTTGGGGTAGGGTTTCCCTGTCCTATTTTGTCAGGAGCTAGGGTTTCACTATGCACGCAGCAGTTTTCAAACAACCTAACATCGGGTAAGCAGCCTGTCCTAACTTGGAATGGTCACTATGGATCCGAATAGGCACTAGGTCGAATGGTCGAAAAGGGTGCCTTGGTAAAACCGGGGTTTGTGTTCCCATACTATCAGAGCCCATAACCGGTCAGCCTTATGGTCATGCCTTGACAAGACAAGCCTCCGGCAAACCGTTCAGGAATGGCAGATGGCAAACACTGTGTTCCTAGGCACACCAATGCACATGCAATGCAAAGAGACACACAAATGAGATCAAAACAGGATATCGCAAGTTCGAGTCAAGCTCTCTAATATCCCCAGCAGAGTCGCCAGAAACTATAGACGCGCCCACGTGGGGCCTTCGTGCTACAGTTCGGACTCGATTTGTTGTCACGGTTCTTGATCTGAACCAAGGAGTCCAAATCCGGCAAATCGCTTTGAGAAACAGATTTTTTGAAAAGGAGTGCCAAACATGGACTGCTTTGCCAGATACAGAGTCGCCACCTAAATATTTTAAAATTGGGGAATTTAGGAAACCCTGACTCGGTGCCAAAGGCCACGTGTTCGTCATTGCCAAAGTTGCCTCGGCTCGGGAGCTTGGGTACGATTGGGGAAGGTCAGCTATGAGCACCCCCTCTTGCCCGGTCTGAAGACCGGCCTCTACTAACCGTGATATCCAATTTTGAAAACGTTATGTGTTCTTATTCCGATTATTAGCCTAGAATTACTATGTGATGCGCACAGCATACAAGTATAGACTAGATTGCCTAATTTGGAAATAAGCACTGCACATCCGTTTATTTTGGAAAACGTTTTGGAATTTGCTACCCGTAAGTAGGCTAAAATACGGATTTTCAATGAATTTTTCCAACTCAGGCAGTCCAACCTTCACCCGCAGGCATTCAAACAGTTTATCACATAAGCATTTAGCCGGATGGCAAGCATACTGTCATGTCAACACTCATACGCATGCGGTATGCTAAAGCATAAATACTTACATCGTACTTCGTGCCAAAACAACAAACTAGTTAGCAAACATGCGTGGTCCTAGTTCATGTCAAATTGCCTAATGTAACACATACAGGATACAATCAAAGTAGGCTCAGCTAACCTAAGCATGGCATGTGAAATGCAATCAATTGATGCACGTATTCAATTTGGAATTAAACTACAAATGCAGTTAGAGTGATGTACCGAGCCTGATGCATGCAATACAAATGCATTAATGCACACATGCGTAGCATAAGGTATGCTAATTTTAAATATGCCCTAGCCTACCATCATAAGCAGGTAAATAAAAGGGAAGAAAGACGTGGGGTTGGAAGACATACACACACTCACGCACACTTATTACATCATTGCCCTCACTCGGAGGGTCCGAATAAATATTACAGTCCGAATGATAAGCAAATAAATTATTACAGAATTTCTAATTTAGTTAATAGAATGAGTGCCAATAAAAAAGAAAAGGTGGCCACAGCCCCCGCCTTGGGATGCGCGAATGATGCAAGCTCGAACCCGTTTCGTCCGGAAAGCCCGCACCATACCATTGCTGCCTCTGTTTTTACTGCCTTGCTTCTCTAAAAAATGCCAAAATTCTGGGACAGGTTCCTTGCACACTGCAGAATAGCACCGGCTAGGGGAAATTCCCACCGGCAGTGCATAATTTTCATCGGCTGCTGATTGGGTCATCGGCCATTCACCAATGGCCGGTCGGCACTGAATTCTGCCGGTCGGCAGAAACTTCCTGCAGAAGACAGTTTTGACAGCAACAGAGGACAGACAGCATATGGCATAGGATTTCAGGCACATGTGAGCTTGGTCATGTTTCCTATCATGTGTTGAACTCAGGGAAGCATGGCCCTCGATCCTCGAGCCATCAATTGTGCATGATAGCCCAAGAGATCAAGCCTGCCATTTGATGTAAAAATGCATGCAACACACAAATGAGGACCAAGGCCTTATCATGTCGAAGTCAAAGGCCCCGGTGACCGAGAGTTAAGGGAGGTTGCATCACTTACAGTATGAACGCTCCTTACCCCTCACACTTGGTTTGACACCCCAAACCAAGTAATGCAATGCATGTTATGCTCACACTGCTCAAAATGCAACATGGTACTAATTGTGCAAGGCATGCCAAATACCATGCAACTAATATGGCAAGTATGCAATGCTAGGCATGCAAGATGCAAATGCAATGCAAATATGGACAATTTAAGCAATGGGATCATCATGTTACAACACCTCATGAAGCAATCATGCAACAAACATGAAGCAAGCATGCAATGGTGGCTTAAAACCATAGAAGGGTAGACCTTGATCTACCCTAAAACAGTGGCCAAAAGTGCCTAAAAAGGTGGACAAATACTCATGCCAACAAGCAAGCCAATGGTCCTAAAGTTAAGGCACAAAAGGGGGCACTTCATTTCCACCAACATGACCACTCAAGGCATGAATTGGACAAGCCAAAACAGAAACTTAGCAAGCAAAAATAGACCCCAAAACCTACTAACATGGCAGCTAAAGTGGCTCCAAAGAGGCGTATGCACCGAAGCTCATTTTTAGGCATAAGAGGGCACACCCTCAAGGCATGAAAGAGGTCACACATGCACACATATAAACATGATTTATGGACTGAAATATGGTCCTAAATGATGCCAAATCATGAGGATGGTCATAGCTACGCATGCTAGAGGTCAATATGCTCAAGGCTTACAAGCCAAAACACAAAGAGATGACACCAAACAAGGCAAGCATGACTGAAATAGATGGCCAGCAGACCCTAAACATGGTAAAATAATGCCAACACCTTCATGGAACTAAGCCAACACATGCAAGAATCATGGCCTAAACACAAGGTGCATTTCTAGGCCAAATAGAGGAATGTAAAGAAAGTATGTTAAGCATGCAAAAGGGCACAAATCCGACCAAAAATAGAGATTACATGTGACCTAAAAACAACCAAAAACCTCTGAAAAAGGGGCAAAACCAATCAAGCATGCATGTTACCCTTTAAGCCAAAATGTAAGGAAATAAGACAATGAAGGGAGAGGGGTGTCCCTCCCCTATGCAAGACTTCAAACCACCTTCCTCACCACTGAAAATCCACTGGTTTTTAGTGGTGAGAAGACCAAAACACTGAAGCAAACAAGGCCTTACCAAGGAGGCAACAAAAAGGCTAAATAAGGCCTAAGAGGGTGAGTTTGAACTCAAATCACAAAAGACCCTCAATGAAAGTTCTTAATCATGAAAATATAAGCCTTTTTTATGTTATGCACAAAAACTAAATCAGCAAGCAAGATAGGCAAAATACTAATGCAAGTTTGGGGAAACTAAAGCAAAGTGCTCACCCTTGAAGCACACCTCAAGAACAGCCAATGCAGCCCTCTTCCTTTGATAAAAAACAGCCCCAAAACTCAAGAATCAACCCTCAAAAGTCCTCAATCTCGGAGCAAGGTGTAATGGTGTGTGTATTAGTGCAAAAGTAAGGTAAAAGCACACTTTTAGGCCAAGAAACACACACAAGGGAGGAGAGAGAGGGAAATATAGATAGAGGGTGTATCTATATGTATAAGCCCTGGTTTTGCCTTCAAAATTTCTAACCTAGAACAAGGAGAAGACCCCTCCTCTTATGGAAGTCCCCCTTGCAAAGCTTATTCAACAAGCTTCTTTAGAGGGAAATCCCTCCATACACGTGTATGGAGGGAAGCAGAGTTGGTGCCAGCTATCACAGCTGGCACAAAATATCTACATAAAGTAGATGAACAGTGGTCGGCTCCTCAAAATTGCCATTTTGACAAAAATTAGTGCCGACCGGTAATAAATAGTGCCGGCCGACAATATATATTGCCGACGGCGACACAAACCAGCCGGTGGCCTCTGGCCATGGCCGATGATGTGTGGGGATGCCTTACAAGGCATTCCCTGCCCCTCCAAGGTAAAACACAATTGTTTGGTGCAAAACCAGACACTAAACAGTCGAGTTCGGAGATCCTGAGGCAAGGCGCGTAGCCGAGACCTCTGGGAACTCCAAACGAACACAAACAAGGGTAATCACCAAGTGTTCCAATGGTGACATCCGAGTCTTGAGGACGGTCAAAAATGGGGTGTCTACAATCCCAAGTAGAGCAAGTTTGGTATGTTGCAGACCTGTTAGAACCAGACTGGCAAGTAGTGGTGAAGATGACTCAAAGAGGTTTATTTGATATGAATTTGACTAATCCAAAAATCGAGCCATATATGAGCCAACAATTAGAAGAAAACATAATGCTCCGTGATGAAGAAGTTGGTTGGGTAAGGGAAGCCGCAGAAGGAGAAACACTTGATGTGGAAATAGACTGATATTTAATAAACATCAGTAATTGAATTAAGGCCAAGGTTGTAGTTAATGTTCAGTTTCTTAATTTACTTTATCTTTGTAATTGTATTAGTTCAATTAATGTCATATTATAGTTGATTCAAAACCATTCTCTATGTTTCTAATGTCAATTAATGTCATGACACTTGCAGATTATTATGGCAAGGAAGAGGAAGCTTGATCATCCCCTACACATGATGTCCGATGTGGTACGTAAGAGGACATCAGCGGCACCACCACCAGAGAAGGCATCACATTGACCACCATCAGAGGGGCCATTAGTGCTACCACTATCTGACTAGCCACCGCAACGACCACTATTAGTGGCACCACCATTAGAGGAGGCATCACAACGAGCACCATTAGTGCCACTGCATCGACCACCATCAGTGGCACCACAGCAGCTATCATCTACTCAGTCTCCGCGCCTACCATTGGTGCATCCGCCATCAGTGGCACCACCATTAGAGGAGGCATCACAACGAGCAGCATCAGAGGGGCCATTAGTGCCACTACATTGACCACTCTCAGTGGCACCACAGCAGCTATCATCTACTCAGCCTCCACACCTACCATCGGTGCGTCCACCATCAGTGGCACCACACCAGCTATCATCCCGACTAGAGTCATCGGCTTATGAGCCATCCGCAGGTATATAAATTTTCTTTGATTTGTATGAAATTATTTAAATATATATTTATTTGTTCTCATTACATATAACTTGTTTATTCTCATTGTATTTTTCAGACCCTTCGACTTCTTCACAGCCCACCTCAGGTGTAAGAATTCGATTTGTATTGACATTATTTAAATTTGCATTTATTTATTATCATTACATATTGTTTATTCTTATTGTGTCTCGCATGTCATGTTAGTTCTTCATCAACCTCACGTAGGCGTGGTAGAGGATGTGCCAAGTGCATTAGGGAGTGGGGTACTGGTACAAAGTTGGGCATACAATTTGATGAAAATTATTGTCCAATAAGGGATAACGTGTCTAAGTTAACTACTCAACTTGACATTATTGTACGGAATGGTAACATTGTTCCTCTTTCTTTTCTTGACTGGAACACTCTGCCTGATGATATTCTTGATGTTATCTGGAAGGATGTGAAGGTAAAAGTATATTTTTGTCCAAAAATTTAAATTCCAAAATTGTGTTATTATTATTTAAATTTTGAAATTGTGTTTTATAGGACAATTTGAATATATGTCCAGAAGAGTATAAGCCAATCTGCATGAGAAACTACACCATCATATGGAAGGATCATAATAATAAGATTAAGGCTAAGTATTTCAAGCCTAGAAGTTCTGATCCTAATCTGAAGGATGATGTTCCTTTGCACATTGTGCCAAGCCAGTGGAAAGAACTTGTGGAGTATTGGCGTACTTCCGATGCTGAGGTATACAAATAAGTTATATGTATGACACGCAAACATACAAATCATATTTATATACTTACATTTGTTGAACCTGCTATAGAAAATTACAACTAGGAACGCTAAAAATCGGCGAGCTCACGGCACAGCTCACACCACAGGGCGTACTACTTTCGCTCAGATATGGCATGAGGTTTATATTTTACTGTTTTATTTTTGTATATAAATAAACACTGTATATTTGCAAATTATTTGGATTCTAATTTTCATATTTCTAAAAAAATGTAGATGACCAATAAGGGGGAGTCTACTGATAAGATGAATGTTTGGCTTATGACACGTAGAGCAGATGACCTAGAGGTTATCCCGACCTTGGTAGTTTCCAAACACCTTTGATTGTATTTAAAGTTTATTTTTTATTTTTTGTGTGTCAACCATCTTAATTTGGCAAATATGTCTTATTCAATATCGGATGAGTTTAATCATCAACTCTCTATGCTACCTGAGGATTGTCGGACTTTGGAGGCTAGGAATGCCATTTTCCATGAGTTGATAGGTCATGACGGACATGGATATTGTCGCACATACGGGAGAACTGTGCCTCGGAGAGTGGTGTATAAAGATGGTGTTGGGCCATCACAGTCAACACCCTAGCCATCGACTATTGTTCAGATCACCCAATAGGTACGTGCGAAGTTAAGGGATGAGTTGAGGGAGGAGTTGAGGGAGGAGATGCGAGCAGAGTTCTCTAAACATTTACAACAGATGAAAGCTAAGATGATGGCCTTTGTGTCACAGGGGGCGAGTGTGGATCCTAACAAATAGGTTCGATATAAATTAAATTGTTTGATAGTTAAATTTTCACACAACATTATGTATAAAATTCGAATATGATTAACACATTATGCATTGACTATCATAGGTTCCTGATGCATCGAGTGGCCACTGGGCATTTAGGCAATCTGCAGATGGCGAGAATCCATATACACCACCACCAGAAGATCAGGTATAAAACGTATCTTTGCATTCTAAGCTAAAATGTATCTTTGCATTCTAAGCCAAGAGACTTGCGGGAGAAGACGAGACTCAAATCGGGTTCCTGGATTGGGAGTTAGAGCCAGATTTCACTCTAGGCAAACTAGTTCCTTAAGAAACTTGAATTCGAGGTGTTAACGCCCTAAAATAACCAAACGACATCGGTTTAGCACGAAACTTGGCACATATGACGGCCTAGGCACAAGAGACTTGTGGTAGAAGACAGGGCTCGAATCGGGTTCCCGATTTGGTAGTTAGAGTTGGATATCACTCTAGGCAAACTAGTTCCTTTAGAAACTTGAATTCGAGGTGTTGACGCCCCAGAATCACCAAACGGCGTTGATTTAGCATGAAACTTGGCACAGACGACCGCCTAGGCACGAGAGACTTGTGGGAGAAGACTAGACTTGAATCGGGTTCCCAGATTGGGAGTTAGAGCCGGATTTCACTTTAGGCAAACTAGTTCTTTAAGAAACTTGAATTCGAGGTGTTAACGCCCTAAAATCACCAAATGATATCGGTTTAGCACGAAACTTGGCACACACGACTGCCTAGGCACGAGAGGCTTGTGGGAGAAGACAGGGCTCGAATTGGGTTCCCGGTTTGGGAATTAGAGTCGGATATCACTCTAGGCAAACTAGTTCCTTAAGAAACTTGAATTCGAGATGTTAACGCCCCCAAATCACCAAACGATGCTGGTTTAGAACGAAACTTGGCACACACGACCGCCTAGGCACGAGAGACTTGTAGGAGAAGACGAGGCTCGAATCGGGTTCTCGGTTTGGGAATTAGAGTCGGATATCACTCTAGGCAAACTAGTTCCTTAAGAAACTTGAATTCGAGGTGTTGACGGCCGCCCAAAATCACCAAACGGCGTCGGTTTAGCACGAAACTTGGCTCACACAACCGCCTAGGCACAAGAGACTTGTGGGAGAAGACGGGACTCGAATTGGGTTACCGGATTGGGAGTTAGAGCCGGATTTCACTCTAGGCAAACTAGTTCCTTAAGAAACTTGAATTCCAGGTGTTAACCTCCCAAAATCACCAAATGACGTCGGTTTATCACGAAACTTGGCACACACGACCGCCTAGACACGAGAGACTTATGGGAGAAGACGGGGCTTGAATCGGGTTCCCGGTTTGGGAGTTAGAGTCGGATATCACTCTAAGCAAACTAGTTCCTTAAAAAACTTGAATTCGAGGTCTTGACGCCCCAAAATCACTAAACGGCGTCAGTTTAGCACGAAACTTGGCACACACGACTGCCTAGGCGTGAGAGACTTATGGGAGAAGACAGGACTCGAATCGAGCTCCCAGATTGAGAGTTAGAGCCGGATTAAACTTTAGGAAAACTAGTTCCTTAAGAAACTTGAAATCGAGGTGTTAATGCCCCAAAATCACCAAACGACGTAGGTTTGGCAGGAAACTTGGCAAATATGACTGGCTAGGAATGAGGAGTTGTAGAAGAAGATGGGGCTCGAATCGGGTTCTCAATTTGGGAGTTAGAGTCGGATATCACTCTAGGCAAACTAGTTCCTTAAGAAACATGAATTCGAGGTGTTGACACCCCAAAATCACCAAACGGTGTCGGTTTAGCATGAAACTTGGCATACATGACCGCCTAGGCACGAGAGACTTGTGGGAGAAGATGAGACTCGAATCGGGTTTCCGGATTGGGAGTTAGAGAAGGATTTCACTTTAGGCAAACTAGTTCCTTAAGAAACTTGAATTCGTGGTGTTAATGCCCCAAAATCACCAAACGATGTCGGTCTATCACGAAACTTGGCAAACATGACTGCCAAGGCACGAGAGACTTGTGGGAGAAGACGGGCCTCGAATCGGGTTTCCGGTTTGGGAGTTAGAGTTGGATATCACTCTAGGCAAACTAGTTCCTTAAGAAACTTGAATTCGAGGTGTTGACGCCCCAAAATCACCAAACGGCGCCGGTTTTGCATGAAACTTCGTACACACGACCGCCTAGGCACGAAAGACTAGTGGGGAGAAGACAGGACTCGAATCGGGTTCCCAGATTGGGAGTTAGAGCCGGATTTCACTCTAGGCAAACTAATTCCTTATGAAACTTGAATTCGAGGTGTTAATGCCCCAAAATCACCAAACGACGTCGGATTAGCACAAAACTTGGCACACAGGACCGCCTAGGCACGAGAGACTTGTGGGGGAAGACGGGGCCCGAATTGGGTTCCCGGTTTGGGAGTTAGAGTCGGATATCACTCTAAGCAAACTAGTTCCTTAAGAAACTTAAATTCGAGGTGTTGATGTCCCAAAATCACCAAACGACGTCGGTTTAGCACGAAACTTGGCACACACGACCAGCTAGGCACGAGAGACTTGTGGGAGAAGACAGGACTCGAATCGAGTTCTCGGATTGGGAGTTAAATCCAAATTTCACTTTAGGAAAACTAGTTCCTTAAGAAACTTGAATTCGAGGTGTTAACGACCCAAAATCACCAAACGACGTTGGTTTAGCACGAAACCTAGCACATACGACCGCCTAGGCACGAGAGACTTGTGGGAGAAGACGGGGCTCGAATCGGGTTCCCGGTTTGGGAGTTAGAGTCGGATATCACTCTAGGCAAACTAGTTCCTTAAGAAACTTGAATTCGAGGTGTCGACACCCCAAAATCACCAAACGGCGCCGGTTTAGCACGAAACTTCGCACACACGACCGCCTATGCATGAGAGACTTGTGGGAGAAGACGGGACTCGAATCGGGTTCCCGGATTGGGAGTTAGAGTTGGATATCACTTCAGGCAAACTAGTTCCTTAAGAAACTTGAATTCGAGGTGTTAACGCCCCAAAATCACCAAACGACGTCGGTTTAGTACGAAACTTGGCACGAGAGACTTGTGGGAGAAGACGGGGCACGAATCGGGTTCCCGGTTTGGGAGTTAGTGTCGGATATCACTGTAGGCAAACTAGTTCCTTAAGAAACTTGAATTTGAGATGTTGACGCCCCAAAATCACCAAACAGCGTTGGTTTAGTACGGAACTTGGCACACACGACCGCCTAGGGACGAGAAACTTGTGGGAGAAGACGGAACTCGAATCGGGTTCCCGGATTGGGAGTTGGAGCAGGATTTCCTTTTAGGCAAACTAGTTCCTTAAGAAACTTGAATTTGAGGTGTTAACGCCCCAAAATCACCAAACGACGTCGGTTTAGCACGAAACTTGGCACACACGACCGCCTAAGCACAAGAGACTTGTGAGAGAAGACGAGACTCGAATCAGGTTCCCGGTTTGGGAGTTAGAGTCGGATATCACTCTAGGCAAACTAGTTCCTTAAGAAACTTGAATTCGAGGTGTTGACGCCCCAAAATCAAACAGCGTCGCTTTAGCATGAAACTTGGCACACACGACCGCCTAGGCACAAGAGACTTGTGGGAGAAGACGGGACTCCAATCGGATTTCCGGTTTGGAAGTTTGGGCCGGATTTCTGTCTAGCCAAAATTATTTACTAAACTATCTTTGTAATTATATGGTAGTTAATTTTTTTATGTTTTTTTGTAATTAAAATATTAACAGATAATTATATTGTCATTAATTATTTTTGTTTTTTTATTTTCAGATATTTCCTGAGTAGCAGTTTGATTCTTGTGGAATGCAGGCGTGTGAAGATTACAATTAACTTTTGTTTTTATAACCCACGGAAGAATCATGACGAAAACTTTTGTTTTTGATTTACGTTATTTAGATTTGTGAACAACATTATGTATGTATTATGCAACATTACGTAGTGAGATAATTTTGCTGATGTGTTGTTATGAATGAAATAATATTTTAATTATGGATGAATTTTTATTTATATACTAGACTTTTTATATTATTATGCAATTATTAGTTTCTTTTTTAGTTATTTTTCATTTAATACAAGTCATTTTCATATTTTTAATAATTTTATTGCAGTTTTTTTTTTTTTTTTTTTTTTTTTTTTGAGACGGCACCATACACACCGTCTCAAAAAGAAAAATAGAACCAAGTTTTTTTGCAACGACAGTAATGCTGTCGCAAAAGATAACGGCATTAGCTGAAACAGAAGCCCTTTAGCGATGGTATTATTTGCCGTTGCCATTAATATTTTAGCGACGACATCAGGTGCTGTCTCAAATAACCCTTTGGCGACGGTATTTTACCGTCGCAAATAACCCTTTTAGCGACGGCAACATAGTGCCGTATCAAAAAATCTTAGATTTTCACGCGTTAATGCCGACAGCATTTTGCCGTTGCAAAAAGGCATTTTTGCCGTCGCAAAAAAAAAGGCGACGACATTATACTGTCGCTAAAACCTTTTTGCAACCCCCTTTGTTGCGACCCCCCACTTGCTGTCGCTAAAAGCCACTTGCCGTCGCAAAAAACCTTTTGAGACGGCGTTTTGGGTATTTGCAATGGCATTTTGCAGTCGCAAAAAAACAAATTTTTTGTAGTGTAATAGCTATATTAAGATGTGCATTAAAGATATATATATATATATATATAAATAATAGATAAAATAGATAAATAATACAAAATGTATAGTTGTCCCACTCCACTACATTGTCAGGAACGGTAATATGATATTGCTTTGGGTTGGTTTCTTAAAAATGGATATTATATTCTTTTGACTCCAACAATGACTGGTTATATGAATGATCACATCTAACACAAATGTTCACAGTTGTACATCAATGCTAGCAGCTCCATTAAATAAGATAACAAGTATCACAAAGCTTACCAATTGATAATATTTGACACTAATTGGGTGTTAATATATCCATTGTTGTTGTTATGATACAATAATATCTATTATATGTGATATATACACATCATAAGAAATGTATGAATTTTTTGTGATAAAAGATAAAAATATTTGTTGTGTGCAATGTTATTTTGTGGTAAAAATGATGGATTTTTAGTTTAAGGTCCATGATATTAAGATTTTATAGGATAAAAGACATGCAACATTTTCATAGTAGTTGAGATTCCTCAACATTTTTACAGAGAAACTTCGGCATAGAGAAATTTGTTTTCATAAAGAAATTCTAGCTCTTCACAGAGAACAAATTTTTCTGTGACAGGTTGAAATTTTTCTAATAATATTATTAAGACACCTTAACTAAGAAGAAAGAAATATATTGGACCTCTCCTATTATAAAAAAATTGTAGAGGGATGTTTTACTATTTTTTTCTAAAAATTATCAATATTAAATTTATGATATGAACATCAAAGTGAAAGTGGAAGTGAAAATTATGAACTATTATAAGTATATTATGAACGATGTAGTGTAAATGTTATAAACGTACAAGTTATTGTGATTATGTTACGTATATTGTGAAACATGCACATTTTACAAGTGCACACCATAACTTCTTAAAATATTATGTTCTAAAATATTTTTGAAACTTAAAAAATTGTTTTTGATAACTCAATCATATAGAGTGACTCTTTTTATACATTTCAGACTTGAAAAGGATTAGATGTGATTGGGAGTATATGGACCGTAATAGTGCTACATGTATAGAAAATCTATACACAAAAGTTCTTACATAAAAGTGGGACTCATATTATATGATTAGTTTTGTATATAGATTTTTTTGTTTATAAATGAAAAGTTTGATAATTAAAAAAATAAAAGTTAAAACCAAAGTTTCTTCAGCTTTTAAATAATTAATTTTTTTAAAAAAATTTATATAAATTATTTTTATCTAATAAATTATAAATAAAAACTATACCAAATAATTTGATACAAATTATAAAATAAAAAGGAAAATGAGTGCGAGCTCTAATTAGAGATGCCACTAATGATGTGGCAGCAGATCCCATCCACTGCCACAGTATGTGTTGTGTCTGTTTTTTTTTTTTTTTTGCTTTTCCACCTCATTAGTGGTGGGTTTAGAGCCACTAAATTAGTGGTATCTAGCATGATTGAAATAAAAATAAGGGTTTGTTGCACTTTTTACTCCTAAACTATCATCAAAGTATTTATTTAATCTTTGAACTATCGATTGAGTCTACTTAGTCCTAAAGTATATAAATTAAAATTTATTTAGTTCTTAAGCTATGAATTGAATCTATGAAATTCCTGAAGTATTTAATTGAAATTTATTTAGTCCTGGAAAGGATTTCAAAATTTAAATATCAGCACATAAGTATTATAAATTAGTAAAAGACTCTATATAATTCAAATATAAACCTTTTATCTAATATTATATGCCATAATTCGTTTATTATAATTTCTTTTTGATTTTTTTTAATTTTTTCTCTAAATTCTTTTTATAATTTAATTAATGTATTATTTTGTTCTATTATAATTTGTCACAAAGTGTTATTATTCAAATTATCTAATTCTATTTCTTCAGTTTGTTTAATACTTGTAAAATTTTATTGACACGACTGAGAATCAAACTCTGATACTAATATAAACACACACAAAAAAAAAAAAAAAACTTTTTAAAGATAAAAAATATTTTATTCTTTGATACATGTAAAAGAACATAATTCATATAGTTTTCTACCTATGGGAGAGGATATTAACGTTTGAACTGGAATAGCTACAACACCTATACCACTTGGTAGATATCACAAAATTTCTAGAAAGAGGCGAGAGATAAGCTGCTAGAATTGAGGACATCAGATTCATGAGGTTCCTAAAGATTATGCTCTTTTAACATATACGGAGTATTTTAATTTAAAAAAATAAAAAATTAAAAAAGCATAGACCAAGTCCTTTGGCTTCACTTTAAATAGTTTGAGATACACAATAGGAATCACACAAGTTGCTAGCTGAACCCATCAGGCTATCACATGATTTCAATAATTACATTTGAAGTTTTAATTTAGAGCTCAGAATTTGCCAACCTGTCCATGTAATATACATATATAATTTCCATTCCTTTAGATGAAACAAATGTTACAATAATCATGAAGTTCAACATCTCAATGCAAATAACAGAGAATAGCAACACGGTCAAACCCGTTCCAATACCTTCTAACATGCTTTTAGATGCCTAGATGCTCTATGTGCTTGATGACTTTGCTCAAGTAGAATACATTTACTTGCTCAAAACTATTTGCAAGAAATTGCTTAACCATACACATTACAGAAACAATTTAGTCCATGGGCTTTCATCATCTTTTTCTTCCTAAAGGTTGCATCTATGCAAGGGTAAAACTGATGTACTCAGCCCTTTTTAAAGAACAAGAAATTGCCTTTGAACAGGTTAGCTATGCAACAACATTAAGAATCATAGTGGTGTTGTATTGTGTCTAAAATCATCTAGGTACTCATTGTCTGAATTGCAAGAATAGATAATCTAGCCAGAATCTGCATTTGTTTGCAATTTCTCATCAGAAGTAGAGTTAATTTCAATTTTGTTCTCATTTTGAGATTGTTAACCATTGTAAATTTCAATAGATTTATCATTTCCTGAAACACACAGTCTACGGGCCCCTACGAGGAGCTAAACTGGATGAGTATAGGCCAAGCAATAATTGTTTTAAAAAAACATATATGACACTACTCAACATACTTACCCACAAACAAAACCTTAATTCTAGGCATTAACATTGCAAGACATGATTTGAGAATTTGAGGAAACTAAATTGTCAAGAATGGAATAGCTTAAGTGAAACAGTGCAGTCGGCTAAGTTTTTTAAACAGCGCAGTCGGCTAGGCTAAAAAAGAAGCCCTGTTATTTTGATTTTTTTTTTACTCCCTTCTGGCTTTACCTTTAGATAAGGGGTTCTTCTCTTCCGCCACCCCCCCCCCCCCCCCCAGGGAAAGCCCTTTCTGCTTTAATTAGAGTGGTGCTAAATATTATTACCTATGAAAGATTTTGGATAGTTATATAGATTTGGACAATTGTTGAACAATCCCATGCCCTTTAATTAGTTTGAACAAGCTCATTTTTGTTTGAAAATGAAAGTATATCAACTTTGGTTCCTCTTTTTCTCTCGTATTGCGAGCCCATATATTTTATATTTCTTTAATGTGAATGGGTTCAATAACTTGCTTGACATTTTTAGATTTAATTGTGAAAAAAAAATATTTTCAAGCCTAATTTTTTAAAACAATATATATATATTTTGTCTTTCTAGTCATGACTTTTTTATTTTTAGATGCTTTACTTCGTAGAGTGTCCATGTTGACGATGAACTATGAAAGTCATTGGAGTTGTGACAGAGCTTCATAAGGTAATGTCATTAACTCTCAATTAAATCAAAGTAAAAGATTTGGTTAATGTGTCACTTTTGTCAATTTTATTTCTAATTTTATTTCTTTTTAAGGTGTGGACACCTCATTTTTGACCGTCCTCAAGACTTGGGTGTCCTTGTAGGTACATCCAGCGACAAGTTTGATTGCTTGTCGAGCGCTCGAATTCCGCTATGGAACACTCCAGGTTTGATCTTTCCAAACCCCGTTTCCATTCTATCTCATATATGGACCATGTGTTGGTCTTTGCAGAGTGATGCTTTTGATGGCCTGCCGGCCATCATTGTGGGCCTGCCGGCTATGGGCTTTGGCCTACCGGCCATTGATAGGCCCTGCCAGCCATCAATGAGGCCCTATCGGCCACCATTGATGGCCAGCCGGCCACCAGCTTTTCAATAGATATTTTTGCAGATATTTTGACAGCTGTTTGCACAGGTGAGCCCATCTGCTTGCACGTGGATGGTTGGATCTTTACAAGACGCCTTTGTATCTTCTATATATTGAGCCATCTTCTTGCATGCAAAGGGTTACAAAATTTTCAGAGCTAAATTTCTGCCTCTCTCTCTCTCTAGAATCCTCTCTCTCTTCATTTTTTGTGCTTGAAAGTAAGTTTTCTTTACATATTTGCACTAAGACCCTTAGCCAAACACCTTCACTGTTGGAGCTAAGGTTCTTGGAGGTTTTATTAGAGGTCTCAAGCTTGCTTTGGCTCAGAATTTTGGCCATTTGCTGCTATTCTTCAAGGGTAAGGATTTATCCCCTTTCAAGCTTTGTTTTATTTGCTAGTTTGGCCACCTTTGCATGTTGTTTTTGGCCTAGTTGTCAACTACAAAAACCTCTATTTTTAAGTGTTTAAAATGGTGGTTTGAGGTCCTTTTGAAGTTAGGGGTGGTCTATTCTCTTTTGTTGCTTATTTGCTAAGAATTGTGCTACCTTTTAAAGCCTTTCAAACAACCTTTTCTTGGCCTTTTAACCACTGAAATCCAGAGGAATTTCAGTGGTAGAAAGTTGGTTTTGAGGTCCAAAAAAGGAGGGAGTGGCCTCCCCTTGTTGCATCTTGCTTGCATGAGTAGTTGGCCTAACACTTGAGCTTACTTTTCTACCTTTTTGTAGCTTAGTTCAAGCATGTTTTTGGCTTTGTTTTAACATGCTTCAACTCTGTTTTTGGCTGTTTGGGTCACTTCTTCTTTGCTTTTTGTACTTGTAGTGCAATCATGCTTACTAGCTTAGTGTACTTGATGATTTAGCCTATCATTCTAACTTGTGTTAGTTTGCTTCCAGCATGATTTTGCCACTGATATAGCATTCTTTAACTCTGTTTTGAGTGGTCTTGGTCATATGAGACTTGTTGTGCATGGTTGTAATGAAAATGGCTTCACTAGCTTTGAGTTTTAAGGCCTCTAACATGTTGTGCATTTATTGATTGCATGTTTTGGCTTCATTTAGCATGTAATTTCAGTGTTGATGGCTTTGTCACATGCTCATTTGCCTTGCTCTTTCATTGCTTTTTAGAGTTGCCTTGAGCCTTGTTTGTTGCTTAACATGCGAGCGTGTTTTTCTTGCCTTCCGTGCTACCATCTCAGCATATTTTTGCCTCTGTTTTAGCATGTTTAAGCTTTGTCCGGAGCTGGTTTGGCCATTTAAGTTTGATATTGCAAGGTTCTATTGTAAAGCTCTTCACTAGTTTTAATGCTTAAGTCTCCTAACTTGTTGTACATGAGTTGTTTACATGTTAGAGTCTTGTGTTTCATGCCATTTCAGCACTGAAATTTTGCCATCTCCCTCATTTCTTCATTTTTCTATTTGTTTTGAGGGATGATTAGTCTTAAAGTTGCGTTTACGCTTGGGATTGAGGCTTGTGCTTAAATGTCTTTAACTCTCTATTGAGGGTTCCTCTTAGTCAAAGGCATGGTCTCTCTCATGCCCTAAGTCATCTTTTGATTGATCTCTCTCTCGTTAGAGGACTTTCACATTTGGACAAATCAGTTAAAGAATTGTTTTGGCAACTTAAAATGTGTAAACAAGAATTGAATCAAGTAAAACATGGCCAGGATAAGCATTGTTTTGTTGCATTGCATTGTGTTCAATCTGACGTTATATTGAACACAAGGTAGATTGGTCCATTTCATACTTGAAGTGATGAAAATGAGCCAATCTCTTCTGTCTCCATTGCCTTTGATTACTCTTGATAAGGTGGTGGTCCTTAAGTCTTGTTTTGGTGCATTTATTGATTGTGTACATCTTGGATCTTTGGCCATCATGCATTGAGATGCTTGATTGGTGGTTTTGGATCCAAGAAGTGCCACTCCTTAGATGTTTGGAGATGATAAGGAGGGGCACAGTACCAACATACCCTTGGGAGACCCTTCATTTTCCTCTGTTTGAGCTCTGTTGCAGAATGGTGGTCCAACACACCAGTGGCTGGCAGTGCCTCACTAATGGCTGGCACTGCTTCATCCTTTGTCGGCAACACACATCTTTGGCCGGCAAGAGGCTGGCAGCAAACATTCATGGCTGGCAGGCCACTGGTGCAATCCTCAACATTGTTTTGATAAAGTGGCAGAAAGTTCTTGGAGTGACCTTGCAAATAGAGCCTCTCAAGAGCAATCCGGTGGGCTTTTCGGGGCGAGAAACCGAGCATGCATATTCTACCTCTTGGAGCAGAGCTGAGGCTATTTAGTTTAATGCTTTACTTGTTAGTTAGCATGAATTTGTAATGTATTTAATTAATTAGTTGCTAATTAGTTAATGTGTTGTAATAATTAGTAAGTAGTTTGCTAGTTATTCAATTGGTTTATAATAATTAGTCTAATTAGTTTAATTAGTTTAGTTGATTAGCTTAGCTTAGAGTAGCTTAGCTCATTTATTCGGACCCTCATTCAAGAGGGCGCAATGTTGTAATAAGTGTGCCCGTGTGTGTGCATGTCTTCCAACCCGATGCCTTTCTCCCTTTTAATTATCCGCTTTCGATGGTTTCATTGGGGATCATGTTTCAATTAGCATACCTAATGCTTGCATGCGTGCCTCATTCATTTGTCTTGCATGCACCGGCTCGGTGTATCATTCAAACTGCATCACAATTTCAATACACTTATTTGAATACGTGTTTCAAAGCATGTTATCAAATTGTTGCATTCATATGCCATCTTAGATAGTCGAGCCTATTTTAGTTGCATTATTGCATGCGTTGCATTAGGCACTTTGTATAGTTAGGATCATGCATTGTTTCTAACTAGTTTTCTATTTTGGCTTGGAGTACACTGTAAGTGTTTATGCTTTAGCATACTTGCATGAGTGTAAGTGTTGCCATGATAGCATGCTTGCCATGAGGCTATGTGCTTATATGCTTAACTGCATGAATGCCTGTCGATGAAGGCTTTATTACTTGAATTGGTACAATTCATTAAATGTGAGTTTTAAGCCCACTTTGTGAAGCGGCAAAATCATGTTTTAAGCCCACCTGAGGGTGGCAAATCTGCGCTTTAGCCCATTTGCGAGTGGCATTTTCAAACCATTTTCAAAAAAACAAACATGAATTGTTTTGTTTCAATTCTTGTGATATAGTCTATACTTGTATGCTGTGCGCATCACATAGTAATGTTAGATTAATAACCGGAATAAGAACACATGTGTTTATAAAAATACATATCATGCTTAGTAGAGGCCGATCTTTTGATCGGGTGAGCATGGGTGCTCATTCCATGACCTTCCCCCCTCGTACCCAAGTTCCCGAGCCGAGGCAACTTTGGTGATGACGGACACATGGCCTTTGGCACGAGTCAGGGTTTCCCAAAAAATAAAATATTTAGGTGGCGACTCCGTAATCTGGCAAAGCAGTCCAATTTTGGCATTATTTGATTCAAAATTTGATTTTTCAAAATGATTTGCCGGATTGGACTCTTTGGTGATTTATCATTCTTACATTGCACTTTGTGAGATTAGATTCAAAACCATAACAGGAGTCCAAACTGTAGTAGCAGACCAATTCGCACCCTCTCCGAAAGAGGGGCGCACGAAGAACGTCGGGTGGTCTACAGTTTCTGGCGACTTTGCTGGGGACTTAGAGAACTTGACTCGAACTCATGATATGTTGTTTTATTTACACTTATGTGTTTCTTTGCATTACATTTGCATTGGTGCACGTAACTCACAGTGTTTGCCGTTTGTTTTTCCTAAATAGTTTGCTAGAGGCTTGCTTGAAAAATCGTGCCACAAGGCTGACCGGTTACGGGCTTTGCCATGATGGGAACACAAACCTTGGATTGGGATCACCGCCGAGGCACCTTTTTTGACCAATTGACCTAGTTGCATATCGGAAGCCATAGAGACCATTCCAAACTAAGACAGGTTGCTCACTCGAATGTAAGCTGTTTGAAACCGTTTGCTTGCGTAGCGAACCCCTAGTTCCTGACAAAATTAGGACAGGGAAACCCTACCCCACCATAGGGTGTTTTGGCTCTCACTTGCTTGATATGTGCTTTAAGAGTGTGTCTCTACAGAGAATGTATGTATCAGTTGCGAGTTTCG
The DNA here is from genome assembly GCF_055761805.1 of Camellia sinensis. NCBI lineage: Eukaryota > Viridiplantae > Streptophyta > Magnoliopsida > Ericales > Theaceae > Camellia > Camellia sinensis. The sequence goes on along the minus strand of NC_138973.1, from coordinate 69,385,810 downwards.
ATATCAGTCTTTGGACATCAGTGTTTAGGAGTATCAGTTTTGAGGCACAAATTTGGGGACGTAAATCAGTGTTAGAGAATAGATTATCCAGCTTAAGATTTCAACTGTGTGTTGTTTCTATCTGAGCCGAGATGCTATCCGTTTCTTAATTGATGTTTCTTTTCTTTTTGCTTTATTTTCTTTTTGCAAGGTAGTATATCACAATTGCTCCAGATAAGGCAGATACCCCCCGAGCACTCTGGACCAGGGGAAGGAGACTTTATCGATTTGAGGATCTAATTGGAGGACAACCAGTGTTTATTTCACTACCCCTGGTTACTAGACAGAGGTCAGTCAGGCACATATCACCAGTTCAATAGTCTTCAGTTCAGCGGTCACTATCTACCTCATCTGTGCGTAGTTAGGCTCAGATTCTTGCTTCTATCTCGAAAAGAGAGAATACACCAGAACAGATAGATCAGCACCCCTCAAGCAGTATGAGTTGGGAAGATATGATGCGTCAGCTCCAACAGACTATGGAGGCCATGCAGCGGGATGCTGCCCGCCAAGCGGAGGTTACTGCTCGCCTGACTGAGGTCGTTGCGCAGTAGACCGAACTCATTGCCAAACTTCAACAACAACAGCAACAACAACAACATGGAACAACTTCTGCATCCGACCCCCCTCCAGTAGAACTTCCTACACCCAGGGCTCCTGCCTCTACAGCTAATGTCCAAGAGAATACAGACATTCTAGTGGATCCAACTCCACCTCAGACTTCCAAAGCACAGGCCTTCCCAACCGAGGCCCCTTTTGAGTTCGAAATCGTCCCAATTGCATTAAAAGTGAGCAAGCTTGAAAAGCTGTTCAAGAGGGTTCAGGGTGTTAACTCCATTCCAGACATAGAGGATGGTTACACGGATTCGGCAGTGGCATTGCAAGACAGGTTCAAGATGCCACATATAGACTATTTTGACAGTTCAAGAGACCCCATGGTACATCTACGGTTCTTCTCGGATATCCTACGGCCAATGGGCCTCTCCAGATTGCAAAAACTTTCCCTCTTTGGTTAGACCCTGTCGGGTGTTGCGGCTATCTAGTATGCCAAGTTGGAGGGTTCGGTGAAGAGGAGTTGGGAAGAGATGGCCGAGGCTTTTGTCGCCCAATATTCTTGTAACACGCAAATCGAGGTCACAACTCGTGATATCGAGGCAACTCGACAAGAGCCGAAGGAAGGCTTTTCTGACTTCGTAACCTGTTGGAGGGCCAAGGCCTCTTTGATGACAACCAGGCCCGCTGAGAAGGACCAGATAAGAATGGTCGTTAGAAATCTGCAATCGAAGTTGTAGCAGAAGATGATGGTCTTACCCCTCCCTACCTTTGCTGACCTCTATGAGATTGGGGTACCGATAGAAGACACAATGAAACAGGGTCTGATTGACCATGAGAAGGAGTCACCTAAGAAGGGTTATACACGCAGTTCGAATGCGACCACCAGTGGTAATGCAACCGCAAGATCTTCTGAAGTTGGAATGGTCACCACCACTCTGAAAACAGTCACCCCCTTTGTTGGTATGTCCAATCCAAACCCCCAAACTTTGAACTATCTACCCCAAGGCAAGAGGGTTTTCTCCCCACTTTATATGCCTTTGTCTAAAGCTCTAGGGGTCCTACTCAGGAAAGGACATCTGAAACCATTAGAACAACGACCTCTACCCGATCCTCTCCCTCCAAAGCATGGCCTAGCTAAATACTGTGCCTTCCATCAGCAGCACGGTCATGATACCGACTTCTGCTTCAGACTACATCATGAGATTTAATATCTCATTGACAACAAGGTAACTGCGCTGCCACAAAAACCGCATGTCACTACCAACCCTCTCCCACCACATAACCAAAACGCTCCACCTAGGCAGATAAACTTCATCCAAACAACGGCCAACCCGTTTGATCCTAGCATATACATCACTCATTTCCACTTACCCAAGCCGACGTTGTTCATCCCAGATAGCACAAACTTGTGTATGATGAGCACGTCCCCACCCCGACCTGAACCCGTGGTGGTGGCTATGGTAGAAGACACGCCTGAGGGCGCCGTGAGCATAACTGAGGAAGTATATAACCCTTGCTACTACATTGTGCCAGCGAGCCAGGCTAAGCCAAGGGTGGAATTGCTAGTGGGGATGGATGTAAATGTCGATCGAGAGGATGTGCCGAATCAGGGGCTGGATGATCTAGCCGAACTTGAGAAAGATATCAGCAACCTGCAGTTCTTTGTTGAACGGGATTTGGGGGATGCGCATATCGATTGGTTTGATGCAAACAGAGCAACATATAATATAGGGTGGCTCAGTTATGAGTCGGATGTTGTTGAGGTGCCTCAATCAGAATAGGGATAGTAAGAAACAGGAACATCTGTAGTGGCCGGAACGGCTGATAACAATGGCAAATTGATGGAGAGCACTGGTACAAAGAATTTTGCTCAAGAATTTGGTAGTTTTTGTACAGCGGATACCGAACAGGAAGCTGCGCTGAAGCAGTTTGAAAAGAAAAGACTTGAAGATAATCAGAGGGCTAGAAAAGCCAAGGACCCTGTGGGGGCAGAATGTGCTGTGAGCACGGGAACAATTTTAGTAGAATCGGACAATTGTTTGTCAGTTTCTGGAGGAACTTGGTGGGAAGACGATGACTTGCGTCTCACCCATACTGACGAAGATTGGGGACAAGCTCTGCCAGATAAAACATGGTACACCGAAGAAGTAGACCATATGACACGAAGTGGGCGGTATTTCAAGCCCCCGCACTTAGACTAGCCAGAGGCATCAGGAAAAGATAAGGAAGCTGAGAAACAGAAAGAGAAACAGCTAGAGGAAGAAGCAGTCCTGAAATAACTAAAGAAAATCTAAGCCGACATTTCAATCTGGGGTCTTCTTCTGGCCTCCAGAGTACATCGACAGGCTGTATTGTCAGCAATGGACAAAGCTAAATTGTCCATTGACACCACTCTTGAACAGCTTGTGGGATTAGTCCTCCCAGGTGGCGCCAGCCTAACCCTAACCTTTTCTGACAAAGAACTACAACCAGAAGGCTCAGCGCATAATAAACCCTTGTACATATTTGTTGAGTGCAGAGAAAAATGGGTACCGGTGGTGTTGGTAGGCACTAGTTTGGCTATCAATGTCTGTCCGTCTCGCACAGCTTATGCCAATTACCTTAAACCAGCAGATTTCATACCTACAGCCTAAGTGATTCGGGCATATGATAACACAAGTATGGAAGTGTTGGGCACAGTACAAATCCGAGTTCAAGTTGGCCCAGCTCAACAAGACGTCGAGTTTCATGTCCTAGACGTCCCGGCCACCTTCAACTTACTGCTAGGAAGACCCTGGCTACGCCTTGTGAAGGCAGTCCCTTCTAATCTCCACCAAATGCCGAAATACCCTCATGGGAAGGGGGTAACAATTGTCTTCGAAAATTCATCAATCCATCCATCCACCACTAGAAGTAACCACACCAGTGTTGGAAACTGATCATGGCGAGGAAGATGTATTTCTCTCAAGGTTTAGTCAGGCTGAGGCCCGGGTAGTGCAAACTATCTTAGCAGCGGATGAGGGTATGTATGTTAGTGCACAATCAGTATACCTCATGAACAAACTTCGACATATGCCCAGAATGGGATTAGGAAGAAGTGGCCAGAAGGGCGTCGTTGAATTGGGTGAAGTGCTGCACTATCCCCATACCTTTGATTTAGGTTACACGCCTACCAAGGAGAATTGGGTGAGAAAGGGAAAGAAAATGGCCGGAGGGGGAAGATTTCCCATTCTGCGGCTTTCCGGAGCCTTGGTTGAACTTGGAGAAGCGACGCTTGCTCGGTTTCAAAATCTTTTTCGACTTTCAGTTGCCAGGGGATGAAGTTGTAGAAGAGCAGACCAACCCACCAGTTGTGGCTGAACAGTGCAAAGAGGATGAGTCCGATGGCACATAACTTAAGCTTGGGGTAGCGCTGGCTTGTCTCTTCTCAAATCCTCAGATCACACCAGAGTGCGTGGGGGATGACTTCTCTATTTCCATGATTGAAGATCAATCGGCTGTGGGCCCTTCTTCTAGCATTTTGGATGCATCTATCGCACCCTCCATCGTTTGGCAATACAAGGAAGGATTTTTATCTAGCAGTGTTGGATCAGGTAGTGAACCAGAATCTGATTCCACTGAGTCTGTGGGGTCAAAATCAGATTCTAGTTCTTCTAAGTCAGAGTCTAGTATTCCTGGGGTTGATAACTCGGATGCCGTTGTCCTGTCTAGGTCATCTTTTTCTTTTTCTTTCGAGTCTGTTGTAACCAAAGAATCAGACGAACTGGAAGTTGTTAATGAGAATAGAACCGTGGTTTCTGAGTACTTTTCTGTGCTGCTCATTTATTGCCTTAATCCGAACTTTCAAAATTTTGATGAAAACGACAAGAAAGAAATTCCTCCGATTTTGAAACATTTAATTAAACGAGAAGATGAGAGGTTTGTAAAACCTTTGGTTGATGAAATCACTTCAATTAATGTTTGTCTTCTGAGGAACGCAAGCGCTTAGTCGCTTTACTAAAAGATTGCAAAGATGTTTTCGTGTGGTCCTACAAAGACATGCCTGGAATCGATCCTGAGATTGTACAGCACTGGATCCCTCTTGACCCAGAGGCCCGACCTGTTAAGCAGAAGCTCCGAAGGGTCCGTCCGGACTGGGCTCCGAAAATCAAGGAAGAGATCACCAAGCAGATTGATGCAGGGTTCCTGTTAGTATCTGAGTATCCTACTTGGTTGGCCAATATAGTTCCGGTGCCGAAGAAAGATGGCAGAATTCGAGTATGTGTGGACTTCAGAGATCTGAACAAAGCCAGTCCGAAGGAATTAATGTTTGTCTTCTGAGGAACGCAAGCGCTTAGTCGCTTTACTAAAAGATTGCAAAGATGTTTTCGTGTGGTCCTACAAAGACATGCCTGGAATCGATCCTGAGATTGTACAGCACTGGATCCCTCTTGACCCAGAGGCCCGACCTGTTAAGCAGAAGCTCCGAAGGGTCCGTCCGGACTGGGCTCCGAAAATCAAGGAAGAGATCACCAAGCAGATTGATGCAGGGTTCCTGTTAGTATCTGAGTATCCTACTTGGTTGGCCAATATAGTTCCGGTGCCGAAGAAAGATGGCAGAATTCGAGTATGTGTGGACTTCAGAGATCTGAACAAAGCCAGTCCGAAGGACGACTTTCCTCTGTCGCATGTTGACGAATTGGTGGACTTCACTACTGGGCATGCGTTGCTCTCATTCATGGATGGGTTTTTCGAGTATAACCAGATCCTAATGCCACCCGAGGATAGGGAGAAGACTACCTTCACCACCCCGTTGGGAACCTACTGCTACAGGGTGATGCTGTTCGGCTTGAAGAATGCTGCTTATCAATGGGCTGCAACCACGATCTTGCACAATATGATCCATGAAGAGGTTGAGGTGTATGTGGACGACATGATTGTCAAGTCCAAGGAAAGAGAAGGCCACTACATCGCATTGAAGAAATTTTTTCAACGGATCAGAGAATATAAATTGCAACTGAATCCTCAGAAATGTACTTTTGGTGTTACAATAGGGAAAGTGTTGGGGTTCTTGATTACATAGAAGGGCATTGAGGTCGATCCTTCCAAGATCAAGGCCATCTTAGAAATGCCTCCACCAAGGACTAAAAAGGAGGTGCGAGGCTTTCTAGGTAAAGTGCAATTCATAAGACGTTTTATTGCAAAATTAACCTTGACTTGTGAACCACTATTTGGTCTCCTGAAGAAAGGAAAGAAATTCCAATGGGATGACCGATGCCAAGTTACTTTTGAGCAGATCAAGCAGTATCTACAGAACCAACCCGTGTTGTCACCGCCAGAGCCAGGAAAACTGTTGATATTGTATCTAATAGTAACCGATGCGACTATGGGTTGCATGCTTGCACAGGAATCTGAAGATAGGGTGGAGAAAGCCATCTATTACCTGAGCAAGAAGATGCTAGAATATGAGACTCGCTGCACTCCGCTGGAGAAGGCTTGCTTAGCCTTGGTATGGGCCACCAGGAAGTTTAGGCACTACTTGTTAGCTCACTCTGTAATACTGGTTTCGAGATTAGATCCCATCAAATACCTCTTCGAGAAACCAGCGCTTATGGGTAGGCTAGCCCGTTGGTTGCTTCTTCCCTCCGAATTCGATCTGAAGTACATGGCGTGCAAGTCTGTAAAAGGAGAGCGGTAGTGGACTTCCTAGCCGATCACTGAGTGGAAAGAGATGATGTAGTAGAGTATCTCTTCCCATATGAGGCCATTTTGCATGTTGAAGAAGAAATTTAGACTATGTACTTTGACGGAGAGTCAAACCAATACGGGTATGGGATTGGGGTGTTGCTGATAGCACCCGACAATTCCCATATACCCTTAGCTTTCAAACTCCAGTTCAAGGTATCGAACAATGAAGCAGAGTATGAGGCATGTATCGCTGGCTTAGAAGCCGCCCTGGAACTAGGGGCAAAAAGGTTAGACGTTATTGGGGACTCGAACTTGGTTGTGTCTCAAGCGAAAGGAGACTGGAAGGTTAAGGAAGAAAGAATAAAAACCTATCATCAGGCCTTGGACGTTCTGATTCCTCGGTTTGAGAAGCTGACTTTCACCCATCTGTTAAGAGAGAACAACAGGTTCGCTGACGCTTTATCAACTCTATCTTCCATGATAGACATCCCTTTAGAAGTCTGGATGCATCTGATCATTATTGAACAGAGATATGTGTCGGCCTATGAGATGATTGCCGCAATAGAGGAAGTACAAGATCAAAATCCTTGGTACCATGACATCTGGAACTTCTTGGAAAAGGAGGCTTATCCACTAGGGACAAATGCCAAAGATAAGAGGGCGGTACGAAGAATGGCTACTCAGTTTATCATCTGCGGGGGTAAATTGTACAAACGGGGTCATCTGGGAATGCATGAAGAGTCAAAAATGGAGGCCATCCATGGAGAGAAGTGCGGATCGCACATGAGCGGAGTGATGCTAGCTTAGAAGATTCTCAGACAGGGTTACTACTAGTCAACCATGGAGGAGGATTGTATCAGTTTTGTTCGGCGATGCGACAAGTGTCAGATCCATGCAAATCGCATGAATATTCCGCCGTCAATGCTATACAACATGACTTCTCCGTGGCCTTTTTCAATCTGGGAGATTGATGTTATTGGGGTAGTTACTCCGAAGGGGTCGAACGGGCATGAGTATATCCTGGTAGTGATAGATTACTTTAAAAAGTGGGTTGAGGCCCAATCCTATGCAGTGCTAAAGGCATCGCATGTAGCAAGTTTATCAGGAATAACATTATTTGTCACTACGGAGTTCCAAATGAGATCATCTCAGATAATGGTTCCCACTCCGAGAAGGAAGTGATCGACTTGTTGGAAAAGTACAACGTGGCTTTCCATAAGTCATCCACATATCGGCCACAAACCAACGGAGCTGTTGAGGCCACCAATAAGAACATCAAGCACATTCTACAGAAGATGGTGGAAACCTATAGGGATTGGCTAGACAAGTTACCATTTGCTCTTTGGGGCTATAGAACATCAATTTGGACATCTATTGGGGCAACTCTGTATTCTCTGGTTTATGGGATGGAGGCTGTTCTGTCGATTGAGATTGAGGTACCGTCGCTGTAGGTTATCGCTAAGTGCCAGATAGCAGAAGTGGATTGGCAGCAGAACAGGTTCGAAGAACTCATACTGTTTGATAAGAGAAGGCTGAAAGCACTGTACCACGTCCAAGGTTATCAACGCATGATTGCCAAGGCTTTCAACAAGAAAGTTAAGTCCAGGAATCTGAAAGAAGGGGATTTGGTGCTCAAAGACAACCGAGCTCCCATTTACGACCCTAGGGGCAAGTTCAGGCCTAATTGGACTGGTCCTTACACCATCAAGTCTATTTGGTTGGGTAGAGCCGTCGTTCTTATGGACCTGGATGGCCTAGAATTCTCCCAACCAATCAACATGGATAAGTTGAAAAAATACTATCCCTGAGAGGCTCGCTAGGCTGAAAACCCGAAAGGGTGACCTAGGCAAAAGTTAGAGCACAAAAAATTGGAAAAAAGAAAAACTGAGCTCGCAAGGTTGAAAACCCAGAAAGGGCGGCCTTGGCAAAAGTTAGAGCGCAAAAGAAGAGTGTTAATACTCGAGTGAACCCTAACCGAACTACATAAGGCTTTATTCTCATCTTCGGGATACGTAGGCAACTTCAGTCTGAAGTCCAGCCATAAACACTTCCAAATCAACTATGTCCATGTGATTGTTCTGGTCATTTTTATCCTTTCTACATCCAAGAGTTTGGTTGTGATCTCCAGTACAGTGCAGTGCTATTTAGACAAGGGGCAACTTTCCAGTTGCTGGATTTGGGGCAGTTCAGTCCTATTTAGACAAGGGGGCAACTTTCCAGTTGCTGGATCTGGGGTTATACATCTTAGTGATAGATCTTCGGTGTGTCCAGTTGCGATCCATATCGAAAATGATTTTGAAAAGTTTTAATAAAAGTTGATTTTGTTCAAATTAATCTTTTTACAACTTAGACAATTTTTGGACCAAACGAAAAATTTTCAGTACCCACAACCTTCAATTTCATTGATTTCAATACAGAGTTCTCCGACTCTTAATACAAATTGAAGTTACTTTTATTACATTCAAAAAGAAAGCTTGAAGGTACGGATTAAAGCAATAAACATGGCACATAGTCAAGTCAGGTGTTCTTGCGCCCCCTCCTAGAGCTTGTGGAAGCTTTGGATGCTAAAGTAGGCCCGGTTTGTGCTTCTTCTTCAAGCTAGGCTATGACTCGTCAGAAAGGGTACAACTGAAATTGGCAGCGGGGGCCAGAAGCTCTCTCGTCCTCCATGCAGTAGGATATCGAGCTAGATGTGAGCCTTTGATTGGATATGAAGTCGGGTATTCCACTCCCTCTTCTGGACAAGTTTGGTCGTGTCCGAACTGACGCCGTAACTGGAATGGAAAGTAGAAGACACAGTGTGTCTGGCCGATCAGCTGAATGCCAGGCTACCGGGACATGCTGTAGCTTATCTCCGGTAGATCAAAGCCAGGGGCAACGCCAAGAATGTTCACAGCAGATCGATTACACATCCATTCGCACCACCATCCCTCAAGCGGGGCATCAACTAGTCGTTGACGAAGGAAATAGCCTCTAGCTGAATATGCTGGGCAAGAGTCTACTACTTCCAACTTGTCCATGAGCCATATCTGGAAGGGATGAAAAATAAGAGAGATTAAAGAATAGAGAGGCGTATGTGGAGAGAAAAAGTGAGAAAGGATTTTTGAGAGAAAAACAGAGCCTGAGGGCCGAGTGATGTGAGAAATACACATGTGAGAAGGGTGGAAAACATTACCTGTAAGAGTAGTGGACTTCCTACGAACCTGGTTGTCTCCCGGCAACGGAAAGCATCCAAGCCCATCAGAGTCTTGGCTACCATCATGCCAATGCAGCTCTTGCCCTCTTTCAAGCCTTGGGCAACTTCAATGAAACGAATGCTAGACCCTTCAAAGCCAGGGGCCAGTAGAAAATGAGACAACATACGCAAGCAGAGGGCATGTCGCCCAAAACCTTGCCAAAGATGATCGTCGCGGTTACTGGCATAAGAAAATCGATGAATCAAGCTAGGAATATCTAACTCTCCGTTGCAAATCAGAGATCGAGCATCGTGCAAAGTAAGTCCACACATCCGTCCTAAAGCTTGGATTTGACCGAAATGAGACTTGGGCAAGATTTCTTCGTCGCGCCGAGATTCCATCAAAGCTTGGAACTCCTCAAAAGTGGGGCACATCTCTTGACCCCTGAAGTTGAAAACATGAGTAATCGGATTCCAACACCTAGCCGCGACATGGACGAACAAAAAACACAGCGGGGTATGGGTCAGCGTGAATAGTGCATTAATTTTGAAACCCCAGAAATTTAGCTTTTCCGAGCCATCTAAGGTTGCAATCCAATCAGAGAGTTTTTCGGAGAAGAATGGTTCCATTTGGGGAAAAAATGGAGCTAAAGTTAAGGAGTCACAAAGTTGAAACTTTTATAGAAGATAAGGCGGTGAGTGGAGGCTAGGTGTCGACGTTTCGGAGGTTCTACCATTGATGGCTGGCAGGGGCTCATCAATGGCCGGCAGGGGCACATTGATGGCCGGTAGAGGGAAGTGATGGCTGGCAGCCTCTCCATCAGGCTCACTGACCTTCTTTGTGAAGATTCAATTTGTCTGCTGCAGTGGAATCTTGTTATTTATACCTTTTGAGGTCTTGTTTTAGTCGTTTTCAGTTTAAACATGTTTGTTTAAATTGTAATTGTCTAGTCGTGTTTATTAAGTTGTACTCATGTTGTTTATTAAGTTCTTGTCTTGCTTATCGAGTTGTATTTTCATTTGATTAGCTTATCAAGTCCTTACGTTGTTTATCAAGTTGTTGTGTTCACCACTCGATTCAGACAAATGCAATTTGAATGCACAATTTTCAAACAAAGATCAATCTCATTTTCATGCTGTGCGATGTTATGCAATGTTCAGAATCCAAAAATACAACACTTTTGATCAAAAGCTGAGTTTTAATTCCAGTCATGGTTTCTTTTTACAAAAGAGTAAAAGTTTTTAAAGAAAAATAAAACTACCTAAGGCTATACAATGTGCTAACACTACCAGTAAAAAAAGAAAACAAAGCAAAAAGCTTCTACATCGGTGCCGACTATCTCAAGCTTGAGAGGCCCTCTTCATCCTCTTCCTCGATGGAGCAGACTCTGGAGCACTGTCACTATCAGCACCACTATCTGAGTCTGAATAAGAGCCTGAACTGGAGTCCCCCTCAGCCTTCCTAGCCTCACCGCTGGCAGAATCGGAGCTAGCGTTGTCGTCTCCATCCTCAGATGACTCTGACTGTCGGCTCGCTGCCTCACCTTCTTCCTTGGTCGTCTCATCATTATCATCGCCTAGGATGGGTTATGAAGGGCCATTCTCGCCTCAGGTGCCCCTGACTCTGCTTCGGCTATGTGTCAGAGCCTGTCTTCCTCTCCTCTCTACTGATGAAGGAGGTACTGAAGGTCCTGCCTCTACTCCTGCTGGGGCATCCGATGGGGCTGGCATATCGAAAGGGATCTGAAAAAGGCAATTTGCCAAAATGCATTAGCTGTGAAATATATCAGATACAAAAAGATGATATGCAGTGAGCAGTGAATGATTACAGTGTATGTAAGCCGTGGGCAGTGTATGGGAATAGTGTATCAATGCAGTGTTTTAGTGCAAAGTATCAGATCAGTGTAGTGTGGAACTGTGTAAGTGCTAGTATGTCAACAGAAGAGTTTGTGGCATGAAGGGCAAATTGAAAGAAATTACCGGAATCCTATAGAGGCTGAGCAGATCCAGGCTCGTCTACACTATCTCTGTCAAGGAAGCTACTAAGTCCAGGGACTGCCCAGTGTACTCCATGGGTGCCTGCAAGTGCATTAAAGAGATCAGTATTCTACAAGGCATAGTTGAAATGAAGTAAATATGCAGAATGTAAAGTTTGGTACATACTGGAGTCGGGCCTCGAACTATGGCAAGTGCACGCCCGGCTGGTACAGGCTCGGGGGGGATCTGGCAAGTCTCTCCAGAACGTCTCCGGTAAGTCAGTGAGGTAGGCAGCTCTGGCCATCTCACCCCCTGTCCTACTCTGGGATCTCTCCTACCACGTGCCCTGGCTGCTCTGGCCCCTTTGACTCTCTCACTCGCAGCTGGAGCTCTCGCTCCATCGCCTCTGCGGACGCCGGACAAAGGCGGCATTAGATGAGTCTGGATGAAGGTTGCGTAGTTGCCCTCCACACGGAAGTACTCCGCCTCCAATCCCACCATAAACTAGATCACGTCATCAGTAGAAAGTCTGTGTGTCTCCCTCATAGACACTGGAGGCACCATCGGAATGAATGGGGTAGGCAGTTCCAGAGTCTGGCGTGCGAAGCGCTCTCCTAAGAACCAGGCGCGGCAGATCAGTTCCTCTAGGAGGATATGGTGGCGAGCAACGACCCTAGCTGTCTCATACGGGAATTTGAGCCACGACGGTATCACGTTCCATGGTTGCCACGTGATCTAAAATAAGAGAATGAAAAGGTGATTAGTCGTTGTCAATTGACTAATGTGTGAATCAAGTTGATTGAAAAGTGAGAGCACTTTGTTTTGGGTTACCTCGTTGTCAGTGACTGTGTCGAAGTATTGTCGGAAAAACATGAAGTTCTCCCAATTCCTACGGCGGAGCTGGCCGTCATATACCCGAGAAAACAGAATCGTTGTCGGGGTCTTCTTTGTAGGCTCTGGAGCAAGAGCTGGGAAGCATGCGTACACCCATAGCTGTAGGGAAAATGTGATCAATATGTTACATGAGAAGATACAGAAAATGCAAAGCAGAAAGCATATAGTGCATGAGGAGATACAGAAAATGCAAAGCAGAAAGCATACAGTGCATGAGGAGATATAGAAAATGCAAAGTAGAAAGCATACAACGTATGAGCAGATACAAAAAATACAAAGCAGAAAAGTACATGTGTTGAACAAATGTAAAGCAAGAAATGCTAAGCAAAAAATGTAAAGCAAAAGGGGGAACTAAGCTATGTACCTCCCAAGCCTGCCAGTAGCCGCCGATCAAGGTCCCGCTCATCTAAGAGGTCAAGCTCATGTATCTATACATGGTGGTGAGGCCGGCTCCGCCCCAGTCGTAGAATTGAACCCGGTGGAGTACTACCAGTGCGCTCAGCAGATACAAGCCTACGGTATTCCACCTGTTCGAAAACAAGGTGGTACCGAAAAGGAACAAAAGGAAGCCCCTGGCATATTGCTCCGTCTCCTCAACTGTCTCAGGCTCAGACCCTCTAAACTGCTCCTCGAACCAATGGTATTGGACCATGCCTGCCCGAAGTATCGGTGGGTGTGCCCCAAGCAATGCGGCCCATGCAGCCTCCCACTCTCCCATGTCAGGATTGAGAGGGATCGAATCACCCCTTACTTGTAAGCCAATGATCATCGCAAAATCGTTGGGAGTCATCGTCATCTCCCCTGTGGTGCAGAAGTGGATGGAGTTGGTGGTGTCCCACTACCTCTCCACTAAGGCCCTTAGGAGTGGACGGTTCGCCACAACCCGCATCAGGCTGGAGCAGAACAAACCAAAGCCTGTCTCGTCGATGATGTCGTGGACCCTAGCCAGGAGCTCGCCATACCAGTCTTGGGCTGTCGTAGTGCCCTAACCTCTGAAGGAGCGGGATTCGTCCTATAATGATGCATGTGATGCAGTCAAATGAAGTAATGTAGGTACAGCTGAATGTAAAGCAGTAATGTATGAGATACGGTTAGATCAAGGCAGTCAATGCAGTTGGATCAAAACAGTGCAAGAAATGCAAACAGTTCAAGATAGTATTGTAGGAAAGCAAAGTTCGTACCTCTACGACTATAGCTGATAAGTGGGCGTAAGCTCTCTCAGTAAGAGATCATCAAACACGTCCTCAGCAAAGTCGATGAAGGTTTTGATGCCTCCAGTGACGGGAACTATGTGAGTCTCCGGATGATACCTCGTTGGGTCAAAGGGGTGTATGCTCGGTGGTAGTGGCTCAGGCTCAGGCTCAGCCTCCGACTCGGCCGCAAAGTCCACCTCAAACTTTACCAGAGGAAGCTTGGGGAGGGCCCCGTCATGTGGGACATCATCTGCCAGCTAGAATAGATGCAAGAGAAGCTAAAAAAAAAGGAAAATTGTGAAAAATTGTGAAACTTTGAAAAAGTCAACCCTAAGAGAGAGAAAAAGTCAAAGAAAGTCAAAGCCAGGAAAAGGGCACAAACCTTGGGAGAAACTTGAGGAGAATGAACCTAGAATAGTGGAAATGATGAAAGAAGCGTCAAAATCAAATTCTGATCAGTTCAAAGTGACGAAAACAAGAGGGTTTTTGCGAATAAAGTTTGTTTATGGTGTTGGAAAACGTGTAGAATGTGCGGATCTAGAGAGAAGGAGCTCCTAGAGAGTTAGGAAAAGGATTTTCGTGTAAGGGCTTGGGAGGAAATGAAGTGCCTTTTCCCTTAGTTAAAGACCCACGGCTCAAAAGACCTTTTTGCCCAAATCTGCCATCGATGGCCGGCAGTGTTGCATTGGTGGCCGGCAGTCACCACCGATGGCTGGCAGGTGGTCTGCGGTATCCTATGACGGCCGGCAGGCTTTCACAAAATTCCTCTGCTCTTTTGGCCCTGATTTGTGTCCTTGGATTCCAAGAAATGCAAGGTATGCTCAAATTTTGATTCAGAATGCCTCTGCGGAAGCCCCGAATTGCGTTCGCAGTGCGCGATGGTCATCGCCTATCAATATGAAAAGGTGTATCCTTTTTCACACATTTCAATTCTTCTGAGAGGTAAATCAGAAGTTTACTTTAAGTCGTTTTTGTCAAATATGTTTTTTTTGTCATCGCATAGAATATGCATGTTGCATTGAACATGTATTTTGGATTGTTGCAACAAACATGCATCACCATCTCGCATAGAATATGCATGTTGCATTGAAGATGCGTCGTTAATTATTTTGCATGGAATATGCTCTTGCTTCCATTGCATAGAACATGCCTTTGTTTTGTTTCTTGCATCTTACGCATGGAGCATGCTTTTAACATTGTGTTATGGTTATTCGTCTTGCATGGAATATGCATTTGTATTGCATTGTACTTGTCTTGTTTTCTTCTTGTGCAGGCACGATATTGTATGTACGGTTCATTCAGAGAAGTTCCGGTTAAGATTGATTATGTCTCTGTAAGAGATCGCTTTTGTTCACTTTGTGTATTTATCGCACATGTTCACTTTGTGTATCTATCGCATTTAATCTCGTATGCCAAGGGCATTGTTGTTCTTTCTCCTCACGTGCGCGGCGTGTTAGGCTGCCTTTGGTTAAGAGCATTTGGAATGTGTTCCAATGCTTATACCACTCCATTGGTTGGAAACGCTGGGATGTGTCCTTATGTTTTCCCCTATTTGGTTAAGAGCATTTGGAATGTGTTCCAATGCTTATACCACTCCTTTGGTTGGAAACGCTGAGATGTGTCCCTATGTTTCCCCCTCTTTGGTTAAGAGCATTTGGAATGTGCTCCAATGCTTATACCACTCCTTTGGTTAGAAATGTTGGGATGTGTCCTTATGTTTCTCCTTCCTTGGTTAAGAGCATTTGGAACGTGTTCCAATGCTTATACCACTCTTTTTCCTTTCGCGTGCAATGCGTCGGAATCTTGTTTGAGACCTCGGGTGTGCCCAACAGTCGCTCTTAGTCTTTCCTACGTGGTGCATGGCTAAGATTACTTTTTTTCTTATATCCTTTCTGCATGACATGTAGTTTGGTTTGTTTTAACTTGCTTATGTACAAGTTTGCTGTAGCATTTCTTTGTATAACATTTGTATCAAGATGTTTCATTACATCTTCCTTTGCATAATCATAAGTTATACCCTTGCATCTTGCATGTCATTTGCTTTTTGCCCCCGCCTGTGGGCGCATATTTGTATTGTCATCTTGAATATCTATCTAAGTCTTCGACCTTGTCAAAAATGGGTCATCTCTGGGCTTTGACATTCACTCCCATCATTTCATGACTTTCGAGTTCTGTCAAAGAGGGGCAACTGTAGACACCCCATTTTTGACCGTCCTCAAGACTTGGGTGTCCTTCCAGGTACGTCCAGTGACAAGTTTGATTGCTCGTCAAGCTCTCGAATTCTGCTACAGAACACTCCAGGTTTGATCTTTCCAAACCCTGTTTCCATTCTATCTCATATTTGGACCATGTGTTGGTCTTTGCAGAGTGATGTTTTTGATGGCCTACTGGCCATCATTGAGGGCTGCAGGCCATGGGCTTTGGCCTACCAGATATCAATGAGGCCCTATTGGCCACCACTGATGGCCGGTCGGCCACCACCTTTTCAGTAGATATTTTGACAACTGTTTGCACAGGTGAGCTCATTCGCTTACACGTGGATGGTTGGATCTTTACAAGAGGCCTTTGTATCTTCTATATATTGAGCCATCCTCTTGCATGCAAAGGGTTACAAAATTTTTAGAGCTAAATTTCTCTCTCTCTCTCTCTCTCTCTCTCTAGAATCCTCTCTCTCTTCATTTTTTGTGCTTGAAAGTGAGTTTTCTTTACATATTTGCACTAAGATCCTTAGCCAAACACCTTCACCATTAGAGCTGAGGTTCTTGGAGGTTTTATTGGAGGTCTCAAGCTTGTTTTGGGTCAGAATTTTGGCCATTTGCTGCTGTTCTTCAAGGGTAAGGCTTTATCCCCTTTTAAGCTTTGTTTTATTTGCTAGTTTGGCCACCTTTGCATGTTGTTTTTGGTCAAGTTGTCAACTACAAAAACCTCTATTTTTAAGTCATTAAAATGGTGGTTTGAGGTCCTTTTGAGGTTAGGGGTGGTCTACCCTCTTTTGTTGCTTATTTGCTAAGAATTGTGCTACATTTTAAAGCCTTTCAAACAACCTTTTCTTGGCCTTTTAACCACTGAAATCTAGAGAAATTTTAGTGGTAAAAAGTTGGTTTTGAGGTCCAAAAAAGGAGGGGGTGGCCTTCCCTCCTTGTATCTTGCTTGCATGAGTAGTTGGCCTAACACTTGAGCATGTTTTTCTACCTTTTTGTAGCTTAGTTCAAGCATGTTTTTGTCTTTGTTTTAACATGCTTCAACTCTATTTTTGGCTGTTTGGGTCACTTCTTCTTTGCTTTTTGTACTTGTAGTGCAATCATACTTACTAGCCTAGTGTACTTGATGATTTAGCCTATCATTCTAGCTTGTGTTAGTTTGCTTCTAGGATGTTTTTGCCACTGATTTAGCATGCTTTAACTCTATTTTAAGTGGTCTTGGTCATATGAGACTTGTTGTGCATGGTTGTAATGAAAATGGCTTCACTAGCTTTGAGTTTTAAGGCCTCTAACATGTTGTGCATGTATTGATTGCATGTTTTGGCTTCATTTAGCATGTAATTTTAGTGTTGATGGCCTTGTCACATGCTCATTTGCCTTGCTCTTTTATTGCTTTTTAGAGTTGCCTTGAGCCTTTTTTGTAGCTTAACATGCGAGCATAGTTTTCTTGCCTTTCATGCTACCATCTCAGCATATTTTACCCTCTATTTTAGCATGTTTGTGCTCTGTCCAGAGCTGGTTTGGCCATTTAAGTTTGATATTGCAAGGTTCTAGTGTAAAGCTCTTCACTAGTTTTAATGCTTAAGTCTCCTAACTTGTTGTACATGAGTTGTTTGCATGTTAGAGTCTTGTGTTTCATGCCATTTCAGCACTGAAATTTTGCCATCTCCTTATTTCTTCATTTTTCTATTTTTTTTAAGGGATGATTAGTCTTAAAGTTGTGTTGAAGCTTGGGATTGAGGCTTGTGCTTAAATGGCTTGAACTCTCTTTTGAGGGTTCCTCCTAGTCAAAGGCATGGTCTTTCTCATGTCATAAGTCATCTTCTGATTGATCTCTCTCTCGTTAGAGGACTTTCACATTTGGACAAATCAGTTAAAGAATGGTTTGGCAACTTAAAATGTGTAAATAAGAATTGAATCAAGTAAAGCATGGCCAAGACAAGCATTGTTGTGTTGCATTGCATTGTGTTCAATCTGACGTTATATTGAACACAAGGTAGATTGGTACATTTCACTCTTGAAGTGATGAAAATGAGCCAATCTCCTTTGTCTCCATTAGCTTTGATTACTCGTGATAAGGTGGTGGTCCTTAGAGTCTTGTTTTGGTGCATTTATTGATTGTATACAACTTGGATCTTTGGCCATCATGCATTGAGATGCTTGATTGGTGGTTTTGGATCCAAGAAGTGCCACTCCTTTGATGTTTGGAGATGATAAGGAGGGGCATAGTACCAACATACCCTTTGGAGACCCTCCATTTTCCTCTGTTTATGCTCTATTGCAGAATGGTGGTCCAGCACACCAGTGGCCGGCAGTGCCTCACTGATGGCCGGCACTGCTTCATCCTTGGCCGGCAGGAGGCCGGTAGCAAACATTGATGGCCGGCAGGCCACTGGTGCAATCCTTAACATTGTTTTGATAAAGTGGCAGAAAGTTCTTGGAGTGACCTTGCAAATAGAGCCTCTCAAAAGCAATCCAGTGGGATTTTTGAGCAAGAAACTGAGCATGCATCTTCTACCTCTTGGAGCAGAGCTGAGGTTATTTAGTTTAATGCTTTACTTGTTAGTTAGCATGAATTTGTAATGTATTTAATTAATTAGTTGCTAATTAGTTAAAGTGTTGTAATAATTAGTAAGTAGTTTGCTAGTTATTCAATTGGTTTGTAATAATTAGTCCAATTAGTTTAATTAGATTAGTTGATTAGCTTAGCTTAGAGTAGCTTAGCTTAGAGTAGCTTAGCTCATTTATTCGGACCCTCCTTCGAGAGGGCGCAATATTGTAATAAGGGTGCGTGCCTGTGTGCATGTCTTCCAACCCCACATCTTTCTCCCTTTTATTTATCTACTTTCGATGGTTAGATTAGGAATCATGTTTCAATTAGCATACCTAATGCTTGCATGCATGCCTCATTCATTTGTCTTGCATGCACCGGGCTTGGCGCATCATGCAAACTGCATTGGAATTTCAATACACTTATTTGATTACATGTTTCAAAGCATGTTATCAAATTGTTGCATTAATATGCCATCTTCGATAGCCGAGCCTATTTTAGTTACATTATTGCATACGTTGCGTTAGGCACTTTGCATAGTTAGGATCATGCATTGTTTCTAACTAGTTTTCTGTTTTGGCTTCGAGTACACTGTAAGTGTTTATGCTTTAGCATATTTGCATGAGTGTAAGTGTTTGCCATGATAGCATGCCTTCCATGAGGCTATGTGCTTTTATGCTTAACTGCATGAATGCCTATGGATGAAGGCTTTACTACTTGAATTGGGACAATTCATTATATATGAGTTTTAAGCCCACTTTGTGAAGTGGCAAAATCATGTTTTAAGTCCACCTGAGGGTGGCAAATCCGCGCTTTAGCCCATTTGCGAGTGGCATTTTCAAACCATTTTCGAAAAACAAACATGAATTGTTTTGTTCCAATTCTTGCGATATAGTCTATACTTGTATACTGTGCACATCACCTGGTAATGTTAGATTAATAACCGGAATAAGAACACATGTGTTTATAAAACAACATATCATGCTTAGTAGAGGCCGATTCTTTGATCGGGCGAGCGGGGGTGCTCATTCCATGACCTCCCCCCTCGTACCCAAGTTCCCGAGCCGAGGCAACTTTTGTGATGACGAACACGTGGCCTTTGGCACGAGTCAGGGTTTCCTAAATTTTTCAAAAAATAAAATATTTAGGTGGCAACTCCGTAATCTGGCAAAGCAGTCCAATTTTGGCATTATTTGATTCAAAATCTGATTTTCCAAAATGATTTGTCGAACTGGACTCTTTGGTGATTTATCAGTCTTACATTGCACTTTGTGAGATTAGATTCAGAATCGTAACCGAAGTCTGAACTGTAGTAGGAGACCAATTCGTGCCCTCTCCGAAACTGGGGTGCACGAAGAATGTTGGGCGGTCTACATAAGGTATTTTTTTTCTATGTCAGACCTTGTGTAGATTGCTGAGGAGTCATTTTAGATGGCAAAGGAGTTAATTAAGTATTGTTTTATAGGGCAAGGAATTGATTTTTTGACAACACGTAGATTGTTGAATTTATTTGCACTTAAGAATGGTGATAGACTATCAACATATAAAATAGGTTGCTTGAATAGGGTAATGGATTTCATGACAAGACAAAATTGTATTGTTTATTTCTGCAATTGTTATGGGTTTTATATTTTTACGTAAACCATTTATTGTTTTCAATTCTAACAATGAATTTCTTTTATTTTGGTCTTATTGTTTTGAACTCTAAATTTTAGATGTTTTTTTGGTTATGAGTTGAAACCATTATTTTTCCATTTATGATTGTGCCATTATGTGCATCAATCAAGATGTGGAGATATGAAACTAGATTATTTGTTTTTTATTTCCAAAATTTCCGTGCATTGATTTTACTCGTGTTACTAAATGTGTTTCTTCAATTGTTGCATGTTAACACATGTTTCACATCATTTATATTTTTTGTTTGTGAAATGATGAATCAACCTTCGGACTCTTAGTTGTGCAAGAATACATTGAATGTTTTGGTGAATTAACTATGAAAGAATTATTTTGCAACATTTCAGAGTGAGCAATGTTGCAATAAATGGGGTCTGTACTGTCTTCATACTTGGCTTTATAACTAGTGCATTTTGGTTATGTATTAAAAAGTAAAATTCATCATGTGCATTTTTGATGATTTTGATTGGGAACAACAGGTTGGTACCTGATGTGAGGAATTGCATCGATGCCAAAAAACAGAAGGTCAATTATTTAATGATGGAATTTTAGATTTATTTATTATTTAAAAATTGTATTGGGACTTCAATGCTTATTTGACTTGAAAACCAAAGGAAGTAATTGATTGATAATAAAAAATTGAGATCAAATATGAGGAAATAATGAATGTGTATTAGAATTTAGCATTAACTTTATTCAATAAGATAAGCATTAATTAAACACCATGCATCATGATTGAATTGATGGCGAACGGATTATTGTGCTAGTGAACCACTAATTTTAGTTGGGTCGAAGTGTTTAGTGTTTAGGTATAGTGATTCTGGTTTAGACCCGACCCGACGGATTTGATGTTTTGGATCCAGGTGTTTATTATCTTCTACAGTTGTTCATGTCTTGCCTTCCTATACTTCCTCATTGAGTTTGGTTATTGGAGTGTCTTGGTTGTGTTTGGAACTGGTCGGGAGATAGTTTTTCAAAACTGTTCTTGCCTAGATTTTGACTTCTGCACTCGAGCGTAGCTTCCTACACTCGGGCAGTCCTTGTGAACTCTCAGTATTTTTGTAAGCCAGCAAAACTATTGTGAGTGTGTATTTTTCGCTCAAGCGATGTTTCTTGCGCTCGAGCGGTACTTGTGCTCGAGCGGTGGTCCTCTATCTACAACAGTTCTGAGAGTTTGTATTTTACATTTGACCGATGATTTCTTGCACTCGAGTGGTCACATCTTGTGTCTGGATGCTCGAGCGACCCTTCTTGCGCTTAAGCAGTTTACATATATATTAGTCAATAAAAATTACTTTTTACATCACTTTTATCTCCCTCTCTCTCCCTCAAAACATTTCAAAACCTAACTTGAGACTCTCTCTCTCTCTCTAAAACTCACTGTCTCTCTTCAAATACAACGAGATCCACCGAGTCCTTCACCCGTGTCCCTTTATTAAAAAGGTAAAACACGTCGTAGGCTTCCTTTTGATCCGAACAAAGTTGGGTTTTGGTGTCTTTGAA
This sequence comes from Camellia sinensis, assembly GCF_055761805.1. Classification (NCBI taxonomy): domain Eukaryota; kingdom Viridiplantae; phylum Streptophyta; class Magnoliopsida; order Ericales; family Theaceae; genus Camellia; species Camellia sinensis. The sequence continues at coordinate 69,364,405 of NC_138973.1, read as the reverse complement.
GTTTCTCCATTCTCTTCCTCGTCTTCTAAGCTCTAGGTAGGAATATCTCCGCACTTTTTAAAATTTTTAACTTAGTTATTTGTTATTTCTAAACAATATTGAGATTTTGAAAGATTTGGAACAAATCTAAGGTTTTGGGTAAAAATCAAAAGAGGGGTTTTTCAAATGGATCCTTGAAAATGATTTTGAATTGGGAATAAATGGTTGATTTTGATATTTGGGTGTATTTGTAGACCCGCCCCATCTGTTCACAAACTCAATTTCTTTCTTATAGCAATTAAAAGAGAGAGAGAGAGAGAGAGAGAGAGAGCCCCTTCCAACCTGCAGAGAGAGTGGAGAGAATGAAGAGTGGTATAATCATCAAAATAGGGTGAGGCGGAGAGGGATTGGATAGAGGCGAAAGGTGGTGGAGTGGTGGTGCCGGTAGTGGGCCGGTGGAGGTGGTGATGATGGGGGAGAAGTAGGGTTAGGGCTTTTTAGACTTTGGGTGTAAAGAGGAGGAAGGTTAGAAGTGAGGGTAATAAAGGAATTCTATAAATTATAAAAAAAACCCTAACCAAGTGTAACCTAGCAAAGTTCCCACCATTACAGCAACTTTACCCAAACCTCATTACACAGTAGAAAAATGTGATTCACTAACTCTGTTTTAGCCTTACAAAATGGGCAAACATTCTCCATTGTACTACTTAATGCCCCTAACCTTGGTAGTAGACTAGTTGAAACCACATGTTGTTTCTTTTCTTTCTTTTTTTTTAATCTTTTTTTTATAACAGTAATAGAAAACTGTACAATGTTTCATTTTAATTATTTTTTTATTTTTTATTTTTATATAAGAGTGTCAATTAAATACAAAACATTAAAAGATGTAAATAATTAAAAAACAAAATACTATATTTACGTATATTAAACTGCATGTCTATAGTCATAGCGACAATTCAGGCCCTGAGTAGCCCTAGTAGTCAACCATGACTCAATACAGTGGGAACGATATATATGGCCACAAACAGGAACAATTTGAACACTATCTCCGTGTTCAAAATCGTCTAAACATATGTTACAGTTAGTATTCCCAAATCCAATTCTTTCATCAACAGGAAAGTAAAAAATGGGAAACGACTATACGACTCTAGGGTGTAAATGATTTGGTATAACTGGTCCACCATCTAGTTCAATAATGGTGGTCGTCGGAGATTCGTCGAACGGAGAGGAAAGTGATGCCGGCGGTGAGATGATGGTGGTGAGGAAGAAGAAAGAAGAAGAAAAAGGGAAGAAGAAGGAAGAAGGAAGAAGAAGAAGGAGAAGAAGAAAAGAAAAAAATGGTGGGTTTGTGGGGTTGAGAGAGAGAGAGAGAGAGATATGATGAGAAGTAGAGAGAGAGAGAGAGGGAAATCTGATAGTGATTGGGAGAGAGAGGGATAGGTGTTGATAAGGTTTTTTTTTTCAAAAATAATAAAAAAGAATAAATAAATAAATAAAGATTGAATTTGTTTTTTTTTTTGTTTTTATTTATTTATTTATATTTATTTTTTTAAAACAAAGTAAGTAACTAAACTATAAAAGAATAATAGATAAACATACAAAAATCGGCAGAAATTTTTTTATTTTTTATTTTGAAAATTTCCGCACATGCGGGAGTGTACGCCGCACGTACGACAGTACACCCCGCACTCACCCCCGCACCTGCTTTTAAAGCAGTGTGCACAATTCAACTTCACCAAATTTCCCGCACATGCGGCGATTTGCTCACTCGTTCTTTTTTTTTTTATATAAAAAAAAATGACATTCTGCACGTGCGGGGCCCAGGCCACACGTGCGGCTTGGCTGGCGCACCTTCCCTCCGCACTTGCTTTTAAAGCAGTGCGCATTTGAGGAATGAGAGTTTGTGTTTTGCACGTGCGTGGAGTCTGCCGCACGTGCGGGATTTCTTTTTCTTTTTTTTTTTTGAAGAAAACTTACAGTAAATACAACATTTTTTTTTATTTTTTTGTATAATTATATACAAATATATCTAAATACACTTTTACGAGATTAAAGAAAAGTAAATAAAAACCAAGTACCACCCAAAGCATGCTAAACCATTTCTACCTTCAATTGACATCCGACAAAAATATAGCATTTTAGAAAATATTGGAATGCCTACTAAAGATATAATCTTCATGCGAAAACCATGGGTACTACTTTTCTCCCTAACTGTGTTTGTAACTTTCCCTATTCTCCAACAGGGTGACAGACTAGGTTGATTCGGTATCCAGGATTGAGGCACATAAAGCTACCTCAACCTATGGGGCTGCCATACAGAGTTCAAGCCGGGGTAGTTTTGAAGCAATCTCCATACCCCTGGGTATTTGAACCAGGCTTTAGTCTCAGAAATTCCAAACCTTTGTGTTCTAGGCTTTGCCATTCGAACTCTAGTTTCCACCGTCTCAGTTGGTCTCCTAGGAACTCATTACAAACATGGTTAGGTGATTATACCAGACCATCAAATGCCGTTCGGGCACGACTAACACCAAGGGAATTACACCTTTAGAGGATTTAAAGTCTCCTAGATGCAAATAAAGCACAACAAGAACAAAAAAAATAGAATAGAATAGAATAGAAAGAAAGGAGAACAAGAAATCAATCTATCAATCATAGTAAAAAGGGTCCATCAAAGCAATGGACTCAATCATTTCCCCATTCCCAATCCCCTCTATATATGGTTTCAGTCTTTGGCCATTCACTTTGAAAGTGTAGCCATTCTTTGGATCTTGCACCTTAACGGCGCCATGAATAAGTGCCTCAACAATCACAAAGGGTCCATCCCATCTAAATCTTAGCTTACCCGGAAAGAGTCTCGATTTTGAATTAAAAAGCCACACTTTTTGGCCGAGTTCAAAGGATTTTTTATTAATGCGCTTGTCATGGAATTCTGTAGTCTGAGATTTAAAAACTCTCAAACTCTCATATACATCATTTCGGATTTCCTCCAGCTCACTAAGTTGCAATTTCTGGTTGAGCCCAGCAGCGGCCATATTGAAGTTAAACTTCTTTATGGCCCACAATGCTCGGTGCTCAAGTTCAACCGGGAGATGGCAAGCTTTTCCAAACACGACTCTATATGGTGGCATCCCAATGGATGTCTTATAAGTAGTGCGGTAAGCCCATAATGCATTAATTAACCGTTGTGACCAATCTTTCCTATCTAGCCTCACCATTTTCTCTATTATGTGCTTTACCTCCCTATTTGAGACTTCTTCTTGGCCACTAGTTTGAGGGTGGTATGGAGTGCCAATTTTATGAGTGATAGAGTATTTCTTGACTACCGACTCAAAAAATCGGTTACAAAAATGCGTACCCTAATAACTTATTATGGCTCTAGGAAACCCAAAATGACTAAAGATATTTTCATGCAAGAATTTGATTACAACTCTATGATCGTTTGTTCGGGTAGCTATCACCTCCACCCACTCAGACACATAATCTACTGCCAAGAGAATATATTCAAACCCGAACGACGACGGGAAAGGTCCCATAAAATCAATCTCCCAAACATCAAATATTTCTACCACAAGAATAGGGGACATTGGCATCATGTCACGTCAAGACATCGAACCCATTTGCTGACAGCGCAAACAAGTTCTACAAAATTGATGGGCATCTTTAAAAATTGTGGGCCAATAAAACCCGCTTTGTAAAATCTTGGCAGCTGTTTTATGCCCACTAAAATGACCGCCACATGCAGAAGAATGACAAAATGTAAGAATGCTATGTACCTCACTCTCCGACACACAACGTCGGATCACTTGGTCGGAGCAATATTTAAACAACTCCAGATCCTGCCAAAAGTAATACTTGACCTGTGAAAAGAATCGGTTTTTGTCTTGCTTAGACCAATTTTGCGGAATTTCACCAATGGCCAAGTAATTCACAATATGTGCAAACCACGGAGGGCTCGCTCGTGACAGCTCAAAGAGTTGTTCATCCGGAGGCGAATCATGCAAAATAAGAGGGTCACTAGTATACTCAACAAGGATTCGGGAGAGGTGATCCGCCACAACATTCTCAGAACCCTTCTTATCTCGGATCTCTAGGTTAAATTCCTGGAGCAACAAAATCCATCTAATTAACCTAGGTTTGGTCTCTTTCTTTGATAGTAAATACCGCAAAACGGCATGATCAGTGAAGGCTATGACCTTGGAACCTAGGAGATAAGACCGGAATTTGTCTAAGGCAAAGACCACATCTAGCAACTCTTTCTCGGTGGTAGTGTAATTTAATTGTGCATCCGAGAGAGTGCGACTAGCATAGTATATAGCAAATGGTGCCTTATTGACCCTTTGGCCCAACACAGCCCCGACAACATAATCGGAGGCATCACACATGACTTCAAAGAGAAGCAACCAATCTGGTGAATTCATGATTGGGGCAGTGGTCAGGGCCATTCTCAGTGTTTCAAATGCCTTTAAGCATGCCTCATCAAAGATAAAAGGCGCGTCCTTAACCAGTAAACTACACAAAAGACGTGATATCTTACTAAAGTCTTTGATGAACCTACGGTAAAAACCTGCATGCCCTAAGAAAGACTTAATTTGACGCATGGAATTGGGTGGAGGAAGGCCTGTAATGAGGTCAACCTTAGCCTTGTCTACCTCTATACCTCGAGGGGACACAATGTGTCCTAACACTATACCCTCACGAACCATAAAATGGCTCTTTTCCCAACTCAAAATTAGGTTTGCCTCAGTGCATTGTTCCAACACTCTAGTCAAGTTCCTAAGGCATTCCTCAAAAGACGGTCCAAACACCGAAAAATCATCCATGAAAACCTCTAAGAATTTCTCCACCATATCGGAGAAAATGGCCATCATACACCGTTGAAAAGTCGCTGGTGCATTACATAGCCCAAAGGGCATGCGCTTGTAAGCAAAAGTGCCAAAAGGATATGTGAATGTGGTCTTTTCCTGGTCAACAGGGTATACCGGGACTTGATTATATCCTGAATAACCATGAAGAAAACAATAGAAACCCTACCCCGCTAACCGCTCTAGGATCTAGTCAATGAAAGGTAAGGGAAAATGATCCTTCCTAGTCGAGGAATTCAGTCTCCTATAATCAATGCACACTCGCCACCCAGTAGTGGTTCGTGTGGGGACTAACTCTCCTCTCTCATTCTCAACAACGGTGATGCCCAATTTCTTGGGCACCACTTGTGTGGGACTCACCCACTTACTATCCGAGATGGGGTACATAATACCCGCATCCAACAATTTCAATTCCTCATTTTTCACCATCTCTTTTGTATATTAGGATTTAGTCTCCTTTGCATTTCACGAGAAGGTTTGGTGTCCTCCTCTAGGTGTATATAATGAGTGCACACAGAGGGATCTATCCCTTTCAAATCAGCCACTGACCACCCTATAGCACTCCGATGTGCCACGAGAACACTCATTAACTGACTCTCCTGCTCTGTAGTCAAGTCAGATGCAATGATGACTAGTAAAGTCTCCTGGGGCCCTAAAAATGCATACTTGAGTGTGGCCGGGAGTGGCTTCAACTCAAGTGTAGGTGGTGTGACCAAAGATGGTATGGCAGGCTCTCTCGACAGAGGAGGAAGTGACTCAAAACAGGCTTTCCACGGAGGAAAATTTGGTGTAGAAGAAGCATTAAGCAAGACATTCACCGCCTCAACTGACCCATCAATATCAAAATTTTCAAACCCAAAATGAGCTAAACAAGCCTCTAAAGGGCCCTCTACAAGAATGGAGGGCAAAACTTCCTCCACAATCTCATCCACAACATCCACAAATAAGCACTCCTCTCTCTCATGGGGTTGTTGGGATGCTTGGAAAACATTAAGTTTCACTTGCATGTTGCCAAATGAAACTTCCATCACCCTGGTACGACAATTAATGCATGCATTGGCCGTAGCCAAGAAAGGTTGACCTAAGATCACCGGGATTTGTTTCCTAGAACTGGCTACCGGTTCCATATCTAACACCAAAAAGTCAACAGGGAAGTATAACCTATCAACCTTAACTAGCACATCCTCAATCATGCCACGTGGCACTTTGAGGGACCGATCAGCCACCTGAAGAGTAATAGTAGTGGGCTTCAACTCGCCAAGCCTAAATTCCTCGTACATAGAGTACGGCAACAAATTGACACTAGCCCCTAAATCTAATAAGGCCCTATCAATGAAATGGTCCCTTATAATGCATGCAATGGTTGGGGCACCCAGGTCCTTAAGCTTAGGAGGTGTGTCACTCAACAAGATGGAGCTTACTTGCTCTGTGAGTAGGACCTTTTGGGACACGTGTATCCTAGATTTACGCTTTTTCGTACAAAGATCTTTCAGAAATTTAGCATATGAGGGTACTTGCTTAATCGCCTCTAACAAGGGGAGGTTGATTTTTACCTATTTAAAGACCTTCATCATTGCTTCCATAGATGCCGCCTTCTTATTAAAAGAGGACGATGTATCAAGGCATTGGGGAAAGGGTGCCTTAGGCACAGATAGGTGTACCACCGTGGTCACCCTTCTTAGCTCTAGTTGCATCAGACGCAACTGATTGAGGCTCTAACTCCCTCCCACTTCTCAAACTAATCACTGCTTGCACTTGCTGATGGTGCTTTGCATTCCCACTCGAACTCTCTACCCCATATTGTCCCTTAAGGTTGGCCACAGTTTGACTTGGTAATTTTCCCTCCTCTCTTTGATTCATGTTGTTAGCCATTTGACCCAATTGGGCCTCTAGCTTGGCAGTAGAGTGAGTGTGGGAGTGAACTACCGATGCTAACCCCTTAAGTTCTAAGAGAACTTCCAACACCTGAGTCTCAAAGGCAGAGTTGCCTTGAGAAATAGGTGGTGGTGGTGGTTGCTGGTACGATTGTGGGGGTCGATAAGGTTGTAGTGGTCGGTAGGATGATTGATTGGCAAAATTATTGAAATTTTGCCTTGGTGGTGGAGGATTGTAAGAAGTGCCTCATGAGGGGGGTCCCCATGAAAAATCAGGGTGATTTCTCTATCCCAGATTGTATGTGTTGGAGTATGGATTGTTACCCGGGTTGGAGAATCCTTGAGCCACATTCACATGCTCTTGGACTAACTTCGGAACCTGTGATGCGAAGGGCACTCACTCAAGTCATGAGTAGGGCTCACACATATGACACACGCCTCACGAAATTGAGGCTGATCTTGCTAGGTAGGGCCATTTCCCGCAGCTAATAATTGGTCCATTTTGTGGAACAGTGCCTCTACTTGTTGGGCTAACTCTAGGTTTTGCGCGTCCTCATAAATGCCCCATCTTTTCAGGGCTCCAACTGCTGGTTGCCGGACTTGTCGGGTTGCGGAGGCATGGTGAAGGGAATTATCACTTAGGTTCTCAAACAATTTCCATGCCTTGGCATCATTTTTAGACATGAATGTCCCACCACAGGACGAATCCACCATTTGGCGGTGCAGCTCAGTTAAGCCATAATAAAATGTTTGAACAAGTTTCCAATCAGGCACTTGGTGGTGGGGACACTGTTGGAGAAGGTTTCGAAGTCTTTCCCACGTCACATGGAATTTCTCGCCATCTATTTGGGCAAAGTTTGTGATGGCTCGCCTAAGTTGGTTGGTTTTACCTATGAAAAAGTACTTCTCCAAGAACCGTTGCTGTAATTGGTCCCAAGTTTTGATTGAATTAGTAAGTAAAGAATTTAGCCAATGTTTTGGCTTTATCCTTTAATGAGAATGGAAACAATCGTAACATTAAGGCCTCATTTGTAAAATTCTGGATCCTCACTGTCGAGCAAATTTCCAAAAATTAATTCAAAAGCTTATAAGGATCATCATGAGTTAGTCCATGGAATGATGGGAGCATTTGTATGGTGCTGGACTTAATCTCATAATAAGCAGCAGTGGTGTTGGGTAATTGGATGCATAATGGTGATGTATATCCAGTGGGTGTGAAACAATCCTTAAGGGTCCGGTTAGGCATATTCGGGACATCAGGATCTGCCATCTCTAATGGCTCAATGTATGAATGTGAATACTCAAGCCTAGGAACACGGGCAGGGGACCTAAGTCTCCTAAGAGTCCTTTCTAGTTCAAGGTCCAAACTCCACAATTCAGGGCAACAAGAACAGCGCCCGTGCATACATTACCCATACACAGACAAAAAGTTTGACTCTATGCACTAAGTTACGAAAGCAGAATGCCAAAGGAGAAATACTCACAGGGGTACAACAAAAACGCTTTACTCGTCTTGCGGATGCTTGATGTGTAGACGTTGTCTCTAACCTCTATTTGAGCTTTGACTTTCGTTTTAGCACTTTGGTGTTTTGCTTGCGAGTGTTTGCTTCTGTTTACGCACTTTAGTGTTGCGGTTTTTTTTTTTTTTTTTTTTTTTAATTTTTAAAGCTTGGCTGCACTCCGCTTGCACTTCGGTGATAGCTCCAATTTCAAACGCTCTGCACACTTAGCAACACAAAAGCATAAAATCCTAAACGAAAAATTAAAATAAGAATGTAACTTTAAATTAACTAATTTCGCCAGAAGTCCCCGACAACAGCATCAAAATTTGATGGGTCATTGAACACACCAAAATTAAACACTAAACTACACCAAATTCTTTTATAATAATGGCAAGTCCAGGTATCAATCCACAGGGACAATTATGAAATCAAACTAATTTAATTGATAAATTCCTAAATTAATTTTGATGAAAAGAATGATTGATCATAACCTAATTTAATAACGAATAAATTAAACTAAATAATTAAATTATCAATTATAACTGATAGTGGATTTACTGAATTGGGGGAAAAACTAGGGCAAAGGGTCCACCACTAGTCACGTAATTAGGGTTTCCAATTGAAATCAATTATGTTATGATTCAAATGGAATAATGCTTTGCAACTACAAGTTCAAAGCATTTAACAAGAAAATCATCACATTCAATGTACGAGTACGAACCATCTCAAGTAGTACGAACCATTCACTCTAAACTAGGGTAGTGACACGACTCGTCCCTCGTAGTATGATTCGTCTCATACCTTGAATGTGAAAGAATAGCTAACTCATGTATCGAAAACATTCAACAATCACAGAAAGCCGAATATTTGAAGAGATAATGAAAATTATATATATGGAACTTCTAAAACACCATACAATTGTTCAAACCTTTACATAATTGAGAATAGAAAAGAAAACAAAATAATTACATGGCTAGGGTTTCATCAAAACCCTGGAAAAGGAGACTAGCCACTCATGAAGGAGTGGAATAAGGTAGATGGAGAAGAAGCCACCATGGGAGACATGTTTAAAGCTTCAAGTTTCTTTTTCTTTTCAAACCCTAGCCTCCCTATCGTGACAAAAAAACTTCAGAACCCCTATTCCAGCCATTTCCTTGCCTTTTTATACTTCAGATCTCTTCCAAACAGGTTTAAAACGTCGGGCACATTTTCCTAGAAAAAGTCAACGCACGTGCGGGAAAGTCAACGCTCATGCGAGAAAGTCAACTCTCTCCAAATTTGTCTTTTTGCCCATTTTATGCTCCGACTATTTACAACCTGATTGACATTCAATCACACATAAAGTATACAGTTTGACCAGCAAGTGAACTTAAGAGATTCTAATTAACGGCCTCAATGATGTACAATTCGGCCTTAATCAGTTAGGGCCTTTTAGATTTTTGGTGTAAGGAGGCGAAGGAAGGTTATAAGTGCGGGTAATAAAGGAATGGTACAAATCATAAAAAAAACCCTAACCAAGTGTAACCTAGCAAAGATCCCATCATTGCAACAAATTTGCACAAACCTCATTACACAGCAGAAAAATGTGATTCATTGACTCTATTTTAGCCCTTGCAAAATCGGCAAACATTCTTCTATGTGCTACTTAAAGCCCCTAATCTCTGTTGTAGACCAGTTGAAACCATGTTGTAGACACCCCATTTTTGGCCGCCCTTAAGACTTGGGCGCTACTAATTGCTTACTTGGTGATGAAACGTGTGTAGTGCAAAGGCTCAGTTTCTTCAGCAAGCGTCAAATCCCAACCTTACACCCCATTTTGGACCAAAACTATTTTGAATGATTTTTAGACCTTAAAACCCTCTCTTTCAAAATATTTTTGAAACAAAGTTCCTACGATGTTCCAAGGCTCGCATTTCGTTAAATGTTGTGCTTTTCGATAAACCGAGGAAGGAGAAAGTAGAAACGAATGAAAGAAAGGTGAACTCATTGAAAAATATTTCAAAACACCTTGTTTAGAAGGTTTCGAGTTAAAGAAAAGAGGAAAGGAGAGAAGAAAACTAGTTGAGGAGAAGTTCGGCATAAATCTGGATAGGATCGAAATTGTGTGGCTTCACTATAATGAGCATAACTTTTTGCACACTTGTAATTTTGATGTTAGGCTGCCACCATTGGAAATCTTATTTTCGGGGCTTCAATTTGGACACAAGAATGACCTGAAAATGAGTCCAGATGAAGGAGATATGCCCATTTGAAGTTTGACCTACAGAGTAGATTTTTCCTGTCGACCACTAGAGGTGGCCGGCTGACCAGAAAAGTAGCTGATCGGCCACTTACAGTAGCTGACCGGCCACTTGAAATAGCTGACCGGCCAGTTGTGTCCCAAACTCAAATTTTGTGCACATGTTTTTCCTCCAGCTGTTTTCACAATGTGCCAGTTGTCCTAGCTCAGATATTTCATCCAAGGCTCTCATTTTGTCATATGTTGAAGCCATATCTCATATTTTGCAAGGTTAGAAAATTTGGGAGCCTCTCTCTCTAAAATCCCTCTCTCGCTATAAAATTTTGTGAGCAAAATTTATGTCTCTCTCTCTAGAATCCTCTCTCTCTTGCCCTTTTGTGCATAGAAGTAGAGAAACACTTCTAGTTTGCCTAGACATCCTTCATCAAAGTTGCATATCCTTGGACTGACGTCTCTTGGAACCTATTTGGGGCTGTTAAAGGCTGGTTTTGGCCCAGATAAGTGGCTGATTTGTGCTTTGCTTCAAAGTTATAGCATTTACCTTTTTTAAGCTTATTTTGCACACTTGTTTTGCCACCTTTGCAAACTATTTTTGGCCTGGTTTTCAATTACAAAAACCTCTATTTTTCAGTTCTAAAAATGGTTGTTTAAGGCCTTTTTGGATTTAGGGGTGGTCCACCCTCTTTTTTAGCTTGTTTGCTAAGTTTTATGCTATCTTTCAAAGCCTTTTGAATCAACTATTTTTGGCCTTTAAACCACTAAAATCCAAGGGATTTTTAGTGGCAAAAACTTGGTTTGAGGTCCAAAATAGGAGGGGGTGGCCTCCCCTCCTTGTCTCTCTATGCCCTGCCTTGTTAGCACTACAAAGTAGCACCTTTTTGTGGCTTGTGTTAGCTCATTTCAATCATGTTTTTATGACTTCTTAGACCTTCTATGACTCTGTTTTTGGCTGGTTTGGCCATTTGTTGCTTGCTTCTTACACTTGTAGTGTAATCATGCTTAATACCCTTGAATGCGTAATGAGTTAGTCCATCATTCTAGCATGTATTAGATCTATCTCAACACGTTTTTTATCATATTTTAACATGCATTAACTCTGTTTTGGGTGGTCTTGGCCACACATGCTTTGCTTTGTATAGCTATAGTGTAAATGGCCTTGACTAGCTTTAAGTTTTGAGGCCTTTAACATGTTGTGTATGTGATGATTGCATGATATAACATCATTTTGTATGTGATTTCAGAGCATGTACCTCTTTCACACTCTCACATATATCACTCTTTAATTGCTTTTGAGAGTTGTGCCTTATGCCTTCCTTGCGAGCCAACATGTGCGTATGTTTTTCTTGCCTTTTGTGCCTAAGTTTCAGCATGATTAGGCCACTGATTTGGTGTGTTTTAGGTCTATCCATAGCTGGTTTGGCCATTTGCATTGTATTGCATGGTTCTAGTGCAAAGCTCTTCACTAGTTTTGATGCTTAAGTCTCCAACATGTTGTACATGAGTTGTTTGCATGTTAGAGTCTTGCTTTTCATGCCACTTTAGCACTGGAATTCTGCCACCTCCCTCACTTCTTCATTTTTCTATTTGGTTTTGAGGGTTGGTTAGTCTTAAAGTTGTGTTTAGGCTTGAGATGGAGACTTGTGCTTAAATGGCTTTAACTCTCTCTTGAGGGTTCCTCCTAGTCAAAGGCATGGTTTCTCTCATATCTTAAATCATCTTTTGATTGATCTCTCTCTCATTAGAGGACCTTCACAATTGGACAAATCAATTAAAGAAGGGTTTGGTAATGTAAAATGAGTAAACAAGAAATGAGCCAAGTAAAACATGACTAAGATAAGCATGTTGTTTGCATTGCATGTTTTTGGACCGGACGTTAATCCAAACACAAGAAATGCGGGACGTTTCATACTCAAAGTGATGAAACGTATGACATTTCTTGGTCGCCGACCCCCTTCATTGTGCATGACAGGGTGGAGGCTTTTCGAGTCTATGTGTGCATTCATTAACATTGTACAAACTTGGTTCTTTGGATATCATGCATTGAGAAGCTTGGTTGGTGGCTTGAGAGTCGAGTGCCACACTCCTTTGAGCTTGAGACATGATGAGGATAGTGGCAGCACATACATTCCCTGTAAAATACCATGCTTTGCCTCTGTTGTTCTCTGTTGCCGCAAAAACAACATTTTAGAAAAGCAGGTGGCTGACTAGCCACTTGAGGTAGCTGACCGGCCACTTGAGGTAGCCGATCGGCCACCTATTCTAGCTGACCGGCCAGTTGGAGTGGTTGTCAGCCCCCTTTTGTGGCTGACAGTCCACCAAGAGGTTCCTGTTTTGAAGCAAAGGCAGTCTGGAGATTGGCATAATTTTCAGAGATCAAGGCAAGTGCAAACAGAGGCAACCGAAGGCAAGGCAATGCTTTTTTTTTTGGAGGACGCCAACTGAGCATGCATGTCTCCCTCGCCCGCGAGACCATTTTCTTGCTTTAGTAGCTAGTTGTAGCTAATCATTATGTGTTGTGTAATTAATTAGTTCAATCTGTCTTGTAATATTTTAATTAGCTTAGATTAACTAGTTATTCAATTCAGTTTGTAATAATTAATTAGCTAGAATAGTTAATTAGTTGATTTGTAATAATTAGCTTAGCTTAGCGTAGCTTAGCTTATTTATTCGGACCCTCCTTCGAGAGGGCGTATTGTTGTAATAAATGTGCGCATGTGTGTGAATGTCTTCCAACCCCACGTCTTTCTCCCTATTATTTACCCGCTTTCGATGGTTAGATTAGGGCATATTTCAATTAGCATACGTTATGCTTGCATGCGTGCATCATTCATTTGTCTTGCATGCACCAGGCTCGGCGCATTATACAAACTGCATTGTATTTCAATACCTATTTGAATACATGTATCAATTATTGCATTCATATGTCATCTTAGATAGCCGAGCCTATTTAGTTGCATTATTGCATATGTTGCAATAGGCATCGTTAACATAGTTAGGATCATGTATTGATTTCTAACTAGCGTTTTGTTTTGGCTCGGAGTACACTGTGAGTGTTTATCCTTTAGCATTGTTGCATGAGTGTGAGTCTTGCCATGATAGCATTCTTGCCATGAGGCTATTTGCTTAAGTGATAAACTGCATGAATGCCTGTGGATGAAGGCTTTATTACTTGAATTGGAGCAATTCATCAAATGTGAGTTTGAAGCCCATTTTACGAAGTGGCAAATCATCATGTTTTAAGCCCACTTGAGGGTGGCAAATCTGCGCTTTAGCGCACTTGAGGGTAGCAATTCCAAACCATTTTTAAAAACAAACATTGAATTGAGTTGTTCCAACTTAAGCGATTTAGTCTCTCCTTGTATGTTGTGCGCATCACATAGTAATGTTAGATTAATAATCAGATAAGAACACATGAGCTTCATAAAACAACATTTCATACTTAGTAAAGGCCGATCCTTTGATCGGGCGAGCGGAAGTACTCATTTCATGACCTTCCCCCCCCCCTCCCGTACCCAAGTTCCCGAGCCAAGGCAACTTTGGTGATGACGAACACGTGGCCTTTGGCATGAGTCAGAGTTTCCTAAATTTTCCAAAAAAAAAAATTTTAGGTGGCGACTCTGTAACCTGGCAAAGCAGTCCAATTTTGGCATTATTTGATTCAAAAATCAGTTTTCTAAAATGATTTGCCGGATTGGACTCTTTGGTGATTTATCAGTCTTACATTGCACTTTGTGAGATCAGATTCAGAACTGTGACAGGAGTCCGAACTGTAGTAGCAGGACCTAATTCGCGCCCTCTCCAAAAGGGAGGCGCGTGGAGGAAGTTTGGGCGGTCTATAGTTTCTGGCGACTCTGCTGGGGAGTTAGAGAACTTGACTCGAACTCATGATATGTTGTTTTATGTACATTTATGTGATTCTTTGCATTGCATTTGCATAGGTGCGCCTAAGTCACAGTGTTTGCCAACTGTTATTCCTGAATAGTTTGCCAGAGGCTTGCTTGGGAAAGCGTGCCATAAGGTTGATCGGTTACGGGCTCTGCCATGATGAAAACACAAACCTTGCATCGGGAACACCGCCGAGGCACCCTTTTTGACCAATCGACCTAGTTGCATATCGGAAGCCATAGAGGCCATTCCAAACTAGGACAGGTTGCTCACCCGAATGTAGGTTGTTTGAAACCGTTTGCTTGCTTAGCGAACCCCTAGTTCCTGACGAAATTAGGACAGGGAAACCCTATTCCACCATAGGGGCATTTTGGCTCTCACTTGCTTGATATGTGCTTTTAAAGTGTGACTCTATAGGAATGCATGTATCAGCTGCAAGTCTAGGTTTCAGTCTGAGGACATCAGTGTTTGGGGAGATCAGTTCTAAGGCAGAAATTTTGGGGGAAGAGTTCAGTAACGAGTACAGTCATTCAGCTATGCTCATACCTGTTCTGGTGAAACCAGACTAAGATACTCTCCGTTTTCTCTTTTGCAAGGTAGTCCTGGAACCATAGCTTCAGAAGGCTCCAATATCCCCTGGGTACATTGGACTTATATTGATAGACTTTGTCAGGTTAGAGATTCAAGGGCAACCAGTGTTTCCTTCACCAGTTGTAAGGCAAAGAAAAGCCAGTCAGGGCTCACCAGTTCAACTGATCCGACAGTCACCAGTCGCATCACCTTTGTTCAGACTCAGCTGACTATGATGGCACAGAGTCCGGAAGAAGTTATGGCCATAATAGCGGCGTTAAATAAGGGAATCACCATACAAGATGAAACCAATGCTGAAATGCAACGACCATCTGGGGCACCTTCCACACATCCAGCCTCGAAACCCCAATCATCTCAAACCTGTGAACCCATTACTTCTGAGCTAGTGGGCATGATTGAAGATGTGCAAAGAACTGTGGCAGATTTAGCCTTTGGGATATTGGCTCTGTCATCAACCACACCATATATCAGGAATTTCATGTCAAAAGGCTCCCCAATCTTGGGACGGGTTGCATTTGAAGAAGGCCAATCCCTTAACAAAGTGGAGGCAAATGGCAAGAACAAGGTTGGGGCAGGCATTGGTCCCTATGAACATCTTCAATGGGCTATTGAGGCTTTGAAAGCCGAAGGACTGAACAAACAGCAAGTGCTCATAGTTGTTGCAAAGACTGTGGATCGCACTTTCGCCACTCAAGTTGGGGGTAGTTTGAATCAAGGGGCAAGCTGGGAAAAAGGATGTCATGCCGGAAACATTTCTTTCAGCTGCAATCCTACACTCAGAAAAGATCATCAAACCCAGTCAGCACCTGCCAATCCCTTGGCTGGTACATCCACCACCCCATAACCTGCAAAGTACCCACCCCGAGGCCAGGGGGTCTTCAATCCCCTCTACATGACTTCGTTCAAAGCTCTCCAAATCCTCGTTGGACAAGGCCATCTCAAACCCCTTGAGCCTCAGCCTCTCCCGAATCCCCTTCCAGCCAAGCATGATGCGGCCAAGTACTGTGCCTTCCATCAGCAAACTGGCCTTGACACTGACCTTTGTTTTCGTCTTCGCCATGAAATACAAGATCTGATTGATAACAAGGTCATCGTCACACCAGGCTCTGCAAAGTCTATTGCCACTGGATCAGTGAACTTGGGGGGATAATGTGATTATGTGATCGGGGGATGAACCACCTACTGATGGTAATTAGTTTACTCCAAATGTGGTGGATGGCACGCACTGTTTTGAGCAATGTGCAATTATTGGTTATTTTACTTTCTGACTTGGGTGTTGGGTCAGTCTTGTTGTGTTGTATTGAGTCAGTCTTTTTGTACTGAGTCAGTCGAGTCAGTCTTGTTGTATCGAGTCAGTCCTGTTGTGTTAGAGTCGAGTGATTTCGGGGGTGTTACCTTGGACATCACTTGCTTGTTTTGTGTTTGTCTTTTACACCTCTTTCTTTTGCGTATGTTTCTGCCTTTGAAGCCAATTGTGCCAAAAGATTTGAATGAAACGGCAGAGAATTTCACCTACTTTTCTGTGCCTCGAAATCATTGCATTGACCTAACTTTTTGAAAACTTTTTCTAACACTGTGGTGAAAACAAAAAGGAAGGAATTCCTCGGGATTTGCAAAAATTTGATTAACTGAGAGAAAGAGAGGCAAGCTAAGCGCTTAATGAATGAGATCATGTTTGTTAATGTGAGTACTGAGAAGGATCCTGACTTAATCCAGATTGGTTCTACATTGTCTTCAGCGCGAGCGACTAGTAGCTTTCTTAAAAGATTTCAAAAATATTTTGCGTGGTTCTGCGAAGACATGTATGAAATTGATCTTGAGATTGTGCAGCATAGGATCACTCTCGGCCTCAAGACTCGACCCCTTTTGCTTTCAAACCTTGAACTTGGATTCAGAATGTTCAACGGTCAACCACAATATGAGGCTTATATGGCTAGATTTGAAGCAGCCCTTGAACTAGGGGCAATCAGGTCGTATGACATCAAAGGAGGCCTGCCAGGCCAGATTTGGAAGCAACCCTTGAATGAGGGGCAAGAAATTCAGATCAAGAAGGTCAAATGTGATCGAAAGAATCTTGCAAAGCTAGATCAGAAGTAGCCCTTGAATTAGGGGCAAAAATGTCAGATGTGCTCGAAGATTCAAAAGATGGGTCATTCTGCAAACCAATGAAGGCTGGCAGGAAAACCAAATCCCAGAATGGAGAAAAGAAGAAAGTTTTGCTGAAGAATAATCGAGTTCCTATACACAACACTAGGGGCAAATTCAGACCCGATTGGATGGGCTCCTACATCATCAACGAACAACAACCATTCTCTTGGATTCAGATGGCTTCGAGATCTCAAAACAAATCAACATGGACAAAGTTAAACTTTTTTATCCTTGAGAGGCTCACTAGGCTGAAAACTCGGAAGGGTGACCCAAGCAAAAGTTAGAGCAGAAAAGAAGAAAAAGAACAAAAATGAAAAAAAAATAAAAAAAAAATGAAAAGATGAAAAAAAAAAGAAGATGAAAAGAAAAAGAAAAGAAAAGAAAAGAAAAACTGAGCTCGCAAGGTTGAAAACCCAAAAAGGGCGGCCTTGGCAAAAGTTAGAGCTCAAAAGGAGAGTATCAACACCCGAGTGAACCTCAACCGAACTATGTAAGGCTTGATTCCCATCTTTGGGATACGTAGGCAACTTTATTCTGAAGTCCAGCCATAGACACTCTCAAATTCAACCGAACTATCTTTGTCTTCTCTGTATCCGAGAGTTCTATTGTGATCGTCACTTTGAGGACTGATTACAGTGCGCTGTGGTGTCATTCAAACAAAGGGCAACTTTCCGTTGTTGTGCAGTGCCATTTAGACAATGGGCAATTTTCCATTATTTTGGATATGAGATTATTTATCTCAAGAGTAAATTCTATGTTGGTCGAGCAGTGGCCATTTGTAAAAATAGCTTTGAGAATTTTTAATGAGGTTGACTAATTTTCTCAAAAATGATTCCATTTTTTTTCCAAAACTGGACCATTTCTTGGACCCAAAAAAGGAAAATTTTCAGTGCTCATAACCTGACTTATATGATTTCAAATCAGAAAGTTGAGCAAGCATGTTAATCTAACTCTCATGTTGGTCAAAATTATTTTAGCAGAAAGCCAAAAACAACAAAAGTGGTCAATATGATGAACTAGAGGCATAGTCTAGTCAAGTTCTCTGTCTTTTCCCAATTATCAATGTACTTGCCAGAAAGGGCACAGTTGAAGTTAACAGCAAAGGGCTGAAAGCTCTCACATCCTCCAAGCAGCGAGGTATCAAGCCAAGCACGAAGCACGAATTGGAAGTGGAGCTGGATATACGGTTTCCTCATTTGGACGATCACGCTCAAATTGGCATCTGACCCGGAATGGAGACGTAGAAAACGCAATGTGTGTGGCCAATTAATTGTATACCTGGCCGGTGAGACATATTGTAATTCATCTCAGTCAAGCTAAGCCAAGGGCATCGTCAACCGATGTCAGTTGTAGGACTGTTGCAGGTCCAGTTACCACAGTCCCTCTGTGGGAGAGCTCACTAGCTGTGAGTGGAAGAAGGAGAATCTACTAGAATACTAGAGGCAAGAGCCCACAACTTCCTGCTTATCCATCAACTATCCAGGGGAGGGATAAAAAAGAAGAGAGATTAAAGAATAGAGAGATATGCGTTGAGAGAAAAGTGAGGAATAGGCTTTTTTAGAGAAAAAGAGATTGAGTGCCTAGTGATGTGAGAGTCACAAATGAGAAAGGGTAGGAACAATATTCGAAGAAACAGGCTCCTCGTGAACTGAGAGGTCTCCCACTGGTGGTACACATCCGAGTGTTGTGTTTGTTGTTTTTGTCTGTCTTGATTCTTGTTTGGAGTGTCAATAGATGTGTTTAGGTTGTTTTTCCTTTGTTGAGTCGTATTGACTGTGGTCAATTGTAGGCTCAATACCCGGTTAAGAATTCATTTTAATTTCAAATCATTTTGTGCTCAGAGCGCTATGCCATTCTCCACATTTGTACAAAATAGGATCCTTTCTTTCATAAACTGCAGGGTTCAACCCAGGTCAAGTGAGAACAACAAAACCAGGACCCATTTGAAGCTACATAGGTTTCGGACTACAAAGCAAAAGAAAAAAAGGAAAAATTAGAGCATCTTAGCATGTTTCAACTTCAGCAAATTCGAAGACTGCATTCCAGGTGCATTTTCTCAGGCCTTGCCATTTCTCTGGAGTATGAGTGTGCCTCGACCCCAAGTTTAAGCTTGTTTCAAGTCAGAATGGCAATTAAAGCAGCAGCAGATATTACCTCTAACTAATATGAATAGGGTGTGCCCTTTTTGAGCTGAACGTGTTGCAAAGTCCTCTGAGAGGTAAATCGGAGACATGCCCTTCTATTACATAGAACGTGCATTTTCATATGCACTTCTGTTGCATGCATGTCGCGCATCGTTTTGATTCATGCATAGAATATGCTTTGCTTTCATCCTCGCATAGAATGTGTCGCTGCCTTTATATCTCGGTTGTTTGTCTTACATGGAATATGCACTCTCACTATATCACACTTGTGAAGTGTCTTTCTTTATATACACGATATTGTATGTATGGTTCATTCAGAGGAACTCTAGGTAAAATCATTCCTGCCCCCTCAAACTTTCTTATTTTGGTTAGAAACATTGGGACGAGTTCCCGATGTTCATACCACCCTTCGGTGTTTGCACCGCTCCCTTCTCCTCTCACATGTGGTGCGTTAGGACGTC
Source organism: Camellia sinensis (assembly GCF_055761805.1). Taxonomy (NCBI): domain Eukaryota; kingdom Viridiplantae; phylum Streptophyta; class Magnoliopsida; order Ericales; family Theaceae; genus Camellia; species Camellia sinensis. The sequence continues at coordinate 69,344,720 of NC_138973.1, read as the reverse complement.
TTCAGTTTCGAACACTCGAATTCGTTTTGGTGTTCATTTATTCACTTGTACTCGCACTTTCTTGTGCATCGCACTTTCTTGCACAACCTTTCTCCACTCGCGTGTGGCGCGTTTGAATGTACTCACACTTTCTTGTGCATCGCGCGTTTGGATGAATTCGCACTGTTTTGTGCATCGCGCTGTTTTACGCACCTTACCTATAGTTGTTAGTGCATTGCTCGTGCTTTCTTACGTATCGCATTGTTTTGCGCACCTTGCATCGCGCTGTTTTGTGCACCCTGCATCGCACTGTCTCGTACACCTTGCATCACACTGTCTTGTGCTCTCTGTATCGCATTGTCTTGTGCATACCTGCATCACACTGTTTTGTGCATTCACTTGGCATCGCACTATTTTGTGCATCTTGTTAGCACTATTTTGTGCATTCTCATGTATAGAATTGTTTTGTGCATTCACCCTCACTCGCACTATCTTGTGCAATTTGTATTTTTGTATCATTCACACTGTCTTGTGCACTGGCCTGGTCTAGGAGACCTTAAATCCTCTAAAGGTGTAATTCCTTTGGTGTTTGTCATACTCGAACGACTTCTGGTGGTCTGGTATAGCCACCTGCTTGTGTTTTGTTATGAGTTCCTAAGAGATCAACTGAGACGGTAGAAACTAGAGTTCGAATGACCGATGCCTAGAACGCAAAGGTTCGGGATTTCCCAGACTAAAGTCTGGTTTAAATACCCAGGGGTGTATCCTCGGCTTTAAATCTATATGGAAGCCCCATAGGTTAAGGTAGCGGGTACGCGCCTCGATTTTGGATACTGAACCAACCTAGTCTGTCACCTTGTTGGAGAATAGGGAAAGCTATTGTAATAACCCAACCCTCGTACATGTTTTCTGGTATGCTTTCAGCCCCTTACTCTGTGTATTTATGTGCTTGCTATGAAATTCCATGTGAAATTAAGTTTAATTGGGTGAATCTTATGATTATAGATTCATATCTGTCTAGTAAGAGAAAAATATGTTACAATTGTGATGTTCGGATCAGAAATTGAAAGACTTAGGAGCTTAATAATCTGAAATTGACTTTGTATTTGAGATCAGCATGATTTTTAGATCATAATATGATTTTCTGTAAAAATTCGATTTGGAATGATTAAACTGATTGATTTTTGTCCTTATTCACCTTTTATATATACACTTGCTTCCTTAGACATTTGACTTGGTAATCTTAACTCAAAAATATCTCCTGAGAGAGGGTTAGAGGAGAAGAGCGTTAGAGAGGAGGAGCAAGACTTCAACAAAGGAAAATATAGGAAAATCAAGGAGAATTGTAGAGGTTTGAACCAAGGTATGTAGGATTCACCTTAACTAACCCCTTTCTTGGATTTGAGTGAGACTTATCTTTCATTTTTGAGAATTAGGGATTATGATGGGAATTTGGTGTATGACAATTGGTTAATTGACAAGATATTCTGATTATTAAGTTATATAGTGAAAAATTTCATCTTCTTTCTCCTATTTTCATGTTTGAACTCAACTATGTAAATAGATGGCTATATATGTATATACATGTGTGAATAGTTAGTAAAATAAAGAAATTGAATTACGTTTATGAGTTTAAAGCTTTTAAGGATCAAATTGAGTTTGTGAATCATGTTTGTGGTAATAATACATCCTAAAAATTACATTGTTGTGCCTATTTTTCTACTCTTCCATGTGTTGGTTTTGTTGCATTTGTGGCTTGGTTCGAACTGTCAAATTTTTCCCAGACCACACGAATGGCCACGGGCACCGAACGAGCAGAACATGAAAAAAACAAAGCATTGCATTCTGCTTAACCCACCACTCGAGCGACCAAGTCCACCACACGAGCGGCCATCCTTGTTTCAGTATGTACTGGGTAACTCCAAGTAGCATATCTTTTGCATCTGGATGCCGTTTTGAGTGATTCTTGACCCTAAAATCAAGTCCCGGAAGTCTAGTTTCCAATGGTGGTGGTCTCACTCCCAAATTCGAAGTATAGAAATAGATATTCCCAAATTAGTGGGAGCTGTTCACTTTTTGGTTACCGGAATTGTACTATTTCCTCGTCTGAACCTTTTTCCTACCGATTCCTCCTATCTTCTGAGACATAGATTATAACCTATGGAGGACTAATGAGTTTAGAACCACCATGGCTATTGATTAAGGAATAAGAAAGAGATTAGTTTTATTCTCATAATCTGTTATGTGCATTGTATTTGTAGGTCTAGACGAGGACATCGTCCCACCGTTGTTAGAGACCTATTACTGTGAGTAATAGTACTGTAGCAGTACGTTTTGCTTACTGTTAATAGTTAATATTAACGTTCTGTTATCTGCAAGTTAACTATATTGATTCTGATGAACAAATGGAACGTATGTGCATTATGGAACAATGATATCTTTGCGTATCTGGAATCATTCTGTTTTGTCAATGATGGCCAGAGGCAATTATGATGTGAATTGTTCTGTCCCTATCAATTGTATTGTAATGATACATGTGCCTTCTGTTGATAGTTATTATTCATATTCTGATACACGCAAGACAACTATGTTGACTTGTAATAAACCATGGGAAAATTTATGTGCACTATTGTGTAATGGTATTCTTATGAATCTAGGATTATTCCAATCTGTTAATATCCAGGCCAGAGGCCAATCTGTTAATATCTGGGCCAGAGGCTAATCTGTTAATATCTAGGCCAGAGGCCAATCTGTTAATATCTAGGCCAGAGGCTAATCTGTTAATATCTAGGCCAGAGGCCAATCTGTTAATATCTGGGCCTGAGGCCGATCTGTAAGATATGTTGGGCCTGAGGCCATTCTACATGATATTGGGCTTGAAGCCTCTCCGTATAAAAATCGGGCCCAAGGCCATTCTGAAAATGTTTACAAGATAAGATTAATTATATGACCTCTGCACTTATATACGTTATAAATATTACAATTTAAGTTTAATCATTAAATTGTTTGAGTGCTATTATTCACTGAGCCTTCCTCCTTTGTGTCATGTCTGTTTTTGTAGGCAATTAACCGGGAGGTCCGTCTTAGTTCAGCTTTGGTCACCCCTTCTTGGTCAAGTCATGTAGTAAAGCTTATCCATTTTGTGGGGTTCCCTTAATGACCCCTAGTTTGGTCCTTAATCTTTTGTCTAATGTAATTAGTCGTGTATAATCTCCTCTACCAATATTTTTTGCTGTATGCCCATATATGGGGCTGGTTCTGTATATATGCCCAAATATATTATTGTGTCAATGCAAATATCTGCTTCTTGTATATCTGTCTATCATATGAGGAACTGTTTACTGGCACATTGAGATCCTAGCATATAGTTGTGAGCTCGATGGATGTTAATTTATATTATTTTATGTTATTAAATGCTTCCGTTCAAGCCCCATATGTTGTATATATCGAATTAACTGTCCGTTTCTGAAGTGATCATGCCCAAACTTTTAGGGGCGGGTTTGGGGCATGACAGTTGTGACCATAGCCAGGGAGAAAAGTAGTACATGTGGTTCAATCAAGATGCAGAAGCGGGAGCTCCCCAACAGCATGAGATGAGTCATCACCAATTACCCTTGTAAGGTGCTTTCGAGAGCATCACTTCCTAGCTGCATCGTTGTATCTATCATAAGTGTTGCATAGCATCTATCGCATGCATCTACTGCATCATATCTATTTTATCGTCTGCATCCTTTCCAAGTTAAGCTTAGTCTGGCATGTGCTCATACATTTCCTTCGTTGAAGCATGGCTCTGTGATAATGTGTACGCGCTTATTCCACTAAGAGAATTGTGGTTTGAGGGTGTCGGCACCATTTTTGTGTTAGACATGGTCTGTTTTGTGTCCATACCTTTTCCAGGTAATATGTGGTTTGGCCACGCACCTTATTCACTTCATCCATTCCACAGTATCCATTGCATCGTATTTTGTTTTACTGCATTCAGCATGTAGGATCACGATCTTACCTCAGCAGATCATTCCTCGCTTATATCATCCCACCCAATTACTTATGTTCTTTCTGCGAAACACATAGTTCTGCCTGTGCACACGCCTACTCCACTAAGAGAATTGTGGTTTGAGGATTCCGGCACCTTTTCTATGTTAAACGTAGTTTAAGGTTGCATCTCCACCCCTTTATGATATTTGTGCGGTTTTGCACTGCTTGTGGTTTGATTATCTCAATTACATTGCATATCATTTGCATTGTTTCGTTACATTGTATATCATTTACACTATTTTATTATATCATGTATCATTGTATCATTGTGCATTTGCCCCCTAAACTATGCTGGTTTGATTCCTTGCAAAGGGATAGGTAGGCAGCCTGCGGGCGCAACCATTTACTCATTTGTATTTTGTTTTGTTTGTCCAAGTCTTTAGCCTTGTCAAAAATGGGTCGTCTCTAGGCTTTGACATTCACTCACGTCATTTCATGACTCTGAGCTCTGTCAAAGAGGGGCAACTGTAGACACCCCATTTTTGACCGCCCATAAGACTTGGGCGCTACTAATTGCTCACTTGGTGATGAAAGTTGTGCAGTGTAAAGGCTCGATTTCTTTGGGAAGGAGAGTGTCAAATCCAAACCTTACACCCCATTTTGGACCAAAACTATTTTGAATGGTTTTTAGACCTTAAAACCCTTTTTTTTGAAAATATTTTTGAAACAAAGTTCCTACGATGTTCCGAGGCTAGCATTTCGTTAAATGTTGCACTTTTCGGTAAACAGAGCAAGGACAAAGTGGAAACGAATGAAAGAGAGGTGAACTCTTTGAAAAATATTTCAAAACATCTTGTTTAGAAGGTTTGGAGTTGAAGAAAAGTGGAGAGGAGAGAAGAAAACTAGTTAAGGAGAAGTTCGGCATAAATCTGGGTAGGATCGAAACTAAGTGGCTTTACTAAAATGAGCATAACTTTTGCACACCTAGAATTTTGATGCGAGACTTCCACCATTGGAAAGATTATTTTTGGGGCTTCAATTTGGACACAAGAATGGCCTGAAAAGTAGTCTAGATAAAGGAGATATGCCCATTTGAAGTTTGACCTGCAAAACAGATTTTTGCTGCAGACCACTAGGGGTGGCCGGCCGGCCAGAAAAGTAGCTGACCGACCACTTAAAGTAGCTGACCAGCCAGTTGTGTCCCAAACTCATATTTTTTGCAGATAGTTTTCCTCCAGCTATTTTCACATTGTGCCAGTTGTCCTAGCTCAAATATTTCGACCAAGGCTCTCATTTTGCTATATATTGAAGCCATATCTCATATTTTGCAAGGTTAGAAATTTTGGGAGCCTCGTTCTCTGAAATCCCTCTCTCGCTACAAAATTTTGTGAGCAAAATTTATGCCTCTGTCTCTAGAATCCTCTCTCTCTTGCCATTTAAACGCTTCTAGTTTGCCCAGACATCCTTCATCAAAGTTGCATATCTTTGAACTGAGGTCTCTTGGAACCTGTTTTGGGCTGTTAAAGGCTGGTTTTGGCCTAAATAAGTGGCTGATTTGTGCTTTGCTTCAAAGGTATAGCATTTACCTTCATTAAGCTTATTTTGCACACTTGTTTTGCCACCTTTGCAAACTGTTTTTGGTCTGGTTTTCAACTACAAAAACCTCTATTTTTCATTCCTAAAATTTGTGGTTTAAGGCCTTTTTGGAGTTAGGGGTGGTCCACCCTCTTTTGTAGCTTGTTTGCTAAGTTTTGTGCTATCTTTCAAAGCCTTTTGAAGCAACTTTTTTTGGCCTTTAAACAACTGAAATTTATGGGGTTTTTAGTGGCAAAAACTTGGTTTTGAGGTCCAAAATAAGAGGGGGTGGCCTCCCCTCCTTGTCTCTCTATGCCATGCCTTGTTAGCACTACAAAGTAGCATCTTTTTGTGGCTTGGGTTAGCTCATTTCAAGCATGTTTTTGTGACTTCATAGACCTTCTATAACTCTGTTTTTGGCTGGTTTGGCCATTTGTTGCTTGCTTGTTACACTTGTAGTGTAATCATGCTTAATAGCCTTGAATGCCTAATGAGTTAGTTCATCATTCTAGCATGTATTAGCTCTGTCTCAACATGTTTTTTATATCATACTTTAACATGCTTTAACTCTGTTTTGGGTGGTCTTGGCCACACATGCTTTGCTTTGTATAGCTATAGTGTAAATGGCCTTGACTAGCTTTGAGTTTTGAGGCCTTTAACATGTTGTGTATGGGATGATTGCATGTTATAGCATCATTTTGTATGTGATTTTAGAGCATGTACCTCTGTCACACTCTCACATATATCACTCTTTAATTGCTTTTGAGAGTTGTGCCTTATGCCTTCCTTGCGAGCCAACATGTGCGCATGTTTTTCTTGCCTTTTGTGCCTAAGTTTCAGCATGATTAGGCCACTGATTTGGTTTGTTTTAGGTCTATCCATAGCTGGTTTGACCATTTGAGCATTGTATTGCATGGTTCTAGTGTAAAGCTCTTCACTAGTTTTGATGCTTAAGTCTCCAACATGTTGTACATGAGTTGTTTGCATGTTAGAGTCTTGTTTTGCATGCCACTTTAACACTGAAATTTTGCCACCTCCGTCACTTCTTCATTTTTCTATTTGGTTTTGAGGGTTGGTTAGTCTTAAAGTTGTGTTTAGGCTTGAGATGGAGACTTGTGCTTAAATGGCTTTAACTCTCTCTTGAGGGTTCCTCCTAGTCAAAGGCATGGTTTCTCTCATGTCTTAAATCATCTTTTCATTGATCTCTCTCTCATTAGAGGACTTTCACATTTGGACAAGTCAATTAAAGAAGGGTTTGGTAATGTAAAATGAGTAAACAAGAAATGAGCCAAGTAAAACATGACTAAGATAAGCATGCTATTTGCATTGCATGTGTTTGGATCGGACATTAATCCAAACGCTAGAAATGTGGGATGTTTCGTACTCAAAGTGTTGAAACGTGTCACATTTCTTGGTCACCGACCCCCTTGATTGTGCATGATAGGGTGGAGGCTTTTCAAGTCTATGTGTGCATTCATTAATATTGTACGAACTTGGTCCTTTGGCCATCATGCATTAAGATGCTTGGTTGGTGGCTTTAGAGACGAGTGCCACACTCCTTTGAGCTTGAGACATGATAAGGAAAGTGGCAGTACATACATTCCCTGAAAAATACCTTGTTTTGCCTCTGTTGTTCTCTGTTGCAACATAAACAACATTTTGGAAAAGCAGGTGGTTGACCGGCCACTTGAGGTAGCCGACCAGCCACCTATACTAGTTGACCGGCCAGTTGGAGTGGCTGGCAGCCCCCTTTTGTGGCTGACAGTCCACTAGGAGGTTCCTGTTTTGAAGCAACGACAATCTGGAGATTGGCACAATTTTTAGAGATCAAGGCGAGTGCAAACAGAGGCAACCAAAGGCAAGGCAATGCATTTTTTTTGGGAAGACGCCAACTGAGCATGCATGTCTCCCTCGCCCACGAGACCATTTTCTTGCTTTAGTAACTAGTTGTAGCTAATCATTATGTGTTGTGTAATTAATTAGTTCAATCTGTCTTTGTAATATTTTAATTAGGTTAGATTAGCTAGTTATTCAATTCGGTTTGTAATAATTAATTAGCTAGAGTAGTTAATTAGTTGATTTGTAATAATTAGCTTAGCTTAGCGTAGCTTAGCTTATTTATTCGGACCCTCCTTCGAGAGGGCATATTGTTGTAATAAATGTGCGTGTGTGTGTGAATGTCTTCTAACACCACGTCTTTCTCCCTTTTATTTACCCGCTTTCAGTGGTTAGATTAGGGCATATTTCAATTCGCATACCTTATGCTTGTATCCATGCATCATTCATTTGTCCTGCATGCACAAGGCTCGGCGCATCATACAAAGTGCATTGTATTTCAATACCTATTTGAATACATGTATCAATTGTTGCATTCATATGCCATCTTAGATAGCCGAGCCTATTTAGTTACATTATTGCATTTGTTGCATTAGGCATCATTAACATAGTTAGGATCATGCATTGATTTCTAACTAGCTTTTTGTTTTGGCTCAGAGTACACTGTGAGTGTTTATGCTTTAACATCCTTGCATGAGTGTGAGTGTTGCCATGATAGCATTCTTGCCATGAGGCAATTTGCTTAAGGGATAAACTGAATGAATCCCTGTGGATGAAGGCTTTATTACTTGAATTGGAACAATTCATCAAATGTGAGTTTTAAGCCCACTTTGCAAAGTGGCAAATCATCATGTTTTAAGCCCACTTGAGGGTGGCAAATCCGCGCTTTAGCCTACTTGAGGGTAGCAATTCCAAACCATTTTCAAAAACAAACATTGAATTGAGTTGTTCCAACTTAAGCGATATAGTATATACTTGTATGTTGTGTGCATCACATAGTAATGTTAGATTAATAATAAGATAAGAACACATGAGCTTTATAAAACAACTTTTCATCCTTAGTAGAGGCCGATCCTTTGATTGGGCGAGCGGGAGTACTCATTTCATGACCTTCCCCCCTCGTACCCAAGTTCCCGAGCCGAGGCAACTTTGGTGATGACGGACACATGGCCTTTGGCACGAGTCAGGGTTTGCTAAATTTTCCAAAAAAAAATATTTAGGTGGCAACTCTATAATCTGGCAAAGTAGTCCAATTTTGGCATTATTTGATTCAAAAATCAGTTTTTCAAAATGATTTTCCGGATTGGACTCTTTGGTGTTCTATCAGTCTTACATTGCACTTTGTGAGGTTAGATTCAGAACCGTGACAGGAGTCCGAACTGTAGTAGCAGGACCTAATTTGCGCCCTCTCCGAAAGGGGGGGCGCGCGGAGGAAGTTCGGGCGGTCTACACATGTGCTTTTTGTTTTTATTTTTTTGTTGATATAGTAATAGAAAACTGTACAACGTTCAATTTTAATTATATATATATTATGGGGGCCGAATATTGGGGGACGTAAAGAGGCCGAATAATTGAACCTGGGGAGTCAAAATATATACATCGCATTCGGTCCCATCTTATACATACGAATCCAAGTACCCTATTCGGCCACATAACCAGTTGAGTAAGGGGCCGAGTGAAGAGCGGTTTACAATAAGAGGAGTGTAACAGCGCCCGCGGGCCTCATGCTACAGTTCGGACTCGATTTGTGTCACGGTTCTTAATCTGAACCAAAGAGTCCAAATCTGGCAAATCGTTTTGAGAAACAGATTTTTGAAAAAGTAGTGCCAAACATGGACTGCTTTGCCAGATACAGAGTCGCCACCTAAATATTTTTTAAAATGGGAAAATTTAGGAAACCCTGACTCGGTGCCGAAGGCCACATGTCCGTCATCACCGGAGTTGTCTCGGCTCGGGAGCTTGGGTACGATCGGGGAAGGTCAGCTATGAGCACCCCCTTTCGCCCGGTCCGAAGACCGGCCTCTACTAACCGTGATATTCGTTTTTGAAAACTTTATGCGTTCTTATTCCGGTTATTAGCCTAGAATTGCTATGTTATGCGCGCAGCAAACAAGTATAGACCAAATCACCCAAATTGGAACAAAACATTTCATGTTTGTTTTGAAAATGGTTTGCTACTCGCAAGTAGGCTAAAATGCAGATTTTGCCACCCTCAAGTGGGCTTTTAGAAAAGATGATTTTGCCACTATCTAGTGGGCTTAAAACTCACAGTTTTAATGCATTATTCCAATTTAGGTAATTCAACCTCCATCCACAGGCATTCAAGCAGTTATATCACATAAGCAGCTAGCCTCATGGTAATCATACTGTCATGGCAACACTCACACGCATGCGATATGCTAAAGCATAAAAGCTTACCTAGTACTCCGAGCCAAAACAGAAACTAGTCAGTAATCATATGCATGATCCTAGTCCATGTTAAAAATGGCTAATGCAACACATGCAAAGATGCAATCTAAACAGGCTCGGCTATCCTAAAGATGGCATGTGAAATGCTGCAACTAACAAGTTCTCAACTCGGAATTGAAATACAAGTGCAGTTAGCATGATGTGTCGAGCCCGGTGCATGTAAGACAGATGTATGGATGCACGCATGCTATCATACTGTTATGCTAATTTAAATATGCCCTAGTCTACCATCATAAGCGGGTAAATAAAAATGGAGAAAGAAGTGGGGGTTGGAAGACATGCACACACACATGCACACTTATTACAAATATGCCCTCGCTCGGAGGGACCAAATAAATATTACAAATTAATTAACTACGCAAGCTAATTAAATATTACAAATTAATTAACAAATTAATTATTCTAAGAAAATAGTAAACCGCCTCGGGAAGCGCGCCGCCATGCGTAGGCTGCCTCTGTTTTCTTTCCTGTGCTCCTCTGGAGGCTGCCAAAATTTCAGGACTGCTTCCTTGGATGCTGGGAGACACCACCGGCTGGGTGAAATTGCCACCGGCACTGAGATGTTGCCACCGGCACAAAATTGAAGCTGTCGGCAGAGAAAAGATTGCCGGCCGGCACCTTACACTGCCGGTCGGCAGAGTATTCCTGCAGAACCTGCAACCCACAGCAACAGAGGACAAGGCAAAGCATGGCAGCACATTTCAAGGCATATATGCACCAACCATGTCTCTTATCATTGTAATGACTCGAAGGGACATGTGCCTCGGTTCTCGGACCACCAATCACGCATTTTCATGCATGATGGCCCAAAGAACCAAGTATGCAACTTTGATTTCAAATGCATGCAAACCAAATAAACACACAAGGAGGCCTAACCTCTATCATACTCATCTCAAGAGGCAAGGTGATGCATGCAAGATGCAATGCAACTTAGGCATACGAGCTAAGGATGCAACATGCCGATACAAGCAAACATGCAAGATGATGCATGCAAATAAGCCAAGGATGGTCTTAAACATGAATTAGGCAGCTCTAGTTAGGCCCAAAACAGTGGCCAATGGAAGAAGATGAAGTGCCTCGAAATGCGTGCGCACGGGCACGCAAACCGAGGCAATGGCATATGCGATGCAATGGCTAAAATGGCATATAGAATGCAACATGGACTTATACTAACATGAGAGAGCCTCAGCCACACTCACATAAGAGGCCGGTGGATGAAAATGAAGTGCGTCGAAATGCGTGCACATGGGCACGCAAACCGAGGCAATGGCACATGCAATGCAAGGGCTAAAATGGCATATAGAATGCAACATGGACTTATACTAACATGAGAGAGCCTCAGCCACACTCACATAAGAGGCCGATGAATGAAAATGGAGTGCCTCGAAATGCGTGCACACGGGCACGCAAACCGAGGCAATGGCATACACAATGCAATAGCATGGAAATGGCATGCAATCATGCTAATGGAATTTCAGCACTGAAATGTGGGGGAAAACAGCCCCGAAATGAGGCAGAAACACAACCGATACATGGAATAGTCCCGAAACATGGACTTTTGGCACCCGAAATGGCTTACAGCTATACAAAGCATGCACAATATGGAGATGGAGCATGAAGACAGAAGCAAAACAGCTTCAAAATAAGCATTTTTCTAGTACAAGTCATGGCCAAACAACAAGCAAAGATAGGGCAACAATGGCATGCAAAAATGGCCCTAAACATGAGGTTATGAAACAACTCACGGATGCTAACTCCGAACAGGTTAGGGCCCTTCAACAACATTGAAGAGGGGCCCAAAATAAGACTATTTACAGTTTATGGCAGCCCCAAAAACAGTATACAAATATATTAGAAATGCAATGCAAAAATGAGGCTCAAAAGTGGCTATAACATGAGGTATACAAAACATCCACCAAACAAGAAAATGCCCTTAATAAAACATGTTCAGGAGGTCAAAATAAAGCCACTTTTAGTTCGGACCAAGGTCCAAAAACAGCAACATCAGGGGCTGCCAAGACATACAAAAATGGGACCAAAAAGAGGATATAAAGGGAAGTACAACATGGAAGTCCCAAACAGAGTTGAGCCCTTCTTCAATGTTGAAGAGGGGCCCAAAATAAGCCTATTTTCAGTTTACATCAGGCTCTAAAACAGATCACACACAAGCCAAGAATTCTATGCAAGAATGATGGCATACAAAGGTGTAAAGAGGTGTAGACGCGCCCCGGGGAGGGGCCTCAATGCTACAGCTCGGACTCTCGATTTGTGTCACGGTTCTTAATCTGAACCAAAGAGTCCAAATCTGGCAAATCGTTTTGAGAAACAGATTTTTGAAAAAGTAGTGCCAAACATGGACTGCTTTGCCAGATACAGAGTCGCCACCTAAATATTTTTTAAAATGGGGGAATTTAGGAAACCCTGACTCGGTGCCGAAGGCCACATGTCCGTCATCACCGGAGTTGTCTCGGCTCGGGAGCTTGGGTACGATCGGGGAAGGTCAGCTATGAGCACCCCCTTTCGCCCGGTCCGAAGACCGGCCTCTACTAACCGTGATATCCGTTTTTGAAAACTTTACATGTTCTTATTCCATTTATTAGCCTAGAATTACTATGTTATGCGCACAGCAAACAAGTATAGACTAGATTGCCTAACTTGGAAATAAACATTGCATATCCGTTTGGTTTGAAAAATGTTTTGGATTTGCTACTCGCAAGTAGGCTAAAACACGGATTTTAATGAGTTCTTCCAACTCAAACAATCCAACCTTCACCCACAGGCATCCAAGCAATTTATAACACATAAGCATCTAGCCACATGTTAAGCATGCTGTCATGGCAACATTCACACTCATGCGATATACTAAAGCGGAAATACTTACATAGTACTCCGTGCCAAAACAAAGAACTTGTTAGCAAACATGCATGATCCAAGTCCATGTGAAGTGCCTAATGCATCGCATACAAAATGTCGCTAAGATAGGCTCGGCTAATCCTAGACATGTCATGTGAAAATGCACAATTATCACATAGTCAATTTTTGAATTGAAGTACAAATGCAGTTAGCGTGATGTACCGAGCCTAATGCATGTAATACAAATGCATGGATGCACGCATGCATAGCATAAGGTATGCTGAATTAAACGTGCCCTAATCTACCATCATAAGCAGGTAAATAAAAGGGAAGAAAGACGTGAGGTTGGAAGACATACACACACTCACGCACACTTATTACAGATTTGCCCTCGCTCGGAGGGACCGAATAAATATTACAAATTAACTAACTACGCAAGCTAATTAATATTACAAATTGCCTAATCTAATTAACAAATTAAACAAATTAATTAAAGCAGGAAAACGTCTCGGGAAACGCGCCACCATGCGCAAGCTGCCTCTGTTTTCCTCCCTTTCCTCCTCTGGAGGTTGTCAAAACCTCAGGACTACATCCTTGGACAGAGGGGATCATCACCGGCTAGATGAAATTTCCACCGGCAGTGTTGTATGGCCATCGGCACAAAGTTGAAGCTGTCGGCAGAGAAAATAGTGCCGGTCGGCACATTACACTGCCGGTCGGCAGAGTATTCCTGCAGAACCTGCAACTCACAGCAACAGAGGGCAAAACAAGGCATGGCAGCATATTTCAAGGCATGTATGCACCAAACATGTCTCTTATCATTTTAATGACTCAAAGGGACATGTGCCTCGGTTCTCGGACCACCAATCACGCATTTCTATGCATGATGGCCCAAAGAACCAAGCATGCAACTTTGGTTTCAAATGCATGCAAACCAATCAAACAAATTAGGCCCAATTCCTATCACCAATTCAAGGAACAAGGCATGCATGCAAAGTGCAATGCAACCTAGGCATACAAGCTAGGAATGCAACATGACATGGCAAGGCACTTATGCAATCATGCAAGCATGCATATGGCAATGCAAATGGATGGCAAGATGGACTTATACATGAATTAGGCAATTCTAAAATAGGCCTAAAACAGTGGCCAAAAGTGCTAAAGAGTGAGAGCTAAATGGCATGCACACACACATGCACATAAGGACCAACACTTAATCATGAATCAAACAACATTCAAGCACACTTGAAGGAAGGAGTCATGGACTAATTAGCATGCAACATGAGCCCTAAAATTATGTTATAAAATGATGCCAAATCAAGTTATAAATTAAGCCAAAACATGCAAAGAGTAGTCCAAGTGTTCAAGGCAAATCAATAATGCATTGAACTAAACTTATCGTGATCAAACATGGCATGCATTAAACAACTAAAAACAGATTTTTAGCATGCTAAAACAAGGCCAAAGGACTCCTTAGATGGCATCTAAGTGGCCCAAATACAAAGGCATACACCATGGCCAAAACATGGAGCATTGCAACACATGCTTTCAAAGCATTAAAGAGGCATGCAAGGCAATCAAACAAGCATGGAAATAGGACTGAAATGACATACAAGGCGACCCCAATTCATCAAATTCATGCAAAGATGTCATGCTACACATGCACATACTCAAGGCCAACAAGCCCAAATGCAAAGGAGCCATATAATGCATGCTAAAATCGACCCAAACGACTATGGACAGATCTAAAACATGGCAAAATAAGCATATAATCTTCACAAATACAAGCCTAAAACATGCTCCAACAAAGGCTAACAACCTAGACATGTCAAGGCACAAACATGGCATTACAAGGCAACTATGCTAAACATGCATGAAGTTCCAAAACAAACTTGAAATCATGTTATATCATGGATATATAAGCATGAAAAACAAACCAAATATGCTCAACACACACTCAAGCATAGGCTTCCTTAAGAGGCCAAAATAGGTCCTTTTCAAGGACAACAAGGAGAGGGGATGGCCCTCTCCTTCTTGGGACTTCAAAGCATCATCTTTACCACTGAAATCCCTCAAGATTTCAGTGGTGAAGAGACCTCAACACCAAAATCCCGGAGCTAACACAAAATGGCTCAAAATGAGGCCTTTTGAGGCCTAAGGGTGGTCAACAACCCTCAAACAACAAAACACTCTTAATAAACAATAAAGAGGGCTTAAAAATAGAACTTTTTTATGTTATACAATAATCACAAAAACAGCTCTAAGACTAGTAGAAAATCAATGCAAAAAAGGGGAAAAAAAGGACTAGTTTCTCACCCTTGATGCCTTCTTCAACAAAGATGCTCCAATGGCCTCCTTGAGCTTGAATCCAAGACAAAAACTTCAAAACACACTCTTTAGAACCTCAGCTCCTAGAGGAAGGTGAAACACTAGGTGTTTGTGTGCAATAATGAGACACAAAACACCTAGTATGCAAAAATAAGAGGAAAAGAGAGATAGGTTGTGTATGTCTAACCCTAACCCTAGAAAACCAGAGCTCTGCTCTGTATTTTCTCTCTCAAAAATGTCTAAGCCTCTTTTTTTTTTTTCCTTAGAGAGAGCTCCTCTCTATAAGCCTCTTGTAAAGCTTACAAGACAAGCTTTGCAAGAGGGAGATCCCTCCATACACGTGTATGGAGGGGAGAAAAAGTTATACAGCTGTCCAAAAATATCTGCAAAAGCAGATGAACAGCAATCGGCCGGCAAAAAATGCCATCTTGGCCAAACAAAGTGCCGACCGGCACAAAAAAGTGCTGACCGGCAACAAATAGTGCCGACCGGCAAACTATATTGCCGGTGGCAGCAAAAACCAGCCGGTGGCATCTAGCCAATGCCGGTGGTGGGTGGGGATGGTCTACAAGCCTCACCCTGCCTTTCCAAGGCAAAACACAAGTGTTTGGTGCAAAACCAGACACTAAACGGTCGAGTTCGGGGATCCTGAGGCAAGGCGCGTGAGCCGAGACCTCCGGGAACTCCAAACGAACACAAACATGGAAGATCACCGTGTGTTCAAACAGTGACGTCCAAGTCTTGAGGACGGTCAAAAATGGGGTGTCTACAAGAGGCAAGTGCCAAATGGAGGTCTCAAACAGGGTAGGACCCTTAATGAAAGATGAAATACAGCTCAAAAAAAAGGCTACTTTCAGTTTTGGCCGGAGCTCAAATATACAAGAAACTATGGCTTAGATATGATGCAAGAATAGGCTAGAAAAGGGAAGAAAAGGAGCTCACCCTTGTAGACCAAGTCTTGACAGCCTCTTGGCTTGAGTTGCAGCACTCCTAGCTCTGAAAATCAGCCTCAAGCTTCTGGAATGGATGATGGAAGCCTTGTGCTATGAGTTGGTGTGTAAATGGCCAAGGATCATGGACTTTTTAGCTTTGAAGAGGGGGGGTGAATGTATAGATATAGGCTTGTATCTATATGGTGCCTCAGCTGGTTTCTTCTTCTCACCTAGTATAAGGAAGAAGAGGGCTTCCATTATAGAGCCAAGGGAGTAAGACTTCTCTTAGAAGCTTCAAAACCAAGAGCCAAGATCCTCCATACACGTGTATGGAGGATCCAGTCTGTGCCCTCCAGCTGGCACAGCTGGAATCCACTCAATCTGCAGAATGCTCCGGAAGGTCGTCGGCTAGCAAAAAAGGCCGGTCGGCTACTTTAACCTGCCGGTCGGCACAATAAATTTCCGGTCGGATAAATATAGTGCCGATGGGTGGCCGGTGAGGTCAAAAAAGTGCCGGTTGATGTCCAAATTGAAACCCCGGAAGTTAGCTTTCCAATGGCGCAAACCTTGCATTAAAATTCCTTCTGTGTAAAACGTTATGCCCTTTTTCGTGAAGCCGCGCAGATTCGATCCAACCGGGATGATGCCCGACTTCAACTGATCATATCTCCCCCACCCGGAATTGGCTCTAGGAGATTCTTGAGTGCAAAATGAAGCCCCGGAAGTAAGCTTTCCGACGGTGGTGGCCCCATAGCTAAACTCCAAGCGTACAGACAGATAAGCCCGATTCAGCGAGGGCTGCTCGACTCGCTTCTACCCGGATTCATGCCGAACTTCTCCCAAATTAGTTTTCTCCTCTCCTTTCCTCTCTTCTTCAACTCCAAACTCCTAAACAAAGTGTTTTGAAGGATTTGCCTCTCTCCTTGCCGAAGAAACTGAACATTTCCCCTGCACACCTGTCTCCACCAAGTAAACCATCAGTAACGCCCAAGTCTTAAGGGCGGTCAAAAATGGGGTGTCTACAGTTGCCCCTCTTTGACAGAACTCGAAAGTCATAACAATGACGGGAGTGAATGTCAAAGCCCCGAGACGACCCATTTTTGACAAGGCCGAAGACTTGGACAAACAAACAAAATACAAATGAATGAATGGTTGTGCCCGCAGGCAGCCTACGTATCCCTTTGCAAGGAATCAAACCAGCGTAGTTCAGGGGCAGGATGCAAATGATATGAAAGGAGACTTTGATACTTGGACTTATACGCCACGCGAAGCCAGTTTTGAAAGTTGGACTTATACGCTACGCGAAACCGATTTTGAAAGTTGGACTTATACGCTACGCGAAGCCGGTTTGTATTCAAAACAATGTAATGTACTAACAAGTACAAGTGAGGTGCGCAAGATAGCGCGATAGGATGCATGCAAGATGCAAGTGAGGTGCACAAAACAGTACGATGCGCAGAACAGCGCGAACAACTTTGAAATGCACAAAACAGTGCGATGCGCAGAACAGCGCGAACAATACAATGCACAAAACAGTGTGATGCGCAGAACAGCGCGAACAACTTTGAAATGCACAAAACAGTGCGATGCGCAGAACAGCGCGAACAATACATTGCACAAAACAGTGCGATGCGCAGAACAGCGCGAACAATACAATGCACAAAACAGTGCGATGCGCAGAACAGCGCGAACAACTTTGAAATGCACAAAACAGTGCGATGCGCAGAACAGCGCGAACAATACATTGCACAAAACAGTGCGATGCGCAGAACAGCGCGAACAACTTTGAAATGCACAAAACAGTGCGATGCGCAGAACAGCGCGAACAATACAATGCACAAAACAGTGCGATGCGCAGAACAGCGCGAACAACTTTGAAATGCACAAAACAGTGCGATGCGCAGAACAGCGCGAATGAAATGCAATGCACAAAATAGTGCGAGTGAGATACAACCACAAGATGCACAAGACAGTGCTAGTGAGATACAAAGTGTAAGTGCACAAGATAGTGCGAGTGAATGCATGTTCTATGCAAATGAGGTGCATTTTCTATGCAAGTACGGAAGAGTGCATTTTCTATGCAAAAGATACGAGCATTTTCTATGCAAGAAACAGGAGCATATTCTATGCAATATTGAAAGCATATTCTATGCAGAATCGAAAGAAAACATATTCTATGCAATGGAAGGGCATCAAACATGTACTCTGGTGCCTCCGATTTACCTTTCGGAGGACTTGGCAATACGCTCAGCTCAAAAGGGGACACCCCGTTTATATCGGCGAGAGATAACATCTGCTGCTGCTTTAATTGCCATTCTGACTTGAAGCAGGCTTACACTTGGGGTCGAGATACACTCATACTCCAGAGAAATGGCGAGGTCTGGGAAGGTGCACCTGAAATGCAGTCTTGGATCTTGCCAAAGCTAGAACACCCTAAGATGCTCCAAATTTTCTTTTTTTCTTTTGCTTTGCAGTCTGGAACCTACATAGCTTCAGATAGGCCCTTGTTCTACTGTTCACACTTATCGGGGGTGGACCCTGCAGTTTTATGAAAGAACAAATACTGTTTTGCACAAATGTGGAGAATGGCACAGCACTCTGAGCACAAGATGATTTTTTTGGAAATTAAGAAATGAGTTCTTAACCGGGTATTGAGCCGACGACTGGCTACAGCCAAAACGACTCGACAAGTGAAAAACAAAGGTAAAGAACCTAAACACATCGAGTAACACTCGAAGCGACTCAAAACGAGAATCGAGACAGACAAAATAAAATACAAGACTCAAATGTGCACATGGAGCCTGTTTCCCCGGGTATTGTTTCCCACCCTTTCTCATTTGTGATTCTCACATCGCTCGGCCCTCAGGCTCTGTTTTTCTGAAAAAGCCCTTTTCTCACTTTTTCTCTCAACGCACATCTCTCTATTCTTTAATCTCTCATTTTTCATCCCTCCCCAGGGTGGTTGATGAATAAACAGGAAGTTGCGGGTTCTGGCTCCAAGCATTCTGCTAGATTCTCTTCTTCTGCTCACAATAGTGAACTTTCTCCCACAGAGGGGATGCGATGCGGCTGGATGTGCAGCGACGATGCTCTTACTGGGGAGTTTGGACGTGATTAGATCTCTCCAAACAAAGGAGTGGAATATCTTGATCCATTCCCGTTCGTGCTTCGCACTTGGCTTGATACCTCGTTGCGTGGAGGATGTGAGAGCCTTCTGCCCTTTTGCGGTCAGCTTCAGTGGTGCCCTTTTCTGGCAGGTAGAGTGCCCTTCTTGGCAAGTATGTTGAAAATGAGGAAAAGACAGGAAGCCTGACTCAATTGTGCCCCTAGTTCATCATTTTGACCATTTTTTTATTTTGTTTTCTACGAAAACAATTTTAACCAATATGAGAGTTAGATTAACACACTTGTTCGATTTTTGATTTGAAAATCATGCAAGTCAGGCTATGAGCACTGAAAATTTTCCTTTTTTGGGTCCAAGAAATGGTCCAGTTTTTGGAAAAGATGGAACAATTTTCGAGAAAATTAGTCAACCTCAGTAAAAATTCTCAAAAACTATTTTTGCAAACGGCCAATGCTTAACAAGCACGGAACCCACTCTTGAGACGCACAACCTCGGATTTGGACAAAAATTGCCCTCTTGCTCGAAGAGAGCTGCATGGCAACGGAAAGTTGCTCCTTGTTTGCACGGCACCACAGCGCATTGAATGGCAACGGAAAGTTGCCCCTTGTCTGAATGGCACCGTAGTGTATTGTAATCAGTCCTCAGAGCGACGATTGCAACCGAACTCCCGGATACAGAAAAGACAAAGATGACTAGAACCATCACATGGACAGAGTTGAATTTGAAGTGTTTTACGGCTGGACTTCAGAATGAAGTTGCCTACGTATCCCAAAGATGGGAATCGAGCTTTGTTCTTCTTTTCTTTTCAATTCTTTTCATTTTTTATCTTTTCTTTTCTTTCTTTTTTTCTTTTCTTTTCTTTTTTTTTTCTTTTCTTTTCTTCCCTTTTTTTTTTCTTTTTTGTTCTTTTCCTTTTTTCCTTGCTCTAACTTTTGCCTGGGTCGCCCTTCCGGGTTTTCGACCCAGCGAGCCTCTCAAGGGTAAAAGTGTAGCTTTGTCCATGTCAAATGGTTCTGAGATCTCGAATCCGTCTGAATCCAGGAGAGTGACTGTTGTTCGCTGACAATGCAGGAGTCCATCCCATGGGGGCTGGATTTGCCCCTAGTGTTGTAGATCAGAACTCAATTTTTCTTTAACAATACTTTCTCTTTCCTCCCTCTGGGATTTGGCGTTCTTGCCGGTCTTCATTGATTTGCAGGACGACCAATCTTCGGCTCTTCGAGCACATCTGGCATTTTTGCCCCTAGTTCCAGGGATACTTCTGATCTAGCTTTGCAAGCTTCTTTTGATGACATCTGATCTTCTTGGTCTGACTTCCCTGCCCCTAATTCATGGGCTGCTTCAAATTCGGCCACACAGGCCTCACATCGTAGTTGACCGTTGAACCTTCTGAATTCAAGTTCAAGGTTTGGAAGCGAAGGGGTTGAGTCTCGAGGCTGAGAGCGATCCTAGGCTGCACAATCTCAAGAGCGATTCCACACAGGTCTTCGCAGGACCGCGCAAAACATTTTGTTTTTGAAAGTTTTTAAGAAAGCGACAAATCGCTCGCGCTAAAGATAGTGTGAAACCAGTCTGGATCAAGCCAGAGTCCTTCTCAGTACTCACGCTAACAAGCATGATTTCATTCATTAAGGGCTTAGCATGCCTCTCTTTCTCTCAAATGATCAAATTTTTCAAATCCCGAGGAATTCCTTCCTCTTCGTTTTTACCGCAGTGTTCAAAAAAAGTTTTGAAAAAACTTAGGTCGATACAATGATTTCAAGGCACAGAAAAGGCAGGCGAAGAGCACTGTCATTCCATTCAATACTTCTGGCACAACTGGCACACGGCAGAAGCAAACACAAGAGTGTGAAAATCACTGCTGTTCATTCAAATCTGTTGGCACAACTGGCTCCAAGGCAGAAACAGACTCAAAAGAAAGCAAAAAGACAAATGCAAAACAAGATAGTGATGTCCGAGGTAACACCCCCGGAATCACCCGACTCTTAACAAAACAGGACTGACTCGATACAACAAGACAGACCTGAAACAAAAGGACTGACTCAAAACAGACTCAAAACAACACAACAAGACTGACCCAATACCCAAGTCAGCATGTACAAAACTAGCATTCACAAATGCTCAAAATAGTGTGTGCCATACACCACATCTGGAGTAAATCGAGCGCCATCCGCAGGTGGTTCATCCCCCGATCACATCACATTATCCCCCAGGTTCACTGATCCAATGACGATAGACTTCGCTGAGTTGGTGCGGCGATGACCTTATTGTCAATCAGATCTTGTATTTCGTGGCGAAGATGGAAACAACCATCAGTGACATGGCCGACTTGCTTATGAAAGGCACAGTACTTGGTCGGATCATGGGAGGAAGGAAGTCTATCTGGCAGTGGTCGCGGCTCCAAGGGTTTCAAATTCCCCTCTCTAATCAGGATCCTAAAGGCCGCTGATAGAGACATGTACAGTGGTGCGAACACCCTTTGGCCTCGAGGTGGATATTTTGAGGTTTGTGGAGTTTTGCTGGATGCACCAGCAAAGGGATTGGCAGGCGTTGACTGGGTTTGCTGATCGTTTCCGAGCACAGGATTAGGGCTGAAAGGAACATTCCTCGTACAAAGGCGCTTCTCCTGGCTTGCCCCTTGATTCAGACTGCTCTCATTCTGAGTGGCAAAAGTGTCATCCACAGCTTTTGTAACAACTGCGAGGACTTGCTCTTTGTTCAGTCCCTCAGCTTTCAAAGCCTCAATATCCCAGCGAAGGTGTTCATGGTGACCATTTCCTGCTCCTACCTTGCTCTTACCCGTCGCTTCCACTTTGTCAAGAGGTTGGCCTTCTTCCAATGCAACCCGTCCCAAAGTTGGGGAGCCTTTAGACATGAACTCCCTGGTACGTGATGTGGTTGATGATGGGGCCAAAACCCCAAAGGCTAGATCTGCCACAGTTCTCTGAAGATCTTCGATCATCTTCATCAGCTCAGAAGTAGTGGGTTCATGGGTTTAAGATAATTGGGGTTCAGATGCACCCATCATGCATAAGTTCATGCTTTCCGGGATAAACACCTCAGGCTTGGGTAGATGGGCCGGGGTGATGTATACGCTGGGGTCGTAAGGGACGGCCAGTGTGTGGATCAGATTGAGATGTAGATGAGGTGCTTGGTCATTGGGGTCTGAAGGTGGAGCTATCGTCCGGTTGTCAATGAGATTTTGGACCTCATGACGAAGGCGGTAGCAACGGTCGGTGCCATGACCGCGCTGCTGATGGTACATACAGTACTTGGAGGGATTATGTCTGGCTGGAAGTGGGTTAGGCAGAGGTTGAGGATCGAGGGGTTTGAGATGCCCTCTTTCCATCAAGGCTTTTAGTGCGCTAGTCAGGCTCATATAGAGGGGAGTGAAAGTTCTGCCCTGAGCTCGGGCTGGACCGGCTGTTTGTAGGCTTGGTTTGGCAAAAGGGTTGGCTATGGCGACTGCATTGATCTCGGTGGGTTTGGGAATGACGCTACTACCAACATTGGTACTCCCTGCAATCGCCCTCCTTGTCGGTTCACTTGTTCTGGGAATGATCCCGCTGTTGAATGCATTCTCAACCTGAACCCCCAGATCATGCAAACCTTTGAAAGTGAATAGCGGAGCGACTATCAACTTTTGCAACATATCATGCTCGAGGTTTCGCACCATCATCTGTACTTGATCCCTCTCAGAAGGGCGGCGATCTATCATCTGTGCTGCCTTTGCTATCCACCTCGCAACAAATTCCACAAAAGGCTCTGTTGGGTTCTGGCGGGTTGCTTCAAGCTCTTGCATGGTCATTTCAACTTGGGTATTGTAAGAATACTGATCAACAAAGGCCTCAGCCAATTCTTCCCAGTTTTGCTTCACTTTATTTTCCAACTTAGCGTACCAAGTGGCTGCTACACCCGACAAGGTTCTTCCATACAGGGAGAGTTTCTGTGGCTTGGTCAGACCCATCGGCTTCAGGACGTCCAAGAAAAGTCGGATATGTACCATTGGATCTCCAGACCCGTCGAAACGGTCGATATATGGCATTTTGAATCTGTCCGGGAGCCGAACGACAGCCTCGGTGTGCCCATCCTCAATGTCGGGAATGGAGTTAAGGCCCTGTGCCTTTTTGAATTGCTTCTCAAGGTTCGCAATCTTTATTGCAGTCGGATTGAGCTCATTAACATCAAGGGAATAAAGCCGCTCATTAGGCTGTACCAGGGGTCTGAGCACCTGAGCTTGAGTCAACCTTTCTCGAGGATTCGGACACTGCAAATCTTCAACTGGTGGAAGTGGGTCAAAGTTTGGCTGGGGTCCCAAAGCTGGATGTGAGGCAGATGCCCCAGATGGACGTTGCATTTAAAAACTGGTCTCAGCTTGCATGGCAGTTCCCTGATTTAGCGCTGCTATCATGGCCACAAATTCTTCCGAACCCTGGGCCATCATGGTCTACTAAGTCTGAACAAAGGTGATGTGGCTGGCAACTGACGGATCAGATGAACTGGCGAGTCCTGACTGGCCTTTCTTTACCTTGCCTCGGCAAAAGAACACTGGTTGCCCTTGAATTGAATTTCTGACCTAACAAAGTCTATCAGCACTAGTCCAATGTACCTGGGGGATATCGGAGCCTTCTGAAGCTATAGTTCCAGGACTACCTTGCAAAAGAGAAAACAGACAGCATCTCAGCTCGGATATAATCATAGTGGAATGACTGTGCTCAATACTGATCACTGTTCCCCAAATATCTATCCCAAAATTGATACCCTCAGGTAAAACTGATTCCCCAAATACTGATGCCCACAAGCCTGATGCCCAAACTTGCAAACTGATATATGCATTCCTATAGAGATACACTCTAAAAGCACATAGCAAGTAAGAGAGAGCCAAAACACCCCTATGTTGGGGTAGGGTTTCCCTGTCCTATTTTGTCAGGAGCTAGGGTTTCACTATGCACACAGCAGTTCTCAAACAACCTAACATCGGGTAAGCAGCCTGTCCTAATTTGGAATGGTCACTATGGATCCGAAAATGTACTAGGTCGAGTGGTCAAAAAGGGTGCCCCGGTAAAACCGGGGTTTGTGTTCCCATACTGTCAGAGCCCATAGCCGGTCAGCCTTACGGACATGCCTTGACAAGACAAGCCTCCGGCAAACCGTTCAGGAATGGCAGATGGCAAACACTGTGTTCCTAGGCTCACCAATGCACATGCAATGCAAAGAAACACATAAATGAGATCAAAACAGGATATCACGAGTTCAAGTCAAGCTCTTTAAAATCCCCAGCAGAGTCGCCAGAAACTGTAACAGCGCCCGCGGGCCTCATGCTACAGTTCGGACTCGATTTGTGTCACGGTTCTTAATCTGAACCAAAGAGTCCAAATCTGGCAAATCGTTTTGAGAAACAGATTTTTGAAAAAGTAGTGCCAAACATGGACTGCTTTGCCAGATACAGAGTCGCCACCTAAATATTTTTTAAAATGGGAAAATTTAGGAAACCCTGACTCGGTACCGAAGGCCACATGTCCGTCATCACCGGAGTTGTCTCGGCTCGGGAGCTTGGGTATGATCGGGGAAGGTCAGCTATGAGCACCCCCTTTCGCCCGGTTCGAAGACCGGCCTCTACTAACCGTGATATTCGTTTTTGAAAACTTTATGCGTTCTTATTCCGGTTATTAGCCTAGAATTGCTATGTTATGCGCGCAGCAAACAAGTATAGACCAAATCACCCAAATTGGAACAAAACATTTCATGTTTGTTTTGAAATGGTTTGCTACTCGCAAGTAGGCTAAAATGCAGATTTTGCCACCCTCAAGTGGGCTTTTAGAAAAGATGATTTTGCCACTATCTAGTGGGCTTAAAACTCACAGTTTTAATGCATTATTCCAATTTAGGTAATTCAACCTCCATCCACAGGCATTCAAGCAGTTATATCACATAAGCAGCTAGCCTCATGGTAATCATACTGTCATGGCAACACTCACACGCATGCGATATGCTAAAGCATAAAAGCTTACCTAGTACTCCGAGCCAAAACAGAAACTAGTCAGTAATCATATGCATGATCCTAGTCCATGTTAAAAATGGCTAATGCAACACATGCAAAGATGCAATCTAAACAGGCTCGGCTATCCTAAAGATGGCATGTGAAATGCTGCAACTAACATGTTCTCAACTTGGAATTGAAATACAAGTGCAGTTAGCATGATGTGCCGAGCCCGGTGCATGTAAGACAGATGTATGGATGCACGCATGCTATCATACTGTTATGCTAATTTAAATATGCCCTAGTCTACCATCATAAGCGGGTAAATAAAAATGGAGAAAGAAGTGGGGGTTGGAAGACATGCACACACACACGCACACTTATTACAAATATGCCCTCGCTCGGAGGGACCAAATAAATATTACAAATTAATTAACTACGCAAGCTAATTAAATATTACAAATTAATTAACAAATTAATTATTCTAAGAAAACAGTAAACCGCCTCGGGAAGCGCGCCGCCATGCGTAGGCTGCCTCTGTTTTCTTTCCTGTGCTCCTCTGGAGGCTGCCAAAATTTCAGGACTGCTTCCTTGGATGCTGGGAGACACCACCGGCTGGGTGAAATTGCCACCGGCACTGAGATGTTGCCACCGGCACAAAATTGAAGCTGTCGGCAGAGAAAAGATTGCCGGCCGGCACCTTACACTGCCGGTCGGCAGAGTATTCCTGCAGAACCTGCAACCCACAGCAACAGAGGACAAGGCAAAGCATGGCAGCACATTTCAAGGCATATATGCACCAACCATGTCTCTTATCATTGTAATGACTCGAAGGGACATGTGCCTCGGTTCTCGGACCACCAATCACGCATTTCCATGCATGATGGCCCAAAGAACCAAGTATGCAACTTTGATTTCAAATGCATGCAAACCAAATAAACACACAAGGAGGCCTAACCTCTATCATACTCATCTCAAGAGGCAAGGTGATGCATGCAAGATGCAATGCAACTTAGGCATACGAGCTAAGGATGCAACATGCCGATACAAGCAAACATGCAAGATGATGCATGCAAATAAGCCAAGGATGGTCTTAAACATGAATTAGGCAGCTCTAGTTAGGCCCAAAACAGTGGCCAATGGAAGAAGATGAAGTGCCTCGAAATGCGTGCGCACGGGCACGCAAACCGAGGCAATGGCATATGCGATGCAATGGCTAAAATGGCATATAGAATGCAACATGGACTTATACTAACATGAGAGAGCCTCAGCCACACTCACATAAGAGGCCGGTGGATGAAAATGAAGTGCGTCGAAATGCGTGCACATGGGCACGCAAACCGAGGCAATGGCACATGCAATGCAAGGGCTAAAATGGCATATAGAATGCAACATGGACTTATACTAACATGAGAGAGCCTCAGCCACACTCACATAAGAGGCCGATGAATGAAAATGGAGTGCCTCGAAATGCGTGCACACGGGCACGCAAACCGAGGCAATGGCATACACAATGCAATAGCATGGAAATGGCATGCAATCATGCTAATGGAATTTCAGCACTGAAATGTGGGGGAAAACAGCCCCGAAATGAGGCAGAAACACAACCGATACATGGAATAGTCCCGAAACATGGACTTTTGGCACCCGAAATGGCTTACAGCTATACAAAGCATGCACAATATGGAGATGGAGCATGAAGACAGAAGCAAAACAGCTTCAAAATAAGCATTTTTCTAGTACAAGTCATGGCCAAACAACAAGCAAAGATAGGGCAACAATGGCATGCAAAAATGGCCCTAAACATGAGGTTATGAAACAACTCACGGATGCTAACTCCGAACAGGTTAGGGCCCTTCAACAACATTGAAGAGGGGCCCAAAATAAGACTATTTACAGTTTATGGCAGCCCCAAAAACAGTATACAAATATATTAGAAATGCAATGCAAAAATGAGGCTCAAAAGTGGCTATAACATGAGGTATACAAAACATCCACCAAACAAGAAAATGCCCTTAATAAAACATGTTCAGGAGGTCAAAATAAAGCCACTTTTAGTTCGGACCAAGGTCCAAAAACAGCAACATCAGGGGCTGCCAAGACATACAAAAATGGGACCAAAAAGAGGATATAAAGGGAAGTACAACATGGAAGTCCCAAACAGAGTTGAGCCCTTCTTCAATGTTGAAGAGGGGCTCAAAATAAGCCTATTTTCAGTTTACATCAGGCTCTAAAACAGATCACACACAAGCCAAGAATTCTATGCAAGAATGATGGCATACAAAGGTGTAAAGAGGCAAGTGCCAAATGGAGGTCTCAAACAGGGTAGGACCCTTAATGAAAGATGAAATACAGCTCAAAAAAAGGCTACTTTCAGTTTTGGCCGGAGCTCAAATATACAAGAAACTATGGCTTAGATATGATGCAAGAATAGGCTAGAAAAGGGAAGAAAAGGAACTCACCCTTGTAGACCAAGTCTTGACAGCCTCTTGGCTTGAGTTGCAGCACTCCTAGCTCTGAAAATCAGCCTCAAGCTTCTGGAATGGATGATGGAAGCCTTGTGCTATGAGTTGGTGTGTAAATGGCCAAGGATCATGGACTTTTTAGCTTTGAAGAGGGGGGGTGAATGTATACATATAGGCTTGTATCTATATGGTGCCTCAGCTGGTTTCTTCTTCTCACCTAGTATAAGGAAGAAGAGGGCTTCCTTTATAGAGCCAAGGGAGTAAGACTTCTCTTAGAAGCTTCAAAACCAAGAGCCAAGATCCTCCATACACGTGTATGGAGGATCCAGTCTGTGCCCTCCAGCTGGCACAGCTGGAATCCACTCAATCTGAAGAATGCTCCGGAAGGTCGTCGGCTAGCAAAAAAGGCCGGTCGGCTACTTTAACCTGCCGGTCGGCATAATAAATTGCCGGTCGGATAAATATAGTGTCGATGGGTGGCCGGTGAGGTCAAAAAAGTGCCGGTTGATGTCCAAATTGAAGCCCCGGAAGTTAGCTTTCCAATGGCGCAAACCTTGCATTAAAAGTCCTTCTGTACAAAAAGTTATGCCCTTTTTCGTGAAGCCGCGCAGATTCGATCCAACCGGGATGATGCCCGACTTCAACTGATCATATCTCCCCCACCCGGACTTAGCTCTAGGAGATTCTCGAGTGCAAAATGAAGCCCCGGAAGTAAGCTTTCCGACGGTGGTGGCCCCATAGCTAAACTCCAAGCGTACAGACAGATAAGCCCGATTCAGCGAGGGCTGCTCGACTCGCTTCTACCCGGATTCATGCCGAACTTCTCCCAAATTAGTTTTCTCCTCTCCTTTCCTCTCTTCTTCAACTCCAAACTCCTAAACAAAGTGTTTTGAAGGATTTGCCTCTCTCCTTGCCGAAGAAACTGAACATTTCCCCTGCACACCTGTCTCCACCAAGTAAACCATCAGTAACGCCCAAGTCTTAAGGGCGGTCAAAAATGGGGTGTCTACAAGGAGCTGAGTAAATAGTTATACGACGGATTGAAGGTGGGCCCAGCCCTGAGGCACAAGAAAAAGAAAGATATAAATAGAAGAACATCAGCGAAAGAGAGGTATGTGAGAACTAGTACACTTAACTTTAAATCCAAGCAACCAAGAGAGTATACGCTGACTTGTTCGTCGGAGTGCTAATCCCGGCACCCCCGACCGGAGTGTTCATTTCTTTTTAGGTGGCTAGCAGAGGATCTCGAGCGTCCCACGGGATCCAAAGAGTATTTCCAAACTACATCACCGCAATTGGCGCCATCTGTGAAAATACTCAACTACATCCATGGCGGGCGTAACGGAAGATCCTCCGATAGTCGCTGACGAAACCACACCGAGAGATGACCTCACTCCAACAAACATGCTGGGACCGGAGAATATCACTGTAAGACGTGCCTTGAACTTTGACTCAGTTGCCCATACCTCACTCTCGACCTCAACACATGAGACAATGCAAGCAATCATAGAACAGGCAAAGAAAAATGAATAGAGGTTGGTAAACATGATCGCTGAGAACGAGCGTCTCCGTCAGGATTTGGCCTTGAAAGTGGCGAAGTCCAAACAAGCTGTACGCCAAGATCCGGGATGACCTTTGAGGGAAGATGGCCGACGATTTCGAGCCCGAAGACAAAATAGTGACAGTGGTTCTTACTCATTATCCCCAGAGCCCAAAAAGAAGGGACGAGTCGAAACCACTTGCCCCTCTAAAGAGAGTCCACGAGCACGCCACAAGCGAAGACGTAATGGTTCAGATGAAGAGGACCAACATGACCCCTTTGTGCAACGGATCGCAAAGGCAGTACTACCTAAAAAGTTCAAGGCTCCATCATTCACCCTATACGACGGAAAATCAGATTCCACTGACCACATCCGTCATTATAAGCAACCCATGATGCTGCATGTACACGACGAGGCCCTTATGTGCCGAATATTTCCGAGCAACTTGGGACCATTAGCCGTCAGATGGTATTACAAGTTGGAGCCGGCGTCAATTAAGAGCTTCCATCAATTACAGAAATCCTTCAGGGCAAGATTCATCACCAATGAGGTCCAGCCGAAGCAAGCCAATTCTCTCTGGGCAATGCAAATCCAACCACGGGAAACCTTATGAGCATATTCGGCGCGCTATTGGGAATGCTTTAATCTTGTTGATGACGCCTGCAATGACTCCATGGCCATCACCGCTTTTAAAATGGGGTTGCATCCCGATAGTGCGCTCCACAGTTCCTTGACTAAAAGGCCTCCCAAAACAGTATGGTCGTTGATGAAGAAAGTCGAGGAATACTGCAAAGTGGAAGATGACGCTCTGCGGGTTAAAGCCGGGAACAAGGCCAACAAGACGGCCCCTTTTGAGATTGTTCTGCCGATAAACTCTATACCATCATGAAGCCCTAAACCATGGAGTCGGGCTAGACGAGACAAGAGACGGGATTCGCGCCGAATGAATGACCAATGTTTCCACCGAGCTAGTGAACAACTTCAATTAGATAGCAGGCGCACAAGGCACAAGGACAAGAAATATACGGAGTTGTCAGAACCAATCAGCACAGTTATGTCCAAAGTCCAACACCTTCTGTTCTTCAAATGGCCATCCAAAATGATGGGACCCCCCGACACGAGAAGACGGGATAGGCGGTGCGAGTATCATAAAGACCACGGCCACGACATAAAGAGTTGTTATGCATTGAAGGATCACCTTGAGGAATTGGTACAAGATAGTCGGCTTAAGTAGCACATCCGAAAAGATAACTCGACAAAAGCAGTAGCTTTATGGCAAGATTCACCTCTACTCGGCGTAATCCATATGATATACAGCCTGTCGACGTCATCTGGAGTACATACAATTCAGTCGCATCCTGACTCCCAAAAGCAAATCACACCAGCAAAACGGCCCCATGAAGCTCCGAATATTGCCTTCGACGATTATGATTTAATCGGCGTAACGTTTCCCCACATTGATCCGTTGGTCATCGAACTATGCATAAACCGATTTACCGTTGAATGCGTTCTCATTGACCAAGGGTGTACTTCGGAAGTTATGTATTACAAGACCTTCACAAAGCTCAGGTTTACCGAGTCAGACCTATCTCCGGCTCCTTACCCGTTATTCGGCTTCAACGCTAACCCCGAATACCCGTTGGGCAAAATCAGACTACCAGTTCGAGCGGGCTCCCGAACGATGGATGTGGAATTCTTGGTTGTCAAGCTGCCATCACCATATAATCTCATCATGGGACGAACTTGGCTGCACACCATGCAGGCCGTGCCAAGTACCTATTATCAATTGCTCCGCTTCCTGACTGAACGCGGCATTGAACAAATCTGTGGTTTCCAGAAATTAGCACGAGCATGTTATCTTCTCGCCGTGAAGACACCAAGAGAGCTGGAAGTAAATTCTATTGAGGTGCTGGATCGAGAGAGCCTTGACGATGTTGGATGGCTCCTAAGTGAAAAGGCCATGGAAGCCCTGGATCGAGTGGAAATTGACAAGAATCCGGACAGGTTCTTCATGGTCAGCGCCTCCTTGAATAAAGTTGATAGGCAGTAGTTAGTTTCCTTCTTACTCGACAACCTTGATGTATTTGCATGGACACCATATGAGATGTCGGGGGTGGATCCATCAGTTTCTCAACACCATTTAAATGTTGACACCAAATGTAAGCCGATTATTCAGAAAATTCGACGCTCCGCCGCAGAGCACACTACTACTGTTATTGAGGAAGTTGACCGACTGCTTGATGCCGGGGCAATCCGAGAAGTGACCTACCCTACATGGCTCTCGAATACTGTGGTTGTTAAGAAGAAAAATGGGACTTGGCGTGTTTGTGTGGCCTTCAATGACTTAAACAAAGCTTGCCCCAAGGATTGCTTTCCCTGACCCTGAATAGACCAACTCGTAGATGCCACCACACATCATCAACGAATGAGCTTCCTGGATGCCTATAGAGGCTACCATCAAATTGCCATGCATCCGAAGGACCAAGACAAAACAGCATTCCTCACCCCAAGAGGAACCCATTGCTATAAGGTTATGCCTTTTGGGCTGAAGAATGCAGAGGCAACTTACCAAAGACTAGTCACTGCCATGTTCAAGGAGCAACTCGGCCGAAGTATGGAAGTGTACATTGACAATATGGTGGTTAAATCCAAAGAAGAGCAAACTCATCTAGCCGATCTAGAGGAGACATTCGGCATTTTACGAAAGTACAAAATGAAGCTGAGCGCTTCCAAGTGTGCATTTAGGATCGGATCTGGCAAATTCCTTAGTTACATTGTCAACCACCGGGGAATCGAAGCCAACCCGAGGCAAATCATAGAAATCTTGGAACTCGGCTCCCCTCGATCAAAAGTTGATGGGGATGGCCGCCGCACTCAATAGGTTCATCAGTCGTTCTACAGATCGTTGCCAATAATTCTTTCATACCCTACGGCGAGGTAAGGCTTTTGAATGGACCTCTGAGTGCGAAGCCACTTTCAACGATCTAAAAACTTACCTCTGATCAGTTCCACTTTTGACAACACCTTCGGCAAGTGACCCGCTGATTTTGTATCTGGCAATTTCTGACCGGGCCGTCAACGCCATACTATTAAAGGAAGAGCTCGGGGAGGAGCGGTCAGTGTATTATGTAAGCAAGGCAATGGTTGACACCGAAACCTGTTACCATTCGTTGGAAAAACTCATCTTAGCCCTCGTCATGGCAGTAAGAAAACTGATGCATTATTTTTAGGGGCATACCCTCGGAGTACGAACGGACTACCCCCTCCGGTCAGTACTCCGTAGTGCAGAAGCATCAGGGCGCGTCTCAAAGTGGGCTCTCGAACTCGGCTAGTACGACATTCAGTTTCTACCTAGAACCTCAATCAGGGGGCAAGTGCTTGCCAGCTTTGTGGCCGAATTCACTGGGGGTCTTGGCGACTTCAAGTCTGATGAAATTTGACCTAAGCCGAACTGGAGAATTTACGTTGAGGACATTTGGCAGCTGTACTATGATAGATCCTCCAATCAACGCGACAGTGGGGCCGGGGTAGTGATCATAGCTCCCGACGGAGCAATAATCAAGCAGGCTATCAAACTCAGCTTCGAAGCATCAAACAATGAGGCTGAATGCGAAGCTCTGCTAACCAACTTGCGGAATGCACATCTCCTGGGTGCTCGGCGATTGCTTATATTTTGCGATTCAAAACTGGTGATCAATCAGCTAAAGGGGGAGTATGCGGTCAAAAACGACCGTATGGCTGCTTACATGAAAACGGCAAATTCCATGCAAGCAAAATTTGACCATCACAAATTGAACCAAATAACCCGCGATCAGAATACACATGCAGACGCCGTGGCTTGCCTAGCCTCCGCCATTAACTCAGAGATTAAACGGACAATTGAAGTGGGTTTCATCCCTAAGCCGAGCATTGGCCCTCAAGACGAAGTCCAGATCAATATCATAGAGTCAGGTCCGAGTTGGATGGATTCCATTGTTGCATTCCTATCTTCCAAACAACTCCCGTCAGATAAGAAAGAAGCGCACAAGCTGCGAAACAAAGGGTTGCGACACTATTTGGATCCGCAAGGAAAGCTTTACAAAAAATCCCTCTCTGGCCCGTACCTAGAATGCGTTCATCCAGATAAAGTCGAAGAACTCCTGACTGAAATACATGAAGGGAGCTATGGTGTTCATTCTGGCGGGCACTCTCTAGCCCATCGACCTGGGACACAGGGGTATTATTGGCCGACGATGAGAGCTGATGCCAAATGTTACGTGAAGAAATATGAATAGTGCCAGAAGTTTTCCCCCTTAACACATTTGCCTGCTGAAGAGCTAAGCTCTATAACCAGTCCTTGGTCGTTCGCCCAATGGGGACTTGACATCGTCGGACCATTGCCTCGCGCCCCAGGCAACAAGCGATTTTTTATTGTCGTTACAGATTATTTCACAAAATGGGTCGAAGCGGAGGCACTAACGCACATTCGAGATACTGATATGAAGCGTTTTGTATGAAGAAACATCATAACGCAATTCAGCATTCCGAGAGCACTTATTTCAGATAACGGCACCCAATTCGATTGCGGTGTCTACCGTGAACTGTGCAACACATATGGTATTCGGCCCTATTTCTCCACCCCGGCTTATCCACAGAGTAATGGCCAAGCGGAAGCCTCCATCAAATCTATTTTCAACGACATCAAGAAGAGGTTGGAGTAAGCTAAAGACAGATGGGTTGAAGAATTTTTGAGTGTGTTATGGGCTCATCGTACTACTCCGAGGCGGTCCACTGGGGAGACGCCGTTCGCTTTGTGCTTCGGAATGCAGGCAATCATCCCCTTGGAGATCGGCCTCCCAACCTTGAAATCAAAAGTTTTTGATATGGGCCAAAATGACATGATGCTGTCTTTGGATTTGACTCTTATTGAAGAACGGAGAGACCGTGCCCTTGCGTCTATGGCACGGTACCAACAGTAGCTAGCTAAGTCATACAATCAACATGTTCAGCTACGCCATTATACATCAAGAGAGTTGGTCCTGAAAAAAGTGCTTCCGGCTTCCAGGAATCCGGCTGAGGGAAAATTGGGTCCTAGCTGGGACGGCCCCTATTAAATCAACTCAATCGCGGGAGTAGGGGCATATCGGCTCAAAGACATGTTTGGAAGGAGTCTGTCGCGGCCTTGCAATTCAACGCAGTTGGGTAAATTCTATCATTAAACCCGACCTGTGGGGCATGTTACTGTTTTGAATGATTCACCATGTACAAATTTCACTTTTGCAATGCAAAGTTCCCTATTTTCTCGTTCTGAAATTTAGTTCAAAAGACTTCTTATTTAAGCCTCCAGATTCAAAGCGCCCTTCGTGGATATCTCGATTGCCCAAGACAAAAAAGCCTCCAAATTCGGAGCCCCATCCATGCAGGTCACGTTTGGGCTGAATAAGACTCCGAATTCGGAGCGCCCTTCGTGGATATCACGATTGGCCAAGACATAAAAGCCTCTGAATTCGGAGTCCCATTCGTGCAAGTCACGTTTGGGCCGAATAAGACTCCGGATTCGGAGCGCCCTTCGTGGATATGACGATTGGCCAAGACAAAAAAGCCTCCGAATTCGGAGCCCCGTCCGTGCAGGTCACGTTTGGGCCGAATAAGACTCCGAATTCGAAGTGCCCTTCGTGGATATCACGATTGGCCAAGACATAAAAGCCTCTGAATTCGGAGCCCCATCCATGCAGGTCACGTTTGGGCCGAATAAGACTCCGGATTCGGAGCGCCCTTCATGGATATCACGATTGGCCAAGACATAAAAGCCTTCGAATTCGGAGCCCCATCCGTGCAGGTCACGTTTGGGCCGAATAAGACTCCGGATTTGGAGCGCCCTTCATGGATATCATGATTGGCCAAGACATAAAAGCCTCCAAATTCGGAGCCCCACCCGTGCAGGTCATGTCTGGGCCGAATAAGACTTCGGATTCAGAGCACCCTTTGTGGATATCACGATTGGCCAAGATAAAAGCCTCTGAATTCGGAGCCTCATCCATGCAGGTCACGTTTGAGCCAAATAAGACTCCGGATTCGGAGCGCTCTTCGTGGATATCACGATTGGCCAAGATAAAAAGCCTCCAAATTTGGGGCCCCATTTGTGCAGGTCACGTTTGGGCCGAATAAGACTCTGGATTCGAAGCGTCCTTCATAGATATCACGATTGGCCAAGATAAAAAGCCTCTGAATTTGGAGCCCCATTTATGCAGGCCACATTTGGGCTGAATAATACTCCGGATTCAGAGCGCCCTTTATCGATATCACGATTGGCCAATAATAATAATAATAATAATAAAACAATAACAACAACAACACGCGTCGTTGACAAAAGTTGAAACATGCAAGCACTTAGAATGAAATGTTTCACTACATTAGCCGATTGTCTCAGAATGTACAAACGTAAATTGAAACATGCAAACACTTAAAACGGGGTGTTTTATCATATTAAACAATAAATACATAATTTGAGCCTAATCAGTGTTGGAGCATTTACAATATGTTTAATCCTATTTGGCATCACCCTCGTCGTCGCTCTTCTCGATTTCAAAAGCGCCAAAAGGAAAGTTGGTATAATGGCGACGCCGATTCAGCGCCCTCCTCTCGGAGAGCCTATGCGGCTTGGAGAGCCTTAATCCACCCATGCCTGAAACCTCGATTCTCGCATCGGCATACCTCCTCGGCGAGTTTCTCCTTGGTCTTGTCTATCGTGACTTTTCGGCCGTCATGGAAGCCCTTCTCATAAGCCCTGGACCTTGCAGTCTCTATTGCAAACATGCTTGCCGTATCTCGATTGGCAATCGCATGACTTATCAGCCGTTGGGTCACCCTTTCCTCCATGACTGAGTTAGATGGCTCGACCGCACATGGTTCGACAATTTTGGCCTTCCTTAACTCACGCTCAGCCTTCTCCACGCGAGCCTTCAAGTTTCGAATTCATTCGTTCTTCTACTCTATCTCCCGCTGCACGGCACGAAGACGCATGCCAATTTCATAGGCGGTATACAGCCCTTTCACCGCTTCGTGGATACCTTCTCGAAACACTTCGAAATCCTGTCGACCGACCATCAACTGCTGGACTTCTGGTGGAAAGATCTGTCGAGCAAACTCAACCGCCACACCTTGATCGTGAACAATTGAATCCACTTTTGTCATCAGTTTGTTCCCCACAAAAATCACAAAACTCAACGGCCGCGGTGTCGCATCAAGTTCACTTCTCGGTCGTGGTCGAGGGGAGCTACCCAGTTGTTGTTTTTCCCTTCTGGGTGATCTACTTCGATGACGTAGGGACTGACGTTTTTCCCATTCCCTCGACATCCTGCTTCCTGTGCGCATATGCTCACCAGTGCGATTCATCTCTGAATCCAGCTCAGCCAATGTCCTCCCTTCTCCTCTGTTGCTGAAGAATAGTCTACTTGACATTCGCACTTATCTAATAGACTGGTTTAAATTGAGTCTAAACACACTAATGGGATTTACAGGCGCGAAGAGCTCACCCAATTTATTCCTAACGGGTGCAGCACCCCCGAGGTGATTTCATTAATGCTAAACTTCAAAAGCTTGTTGCCGATTTGCGCGTGCCACAGCCACTCCATGAACTAAGAATTCGGCATTTCTAGTTTACACTGGCTAGGGCAAGGGCAGATTTATTAATCTGACCGGCCAAATATCAAAGCTAGGCGCCGATTTGCGTGTGCCACAACCACTCCACGAACTGAGTATTCGGCATTCCCAGTTCATACATTGGCTGGGGCAAAGGTAGATTTATTAATCTGACCGGCCAAATATCAAAGCCAGGCGCCGATTTGTGTGTGTCACAGCCACTCCATGAACTGAGCATTCAGTATTCCCAGTTCATACATTGGCTGGGGCAAGGGCAGATTTATTAATCTGACCGGAAGAATATTGAAGCCCAATGCCGATTTATGCGTGCCGCAGCCACTCCATGAATTGAGCATTCGGTATTCCCAGTTCATACATTGGTTGGGGCAAGGACAGATTTATTAATCTGACCGGAAGAATATCGAAGCCCGATGCCGATTTATGCGTGCCACAGCCACTCCATGAACTGAGCATTCGGCATTCCCAGTTCGTACATTGGCTAGGGCAAGGACAGATTCATTAACCTGATTGGCCGAATATCGAAGCCCGGTGTCGATTTACGCGTGCCACAGCCACTCCATGAACTGAGCATTCGACATTCCCAGTTCATACATTGGCTGGGGCAAGGGCAAATTTATTAATCGGCATTCCAGTTCATGCAGTGGCCACTGCAATGGTAGATCCATGAAGCTAATCGGCCACACGACAAGGCCCTGAGCCGTTTCACTTATTCGGATAAATTTAAGGGCGGATAAATTACTAAATTGCCTAGCTATCTAATCGGCAGGTGTTCACGAATGTTTAATTCACTCACCATATAATCCTACATAATATTTTATCCACAATAGTAAAAAGCAACACCATTCATCAATAGCAAAAGTTAAGCACAAATGATAGCAAAGAGCAAAGGAAGTTTTTAAGCAAAAGAAATTTTCATTAAGTAAATTGAATACAGATAGTAGCCATTTTACATATGAAAATTACCTTAAACTAGCTGAAATCTATTAAACAAAAAGCTACAATGTTGCACGGAAGATGCCTAGCAAAACTTAGAATGCCACCCTAGTCAATCCTCGGGTTCAGACGCCAGCGGCTCAACATCCACTTGCTCAAATGGAATCGGCCGGGCCAATGTCACATTCGCAACAGCAAGGGCTTTGAGCTAGCGGTATTTGAAGCCTCGATTCTCGAACTTGGGCACTTTATCCGCATAGCTATCCAAGGCGGCTTCTTGTCCAGCCTGGAACGCCTTGGAAACCTCGGAGTCAGCTTTTTCCTTTACCTTCTTCGATTCTTCCAAGTCGGCTTCCAACTTGGCAATCTCCTCCTTGGCTAGCTGGAGCACATCCTCACTCGCTCTTGCCCTATTCTCCGTAGCCAGCCTTAACTGATCGAAGTTCCTCGCGCTCTTGACCTCAGAATCAGCCTTCGCGCGTTCCTCAGCTGCCTTCACCGCTTCAGAATCGGCTCTCTAAGAGGCTTCCACAGCCCTGCACTTTTCATTTTCAACTTCAGTCTTCAGCAAGGCGATCTGTTCTATGGCGTCATGTTGACGGTGGCCTATTTCAACTATCCTGCCCACCGTCTACGAAATAAGGAAATAAAGTTAAAAAATATTAAAAATACATGTATTTAGGTGGAAGACCGCATATAAAGCACGTACCAACAAAGCCGATTGAGCGGCTAATGCGATCGACATCAAGTCTGGCTCGACCTAAAATACAGCTCTGTCAGCCTGCAGGGAGATCAAAGAGGCTACGCTCAAGGCCACAGCCGGGTCTTTTAAGACAGACGCGTCAGAGGAAATCGGCATGTTCCTGATCTTTGGTTGAACAATAAATGGAACAACCAATCTGATTCGTCAATGCGCGGCTGTTTATCCACTTGTTCTTCAGCGGACTCGACTCCTGTCTCGGCGGGGCGTTTCTCCCCCCTTGGCTCAACTTCTTGATCCGCCTGCTCTACCTGCTCTAACTCGGCCATTTGGGTTTGAGCCGTCTCTTCCACGACAGCAGGCAGGGAGGGCTCAGCATCGATAGCGGGTGGAATTTTCAATCGAATGGTTTCGGCTCTCCGTTGGGCGGCCATTCTTTCGGCATTTTTCTTCTTGGCGAGTTGTGCAAGGGACAACCCAACCATGTCCTCAGAGTACGCGCCGAGAAGGTCTTCTAAACCTTTGAAGATGTCGTTGAAGGAAACATCCCCTCGGCCTGAGGTGGACGGAGGGCTAGATGAGTTGAGGCCGGCTTCCTCAAAGGCTAACTGCAAAGCCTCGTCTACTTCGGCTTCAGACTGGTTGGACCCTTCAGCAACCTCCTCAGCTACCTCTGCCTACTCCGAGTCGGATCCGTCCAAACCAACTTGCCGCAAGTTTTTGAAGTTGGTTAAAATAAGAGCCGGAAAAAACTCTTCGCCCCTCGGAATTGGGATGTTTTCTACCACCGAAAACGTCATATATGTCGGCTCATATTAAAGAAGAATGTGGGCTGCCCTCCCTTGTTTCTGAAGGCTTGGACGGCCAATGTATTTGAGCGCAACTTTAATTTTCGCAAGAACGGCGTCGTCGATTGAAATCAAAATTTTCTTCAAATCGTTTCCTGCACAAGAAAAACCATGAGACCGCAAAAATAAAGCCTTGTAAATATAAGAAAAGTAAACGCAAGGAGCTATATGGCCACTTGGTTTAACCCTCCGTCTAGGAATAGGATCTAGGCGGTACTCGCCTTCGCCGAATTCCTAGTTACCTCGGACAACGACCATGACATCATCGACTTGCTTGCCAGAGCTGGAAAGCATAGTCACTTGTCCTTGGCCTTAAGGAAATAGTGCCCACGCCGGCCAGAAGACTTAGACAAGGCATAACAATGTCAAATAGCAGGTATGCTGATCCTAAGGTGACGGTTTAACTCTATAATCCCCATTACGATTCGAAAAAAGTTTACATTAGGTTGGGAAGGGATTAGACCCCAATGGCGAAGGACAACCCTAAGGAATGGGTGAAAGGGGAAACGGACTCCGCCCTCTACAATTGATAGGAGAAGGAAGACGATTGTGCTTTCATTAGCCCTCTTCATATCAAGGGTGTTGTCTGTCACAAGTGACAGTCATCAAGGATAGAAAAATGGCGTCAAAATCCAGAAACTCGATCCGTGGAGAGGAGGTCTTTCAAATGCTTTGCCATTTTCGTCAGCCTACAGGAGTACGCTAAACTAAAAACAAACCAG
Source organism: Camellia sinensis (assembly GCF_055761805.1). Taxonomy (NCBI): domain Eukaryota; kingdom Viridiplantae; phylum Streptophyta; class Magnoliopsida; order Ericales; family Theaceae; genus Camellia; species Camellia sinensis. Next base: position 69,304,819 of record NC_138973.1, on the reverse strand, counting down.
GAAAAGGGATTCAAAGCAGAGAGGAAGAGAACTTACAAGAGACGAAGAGGACAATGAGGGATAAAAGGAAGTTCCAGAGGTGAGTCAGAAGGCACTCCAAGAGCTTCAAGCGTTCAAAAATGTGTATGTATTCGAAAAGATGACAAAATTTTAAATCACAATAAATGGAAGAAGTGTATGAAGGGGCGGGAAGTTGTAATGATGACCGAAAGGCGAAAGCTCTGACATCCGCATTGGAATGAGGTAAGCCGCCGAATTTCGGCTCTAACTTTTTGAATTAGAAACCAAACACAACAGCTAATTGTTGTTAGTGGAGTGTTTGGGGGGCAATTGTGGGAGCCGAATATTGGGGAACGTAAAAAGGCCGAATAATTGAACCTGGAGAGTCGAAATATATACATCGCATTCGGCCCTGTCATAAATATACGAATCCAAGTACCCTATTCGACCACATAACCAGTTGAGAAAGGGGCTCAGTGAAGACCGGTTTGCAACAAGAGGAGCTGAGTAAATAGTTATACGACGGATTGAAGGTGGACACAGCCCTGAGGCCCAAGAAAAAGAAAGATATAAATAGAAGAACATCAGCCAAAGAGAGGTATGTGAGAACTAGTACGCTTAACTTTAAATCCAAGCAACCAAGAGAGTATACGCTGACTTGTCCGTCGGAATGCTAATCCCAACACGCCCGACCGGAGTGTTCATTCCTTTTCAGATGGCTAGCAGAGGATCACGAGCGTCCCACGGGATCCAAAGAGTATTTCCAAACCACATCACCACATATATATATTTTATATAAGAGTGTCAATTAAATACAAAGCATTTATACATGTAAATAATTTTTAAAAAAAAACTATATTTACATATATTAAACTGCATGTATATAGTTATAGCGACAATTAGGGCACTGAGTGGCCCTAGTAGTCAACCATGACTCAATACAGTGGGAATGATATATATGCCCACAAATAGGAAGAATTTGAACACTATTTCCATGTTTGAAATCCTCCAAACATATGTTACAGTCAATTTTCCCAAATCCAATTCTTTCGTCAACGAGAAAGTTAAAAGTAGGAAACGACTGTATGACTCGAGGGTCTAAATGATTTGGTATAACTGGTCCACCACCTAGTTCAATAACTAGGAGAGGATCTTGTAGCAAATCTAGTTTTAACTTTATTATTAAATAAACAATCATAAGGCCTACAATACCTTGGACGCCCCACGTTATGTATCTTCTTATTTTGGTGGTATCTTCTACGTTGGCTTACCAATATTCGGTTGCGAACCGGTGAAATTATCTTGTGTGGTTTGAAGTAGAATTTCGTGATGGGCAGAGCAACCATAAAATAAACCTAAAAAGAATAAGAAAATATTTTATTAGAAAATATCCGCCACTGATATTATAAATAAATATATATATATATATATATCCAGGTTTATTCCAACACACAATCAATTCTCAAACAGCTAATTCACACCCCCAAAACGTCTTATTTCATTCCTTACCTTGCCAATTGGCGATGATGGCGCCGGTTGGCACGGTAAAGAATGAAATGAGATGATTTGGGGGGTGTGAATTAGTTGTTTAAGAATTGATTGTGTTGGAATGTAACCTGAATATATATATTTATAATATCGAAGGCGGGAAATTTCTAATAAAATATTTTTTAATTCGTTTCAGGTTTATTTTATGGTTACGCTGGCCATCACGAAATTCTACCTCAAACCACACAAGACAATTTACCAGTTCACGGTCGATTATTGGCAAGCTAACGTAAAAGATCCCACTAAAATAAGAAGATACATAATGTGGGGTGTCCTAGGTATTATAGGAATTTTGATTGTTCATTTAATAATAAAGCTGACGCTGGATTTGCTACAGAATTCTCCACTAGTTATTGAACTAGGCGGTGGACTAGTTATTGAACTAGGTGGTGGACTAGTTATACTAAATAATTTAGACCATCGAGTCGTACAGTCGTTTTCCACTTTTACCTTTCCTGTTGATGAAGGGATTTGTGATGACCAGGCCCTTTTCTCCTTTTCTTTCTTCCCTTCTTTGCTTCGTTCCCCTTTTATCTTTGTGGATTTAAAATGTCCGAAAATGGTTCCCTAGATTAGAGTTCTAGTTCTTATTTCATTCTATGTTGAATTTCGGTTGTTCCGGAGAGTGCGCGGGCAAGTCTGGGTGCCCGGGGATGAAGTTGAATTTTTGGGCCGTTGGGCCAGGGCCCCACGTGCGGGGCCCTAGGCCGCACGTGTGGAATTGGGCCGCTTGAGCGGTGGGAGGGGCCACACGAGCGGTGGAGGTTGACACCCAAAAAATTGCATTCTGAAATCGACGCACGAGCGGGGGAAATGGGTCGCACGAGCGGTGGAGGTGGGCCGCTCAAGCGGCCAACTGGGCAGTCCGAAACTCTGTTTTTTGTATCTTTTTGGTCCGAATATCTCTCTCATTTTGGTCATCTCTCTCTCACTCTAAACCCTATTTTTCTCCCCATTCTCTCTAGAAAACTCCCTCAAACACCTTAAACACTTAGATTCTTGCAAATCTTGCGCCACGATCATCAACATCTTCCTCAAATCTTGAAGATCTAGGGCAAGAGCTTCACTTGGTTGGAGGAAATCAAAGACTCTCTCATCTTTTAACTCTAGGGTTTCAGTTTGTTCTTCATCAAACTTGAGGTAGGGTTCTCCTTTGAGTCATATATATGTTTATGTAGGTTTTTATTTGTTGATTTTGGTGAGCTCCTACGCCTATTTCAAAAATGAGTTTGGTGGCTCAAGAAAATGATGATTTGTAGAACAAACTCTATATTGTGTTCATTTAAAGACTTTTCTTGAAATTTTGAACAAAATGGGTTGAGATTGAAGTTGATGATGAGATTTCATAAAAGAGATGGGCATTGTTAGGGTTTTTGTGAAAATCTAAAAAGTTAGGAATTTCTTAAATAAAGAAGGTTAAAGCTTCATGTTGATGTTATATATATTTTGTGATACATGTTTATGGGGGTATTTTGGTGAGCCATGGTAAACAAGGAAAATATGGAATGTTAAATGGGTTTGAATGTCTACATATATGCATAGATGTAATCCTTTTATTGATGAAGAAACTTCTTATCATTCAAAGGACTTTGAGAGTAGAAGTAGAAACTACATGTTGGATTGGCTTAAATGGATGTAAATGTTGAAAGAGCATGAATTGTGGTTTTATAGTTACACATAGTCAAATGTTAATAAACTATTGACTATTGGTTGGAAGGACATGGAAATGATGAATGTAATTGTTTGGTAATGTTGTTGGAATAACTTGAGAATTTGAGAATTTCCATGAGACATGAAGAAATGGTTGTATTACATACTCATTTGATTTACTATCATGCATTGTGTATTCAAATTGAAATTATTTACTTCATGAAAGAAAATGGCATTGCAATGAGAACTATGGAAATGTGTATGGGGTAAATACGTAGTAAGTCCGGATAGGGGTGTAGTTGAACTCGATAACTTGGCTTGAGTGTCAATGATGAAAGACCAGAAAATCGCACAGATAGGTGTCGAGCCTTCCGGTTAATACCGAAAAAAATGACATATTGGTAGTACTTGTATAGTCTACTTGCAGACACTAGCCTAGGGATTACCAGTGTCGTATTTACCACCCCTATTGTATAAAAATTGGAAGTTGAACTTGATGAGGTTGTAAAATGTTATCAAAAAACATGGTGACTCTTATAAAGAGCATGACATGTGATTAATCATGCAATGGCATTGCATGGCATTTGCATTTACATTCAATGTTGGATAACTCACATAAATGTATATACTTTGTTAAGGAATTCTCTACTGGGCTTTATGCTCACCCCTATGGGATTTTGGTGCAGGTAAAGATGTGGTGATCCTGCCAAATTGAGGGTGTGGATATGTTATTGTGAAGAGTAGGTTACTCTTTATTTTGTTGTGGATTTTTTTATAAAGCCAAGGGCTAACGTGTATGGGTCCGAGAGACCATTTTGTGTAACCGGGCTATCGCCTTGGAACTTGTAAGCCCTTAAGGGCCCTATTCGTTTTGATTTAATGATTTTACATGCTATAGATTCATGTACTAATTGTCAATGAATGTATAATCACATGTGAGATTATTTTTGTAAAACATTTGGAGTTATGTAAAGGAGCATGGTTATTATTTTATTTTTTGGAGGTGGGTTGATGTTATCTATATATGTTAGCATTTTTTTTTTAGGGGCGTTACCGGATTGGTTTTGGGAATATTGACTGTAACATATGTTTGGACGATTTCGAACATGGAGATAGTGTTCAAATTCTTCCTGTTTGTGGGTATATATATCGTTCTCACTGTATTGAGTTATGGTTGACTACTAGGGCTACTTAGTGCCCTAATTGTCGCTATGACTATAGACATGCCGTCTAATATACATCAATATAGTAATTTTTAAAACAATATATTTACATGTATAAATGTTTTGAATTTAATTGACACTCTTATATAAATAAATAAAAAATTATAGTCAAAATGGAACATTGTATAGTTTTTTATTACTGTTATCAACAAAAAAAATAAAATAAAAAACACATGGTTCGAATTGGTCTACTACAGAGGTTAGGTGCTTTAAGTGGCACAATAGACACACTCTCTCTAAAACTCACATTCTCTCTACAAATACACCTAGATCCGTCGAGTTCTTCATCCGTGTCCCATTGTTAAAAAGGTAGAACACGCTGTGGACTTCCTTTTGATCCGAACAAAGTTGGGTTTCAGCGTCTTTGAAGTTTCTCCATTCTCTCCCTCATCTTCTAAGCTTGAGGTAGGGATATCTCCTCAGTTTTTATGATTTTTAACTTAATTATTCGTTATTTCTAAATAATACTAACATTTTGATGTGGAAAATGATGTTGAGTTGGGAATAAATGGTTGGATTTGATATTTGGGTGTATTTGTGGACCCCCCCGATCTGTTCAGAACTTCAATTTCTTTCCTAGAGAGAGAGAGAGAGAGAGAACCCCTTCCATCCTGCAGAGAGATAGAGAGGGAGAGAATGAAGAGTGCTATAATCATCAAAAAAGGGTGAGGCGTTAGCGACTAGGTAGTGGCGAAGGGAGGTGGAGTGGCGACGCCAGTAGTGGGCTCGTGGAGGTGGTGGTGATGAGGGAGAACTAGGTTGGGGCTTTTTAGATTTTGGGTGTGAAGAGAATGAGAAGGAGGAAGGTTAGAAGTGAGGGTAATAAAGGAATTGTATAAATTGTAAACAAACCCTAACCATGTGTAACCCAGCAAAGTTCCCACCATTGCGGCAAATTTTCCGAAACCTCATTACACTACCAAAAAAAAATAATAATAATAATAATTCATTGACTCTGTTTTAGCCTTACAAAATGGGCAAACATTTTTGACTGTGCTACTTAAAGCACCTAACCTCTGTAGTAGACCAGTTGAAACCATGTGTGTTTTTATTTATTTATTTATTTTTGATAACAGTAATAGAAAACTGTACAATGTTCCATTTTAGTTATAATTGTTTTTTATATAATTGTGTCAATTAAATACAAAACATTTATACATGTAAATAATTTTTTAAAAAATACTATATTTACATATTTTATTCTGCATGTGCATAGTGATAGCGACAAATGGGGCATTGAGTAGCTCTAGTAGTCAACCAAGACTCAATACAGCGGGAATGATATATGTGCCCACAAATTGGAAAAATTTGAACACTATCTCCGTGTTCGAAATCCTCCAAACATATGTTACAGTCAATATTCCCAAAACCAATCCCTTCATCAACAGGAAAGGTATAAATGGGAAACGACAGTGCGACTGGAGGGTCTAAATGATTTGGTATAACTTGTCCACCACCTAGTTCAATAACTAGCAGAGGATCCTGTAGCAAATCCAGTGTTAACTTTATTATTAAATAAACAATCATAAGTCCTATAATACCTAGGGCTCTCCACGTTATGTATCTTCTTATTTTGGTGGGATCTTCTATGTTAGCTTGCCAATAATCGCTCGTGAACTGGTAAAATTGTCTTGTGTGGTGGGTACCAAAATCAATATTTTAATTTTGGATATACAATATCAGTGGCGCGTACTTTCTAATAAAATATTTTTTATTCTTTTCAGGTTCATTTTATGGTTACTCTGGCCATCACAAAATTCTACCTGAAACCACACGACAATTTTACTAGTTCGCAACCGATTATTGGCAAGTTAACGTTGAAGATCCCACCAAAATAAGAAGATACATAACGTGGGGCATCCTAGGTATTATAGGACTTATGATGGTTTATTTAATAATAAAGTTAACCCGGGATTTGCTACAGGATCCTCCCCTAGTTATTGAACTAGGTGGTGGACCAGTTATACCAAATCATTTAGACCCTCCAGTTGTACAGTTTTTTCCCTCTTTTGCCTTTCCTGTTGATGAAGAGATTGGTTTTGGGAATACTGACCGTAACATATATTTGGAGGATTTTGAGCACAGAGATAGTGTTTGAATTCTTCCTGTATGTGGGCATATATATCATTCCCACGATATTGAGTCATGGTTGACTACTAGGGATACTCAGTGCCCTAATTGTAGCTATGACCATAGACATGCTGTTTAATATACCTCAATATAGTTTTTTTTTTTATTTTTATTATTTACATATATAAATGTTTTGTATTTAATTGACACATATAAAAAAAATATATAGTTAAAATGGAACATTGTATAGTTTTCTATTACTGTTCTCAACAAAAACATAAAAATAAAAAGCACATGGTTTCAACTGGTCTTCTACAGAGGTTAGGGGCTTTAAGTAGCACAATGGAGAATGTTTGCCCATTTTGTAAGGGTAAAACATAGTCAGTGAATCACATTTTTCTGCAGTGTAATGAGGCTTGGGCAAATTTGCTGCAATGGTGGTGACTTTGTTGTGTTACACCTGGCTAGGTTTTTTTTTTTTTTTATAATTTATACAATTCCTTTATTAACCTCACTTCTAACCTTCCTCCTCCTCCTTCTCTTTACTCCCAAAACCTAAAAATCCCTAACCCTAGTTCTCCCACATCTCCTCCACTAGCCCACTACTGGCTCCATCACCCTTCGCCTCTACTCAATCCCTCTTCGCCTCACCCTTTTTTGATGATTATACCACTCTTAATTCTCTCTCTGTGTGTGCAGGTTGGAAGGGGTTCTCTCTCTCTCTCTCTCTCTCTCTCTCTCTCTCTCTCTCTCTCTCTCTCTCTCTCTCTCTCTCTCTCTCTCTCTCTCTCTCTCTCTCTCGCGTCATTTTAACCGTTATAGGAAAGAAATTGAAGTTGTGAACAGATTGGATGGGTCTACAAATACTCCCACATATTGAAATCAACCATTTAATCCCAACTCATCATCATTTTCGACATCAAAATTGTTTTCAAGGATCCATCTGAAAAACCCTCTTTTGATTTTTACCCAAAACCCTAGATTTGTTCCAAACACTAGAACAAAATTGTGTTTTTACGGCTTCACATCAACGACATACAATAATTGCAAGTCGTGGTTTCTCACTTTTACAGCTTGATTTTTTTGCATGTTGTAAATAATTTCCCAATCTCGACATGTCTGTTGTGTAGGTCATAAATAATAACTATGATTTTTATACGGCTTGGAATCTTAGCCATAAATATTAAAACTATACTTGACACGCGTACATCAGCTGTTAAAAATATTGAACGTTTCACAGCACACAAAAAGCCAGCCGTTGAAAATTACACTTTTCATGACGTACGAAAGCCAGCCGTTTAGAATATTGCACATTCCCCGACACACAATTGCTACCGTGAAAGGTACGACCGAAAAAAAGTAGCGCCAAATGAAAATTTTGAGCACCAAACACCAAATTTTTTTTTTTTAAAAAAAAGAAGAAACAATCAAAACTCCAACTTGTCAGCCCCAACATCAATCTAAAAAAAAAAAAAACTCTTCCTTTTTTTTGGGTTTCATCACCCAAACACCCTGACAAACAGTGAAGAATTTGATCTCCCTAACTCTTCAACCCCAACTCAGTGAAGAATTTCATTGCCCAAACACCCTGACACACAAAATCATTCCACTCTTTAAGAATTTCATTTCTCTCTTTGATTTTCTTTGTAAGAATTTTCCCCTCCTTAAGCATAACACCTGAAAAACGTCCCTCATCTTCTCTTCTCTTTTCTATATATATATATATATATATATATATGTGTTTTGAGAAAAAATAGAGAGATTTTGAAGGTTTGTGATGATAACAATAGTAGTAGTGTGCTGAGAAATGGCGGCTTGTGTATTAATCCAGAAACACCTTGATTCGAACATGAAGTTTCAACTATCGTTTCTGTCTAAAAATGACAAGCTTGTGATTCCCTCACCCTCACCCTCACCCTCACCCATCAAAGAGAAACCCATCATTTATGGTGACCGTCTGATCGGCGAAGCTCGTCTCAAATCTCAGTGGTCACTGTCTCTACCAATGACGACTGTTCGCAAGGTTTTAAAAAGCGACTGCAACCATTACATAACGTAACGGTTATGGTCGTTACCGCTACCCATTACGGTCGCTTTTGTAGTGTGATTGAGATTCACAGATGTGTCCGTCATAGCGGCTACCGTAGCAGTCGTAACGGTGCCGTAATAGCCGTAACGGCTTGTTACGCACTGTTACGTAATGGTTTCAAACTGCTTCTTTCGAAAAAACACACAAAATTAAAAAAGCTAAAAATGGGGGAAGAGGGATAGCGAGAAGATGGAGGAGCAAGAGATAGAGAGAGAAGAAGGAAAATAAAGAACATGTTATTGATTTGTTGAAACTATAAGACCTATGTTATTCTATTCAATTGCTATCACTCAACCATTTTGTTTGTGTGTGTCTATCTATATATAGTTTGAAAATAATAATAATAATAATAATAAGTGTGGTCATTATCTATTTGGCTTGGTTAAAATATGTATATATATATATATATTTAGGCTCTTATTTATTCTCTTACTTTTGTCATTGTTTATCTTATATATAATAGTTAGTGATTGATTTTTTGTATAATATAAAGTCATTAATTATTAAAATAAAATGTAAAAAACTCAATTTATAGTGATTTAAAAATATGAAATATATTGGATCATACTTAAAAATTTACAAAAATTGATCAATATTTATTTTAAACCCAATAAATATGATCATGGAAAAAAAAATATGTGTATCAATAAGTTTTTTTCAAATTGTACGAAGAATAAAAAAAATCACGGTTTCGGTTACCGCAACTGTTACGCTACGGCCTTTACACCTCGCAACCACAACTGTGCCACCACCACCGTTACGTCGACCGCCACTGCTTTTCAGATCCTTGACTGTTAGTGATTTTGGTAAGATCCTAACCCTTGCAATCTATACATACATAATTGGTACCAAATTTTTTGTTCTGCAGTTGTTGCTTTATTCTTGCCTTCACTATGCAATTGGGTATTATTTTTTTAATCTTATTATTTTATGAATCATCTTTGTTGAAATTAGCTTCTTCTTCTTCTTCTTCTTCTTCTTCTTCTTCTTCTTCTTTTTATTTATTTTATAAGTAATGATGAAATGGGTATCTGTTGTGTGGATGATTAGTGTTTGTTGTAATGCCTCTTAAAAAGATTATTTTCAGTTATTTGACAATTCATGATGACAAAGGTTTGAATTATGGAGAAAGCTACATCAATGGTTATAGCGATCTCGGGTTTACCCTTGTTGTACAGTGATCCGGACATGTGTCCGGGGATGTTGGTAGTTGGTTATTATCGTGTTTACATTCCTTTTTCTTCATATTTGAGTTATGGGATGTGTTGGGCAGGTTTGTTACAGGTTGGTTGTGTTCGGGAGCCTAGTGTTGCTGCCCAAAATTTTGGACCTTCGCTCGAGCGAGGAGTTGGTCGCTCGAGCGAGAGTGGGGTTCGAGTATGGTGGGTCGAGCCAGAGTGGCTCGCTCGAGCGAGCGGTTGCACGTGGTTCTGGACCTGAGAGCTGTCTTTCTTGGCTCGAGCGAGCTTCCTTCGCTCGAGCGGTCTGGATTTTTCTTCGCTCGATCGAGAACTTCTTGGCTCGAGCGAGTGTTTTCTGTGTCTGGTCGCTCGAGCGACCAAGTCTTCGCTCGAGCGAGAGTGTTTTATATCAGCGTACAGCAGCGTCTTAAACATCACTTTTTCAGTCCCTTTCCTTGATTAGACCCTAAATCCGAGCCTCTCTCTCCCTACACTTACACTCTCTCTAAGATTTGATCTCCCTAGGGTGTGAATCTAGCCTAGGGCCTTTGTTAAAAAGATAGAGGGCGTTGAGAGCTTCGATTTAATCTGAAAAAGTTTGGATTTGGAGCAAGTTGATCTTCGAGTCTTCATCTCCTTTTTGGCTAAAACTTCAAGGTAGGGATATCCTACTCCTCTCTATGGGTTTTGTCTTAAAATTTTGGTATTTGAGATGTTGGGCTTGGTTTGGCAATTTTGTGAAAGTTTGGGGTTTCATTCGTAATAAACCTAGATGCATGTTTGGCATAGAAAAATGGAATGATTGTTGAATCATTGATGAAAATGGGACCTAAGGGTTGAAATGTTAATTATGGGAATTGACCTAATTACATTGTTTAATTAATTGGGATAATTAATTGAGAAGAATGAAGAAATGAAATGTTGATTGAATATCCATTGTGCATTTATTTTCTGTTTAGAAATAACTGCTTTGGGCTATCGGTGGAGGATAGTCGTGATTGTTGTAGACAATGCATGATGATTAGGCAAACTGAAACTAATCAACGAAGTATGTCATGAAACTTGACGGTTGATAGAATACATTAATTGTATGTATTGGGTGATTGTATATATAACCAATGTGTTTGTATACGTTATGTGTAGAGGAGGAGATAGGGGATGTACTCCGCGGTTTAGGGGAAGATAGGGGATGTACCTCTAAACCGGTTAGTGTTGGGAGAAGATAGGGGATGAACTCCGTAGATACAGCTCATATGCTTGTCTAGAAGTGAAGATAGAGCTTATATGCTTATCTTTGTGATATGTGGATATAGCTCATATGCTTATCTGTGGATATTGTGTTTATACATATCTGTTGTAGAATGTGGATATAGCTTATTTGCTTATCTGAGAATGTGGATATTGTTGTTATACATATCTGTTGAGCATGTGGGTAGTGCTTATATGTCTATCTGTTGAAAAAGGGGAAATGAAAAGTAATTGGGACTTGTAAGTCGTTTGACATAAATATATGATTTATGTGATTGTATCAGTGTTGGCCATCTATCAATTGCTAATATTTTAGTCATTGTCCATGGTTGGTTTAGTGTATTTCTACTGGGCTGTGGCTCACCCTATATGGGAATATCATTTTCAGGTGCAGGAAGCATGCCACCTCCAAGGACATAGCTGGGAGGCTAGTGGCGGACATACTTTTGTCGCTTAACTTTTGATGTATTACATGTAACTTCAAGCCTAGGGCTTAATGTGTAAACGAGTTAGTACTCTTGTTGTAACCAAGTGTTAACTTGGAAAGCTGTAAGCCCGTAGGGCATTTTGTTATGATGTTAACATGTAATACTTAAGTAATGGAACTCTAATGAATAAAAGAATGTGGTTAGTTTTTATGTAAATGCATGTCTTATTTGATGGGTTTAATGTTATTATTTTGAGGGCGTTACAATGGTGCACTGATGTATGCATATTATATATATCTATTTATATTGGCAATAAAAGAAAAAATGGTTTATTAGGCTTTTATGAGATAATTGATAGTGATGGTCTTGATTAGTAATAACAGGGTAAAATTTATGTCTAGTGCTTTGACATAGTGTGAGATTGAAACACAAATTGTCTAATCTGATATATCAAATCGAAAATTTAAACATTTTTTTTCCTTGAGGAAGTATAGTTTTCGATTGATATTCATGTTTTTGTTTGCTTCTATTGGAAAATGACTCACAAAATCCATATTGCTAAAAATTTCATAATGTTTTTTGATTAGTAATAAGTTCATTGCATAAATTGTTGTAACTTTCATATCACCATCCATGTAAATAGCTCATGAGGCAACCTCTGTTATGGACATAACTCTGTGATGTTTGGCGGAGATAACTCTCTTTCTTATCATCATTTATCACACACAATACATGTGTGGAGTATACAATTTTTTCTGTTCTTTCTCAATTTATTTTCAATGAAAAAAGTTAGAGCATTATGTTTTATTTCACTTGTAAGAAGATGAAACAAAAGTGATAGTTACTCTGGTTGGAACGGCTTTTTGAGATTCTCAAAAATTTTCATATTCCCTCATTTCTTTATCATTTTCTTTAGAACCTCATGTTTCACTCATGATATTGATGCTAGAAGTATTTTTTTATTTTTTTTTAAATTTTGGTTTTCCCTTTTTAGTTCTTAAATAGCTCTGCTTTGAACTGTGGTAGTTGCATTACATTTTTCTAGAAACAAAGCTATAGACAATCTTGTTGATGGTGAGTTTGAGCACCCTCTTCAACAACTGCATGACTCGGACTTGGAGGGTGGGGGTGGTATTTTTTCCTTAGCAGTGCTGCTATTTCTTGCACTACCTAAGGTTGAAGCTTTTTATTTTCTTAAAAACTATGTGGAACATTTTTTCCCCTTCTTTCTAAGTTAAAATGAGGGTGGTGATAAGACGAAGGGTTTTACAAAATGGAAATTTCAAACTTTGCCATATCAACCCTACAGATGAGCTAGATCTCAGACGAAGGCATTACTTAAATGTAGCATAATATCAAGTGTTGAACACTAAGTGACCTCCAGGTTAAATAAGAGTTGGTTGTTGAACCCTTTTATTTTAAGAAATTTCAGCTCATACAGACGTATCTGCCCAACTGCTTACCCACACACTACAAGAAATAACACCTTTGCCGACCAAAAAATTGGTCACTAAAAGCCCATTTTTGGTCGGCAAAAGTTATCCGCGACCAATTTTTTTGGTCACTACTTTGGTCGCCAATTGAGGGTCGGCAAAAGTAATTTGCGACCAAAATTTTTGTTGGTCGGGAAAAGTTGGCTTTGCTGACTAAATTTTTGGTCGCTAAATATATCATTACTGCAACTAATCCATTTTGACAATAAAACACTTTGGTCGCGAAAAGTGATAATTTTTCGACCAAATATCTTAGTCGCCAATTGTCACATTCCGCGACCAAACAGATTAGTCGCCAAAATTCGAGGAATCGCCGACTAACAATTTGGTCGCCAAAAGGTAAGCAATTGCCGACCAATGATTTTAGTCGCAAAAGTGTAGAATTTGCCGACCAATTTTTTAGTCGCCAAATCTCTTTTTTTTTTTTTTTTTTTTTGTTGAGAACAATCAATTTTTGTTTTTAAATATTCAATCCAATATTGAACAAAATTCATTCAACCCAACCATAATTAAGGAACAATAACATTTGAGGAAGAAAAAGCTTAGGAACAATAATTAACAAATTTCCTTTCCTGTAACTTCACTAAATCATCAAACTATAATTGAATTCCATTTAAAATAAAGATGAAAATATGTAACCGTAGTGCAGCACAGGGCATATTCAAGTCAAATTGAATTTAGTAAGCATGTCTTCTCAAAAGCTATATCCTCTTTGAAGTCCAACATGACACAAAACTGAAATTCAAAATAGTTAAGTTTTGGATGTGCAAGGGGAAGAAAAAAAAAAAGAGTAAAAATGATGGCACTTGCTTGGTCCTTCAAATTATTTTCAATTCTTTGTTTCCACGTTGAGACACGAGCAGCCAACTCAGTCTGTTTCTCAGTTTCAGCAATGCTAGCAAGGACAACATCCTAAATTCAGGAACACAGGTTACAAACAAATTACTGCTCCAACAATAATCAAACAAAAGGTAGTAGACAAATTATGCAATATAACAATCAATTTTCATCACATCACATATCAGAGAAATCTAATCTTACTAGGTGAGATCGACAAAGATCTTCCAGGCTGGCTTGAGTACTTGGATCTTCATGTTCATTGGTTTCAAAACGAACACCACCATCATCATTCTGCATAAATATCAACAAATGAGCAATGCAACATAAATGCCGATTTTGTTATTGCCAACTTTGTGATATAAATATATCTAAATATACTAGAGGTCTGCCTAACCTTTTAAGGCTACAGAGGTACTTCTTCATACTCATATGCATTCTCTGGCATGTCAAAATCAGATGGACCAAAATCAAAGCCTCCATTATCATAATCATTGTCTTCATTGGGATCACAAAATGATTCACAAGTTTCACGTCCTTCATGAATAAGTGAATTTCTCAACTATAAATAAACACATCAGGCATCATTGAGTGAAGCCAAATATCTCTGCACTATGTAAAACAAATTGTGTACATGGCACGCCAACACTTTCATATATGACTTTGTCTTGCAAAGTACCACCCAATCCAATTTTCAAGGGAGAGAATGCTGCAATGCAATCAAAGTTGTAACTTATTTTCAATGCCAAGAAAATGCAATTATTTAGAGTGTTTATGACATTTATAAAGTGTTTTTATACCTTTGATGGCATTCAACAAAATTGGACTGCTAATATCCTACAAAAAAAGAAATGAACAAGTTATAAGAAGACAATATTCTCACAATCTAGTCTTTATTTTACTAACAACCATCTTTACCAAAAGTCAGTTTTATTGAAAATGATCTCTGCGAACATTTTAAAAGAGAATGAGAATATTGATGATGCCATTGGTAATTGTTGTTATGATTTTGTACACAACATGCTGTGAGATGAACCGGCAATGGAAAACAGCCTGCCGGCAAGAGGGGAGTATGATTCCACCTAACAGGTAAGACATATTTTCTCTTTATAAACGGCAGTAGAATCATTTCATTTCTATATATTTTTAGCAATTGGACCTTCCTTTATGGTTTTTGATTTAGCTTATAGTTGTATTTTGGTGAATTTCAAAATGTGTTTTGTAGAAGACTATAGAATTTGATCTAAGCATTGGTTTTTCTGTACTCCAAAAATGATGAATTTGTATTTTCTATTTACAAACTCAATATTTTGCCTAGGTATCAAATAGATTGTCACCTACTATTCAAATTGTTTACCTCTTCCATGCTGAACAATGATATTGGAAATTCAATCTCGAAGCCAGAGCTGTTTATCATAAACTAGTCTGAGAAAGAAGAGAGATCTCATATGCATAATAAATACAGAGTTTGATGATAAAAATAATTATGAAGTGGCATCAAGTGGTCAATGGTCATGAGTGATATGTTTATCGCTAAGAAACCATGAAAATAAAAAAATAAAAAATAAAAAGATGGAGCAAGTTACATGAGTACATGAATGTTTCTAGTTTGTTATTTATATGTTCCTTATTTTTGCTTAAATATGACCAATACAAATTAAATCCATTGATACAACCAATACAAATTAAACTAAAGACTGCATGACTTAGCTGACTCCAATTAGAATTAATAAATGGCTAAACTTTATTATGTGGGTAACCAAAACAGCATGCATTCATTGCCTTGGAATCAAGGAACCAAATGCTTTAAATAGGTGGGATACTCTTCAATTCAAGCACCAAATCATTTTAATGAGCAAAATAGAAATTAAGGAAGCAACAAGCTATCTGATAATCTTTGGCTCCAACCATAACCAAAAAATAATCTATAAAAGAAGATGCATTGCCTTCACCAAACAATGATTTGCCTCAAAACAAAAAAAAGCCTATTGCATTTCTAATTTCTAAAAATAAGTAGTAAAAAGTCATCACGTAAGCTACTATTATTGTGCTCATATTGATGAATAATAGAACAATACCACTAAAAAAAATTATTAAAAAACCACTAAAAAAGCCAACTCCCAAACAAGCTCTTTGTGTGGTTGCTTGTGTTAAGATGGTTGTCAGTCTCATCTTGTTTCTTATTTAATGCTTAATAGCATACCTGCTTAAAATTCATATTAGTGAGTTCAAAACTGTTTCTTCTTTCTATTTTATTGTATGTTTGAGTTTTAATGACAACAATTTTCTGTCCTATTAATGTTAAATTTTTGTTTGCTATTTTCTTTGAGTTCCCCTGTTATGTAGTAGGCTTCATACTTTAATTTTGCAACATACTAAATAGCCAAAAAGTCACTACAAAAAAATCAACTATTCTCTTTCCTTTTCTGTAGGTCTTTTCGTAAAATACTAAAAAGCTAATTAAAATAATCAATTCCCAAAACAACTTTACATAAATTCAAATTATGATGGAGCGGAACAGTTCATGTTTTGTTTGACATGTAGAGTAGTACAGAAGTTCAGAGAAACAAACTATAGAAACCTATAAATATTTAATTTTTTATATAAATAAAATTGTGTAAGTGGAACAGCTCAAGATCAAAAGATGGAACCCAATCTTCACCTCTTCCTACAATCTGAACTATGTCAAAGTTGATTTCCAGATAAATTTGAGTAAAAGTTGATCTAAAAATAGAACCATGTCACTTAGAACTAAAATAATTTGTTCTCTAAAATAATTAGAAAAAAAAAATCCACAGATCAATGTTACAATAATAGATCCTAATGTTCAGAAAACCAAATTCAAGTATAAATTGAAACCAAACAATGCGAGTTGCAAGCAAACAAACTAAAGAAACACAATCTCTCGAATCAATGTCATGCCGAAACACACAAAAAGAAATATGAACTGTGAGAAGCGGAAAAAGCATCAAAAAACGACGATTGTTCGTCTAAATTTCTCAACTATACATTTACAAGAAATGAACTAAAAATGAATGAATCGAAGACATAAAAACATCATCGATTTCGTGTAAATTTTAGTTCAAATGAATAATCAATTAATCGATCAAACCTGTGATTGAAATTGCTGAAATAGCTGTCGAGAGAGATCAGATTAGGGATCGAAACTGTCGGGGACGAAATCCACAAACCACCGATCAGAGTCTCTGAGAGTAGGGATGAAATCAACAATGAAATTAGGGATGAGAGAAAGAGGGGTGTGGAGAGGAAAAGGTGTAGCAACAGGTTTAGATATCGAAGATGAAAGGCTTTTGGAGCCATGGGATGAGGGTTTGAGAGAGAGAGAGAGAGAAAGAGAGAGAGATGTGAATAAGAACGAATTAGATAGGGCTTTGTTTGAAAAGGAAAAGGCAAAGCAAATTAATGGGTAAATTGCAAACATACTCTCTGCTTAATCGACGACCAAATTTTTGTCGCAAAAAAGTTTCAATTCCCGCCTCCATGTTTCAAATTTCCCTCCCAAACTTTTGGCGACCAAAAGACCAAATTAGTCACAAAAAAGGTACCTTCGCCGACGAACTTTTTTAGTCGCCAAATCTCAATCAACGGCGACGAAAATATTAGTCGCTAAAAGTACTAATTTGGTGACTAATTTTTTTTGGTTGCTGAAAATAAGTTTTTGGCGACCAAATTTTGGTCGCCAAAGAAAAAAAACAATTTTTTATTTTTCATTCGGAGATTAAATTGTTTTAGTAGCCAAAACTCAATATATGACAACTAAAATATTTTTGGTCTGGCAAAATAAGCTTTTGGCGACTTAAATTTTGGTCACCAATTCCATAACCAACTTATTTTTTATCTTCCGCGACCAACTTATTTTTTGGTCGCCAAAATGTGACCTTCCGCGACCAAATTTGTAGTTGGTCGCCAAAAGCATACCACTTTCTGCGACCAACTTATTTTTTGGTTGCCAAAATATGACCTTCTGCGACCAACTCATATTTGGTCACCAAAAATAATGATCATTTGCGACTAATTAATATTTGGTCGCCAAAAGGTAACTTTTAGCTACCAACTTTTATATTGGTCGCGGAAAGTGGTCGCTAAAAGTGCATATTCTTCTAGTGACATCTCATTTGGATGAGTCGATGACTAATTTATGGATGGAGAATTAATCACATAATCGATTAATAGAGTATAACTAGGTCCTATATATGAGATGGTAAGGCTTGCTATCGAAATTGTTGCTCTATCACATTGCCCTACCTAATTTTTTTGAAAAAGTCTTATCATATCAAAAAAACCTAACCCCAAAAAAAAAGAAAAAGAAAAAAGAAAAGGAAAAAAGAAAAAAGAAAAAAGAAAAAAGAAAAACCTAAACTATAATTTAAGATCTTCGGTGCACATTTATAGTTGCAGTGTGGGGTCACTCCTTAATCTTGATCATTGATATTGAATTTTGAACATTTTCTAGCTTTTTGTTCTGAAACTATAGTATTGCTCTATTTTTTTTTTTTTTTTATGGTCTATGATGTGGTTGTTGATCGGTTCTATAGCTATTAAATTATTGCATATCTAGTCATCAACAAAATAATTATTTCACAACAAATCCAAGTTTTGGACTTCAACGTGGGTACTGTTATAGGCTACAAGGGGTAGCACTCACTTATCCTTAACCCTTTACCAAACCCATGAAGAAAAAAAAAAAAAAATATATATATATATATATATAGATGAGCCAATATGCCAGAATGTCCATAACTTTTTCATAGTTACACTGATCTTGAAATCTTTAACAAATTGAAACAAACCAAAATGAAAGACAAAAGTACCCATTTCTACCTCTGGTTTCTTCTCCTTTTTTTTCTTGTGTTCATTCTTTTGTTGAGAGCTTCAAGGAAGCAGAAGACATCAAAAGATCACAATTCCCAAATGGTTTCTTCTTTGGAACATCCACTTCTTCATACCAAGTATGTCTCTTCTTCTTCTTGCCTTCTAAATTGTGTCCTCTCTCTCTCTCTCTCTCTTCCTTAGACTTTTTCCATATTGTTGTCATAGATTGAAGGAGCAATTCTTGAAGATGGTAAGAGTCTCAGCAACTAGGATGTTTTCACTCGCATTCAAGGTAATTGAAGAAGGTCTCGTCTAAATGCAACTAAAGCTAACTGTAATATGATTGGTTTTTGACTAACTGTTTGTTTAATTCATTTAGGTGGCCAAAGAAATAGAGCAAATGGAGATGTAGCCAATGGTCATTATCGCCGCTACTTGGTATTAGACTTGCATTTCTTTTATAATTAGTCTGTACATTTAAATTGCATAACAAAGATATGAAAAGAGATCGTCAAACTAATTTTATCTTATTCTGATTACTACCGGACATTGAGTTAGTGCATTCTTTGGGGGTCAATGCTTACAGATTTTCAATCACATGGGCCAGTGTTCTACCTAGTATATTTTCCAATAATCTGTTATTATTTGTTACTCATAATTTGATTGGGTCATATAACTTGATTAATGACCTTCTTGAGCTTTATTAGGAGGAAGATTTGGAGAAGTCAATCCAACTGGTATCATGTTGTATAACAAAATCATTGACAATCTTTTGCTCAAAGGTACCGTGAGCAAAATTTCAATCTACTCAGAGAATTCCTCATGTTGTAAGCAAGAATATATTTTAACAGAATAGAGGCAAAATATTAATGCAGGAATTGAGCCATTTGTGATGATAAATTATAATGACTTCCCTCAAGAACTCGAGGACAAATATGGGTCTTGGCTCAGTCCTCTTATGCAATATGCCCAATTCTCTCTCTCTCTCTCTCTCTCTCTCTCTCTCTCTCTCTCTCAAAAATTCTAGGTACACAGAATTAAATCACAGAAAAATACCCATAATGCTTCCTATGGTTTAATTTGTGTACTTATTTTTTCTCAATCAAGTTAGTGCCTACCTAATATTTAATATAATTTTTATTGCAAATTCTATCATTAAATCTTTGTCTATATATATATATATATATGTTTGTGTTTTTGTAGGGAAGATTTTGTGCATTTTGTTGAAACTTGTTTCAAGAACTTTGGGGATCGAGTGTAGTACTGGATCACAATCAATGAGTCGAACTTATTTGTAGAAAGCGCCTACTTGTGGGATCATTTCCACTGGCTCATAGTTCTGAACCTTGTAACAACTGTTCATCTGGAAATTCTATCATGGAGCATCTTATTGCAATGCACAACATGTTACTGTCACATGCCAAGGGTGCTAAGCTCTACCATGAGTATTTTTAGGTAATTAAAGTGAAAGCACTCTTAATTATAGTTGCACGTTGTTTTTGATAATTTGATTAATGAAATCGATGTTGGTGCAGCCAAAACACGGTGGATTCATGTAACTCCTTAGAAACTTAAATAAAAATTCATTTTATGCATTAATAATAAAACTATACAAGTATTTGGGGGATAGTTTATTTATATGCATACTGTTCTTTGTCACATTTTTATTTATTTCTTTATTTATTTATTTATTTATATTTTTTTGTAGGTGTTGTTGTATCATGATGTATATATATTGAGAGCAGAAATATTTTTTTTTCTATCTTGTTGAAACACTAGTAATGCTTTTCTAGACTTACCATGAACAATCTTATAGATTGTAAAGAACTCCTAGAAAACTTAAATTAGAAGTTCAAACCCTTTTATTGGATTGGTCCTGTTTCAATGTCTATAAATGGAATGATTGAAATTTATCAAAATTTGTAATTCCAAGCATGCCTTGTTGCACCAGTGAAGTGTCTAGCTGGTGGAAAATAATTCCTCTGCTAAACCCAAATAATTTGTATGAGGTCTTGATTATTATTGATTCGTGAATGATGTTACTCGTGTTTTTTCTGATCTGCTGCTCGAAACACAACTTCAAGGGCTGAAAATTTTAGAATTATACAATTTAGCATTGGGTTCATGAGATTACTTTAAATTGGTTGCATGAATTATGTTTAAAGGTTAAAAACTCAATTCGAACTCATGAATCTGTCCAATTAAATTAGGTTTAATTTGGTTGCTCATGAATACCCATTTAAAGGAATATGGAGGTTACTGTTATCATTATTTATTTTAGTGGGGTAATTGTGTTGTCACGACCCGAACCCGTCTCTATGGGTTAAGGCCATAACCGGCCAGTAATCACGAGATTACCTACGGCCTCAAACCAAATAAGACAAAACTCATCAGAGTAAAGGGGCCAAACGGAAGCAAATTTAAAACTGTCCATAGAGCCGTGCTTATATGCACATCATAATATTCCATACATACATATGTTAATAACTCACAACAGAAAGTATAGTAACATAAAGTTCTATATAGACAGGATCATTCAAATCTAAGTCAGCCAAAACAAAGCTATATACAGACGTACACCAAAGTCCTCGCCAACATGACAAAATAACATAGAATGGCAAAAGGGCGAAGACGTGTCTCGTGCGTGAGACGCAAGGCTGACTCTTCAAACTTAGGTTGTTCTAAACAGACTTCACTGAGGCTGGGTCTGGACCTCTCTTGGCTCACCTACAAACACATAAATGAGCATGAGCGAAAGCCCAGTGAATAATATCAAATAAAGAATATACATTGGAACAATATATATCAAACGACCTTGGGCCCAACTTATATTTCTAACTAGCACATACATACATAGACATATGCAAGTTAAGTAACTATGGTTCCAAACACATCATACGGCCTTGAGCCCAATTCATTAGTGTTATTCCGGTCAAACTGGCCTTTGGCCCAATCAAACTTTCTTTTGTGTCAAAACAGCCTTTAGCCCATTCAGATGACAAACTGGCCTTTGGCCCATTCAGATGACAAACTGGCCTTTGGCCCATTCATTCTTTCATGTCAAATTGTTATTTGTATCAAACTATCATTCGTGTCAAACTGTTATTCATGTCAAACTGTTATTCGTGTCAAACTAGCCTTTGGCCCATTCATTCGTGTCCAAACGACCTCTGGCTCATTCATTCATGTCAAAACGGCCTCTGGCCCATCCATTCATTCTTGTCAGAACGGCTTCTGGCCCATCCATTCATTCTTGTCGAAACGGCCTCTGGCCCATTTAATCATTCTTGTCAAAACGGCCTCTAGCCCATCCATTCATGTCAAAACGGCCTTCGGCCCATCCATTCATGTCAAAACGGCCTTTGGCCCAATTATTCATGTCAAAACGGCCTTCGGCCCAATTATTCATATCAAAACGGTTGTCCATAATTCAAACTAGCAACCTTGTAAGGAAATAAGCAATTGGACAATTGACAAACTTCAAAATATCAATATTACTCACAGTGATCGGCTTGTGGATTTGCCCTGGAGCTTGACCCTACATATCACATAACACATGTGGGTCACAAATAATTCAATCCGTTCTTTAATTCACATATTCCTCTTTAGGCATCATTCTTATCTCCTTAACTCAATTACAATGCTCAATGCATGCCTAAGAGTACTTAGAAGTGAAAGAGGACAGAAAACGAAACTCAGAATGCATTTTCAAAATTTCAGAAAATAGGGTCCCCGCTCGAGCGTGGAATTCCTCGCTCGAGCGGACCCATGAGGTCTGCAAAAGTACTGGTTGTGCCATTTTTACGCTTGGGCGTGGAACTTGGACGCTCGAGCGGAAGTCCATCCTATATAGCTCCCTGCTTGAGCGTGGACTTCCCCGCTTGAGCGGACATCATGCCTGCAAAAATACTGGGAGCATGAATTCCCCGCTCGAGTGTCGGTTCCTCCGCTCGAGCGGACATCATAAATTCTGGGTTTTCCAGAATGGTTTCTTGAGTTCAATTTGAACATTTCAACCCAATTTCTTGCATATTATGGCTCCAATTTCACACATACATATACCCACATGATACCAACACCAAATCATAACACAATGAAGCTCCATTTCTTTAATTACTTACATGCATGCCTCAAATTAACCCAAACTCATCACCAATACATCAAATTCAAATATGCAAAGTTCATACCTCCATGATCTACTCTTGCATGTGAGAAACATTCATTCATATCAACTTAATTGGTGAAGAGATGATCAAATACATGGATTTCAAACAAGATTCAATATAGATTATACACATTGTGTTCAAATATGGAAATTCATAGTAATTTCCTACATGCATGCATCTATTGACTTTAATTTCAACACATACAACTCAAATTATGTCAATTCTCACTCTTGATTACCCAACTAGCTTGAATACACAAAATCACAAGTCCAAACTTATGAATCAAGGGATGATTACTCACCTAGAAGCTTAATCCTTACAATCTATGGTAAATTCTTGAGTGTGCCTTCAAGATCACCAAGCTTTGAGGCCAAAACTTCAATTTTCCTTCACCCTCTCTCCCTCTAGCCGACCCTCTCCTCTTCTTAGTGTTTATGATCAGCCAACTAAAGCTTAAAGGAGAGAAATTGGGTGTGTAGTGCCCATATTAAAAGCCCCTCTTGTTATATTATTTTAATATCAAATAATAGAGCATTAAGTCACTAATTAAATCAATTTAATTTGATCTGAATCAGTTTTCAATTAAATTTCACCGTATGCTCTAAAAATTATGCCAATCACAATGGCGCAATCAATTCCAGGTTCTGTGGCCGATAAGGCCTTCAATTCAATTTCCAAAGCAGACAATTAAACAGATATTCCTACGGTGAACAGATAGAAATTCAAAACCACATATTTTCACCTAATGGCACACGAAATCATATCAAAACACATAATCAAATTCATAATAAGGACCCATTAGCATAATACGGAACAGGGTTATCACATGTGTCCTAAATGTTTTACATCTCCAGAGACATTTTATGTAGTATACATAGCATAGCATGTGTTTGGTTTTTTGTTTGTTGGATTCCTTGAAGCAATTTTGCAACCAATATAATTCAAAGCTACATACTTTATATATAATATTTATTAAAGTTATTATATATGTTTTGTCATTATTTATTAAAGTGATTTCATATTTCATGTACTTTGGAGATGAATAACTATTGCAGGCTTTCTTGTATGATACTCACCAAGCTAATGCATTCTTAAGGTTGTTTCTGAACTTGGGCAACTAATCTAGTGGAAGAGTTAATGATTTAGAGTGGCTCAGTCTAAATTTTTATCAATTTTTCTCTAGATGGTCATAGTGGTGGGTTTGGTCCATTGGAGGGCAACATGCTATCAAGGCTGTCTTCTCATGATTTTTCTGAATGAATGTTAACTTTTTTATTTACACCCCATTGCTATTTGTAATGCAAGTAAATGACTAGGAATTTTTATTTCTCTTGTCTTGAGCATCATTTTGCTTCCCTCTTCAACATGATTTTTCTTGGTATAATTATGTTAACTAATTTGAAAACATTTACATAGGATTAGGACGAGATTGATAGATAATAATATACAGTGTCTTTCTTACTATGTGGCAAAGAGGCAACTTGTGAAATTTTTGTAGAAGTTGGAAGTAGAGCTATCCTAGGCAAAAATTAGTGCTAAGTGCTAACTTTATAATTGTTATTATGAAGTAAACAAATCAGTTTAATTCATGCAAGTATGAGCTGCTATCTTATTTTCTTGGAAGGGAGTGTTTTGTCCATGCTTATGATCCAATATATGCTCTTTCTACTGATGTTGTTTCAAGCTTGGTTGCTCTAAGAAGGGAAACTTCTGAAGATGAAATCCAAGCTACTAGGAATTTTCTAATATAAAAGACATGGATGGCATAAGGCGAGTGTTGATGCAATTGAATCAATCCATAAAGTTTGTACCGTTTAGAGCTTAAAGATAGCTTCTTTTTTTTCTTTTTTTTTTTTGGAATGATTTAGAACTTTTTGGATGGTTTTAAAGTTGAAGACAATTTTTGATGTTAAGAAACATAGTTTTTGGATGGTTTGTAATGTACAGACAATTTTTGGTTGTTCGAAACTTATAAATAGTATTTTTGATGATTGAAATAATATTTTGGTGATTGATTAATACTTATATATATGTATATATATTTGTGAAACTTGTTTGTAATGTTTTTTTAGCTTGTACAGAACAAGTGAAATAGAACTTGTTGAATTAAAAAATAAAAAAATAAAAATAAAAAAAACTAAATATATTCTATGATAGGCAGAATAGGCCGTTGTGTTAAGTATTTAACGACCAACAATGAGCGTCATAGTTTGTCTCTTGAATTAACGGCAAGCAAAATTAGTTGTAAAAAAATTAAACATGTGTAAAATGCACTGTTAAAAGTTTTAACGGCATGCTACGACATGCCGTTGAAAGTGAATGACTTCCATGACTGGTTATAATATGACGTTACCCTGTGCGTCATAGAATCATATCCACAATGTGTATTTGGCGCCGTAAAAACCCTTTTTTGTTGTAGTAAAAACTTTCAAAATCTCAATATTGTTTGAAATAACGAATAATTAAGTTAAAAATCATAAAAAGGGTGGCGATATCCCTACCTCAAGCTTAGAAGTCGAGGGAGAGAATGGAGAAACTTCAAAAATGCCGAAACTCAACTTTTTTCGAATCAAAAGGAAGCCCACGATGTGTTCTATCTTTTCAACAAAGGGACATGGGTGAAGAACTCAACGGATCTAGGTGTATTTGTAGAGAGAATGTGAGTTTTAGAGAGAGAGTCACAATTTAGGGTTTTGAAATGTTTTGAGGGAGAGATGAAAAGCGATGCAAAAAGTGATTTTTACGAACTGATATACGCGCAGACTGCTTGAGCGCAAGAAGTGTTGCTCGAGCATCCAAACACAAATGATGTGATCGCTCGAGCGCAGGAAATCATCTCTCGAGCGTAAAATACAAACTCTCAAAAGTTTTGCAGACAAAGGACCACCGATCGAGCACTAGAAGTACCGCTCGAGTGCAACACAACTCGAGCGTACGAAACACCGCTCGAGGGAAAAATTCACACTCCCACTTGTAGACGCGCCCGCGTGGGGAGAGGGCCCTCACTACAGTTCGGACTCGATTTTGTTTCACGGTTCTTAATCTGAACCAAAGAGTCCAAATTCGGCAAATCGTTTTGAGAAACAGATTTTTGAAAAGAAGTGCCAAACATGGACTGCTTTTCCAGATACAGAGTCGCCACCTAAATATTTTAAAATGGGGGAATTTAGGAAACCCTGACTCGGTGCCAAAGGCCACGTGTCCGTCATCACCAAAGTTGCCTTGGCTCGGGAACTTGGGTACGATCGGGGAAGGTCAGCTATGAGCACCCCCTCTCGCCCGATCCGAAGATCGGCCTCTACTAACCATGATACCTGTTTTTTGAAAACGTTATGTGTTCTTATTCCATTTATTAGCCTAGAATTACTATGTTATGCGCACAGCACACAAGTATAGACTAGATTGCCTAATTTGGAAATAAGCATTGCATATCTGTTTGTCTTGAAAAATACTTTGGAATTTGCTACTCGCAAGTAGGCTAAAATACGGATTTCAACGGGTTTTTCCAACTCAGACAATCCAACCTTCACCCACAGGCAACCAAACAGTTTACCACATAAGCATCTAGCCACATAGTAAGCATGCTGTCATGATAACATTCGCACGCATGCGATATGCTAAAGCATGAAAATACTTACATCGTACTCCATGCCAAAACAATAAACTAGTTAGTCAACATGCACGGTCCTAGTTCATGTCAAATTGACTAGTGCAACACATACAGGATGCAATTAGAGTACCTAAGCATGGCATGTGAAATGCAGTCAATTGATGCACGTATTCAATTTGGAATTGAAGTACAAATGCAGTTCGCATGATGTACCGAGCCCGGTGCGTGCGAGACAAATGCATGGATGCACACATGCATAGCATAAGGTATGCTAATTTAAACATGACCTATTACTAACCATCAAAGTAGGTAAGTAAAAGGGAGAAAGAAGTGGGGGTTGGAAGACATGCACACACTCACCCACACTTATTACAGATTCGTCCTCGCTTGGAGGGACCAAAAGAATAATACAATTCGAAAAATGAATTAACTATCCTAGCTAATTGATTATTACAAATTACCTAATTAGTTAACAAACTAACTAAGCTAGGAAAAACAGTAAACCGCCTCGGGGAGAGAGCTCAATGCAATGCATGCTCGGTCTTGCTCGGGAATTCACTGCCATGTGCAATCTGCCTCTGTTTTCCCTGCTCTGCTCCTCTGAAGACTGTCAAAGTCTCGGAATTGCTTCTCTGGACATTGGGAGACACCACCGGCTGAGTAGAATGGTCACCGGCAGTGGTCTGGTGGTCATCGGCCAAGAATGCATCCATCGGCCATCGATGGATTGCCGGTCGGTACTCTATGCAGTCGATCGGCAAAAAATGCCTACAGAACCTGTTTGACAGCAGCAGAGGACAGGACTTTGCATGGCAATGCAATTCAAGCAATGTATGCACCTACCAAGCCCCTTTTCATGTGTATGACTCAAAGGGACATGGTCCTTGGTTCTCGGACCATCAAGCGCGCATTTCAATGCGTGATGGCCCAAAGAATCAAGTGTGCATTTTTTATATGGAATGCAATGCACATGAACAAACCAATGGGACTCAACCTCTATCACAAGCATTTCAAGAGGCCAAGCATGCATGCAAATGGAATGTAATCCTAGGCATGTGAGCTAAGGATGCGACATGGCAATGCAATGCATTCATGCAATTATGCAAGCAAATATGCGAGGCAAACATGCAAACAAGCAAAGGGTGGACTTAAGCATGGTTTAGGCAGCCCTCACTAAGCCCAAAAACAGTGGCCAAAGTGCCCAAAATGAAGGACTAATGGCATGCAAACATGCATGCGAATGATCTCCAACACTTCAATCATTAAAGAGCAATTCTCAAGCATACTTAAGAGGATGCAAACATGGACATATAGCATGCATTATAAGCCTTGAAAATCATGCTATAGGAGGTGCCAAACCAACTTAAACAAGACAAACATAGCATGCAACAATGGTCTAAAACCCAAGACAAGCCAAGAGGCTTAAACCAAAACTAAATCAACCAAGCCTCACCAGGCCAAGAGGACTTAAAACAAGTCTAAGGCAGGCCTAAACAACACCCAAGGGACACCTAGATGACATCTAAGTGGCTCAAATTCAAAGGGTATGCATAATGGCCAAAACATAGAGCATGCAAGACAAGCTTTCAAAGCTTCAAAGAGGCATCCAAGGCAAGCATACAAACATGTTAAAGGGACTGAAATGACATGGCAAATGGTCCCAACCCACTAAATTAAGGCAAGGATGCATGCTATACATTCACACACTTAAGGCCAACAAACCAAAAATACAAAGGGCTATACAAAGCATGCCAAAGTCGACCCAAACAACTATGGACAGACCTTAAACATGGCAAAATAAGCATGAAAGCTTCACAAGGCTAAGCCTAAAACATGCTAGAATAATGGTTTACAACCTAAGGCATGTTAAGGCAACAAAGTGGCATTACAAGGCATGTATGCTAAGCAAGCATGGTGTACCAAAACCAATTAAAAATAGAGGCATATCATGACATAATAAGCACAAAAATCAGCTGAGGCATGGTCAACATGAAGCTTAGCTAGGTGCTTCCTCAAGAGGCCAAAAATGGTCCTTTTCAAGGACAACAAGGAGAGGGGATGGCCCTCTCCTCCCTAGGACCTCAAGGCACCATCCTCACCTTTGAAATCCCTCAAGATTTCAATGGTGAGGAGGCCCAAACACCAAGGTCCCGGAGTTCACTCAAAATAGCACAAAATGGGGCCTCTCAAGGCCTAAGAGGGGTCAAACACCTCCAAACCACAAAACACTCTAAACAAACTATTTAGAGGGCCTAAAAATAGAACTTTTTTATATCATACACTAAGCTCAAAAATAGTTTTAAGATAGGCAAAAATAGTATGCAAGAATGGGAAATAAAAGGGCAAGATTGTTACCCTTGAAGACTTCTTTCACAAATGAAGCTCCAACAGCTTCTTAAGCTCCAAACCAGCTCCCATGCTTCAAGAACAAACCTTTGGCCCTTCAAGAATCAAGCAAAGGTGTAACACTATGTGTTTGTGTGCAATAGTAAGACACAAACACACTTATACACACACAAGAGAGAGATATAGAGATAGGATATGTATGAAACCCTAACCCTAGAACTCAAAACCTTAAAATGGCTGTCTAAAATGTCTAACCCTTTTTTTTTTCTAACCCTTAAGCCAAGAGAGGAGGGCTCCTCTTATAGAGGAGCCAATCTTGTAAAGCTTACAAGGTAAGCTAACAAGAAGGCCATCCCTCCATACACGCGTATGGAGGGGAACAGAATGCCATACAGCTGTATTAAAATATCTGCAAAAGCAGATGAACAGTAGTCGGCTGCTCAAAATTGCCATTTTGACAAAATGGACTGCCGACCGGCAACAAACAATGCCGACCGGCAATATACATTGCCGATGGCAACAAAACACCAGCCGGTGGCCTCTGGCCATGGCCAGTGATGTGTGGGGATGCCTCACAAGGCATTCCCTGCCCCTCCAAGGCAAAACACAAGTGTTTGGTGCAAAACCAGACACTAAACAGTCGAGTCGAGAGATCCTGAGGCAAGGCGTGCAAGCCGAGACCTCCGGGAACTCAAGACGAACACAAACATGGATGATCACCGAGTGTTCAAACAGTGACGTCCCAGTCTTGAGGACGGTCAAAAATGCGGTGTCTACACCACTAGTTTTGTAGGCCTACAAAAATAAGGAGAACTCACAAGGACTGTTTGAGAGCAGGAAGCTACGCTTGAGTGTAGAAGCCAAAATCTAGGCAACAACAGTTTTAAAAAACTAACTCCCGACCTGTTCCAAACACAACGAAGGCACTCTAATGACCAAACTCAATGAGGAAGTAAGAGGAAGACAAGACATGAACAACTGTAGAAGATAATAAAAACCCAGGTCCAAAACCTCAAATGGGTCTAGTTTAAACCGGAATCGCTATACCAATACACCAAACACTTTGGCTCAACTAAAATTAGCAAGGTTTATGAACCAATTGGTCCCGATCACTATAATTCGTTCCCCATCAATTCAACCATGACACATGGTGTTTAATGCCTATCCTGTTGAATAAAGTTAATGCAAAATTTTGATACACATTTATTATTTCCTCATATTTGATCTCAGTTTTTTATTATCAATCAATTACTTTCTCTGATTTCAAGTTAAATAAGCATTGAAGTCCCAATACAATTTTTAAATAATAAATAATTATAAAATTCCATTGTTAAATAACTAACCTTCTGTTTTTCGATATCGATGTAATCCCCCACACCAGGTACTAACCCGTTGTTCCCAATCAAAATCATCAAAAATGCACAAGATGAATTTTACTTTTTAATAAATAACCAAAATGCACAACTAGGTATAAAACCAAGTATGAAGACAGTACAGACCCCATTTATTGCAACATTGCTGACTCTCTGAAGTGTTGCAAAATAGTCCTTTCATAGTTAATTCACCAAAACATTCAATGTATTCTTGCACAACTAAGAGTCCGAAGGCTGATTCATCATTTCACAAAGAAAAAATATAAATGGTGTGAAACATATGTTCACATGCAACAATTGAAGAAACACATTTAGTAACACGAGTAAAATCAATGCACAAAAGTTTTGGAAATAAAAAACAAATAATCTAGTTTCACATCTCCACATCTTGATTGATGCACATAATGGCACAATCATAAATGGAAAAATTATGGTTTCAACTCATATCCAAAGAAACATCTAAATTTTAGAGTTCAAAACAATAGGACCAAAATACCAAATTTTCATTGTTAGAATTGAAAACAATAAAAGGCTTACGTAAAAATAAAAAACCCATAACGATTGCCGAAATAAACAATACAATTTTGTCTTGTCATGAAATCCAATACCCTGTTCAAGCAACCTATTTTATATGTTGATAATTTATCACCATTCTTAAGCGCAAATAAATTCACCATTCTACGTGCTGTCAATAAATCAATGCCTTTCCCTATCAAACAATACTTAATTAACTCCTTTGCCATCTAGAATGACTCCTAAGCAATCTACACCAGGTCTGACATAGAAAAAAATACCTTACAAAGAAATAAAATCGGAAATAAATCTGACAAAAGTGACTGTGGAGAAGTGGTTTTGGAAATAATCTTCAGATCTTGGGAGACGCTAGTGATCCTCAGCTAGTCACCTGAAAAGACACAAGCACTCCGGTCGGGGGTGCCGGAATTAGCACTCCGACGGACAAGTCAGTTCTTGTACTCAAAATAGCTTCTCTTCTAAGTTAAGCAAAAAGTGATTCTTACATACCTTTCTAAACCTGTGATTCTTGTATTTATACTTGCTTTTTGGGCCCCGGGGCCTGAGCCTACTTTTACCCCATTCCCCTTTTATTTATTCGGAGCTACTGATCTCCAGCTATTCGGCCTTACTAACGTATTCGGCATCCTAGTCACGCGATATGGAGCCGAATAGTATTTGATTTCTGGGGTATGCACCTTCCGACTCTTCTATTTATTTGGCTCCCACAATTGCCCCCTAAGCACTTTACCAACGACAGTTGGTTGGAGTGCTTGGTTCCAAATTTGGAAAAGTCAAAGCCAAAACTCGGCGGTTGGCCTTATCCTCATGCGGGTATCTAAGCGCACCCCTTTCGGTTGTCGTGTCGACTTCCTGCCCCCTCATACGTGTCTATTTATTGCGATTTAAAATTTTGACGTCCTTTCGAGTATGTATTTTATGACGCTCGTCGCTGGATTCCCTTTTGAATCATCCCTGCAACTCTCTTCTCCGATATCCTCTTCATCCTTTGTAAGTTCTCTCCTTCCTTGCTTTGAAGACTCTTTCTGGTTTATTCCTTCCTTGGCATACCTTGGCATATTCTTATAAACTGTAGGGTATGGCGAAACATTTAAAAGACCTTCTCTCGTCAGATCGAATTGCTGGCTTTAAACGCCATTTCTCCATTCCTGATGATGTCCGTCTATCGTTTGTGGTAGACGACACTCTTGATATGGAGAGGGAGGACAAAACCACGATTGTCTTTCCTCTTTTGTCAATCGTAGAGGGTGGAGTCCATTTTCCCTTTCACATGTTTCTTAGGGCTGTGCTTCTCCAATGGGGTTTAATCCCTTCCCAATTCAATGTGAATTTATTTAGAACTATAATGGGGGTTATAGCGCTCAACCGTCGCCTTAGAATTAACCTTGGCATTTCAGCCATCCGACATTGCTATGCCTTGGCTAAGTCTTCTGATCGGCACGGGCGTTTCTTCCTTAGGGCCAAGGATATCGACCATCAGCTAATTACTATGCTTTCCAGTTCTGGGAAACGAGTTGATGATGTTATGGTCGTTGTACAGGGTAACTGGGAATTTAGCGAAGGGGAGGATCACGTCAACCCTATTCCTAAACGAAGGGGCGAGCCAGGTGGCCGATTGCCTTCTCGCTTTTATTATTTGTTCATTTTTGTTGTAAAGCCTCTTCTTTGAAATGTTACGACTTGGCTTGTGCAGGGAACGATTTGAAGAAAGTCCTGTCTTCGACTAACGACGCCGTTCTTTCGGATATCAAAGTCGCGCTCAAGTATTTCGGCCGTCGAAGTCTTCAGAAACAAGGGTGGGCGGCCAACGTTCTGCTTTGTTACGAGCCGACATATACGACCTTCTTGGCGGCGAAAAATATCCCGATTCCGGAGGGTGAAGATTCTCTAATCGCTCTTATTTTTTCCGACTTCAAAAACTTGAGGCAGGTTGGTTTTGAAGGGTCTGATTCAGAGCGGGATGTAGCTAATGTTACCAAATCAGATCAGTACGAAACCGCGTCTGACGAGATATTGAATTCGGCCGATCCTCCATCCACTTCGGGCCGAGGGGATCTTTCACTTGACGGCATTTTTCACGACTTAGAGGATCTTTCCGCTGCAGGCCCCAAAGACATGGCCGGGTTAAACCTGACAAAACTTTCCAAGAAGGCCAATGCGGAAAGGTTGGCCGCACGGCGAAGAGCGGAGGCCCCCCCTCCGTCCGAAGTATCACCCGCCACCGAATCTCAACTCTCCCTTCTTGTTAGCGAATCAGAGTCCTTGCGTGTTATTGAGGTGGCGACGGCAAAAAATTGGAATGTCGAATCTACTTTGATCGTGCAGGCCGGCCAAGAAGTTGAGGAAGAGGCAGAGAAACGCCCTGCCGAGTTTGAGGCCGGCTCAGAAGAACAAGGCGGCAAACGTCCTCGATTAGAGGGATCGAATGTGATCGTTCCTTTTGCCATTCAGCCGATGATAAAAAACTTGTCGATTTCTTCTGATGCTTCGGCGCTTAAAGATCCGGAAGTCGCATTCAGCTTGGCTACGTCCATGTCGTTGCCGTCTGAGAGGGAGGCTTTCCGGGTGGAACCAGATCTGAATGCGATAGCATTAGCCGCCCAATCAGCACTTTTGGTACATATTCGGACTTTGCTTCACTTAATCCAAATACTGCTGAAGTTATGGTTTTAAATTCTTGTTTTGCAGACCGTCGGAAGGATAGCTGATATGGGTCGTCGCCATCGCGACGCCGTCAAACAGATTGGTTGTTTATGAAAGGAAGTTGAGGGTCAGAGGAGAAGGGCCGAGGTCGAGGCTTTGAGGGCGAACAAGGAAGCCACAAGGGCCGAGGCTAAGGTGGAGAGGGCTCGTAGCGCGGATCAATTGAGATCGGATGCCAAAAAGAAGGCGGACGCGAGCGAAGATGCGCTCAAATTGGCCCAGAAGGTGATCTCCAAACTAGAGGCTGAGTTGGTTGAAATGAAGGCAGCGAAGGAAACAGCCGACTCGGAGACTTCCAAAGTATTCGAGGCCGGAAAAAATGCTGGACTCGCCGAGTATTTAGACCAAGTCTCCAAGTTTGAAAATCGGGGATTCAAACATGGCTGGCACAAAGCCCTTGCTGCTGCTAAAGTTTCATTGATTATGCCAATACCATATGAGCAAGTGGATGTTGAGCCATTGAAGTCTGATTCCGATGACTGATCTGGGCGACTGACATCGTTTTTAGGATGACGAATGTATTTTTACAGTTTTTAATTTGGTATTTTTCATGTGTTGCTACAGTCATAGTTTTTTGCCAGGCGTTTTCACGCGGGCTTATAGCTTTTTGTTTAGTAATTTGTGTATATAAAATTTCATGAGTTGTGCTCAACTTGCTAAGGAAAATGTTGTTGATGAATGATATTGCTTTCGGTTATTGTTAGATCGGCTGCTTAGGTTAGGTATTTGGCGGATAGATTAGTAAATCTGCCCTTGCCTTAGCCAGGGTGCGAGCTTGCGAAGCCGAATGGGCCTAACTTGTGGGCTGGCTGAGGCAAAGATTGATCGGCGCTTGCGTTTGAAAACATGGCCGACCAGATTAGTAAATCTACCCTTGCCTTAGCCAGGGCACGAGCTTACGAAGCCAAATGGGCCTAACTCGTGGGCTGGCTGAGGCACAGATTGATAGGCGCTTGCGCTTGAAAACATGGCCGACCAAATTAGTGAATATGCCCTTACCTTGGCCAGGGCACGAGCTTGCGAAGCCGAATGGGCCTAACTCGTGGGCTGGCGGAGGCACAGATTGATCGGCGCTTGCGCTTGAAAACATGGCCGACCAGATTAGTGAATCTGCCCTTGCCTTAGCCAGGGCGCGAGCTTGCGAAGCTGAATGGGCCTAACTCGTGGGCTGACTGAGGCAAAGATTGATCGGCGCTTGCGCTTGAAAACATGGCCGACCAGATTAGTAAATATGCCCTTGCCTTCGCCAGGGCGTGAGCTTGCGAAGCCGAATAGGCCTAACTCGTGGGCTAGCTGTGGCGCAGATTGATCGGCACTTGTGCTTGAAAACATGGCTGACCAGATTAGTAAATCTGCCCTTGCCTTAGCCAGGGCGCGAGCTTGCAAAGCCGAATGGGCCTAACTCGTGGGCTGGCTGAGGCACATGTTGATCGGCGCTTGCGCTTGAAAACATGGCCGACCAGATTAGTGAATCTGCCCTTACCTTGGCCAGGGCACGAGCTTACGAAGTTGAATGGGCCTAACTCGTGGGCTGGCGGAGGCACAAATTGATCAACGCTTGCGCTTGAAAACATGGCCGACCAGATTAGTGAATCTGCCCTTGCCTTAGCTAGGGCGCGAGCTTGCGAAGCCGAATGGGCCTAACTCGTGGGCTAACTGAGGCACAGATTGATCGGCGCTTGCGCTTGAAAACATGGCCGACCAGATTAGTAAATCTGCCCTTGCCTTCGCCAGAGATTGATCGGCGCTTGCGCTTGAAAACATGGCCGACCAGATTAGTGAATCTGCCCTTGCCTTAGCTAGGGCGCGAGCTTGCGAAGCCGAATGGGCCTAACTCGTGGGCTGACTGAGGCACAGATTGATCGGCGCTTGCGCTTGAAAACGTGGCCGACCAGATTAGTAAATCTGTCCTTGCCTTCGCCAGGGCGTGAGCTTGCGAAGCCGAATGGGCCGAACTCGTGGGCTGGCTGTGGCGCAGATTGATCGGCACTTGCGCTTGAAAACATAGCTGACCAGATTAGTAAATCTTCCCCTGCTGAATGGGCCTAACTCGTGGGCTGGACAACTGTCATTCGTCTTTTGATGTTTGGGATTACTAACGTTGCCTCGGGAGAGCTGGATACATTGAAGGATAAATAGGGCGGATGCACGTTAAAGGCCCTACTTATTTCCATTCAGGCAACATGGGAGGGACAAAAATTGGCTGAATTAGACGCTGTAATGAGTCGCAGTAGCGGGCCTACGCGTACGGGAAGAAGAACGTCTAAGGATCGGGAAACACAACAGCCCCTTAGTCGTCGAAGCAGATCGCCCCAAAAGGATAGGCAACAACGGGGAAATTCTGCGCGCCCGTGACCAAGAATTAAGCTCGATGCGACGCCACGACCGTTGAGTTTTGCGGTTTTTGTGAGGAATAGACCAATGACAGAGGCAGATTCTATCATTAAAGACCCAGGTGTGGCAGTCGAGTTCGCTCAACAGATCTTCCCGCCGGAAGTCCAACAATCGATGGTCGGACCTCAAGATTTCGAAGTATTTCGAGACGGCATACATGGGGTTGTGAAAGGACTATATACTACTTACGAAGTCGGCATGCGTCTGTGAGAAGCGCGATGTGAGAGTGAGAAAAAGGAAGAAAGGAATCGCAGTCTGGAGATTCGCGCGGAAAAGGCTGAGCGTGAGCTTCGAGAGCTGAATAATGTTCAAACGAGCGTGTCGATAGCGGCCGGTCAATCTAAATTGGTCGTTGAGGAGAGAGTGACCCAACGGACCTCGGGTTATGAAAAGGGGTTTCAGGACAGCCTGAAGGTCGCGATAGAGAAGACCAAACGAGACCTTGCCGAGGAGGTCTGCCGATGTGAAAATCGTGGATTCAAGCACAGCTGGATCAAGGCCCTTCAAACCGAGAAAGCTCTCGAAGCCGTGGGCATTGATTCGGCTTCACCCTTATATCATCGTCACTACTTACCCTATTCTGATTTCAAAATTAAGAAAAGCGGCGATGAGGGTGCCGAATAAATAGACTTTGGAATGCGAGAGCAGACTTCGCACCGAACAAATAGAATTTCTTTTATTTTCAACATTCGTATTTGGTCTTGAAATGTTATGTGCTTAATTAAACGCATTATTTCAACTTACTGGCAAGTTTTATGTTGCGTGGCGCAAATGTTTAAACATGCATTGACCGGCTCGAATTAAGAACAATTCTCAGTGAATATTTATTCGGCCAGTGAAGTGGTCCGAATGCATCTCTCACAAAGGCTCCGAATCCGGACACTATTTTGGCCAATCGTGATATCCACGAAGGGCGCTCCGAATTCGGAGTCTTAATCGGCCTTAAGGTGTCCTGCACCAATAGGGGCTCTGAATCCAAAGACTTTATTTTGGCCAATCGTGATATCCACGAAGGGCGCACAGAATTCGGAGTCTTAATCGGCCTTAAGAGGCTTAATCGGCCCTAAGGTGTCATGCACCAAAAAGTGCTCCAAATCCGGAGACTTTATTTTGGCCAATCGTGATATCCACGAAGGGCGCTCCGAATTCGGAGTCTTAATCGGCCTTAAGAGGCTTAATCGGCCCTAAGGTGTCATGCACCAAAAGGGGCTCCAAATCCGAAGACTTTATTTTGGCCAATTGTGATATCCACGAAGGGCGCTCCGAATCCGGAGACTTAATCGGCCCTAAGGTGTCATGCACCAAAAGAGGCTCCAAATCCGAAGACTTTATTTTGGCCAATCGTGATATCCACGAAGGGCGCTCCGAATCCAGAGACTTAATCGGCCCTAAGGTGTCATGTACCAAAAGGGGCTTCGAATCCGGAGACTTTATTTTGGCCAACCGTGATATCCACGAAGGGCGCTCTGAATCCAGAGACTCAATCGGCCCTAAGGTGTCATGCACCAAAAGGGGCTCCGAATCTGAAGACTTTATTTTGGCCAATCGTGATATCCACGAAGGCCGCTCCGAATTCGGAGACTTAATCGGCCCTAAAGTGTCATGCACCAAAAGGAGCTCTGAAACCGGAGACTTTATTTTGGCCAATTGTGATATCCACGAAGGGCGCTCCAAATCCAGAGACTCAATCAGCCCTAAGGTGTCATGCACCAAAAGGGGCTCCGAATCTGGAGACTTTATTTTGGCCAATCATGATATCCACGAAGGGCGCTCCGAATCCGGAGACTTAATCGGCCCTAAGGTGTTATGCACCAAAAGGGGCTCCGAATCCGGAGACTTTATTTTGGCGAATCGTGATATCCACGAAGGGCGCTCTGAATCCAGAGACTTAATCGGCCCTAAGGTGTCATGCACCAAAAGGGGCTCTGAATCCGAAGACTTTATTTTGGCCTTAGAAGGCTTGGGAGTGAGCTTGAGAAAACGAGAATCTTTGTTTTGCAACGATGGAATATGTACAAGTATCATGCCCACAAGTCGGGTCAATGATAGAATTTACGTAAATGTGTTGAATTCCGAGGCCGTGGCAGGCTTCTTCCTGACATGTCTGAGAGCCGGTATGCCCCTGTTCATGCGATGGATTCTATCTGACAGGGGCCGTCCCAGTTTCGATCCAATTTTTCGTCGGCCAGTCTTCGGTCGGCTTGAAGTACCTTCTTTAGGACCAACTCTCCGGGCGTGTATCGGCACAACTGAACTCGCTGATTATATGACTTGGTGAGCTACTGTTGATACCGTGCCATGGATGCTAGGGCGCGGTCTCTTCGTTTGTCGATTAGAATCAGATCCAGGGCAAGCATCATGTCGTTTCAACTCATATAAAAAACTTGCGATTTCAGAGTTGGAAAGCCGATTTCCAGGGGTAAGATTGCTTGGGTTCCAAAGCATAAAGCAAACGGCGTTTCTCCAGTGGATCTCCTCGGCGTAGTACGATGAGCCCACAATACACTCGACAATTCTTCGACCCATTTGCCTTTAGCTTTTTCCAGCCTCTTTTTGATGCCGTCCAAGATGGATTTGTTAGAGGCTTCGGCTTGACCATTGCTTTGGGGGTAGGCCAGTGTAGAGAAGTAAGGCCGAATGCCATATTTGCTGCATAATTGTCGATATACGCCACAATCGAACTAGGTGCCATTGTCTGAGACAAGAGCTTTCGGAATACCGAATCGTGTTATGATGTTTCTCCATACAAAGCATTTAATGTCGGCATCTCATATATGTGTTAAAGCCTCCGCTTCGACCCATTTTGTGAAGTAATCTATCGCGACGATTAAGAATCGCTTGTTCCCTAGGGCCCTCAGCAATGGTCCTATGATATCAAGTCCCCACTGAGCAAACGGCCAGGGGCTGGTGATAGGGTTCAACCCTTCGGCAGGCAGATGGGTTAATGGGGAGAACTTTTGGCACTGTTCGCATTTTTTTGCATAACTCTCCGCGTCAGCTCTCATTGTCGGCCAATAATACCCCTGTGTTATAGCTCGATGGGCCAGGGAGCGTCCGCCAGAATGGGCACCACAACTGCCCTCATGTATCTTTGTCAAAAGCTCCTCCACTTTGTCGGGGTGCACGCATTCGCAGATCCAGATAGTATCGTAGGGCTTTATTTCGCAGCTTGTGTGCTTCTTTTTTCTCCTCTGGGAGTTGTTCAGAAGAGAGGAATGCAGCAATGGGGTCCATCCATCTTGGTGCGGATCCTATAACGTTGACATGGATTTCCTCCGAAGGGCCAATACTCGGCTCCAGGATGAAACCTACTTCGATGGTCTGTTTGATCTCAGAATCGATGGCGGAGGCTAGGCACACCAAGGCATCCGCTTGTGTGTTCTGGTCGCATGTTATTTGGTTCAGTTCGTGATGGTCAAATTTTGCCAGCAAGGAATTGGCCGTTTTCATGTAGGCCGCCATACGGTCATTTCTTGCCGTGTACTCCCCCTTTAGCTGACTGATTGCCAATTTTGAATCACAAAACACAAGCAGACGCCGAGCACCGAGAATGTGCACATTCCGCAGACTGGCTAGAAGGGCTTCGTATTCGGCTTCGTTATTTGATGCTTCAAAGCCAAGCTTGACGGCCTGCTCAATTACTGTGCCGTCTGGAGATATGATTACAACTCCGGCGCCGCTGCCCCTTTGGTTAGACGATCCATCACAGTATAATTGCCAAATATCCCCGACATAAATTCTCTAGTTCGGCTTTGGTCGAACCTCAGCCTTTGGTCGAACTTCGTCAAGTTTGAGGTTGGCAAGCTCGCCGGTGAATTCGGCAACAAAGTCGGCCAACACCTGCCCCTTGATTGTGATTTTAGGTAAAAACTGAATGTCGTATTGGCCGAGTTCAAGAGTCCATTTTGAAACACGTCCCGATGCTTCTGCACTCTGTAGTACTAATCGGAGGGGATAATTTGTTAGCACCCCAATGCTATGTCCCTGGAAGTAATGCATCAGTTTTCTTGTCACAATGACTAGGGCTAAGATAAGTTTTTCCAGCGGAAGGTAGCGTGTTTTGGCGTCAACCATTGCCTTGCTCAGATAATACACTAGTCGTTGCTCCCCCTCCTCCTCTTTTAGCAGTACGGCGCTGATGGCCCTATCGAAAACTGCCAGATATAGAATGAGCACCAGCGGCGGGTGTTGTCAAGAGAGGTACTGAGCGGAGGTAGGTCTTGAGTTCGTTGAAATCTATTTCGCATTCGGTGGACCATTCAAAAGCCTTACCCTGCCGTAGTGTCTAAAAGAATTGTCGGCAGCGATCTGTAGACCGGCTGATGAACCTGTTGAGTGCAGCGGCCATCCCCATCAACTTTTGGATTTCTTTTACTGAACGGGGGGAGCCGAGTTCCAAGATTGCTGTGACTTGCCTCGAGTTGGCTTCGATTCCTCGGTGATTGACGATAGGAATTTGCCAGAGCCGATTAAGCATTCAATTTCATTCTATATTTGCATAAGATGTTGAATGTCTTTCCTAGGTCGGCTATATGATTCTGTTCTTCTTTGGACTTGACCACCATATCGTCGATGTATACTTCCATAGTGTGGCCGAGTTCCTCTTTGAATATGGTGGTGACCAGTCTTTGGTAGGTTGCCCCTGCATTCTTCCGCCCAAAAGGCATAACTTTGTAGCAGTAGGTTCCTCTTGGGGTGAGGAATGTAGTTTTTTCCTGGTCATCTGGGTGCATGGCGATTTGATGGTAGCCTCTGTAAGCATCGA
Source organism: Camellia sinensis (assembly GCF_055761805.1). Classification (NCBI taxonomy): domain Eukaryota; kingdom Viridiplantae; phylum Streptophyta; class Magnoliopsida; order Ericales; family Theaceae; genus Camellia; species Camellia sinensis. Next base: position 69,264,328 of record NC_138973.1, on the reverse strand, counting down.
GGAAGCTCATGCATTGATGGCGAGCCGTCGCATCGACAAGCTGGTCGATACTGGGTAGAGGAAAATAGTCTTTGGAGAAAGCTTTGTTCAGATCCGTGAAATCGAAGCACACTCGCCAAGTCCCATTTTTTTTCTTCACCACCACTGTATTGGAGAGCCACGTAGGGTAAGTGACTTCTCTAATTTCCCCGGCGTCAAGCAGTCTGTCTACCTTCTCAACAATGGCGGCAGTGTGCTCCGCGGCTGACCGCCGGCCTTTCTGAATGATCGGCTTACATTTGGGATCGACATTCAGATGGTGTTGTGAAACTAACGGGCCTATTCCCAGCATTTCATACGGAGTCCACGCAAAGATGTCGAGGTTGTTGAGCAAGAAAGAGATCAACGGCTGCCTGTTGACCTGATTCAGAGAAACGCCGATCATGAAGAACTTTTCTGGGCTTCCATCGATGTCAACTCGGTCTAAATCTTCCGTGGCGTTCTCATTTGGATACCACCCAACGTCATCAAGGATCTCCCGATTCGGCACCTCAATGGAGTTTACTTGCAATTCCTTTGGCGTTTTGGCGGCAAGGAGATAACATACTTGTGCCGATTTCTAGGAGCCGCGAATTTACTCAATGCCGTGTTCTGTTGGAAAACGTAACAGTTGATGATAGGTGCTTGGGACGACCTACAAGGTATGCAACCACGATCGCCCCATGATGAGATTGTACGGCGATGGCAGCCTAACGACCAAGAATTCCACATCTACCGTTCTGGAACCTGCTCGAACAGGTAAGCTGATCTTTCCCAATGGGTACTCTGTATTGGCATTGAAGCCGAATAGTGGATAAGGAGCCAGAGTCAGGTCTGACTAGTTGAATTCGAGTTTGATGAAGGTATTATAATACATAACCTCTAAAGTACTGCCCTGGACAATAAGAACGCGTTCGACGGTGAACCGGTTTATGCGTAGCTCAACAACCAATGGATCGATGTGAGGGAGTGTTAAGCCGATCAAATCAGAGTCGTCAAAGGTGAAACTTGGCGTTTCTCGGAGCCGCTTTGCTGGTGTGAGTTTCTGTTGGGGGCCTGGATGTGATTGGATCGCATGCACGGCCGAGGCTGCTGGCAGGTTGTATATCATGTGGACGGTGTCAAGCGGAAATGCATCCTTCGGAAGGGTAGGTGTTTTGATCGCACTCCTCTGGACGCATTGTTGGAGACGTTCGTCCTTTGCCAACTCCTCAAGATGATCTATGGAGGCATAACGGCCATCAGTTTCTTGCTGTCGGGCTCAAAATCGTCGATCATCTACCCTCGGGGGTCTCTCAAAAGCCTGGCGCACTGTTTGTTTGGATTTTGCTATTTCTGAGGCCAGATCACGACGAAGGCATTTGTTCTCAAGGATAATGTTGTCCAACCTCTATTTGGTTTGCCTAGCTTGTTCCATGGTTGCTTGTATTGTCTTTTGCGTTGGGTTTGAAGATGAGCAGAAGTCCAAGGCAAGTCTTGCTGCGATGGTTTTTAGTCCAAGCGAGCTTGCTGGAGTGAGGGCATCTCTCTATGTGGTCTCGTCAGTGGCTATCAGAGGATCTTCAGTCACGCCTGCCATGGATGTATTTGAGTATTCCCACAGACGGCGCCAATTATGGAGAAGTGGTTTTGGAAATACTCTTCATTATATATTTTCATTATGGGGGGCAACCACATGGGGCTGCCCCCCCTCTCCATTTCCTTGTGCCTTCTTTCTCTTCCGTTACATTTCTTTTCCCTTATTTTGGTTTCGATAGAGACCCTCTCTGCTCGTCTCTCTCCCTTTCTCTTTCCTCCATGATTGCTCAAGCTTTGAGCTTCAAATCGGAGTCCTTAGAGTGAGATTTTTCAAAAGTATTGTAAATTAAAGTCGGAGAGCTCGCCGTGATCTTCGCAATGGTGGTTTCAGATCCATGATCGGGCAATGTTTGCATTTTTGGATTTGTTTTTCTTCATATTTGAGGTAGGGACTTTCTTCGTATTATTACATTAAAGTTATGTTAGGGATATTTTGAGAAAATATATCATTATAGGAGGGTTTGTATATATGTATTTCTCGGATTTTCGTTTGGTTAATTTTTTTGGAAGAAAAATTATGTGAAATGTTAAGAATATTGGTATTTTGAACATGATTTGGGAAAATAATCTTGTGTTGATAATTTTGTATAAAAAAATCTAAAAATAAAAATTTAAAGGTTGTGTGGATTGTATCAACATCATAGTATGATTAAATAATTTATTTTGAGAAATATAAAGTTGAAATATTTTTATCTTTGATTTTGGAATTTATTTTTGAGAAAAATAAATTGATATTGATGAATATTGTATAAATTGTTAAGTTGGAATTATAGAGTTATTTTGGGATTAAAAACTCTACGAGTGTTATATTTTTGATATTTTGTAAAAGGTGATGTGTTGATGATTTAGTTTTTGTTCATTTTTTGCGAAAATGAAAGTACGAAATGAGGACTTTTGAACTCTCAATCTTAAAAGTGTACTCTTAGGCATATTTCAAAAATTTTGATGTAAATATCATATTAATTAGTTAACTTTAGAAAGGTTGTGAAAATTGCTATTTGAAGAGAATTTGGGAAAGATTGGCTATTTGAGTAGCTTGGCATGAAATGTGATTATGTTTGAACGATGAGTTGGGTTAAGTTATGTTTGGTATTATTTCTTTTGAAAAAATGTGAAGATAATAAAATTACTAATTTAGAGGATTAAATTAGTTTGGTTAAAAGTGTATTATTGAGATTATACCATAACTTTTAATATAGGAGGATGGAAATGTTAATATTTCATAAGTATGAGATTTTGGAGAAAATAAGTGAGATGAAGTTGTTCGGGTGTGAAACAAAGTTGAACTAACAGTATTAGTTAAGTTGAGGTGATTTAGTATTGGACTCCTAGTTTTACTAGTTGAGTAATGTTATAATAATAATTCTGTACTTCAAAATTTTTATGAGATATTTAAATGGTTTTGGTGGTCTTTGACAATAAAAGAAAATAATGTGATTTTAGCTCGTTTTGGAGCAAATGGATGAATTGGTTAAAATAAGAATGAGTTATCAAAACTTTTAATTAATTATTTATTTTCCTTAGTTTAAATCAATGGGGTTGATGTTGATAATTGGAAAGTGAACACCGTGTTATATTTTATAATTATAGTCAAGAGAAGATTTTGATAAAATTGATTAAGTGTTGTAATATTCACTTATGCTTATGAGAATTATGATTAAACTTGAAGATCCCAAGATTTTACTTGCATGAGAAAAATGGAAATTTGATTCTATTTAATGTTTGGGAAGGGGAGGAGTTTTTGGAAAGATTGTAATTACATTTCATTGATAAAGTATGTGAGTTAGAATTTGATGAAACCTTGAACTCGTTTTGGTGTCATATGTTATTGCTATTGATGAACCTATTGTTTAAAAGTTTTGGTTTTGGTAACCGGTAGAGGATTACCATGTTGGTATTTAAATGAGGAGATTCTTGGAAAGATAAGAAAATGTTTGATTTTGGAAGTTTGTTTTATGTAAAGAATATTGTTGAACTGTCTTGAAAAGTTGGAAGTTGTTGATTTACATGTGGTACAAACATGAACATTGACATTATTATATTATCTCTTGGGATTGTGCCATGTTATTACATTGATAGAGTTATGGAAATTGATCACAATGGAACATTGTGTGGTGGAATTGAAATTGGAACTATTTTAATATATTGTTACATATTGCATTGCCATTCCATTTCATTGTTATCATGAATTTTGAATTGCAATTGAAAACTATTGTTTTGAGAAAGGAATTATTTTTGGTGAAACAAGATCATTTTGATTTATTTTGGGTAAATACGTTGGTAAGTCCTGATAGGGGGTGTAGTTTGATGTTGATTAAGTTGGCCTGGGTGTCCGAGGTGAAAGTGTAACGCCCTCAAAATATTATATAAATCAACCATTCATATGATTTATAAACATAATAGAAATGTTATATTTTCATTCATCGGAGTCTACATTGCAAAAGATATTACATACTTTCATAAAAGTTCATCCTGAAACTATAACATGTAACTCTAATTGATAACAACAAAACAAATGCCCTACGGGCTTACATCTTTCCAAGAGATGACTTGGTTACAACGAAAGAGAGTCATAAGCTCTTTACAATTAAAACCCTCGGTGTAAGAAGAAAACATATAAACATAAAGATAGCAAAACTGAAGCCTCCAGCCCCGTCCTCCCAAGTTATGCCCTTAGAGGTGGCATGCTGTAATAACCCTCACCACTGCTTACCGATAAACACTGATTACCGTTAAACTGAACTGATTATGACTGATATAACTGAACTGATAATAATCTGCTTAACGTACTGAACTGACTGACTGAAAATCGGAACTGAATTGACTGAGTATGTATGTTAATTTGCATTCTATCTGTGGATTGATTATTTGATATGTTTGTGTTTTATGTTTAAACCGTTAATGGAAGGCCTTATCGGCGGCCGAATCCGGAAGTGATTGAGGTTTTATGATCCTCATAATTAATGTGATTTTATGGTATAATTATCTTAAAACTGATTAGGTATGATTAAATTAGATTAAAATGAGTTAATTATATGAATTGGACTTATTTACAACCTTGCCCTTGAGTGGGCCACTACCTATACACCTTTGAGTTCATTAAATCAAATGTTTTCCTCAGCCTTCTTCCTTGCATTGCCGACCTTAGAGAGAGAGAGGAACTAGAGGAGTGAATTTCATCTCATTTGCTTGTAAATTGCTTGGTAATTGAAGGAATTGGAGTATAGGTTGCAAATTAAGCTTTCTCACCTTGTAATTGAAGCTCTAGGTAAGGATTTCAACCCCTCTTTGTTGTGTTTAAGCTTATTCATGCAAGATTCTTGAGCCTCTAGTGAATTAAGTCTAGAATTGGTTCATTGTTGTTGATATAGAGCATAACTCATGCATGCATGTTAGTGTTGTTGGAGTTTGAGTTGAGTTCATGGCAAAATATTGCATGCATGTTCACAATTATGTTCCAGTCCATGATTTCATCATGTTTTGGAAACACTTGGCTCCTTAGAGCATCAATTTGGAACTTCAAAATGATTTGAATTCATGCATGTGTGCATGTTCATATTGTTCTTGAAAAATGGTTTGAAATTGGGTTTCAATCAAACACCCTTGGGCTTTGATTTCTCAAATTGAGTTTTGAACTATGACATTCTATATGTTTACAACTGTTTTCTGAAAATTCAGCCCAAGAGGATCGGTTTTGATACATTTAAACTTGGTTTTTGGCTTGGAGGTGCAATCTGGAATTCCCAGATTTTGCACTTCCGCTCGAGCGGGGGAAAGTGGTGCTTGAGCGTGGAATCCGAGCATCCAGTATCTCTGCACTGTTTTACAGTACGCTCGAGCGGAGGATTGGGCGCTCGAGCGGAGGATTGTGTCTCAAGCTCGAGCGGGCGTTGAGCGGAGATTTCACCCATCCAGTACTTTTACAGTACGCTCGAGCGGGAAAGTTGACGCTCGAGCGTGTACCTTTATTGCATGACCGCTCAAGCGGGGAAACCTGCGCTCGAGCAGGACTCTGTTTTTTTGCTAAATTCTGAAACTGCTTTTTGAGTACATCTTTGCATCCTCATCCCATTCTAGGCATTCCTAGGCCTAGTTTAAGGCATCTTCTTAAGAATATAGATGTAGAACACACCGAGGCAAATTAGGGATTAAGTTGTTATCTTTCCCAACTGTGTAGCTTAGTGTGTGTTCAACATGTGAACTGTGTAGGGCTGGCGACTGGGGAGACACGCTCTAGCATACTGTAGCCCAAACTCTGTGAGTAACAATTGTGTAAAGATATGTTCAAATGATTATCTTCTGAATACTGAACTGAACTATTTACTGAACTGATATTGTTTACTGAATGAATGTATGTCCTATTTTCTGAACTGTATTGTGGCATCCTTAGCACCTACTGTTTACTGTTACTGTTACAGAGATCTCTGTCGGTTCCCTCGTGGGACCACTACTGTTTACTGATTGATGGCCATCATTACTGTTCGGTCTTTAAGACCTACTGTTTACTGCTATGCTAATGGATGTACCACATATAACTGAATAACTGTTCTGACTGAAAGACTGAAGTATTGTTTAATGAACTGATTTCAATACTGTAAGGACATTTCATTCTTAACCCCTTTACGCATTATGTTATTCACTGGGCTTTAGCTCACTGTTTATATATATATGTAGGTGCTCAGCCACCAGATCGGAGCTAGGAGCGTGGGTTAGACTCCAGTTTTGTCAAGCCAGCCTTTGTGCCTCACTGAGAGGTTCCGAGTTGCCATGCTATGGCTTTGGGGTGTCTTGTTTTTCCCCCGTCTGTCTCCATATTGTTTGGATTACTGTATAGACTGTTAACTGCTAACCGTACTGTTATCAAGGGATTAGGTCCCTGTACTGTGTGACTGTAAATTTTGTATAGACTGTACTGTTTGTATATGTGAATGCATGAAAATCTTTTTGGCATACAGACTGACACAGCTCAATGGACATTATTCATTTACTGTATTGGCTTCCGCCAGGCCCTGTACTCTGTTTTACTGTACTACCGTTCTGCAGGCCTTCGGTAATCTCGGATTACTGGCCGGTTACGGTGCTAAACCCATAGGGCCGGGTTTGGGTCGTGACCCATGTCACCTGTACCTGAAAATGGTTTCCCAAGTAGGGTGAGCCAAAGCCCAGTAGAGATATACTAACAAAATTGATGAGATTTAACTAAGATATAAGCATTAGATAAATGTTCAACACTTAAAACCAACTGACGTATTCTTTTCATGACCAAACAATAACGACATCATTATCTAAAACCGTTTCCATTCATTTATTCAAACCAACTCATAGATATAATCCCCTTGTTATTTAGACAAATCCCAAATGAGACTACAACTCATTTATCAATATTTCAATAGCAGCCATTATTTAAACACATCAATTATCTTGCCATTTTACGGAATTCTCATTCGAGGGAATCGGCACCCATATATATTAGGGGTGGGCGCAGGTCAGTTGCGGCCACAGAACCTCTAATCCGCCATCCGTCCGCCAGATTGGCAAACTGGAGAAAATCAATCCGCATCCGTCCGCCAATCCGGCGGATGTGGATTGAGCGGATTGGCGGTTTGGAAGATGGATGCGAATCGGTTTGGCGGTTTGAAATTTTATAAATTTTCAACATAGTTCAACTTGTGCACTTCCTCAAAAAAAAAAAGAATATTACAGTCAATGACTTAAAAAAGTATTATAATTACTACATGCCTCATCCAAAAAAAAAAAAGTTTGAAACTTTAGAATATCACAATCACTGCATGCATCATCTACATATTACAATCATAGTATGCCTTATCCACATAAAGTATTACAATATGTGGTTCTTAAAATATAAAAACAATTCAAACCACCAAACCATGAACAGAATAGTAGTAGTATAGCGACCCCGGTCTTTTTCCCATTTGATTATTGTGTCCGGACTTAGGTTCCGTATATTTTGTCATTGTATAATTGTTGTTGTCATCCTTTATTTTCTCATTTGGAGTTATAGGATGTGTTGGGCAGGTTGGTTGAGTTTGGAAACCAAGTGTTGCTGTCCAGTTTTTGGGTTGGTCGCTCGAGCGAGGGTTATATTTTGTGTCTGGTGGCTCGAGCCAGCTTTTCTTCGCTCGAGCGAGCTATTGCGTTTAGTATAGACCTGTGAGCAGTGTTTCTTCGCTCGAGCGAGCATTCTATCGCTCGAGCGTGCTTCTGGGTTGCAGACCTGAAGCATTGCATTCTTGGCTCGAGCGAGCTTTTCTTCGCTCGAGCGAGGGTTTCGTGTGTCTGGTCGCTCGAGCGACCAAGTGTTCGCTCGAGCGAGCCTGTCGGGTTTATATACACAGCAGCGGTTTTTAAAACATTTTTCACATCATTTTGATCCTAAAACCCTAGTTCCGAGTTCTCTCTCCCTCTACTCACCTTCTCTCTTAGGTTTCATCACCTTTTAGGGTGTTTCTACCCTAGTTGCTTTATTAAAAAGATAGAGTGAGTCGAGGGCTTCCATTTAATCTGAACGTTTGGTGGTTTGGAGCACTTTGGAATTTGGGTCTTCATCTCCATCTTCTCCATTCGGGTTATTTTCTTCGAGGTAGGGAATTCCTACTCCATTTTATAAGTTTTGTTCTAAGTTTTGGTATATTGATATGTTGGGGTTACTTTGGTAATTTTGGGAAAAACCCTAGTTGTATTAATAAATTAATTTGTATAATTAATTTAAGGAAATTGGGGACTTTGGTTAAATTCATGAAATTGAGGAATTCATTGATTAAATGGTGTAGTTGGATAATTTAAATCACTCGCCTATTGAATTGTTGATATATTTATTTCCAGTCTAGAAATAACTGTTTTGGGCTATCGGTGGAGGATAGTCGTGATTGTTGTAGACATTGCATGTGGATTAGGAATAACTGAAACTAATCACATTGGTTAAGTCATTAATTTTGACTATTGAATTAATACAAGAAAATACGTGTATTGATTGAGCATTGCATTTGCATATTGTGTGGGAGGAGATAGGGGATGTACTCCACGGTTTAGGGGAAGATAGGGGATGGACCTCTAAACCGGATTTTGTTTGGGAGGAGATAGGGGATGGACTCCATTAGCATCACTATTATGTGTGCTTATTATATTGAAGTGTTTTCACATGTTATTGATACATCACTAAAATGTGTATCAAACGGGAAGTATGGAGTGTTTTGATATGAGCCTGAGTCTCATATGTGTTATTGATATTGGAAGTAATGTGAATATGTTATATGGTTCACTGTTGTAAGTTTGGCCAGGTTCTGAGTCTTATTGATAATAAAGAGAATTGAAACATGTCATAGACGTTAGTGTCATGAGACTGTATTAAGTTATAATTGATTATCTTGGTTAACCATCTATTAAATGCTATAGCTTTATTCAATGCTTATATTTGGTTTAGTATTTTTCTACTGGGCTGTGGCTCACCCTTTATGGGAACATCATTTTCAGGTCCAGGTGATAAGCTACCTCCAAGGACTTAGCTTGGAAGGATTTGGATTTTGAAGACTATCTTTAGTTATTTGTTTTTATTTGATAAACATTCAAGCCTAGGGCTTTATTTGTATTTGAGTTAGAACTCATGTTTTTGTGTCCAAGTTTTAGCTTGGAAAGATGTTAGCCTGTAAGGCATTTAATTTGATGTTACATGTAATGTTTTTATTTAGTAATACTCTGATGAATGAATTAATAAATTGTTTTCTTTAAAAAAAAGCATGTCAATGATATACATATAATGGGTTTATTTTGAGGGCGTGACAAGTAGAGATTGTATGTCTCTGTATTGTTACATTTATATATGTTTTTGAAAACAAAACCAACTAGCATATATTATATTTTCTATTTATTAGTTTTAGAGTTAGATTTAAAAACCAAAAAATATAAATAAATAATACGTTTATTTTTTTCAATTCAAAAAATATATTTAAGTTGAAAACTTTTTTTTAACAGAATATTTAAACTCTTTTTCAATTGAAAACACAAACTAAATATTTAAACAAATTAAAAACACAAAGTCTTATAAATTATTAAGGGTGCTCGCGGTTTGGCGGTTCGGTTGCGGCCAAAGAAACCTCAAATCCGCCATCCGTCCGCCAAATTGGCGGATTGGAGAAAATCAATCCGCAACCGTCCGCTCATCATCACGCATCCGCCCAAAATGCGGCGGATCGGTTCGGTTCAGTCGGTTTTAGCGGATCGGTATATCCGCTGCTCACCCCTAATATATATATAAGATTTCCGATCTTTCACCCTGGACACTCTGGCCAACTTAATTTTTAATGGAGTCCATCCCCTATCTCCTCTCAAACAATGAAGTACATCACCTTTCTCTTCCCAAACAATGATACATATTCAATGTATTTAAAAGCGTGTCATATACAATGACTACCAAAATTCACACATTCAACAATTACAATCAAACCGTCATATTCAATGACATAATTCAAATGATTTGTTTCAATTCACCTAATCCTCATGCGGTTTCTACAACAATCATCCACTGATAGCCCAAAACAGATATTTCTAAACAGATTAGCAAATTTATCAAACAGATAATTTGTCCAATTTTCCATAGGTGAATGATTTATCAAATCCAAATACACCATTCATTTATACATCCTCCTAGTTTCATATTCCCCATATCAATCTCATTATTTATACAAAATAATTATTTAACACAAATTAGGGCAATTTTTTCCCTTTTTCCAAATATTAATTACAAGTCTAAATTTCATCATTTTAACCCATATAATCCCATCTTCAATACCCTATATATATTTTCATGACCCAAAATAGAAAACCCCTCTTTCAAATCTTAAGCTCAAACCCTAGACCTAAGATGGGGTTACCACCAGTTGAGGGTCAACGAGGAGGATATTTCGAAGATGGCATTCCATACGCAATATAGCCAATATGAGTTTCTAGTGATACCTTTTGGGCTAACCAATGCACCAGCTGTGTTTATGGACTTGATGAACCGGATCTTCTAGGAGTTCTTAGATCGTTTTGTGGTCATCTTTGTGGATGACATTTTGATTTACTTACCCTTTGGAGAGGAGCACGAGGAACACCTGCGAGTGGTGCTTGAGTTGCTTAGACCCCATAAACTGTATGCTAAGTTCAGGAAGTGTGAGTTTTGGTTGAAGGAGGTTAAGTTCTTAGGCCATGTTGTTTCCGGGGAAGGGGTGACTATAGATTCATCCAAAATTGAGGCAGTGCAGGATTGGTGTAACGCCAGCAAAAAATAAGATAGATTAATCATTCATAAAATCCATATTCATAGGAGAAATACTATATTTCCATTCATCAGAGTCTTCTTTACAAAAGATATTACATGCATTACATTTTCATAAACATCAATCTCGAAACTATAGCATGTAACTCTAATTTCTATCCTACAAAAATAAGTGCCCAAAAGGCTTACAGCTTTCCAAGTTAACACTTGGTTACAACAAAAGAAGAGTTCTAACTCTTTACACATAAAGCCCTTGGCTTGATATTTTACATTTAACACCAAACAAAAATATACAAAGTGGAATCTTCAACCCCAAAACATTCCAAGCTATGTCCTTGGAGGTGGCATGTCTCCAGTACCTGAAAAATGTGTCCCAAGTAGGGTGAGTCAAATCCCAATAGAGATATGCTAAACAGTATATGAGAATTAACTAAAACATTAGCATCTGATAAATGTTTAACACTTAAAAACCAACTTACACCTTTTCCATAATCAATTAACATTGACATCACACTTCCATTAACTTACACTTATTACCCAAACCAATTCATGAACATAGTTCATCATTATCTAAACAATTCCAAATGAGACTACAACTCATTTATTAATACTTCAATCATAAACATTTATTTACACACTTTCATTTCTTTGCCATTTTACGGAACTACGTCCGAGGGAACCAGCACCCAAATATATATATGATTTCGGGAGTTTCACCCTGGACACTCGGCCAACTTAATTATCAATGGAGTCCATCCCCTTTCTCCTCCCAAACAATAGAGTACATCCCATATCTCCTCCTAGGCAAGATACATATACAATGTATTCAAACACATTGTCATATACAATGACTAAGTAAATCACATATTCAATGCTTTAATCTAACCGTCATATTCAATGACATAATCCAACCGATTAGTTCCAATTCACCTAATCATCATGCAGTTTCTACAACAATCATGGCTGTCCTCCATTGATAGCCCAAAGCAGATATTTCTAAACAGATAAATAAATCTATCAAAAGATAATTTATCACTTTTCCAATGGTGAGTAATTCATTAATCCAACTACACCATTTAATCACAAGTTCCTTCAATTTCATAATTTCCAAGCCAATCTTGTTATTTATACGCATAACTTATTTAATCAATTTAGGGAAAATCCTCCCCTTTATCAAATATTATACCGAAGACCAAATTTCATCAACTGTTCTCAAGCCTTAACATATTCAAAACCCCTCATGCCCATAAAGGACTCAAATACGAAACCCCTCTTTCATATACATAAGAACCAACCAAAAATTTATCAAAAACTTTCTAAAGTCATACCATCTATACAAGATGACAATATCTATGTTAAAACCCATATAGGAGAGTATAATATCCCTACCTCAAGCTTAGAAGAGTAAGAAGAAAGAAAAACCCAAAAGTCGACGGAGGAGAAACCAAGCTTTGGTCCGATCAAAATGAAGCCCTCGACAAGCTCTACACTTTATCTCAAAGGAGCAAGGTGAGGAGAGGCCTTCAACCAAGTAGATCTAACGATCTATGAGTGAAAAGTGCCTTTTTGAGAGAGAGAGAGAGAGAGAGAGAGAGAGAGAGAGAGTGTGTGTGTGTGTGTGTGTGTGTGTGTGTGTGTTTTACGGTTTAGAGGGTGGAAAGAGAAGAAAAAGTAAAGGAAAAGGTTAAGTGAGGACCTATTTATAGTACTAGGTCAAAAATAGAAATAAGCCCCAAAGTCAACCCAAAATATCTAGTCAAAATGCCCAAAAGGTAGGCCCTAAACCGATAACAAAATCTGGAAAAAACGTTGCAGGTGTCGACCCTAAAACAGGAGAGGGTCGACCCTATCTTCCAGCAATTAACACACAGACATGAGAGGGTCGACCCTCTCCCAGTCAAGTGTCTACCCTATCTTCTAGCAACACTTCCAGAACTTCACCAACAGGTAAGGGTCAACCCTAGGAAGGTTGGTGTCGACCCTATAATGGAATTTCTAAGTCTCCAAAGATCTTTTGACAAGAATAAGTGCGAACAACCAAACCCAACAAGTTTAAATCGGATTGTACTCCTCCAAAACCAACCCAAAACAACACCAAAGGTTTCCAAAATAGAAAAAAGGGTTCAAATACACTTACCAAAAGTTTTAAAGGACACAAGTGCTACAACCTCCCCATCTTAGGAAATTTTGTCCCTAAAATTTTAAAGCAGGTATTTAAAGGCATGATTAAACCAATCCCAACAATAATAATTAATCAATTTCATCACCATAACCCATCTACCAGTCATTCCATCTCTTCACAAGAGAACAAATTCACAACATGTATTACCAATATGCGTATTCTAAGATTTAACACATTTCAACACATACATCTTGTGTTTCCAAACATATTCAATGCTTATGAAAAGTTTACATTTTCCAAGCTTAAATAACATATGCAATGTTCAAATTTAACTCGTGTCTCCATAACTTACTCAACATTCACAATGTATTACAATCTTAAACATATACAATGTTCTTATAGTTCATCAACAAAACAAAGTTTTCAACATACACTCAAACATTAACAAATAGGTCCGGATATTTCTCTCGGACCTCCAATTCTCGTTCCCAAGTTGCTTCCTCAACTCCGTGGTGTTTCCACAATACTTTGACCAAGGGGATCATCTTGCCTCGCAAGACTTGGTCCCGTCTATCCAAGACCTCACCGGCCTCTCCTCATACGAGACATCCTCATCTACCCCTAAGTCGGTCCAATCCAACACATGCAATGGATCCAGCTCATACTTCTGAAGCATACTAATATGAAACACGTCATGCACTCTGAAAAGTTACGGAGGCAATGCCAAACGATATGCAACCTCCCCAATCCGCTCAAGGATCTCAAAAGGACTGATAAACCGAGGGGATAACTTCTCACCCTTCCCAAACCTCATCAAACCCCACCTAGGTGATATTTTCAAAAGACATGATCGCCCACCTCAAAAGACAAAGGTCTCGTCCTACGGTCAGTATAACTCTTTTGGCGACTCTGAGCTGTAACCAACCTCTTACGAATAAGTGCCACTTTCTCCGTCGTTTCCCGAACCAACTTTGGACCAAATAGAGGTGCATCACCCACCTTGGCCCAACACACTGGAGATCTACATGGTCGGCCATACAAGGCCTCAAACGGTGCCATACCAATACTTGATTGGAATCTGTTATTATAGGCAAACTCTACTAAGGGTAGGTGTCTCTCCCATGATCCCTTAAAGTCAAGGACATAGCCTCAAAGCATATCCTCAAGTATCTGAATAGTGCCCTCGGACTGCCCGTCAGTCTGAGGATGGTAAGCCGTGCGAAAAGTCAATCTAGTGCCCATGGTACTCTACAAACTCTGCCACAACCGGGCAGTGAAACGTGGATCTCTATCTGAGACAATCGACACTAGGACTCCGTGCAACCTCACTATGTCCCAAATATACAAGTTAGCAAGGTAATCTACCGAATCTCTTACGCGCATAGGGATAAAGTGCGCCAACTTAGTCAACCGGTCCACTACCACCCAAATGGCATCAGTACCCCATTGAGTCCTCGGAAGACCCACGACAAAATCCATCGTAACGTGCTCCCATTTCCACTCGACTATAGGCAAGGGTTGTTACAAACCCGCTGGCCTTTGATGCTCAGCCTTCATATGCTGACAAGTAAGGCATTTTGATACAAACACTGCCGCATCCTTCTTCATACACCTCCACTAAAACTGGCTAATCAAATCATGATACATCTTTGTGCCTCCCGGACACACTACAAGGCGTGAATGGTGAAACTCTCGGAGTACTTCCTCTCGGAAAAACTCCGGCACAAACAAGCGGTCTCGATACCTCACACTCAGGTCGGGATACACAATCAAACCCTTCTCTACCTTCCTACTGGAGATCTTCTCCCGGAGGGATTCTACCTCGAAGTCATCCTTCTGCGCTTTTAATACTCAGTTCACAAGTGTAGGTTGTGCAACTACCGAAAACAAAGCTGTAGACTCAACAGACTTGCCCAGACGCAAGTCAAACTCGCCAAGAGCACCCAACATCTCCCATTCCCAGATAGCTATACAAGCTATTCTACTGATGGACTTCCTACTTAGGGCATCGGCCACCACATTGCCCTTTCTCGGATGATAGTGCAACTCAAAATCATAATCTTCTATGAACTCCATCCACCTTCTCTGCCTCAAATTCAAGTTTTTCTGTGTAAACAGATACTTCAGACTCTTATGATCAGAAAATACCTCAAACCTCTCACCGTACAGATAGTGCCACCAAATCTTTAAGGCAAATATCACAACTGCTAACTCTAGATCCTGAGTAGGGTAATTCCTCTCGTGTGTTTTCAATTGCTGCGAGCCATAGGCTACTACTTTCCCCTCTTGCATTAGTACACAACCCAAACCCTCTCGTGAGGAATCACAATACACTAAATAGCCCAAACCCCTCTCCAGAATAATCAAGATTGGAGCGGTGGTAAGTCTAACCTTAAGCTCTTGGAACGACTTTTCACAAGTCTCACTCCACACAAATTTGACCCATTTCCACGTCAATCTAGTCAAAGGCAAAACTAGTCTAAAGAAATCATTCACAAATCGACGGTAATACCCAGCCAACCCCAAGAAACTACGAATCTTGAAAACATTCTTAGGTTGTGCCCAATCTTGCACCGCCTCTATCTTGGATGAATCAACAATCACCCCTTCCCCGGATACCATGTGGCCAAAGAACTTAACCTTTGTTAGCCAAAATTCACACTTCCCAAACTTGGCATACAGCTTATGGCCTCTAAGTAACTCAAGCACCACTCGCAAGTGTTCCTCGTGCTCCTCCTTAGAAGGTGAAAATATCAGAATGTCATCCACAAAGACAACAACAAAGCAATCTAAGAACTCTCAAAAAATCTGGTTCATTAAATCCCTGAACAAAGCTAGGGCATTGGTAAGCCTGAAAGGCATCACCAGAAACTCATAATGGACATACCGCGTACAAAATACCGTCTTTGGGATATCCTCCTCCCTGACCCTCAACTGATGGTATCCCGATCTCAAATCTATCTTAGAGAAACAACGGGATCCTTTCAACTGATCAAACAGATCATCTATATGAGGCATAGGGTACTTGTTCTTAACCATAACCCGGTTCAATTTTCGATAATCAATACAAAGACTTAAGGCCCCATCTTTTGTCTTAACAAAGAGGGCCGGTGCTCCCCAAGGCAAAGTACTAGGGCGAATAAAACCCTTATCTAGTAACTCTTGGAGTTGAATCTTCAACTCACTCAACTCAGCTGGGGCAAAACGATACTATGCCATGGAAATCGGTGTCGTGCCAGGCACTAAGTCAATACAGAACTCGATCTCTCGATGGGGTGGTAAACTAATAAGATCCTCAGGAAAGACATTCGAGTACTCACAAACCACTCTTGGCAGCTCAGTCCGAGTCTCATCACACTCACTACTCATAAAGCTAGCGAGAAGGCAACTAAGCTCACTCCGCCCTCGCTAATCATACACTGGTGATAAAACCCTACCAACCCGATCTCCCAAGAAATGGAAACACTTGCCGCTCAAGGTATATACAGTAACCTTCTGGCGGTAGCAATCTATAACAGCCCGATATGATGATAACCAGTCCATACCCAAAATGACATCAAAACCAGACATATCCATCAACACAAAAGAAAAGGGTAGTCGATGATTGGTGACCTCTATATCACAACCCCGACACCCCAGTTTCAAAATCATCTCACCCCCAACAGGTGATACAACGCATACAGGAGATACTAACTGTGCCAACTCCAACCCCAAAACAGATGCAAATGCAGAAGATATAAAAGAGTGGGATGCACCCATATCAATTAACATATTAGCAATTGAGTTGCAAAACAGAAAGGTACCTCTCACTACTAATGGAGTCGGTACAAGATCTGGTGCTGTAACAGAATACATGCGTCTTGTAGGTCTATGATCTACCTGCTCACTTCTCGGAGCATAAGACCGCTGCACAGACTGAGCCAAAGAGGTTTCCTGATTAGCCTTCGAGGCCTGAACAGACTAAGCTGGCTAGTGACTCTGTGTCTGCCTTGAACCAGACGCACTAGATATGCCACCCAATTGCGAACAAAACCTCTTTAGGTGCCACGCCTGCCCACACTGATAACAAGTGAGCGGCTGGCCTCTACCCTGACTCTGGCCCTGAGAACAGACCGAAGAAGATGTTGCACGCTGCCCTCCTCCACTCTACGGGCAAGCTGGAGACTTATGGCCCAACTGACCACATTTATAACAGGTGATGTCTCCCTGACTGCTTCTCCCAGAACCTGAACTCGATATTGGAAAGGTAGACCTCAAATGTGCTCCCTGGGACTGCTGAGGGTTAGAACCCCTCTACCTTTTGTTGTCCCCCTGACCATCCTGACTCCTCCTAGAGCCCCTCATCCTCTCTTCCTTAGCATGCATAATAGTCTCAAGATGGGCTGCAGCCTCCACAAGGCGCCCATACTCCCTAATCATGGACCCGACCACTTGAAACATGAGTCCGGTCCTTAATTTCTTCTCGAACTCCAAACACCTGCGCTCCTCGATCGCTACCAACTCTGGTGCAAATCTCGACAAACTGGTGAATATAGCCTCAAACTCGGCCACTGGTGTGTTCAGCTGCTTGAGCTGACAGAACTGTTCCCTCAACTTCTCCCTAACAATGGAAGACAAAAACATCTTCTGGAAGGCGTCAACAAAAGCCTTCCAAGTTTCTCCAATACGTCCCCGCACAAACTTCAACTACTGGCCCGCATCTCCCTTCAACTGGAAGAATGCCAAGGTCACCTTCAAACTTCCGTCTTCGATGCCAAGCATCTCAAACGTCTTCGTCATCTGCTCGAACCACTTGTCAGCCTTCAGTGGCTCCTTAGGATCTCCCAAAAACTCATTCGGATTTGAATAGAAGAACTCCCTCTTTAGAAAAGAAGGCCCTGCTTCAGCTACTTGGGCCTGGACTTGTAATGACTCAGATTTTAATTCACATTGGATTGATGTAAAGTGGTGCCCGTCACCTTAAAACTTGTATGGTTGTCGGATTTTTGATATTGATGGGTTGGCAAGTGAACTTTAAATATTATAATTGAGGACCCTTAGGTGATGTTTGCAACCTTGATTGAAGCCTTAACAAGGTATTTAGGTAAGATTAGATAAAAAGCCCCAAGTTTGAGTTTGAGTTTTTGGCCAACCTTCACTCTTTTGCCCTTTTCTCCTTCCACACTTTGAATTTGAATGTGAGGCTAGAACCATTGGAAATCTTGTTTCCGGGGCTTCAATTTGGACACAAGAACAACCTAAAACGGAGTTCGAACGAGAAAGTTACACCTGTTCGAATTTTTAGTTTCTGTGCTAGAAGCATGCTCGCTCGAGCGAGACTTTCTTAGCTCGAGCGAAGAGTGCATTTTTTAGAAAATCTGAGAGCTTCTTTTCCACGCTCGAGCCAAGCTTCCTTAGCTCAAGCGACCAGGTCGCTAATAGACATGTCCGAAAACCTAGCCCCAAAAACTTTGATTTCATCCATTTTTACCAACAAATCCACCATGGATCTTGCATCAAGGTTGAAGAACAAGCATGGATCAAGATTTTGACTGATTATTTTGTGATTTCATTGAACTTTGAGGATGGGTCTTCACCCTTATCTTCCAATCTTGAGGTAGAAGTCCTAGTTCTTCTTCAATACTTGCATTTATAGATAGATTTGTGGTATTTTGATTATATAAATACAAAATCTTCATTTTTGAGCATGTAGTGTTATATCATGGAATTTGGGGGTTTAGGGTTTGAAATGTTGGAGTTCAATTGTTGGGTTAAGCTTGTGGATTATGAACCTTAGGTGTATAATCAAGGGGAAAATTGTAATTAAAAGTAATGGTGTGAGAAGTTTCAATTGTTCTTGAAATTCTTGATTTTTCTTGAAAACCCTAAGTTGATTCATGGTGATAATTAATGATTTTACCTAAATTGAAAGTAGAATCATGAAATTGAGGTATTGAATTATATATATACCGGTTTAATTGAATTTTGGAAGTGTTTGAAAATTATGTTAAAAATTAGCGAATGAACCTTTATTATGGATATTGTAAATCATGCTATAATATGAAATTAAATTTGGGGAAAAGGATTTGTTAATGATATGGATGGAATGAGACTTGGGATGAAATGATGAAATGAGGATTTAAGAGTTCAGCTTGAATTATGTTGAATTACTTTTAGTAGTGTTGAATTGAATCATGTTGAATAGTGTTGATTATGTTGAATTGTGTTGACTATGTTGTATTGTGTTGAATTAAGTTGACTTGTGTTGGGTTGTATTGAGTTTGGGTTGATATATATAAAAAAAAGGGGGAGTTTTCCCTAATTGGATCAAATTGTTATTTTGTATAAATAATTGAAATTCTCATTGTAAATGTGAAATCGGAGGATTATTAATGATGATGGTGGAGCTTGATATGCATTATTACTCCCATATGAGATTTTGGAAAAGCGTATCTTTAAAGGAATTTATTTATCGGTTTAGATATATTTGTTTTGGACTATCGGTGGATGATAGCTATGATTGTTGTAGAAATTGCATATTGACTAGGCAAATCGGACTATTTATAAAATCATGCATATCATGGAGCATCCAATGGATTTTGAGGATTTGAACTGTATGCTTTGGAAAGAGATTTTGGAAATTCTTGTGTTTTGTTTTAAGGGAACTTGTTTCATTTTGAAAATCATATTTTGGGTCACATATATTGTGCTAGTTGAAAAGAGTAAATAATATGATAAGTCTGAGAAATGGTTGTCATTGAATATGACTATGTGTTTTAATACATTGTATATATGTGATTGTTTTGGAGGAGAAAGGGGATGTACCCCATGTGTGATTATGTGATTAAATACATTGTATATGTATGTTTGTTTGAAAGAAGAAAGGGGATGGACTCCACTGTTTGGGAGGAGAAAGGGGATGGACTCCATTATAACTAAGTTGGCCAGAGTGTCCTGGGTGAAAGTCCCGAAATTTATACATGGGTGCTGATCCCATGGACAAAATATCCGTAAAATGGCAGTTTGAAGTGTTTATGTGTGTTTTGTATGATTGGAAAACCACCGAGTTGTAGCCTCAGTTTGGTTGTTGAAAGATAATGAAATTGACTCATGAATTGAGAAGAATAAATGAACTGAAAATGAACTGAAGGAAAATGGATTAAGGATTGAAATTGGCATCATGTGGGTAATTGGAGTAGGGGCTAGTGATGATGAACTCAATGGATTGCTTGTGACAAAAGGGAAGATTATGAGCCTTATTTTGTAAGTAATTGGCAAATTGAATTAAAAAGGGTTTGTGATTCTTGTGTTATGTTTGAACTCTAATCCTTTGGATTTTGATGTTGTGGAGTACGGTAATTGGAAATGGAAATGAAATGTGTAATATTAGAATGGAAATGAAATGTGGAATATTAAAATGGAAACGAAATGAGGAATAATTTGGAATTGGGTTAATGAATTTAAGATGATGTTCTTCCTTAAGTGTACTTGTTTTCAAAGAAAATTTATGGCTTCCTAATGATGAGAGACTACATTTAAAGGTTCAAGTGAAATTTTAAGAAAAAATACTTTTCGTATAATATTTTGAACTTACAAAATGTCACCTTATTATATGGTATCACTCTGCAGGCATGATCATTTCTATCTATGTGTTATCTATTGTTGTAGAACTGTGAGATTCCTATTGGGCATTTGTGCTTACCCCTCATTGTTTTATTCTTTTTCAAGAAAAGAATTTCGGATTCATGAGTTGAAGAGTATGGATTCCATGTACCTTTTTGTATAAATTTTATCCTAGATGTTAAGGGAATGAAAAATGTATCTTGTGGTTTGTAATTATTTATTTGTAGCTCCGTAGCGGAAGCTTGGCATGTATTATTGTTGTTTCATTTGTTGAGAGTGAGAACTAGTGTCATTATGTTTCTATTACTCAAGTGTAATAGATATATATATATATAAATAAATAAAAATGAACCTAAATTTATAGGCTTTGGTAATGTTTTCGAGTAATTAAAATTCGGGGCGTGACAGGACTTGATTCTCAGCCCTGAGAATGCCCATAGATTTCCTTAATGCTCCGGCCATTTCGCAAGCTAGAGCACTCATGGCCTGCTAACCAACTGGTTCGGCCACATTGGCCTGACCAACTCCCTCCTCCTGCGCCAAAGTCTCATCAAGTATGGGCATCTCTTACCTCCTAGGCCTACCACGCCTACCACCACGACCTCGTCCTGGCATCCTAATAAAGTGACAGAAGAAATTAGCACATTTACAAATGTGCTGAAGCTATCTCACTCGCGTCCAAATGCAATGAAAAACTGGAATTCATTCCACATAAGCACATAATCACATAAACACTTACGAATTTCATTTCCGAATAATGACCGTCCTGTGGCATTGCTAGAGTTCCAGTTAGAAACGGCAGTGATCAAGTGCCTTTCCAACAGGACTCTCAGAAACCCAAGGACCCGATCTATATCCTAGAAACTAAATCACATACTCATATAATCACATAAACATGTTATCACATAAAACACTTAATATCATACACAAGTCTCTAACAAACGAGACAAACCTATTGTGGTACTAACCACTTCCCATGTACCCAAAGTATTCAAACCCGGTACGCTCTGATACCAATTTGTAATGCCCTTAAAAAATAAGATAGATTAATCATTCATAAAATCCATATTCATAGGAGAAATACTATATTTCCATTCATTAGAGTCTTCTTTACAAAAGATATTATATGCATTACATTTTCATAAACATCAATCTTGAAACTATAGCATGTATCTCTAATTTCTATCCAACAAAAATAAGTGCCCAAAGGGCTTACAGCTTTCCAAGTTAACACTTGGTTACAACAAAACAAGAGTTCTAACTCTTTACGCATAAAGCCCTTGGCTTGATATTTTGCATTTAACACCAAACAAAAAAATACAAAGTGGAGTCTTCAATCCCTAAACCTTCCAAGCTATGTCCTTGGAGGTGGCATGTCTCCAGTACCTAAAAAATGGTGTCCCAAGTAGGGTGAGCCAAAGCCCAGTAGAGATATGCTAAACAATATATGAGAATTAACTAAAACATTAGCATTTGATAAATGTTTAACACTTAAAAACCAACTTACACCTTTTCCATAATCAATTAACATTGGCATCACACTTCCATTCACTTACACTTATTTACCCAAACCAATTCATGAACATAGTTCATCATAATCTAAACAATTCCAAATGAGACTACAACTCATTTATTAATACTTCAATCATAAACATTTATTTACACACTTCCATTTCTTTTCCATTTTACGAAACTACGTCTGAGGAAACCGGCACCCAAATATATATATGATTTCGGGACTTTCACCCTGGACACTCCGGCCGACTTAATTATCAATGGAGTCCATCCCCTTTCTCCTACCAAACAATAGAGTACATCTCATATCTCCTCCTAAACAAGATACATATACAATGTATTCAAACACATTGTCCTATACAATGACTAATTAAATCACATATTCAATGCTTTAATCCAACCGTCATATTCAATGACATAATCCAACTGATTAGTTCCAATTCACCTAATCATCATGCAGTTTCTACAACAATCATGGCTATCCTCCACCAATAGGCCAAAGCAGATATTTCTAAACCGATAAATAAATCTGTCAAAAGATAATTTATCATTTTTCCAAAGGTGAGTAATTCATTAATCCAACTACACCATTTAATTACAAGTTCCTTCAATTTCATAATTTCCAAGCCAATCGTGTTATTTATACACATAACTTATTTAATCAATTTAGGGCAAATCTTCCCCCTTATCAAATATTATATCGAAGACCAAATTTCATCAATTGTTCTCAAGCCTTAACATATTCAAAACCCCCTATGCCCATAAAGGACTCAAATACGAAACCCCTCTTTTATATACATAGGAACCAACCAAAAAATTACCAAAAACCTTCTAAAGTCATACCATCTATACAAGATGACAATATCTATGTTAAAACCCATATAGGAGAGTAGAATATCCCTATCTCAAGCTTAGAAAAGGAAGAAGGAAGAAAAATCCAAAAGTCGACGGAGGAGAAACCAAGCTTTGGTCCGATCAAAATGAAGCCCTCGACAAGCTCTACACTTTATCTCAAAGGAGAAAGGTGAGGAGAGGCCTTCAACCAAGTAGATCTAACGATCTATAAGTGAAAAGTGCCTTTTTGAGAGAGAGAGAGAGAGAGAGAGAGTGTGTGTGTGTGTGTGTGTGTGTTTTACAGTTTAGAGGGATGAAAGAGAAGAAAAAGTAAAGGAAAGGGTTAAGTGAGGACCTATTTATAGTACTAGGTTAAAAATAGAAATAAGCCCCAAAGTCAACCCAAAATATCTAGTCAAAATCCCCAAAAGGTAAGCCCCAAACCGACAACAAAATCTGGAAAAAATGTTGCAGGTGTCGACCCTAAGACAAGAGATAGTTGACCCTATCTTCCAGCAACTAACACACAGACATGAGAGGGTCGACCCTCTCCCAGTCTGGTGTCTACCCTACCTTCCAGCAACACTTCTAGAACTTCACCAACAGGTAAGGGTCGACCTTAGGAAGGCTGTTGTCGACCCTAGAATGGACTTTCTATGTCTCTAAGGAACTTTTGACAAGAATAAGTGCGAACAACCAAACCCAACAAGTTTAAATCGAATTGTACTCCTCCAAAACCAATCCAAAACAACACCAAAGGTTTCCAAAATAGAATAAAGGGTTCAAATACACTTACCAAAAGTTTTAAAGGACACAAGTGCTACAATTGGGCACAACCTAAGAATGCTTTCGAGATGCGTAGTTTCTTGGGATTGGCCAGGTATTATCGTCGATTTGTGAAGGATTTCTCCAAATTAGCTTTGCCTTTGACTAGATTGACGAGGAAAAGGGTTAAGTTTGTGTGGAGTGAGACTTGTGAAAAGTCGTTCCAAGAACTTAAGATTAGACTTACCACCGCTCCAGTCTTGATTATTCCAGAGAGGTGTTTGGGCTATTCAGTATATTGTGATGCCTCACGAGAAGGTTTGGGTTGTGTGTTGATGCAAGAGGGGAAGGTAGTGGCCTATGGCTCACATCAGTTGAAAATATACGAGAGGAACTACCTTACTCACGACCTAGAGTTAGCAGTGGTGATATTTTCCTTGAAGATTTGGAGGCATTATCTGTATAGCGAGAGATTTGAGGTGTTTTCTAATCATAAGAGTCTGAAATATCTGTTTACACAGAAGGACTTGAATTTGAGGCAGAGAAGGTGGATGGATTTTATAGAGGAATATGACTTCGAGTTACATTACCATCTAGGGAAGGCCAATATTGTGGCCGATGCCCTAAGTAGGAAATCCATCAGTAGTGTAGCTTGTATTGCTATCTGGGAATGGGAGATGTTGGGTGGCCTTGGTGAATTTGACTTGCATCTGGGCAAGTCTGTCAAGTCTGCAGCCTTATTTTCCGTAGTTGCATAACCTACACTTGTGAACCGAGTGTTAGAAGCACAGAAGGGTGACTTTGAGGTAGAATCCCTCTGGGAGAAGATCTCCAGTGGGAAGGTAGAGAAGGGTTTGACCGTGTATCTTGACCTGAGTGTGAGATACCGTGACCACTTGTTTGTGCCAGAGTCTTACCGAGAGGAAGTACTCCTAGAGTTTCATCATTCACACCTTGTGGTGCATCCGAGAGGCACAAAGATGTATCATGATTTGAGTCCCCAGTTTTGGTGGAGAGGTATGAAGAAGGATGTGGTTGTGTTTATATCGAAGTGTCTTACTTGTCAACAAGTGAAGGCCGAACATCAAAGGCCAGCGGGTTTGTTGCAACCCTTGCCTATAGTTGAGTAGAAGTGGGAGCATGTCACGATGGATTTTGTTGTGGGCCTTCCGAGGGCTCAACAAGGTAGCGATGCCATTTGGGTGGTAGTTGACCGGTTGACCAAGTTAGCGCATTTTATTCCTATCGCATAAGAGATTCGGTAGATTACCTTGCTGACTTGTACATTCGGGACATAGTGAGATTGCACGGGGTTCCTGTGATGATTGTCTCGGATAGAGATCCGCATTTCATTGCTCGGTTGTGGCAGAGTTTGCAAAGTGCCTTGGGCACTAAATTGCCCTTTAGTATTGCTTATCATCCTCAAACTAACGGGCAGTCCGAGCGTACTATTCAGATCCTTGAGGATATGCTTTGAGGTTGTGTCCTTGACTTTAAGGGGTCGTGGGAGAGACACTTACCCTTAGTGGAGTTTTCCTACAATAACAGTTTCCAATCGAGTATTAGCATGGCATCGTTTGAGGCCTTGGATGGCCAACCGTGTAGATCTCCAGTGTGTTGGGCCGAGGTGCGTGATGTACCTTTGCTAGGTCCAGAGTTGGTTCAGGAAACAACGGAGAAGGTTGCACTTATCCATAAGAGGTTGGTTACAGCCCAGAGTCGCCAAAAGAGTTATGTCAACCATAGGAGGAGACCCTTGTCATTCGAGGTGGGTGATCATGTCTTTTTGTAAATATCACCTAGACGGGGTTTGATGAGATTTGGGAAGAGTGGGAAGTTATCTCCTCGATTTATTAGCCCTTTTGAGATCCTTGAGCGGATTGGGGAGGTTGCATATCGTTTGGCGTTACCGCCACAACTTTCCAGGTTGCATGATATGTTTCATATTAGCATGCTTCGAAGGTATGATCCGGATCCATCGCATGTGTTGGATTGGACCGACTTAGAGGTAGACGAGGATGCCTCGTATGAGGAGAGACCAGTGCGAGTCTTGGATAGGCGGGACCAAGTCTTGCGAGTCAAGATAATTTCCTTGGTCAAAGTATTGTGGAAACATCACTATGTTGAGGAAGCAACATGGGAGCGCAAATTGGAAGTTCGGCAGAAATATCCGGACTTATTTATTGATGTTTGAGCATATGTTAAGATTTTAATTTTGTTTATGAACTATAAAAACATTGTATATGTTTTGAATTATGAGAGCATTTTAAGTATTGAATGTGTTTCAGAAATGCAAGTTTAGTTTGAACATTGTATATGTGGTTTGAGTTTTGGAAATGCAAATATATCATAAACATTGAATATGTTTTAGAGTTATGAAAGAGGTATTGAAATTAGTTAAAATTTTGAAATATGCATATTGGTAAAATATGTTGGGCTATGCATATATTATGGATTTGTTCTCTTGTGAAAAAATGGGATAACCAGTGGGTGGGTCATGGTGATGAGAGTTGAATGGTAATCATTTTGAAAATTGGATGATAATGGTTTTGAAACTTGTATTAAAATTTCAAGGACAAAATTCTTCAAGGGGGGAGGCTATAGCGATCCCGGTTTTGCCCCGGTGTTTGTTGTGTTCCGAACTCGGGTTCCGTGATTGAATATTGTATCCATGTCTTGTTTTTCTCCTTTGACTCTTTGTATTTGAGTTTTGGAACTTGTTGGGCGAGTTTGGAATAGGTTGGTTGTTAGTTGGGTTAAATTGTTGTTGCCCAGATTTTGCCCTCTTCGCTCGAGCAATGCTTCTTGTGCTCGAGCGAGCCTTTTGTAATTTTCTTCTTTGCTCGGGCGAGGTTTCTTGTGCTCGAGCGAGAATTAGGAATTCTTAGGTTTTCTTCCAAACGCAATATTTCTAGGGAAGATGAAGTTCCTTCACTCGAGCGAGGCTTTTTATGCTCGAGCGAGCCTTCTTATGCTCGAGCAAGCCTTGTGTTATTTGTTCCTTCGCTCGAGCGAGGGTGTGCGTCTATGAAATACCTTAAGGTATGTATTCCACACTCGAGTGAGGCTTCTTTCGCTCGAGCGAGCGTGTGCGTCTGAGAAATTTCTGAAGCTTTACATTTTACGCTTAAGCGACGCTTCTTGCGCTCAAGCGAGCCCATTTGTTGTGTCTGGTCACTCGAGCGACAACTCCTTCGCTCGAGCAAAGACCGCGTACATCAGTTCGCAACAGAGCTTTTCTACATCACCTTTGTATATCTTTCACCCAAAAACCCTAGCCCAACTTCGTCTCTCTCTAAAATACTCTCTCTCTCTCTCTCTATAAATATACCTTGAGTTGGGGATCTCTCAACCCAAGTTCCTTTGTCAAAGAGGTAGAACACCTTGAGGGCTCTGTGCTGATCCGAGTAGATTGTAGTTTTGGCTTGCTTGAAGTGTCTCCATCTTCTCTTTTGAGCTTCTACACTTGAGGTAGGGATATTCTATGCATTAATATGGGTTTTAACCTAGGTATTTGTTGTTAGGCATAAATTGTGGGATTTGGGAAGGTTTTGGTGAAGTTAGGGTTTGGGTACAAATTAACAGAGGGGTTTTCCATGTTGGGTTGTAAAATGACCTTGGTACTTTGAATATGTAGTTCCCTTGTAATTAAATGGAAAATTTGGCCTTGGGGTTGACATTTGAGAAAATGGGAAATTTGCCCTAATTTGGGTTGAATAATTCATCTTGTATATATAATGAAATTGATGTGGAAAAATATGAAATTAGAAGGGCATGTAGATGAATGGTGTAGTTGGATTTGTTAAATCACTCACCTATGAAAATTTGATAAATTATATGTTTGATAGATTTGTTTATCGGTTTAGAAATATCTATTTTGGGCTATCTGTATAGGATAGCTATGATTGTTGTAGAAACTGCATGAGGACTAGGTGAATCGAAACTAATCATTTCAATTATGTCATTGAATATGACGATTTGATTTAAATTGTCGAATGTGTGGATTTTAGTAGTCATTGTATATGACACACTTTTAAATACATTGTATATGTATCATTGTTTGGAAGGAGATAGGGGATGTACTCCATTGAAAATTAAGTTGGTCGGAGTGTCTAGGGTGAAAGTCCTGAAATCTTATATACATATGGGTGCCGATTCCCGTGAATGAGAATTCTGTAAAATGGCAAGAAAATCGAAGTGTAAGAATAATGGTTGCTATTAAAGTGTTAACAAATGAGTTGTAGTCTCGTTTGGGATTGTTTAGATAACAAGGGACTATATGTGTGAGTTGATTAGAATAAATGAATGGAAATGGAATAAGATATTGATGTCATTATTGATTGGTCTTGAAAAGATGTTGGTTGGTTATAAGTATTGAACATTTACCTAATGCTTGTATCTTAGTTAAATTTCATACATTGTGTTAGTATATCTCTACTAGGCTTTGGCCCATCCTACTTGGGAAACCATTTTTAGGTATAGGTGATATGCCACCTCCAAGGGCATAGCTTGGGAGGACCAGGGGCTGAAGGCTCTTTTTTGTTATATGTAAAAGAGTTAGGACTCTTTCTTTTGTTGTAACCAAGAGATAACTTGAAAAGATGTAAGCCCGTAGGGCATCTATTTTGTTGTTGTTATCTTAATATTGCATGCTATAGATTCAAGATGAACATTTATGAATGTACAATGCATGTGATATCTCTTTTGTAATATAAACTCTGATGAATGAAGTATACCACTTTATTATGTTCATGGACCTTATGAATGGTTTACTGGTGTTATATTTTGGGGGCATTACAAAAATGTTCTATTGCGATCTGATATACGCACTCTTCGCTCGAACGAAGTAGTTGTCACTCAAGTGACCAGACACAACAAGTGACTTCGCTCGAGCACAAGAAGCGTCGCTCTAGCGCACAATGCAAAGCTTCAGGTCTGCCACAGGTGCACATGCTCGCTCGAGAGAAAGAAGCCTTGCTCGAGCGAAGCACTTTACCTTTCCATAAATTCTGCATCTAGGAAAAAAACCTGAGGACACTCAATTCTCGCTCAAGCATAAGAAACCTCGCTCTAGCAAAGAAGCAATTAACACCAAGCTTGCTCGAGCACAAGAAGCCTCACTCGAGCGAAGAGGCCAAAATCTGGGCAACAACAATCTATACCATCTAACAATCAACCTGTTCCAAACTCGCCCAACAAGTTCCAAAACTCAAATACAAAGGGTCAAAGGGGAAAAACAAGACATGGATACAATATTCAACCACGGAACCCGAGTCTGGAACACAATGAAGGTCGGGGCAAAACCAGGATCGCTATAGAAAGATCGAAAACACGCGCGGAGGAGGTACCACAGCCTTTCCGATGAGAGACCAATAAAGTGGGGATTTGGTAGTGCTCGATATGCTTACTTGCAGACACTAGCCTAGGGATTATCTGAGTCGTATTTACCACCTTGGAATTATATTGAAATTGTTGGATTAATGTGTTTTCAAATTGGCATTGTGCATAAGATTTTCAAAAGATGAGAAAAATATTTTGAGCATGACATGGCATATGCATTCATCTCATAAGACTGTATAAAATGTATTTGATGCTTTGTTAAATGTCATTATGAATTGTTTAATTATTTGATTCAATTAATAATGAGATAGTTGGATGAATTGGAAAAGGATGTCCTATTACTATTGAAGCAAGTTTATTTATTTAAGTTAACTAGTTATGGTTAATTAAATAAATTAGATTTAAGAGATTATGTAATAAAATCCCATGGTTTGATATGATATGATTTCCTATATGTGTATTAGTATTTTTGAACCCGCATATCTTCTAAGGTTATAATATGAGATTGTTTGGTAAGCTAGTGGTTGCTCACCTCCTGCCTGTACATGTGTACAAGGAATGCATTTCAGATTTGAATATCAAACAATGGGTTTTACGATTTCATAAGTGTAACGTAGTGATGGGTTGTACTACTTCAATTATTTGTTTGGCTGAGTGCTATTTTTTGAAAAGAGTAGTGTCCTTTTTTTTATTGTAAGCTTCAGGGAATTTCTTTTATTTGTATAAAAATGTCCCTGTTGTATAACGAGAGAGAACATGTATATTTAATTATTCATCATTTCATCAAGGGATGAATTGTCATTTGTAAATTAGACTTAATTAATGAATATTAGTAATGTTATCCGAGTAATAAAATTTAGGGCGTGACAAGAAAGATGTAGTGATCCTGGTTTCAATCCTTCTTTCATGTTTTGCCACTTCGACTGGGCCGATTTGGGGTCGAGTTGCCCGGTCAGCTCGCGGGGGTCCAGGGGGCAGCCCCCCTTGGCGGGTCCAAGGGCAGCGCCCTGGCAGGGGTTGAGCTGCCCGGCTAACTCGCGAGGGTCCAGGGGACAGCGCCCCTCAAAACAAAAATGCAGAACGCATTCGAAGTTGCTTGTCCAGTGTTGGGAGTTGAACTGAGAGAATTTCAGGCCATACGTACGGAAAACAGGGCAGGGGGCTGAAGCACACTGCTAAAAAGGCAGGTGCGGCTGGAGGTGCAGGAAGTTAGGTAGATCCAAAATTTTTCCTTTTCTTCTCTCTTTAGGTTGATTGAATGTCACTTTTTGTATATCTCTCTCTCTCTCTCTAAAAACATTTCCTCTCCCTTCTCTCTACATTTCCTACCGAAAACCTCACTAGATCTTTGATTTCTCCAAACCCATTGGGATTTAGATCAAAGTTCTTCATCAAAGTTGGTTGTCTAGGCGAGAGTTACGTTGTGTGCGGTGGAGATAGAGTTTCATCGACGTTAATTTTGGGGTTTTCAACTTATTTCTTCTTCAAACTTGAGGTAGGGATTTTCTTTGAGTTATATATTTATTTTTACAAGATCTAGATGATTTTCGAAATCATCCTTTGATAGCTTCTGAAATTTTATTTTGATTTAAGAAGTTGAGCGATTTTGAAAGTGGGTTTTGTCTCTTGTTCTTTTAAAATAATCTTATGGATTTTGATCTTTGTTGATTGAAGAAAAGTTGATTTTCGAGAGTTTTCTTTCAAAAGATTTGAGCTGTGTAGTTTGGTGAGAAAACCTAGAAATTGGGAATTTTAAAAGGGATTGAAAATCCATGGGTAATATTGTTATATTTATTTTTGTGTGTCAAAATAAATGATGTTTAGAAAATTTCTTATTTATATTTGTATAAATGATTAATTTTGTAGATTATGAGAATTGTTGTTCATTTTGAAAATTGTTATTCAAAATATTGATTTAGTCTTGAAATGACTAGGTTGTTGGAAATGTTTGAAATGTGGAAATTATGCTATTCCTTAGGTGAATTGAAATAAAAGTATTTATTCATCTTGTGAAATTGCATTGAAAAGAGAAATGAGAATTTTTATCACAATGGTAGTATTGTGTGGAAGAATTGGAAATGGAAGAATTGTTGTAATGTATTGATTATTGTTGCATTAGCATATCAAATTCATTTGATTACATTGAACTTTGAAAGTTGATTTGAAAACTTGCATTGAGAAAAGAATGTTGAGAAATGAGTTTTCATGAAATGGTTTTGGGGTAAATACGGTGGTAAATCTTGACAGGTGGTGCAGATGATAGGTGCCGAGCCTTCCAGTTGTTACTGGTAAAAATGACAAATGATAGGTGTCGAGCCTTCCAGTTGTTACTGGTAAAAATGACAGAGTATGGGTGTCGAGCCCTCCAGTTGATACTGGTAAAAATGACAAATTGGTAGTACTTGTATAGTCTACTTGCAGACACTGACCTCGGGATTACCAGAGTTGTATTTACCGCCCCTCGAATAAAATTGGATAAATGTTGAGCAGTTGAAATGGCATGACATCATTGAACATGTTGGTTTTCAAAAGATGAAGTTGTGTTTTACTTTCAAAAGGGCATGGCATGGCATAAGCATTCCATCTCTTGAGACTTGTGTAAAATGTATATACTTTGTTAAGAATTCTCTACTGGGCTTTATGCTCACCTTATGGCATTTTTGTACAGGAAAAGATGTGGTGATTTCGCCTAACTGAAGGTGTGGAAGTGTGTGTAGAGAGCCTAATGTGCTCATTTGCTGTGACTCTGATTGCAAGCCATGGGCATTATATGTGTGGGTTTGAATAATCATTTTGTGTAACCAGGCTCAAGTCTCGGAAACTTGTAAACCCTTTGGGGTATTTGTGGTTTAATTAATTATTGTTGTATTAATTGTATTATCGCATGAAGACTATTTTCATCATGTAATGCAAGTATGAGGATTTATTACCAATTTTACTTTGAAGAGCCATAACTATTGTATTACCATTTGGGCATGAAAATTAGGGCATTACAAAAGAACAAAATAACTAGCTATTAGGTAATATACTTTATTTTGTCTATTCAAAGTATTAGACATTTTGTCTATTCAACAGTTACCATAAATTACACATTTTATTTTGTTTATCTATTTGTTTTAGTAAGTTTTTACTCCAATATTACAATTTATTTTTAGCTATTCATCTAAATACTATTCATTTTCTTGAATGTCCTATTAGCAATAAAGATGAAAGGACAAAATAACTAGATATTAGGTTAATCTACTTGAGCATTTCTAATACTATTAGACATTTTGTCTATTCAATAGGTACCACAAATTATACATTTTATTTTGTTTATCTATTTGTTTTAAGTTTTTATTATAATATTACTATTTATTTTTAGTTATTCATCCAAACACTATTCGTTTTTTTGAATGTCCTACCAACCGTAAAGATGAAAGGGCAAAATAACTACCTATTAGGTTAATCTACTTAATCTACTTTACTTTGTCTACTCAAACTATTAGACATTTTGTCTATTCAATAGTTACCATAAATTACACATTTTACTTTGTTTATCTATTTGTTTTAGTACGTTTTTACTCTAATATTACAATTTATTTTTAGCTGTTCATCTAAACATTATTCGTTTTTTTGAATGTCCTATCAACAGTAAAGATGAAAGGACAAAATAACTAG
Source organism: Camellia sinensis (assembly GCF_055761805.1). Lineage (NCBI taxonomy): Eukaryota > Viridiplantae > Streptophyta > Magnoliopsida > Ericales > Theaceae > Camellia > Camellia sinensis. The sequence continues at coordinate 69,231,620 of NC_138973.1, read as the reverse complement.
CTATTAGGTTAATCTACTTAATCTACTTTATTTTGTCTATTCAAACGATTAGACATTTTATCTATTCAATAGTTACCATAATTACACATTTTACTTTTATAGCGATCCTGGTTTTCTCTTCATTGTTTATTGTATTCCAGACTCGATTTCGTGGATGATTGTTGTTGTCTGTATCGCATTTCCGTCCTTTAACTCTTTGTATTTGAGTTTTGGGTCATGTTGGGCAAGTTTGTAACAGGTTGGTTGTGTTTTGAATCAAATAGTTAATGCCCAAAATTTGGCCTCCACGCTAGAGCGGGGATTTTCACGCTTGAGCGGGCCCTTTTGCTTTTGCTTTTGCTCTTACGCTCGAGCGGGCAATCTGACGCTCGAGCGGGATTCTTCAGCCTTCAGTACTTTTCCTATAGGTCATCGGACGCTCGAGTGTCAACTTTCACGCTCAAGCCGGGACCTTCGTCTGCAGAACTTCTGGAAGTGTGCATTCCACGCTCAAGCGGCGCTTTTCATGCTCGAGCGAGAGTCTGTGTCTGACACTCGAGCAGGAGTCTGTGTCTAACGCTCGAACGGGGCGTCCCACGCTCGAGCGGACTGTAATGTATATCAGTTCAAAGAGAAGCCTTTTTTAATCACTTTTTCGACCCACTTTCTCTCTCTAGCACTTCAAAACCCTAATTTGAGAGCTTCTTTCTCTATAACTCTCTCTCTCTACATTTTGATCTTGATTTAGTGAGACCCAACCCTTGTGTCTTCATTAAAGTGTTAGAGCTTCTCAAGACCTCCATTTTGATCCGAAAAGTTGTGGGTTTGGAGCACTCTCGAGTTTGTTCATCATCTCCTTTGGATCTCTTCATTTGAGGTAGGGATAACCTACTCCTTTCTATGAGTTTTGACATAGATGTTATGTATTTTGTATAAATGGTGGTATTTGGGATTTTTTAGAGAAACTAGGGTTTGAAATTGAAATTATAAAAGAAGGGTTTTCTATTTTTGGGGTTCCAAGTGTATGAGTGGCCCCTAAGATAAAGTTATTGTGCATGATTGATGAAACTTGGCCTTAGGTGCAATATTTGAGAAAATGGGGAAAAGCCCTAATTGAAAGTAAATAATTAATTTGTATAATTAATTTGAGAAAGTTATGGAAATATGAAATTGAGTTGAAAATCATGAAATTGGGAAATTATGAGATTGAATGGTGTAGTTGGATTGATTAATCATTTACCTATGAAAATGTTGATAATTTATCTGTTTGATGAATTTATTATCTATTTAGAAATAATTGTTTTGGGCTATCGATGGAGGATAGTCTTGATTGTTATAGATACTGCATGATGATTAGGTGAATTAAAACTAATCAATTGAGTATGTCATTGAATATGACAGATGGAATAACATATTAAATATGTGTTTTTCTTGATCATTGTATATGATAAGTGTTTAAATACATTGTATATCTATATTGTTTGAGAGGAGATAGGGGATGTACTCCACTGTTTGGGAGGAGATAGGGGATGTACTCCTAAACCGGTTTGAAAGGAGATAGGGGATGGACTCCAATAATAACTAAGTTGGCCGGAGTGTCCAGGGTGAAAGTCCCGAAACCTTAATTACGTTTGTATAACGTAGATAATTGAAGTGTTGAAGTATTAATGTAATGAGGTGTAGTCTCCTTTGAAATTGAAGTGTTGGAATGCTAATAATGTGAGTTGTAGTCTCATATTAATTGATAATGATCGAAGTATTGTCAATATGAGTTGTAGTCTCATTATAAATTGCCTGGTTAAACAGAGAACCATATCTGTGAATTGGTTTGGATAATGAAACGGAAAAGGATTGAAATATATTTGTGAACATGGATTGGTTATGAAGGAGATGCACATTTGTTCATATGAGTTAAACATTTATCAAATGCTAATGTTTTAGTTATTGCTCATATTTGGTTTAGTATATCTCTACTGGGCTTTGGCTCACCCTATATGGGACATCATTTTCAGGTACAGGTGATATGACGCCTTCAAGGAAGTAGCTTGGGAGGTTGTAGAAGCTGAAGGCTTATTTTTGTGATTATCTTTGTATTATATGTAATTCAAGCCAAGGGCTTAATGTGTTTAGAGTTAGAACTCTCTTTTGTTGAACCCAAGTGTTGACTTGGAAAGTTGTAAGCCTGTAGAGTATTTACTTTTGTTGTCAACATGTAATACTTTTTGTACTAAATACTCTGATAAATAGAAATATGTTTTATCCTCTTATGTCTATGGATGTCATAGTAGTTGGGTTTATATGAATTATTTTAAGGGCGTTACAACTTTGTTTATCTATTTGTTTTAGAAAGTTTTTACTCCAATATTACAATTTATTTTTAGCTGTTCATCTAAACATTATTCGTTTTTTTGAATGTCCTATCAACAGTAAAGATGAAAGGACAAAATAACTAGCTATTAGGTTAATCTACTTAATCTACTTTATTTTGTCTATTCAATAGTTACCACAAATTACACATTTTACTTTGTTTATCTATTTGTTTTAGTAAGTTTTTACTCTAATATTACCATTTATTTTTAGCTATGCATCTAAACACTAGCTATTGGGTTAATCTACTTGAGCATTTCTAATACTATTAGACATGTTGTCTATTCAATAGTTACCATAAATTATATATTTTATTTTGTTTATCTATTTGTTTTAAGTTTTTACTCCAATATTACTATTTATTTTTAGCTATTCATTTAAACACTATTTATTTTTTTTGAATGTCCTATCAACAATAAAGATGAAAGGACAAAAAAACTAGCTATTAGCTTAATCTACTTTATTTTGTTTATCTATTTGACATTTTGTCTATTCAATAATTACCATAAATTACACATTTTATTTTGTTTATCTATTTGTTTTAGTAAGTTTTTACTCCAATATTACTATTTATTTTTAGCTATTCATCTAAACACTATTTATTTTTTGAATGTCCTATTTGCAATAAAGATGAAAGGACAAAATAACTAGCTATTAGATGATGGTAAGTATAATTTTTTAAATGAATTTTCTACTTTTTTGAACAATAACATAATAAAATCATGTGATCATAATTATGTGGTCAATTTGAAATTTTAATATCAATGACTTATATACAAGCACATAAAATATTAACAAAATTTATTTAAATAGAGTACAAGTCGAAATGGACAATCTACTATACAGAAACCAACTCCTATTTATCATAGGAAAAACACCAAATCTATTTGGACTAACAATAGCTTTATCTTTCTATAGCAATCCCACATATTCCTTGCACCAAGAATAGAGTAAACTAGGTTTTAAAAGTCGTTATTATTATTATTATTATTATTATTATTATTATTATGGTGGGTGGTTCTCTGGCGGATGTCTTGTGCTATTTGCTATTGTACAAGAATATATACTTGCTTGATGTTTGGTTATGTTGTTTAATATATATGCTACAACTTTCACACAAAAAAATAAAAATAAAAATAAAAATAAATAAAAATCTAGCATTTTATCTATAGCGATCCCGGTTTCTAACCCGACCTTTATGGTGTTCCAGACTCGAGTCTTCTGGTTTAATGTTGTTGTCTATGTCTTTTCCTCCTCTCACTCTTTGAATTCGAATTTTGGAATGTGTTGGACGAGTTTGGAACAGGTGGGTTGTTGTTGGACTAGGACCTTGTTGCCTAGAATTTTGGTCTTCTGCTCGAGCAGGTCTTTTAGTGCTCGAGCGGGGTTTGCAATTACTCAGTATTTTTGTGTGTCTGCAGAAAATACTGCAGAAGTGTTTTTCACACTCGAGCGGCGTTTCTTACGCTCGAGCGGGTCTGAGCTCGAGCGACCTCTCTTGCGCTCAAGCGATTGTCTGAAGTCTGTAAAATACTTGTGATACCCCTGTTCCGTAGTATACTAATTGGTCCTTAAATTGAGTATGATTATGTGTTTAGCATAATTTTATGTGCCATTATGTGAATATATGTGATTTTGAAGTTTTATCTGTTCACCGTAGGAATATCTGTTTGAATAATCTGCTTTGGAAATTAAATTGGAGGCCTTATCGGCCACAGAACCCGAAATTGATTACGCCGTTGTGAATGGCATAATTTTTAAAGCCTACGGTGAAATTTAATTGAAAATTGATTCGGGTCAGATTAAATCGATTAAATTGATGAATTAATGCCCAATTACTTTATTATTAAAATAATGACTTAGTGGGATTTGTTGTGTAAGGGCACTACACTCTCCATTCTCTCTTCCTTACTTCATTTGACTGATTTTGGGGACTCAAAATAGAGAGGGCCGGTTGTAGAAAGAGAGAGGGAGAGAATTGTGTAAATTTTTGCCTCAAGCTTGGGAATTTGAAGATTAAGCTCAAGATTTGGCTAGAACTTGGGTGTTTAAGGCTCCTAGGTGAGTAACTAACCCTTCAGTCATGGGTTTTTGTTTTCCATTTGTAAATTCAGAGTTGAATAAGAATAAAGAGCATGAGTTGAGTTGATTTTGTTGTATTGAAGGCCAATATATGCATGAATGTAAGAAAGTGTTTTGAAATAGCATGTTTGAGCTTGAAATACATGATTCATGTAGAGTTTTGGTTAAAACCCATGTTTTGATCACCATTTGTGCTATCTAAGTTGAGAATGAGGATAATTCAGCACATGCATGTACAATTTATGAAGATAGGAGCTTTGAATGCATGAATGTGTATGATAGAATTGAGTTTGGTGTCAATTTGAGACATGCAAGTGTTTGATCCTTGAAATTGAGCTTCATAATGTTATAATCTTGCATTGGCGCCATGTTAGTATGATTATATTTGAGATTTGAGCCATTGCATACAAGTAATGTAGCTGGAAAATTGAATTGGAGCTCAAGAACTTAATCTGGAAAACCAGATTTTTGATGTCCGCTCGAGCGGGGTAAGTGTCGTTCAAGCGGGGAAAATCGTGCTCCCAGCACTTTTTGCAGAGTTGGATTTCCGCTCGAGCACTCTATTCCATGCTCGAGCGTATTTTTCATGCAACCAGCACTTTTGCAGACCTTAAGGGTCCGCTCGAGCAGGTAAGTCCACGCTCGAGCGGGGATCCTATTTTCTGAAATTTTGAAAATGCATTATGAATTCCGTTTTCCGTTCTCTTTCACTTCTAAGTACTCTTAGGCATGCATTCAGCATTGTAATTGAGTTAAAGAGATAAGAATGAAGCCTGAAGAGGAATTCGTGAATTTAGAATGGAAAAAATTGTTTGTGACCCTTTTGTGTTCATGGAATGTGTAGGGTCGAGCTCCAGGGCAAATCAACCAACCGATCACTGTGAGTAGTATCTTAATAAAGATATTTGAGATATGCTAATTGTCCAATTGCTTAGCTTCCTATAAGTTGTTAATTTGGATTTTGGACTAACGCTTACTATGCCTAAAGAGCGAATGGGCCAAAGGCCGTTCCGATACGAATGATAGTCTGACACGAATGATAATCTGATATGAACGACAGTTTGATCTGAATAATAGAGTAGATGGGCCAGAGGCCGTTTTGACATGAATAATTGGGCCGAAGGCCGTTTTGACATGAATGATTGGGCCGAAGGCCGTTTTGACATAAATAATTGGGCCGAAGGCCGTTTTGGCATAAATGAATGGACCGAAGGTCGTTTTGGCATAAGTGAACGGACCAAAGGTCGTTTTGACGTAAGTGAACGGACCGAAGGTCGTTTTGACGTAAGTGAACGGGCCGAAGGTCGTTTTGACATAAATGAATGGACCGAAGGTCGTTTTGGAATAAATGAATGGACCGAAGGTCTTTTTGACGTAAGTGAACGAACCGAAGGTTGTTTTGACGTAAGTGAACGAACCGAAGGTCGTTTTGACATAAATGATTGGGCCGAAGGTCGTTTTGACATAAATGAATGGACCGAAGGTCGTTTTGGCATAAATGAATGGACCGAAGGTCGTTTTGCCATAAATGAATGGACCGAAGGTCGTTTTACCATAAATGAATGGACCGAAGGTCATTTTGGCATAAATGAATGGACCGAAGGTCGTTTTGGCATAAATGAATGGACCGAAGGTCGTTTTGACGTAAGTGAACGAACCGAAGGTTGTTTTGACATAAATGATTAGGCCGAAAGTCATTTTGACATAAATGAATGGACCGAAGGTCGTTTTGGCATAAATGAATGGACCGAAGATCGTTTTGACATGAATGAATGGGCCATAGGCCGTTTTGACAGGACAAGAATGAATGGGCCAGAGGTTGTTTCGACACAAAAGTGTAAATAGGCCTAAAGGCCAATTTGATACGAAAGCTGAAGGCTAATTTGATACGAAAGTCTGAATGGGCCTAAAGGCCAGCTTGATATGAGAGTTTGAAAAGGCTGAAGGCCAGTTTGACACAAGCAATGGTTTGACAATGAATGAATTGGGTCTGAGGCCGTATGATGTGTTTGGAACCGCAGTTACTTAACTTACATACGTCTACGTATGTATGTGTTAGTTAGAAACGCAAATTGGGCCCGAGGCCGTTTGATGTGTATTGTTCCAATGTATATTCTTTATTTGATATTATTCACTAGGCTATCGCTCACGCTCATTCATGTGCTTGTAGGTGAGCCAAGAGAGGTCCAGACCCAGCCTCAGTGAAGTCAGTGTGGGACAACCGAGTTTTGGAGAGTCAGCCCTTGCGTCTCACGTACGAGACCCGTCTTCGCCCATTTGCTGTGTATTTATATTTTGTCATGTCGGTGAAGATTTTGCATCTGTGGTATATAGTTTTGATGGGTTGACTTACATTTGAATGATCCTGTCTGTACAGAATTTTATGTTGCTGCATCTTTTTGACGTGAGTTATTAACATGTTGTCGTATGGATTATTATGATGTGCCATGTAAGCATAGCTCTATGGACAAAGTTTAAAATTGTGCTTCCGTTTGGCCCCTTTACTCTGATGAGTTTTGTCTGGCTTGATTTGAGGCCGTAGGTAATCTCGTGATTACTGGCCGGTTATGGCCTTAACCCATGGGGCCGGGTTTGGGTCATCATAATACTAGACGAGTGTATTCTACGCTCGAGCGGGTATCATTGCGCTCAAGCGGGTTGTGCCTTGCTGTTGTGTCTTGGCGCTCAAGCGGCCTTTGTTGTGCTCGAGCGGGTAGAATCTTTGTGTCTAACGGTCGAGCATCAAACGCTCCGCTCGAGCAGACTGTGCGCATATTAGATCATGTAAGTGACATTTTAAACCACTTTTTCTGTCCTTTCTCTCTCTAAAACTCTCCAAAACCCTAAGTTGAGAGCTTCTCTCTCTAAAATACCCTCTCTCTCTTCATTTTGACCTAGATATAGTGATCTCTTCACCCTCCTTCATTCATTAAAAAGTTGGAGCTCTTCAGGATCTTCATTTCCATCCGAGTAGAAGTTGATTTCGTCATCTTTGGAGTTCATCCCTTGCTTGGCTTGTCTTCTCTTCTTGAGGTAGGGATAAACTACTCACTTCTATGAGTTTTTAACATAAATTTTAGTTATTTTGTATAAATGGTGAATTTTGGTAATTTTGGAAAGTTGGTGTTTGAGATTTGAAATATTTAAAAGAGGGGTTTTCTACTTTTGGGCTCCATTGCATATGTGAGGTCTTAAAAAGGGATTATGTGTATGTAAATGATGAGATTGGGCCTCGGGTTCAATATTTGAGAAAGGGGGATTAATGCCCTAATTTGAGTTGAATAAATCATTTTTGTAATTAATGAAATAAATTGTGGAAATATGAAATTGATTTGGTAATCATGAGATTGGATGGAATTTTAATTAGATGGTGTGGTTGGATTGAATAATCACCCATTTATAGAAATGTTGTTTAATTATCTGTTTGATAAATTTAAATATCTATTTAGGAATAACTGTTTTGGGCTATCGGTGGAGGATAGTCTTGATTGTTGTAGACACTGCATGATGATTAGGTAAATTGAAACTAATCAATTGGTTTAAGTCATTGAATATGACGGTTGGATTGAAACGTCGAGCATGTGAATCGTTGGGTCATCGTATATGCCAACATGCTTAATACATTGTATATGTATCTTATGTGGGAGGAAATAGAGGATGTACTCCATTATTTGGGAGGAGATAGGGGATCGACTCCACTGATAAGTAAGTTGGCCGGAGTGTCCAGGGAGAAAGTCCCGAAATTATTTATATATATTTGGGTGCCGGTTCCCTCGGACGTAGTTCCGTAAAATGGCAAGATATGTGAAGTAAATAGAAGTGTATGAACGATGTTCATGATTGAAGTGTTGATAATATGAGTTGTAGTCTCATTTTGGATTATTTGAATAATAATGAATTATGTCATGCATTGACTCGGATAAATAAAAATGAAATGGAATAAGACATGGTTGTATATGTTGATTGGATTGGAAGGAATATGAGTTGGTTTACACATGTAAAACCTTTATCAAATGCTAATGTTTTAGTTAATTCTCATGTTTTGTTTAGCATATCTCTACTAGGCTTTGGCTTACCCTACTTGGGACACCATTTTCAGGTACAGGTGACATGCTGCCTCCTAGGTCATAGCTTGGGAGGTCTTGGAGCTGAAGTCTCTGTTTTGGTTGTTTTGTTTATGTTATATGTTTTAATTTCCAAGCCAAGGGCTTTAATTGTAAAGGGCTTCTGACCCTCTTTTGATGTAACCAAGTGTCTACTTGGAAAGATGTAAGCCCGTAGGGCATTTATTTTGTTGGATAACTTGTAGCATCTTTTGTAAAGCACACTTTGATGAATGTAGATATGATGTTTCTTTTAATATTTTTGGATCTTATGCATGATTGATTTATGTTTTATTTTGAGGGCGTGACAACTTGGTATTAGAGCGTACCGGGTTTGAATACTCTGGGTATGTGGGGAGTGGTTAGTACCACAATGGGTTTGTCTCGCTTGCTAGAGACTTAAGTGTAATGTTATGTGCTTATGTGATAACATGATTATGTGACTACATGGGTATGGAATTTAGTTCTTGGATGTTGATCGAGTCTATGGGTTTCTGAGAGCCCTATTGGAAAGGCACCTGATCACTACCGTTTCCAACTGGAACTCTAGCGACGCCACGGGACAGTCTTTATCTAGGAATGAAATTCGTGAATGTTTATGGGATTATGTGCTTATGTGGAGTGAAATATTGTTGTCCATTGTATTAGGATGCGAGTGAGATAGCTTCGGCGCATTTGTGAATGTGTTAATTTTCTTGTTACCTTTATTAGGATGTTAGGACGAGGTCGTGGTGGTAGGCGTGGTAGGCCTAGGAGGCAGGAGATGCCTATCCCGAATGAGATACCGGCACAGGAAGAGGGAGTCGGTCAAGCCAACGTGGTCGAGCCAGTTGGTCAACAGGCCATGGGCGCCTTAGCCCGCGAAATAGCCGGAGCATTGAGGGGGAATCTATGGGCATTCTCAGAATTGAGAATCAAGCCCAGGCCTATGTAGCCGAAGCAGGGCCTTCTTTTCTGAAGAGAGAGTTCTTTTGGTCAAACCCGAACGAGTTTTTAAGAGATCCTAAGGAGCCACTGAAGGCTGACAAATGATTGGAGTAGATGGCGAAGACATTTGAGATGCTAGGCATCGAAGACGGGGGCTTGCAAGTGACCTTGGCGTCCTTCCAATTGAAGGGAGACGCGGGTCAGTGGTGGAAGTTTGTTCGAGGGTGTATTAGAGGGCCTTGGGAGGCTTTTGTTGACGCCTTCCAGGAGAAGTTTTTGCCTCCCACTGTAAGGGAAAAATTGAGGGATCAGTTCTATCAGCTCAAGTAGCTAAATACACCTGTGGTAGAATTTGAGGCCGCATTTACTAGCTTATCGAGGTTTGCACCAAAGTTGGTAGCGACCAAGGAGCACAGGTGCCTGGAGTTTGAGAAGAAATTGAGGACCGGACTCATGTTCTGAGTGGCCGGGTCCATGACTAGGGAGTATGGGTGCCTGGTGCAGGCTGCAGCCCATCTTGAGACCATTATGCATGCGGAGGAGGAGAGGATGAGGGGCTCCAGGAGGAGTCAGGATGGTCAAGGGGACAACAAGAGGCAGAGGGGTTCTAACCCTCAGTAGTCCCACGGAGCACTTTCGAGATCTACCTTTCCAGTGCCGAGTTCGGGTTCTGGAAGAGGCAGTCAGGGAGATATTATTTGTTTCAAATGTAGTCAATTGGGCCACAAGTCTCCAGCTTGCCCACAGAGAGGAGGAGGGCAACGAGCAGCTTCATCTTCGGCCCGTTCTTAGGGCCAGAGTCAAGGTAGAGGCCGACCGCTCACTTGTTATCAGTGTGGGCAGGCAGGGCACCTGAAGAGGTTTTGCCCACAATAAATGGCACACCTGGTGTGTCTGGTTCGAGGCAGATGCAAAGTTATCTGCCAGGGTAGTTAGTTCAGGCCTCGAAAGCCACTCAGTGAGCCTCTTCAGCTCAGTCTGTGCAACAGTCTTATGCTCCGAGAGGTGAGCAAGTTGACCAGAGACTTTGTCATGACCCGAACCCGCCCCCATGGTTAAGGACATAACCGGCCAGTAATCACGAGATTACCTACGGCCTTAAACCGAATCAGATATAATTCAACAGAGTTAAGGGGGCCAAATGGAAGCAATTTCAAACTTTTGTCCATAGAGCTGTGCTTACTTGGCACGTCATGGCATTTCACAAACATACATTAATAACCCACATCAAGGAAAGTTAACATATAAGCTTTACACAACAGGATCATTCAAGTCATGGTCAGCCAATCAAAACTCATATACAAAAGTGATCCAAAGTTCTCGCCAACATGACAAAAATATAACAAAATAGCAAAAGGGCGAAAACAAGTCTCGTGCATGAGACGTTTGGGCTGACTCTTCAAAACCTTGACTGTTTCACACAAATTTCACTGAGGCTGGGTTTGGACCTCCCTTGGCTCACCTACAGACACATGAATGAGCGTGAGCGAAAGCCCAGTGAATAATATCAAGTAAAGAAGATACACGAACGGTACTTAGAACAATATATATCAGACGGCCTTGGGCCCAATTCATATTTCTATCTAGTATATATATACATATAGGTCAAGTGAGTGCGGTTCCAAACACATCAAATGGCCTCAGGCCCAATTCATTCATATCCGACAGCCTTTGGCCCAATCATTCCTGTCAAACGGCCTTTAGCCCATTCATTTGTGTCAAACGGCCTTTGGCCTATTCATTCATGTCAAACGGCCTTTGACCCATTCATTCATGTCAAACGGCCTTTGGCCCAATCATTTGGCATAACAAATATTTGTCCACAATTCAATTTAACAACCTTATAAGACTGATGTGAAAATAAGCAATTGGATAAATAGCATACTTCAAAATATCTTTACTAAGACATTACTCACAGTGTTCTACCGGTGGATTTGCCCTGGAGCTCGACCCTACACATTACATAACACATATGGGTCACAATTGATTCAATCCGTTCTTAATTCATACATCCCTCTTAGGCTTCTTTCTTATTCCTTTAATTCATTCATAATGCTCAATGCATGCCTAAGAGTACTTAGAAGTGAAAGAGAACGGAAAATGAAACACAGAACACCTTTACAAATTTTCTGAAATAGGGGTCCCCGCTCGAGCGTGGGTTCCGCCGCTCTAGCGAACCCCATGGATCTGCAAAAGTACCGGTTGCCTTATTTTTATGCTCGAGCGTGAACTCGGACGCTCAAGCGTGAATGTCCCTACTCGAGCGGGCATCAATGTCTACAAAAATTCTGGGAGCTCGCATTTCACGCTTGAGCAGCGTTTTCCCCGCTCGAGCAAATATGCCAAATTCTGGATTTCCCAGAATTGTTCTTAAGGCTCAAATTCGATATTCAAAGGCTTTAAAGGTCGAATTAAGGTACCAAAAATAGGGAAACACATTATATATCATGAGTATACAAGCAATATGAGGCCAATTGCTCAAAATCATAATCCAACCCTCAATTCATCACAACAAAACACATAGCTTCAAATTCAATTTCAATATACATATACCCAAACTCCATAAACTCCTTGAATTATACATGCATGCTTATTTTTTACTCCAATTCCATTTTAAATGACACCAATGGTGTCTATAATCATGAACTCAACAAAACCATGCTTGCATGTATGATTAAATGCTCAACTTCTCACAATCAACATATTACATGCTAGCTTATGCAAATCCATGGCAATTTTATGCATGCATGTACATACAAGCTCCAAATTCAACAATTTAATTCAAGTTATGTTCTTGATCACAATTAAACCTTGAATTTACAAAACTACAAACTCAAACTTATGAATCCCCTCACCTAGGAGCTTCAAACACCCAAATTCTAGCTAATTCTTTGAGTTTAACCTCCAATTCTCAAGCCTTTAGTTCAATCTTCAATTTGAGCTCCCTTTCTCTCTCTAGAGAGCAAAATCTGATTTGAGCTCAAAACTAATGAATGAGAGTGTAAATCGGCCCTTTATAAAAGCTCCATTAATCACATTTCATTAATACTAATTTAATTAAGCACTATATCATCAATTTAATCTATTTAATCTAATCCGAATCAATTTTCAATTAAATTTCACCGTAGGCTCTAAAAATTACGCTATTCACAATGGCATAATCAATTCCGGGTTTGTGGCCGATAGGGCCTTCAATTTAAATTCCAAAGCAAGAAGTCAAACAGATTTTCCTACGGTGAAAAGATGGAAATTCAAAACCGCATATATTCATATAAATAACACTCAAAATCATGTTAAACACATAATCACATTCGTAATTAAGATTACTTAGCATAATACGGAGCAGGGTTATCACAGACCTACAGGGCGCGTGCATGCTGTTATTGCACCAGATCTTGTACCAGCACCATCTGTTGTGAGAGGCACCTTTTTGTTTTGCAACTCGGTTGCTAATGTGTTGATTGATACGGGTGCATCCCATTCTTTTATATCTGTTGCATTTGCATCTGTTTTGGCATTGGAGGCGCAGTTAGCATCTCCTATTTGTGTTGTATCACCTGTTGGGGGTGAGTTATTTTTGAAGAAAGGGTGTCGAGGTTGTGTTATAGAGGTCGCTGATCATCGACTTCCCTTTTCCTTTGTATTGATGGATATGTCTGGATTTGATGTAATTTTGGGTATGGACTGGCTATCGTCATATCGGGTTGTTATAGATTGTTACCGCCAAAGGGTTACAGTATGTACCTCGAGCGGGGATTGTTTTCATTTCTTGGGGGATCGGGTTGGTAGAGTCTTACCACCGGTGTATAATTCGCGAGGGCAGAGTGAGCTTAGTTGTCTTCTCGCAAGCTTTATGAGTAGTAAGTGTGATGAGACCGGGACTGAGTTGCCAAGAGTGGTTTGTGAGTACTCGGACGTTTTTCTTGAGGATCTTATTAGTTTAGCACCACATCGAGAGATCGAGTTCTCAATTGACTTAGTGCTTGGCACGGCACCGATTTCCATGGCACTGTATCGTTTTTCTCCAGCCGAGTTGAGTGAATTGAAGATTCAGCTCCAGGAGTTGTTAGATAAGGGTTTTATTCGCCCTAGTACTTCACCTTGGGGAGCACTGGCCCTCTTTGCTAAGAAGAAAGATGGGGCTTTGAGACTTAGCATTGACTATCGAAAGTTGAATCGGGCTACGGTTAAAAACAAATACCCTATGCCCCGTATAAATGATCTATTTGACCAGTTGAAAGGATCCCACTATTTCTCTAAAATAGACTTGAGATCTGGTTACCATCAGTTGAGGGTCAGGGAGGAAGATATCTCGAAGATGGCATTTCGTACGCGGTATGGCCACTATAAGTTTCTGGTGATGCCTTTTGGGCTCACCAATGCACCGGCTGTGTTTATGGACTTGATGAACCGGATCTTCCGGGAGTTCTTAGATCGCTTTGTGGTCATTTTCGTAGACGACATTCTGATTTATTCACCTTCTGAGGAGGAGCACGAGGAACACCTGCGAGTGGTGCTTGAGTTACTTAGAGCCCATAAGCTGTATGCTAAGTTTGGGAAGTGTGAGTTCTAGTTGAATGAGGTTAAGTTCTTAGGCCATGTGGTATCCGGGGAAGGGGTGACCGTAGATTCATCCATGATTAAGGCAGTGCAAGATTGGGCACAGCCTAAGAATGCCTTTGAGATCCGTAGTTTCTGGGGTTGACCGGGTATTACCGTCGGTTTGTGAAAGATTTCTCCAGACTAGCTTCGCCTTTGACTAGATTGACGCGGAAAGGGGTCAAATTTGTATGGAGTGAGACTTGTGAAAAGTCATTCCAAGAGTTTAAAGTTAAACTTACCACCGCTCCAGTCTTGATAATTCCGGAGAGGGGTTTGGGTTATGCAGTGTATTGTGATGCCTCACGAGAGGGTTTGGGTTGTGTATTGATGCAAGAGGGGAAAGTAGTAGCCTATGGTTCACGTCAGTTGAAAACACACGAGAGGAACTACCCTACACATGACCTAGAGTTAGCAGCTGTGATATTTTCCTTGAAGATTTGGAAGCACTATCTTTATAGTGAGAGATTCGAGGTGTTCTCGGATCATAAGAGTCTGAAGTACCTGTTTACACAGAAGGACTTGAATTTAAGGCAGAGGAGGTGGATGGAGTTTATAGAAGATTATGACTTCGAGTTGCATTATCATTTTGGAAAGGCCAATGTTGTGACCGATGCCCTTAGTAGGAAATCCATTGGTGATGTAGCTTGCATTGCTATCTGGGAATGGGAGATATTGGGTACTCTTGGGGAGTTTGACTTACTTCTGGGTGGGTTTATTGAGTCTGAGGCCTTGCTTTCTATAGTTGCACAACCTATGCTTGTGAATCGAGTGTTAGAGGCACAGAGGGGTGACCTTAAGGTAGAATCTGTCCGGGAGAAGATTTCCAGTGGATAGATAGAGAAGGGTTTGACTGTGTATCCCGACCTGAGTGTGAGGTACCGAGACCGTTTGTTTGTGCCGGAGTCTTGCTGAGAGGAAGTACTCCGAGAGTTTCACCATTCACACCTTGCAGTACATCCGGGAGGCACAAAGATGTATCATGATCTAAGTCACCAGTTTTGGTAGAGAGGTATGAAGAAGGATGTGGTTGTGTTTGTGTCGAAGTACGTTACTTGTTAGCGAGTGAAGGCCGAGCATCAGAGGCCAACGGGTTTGTTGCAACCCTTGTCCATAGCCGAGTGGAAATGGGAGCACGTCACGATGGATTTTGTTGTGGGTCTTCCGAGGACTCAGCGGGGTAGTGATGTCATTTGGGTGGTGTAGTAGACCAGTTGACCAAGTCAGCGCATTTCATCCCTATGCGTGTTAAAGATTCGGTGGATTATCTTGCCGACTTGTATATTCGGGACATAGTGAGGTTGCACGAGGTCCCAGTGTCGATCGTCTCAAATAGAGATCCACGTTTTACTGCTTGGTTGTGGCAGAGTTTGCAAAGTGCCTTGGGCAGTAGACTTACTTTTAGCATGGCTTACCATACTCAGACTGGCAGGCAGTCAGAGCGTACTATACAAATCCTTAAGGATATGCTTTGAGGTTGTGTCCTTAACTTTAAGGGGTCGTGGGAGAGACACTTACCCTTTGTGGAGTTTGCCTACAATAACAGTTACCAATCGAGTGTTGGCATGGCACCATTTGAGGCCTTGTATGGCTGACCGTGTAGATCTCCAGTGTGTTGGGCCGAGGTGGGTGATGCACCTCTGTTGGGCCCGAAGTTGGTTCGGGAAACAACGGAGAAAGTGGCACTTATTCGTAGGAGGTTTGTTATAGCCCAGAGTCGCCAAAAGAGTTATGCCGACCGAAGGAGGAGACCTTTTTCATTTGAGGTAAGTGATCACGTCTTTTTGAAAATATCGCCTAGACAAGGTTTGATCAAGTTTGGGAAGAGTGGGAAGTTGTCCACTCAGTTTATCGGCCCTTTTGAGATCCTTGAGCGGATTGGAGAGGTTGCCTACCGTTTAGCATTACCTTTGCAGGTGTCCGGAGTGCATGACGTATTTCATGTTAGTATGCTTCGGAAATATGAGTCGGATCTGTCACATGTGTTGAATTGGACCGACTTAGAGGTAAATGAAGATGCTTCGTATGAGGAGAGACCGGTGAGGGACTTAGATAGACGGGACCAAGTCTTGCGAGGCAAGATGATTCCTTTGGTTAAAGTTTTGCGGAAACATCACGGAGTTGAGGAAGCAACTTGGGAATGTGAAATGGAAGTCCGGGAGAAATATTCGGACTTATTTGCTAATGTATAACTTTGTGTTGAGATTATAATTGTTGTTAATGAAAAGTAAGAACATCGTATATGTTTTAAATTATGAGAACATTGTATATTTTATGGACATCTTGGAAACATGAATTTATTGTAAACATTGCATATGTTTGAGAATATGGAGTATCACATGTATTGTGTTACCTTGGAAGCATTATATATGCCATGTACACTTCTTGAAAATATGAATCTTTATTAAACATTGTTAATGTTTTGGAAATTGTGAATTTCAATTCAATTTGGGGCTCGTGAATCGAGTTGGTGGAAATGAATGACCAGAGGATGGTCAAGGTATTGGAATTGTAGGAATAACATGGTTGGGAATGACTAAACGTTGATTTTGAACTTAATTTGTAATTTCAGGGACGAAATTCTTTAAGGAGGGGAGGTTATAGCGATCCCGGTTTCTAACCCGACCTTTATGGTGTTCCGGACTCGGGTCTTCTGGTTTAATGTTGTTGTCCATGTCTTTTCCTCCTCTTACTCTTCGAATTCGAATTTTGGAATGTGTTGGACGAGTTTGTTACAGGTGGGTTGTTAGTTGGACTAGGACCTTGTTGCCCAGAATTTTGGTCTTCAGCTCGAGTGGGTCTTTTTGCGCTCGAGCGGGGTTTGCAATCACTAAGTATTTTTTTGCGTCTGCAAAAAATACTACAGAAGTGTTTTTCACGCTCGAGCGGCGTTTCTTACGCTTGAGCGGGTCTGGGCTCGAGCGGCCTCTCTTGCGCTCGAGCGACTGTCTGAAGTCTGTAAAATACTAGACGAGTGTATTCTACGCTCGAGCGGGTTGTGCCTTGCTGTTGTGTCTTGGTGCTTGAGCGGCCTTTGTTGCGCTCGAGCGGGTAGAATCTTTGTGTCTGACGCTCGAGCGTCAAACGCTCCGCTCGAGCAGACTGTGCGTATATCAGATCGCGTAAGTGACACTTTAAATCACTTTTTCTGTCCTCTCTCTCTCTAAAACTCTCCAAAACCCTAAGTTGAGAACTTCTCTCTCTAAAATACCCTCTCTCTCTTCATTTTGACCTAGATCTAGTGATCTCTTCACCCTCCTTCCTTCATTAAAAAGTTGGAGCTCTTCAAGATCTTCATTTCCATCCGAGTAGAAGTTGATTTCATCATCCTTGGAGTTCATCCCTTGCTTGGCTTGTCTTCTCTTCTTGAGGTAGGGATAAACTACTCACTTCTATGAGTTTTTAACATAAATTTTAGTTATTTTGTATAAATGGTGAATTTTGGTAATTTTGGAAAGTTGAGGTTTGAGATTTGAAATATTTAAAAGAGGGGTTTTCTAATTTTGGGCTCCATTGCGTATGTGAGGTCTTAAAAAGGGATTATATGTATGTAAATGATGAGATTGGGCCTTGGGTTCAATAGTTGAAAAAGGAGGATTAATGCCCTAATTTAAGTTGAATGAATCATTTGTGTGATTAATGAAATAAATTGTGGAAATATCAAATTGATTTGGTAATCTTGAGATTGGATGGAATTGTAATTAGATGGTGTGGTTGGATTGAATAATCACCCATTTATGGAAATGTTGTTTAATTATCTGTTTGATAAATTTAATTATCTGTTTAGACATAACTGTTTTGGGCTATTGGTGGAGGATAGTCTTGATTGTTGTAGACACTGCATGATGATTAGGTAAATTGAAACTAATCAATTGGTTTAAGTTATTGAATATGACGGTTGGATTGAAACGTCGAGCATGTGAATTGTTGGGTCATCGTATATGCCAACATGCTTAATACATTGTATATGTATCTTGTGTGGGAGGAGATAGGGGATGTACTCCATTGTTTGGGAGGAGATAGGAGATGGACTCCAATGATAAGTAAGGTGGCCGGAGTGTCCAGGGAGAAAGTCCCGAAATTATTTATATATATTTAGGTACCGGTTCCCTCGGACATAGATCCGTAAAATGGCAAGATATTGGAAGTGAATAGAAGTGTATGAACGATGTTCATGATTGAAGTGTTGATAATATGAGTTGTGGTCTCATTTTGGATTATTTGAATAATAATGAATTATGTCATGCATTGACTTAGATAAATAAAAAGAAAATGGAATAAGACATGGCTGTATATGTTGATTGGATTGGAAGGAATATGAGTTGGTTTACACGTGTAAAACCTTTATCAAATGCTAATATTTTAGTTAATTCTCATTTTTTGATTAGCATATCTTTACTGGGCTTTGGCTCACCATACTTGGAATGCCATTTTCAGGTACAGGTGACATGCCGCCTCCAAGGTCATAGCTTGGGAGGTCTTGGGGCTGAAATCTATGTTTTGGTTGTTTTGTTTATGTTATATGTTTTAATTTCCAAGTCGAGGGCTTTAATTGTAAAGTGCTTCTGACCCTCTTTTGATGTAACCAAGTGTCTACTTGGAAAGATGTAAGCCCGTAGGACATTTATTTTGTTGGATAACATGTAGCATCTTTTGTAAAGCACACTCTGATGAATGTAGATATGATGTTTCTTTCATTATTTTTGAATCTTATGCATGATTGATTTATGTTTTATTTTGAGGGCGTGACATTATCCGTGGTATGCATAGGTGTTTGAAATTTAATTTTACATAAATGTTATTGATTTTTTATATAAACTAATTGTTGGACATGTACATTGCACGTGTTACGTGATTTTTCATCAATTGTTAATACTGTAATTATGTGTGTCTCTTAAATTAGGATATGATATGTATACAAAGTATGGAGACTTGTATGGGTAAATTGATTTGTATAAAAAATTCAACTAAGTAAGAAATGAATACATACTTGGCTGAAGAATTTAAATGATAAATGAGAAATTTTACAAACATAAACATTAATTTATAGCTAGATTATTAAGATCACAATTTTATCTTCAACAATAAACAATAAACAAGTCCTTTAAATATATAGTATTACACAAATATTTTTCTATCAACTTCTCTCTTCAATTTTCCATTATTCGTACCTGTAATATAATTGAAGGTATGAAATTTTTAATTGCATAATTACACAACTTTGTTTAATATTTCATATCAAAATACAAATTCATTGAATTTACTATTGCATATTATTTGCATATTATTAGTGCAAGAATGCATTAATATCAATATGTAATATATTTTTATACCTCAAAAGTTATTGAGTCTCGTTTCTTGTGCCACGAATATCTTGTATGACGAAAAATATAACATTAGTCATTAGTATATATTTTCATTTATGTAGAAAATGTGGAATAATTATTTTAAGAAAATAGAATGATATTGTAGCTTAATATTTCGATCTATATATGAATTTCATAATTATTTTTATGATATTTATAGATCCATGCTTATAAGTGTTTGCAAAGTCACTTTCATGAAACTATCAAGTTGCATAATTTATTATTTCATCTGTAAGTAATCATCATATGACAAAAATTGATTAAAATGTTTTATCTGATGTACTTACTTTCTACATCATTGAGTTACTGCGATAATGTTTGGGCATCATTTGATTTTCTTTCTTATAATTTGACTAAAATGTGTGCATAATGTACGTTATTTTTCTAGAACTTTACAACATATAGGACAATTCTGACTTTAGCTTATTTAACTTTGCTTAGGGAGTATGTTGCAATAGATCTTTCGTAATTTTTGTTTCACCATCTTCTTGCTGACCATTATAACTCATTGTAATAAAAATATTTTGATGAGTAAGAGTTTAAGACGATATCAAATTGCTATGAATTTCAACATCCATTTCCCCTCAATAATGCGTTTTTTTTTTTCCGTGAGAGGGAAAAAAGTATAATTATTGTCGTAATTGAGGTATTTTGCAAAATCTTGATTTGTTATTGAAAGTGTTTATTGTGAACACTTATTTGTATAACATGTGTGTATATATGTATTGAACATAAGTTAATAGAAGAACAATACACAATTTCATAGTTTTTTCTTACTAGAACTATATTACTAAAGCAATACATGTTAGAAAATAAAAGTATTCAGTGGTAATATAGCATTACTTATTACCAATGTATGAATATAGTAATATATATATATAAATGGATTAGAAGAAAAAAAAATCAAACCTTTGAATCTAGAAAAGAGTAAGAGATGGTGTTAGAAATTGGGCGCCCATGTGGCATGACCCTTAGAACCTTTTGAACCTCATCCAAATGGGTTTTGAGTTTGAATTCAAACCTATTTGGATGAGCCACTCAGGATATATATCTATCATATCATGATATGGATAGATGATATAGATATCAGATATTATCTCATTTAACCAATGGATAAATGAGATAAATATAATATATATCTGATATATGGTTATGGGTAACCAAGAGAGAAAACAACGTAGGTTTTGTTTTCTACCCAAAAACTGACTCTCTCCCAAGAAACAACGATCAAGTCAATTGCACTGTGGTTTGTGTGGGTGATATTCACCATTGTAATATCACCCCACTGCTGGGATTGATTTATCAGACTCTGGAAGCACGTGATTTATCCACGAGGTTCTATCATCGAAAGGTATGATATGATTATTTTATCCGCTGCATAATTGTTTGTTTTTATTTACAGACTCGTTCCCCATGTAAACTTTTCTGCTCCCAGCAGGTACTCGACGATACTCAACGAACCCTACTCTGTCCCTCGCGATGTGGTCTGTTGCTCCGGAGTCTACAACCCAAAAATGAGGAGAATGAGCAATTAATGCTTGACTAGACACAAAGCATTGAATGCGAGAAATTAAGTAAGGGAGTACCTTCTTCTGCTCAGGGCAATCCCGAGCGAAGTGTCCTTCTTTGTTACAGTTAAAGCATGTCAATTTAGCCTTTGCCTTCTTACCACCTCTCTTGCCCCTACGCTTGAAATTTCTAGCGCCATTGGGCTTAAGCGCAGCCGCTGCTTGCTTCTTGGGGGCACCTTTTGCTTTTCCACGTTTGAACTGAGAAGTCCTACGTGAGCTTGACTCAACCACCATAGCAGAACCATCAGACTTAGCCGCCTCAAGGCGCTCAGCCTCTAGCTCCAAATGACGCGATATGTCTTCGAATGTTTTCACACTCTCATTATGCATCATGTTCTGCTTCATCTGCTCCCAAGAATTTGGCAGAGAGCGTATCACAGCCTGTACTTGCTGCTCTTGAGTCAAATTATGCCCAGCAGCCGCAAGCTCACGTATCATGGCTGACATGACTCTCAAATGCTGCTTCATCGAGTGATGCGCCCTTTTCTGATATGAGTCAAACTTCATAGTCAGCCCACGTAGCTTTGCCAAAGAGGTAATACCAAACTTTTGCTTGAGAGCTTCCCACATCTCAAATGCAGTCGGGCAATGCTCAAACTCACTAATCAAGTCGTTGTGCATGCTGCTCAACATAGTAAAGCGCGCAAAAATCACCACACACGCGCGCGCGGCCGCCGCCGTCCGTCCGGTCGGGCGGGCTGGGCTTTGGTGTGTGGTTGGGCCAAAAACATTTGAATTTAATTTTATATATTGCAAGAATTAAGAGGGTCAAACATGCTCTTTTTGAGGGATTAGAGATGTTTTTTGGACCGGTGTAATTAGATGGGTCTGGGGTATATGAGACACTATTTCTATTCTTTTTGGGTTGATGTCTCTATGCTGGCTCATTTTGAGTTTCTAGTATAGAGCTCCCACATGCAGGTGTTCTCAGCAGTCGCACGGTGCAGTGGCTAGTATGAGATTGTTTATTTTTGGGGAGATTGAGATTGAGACGTGGCAGTGTCATGCCAACTCATGTCCGAGTGGGAGATGTTAGAAATTGGGCGCCCATGTGGCATGACCCTTAGAACCTTTTGAACCTCATCCAAATGGGTTTTGAGTTTGAATTCAAACCTATTTGGATGAGCCACTCAGGATATATATCTATCATATCATGATATGGATAGATGATATAGATATCAGATATTATCTCATTTAACCAATGGATAAATGAGATAAATATAATATATATCTGATATATGGTTATGGGTAACCAAGAGAGAAAACAACGTAGGTTTTGTTTTCTACCCAAAAACTGACTCTCTCCCAAGAAACAACGATCAAGTCAATTGCACTGTGGTTTGTGTGGGTGATATTCACCATTGTAATATCACCCCACTGCTGGGATTGATTTATCAGACTCTGGAAGCACGTGATTTATCCACGAGGTTCTATCATCGAAAGGTATGATATGATTATTTTATCCGCTGCATAATTGTTTGTTTTTATTTACATTGGTATCAGAGCCATTGATGGATATTTTCGTGTTTCTATTTTTACATGCGTATATATACATGTATATGCATGAATATTAATGGAGGAGGAAGATGAAGTGCACGGTTTTCTTTTTTTGCATTTTAACTCCATTTAGATTGAGAGAGTGATATACCTCAATTTTATGTTGCTTAAATGTTATTTTTTATGCCATAAATGTTTTTATAGTGAAAAATGGAGTCCGTCAGTACAAAAATCGGACCGGAAAACACCCGGGAAGGCGGCGCGTGTGATTCACGCGCTGTATGACGCCGAGCAGTAGCCCCACGCGCCACCACGCGCCTCCACGCGCTGAGCGCGTTAGGCACGCGCCCCCCACGCGCCACACGCGCGATCTGTCAGCTTCCTTCCAGCCGCGCCACGTGTGCGACACACGCGCGCCATGCGCCGCGCCGCGCCGACTCGCGCCGAGTTGCGCTGAGCCGCGAGCCGAGCCGTTTTTCCCCTGGCTTGGCTCTAAGGCTCTGTGTGTTTGTTTTTTAATTCTGAATTGCGTTAATTGGCCATAATTTATTCGTTATAGCTTTGTTTTAAGCATGGTTGGTACCCTTAGACTCAGAATTAATTTTTCTACATTCTGTAAAATTTTGAAAATTTTACGAAAATAAAAAATATTTATTCTGTGTTAATAATTCATTTTTTATGCTTTAAAATGATGCTGGTATTGCATAAATAATTTTCTGGGGTTGAAATTTTTATTGTGGACTTCTGAAATGTTTTAATATCTACTGGTAATATTGTCTCATTTTATCAGTTTCTGGATTTTTTATTTCTAATTTTATGTGTATTTATTAGTCATTTAAAATTCCATAATATTTCAGAAAAATTTCAGAATATTTCAGAACAATGTACACTTTAATTATGGCATAATCTGAATATTGAATACAGCATATTTTTTTTTGGATTTGTAATATGTTGAAATTAGAAGAGCATGATTATTTATTTATTTATTAGAATTCCATTATTAAATAAATATAGCATGAGTTATTTGTAGATTTACATTAAAATGCTATTGTATGGAATTTATCATGCTTTGTATATGCCATAGTCAGTGGGAGGTTATTCGGTTGAGAGAAATCTTTGTAGATTAACTCCCGAAAACCAATATTTTGCGCATAAATTAAACTAAATTTTGGATAATTGTCACTTGTGGCGCAAGAGATGATTACGAGCATAGCGGATTTTCGATCTTGCGACTTGTGTAATATTGTCACTATTTAATTTAGATTTTTGCGGCAAAATTATATTATGCTAATCAAATTAATCCCAATGCGAATTTCTCTCTAAATTGATTTAGCTTATGGAAGTTAATTTGGTTGACCTAAACTTAGTAGAGATGTTCAAATGTGAACAAACTAATCTCATTCTTTAGATGAGCAAAAGTCTTGGAGACTTTAGGTCAAACCTTAATTGAGCCAAAGTAAGGAAACATGACTCAAAGTCGCCGTGTTTTTTGTTGCCTTGTTTGGCACAATAAAAACTAATGTGTGCGCTATAGTTAGCGGCACGCTACATAGTTTTGGTTGGCGAGTTTTGGAGTTATGAAATTAGTAAGCCCTAAATAGATCTGTATATGATCTTGACTAATGAGCTGCGCGGATTGACTTTGTAATTTGACTTGTAAATAATGTTACATCATTGGATGAAGTAACATTCAAGAGTCACGTCATCCAAGAAATGCGAGCTTAAATAAATTAGTCATTAAGTGTAAGACGAGTAGCCAGTACGAGCAGTGTTTTGCTCTCTATCCAATTATTGGGAGTGGATTGAGCGAAATTTCATGCACTATAATAGTGTGCGTTGAAATATCACGTGAAGTTAAAAGATTAGCGCTTAGAAGCTGCAAAATCTATTAACACTGAGTGAAAAGATTAGCGCTTAGTGGCTGCAAAATCTATTAGCATTGCCAACTTGTCTAAGTGTGGACACTTACTGTTTCCACACTTGAGTGTGAAACATGGATGAGGTGCTTCTTTGTGTGATTCCTTTACTAGGCTAACGTTTTGAATAACATTTACCACTAAGCGCAAACGTTGCAGCATAGTAATGAAAAGGTTAAGGCTGACAAGGTTGTTATGACTCTAAGAATTTAACGCATCGCTTGTAAGAGCATTGTGTTGAATTAGACTATTTAGCCTAATTCGCGCTTAAGTTACTTCAGGAGCTATCATAGTTGATAGCTTGTTCTCTCCTTCTTGTGGATAGTAGAATTAATTGCAAGTGACTATGAAGCGAGAAATAGAGATGGCAACAGGAGTATCGTCATCTTTCAACTAGATGTATTAAAGTGTATGGAGAATAAAATTGACTTGAAGGTGCAGGGGATTAGCACTTACTAGTTAAATTTGCGACTTAGGCGCAGTTGATATCTCCATGATATCCTTTTTATGATCTAGTGAATATGACTTAGTCGTGAGTCATTACCTAGTTGGGCCTAAACCTTTAAAACTTGTCTTCGAGAACTCACACATTAAGATGATTGGAATTAGTTTATGACATTGGTCATGAACCAGTGGCTTATTATACTTAATCACATTAATGAGATGATGACACGATGGTTTGAGTAGGCCTTCTCGGGCCCACTCGCTTATGACATCCTGCTCTCATGTGAATGTGTAACTTTGTTCGCAATGGGTGCGCACAAGTAAGTAGGAAAGCCGCAGAAGGTCATTTGTTTTGGCGCATTTAGTCCACTATGATATTTTGTGACTAGATATGTGTGAGGGTATGATAGCTAAGCCTCAATCTCGACACATTTATAGATTACGATACGCATCTGAGTCAAGACTATTTGATCTCCCATACGTCAAAAGTTTTGAGATGATTTTTGACATTGCACATATGAGGTCGAGATCAATTAGATAAGAGTTTTTTGTGCTTTTAGTTTTGACCAAGGTGGCGAGTATCTATTTGAGTTATTTTTCAGAAAAACTCTGTGAAGAGAGATGGATGCTTAGAAAATTGATTATTCCTAGTACTCAACAACACACTGGTGTAGTAGAGATAAGGAATTAAATATTGTTAATGTTAGGTGGATAATGGCGCAAAATGTTTCCCAATTGGGAATTGCACTAGTTTGTTGCCTATATCCCTAACTAAGTGCCCTCCATATCAGATTTTACACTCCATTTTGAGTAATGGGTTAGCAGAGAGCCATCTATGGGCGATCTGTAACCATTAAACAGCTTATCTTTATTCTACTTCTCATAAGATTGCGAAGTTAAGACCTAGGGTTCTATAGCGCATTATTGTATGCTGTCTTGTAAACACAAAGGGTCGTGTGGCGCATTATTGTATGCGGTCATGCAAACCCTCCGGGTCATGTGCATATAGGTAAGCATCTTTGTGGTAGTGTAACTAAGTCACATAAAGTTTTATTAGTAAAGGTGACGTGAATAGAGTTTTCGGAACTCTATAAGATGGAGAATTCCAAGCATAGCGCTCTATGTAGCCTAGTTGAGAATGGAAAGAAATTTCCAATATCCTAGGGACAGTGGGAGCGATGTGCCTACTAATGGATTACTCCATTAGAGAAGAATACTCTACATTCTTAGTTGCGTGGTAGCAAATGTGAAAATTTTCCACGTCATCACTGGGTGATTGAGAGGGAAACATTCATGATTGCTCCGCAAGATGATAAAGAGCCTAGGATAATGCCTAAGGCTCTAGTCCCCTATTTTTTGAAAGTGGATCAATGTTGCGCAGTTTAAGACAAAGTCTTTGAGGATTAACCATTTTTTATAATTTGGTTGACTTTCTATTATGACGCAAAACTGTTATAAAGTTATGCGTAATTTGGATAGTCATTGTTGAGGCATAAGGCTCGCTAGATACCGAATGGTCGCACCATTGAGGAAAGTGTAGACCATGAGAAGACTTCCTCCTGGGGAGTGAGGTTATTTTGACTTAGGCTATAATTGACATAAGTTCGGAACATTGATTTGTGGACATTGTGACCTGATTTCTCATTAGAGAATTGGATAAGTAGATCCGTAGGGATTTACCTTCTGCTTTTATGGTGAAAAGTTAGGAGCGCAAAAAGGTTGCTGGTTCCAATAAATCTTTTACAACCTAAAGCAGTTATCCAAATAGTGGTTCTTAGATTTCGTCAAGCCATGATAGGCCAACGATGATCAATGAAGACCACTGAGGCATGATCAATGGTCCAAAAGAAGTTTTTCCTTACTTAGTCATTATGAGCCAGGAATTTATAAGGTTGTCGCCACCTAGGGTGGGCAGTCCTCTATTTTAGATATGATGGACATGGGTGATGTAATTTATATGCTCGGATGTACGATCCTTAGGGATTGTTTTAGGAAAATTCTCGGTCTGTCTTCGATGACTTACATAGAGAATATCTTAGAATGATTCTAGATGCAAAATTGCAAATCCATTGACTTACCTATCGGTAAAAGCCAGAGCCTTAGCTATTGAGTGAATCCTCAGATTATCTTTGGGAGAAACAGATGACCTATATTCCTTGATCTTTTCTTTGTTGTGGGAGCCTAAAGTACGCTATGTGGGCGTATTCGGCATGATAAGTGTTATCTTTGATAAATGGTTAACTGAGTTGTTCAGACTTTGACCTTGCTCATTAGATTGTGGATAAAATGCTTTATTAGAAGCATATTAATTTGCTCATTGTAAAATTCAATGCGCTGGTTGGGCGCATCTGCGCTAGTTGGGGCGCATTAAGAATGAACGCAAATTGGTCACCAAAAATATCTTTAGAGAGGTTATTGCGCAAGAGGTAGTGATCTTAAATCATTTCATGTGAGGCGCACATGGTGGATTCCGTTGTATATACTTATCGCAAGAGGTGCTGATATGGCTTATGTTTGGAATCCATAATTGCGCAAGCTGTGGTCATTTTTTTTTTTGATCACTTATTTTGAGATGATGGGATGTTGACACTATTATGGTTTGTGTCATAATGATTAGCAGATGATGATGTCAGCAGGCAAGATTGGCTCACTCACACGAGCAATCGCCCTTGGCGCTTGGGAGCGAGCAAGGATGAGACTGGTGGTTTATTTTATTCGGAGCCAAGAGAGGCTTAAATCATCCACTATGTATGTCGCCTTGGTTATAACCAAGATGAGGTCGTGTTAAGGACCAAACATGGATGTTAGTACCCACTTTCCATGTTGTGCCTGTTATGATTAGCCAGATGCGAGATCTCATTTGGCGCCTAGAAGGCGAGCAAATAGAGAATTCGGGTTAGGCGCTAGAAAGCGACTAGACTAATATCTGTACGGTGTATCGAGTATGACGTCACTCTTTATGGAAGAGTTACTCCACCGTAACATGTATTCATACTATATGTGCTTAGCGACCGAGTAATGAGGTGAGAGAATGGATCCCTGCTTCCTCACCGTGTGAGTCTTACGAGTCATTATTGATATGACTTTCATTTATATACCCTTTTGTGACTTTTGACTATGTCATAAGGTAAGGGGTTGATGTTCTGCTACTTTGGTATGTTGCCTGCGGTCATGTATGATTCGGCCTTAAGGGACATCACTGGGAAAGCGGTCAATCCTAAACTAAATGGCATGAGGGCAAAGGGAAGATCATCTAGTATTACACCACTGTTGTATATTCACTGCCGGCAACTCACATCGCTCTGTATGAGAGGCGAATTGAGTGTGAATATATTGCAAGAATTAAGAGGGTCAAACATGCTCTTTTTGAGGGATTAGAGATGTTTTTTGGACCGGTGTAATTAGATGGGTCTGGGGTATATGAGACACTATTTCTATTCTTTTTGGGTTGATGTCTCTATGCTGGCTCATTTTGAGTTTCTAGTATAGAGCTCCCACATGCAGGTGTTCTCAGCAGTCGCACGGTGCAGTGGCTAGTATGAGATTGTTTATTTTTGGGGAGATTGAGATTGAGACGTGGCAGTGTCATGCCAACTCATGTCCGAGTGGGAGATGTTAGAAATTGGGCGCCCATGTGGCATGACCCTTAGAACCTTTTGAACCTCATCCAAATGGGTTTTGAGTTTGAATTCAAACCTATTTGGATGAGCCACTCAGGATATATATCTATCATATCATGATATGGATAGATGATATAGATATCAGATATTATCTCATTTAACCAATGGATAAATGAGATAAATATAATATATATCTGATATATGGTTATGGGTAACCAAGAGAGAAAACAACGTAGGTTTTGTTTTCTACCCAAAAACTGACTCTCTCCCAAGAAACAACGATCAAGTCAATTGCACTGTGGTTTGTGTGGGTGATATTCACCATTGTAATATCACCCCACTGCTGGGATTGATTTATCAGACTCTGGAAGCACGTGATTTATCCACGAGGTTCTATCATCGAAAGGTATGATATGATTATTTTATCCGCTGCATAATTGTTTGTTTTTATTTACAGATGGCAATTGTGGTTGAAGAATGATGAGGATCATGGTGTCTCTTGTTGAATGAGCATCTATCTTTCTCGCCTACTACTTCAAATTTGTTTGTGTGTCTGATTCGCTCAATAATCTCCTTCTCACTATGTCACAAATCCAGAAACAGAGTGACAGAGGAAAAGACTGGGTTCACACAAACCGTTCTTAGTTTTTATTTTTATTTTTTTATTTTAAGGTTAAAATTGATATTTTGAAATAACTAAGGGAAAATTGCATTAGAAAAAATATTTTCAAAAAATAATAAATATTATAAACATTAACAATTATAATTATAATTTTTTTTATAAATATTTGTTATGATCCCCATTGTTGTGTAATTCTCCATTATTATGTATGATTATTTGTGAATCGAAGTACATTTTGTAACGCCCTCAAAATACAATATAAATAATCAATTCATAAGATCTAAAGACATGATAAAATGGTGTGCTTCATTCATCAAAATTCATATTACAAATGGGGTATTACATGCATCATGCATTCATAAATATCCATCCTGAATCTATAACATGTAACATTAGATTAACAATAACAAAATAAATGCCCTACTGGCTTACATGTTTCCAAGTTATCACTTGGTTACAACAAAATAAGAGTCCTAAGCTCTATACATGTAAAGCCCTGGGCTTGAATAAACATTTAAACATATCATAACAAAAATAGAGTCTTCAGCCCCTAAACCTCCCAAGCTATGTCCTTGGAGGTGGCATGTCACCTGTACCTGAAAATGTTTTCCCAAGTAGGATGAGCCAAAGCCCAGTAGAGATATACTAACACAATGTATGAAATTTAACTAATATATAAGCATTAGATAATTGTTCAACACTTAAAACCAACCGACATCTTTCCATGACCAATCAATAATGACATCAATAACTCATTCCATTTCCATTCATTTATTCTAATCAACTTATAGATATAGTCCATTTTTACCTAAATAATCTCAAACGAGACTACAACTCATTTATTAACACTTAAATAGCAACCATCATTCAAACACTTCGATTTTCTTGCCATTTTACAGAATTTCTCATCCGAGTGAATCGACACTCATATATATATAAAGTTTCGGGACTTTCACCCTGGACACGCCGGCCAACTTGATTCTCAATGGAGTCCATCTCCTATATCCTCCCACACAATGGAGTACATCCCTTATCTCCTCTCAAACAATAATACATATACAATGTAAGAACGTGTTATACACAATGACTACCAAATTTACATATTCAACACTTTAGTCAAACCTTCATATTCAATGACATAATTCATATGATTAGTTTTAATTTACCTAATCCTCATACAGTTCTACAACAATCATAACTATTATAGCGATCTCGGTTTTCCCTCCATTGGTTTTGTATTCCAGACTCGGTTTCGTGGATGTCTATTGTTGTATTCGTTGCATTTCCGTCCTTTAATTCCTTGTATTTGAGTTTTAGGAAGTGTTGGGCAGGTTTGTAACAGGTTGGTTGAGCCTTAGTCTCTAACCTTGTTGCCTAGATTTTTCATGATCCGCTCGAGCGGGTCTTATTGCGCTCGAGCAGAGTTTGCATCCTTTCAGCATTTTGTTCGTCTGCAAATATACTACAGGAGTGTTTTTCATGCGCGAGCAAAGTCCCCTACGCTTGAGCGAGTCTGAGCTCGAGTGGGTATCTTTGCGCTCAAGCGGGTGTTCGAAGTCTGTAAAAGTACTGGAAGAGTGTATTCTACGCTCGAGCGGATCCCTTTGCGCTCGAGCGGGTAGTTCTTTGCTGTTGTGCCTGGGCGCTCGAGCGGGTCTGTTTGCGCTCAAGCAGTTAAAGTTTTTGTGTCTTATGCTCGAGCATCCTATTCTCCGCTCGAGCAGACTATACGTATATCAGATCGCGACTGTGTCATTTTAACTCACTTTTTCGACCCACACTCTCTCTCTAACTTTTCAAAACCCTCATTTGAGAGCTCCTCTCTCTGGGATACAACTTCTCTCTACGAAATCATCTATCTCTATTGATCTTCTACCTTAGTTCCTTTATATAAAGTGTGCAGCTTGGCTTGATCTTCATTTGGATCCGAAAATCATTGGATTTGGAGCATCTTGAGTTTCTTCATCTTCTCCATTTGGTCTCTTCTTTTGAGGTAGGGATACCCTACTCCTTCTTTTGAGTCTTGACATAAATTTTAGTCATTTTGATTAAATGGTGTTATTTGGTAATTTTGGGAAAGTTAGGATTTGATTTGAGGTTATAAAAATGGGGGTTTTCAAATGTTAAAACCTATGTGTGTATGAGACATTGAAAAATGAAATTGTTGTTAAATCGATGAAATTGAGCCTTTGGGCTAATAATGAGAAAAGGGGAAAAATGCCCTAATTATGTTGAATAATTAATTTGGAAAAATGTGAAATTGAAGTGAAATTCATGAAATTAGAAAGTTGTGGGAGTAAATGGTGTAGTTGGATAATTTAATCACTCATCTATGAATAAGTCGATGTTTTATCTGTTGATAAATTTATTATCTATTTAGAGATAACTGCTTTCGGCTATCGCTGAAGGATAGTCTTGATTGTTGTAGACATTGTATAATGATTAGGGAAAACTGAAACTAATCACATTGAATATGTCATTGAATATGACGGTTGGAATAATACAGCAAATGTGTGTATTGATTGATCATTGTATATGATAAGTGTTTAAATACATCATATATGTATATTGTTTGGGAGGAGATAGGGGATGTACTTCATGGTTTGAGAGAAGATAGGGGATGGACTCTCAAACCTGTTTGGGAGGAGATAGGGGATGGACTCCATTGATACAGCAAATCTGTGTATCATTTGAAATATGGAAGTGTTGAAGTATAGAAGTGTTTTAATATGAGTTATATTCTCATGTGAACTGTGAAGTATGGAAGTGTTTTAATATGTGTTATAGTCTCGTTGAATTGTTTGGCCAGGTTCTGAGCCATAATTATGAATGAAAACTGTATAAGTGAAGGAAACCAAAATGAAAAATGGATGTATTTGATGTTGAATTGAAAAGTGTTGTAAGTTGGGTTATAAGTGTCACCCATATATCAAATGCTATTGTTTTAGTTATTTCTCATACTTGGTTTAGTATATCTCTACTGGGCATTGGCTCACCCTATATGGGACACCATTTTCAGGTTCAGGTGATATGCCACCTCCAAGGAGCTGAAAATCCCTTTTTGTTGTTTACCTTTTTGTGTATTACATGTAAATTCAAGTCGAGGGCTTAATGTGTATGAGTTAGTACTTTTTTTTTATTAAACAAGTGTTGGCTTGGAAAGTTGTAAGCCCGTAAGGCATTTACTTTTGTTGTCAACTTGTAATACTTTTGTGTTAAATACTTTGATAAATAGATGTACACTTTATTCTCTTGAATATATTGTTAATTTCTTGTACCATGAATGTATGAATTATGGGTTTATTTTGAGGGCGTTACAACTTGATATCAGAGCATACCGGGTTCGAGTACTTTGGGTACGCAGGAAGTGGTTAGTACCACATTGGGTTTGTCTCGCTTGTTAGAGACTTAGATGTAAACTTATGTACTTATGTGATAACATGTTTATGTGGCTATATGGGTATGGAATTTAGTTTCTAGGATGTTGATTGGATCCTTGGGTTTTCGGGAGTCCTGTTGGAAAGGCACCTGATCAATGCTGTTTCTGACTAGAACTCTAGCAACGCCTCGGGACTGTCATTATCCGGAAATGAAATTGGTAAGTGCTTATGTGATTATGTGCTTACGTGGAATGAATTACTGTTGTCCAATGCATTAGGACGCGAGTGAAATAACTTTGGCACATTTGTGAATGTGCTAATGATCTTCATTACCTTTATTAGGATGTTAAGACGAGGACGTGGTGGTGGACGAGGACGCGGTGATAAGTGAGGTAGGCCTAGAAGGTAGGAGATGCCTATATCGGATGAGATTCCGGCACAGCAGGAGGGTGTTGGTCAGGCCAATGAGGCCGAGCCAGTAGGTCAGCAAGCCATGGGCGCCTTAGCCCGCGAGATGGCAGGAGCATTGAGGAAATCCATGGACATTCTCAGAGCTGAGAATCAAGTCCAGGCCTATGTGGCTGAGGCAGGGCCTTCTTTTCTGAAAAGGGAGTTTTTCCGATCTAATCCAGACGAGTTTGTGGGTGATCCGAAGGAGCCACTTAAGGCTGACGAGTGGCTTGAGCAGATGACTAAGACGTTTGAGATGCTTGGCATCGAAGACGGGGCTTTGAAGGTAACCTTGGCGTCTTTCCAATTGAAGGGAGGCGCGGGTCAGTGGTGGAAGTTTGTGCGAGGTCGTATTGGAAGGACTTGGAAGGCTTTCGTTGATGCCTTTCAGGAGAAGTTTCTGTCTCCCATTGTCAGAGAGAAGCTGAGGGATCAGTTCTATCAGCTTAAGCAGCTGAGTACACCAGTGGCCGAGTTTGAGGCCGCATTTACCAGTTTGTCTAGGTTTGCACCTGAGCTAGTGGCGTCTGAGGAACGCCGTTGTCTGGAGTTCGAAAGGAAGTTGAGGCACCGACTCAAGGTTAGGGTTGTTGGGTCCATGACTCGGGAGTATGGACGCCTTGTGGATGCTGCGGCCCATATGGAGATTATTATGTACGAGGAGGATAAGAGGTTGAGGGGCTCCAAGAGGAGTTAGGATGGCCAGGGGGATGGCAGAAGGCAGAGGGGTTCTAACCCTCAGCAGTCACAGGGTGCTTTTGTGAGATCTACATTTCTAGTGCCGAGTTTAAGTTCTGGGAGAGGTAGTCAGGGAGACGTTACTTGTTCCAAATGTGGTCAACTGGGCCACAAGTCTCCAGCTTGCCCGCAGAGGGGAGGAGGGCAGAGAGCAGCTTCATTTTCGGCTCGTCCTCAGAGCCAGAGTCAGGGCAGAGGTCAGCTGATTTCTTGTTACCAGTGTGGTCAGGCGGGGCACCTGAAAAGGTTTTGTCCGCAGTTAAGTGGCACATCTGGTACATCTAGTTCGAGGCAGACTCAGTTCAGGCCTCGAGGGCCAATCAGGGAGCCTCATCGTCTCAATCTGTACAGCAGACTTATGCTCCGAGAGGTGAACAGGTAGATCAGAGACCTTCAGGGCGTGTGTATGCTGTCACCGCACAGGATCTTGTACCCCCTCCATCTGTTGTGAGAGGTACCTTTTTGTTCTGCAACTCGGTTGCTAATGTGTTGATTGATACGAGTGCATCCCATTCCTTTATATCTGCTGCATTTGCATTTATTTTGGGGTTGGAGTTGGCGCAGTTAGCATCTCCTATTTGTGTTGTATCACCTGTTAGGGGTGAGTTGATTTGCAGCAGGGGTGTAGAGGTTGTGATATTGAGGTCGCCGACCGCCGGCTTCCATTTTCTTTTGTAGTTATGACTATGTCGGGTTTTGATGTGATTTTGGGTATTGACTGGCTATCATCATACCGAGCTGTTATTGATTGCTACCGCCAACGGGTTACTGTGTGTACCTTGAGCGGGGATTGTTTCCACTTCTTGGGAGACCGGGTTGGTAGTGTTTTACCACCAATGTACGATCCGCGAGGGCGGAGTGAGCTTAGTTGTCTTCTCGCTAGCTGTATAAGTAGTGAGTGTGATGAGACCCAGACTGTATTGCCGAGAGTGGTTTGTGAGTACTCGGACGTCTTTCCCGAGGATCTTGTTAGTTTGCCACCCCATCAAGAGGTGGAGTTTTCTATTGATTTAGTGCTTGGCACGATACCGATTTCCATGGCACCATATCATTTTGCCCCAGCCAAGTTGAGTGAGTTGAAGATTCAACTCCAGGAGTTGCTAGATAAGGGCTTTATTCGCCTTAGTACTTCGCCTTGGGGAGCACCGGCCCTCTTTGCTAAAAAAAAAGATGGTGCCTTGAGACTTTGTATCAATTACCGGAAATTGAATCGAGCTACGGTTAAGAACAAATACTCTATGCCCCGTATAGATGACCTGTTTGACTAGTTGAAAGGGTCCCGTTGTTTCTCTAAGATAGACTTGAGATCGGGTTACCATCAGTTGAGGGTCAGGGAGGAAGATATCCCAAAGACGACATTCCGTACGCGGTATGGCCATTATGAGTTTCTGGTGATGCCTTTTGGGCTCACCAATGCACCGGCAGTGTTTATAGATTTGATGAACCGGATATTCCAGGAATTCTTAGATCGTTTTGTAGTCATTTTCGTAGACGACATTTTGATTTATTCACCTTCTAAGGAGGAGCACAAGGGACACTTGAGAGTGGTGCTTGAGTTGCTTAGAGCCCATAAACTATATGCCAAGTTTGGGAAGTGTGAGTTTTGGCTAATAGAGGTTAAGTTCTTAGGCCTTGTAGTCTCCAGGGAAGGGGTGTCTGTGATACATCCAAGATTGAGGCAGTGCAAGATTTGGTACAGCCTAAGAGTGTTTTTAAGATCCGCAGTTTTCTGGGATTAGCTGGGTATTACCGCCGGTTTGTGAAAGATTTCTCCAGGCTAGCTTCACCATTGACTAGGTTGACGCGGAAAGCGGTCAAGTTTGTATGGAGTGAGACTTGTAAAAAGTCATTCCAAGAGCTGAAAGTTAGACTTACCACCACTCCGGTTTTGATTATTCTGGAGAGAGGTTTGGGCTATGCGGTTTATTGTGATGCCTCACGAGAGGGTTTGGGTTGTGTGTTGATGCAAGAAGGGAAAGTGGTAGCCTATGGCTCACGGCAGTTGAAAATACACGAGATGAATTACCCTACACATGACCTAGAGTTAGCAACTGTGATTTTTGCCTTGAAGATTTGAAGGCATTACCTGTATGGTGAGAGGTTCGAGGTGTTCTCGGATCATAAGAGCCTGAAGTATCTGTTTACACAGAAAGACTTGAACTTGAGGCAGATGAGGTGGATGGAATTTATTGAGGATTACAACTTCGAGTTGCATTATCATCCGGGGAAGGCCAATGTTGTGGCTGATGTCCTTAGTAGGAAATCCATTAGTGATGTAGCTTGTATAGCCATCCGGGAGTGGGAGATGTTGGGTGCACTTGACGAGTTTGATTTGCTTCTAGGCAAATCTGTTGAGTCTGTGGTTTTGTTTTCAATAGTTGCGCAGCCTACACTCGTGAATCGAGTGTTAGAGGCACAGAGAGGTGATCTTGAGGTAGAATCCCTCCGAGAGAAAATCTCCAATGGGAAGGTTGAGAAGGCCTTGATTGTGTATCCTGACCTGAGTGTGAGATACCGAGACCATTTGTTTGTGTTGGAGTCTTGCCGAGAGGAGGTTCTCCGAGAGTTTCACCATTCACGCCTTGCGATGCATCCGGGAGGCACTAAGATGTATCGTGATTTGGGTCGCTAGTTTTGGTGGTGGGGTATAAAGAGAGATGTGGCAGTTTTTGTATCCAAGCGCCTTACTTGCCAGCAAGTGAAGGCCGAGCATCAGAGGCCAGCGGGTTTGTTGCAACCCTTGCCTATAGCCGAGTGAAAGTGGGAGCATGTCACTATGGACTTCGTTGTAGGTCTTCTGAGGATTCAACGGGGTAATGATGCTGTTTGGGTGGTTGTAGACCGGTTGACTAAGTCGGCGCACTTTATCCCTATGCGCATGAGAGATTCGGTAGACTATCTTGCCAACTTGTATGTTCAGGACATAGTGAGGTTGCACAGGATCCCAGTGTCAATTGTCTCAGATAGAGATCCACGTTTTACTGTTAGGTTGTGGCAGAGTTTGTAGAGTGCCTTGGGCACTAGACTGACCTTTAGCACGGTATATCATCCTCACACTGACGGGCAGTCCGAGCGTACTATTCAGATCCTAG
The DNA here is from genome assembly GCF_055761805.1 of Camellia sinensis. Classification (NCBI taxonomy): domain Eukaryota; kingdom Viridiplantae; phylum Streptophyta; class Magnoliopsida; order Ericales; family Theaceae; genus Camellia; species Camellia sinensis. The sequence goes on along the minus strand of NC_138973.1, from coordinate 69,194,867 downwards.
AGGATATGCTTCAAGGCTGTGTCCTTGACTTTAGTGGTTCGTGGGAGAGGCACTTGCCCTTGGTGGAGTTTGCCTACAACAACAGTTTCCAATCGAGTATTGGTGTAGACGCGCCCGTGGGCCCCCATGCTACAGTTCGGACTCGATTTGTGTCACGGTTCTAAATCTGAACCAAAGAGTCCAAATCTGGCAAATCGTTTTGAGAAAACAGATTTTTAGAAAAGAAGTGCCAAACATGGACTGCTTCGCCAGATACAGAGTTGCCACCTAAATATTTTTTATGCGGGAATTTAGGAAACCCTGACTCAGTGCCAAATGCCACGTGTCCGTCATCACCAAAGTTGCCTCGGCTCGGGAGCTTAGGTACGATTGGGGAAGGTCAGCTATGAGCACGCCCTCTCGCCCGATCCGAAGATCGGCCTCTACTAACCGTGATATCCGATTTTGAAAACGTTATGTGTTCTTATTCGGTTATTAGCCTAGAATTACTATGTTATGCGTGCAGCAATCAAGTATAGACCAAATCGCCTAAATTGGAACAAAACATTTCAAAAATGGTTTGCTACTCGCAAGTAGGCTAAAAATGTAGATTTCGCCACCCCCAAGTGGGTTTTAGAAAAGATGGTTTTGCCACTATCTAGTGGGCTTAAAACTCACAGTTTTAATGCATTATTCCAATTTAGGTAATTCGACCTCCACCCACAGGCATTCAAGCAGTTATATCACATAAGCAGCTAGCCTCATGGTAATCATGCTATTATGGCAACACTCACACACATGCAAGATGCTAAAGCATAAAAGCTTACCTAGTACTCCGTGCCAAAACAGAAATTAGTTAGTGAACATACATGATCCTAATTATACGAAAATGCCTAATGCAACACATGTAAAAATGCAACTAAGATAGGCTCGGCTATTCTAAAGATGGCATGTGAAATGCTATAACTAACACGTATTCAATTTGAAATTGAAATACAAATGCAGTTGGAATGATGCGCCGAGCTCGGTGCATGCAAAACAAATGAATGGATGCAGACATGTTATCATACTGTATGCTAAATGAAATATGCCCTAGACTAACCATCGAAAGCTAGTAAATAAAAAGGAAGAGAGACGTGGGGTTGGGAGACATACACACACTCACGCACACTTATTACAAAATTGCCCTCACTCGGAGAGTCCGAATAAATATTACAGTCCGAATGAATAATGCTAAATGAAATATTACAGACTTCTAATTAATTAAAAAGTTAAATGCAGAATTAGAGTGGCCGTAGCTTCCGCCTCGGAATGCATGGGTGATGCATGCTCGAATCCGTCTTGCCCGGAAATCCATACCATGCCACTGTTGCCTCTGTTTACACTGCCTATCTCCTCTGAAGACTGCCTAAGTCCAAGGGTATGCTCTTTGGATGCTGAGGGATACCACCGACCAAGTAGAAACACCACCGGCCGGAGGGAATGATCACCAACCACTGTATAAGCTATCGGCCAAACATGTTTTGCCGGTCGGCACCAAAAACTGCCCGCCAGCCAATTCTCCCTGCTGAAACCTGCAGCTGGCGGTAGCAGAGGGCAAGCAGTGTATGGCATGGAATTTTTTGAGCAAATGTGAGCATGGACACACTCCCTATCATACAAGGGATTCAAGGAAGCATGACCCTCGACCCTCGGGCCATCAATTGCGCATTTCGACGCATGATGGCCTAAGAGGCCAAGTTTGCAATTCAATGTGAATGAATGCAACAAAAGAGATGAATGCCAACACCCTATCATATTGAGGTCAAGGGGATTGACGACCGAGGGTTGAGACGTGTTACATCACTTGGAGTACGAACACTCCTCACCCCTCAAGTTTGGTTTGACACCCCAAACCAAATAATGTAATGCATGTATACAAACTTGGCTCGAAGATGCAACATGAGACTAGGATACAAAACATGCCAAATGTGATGCAAGCTAGACATGCAAAGGTACAATGCTAGGCATGTAAGATGCAATGCAATGCAATCAAATATATAAGCTAAGACATGAAATGCAACTAGCTAATAATATGCAAGCATGCTAGTATGATACAATGCAAACATGAAATCAATGCAATATGATCATGCAACGGTGGACCTAAGACACAAAGGGCAGACCTCAGCCCACTCCCAAAACAGTGACAAAAGATGCCTAAAATGATGAACAAATACTCATGTAAGCATACACACCAATAGGCCCAAGATTTAAAGCATAACCAAGGAGTATTCTACCACCGCTACCCCAAGCCAACATGGCATGAGCTATACAACCAAAAACAGAGTTTAGATGCATTGAAATAAGTCCTAAAACCCTCTGATATGGCAGCCCCGAAGGCTTAAACACTTAGGCATGCACAATGCTCATTTCAAGGCACAACAAAACAGCTCTTCAAGGCATGAAAGGGATGATAAATGCAATCACACGAGCATGGGTTATGGACTGAAATAGCATGGGAAACGGCTCCAAATCACTGAAATGACCCAACTCAAGCATGCTCATGACTCATACCCTCAAGGCTTGCAAGCCAAAATGCAAAGAGGCTATACAAAACATATCGAACATGACCAAACCAACACCCAACAGACCTCAGTCATGATAAATCAAGGCCAAAAACTTCACAAAGCTAGGCAAGAATATGCGAGCACGATGGTCTAATGGCTAGATGCGTTTTTAGGCAAAATGAGGGAATACAAAGCAAGTGTATTAAGCATGAGAGGGGCCAACAAACCAACATGAGACAGAGGTAAAACATGCTAAATAAACACCAAATAACCTCTGAAACTAAGCCAAACAAAGCTAGGCATACATGCTACCCTTATGAGCCAAAACACAAGCAAATGAGACAATGAAGGGAGAGGGGTGTCCCTCCCTTATACAAGACCTCAAAACCACTTCATCACCACTGAAAATCCTCTGGATTTTAGTGGTGAGAAAACCAATATATGAAAGTTCCAAAGCTCAAACGATAAGGCTCAAAATGAGGCCAAACAAGGCCTAAGAGGGGGTGGACGACCCCCAACACCAAAATGACCTTAAACAAACATGTTAAGCATGCAAATACAAAACTTTTTTTAGTTTATAGCTAAGCTCGAATCAATATGCAAGATAGTCTAAAAGCTTGTACAAAAAAAGAAGGAATAAGAGGGTAAGTGTCTCACCCTTAAAGACCTCTTTCAAAACACCAAACCAGCAGCCCTTTTGAATCAAAAAGACTTCAAATCACCCCAAGAATCACCTCCAAGGACCTTAGCCCAATAAAGGGAGTAGAGAACTAGGTGTTTGTGTGCAAAAGTGCAAAGAAAAATGCACTTTTGAGCACGAACAAGCCCTAAACTCTAGAGAGAGAGGCAAAAAATGTAGAGAGAGAGAGAGAGAGATTATTTTTGGCTCCAAGTTGTATCTCCTCTTGTATTGATGAGAGAGCTTGATTGATATAGATACATATCAATCTGCAGCTCCTCAGAACTCCCACGTCCAGGCATGGGCTGGGGTGTGGCCTTGAATGACAGCTGCCAGCTGTCTGCAGAGATATCTGTTGAAAACCATACTTGGCCGGCCAGCCATCAAATTGGCCGACCGGCATTCAAAATAGCCGACCGGCCATCACATTCAGCCAATGGCAATAAAACACAACTGGTGGCCTCAAGCCATGGCCGGTGGAGTGTGGGGATGGCCCAAAAGCCATTTCCTACCCTCCAAAGCAGAAACACAAGTGTTTGGTGCAAAACCAGACACAAAACAGTCGAGTCAAGAGACCCTGAGGCAAGGCGCGCAACTGAGGCCTCTGGGAACTCAAAGACGAACACAAACAAGGATGATCACCGAGTGTTCAAACGGTGATGTCCAAGTCTTGAGGACGGTAAAAAATGGGGTGTCTACAATTGGTATGGCACCGTTTGAGGCCTTGTATGGCCGACCGTGTAGGTCTCCAGTTTGTTTGGCCGAGGTGGGTGATGCACCTTTGTTGGGCCCGGAGTTGGTTCGAGAGACAACGGAGAAAGTTGAGCTTATCCGTAAGAGACTTATTGCAGCCCAGAGTCGTCAAAAGTGTTTTGCCGACCGTAGAAGGAGGCCTTTGGTATTTGGGGTAGGTGATCATGTTTTCTTGAAAATATCACCTAGGCTGGGATTGATGAGGTTTGGTAAGAGTGGGAAGTTGTCCCCCCGATTTATTGGCCCTTTCGAGATCCTTGAGAGAATTTGAGAGGTTGCCTACCGTTTAGCTTGGCCGCCGTAGTTGTCCGGAGTGCATGACGTGTTTCATGTTAGTATGCTTCGGAAATACGAGCCGGATCCATCGCATGTATTGGATTAGACCAACTTAGAGGTTGATGAGGATGCCTCGTATGAGGAGAGATCGGTTCGGGTCTTGGATAGGCGGGATCAAGTCTTGCGAGGCAAGACGATACCCTTGGTGAAAGTTTTGTGGAAACATCACGGGGTTGAGGAAGCCACTTGGGAACGCGAGTTGGAGGTCCGAGAGAAGTATCCGGATCTATTTGTGGATGTATGATCATATGTTGAATATTTTGTTGTATTGATAAACTTTAAGAGCATTGAATATGTCTTAAGTTGTAAAACATTGTACATGTTTCGGTTTATGGGAGTATTATGGTAAATGCCTTGAAGATGAAAGTTAATGTAGCATTGTATATGTTGAATGTACTGTGGCAATGCAAATATATCGTTAACATTGAATATGTTATGAAATGGTGGAATATGATATTGGAAATTTTTGAATTTCAAAGAAAGGCATGTTGTTAATGCATATTGAATTATATTGTGAATTACCTCTTGAAAATAGATCGAATGACCGGTAATGGGTCAAGATGTTGGTTATTGAATTGTAATATTGTTGGGAATTGAGAAATCATGTTTTTGAAACTTATATCTAATTTCGGGGACGAAATTCTTTAAGGGGGGGAGGTTATAGCGATCCCGATTTTTCCTCCATTGGTTTTGTATTCCGGACTCGATTCTGTGGATGTCAGTTGTTGTATTCGTTGCATTTTCGTCCTTTAATTCCTTGTATTTGAGTTTTAGGATATGTTGGGCAGGTTTGTAACAAGTTGGATGAGCCTTAGTCTCTAATCTTGTTGCCCCAGATTTTTCATGATCCGCTCGAGCGGGTCTTATTGTGCCCGAGCGGAGTTTTTATCCTTTCAGCATTTTGTGCGTCTGCAAATATACTGCAGGATTGTTTTTCATGCTCGAGCGGAGTCCCTTACGCTCGAGCGGGTCTGAGCTCAAGCGGGTATCTTTGCGCTCAAGCGGGTGTTCGAAGTCTGTAAAAGTACCAGAAGAGTGTATTCTATGCTCGAGCGGATCCCTTTGCGCTCGAGCGGGTAGTTCTTTGCTGTTGTGCCTGGGCGCTCGAGCGGGTCTGTTTGCGCTCGAGCGGGTAAAGTTCTTGTGTCTTACGCTCGAGCATCCTATTATCTGCTCGAGCGGACTATACGTATATCAGATCGCGGCTGTGTCATTTTAACTCACTTTTTCGACCCACACTCTCTCTCTAACTTTTCAAAACCCTCATTTGAGAGCTCCTCTCTCTAGGATACAACTTCTCTCTATGAAATCATCTATCTTTATTGATCTTCTACCTTAGTTCCTTTATATAAAGTGTGCAGCTTGGCTTGATCTTCACTTGGATCCGAAAATCATTGGATTTGGAGCATCTTGAGTTTCTTCATTTTCTCCATTTGGTCTCTTCTTTTGAGGTAGGGATACCCTACTCCTTCTTATGAGTCTTGACATAAATTTTAGTCATTTTGATTAAATGGTGTTGTTTGGTAATTTTGGGAAAGTTAGGATATGATTTGAGGTTATAAAAATGGGGGTTTTCAAATGTTAAAACCTATGTGTGTATGAGACATTGAAAAATGAAATTGTTGTTGTTAAATCGATGAAATTGAGCCTTTGGGCTAATAATGAGAAAAGGGGAAAAATGCCCTAATTATGTTGAATAATTAATTTGGAAAAATGTGAAATTGAAGTGAAATTCATGAAATTGGAAAGTTGTGGGAGTAAATGGTGTAATTGGATAATTTAATCACTTATCTATGAAAAAGTCGATGTTTTATCTGTTGATAAATTTATTATCTATTTAGAGATAACTGCTTTCGGCTATCGCTGGAGGATAGTCTTGATTGTTGTAGACATTGTATAATGATTAGGGAAAACTGAAACTAATCACATTGAATATGTCATTGAATATGACGGTTGGAATAATATAGCAAATGTGTGTATTGATTGATCATTGTATATGATAAGTGTTTAAATACATCGTACATGTATATTGTTTGGGAGGAGATAGGGGATGTACTCCATGGTTTGAGAGGAGATAAGGAATGGACTCTCAAACCTGTTTGGGAGGAGATAGGGGATGGACTCCACTGATACAGCAAATCTGTGTACCATTTAAAATATGGAAGTGTTGAAGTATGGTAGTATTTTAATATATGGAAGTGTTTTAATATGAGTTATATTCTCATGTGAACTGTGAAGTATGGAAGTGTTTTAATATGTGTCATAGTCTCGTTGAATTGTTTGGCCAGGTTCTGAGCCATAATTATGAATCGAAACTGTATAAGGGAATGAAACTGAAATGAAAAATGGATGTACTTGATGTTGAATTGAAAAGTGTTGTAAGTTGGGTTATAAGTGTCACCCATATATCAAATGCTATTGTTTTAGTTATTTCTCATACTTGGTTTAGTATATCTCTACTGGGCATTGGTTCACCCTATATGGGACCCCATTTTCAGGTTCAGGTGATATACCACCTCCAAGGACATAGCTTGGGAGGCTTAGGGCTGAAGATCCCTTTTTGTTGTTTACCTTTTTGTGTATTACATGTAAATTCAAGCCGAGGGCTTAATGTGTATGAGTTAGTACTTTTTTTTTGGTAAACAAGTGTTGGCTTGGAAAGTTGTAAGCCCGTAGGGCATTTACTTTTGTTGTCAACATGTAATACTTTTGTGTTAAATACTCTGATAAATAGATGTACACTTTATTCTCTTGAATATATTGCCAATTTCTTGTACCATGAATGTATGAATTATGGGTTTATTTTGAGGGCGTTACAACTATCATCTACCGATAGCCCAAAACAGATATTTCTAAACAGATATACAATCTATTAAACAAATAATTTATCAAATTTCCATAGGTGAGTGATTCAACAAATCCAACTACACCATTCTTCTATATACCCTTCCAATTTTATATTTTCCATATCAAATTCTATATATATATGCGATGAATTATTCAACCCAAATTAGGGCAAATTTCCCATTTTCTCAAGCGTTAACCCCGAGGCTAAATTTTCCATTTAATTACAAGAGAGTTACATATTCAAAGTCCCAAAGTCATTTTACAACCCAACATGGAAAACCCTTCTTTTTAAATTTGTACCCAAACCCTAGTTTACCCAAATCACTCCCAAATCCTATCATTTATACATAACATCAAATACCTAGGTTAAAAACCATACTAAAGTGTAGAATATCCCTACCTCACGCTTAGATGGGAGAGCAGAGGAAAAAACTCAAAAGTTGATGGCGAGGAAACCACATTTTGTCCCAATCAGAACGAAACTCTTAACAAGCTCTACACTTAATCTCAAAGTAGCAAGGTGAAAAGATCACTCTAGGTGAGTAGATGTAGAAATTTAAGTGAAAAAGTAAGTTTTAGAGAGAAAGAGATAGAGAAACTCATGGTTTGAAGGGAAAAATTGGAGGAAAAATAATAAGAAAAAGTGGTTTGGGCCTATTTATAGTAGTAGCGAATTGCCCTAAGGTCAAATAAAATATAGGCCCAAAAACTCCTAAAGGTATGGCCCATTCGAACCTAAAAAATCTTAGAAAAAAAACAAGCATGGGTCGACCCTTCGGGCAGGGGGGTCGACCCTTAAGGTAGAAAAGACAATCTAGCAACAAGCAAGGGGGTCAACCCTTAGACAAGATGGGGTCAACCCTATTTCCAGCAACTAACACACAAATTCTGCAACTTAAGAGGGTCGACCCTCCCCAGACTGGTGTCGACCCTATATTCTAGCAACACTTCCAAAAACTTCACCAACAGGTAAGGGTAGACCCTTAGGAAGGCTGGTGTCGACCCTAGGATATAATTTCTAAGTCTCCAAGGAACTTTTGACAAGAACAAGTGCGAACAACCAAACCCAACAAGTTTAAATCGGATTATACTCCTTCAAAACCAACATACAACAACACCAAAGATTTCCAAAATAAAAATAAAGGATTCAAATACACTTCCCCAAAAGCTTTGAAGGATATAGGTGCCACATATTTTCTTTTTGATAAATTTTTTAGTTTTTAGGATGGTTGGTAGTAGCAGAGGTGATACACTGACATGGCAATGGTGGGGGTGATGGTTGTTTGGTTGATAGAAGAGAGAGGGTGATTTGGGTGAGAGATGGGAAGAGAATGGATAAATTTGAATATATAATTTAAAATTTGGGGTCAAAATATAATTTTTCTATAAGGGGCAAATTGATCATGATTTAAATAAGTGAAGGGGTATATTGACAATATTAAAAGCTTGGCTGTGAAATTGATCAAAGGAGTATAGTGTGATCAGAGGAGTATAGTTAGGGGGGAAATGAATTTTTCTCTTAAAAAAAGTCTAAAATATATTTTTTCATTAGGTTTAATGACAAATACTTTTTTTTTTTTTTGTCATTTTTGCTTAACAAAATTAAGTGAATAGTTTAAATTAAAATAAATTAAAAAATAATGTTTAAATTGACAATATATATATATATATAAGCTTTATTTTCTTACAAAAGTTAAAATTTAAATTTTTTAAAATTTGTGAATTATATGAATGAAGAAAAAAAAAATAAATCAATAAATAAAAAAGGAGAAGAAAAAGAAGAACAAGGATGTTATCATATGTGGGATGAGGGAAGAAAATTTGCTTTTGTCCTTTTCATATGTTTCAGTGGACAAGTTTGCAATGTATTTTGCATTTTGAATTTCGTTACTAAAGATTTTTTTTTTTTTTCTGATCATAAAAAAAATGTAGGTAGAAATGAATGGTACAGAGTGAGTGAATGAATTAGGGATTTCTCTCTCAGAAGTAGAACAGATATTCACTCTATTTAGTTGTGACTTCTATAATTCGCTTTTCAGAAAATTATATTTTTTTGTTTTTCATATTTTCTTTTTCACTGAATTTTTAAAATATTTTAGGCATCTTTTTTTTTTAATTGTTAAACACACCTAACATAAATACACTTAAAAAGTATAATATTTATGAATTTTTAAAAAATTCACAAAATATCAAAAATACAAAAAGTCAATACATTTTTCATATTTTTGTGTATTTATTAATTTTTTAAAATATATTTTCACAAATATTTTACTTTTTAAATACATCTAAGTAATGTGCATCTAAAAAAGTAAAACATTGCTTAAAATTTTAAAAATATTCACTAAAAATAAAAAAATATGAAAAACAATAAAACTTAATTTCCAAAAAATAGAATTCAAAAATTGAAACTAAACACACTGATTAATATTTGGAATGATGTAAATAAATGTACTTTTTGATTTTTTATGTAAAGATGTGAAAAAAATAGAAATGTGATGTGACTTCAATAAATGCACCTTTTACCCTTTGCCTTTTGATTTAGGGATAAATTACAAGCACACTCTTGGGGTTTGCTTAAAATACAAATTGTCTCCTGTGGTTTGAAAAATTACAAATACCTTCCTGTTAGAATTTTTTATTTAACAGAATTAACTGAAAAAAATGAATTTCTAACTATTCTCGTATACAATAATAAAATTATCTAAATTATTAATTAAAATAAAATTTTAATATTATTAAAAACTATTAATTAACTTAACTTGATGATTTATTAATAAAAGAACCTATTTGATATGAAACTAGAAACCTTGGGGGCGTATTATAATTTCTAGAACTATAGGGGATAATTCGTAATTTAGGTAAACCTTAAGGGATGTGTTTGCAATTCACCCTTGATTTAGGCCAAAAAGATAACTTCTTAAGCTTTACCTAAACATGGATTAATTATAAAGATGAAACGGTTAGGTACTTAAGAAAGGAACGTGGAGCTTTTCCGTAGATAGACTCGACAATACTAGGATACTAGAAATCTATCTAGAAAAAAAATTCAGAAAATATATTGGAGGTATGAGATTCAATTTAAGTGTGGGTTTCATAATACATAATTAAATGGAAACAGATTTTCTCCAGTCCTCTTTAGTCCACTATGTGGACTAAATTGTGTTTTTCGGGCCTATAGAGCTCACCATGGGTCACTACAAAAAATTAAGGCTCCATTTGGGAGAACTTTCAAAATATAGTTTCACACTCACTTTTAATTGTGGTGTTTGTTTAGCATTTTCAAAAATTAATTTCACACTCATTTTTTAAAATTCTTTCCAAGGCGGTAAAATTTAGGTTAACCGGTTGTTCAGAACAGTGTTCGTTTTTTTTTTTTTACACTTGTTATTTTTATATTACCAAAATATATATATATATATATATATTTGTGAAATTTTTTTAAAATTTTTTTGAGCTTTGAATAGAATTTTGGGTTGTGTATTTGGTTATGAGTTGTAAGTTTTTGTATCAAATATCATATGTCACATCACTCAATTCAAACTCAATTTAAAACAATTTTCAAAACTCTTTTCAAAATTCATAATCAAACAAAATTTTCACACTCAAATCATAATTCCAAAACTCACAAACTCAAAATACAACTTTATTCTCAAATCATAATTGAAAAACTTTACCAAACACTACTTAAGGTTATAGAGATCAAAATTTAAGGACAATTATTGTTTAGGTACCAAATATTTTTGTTGCAAAAAGTGTCGTTATTATATTTTTAGCAACAAAAATTAGACATTAATGATAAATTATTATCTTTTTGGGACCAAATTTTTTGTCTAAAAAATAAACCATTTTGAGACCAAATTATTTTGTCCCTAAAAGTGTATTTATTAGTAACGTTTTTAAAATTTTTGTAACGTCCCGAAAATAATAACCCAACATGAACTAACCACATCAATCCTCTATCACAAAAAGACGATAAAACCCTCCGTCTATTACATGTTAAATAATCAAGGTTATAAAAAGTTTCACATGCAAATTATACATTCACTAGTAGAAAACATATGAATCTATAACATGTGAAACATATCATCTCAAAACAAATAACATGCCCTTATGGGCTTACATCTTCCAAGGCAATAGCCCAGTTACACAAAAATGGTCTCTCGGATCCATACACATTAGCCCTTGGCTTTACAGAATTTACAACAAAATAAAAGAGCTATTTACTCTTCACAAAAAAAAATATCCACTCCCTCAGTTCGACGGGATCACCACATCATTACCTGCACCAAATTCCATAAGGGTGAGCATAAAGCCCAGTAGAGAAATTCCAAACAAAGTATATACATTTATGTAGGACATCCAATATTAAATGCAGTGCTAAAAGCGATGCAATGCCTTTATCAAAATAACCACATATCATGCCTTTCTTGAAAGAATTACCATGCTTTTCATTAACATATTTCAATCTCATCAATTTCAAACTTCAATTTCATTAATCAAAAGGGCGATAAATACGACACTGGTAATCCCTAAGCTGGTATCTGCAAGTAGACTCTACGAGTACTACCAAAAACGCCATTTTTATCGGTATTAACTGGAAGGCTCGACACCTATCCGCGCAGTTTTCTGGTCTTTCACCAAAGACACTTAGGCCAACTTATCAAGTTCCACTAAACCCCCTATCCAGACTTATCATGTATTTACCCCATAGCACATTTCCATAGTTTTCATTTCAACATAATTCTTCTCAAAGTAAACATTTTCCGATTCTTTTCAAGATGTGCAATGATGATATTAAATCGATGAGAACATGATGCAATACATAATATCTCATAATATTCCTCTATTTCAAACATCTCTCCAACAATATCAATTTACTACATTATTCATTTCTTCTCCTCAACATTATTTCACCAATGGCCATACCATCCATTCATAGCTATAGCAACGTTTATTCATGCTCAATTTATAACAATTTATCCCCCTTCAAGATTACATGTGATGCCTTTCAATCATCAATTTCAATGCTTACAATTTTCTCTAACCAAGGTGCACCACCATTTGTTATTTCACAACAATACACTTTCAAATGTTCAACAATAATGTTAAGATAATAACTCTTTTCTCATACACGAAGTAAATTACCACTTATGTTACAAGATGTGATGAAAGTTTCACTCTCTAATTTTTAAAACAACAAGATGTCTGTAAACATGTTTTCACTTTCAAAATCCCAAAAAAAATTTCTAGGGTTTTATGTCAAAAGTCAAAACAAACATCTTCCCCCTCTTTTGAGAGGGTTTTTCTCTCAAAATACCACACCTACTATTATATGGGTTAAAAGCTTCAAGAGGATAGCTTAGGGAGAGAGAGAGAGAGATCAAAAACCCATTTTGAAACCCTAACATTTATGAGACAAAACTGAGCCTTCAATACCATTAATGGAAACTTTAAAACCAACCAACTCTACATAAATATATATATCTCAAGGAGATTTCCCTACCTCAAGTTTGATGAAGAAAGAAGGTGAAACCCTAACTTGATTGAAAACTTCTTCAATTTTTCCACTACACCCAAAGGAGCTCTAGCTTAGATCTTCAAAGTTGATGTGAAATGTTGATGATCTAGACCCAATGGTTACAAGAATCTAAAGTATTTTAGGGTGTTAGAAAGGTTTTCTAGATAGAATGAGGAGGAAAATATGGTTTAGAGTGAGAGAGAAATGTAAAAAAAGAGATACACTTTCGGACTAAAAGAGAAGAAAAATAAGGTTTTCGGACTGCCCAGAGTGTCGCACGTGCGGTATCTATCCCCGCACGTGCGGAGCACCGTTCCCGCCCGTGCGGGGATCCTCTCCCATACCTCGGCCCGCTCGTGCATATAAAGCAGTATACATACCAATTCAACCCCTAAATTCCGCACGTGCGGCCTTGGGCCCCCGCACGTGCGGCCCCTGCTTTCCAACCCAGATTTTTCTGACTAAATTCCCGGAGGCCTCAGACTTGACCAGGCCCACTCTGGAATGGATGAAATTTAGTCATCGAACCAACAACAAGAATAAGGCCTTATTCAAAAGAATTAGCTTCTGACATTTTAAATCCAACGAGATCAAAAGGGATGGAGTGGAGGAAGAGAGAAAAGGAAAAAAAAAGAGACCCGGTCATCATAATTTTGTCGCTAAAAGCCTTATTTTTGACTTTTCAAGATGACCTTTTAGCGACTATCCTCACTATAATAGAAATTGGCCTCTAAATGTCTTTTGCAACAAAATTTTCACTTTTAGAGACAAAAAAAATTTGATCTCTAAAACTCCTATATGTTGTAGTGGGTCCTATTTCGATAATCCGGACTGTTCAATGTGTAGAGCTCATCAAGTATTTTATTTCTGCAAAAAATCACGTTGATCAAATATTGATAGCTACTTGATCAAATCCGATTTTTGTCAACAATTTATTTTAAAAATCATATTTACCGTTGATAGAAATATGATTTGATCAAGTGACTATTGATATCCGATTAAGGTATTTTTTGTAGGGATGAAGTACTCGGCAAGTTCTACACATACTGAACGATTCAGATGATCGAAAGAGGACTAGTGGTGAGCCCCCATGAGTTCAACAGCACACTGTAATCCAATTTCAGACTAGAAAGAAACCTGATCCTAATTAAATCTACGCTACACATCAATATTCGTAAAAACTGGATACTTTTTTCTTGTACCCTGGAGTTTTAGAATGAGACCCTTTTAAACTTTACCCTATACAATCCTGTCTAAAAATATATTACACAACTGAGCTTAAAAGGAACAATAAACACACATTTGGCCCAAGCAATGCCACTGCTATCTTTGACAAACTTTAGTCAATATAATTAAATTAACCTCCATTAAGCTATTAACTTATATAGCACTTTGGTCATTTTTTTAATTTTTTTTTTTAAGAATCTAAAAACTTTATAGGTTTGGTACTAGTGCGTAAGATAACTTTTTTAATTAATTTTTTTAACTTTACCAAAATAAGCATAGACTAATTTATAAAAAATAAAAGAGAAACACTATGATGTGCATCTCTTTAGGGTGCACACAATATGCACCCTACCACAAAATTAATGTATAATTTTATCACAAAATTTTATAACATCAATCACAGATTTTCCAAAGCCTCTATTGTTGTGCTATTTAGGGATTGTCATGGTTTTCTACTGGACGAAACTGTTTAAAGGCTTGAGGTTCTGTCAGCCTGCAAAGGAAAGCGCTTGTTATTAGGAGGGCGTGTCTTGTGGCCAAAGCCCTAAATCTTTCCCATATAGAAATTGCGGGTGATAACAAGTCTATCATTTTGTTGTGTGTTTTTTAGAATGATCCCCCATGAGATTATGTTCCCATCATTGAAGGTATTAAAGTTTTAGCTAGTTGTATCATGTTTTCTTTTCGTTGGTATCCTAGGTCATCTAATGTGGTTGGCCATTAGATTGGGAAAGAGTTCCTTTTGCCAACTCAATGGGTCTCAAATCCCCCTATAGCTTTGGGTATTACTTTGTTGTCTTCTTTTCTGCGTTAAAAATAAACAAACAAAGGTCAACTCTAGAAGATGTGAATGTAAACTGTGATTGTCCATGAATGTAAACTATGATTGTCTGCTATCTGAGAATGCCTGCTACTGTATACTGTAGTTCAGAGGTCAGCTGTTGTATGCTGTAGTTCAAAGGTCAGTTGATGTATGCAGTTGGTAGGCATGCTGTTGTAGGAAGCTGGTCTGTTCTATGCAGATTTTAGGAGGGGAGTGGTAATGCTAATGCTGCTGGAAAATGGTCTGCTCTATGTAGCTGGATGCTAATGCTAGTGCTAGTGCTAATGCTGCTGTAGGAAGCAATTCTGCTCTGGTCTGCTATGTGCAACTGGATGCTGGTGATATGTTGCTCATACAAGGCCTCAGTTTGCAAGTCTACTACTGGCCTGTTACTGTAAGGTTGTTGGTTAGGGATTGTTAAGGTTGCTAAGTGTGTTCCTATTGTTGCTGGTTCTCTATTGTTTTTTCCTTTCTCTCTTTTTGGTTCTTTTGATTGGTCCCTCACCAATCATGGGTTAAGTGCTAGCAAAGGATTGTGCTACGTTATCGGTGCCAACCTAGTTGGGATTGGTAAGGTTAGTTATGATGCTATTTGCACTTCCCTTCTTTGTTGATGTAACTTTTCGCATGTATCTTGCTTTCTTCATCAATAAAGTTTCTTTTTGCTGATCAAAAAATAAATAAAAAAACAAATAAATGCGTAATCTCGTTACAAATTAACGTAACAAAAAATGTTGTAACTAAGTCATAAATTTTTGCAATATCAACCATAAAATTTTAAATATTTTTTATTACACTAATTTGTAATTAATGTTACGAAATGCTTAGATACTAGAAAGACCATCTAGCACTCAACCTATGAAATATTTAGTACATATAGCGATCCCGGGTTTTACCCTTGTTGAACAGTGATCCGGACATGTGTCCGTGGATGTTAGTTGTTGTTTATTATCTTGTTTGCATCCTCTTTACTTCATATTTGAGTTATAGGATGTGTTGGGCGGGTTTGTTACAGGTTGGTTGAGTTTAGAAACCAAAACTAGTTGCCCAGATTTTGGCCTGTACGCTCGAGCGGGGGTTTTAGCGCTCGAGCGGAGATTACACCCATTCAGTATTTTCCTGTGCAGCGTTGTACGCTCGAGCGTGGGATTGGCCGCTCGAGCGGGGTTGTCTGAGTGACGCTCGAGCGTAGAGTTGGAAGCTCGAGCGGAGGCCTGGTTCTGTATAAATGCTGGGAGAGTGCATCCGGCGCTCGAGCGGAAGTTTGGACGCTCGAGCGGGAGTCTGTGAGTGACGCTCGAGCGGGGTGTTTTACGCTCGAGCGGGAGACTGGGTTTAAGTCCCGAAATTGTGACTTTCTAAATCACTTTTTACTTTCTCTTCTCTCTCTTACTTTTCCAAAATCACCATTGTTGAGCCTCTCACTCTAGACTCTACCTTCTCTCTAGGTTTTGATCTAGTAGGAGTGATTTGCTCACCTTTGGCCTTTACAAAAAAGCTGTTGATCGTCAAGGGCTACATTTTAATCTGAAAATCTCGGGTTTTGGAGCACGTTGGGTTTTGTCGTCTTCTCCTTTGGGGCTCCGGATTTGAGGTAGGGATATCCTACTCCTCTCTATGGATTTTGTCTTTAAATTTTGGTATTTTGAGATGTTGGTGTTGGTTTGGTTATTTTGTGAAAGTGTTGGGGCTTTTGTGCTATTTTACAAAAGTTGGGGTTTTATTCATAATAAACCTAGATGCATGTTTGGCATAGAGAAATGGAATGAATGTTAAATCATTGATGAAAATGGGACCTAAGGGTTGAAATGTTAATTATGGGAATTGACCTAATTACATTGTTTAATTAATTGGGATAATTAATTGTGAAGAATGAGGAAATGAAATGTTGATTGAATATCCATTGTGCATTTATTTTCTGTTTAGAAATAACTGCTGAGAGGGTGATTTATGCTCCGGTGTTGGGCCGAGGTATAGACTGAACAAGTTGAGGGCCCAGCAGAGCATTGGGCCGAGATGATCGACTGTGCACTCGGAAATGGGCTACCAGAAGTTGGGCCGGGCAGAGTTTGGTCTGTGTGCTGCCCCGGACCGTGCAGGAGCTGCTCGACCAGGAAGTGACCGGTCAGGCTAAGATGCTCGGTCCGAGGATTGTCGAGACCAGACAGACCGAGAGGCCGGCGCTCGGAAAGGCGCGGTCAGCCGAGGTAGTTGATTGACCGGCGAGAAGGCCGACCAAAGGAGGAGCCCGGGCTAAGCTCTGCCGAGATGCCGGCTAGCCCGGTCCTTCATTCGGTTATCCGGTTAGGCGCTTAAGGTATGAAGCATGGTATGACCGAGGTAGGGCAGCTCGGCTGCCGAGCTCCAGCTATGCTGACAGGCAGTTGAGAGCAGGTGATGAACGGCATGGTTTATGCTGACAGATGGGATAGCAGAACCACGTGTCAGGAGATGACTGGGAGTGGGTAAGGGGCTCAGAAGGTATATAGGCATGTCTGCGCCCCCCATACGAAAAACACGAACACATCTGTAAGGATTTCTTACACTCAAACACTCTCTCCCCTCTTTCTATTCCCTCTAAGGTGTGTGCTAATTTGACCGTCGGAGGGTGTTTCCGGCCACACACCGCCGGGTAGCTCACCGTTATTTGCTCGCAGGTGATCGGACATCGACGGAGCTCGGAAGAAAGGAATACGGGCACGCCGGAATATTTGCTCCCCGTACAATTGGCGCCGTCTGTGGGAAACTAGACAGACAAAACCTTGTCTTCCAGGTTCATCTGATCGCCTTCCATGGCGAACAACGACGAGTTCCCGTTGTCCGCCATCGATGGAGCCACCCCGGAGTATACCCGAAGGAGAGAGGGACCACCTGCCGTCCATCCAATGGCTGACTTGGGGACGCCCACTGGAGGACAGTCAGGTGACGCGCGGGATAAGCGCGGAAGGAGTCATGGGCATTCACGGAGTCCAGACGGTCACCGGCGGAGAGATTCACACGCCAGGCGATTGGAAAGCAAGTTAAGGGACCAAGACGCTGTCATCAGGCGGATGGCGACGGAGATGGAGGATCTTAAACGGCATGTCAAAGGGAAAGGTGTAGCTGGAGTGGGTGACCACAGTGAGCGCACCCTATCCCGCCGTTCAGGCGGACAGAGCCAACGACATACTCAGTCCATATCTATCACCAGAAGTTACCAGGTTGGTGATTCCGACGTGCGTGCAGAAAAGTCCAGCGCGCAAGACAGCACCTACAAACCCTCACGTCCGGCGACGACGTCGAGGTATTCTTATTCAGCTCAGTCAGAGGACTTACGGGCAGTATTAAGGGAGCGGGCTCGCCGGCGCGAAGCTCAGAGAATACCAGCTTTCCAGCGGCTTTCCTATGGGGTTCATGCCAGCGAGGAGGTCGGAATGTCTCCACCCCGCCAAACAGTGACAGCATTTGAAGATAGAGACCTGGCCAGGCTGAGTGCCACCCCTTTTTCCCTGGAAATAGAAACAACGCCGCTTCCGGCAGGCTTCCACCAGCCTAAATTCACGCTCTACGACGGCAAAACCGATCCTTACATGCATGTGAGCCACTTCCGTCAGGTCATGGCCGGACATAGGCGGAATGACGGACTTATGTGCCTAATCTTCCCGTCCAGTTTAGGTGAGCTGGGCTTAAAGTGGTTTGAGAGGTTGCCGGAAGGGAGCATACAACGGTGGCATCAGTTGGCCGAAGCGTTTGTTACGCGCTTCAAAACCAACACAAAAACACCAAAGGAAGTCGATCACTTGTTAAGTGTCAAGATGGAACCGTGCGACACACTGAAGGCGTACAATTCAAGGTACTGGGAAACCTTCAACGAGATCTTAGACTGCCCGGTCAACCTTGCTATCACGCAATATAAGCGCGGTCTCCCGGTCGGACATAGACTGCGGGACTCGCTTACCATGCACCAACCGACCTCCATGGGCCAGCTCATGCAGCGCATCAATGAGCACATCCGAGTAGAGGATGATGCGTCGGCTTCCACCGTAAAGGCCACTCCGGTCGGAACAGACAAGAAGACAGCAGGCAAAGTGCACGCAGTTGGGCAAGAGTCCGGCCGCTCAAATGAAAGAGCAGAGGAATCAGACCGAGGTTCAAATCGTAAAAACCGGGGTAGAGGACGTCGGAATGGCCGGGATGACTACCCCCGTGATGATGTTGAGGACGCAAACAGGAGAATGAAGGCAAGGACTGGCATAACCACGGTCTTCAAGATCCCAATCTATCGCATACTTAGCGAAATCCGAGACGAGGAGTATGTCCGGTTCCCTGCTAAGTTGGGCGATGGACAAAAGGGGTACAATCCGCGGTATCGTTGTACGTTTCACCGTGAGAGGGGCCACCGGACTGAGGATTGTTTGCCTTTGCGACAACATTTGGAGGAATTGGTCGCGGCCGGGCATCTGGACCTTTACATTGATGGCGGCGTGAAACCAAATCAGGCTCCAGCCGATCCCAGGGGACAGGATGACCGAGATGCGCCACCACAAGGAGTTATTAATGTCATCCACGGTATCGTTGAACCGGAGCGCGTTTGTGAACTCCGGGGCATGATCAAGAAGGCAGAGCATATGAGGGAAGTTTTGTCAGTGCAACCTGCCATCAAGAGGGGGAAGACAGAGGAGAAAGACGTGATCAGTTTCACCTCAAGGGATTTAGAGCGTATTCAGACGCCGCACAACGATGCTCTTGTAGTAACACTACGCGTCAAAGAATTTGATGTTAGACGGATCTTGATCGACCAGGGAAGCTCGGTCGAGATCATGTATTATGATGCGTTCAAACAGCTCAAACTCCGTGAGACAGACTTGGCTCCGGCCACTTCGCCACTGGTTGGATTTAACTCGCAGCCGGAGTGGCCATTGGGAAAGATCATCTTGCCGGTCAAAGCAGGATCCGTGGTCAAGCAGGTGGAGTTTTGGGTGCTACAAGTGCCTTCAACGTACAACCTTATCCTAGGAAGAGGATGGCTTCACGCCATGCAAGCCGTAGCATCGACTTACCACCAGGTGATGAGATTCCCCTCGGCTATGGGGGCAATCGAGGAGATTTGGGGTGATCAGGTCATGTCCAAGCAGTGCTTCGTGGCGGTCAACGGGAGCCGGGCTGCCAAAGGATTCGTTCAAATGATCGAGGGACCGGAGGACCAGAGTGTCTTGGATGATGTTGGCACCAAAGCAGAAGACAAGGCAGCTGAAGAATTGGTTGAGGTGCGGATTGACGCCGAGCAGCCGGACAGATTCTTCTTGCTCGGTTCAAGTCTCTCGACCATGGAGAGAACCGAGATGATTGAGTTTTTGATGGCAAATATCGAAGTCTTTGCATGGTCGCCCTACGACATGCCCGGCCTTGACCCAAGTTTTATCTGCCATCACCTCAATGTCTTCCCTGGCGCAAAGCCAGTCATCCAGCGAGCAAGGAGGTCGGCGCTGCATCACGCCGAGGTAGTAGCAGAGGAGGTGAAAAACTTGCTTGAAGCACGAGCAATACAGGAAGTGCACTACCCTCGGTGGATTTCCAACACGGTAGTGGTGCCTAAGAAGAATGGAAAGTGGCGAGTTTGTGTTGACTACAAGACAGTCAACCGAGCTTGTCCAAAAGACAGCTTCCCTTTGCCGCGCATTGACCAGCTAGTGGATTTGACGGCTGGACACAATCGGCTCAGTTTCTTGGATGCGTACCGCGGCTATCACCAGATTGCCATGCATGGGCCTGACCAAGAGATCACCTCTTTCACGACTCCAAGGGGACTCTTCTGCTATCGAGTTATGCCCTTTGGTTTGAAAAATGCCGGGGCAACCTTTCAGAGGATGATGACCAAAATGTTCGCTCCTTTGCTCGGACGGATAATGGAGGCTTACATCGATGATATGGTGGTAAAGAGCCGACATGAGGCACACCATTTGTCCGACTTAGCCGAGATGTTCGCCATTCTGAAGAAGCACAAGCTGCGCTTGAACGCCTCGAAGTGTGCCTTTGGCGTGGGATCCGGGAAATTTTTGGGATTCTTAGTCACGAACCGAGGCATCGAAGCAGACCCTACTCAGATCAGAGCCGTGCAAGAATTGAAACAACCCAGATCGGCTAAGGACGTGCAGCATCTGGCCGGGATGGCCGCCGCGCTTAATCGATTTATAAGCCGGTCATCAGATCGCTGCCGACCTTTCTTTCAAGCATTGAAGTCAAAGTTCTCATGGGATGACGAGTGTGACCGAGCTTTGGCCGAGCTCAAAGATTATTTGTCTTCTCCGCCGCTGTTGGTTACACCAGAGCCCGGTGAGGAACTCTACCTTTACCTTGCCGTCTCCCAGCACGCAGTAAGTGCGGTGTTAGTCCGGGCTGAAGGAATCAAGCACCTCCCAATTTTTTACGTAAGTAAGACCTTGCTGCCGGCTGAGACGAGGTACTTGCCGCTGGAAAAGCTTGCGTTGGCACTGATGATGGCTTCGAGGAAATTGGCACATTATTTTCACGACCATACCATCGTCGTACTGACCGAGTTCCCCCTCAAGGCCTTGTTTGAGCGCGCAGACTTTTCAGGCCGAATTTTAAAATGGGCGGTCGAGTTGGGACAGTTCGATGTGAAGTTCCAGCCGCGCACCGCAATCAAAGCCCAAACCTTGGCCGATTTTGTTGCCGAGTTCTCACCTGGCACTCATCCGGTATACCCGGTCGACATTGCCGAGGCAGATGATGAGACGCAGACAATGCCAACCGAGGCACAACCAGCTGCCGAAGGTCGCGCCGCAGAGTTAGCGCGCGCCATCGAAGTTCCCTCAGTTTGCACGGTAATACCTCCCGGTGCTGCGATGACAGAGTTGTGTATCACCAACCCATCCACTCTGTCCGGTACCGCATCATCAAGGGGGGAAGAAATGGTTCCTCACCGTTCAGAACTTGGTGATTCGCCTACGGACTTGGGCATTCTGAACCAACTTGCTGAGTCCGGTACCGCATCATCAAGGGGGGAAGGAATGGTTCCTCACCGTTCAGAACTTGGTGATTCGCCTACGGACTTGGGCATTCTGAACCAACTTGCTGAGTCCGGTGCCGAATCCTCAAGGGGGGAAGGAATGGTTCCAGGCAGCTCAGAACCTGCGGCCGGCTTCACACCGCAACCTGGTGTTTCGCCTACGAACTTGGGCATTACGGACCAACTTGCTGAGTCCGGTGTCGAATCACCAAGGGGCACTGACTTTGAACCGGTCAACACCAAACTTGACACCGCACAGCCGAGCAGTTGTGATCCCATTGCCCTTCGCAACTCTCAGGACCCATCTGACTGCTGGAAGCTTTTCGTGGGGGACATGTGGAAGCTTTTTGTTGATGGAGCGTCCAACCGTCATGGTGCCGGCCTTGGTATCGTTCTTATATCCCCGGACGGCCTAACCATTGAGCATTCTATCACACTTGGCTTCCCGGCGTCTAACAACGAGGCTGAATACGAAGCGCTTCTTGCCGGGCTCAAGAGCGCAATTCAAATGAAGGCTGCCGAGCTTCTGGTATATAGTGATTCCCAGCTGGTGGTTAACCAAGTTTCAGGGATTTATGAAGCGAAGGACGACAGGATGGCGAAGTACCAAGCTCTGGTCAGGGACCATATCAAGCAGTTTGAGGCAATCAGAGTCCAGCGGATTGGCCGGGAAGAAAACAGCCGAGCTGATGAACTCGCCGGCCTCGCTTCCATGGTAGATAGCACGTCTCCAAACCCCCTGTTGATTGACTTTCTTCCGCGGCCAAGCATTGAAAACGCCGGGCAGACGGATGTACTCTGCGCCGAGCTAGGTCCTTCATGGATGGACCCCTTGATCTTGTTCCTCAGAGACCGGACTCTTCCAGCGGATAAGAAAGAAGCACACAAAATCCGGGTGAAGTCAGCGCGGTTTTGGCTCTCTCCATCAGGCGCGTTGTATAAAAAGTCCTTCACCGGTCCGTATCTCAAGTGCGTGCACCCGAACAGTGTGGAGGCCTTCTTGTTTGAAGTTCACGAAGGCATTTGTGGCAGCCACATCGGGGGCAGGTCCTTGGCCTACCGAGCTATTTCGCAGGGGTACTGGTGGCCGAGCATGCAGGCCGACGCGCAAAAATATGTCCGCAGGTGCGAGAAATGCCAGAAATTCGCCCATCAGATCCACCAACCTGCCAGGGAACTTCTTCCCCTCACCAGTCCTTGGCCTTTCGCCATGTGGGGGCTAGATATAGTGGGACCATTGCCAACAGCACCGGGCAACCGGAAATTCTTCATCGCGGCCACAGATTACTTCACAAAGTGGGTTGAAGCTGAGCCCTTGGCAACCATCAAAGAGAAAGACGTGAAGCGATTTGTCTGGCAGAACGTTGTCACACGGTTTGGTATCCCCAAGATTTTGATCTCTGACAACGGCACCCAGTTTGACGGTCGCCTATTCAGAGGATTTTGTGAAGATCTGAAGATAGAATTCTACAACTCCACCCCGGCCTACCCGCAGTCCAATGGTCAAGCCGAAGCATCAAACAAGACTATACTGGATGGGTTGAAGAAACGGTTGGAAAAGGCTAAGGGCAAGTGGGCTGAAGAATTACCGAGCGTCCTTTGGGCATACCGAACAACCCCGCGACGTTCGACCGGGGAAACTCCATTTGCTTTGGCTTATGGCATGGAGGCGGTCATACCCTTGGAAGTTGAAATGCCCACCCTCAGAACTGAGCGTTTTGAGCCCGAACTAAATGCCGAGGCTATTGCCTTGGAGTTGGACCTAGCGGAAGAGCGCCGGGAGAAAGCCCTCATCCATGTGGCCGCCTACCAACAAGAGCTCTCCAAGAAGTATAACAAGACAGTGCACCCCAGACCGTTCAAAGTTGGGGATTGGGTTTTGAGGAAGATTATGGGCAACACCCTGATGCCTGGAGAAGGCAAACTAGGGGCAAATTGGGAAGGACCCTACAAGATCACTGGTCTGGCTGGCAAGGGGGCTTACCACTTGGAGGATCTGGAGGGAAGAGCCATACCCCGGCCATGGAATGCGGCCAACTTGAAATTGTATTATTTTTAAGCTTTTTACTTTCCTCTTTTTGTAAAGCAATTTTTTTGGCTTGCAAAGCAGAATGTAATTCTTTTTGTCAAATTATAGAATTCATTTTGCATTAGCACTTGGATTATTGTTTTAATGTTACGGACCGAGATGATATGCTCCGGTTGGAAGAGTTGGTGTTTTGTCCAACTTAGGACCCCCAACCGAGATGATGTACTCCGGTTGGAAGAGTTGGTGTTTTGTCCAACTTAGGATCCCCAACCGAGATGATGTACTCCGGTTGGAAGAGTTGGTGTTTTGTCCAACTTAGGATCCCCAACCGAGATGACGTACTCCGGTTGGAAGAGTTGGTGTTTTGTCCAACTTAGGATCCCCAACCGAGATGATGTACTCCGGTTGGAAGAGTTGGTGTTTGTCCAACTTAGGATCCCCAACCGAGATGATGTACTCCGGTTGGAAGAGTTGGTGTTTTGTCCAACTTAGGATCCCCAGCCGAGATGATGTACTCCGGTTGGAAGAGTTGGTGTTTTGTCCAACTTAGGATTCCCAACCGAGATGGTGTACTCCGGTTGGAAGAGTTGGTGTCTTGTCCAACTTTGGCTTCCCAACCGAGATGATGTACTCCGGTTGGAAGTGTTGGTTTGTTCAACTTAGTTACAGCCGAAGTGGCTATTTCGGTTCATGAATTTGTCTCGTTCTGCTAAAGTACTTAGACCGTGTTATGTATTCCGGTTCGATGAGTTATACCGAGATGTTTTGCTGAAGACAGAATTGATTACAACCGTGTGTACACTTGGTGAAAATTCAAAATTTTTCATTGATAAAGAAATTCATTACAAGAGGTGGGGACAGAGCCCGGTTACATCAAAAGTATTGAAAGCAAAAATACAAAGAAAAGAAAACTAAACTAAGGGGGATAGATTGGTGAATTCATCCTCGGCATTCTCAAGGTTGGTGGTTGGGCTCGCTTCTTGGGCACCGGGCTCAACTTGACCGGGCTGCACTTCCACTACGGCTTCCTCAGCCTCCGAATCTGTCTCGTCACTCCCTTCTTCAAGCCCCTCCTCGGCCTCCGCTTGAAGCGCACTGAATACATCATTTGCATATGGCACGAGGTAGACCGGTAGTGAAGCTTTGGGAGGATTGGCAAAAACGTCGGTGTCAGAGCCCTGGCCGAGCTGTTCGCAAGCGAATTTCCAGCCAGCCTTGAAGTATATGTCTTGTGTTGCAAAGACTTGCTTCTTGTAATTCATCTCGGCCTCGTTGAAACCCGCATTGTTGGCAGCCCGGCAAGCCTTCTTCTTCGCCTTCTTCAAAGTGTCAACCTCGGCCTGGAGCTCGGTTTGTTTTTTCTCGGCTGCATTCAGTTGACCGAGCAGCCTATTATTGTCATGGTTGGCCATCTCGAGAGAAGCTTTAGCCCGGCCGAGCTCGGCTTGAAGGCTTTCAACATGGCTGGCAGTGTCGTTGGCTTTCTGCCTAAGCCGGTGGATGCGCTCCAAGACCAAATGTTGTTTTTGAATGGCCTGCACAAAGAAGCAAAGTACATCAGAAAGGGGACCGAGCAAGAAGGACCGAGCAAACACTTGTTAAATGTTAAAAAGAACGCCGACTTACCCTGGCCATCGACTTCACGGAAGATTTTACCAGCCGGGTGTCAGGGACGTGGTCACTGCCAACCACGTCGCCCGGTAGGAGAAACGCTTTGGAGAGGTCGAAGGCAAGCAAATGTTCTTTGTCTGCCTTGATCGATGCAGTCGCCGGGATGTCCTGCCCCCGGTGCTTCAGCTGAGGACGCCAAGCGGGCACGGGAGCCGGAGTTTCAGCAGGATGTTCGGTTGTCAGCTCGGTGACAAGCTCGGCGGAGGGATCTGCCCTTGGTCTTTTTCCAGCCCGGCGCGCTTCTCTGGCGGATTGCACGGCAGCTGGAGCTGGAGAAGCAAGGGCTACGACGGCTGCACTCAATTGACCGGCAGCCGGGGAACGGGGGGTGACGCTCGGTATCTCGGCTGAGGTCGCGGTTAGAAGGTTTTTGATCCGAGATCTTTTGGCCATTTCTTGCTCGTCGGTTAACCGGATTAATGGGACGTCTGGTAGGGTTGGATCTGGAGGTGGCGAAGGAGCTCTGAGGAAGTCAGTTACTCTACTCCGGCGCGGAGCAGAATATCTGTAAGTCGGTGTGTAGCCGAGCAAGTCGTTGCAGTCTCGGTGACGGTACCTAAGCACGGCCCGAATTGCCTCGACGTTGGGGAATTGGTAGTTGGCTTGCAAGGCTTGGATAGCTGCAAAAGAAACAGGGAAACCGATTAGTAAAACTAAAGAATAAAGTTAACCGAGCAAGTTTGAGTGGCTTACATGAAGAACCGAAGTCCTTGCTTATGAACCAGCCCGGCACCTCGGCTGTTTCGTAGTTGCCGGACACCCAGAAGAAATCATCATCGTGCATATCTTTGTCCGGGGTGCCGGTTACGATTTTTTCCTTGCCCGGTCTTATTTTCAAGTAGTAAGCCAGGCCGTCACCGGTGTGACCCATTGTGTACTGTCTTAATATCTCGGCTAGGCCTAAGTTGGTGCCTAGCCGTTGGTTCAATTCGTGTACGCCGTTGATTATTCTATATGTATTGGTGGACACCTGTGTGGGTGCCAGCCCGGTTCGGCGGAGGAACTCGGTTATGAGAGGGTTGAGTGGGAAACGAAGACCTCCTTCAACGATGGATAGCACGGTGAAGGGGCATTCCTCCCTACCCCAAGGCGTGGTCTCTTCTTCGGCCAGCTCGAGATGGACGTCGGCCGGGACGCCGTAGTCCTCTCTGAAAGCGGCTAGCGCGGCCGGAGTATCCACAAGGAAGCGGAACTTCCCCATTTGTGGCCGACTTACTATAGCCCGGTTGATGGGTTGGGCACGGTGATAAATTGTTGCAGCTCGGTCCTGAGAGGTTCAGGAATGACAGGGGTCCCCTTGGACTCTGCAGGAAAAGGATGGTAAGTGTAAGTGTGGGGTTTCGCTAAGAGAGCTAGACTTCAGCTCGGTCGGTAAGGGGGCCAAACGACCTCGGTTGTCTGATTAAGGAGCTCGGTCGCCCAAGCAGACCTAATGTTAGCCCGGTTAAGCGACCAAGTCCTTTGGTTATCTCGGTTTTTGCCATGATTGGAACAAACACGTTGTTTGCCCGGTTTGGCTAACTTTTCGGATCAAAAGAAGGCCCAGAGCCCGGTTCACCCCAGTTCTTCGATGTTCTTCAGGAAGACGAAGAACACCAAGAACAGTGGGAGGTTTAGGACGTTTTCTATGGTCTAAGCCCTAAAAGCTACGTTTTTGGGTCCTAATGTGTGCAAAATAAGAGCAAATAGCAACATAGGAGAGATTAGGTATCTTACCTGTGAAGGGCTGAAGGTGTCCTTCCCAAACACGAAAAATGGGAGGATGGCAGTCGAGCTTGGGCTTGAGAGTCGACAGAGATGGAGGCAGCAGTAGGGAAAAAATGGAACGATGGAGGTTGTATTTGTAAGGTTGAAAGGCCGCCCAAATTCAAATTCTGGCAAAAACGGCGGGTTGGCTGCCCTATGACCAATGGCAGACCGCCACGTGTCCCCATTTATGGCTTTGGCAGGACTGAAGCGACGGGTTGAAAAGACGAAGAGCCAACCGAGCTACTTTCAACGGGAATAGGTCAGCCGAGGAATATAACCGGTCAAATCTGCGGACAATTGCGTCAACTAGCTCGGTCGAGGCTTGGCGTCTTGACGACCGGAGAAACGTTATCTCGGACGAGGTGAATAATCCCAGTCACGCTTCCGCGGACGGAATTAAGGGGCAATTGAGAGGGTGATTTATGCTCCGGTGTTGGGCCGAGGTATAGACTGAACAAGTTGAGGGCCCAGCAGAGCATTGGGCCGAGATGATCGACTGTGCACTCGGAAATGGGCTACCAGAAGTTGGGCCGGGCAGAGTTTGGTCTGTGTGCTGCCCCGGACCGTGCAGGAGCTGCTCGACCAGGAAGTGACCGGTCAGGCTAAGATGCTCGGTCCGAGGATTGTCGAGACCAGACAGACCGAGAGGCCGGCGCTCGGAAAGGCGCGGTCAGCCGAGGTAGTTGATTGACCGGCGAGAAGGCCGACCAAAGGAGGAGCCCGGGCTAAGCTCTGCCGAGATGCCGGCTAGCCCGGTCCTTCATTCGGTTATCCGGTTAGGCGCTTAAGGTATGAAGCATGGTATGACCGAGGTAGGGCAGCTCGGCTGCCGAGCTCCAGCTATGCTGACAGGCAGTTGAGAGCAGGTGATGAACGGCATGGTTTATGCTGACAGATGGGATAGCAGAACCACGTGTCAGGAGATGACTGGGAGTGGGTAAGGGGCTCAGAAGGTATATAGGCATGTCTGCGCCCCCCATACGAAAAACACGAACACATCTGTAAGGATTTCTTACACTCAAACACTCTCTCCCCTCTTTCTATTCCCTCTAAGGTGTGTGCTAATTTGACCGTCGGAGGGTGTTTCCGGCCACACACCGCCGGGTAGCTCACCGTTATTTGCTCGCAGGTGATCGGACATCGACGGAGCTCGGAAGAAAGGAATACGGGCACGCCGGAATATTTGCTCCCCGTACAACTGCTTTGGGCTATCGGTGGAGGATAGTCGTGATTGTTGTAGACAATGCATGATGATTAGGCCAACTAAAACTAATCAATGAAGTGTGTCATGGAACTTGACGGTTGATAGAATACATTAACTACATGTATTGAGTGATTGTATATAGAACCAATGTGTTTGTATACGTTATGTGTAGAGGAGGAGATGGGGGATGTACTCCGCGGTTTAGGGGAAGATAGGGGATGTACCTCTAAACCGGTTAGTGTTGGGAGAAGATAGGGGATGAACTCCGTAGATACAGCTCATATGCTTGTCTAGAGAAGTGAAGATAGAGCTCATATGCTTATCTTTGTGAAGTGTGGATATAGCTTATATGCTTATCTGTGGATATTGTTGTTATACATATCTGTTGTAGAATGTGGATATAGCTTAGTTGCTTATCTGAGAATGTGGATATTGTTGTTATACATATCTGTTGAATGTGGGTAGTGCTTATATGCCTATCTGTTGAAAAAGGGAAAATGAAAAGTAATTTGGACTTGTAAGTCGTATGACATAAATATGTGATTTATGTGAATGTATCAGTGTTGGCCATCTATCAATTGCTAATGTTTTAGTCAATGTTCATGGTTGGTTTAGTATATTTCTACTGGGCTGTGGCTCACCCTATATGAGAATATCATTTTCAGGTGCAGGAAGCATGCCACCTCCAAGGACATAGCTTGGAAGGCTAGAGGCGAACATAATGTCGTCGTTTTACTTTTTGATGTATTACATGTAAATACAAGCCAAGGGCTTAAGGTGTATGAGTTAGTACTCTTTTTGTTGCAACCAAGTGTTAACTTGGAAAGCTGTAAGCCCGTAAGGCATTTTGCTTTTGTTGTTAACTTGTAATACATATGTAATGAGACACTCGGAAATGTAAAGAATGTGGAACTTGTATATCAATGCATATCTGATTTAATGGGTTTAATGTTATTATTTTGAGGGCGTTACAGTACATCAGTTTCTTCTACTCTCCAAAGAGCTCTAGCTATCAGACTGGCTTGATGATGCCTAACATGTTGAGATTGAAAATGATGTTAGTCTAGTAGAATAACAAACAAGATATTTTAGTATAAATACTATAATAATAATGACAATAAATAATATATGCATATATATAGACAAAACAAGAATAGAAAAAAATAGCTTTGAGATTTTAAAAGTTGTGTTGTCACTAATTTGAAACTATTTTTTCTCCCTTCGTGAAAGTACAATTAGAGTGAAGCAATACCAAGATAAAACCACTTTATAGCACAATTATAATTGTAATTTAATCATAGATATTTTTAAGTCAAACCACATTATAGCACAATCACTACAACAAAATTGAATTTTTATGGCTTGCAATGCATGCCATAAAACTCTTTCACGACATGCACACAAATGCCGTTATATGACATGCCGTGGAAAGTTAAGTATCATTTACGGCATGCAGGTAAAGTTGTAAAAAGTAATAAATTAAACATTAATGACATACTTTGTATGTCGTATATAATTTTTTACGACATTTTTGTCATGCCATAAATCATCATACTTTCCATGACATAATTTTGCATGCCATAGAAGGTTATTTTTAATATATTTATAGCATATATACTTTGTATGCCGTATATAATATTTTACGGCATTTTCTTGCATGTCATAAATCATCACATTTTTCAAGACATAATTTTGTATGTCGTAGAATATAATTTTTAATATATTTATGACCAGGGATGGACCGAGAGAGGGGCTGGCAGGGGCAACCATCCCCTCAAAGTTTTGAAAAACCCCCTAGATATAGAATTAAAATTACAAATATTTTTAAATTATATAGGTTCGCCACCCCAAAGTTTTTGCAAAAAATTTAAGAACCACCACCCCCTAAATTTTCTACTTTAAAATTTAAAAATTTAATTATTTTTTTGATAAATACTAAAAATAATAATAATAATAATTTATTTTTGAAGTATAATTACTTTTTATTTTTAATTTAGTAATGTTAAAATAATTGAGAATTTATTTGTTAATATGTTAAAGTCTTTTTTGTCTAATTAGGGCCCACATTTTTTAATTGTTTTGTTATAACTAAAAAAAAAAAAAAAACGAATACTACTCACGTATAACCTGCCCCACACTTGAAAATGTTCCCAAATTCTTATTAACCTAATTGTTTAAGCTCCCTTCTCCACTCTACTCTCTCTCTCTCTCTCTCTGTGTGTAAATAATATGAAAGCTTGGAAAAAAACTAACATACAAAATATTCGTGGTCAATGGTGCATTTTCTTCAATTTCTACGGCGACAACAGAATGTGCATTTTCAACCATGAAAATTATAAAGACTAGATTGCGCAATAGGATCGAGGATGATTTTATTTTAAGCTACTTGTTAACATATGTTGACAAAGACATTGCTCGAGATTTTAATATAGATTCTATCATAGATGTTTTTTATATTATGAAAGAGCATCGAGCATAACTTTAGATGCCTAAGTAAGTATGTAAAGCAAATAGTTGCTTTTTTGAAAATTAATATGGATTTACTAGAGCATATCCAATTGTATTTTGATAATATTTTGTAATTATATACGATGAATAGAAACATCAAATTATATATTTTTGTGATATTTGGGTAGAAATTGATATTGTATATCACATGCTCATTACAAATTTTTTGATTGCATGTACACTCGCCCCCCCGATATTAGAATCCTGTGTCTGTCCCTGTTTATGACATACTTTATATATCGTACATAATCTTTTACGATATTTTCTTACATGTGATAAATCATTACACTTTTCACGACATAATTTTGCATGCCGTAGAAAGTTATTTTTAATATACACACATACACACAAGAACATAACCTTGCCTAGCCGTATGCACATCCAAACAAAGGCAGTGGCTTATAAAGTGCGGCAACTTGTGAACAAACCAAGTAGTAGCTTACAAACTTAAAGCCTTAAATCTCTATGGCATTAGCATTTTTTGGTAACACTATTAGAAATATTTCAATTAAATTTGGCTCTTAACTAAGTTAGCTAGACTCATGCAATGAAATATGTTAGCATTTTCATTTTCATCATCTAATCTAACCTACATACAGATACATCTCTAAAATACTGAGCTTCCCCTGCAAGATAAATGTGTCAGTATACTTTACTAAGCAAGAACTTGCAGATTTTAACAAAAGAAAAATCAAACCAAATTTACTGCTGAATTTTCCAGTAAGATTAAAATTTCAGTATTGGCAAATCCCCTTTATTTTATATCTCAGCATCACTGTCAACAAACATACACTAGTTTTGTCATGAAACTAGAATTTTGTGCATCTATGAAGATCCAACGTAAATCTAAAAAAAAAAGAAAGAAAGAAGAAGAAGACGAAAGAGTAAGCTAATGTCCCAAGTATGTCCCCTACCTTTTGGAAGCCTGCAGAGATGGCACCATCATTCTCTGAAGCAGTGAGTTCCTACTTAACCTTTTCAAGATCTTTACTCACAACTTGCATTTCTTCAGCTAAAGACTTCAATTGGATCTAGCCATTTGATATGCAGATGGAACAAGTAATAAATTGTACAAATCAACTAGAGACACCTCATTCACATATTATATTAAGAAAAATGCAAACCTTAGAGGCTGCTTCCAAATGACCGAGATCCTTATCAAGATCCAGTAACTCTGGCATCTTCTCGGCAATGAGCTAATGAAGACAAGAAAGCAATTGACATACTTGGCATCTTCTCGGCAATGAGCTAGTTTCAGCAGTGTTATTTATCTTTGTTACCCCAGTAGAGGATTTCATTCAATGTTTCAACTTCAAAGATCAAAAAAAAAAAAAAACAATATAAGGTATTTAAATAGATTTAGTTTCCAAATCTACAGCTTAGATATACTTATGTTACTTTTTATTTTGCCATTGCTATGCCTATATAAATATATAGAAAAGATGAGCAGCTAAGATTGCTGGTGGAGGTGAAGTCTGATAATAATCTAGCAGTAGTTGCTGCTGAAGCTACTGATGGAAGGCCAGTCTATTGCCGAGATTTCCCATATTCGGAGACCAACACAGCATATGACAGAAACATTCTTAAAACTCTGACCCTTAATTTTCTACAAGATAGTTTAATGAATTTTTATGTTCAAATCACTAGTGGTGTACTTAATAAAAATAGTAATAGGTGAAAGCATATAAATTAGAATAGAAACACACCAATTTAGCTGTAAGTTTCATTTTGCATTTATTTACCCACAACATCCTGAGACGGCACTTCACCAGCATCAAGGACAGAAACTATATTCTTCACCTCTTCTAAGGTTCCATTCTACATAAACATTCAATTCGAATCATGAATCAGATTCATCCTCTAATCATAATTCATAACCAAGCAATCAAAAAGTCAATGAGTCATCAAATAATACTGATTATCTCCGTCTTTTTTTTTTTTTTTTGATAAGTAATTGCCAGTCAATACATTGTACCACACATTAAATAATTAAACAAAACATAACAAAATTTCCAATCAACAGAATAAACAGTAAAGCTTTTTGTCAACGTTTTCAACAGTAATAATCGAAACCCCTTTTCAATTTCAATTCATTCACACCACCAAAACAATCAAGATCTAATTCCTTGGTAAACAACAATACAAAACATTTTAAACATCAGATTTTATTCAATTAAAACTAATACATTGTCTATAATTCAAAAAAAATAAGGACAAATCTCACCTAATTTAAACATCATCTATTAAATAATTAAGACTAATACATCATCTATCATCAGATTAAACATCAGATTTTAATGGACAAATCTCCAGATTATAAAAAAAACATATACCCAATCAATTTGCTTCACACCAAATCTCACCTAATTTATAATCCAAAAAATAAGAGAGTCTTCATTTCTAATCATTTCTTACCAAATCACCCAATCCAAATAGACAATTAGAAATAGGAACAATCAATCATATATATATATATATATATATTCATAAATTTTAACGACGAAATCATACTACAAGTGAGATAGTGAGTGTGTATGTACTTCTAATCTGATTCTATACACACAAGTGAGATAGTGAGTGTGCATCATATGCTATTTCATCCATAACCAACGGAAAGAACTCAAGAATGTATCCAAATGTAAACTACTTTATCTCACCTTCAGGCTTATGCGCAATGAATTTATAGATGTTTCAATTAAGCATTTTTCAGCCTCATTTCGACATATCAAAACCTGAGAGAGGAAGTGGCAAAATCTAGATTAGGTCCACAGACAACAATCAAATCGTTGAAAACCATATTGAATTAAATATAATGAAGAGTCACCAAGTATAGATAGGTTATATAAACTTTGAATTGCAAGAGGTACTAAAATATAGGAAGTTAAGAGTTGGGGCTGGGGTGCATTACAAACAATTAAAAAAAACTACGATTGGCAATCCATAACATGTTACATAACCAAATCAATAGAAATTCTCATTGAAGAGCTATAAACACAACACAATTCAAAATACCTCACAAGCTCCTGTCTCTCTATGAATCCTTGCTGCTTGAGATCATAGAGTTGAAATGAAACTACAAGGAAGAAATTTTTAGGTTAATTGAATAGAAATCAAATCAAAATCAAAACTCTAGAAATCAAATCAAAAGCAAAGAGAGATGAGAGATGAGAAACTGAATTAATTGAATAAGGCATGCAATCCAAGGCTCTCATCGAATTAATCCAAGGATCTCACCGAATCAATCGATTGGTGCACCTGTAACTAACATCATCAGAGGGGCAGTGGCTGGTGGTGGTAGTCTACAAATAACTCAGACTTTAAAATGTCACTATGCAACTGGGCAACACCATTGCAGACAGATGACCAATGAGATAAGTCACTTTTTCATTTTCAAATGAAATTGATCAACAAATTATAAGAGGTAGTAAAGGATTAGTGGATCAAGGGCTTAACAAATGAGCAGGACTACGGGAATACGACTAAATAAAGGCAAGGAAGCAAATGTTATACATTCTTTACTTCATTATTTTATTTGGAACACATTATTTTTTTTATTATATCACTTTAATTTCAACAAACATTATATATATATATATATATATATTTTATAAAAAATTAAAAATTGACAATTCCCAAACAATCCCTTGTAACTCAAAATGCTTGTCATTTTAACTCATAATTATTTCTTATTTTCCACACTTCATATTTGCTAGGTATTATTTTAACTCATAATTGTTTCTTATTTTCCACGCTTCGGCCTTGTTTGGTTTGTTTTTGAAAAACAAATTTTAGAATTTTTTTTTTTTAAAATTTTGTTTGGTTTAGTGAATGTGGAAATTTTTTTTCAAAATCACTTTCTATCTCCTACATATCAATCAATAACTTTTTTTCTCTCATCTCTCTTCCTCAATCAATTTTTTTTTCACACACATTTACTTAACTACAACAAAATATACAACTAAACAAATCAAAAAAAATTCTACACTCTTTCTCCAATTTTTTTTTTTTGAAATTTTTTTCGCCAAAATCAAACCAAACACACCCTTCATATTTGCTAGGTATTTTTTTTATTTATTTATTTATTTAGTTAAAAAGACGTGAGAGTCCCGATCTTCTTTGTCGAAAACAATCCCTAGCTCTCGCTCTCAATCTTTCTCCCTGAGCTCTCTGAAATTCCATGACTATCCCCGCCTCTCACATTGCGTTGAAGATGGATGATGAAGCTATTGCAGATAACTTCTCTTTCGGGAGCTTTTTCTCTCGAGAGCTGTGTCTCAGAAGGTGGGCCATCTTTATCTCTATCGCACAAGCGGTGCCCTCTCTATCTAAGATCCGAATCTGATTTTCATTTTTGATCTGATTTGCTTTTGTATTTGATTTTCGTTTTTGGTCTGATTGACATTTGTATTTGATTTTTATTTTTCGTAAAGTTTGAATTTGAAGGGTTCATGCCCTAGCTCTGCAGAATTGCATTTGCTTTGATTGAGCTATTGATTGTCTTGTTTTGATTGAGATATTGATTCAGTTTTGGGATTGGCATTGATTAAGAGGAAGTCGACGAACAACGACGCTATGACGAACAATTCATCGCTGATCTGCTCTGGTTCTCCCTCAATCTCTCCGTCGTAGGGTTCTGACTTGATCTTCCTTCACATTCCCAAAGTTTTTGTAATATCAACTCTGGTCAGCGCGGTATCAGCTCAACCTTTTATATTCAGCAATTACCAGGTTCGATACAAAGATCTACTTTTTTTGTTTGACATGGACATATTGTCATTCTTTTAGTAAAATTTAAATTAGTTTATGATCTGTAGAAACTGTAGTTTCAATCAACATTATTATTGTCAATGTTTCTTTGATAAAATTTTACCTGATTAAAAGTATAGTACCCTGCTGGCACACCCGAGATACCTTTTGCTATTTTGGAAGGTTAACCATCCAGTGGTAGAGGAAATGTTAATGCCAGTCCTCAAGTTGGATACGAACGCAATCCTTTTATTGGAAGTAGTAAGCATCACGTTCGTCAAACTATAAGAGCATCATCAGTTGCTCCATATTATCTTGATGATTTTTCTCAGGGTATTCTCTTCCTGTGTTTTTTTGGACTCATCAGTTGGCTTTTTTACTATTTATTGTATATTGATTTCTTGTATGGTGTGCCTTCTATCTTAATTTTTTTTTTTTTTTGCCTTCCAAATATCTGCAGATGTGTATCGTCGGCAAGATGGTGCTATTGTACAGACTCTCCTACTCTTCAACTGCAGTGTGAGTTTTCCTTTCAGCATCTTTCTCTTTTCCATTCTGCATAGTATTGTTACCAAGCTGTAGTTGGGGCTTGAAGTTCAAACGTTTACAAGGCCCATGGTCAGTTTGCTATATCCCAAATTTTGTATCACTCTGAAGACCTTTTTATTTTATTTTATTTATAAATTAGTTAATTCTCCTTTTTGTGTATCACATATTTTACTCACTCCGTTCGGGTTACAAGGGCAGACTATCTCAGTGGAAGAACAGCTCTCCATTTTGCAGCAGTTAATGGGCATGTTAGATATATGAGACTCGTTGTGGCTGACTTTGTTCCCAGTGCTCCTTTTGAATCTATAAATGCTCAAACCAATTGTGACAGAGACAATGATTCCACTATGAAGAGCAAATATGACCAAAGGTTTTTGATTTATTTCTGTTTGTTTTTTCACTGTCAATGACATGACATTAATCAATGTGGTGATGAGGTAAAATATGTTTAGATGTTTTGATAACTAAAAAAGAAGACCAATAGTGGCTCCCTTGAAAGGAAGACTTAAAACGGATATGGATTGGGGTGGTGAGGAAAGACAATTTGGACTAGAGTATCATAGATGTATGGCCCTAAATATAACAAAATTATGGACATTATTTTTAGGGAGATTCTTCCCAAGTTGAGCTGAATATATAAGCTATTCCTCCTGTTTTTCTGTTTATCAGAAGTGCATAAGCATGAGAGGAAAACTCATTGATTCAAAATACGCAAACAGTTTGTGGCTATCTACATGTTGCAATACAACTGGCCTTCTTTAAGTTTTTCTGGCAGAATTGTAAGCTAGATATTTGTATAGATTGATTTCATAAAGATGAAGCTGTAGTAAGTTTTAATATGCCTCAGCAATAATAATTATTTCAGAGGTTGTAGAGTCTTTAATTTTCAGCAGTTGATAACACCAAACATTGTTCTATTCTGTTCATTGATAGATTTATTTGAAATGCAGTGCACTGTCCAAGTTTGTAAATAAGGCTGCTGATGGTGGTATCACTGCTCTTCAGATGGCTGCATTGAATGGTTATTCTGATTGTGTATAACTCCTACTTGATATTCATGCAAATGTTTCATCTGTGACATTTCATTATGGAACATCAATGGATTTGATTGGTAAGTCATTTGTTTGAGGTTCAAAAGCATGTTTTGTGGGAGGCTTGTCTGTGTTCTTGACTTATAAATACTATGAATGTATCTCTTTATAGGAGCTGGAAGCACCCCTTTGCATTATGCTGCTTGTGGAGGAAATTTGAAATGCTGTCAGGCGAGTATTTGTCCTATTTTCGATGATTTTCTGACAATTGCAAGTACAAGTGATCATGTTCTTGTATATATAGATCCTTCTTGCAAGAGGTGCCAGTCGGTTGACCTTAAACTGCAATGGGTAATGTTTTGTGAATGGGTTCTCGTGTGTCCAATGTTTGCTTCGTGTACTTAACTATTTTCTCAATCTTGGTGCTCATGAGTCATGTTGTCTTGTAGGAGCATGTTGAAGGGTATCATGAATTGTCTGCAAAAACCAAAATTTTCTTGTCCACTGCTGTTGCAAAATGGGATGCTGATTTCTATGTCAAAGTGGATGATGATGTCGATGTCGATTTGGGTATACACTGTCTCTTTTCATTTTCTTTTCTTGTTATATTCTTTTTGCCTTTTTTTCCAATTTTGGGTAGCTTTTGTCAATTTTAAATTTGCTGAGTGATGCAAAGTGCATAAAACTGTTATGACCTTACCATTGTTATATATTTTTCAAAACAATTTCAAAAAGTTAGTAAAAGATAAGCAGGATGTTCACCTATTCCTTTCAGTCTTAATATTGCTTCATAAGTTTGTGGCGTTGTCTAAGTGTATTTTTCTTATTTTTAATATGGAGGAGGTTTCCCCATCTCGTTTAACCTCAGGTTGTTTTGGGAATGATCTATTTTTTAATTTTTTTTATTTATTATAAAAGATATGTAAAAAAATAAAGAGTTGATGTGAAATAAATAAATAAAACTGCTTAAAGCCAGGTTCCCAACAGTGTTTTTCAAAATTGCAAAATAAAGTGGGTATTTTTATCACTCAATTACTAAACAAATTTAAGTCAATATTGTATTTTTTTTTTAATTACTAAAAACAATATAAATATAATTTTGAAATTGATTTCTTAGGCACTTTGACAGGTGTATATGTATACATGCATGTATAGAATTGGATAGTGCGATATAGCAAGGAAAATGATATACCTGCATGAAGATAGTCAGGTTGATAAGGTATAGGAATAGGAATAGCATGAGGCCGTTATTAGGGTGCAAATGCACAGAATAGTCCACCCTCTTAGTTGCTTCAGAAACTCATGGTGGGGGTAAGCTGAGTGTATTTGTCCTATTTTTAACGTGGAGGAGTTTTCCCCATCCCTTTCATACTTAATTGCTTCAAAAGTGCGTGGTGTTGAGTAAGTGTTCTAGCTTTGTTTAAGCTCTTTCTTTGTGTTGTGCTATGTTGCTTATAAATTATTTTTAATACATATTTTAAATAAATTTTATATTATTATTTTAATTTAAAATTTAAAATTTAATTATTTATTTATTTATTTATTTTTAATACATATTTTAAATAAATTTTATATTATTTTAAGCACAACACAAAGAAAGAGCTTAAATAGAGCTAGAACACTTACTCAACACCACGAACTTTGGAAGCAAGTATGAAAGGGATGGGGGATCCTCCTCCACATTAAAAATAGGACAAATACACTCAGCTTACCCCACCATGAGCTTCTGAAGCAATTAAGAGGGTGGACTATTCTGTGCATTTGCACCCTAATAATGGGCCTCATGCTATTCCTATTCCTATACCTTATCAACCTGACTATCTTCATGCAGGTATATCATTTTCCTTGCTATATCGCACTATCCAACTCTATACATGCATGTATACATATACACCTGTCAAAGTGCCTAAGAAATCAATTTCAAAATTATATTTATATTGTTTTTAGTAAATAAAAAAAATACAATATTGACTTAAATTTGTTTAGTAATTGAGTGATAAAAATACCCACTTTATTTTGCAATTTTGAAAAACACTATTGGGAACCTGGC
The DNA here is from genome assembly GCF_055761805.1 of Camellia sinensis. NCBI lineage: Eukaryota > Viridiplantae > Streptophyta > Magnoliopsida > Ericales > Theaceae > Camellia > Camellia sinensis. The sequence continues at coordinate 69,155,613 of NC_138973.1, read as the reverse complement.
TTTAAGCAGTTTTATTTATTTATTTCACATCAACACCATATGTTTTTACACATCTTTTATAATAAATAAAAAAAATTAAAAAATAGATCATTCAAAAACAAACTGAGGTTAAAAGAGATGGGGGAACCTCCTCCATATTAAAAATAGGACATAATGGTGAAAAAAAAATTCGATATTTAAATTAAAACATAATGATTACATGTATCTTTAATAAGTTCAATTTTTTATAATGAACAAATAAATAGAGACTGAAGGAGTAAATTTTATTCATTTTTTTTTTTATTAAAAGAAGGTTTTATTTTGATATCATTGATTGTGTATTATAAGTTTTTAATAAAAAATTGCAAGTCATAATTTAATTAGTAAAAATTACAAAAATTATATTTACGATAAAATATATATAAATTTTGTAATTTTAATTTAATATATGATAGTAGTAAATTACATTTGTTAATATATTAATTTTTCTTATTTTGTAAAAGCTTAAAATTTGTCTACTAAAAATTGTAAATTATCTTATGTCATAATTTTTGCGTGAAATAGATTATGATTGACTTGTGATATTCGACTAAACATTATAAGTGGGTTAGAAGTTAGTCGATTCAATATTTATGTCAATGTGACATTCACCTAATCATTAAAAATTATCTTGATAATCAAAAATTGTCTTTATCAATTCTGGACTAGTATAGCTAGTTTGGGGTTCCAACATTGGATTAAATATTAAAAATGAAATTAGAAAATCTAGTTCAAGTTAATTTTTTTCAACAATTCTTGATTTAAGCCTATAATATATCATATTTTGATAACTCAATATCATAAAAAAAAAAATTCTTCATATTTACGGTGCTTTTTATCGATCAATAAAAAATATTTATAAATATTAAGAGAATTACATTTGAACAAATTCAAACTTAAATTTTTTACTTTAAGTCCTACATATATATATATATATATATATATATATTTATTCTATCGCTAATCTTTAAGATAACAACTAAAACAAATTTCAATAATTATTATATGGAGAGACATGTGTGATAAGAGTTTGTAGAACACAACTTTAAAAAGTAATATTAATTCAAAATTTTCAGAAAAAGATAATTTGAAAAAGTAATGTACCTAACTTTATATGATGTTTGATTCGAGGATTTAGGTAGGAATTTAAAAAGATAAGAAATAGAAATGAAATGTGAATAAAAATATAAATATATTTTATCTAATTTTACACCTTTTTCATTTTTCTTTTTGTGGGGAAGTGGTTTGGAAATACTCTTCTGATCCTGAGGAGCGCTCGAGATCCTCTTCTGGTCACCTGAAAAGAAGTAAACACTCCGGTCGGGGGTGCCGGAATTAGCACTCCGACGGACAAGTCAGTCTCTACTCTCAGGATTACTTGTATTTTAAGCTAAGTGTAATAGTTCTCACATACCTCTTTCTGGCTGATGTTTCTCCTGTTTATATCTTTTCTTCTTTGGGCTTCGGGATTAGATCCCTTTCCCACCTCGTATTCGGCACATTTTCTGACTGTCCGATCTTCACTCGGCCTTTTGCTCAATCGGTCATTTGGCCGAGTAGGGTTGGATTTGAGCTTTCGAACCCTTTGCCGAGTGCTTCGGAATATCGACTCTCCCAGGTTTGATTATCCGGAATCTCTATGACTCCCAATAATCGGCCCCCACACTTTTCAAAATCCATATCTAAAACATGAATCAAACACATCATCAATATTTGAAAAAAGTGATAAATAACATTTAATTAAAAAAAAAAAAAGCATAGCTTGAGGGTTTAAGGAAACAAAATTACCTATCTAAGAGTCCTCCTATCGCCGGTTTCACCTCTCTCAAAACAGAAGTGAGAGAGAGAGAGAGAGAGAGTGTGTGTGTTTGTGTCTCACTAGAATCCTCTTCTCGGTGGTTTCACCTCTCTCGACCCAGAATTGATTTCAAGTTGGTTTTTGGTCCCTCACTGCCATGCTTAGAGCTGAATTTTCTCAAATTTTGTCTCTTGATTGGTTTCAGTTTTTGTAGTAATCAATACTGAATTTTCTGATGTTAATGTCCACTTCTTCAAATCTGTATTTACATATATACATATATATATAGGTATTTGTGTGTGTCTGTATATATGATTTTATCTAAGAGATCCATTATTCCTTTCGTTTCCTGATCAATCTTCTGGTTTTTTGATTTCTTTCTTCAAAATGTGTTTGTGGAAAAGAAAAATAAATGAAATGGGTAGTCCAAATGGTCTTAGGAAGGGCTCTTGGACTGAGGAAGATGGCAACTTGCTCAGAAAATTTCTTGACAAGTATGGGCAAGGAAATTGGAAGCACATTCCAACCAAATCAGGCAAGCAAGAAATGCTTTTCACGCTTTCAATTTCCATCTTTTGGTGTTCCTTGTTTAGGGTTCTTTCAAATTTTTTATTTTTTTTTGGGTTTTGTTTTGGGGGGTTAAAAATGTTGAAGACATTGGTTTTGATTTTGGGCAGGACTGAAGGTTGAACTATCTTCGACCTGACATCAAGCGAGGAGATTTCGCTGTTGATGTAGATGATCTCATCATCAGACTCCATAGACTCTTGGGCAACAGGCAAGTATAATATATATATATATATATATATTTATCTATATCCTCTCTCCTCAGAGAGTGAGAGAGAGAGAGAGAGCAAAATGCTCTAGGCATCCTTGTGAGAGCAAGTGATGTTAACATTTTCAATATATTAATTCATCATAAGTCTTTGTAGATCCCTCAATTATTTCAATTTGATTTATCTAAATCTTATGACTGACATATTTGTGAAAAATGTTCCTAACATTTTCCAAAAGTAAAATCTATTCTTTTTTAACCTTTATACAAATAACATGAAAATACATTTTTGAAAATTTAAATCACCTTACAGGGCTTTTATTTCAAGACGATAAAATCAAAACTTGTCATGTGATTCTAAATTAAAATTTTTATAATTACAATTTCAAGAAGTATATATCTATATATCACGTTCTCACATATATATTATTTTTTAATAATCAGATGTTCGAATCAATTTATGCATACCTCAATCAATATTCTTTTAACACATTTGTCGTGATTAATGACAATCTTTTGTTTGGTCATTAATTTTTTTTTTTTCTCAATGCATCTTGAAAGCAACTTTTGTTTACAATTGGCACACCAATCATATGTTAGGGGTTATTCAAAAAAATAAAAAAATAATTTTTTTTGTTAAAGTCAAAAGTCTAAGTTTAGAACTTACTACTGCTCTTTTTATATCTCTTTTCATTTAAAAATAAATAAAAATGTACCAATAGGGCAACTAATAGGCATGTTTCCACATCAATCATCAATCTTATATTATTAGATAAATTAAAGTCAGTATATATATTTCTCTCTCTTTTTTCTTTTTCTTTTTTTTGGTGCAGATGGTCTCTAATTGCAGGAAGAGATGCATGAACTAGCTTCATTATCATCATCATTGAACAAGTTTTCATTTTTTTCCCAGACGTACTTCATTTTCTGATGGACATGCCAACTTTACACTGGTTACTGGTATGTCGCTTCGCTCCTCCTTACACACATTTATTTGTGCATGTACATACTATTTGATTGCATTAAACTGCCATGTTTAGGATTGCATTCTATTTTGTTTTTCTCTACTTTTATCTGTTTAAATTTCTAATAAATCCTTCTTATCCCATGATATTTCATGAAAAATATTTGATATTTTTCCAGGTTTATTTTTAGAAGCTTCTGTTGTGTATTCTGCAGTTTTTAAAATGACTTTCATCTGTTTAGTTTTTGGAGATGAAAACCTCAGTTGTCTTTATGGCATAGCTAATATATGAGTGTATATATATTAGCTAATTTATGACTAGATTACTCTTTTTTTTTTGAAACTTTCGGAAATCAAAAGTGCTTGAAATTCTGTTTTCAGCACACCATAAGGTTTCTATCGATGAGAGGAGTATAGACCCACAAAGATCAGCTCAAGAGGAGGCCTGACACATTTTCATGCGCCTATAAAATTTTCTGAGTGAAGGACACGCGCAGTCACGCACCTGTCTAAAGGTTGAAGACAACCACTGTTGCCAAACCTGATACTTTAAATACCTATCTGGAGAAAATGTATCACAAGAGTGAGTTAGTCGCACTGGTTTAGCCGTATTGTGGTGCGAATTTGGTCAGGAGTTCGGGTCGCGCAAGTGACGACTTCGAAGCATATTTTTTCGCTGACATCTGTGCTGCAGCAGGTGACATCATCAGGTCAATTAGGTGGTTCGACCCGAATCAAATAGAAAGTTTGGAAAATTGTAATTTGGCCCCTGTAATTTAGGAAATTTCACTTTGGCCCCAAGGTTTTGGGAAATTTGCAGTTTAACTCCTGTTTTTTAGGTTATTTTTGGTTTGGCTCCTGAAGAGGAAGGAAGTTTGTTCCTAGCCAAACAAGCCATTTTCGGTCGCAACCGCAATGATTCTTAACGTTTTCTCCAACTCCCTCTATATATTGAGTTAGCTTGGAAGAGGCAATTACAATACAAGTGAGTGAGTAGCATGAATACACAACTGATTGTGTATATGTGAATGTGAGAAGAGAATTGAGAGTGTTAGTAGAAAGTGTGTGAGTTGAGTAAGAGACTCTCCTCATCTGTTGTAATCTCTATTTGTTTTAGTGAAAATTTGTTATTCTGTCCATGGACGTACACTTTGAGATCGAATCACATAAATCTTGTGTGTCATTATTGTGTGATTTATTTCCGATAGTTCAGGTGGGTTGGCCTTAAAACCCAACACCTTTGCCCATAAATTTAGGAAAAAAGAAAATAGTAATAAAAGTAATAAATTAAGCAGTACCTCATTTGTGTCGGGAGTTTCTCGAATGGTGGTTATGAGATTTCCCTAGGAAGCCAAAGAAGAAGATATGGGTTTTCAATTCTAATTGCTATTTTTTGGTCTCTTTGGAAGTTTTAGAATGAATGTATTTTTAACGGAGCATGTGTAGAGTGGGTAAAGGTGTTGGATTTTATCAAGGTCAAGCTTTGTCTGTGATTGAGAGATGGAGGTTGTTTGGAGTTTATTTCAATATCTGACTTTGTTATTAATTTTTAAGAAATCTTGAGGGGCTCTGTTCCTATGGATGGGGTTGGTGATTGTGGCTTTAGTTTTGGATCTTTGGGGTGTTCTCAACTTGTTTAGATTATTAGATGTCTGAGATGATTGTGCTTATGGATTTTTCTTGTGGCTAAGGGAGATTGTTTTGTGGCCATGTGTTTGTGTTTTGTCGATGTACTTTTTGTACCTCTTCTACTCTTTTTGTCATTCAAAAAATAAAAAAAAAAAAGAAAAGAAAAGAAAAAGTAAGTAATAAATAGTTGTTTTGTGGATTTTAAAGAACTCATCAATTGATGAAAATAAAATTTTAATTGATTGCTGTAACAACTATCTAATTAAATTTCTTTGTTTGTTTGTTACTGATATTATTTTTAAAGATCAATGTAAAGAAGTTAATATTATAAATTTTATTTATTTATATTTTTTGATAAATTATATGATTAGTCTCCATAATTTAAGTAAAATGTTACTTTAATTCTTTTAGTTTCAGTCTTGTTAATTTCAGCATTGTTGCAATGTTCTCCTTCAATTATGTGCTGTTAACTTTTTGATAGAAAAAGACCACATGCAAAATTAGAGAGTAAAATAAAATTTAATAAAAACTATAAGGATCACCGATATAATTTATTCATTACACTATCGGTCCTTGTACTTTTCTTTTGATTTCACTTTAGTCCCTTTATAGGTGATTTTTTTTCATTGAAAATTTTAACAATAAGTAACAAAGGGATACAAAACTTTGTTCAAATTAAAATATGAAGACCAAAATGAAATGTTGCTCAAATTAGAGGGAACAAATAATTTATTTATTTAATTTGGTGGATCTATTTGTTTAATGATTTCTGATTTTTGTAAATGACTTTTTAAAGTGACTAAAGTAAGATTTTTGAAAAAAAAAATTGGCACAATGAATATTTTTGGCCAGTATATTGAATTTCAAACAAACAAATGAGGGAAAGACTAAGTGTACCATATTGCACCTTATACAAAAATGACAGAATTTTATATTTTTTTGAGTTATAACTTAAAAAAAAAGACATAACCAATCACAAAAAAGGTGACCTCCAGGTATATAAAGATAAATGCCTGAGGAGGGATGAGGAGATGAAAGAAATGGCAAATAAGTTGACAAATCTGCAGACTGTGGTCAACTTCATAATGCAACCATCGTTCTCGTTGTAGAAGACATCGACAAGGAACTTCACATTAGCCATCAAAGGATGTCGAGCGCACAGAGTCAGTACAAGGCGAGTCACAGAGGATACCACGAACTAAGAGGACCTTTGTCAAAGGATCTCGGCAGATCCAAGGGCAAGGTCTCTGTTTTGATGCAGTCGACAAAGGGAGGTCTAAGAGGACGCACAATTTCACTGGGAGCAGTATGCTGAAGAGACTAAAGTCTAGTGATAGTCGAGCTCTTGGTAGAATGAAGGAGGATTTAAGGGATTACCTTTAGAGAAAGAGACTCAACGTTGAGATCACGTCCAATGTCTGGCCGAGGATGCCATTCTTAGTGGTGTTAGATACATTTGAGGCCTCAAAAAGATTCAACATGCCGAGGTTTCAAATCTACGACGGTAAGTCTGATCCAAACTTTCATATTGGTGTGTATTTAAATTCAATGGCTTTGTGAAACTGGAATGAGCAACTGCTATGCAAAGTATTCCCATCATTCTTTGGGGAGATAGCATCAGACTGGTTTCATAAGTTGTCGAAAGGAACTATGAAGAGTTGGGAAGACCTAGTATGTTTGTGGCCAAGTTTGTTACAAACAAGTCATAGCCACTAAGGGTAGATTTCCTACTGGCTTTGAAGATTAGCAATGGCGAAGGCCTTAGGGCTTACACCAAGAGATACTATGAAGTGTACAATAGAATTCCAACTTGTAACTAGGAGCTGGTGGTCGTGTCTTTCAAGAACGGCTTATATAACAAATGTTCGCTTCAAAATTCACTTGCAAAAACCTTATCGAAGAGCATGGAAGAGCTCATGGCGTGGATTGAAAAGTATACCCAAACAGAAGAAGATACACAAAGAGCAAGGACTCCAAAACAAGAAAGAAGAAACGGCTCGCCGAAGCAAGGCTAAGAGAATGTCGGTATTGACAGGAAAGAAATAGGAGCGAGGGCTATGCAGGCAGTTAACACGGTATTCAGGATCTCGATCTATAAAGTTTTAGAGAGGATCAAAAACCAGCCGTACTACAGAGAGTCGAAGAAGATCCCTGGCGAGTTAATGGGCAGGAGCACTGCAAAACATTGTGCCTAACATAATGAGGATGAGCACCTGACTCAGGGATGTCGAGCTCTGAAGTCACACTTGGGAGATCTAGTCAGGTCACTTGAGAGACCTAGGGGATGAGGTGAAGATAATGGAAGAACATACGAGGCTACCCCAGGCATCGGCAGCACCACCTCCACCACCACCACCGCCGCCACAGCAAACAAGGGGACCTCGAGTAATCAATATGATTCACTCGAAGGTCAATGAGAATGAAGTTCGAGGGGTGACCAAGAGAGTAAGGCACTTGCAGCATGTATATTAGGTCCAACAAAAGAAGCCCAGAACTTATGAATATTAGGGACTAATGATTCTTTCATTGAGGTCGACTTAGATATGATGTAATATCCGTACAATGATGCCCTGGTGGTAACTTTGAAGATTGGAGATTGCTAGGTGAGGCGCATACTAGTCGATTAGTGCAGCTCTTGTGACGTCATGTATGTTAGATATTACAAGGAGCTTGGCTTCCATCAGGGTGATCTAGAGCAATCTGACAACCTGATGGTTGGATTTAATGGGATGCCGACATAGCCTGTAGGAGCCACGAATCTGGAGGTGCAGGTAGGGAGCAAAAAGATAACAACAAAGGTTCACTGTGATAGATGCTCCATTCTCGTATAATATCATTTTGAGACAACCTTGGTTACATGCAATGAGGGTTGTTTCCTCCACGTTGCACCAACTGTTGTGATTCCCAACTAATCAGGGGATTAAAGAAGGAGGGACCAAGTACAGGAGAAAAATTGCTCCATGACAGCAATGAAGTACACTTGTAATGTAAGGTAAACAGAAAGTGCAGAGATTGAAAGTGAAGACCAAGCCGAGAAAAGTGAAGAATCACTAAAAAAGGTTCTAGTGTAGGAATTAGATGATGAACGATTCTTTCTTCTCGGCTCTAGCTTAGCCAAGGAAGAAGAAAGAGAATTGGAGGCTTTCTTGAGAGAGAACATAGAGGTGGTTGCTTGAACACCTTATGAGATGTTGGGGATCAGCCCCGAGGTCACCTGTCATAGACTTAACGTGGACAGGTCGACAAAACCAGTTGTTTAGAGAGCAAGAAGGCCGACATTGATACATGTGCATGCAGTTGAGGAAGAACTAGACAAGCTACTAAAGGCACAGGCCATCAGAGAGGTAAATTAGCCCACTTAGTTGTCTAATACAGTAGTCGTGAAGAAGAAGAATGAGAAGTGGAGGGTCTGTGTGGACTTCACAAGCTTGAATAAGGCTTGCCCCAAGTACAGTTTCCCACTGCCCAAGATTGATCAACTGGTAGATGCCACTTTAGGGCATGGAATGATGAGTTTTTTGGACGCATACAGAGGTTATTATCAGATAGCAATATATGCCCTAGACGATGAGAAGACGACATTCATCACCCCTAAAGGACTCTATTATTATAGAGTAATGCCTTTTGGGCTGAAGAATGCAGGAGCGACCTAGCAAAGACTAGTCACCAAGATGTTCAAACATCTAATTGAGAAGACAATAGAGGTTTATATAGACGATATGGTTATTAAAATCAAGGAACCTAGGAACCATCTGGCCGACTTGAAGGCAGTTTTTGACATCATAAGAACATATAGGCTTCGACTCAATGCCTCGAAGTGTGCATTTGGAGTTGGATCCGGTAAGTTCCTGGGATACTTGGTTACCAGAAGGGATATAGAGGCAAGCCTAGGTCAGATCAAGGCTATCCTTGACTTGAAAAGCCCGACAACAGCCAAACAAGTCTAGATTTTGACTGGAAGGGCAGCGGCCTTGAACAAGTTCATTAGTTGAAGTTCAGATAAATGCAAACAGTTTTTTGGTTTATTAAAGAAGGCCACGGACTTTCTGTGGACAGAAGAATGCGAAGTCGCCTTGGTCGACTTGAAGAAGTATGTAACAACCCCACCGGTGTTGTCAAACCTGATACTGGGAGAAGAGTTGTTTTTGTACTTGGCAATTTGAAACCACGCCGTGAGTGCCATGGTAATCTGAGAAGACGGAGGTGAGTAGAAGGCAGTGTACTATGTCAGCAAGACCGTAACTAGTGCAGAAACTAGGTACCTGTCTCTGGAGCAGTTGACATTGGACTTGGTAATGGCCTCGAAAAAGTTGAACCATTATTTTCAAGCCCACAAGATTATGATGCTAACTGAGCATCCATTAAAGTCCCTGTTGCAGCATGGAGACCTGACAGGCAGAGTAGCTTCTAGGTCAGTATGACTTAGAATTTAGGTCGAGAACGACAATTAAAAGGCAAGTTTTGGCCAACTTTGTGACAGAATTTTCTTCTAGGGCGATCCTTAGGTGGGCCAAGTTTTGTCTGCTTTGATGGGCGAAAGGGGAATGTTAGAGAGCACGTTTTACTCTTTCTTGACGCCCTTGGTGTCCACTGAAAGGACCGAAACCTCCACATGAGGGAGTTCTCCAAATCCTTGACAGATTGGGCATTTTCTTGTTATGCCAACCTCGCCACTAGTTCCATCTCCTTATGCAAAGATTTGGTAAAGAAGTTTTATATCAAGTTCTTTTACGTCAAAGAAAGTCTGACCACTCTCCACCTCATGAACATAACGGCATGGAGAAGACATCTTGGTCTATGCCCACCACTTTAGAGAAAAAGCAATAGACATCCAAGACCCGATGAAAGAACATCAACTGGTATCAATTTGTATTGAGGGGATGACCATAACTTACAAGCTTCACCTGGTCAACCACTACTTCCCAGACTTTTCCACTATATGTGCCGCAGCCTAGAACATCATTGAAACAGTAAGATCAGGGGCGCAAATGGCAGTATCACTACCTCACTTATGGCGGCCGAAGGCTCCTTTGGAGGAAGAGAAATCTTTAAGCAAAAAAAAAGAAAGTTTGATCAACTTTTGGAAGAGGAAATCTTCAAGCAAAAAAGAGAAAGCTTGATCAAGTTCCCCTGCCTCTGCTCGTCTAGGTGGACGAAGCACAAACACTTCTCAATGCCTGGGTAGAAGATAGAAAAGTTTAGCTCCCTGAGCCAAGGTGACCTGTCACCAAAAAAGATCAGGCATGAGCAGATTATTGCATATACCACTGTTCCATCAAACATCGTACCATCAAATGTTGTGCACTCAGATCCCTAATTCGAAAGATGATGGCAGACCACACTTGGAGCTACCCCATTAGACAGAGGATGTCTTAAAAGATCCTCTTCCTTATCACAAAGACAATGGCAAGACGGTCATGATGCTTTCGCATTACAAGGAAATGGTAGAACCAATGGTGTGTGAGCTCTCTGAGCTCGTTGCTCCTACTTGCCCAGATTTCGAGATCAGGCATGCGATAGCACTTAAGAAGTCGACAAAGTTCAAATGGTTTTTCAACTAATTTGGCTTATCTAAAGAAACACGCTTCGAAGCCACCAAGGCCTTTTTAAGGCTTGCGAAGCAACATGGTAAGGCATGCATGAGTGTAAGCAGATCGATAAGAAAAGTATTTTGAGATAACTCCTTGACAATATCCTTTATTGAGGCAGACAAACAAGTATCGTTCCCTGATAATCGTTCCCTCTACATCCCAATATTCATCAATGAGATGGAGTGTCAAAGGGGATTCATCGTTGGAGGGGCCTCACTTAACCTAATTCCCTATTCTAATTTCTAGACAGTCAGAATCCCATAGGAGCACCTAGTCAAACAACCCATATCCATCACCAGTTTCAAAAATCAAAATCATAGGTCATGTCCAGTTAAACTTAGCAGTAGGGCCAATCCGCTCCACCAATAAGTTTCATGTCATAAAAGTAGAGATGACCTATTAGGCTCTCTTAGGGAGAACTTGGCTCCACAGATATGCTGCGATCCTCTCCACCTACCATCAGTGTGTCAAAGCAATTAACAACAATGAGGTAATAGCCATAGCAGACTCTCAAAAACCTTTTCGGGTAGATGAAGCTCACATGGTGGATGTAGTATTTTACAATCATGTTGACCAAGGCGAACATCTCTTGTCGCTTCGAGGTATTCCCATACCAAGCCAGGCTGACCTCTTTGAAGAAGATTCATCACCACCTCGCAAAAAGGCATTGGCCAATTCAAGATCGTCAATAAAGCACCCTAAAGTGATCAAGCTTCAAACAGAGGATGGCAGAGTGGTATACTGTTTATGACGGTGCCTGGGGTTGGCAAACACCGTCAATGCCAACCCCCAGCCAGACGAAATAGCAATCACCAATCACAAACTAAATGAAGATGACTATTGCCCAATGCCATGACAGCTACCTTTCATGATATGTTGCCCAATGTCTTATGGACAAGATTTGTTGGCGGCAAACATTTCTTAAAATCCTATCCAACCATTTATTTTCTTTGGGCAGTTCTATGTTGATTTACGTGTTCCTAAACTTATTGAATACAAGACACCTCAGAACAAGATTTATGAAAAATCACAAGATAAAACAAGCCCCTAACATTTGGTTTTGAAAAAATTGAACTCATAGCTGCCTTACTTTTAGATTTGAACCAAGTTTTCCACTCAAAGCTAGAAGCAATGAGGTCTTTCCAGAGCTTGGTGGGCCTAAGAGCAATGTCATTTTGCAAAACAAGATCAATGATATGAGAACTAGGATGCTTAGAGTAACCTATTTAGCAAACTACTTTCTAAATAGTTTTAAAGACTTTATTTTTTTGAAACATTTTACTTTTTAAAAAATACCAAAAATTTGTTTTCGCATAAAAATAAAAATGGTGAGTGTTTTTGAACTGTCATTATTGTTTTTCTTTCGTAAAACACAAAAAATTAAAAAAAAAAAAAAAAAAACCCAACTCCATTTTTATTCTCACCCTCCAGGCTTAATGATTCCATTGACATCATGAAGGATTGTTAATGGTTTCTTCCTACTTGGAAGAACATGGAGGTAATTCAAGAACCTCTTTTCAGAACAGAGAGAAACAGAGAGAGAAAACAGGGTTAGTTCAATTTACAAATTACAACACAAATATAAACATGTTTATGTGATCTGATTGAGAAAATTCACCTCCAAAATATTAATGGAGAAGTTGAGAATTGTTGGAAGTACTCTACCCGCCAACGTAAGCTTCTGCGTTGACATTCAGATGCTTGAACCGAACTTCAATGGTGGAAAGATCAACCCCAACTCTGGAAAAAAAAAAAAAAAAAAAAAAAGAATCAAAAAAATTATTGTTAAGATTGTTAGTATAGTAAATCAATAGACAAAATGTTGAAACACAAATATTGTGATAACAATGGCAGAAAATGTGATATAAGATGTTAGGTATTGGATGTGATTTAGGGGGCTTACGGAAGAGGGAGGTTTGGTTGGTGGTGCTCCAATTGCACTTCTTCACGAGTAGTGTGTTCAGGTTGGTTTTCCATGGCTCTGTGATTCTAGTAGGTTTGTTGTAACAATGGAATCATATTTAGTTGATCAAAGCCTCCAAGAAGTTATAAGAGCATGAAACATGTGTTTCAACAATTCTAATTCTAAACTTTATGAGGAAAGCTCTTGGAAACTTGTAGAATTCATCATGTCATGAAGTACCTTGGACAACGTGTCTATCAAAATGTGTATAAATCAAAATGTCATGAATTCATGCCATGCATGTTGAATTAAAGGCCAATTTCCTTCAATTCTTTTCTAACTTAGCTTGCATGTTCTAATTTGTCAATTAAGTCTGAGACAAGGAGAGAAATTGTAATTGCAAAAAAGAGAAGACAGAGGGAGAACGGAAAGAAAAGGCAGCAAAATGTAATGAAGTACCTTGGACGACATGTCTATCAGGCGGTGTGGGCAGAAACGAAACGATCTAATAGCGCGTGTTAGGTACGAGCCAATGAGATTGAGACACATGGAGTAAATGGTAGAATAGACTGCGCGTAACAGCTCTTGCGCAATTGTGGTTTGAAATTCTTGAACTAAATGAGGCAATAACCTCGGCTGGAGGAATGATCTCGGTTGAAAGTGCTTAATAGAACTTGGTTCTTGATTCTTGATAAAGTGGGCAACTGAATCTTGGTTACTTGAAATCGAGTCATTATCTCGGTTGGAGTAGTATCTGCGTTTTTGAGCTGACATAAACGATGTAAGTTCCATCACCTTAGGTTGCTGGGGTAATAGAACCTAGGGGGTAGCTATGAGGGAGTGTTTTGCGAATAACGCCACATGGCCAAGATAGCCCGAGATGTCGGCTAAGGTGCCGCGTGGATGAGTCATGTCGCTAAGGTGATCATGGCACTGTCGAGATGTTTTGCGGTAATGCCGAAATCCCGAGGTGTTTTGATAAGGGACGAGTCCAAGGCCCTGTTTGGTAGAGCTTATTTCCAGCTTATTTCAGCTTTTAGCTTAATTTAAGTTATTTTGATGTGTTTGGTTCAGCTTAATAATACAACTTATAGCTTTTTGTAAGTCAAAAATTAACTTATTCTTTGAGTGGGTGAGAACCTTAATTTATAAGTCAAAAATTAGCTTATGTTCACAGTTATAAACTATAAACTATTAGGCTATAAGTTATAATCACTTTCCCACAGCTCTACCAAACGGGGCCCAAGAACAGGGGATTATCTCAGTCTGGCTAATGATAAGGCTTATAAAGAATACATCCCTATCTAGTTGAGAGGCTAGGATGAGCATTGAACTCGAGTCCACTGAAGTGAGGCTTCTAAGGGATCAGGTCATTGCTGGTTATAAAGGTAAGACACTCTCATGGGTCTAAGATAAGTTCTTTCTGGTGAGTTTAAGTACTATTTTCTATCTGTGAGGGATAAAAGTTTTACTAACTTGATCGTTGTAGTGTCCCTAGGTGGATGAACTATCGCAGAATTCTCATCTTCTTGTTGGCAGGTCGTTGGCTCATTCTATTCTATTGGTGCTTTCCAGCTGAGTTTCCCTTTTAGTTGTGTAGTCGGAAATCAACACCCACACTTGTGAAGAGTAAAGAAGATGTTTAACGAAAAAGAATTTTTTATAAGTAATGGAATGAATGGGATTTCTTTCAAAAATTTCACACTTAGGTTAATTAGTTTCTGCCTAATTAATCCTTGAAATGTCGGGGCATTATAATAATTGAGCAACATGAGAGGACATGATAAATGATAATTAATAAAAATATATATATAAACACATAATATTCCTGAAATATCTAATAATTTTTCGATAAATTAAGTGTCTGAAGATTTTTTTTTTTATTTTTGGATTTATACTACTCAATGCCACATTCTCTCTCCCTAATATGATCTCTGATGGAAAATTTTGTATATCAATAACTATTTGATTGTAGTAAGGTTTGTTTTGTTTTTTTGTGTGTTTTTTGTTTAAAAATGCCACATTCTCTTTCCCCAATATGATCTATGATATGATGAAGAATTTAGGGCCTTTACCTTAGCCTGCTCTAGCCTTTCTTAGTCCACCATTGAAACCAACTCAGACGAGAATAGTGTATATAAGTTAGCATTTGATTATAGTAAGGTTTGTTTTGTTTTGTTTCTTGTGGTTTTTTTTTTTTTTTTTTTTTTTACTAAGGTTGTTATCAAGTTAGATTTTGATAATTTTTGAAGAGTAATGTTATTTAAACTAAAAAATTAGATTTTTTTTTAATTAAATTATTTAAGTCATATCTTGTTCTCATGTTTTCTTAAATCATTCATAAATCATCTTAATTATACATTATTGGCTCTAAAAATGAACTCATATATATATATATATATATATATATATATATATTGTTTTTTAAAGTAAAGCGAAGGACCTCTTTAGAAATATTAAATAGGGGTAATTACATTATAATAATGGCTGGAAAAAAATATAAATATAAATATAAATTTAAAATTATAATTATTAATATTTATTAAGTTTTTTTTTATTAATTTATAATTATTTTTTCTAAACCCACTTATTTGATATTTTCCTTATTAAGTACAACCCAAACTTTTCATTTTTGGAATCATAATATTGCTCATCAAATCCACCCCCACCCACAACAGTATTTCAACAATCTCTCTCTCGTTAGACATACTGAAAACATAAGACTACCATTGCAAAAACTTATACATCACCATCGCAAACTTCCTATTTTTTTGGAATCAATTTGTGATCAATACTAGTGTTGATGAATGCCACATTCTTCTTCCACTATGATCTTTATATATTTTCATTCTTTCAACCGTTCTTCCTCACGTCCCTCGTTGTCCCTCATCCCAGATTTCATTTCTTGTTCTTCTCACATCCCTCGTTGTTCGTCCCAGATCCCACATCCCTCATCTCTTTCCTCATCTTCCTCTTTCTCTTCCTTCTCCTTCCCCATGCCATTTCATCTTTCGTCCCAAATCCTACATCCCACATCCCTCGTCTCTCCCCTCCTCTTCCTCTTTCTCTTTCCCATTGCCATTTCATCTTTCTCATCATTTGCGCGTTGAAATGCCAAAGTCATTGTTGACGGAGGGTGAGTCGGCAATAAGCTTTAGATTGGCTACTTCTCGCTCAAAAATCAAGGTAAGCCACCATTGTTCATGCAATACTTGTTGAGTTCATGTGGGTAGAGGTAAGCCTCCATTGTTAACAATGGCAAAGTAGCAAGTCATACCTCCACGTGCGAGAGGTATGGCCTGTTGTCTCTAACTCCCTCTATATTGAGTGAGTAGCAGAATATACAAGTTGGTGTATATCTCTATGAAGGTGAGAAGAGAGTGTATATCTCAGGTTCTCTTTGTGGATGTAGGCACTGAAGCCTAACCACGTAAATTTTGTGTTTTATTTCTGACAGTTTAGGTAGTATGGCCTTAAAACCAAAAAATTAGTATTAGAGCTCAAGTTTAGCAAAGGAAGTCAAAATAAAGTCTCAATACTCTGTTTTTTGAAATTGCCAAAAATCAAATTACTCAAAATCAATTTTTTAGCATACCAAAAGAATCATCTTGATGAGACGAGTCAAAGACCCACGAAGAATAGCTCGAGATATACACCAACTTGTCTAAGACCCACGTTTGTGTGTTTTATTTCTAATAGTTTAGGTAGTTTGGGCTTAAAACCCAAAAATTAGTATTAGAGCTCAAGGTGAGCAAAGGAAGTCAAAACAGAGTCTCAATACTTTGTTTTCTAAAATTGCCAAAAATCAAATTATTCAAAATCAATTTTTGAGCATACCAGAAGAATAGTCTCGAAGAGACGAGGCTAAGACCCACGAAGAATAGCCCGAGATAAGATCAGACGCTTCTTCACGTGTCCTCCAAAGTTAGCGAGTAAAGGCCACGCGCAAATACGTGCCACAAGCTCGTCTAGAGGTTGAAGATGAGGCTGCCAAATTTGATGATTTAAATATTTATCGAACAAATGTAATTTTTAAAAGTTCTTTAGGCTTAGCGATTAAGACTTGTGGTGCTATGACTCCTTGGTCAGGAGTTCAAATCCCCCAGGTTGCTTTTTTTTTTAATATTTTTTTTTTTTTGTTCTACCCCCTGGCTGCCTTTGAAGTTCTGTTGTTTGGGGACCCATCTATTTTTATTTATTTATTTATATTATATTCTTATTTGTCAATTCTCACGAATCAATATGTTTGTTCTATTCCCAGGTTGCGTTTGAAGTTCTGTTGTTTGGGCACCCATCTATTTTTATTATATTCTTATTTGTCAATTCTCACAAATCAATATATATAACATGATTGAAGTATTAAAAGAAAAAAAAAAAAAAAAAAAAAAAAGCCTTCCCAAACAATGTGTTTTATGGAAGTAGCCCAAACCTCTCTCAAGAAATGTTTGAGTCATTTGAATTTGGTTTGAATCAAATGTTAATGTCATTTGAATGTCCATAGATTTGGCTCACCAAAAAAATGATGAAGAATACAGTACAAATGAAATAATTCATACAGACTAAGAAATGAACATTTCATTTCATTCTACTTTCATTGTAACAAACCAAACTTAGCATTAGGGTTGGGCAATGAATATTTTGATTCTTCCAAATCGATCGAATCGAACTAATCCGTCGCATTTTGGACGGATGCGTGATAACGAGTGGACAGTTGCGATTTGATTTTTTCCAATCTGCCTAGTTTAGGACGAATGGCGGATTTAAGGTTTCTTTAGCCGTAATCGAACCGCCAAATCATGAGCACTCTTGGTAATTTGTAAGACTTTGTGTTTTCAATTTGTTTAGATATTCTGTTTATGTTTTCAATTGAAAAAGATTTTAAATATTATGTTATTTTGTCAATTTGTTTTCAATTCGGAAATCGTTTTATCAAATGGCAAAGATTGATATTTGGTATTTTTGTGCAAAATTATAAGGCTTTATTTTGTAATTTTTGAAAAAAAAATCAAAATAAATAGTTTATGAATAAAAAAAGTAATGAAATAGTTTTGTTATTATTGGTATTTGACAATTTACTTGATAAGCTTTTGGTTATGTTGAGTTAGATTGTTATCCAAAAAAAAAAAAAAGTTGTATTCCCGTTTAAAATTTGTAAAAGTTTAAACCGCCAAATCCATTCGCATCCATCCGTCAATCCACCAATTCGCTTAATCCGCATTCGTCAATTCGGCGGACGGATGAGGATTGATTTTTTTTCAACTCGTCTATCTGACGAACGAATGGCGGATTAGAGATTTCCTGACCGCAACCGAACCGCGACCACCTGTATTTAGCATAGATAAATGTTGGGATTTTTTTTGAACGAGTAAAATATTTATATATCAAGGAGCAGAAACATTGACATTAGAGGATAAAAGCTCAACTAAATGTAAAGGGGGATAGGTCGTCGAACTAGCAGAAAGGGTATTGCTTGCTTCAGCTCCAGCTACCTAGTGAGCTGCTCTGTTTTTTTACTGCCGAATCTAAGAGAAAGTCCAGTTCTCATTGCGAGCTAGCCAACGGATATCAAACACCACCGCCATACTTTCCCAAGGAAGGACAGTTTTTGAGACACAGAGCTTAACAATAGTCTGGTTATCACTTTCAATTTCAACAGATGAGAGGTTGTGATTTTTGGCCAAAAAGCATGCTAAGCGCACAATTTGTGTTTCGGCCTGTTGGGCAAAACTAGAGAGAAGAGAGGAGGCTTGTCCATCAAGAAGACGTCCCTCAGGATCTCTAAGTATAGCAGCAATAGAAGCTTTTGTAGTTGCCTTGCTGAAAATTGCGTCACAATTAATTTTGAAACCACTCAGGGGAGGAGGTTGCCATCCATCTGCCTCATCATTTAATCACATTTAGGAAAATATATAATTTATTATTTATTATTATGGGGGGAGTGAGTTAGTGGTCTACCACTATTTTGAAATTGGGCTGAGAATTATCTAATTAATTCTACAGTTATTCTAATAGGTCTTCAAGCTGTTGCATGGCTAGCTTTAAGGCTTCTTGTTTTACAGTTAGCTGTCTATTTATTTAAGAAATTTTTAAACTGTAATTTTCTAGGGAAATTGATACCTTAATTTTTGATCTTCTAATTCTTGTATAAGCTCAGTACTGGTTTTGATTTTAATCCTAAGTTCTTCATCTAAAGGCATACAATTTTGATTTTTTAAATTCTTTTATGAATAATATTTCCTTAATATTGCTACTCGGGTTGCTCTTCTTGTATTCTAAAATTCTTTTCTATGGCGAAACTATTTTTAGGCAATGTTTGTTTTCATTACATTTACTCCCACCTTGAAGCTAAGCCTCGTTCAACATAGTATATTTTTATTTTCTATTTTTTTTACTTTTCCCTTTCTACCTACAATATGCCCTCCAACGCCTAATCACGGCTCACACGGGCTCTTCAGCTAAGGTCACTCAGTAATAAAATAGAAAACAGCAGATACTACGAAGGTGCAAAGCATGTAATATTAATGAGCAAACAAGCATTCCATAAACTTAGTTTTTTCAAAAAGAAAATAAATTTTTAGAATAGAAGAGTTATCCTTTTGAAATATTTAAGGAAAAAGATAAACTACTCACACTTCATATTAATAAGAAATATACTTACAAATATTATATTACAGACTCTGAAATTCTGAAAGACTTAGTACACTTAAAGGTTTTTGAGAGGGGTTTGGAAATTTTTTACAAAGCAGAGTGAAGGGGAATTTTTCATTCTACCTCTTCTGTTGGCATGGATGCCAATTTATACAACACAAAAGAAGAATAAAACAAAAGCCTAAGACCTAGTCTTGATGGCTCACTTAATCTAGACGGTGGAATTTATCAAAAATCCTAATAAAGCCTAGTAATAGGCTTTTTGACAAAATTTTCACATATGTTGACGGACAATTATATGCATATATATATAAGGACAATTATATGCATATTTTGGCAACCTCCTAATAAAGACAAATAAAGGTTTAGGATAATGATGCCGGGTACTGCTTTGGGCCCCATCGCAAATCATTCAATCCTCCTTTTTAGACAAAACTTTGACACTATAATTTATTACAAGACACGTGTAAGGATTTTCACAGCTTTTCTTTAATAAAGCAGGGTAGAGGTCATCTGCTTTATTAAAGTAGTGAGTGAAGGAAAAATCTTATCACTGACAGACTCAAATAATTATAGACACAAATATTTACAGAATCTTTTGTCCTTTCTTGGCGTGCATTTCTCTGATAATTAAAGAGAGTCTTTATCTTCTACGGATTTTGTCTTCTTCTACTGAAATACCAATTATTGATGTCGACTCTTGGCTGTTGGATCTTCAAAACGGATTCTTTGTGAAAGATTTTCAAAGTTTGAAGAGTCAAAAATCTTGGAACTATTACAATATTTTCAAAATATTATATGAGTCTTAATTTTGAAGTGCACCCTATTTTTTTTTTTTTTCATCCATACATTCTGTCTGAGAGATTGTCCAGGTCTGCCACTGAGAGTTGGTCGTAAAAATCATCCCCATCCCCCATGGCTGGCTCATCGTTCCATTGATTATCTTGGTCATCTTCTCCCATTACTGGTGACTCATGAGAGACGCTATGCTGATAGTTGGGATACTAGCTTTCATCGACGAATGTCTCTTTGCTGAAGGGATATCCTAGGATAGCTAAGTTACAATATATCTTCTAATTTTTATCTTCGCAGACTAGACGTCCATAATTTCCATTATATGCTAATAGAGGATTGTTAGCAAATTTTCTCTATTTATTGAGCTGATCTTTGAGTGAAAATCTTCTACATGGTCAGGGTCTCTGATTGAGAAGTTCTGGGTATCCTGGAAATGTCGATGTTCCTCAGTAGTACATTTTATGTTTAGCTGATTGCACATTATTCATTTCCACTCTGGCAGTCTGCTATCAATTAATGCTTCTACATATGGATGTTGCTCTTCCATTACACAAAGTACTGATGAGCAAGTTTATTCCCAAAGCTATCTGTCTGATCTAAATCTGAAAAAATTATTCTGGAGACAAAGCCGTAATCTAACAATTGTGAGGCTGTTAGATAACGCGTTTCGCCTCTAATCTCTATCTCCAATGGTTCGAACGTTGCTAGATTTATCTGGCAAAGGCAGATACTGAAATCTAAATTACACTGGCATCGACCAAAATGTTTTGACCTCTTTATACATCTTTCCTCTTCTAAGCAGGGCTGATCTTCATCTTCGTAAAGATAAGTCCATTGATAAGCCATACCAGGGCATTGGACTCCTGCTATGGAGAGATCTTGAAGAAACTGCTGAATAGTGACTAGCTCGCTATTTCTGCTATCTTCGACTAAGGTGTATGTATGGGGTTTGAGGTCTTATATTTCTTGGCTTTTCTCACAAAAAGATCGAATGATAGAATGTCTGAAGAAATACATTCTAGCCCTCAATTGGTCAAATTCCTCACTGGTGAGTTGTCTGATTTCTTGGTTAGGAAAGGGAGCAGCTGTTTTTCCTGGAGCTAATTTTTTAAGCTGGTTGGTTAGGGTTCAAATGGTTGCTCTCAATTGTTTTTCCTCGTCTCGGAGCTGGCCTAGCTCTTCACTGACTCTTTTGCCTCCATAATTTTCTTGAAATTTCTGGTAAGGCCTTCATAATGTCTGTACATTTGAAGAGAATTTTGAGAATCTATCTGAGGGTTAGAACTACTGCTTTCAGTACTACTGCTTCCAATTATCTGGCTAACTAGAACTCCACTGGTAACAAGAATGGTTGACTGCATCTTGCCCAATGTGTCTAGGTAATTTTTAGCTATTTGGCTGATAAAGTAACTGGTTCCTATTTGTCTTCCGGCATAGGTACTGGCTGACTCAAGATCAAAAAATCCTTTATACTGAGGTATAGGAAAATTTTTAACTAAGGGTTCAACTTCTATCCAGTCATGGTAAATACCAAGCTTGGTTCCTTTAGCTACTACATAGAAAGAAAAACTTTTAAACAAAGGTTTATTTTGAATTTTAGAAAAATATATACTAAGAGAGTTTAGGACTGACAGACGTTTAGCTGGGTGGTTATGATTGTTCCAAAGGTTATCTAGAAGACACTGTTGAACTGGGTCTAGCTCAATTCATGTTAATGGTCTGAACTTGTTTCTGCCTTCATGAATGGGAAGAGCGAATCCCCCAAAGTTCATGGTTTTGCTGTTCTCCATTATCTGCACAAAAATTAAGCTGATTATTTTCTTTTTCTAAATAAATTTTCTTACTTAACCAATCTGTTAACCTATTGTCACTCTCTTTAATATGTTCAAATTCTACTTTATATCCTTGTCTTACTATACAATCTAAAAATTTTGTCCATCTTCTGGTACTTAATTTGCGCTCGTTAAGTTTATTATGAAATCTAACTATAGCTTCACAGTCTGTCCTAATTGTAAAGGGTTTGTGTAAAAATAATCTAAATTTGTTTATTGCATATACCACTCCTAATATTTCAAAATCTAGGTTAGTCATGGTCGTGTCTTTTTCTTTAAATTTTTCAGAACTGTATCTACAAATGCGTTCTTTTTTTTTACTATCATACTTATTAGGTTTAGCTAATAATATTGTTCCCCATCCTAATTGACTTGCGTTTGTTTCTACAACTATATATTCTGACTCTAAGGGAAGTTGTAGGTCTAGTAAATTTCTATAAATGTCTTTAATTTTTCTAACTAGAGTTATATCTTGTTGATTGAAATATTTTTGTCCTGTGGGTGTGGTCTTACTATATAGAGGTCTTATTATTTTATTAAGGTTAGGAATATACATCTGTGCATAATTTAAAATTTCTAAAAATGATTGAAGTTGTTTTGTATCTTCTAATTTATCTAGATAATCTAAAATTTTCTTAACTTTGTGAGATTGTAACCTAATTTTTCCATCTCCTAACTCCATTCCTAAAAACTCTATATAAGGCTTATTCAATACCATCTTTTTCTTGCTAATTATTATCCCATTATTTATAAATGATCTATATGACTATTTTTATCTGAACTGAATACTAATATGTCATCTATATATACCAATATTAATTTATATTTATTAAATATGCTATTCATCTTACGCTGAAATATGGAAGGTACATTTTTTAATCCAAAAGGCATAACTAGCCATTCGTAATGTCTTTGTGAGCAACAAAAGGTTGTCCAAGGTATGCTTTCTTTTTCCATTTTTATCTGTCAAAATTCTGACTTACAATCAAATTTACTAAATATTCTTGCTATCTGTATTCTGTTTATGAGTTGATCTTTATCAATGTTATATTTATCGTCTTCTGTATTATCATTTAATTTTTTATAATTTATAATCATTCTAGTTTTTCCTCTTTTTATCTCTGCATGATTTCTAACCATTAATGCAGCGCTCCTATGCGGGTTATTACTAGGTTTAATTACTCCTAAATCTAATAATTCCTTAATCAGTGTTCTAAATTCTTCTACATCTGCTGGCGTATGATCTATTTGTGCTGATGTAATCCTATAATCTTTATTTTTTATATCTAAACTGACTAAAACTTTATTTCTTTCCCAATATTTCATGGCCTGTTCTCCTAAAATCTCTATTGTTTCAGCTAATCTTATTATTTCATCTAAATCATTTTCTGTTCTTCTGTATGCTGGTTTTTTCTTTAATATTCTTATTTTTGCAAAAATTAATTCTAGGTTAACTGTTTGTTGAAAATCTTCTAGGTTCCAATAGTCTCCTTTTTCTTCAAAATCAAACTCTTCTAATTCATACTTTTCTATATCTAAATTTTCTAAAGAAGTATTTGTTATCTCATCAGGTATATATTTTTGGGCTAACTCGGGAAAAATATTTCTACTAGAAAATAAAAAACTAGCGGGAACTGAATCTATTACTCCTATGGTACCCACCACGCTTCGCACGCAACTTTGATGAGGGTGTACTTCAAAATTAAGACTCATAATATTTTGAAAATATTGTAATAGTTCCAAGATTTTTGACTCTTCAAACTTTGAAAATCTTTCACAAAGAATCCGTTTTGAAGATCCAGCAGCCAAGAGTCGACATCAATAATTGGTACTTCAGTAAAAGAAGACAATCCGTAGAAGATAAAGACTCTTCAATTATCAGAGAAATGCACGCCAAGAAAGGACAAGATTCTGTAAATATTTGTGTCTATAATTATTTGAGTTTGTCAGTGATAAGATTTTTCTTTCACTCACTACTTTAATAAAGCAGATGACCCCTACCCTGCTTTATTAAAGAAAAGTTGTGAAAATCCTTACACGTGTCTTGTAATAAATTATAGTGTCAAAGTTGTCTAAAAAGGAAGATTGAATAATGTGCGATGAGGCTCAAAGCAGTACCCGGCATCATTATCCTAAACCTTTATTTGTCTTTATTAGGAGGTTGTCAAAATATGCATATAATTGTCCTTATATATATATGCATATAATTGTCCGTCAACATATGTGGAAATTTTGTCAAAAAGCCTATTACTATGCTTTATTAGGATTTTTGAAAAATTTCACCGTCTAGATTAAGTGAGCCATCAAGACTAGGTCTTAGACTTTTGTTTTATTCTCCTTTTGTGTTGTATAAATTGGCATCCATGCCAACGGAAGAGGCAGAATGAAAAATTTCCCTTCACTCTGCTTTGTAAAAAATTTCCAAACCCCTCTCAAAAACCTTTAAGTGTACTAAGTCTTTCAGAATTTCAGAGTCTGTAATATAATATTTGTAAGTACATTTCTTATTTATATGAAGTGTGAGTAGTTTCTCTTTTTCCTTAAATATTTCAAAAGGATAACTCTTCTATTCTTAATTTTTTTTTTCTTTTTGGAAAAATTAAGTTTATGGAATGCTTGTTTGCTCATTAATATTACATGCTTTGCACCTTCGTAGTATCTGATGTTTTCTATTTTATTACTGAGTGACCTTAGCTGAAGAGCCCGTGTGAGCCGTGGTTTGGCGTTGGAGGGCAAATTGTAGGCAGAAAGGGAAAAATAAAAAAAATAGAAAATAAAAATGTATTATGTTGAACGAGGCTTAGCTTCAAGGTGAGAGTACATGTAATGAAAGCAAACATTGCCTAAAAATAGTTTTTGCCATAGAAAAGAATTTTAGAATACAAGAGAGCAACCCGAGTAAAAATATTAAGGAAATATTGTTCATAAAAGAATTTAAAAAATCAAAATTGTATGCCTTTAGATGAAGGACTTAGGATTAAAATCAGAATCCGTATTGAGCTTATACAAGAATTAGAAGATAAAAAATTAAGGTATCAATTTCTTTTATCATTAGCATCTAGCAAATCTCTAGAAAATTACAGTTTAAAAATTTCTCAAATAAATAGACAACTAACTGTAAAACAAGAAGTCTTAAAGTTAGCCATACAACAGCTTGAAGACCTATTAGCATAACTGTAGAATTAATTAGATAATTCTCAGCCCAATTTCAAAATAGTGGTAGACCACTAACTCACTCCCCCCATAATAATATATAATAAATTATATATTTTCTTAACTGTGATTAAATAATATTAGTATAAATTCTACAGAATATTTTGACCCCTAAACTTTTTAATAATTATATTATTTTACAGAATTACACATAATAATATATAATAAATTATATATTTTCCTAACTGTGATTAAATAATATTAGTATAAATTCTATAAAATAATTAAAAATCTGGGTTGTTACATGGGGGATTTGCACTCCTGACTAGGGAGTCATCGCACCACAAGTCTTAATTGCTGAGTAAGAACAACTTTTAAAAATGACATTTGTCTGATAATATTTAAATCATCAAATTTGGCAATCTCATTCTCAACCTTTAGACGAGCTTGTGGCACGTATATGCGCGTGGCCTTTACTCTCCAACTTTGGAGGATATGTGATGAAGCGTCTAATCTTATCTCGAGCTATTCTTCGTGGGTCTTAGATTGGTCTCATCAAGACGATTCTTTTGGTATGCTAAAAAATTGATTTTGAGTAATTTGATTTTTGGCAATTTCGGAAAACAGAGTATTGAGACTTTATTTTGACTTCCTTTGCTAAACTTGAGCTCTAATACTAATTTTTGGATTTTAAGGCCATACTACCTAAAGTGCCAGAAATAAAACACAAAATTTACGTGGTTAGACTTCAATGCCTACGTCCACAAAGAGAACCTGAGATATACACTCTCTTCTCACCTTCACAGAGATATTCACCAACTTGTATATTTTGCTACTCACTCAATATAGAGGGAGTTAGAGACAACAGCCCATTCCTCTCGCACGTGGAGGTATGACTTGCCACCTTGCCATTGTTAGCAATGGTGGCTTATCTCCATCCAGATGAACTCAATAAGTATTGCATGAACAATGGTGGCTTACCTTGATTTTTGAGCGAGACATAGCCGATTTGAACCTTATCGTCGGATCACCCTCCGTCAACGATGACTTTGGCATTTCAGCACGAAAATGATGAGAATGATGAAATAACAGTGGGAAGGAGGAGGAAGAGGAAGAGGAGAGAGACGAGGGATGTAGTAGGAAGGATGTGGGATCTGGGACGAAGAGTGAACTGGGAGAGGGTAAGGAATAGGAGGAGATGAGGGATGTGGGATGTGAGAAAGAACAAATTGAAAGAATGAAATTTGGGACGAGGGATGTCAGAAAGAACATGTTGAAAGAATGAAAATATATAAAGATCATAGTGGAGAAAGAATGTGGCGTTCATGAGTTTCTACAAATTGATTAAAAAAAATTGGAAAGTGTGCAATGGTGATGTATAAGTTTCTACAATGGTAGTCCTATGTTTTCAGTATGTCTAACGAGAGAGAGATTGTTGAAATACTGTCGTGGATGGTGGTGGGTTTGATGAGAAGTATTCTGATTCCAAAAATGGAAAGTTTGGGTTGTACTTGATAAGGGAAATATCAAATAAGTGAGTTTTTAGAAATAATAATTATAAATTATTAAAAAAAATTAATGAATATTAATAATTATAATTATAAATTTTTATTTTTTTTTCCTGCCATCATTATAATGTAATTACCCCGATTTAATATTTCTAAAGAGGTTCTTTATTTTACTTGAATATATATATATATATATATATATACGAGTTCATTTTTTAGAGTCAATAATGTATAAATAAGATGATTTATGAATGATTTAAGAAAACATGAGAACAAGATATGACTTAAATAATTTAATTTTAAAAATAATCAAATTTTTTAGTTTAAATAATGTTACTCTTCAAAAATTATCGAAATATAACTTGATAATAACCTTAGTTTAAACCAAAAAAAACACAAAAAACAAAACGAAACAAAACAAGCCCTACGATAATCAAATGGTTACTTATTTGAGTTGCTTTCAATGGTAGACTAAGAAAGGGCTAGAGCAGGCCAGGGTAGGGGCCCTAAATATTTCATCATAGATCATATTGAGGAGAGAGAACGTGACATTGAGTAGTATTGAACACACAAAAAAAAAAAGAAATCATTGAACACTTTTTGTCGAAAAATTATTAGATATTTCTGAAATATTACGTGTCTATATATTTTTATTTTATTAGTTATCATTTATCATGTTCTCTCATGTTGCTCAATTACAGTAACACCCCGACTTTTCAAAGATTAATTAGGCGAAAATTAATTAACCTAAGCGTGAAGTTTTTGAAAGAAATCCTATTCATTCCATTACTTATCAAAAATTCTTTTTTGTTAAGCATCTTGTTTACTCTTCACAAGTCAATACAAAAAAAAATATCATTGATAAAAATCATTTGAACCCACTCTCCGTGTATTATATTCAACAGGCCGAAGCACAAGCTGTGCGCTTAGCATGTTTTTTGGCCAAAAATCACAACCTTCGTCTGTTGAAATTGAGAGTGATAACCAGACTATTGTTAAGCTCTGTGTCTCAGAAACTGTCCCTCCTTGGGAAAGTATGGCAGTGGTGTTTGATCTCTGCTGGCTGGCTCGCAATGGGAACTGAACTTCTCTTGGATTTGGCAGTCAAAAAACAGAGCAGCTCACTGGGTAGTTGGAGCTCAAGCAAGCAACACACTTTCTGCCAGTTGGGTGGCCTGTCCCCTCCCCCCCTTTACATTTAGTTGAGCTTTTATCCTCTGTCAATGTTTATGTTTCTTGATATATAAATATTTTACTCGTTCAAAAATAATCAAACGTTTATGTATGCTATGTAGGGGTGGTCACAGTTCAGTTGCGGCCTAGAAATCTTTAATCCACCATTCGTTCGTTGTATAG
The DNA here is from genome assembly GCF_055761805.1 of Camellia sinensis. NCBI lineage: Eukaryota > Viridiplantae > Streptophyta > Magnoliopsida > Ericales > Theaceae > Camellia > Camellia sinensis. The sequence continues at coordinate 69,127,643 of NC_138973.1, read as the reverse complement.
GTGGATTCAAAAAAAAAAATCAATCCGCCTCCGTCTGTCGAATAGATAGCTAGGCTTGGATATATTCAATGTCATAAATACACTTGCAAATAGGAGCACTTGTACACTTTCTCTGTTCCTAAACTCCTCCAAACATATATGACTGTCAATAGTTACAAAACCAACCCCTCTGATGATTAATAAGAAAGGTGAACATAAGAAATGACTCCATTATTCTTGTGCAGTAACTTAGTAAAATACCACACAATAACTATTGCTATGATAAGGCCAACTGCATGTACCTTCTTGGTAAGGTTATTGATGTAATTTCACTGTATTTGTACTTTTTTATTAATCAATATATTTCCTTTTGGCTGATAAAAAAAAAAGGGCCAGTTTGTTTCTTGTGTTGTTTGTTTACAACTGATGGGTATTTTTCTTATTTGCTTCATCAAAATAAAAATATACAGTGTATTCAATCCTTGCTTTAGAAATGTGCAATCAAAAATAAGAAACAAGCATAGAACTTTGCTTTTCAAAAACCTGATAGAGAGCCCAATTCTAGAACAAAATTGTGATGCATTAAAAAATTACATTCCCATCTATTAGTGCAAAATGCATCAGTGACGTCACCATTGCTCGATTTTTGCCAACATCGTAGAAGATCAGAGATAGACTAGTACCCTAACAAAGATTCATTCACGTGATTCCTGCACCAGGAAATAAAATTTTAAATAAAAATAAAAATAAAGTAACGATCGCATAATGATAAATACAAGCATTATAGTCACGATTATTACAATAGACAGAAGCAAAGATAGGATTTGTAGATAATGCAGTATCAAAAAGGAGAATCCAATAACTAATACTTGCAAGTGAAATGCCCCTAAACATGTGAGGATCCATAAAACATAATATATAGATTGATGGTACTATTGAATAGAAGAAGCAAATATAAATGATAACCTAACCTCTCTGTAAGGTGGGATTTTTTGTTCAAAATAATGGTTGCTATGGAGTTTCCAATTAGGTTTATTTCTCGAGTTATTCAGTGTGTCCACAGCTAGTTATTCCATTTTGTTGAATGGAGAATTGGAAGGTTATTTTAAGGGAGGAAAAGGTTTAAGGCAACGGGATCCAATTTCCCCTTATCTTTTTCTTTTAGTTATGTGCTCGTCTTAAGTATAATTTGATTCACGGTTAGTTTACTTTCCATCCTAAGTGCCAACTTTGGGTATCAGTCACTTAGCTTTTGTGGATGATCTTTTTCTTTTGTGTGGGGTTGATATTCAGTCATTCAGAATTATAAATGACACTTTACATTAGTTCCATTTATGGTCTGGACTTCAACCTAATCTACAGAAGAGTGCTGTCTTCTTTGCTGGGATTTCTTCTGTTTTAAAAACTGATTTACTGATTGTTCTTCCAATTCGTGAGGGTCTATTACCCATCAAATACTTGGGTTTGCCTCTTATTTCCAAAAGATTGAGGTATGAGGATTGTCTTCAACTGAAGAAGAGAATAAGCTCTAAGATTCGGTTGTGGGCAAATAAGCTCGTCATATGGGGGAAGCATGCAACGTATTCAAATAGTATTGTTTAGTGTATAGATTTATTGGAGTTCCCTTTTTATTTTACCTCAAAGAATTCTAAAGGAGGTGAAAAGTTTGATTAGAGCCTTTTTATGGTCTAGTTCTGAGCTTAAGCAAGTAAGGGCCAAAGTTAAGTGCGAGAGTATTTGTGTTCCTAAACAAGGAGAGGGTTAGGTTTTAGATTGCTGAAAATTTGGAATAAAGTCAATATGATTAAACACCTTTGGGCTATAAGTGTGAATGCTGATTCACTTTGGGTTGAATGGATACATACCTATATTTTAAAGGATCAATGCTTTTGGTTTATTGATGTCCAAAAGATTCCTCATGGACTATAAGGAAGATATTCAAGCTTAGAGAGATTGGGCAGCCTCTTATTTATTACAAAATAGGGAATGGCAGATCCACCTTCTTATGACTTGATTACTGGCATCTAGTGGGACTTTTTTATCAATATTTTGGAAGTAGAATTGTGCAGACTATTGGTAGAGCTCTTTATGTGAATGTTTCAAGTATTATAGTTGCTGATTCTGGCGTTGGCCTGGATCAAGAAATAGAGTAATTCAGCAACTTATTGCTTTAACTCATCATACCCTTATTTCTAATCTGCACAGATCTGATGAAGCTGTTTGGTTACCTTCAAAGAGTGGTTACTCCTCTAAACATGCTTGGGAAGTTCTGAGGCCATCTAGAGCACTGGTCTCATGGTGTATACCGACCCCAGTTTTGACCCGTCTCTTGTGGTGTTCCGGACTCGAGTTTGTATGGTGGTTCATGTCTTGCTTCCCTTGTCTTCCCCTTAATGTTGGTTATTGGGTTGTAGTTGTGTATTTGGAACAAGTTGGTTGCTTGTTTTTCCAAGTCTTTGTTGCCCAGAATTTGGCTCTTGCGCTCGAGCGGGCTTCACAAATTTCACTCCACGCTCAAGAAGGCATTCGGGCGCTCGAGTGGGGATTGTGTCTGCAAAAATATTGGGAGAGCGTATTTCACGCTCAAGCGCAGGGTTTCACGCACGAGCGAGAGTTTGTGTCTTACGCTCAAGCGAGACTTTCCACGCTCAAGCGGACTGTGTTATAACAGATCATGAAAGTGACATTTCAGATCATGTTCTGCTTTCTCTCTCTCTAAAAGTCTCAAATTTTCCAAATCTTGAGCTTCTCTATCTAGAAACTCACCTTCTCTCTAAGATTTCATCTAAATCCATTGAGTTCTTAACCCTAGTGTCTTTGAGAATAAGGTAGAGGGTTTCAAGAGCTTCGTATTGATCTAAGTAAAAGTGGGTTTCGTCATTTTTGGAGTTTAACCTTGCTTTGCTCGTCTTCTCTTCTTGAGGTAGGGATTTTCTACACTTTAATATGGTTTTTAGCTTAGTTATTCGCTATTGTGTATAGATGATGAGATTTGGTTGTGGTTTGGACAAATCTAGGATTTGGGTGTGAAATGAAAAGATAAAAGGGGTATTTGATGAATATGAGATAAATGAGTATGAGGCTTGAATATAAGATCATGTTGTACCAAAATAGTTGTTTTTGGTGTTTGGGTTGAGATTTGGTAAAAAGGGGAATTTTTCCCTAATTTGATTAAATCATTATCTTGCATAAATAATTAGGATTAACATCGAAATGTGAAATTGGAAAGTTATGGTTATAAATGGTGATTGGATATGTATTGTCTCACCTATGGAAGTTTTAAATAAACTATCTATTTTGATATTGAATATCTCTTTGAAAATAATTGGTGGAGGATAGCTATAATTGTTGTAGAAATTACAAGAGGATTAGGCAATTTAGTGCTAATCCATTGTCGGTGTCATTGAATATGATCATGTTATAAATACATTGTATATGTATGTTTATTGGAAGGAGAAAAAGGATGTACTCCATATGTGATTATGTTTATAAATACATTGCTTATGTATATTTGTTTGGGAGGAGAAAGAGGATGGACTCCATTTAAAACAAGTTAGCCGAAGTGTCCTAGGTGAAAGACCCAAAATTTCATGTATAAATGGGTGTTGATTCCTTCGGATGACATCCGTAAAATGACAGGTTTGAAGTGTTTATGTGTCTATTGCATAATTGGAAACCATTGAGTTGTAATCTCATTTTGGTTGTTGAAAGATAATGAATTTAACTCGTGAATTGAGTAGCATATATGAACTTCAAATGAATTGAAGGAAAAAAGAAATGAGGTTTGGTCTCAGTGGGATATGAATATGCAGGCCTTGTGGATGTTTTAGTATCGGTATTGTTTATGCAGGTGGTATTTATACCTTTGTTAAACCTCATATATTGTGTTAGATTATTTCTATTGGGCTGTTGGCTCACCCTATACGGGAATACCATTTTCAGGTGCAGGTGAGATGTTTCCTCCAAGGCAATAGCGTGGATGGACTTTCGGGAAACAAGAGTTTCTTAATTATGTCTTATATGTGTATGTTTGTTATTTGTAAAGCCAAGGGCTTAAGATCTAATGAGCGAAACTCAATTTGTGTAACCAAGCAATGACTTGAAAAGATGTAAGCCTACATGGCATTTAATTGGTTATTAAACAGTGAACTCTGATATATGAAAGCATGTTGTTTCTCATATCTATTTCGCATATGAGTTATCTTTATCGTATTATTTTTGGAGTGTTAGAAATTGGTATCAGAGCGTACCGGGTTTGAATAGTTTGGGTACGTAGAAAGTAGGGGTGGGCGCGGGTCGGTTGCGGCCACGGAACCTCCAATCCGCCATCCGTCCGCCAGATTGGCGGATTGAAGAAAATCAATCCGCATCCATCCGCCAATCCGGTGGATGTGGATTGAGCGGATTGGCGGTTTGGCGGATGGATACGAATCGGTTTGGCGGTTTAAAATTTTATAAATTTTCAACATAATTCAACTTGTGCACTTCCTCAAACAAAAAAAAGAAAAAAAAAGAAAAAGAAAGTATTACAGTCAATGACTTAAAAAAGTAATCACTGTATGTCTTATCCAAAGAAAAAAAGTTTGAAACTTTAGAATATCACGATCACTGCATGCCTCATCCACATATTACAACCACAGCATGATTCATCCCCATAAAGTATTACAATCTGTGATTCTTAAAATATAATAACAATTCAAACCACCAAAACTATGAACAGAGCAGTAGTAGAGATTGAATGTCTCTGTATTGTTACATCTACATATGTTTTTGAAAACAAAAACCAACCAGCATATATCATATTTTCTATTTATTATTTTTAGAGTTACATTTAAAAACTAAAAAATATATATGAATAATACGTTTATTTTTTTCAATTAAAAAATATATTCAAGTTGAAAACTTTTTTTCAACAGAATATTTAAACTCTTTTTCAATTGAAAACACAAACATAATATTTAAACAAATTGAAAATACAAAGTCTTATAAATTACTAGGGGTGCTCGCGATTTGGCGGTTTGGCGGTTCGGTTGCGGCCAAAAAATCTCAAATCCGCCATCCGTCCGCCAAATTGGCGGATTTGAGAAAATCAATCCACAACCGTCCGCTCATCATCACGCATCCGTCCAAAATGCGGCGGATCGGTTCGGTTCGGTCGGTTTTGGCGGATCGGTATATCCGCTACTCACCCCTAGTAGAAAGTGGTTAGTACCACAATGGGTTTGTCTCGCTTGATTGAGACGTTAGCATGTATTGTATGCTTATGTGATAACATGCTTATGTGAGTATAGGATTTGGTTCCTAAGATGTTGATTGAGTCTACGGTTTTTTTGGAAGTCCTATTAGAAGAGCACTTGATCACTGCTATTTCTAATTGAAACTCTAGCAACACCGTGGGACGGTTATTTTCTGGGCATAAAATCCGTATGTGTTTATGTGACTATGTGCATACATGAATGGTTTATTGTTGTCCAATATATTAGGCCGCGAGTGAATTAAATTTGGTACATTTATAAATGTGCTAATCTTGTTGTTACCTTTATTAGGATGTCAGGACGTGGACATGGTAGTAATAGGCGTGGTAGGTCTAGGAGGCATGAGGTGCCTTTAACGGATGATATTCCGGCATAGGAAGGAGGAGTTGGTCAAGCCAATGTGATTGAACCGGTTAATTAACAGGCCATAGGAGCCTTAGCCCATGAAATAACCGGAGCATTTAGGGAGTCTATGGACATTCTCCGAGCAAAGAATCAAGTCCAGGCCCAATTAGCTAAAGCAGGGCCATCTTTCTTGAAGAGGGAGTTTTTCCGATCGAATCCGGATGAGTTTTTGGGTGATCCTAAGGAGCCATTGAAGGCAGATGAATGACTAGAGCAATTGTTGAAAACATTCGAGATGCTTAGCATCGAGAATGATCATTTGATGGTGACCTTGGCATCGTTCCAACTGAAGGGAGATACGGGTTAGTGGTGGAAGTATGCGCGTGGACGCATTGAGATGACTTAGGAGGCCTTTGTCAATGCTTTTCAAGACAAGACGCATTGGCTGAATTTGAGGCAACCTTTACTAGCTTGTCTAGGTTCGCACCGGAGTTGGTGGCGACTGAGGAGTGTTGTTGTTTGGAATTTGAGAAGCGGTTGAGGACCGGACTCAAACTTCGAGTGGCAGGATCCATGTTTAGAGATTTTAGGCACCTTGTGGAGGCAGCAGCAAATCTCAAGATTGTTATGCAAGAAGAGGAAATGAGGGGCTCCAGAAGGAGTCAGAATAGTCAAGGGGACAATAAGAGGTAGAGGGGTTTTAACTCTCAGCACTCCCAGGGGTTTCAATCGAGGTCCACTTTTCCAGTACCGAGTTCGGGTTCTGGGTGGGGTGGCCAAGGAAATTTCACTTGCTTTAAGTGTGGTCAATTGGCCCACAAGTCTCCAGCTTGTCCTTAGAAAGGGGGGGCAGCAAGCAACATCATCTTCGGCTCATTTTCAAACCCAAAGTCAAGGGAGAAGCCAGCCGCTCACTTGTTACCAATGCAGGCAGGCAGGGCATCTGAAGAGGTTTTGCCCACAATTAGGTGGCACACTTGGTGCGTCTGGTTCGAGACAGACACAGAGTCACCAGCCAACACAGTCAGCACAGGCCTCGAGGGCCACTCAGGGAGCTTCTTCAGCTCAGTCAGTGCATCAGGCTTATGCTCCGAGAGGTGAGCAGGTTGAGCAGAGACCTGCTGAGCGTATGTACACGGTTGCAGCGCCAGATCTAGTACCTGCTCCTGTGGTGAGAGGTACCTTTTGGTTTTGCAATTCAGTAGCTAATGTGTTGATTGAAACGGGTGCATCTCATTCTTTTATTGTCTACATTTGCATCTATTTTGGGTTTGGAGTTGGCACAGTTAGCATCTCCTATTTTTGTAAAGTTACCAATTAGTGGTGAGATTATCTTGAAACAAGGATGTCGGGGTTATGACGTCGGGGTTATGATGTCGGGGTTACTGGTCGTTGATTGCCATTTGCATTTGTATTGTTTGACATGCATAGTTTTGATGTCATATTGGGTATGGACTGGTTATCGTCATACCGGACTGTTATAGATTGTTACTGTCATAAGGTTACTGTATGTACCTGGAGCAGTGATTGTTTTTATTTCTTGGGTGACCACATGGATAGAGTTTTGTCATCGGTGTATAACCCGCGTGGGCAGAATGAACTTAGTTGTCTTCTTGCTAGCTTTATGAGTAGTGAGTGTGATGAAGTTCGGATTGAGTTGCCAAGAGTGGTTTGCGAATACTCAGATGTTTTTCCTAAGGATCTGACTAGTTTACCACCTCACCGAGAGATCGAGTTCTCTATTGATTTAGTGCCTAGTACGGCACTAGTTTCTATGGCTCCATATAGATTTGCACCAGCTGAATTGAGTGAGTTGAAGATTTAACTCCAGGAATTGCTAGACAAGGGTTTTATTCGCCCTAATACTTCACCTTGGGGAGCACCGGGGCTCTTTGCTAAAAAGAGAGATGAAGCCTTACGATTTTGTATTGATTACCGAAAGTTGAACCGGGTTACTGTTAAGAATAAGTACCCAATGCCTCATATAGATGATCTGCTTGATCAGTTGAAAGGGTCTTGTTGTTTTTCTAAAATAGACCTAAGATCGGGTTATCACCAGTTAAGAGTAAAAGAGGAGGATATTCCGAAGACGGCATTCCATACGTGGTATGGCCATTATGAGTTTCTTGTGATGCCTTTTGGGCTAACCAATGCACCAGTGGTGTTTATAGATTTAATGAATCGAATCTTCAGGGAGTTCTTAGATCGTTTTGTGGTTGTCTTTGTGGACAACATTCTGATTTATTCACCTTCTGAGGAGGAACACGAGAAACATTTGCGATTAGTACTTGAGTTACTTAAAGCCCACAAACTGTATGCCAAGTTTGGAAAAAGTGAGCTCTGGCTAAAAGAAGTTAAGTTTTTAGGCCACGTGGTTTCCGGAAAAGGGGTGACTGTAGATTCATTCAAAATAGAGGCAGTGCAAGATTAGGTATAACCTAGGAATGCTTTCGAGATTCATAGTTTCTTGGGGTTGGCCGGGTATTACCGTCGGTTTGTGAAAGATTTCTCTAGACTAGCTTCACCTTTGACTAAGTTGACGAGGAAAGAAATCAAATTCGTGTGGAGGGAGACTTGTGAGAAGTCGTTCCAAAAAATTAAAGTTAGACTTACCACCGCTCTAGTCTTGATTATTCCGGAGAGGGGTTTAGGCTATTCAGTGTATTGTGATGCCTCACGAGAGGGTTTGGGTTGTGTACTGATGCAAAAGGAGAAAGTAGTAGCCTATGGCTCACGGCAGTTAGAAACCCACGAGAGGAACTACCCTACCCACGATCTAGAGTTAGCGGCTGTGATATTTGCCTTGAAGATTTGGAGGCACTATCTGTATGGCGAGAGATTTGAGGTGTTTTCTGATCATAAGAGTCTGAAATATCTGTTTACACAGAAAGACTTGAATTTGAGACAGAGAAGATGGATGGAATTCATAGAAGATTATGATTTCAAGTTACATTATCATCCGGAAAAGGCCAATGTTGTGGCCGATGCCCTAAGTAGGAAGTCTATCGGCAATGTGGCTTGTATTGCCATTCGGGAATGAGAGATGGTGGGTACTCTTAATGAGTTTGACTTGCATCTGAGCGAGTCTGTTGAGTATGCAGCTTTGTTTTCAGTAGTTGCAAAACCTACACTTGTGAACTGAGTGTTAGAAGCACAGAAGGGTGACCTTGAGATGGAATCGTTCCGAGAGAAGATTTCCAATCGGAAGGTAAAAAGAGATCCCGACCTGAGTGTGAGATACTGTGACCGTTTGTTTGTATCGGAGTCTTGCTGAGAGAAAGTACTCCGAGAGTTTCACTATTTGCGCCTTGTTGTGCATTCAGGGGCACAAAGATGTATCATGATCTTAGTTGCCAGTTTTAGTGGAGAGGTATAAAAAAGGATGTGACTGTGTTTGTATCAACGTGCCTTGTCAACAAGTGAAGACCAAGCATTAGAGGCCAGTGGGTTTGTTGCAACCCTTACCTATAGCTGAGTGGAAGTGGGAATATATCACGATGGATTTTGTTGTGGGCCTTCCGAGGACTCAACGGGGTAGTGATGCTATATGGGTAGTTGTTGACCAGTTGACTAAATCGGCGCATTTTATTTCCATGCGCGTAAGTGACTCGGTAGATTATCTTGCCGACCTGTATGTTAGGGACATAGTGAGGTTGCACGGGGTCCCTGTGACGATTGTTTCGGATAAAGATCCGCGTTCCACTGCTTGGTTGTGACAAAGTTTGCAGAGTGCCTTGAGCACTAGATTGACTTTTAGCACAGCTTACCATCCTCAAACTGACGAGCAGTTTGAGCATACTATTCAGATCTTTGAGGATATACTTAGAGGCTGTGTCCTTGATTTTAAGTCCTCTTTCAGGTTGTCCATTGCATGCATTAATATATATATATATATATATATTGAGGTTTTTATGTAAAATATTCATGTAAAAATTAAATTAATATAATAATCGAAACAATATTATTTTCAAATAAATGGATTATATATTTTAAATAATTTTTGTAGATTAGTAAGAATATGTAGCAAAATTGTTTACTTAAACAGTCTTGTCCTTACTCTAGGGGAATGCAATCCTCTTATATGTGAACCCAAAGCTTTACGAAAATTAAAGAACTAGGGTTACATAATAATAATAATAATTAACAAACAATTCCAATGATGTTTACCCTCTTAATTTTTACAACAATACACTGCATTCATTCATTCATTTGATAAAATTTGGTTCAATTAACCATTTGAATCAAGAAATCAAAGTCCCAAAATAGACAATAATACAATTGCAAGTCTTTCTATTATCCAAGTATTAAAAAAATAAACAAAAATTGAAGCAAAGACATCAAAGACTGTTATTTTTATCAAATCAAATTATTTAACTCAAGCTTTCTTCATGGGCCTAGTAGATGATTTATGTCCGGTGACATGCGCATCCTTCACTATCACTGTGACAACCCTCACCTCTGATTAATGCTAAACTATAACTGAGAATGATAAGTAACTGATTTGACTGAAATTCTGAATTGATTGCATGAGTGTGTTGCATTAGTTGCATTTCTATCTGTTTGTCATTATATGATCTGTTTACGTTTTAATTTCGAACTGCAAATTGAAGGCCTTATCGGCGGCCGAATCAGAAATCGATTGGTGTTATGTGTTAATTAGAATTTATGTGATTTTATGGTAGGTTTAATTAAAATCTGATTTGGAATGATTAAATTAGATTGAATAAAGTTAAACTACATTAGATTGTGTTATTACCAAATTGCCATTGAGTGGCCATTTTCTACAACATTGTTTGGCACCTTTATACATCATTTTTTCAGCCACTTTCTTAGACTAAACCGAGGGAGAGTAGAAGAAATTGAGTTCATCAAGAGTTTAGCCTGGAGACTTAGAAGATTTGAGGGGAATTTGCAAAATTGAGCTTATATACTTTGAATTCAAGACCTAAGGTAGAGACTTCATCCTCTCATTTGTACATTTGAGTTATTAATGCATGGTTCATGGGATTAAGGGAGGTTAGAGTCAAATATTGGTTTAAAGTGTTGGATTGAGGCTTAATCCATGCACGCATGTACATATTCTTGAATTTTGGAATTGTTTCATGAGAATTTCCACATGCAAGCCCATATTTTTGTTATAGTCCATGAATTCACCATAGTTTTGAGCTTAATCTTGCATTGGATCATGTTTTGAAACATTAGAGTTCATAGGAACTCATGCATGTATGATTTTGAATTGTTCTTCATATTTACACTTAATTTTTATGTTCAATTGGCTTATCTTTGGGTTTGATTTTACAAATGATCTTCAAAAACATGTTATACTATGAGTTTCCAAGAGTTTCTAGAAAATTAGCCCAAGGGATCGAATTTGAAGCTTTAAAAGTTGAATTTCATGCTTGAGGTTCAATCTGGAAATTTCAGATTTTGGACCCACGCTCGAGCGTAGGACTTCACGCTCGAGCTTGCACTCTGAGTACATGCACCTCCGCTCGAGCGTGAAATGCATATGCCCAGAAGTTCATGTGTTTTACAGTCCGCTGGAGCGAGAAAGTTCACGCTCGAGCGAGGACCTGAGTCTTACGCTCGAACGGGGGTCGAGCGTCCATCGAGCGTGAATTGCATGCATCCAGTACTTTTTGTGAAGTTTGCAGTCCGCTCAAGCATAGGAAGTCACGCTCGAGCGGAGCTCCTTTGTCTGCATGTCCGCTCGAGCGTAGAAGCCACGCTCAAGCGTAGACTCTTGTTTCAACAAATTTTGAAAAGTGTTTTAAAGTGCATCTTTGCATCCTCTTTCCATCCTAAGCATTCTTAGGCCATGTTTAAGGCATCTTAATAAGGATATTGATGTAGAACCACACCGAGTCAAGATAGAGACTAAGTTGTTGATTCCCAAGTGTGTAACTTAGTATGTGTTCGTTCTGTAACTGTGTAGGGTTGGCACCCGAGGACGCCCACTAGCTGCTTATAGCCCAGTGCTCTGTGAGTAACAATGTTGTAAAGATATGTTCAATTATGATTATTTTCTGAATGATCAACTGTTCTGCTTACTGAAACGTTATTGTTTAATGAATGAATGTTTGTCCTATTTGTAAACTATATTCGTGGCATCCATAGCAATTTACTGTTACTGTACTGTTACTGCTACTGACACAGAGATCTCTGTCAGTTCTCATGTTTGGAACCATTACTGTTACTGTTATAATGGCCATCGACTGACTGTTCAGTCTGTTAAGACTTACTGTACTGTTTTGCTATGGGATGACCACATATGACTGCTATGGTTTCTAAGTGACTAATATGACTGTTTAATTACTGAAAGGACATTCATTCTTAACCTCTTTACATAACTGTTATTCACTGGTTTTTAGCTCACTGTTTACATATATATGTAGGTGTCTAGGCACCGGACCGGAGCTAGGAGCGTCAGATTAGCTCTTGTTTTGTCAAAGCCAACCATTGTGCCTCACTTCGAGGTTCCCAGTCTGTTCAAGCTATAGCTACTTTGGGGTGTCTCAGTTCCACCCTTTTTGTCTATGTTTTGTGTAAAATTTGACTGTATAGCTACGATGTAGGGATTTGGTCCCTAACCTAAATGTTTTGTGTATCTGAGTTGTATATATGTTTTGACTACAAATGTGAATATGTTCAGAAAAGTCTTTTTGCATACAGAATGTCACAGCTCATTGGACATCTCTATTTACTATTTTGGCTTCCGCCAGCCCCTTTACTCTGTATTACTGTCATTACTGTTAAGTAGGCCTTTGGTAATCACGGATTACTGGCCGGTTACGATACCTAACCCATAGGGGCGGGTTTGGGTCGTGACAGAGTGGTATCAGAGCGATATCAAACCACGAGTTATACCGCACACACGTGTCCAAATGAGCTATAGGATGTCCTAGAAAAGTGATTAGGGCATTGCATGAGCATGAGAAAGTGTGTGTGGCCATGACATGAATATATGTGCTAATGTGCTAATGTGTTTAAGTATGTAACTGCCTATGTTTATTATTACCATATTGCCTATAGTGAAATGGACAATGCACGAAATGCTGATGAATCCGAATCATCTGAGGCAAGGATGGCAAGATTAGAAAGAATGGTTGAACTGTTGACTGAGGCCTTGAGGCTACAACAGAACCAACAGCCCCTACCTCCTCCAGTTCAACCGGAGCAAAATGTTAATGAGGATATAATTGCCTTGACACAGAAGTTCAGTAAAATGAAACCACCATTCTTTCAGGGTGGCCTTGAACCATTAAAGGCCGAAGCATGGGTTCTAGAAACAGAGAAATTATTTGAAGTGTTTCCGTGTTCCAAAGCACACAAGGTATTGCTGGCTACCTTTACTTTACAAGAAGAGGCCAGAAGATGGTGGATGCTTGTTCGTGACACCAATACTGCTTTGACTTTGGCTCAATTTAAAGAAGCCTTCTTTGAAAAATACTTTCCTTAGTGTGTCAGGGATCGCAAAGTGACTGAGTTTGAACAGTTAAAACAAGGTACTATGTCGGTGGCAGAGTATGAATCAAAGTTCACTGAACTCGCCAAATAGGCGCCACACATGGTGGACACTGATTACAAAAAGGCCAGGAAGTTTGAAGGCGGCCTTAATGTAGAGATACTTGACAGAATCAATGTGCTGAAGTTACTGAAATATGTGGATGTTTTTGACCGGGCGATAATAGCTGAGTCGAACATCGAGGCATTAAAACAGACCGAAACACCAGCGACTGAATGGCGTTATAAGAGACGGGGTTTTAAGTTTAAGAAAGGCCGAAGCAGTCCATTGAACAAAAAGCAAAATACAAGGTCAACAACTAGTTCTAGCCAGGGAAACAATTCCATACCACCCTGCTCTGAATGTGGGAAAAGGCATAAAGGGGTTTGCTATAAAATCTCTGGTGCTTGTTATAGGTGTGGCAAAGTGGGTCACATGGTTAAAGATTGCCCTTCCACTTCTCAAGGCAATAGTAAAGCTGCAGCTAGCGCAGCAGCATCAACTGTTGCACCGAAACCCAATCCTAAAGCTACTGGAAAGGAGCCTCTAAGGCAAGGCCGAGTGTTCGCACTTGTACCAGGAGATGTGCAGAATACCGAGACCGTTGTGTCAGGTATACTCTCAATCTGTACTCAAAATGCTTATGTTCTGATTGATTTGGGGTCTACACATTCATATGTCTCGCATGCTTTTTCGCGAAAAGTAAATAGACCACTGGAACCCATGAATTATTTGTTAGCTGTGTCTTCACCTGTTGGGGGATCCATGACTTGTGCTTACATGTACCCTGCATGTGAAATTATTGTTGGGGATGTACATTTGTATATTGATTTACTGCCTTTGAATATCGATCATTTCGATGTGATATTAGGAATGGGCTGGTTAACAAAATATCATGCTACCATAGACTGTGTAACAAAACAAGTTGTTTTTCGTCCACCTGGATTGCTTGAATTTGTATTTAACGGAGTTGGTGTAGTGCCTCCCCCATATCTGATTTCGTCTATGAAAGCCTTTAAACTAATTAAGAAGGGATGTAAAGGGTATCTATGTTGTATATTGACTGTACCTACTGATGCTAAAGCTAATGTGGACAGTATTCCCATAGTCAGAGAATTCCCAGATGTTTTTCCAGACGATTTGCCAGGGGATTTGATTGACAGGGACATTGAGTTCACCATTGATGTGATTTCGGGTACACAGCCAGTTTCCAAAGCTCCGTACATAATGGCACCTACCGAACTAAAAGAATTGAAAATTCAGCTGCAAGAACTGTTGGATAAGAAGTTCATCAGGCCTAGTACTTCGCCATGAGGCGCTCCAGTTTTGTTTGTGAAAAAGAAAGACGGCTCATTGAGACTCTGCATTGACTACCATGAACTGAACAAGGTAACAGTGAAAAACAAGTACCCACTGCTTCGTATTGATGATTTATTTGACCAGTTACAGGGTGCTCAGGTCTTTTCTAAAATTGATCTTAGATCTGGATATCACCAGCTGAAAGTCAAACCTGAGGACATTGAAAAGACTGCCTTTCGAACGAGGAACGGACATTATGAATTCCTTGTTATGCCTTTCAGGGTTACTAATGCACCTGCTGCATTTATGGACCTTATGAATAGAATTTTCAAACCATTCCTCGACGAATTTGTAGTTGTTTTTATAGATGACATTCTGATTTATTCCAAAAGCACGGAAGAGCATGAACATCATTTGAACATTGCCTTACAGACCTTAAGAGAACGGAAACTGTATGCAAAACTAATGAAGTGTGAATTTTGGCTAGACAATGTAATGTTTTTGGGACATGTGATCAGTAAGGATGGCATCTCAGCTGACCCACAGAAGATTGAAGCAGTAGTGAATTGGCCCAGACCGTCTAATGTTACTGAAGTCCGAAGTTTCTTAGGCTTAGCCGGATACTACAGAAGATTTGTGAAGGACTTCTCCAAAATTGCCCTACCGTTGACTCAGTTGACTCAAAAATGGATATCATTTGACTGGACTGACCAGAGAGAATCAGCTTTTCAAGAGTTAAAGACTCGACTTGTGACTGCACCGATTCTTACCCCACCCTCAGGTACGGATGGATTCACCATATTTAGTGATGCTTCTTATAAGGGTTTGGGATGTGTATTAATGCAGAATGAAAAAGTTATCGCGTATGCTTCCCGACAACTGAGACCTCATGACAAGAACTACCCGACCCATGACTTAGAACTTGCCGCAGTAGTATTTGCATTGAAAATCTGGCGTCACTATCTTTATGGGACAACATGTGAAGTGTATACAGATCACAAGAGCTTAAAATATTTCTTCACACAGAAAGAATTGAACATAAGGCAGCGGAGATGGTTAGAACTGATAAAAGATTACGACTTGCAAATTTTGTACCATCCAGGGAAAGCTAACACCGTTGTCGATACACTGAGTCGGAAATCAGTTGGAAATTTAGCCTGTTTACTCATCGGGCAGAAAAAATTGCTATGTGACCTTGAAAAATTTGAAGTTGAGATTGTTTTGCGTGAACAAAGTGGAACCTTAGCCACTATTTTTGCTCAACCGGCACTGATTGAGGAGATTAAAGAGAAGCAGCAACAGGATGACTTTTTGAAAAAGGTCATTGATGAACGGGAGTCCAAACCGAGGCCGGACTTTAAATTTGAGAACAATGTGTTGAAATTCCAGGGAAGGTTGTGTGTACCGAATGATTCTGAACTGAAAAGACAAATTCTGCAAGAGGGCCACAATTCGAAACTGTCTATCCATCTAGGAAATACGAAAATGTACCAAGACTTGAAACTGAATTTTTGGTGGTCAAGAATGAAGAAAGAGATTGCTGACTTTGTATCGAAATGTCTTCATTGCCAACAAGTTAAAGCTGAACATCAACGACCCGCAGGCTTACTGCAACCCTTACCAATACCGGAGTGGAAATGAGAACATATCACTATGGATTTCATTGTTGGTTTACCTCGCTCCAGTAAAGGTATGGACTCAATTTGGGTTATTGTTGATAGATTGACTAAATCTGCTCACTTCTTACCTGTCAAAACAATTTACAATGCGGACAAATTGGCTATAATTTATATTGATGAGATTGTTAGATTGCATGGAGTGCCTATGTCCATTGTTTCTAATAAGGACTCGAAGTTTACATCGAGATTTTGGCAAAACCTACAGACGGCATTGGGTACTGAACTAAGACTGAGTAGTGCATACCATCCTCAGACAGATGGCCAGTCAGAAAGGACCATCCAGACTCTGGAGGATCTACTGCGAATGTGTGTCCTTGATTTCCAAGGAAATTGGGAAAGCCATTTACCTTTAGCCGAATTTGCCTACAACAACAGCTTTCGCTCGAGCATTGGTTTGGTGCCTTTCGAGGCTTTGTATGGCAGAAAATGCCGATCTCCTATTTGCTGGGCAGAAGTTGGAGATGGGCCTTTGCTTGGGCCCAAGATTGTACAGGAAACTACAGAAAAGGTAAAACTGATTCAGCAAAGATTGAAAACCGCACAAAGCCGACAGAAAAGTTATGCGGATGTCCGAAGACGAGACAGGGAATATGAAGTGGGTGATCACGTTTTTGTTAAAGTGACACCAATGAAAGGACAGACTCGTTTTGGAGTCAAGAGTAAGCTAGCACTGAGGTATGTTGGACCGTATGAAATCATTGAAAAGATTAATCCGGTGGCGTATCAAATAGCGCTTCCTCCTGAAATGGGGCATATGCATAATGTCTTCCATATTTCAATGTTGAGGGATTATCTTCGGGATCCCTTCCATGTTATTGAGCCTATCCGTGTAGTGCTAAGTGATGACTATACTTAGGAAGAACGGCCTATTCAGATTGTGAACCGACAGATCAAGAAGTTGTGAAACAAAAAAATCCTGCTAGTGAAAGTTGATTGGCAAAACCATGGTGGCGTCTATGCCACTTAGGAAAGGGAAGACGATATGATGAAGAGATATCCTGAATTGTTCCTACTGAATTCGGTATTCTTCCAAAATAAAGGTAATTCGAGTTTAGAGGACCAAACTCTTTTAAGGAGGGAAGACTGTGACAACCCTCACCTCTGATTAATGCTAAACTGTAACTGAGAATGATAAGTAACTGATTTGACTGAAATTCTGAATTGATTACATAAGTGTGTTGCATTAGTTGCATTTCTATCTGTTTGTCATTATATGATCTGTTCACGTTTTAATTTCGAACTGCGAATTGAAGGCCCTATCGGCGGCCGAATCAGAAATCGATTGGTGTTATGTGTTAATTAGAATTTATGTGATTTTATGGTAGGTTTAATTAAAATCCGATTTGGAATGATTTAATTAGATTGAATAAAGTTAAATTACATTAGATTGTGTTATTACCAAATTGCCATTGAGTGGCCATTTTCTACAACATTGTTTGGCACCTTTATACATCATTTTTTCAGCCACTTTCTTAGACTAAACCGAGGGAGAGAGGGAGAGTAGAAGAAATTGAGTTCATCAAGAGTTTAGCTTGGAGACTTAGAAGATTTGAGGGCAATTTGTAAAATTGAGCTTATATACTTTGAATTCAAGACCTAAGGTAGAAACTTCATCCTCTCATTTGTACATTTGAGTTATTCTTGCATGGTTCATGGGATTAAGGGAGGTTAGAGTCAAATATTGGTTTAAAGTGTTGGATTGAGGCTTAATCCATGCACGCATGTACATATTCTGGAATTTTGGAATTGTTTCATGAGAATTTCCACATGCAAGTTCATATTTTTGTTATAGTCCATGAATTCACCATAGTTTTGAGCTTAATCTTGCATTGGATCATGTTTTGAAACATTAGAGTTCATAGGAACTCATGCATGTATGATTTTGAATTGTTCTTCATATTTACACTTAATTTTTGTGTTCAATTGTCTTACCTTTAGACTTGATTTAACAAATGATCTTCAAAAACATGTTATACTACGAGTTTCCAAGAGTTTTCCAAAAAATTAGCCTAAGGGGATCGAATTTGAAGCTTTAAAAGTTGAATTTCATGCGTTAGGTTCAATCTGGAAATTCCAGATTTTGGACCCACGCTCGAGTGTAGGACTTCACGCTCGAAATTGCACTCTGAGTACATGCACCTCCGCTCGAGCGTGGAAAGTCACGCTCGAGCGTGAAATGCATATGCCCAGAAGTTCATGTGTTTTACAGTCCGCTCGAGCGAGAAAGTTCACGCTCGAGCGAAGACCTGAGTCTCACGCTCGAGCGGGGGTCAAGCGTCCGTCGAGCGTCCGTCGAGCGTGAATTGTATGCATCCAGTACTTTTCGTGAAGTTTGCAGCCCGCTCGAGCGTAGGAAGTCACGCTCAAGCGGAGCTCCTTTGTCTGCATGTTCGCTCGAACGTAGAAGCCACGCTCGAGCGTGGACCCTTGTTTCAGCAAATTTTGAAAAGTGTTTTAAAGTGCATCCTTGCATCCTCTTTCCATTCTAAGCATTCCTAGGCCATGTTTAAGACATCTTAATAAGGATATTGATGTAGAACCACACCGAGTCAAGATAAGGACTAAGTTGTTGATTCCCAAGTGTGTAACTTAGTATGTGTTCGTTCTGTAACTGTGTAGGGTTGGCACCCGAGGACGCCCACTAGCTGCTTTTAGCCCAGTGCTCTGTGAGTAACAATGTTGTAAAGATATGTTTAATTATGATTATTTTCTGAATGATCAACTGTTCTGCTTACTGAAACGTTATTGTTTAATGAATGAATGTTTGTCCTATTTGTAAACTGTATTCGTGGCATCTATAGCAATTTACTGTTACTGTACTGTTACTGCTACTGACACAGAGATCTCTGTCGGTTCTCATGTTTGGAACCATTACTGTTACTGTTATGATGGCCATCGACTAACTGTTCGGTCTGTTAAGACCTACTATACTGTTTTGCTATAGGATGCACCACATATGACTGCTATGCTTTCTAAGTGACTGATATGACTGTTTAATTACTGAAAGGACATTCATTCTTAACCTCTTTACATAACTGTTATTCATTGGGTTTTAGCTCACTGTTTACATATATATGTAGGTGTCCAGGCACCGGACCGGAGCTAGGAGCGTCGGATTAGCTCTTGTTTTGTCAAAGCCAACCATTGTGCCTCACTTCGAGGTTCCCAGTCTGTTCAAGCTATGGCTACTTTAGGGTGTCTCAGTTCCACCCTTTTTGTCTCTGTTTTGTGTAAAACTTGACTGTATAGCTACGATGTAGGGATTTGGTCCCTAACCTGAATGTTTTGTGTATCTGAGTTGTATATATATTTGACTACGAATGTGAATATGTTCAGAAAAGTCTTTTTGCATACAGAATGTCACAGCTTATTAGACATCTCCATTTACTGTTTTGGCTTCCGCCAGTCCCTTTACTCTGTATTACTGTCATTACTGTTAAGTAAGCCTTTGGTAATCACGGATTACTGGCCAGTTACGATACCTAACCCATAGGGGCGGGTTTGGGTCGTGACAATCACAATCTCTAAAAGGATAGGCATCACTGTATGTACAGCATTGCAAGGTTCAACGATCATCGTTCTGGTGAAAGACGAGATGCCCCTCATTATCGGTTACTAGACATTAATATGGACTTCCATGGAAGTAAGGATCTCATACATGACATCTTCAGCGCTTCATCAAAAACTAACCCACTTTGACGAACCCAGAATGATTTCACTACCAAGGCACCTTGTGGTTCAAATGAATCGTCTTCTTCTCGCTTACGATAATTAAGAACACAACGAATATGGACTTCAATGAAGAAGGTGACGGAGGGCAACAAGTGGTGATTGTTGGGTATGATGGCGGCATCGAAGGACATATTGAAATTATACTCAACAAGACCTGACATCTGTCTTTCAATTATTTCAGAATAACAAGTAAATAGAAAAGACAGCCTAGAGATTATTACTATGGGGATTGAATGGATAAAGTGTGTAATTCTTAGGTTGTACACCCAAACACTTACCTTTAAGATCAATAATTTAAAAAGGAGAAAAGTAGCCTACTTTGTTACAATAACACTATGTTTGCTTGGGAATTTGGAAAAGAATTTGAGGGGAAAAAAAAAAAGATAAGTGAAATATGAATAAAATATACTTACATTTCCTTTTCGTTTGGCATTGGCTAATATAGCCAATTTTTTTGTGTTGAGACTTATTTAGCCTCGTTTGGTTTGAATTTTTTGACTTTTGTGAGAGAAGAAGTGTAATGATTATGGATTGAATTTGATATTTTGTCTTATTAACTTATTTAATCTCAATTTGTGCTTTTTTAGCCCCAAAATGATAGTCAAACCAGGGCTTAGTTTCACATACTTTTTTTCTTTTTCTTTCCAAATCCCTTCTCAAATTCTCCAACCAAACACAACATAAGGGAAATAACTAGGAAAATATTGATGAATTCATGAGACTCTTATGCTGTGTTTGGTTTAAACATTTGAAAAGGAAGAGATATGTGAAACTAAATATAGGTATATTTTATTCATATTTTACCTATATTTTTTTCTTTTCCTTTCAAAATCTCTTTTCAAATCTCGCAACCAAACACAACGTTGAATGTTACCCAGAATCTCAAGAACTGGTTGGTGTGAATCACTTGATCCGATTAATGTTTAGATCCGAGTTGACCCAATTTGGTATTATTTGGAATCTTAAATTTTATTTTTATTTCAAGATTAAAGATGGATACAGAGGGTGGGGATAAATTGTTCGATTTCAGAACACTATGGGGTCATTTGTTTGATGGGATTAAGGTGTGGGATTGTGGTTCAAACAAAAAAAAATGTGTTGGATTGTCATTGTCTATGTAGTATTCCAAATCAACCATATAGTGAAAAATTTTATAGGTGAACTATGCTGATTCATCTTTGTTAACTAATTAAAATATAAATGATAATTCACTTAATGTATATTGCAATTTTTATTAATAGAAAACACCACATAAACAATATCACATATAGTTACTTTCATAGAGGGTTAGGACTTCCAAGATAAAATGAATTTATGGGATAAATTTAATGATAGTATGATAAGGTCAAAATTAAAATAATAAAATCTACATATTTTAAATTTCACACTTCGTTTTGGAGATTTTTTTTGGAATGACTTTCTGTTAACCAAGGAATTTTTTGTATTTAACTTATGAAAATTAATGAAAAAAATCAATTTAATTAGGTGACAGAAACACCCGCATCAACAATGTTTTGTTTTGTCACTCTCATGTCAATTTTTTATTTTTTTTTTCAAAAATATGCACTAATTTGTTGCCATATATAATTTAAAATGAAAACACAAACTCAACCCTTCTACCTCTTTCTTGTCTCTACTATTAAAGACAATGATAATAGCAAATATTTTAAATAACTAATCCAATACAATCCAGGGCCCTTGCAAAATCTAGACTAGAAACAAAACAAAAAAAAAAAACACAAATTAATCGAAATAGGGCTGGCTAAAATTGAGTGTGCGTAGAAAATAAAAACTTAAAAAAAGGACATGATCGTCCTCCATAAGAGTAACGGAGAAACAAGCACATCAGAAAAAAGGCAAGACCTAGGCTGGAGGACAAGTATAACTAAGGGATTCTCCTTTGTAGTTGAGTGGTTCCTTGCTTCCATCTTCCAAGTTGTAAACGCCCATGTGCTTGCCACCTCCTGGGCTGTCAACTTCAAATGGGTACATTTCCATATAATCGTCAGTATAATATATACAATTAGGCTTTATTGCTGGAAAAAACCTAGAGGAATCAACAGAGATGGAAGCACTGTGACCCAAGAAGAGTGCACTTCCCCCCAAGTTGTTAATCTCTTGCCATCTCTCCTCCTTGATCAAATCAACCTCATACACTTTAAAGGAAGTGGTCTCATACGTTAGGTCAGGGTCGCCACCTAGATGTCTTGCATCTCGCGCAACCACCAATAATTCTCTACCCGATTCAACCATGAAGGGATGCATATACCAAAGCAATTCACTTTTTATTCCTCTAACTCTTCGTGCCACTGTTGGATTAGGACCCCCAACGTCCCAAACAAAAATCGAGCCTTGATTACTTAATGCATAAAATTGGCCCTTGTAATAAATAACATCCTCGTACAGGAAATCACGGTTTTCTATTGACAGTCCAGGAATTCTCTCCGCTAGGTCTCCAAAAACCGAGGTGCTTTGCACCTCCGTGAATAACCTGAAAGTATATCTTTATTGAAAATTATGTATCTATTTAGAGATATCTATTTTGGGCTATCGGTGGAGGATAGTTATGATTGTTGTAGAAATTGCATGAGGTTTAGGTGAATTAAAACTAATTTTTCATCCATTTGTATTGAGCATTGTTGCATATTTAAAACATTGAAAATGTATATTGTTTTAAAAAAAAAATGGGTGAATACCTTGGTAAATCTGGATAGGGGGTGTGGTTGTGGTATTATTGTTGGCCTATGTGTCCTTGGTGAAAGTCCAGAAACCCGCGCGGTTAGGTGCCGAGCGTTCTGATTAATACCGGTAAAAATGATATTCGTAGTGCTTGTATAGCTTATTTGTAGACACGTACCCAAGAGAATCTCAGTGTTCGTATCCATTGCCCTGTTTTCTATTGTAAAGGAAATGTTTTTATGAATTGTGATATAATCCTAGCATTGCATTATTTTGAAAAGAGATATAAAATGTTTTGGCACGAGTATTGCTTATGCATTCACCTTATAGCTTTGTTAAGATTCACACCCTATGTAAAAAATCATTTTCAAGTGCTGATGATATGCCTCCGCCAAGGCCATAGGTTAGGAGGACTTGGAGCCAAGAGCTTCTTGTTTTGTTATTGTTGTATTTATTTTTGTAGAAGCCTAGGGCTTTAATTGTATTAAATTTAAACTCACTTTTGTTATAACCAAGCAGCGTCTTAGAAAGTTGTTGCCATTAGGGCATTAATTTATCTGTATGATTTTTAATTCATATCTTTTGCTTATGACATATGCTATAGATTCAGAGTGATATAGGACAAGATTTTAAGAATTTTTATATTTTTAGTTTCAATATTTTTGATATATTATTTTATTAGGATTCTTGTAATTTAGTATAAACATTTTAGAATTATTAGGTTTCCTAAATTTTATTATTTTGGAATTAGATTTTGTTTAGGATTTTAAATAGTTTAGAATTTTAGTTTCCTATTCTTTTAAGTTTCCTAATTTGTGTTGATTTAAGTTTCCTAATTTATTTTAGAATTACTTTTCCTACAAGTATTAGGTTTATTTTATTATAAATAAGTCTACAAGCAAATGTAATAGAGGAATTCAATCAATAATATTAAGATATTTTCTCTTTCTTGTGGATTTAAGATTCTATTTTTCTTATGGATTCAAGAACCCATTTTGTCTACTAGAGCGATATCTATTCCCCCTGTATTCCACTGCGTCATGTATAATTGCATGTGTTCTCTTTTGTACAATTGAATTATATGAAATGAGAAGAAAATCATATTCAGAAATGTATTATTATTTAATAATTGTTGTGGGACGATTTTATTATTATATTTTCAGGGCGTTACATATTAAATTATTAGGATGTTATCTAACATTAATTTTAGAGATATTGTTTATTTTTAAGTATTTTATCAATAAAAATTATGTTTTTTTCCATTAAATGATTTAATAATTTTTTAACAATTTAAGAGTTTTATTTACTATTGCATGAATTTTAAGAATTTTATTAAATAATATTAAAATATATATATAGATAGGTAAACCTCAAGTGAGGTGAGTCAAATTACTCATTTGAATAGATAAGGCATCTAAGGGGTAATTTCGTTATTATTGATATGACATCAGCATGACATTAGCAAATTCTGTTAAATAGCCTAACGAAGGATAACAATGGAGAAATCTTGATAATAATTTCAAAAGTAAGGGAGATTAGTATAATTATTAGAATAAACTACTCATAGGCCCTAATAGTTGGACTTAATAATCATCAATTCTTATTGAAAGTAAGTCCTGGTACAATCGTCGCTAAAAATAATTTTTTGTAACGATTTTCAACATATGTCACTAAAAATTGACAAATAGTAACTTTTTTGTCACGATTTTTATAAATTGTTCGCTAAGATTTAAAATTAATGACGTTTTTCTGTGATGATTTTTTTAAACTGTTGTTGAAAGTTGAAAATTAGTGACTTATTTGACGATTTTTTTAAATTGTTACTAAAACTTATAATTAGTAACATTTTTCTGACAAAATTTTCAAACTGTTACTGAAAATTAAAAATTAATGACGTTTTTTAATAGTATATGATGACAAATGTTATTAATTATCATAGGAATTATTGGATAATAAATTCACTTATTAAGACTTACACGTAAGTCCTCCTAATTATTAAAGCTATAGAGGACGTCCCTGTAATTATCAGAAATCTCAAGGAAAGTAAGTATAATTTACCCTTAATAATTTGACTAGAGAACTGGACCAGCAAGCCAGGACCTGAAGAGCTTGCTTTGAGAAGAAGTGTATGCTTCCATAGCGTTCTATAGTTGTTTTTAGTTCTAGGGTGGAATTGTCTTTGTCTAACCAAGCGAGGGAGTTCCACATCTAACCAAGCGAGGGAGTTCCACAAAGTTGATCGTTACAATTGCTCCCCAGGGACCTATTAGTTGCACATGATATGCAACTTCATTATTGGCCATTAGATTACACAAATATATCTGTTGAATTTTTTAAAGGTAAATTATCAATAGGTTCTAATAATTTGATTTAATTCTCATCAAATCCTATTGAAAATAAGTCCTAATAAAATCTTCGCTAAAAATAATTTTTTGTGACGACCTTTTACATATATAGCTAAAAATTGACAATTAATGACTTTTTTCGCTATTTTATAAATTGCTGCTAAAACATACAATTAGTGACATTTTTCTGTGACGAATTTTTCAAATGGTCTCTGAAAGATGAAAATTAGTGACTTTTTTTGTAACTATTTTTTAAAACAGTCGCTGAAACTTATAATTAGTGACATTTTTCTAATCAAATTTTCAAACTGTCACTAAAAATTAACAATTAGCGACTTTTTTAATAGAGCTTGATGAAAAATGTCATTAATTATCATAGAATCTATTAGACAATAAATCCACCTATTAGGACCTATACAAAAGTCTCTCAAATCATTTTTAGTGACAATTTTACTAGGACCAACTTTCAACAAGATTTAAGGGAAATTAAATCCAAATATTTGGATCTATTGATAATTTACCCTTTTTAAATGGGGTAAATTAGTTAAATAGATGATGATGTTAATGTGAAGAACAATTAACATTTTTATTAACAATTTATTTTTAAATTCATATTTACCATAAAAAAAAATGTGTTATGATCAAGGAATTATCGATATCTGATCAACGTGATTTTTTGCAAGGATAAAGTACTCGATGAGCTCTACATATTGAACGGTTCAGATCATTGAAATGAGACCCATGATGAGCCCCACAGACCCAACAACATTGTCTAGTCCACAGAGTGGAGTGGACTGAAGAAAAGCCATTTCCTTTGTAATGTGTCATTTGTGTGTCCTTCACGCAAAAAATTGACGGCTCATGTCCTTTTAAACCTCAATAATAGAGATGTAATTTCAAAAAAGTCAAGAGTATTAATGTAATTAGTGCAAATCTCTCGAGGTGTCAGTGCAATTTATCCAAATATTAATCAAAATGGCATAATTTTAAAAAATTTAACTACTTGTCACCAAAATATCTAAAACAGGGAATTTACTTTATTGGTGTGGCTATTCAGCACGAATAGTTAACTGAAACCAAATTACTTGCCAACGTACTTTGTCACCGAATACTCAACTCACATTCTGCTTCCTCATTTTTGTAAGAGAAAAGATAGGCACATACCCATAGGGAGAATGAGTGTTAGTAAGCTCTACGGGTCTAGATAACACTTCCAGACTGAAGAGAATCCCCTCTCTAGTTTTTGGTTCCAAAAAGAGAAGTTTTAGTAAGATTTTGGCTTCATCCTTGTTATCATTAGAGATTATGTACATAGATGTAATCATCATCAGAATAATGTTTGAAATCCTAATAACTCAATGAATAATGTTGTACATTACAGTGTCAAAGTGGATGCACACAAGGGAGTTGCTAATGTGTTATTTGTTACTAATGAAAGAATTACCGCAGGAACCGAACCGAACTAAACCGACCGAACCGCTTGATTTTCTTTGTTTTTATAAGAATAAAGTATTCCTTTTTTGTTTTCTTTATTTGTATAAGAATTATATGTTTAACAATGTTTTTGCACTGTTTTTGTATTCATATGCACTGTTTTTGTTTTTGTTTTGTTTATGGAGTTTTGGAAGGAACAAGCAACAAGGACATTAACATCATTGATTGATCTTTGAAAGCAAGAGTAAGAAATTGAATAATTTATCTAAATTTTTTTTATGTTAAAATCAATTGTTGTGATAATAATTTTATTATTTTTTGTAGGATTTCGTGTTTTTGTTGGTTGGAAAATGCAAATGGTCTTCATTTTCAGTTTTTGATTTTTGAGATTATCAATGGTTGGTAAAGGTAAGAAATTGAATTGATCTAAATTTTTTTAAGTTAAATTCAATTGTTATGGTAATAATTTTATTGTTTTTGCAGGACCTGTTTTGTTGGATGGAAAATGCATGTTGTATATAAGCTTTAATGATGATTTTTGAGAATGAATATTAATGGTCAGTAAGGAAAGAAATTGCATAATTCATCTATATATTTTTATGTAAATTCAATTGTTATGGCAATACATTTCTTATTTTTGCATGACCTATTTTGTTGGTTGGAAAATTCAAGCTTAGTGTTGATTTTTGAGATTGAATATATAGGTCAACAAAGGTAAGAAATTACAAATTTATCTAACCTTTTTTTTATGTTAAATTCAATTATGATGATAATAAATTTTTTTTTTTTTTTTTTTGCAGGACTTCTTTTGATTAGTTGGAAAATGGATACACAGTGTCTATATTTTGAGCTTTTGAGTTATGAGATTGAGTATCATAATCTGCAATATATTAAGACTGACTTAGATATTTAGTTTTATGGCTGCTACAGTTTTGTTATGTTTGTTGGTTGCTATTAGTAAAAATTATGTTAAACCCCAAATCGACAAGATCAAACAATAATTTAATCAAACAATCAAATCAAAGAGATCAAGCAACTGTTTAATTGATTCAAATGCCTCAAAAGAATGAAGATTTCTCTAGAACAATTGACAGTTACAGAGTAAACAAAAGGTTATTTTGAAATAAACTATCAAAGTGCACAAAGTTATAAGTTACAAACTACTCAAGGAATTACTCCTAAGATAAAAGCTAAGTTGTTGTTGTGTTGTTGATGTCTTTTTCCTTCTTTATTTTCCGGCCTTTATACTCTTCCTTCTTTCTCTAACACATGATCACATGAGATCCTTCAACCCACCAACATAATTTCCAATGAGACACCCCCCTAAATGAGAAAATGCTTTGACAACTGCTCATGTTCACTTCAACCACTTTATGCACATGATAACCTTTATCATGCCACCTGTCCCTTTGATTAATGAAAAACTTTTACTTTGGCTCTATTGCCACGTGTCATCATTAAATTGATCCACTTATCGATAAGAAATTTTACAAAAATAGGTACAAACACTAACAAAAAAAATGTTTGCTGGTCATGTTCAAATGATGCAAGTTAGTTTTGTTGGATTTATAGTTTTAGGGTTTTTGTTTTGCTGGATATTTTACAGTTTCTATTTTCTAAAATTTTGCTGGAAAATGTTTTGATGGATATATCAAATGTTGTATTGAATGCATTGCTATTTTTTATTAGCATAACAATTTGAAAGCCCAATTTAATTTTACAAGGATTGGACTGGATTGGATAGCAATTTGAAAGCCCAATTTAATTTTATAAGGATTAATTGGATCAGACCCAATTTCATTGTATAAGGCATCAATATGCAAAAAAAGGTTTAGGTGCTGTTGGACTTGAGTTTGAAAGGCCCAATTTTATTTGTTCAAAGTGGACTAAAAGGCCCAAATCTATAACAATCGCACAAAATCACACCAAAACGCATGAACCGGTTTGGTGCGGTTTATGTATTGAGAGGGGAATTTGTGCCGAACAAATGGACCGAGCAAAATCATATTTGGGTCATTGTTCTAAACCGCGTAACCGAGCTGGCCTGAGGCCTGGATGTTGGGCCAGGCTAGTTGATGGGCTTGGGTCGTGGGCCGAGTTAGTTTGATGTTGCCCTTAACCGAGCTAAGTACTTCAACCGTGCTCTGGAGTCAAGCAGGATATGCCTTGATGACTGAATGGAGCTTAACCGGACTGCAAGTAGTGAGCCAAGCTAGGTGACGTGATGATGTTGCCCTCAATAAGGCTAAGTACTTCAGTCGTGCTTCAGATTCAGGCAGGATTTGCCTTGATAAACGAATGGCGCTTAACTAGGCTGAAAGTAATGAGCCGAGCTAGTTGAGCACTTCAGGTATATACCGATAAAAGTTAGCTCAGCCTTGAAGGTTAGTCAGGGTTAGACCGAGCTGAGGTTAGACCGGCCAAGTATAGCTCGGCGATCATGTGCTACGTGGCCTAATTGGAAATGCTGAGGCGAACCCACCAATAGCACGCATCAATACCGTTGGGATGTTTAGTTAACATTGTTTGGAAGTATTGACGCACACACGTGTAAGGAAATGAGAGGGTAGTACACCCACGCGTCCAGCAAAGGATGAGCGAGGTAGTGCGTGCACAATCTTGGAAGGCAAGGTAATAGCCTATAAAAGACGCACAATTCCACTACACAAAAGGTCTGCAATTTTCTTACGCTAAGCGATACTTGCTTTCCTTCTTCTTTCCAAGGGTGCTAACTTGACCGTCGGAGGGGTTTTCGGGCAACACACCTACCGGGTAGCTCACTTGAGTTGTGACCGTTTGGAGCAATGCAAAGCTTGGTCGCAAGGAGTACGAAAGTAAAGAATATTTATTCCCCCCCTCCCCCCCGGTACATGTATATAAAACTGAATGAATTGGTTTCGCCCAAAAAATGGAAAAAAAACTGGCCGAACCACACCAATTTCACCCCTACTAGCTATTGAAAAGAAGGAAAAGAATGATGTTACTTTTCAGCTTCCTAATTAATTTGTATTTTTCCTATTTTTAATTCCTACTATACCTCCTGCATAGTGTAGTACAGACTACCATCCTCAATGGTATATAAATAGATAGATCTGTATAAATAAATTTTGTTTGTAATTTATGTAGTGTCTAGTAATAAAATCTTGAAATGGATACCGAGAATTGAATGATAGGAATAATTCAACTACCAAATCAAATTGAAAATATAAAAAATACAAAATTTCACAGAAGAATGAAAAAGAAGTGTGTGGTCCCACATATGTGGGCTCCACCTCTTTGATCTTTTTTATAATTTTTTTGGATAAATTATATATATCGTCTTAAAGTTTGAAGAAATTATAGTAAGTCTCACAATTTTAAAATAACTGTATTGAACTATTTAATATTTTAATTCATATAACACTTAACCCTATTTTCATCAAAAATTTGTCAGTGAGGGCGACACATAGGTGGCATTTGATAGATAGATGAGCATTGCAAATGAACCGAGTTGTTCACAAGCTAACTTGGCTCGGCTCGGCTCAGCTCGGCTCGGCTCGTCTCGTTTAGTAAACGAGCTGAGCTCGAATTTAAATAAGCTCGGATTGTTTATCTTTATTTAAATTATATAATAAATATATTATTTATATATTAAATCATATATAAATAATAATAAAAAAAATCTTATCGAGCCGAACTTGAGCCTAGTTAGTTATCGAGCCAAGTTCGAACTCAATAAACGAGCTCGATAAACAAATGAGCCGAGCTCAAACTCAGCAAAGCTCAGTTTGACTCAGCTCGTTTGCAGCCCTACAAGTAGGTGACACATGTAGATAAATAGATAGGTAACACTGGACAGATAAATGAATAGATAAGCAACACAGGTACAGATTGGTGACATTAGATAACTAGGTAGACAGTTAGGTAGCATATGTACATATAGGTGACATTCAGACAAATAGGATCTTCTGGATAGATTAGCCTCAAAAGATTAAATTGGGGCCTATATATCGGTTCAAAAGTTTGAGACAAATGTGATTCTATCATATAGTTGTCAATGTCCTATAAATCTAACTGTTTGTGTGAATAATCTGTTCAACTTATTCTACATGTTGAGTGGTTCAAATGATCTTAATAGAGCCGGAATGCAACCAACAAGGCTCACAGCCCCACAAATTCAAAGCATAGAGTGCAGCCCCCAAACCCAACAATTTCACCACATCATAAGAATGTGAAACTTTGTTTCAGTTCATCACTTGCCTTCCCCAGTTAATGATCAATTGGAATTGTTAAAGCTGGAACAAACAGCCCTCTATTATCTTTGTGTTTTGCAAGGCACAAAGTTGTGCACATCTAAGTCATCTGGTAACAGCCTAACAGGCAACAAACCTTGCTGGAAAATCCTAGCCAACAACAATGGGTGTTCTTGATGCCCATTCTTCACCTACAATCAATCAATCATAAGATTGGAGGGCAACATGTACAACTTATTTGACCTTGGTGTGTCCCGGCACGTGTCTCCATATGAGTGCGTAACTCAAAACTCTTCACCAATACCTATTTTTAATAATAAGGAACACTTACCAATCAATCTTAGTAACTAAACTTATTTACTTAAAGGTCATGATTGATAAATTTATCACTGTAAATTTATTCATAAAAACAAGAGAGAATGATAAATTTATCAATAGGACCTACTGAGTAATAAGTCCCAAAAGTAGAACCTATTGATAATTTACCCTAATAATAATAATAGCGTGTTAGCTCATTTATAATAAAAAAAAACCCATAGCAATTGATGCAAGTCAACACTCAAGCCCCTTCAGCAAATGGTTTTTCAAATTGGCATTCCATAACAAGGGGAATGAACCATGTTAGCCCTGGCATATTCCTTAGAAAAGCTTCGTACAGGTCGTTGTTTGTATGCTTCTATTGCACTCTCAATAATCACAACAATTGGAAAGATGAACCAGGTATTGGTCACATAGAGTTAAATTACTACCAAACAAATTGGCTGGCTTAGATAAGATTAGGCCATTTTATGTAGTTAACAATGTTGCTACAATTTCACCCAAACACAATGGGCATTTACGTCATTTCAGCATACCAAGATGGGATTTTTTTTGGCTCTTATGTTGACCACAGGTTGCTTGGTGCCATATTTATAGTACTTCAGACTGGCCTGCGTTAGTTAACAAACTCCATAACAACCAACCCGCCTCCTCTGCTTCTGTTATAGGCTTTTTGAGTATTCTCAAAAGCAATATTCATGGGCATTCAACATCCTATAGTCCCAATTCTGATCATGATAATGATGATGCTCGCAATCAGCGAGCCTTCAAATGGTCGCAACCTCCACAGAATCGCTACTGAAGGAACTGGCGAAAGATTTAGAAATGAATTCTATTCCAAGTTTTCACAGCATCTCTCTGCAACAGCTCCTGAGGAATCGGGAAATGAACAGATCGACCCAGTTTATGGAGTGTCACACCGAACCATTCCAGCAGGACCAAACCCACTTCACAATTAGTTAGCTTTCTCAAGATTATGATGACACCTAGTTAGACAGAGTTTTGCAGTTTTATAGTGTCCATGTTGTCATTGTTCTTTCTTCTTCTTCTTCTTTGGTTTTTTTTTTTTTTTTCCCCTCTCTTTTCCAGTTAAGAATGTATAATACATGCAGTTGGAATAGAAAGTCATATCGATTGAAAAACATAATTGTAACTTGATTGAATAATGAAGAGTACACACAAGGTTGCAGTTGAGAAAACATGAAGTTAATCTATCCCTCCCTTTGTTTCGACAGGAAACATTTTCCAATGTTTTTGTTGTATCCTTGAAATATGGATTAATGGTTGTATTAGTGGTGGTGGGGTGGTGGTGATGGTGGCAGTGGGGTGGAGGTGGTGATAGTGGTGGTGGTGGTAATGGTGGTGTGGTAGTATTGATAGTATGGTGGCATTGGTAAGATTTTAGTTTGGAAAACGTTTTCCACCTGTTAAAGGTGGAAAATATTTTCTGCTCAAATAAATTTGTTTTCCATTGACTTCTGTTTTTCATTGTGCAAAAAGCCAAAAAAACACAAAAAAAAATATAGTTTCCACTCAAACAAACAGAGTTTATGTTGCCAGAGTTTTTCCCTTTCCCACATACATCATACTAACAACATGGTAATAGAATTTCGTAGTACTAAACAATTATAGGATAGAAAGAGTTAACATTGAAGCGCCATCAACAACCAATACAATCAGGTTTCGTCACCGACTAAAAGTAATAAACACGTAAAGAACAGTAGTGGATTACAAAAAAGTCAAATAGAGAATTAATAAATAGTCAGGGATTTTGGTTTTACATTGTTGTGGAGTCTAGCAGTCTATATGTTTTTTAATACAACTAGGCTGAATGGTGGTGGGGTATAATTTGGCTCCTCTGATACTAAAAAAGATTAATAAAATATATAAAACATTACTAATAATTGTCTGTACACCTATTGTTTCTATCCGCCGAGCAGTCAACAATGCATTTGGAAGGATTCCGAAATGTAACTTCCTGAAAGACAGAAGGGGATGTGATCAAATTGAAACGTAAATATGCAAGCAATACCAAATATGCAATCAGTTTATTTCCTTATGTTTTCACGGAAACAGCCTCTCCATTTGCTTGGGTAAGGCTACGTACATCAACATTTCCCCAGACCCCGCTTAAGCGGGAGATTCATGCACTGAGTACGCCCCTTTTTTATTTTTATTTATTTTTATTTTTTTTTATGTTATCTTTCAGCGTCCTAGCAGCAAAATAGAAGACAAAATGAACATATGCATAAACGCAGACAGATCAGCATTTTTCTATATCATCTTTTTTTCTCTCTTTTTCTTAATTAGTTTATACCATTTTCTATATCAGCTTTTTAGAGAATGAGATTTTGATTGGAGTGTTTGGATCATTCAAACCATGTTGCTTTCCCACAAGATCCCCAATCCAGCACCTGGTCCCTACGCAACTGCATTCCACTGACTTGAGAAAACACGCAAAACAACCTTTCATACTAAAGCTCATGCTTCTACTAGAACCTAAATATCATGTATTTATTGTATAATTATAGGTTTTATTGTATATTTGTATGATTGTGAATACAAAAAGTGACACAAACAAGCAACAACTTTCCATATGCATTTCTACCCACTATTGAAAAGATGCAAGAGAAAATAAACATCACTATTCCACTTACTGGAAAAGAGCTCAAATATGCAAAAGCAATTCAGCTGATAGGAGAAATCTGTATATAACTATATGTGTAAACACATATATAAATAAAAAGATGTTCCAGATAAATTATGAAAAAATAAAAGAAAAAGGATAGTTTAATTTTTATTGCTTTACCTGCATGCTTGTCTCCTAAAAGTAGACTAACCCAGATCAGGAATGCCTCTTTCAAAACCTCTGCCATCAATTTATGCAAAATATAAGAAGCTTGTAGTTCTATCAAAAGTGTACATAGAATATATAGAATGTTTATTTCCATTTTCTTAACAAAGTAGCTTAAAGGAGTAAGAAGACATACCATGAAATTCATTGAGACTTCTTACATAATCTCAGTACCCACAGGATCTACAGAAAAATTATTGGAAAGTATGTTTCGGGTGATAGGTTGGAATTTAGACCTCCACATCTGGTTTTTCAAATTCAAAGCTGATTCAGACTCCAATTATGAATTTTCACTTCCTCAAGATAAAAGATAGAACTACTGATAAGGTTCAAAGAAGGTTTTTATTCATATCTGATTTCAGTTAAGCCTTCAGAATATTTTCTAAATTTCCTTTTTAGTTCATCAATTGTCCCCTTGCCTGCACATAGTTTCCTGTATCCCAAAGAAACTTGGGGAATTTTTATATCGATTTTGACTAGGACTGCAACAAATGTCAACCCAACTTTTGAAAACTGGAACAAAAATCTTAGATTAACCCATGATCAAGAAAACAAAGTTCAAAAAATCTGCAGTCCTGTCAGCCAATGAACTTAGAGAGATTATTTTAGTTTGTTTTGCTACTTCTAAAGTGGTCATTCTCAGCCATTTTCACATGGCAGTAAAAACAAATAAATAAATAATTCAGTCATACCACAGATAAGTACATCTAAGCGCATGTAAAAGGACCAAAAGTGAGGAAATGATGGAGATATAAGCAAGAAAGAAACAGCTCGAAATGAATTTATAAAGTCAACAAAGAAACTTGAATAAGAAAGGAGAAAGAAGTAGATGTGGAACCTTACATCTTTGTACTCTGAACTGCTCATGAATATCTCAAAGGCCTCCACTGTGAAACATAAAAACAATTAGCAGTCACCAAAAATGAGGTGACTAATATTGGGACATATCAAAGAGTGCAAAAGAGCGCTCACGTGATCGAAATCGTATCACCACCCCATGCGTATATTCCTTATTGGTTACATTGAAATTTGAACCTAAAATTAGACAGGGTAATAGGTAGAAATAAGTAAAGTGCACTATCAACAGAGGAAAAACAACTCAATCAATGCAACTTGTGTATAAAGTAACACAACAAACAGAACTGCAATCTGTCTATATTTCAACTTGGCTTTCTCAAGGAAGACCAACAAACAGTATAGCAATAAATGACCTAAGAACGATGATGCAACTACAAAGGTTACTTCTCAATTTTATAACACCTTGAGTAGCTTGGACGATTAAGGATGGAAATTCCATTGTCAGCTTTGCCAGAGAAGCCAAGGCATCTTCCACAGGCCTGCCCAACGCACTCTCAACAAATTCAATGAAAACGATAAACTCCACACCGAAGTTAAATTCCTGTCAGCAAAAGTGATTCAACGGCCTTCAGAAGTCAGTAACTTAATAAACAAATGATAATCAGATCACAATTTAGAGAATGAAACGGAAGGGGATCTTTCCTTCAGTTTCAGGCATCTAATTGCTTTTCCAACTGAGATAGATGAATTAAAATTTTGATTCCACTAAGTAAAGATAACAGCTTTCCTTCATTGTAAAGCAAGTAAATGTTTTTCTGTATTTGCATGACTAGCTCGGGCGAATATAATATCATGAAATTGTATATGTCTTTGTAGTCAACACTACAACTCATTTCATATTTATTCAATGAGAAGCAAGTCTCAAGTCACGTTGAAGAGAACTGAAGACATTGATAAGGATGTGCTTCCAACCTCTCCTTTCCGAAATATAGCTAGGATATCATCTTCTACTTCAGATTCATAATCCAGATTTATTAGCCCCTGTATATATGCAGCAAATGTAAGTCCAAGAAACTTTAGAAATTTAACCTTTTTATTAGCAAAGTTCTTTCAGGAGGAAATTAGAAGAAATGAAAGTTCAAAGGAACTGTTTGGTGTTTACATGTCAGGGCGTACATGGCAGTAAGGCATTACATGGTCCTTGAGAACTCCCAAGTAGAAAGTATTATTGTAAAACTTTGCAAGGGCTTCCTTTGTTTGGAAACGCATGTAGAAAGCATGAGTGTAATTGTCAAGATTTCGATCAGAGATACGTCCTACAGGAGAAAATTTGATACTTCAGAGATAATTCGATAACTATATGTACATTATCAAGCATGACCATGAAATGAGTACATGGTCATGGTCACTCAATTTGTCATGCACAGACCCAATTGTTGATGCTCACTTGGTCATTATATATTTTCAGACCACTCTCAAAGTTTTTAGGATCAGTCTTTGAGAAACAAACAAAGCAACCTATAAAAATTAGAATTTCTACAATCAAATGTCACAGTAAAGGACCAACTCTTTTAAAATATTGATTGATATGGGTTAGTCTTAACAAACCAAGAGGGAACAAGGTGATTAACAATCCTACATGTTTTCCTAATGAAATACAGTAGAAATCATTAACAGGAAGCTGCCC
Source organism: Camellia sinensis (assembly GCF_055761805.1). NCBI lineage: Eukaryota > Viridiplantae > Streptophyta > Magnoliopsida > Ericales > Theaceae > Camellia > Camellia sinensis. Next base: position 69,091,503 of record NC_138973.1, on the reverse strand, counting down.
ACAAGAAATACATCATTATGCATAAAAGGGGAGTGGGGGAGGAAGGGTGGGTAGAGCCACTGAGAATACATTTCTCTCACTTGGCATCAACTAGCTAGGTCAACGTAAGTAATTGAAATTCCAAATCTCAAGCAGAAGTAGGTCTATACATGACTAATCCTTTTTTTGAATGAAAGAAAAAAAGTGCACCTATTGACACTGCCACAATGCCACCCATCTGATATTGGGATGTATAAAGATAATCCATCATGTCCTTCTCTTTCTCATCAGATAAGTCCTCTTTTGCTTTGAGCAGACATACATGTTCAACAACTTTTCTGGGACAAAATGTTAGTGACCAAAATATCACAACTTAATAATCTAAAATTTCATAGAAGAGTTAGAGTTTTCACTGACTAGAAAAGTTGACAAAACACATGTATCAAACATTCAACCGACGTTAACGATAGAGTCACTTAGGCTGTGTTTGGTTTATGTATTTGGGTAGGGATTTGGAAAGGGAAGGGACAATGTGAATGAAATGTAAGTGAAATGTAAACAAAATATAGTTATTTTTCACCTAGCCGTTTCGCTTTCAAAATCCCCACCCAAATCATGATCCAGATATGGTAGACCACAGATTGGAATTCAAGTGTGCTTTATGTGAAAAATCAAACAGTTGGAGAGCTAAAAAGACAACCTTTTCCTTCCCATATCAACACTTGAGTTCTGCCCCCCAGAAGCTGAAAATATGGCACCTCGATTCTTCATTTTCCAAAAATCCACATTAATAATTCCGTTCATTTCGAATACTGGTAAATAGGAATGAAACAAACAAATGCGGAACTCAATCAGATGTACAAACTATCAAGATTATATAGTCATCCAAAACATAAAATTTTACCGCGATAATTCCAATTCCCTGTAGCTGCGGAAAACAGCCTGAAATTCCTACACCGTTGGAGAGACTCATTCCGTACGGATTTCGAGTTGCACACTGATGACTCAATTAAAAAGCAAGCATAATTGATAAAGGCGTAAGAGAGAACAACCCTCCTTTTAGTTGCTGAGAAAATGGAACTGTTGCAATGTGTGTTGGTTTCCAATTCCAAGGAAAGACACATCTCGCCCTAATTGCGTTTTACGGTTCCCAATTAAAAAAGCACAATAAAATTTTCATAATTTTGAAATTCGTTTGTTTTACAAGCAGATTCTTAGCAACCAAACAGAGAGAGAGGCATTTTCAATTAGAAACTGAACTTACCACCGAAGGGTGTCCTTGCAGAACCTAGGGTTTTTGGAAGAATGCTAAAGGGACACAAGGTATGAGTTTGAATAAGCATTTTACTTGTAACGATTGAAAGAATTCTCTCTCTCTCTATATATATATATATATCTCTCTATAGATATATATATAGAGAGAGAGATTATATAGAGATATATATATATATATAGAGAGAGAGAGAGAGAGAGAGAGAGTAGGAAATGGGTGGACTTAAAAAAACGGTTATTTAAAAGAATGTTTTGAATTGGCGCCTTATATGGCCATCTTACAATAATATGAAGAAGAAAATAAATAAAAAGTTTTCAATCTAAATACTGTATTGTTTCGAAAATTAATAATTTCAGTATATTTTTTTATTTTTTTTACAAAAAAACACAAGTAAAAAAAAAAATTGACTTTTTTGTAATGATTTTAATTTTTTTAGTTAAAACGCTGAATTGTCAAAATAGACCGCACAAAAATCAATGTGGTGTCAGTAGGTTTTATAAATAATAAATTATTTTGTAATCTGAACCATTTTAATTTTAGAAAATTTATCAATAAATCTCATTTCACAAACTATTAAACCAATTAGTCCCAACTTTATTCTTTTGTTCGAATAAGTCCTATCAGTGGGGAAGTTTGTTTTTTGCTGATCCTATTTTTCATATTTAGTGTAACTGTGTGAACGATTTTACCCATATTTGTTATGTTTTTTGCCACCAATATCAAGATCTTATATATATAAATATATGTATATATGCCAATCCCCAAAACAGAGTTAGTTGTGACAGAGTGAGACCACAAGCAAGGCAAGGCAAAACCCAGAATTCAATCTGATTTTCGCTCCCATGGAGTGGGTTCGAGGCGATTTACTCGGCCATGGAAGCTTCGGAACAGTGAATTTAGGAATATCCAAGAGTCAGAGCCTTCAATGTATTCACGAGAATGGGTTTGTTCATTGTGATCTCAAGCTTCAAAACGTTCTTCTATGTCAAAACGATGTCGCGAAGATCGCCGATTTTGGTTTGGCGAAGAAATCGAGAGAGAAGATCGTGGGTTTTGAGTTGAGAGGTACGTCGATGTATATGCCACCGGAGACAGTGGTGGCCGGACAGCAGGAGGCGGCTGCGGACGTATGGGCTTTGGGGTGTTTGGTGGCGGAGATGGTGGCCAGAACGCCGTCGTGGCTGTGTGACACTGTTAAAGCCAACAGTGTGTGTGTGTGTGTGCGCGCGTGTTGAAGCCATTAGTGTGTGTGTGTGCGCGTGTGTATCAGTGTGGGTGTGTGCGTGTAAATGCATGTGTGTTGATGTCCTAGTCTGTGCCGTGTGTACTGTGTGCGTTGTGTCTGTTGTGTGTGTGTATCAGTGTGTGTGGGTGTGGGTGTGTGTTGAAGCCATCAGTGTGTGTGTGTGCGTGTATCAGTGTGTGTGGGTGTGGGTGTGTGTTGAAGCCATCAGTGTATGTGTGTGTTGTGTGTGTGTATCAGTGTGTGTGGGTGTGGGTATGTGTTGAAGCCATCAGTGTGTGTGTGTGCGCGTGTATCAGTGTGTGTGTGTTATGCGCTGGGTGTGTCTTAGAGAGAGAAGACAGAGCTGGGTTTGGTGTGTGCTGTGTGTGTGTGTATGTGTTGTGTATATGGTGTGTATGAGTGTGGCTGCTGGGTGTGTGTGTTAATGGTGTTTTGTGTGCATGGTGTCTTGTGTCTGCTAGAGAGAGAAGATATGTGTGTGGCTGGGTCTCCATATAAGAGAATGCTGAGAGAGATGAGTGGTATCTAAATGAGGGTAATTACGTCTCTCGGAATTTTTCAGGACTAAACGATTTACTAGAATAAAAATGGAACTAATTGGTTCATAAGTTTATATTTTGGGATTTATTGGTAAATCTCCCTTTAATTTTTATAAAAAAAATTATTTATATATTTCTAAAGTATCCTAGTTTTTTTTATATTTTTTTTTATTTTAAATATCCTATCAAGAGGTGTGTAAATTTAAATTTGTGCCATCCTATTAATTGTAGGAATTGATCCAATGTTTTCTTTAGATCTCTTATGCCCTCCGTCTCATTTTGTTAGTCTTTTTTTCTTTTAAAAAAAAAAGACGATTCGACATCATGACATTCGTGGGCTCTGGCCCTAGGATAACAAGTTGCCAACTAAATTTAATCTAACCCAACCAAGATTTTGTTAATCCATTATTCTATTTTTTATTGTCCCAAAATGTATTCTCTTTTTAAAAAGTCAAAACTTTAAATTATGAAGTGTCCAAAATTTTCCCTTATAAATAAATTTAAAAATGAGAACAGAAAGGTATTTTAGGAATTATTACTTTAAAATTTAAATTCAGTGTAATGATTACTTGTCCATTTAAAAAGTTGAAAGAAATGTTTAGTTTGTTTTTGAAAAATAAATTTTGGAAAAAGTTTTTTAAAATTTTGTTTGGTTTAGTAATATTGGAAAAAAAAATTCAAAATCACTTTTTCTTTCCTACACATCAATCAATCATTTTTTCTCTTTCCTCTCTCATTCTTAATCATTTTTTCTCTCACACAGATCTACTCAACTACAACAACAACAAAATATCAAATCATCTCAAATTCACATACTCTAAAACTATTTTCAAAATATACAACCAAACAAACTCAAAAAAATTCTAAACTCTTTCCTCAAAAAAAATTTTGAAAATATATTTCTGAAAACCAAACCAAACAAGCCCAAATTTTTTTAAAAAGAACTATTAAAATAGAACAGAGAGTATTTAAGGATTAAAAGGCGAGGGAAGTTAGGAATGTTTAAACTTTGCTTCTTTTGAAAATGAGTTCTTAACATAGTTTTCCAACTTTGTATACATGGTCTACGAGTTCATTAATATCAAATCCCACAATTTTATATTGTTCGACAGATTTAATATAAATGGCATTACGGCAAGATAGATGAGAGTTCCACTCTTTCAACCAACAATTATGCTCGAAAGTAACTACAGTAGTGTTCAAAGAAATATATAGCTTTGTGTCATTTTTCTCTCAGTCCAGCAACTCCTTCAAAGTAGAGATGGCAATTTGAATCCAACCCAACGGGGACCTGACCCCCCGACTCCGATTAGAATAGTTTTTTTTCGAAAAATGCCCCCGACGGGCCGAGAATAGTATTCAAAAATAAATCTCCGACAATTTTCGAGCTGGAGATAGTGATACGTTTTCTAGCCCCATTCCCGGCCCATCCCCATTTCTCCCGAACTGAAATTAGATCTATACCCCTATATCCATTCATATATATACCCCTCTATCCACCATCAGACAATAGAATAAAAAGCAAAGACAGAGAGTGCAGAGAGCAAATAGTGGGAGAGAAAGAGTGCAGAGAGCAAAAAGAGAGAGAGAGAGAGAGAGAGAGAGAGCACCGAATCAGCGAGCAGAGAAGACTGGCAAGGCAAGGCGCGAAGAAAACCGACAAGGCAAGGCTCTCTCTCTCTCTCTCTCTCTCTCTCTCTCTCTCCTTCCCTCTACCCTCTCTCTCACTCTCTCTCTTTTCTCTGCAGCGACGCAATCACTGTCACCTCCTCCTCCGCACCACCGCTACTGCCACGATGCCAAAGTCGCCGAAACTCCATACTCTGGCGTCGGTTCCCTCCACCACGACAGATCTAAGCAGATCTCTCTCTCTCTCTCTCTCTCTATGACACACTCAAATACACAGATGATGTTGTTGATGGTGTTAATGTTGATGTTGATGATTTTGTTGTTTTTGTATTGGGATTTTTCGGGGTCGGGGAAACCCGATCCCCGTGCGGGTGCGGGGGCGGGGGCTAGAGGGATGATGGGTTCCCCACCAGGGATCGGGGGGTTGGGGGACAGGGAATTTTATACCTTCGGGTATCAGGGATGGAGAGTGTAATCCCCGGCCCTGTCCCGGCCCGTTGCCATTCCTACTTCAAAGCAGGGACAAACGTCAAAACATAATAGCCGATAATCCAAGTAACTAAAGTCAAGATTAGCATTGCAGCTTTAAATGTCTCAGATCTCAACAATTACTAGAAAATGTGACTTCATGCTTTCACATGATAAATCTCAGGATTTCAAGCAACTGAAAGCACCTATCTATAAGCCCTATAACACTATACATCTACAGGATCCAAGCATAAATTCAGAAAATCTCAGGCAACTTATGCGAAAGAATAACATCCTGTGAATGCCAGAAATCTGAAAAGGATTGATCCACCATCAAGAACTGGGAACATTAAGGTTCTTAAATAGCTCTGGAAGGTGAGCATTAGTCAGCTTAGTCCTCTTGCTGATTTCATGCTTCTTCTTCTTCAGCTTGGGCTTTGTGCCAATGCCATGAACCTGAGCCATGGCCCTCCTCTTTGCAGTGTTTGTGGCAGGCTTCATTCCGTTTTTCTGAAGATCTTTCTCAATGTCAATCATATCGCGTGGTAGTTCAATTCCCCGGAATAACAATTTCAGGTCATCATCAACCTTGATGGGAACTCGGGGATCATTTGGGTATGCTATGTCCTCTTGTGAGTCAAAGTTTGACAACAGCCAAATTTGACCAGCAGATTTCAGGGCCTAGAAACAAAATACAAACTTTGCTTTAAAAACTCTAGGACAAATGAAAATTTTTGACATTATAATTTAAAAACAAAGCTAGTATCTAACTATTATGTTACGAGGTAACAGACCCTGAATGACATTCCAAAAAGAGAAATGATACATCTGCAAATCAGCATTCTTATCTGCAATTGTACATTTGACATCCGCCCAATAGATGGTGCCTATATCTGTGTCTTATATTTTATATCCATTTAATCAAGAGAAGATGATTAAGGACAGCTGTAGTAGCTAAAAATGTACAAGACAAACATACAAGGTAACCTACATTTCCAAATCATTATATTAGCGAACCAGATTTAGGTAAGCTTTAGAGTTTAATGATTCTCAGTCGAAACATAAAACATGAGATAAATTCATCCCAAATATCCTAAAAATCAAACCTAAGAAGCAAGAATATGGATATGAGATACAAATACAACATGGTACAGCCACACTAACAATGCAATTTTAAGTGTAACACATGCCTGACAGTGTGCCCGTACCGTGATGGACATCATGCATCCAACATGGCACAGCACCACAGAAAAGTGTCCATTTTCTTAGCACAAATTTTGTAGGGCGATAAATCACCTCTGGTTAATTGTAAATGAACAAACATAGTCTTCTTGCAAGCTTAACTGCAAACTTAGTAATCCAAAAAATTGACTTTTCCGTAAAAAATCAAAACTGATTTTAAAAATTGAATACACCTGTAAGTCCTCCATGACGTTGGGGTACGCATCCTTGAGATCAATAACGGCAATGCCCTCTGGAAATTTGCGTACTAAGATAAGTAATTGATTCTTGTCCTTCAGATCATGCTTGGACTGTAAACAAATAAAAAACCAAGTAAATTTCCCCTCATGACAGACCTTTCCCAATACATTGAAGTACACTTACCCACCAGGGCTCCAAGTGAAAAGATTAGGATTTACCTTGTAAGAGAAACACCTCCCATCATAGTGCACTTTTAGGTTATTCCTCAAACTGTCAAAGACAGCTTTGTTGGCATTTATATCAACATAACAAACTTCATTTATTTGCTCTGGTGTTAGGGCTTGCCTTGTCTGCAGAACAAAATATTTTATACATAAATAATCAGGATGTGTTTGATCCCTTACAAGTGACCTACAGTAAATTGGAAAGACAAATGAATAAAATTGACTTCTCACATATCCCTTCCCTGCGCATCCAGCGGGGTGGGTGAATTGTACAGTAGGTATCTTAAGGTTTTAAGGGCTATAATTGGGTCTCACTTCATAAGGAGTATTAGAAACCATGTTACATAAACTCAGGTACAGCTGTTTGGTACAGGCAGTGTATGAGACCCCGATTCATCTAATTCCCATGTCCAAGAACATGACCAAAACATCTAAAGCTTGATTTTAGCCATTTTAACTTTTAAGGAAAGCACTGATTAAAAATTGATATCTTCAACCATTTGTACTTATCCATACCAAGGTGATGCATTCAGTTATGAGTATGTGAAAGTTTTCAAAAAGAGGCAAACTATTCATTATAATTGGTATTCAGGAACACCTACAAAGGAGGAGAAGAGATACACAAATGCTCTGCTTAAGTGATGGAAGATGAAGTGATGAACTAAAAGCACAATTGGAAATTCTTCAACATGATGTTGACTTTTGATACATACCGAGCATCGCTGAATCATTTTTATGTATCACATATTGTATTGTGTATCATAATATACATTAACATGTATAAATATAAACTATGTCACACGAACTCTTCAAAATAAATCAAATACCCATGTAGGACATCCAACACTCGGACAAGGGTATGGAATATGTGTCGGATACTTTCATTGGACACTTCTTATATAATTATATTTAACACTATTATTGTATGTACATATCGTTGTATGATTGCAATAATATACCACCATTTTATCTTACATACTTGACTAAAAATATAAAAATATGGTTTTTTTTTTTTTTTTCAAAGTTTGTGTACCCTTAAATTTATGGTTTAATGAGTCCGACCTCTGGATACATACCCACACCCGACACTTGTACCAAAGTCTAGGGCTGTTCAAGGAACCAATTGGCCCGAAAAACCAGCCCGAACCACCCGAACCGAGAAGGAAATTCATGATTTCGATGTTTGAATGGGTCAGCTGTAGTTTGATGTAATTAAAAATCTCAGTTTTGCAGTCGGTCATCGGTTCATGAGCCTCAAAATCGTAAAAACCAAACTGACCGAAGTAAAACATTAAAGATTTAGAGTTTTATCCATATGTGTCAATATTTCCTTTAAAGTTCAAATTACAATCGTATCAGCTATCACCAACTTCACGCCTCCCCAGATTTCTTTTTTATCATTTTTTTTGAACAAACAACTCCTCATAGAGTCCTCTTCCCCATATTTCTCTCTCTTACTCATTACTTCACAACTCCCCATATCTCTCTCTTACTCATTATTTTCAAAATATATATATATATATATATATGTATCTGTTACTCCTTCCCACACTCATTATTACTTATCAACTCCCCAGATTTCTCTCCTCTCCATATCTCTTTATCTAATTCATTTACTTCTCAACTCTTCAGATCTCTCTCTCTCTCTCTCCAAAACGACGTCTATGTAACTCCTCCATCTATCTACAAACTCTCTGTTTTCCCCATTTTTTTTGGGTGAATCTGTTTGTCCCCATTGTTCCTCCTCAATCCCAAGTTTTCTGATCTCCTTCCGTCACCCTTGCTTTTCTGATCTTGGATTCAACTACTGACAGTAAATTGAGAAGGATTGACTATGTTAATGGGGTGGGAGATCAAGAAGATGAGCGATGGTGCCAAAGATTTCTTTAGACAGTGGATGATGATGATGCCTCAGTGCTTTTTTCTTTTGTTATTTCTTACTCCTACCAGGAATAGTGATTTATAGGGTTCTTAAGGTATACTTTCATTTTATATTAATTTCTAGGGATTTTGAGATTTTTTTTTATATTAGTTTTGAATACAAGAACGGAGAGATTGGTAAATAAAAAACTAGCTGTTAAACCGACCGAAGCCAACCGCCAACCAAATGATTTAAGCAGATGGTTTCAAACTTAACAATCGGTCGACTTCGGTTGAGCATGTGTGGAACCCGATGGTAGTCGGTCAGTTAACGGGTCAACGGTAAACCCGGGCCGACTCAACCTGTGAACACCCCTACCCGAGTCCATGTAACATAGAATATAAATAATGAAAAAAAAAAAAAAAAAAACGCTTTCAAATAATATATGAATATTACTAGAATAGAGTACTAAATCACATAACCAATGTCACGAACATTATTTCTAAGAAACATACAAATTGGTCACAGAGATAAATATACATTCATTAAAACCCCAAGTATCCCACCCGTAAAAAAATTAGAATTTTAATATAACTAAAGATAAATGACATTTCATTGCAAATATAAAAATAAGACAAAAAAATTATTTTTTCCAATTGGACCTAGCTACTTTGATCTTGAGCCCATGGTTCATGATTTACAACCAAAGATATTCTTTAGGACTTTTTGGATGTGCACAGTCCCAAACATACTGGCTTGCTGTCATGGTCCAAACAAGCCATTTGGCTCAAATCTCAGGTCTCAACTCAAATCCAACAATACGTCCATGTGTAAACTTTGTTTCTTTCACCTGAATTATATCTGACAGTTGTTTAATTTCTTGTAACAAATAGAGTATGGGAATCATTTTTTATAGCCTCTACATCTTCTACTTCTACAGAATATAATTGCCTTCTCATTTCTAGAGAACTGGACCATCTATGAACTTACAATGTCTCAGATATCTAGCATGCTCTTAAAATTAATCAAACACACATGATTAATTGTTAAATATCATTATCGATTGAGATGGAAAATAGAGAAATCAAACAGTTATTTGCTCTCAAGGAAAGAAAATTGTATCCAAAAAGGAAAGGAAAAATGAAGAGAGAATGGGAGGAGTGAGGTGTAGGATTTGTACCTCAAGCAGCAAGTCTATAACACGCTTGATCTGAGCTCCTACGGGGCCTTTGCGTATGCTGTTGATGTGTTGAAGTCTCTCTGTATCATTTGAGAATTTGACGGCTGGCGCAGGAGATTTTGTATTGGTTGAAGAAGAAGTGCTTGCAGTTGTGGCCTTGTAATTTGTTGTTACCCTAGAAGACCCTGCTTTAGCTGCAATGCTGGTAAGGGTTGACTGGCATTTCTCTTGTTGCTTCTTAAATTTATTTAAACTTTCATGTAATGATGCCATCTGATAAAAAAACACTGTTTATTCAACATTGAATACTCCAAATTGAACATAAAATGGAATAAAAAAACAGAAAATAAAAATAAAAATAAGAAACTCAAATCCCAGATGAAAAATGTAGGCATTGGTAAAAGTTAGTCTCTCCATTAATGACTATAAAAACGGGAATTTATGTTTTCATGTGAAACACTAAAAGGAATAAACATTAATGACATAGGTATAATGCATAAACAATTACAGATGCATTCATATTTGCAGCATGCACAGTTCTATTGCCGCAGCACCATTTGAAATAAACCATGGAAATCATATTGGATAGGTCCACTGCTACTACAAGTACATCTGATGAATCTAAGTTGCTACCTGTGAATAGCCACAGTTCTCCACTTCTGCTTAAACTCTGGAGATAGATTTTTTATTTTTTATGTTAAATATTTTTGGGGTGCTATACGTTCAGCTCATTTGAGGAAAATGTTTCGAACTCAAGCCCCGAAGGACTCAGAAAAACATGCTCCAAAAGCATCAAATCTCACCTAATAAGGTAAAGAACACACAGGGCTAGCATACAAAATGAATCCCCTCACATCCCAAGAGGTTAGGATACAAAACATAAAACAACCGCTCACATCGTGAGATACTTGGACACCAAATGAAGATACTGAGGACGCATATGATCTGCAAATTTTTGTCTTCCATTCAAAATACAGCTTAAATTCCACTCAAAACTAGAATATCTCCAGATGCTATATCCCTAACGTGCAGTTACCAAACATATGTGGTTCATGCAGCAGAACACTACAAAAGGAAAACTTTGAAGGATCATAGAATCTTACAAAATGCTAAGACAAACAAAAAGTGATATGCTTCAAGTACATTTACCAAACTGTAGTTGCTAATCTATTATTATGGTTGCACTCCCTTCTATTTCCTAAACAAAGTTCATCTTTGTCCTACAAAAATAAAATGACCATTCACCATTTCAACAGATTGTAAGTTGGTGGAGTAAGCATAAAAAGCAGGATAGAAATCATCTGGCATTAAAAATAGACTTGTCATGTGATCCCAACTCAATATGCAACGACTGAATATGGGACATGATTCAGCTATAAATAAAATAAAATAAAGTTCACCTGGAAAAATTGACTTTGGAATGATATGCAATACATAGATGAATCCACAAATAAAAATTCCAATACTGTTTTTTTTCTTACAAATGTATTCACAACAAAGTCAGAAGATATCGAAAAGCATCCCTTCATCGACCTAAGGTCAAATCCTCATCATCCCAATCTTAAATCCTCATAAAAGAAATGTGCCAACCAAAAGAGAAAAAAAAAAACTAATACTAAAATAGGAGTATGAAGCAAGGGTCCAGAAGCACAAAATCAGACAAATAAAACATGTATATATTGAAATGGGAGAAAGATCTAGAAGAATCATCAAACCATGCTATACACATTCCCACAACTAAACAGCATCTGTTTTCAAGGCAACAAGGAACACCACCTCACAAATTCACATACAGTTTATTTAAGACAAAATATACACAAATTATGAGAGCACAATATCTCACAAATAAGAACTCCAAAGCCAATTAAAATGCATGAGCATCAGTTGCAAACAAATAACACGAAAAAAATGAAATTGAAAATAAAGCAAAGAAGGAAAAGAAAGATATCCACCTAGTCACCAAAAATTATGCACCAGCTTGGATCTTTCTGTTATGATCCTCAAATTGTGCCAAATAGGTAAAGTGCAAGCTTGACCATGCATGTGTCTATATGCTCTTCTAGGGCACATTATTTTGCAAGCCAAGTTGAGCTTTAGTTTAACTCGCTGACACACCAAGTGTGATTGGATACTTATGGGAGTACAGGATTAAATGGGCACTGGCTTTGTGGTTCGAGCCGCCACAAAGGGGCGCCCTGGATCAAGATGGGCACCCTCCTATGCAAGGGTTTTTTGAATCACTTTCTGAATAGCAATCAAATTGGCATCCCAATATTAACTTACAAATAATTGAATCAATAGGGATGGCAATGGATAACCAACCCTGTGGAAACCCATGGAGACCCGACCCAAATACATGGATTTCCCCCTTTTTTCTTGACCGTCGGGCCAGGTAAGTTGTGTTCTTTAAATCTCCATCGAGGATGGGGTCAGGAATGGGTACCCACCCATTTCTACTATATGTACATACATATATACCCACACCGAGATGTTCTCCTCCCTTGTCTCTTTATTCATGATCTCTTCCCATATATGTGCAAGCATAGATACATATATATATAATCATAAATCACAAAACTTTCCATTTTTTGAATTCGCTAAAAGCTGCCGGAGTCTCGCTAGTGTGATCACAAATCCGAAGAATTCTCTCTCTCTCTCTATAGAATGTTGTGTTCTCTAAGAAATAGACAAAGGAACGTATTTACAGTTCTAAATTAGGGGTTCCCTGTTTTAAACAGGGCCATGAATTTGTCCAAAAATGGTTGGATAATGTTAGATGGCCATTTTAATCCAATCTGCGGGGCTGGCCCATATCCGCCCAAATGAGTGGATTTTATCTGACCCGACACTTACGTAGGGCAAGGGTAGATTATATTTTGGCCACCCACAACGGGGGTGGAGTGGGAACGGGTATTGCCTCTCCCTATCCAACCCGATCCGATATAATTAATAATATATATAAATAAATAATATAAATGTATATGTATATATATAATATAATTAGATATAAGAAAGGAATATTAAAAATCTCTGTTCTGTTTAAATATAAATAAATAATAATCCTAAAAGTTTTACTATTTATATATATGGAAAAACAAGGGAAATTATTTAATGTGCTGTGAATTTAAATGGTTCTCAATTTTTTTGACTATTTGAAATGTGGTCGGGTAATCCGTGAGTATCGGGTATCCACGATGGTGGGGATGGGGTTGAAATATTACACCTGTAGCGGGGTTGGGGCAGGGGCGGGAAATGACAAACTCACCCCAAACCCTTCCCATGGCCATCCCTACTGTGAGCTGCCGGAGTCAATCACTGGACACAGAGAGACCTTGCTTTGCTTTGCTTTAAAGGTAAAGTGTTTCTATCTATAAACTGAATATATATATACACATTTTCTATTGTACTGATCTCTGTTTTTGTTGTTGCCAATCTCTGAATTTTCTCAAGTCAATTTTCAGTCTCTTGATTTACCTGTTTGGATTTTGAAAACTCTTCCAATTCAATAATTTCTTCATTTCTATACATAATTAATTAATGTGTATTTGATTTTGTTGTTGAATTAAAAAAATAAAATAAAATGTATATTTAGCTTTGGTTGTGAATCTTTAAAAATAAAAATAAAACCCATTAGGAGATGGGGATGGGAATGGGGAAAAATTATTATAGGGGAACGGCGATGGAGGGTTAATGTCCGTCCCATTGATATCCCAATAATAAGCACAGTGTATCATATGTTGAAACCCATCAAACCATTAAAAATCAACAATCTTTTCACAGTAAACGAATCTAAAGAATGAGAGTGCCAATCATCAATCGAAAACTAATCAATAAATCTCGGGTAAACAAATATACACATATAGATAAGTACATGCATATGAACAATAAAACCCTAACAAGATTAAAGTTTATCAAAAGAAATCGAAAAAATTGAAGAGGATATTGGGGTACCTTGAGAGGGGAAGTAGAGAGAGAAAATAAACGATGGTTTTTGGTGATACCAAACGATGGCGTGACTCGCGTGGTTCAGCAGAAGAGGGGAGTAAGGAAGGAGACACAGACCAGACAACCGACAGAAGCAGAGAGATCATCGAGGAATTCTTTGGTCAGTCATCAGTGTTGTGGTTTGAACTCAAAGACAGTTAAATTATTTAACACCACTAAATTCACTCTTATCAACTAATGGTTGCTGGTGTGTATTGTCTGATATGAATAAAATATTTTAACTTAATTTGTGTATATAAATATTTTAACTTAATTTGTGTATATAAATTTTATTATACATTATTTAAAAAATTTAATATTTCACAACATAAATTTTTTAAAAAAATTATGTAAATTATCACATAACAAATAGATAACAAGAGTTAGCTAAAACAACCAAAAGTGATATAACAAAAGCATGCTAAAATTATAATTAATCAAAATGACTAACATTAAATAACATAATTTTTTTTTTTTTTACTTTTTTCTTTCAATCAATAAAAGATATTATATTAATCATCCCCACACAGTATAATGAATTAAAATAAAATTAATTTTAATTTCTATTATATTTAGTTAATGGTTAAAAAATTTTGTATGCTATTTGTTTGTTTTTTTTCGTTTAGTTTTATATTGGTTCACTAAACATAAATAGGTTTGGAAGTGTATTAAAGTCCAACTCACAAATATAAAGAATAAAAATATTTAAACTATTCAAAAAAACCTAACATTTTAAATTTGAGATCGCTTTCATTTACTCAAAATTTGAATCTGCATAAAAAGACATTTAAAAAAAGGAAGAAATTTGTGATTTAGGTCTCAAAAGAAATGAGTTCCTAAAAATTAATTTAATCATAAGTTATTTCTGCATGACAATCAACAACCAAAAATAATTAATGATTAAATTTAAAACATAAACCCATATTCAAATAAATTTTGATGCTCTCTTCCCTTTCAATCTAACATCTACTCTCAAAAAAATTAAACACAAATAGTCAATAAGTGAAAGAATCACAAATTAATAATAGTAATTATAGCAATTCTGGTTTTGACCCAACCCTTGTTGCATTCCGGGCTCGAGTTTCATGATTTCTATATTGTTGTTCTTGTCTCTTTTTTCCTTATTCCTCATTGAAATTGAGTTTTAGAGTGTCTTGGTTGTGTTTGGAACAAGTTGGTTGCTAGTTGGCTAAAATTGTTATTGTTCAAATTTTGGCCTCTTCACTAGAGCGAGGCTTCTTGCGCTCGAGCGAGATTTGCGAGCTCCCAATACTTTTGCAGGCCTGCAAATATACTGAGAGGATAGTGTTCTTCGCTCGAGCGAGGACTCTTGCGCTCGAGCGACGGTCTTCTATCTGTAAAATTTCTGGGAGTATGTATTCTGCGCTCGAGCGAGGTAACTTATTTGTGTCTGGTCACTCGAGCGACAACTCTTGTGCTCGAGCAAGCTGCGCGTATATTAGTTCGCAAAAATGCCTTTTTACATCACTTTTTGATATCTCTTCTCTCAAAAACCCTAGACCAACCCTCTCTCTCTCTCTCTAGAGCACCACTTCTCTCTACAAATACATCTATATTAAGGATCTCTCTACCTTACTCTCTTTGATAAAAAGATAGAGCATTGCTAGAGATCCATTTTGATCCGAATAAAGCTTGGTTTCGGCGCTCTTAAAGTTTCTCCTTTGCTTCCTTGGTCTTCTAAGTTTGAGGTAAGGATCTTCTACATTCTTCTATGAGTTTTAACTCAAATATTTGTTTATATGTAAGAAACATTGGGATTTGAGGTTACAAACCTAGGGTTTGGGTTAAAATCAAAAAAGGGGTTTTGAATATATATATTGGAAATGAATATGGGAGTAGATATGAGCTTGTGTTGTGTTAAAATGGTTGGTTTTTCGTGTTTGGGATGAGATTGGGAAAATAGGGATTTTTGCCCTAAATTGCCTTGAATAAGTATTTTGTATAAATAATGAAATTGGTATTGAGAATATGAAATTGGATAAATGTTGATGTAAATGATAGAATTAGACATGTATTATCTCGTACTTATGGAAAATTCGGATAATTTATCTGTTGTAAAGATTGTATATCTGTTTAGAAATATCTGTTTTAGGTTATAGGTGGAGGATAGCCATGATTGTTGTAGCAATTGCATGAGGATTAGGTGAATTGAAACTAATCTCTTAATCGTTATCATTGAATATGATTGTGATGTGTATACGTTATATATGTATGATATTTGAGAGGAGAAAATGAATGTACTTCATGTTTGGGAGGAGAAAGATGATGCACTCCATAAATTAAGTTGGCCTATGTGTCTAGGGTGAAATTCTCGAAAACCGCGCGTACACATAAGTACTGATTCTCGCAGATGAAATTTCTGTAAAATGACAAGTGAATGTATCTGTATGATAATTATGTTGGTTGGAGACCTGTGAGTTGTATCCTCTGTTTGATCGATTAAATAAAGTGGGTGTATCTAATGAACCGGGACATAATGAATTGAGACGTAAGTTTGGTATAACATGATTTGGAAAAAGAGTTGTAAAAGATTTTGTCATTGGACCTTGAACACGTGCATATTTCTTATATCTTTGTTAAGATTTATATATTGTGATAAATTGTCTCTACTGGGTTTTGGCTCACCCTACTTGGGAAATCATTTTCAGGTGCTAGTAACATACCTCCGCGAAGGACCTAGCTTGGGAGGATTGTGAGGCTGAGAGCTCACTTTTGTTTATTTTGTATTTACTTTTGTACAAGCCTAGGGCTTTATTTGTATTGAGCTTCTAACTTATTTTGTTGTAACCAAGCATCGTCTTGGAAAGTTGTAAGCCCGTAGGGCATTTATTTCGTTGATCATCCAGTTTGGTGTCACATGTTATAGATTCAAGGTAGAACTTATGAATGTGTAATGCATGTGCCCCTTTTGTAAATTGACTCTGATTAATGAAAGCATAATACTCTATTTATATCATGTTGTATTAGTTTTTACTGTTGAATTATTGTATTATTTTCGGGGCGTTACAGTAGTACTTCAAAAATAGAATGAAATCTCAATTAAATGAAACAATATTAGCCAAAAAAGAAATAAATAAATAAATACATATTGTAGGAAAAAAAAGAAAAATAAACAAAATTTAAAGAACAATAAAATAATAATATTCATTTGCATAAACTTCATTTCCCACAAATGCAAACACTCATATAAGTACACATTTCAAATGTAAAGTAGATACAATTGAAAAAAAAGTCACTTGTGACTTGAAATTTTATGTAAGATTTTTTAGACACTGTGAAGGGGAGTAAAAAATGGCTCAATATTGATTGTGATTTTTTTCTTTTCAATCTCATGTTCATGGTTCTTTTTTCAAAATACTTGTTTTCATATTGAAAAGATTATGCTTAGGGAAAAGATATACTTGGAATTCTATCATATTTAAAATTTATATGGATAATTAATTGATAATTTTAAAAGATAAAATAAAGTTCAACTTCAAGACAAACTTTGAAAAAATTAAGCAAAAATATATGAGAATCTACAATAATCTAGTTGAAATAGAAGAAAAACTTCAAGAGAGAGGAAGTTTTGAAGAAAATAAAAATTCAAGTTCAAATTTAAATATAAAATAAGATAAACATTGAGAAACCGAATAAATTAAATAAAATTTCAAGAGAGAGGAAGTTTTGAAGAAAATAAAAATTCAAGTTCAAATTTAAATATAAAATAAGATAAACATTGAGAAACCGAATAAATTAAATAAAATTTCAACTTTGAAATTTAGATCTTATCTATAGGCTATGAAATTAATTTCCATTGGAAAATTAATTTAACCATTAAAAAATGAAGCAAAAAAGAAAACATGAAAGACAATTAAAGAGAATTGTTAAGTAGAAGAGATAAATATTAAAAGGGCAAATTACACTAACAGTCCCTATAGTTCGCGACTCGTGTCACTTTGGTGGGAGCCTCTATTTACCCACCATCAATTCTCTCATCCCACACCATTTCTTTATTCACACCACACAATTTCTCAATTCACACTATTAAATTCCTCAAACCCCATTATCTTCATCATTTTTTACTAACCAGAACCTCAACCCCGACCACTTCCACTGCCGGTACGGGAGCCTTCTCCCTTAGCCGTCACATCTCTTTACCACCTACTACCTACCTAGATCTCTCTCTCTCTCTCTCTCTCTCTCTCTCTCCCTCTCTCTCTTACACACACACCCCTACAATTTCTCACTCTCTCAATCGCGATCGCAATATCGCGATCTACTCTCTTTGTCGGGCTGCGGAGGTAGTGGCGGTGGTTGGATGTTTTGGGGGAATGAGGTGGTGATCTCTCTCTTTCTACAATTTGCGATTTCTCTCTCTCTCTCTCTCTATCTCTCTCTTTCTCTCTCTCAATCACTTAATCACGATCTATTCTATTCATCAGTCTGCGACAGCGCTGTAAAAAGGGCACTGGGCAGACGCGGTGAGATGAAGTTGGGGAGTGGGTAGCCAAGGCAGAAAGGGTCACGGAGGAGACGGTGGTGGTGGCTGGTGGTTTTTGGAAAATGAGAGGAGTGGGGAGTGGAGGAACCTACGGAAGAAGATGGATAGGGAAGGTAACCGGGATGGGTGGGGCGAGGGTTAGCGGTGTGTAAAATGAGAATAAATAAATAAAAAATTTGAAAAATGAGAATTGCGGTGTCCTTTTTGGTAATTTTCTAAATGGGCAAAATGAGTAAAAAAAAATTGAAAAATGGTGAAGGATAAGAGAAATGGTGGTGTGTAAATAGAAGCCCTCCACTTTGGTCCTTAACTTTTCAATTGTGATACATTTGATCCTAAATTTTAAATCTTGTTCCAAATAAGGACAGTTGAAGATACCATTGCTCAATTTCAAGAACAAAGTCATCAATTTGATAAAATATAAACTAATTTGATAAAAATAAATGTCAAAAAAATATTTTTAAATTTTTAAAAATAATTTTTACCCACTAAAGATAAAATTGTGTAAAATTGATAAATCTTTTAGATATTTATTATTATTTTTTTATCAAATTAATTTTTATTATGTGTTTGGATAATAATCATGTAATGCATGGTTGTTATGCTTTTAATGTGTAATCGATATATTTAATATATGAAATGTTTTTAGTTTTAGATTTTTTGATTTAATGGATTAGTTTAATAATGATATCAAAGTTGTTGCCATATTTGACTTTTGGAAAAATAGAAACTAATTTAATGAAAGTAAAACAACTTTTTATTACATGATCATCATCCAAGCATATAATAAAAATTAATTTGATAAAAAAAATAATAAATTTCTAAAAGATTTATTAATTTTACATAATTTTATCTTTAGTGGATAGAAATAATTTTTAAGAATTCAAAAATATTTATTTTTGTCAAATTAGTTTATATTTTATCAAATTAATGACTTTTCCCTTGAAATTGAGCAATGATATCTTTAATTGTCCTTATTTTAAATAAGATTTAAAATTTAGGGTCAAATGTGTCACAGTTAAAAAGTCAGGGACCAAAGTGACACAAGGCCCAAACTATAGGGACTATTGGTGTAATTAGCCCATATTAAAATTACGAAAATTTAAGAATAATCATTTTAAATTTTTTTAGAACACAAACCTCCGGTACCGGGTACTTGTAATATACTTGGGTCACGGTATTATTAACCCCAGGTAAGGGCCATGAGACCACGGTATTGTTACCACCAGCTAAGGGCCTTATACTTGTAGACCGCGGTATTATTACCTCCGGGCAAGGGCCTTGTGCTAAGGATGCCACACATACTTGTTAAAAAAAATTGGACATTCATTAATTGATACAGAACATAGCATTTCAAAAAGCAGATCACTTCTTGTCATATCATATAAGAAAATACTTTAACGTGAATATAGCTTTACAAAATTATTACTCACAAATGGCTCCACTTGCAGAACAGACAAATTAGATAACTTGTGGCGCGTGACCTACATATACATAACAAAAACACATAATGAAACGCACACTCGATTGGTACTTAACTTCTTTCGTTTCATTCTTAGTGTGTTTCTAAGTCTTAACTTCTTATTGAGTCTTAATCATGGCCTAGGAATGTTTAGGATGCAATGTGGATGCCAAAATACACTTGAAAATATTTTAAAAACTTGCTGAAAACGGGGGTCTTGCTAGAGCGCAACTCCTTCGCTCGAACGGACATAAAAAATGCGAGTGGTCGCTCGAGCGGTCTGTAAACTTTGCAAAAGTAATGGTTGCTCGATTTTTTCGCTCGATGCTCGCTCGAGCATGAGAGTCATGTCCTCGCTCGAGCGCAACTCTTGTCGCTCGAGCGGTCTGCAAAACATGTAAACTTTTGGAAGCATACATTTTACGCTCGAGCTGACCTTTGGTCGCTCGAGCGAAAGTGAAAAACATAGAGTGGTCGCTCGAGCGCATGATTAGTCGCTCGAGCGGAAAGGCAGAATCTAGAATTTCCAGATTACTCTGCCAAATGCAAAACTCAATTCCAAAGCTGCAAATCATGGTCTTTTGGGCCAAAAACTTGAGAAAACTGAGGAAATACTTGTAAATAGATAAAACATGGTGAATTCTAAATCATTTCACAAAATTAAGTTTAAAAACTTTGTCAATTGTTTTAAACTCAACCTTGAAATTGTAAAAACATATCATTATACATTATGCATGTAAACGTGCAAGTTCAAGGTTGCATTTGGTAGAGTTTTCTAACTATGATTTGAGAGTATGAGTTGTATTTTGAGTTTTTGAGTTTTTGAGTTTTGGAATTATGATTTGAGTGTGAAAAATTTATTTAGTGAAAGAGTTTTGAAAATAGTTTTGAAAAGAGTTTTGAATTAAGTGGGGAATTTTTGATGTAACATTTGATATTTGATACAAAAACTTACAACTCATAACCAAACATATAACTCAAAATTCTATTAAAACACACAATTTTTTTTTAAAAATTCTAAAAATATTTTTTTCGAATATATAAAAATTAACATATCAATTGCAAAAATAAATAAATAAATAAATTGCACTATTCCGGTCAACCGATGGAATGACGGATTAGGCCAAATTTCAAAAAAAAAAAATTGAAAATCGCGCTTTCAAACAAAGTTTTCTGCAAAGTTGTGGAAAATTAATTCCACATACCTATCCAAACATCATATTCAAATATGGGAGTAGAAAACTCGTTTGGAAATCGTTCCAAACAAAGCCCAAATCTTTCAAAACATGATCCAATGAGGTATCTAACTCAAAAACATGTTGAATTCTTAGAAAAAGATCTAGGTAAGGACATGCAAGAGGAAATTCTTTGAAAACAATCTCAAATTGTGATGAAATAAGCATGCATGCATGATATGGTTCAATTATCTTCAATTCAAACTCAATTCTTGTATCAACCAACTTAATTCTTTAGAATTCAAGTCCTACACATCATATTTGTACAATCTAAAGGTTGAATTCTTACCTAGACTTCCCAAGATGAGAGTTAGAGGCTTAATTCTTGAATCTCTAAATTCAATTCTTCCTTTTCCTAGCAAAATCCCTTGGTATCTTCTCCTTAATCACCCTCTCTCACATTTGTGTGTGTGTTAGCTCAAGGATGTGTTGAAATGAAGGACAAAAATGAGTGAAGGTATACAAGGTGCCTTATATAGGCTTGGATTAAGAAATTCATTAATTAGACTTAATTAAGCATTAATTATTCTAATTTAATCGTTCCGAATAGAATTTTAATTAAACCTACAATAAAATTATAAAAATTCCAATTAACACAAAAACCAAGTCAAATTCATGATTGGATGTCGATAGGGCCTTCAATTTACAGAATAAAACAAAATTATAGACAGATATTCCTACACAGAATAGATAGAAACTCATATAACACATAACACACGTAAGGAATGCAAAATTTCACTTTAATTACTTATTAAGTATTGTTAATCATCGATTGCATGTTAATCAGAGGTCGGGATTGTTATAGTAGTATTGATTGAAAAATAATTAAAAATCATATTTTATTTAAATTTCATTATTTCAAATTTTGTATTTTTTAATATATGTGATAGAAGAGAGGGAAAATTGAAGTAAATTAAAATAAAGATTTAAATACAAATATTTTTGATAGATATAGAGTAACAAATCATATCCTTATCTAAATTTCATTATTTTAATTTTTATTTAACTCTTTATTACATTAAAATTTTAAAAATTAAGAAAATGAGTTTGAGAGACTTCAAGAATTGCCACATAGGAGAGAGAATGTTAACTTTTCTTGAGAAATTAATATTGAGGTTTTGGAGAGTTTTGAATAAATAGATAGATAGATTTATTTAGGGAAAAAAAATCAATAGTTCAAATTTATTTTATAACACTTCATCAATTTAATTTTTACTATACAAATTAGGGTTGTGCAGCAAATCCATCGACCCGCCAATTCCGTCCGACCTAGCACCATATGGGTGGATGCATGACATTTGATGGGCAGATGCGGGTTTGGATTTTGTCTTTTGACAGGTGTAGGTCGGGTTGCGGTTGATCCGCCATTTTATCCACTGGACCCAACTCATCCGCTACTCTCATTTTTTTTATTACATTTTTATGTCAATTAGAGACAGACAGACAGAGACACCACACACATATACACACACACACACACACTCTCTCTCTTAACCTTTTTCTTCGACAAACTATTTCTCTCTCTCTCTTTCCTCCCCAAAAAACCCTACCCATCTGCCGACGGCGATCTTCTCCATCGTCCAACCAACAGCGGCGAGCAACGATCTATACTAAAAGGCGATCGGTGACCGATGATTGACGATCGAGGTGAGATATTCTCTTTTTCTTTTTCTCTTCTTTTTTTTTTCTCTTTTTCTCCTCTACTTTCCTCTTCTTTTCTTCAATCTGTTCTGTTTTGTTCCAATTCGAAAATGAAAGGCGATCGACGATCTAATCTGTTATGTTCTTCTTTTTTTTTTAATTATTTATTTATTTTTTGTTTTCTTTCAATTCGAATATGAAAAACTTTGTTTTCTCTTCATCTTTCCTCTTCTTCTCCTCAATTTTAATCTATTCTTTTTTCTTTTTTTTTTTGGTTCCAGTTCTAAAACTAGAGAGGTGGTAAGATTCATAGTGTGAGGGTTCTACACATATAGAGAGGAAGCTTACAGAGAGAAAACCATAGAGGTTTGGTTTCTTTTTCTTGTTATCTGCAATGGATTTTGTAAGGGACTTCATAAAAAAAATATTACATTAACTTGCATCCAAGAGTGAAAAAAATATTAGATTAATCTGTTCTGTTATTACGCTGTATATTGGACTTGTTGGACTTCTTATTACCCTAATTGTGTTCTTTGCCATAACCATCATGAGTATCATAATCATCTATTTTTCCATTGTCCTTTCTCTAATAAAGTATGGCTGGAAAATCCTTCTGATGAGAGAAAGAGAGGCAGATAGAGCAAATTAGGGTTTGTAGCCAAAGCATGGGATTGTTGTTGTACAATTGATCTATTATTCCTCTAATTTTCTGAGTTCTCCAATAATGTTTGTATTCTTGACTGAGATAAAAATCATTATTTGTTTGGACTTGTGATGAGTGTAATGTAAATGAAAATAATGGTCTGAGAAATTTGGAATACCTCACTTCAATTTCAGATTTATTTGTTTTGAGATCTCTGCTAATACTATACACCTTCATTTTTTAGGCTTCTGTTTTGTCTTTGATATTTTGTATTTGTTCTTTTTATCTTCACTGTGATTTATGTTTTAATAGATTCATGAATTACAATTAAGTGGAGATTTGTAAATAATCACAGAAAATTAAAGGAACAGCAATGGTGGCATTTCAACTCTTTCCTACCTATGCCTTGCTCAAACTTGAAATTTTTATTTATTTATTCAAGTAATGGATTGGGGATATTCAATTGAAATTTTGATATTTGATCTACATGGAATTTTCTGTGATCATTGTACTTAATTTTCTACATTGAATCATGCCCACTAGATTATGCTCATTGAATTATGTACAATGTTTTGAATTATGCCCAAGTTGTTTTGAATTATACCCATTGCCCAGGTTATTTTCATAACACATAGATGTGATTGTGAATATTGCATTGCCCATGTTGTGTTTTTTAAGGAAGTGCACAATTGAATTATGTTGAAAATTTTAAATTTGTAAAATTTTCAACCGCTAAACCAATTCGTATTCATCTGCCAATCTGCCAATCCGCATCTGTTGGCGGACAGATGTGGATTGATTTTCTCCAATCTACCAATCTAGCGGATGGATGGCGGATTGGAGGTTTCGTGACCGCAACTGATCCGCATCCACCCCTAATACAAACATATTCAAAATAAATTATCAATTCATAACGATGAGTTCTTAGTATTTTTGTAAATTATTAGATGTCATTTAGTGCTACTAAAAAAAATATATACTTATACATATTTTTTATCAGATATATACGTTTTAAGAGGATGTTGCTGAAGGTGGTTGTCTCATTTGGACCAATGATTCGAAATGATTTTTGGCAAGAAGTAATTGACGATAAAAAATGATGGCTAAAAATAATCGTCAATAGGTGAATATAATGGACGGCAGTGGTTTTTGACCATCAAATGTGAATTCTAGTGAGAGATGATAGTCAGTGATGGATGGCACTAGCCAAAGGTGATTGTCAATTATGAAAAGTAGTGGCCATAATAGATAATCGATGACGAGGAACAAATGTGATGGGTAATGGTGGTAATCAACAATCAATGGTGACAAAAAAGAAGTAAGAAATGACAACTTATATTGTAAATAGATAAAATAATTTTTTTTTGTTATATAATAATTTATTAAATTTTGTAAACTATTTGTAAATTTGTTTAAAATAGCAATAGATATCAATTGACCTTTTACTTATAATTTTTTAAAATTTTATAAACAAACAAATTAAACCTATAAACATAAACCTAAATATAGAGGGTGTATTTGTTTGGATGGACTGGATTAAAAAGATTGTAATTGTTAACTCCAGCCCACATGGAGGAGCAGTTGGAGGTTGGCTCTCCAAGTCAAGAAGTAAGAGGGAAGATGGTAGGTGGCAGCCAACCCATTAACTTCTTTCTTGACTTTGTTCCCTCTCATTTGTGTATAAGATGGGAAGAGGTGAGTTGAGTTAGTTCATCAAAAAGAGAAAGACAGAGCATAGAGTGTAATCTATGAATGAGAGTGCTATAGAGAGAGAGTGAGGTGTGAGTGTTGTAAACTTCATCCGGAAAAATTCTATAGTGGATATCTCTCCCCGTGTACGTAGGCTATTGCCAAACCACGTAAATATCTTGTCTATTTCCTGTGTGTTATTGATTTCTGAGTGTTCTTAAGCCTAACAAGTGGTATCAAAGCCTCATTGGTTGATTTTTTGAAAAACAAGGTGTGTTTTTCGAAACTACCAGAAATCAAGTTACTCGAAATTCACTTTTGAATATACTGAGAGAAAGCTCTCGATGAGAGGAGTCCAGAACTGCAAAGTAGAGCCCCAGATGAGGCTCCACACGCTCTCATGTGCCACCTAAAGAAGGCGAGTGAATCCCAGTTGCAGGCACACGCTTCACGCGCCGTTACCTGTGCCGGCGTGCATTCCAGTCGCGAACAAGTGCCAGACGAGCGGCGGAAGAAAGAATGAGAGTGTTCTACGCGTGATAGTGACGTCACTGCCATGTGTCATCACCATATCAATGCCACATCAGCACCATGTCAGTACCACGTGTCTGCCACGTCAGCGCCACACCAGCACCACGTCATTGCCACGTGTTTGAGCGTCAGCGCCATGTGTCCGCCATGTCATCACCGTGTGTCATCTACGTCAGCATACTTGTTGGTTGGTCAACTTATCGGGCTGGCCCAACCTGACCAGACCCAGAAGTAGAGAGATTATCCGGTGCTACGCAGCTAAGGTACATCCGCAGATCTGAACCGTCGAACTTATTTTGGCTAGATCTAAGCCATTGAAGTCTGATTTTGACAATCTAATAGTGGTTTATAACTATTTGGAGTATTCCAGAGAGATCCATACGGTCAAATTTTTGAATCAGAGTTTCTGTAAAAAGTAAGAAGACGATGGAGGAATCCACATCAACTTCATGATCTATAATCAAGTTAAATCCTTCCAATTATGCAATCTGGAAGCCGCTGATGGAAAACATCCTATATTATAAAGACTTGTTTGACCCTATTGCTCTAAAAGGGGTTAAACCACAAAAAGTGAAGGATAAAGACTGGATAAAGATAAACCGAAAAACTGTCAGTTGTATCAGATAATGGATAGACCACAGTGTGTTCCATCATATCGCCCAAGAGACAGATGCATATGTCATTTGGACAATGTTAGAAGAAATGTACCAGTCAAAGACCGCCCGAAACAAAACCTTAGTAATGAGAAGGCTTGTAAATCTAAAGTTGAAGAATGTTGTGTCTGTCGCCGAACACACCGGTGAATTCAAGAATTTGGTGAATCAACTTGCAACCGTTAAGGTGCCCTTAGATGATGAAATACAAGCCGTTCTACTGCTCAGTTCTTTCCTGGACAGTTGCAAGACGTTGGTGGTTTCTTTCAGTAACTCTATACTAGAGGGGAAGCTGACCATGAGCATAGTCACAGACGCCATCTACAATGAAGAGATAAGGAGGAAAGACATGGGAGGTAATCAGTCCCATGCTCTTGTCACAAAAGATAGAGGTAAAGACAGAGATAGAGGAAGAGGCAGAGAAAGAAGTAAGACTAGAGGCAGACAGAACAACATGAGTAAATCCAAAAACAGTAAAAGACAAGGTAACTCTAGCTTCACTTGCTTTCACTGTGGCCAGGAGGGTCACATAAAGAGGAACTGTCCAAGCTGGAAAGATAAAGGTCAAAGCACTAAGTCAAAGGGAGATGAGAACTTGACAGTCACAATAACTGATGAAATACTTCTTGCAGTTGGTGAAGATGAGGATTGCCTTCACGTGGTTGACCACAACTGTACAGAGTGGGTGATAGACACAGCTGCATCCTATCACGCCACTTCCCACAGAGAACTCTTCAACTCATACCACATTAGAGATTTTGGCATTGTTCGAATGAGAAATTCTAGTTCTTCGAAGATTGTGGGCATTGGAGACATTAGTATTCAGACTAATGTAGGACACAAGCTGGTTCTCAAAGATGTGAGGCATGTTCCAGATTTACGCCTCAATCTTATCTCCGGAAGCACCCTAGACCGACAAGGCCATACAAGTACATTCGAAAATGGCCGTTGGAAGCTGATATGAGGAGCTTTGACAATCGCCATAGGAGAGATATCTTCAACACTGTACAAAACTCAAATGAAGATCTATCTGGGAAGTCTTAATGCTATAAAAGACAAGGAGTCACCAGACTTATGGCACAGAAAATTGGCTCACATGAGTGAGAAGGGATTACATTTGTTGGCAAAGTAATCCAAGATACCCTTATCCAAAGAGAGTGCCCTGAAGCCATGCGATCATTGCCTTTATGGAAAGTAGCATCGAGTATCATTTAGTTCAATGAGCAAGAGGAAAATAGAAGTGCTTAGTATAGTATACTCGGATGTTTGTGGCCCAATCGAAGTGGAGTCACTTGGCGGCTGCAAGTATTTTCTAACTTTCATTGATGATGCATCAAGGAAGTTGTGGATGTATTTCCTGAAGACAAAGGATGAGGTACTCCAGCACTTTCAGGAGTTTCATGCAATGGTGGAAAAAGAGACTGGGAAGAAGTTGAAGTGTCTTCGCACAGACATTGGTAGCAATTACACTTCCAATGCTTTTGAAGCATATTGTGCTAGCAGAGGTATCAGGCACGAGACAACAGCTCCCGGTACCCCACAACACAATGGTGTGGCAGAGAGGATGAACTGCACTATTGTTGAAAGAGTCAGATATATGCTTAGAATGACAAAGTTGCCAAAGTCATTCTGGGCTGAAGCTGCCCGTACAGCCTGTTATCTCATTAATAGGTCGTCTTCAGTCCCGTTGAATTTTGTGATACCTAAGGAAGTTTGGTCCAGAAGAAAGATATCATATTCTCACTTAAGAGTCTTCGGGTATAAGGCGTTCGCACACATCTCCAAGGAAAACAGACAGAAGCTTGATGACAAATCCACTCCATGCATATTTGTGGGCTATTCAGATGCAACATTTGGGTACAAGTTATAGGACTCAGTGAACAAAAAGATGTTCAGGAGCAGAGATGTTTTGTTCCAAAAAGACCAAACAGTAACAGATTTTGAGAAGTCTACAAAGTCTAGAGATGTCATCACTCCAGACTTATTCCCATCTCCCGAGCCATTACAAAATGCTAGATGTGATTATGTGCAACAAGAAGTGCCGGAGTTGCAGGATCTTATGCCAGAAATTGAGGATTAGGAGGAAAGCGATGAAGACCCGGATGAAGAGGGTGTTGAGCAGGAGGAGCAACTATGACACCCTAAATGTTTAGTTACATATTCCGTAAAAGTAAAATAAAGTATTGAATGTTATGATAAAATGAAATTTAATTAGGAATTATATATATTATATAAAAAAAAAAATTATTACATTGGCCCGTCACCACCCTAGCATATAGGGTGGTGACTATGCACATGTAGCCTAGGTGAATCACCAAGTAGGGACAATGAGAATAGGCCATCTGTGAGGACAAGTGGCCAAATCAAATTAGAAAATAAAAAATATAAAACTATATAAAAAAAACTTCAAAGAAACCATGCCTCATTCTCTTCTATTAATAGGCAGCGTTAGTAGCCGATAATGCTAAGCTTCCGATAAGAAAGGAATATACTTACGTGTAACAACGAGGCCGTTATAGAAAAGTAAGACTAAGGGACAATATTAAGGTGAGTTATATTATACCTTGAGTCACCATAATATATTTTACGTATGTTTTGGGTTACCATAAATTATTTTACGTAATCTATGTTTTATAAACTATATTAATATTTTGATTACGTTAATTATTTTCGAAACTCTATTTGCTTAAATTGAAACCAGTGGATATGTTTGTTTAACTTTTAGAAATTATTTGACAATGGTTTTGTAAATAATTATTTTCTGTAAGTACCACAACGGGAGTCCCATGTCTTGGGAGACTTAAATAACCATTAGCCTCTGTTTGGCCACTTTGTGGTCCTCTGTTTACCATGTATCCATTGACATATGTTCTGATTGTCACTTCTGTGACCTCTGTTCTGTTCTGTTTTGTACCGTGGTTATGGTTATTTATTTACATAATTTTCGTATTTCAGTTTTTGCCACTTTGAATAAATTGTTTATTCAAATTAAGTTATGTAAATGTTTTAGCTTAACTAATTATCCATGGTTATTTTGTGTTTCCTATACTCTTAGCATAGTATTTCTCACTCTGCTATGTGCTTATAGCTGTTACCCTTTTAGGTGATGAGATGTAAGGAGGACCCGTAACCTCATGTAGTGGAACCTGCACAAGAATTTGATGTTGATCCATTTTTTTATTTATTTTTTCTTCCTTTTGTTACTTTACTGAGGGCCGATCACTGAATAATAAAATAATAAAAGCCTATAGATGTACTTTCTTTTATCAACATAATAAATTTTCTATCTCTTACTTCCATTTTACCTCCGCTTGCGCCATTTAACTTGTTACGATTAGAATTATTTAGTAAGTTGCGATTTCAGTCCTAAGCCCTGGGGTTGGGTCGTGACAAAGGCGGTATTATTTTAATTTGATCAGAAAGTTTGAAAAATTATAAATAAAACTATATAGCTAGATGCATATAATAAAATAAAACGACTACACAATAAAATAAATAATAAATATTTACCTGCGACATTAGTCCTTTTATGTAAAATCTCACATTTATTCTGGTGATGTAGGAATGTCCGAGATTAACCTTGATGAGGCATTTTGAGAGGAGCTTAGGGCTATCAATTTGGATGATATTTTAGTAGAGCACCCCGCTCCCGCCTCACCGAAAGGATGGAGAGACTCAGAGGATATAACTAGGAGATTACATCTCGGTCTTGCCCAATTGATGGATCGACCAATCTATTAACAGACTGATCCTACTGAGGTACCATACTTACCGTAGAGGTAGAGCCGTACCTATACACGCGGAAAATTTCTCGGACCCACCCGTGTCTTCGGCCTTGCCCCAGGCTATGACCACCCGCATTACATCATTGGCCCTTTGCCTCCAAATTTTGTGGCAAGAAGAGGAAATGTGTATCCCGTGGACTACATTTTTACCACTACCCCTGTCATACATTGAGCAACAGGGATGGATAGTCAATCGAGCATTTTTGGGATACATACAAGCCGTCACCATTTACACGGTCCATGCAGCGTAGATGTGTTTTGGTGTGGTACAATTGAGATAAGAATTTGAGCTTTTTATGCAACACTACTTCCCGTGGTTGTTTGACCTATTTTACCCACCACTCTAGATTTGGTAGAAGAAAACTTTTTGTAACCTAACCATGATGAGTTTTGATCCCTCTTTTGTTTTTGTATCACAGGGATGAGACACTAACACAATTTTTTTGATTTTTGGAACAACGATGTAATATTATATTTGTAAAACTAGCAAAGTTGGTATTTTAGATATGCAATATATATGTTGCATTATGAATGTAATGTGTCGTTTATTACTTTGCAGAATGGCCAATAATGGTAATGGAAGCGAGTCATCAGTCAGTGGCACTGAGTCAATAGAAAGAATCATGGAAAGAGTGGTTACTAGCTTTTTGCAAGCCTTGCAGACTAACATCAACAATGGGATGCCGGAATGGCGAGAAAAGTCGGTTACCATAAAATAGTTCCAAGATCTGAAACCCACCACATTTACCAGTAGCCCAGACCCAATGGTAGCAGACGCTTGGGTTAAAGACATGGAAAAAATTTTCCGCGCTCTATCTATGATGACCCTACCACGTATAATAATTAGCATTTAATTAATTAAGGAGATTTGAAATTTAATTGTCAATTATTTTAATTTAATCTGAGATTTATGAAAATTATGGAGATTGATTCATATATGATTCTATTAAGGATTTATTTTGGAATTAGAAATTGAAAGCCTAAATGGCTCAAGAAAGTACAAATGGTGAATTGAATTATTTTAATTTCGAGTATCGGACCATATGGGAGCTTAATTAAATATTCAATTCAGATTTATAAAATTGAGATTTAATTAATTGGTTCCGAATTGGAGTTAATTAAGTTATACGAATTAGGAATTAAGATTATTATGAGTTAAATTTATTTATGAGGTGTTCGATTGAATATGTAATTTATTGACGAAGATTTTGAAGTTTAATCTGAAATTGAAGGCCTTAATGATTCAAGAAACCAAAATTGAGGATGAAAATAAGTCTAATTTAATATTTTGAGCCTTTTGGGAGTTTGATTAAAAACCTGATTCAAAATGATGAATTTAAATATGATTAATTGGGCTCTAATAAAAGTCAAATTAGACAAATTAAATTATATGAGATTTGTGATTAGGTATGATTAATTTAATTATGTGTTAATCAAGATTTATTAAGAATAAGTGTAATTTAATTAAATTAATCTTAACCATAAATTAAATTATAGAATGAGAAGTATGTGTGTGTGTAGAGAAGTATGTGTGTGTGTAGAGAAATCTGAGTGTGTGCCCGTGTGCTACGTGTTGTCAACAAGAAGAGGTATGCATGTGTGTATAGGTAAAAGGGTTTGTCTAAGACCTATTTAGTGCTCTGCTGAGAGCATTTTCAAAAGAAAAAGAGTGGATTCAAGAGTGTAGAGAGAGAACTGAGAGAGAGAAAACCAAAGAGAATAAGAGAAATTAAAAGAGGAGCTCAAGGTTTTGAAGGAAGAACAAGAAGAGTTGGAAGAGATTCAATTAATTTTTCTGAAATTAAAACTTAGGGTATGGAATTTATGTTTAATTTGTGTATAATTTTCATATTACACTTGATATTAAAGATGAAATTGGCATCAATATCATGTAATTAAAAAGAATTAGCAAGAAGATGAAGAAAAATTTGGTTAAGTGTAAGATTATGGAAATAAACATGGAAATTGATTGTTTTGGTTTGATATTGATTATCTTGCATGAATTTGGGCCTCATTTTTACATGGATGTGTTGGCTACATACTTTGTACAAGCCAATTACAATTCGACATGTGGCAGAATAAGGGTAATACATGAAGGCTAGTCAAGTCTTTGATCCTGATCGTACACGTGGCAGTTAGTATTGGTTATTACGAGATCTGAGTAGCAGTGGATCAATAAAGAAAGGCAAGGTGATGTGGCTTCAACGGTTACTCACATTTAAATTCAAATTTATGAGGGAAGTTTAATTGCAAGTGATGGCATAGTGGGCTAATTACAAGGCAACATGATCAACGATCATGGAGGAGCAGTTTGACGGTTGGAAACGCAGTTCGATGGTCATCCTTGAGAAGTATAAATAGCAAAGAAGGCCCTAGAAAAAACCCCCAGACTCAGATCAAAAAAACCAGTCTTATTATACTTATTTTCCTTTCCAGTTTTGCATTTCCAGTCTTATATTTCCTGTACTTTAAATTCCTACACTGCACTTCGTTCATAGGAGTAGTTTCAAATAGATTGTTGTTGTAAACCTCTACAAGGCTAAGTTTGGATCATTGTAAGTTTTTTCATTTTAATGAAATACTTCAGTTGTTCTTCATTTAATTGTTATTTTGTTTAATTCTCCTAAATCAAGCCACCAGTAAAAGTCCTCTTTATTGAGGCTGAAAGAACTAAAACACAATCGTCTGATAATTGGTTGGCAATTAGTTTTCTGTAAGGACTGATTGATCCTTGTTGGCACGCTCGCAATTACAAAAATAACCTTTGAAAGCCAAGAAGCCAACATATATTTTTGGCACGCCCGGTGGGACTAATTGAAATGGGTAGACGTAGGAGACAATGAGAAAATGAACCCTTGGAAGAAGGCGTGGAAGGAGAGGTAGAGATACCTAATCCGGAGGATAATGTGATAACACATCCTGTGGAAACTCCCATTTTATCAGAACCTATGGTCGAACAGACCAGCACTTCAGAACAAGTACCACATGTTCATAATATTGGACGAGACCAAGAAATTGGACCATCCACTGTTCCTGTTCCATTTACTCAGCTAATACATCCATGGGGTGGCCTAGTAGATGCTATGGGACAACAATTAATGAACACAATGGAAAGGTGGGCAACATCCTTTTTGGATCGAATGAATAACCACCAACTAACAAACGTAAGACACATGGAAGAAGTTTTGAATATCCCTCAGCAAAGATTGGCTAGAGATAAACAGTCTATGCAAGTTAATGGGCATTCTAATGGTCAAACTAGTAATCAGAACTATGAAAGACCATCACCTCAGTCTTTGTACGAGCCTATTCCGAGGCCTATAGCAGGTCAAAATGCCTCAGTACTTAACAGTGGAGCCATGCAATTTGGCGGATCTGGCCCAGTACAAGAAAATGGCATAAGAATGGTTCCAAAACCCATGTTCGAAGCCATGCCTGGCACAAGGGGTTTCACTAATCCCTTATTCGAATTTAACCCCGGGGGGTTGGAAGGTTTTCCTACAAATGGAAGAGACACAACACTAGTTCCAGTACCTTTCGTAGGTCCTTTCGCAGGACAGGCTCAAAGGGGTTATCCACATCCCCAACAACAACCTGCACCACAGGGACAACCAGTCCCAAATATACCACATTATGGACCAAGAGGACCATGGGCACAAGTTTGTCCACCAAATCCAATGTTTGCCCCTCAAGTAATGGTTCAGCAGGCACAAAATATAGTCCCTATGGACCAAATTGCTGACATTGTTAGAGAGATGTGTAGACCAATAGCTCGGGGGGTCCAGACTCTAGTGTACAGGAAACCATACCCAGAATGGGTGGACAGGGTACATGAATACCCAAGAGGTTTCAGGACACCCGATTTTGCCCTTTTTTATGGAAATGGAAACCAATCAATAGTGGAGCATATTGCTAGGTTTACTGCTTAATGCGAAGAATTTACTAATAATGACTATATGAAGTTAAGGTTATTTCCAAATTCCTTGACTGGGGGAGCATTTGTATGGTATATTAACCTTACACCTGGCTCTATCCAAACGTGGCAACAAATGGAAGACGCATTTCATGCCCAATTCTTCCTATCAGAGCCAGAGGTTTCCATGGCAGACTTGGCAAGATTGAGTCAAAGGCCTGATGAGAAGGCTACCCAGTTTATTGCCATATTTAAAAGGGCTCGAAACAAATGTAGAGTCATCCAACCAGAGCCAGAATTCGTGAGATTGGCTCAAAATGGTTTAGAGTTTAGGCTTCGAAAGAAGTTTGACTCAACTGAGTTCAGAGACTTAGTGGAACTAACTTATAAGGTGTCTAGGTACGAAGCATTACTAGAGGAGGAACAAGATCGAAATAATGCGTCGTACAAGACATATTATAGAGATCCTAATTATGAGATTGATGCAGTAGAGATTGTGGGGAAAGAACCTGTGATTTGTGAAGCATTAATTCATAAGGATACAACAATTGACCAGCAGTTTAAAAAGAAAGACTTCACAGGAAATACTCTTTCGATTTAACTAAGGCAGATGACATTTTTGATCATTTGCTTGCGGCCAACTTCCTTAAGTTACCAAAAGGAGTTAAAATTCCATCTCCAGATGAACTTAAAGGAAAATTATATTGTAAGTGGCATAATTCTTGGTCTCACTCAACTAAAAACTGTATTGTTTTTCGAGACAAGATCCAAGAACAAATTCGGAAAGGAAGTTTGAAATTCCTAGCCAAAGCAAAAAAGGCCATGGGATCGACAGTAATCTATTTCCAGAAATTGGAGAGGTGGCAGCCAATGTCATAATGCCAGACTTTCGAAGCTTGTCCTTGAAAGAATTGGGAGAAGTCAATGTGCAGATGCATGTTGCCAACCTGACAACTATCAAAAAGGACACTGAAAATCTACCAGCTATTGGACAAGGTTTCTCACACCAGAAGGAAGACTCTAATGAAGAAGCACTGGATGACGATTCTTTAGAGGCAGTTGTAATCCAAAGGATGTGTCCTAGGTACAGACTGAGCTAAAAATGGTTGAAAGGGCTCCCGATTGATGGGAAACAGTACTACAGGGATGTGCAGAGACGTCGTAAACCAACCAGTGCTCACAACAAAAGGCCATACCTAACTAGTGTTAGGCAGCAGCCGTTGATCGTTGAGCCAACAGCTGATAGAATGCATTCTAAAGGCAAGAGGCCTTTATATGAGTCCAGGCCACCTAACTATTACAGAGTGGAGAACAGTCATTCTGAAAGGAGGTTAGAGAGGGGCTCAATTTGTGGGATCAGAGCCAGAGATTGGCCCCCTAGACTAGTGTCGCGCAGGACAAAAAGTGGCTACCTTCATCAAAGGCCTGAGTTAGGCCGAAAACATGAAGCCAGGGCCAAGCAGTGGCCTTTGCAGCCAGCTTCGAAGATGGCTTCGAAGGAGGAAAGAAGCAGTTCAACAGCTGGGTCAGTAGGTTCGTGGGTACTTGGAGTTCCAGACTGGTTTGTAATGCAGAACAAACCTAGGGAAGTGTCTACCCAGAGAGAGGTTGTTGGAAACCAAGGTAGGATGGTCAAACCTCCTTTGGTGGCTCCAAACAATTGGGTATTGCTTAAGCACCCAAAAACAAAGGAACCAGATATGGTCCCCGTAATTTTTAGATCACAAAGGAGAAAAATTCAATGTAGGTTCACTCAGTACCAGCAAGACCTGAAAGAAAGTGGAAAGAGTTCTTCATTGGTACAGACAGGAGGAAAGAAGAATCCAAAGTCAGACCATACTCCAAAACCAACTCTACAAGGCAAAATGGGTTGCAGCAGAGAACAGTTGGCCAAAGTTCACTCTGAACTAAAAGCCAAAGAAAAGTCCAGTTTAGCAGGATTGGAGAAGGCGTTGATGGAGAATGACAGCGAGGTAGAGAAAGAAGTTGGCTTAGGCTAAAAGAAAGAAATGGTTGAGGAAGAAATGTTCGAAGCTTTCATAGCTGAACAAACATTTCTGGTTGAAAAGCCGGTCGTGACAGACCATTCGAAGGATGAAGTGTCAGAAAGCATCACGGAGGATGCTTCTGGAGTAACTGAACAAGGTGGCCAAAAGGAAAAATAGACACAGCCAGCTATCCAATTTGGCTTAGTGTCAGTGAATATGGTACACATACTACTACATGAATTCCAAGCTGGAGATGAGAACCAAGAGGGGCAAGAAATTGACCCAATTCCAGTCTCTAGTGAAGACTCACAAGTGAGTATGGTACAGGATGCATCCGAAATGGCTACCCCAGTGGAAACTGAATATGAGAGTGAAGAAGAGGTGAGCATTAACCTCTCATATCCTTTTAAGTATCCCTCGGATTCTATGACACAACATGTCAAGCCTTTGTATATCAAGACATTTTTTGATGGGATACAATTGAACTGAGTCTTGGTGGATAATGGGGCAGCGGTGAACTTACTACCGAAATTTTCTTTGAAGAAACTAGGGAAAAGGAATCCCAGGTTAATCCCAACCAGTACAACCATTGCTGGTTTCACTGGAGACAGACAGATGGCTTAGGGAATTCTATCTATCAACCTGAGTATGGGAACCAGGGACTGCATGACAGCATTCCTCGTGATCGACAGTAATGCTAAGTACAATGCTTTACTTGGTAGAGATTGGATCCACACTAACAAATGTGTGCCTTCCTCTTTGCATCAGAAAATAATGATTGCCTTGGGCAATGGAGAGACAGAGGAAATTGATGCAGATCCTCAACCTTTCATAGCCTGCGCAAACTTCGCAGAGGCCAAGTTGTATATTGAGGGAGTGACACCACTCAGTATACTGAGGAAACCTGATGGCTCAGCCGAAGTAACGGCTGATGAGGAAGTGACACACCTGAAGCACTTAGTCCTGGAGAGTGCTGATGAAGAGGTTGTCGTTAAAGATGACAATGATGCCTGGTTGTAGGCAAAGAGGTGAAGCACAAGGAGCCAAGTCTTTGGCTCTAATTAAGTTCTCAATATTGGATGTAAAATCAATAGTCAGAAAGTGCAAGAGAAAGAGGCCATGATAATTGGCTGCAAAAGGGGCAGCAACAGGCCAGAGTTTTGGCCCTTGATAAATACTGTGCATTGGACATTGAAACAAAAGTCTAGGAGATACAGGAAGAAGAAGCCTTGTGGACAGACTTTGTCTATGAGGAGGAGGGTAAATATGTTGAATCAAAGAACCTGGGAGCAGAACACAACAAGGGGATTGCTTCGAAGCCAGAAGGATTCAAAGAAGGAGCTTCAGTAAGTTCTCAGCTACAAGACCCCTTGGAAGAAATAAATTTAGGAGAAGGTTCTGTACAACAGCCCATTTATATAAGTGCTTGGTTGAATGCTCTTGACAGGAACCAATTGTTGGCTATTTTGAAGAGATATAAAGATTGTTTTGCATGATCTTATAATGAACTACCAGGATTGGATAGGTCATTAGTGGAACATAGGCTCCCTATGAAACCTAAGTTCAAGCCATACAAGCAAAAACCAAGAAGAATGAGTCTAATAGTGATTCATAAAGTTAAGGAGGAAATTCTTAGACTACTCAAGGCAGGCTTTATTAGGACAGCCGGGTATGTTGAATGGCTATCTAATATTGTGCCTATAGTTGAGAAGAATGGTAAAATGAGAGTATGCATTGATTTCAGAAACTTAAATCTAGCAACTCCAAAAGATGAGTATCCTATGCCTATAGTAGATTTGTTGGTAGACAGTTTAGCAGGGCATCAAATTTTATCAATGATGGATGGGCACTCTGGTTATAACCAAATCTGCATTGCAGAGGAGGATATTCACAAAACAGCATTCAGATGTCCTGGGAATATTGGCACCTTCGAATGGGTTAAAATGCCATTTGGTCTGAAGAATGCTGGGGCTACATATCAGAGGACCATGAACACTATCTTCCACGACCTCATTGGAGGGTATTTAGAGTGTTATATTGATGATATTGTAGTTAAATCCCAATCCATGGAGGAGCATATGTTTCACTTAGAAAGTTGAAACTCAATCCTCTTAAGTTCAAGTTGAGAAAGTTCAAGTTGAAACTCAATCCTCTTAAGTGTGCTTTTGGCGTATCATCTGGAAATTTCTTAGGCTTTGTAGTACACAAGAAAGGAATACAGATTGATCAGAATAAAGCCAAAGCCATCATTGAAGCTAGACCTCCATCAAGTAAGAAGGAATTACAAAAGTTCCTTGGACATGTTAATTTCCTTCGAAGATTCATTTCTAACACTGCAGGGAAAACTAAAGTATTTTCTTCCTTGTTAAGGTTAAGAGATGAAGAGGAATTTGTGTGGATAGCAGAGCATCAAATTGCTTTCGAAGGAATCAAAGCCTACTTGGCTAACCCTCCAGTGCTGATGCCACCAAAGGGTGACAAGCCCTTGAAGTTGTACATAGCTGCAGTGGACGATTCATTGGGAGCTTTCTTAGCGCAAGACAATGAAAAAGGCAAGGAGCAAGCTATTTATTACCTTAGTAGGTTTTTAAATTCTTGTGAATGTAA
This sequence comes from Camellia sinensis, assembly GCF_055761805.1. Lineage (NCBI taxonomy): Eukaryota > Viridiplantae > Streptophyta > Magnoliopsida > Ericales > Theaceae > Camellia > Camellia sinensis. The sequence continues at coordinate 69,053,047 of NC_138973.1, read as the reverse complement.
ATACTCAGTTGTAGAAAAGTTGTGCCTTGCATTGTATTTTGCTGCAATGAAATTAAGATACTGTCTTTTGCCTACAACTGTCTTGGTAATTGCAACCACAGGTTTGGTTAAGTATATGTTATTTAGACCTATGTTGAGGGGAAGAATTGACAAATGGATATTAGCCTTATCAGAATTTTATTTAGAATATGTTCCCCAAAAGGCACTAAAAAGACAAGTTTTAGCCAATTTTTTGGCAGACCATCCATCTCAAACAGAAAGCCAAGAGATAATGGAACTTGGTATGGCTAGTGTTGAGCCATGGCAAATGTGGTTCGATGGATCGAAAGCCAATGGCCTAATTGGAATTGGTATAGTGATTAAGTCACCATAGGGAATAAAAACCACACATGGTTTCAGAGTGGATGAAATTACTTTTTCTAATAATCAAGCTGAATATGAAGCCTTAATAGTGGGATTAGAAATTCTTATTGGACTACAAGTTCATGCAGTTGACATATTTGGAGATTCTCAATTGGTGGTTAACCAAGTAAAAGGGATTTTCAAATGTCAAAGTATAAGCATGTTGCCATACTATGTTGTTGCATTACATCTGCTTTCTCAATTTCAAATAGCAAATGTAACTCATGTCCCAAGATTCTTGAATAATAGAGCTAATGATGTGGCTCAGAAAGCTTCGAATTTCAAAAGAAGAGATAATACTCAAAAGGACATAAGCCAAACAACAAACCAGAAATCAATACCACATTTAAATAAAAGGAATGTGGTCCTGGAAGTCAATCATAATAACTTACAGGAGCAAGATTGGAGGCATCTAATAATGCAGTACTTGGTTGGCCCAACTTCGAAGGCCAGCAGAAAAATTAAATTGCAATCTATGCAATACATTATATACGGTAATGCTCTTTACAAAAGAGGGGGAGATGGTTTATTGCTGGAATGTTTAGGCCCAAAAGAAGCATTGACAGCTATGACTGAGGTTCATGAAGGCATCTGTGGTGCTCATCAGCCTGGTGTGAAGATGAGGTGGTTACTTCGAAGGCATTCCTACTATTGGCCAACTATCCTTAAAGATTGTATAGAATATGCAAGGGGTTGCCAGGCATGTCAAAAGCATGGTACGATCAGGCATGTGCCCATAACTGACCTGCACGCAGTAGTAAAACCTTAGCCATTTAGAGGATGGGCCATGGATATGATGGGGAAAATACACCCACATTCTTCGAAGTATCATTGTTTCATCTTAGTGGCCACTAATTACTTCACTAAATGGGTCGAAGCTAAGCCATGCAAGGCTGTAGACCAAACTGAGGTTATTGGATTCATTAAGGATTTAATCCACAAATTTGGTATCCCACAGACTATAACTGTTGATAATGGGACTGTGTTTGATGGGAAAATGGTAAAGTCTTTTGTGGCAGAGTTTGGAATTAGCGTTGTTAATTCCACCCCCTATTATGCATAAGCTAATGGTCAAGCTGAATCATCCAATAAGTCCTTGAAAAAGGGAATACAAAAAGTTGTGGAGGACAATCCTATGAATTGGCATAACTTGTTGTTGGATGTATTGTGGGCTTATAGAACTTCTCCAAGGTCAAGCACAGGAGTCACTCCTTATGCCTTAGTATATGGGCATGATGCAGTGTTACCTGTGGAAATTAATGTTAAGGCCTTGAGGGTAAAATACCAAGACCAGTTAAATCCTGAGCAATACCATCAGAGTATGTGCTTGGAATTAGAAAGCATAGATGAAGCTAGAATTCTGGCATTAAATAACATTCTTTTCTAAAAGAAGAAAGCAGCCAAAAACTATAATAAAAAAGTCAAACACATTGGCTTTGATGAAGGTGATTTGGTGTGGAAAACTATACTCCTAATAGGGATTAAAAGCCATAAGTTTGGCAAATGGTCACCTAACTGGGAGGGACCATACCAAGTCCATAGAGTCTTTCCTTTTGGAGCATACCATTTGAGAAATTTGAATGGATATGTACATCCCAAAAAGATTAATGGCAGGTATTTGAAGCCTTATTTTCCAACTATATGGGAAACACAAGGAGTAAAATAAATGCCAAGTACAAGAACACAAAAATACTCAAATGATAAATAAGAATTTGTCTTTCATAAAGAGTTAAATACATTCTGCCATAAATTAGCCCAAGATTTTATTACAAAAAAATCTTAAATTTTTATTCTATCTAGTGCAAACATACAACGAAATAAAACACTTTTTTAAAATATAAAAAATTAAGATTTTTTTGAATAAAATTTTAACTAAATAGAGTATTTTACTAATTTATAATACTTATAAACTTATATTTTAATTTTATAATGAACTAAATAAGTTTGAATTAAATATTTTAGATAAGGGTTAAATACACAAAAAAATCCTAGGGTTTCACACCTTTTTCATTTTAAAATCCAAGTTTTCAATTTCGACAAATTCAACCCCATCCTTCCATCCGTGTTTCAATCTGGTCCCTCTCCATCTCCGTCATATTAAACTAACGGAAATCTAGGCAGAATTTTAAATTCAAACCACATGTTCAAGCACTTGTATCTCCCTTGTTGTAACTTTGTTTTGCCTCATTTTTGCATCGTTGGATTCACCTCACGGCCTAATTTTCATTCTACCCCTCATACGCCTTGTTCTACCTCTTTTTGCATGCCTTAAGAGCTTCGAAAGTTGGCTAAAAATAAGATTTTTCTTTGTTTGGGCAAAATTTTCAGGTTCGAACTCACATGTTCAAAAACTTGTATCTCCCTCGTCGTAACTCCGTTTTGCCTCATTTTTATGTCGTTGGATTAATCTCATAGCCTAGTTTTCATTCTATCCCTCATATGCTTTGTTCCACCTCTTTTTTCACGTTGTTGAAGCTCTGAAAGTTGGCCAAAAATAGGATTTTTCTCTCTTTTTCCCCTCTCTATCTTCTATTCGTTCCTCTTTCTTTTCTACTCAGTTGTTTTTTTACGATGGATGCTCTATTATTAAAAGATGAAAACAATTGAATGGCTGTGGTCATTTCCTGCTTTTGGTCAGCCAGTCCTTGGTTGGTGATCTGCAGTTTGGTGTTAGTTCGGATTAAGGCCTGGTTCACTACAGATAGCTCTTTCTCAAGTTGAGCTTTCCTCTCCAGTAGTTGAGTTCGAAAATGGAAGACAGAGGAATGTTGTTCCTTTAGCCCGGAGACTTCAGCATGTACTGTGGAAACAAAGCTCTGGTCTTTCACTAATTTCTCCTCTGCAGCCTTGGCAGCATGACAAATGTTGATGTAAAAGTCAATAGTAGCTGCTGCTTGAGATAGATGACTTGAGACAGTTATACTGGATTACTCAACAACTTTGCAGCATTGAAGGAAGCCATTTCTTATTATAGGCCTTTGTAAAGCCTCGAAAGGAATCCTTGAAAAAGATGACAATAACTCCAGACAGCTGTCTAAGTCCATCAGAGGTGCAGAAGGCTTACTACTGGAGGAAGAGGAGCTCTCAAGAATTTCTAACAAGGAATCAACCAGAACTAATGGCTCAACCTCATCATTAGCTATTGAAGAGGTAGAGGACATGTCGAAGAGACTGACTAGTCTTGCTTTGAAGATATCTACTTATCCGTGGACATGAGGGGTGCAGAAAGAGCAGTGGTGGAAGGCACAGAGGACTGCATAGGGATAGGAGAAATGGGTGGAGCATCTTCAGCGGTCTCTATGGTCCTAGCCACAAATAGGTCAAGGGAAGAAGGGCTGGAAGTAGGTAAAGGTAATAAACCATGGGTTGGAGAGCTGCCAGCACCCTCTGTAGGGGAATCAGCTACCATCAGAGATGGAGCAACATTGGAATTTCCTTAAGAGGAAGGGGAAGAGCAAGGCTCAAAAGAGAACTGAATTGAGGTAGGTCCAAAGATAAGTAAAGAAGATACGAATTTAATCCAAAGGAAAGAGATGCAGGAATGCTTGGCCTAAAGGAGGGTACATTGAATGTAGGCCTAGGAAATGGGAGTATTATTTGAATAGTCCTCACATTTTGCATCTGATCAACTTCAACTGAAACTGAGGGAGTCCTTATTGGAAGAATAGGCTCAATAGTTGTTGCTGCAAAAGAAGAGATGTAAAGTAATGTCAAGTTTCAATACCAAAAATTTGATAAGGGAGAAACAGAAGAAGCATGAAAGAAATTACTTGTTTCAGAAGTGATAGTAACAATAGGAGAGCTTCGAAGGGAATAGTGCTCAACCATATGTTGCCTTCTTGCAGTTTCCCTTTGGATTGCATCAGCAGCAGCTGCTTCATCTCTTAAGAATTGCTACTACCGTCTCTTCTCAGCTCTCTCAAAGATAATTATGACCTTAGAATGCTCTTGTTCTACTACCTTAGCAGCTGCTTCATGAATAGGGTCTTCGACCAAATCAGGAGGAGAGATAGTCATCTTCCTTCTCTTTTTTCTTTGTACTAGTATTGCCTGTACCTTCTCAATTTCTTTCTCTCCAATTTGGGATTCGGATTCTTCAGAAGTGAGTTCCTCTTCCACTACTCTAGCAGTTGTCTCATGAGTGGGATCTTGAACCAAGTCAGAAGAAGGGACGGTCACTCTTTTCCTTCTTTTCAAGGGTGACTCTTGCTCTTGAGTTACCTCTTCTTCTTCTTTTTCTTCTGCTTGAACCTCAGGTACTTCCTTTTCAGGCTCAAGTAAAAGTCTCATTTTCTTTTGTTGCTGTTTGCTTTTGAGAAGATTTAGAGCTTGGGTCTTCTGAGGAGAATCTCCTTGTGAGGCATCCGCACCACCTTCACAAAAGAAGAACTAAAGATAAGGCTAAAAGCATTATAAAGAAGATAGAAGGAGAAGAGACAAGGGTATATACCTTTCTTCGAGGCGGCCCGAGTAACTCTAAGAGGAGTTGAGGCAGCAGGAGCAGACTGTGTGGTAGCAGGCACATGAACTGAAGTGGTAAGGACAGTGGAAGAAGTAACAACTCTAGCTCCTTTGGGCTTGGGCATATCCAACACCATTAGTAGGTCTTGAGGAGAAATGGCCAGGTATACTTCCATATTGGTCACCTACCAGTTGTGGTACCTCTTCAATATGGGTATACTCAAAATCGATCAAGTCCTGTATAAACTTAGAAGTTGCCTCTTCTAGTCTGGACCGTCGAACTTTCAAATCCCTGGTGGTAAGACTTAGATTGGTGTTACTGCAGAGAGGTATTGGGATCCCTTGTGAGAAGCCAAATTGTTTAGCAAATTGAGCAGGACAGTAGGGCTCAACAATGCATTTGTAAGCTCTGGGGTTCATGGTCCCAATGAATAATTCTCTAGGGATTAAAATAGAGGCCCATATGTCTTTGTGAGCAGGTGAAGCACAAAGCCTATCACTTAGGAAATTGTTCAACCAAGATAGGCCAATGGTCATGGGTTCGAAGGGACGAAAGCAGTAGAAAGGAAGAGAAGTTAGAAGTTGGTGGAAGAAAGAGAAGTAAAAAGCAAAAGTAGAAGAATAAAGTGAAGTATTGGCTAGCCTCATGCCATAAGTAGGGGGGTTTGGCTCAAAAAATTTAAGGCATTTGGATTGTAACTCAGTAAAATAAGCAAAAAGCCAAAGCTGAAGAATCCAAAATGGCCCCCCTTGATTGACATCTAAGGGTTTCTCACAGAAAAGAGAACAGGCTCTATATGTGTGACCTAGAACGTATGGAGCTAAAGCCACCCTCTTCTATAAAAAAAGGGCTTTGGCAAGAGGGGCAAATTCAGGCATGATTCTTTGAGAGGAGGTGCAGAATAGGAACTTACAAAGCCAATATAATAAGAAAGAAAAGAATTCCCTATCGGTAACATGACCCTCCCTTCTATTCACAGCCTTGACAAAGTCACTATAGGATGAGTTAAGAGAGGAGAGGAAAAAAAAGACTGTTAGCTCAGGATAATCTAGTCTAATGGGGGTTCCAATGGGAGATAATCCTAATAGATGGCAAATGTCAAGAACAGTAGGGGCCATCATCCCATATCTGAATTGGAAGAAATTAAAAACAGAATTCCAAAAGCACAGGGTAGTAGGAATTAAGAAGGGGTCCTCTGAGATAGTTGACCTGGATAATCGGAGGGCATCGAGAAGGCAGAGTTCTTGAAGGTCCAGAGTCCTATCAGGGACAACCCGATCATACCATTCTTGCCACTCCGGTCTCACTGTGGGCCAGCATCGGTAGGGGCGATTCGTCCTCTAGTTCCTCCAGTCAAGGCCACCTTCGTAAAGGAGACAATGGTCTTCTAAACGAGGATATAGAGCTGGGAGCTCAGTAAGAATCTCTTTGAATATAGGCCCAAGCACATAGTCTTGTTGCTCATGATGACGAGGGATGAAGATGCGTTCGTCGATGGCGCTTTTCTCCCCAGCCTTGTACTTTTCACATTCTGCATCAATGATCATTTTCAGTACTACAGACGGGCTCACACATTCTACGACTGGTACTTTCAATGAAGAAGAAGCCATTGATCGAACGCTTTCTCAAAAGACGAAGCTGGGAAAGGGAGTAGAGAGAAGTAGAAGATCGGTAGAGATAAAGGGTTTGTGTGTTAAGCGAGCAAGTGATTTCAGAGCACGAAATAAAAAGGCTTTAAAAGCCTTTGTGTCTGGAAAATATATCGCGTAAATTCGTTAAGTACTAAAAGTACGAATACGTAGAGTCTCCTTCAATATTGATGCTCTTGGAGGGAAAAACACAGCCCAGATGTTGATGCCAGTTTCAAAGTAAAATATTTGGCTTCGAAACTAGATTTTGGCACCAAAAATCAAATAACAACGGCTTCGAAACTGCCAAGCCGGCTTCGAAGCACATTCCGTTCCTAAAGATGTAAGAATATTCAAGTATTTGTTTGCTTCAAAAGGATTGAAGACCTGCTTTAGGTTTCTCAATAAAAGTAATGTCTTTCGAAGTAAAAACTTGAGACCCCTTAAGGATGGGACTTGGTATTCGAAATATCAAAACCAATAGTTGGTTTGTATACGTACAGACAGAGATTGTCTTTTGAACTAAAAACAGCATGGACTGTTCTTCGAATAAAAAATGGTCAATTTAAAATTGGTTGATCATACTAACCATGACCATATGTTGGTTATGATTAAAACAAGCTTTAAAAGGTAAGACTGTTAAATTCGAAGCACTAATTCTAAATGAAAATCAGTAAAACTTGTTAACTATATTCCATAAATTGGAAAAGTTCATTGTTGGTTTTTTTAGTGTTTCATTTAAAACGATTAAGTCCAAATTTGAATGATAAGATTGTTCAGTTCGAAGCCCTGAATTTGCTTTAAAGACAAATGGGGACAAGATCAAACCATACCAAATAAAGAAAAAGTCTTAGTGGTATTAAAGCAAAAGCAATTAGATCGAATGGCCCTATTTGGGTACAAACTCAAGCTCATAAAAATAAGGAATGGAATAAATAACAAGATCATGAAATTTAGTCCAACTATGATCAATGAATTTCTATTCTTTCTTTATTTTATCCTCTATTTCTTCTAACATTGGCTGCATGAGTTGATGTGCTCTTACTTCGTAAAAGAGCTCTTCAACCTTTATTTCGAATGTTGTTTCTCTCAATCCTTGTTCCAATTCGTCTATATCCAAGTCATCCCAGTACGCAGAAACTTTATTCTTGAAATCATCGAATTCTTTAATGAAGTTCTCTGCTTCGTACTGGGCATGAACTCGAAGGGACGAGAGTTGGTCTAAAGATTGTGTGGTGGCCATAGAGGTCCGATGCCAGTGGAGAAGCAATGGAAGTTGGTCCAAAAACATGTGAAGCTTTGCTTGGGCGAGGGAATTGAGGACATGACCCCGAGTCAGAATATCACAAGCCCATCGAAGGTTCTTGAGAGGGACTTCGTCCTCAAGAACATTGAAGGGCAAGTGAGAGAAAGCCGTAAGCAGAAGTTGAGCTTGCTTCCGCTCAGCTGGATTAGGGGAAGGGGGAGGCTTGTAAGGTGGAAATACCTTATCCGCGGAGAGGGCAAGCTTCAGTCTCTCTGTCCAGGAAGGAATTGGCGGAGGAGAAGGTGTGGATGCTTCTATTTCAGGAGATGGAGCAGGGGCAGAAGGAACAAGGGCATTAATATAATCGAGCCAGACAGAAGAGCAAAGCTTCGTCTTCTTAGCTAAAAACGATGGATTGTACCCTTGTGCCTCTTCGAGGCGTTGGGCAGCATGCATTGTCTTTGTAGGCATAGAGGATGTGTACCATGCTATAAGCAGATTTTCCTCCAAACTACGTCGACGGTCGATGGGCACGTAAGGATAGACCACCGAGCTTCGCGCATAGGAAGGGAATTCTAAAGGGTCAGTAAACTCGACAAAGTGATGGTTGATTAGCTCCCTTAAATCATAGGCCTCAGGTTTTGACCGGCTTGTCCAGTCAGAAGCCCCAGAGGAAGAAAAAATTGCAGCCTTATCCCATGCAGAGGTTTGTGAAGAAGAACTTCCTATATCCATATTTGTGACTTTCTGAATTAAAGGATTGAGAGCAGTTTGTTCGTAGTCCAAGGGTGAGTCAGAAGAAGAATTTCCCATGTTCATATTTGTAAGTTTCTGAATCAAAGGATTAAGGGCAATGTGTTCGTAGTCCAAAGGTTGATAATTTGCAAAGACATCCATGACCTGAATATAAAAAGGTGGGTAAAGGTGGCTAATTAATGCATGGAGGTTCTTTCCAGGAAGAACAACATCATCAGATGACTCTTCGTGTGCTCGATCAATGGAGAAGAAAATTGATTCGGCCATAAAAAATGTATCAGTCTGTTCGAATGCTAAGATGGTGGGAGTGTTCAAAGGATTGAAGGAGAGTTTAATGCAGATGATGAATGATAGTTACATTTCTAGAAGAATGCAAAGCCCATGCACGTTCTAAGACGTGGAGAAAAGGGCTTGATCCACTAATATCACCAAGTATTGGGTATATTAGTGCGGGGGTAATGTTGGCTACGTACTTTGTACATGCCAATTACAATTCGACGCGTGACAGAATAAGGGTAATACAGGAAGGCTAGTCAAGTCTTCGATCTTGATCGTACACGTGGCAGTTAGTATTGGTTATTACGAGATCTGAGTAGCAGTGGATCAACAAAGAGAGGCAAGGTGATATGGCTTCAACGGTTACTCACATTTAAATTCAAATTTAAGAGGGAAGTCTAACTACAAGTGATGGCATAGTGGGCTAATTACAAGGCAACATGATCAGCGATCATGGAGGAGCAGTTCGACGGTTGGAAACGCAGTTCAATGGTCATCCTTGAGAAGTATAAATAGCAGAGAAGGCCCCAGAAAAAACCCCCAGACTCAGACCCAAAAAACCAGTCTTATTATACTTATTTTCCTTTCCAATTTTACATTTCCAGTCTTACATTTCCTGTACTTTAAATTCCTGCACTGCACTTCATTCATAGGAGTAGTTTCAAGTAGATTGTTGTTGTAAACCTCTACGAGGCTAAGTTTGGATCATTGTAAGTCTTTTCATTTTAATGAAATACTTCAGTTGTTCTTTATTTAATTGTTATTTTGTTTAATTCTCCTAAATCAAGCCACCAGTAAAAGTCCTCTTCATTGAGGCTGAAAGAACTAAAACACAATCGTCTGATAATTGGTTGGCAATTAATTTTCTGTAAGGACTGATTGATCCTTGCTGGCACGCTTGCAATTACAAAAATAACCTTCGAAAGACAAAAAGTCAACAGGATGTAATTTGGAAGAATTAAAGAATAAATATGGAAATAATTGTAGGAATTCTCCAAATTGAACTTGGGTTTGTGAACGTTGATATATATATGAGATATATATTTACATGCACCATGAGTTTTGAAAGGATTTGAGCCATGCAAATTTATTATACATTTGATATTGAAGAAAAGTTTGGAAACCATGAGTTCATCAAAATATGGATTTTGATTTTGATTATTAACCTATGCATGTAATGTAATTTAAGAGTTTTATCTAATTCAAACAAATTTTGGAATATATATATTAAATTAGTTAGTTTTATTTGAATTACATATATTCAATGTTTGCTAAGAAATTGACAAGAAAATGAAGAATTGGAGCTAAGATCAAGTTTATAAATTTAAATTAGAAATTAATTATTTTAGGTTCAATTTGGAAAGTTATTGTTAAATTAAGCTCCATAAATTACATGTAACAAAGATTTAGTGAAGATTAATCATGGCTCATAATTATTTTCATGTTTTGAAGAAATTTTGCATGAGTTTTGAACATGAAATTGGGTTTTAAGAGCTTAATTTATGTTTTAGAATTTATGAGTTTGAAATTGGGTTTGATATGAAGAACATGAATTAAATTTAAATTTGGACAAATAAGGAAATAAATTGTAATTAATATTTGAGAATAAAAAATTAGTTTGATTTTGATTTAATTTTATACATGCAAATATTTTTGAAAGGGCCTTATTGATTCAATTTTAAGTTTCATGAAATAAAGAAAGAATTGAGAGATGATTTTTAAGCATAAAATCCAAGGTTTAAATGAGAATTAAAATTATGAAATTTTGAAGTATAAGTGGAATTAACTTTAAATAAATGTAATTGGGAAAGTTTTTTCATATTCAAGTGAGTCATGCATGACTTTGGAGCCTTGGTAATGTGTTTTGAAGTTTAAACAACATTCTGGAAAACTCAGAATTCGTCACCATCGCTCGAGCGAAAAAGTTTCGATCAAGCGTAGAATGCACGCAACCAGTATTTTTGTAGACCAAGGGGTCCACTCGAGCGACCAATGTTGCACTCGAGCGAAGAGTCCTGTTTCAGAAAATTTTGAAAAGTTGATTCATATTTCGATTTCCGTTCTCTTTTACTTCCAAGTATTCTTAGGCAAGAATTGTGACTCAACAAGATTAATAAACTACCAACCAACATAAATTAGTTGGTTAAAGAATAAGTCATTGGCTTAGTAATAATTGATTAAGAAGCCAAGTAAGAAATTGGTTTATTTAGAAAATAATAATTTAGTAATGAAGGAATATGTGAGATGAGAACTCGATTCATTTGAATGAAGAAAGAATAAGCATAGTTGACCTTCGGATTATTTAAACAAGAGACAAGAAAAGTCAAGTTTGATCAAAGAATTAATATTGTGTTTCAATGTGTATATGTTATGTGTTTGTGTAGGTCACGCGTTATCGTTTGCCTGATCTATCTGATTTGTCTACATTATCTGATCTGCTAATGGAGCCATTTGTGAGTAATAACTTTGTAAAGTTATGTTCAATTATAAGTATTTTCTAAATGATATAAGATAATCTGTTTTCTGAAATATTATTATTTTTTGCATAAATGAATGGTTGTCCAATATTTTTGAAATGCATTCGTGGCACTCTTTGCTTCAGATGACATCTGTTATCTGTTCTGTTACGTCCCAAATATGGGTCAACTGTATGTCTCATGAGCCAACTGTTATGGATCCTTATGTATACATTCCATTTATGGGCCAACTATACGTCTCATGAGTCAATTGTACCGTCTTCGTGCACGTAAGTCAACTGTATGCCTTCATGGTCGTCCCTTTATGGGTCAACTGTTTCTGCTAGTGCTAATGGATGTACCATGTATGATTAATTGTAAATGCTGATTATAAGTATGATTCTGAATCTGTTTCTGTTCTGAACTCTGATTTCTGAACATGATTATGAATCCATTTCTGTTTACTACTGAATTTTGTTTTCTGTAACTGTTATGGACAACATTGATTAAAACCTTTTATTTTGTTATTATTCACTGGGCTCTAGCTCATCGTATTATTTATGTATATAGGTGATCAGAAGCGTGATCAGGCCTAGAGCTTCTGCCTGGACTTTGTTTTGTCAGCCAACCTATGTGCCTCCCGTGGATGTTCCAGATATATCAAGTGGTTATGGCTATATGCATAAGTTTGCACAGCTCAATAGATGTTGTATAATTGTTATTTGCTTCCGCTAGCAGTTTATATTATGTTAATCTGTCTCAGAGGCCTTCAGTAATCCCATGATTATTGGCTGGTTACGATGCTAAACCTATAGGGGCGAGTTTGGCTCGTGACACTACCTTGCACCGAAAGATAGAAGGTTATTTTCGCCACTTTCACCTTTAAAGATAATGCACAGGAATGGTGGCTTCTTACTCTGGAGAAAGAAGAAATTACGACTTGGACAAAATTCTTCAAAGTATTTTATGAAAAATACTTTCCAGATTCGTTGCGGGAATAGAAGGCATCAGAATTCATATATCTAAAGTAAGGAACCATGACGGTGGCCGAATACAAGAGCAAGTTCATACAACTCGCTCAGTTTACGACATATATCATCTCCACCAAAGCTCGAAAAGCAAGAAAATTCGAGGCAGGATTGGATGCTGAAATCAAAGATAGGCTTGAGGTTTTGAAACTACCAACCTATGCGGAAGTGGTAGACCGAGCGTACATTGCAAAAAAAGGGATTAAAGCCTCGCGTTCTAGGGAACCAAGTCAAAAGAAGCGATTTTGGGAAGGAGACAACAAAAGATCCGGCATTATGTCTCCCAAGAGGGTGAATACAAGCACAACCAGCTCAGGTAATCAAGGTTCTACTAACTCTAGAGGTGGCACCATTCCAACTTGCCCTACGTGCGGAAGGGCTCATTGGGGACAATGCTATCGAGACACAGGAGCATGTTTTAAATGTGGTCAAGTTGGCTACTTACTGAGGGACTATCCAAAGCCAACCAATCCTACAGCCAGCACCTCTGGCCTAGTCAAAAAACCTATAGGACTTGGAGGAGAGAGAAAGGACCAAAAACGCCAAGGAAAGGCTTTTGCCTTGGTACCTGGAAAACCAGAAGTTACCGAAAATGTTGTGTTAGGTATACTTTCTGTCTATGGTCATTTAGCTCACGTCCTCATTGACTTTGGGTCAACTCATTCTTTCGTTGCACCACACTTTGCTGCTAAGTTGGCATCAACACCCGAACCCTTAGGATATATATTGTCTGTGTCTTTTCCTTCTGGTAAGTCTGCCTGTAGTACTGAGGTGTACAAATCATGTACTATATCCTTAAAGGGCAAAACCTTATACGTAGACTTGATTCCCCTCCGCATTGAAAACTTTGATATAATCTTAGAGAAGGATTGGCTGGCTACCAACCATGCCTCTATTGATTGTAAAGCCAAAAAGGTCTCATTTAGGTTACCAAACCAACCCAAGCTTGTCTTTGATGGGACTAGAGTTTTCCAACCCCTCTGTCTTATATTCTCCATAACAGCCCAACGACATTTAAGAAAGGGTTGTTGTAGTTATATTTGTTATGTGATTGATACACAAAAAAGAGGTCCCCACCGTTGATGTAACCCCCGTGGTTCGAAAATTTCCAGATGTCTTCCCTGAAGATCTACCTGGTACCCCGGTTGACCGGGAAATCGAATTCACCATTGAAACTCAACCTGGTACCCAACTAGTATCAAAAGCCCCTTACTGCATGTCAATGACAGAATTGAAAGAACTGAAGACTCAACTCCAAGAACTTCTGGACAAATGTTTCATTACCTCACCCTGGGGAGCTCCAATACTATTCGTAAAGAAAAATGATGGCACGATGAGGTTATGCATCGATTATCGGGAGTTGAACAAGGTCACCATCAAGAATTGGTACCCTCTGCAACGAATCGATGACTTGTTCGATCAACTTCAAGGCACTCAGGTATTCTCCAAAATCGACTTGCATTCTGGCTATGATCAACTAAAAGTCAAAATGGAAAGCATCGAAAAGACTGCCTTTAGAACCCGTTACGGGAACTACTAGTTTCTTGTCATGCCATTTGGCATCACAAATGCTCCAACAGCTTTCATGGACCTCATGAACCAAGTATTCAAACCTTATCTTAATGAGTTCGTCATCGACGACATCTTCATATACTCCAAGTCACAGGAAGACTATGAGCAGTACTTACAAATGGTTCTCCAAACACTACGTGATCACAAATTTTATGCCAAGTTGAAGAAATGTGAATTCTGGATCACTACTGTACACTTCCTCGGTCACGTCATTAACAAAGATGACATCTCAGTTGACCCCTAAAAAGTTGCAGCAATCGTAGACTGGCCACGACCTACTAATGTGTTAGAAATACGAAGCTTCTTAGGTCTAGCTGGTTATTACTGACGCTTCATGCAAGATTTCTCAAAAATAGCATCACCTTTATCCCAGCTAACTCAGAAGAACACACCCTTTGAATGGACTGACAAATAGGAGCGTTGTTTCCAAGAATTGAAAAGTCGACTTGTGTCATCTCCTATACTAGCACTCTTTACAAAAGCAGATGGGTTCGTAATTTATAGTGATGCCTCATACAATGGTTTGGGTTGTGTTCTTATGCAAAATGGAAAAGTCATTACTTATGCCTCATGCCAACTAAAGACTCATGAGAAAAATTACCCGGCTCATGATCTAGAATTAGTTGCAGTGATTTTCGCCCTCAAGATCTGGTGTCATTATCTCTACGGTGCAACCTGCTCTATTTACATAGAAGGAACTAAATATGAGGCAACGATTGTGGTTAGAATTTATGAAAGACTATGATGTAGAAATCCATCACCATCTAAGCAAAGCTAACATGGTGACAGACACACTGAGCCGAAAAATGACCAGAAGTTTGGCATGTATCATCGTTTCCTGCAAGATCAATGGACTGTTCGCCAATATAATCATGGAACCCACTTTGATTGAAGAAATTAAAGCATGCCAATGTGAAGATAAACTTTTAAAGAAAAGGTACGAGGAGTAAATGAGTACGCCTGATCTTGATTTCACTCTAAGTAATGGAGTGCTAAAATTTTGGAATCGAATCTGTGTACCTGACATTCTGGAACTCAAGAAGAAGATTTTGTTGGAAGCTCATAGCTTGAGATTTGCAGTCCACCCTGGCAACACAAAGATGTACCAGGATCTGAAGGAACACTACTAGTCGACAGGAATGAAAAGAGACATAGCAAGCCATGTCTCCAAATGTCTGTATTGTCAACGTGTTAAAGCAAAACATTAGAGACTTGCAGGAATACTGCAACCACTCCTTATTCTTGAATGGAAATGAGAGCACATTACTATGGACTTTGTAGTTGGGCTACCACAGTCATTTTTGAAGAATGATGTAATATGGGTTATAGTAGACCGATTGAAGAAGTCGGTGCATTTTTTGCCAATCAAAATCATGTACTCCCTTAATAAGTTTGCCACTTTATACATCAAGGAAATTATTCGTTTACATAGCACCCCAGTTTCAATCATGTCTGACCAAGACCCTCGTTTCGTGTCTCACTTCTGAAACAAAATTACAGGAGGCTTTGGGGACTACTCTGAAGCTTAGCGCTACTTATCACCCGCAAACTGCTGGGCAATCCGAAAGAACAATCTAGACGTTAGAAGACATGTTACGTGTATGCGTGTGTAGACACCCTATTTTGACCAGCCCTAAGACTTGGGCGCTTTCTTTTGATTACCTAATGATGACAATTAGAATGTGTTTCTCACAAAATTCTCAGTAAGAAAGATGGAATTTAAGTTTTAATCCCAACCTTCACCCATTTTTTGGCCAAACTATTTTAGACCTTAAAACCCTATTTTCAAAATATGTTTTTTTTAAATGTTTCTACGATGTCCCGAGGCTCCAATTTCGATTAAAATATTGCACTTTTCAGTAAACCGAGTAAAGGCAAAGTGGAAATAAATGGAAGGGAGGTGAAATTTTTGAAAAATATTTAAAAATATCTTTTTTATAGGTTTGGAGTTGAAGGAAATAGGAGGGGATGAAAGAAAGTTGGTTTAGGAAAAGGATGAGTATCAAATCATTAAGAAGGAAATGAGCAGCCTTCACTAAATTAGGAATTTCTCTTTGTACACTTGGAATTTAAATGTGAGGCCACCACCATTGGAAAGTAGACTTCTAGGGCTTCAATTTAGACCCAAGAAACACCTTAGACCAAGTCTAAATAAGGGAGATATGCCCATTTGAAGTTAAGCTTAAGAGCAGATTTTGTTGACCCAGCCCAAGACAGCCTTCACTAAATTAGGCATATCTCTTTGTACACTTGGAATTTAAATGTGAGGCCACCACTATTGGAAATTAGACTTCTAGGGCTTCAATTTGGACCAAAGAACTGCCTAAAACCAAGTCCATATGGGGGAGATATGCCTATTTGAAGTTGGGCTTAAAAGCAGATTTTGTTGATTCGACCCAAAACAGCAATAACCCATTTTTCTTGGTTTTGGTTTGGTTGGGACAACCCATTTACCTATTATTTTGAGCCATTCAAGTGCATCCACTCATCCTCCATTATACCTAATCATCCTCCATAGTCAAAAAGATGTTTTGTTTGCATCCATAAGGTAGTATCCCATGCGACCACCTTGAAAATTTGTCCTCCTATCGCATTCTTGTCTCCCACCTTGTCTCCCACCTTCTTTTTGACCTTTACTCTCCCTCATTGCCTATATAGAATGATCATATTGTAAGAGAGGGGGAGGACCACGAAATTGAAGAGAAATGAGTGAAAAAAAAGTGAAAAAAGAGAGAAAATTTGAGTTTTTGAGCCAAAAATATTCCTATCTTCCATATACACCCCATACCTTCCATAGCTACTGAAATTCCTCATTTCCATACACCAAAACCACTCCAAAAATTCTGATATAGCCAAAGATCAATCGCCTCGATCATAAGGAAGAATGTTTAGTGATTGAAAGTGAGAAAAACTAGAGAGTTAGCCACTTTCCATACTACAAACTTCATAAACTCCATAATTTTGAATTGAGGATTTGAGAACACACTTCCTACACTTGAGGGTGATCAAGAGGAAGTTTGGAAATCAAGAAGTTCAATCTTTCTTTGGAAGGTGAATTTTTAATCTTTCATTTTCTTATATTTTATATCTTATATTTATATTCTTGCTTCTTATTTCATTGTGTTTTGTTATAATCCAAGTGGTTTGTTTATCTCATATTTATTTTCTTACTTTATATTTCATAGTGTATTGTTATAATCCTAGTGGTTTGTTTAGCTCATAATTATTTATTTATTTATTTTTATTCGCATACTTTAATTTCATATTGGTTTTGTTGTAATCTTGCATGTTTTACCTCATACTTATTTTTTTTGTGTATTAGTCTCATATTAGTTTTGTTATAATTTTGCATGTTCTATCTTATATTTGTTTTATTGCTTTAGGTTTATTTTGTGAGTTTGCACTTTTTTTATTTTATTTTATATTTATTTTCTTTTTTTTAATCTGACCAGTAGTGGTTAGTTGAGTCACCTACATATTTTTTGTTTGTTCCTTTTCTTGGTTTCGCAACAAGACAGCTTTTGCTTGGCCTAGTTCGCCGGCCGGCCTATTTGGCCGGTCGGTTAGCTTCTTCCGAACAAGATGGCGTAATCTCCCAATATTGACCAATTTCCGTCGGCGGTTCTAAAGAACATGAAGCTTTTATTTTATTTATTTATTTGATTTTGAGTGTATTGTGAGGTTTTTATTTTGTTGTAATATTTTCCTCATCCCTCTCTAATTTGGTTTGTAATTATTCTTTAAAATGTTGTAATAATTCCTCGCCCCGCTTCTTTCTATCCCGTTCTTTTACTTGCTTTCTTTATTTGTACATAAACATCATATTTATTTTTCATCATAGTTATGCTTTGCATCCATGTTTCATGCATCTTGATTCGGCTAAGTTTGCATTTGTGGATTTAATCAATTCCTATGTGATTATGTGCGCTACCTCATGTTCTTGAGATGATTCACATATCATATTTTAGAAGCCGAATCTTTAGTTGCATCTCATGAGTGAATTGCATTAGGGTTTTGTATATAAGATCATGCATATTTTACTAACTTTGTTTTGCAGCTTGTTCGTGGGACATCAAACATGTGAGTTTTTATGCTTTAGCATCCCGTGTGTGTGTATTTTTCTTACTATGTCTAGCATTCTACCATAAGGCTAGTTGCTTATGTGATATAACTCTATGAATGCCAGTGGATGGAGGTTGTGTCGCTTAATTTGGAATGATGTTGATTTTTCATGCTTGTAAACTAAATTTATTTGGGTTATACATCGTCAAAACTCTTTCAAAATGCATGATATCAAATTGTTCCAAAATGAATGGCATAGTCTATACTTGTATGCTTCACATAGTAAATTTTAGGATTTATTAACTAATCAGAACATGAACATATAAATAAAATAAAATTCATATCATGGTTAGTAAAGGCCGATCTTTGATCGGGTGGGCGGGGGTGCTCATTATTGACCTTCCCCTCTCATACCTAAGGTTCCGAGCCAAGCATCCTTGGTTACGACGAACAGTGGCCTTGGCACGAGTCATGAGTTTCCTAATTTTCCCAAAATAAATATTAGGTGGCAACTTTGAGATCTGATGACGCAGTCCATTTTTGAAAAAATTGCAATAAAATGGTTTTCAATAAAAGTTGCCAAATCTGGACTCTCATCTATGTTTCACATTGCACTCGTGAGAATAGATCAAAGAGATTTCGGGGGTCCGAACTGTTTAACGCGCGCGGGTACCCCCGGGCATGTTATAGTTTCTGGCGACTCTGCTGGGGATTTTATGAAACCTTGACTCGAACTCCATGATATGACTTTTATTTTTAAATTATATGTTCATTGCATTGCATTCATTGGTGCACTTCAAGTCCTTGTGTTGCCCAGATACTAGTGGGAGCACAGACATGCTTTTTGTGACACTACACCTATCTTTACGATACTTTAGAGGCCTTGTGTTCCTCAAGATCTCATCAATAAGAGGAGTTATCCGATTTGGAAAGCGATGGAAGTTAAACCCACGATACATCGGGCCATTCAAGATACTAGAAAAGATTGGTCCTGTAGCATATCGCCTTGCACTACCACTTGAACTGTCCAATGTCCACAATGTGTTCCATGATTCGATGCTTCGATTCGACGGTATCTTCGAGATCCAAAGCATGTTGTCGATTATGAGAACCTGGAAGTTCAAGAGGATCTCTCTTATGAAGAGCAACTAGTGCAGATTCTCGATCGTCGTGATCAAGTTCTCCGAAACAAGACTGTACCTCTTGTAAAAGTTTTATGAGAAATCATCGAATCGAAGAAGCGACATGGGAAACTAAAAATCAAATGCGAGCCAAATACCTATACCTCTTCGAAAATCAAGGTACGTGAAGTTTGAGGACAAACTTCAATTTAGGAGAAGAGAATTATGACACCCTAAATGTTTAATTACATATTCCTAAAAGTAAAATAAAGTATTGAACGTTATGATAAAATGAAATTTAATTAGGAATTATATATATTATATAAAAAAAAATTATTATAGTGGCCCGTCACCACCCTAGCATATACGGTGGTGACTATACACATGTAGCCTAGGTGAATTACCAAGTAGAGACAATGAGAATAGGTCACCGGTGAGGACAGATGGCCAAAACAAATTTAAAAAAAAAAAGAAAAAACTTCAAAGAAACCATGCTTCATTCTCTTCTATAAATAGGCAACGTTAGTAGTCGATAACACTAAGCTTCCGATAAGAAAGGAATATACTTACAGGTAATAACAATGTCGTTATAGAAAAGTAAAAACTAAGGGACAATATTAAGGTGAGTTATATTATACCTTGAGTCACCATAATATATTTTACGTATATTTTTGGTTATCATAAATTATTTTACATAATCTATGTTTTATAAACTATATTAATATTTTGATTACATTAATTATTTTTTAAACTTTATTTGCTTAAATTGAAACTCATGGATATGTTTGTTTAACTTTTAGAAATTATTTGACAATGGTTTTATAAACAATTATTTTCTGTAAGTACCACCACGGGAGTCCCATGCCTTGGGGGACTTAAATAACCATTGGCCTCTATTTGGCCACTTTGTGGTCCTCTGTTTGTCATGGATCCATTGACCTCTATTCTAATTGTCACTTCTGTGACCTCTGTTCTGTTCTGTTTTGTACCGTGGTTATGGTTATTTATTTACATAATTTTCGTATTTCAGTTTCTGCCACTTTGAATAAATTGTTTATTCAAATTAAGTTATGTAAATGTTTTAGCTTAACTAACTATCTATGGTTATTTTGTGTTCCCTATACTCTTGGCATAATATTTCTTACTATGTTGTGTGCTTATAGTTGTTACCCTTTCAAGTGATGAGATGTAAGGAAGACCCGCAACCTTGTATAGTGGAACCCGCACAAGAATTTGATGTTGATCCGTTTTTTTCATTTTTTTTTTCTTTTCTTTTCTTCCTTTTGTTTTTTACTGAAGGCCGATCACTGAATAATAAAATAATAAAAGCCTATAGATGTACTTTCTTTTATCAACATAATAAATTTTCTATTTAATTATATCTTACTTTCATTTTACTTCCGCCTGCGCCATTTAACTTGTTACGATTAAAACTATTTAGTAAGTTGCGATTCCAACTCTAAGCCTTGGGGTTGGGTTGTGACAACCCCCTCAACCAGAGGCAACTGGGCCTCAGTTGCGAAGATCTAGAAGACATACCGTGCCATCAATCAAATATTCTGCTTCTCAGTATATTCTGATTACTAATGAGGGGGAGCCTAAGAGTTTTTTTGAAGTAAAGAGTCATACAGAGAAAGATTGCTGGATGTAAGCCATGAAGGAGGAGATGAGCTCTTTGCAGAAGAACCACATTTATAAGCTTGTTCCACTTCCAAGAGGCAGAAGAGCCTTGAAGAACAAATGGGTGTATAAGTTGAAGAAAGATGGTAGCATTAAATTATTATAGCATAAAGCTCGTTTGGTGGTCAAAGATTTTGGGCAGAAGAAGGGAATTGACTTTGATGAGATCTTCTCTCTAGTTGTGAAAATGACTTCCATTCGAGTAACTCTGGGATTAGCAGCTTGCTTGAATCTGGAGGTAGAACAGATGGATGTCAAAACTGTCTTTCTCTATGGTGGTTTGGAGGAAGAGATCTATATGGAGCAACCATAACGATTTGAAGTCAAAGGGAAATAGAATCTAGTTTGTAAACTGAAGAAGAGTCTTTACGCCCTGAAGCAGGCGCCGAGACAATGGTACAAGATGTTTGATTCATTCATGGTAGATCACGAGTACAAAAGAACAGTAGCAGACCAATGTGTATACTTCCAAAGGTTTTCGGATAGAAACTTCATCATCCTATTGTTGTATGTTGATGATATGTTGATCATCATACATGATACTACTATGATCAACAAGTTGAAAAAGAACTTGTCGCAGTATTTTGACATGAAGAATTTAGGCCCAACACAACAAATTATGGACATGAAGATTGTTCGTGGCAAGAAAGCTAAGAAGATATGGCTGTCACAGGAGAAATATGTTGAACGGGTGATTGAAAGGTTCAACATGAAAGATGCCAAGCCAGTCAGCACACCATTGGCCAACCATTTCAATGTGACAAAGCGTTCGTGTCCCACGACCAGCTCTGAAAGAAAAGAAATTGAGGCAATCCCTTATTCTTTCGCAGTAGGAAGTTTAATGAATGCAATGGTGTGTACCCGGCCAGATATAGCTCACGCAGTTGGCGTTGTGAGCAGATTCCTCGCCAATCCAGGAAAAAAGCATTGGGAGGTGGTCAAATGGATTCTTCAGTACTTAAAGGGGACTTCAAAGATGTGTTTATGTTTTGGGGGAGCTGAACCAATTTTAGAGGGTTTTACAAATGCCGATATGGCAGGTGATCTTAATGTTAAAAAGTCTACATCAAGATTTTTGTTCACCTTTGCATGGGGAGCTGTTTCATGGCAATCCAAACTATAAAAGTGTGTTGCGTTATCTACAACAAAGGCAAAATACATTGTTGTCACAGATGCTGGAAAGGAAATGTTGTGGTTAAAACGGTTTCTCCAAGAATTGGGTCTACAGCAGGAAGAGTACAAGGTACATTGTGATAGTCAGAGTGTAATTGATCTGAGCAAGAATTCCATGTACCATTCACATACAAAGCACATTGATGTCTGGTATCATTGGATACGAGAAGTGATGGAAAAGCAGTTGATGAATCTAGTAAAGATTCACACGGACAAAAATCCTTCTGATATGATGACCAAGGTTGTCACTAGAGACAAACTGGAAGTTTGCAAGAATCTGACCGAATGGACTTCAAGTAAGAAATCAGTTATCCATATGGGCGTGTAAGGGGAGAATTGTTAACTCCAGCCCACATAGAGGAGTAGTTGGAGGTTGGCTGGTTGGCTCTCCAAGTCAAGAAGTAAGAGGGAACATGGTAGGTGGCAGCCAACCCATTAACTTCTTTCTTGACTTTGTTCCCTCCCATTTGTGTATAAAATTGGAAGAGGTGAGCTGAGTTAGTTCATCAGAAAGAGAAAGACAGAGCAGAGAGTGTAATCTATAAGTGAGAGTGTTATAGAGAGAGAGTGAGGTGTGAGTATTGTAAACTCCCTCCGGGAAAATTCTATAGTGGATATCTCTCCCCGTAAACGTAGGCTATTGCTGAACCGCGTAAATATCTTGTCTCTTTTTTGTGTGTAATTGATTTCTGAGTGTTCTTAAACCTAATAGTAATCTATTGGACTGTTAATCCTAAGATACATTTTCTCCGAACTATTTGGTTGAACTAAATTTATATTCTATGTTTGTTTAATCGTGAGATTAGATGTCTGGATTGGACTATTCTATTGAATCATATGTTTATTTAATTATGGGATTAGATATTTTGATTTGACTATTCTATTGGATCCGTTGTATATCCTATTTAATTTTTTTTAATATTAAATAAATAGAACATCAACAAAAATTATATAAATTTATTTTAATTTTTAGTTGAGATTTTTTAATTTTATTTTAAATTGAACTTTTAATTTTATTTTTAATAAAATAAATTGAATAATTTGAAATTTTAATTTTATTTTTAATTTACTAAAATTATATAAAATTTATTTTATTTATTTTATTTTAATTTAATTTCATTTGAGATTTTAATTTTATTTCAATAAGCTTAGGGTAATCCCAATCCTGATCTTATCTATCTTATCTTGAACTTCTGTCCCCACTACTACAAAATTATAAATAGATCACACCTTTTACATGTAATGTATGTTATTAAATAAATTGAATAAATTGAAATTTTAATGAGGTGATGCCAAATCTAACAAAACTTTCAGGTTTTGATGAAGTGATTCCACTCCGTTGAGGATCTTGTGGAGACTTGTGATTGAGCATTGAGGCTCATTGGATGTTTATGCGTTTACAACTGTCGAGCTTACCTGTTTGGGAAATTATTCCCTTTATTTGTAATCAAGGCTCTTGCCTTGAAAGGTGTAAGCTTTTAGGGCATTTTTGTTTCATATGTATTGTTAAATTCTCAAATCTTACAAGTATAGTACATGAATGTAAGCTCTTATGAGAAATTTTATGAGAACGATAATATTTTCTTTAATGTGTTAATTCATACATAATGGAATTAATTGATAATATCCAGAGAATATTTAATGAAATTGATTATATAAAGGTTTATAAGTTTAGGGGCGTTCCAATGACTGACATTCCGTTTGGATCGTGAGGTGAGGTGAGGAAATAAATAATTGTGGTTTCTCACCTAGGTGAGAAAAGAAAATAAATGATTATGGTTTCTCACTATTATATTTGGATGAATAAAAGAGAAGATGATGTTGTTTCTTACCTATCTTGTTTTAATAGAGTAAATAAGAGAAAAGAAAGGAAAATATTGTATTTTATTTTATCAAAATAACATTCCATATTAATAAGTTACGTTTTTTCATAAGGGTAATTTAAGTATTTTAGAAAACTTTCATTAAACCCAATTCTTTTGTCACGAAATCTCACAACTTTTGATGAGAAATAAAATATAGGTTTGGTGAGAGTCCTTTTCTCACAATCTTTTATTATTTCTCATCATTTTTCACATACTTAACCATTTAAATAAGTGAAGGAGTTTCTTATTCTCACTATTTTCTTTTCTTTTTTCATCAGATCCTTCCATCCAAACATAATGTGAAGGTAGTTGTCTTGCATTAGGATCTGTTGTTGGAAATGGTTTTTGGCAATAGATAATTAGCAATAAAGTGTGGTGGCTAAAGACAATTTTTGGCCATCAAATGTGGATGAGGTGGTAGTCGGTGATGGATGGCATCGACTGAAGGTGATTATTAATTGCAAAAAGTAGTGGCCAGAAGAGATAATCGATGAGATGGACGAATGTGATGGGCAATGGAAGAAGTGGGAAATCACAAACAAGTAGAAGTAAATTTTTGTCTTCCAATGATATATTAAATTTTGTAAACTATTTATAAATTTTTTTAAAATAACAATAGATATCAACAGAACTTTTACTTGTAATTTCTTAAAATTTTATAAACATAAACAAATTAACTTGTAATCATAAACCTAGTCACTTTTTTGCACTTCCATCATCAGGGGTGGAATTGTGTAGGGCCGGAGGGGCCCGGCTCTCTCCGATTTTTAACAATTTATTAATAATTTTATATTTATGAGTATTTAGGCCAAGTTTGGCAATTGCAAAATAATCCATCTTTTTATCTTTTTTTCATCACATCACCTCTCTACTTTTCTGCACATCTTTTCGTAAAAAGACAAAAAGTATACTTATTTAGGTCATCCCAAACAACCCCTTAATGTATAATGAGATGATTTTTAAATTTTACAAGAATTACTTTCTAATTTTTTATTTCATTGGTATTTTACAATGTCTAATGAAATAATCTTTAATTATTTCAAATTTTATATAATAGCATCAATTTTATTGATACAAAAGATGCATGCCACTTATTTTTTAAATTTGAAAAATCAAATGGTATGTACACTTTTTTATGAGTAATGCTAAATAATCTACAATTTTATACTTAAATTTATTCACAATGACATGACACGAGGATTAAGTCTTAGTTGATTGATTTTTAAATAAATCAACTAACATAGAACATTCAACGCCATTGAGTGTAAATTCAAGAGTCATATTTTAGGGGATTTAAGTATTTTTTACTTTTTATTAGATTACATCAATCAATAATGTAACTTAAAACAGTGATTTAACCGGTTGAATACTGAGATCTAAAGCGCCAGAATTGTTTTTTAGTGATTTTAATGTCTAGAGAGAGAGAGAGTAAGTCAAGCACGACTGCTCACCGGCAAGAGGACCCACCGGCGTCAACAGGAAACTCCATAGCAACTGGTAACCACCAAGCCCAGCCAAATGGCAACGCAGTGGACCCCTCCATTGAAGAAATCGACCAACAAGAACGTCATCACCACAAATCCATTTGTAGCCCAAGTACTACCTCCACTTCCCTCTCTTTCAAGGATGCCCTCACCACCCCTCTTTTCTCAAACTCCACCTCCAACCCCTGATACCTTCTCCGACGACGAGGCAGTTGACGAAGATGAACTTGTCCCCGCCATTACTCTTACCAGTGAAGACAAGGCCCGAATACGCACCCCTTGGTTGAAAGCCATCATTGTCAAACTCATGGGTCGCAACATCGGCTTCAACTATTTCATGACAAGAATTAAATCTTTGTGGAAACCCACGGGAGCTATCATCGGACTAGATTTGGGCAACCATTTCTATATCATCAAATTCATTAACGATGAAGACCTCTCTAAGGTACTAAATGAAGGACCCTGGTTCATTGGAGCTCACTTTATTGCGGTGCGTAAATGGGAACCGGAGTTTCAAGCCACCCACTCCCTTACCCACTCCACAGTCATTTGGGCCAGACTCACTGGCCTCCCGATTGAGTTCTTTGACAGATCCATTCTCCAAAAGATTGGTGCTAAACTGGGTACTCTTCTGAAAATTGATGTTCACACAGAGAATGGCAACAAAGGGAGATTTGCCAGACTATGTGTCCAAGTTGATCTCTCCAAACCACTTATTGCAAAAATCCGGATTGGCATTATCACTCAAAAAGTCTCTTACGAAGGCATATCATCAATCTGCTTTGACTGTGGCAAACTGGGCCATAAGCGAGGTACCTGTAGCTCTTCTCTCTCTACCCACTCTCACCCACCTCCGACCAATCCTCCAATCAACACACCTACAACCACCGCACCCACCATCTCCCCTGAAACCCATTTTGGACCTTTGATGCTTGTTGAACACCACCGCAAAACCACCAACCGACCCTCAAACCACCCTCCCGTTCGCCGTAAAACTGACATCTCGGTACACCACCCTGTCTGGCAAAAAAATACAAAACCATCAATACCAGAGCCCCCTGCTGCCCAGGTCCAGTCAACCTGCTCCTCTGACCCCTCTGCACCTTCTGCCTCTTCTGGCTCATTGTCAGCTGCCTCCCCTCACGCCACTCCTATCCTTAATTCAAATAATTTCTCTATCCTTGCAAACCTTTCTGAAGACTACCATACCTTAAGCCCCACCCCACCCATCCAAGTCTGCCCCCCTTTGACTTTGTCTGAAACTTTCACCCTTCCATCATCTGTCACACCTGACAGTGCTTCCTTAACCCCCCCAAATGATCCCATCTGTCTGCCCCCACCCAACCCTATACCCCTTCAAACTTACAATACTCTCACTCCTCAAACTAAAACTCATCCTCTTAACACCACACCACCTCGACCTTACTCTTCTGCCTACCCAACCAATGCCTCGTCTCCGCACCCGTCTCCAGCGAAACAACATGACGTCCAGGAACCTGAGAAGTCAGATACATCCCAACCCAAAAGCCCACCCAGATACCCAGATTCCCTTCAGACTCCACCATCCTAACACTCGCCCCAATCAATCCACCCACCAGACCCTCAACAGCCTAGGTTGGTTCATGGAAATTCAAGATCACCACTATCTAGTAGACTCTCGTCTGCTAACGGAAATCCAGAGGGACCCCACCCACATACTTGGTTGGTTCGACCCAGATATCCTCCAAATATGGATGTCTCTCTCTCAATACTCCCCTTTCCCAGCTTATCTCCTAAATCGCCAAACTGTGATAGTAACCTACCTCTCAACCCCCTATACTCACCTTACAGATCGCCCCCGTCAAACCATCCAGTTGAACCAAATAATTGTTCCCATAACCAACTTTCTCCCAAACCTTCAACCATTCCTGGACCTTTGTCTGGCCGAAACCCTCCTGCCGACTCCACCACTACCCACTCTAGACCACCATTGCCTTGCCAATCACCTGAGAACCTTTGTTCTGGAGGGGCACTGTTACCAAGCAGAGAGGATCATAGCAGAGCCAAACCTGCACCTCCTTCGTGTCTCCGTCGAGTCCTTCATGATGCAAGGAAACTCAAGTCTAACTCACAACATAGCTCTCATACCAACGTTGGCATTCGATCCAATGCCACTGGAGGACAATCTCCTGGGTCCGGGATGGATCACCAACAGCGAGGAAGTAATCAACGGGGAGGCAGTCCCGTCTCCACTTCTCCCCCTCTTTAATCCTCCAATGAAGGTCTTGCTATGGAACTGCCGTGGCCCTGCTAGCCCACATTTTTGCCGCCACTTCTTCACTCTTGTGAATGAATACCACCCCCACCTTGTCATCCTCACTGAAACTAGAGTGGGAGGAACCAGAGGTAAAACCCTCAGTGAAAACCTGGGTTTTTCTAATGTCCATATTTCTGATCCTATCGGTTTTGCCGGAGGTATCTGGTTGCTATGGAATGACCTGGAGATTGACTGTGACGTCCTCTTGACCACCGAGCAGGAGATCCACGCCTGGATTAAGGTCCCTTCTAACCCTTCTCCTTGGCTTCTTTCAGCCATTTATGCTAGTCCTCACTATAATCACAGATGCATTTTATGGGATAACCTTATGTTGCTTTCTGCTACACACTTCTCTCCATGGCTCATGCTTGGAGATTTCAATGAAATACTAACTAGTGTAGATAAATTTGGTGGCCGTGCACTCCAACCCCACCGTGCTAGAAGATTCAAAGAATGTATGGATGAATGTGGTATGATTGACTTGGGCTTTGCTGGCCCTCGCTTCACCTGGACCAACCTTCGCACCACTGGAGCCTTAATCCGTGAAAGGCTTGACAGATGCTGGTGCAACAACTCTTGGCAGCTCCTCTACCCCGAAACCAAAGTCCTCCACCTTCTTAGAGTTCACTCTGACCACTGCCCCATCCTCTTTGACACAGACCCTTCTCCTACACTCAGACTAACCCGTCCATTTCGCTTCGAAACAATTTGGTTCTCTGACCCTAGCATCTTCTCCGTCATCAAAAACAGTTGGTGTGACAACACCCTCCCATTCTCAACTTGTGTCAACCTCTTTGTAGCCAACGTCAAGCTTTGGAACAAACTTTCCTTCGGTAACATCTTCCACAGGAAAAAACATATCTCCTCCCGCATTTTGGGAGTCCAAAAAAGCCTTGAAACTCACCCCTCCCCCTTCCTCTTCAACCTGGAAAAAACTCTTGTCAAAGACTTCAATGACATCCTCAAGCTTGAAGAGGAATTTTGGGCCCTCAAATCCCGTATTAACTTTGTTCTGGATGGCGACAAAAACACTAAATTTTTCCACCAATCTACGCTCACCCGTCGCCGCAGAAACAAAATTCTAACCATCCGTGACTCCAACAACAATTGGATTTTTGATGAACCTAGTATCAAAACCTCCTTTATCTCCCACTACTCCTCACTACTCTCCACCGCCACCACCTCCATCACCCTCACCTTCCCTCATTCTTTTCCTTTTCCCCAAATCGATGACAGCCACCATCCCTCCCTTTGCTTAAATCCCACTGCCCTTGAAATAAAAGCTGTCCTTGGGTCCTTTAAACCTTGGAAAGCCCCCGGCCCTGACGGCCTCCATCCCGTTTTTTTCCAAAAATGCTGGACCATCCTAGCCCCCTCCGTCATGAGAGTCATCTCTGATGTCTTCTCCACTGGTTCGGTTGACCTCAATATCAACCACACCTACATTTGCCTCATTCCCAAAACCACTAATCCAGAACTCGTCACCCAATACCGCCCCATCAGTTTTTGTAACACCATTTATAAACTCATCACCAAAACCATTGTTGCTCGCCTCAGACCCCTGCTCGACAACCTTATTAGTCCCTACCAAACCAGTTTCATACCGGGAAGAAAAGGAACTGATAATGTTGTTATTGTTCAGGAGGTTGTCCACAGCTTTCGTGCTACAAAAGGCAATAGTGGGAAAATGATCATCAAGCTTGACTTAGAAAAGGCCTTCGACAGACTTGAATGGGGGTTCATTCGTCACATCCTCATGTTCTTCAATTTTCCAAAGATTTGGATTGACATCATTCTCTCTTGCATTTCCTCATCCACTATGTCAATCCTGTTCAATGGTGGCACAACAGACACCTTCTCTCCCTCCCGCGGTATTCGTCAGGGTGATCCTCTCTCCCCCTATCTCTTTATCCTTTGCATGGAATACTTGTCCATTGCCATCACCCAAGCTTGCGATCACAAACTATGGTCACCCATTAAAATCAGTAGATCCAGCCCCACCTTATCCCACTTATTCTTTGCTGATGACCTAATCCTCTTTGGGAAAGCCACTGAGGAAAATTGCTCAACCATAGCCGCTGTCCTTAACGACTTCTGTTGCAAATCAGGCCAAAAAATCAATCTGAGCAAATCCAATGTCTTCTTTTCTACCAACTTGGATGATAATGCCAAGACCCACCTTGCCAACAAACTCCAAATCCCGATCACCACCAACCTTGGGAAATACCTTGGCTACCCCATTCACCACATCCGTCCATCCGCTAATTCTTTCTCCTTCATCCTCGAACAAATCCAAAATAAACTGACCGGTTGGAAATCCAAATTACTATCCCTCCCGGGCCGAGTCACCCTTATCAAAGCTGTCAATTCAGCCATCTCTAACCATGTTATGCAATGCAACCACATCCCCAAGTCTGTTATAAAAAAAATAGACAAACTCAATAGGGACTTCCTTTGGGGTACCACCTCCGAAAAAAAAGAAAATACACTCCATCAGTTGGGATAATGTAGCCAAACTAAAGAAAGTTGGAGGGTTAGGCATCAGACAGGCTAGCCTAGTAAACAATGTCAACATGGCCAAACTCAATTGGAGACTTCTCGCTGAAAAACATAAACTTTGGGCTAAAGTTCTGAACTCCAAACCCCGTTCTAAGACCTCAGCCCTCTCTCCCACTTGGAAAGGAATTAACAAAGGGGTTGATCTCTTCCAACTAGGCTCCAAAATCCTCGTTCGAAATGGCCTCCATACCTCCTTTTGGTTTGACAACTGGTTAGGCCCTGGCCCACTCCGATCCCTCATCGAAAGGCCTCTCACCCTCTCGGACCAGCGCCTTTTGGTTAGAGATTGTTGGGCGGCAAACTCTTGGAACCTAGACAGACTCTCCTTTTCCCTCCCATCTTCTATCACTACCCTCCTCTCTTGCATCACTCTCCAATGGTTTAATCCCACCGATGATTGCATCACTTGGAAACTCTCCCATGATAGGTCCTTTACCTCGAGCTCTGCTTACTTACACTCCAAACCCTATCCCCATCCCCTCCCTTTGATAACTGGAATTGGCTTTGGAAGTGTCGAACTTCACCTAGAATATCCCATTTCCTTTGGCTCACTCTTCACCAACGCCTTAGTACCAAAGACAACCTCCTTCTTTGCCATATCACTAGTGACTCTATCTGCCCTCGCTGCCTTATCCATCCTGAAACCACCACTCATGTCTTTAGGGACTGCAAATTTGCTAAACTTTTTTGGGATGCTCTCCAAATCCCAGCCGATGCCACTCCCTCTTTCGCCCACCCTCTCGCTGTCTGGATTAAATCCAACTGTACCTCCAACCTAACCCACAACTCATCTGCAGACTGGTCAGTCCTTTTTCCCATCTCTTGCTGGTTCATTTGGAAAAATCGCAATTCTTGGTGTCTCTCCACCCCCAACCCTTACTTGCTCAACCCTCCCTTGGCCATTGCATCTGCCATGGAATGGCAACATCTCTCTCCATCTAGGCAACCACGCCCCTCTACACCATCCACTATCTCTTGGCTCCCCCCCAAACCTGGCCTCTTCAAACTCAATACCAATGGTGCCTCAAAAAACAACCCTGGGCCTGCCGCTGCTGGTGGTATCATAAGGGACTGGACGGGTAAATGGATTTCTGGTTTCTGCCGCAACATTGGTCACTCGTCCAGTATCGAAGCTGAACTTTGGGCCATGCGAGATGGTCTAAAACTTGCTCTTAATCTTAATCTCACAGGAATAGAAGTGGAAGCATATGCAACCATCATGCAAAATCTCATTCTTGGTACCTCCAACCATTGTCATCAACTTAGTAATCTCATTCATGACTGCAGGTACCTCCTGGACCAGCTCGGCACCTCGACTATTAGCCATACCTACCGCGAAGGAAACAAATGCGCAGATTTGCTTGCCAACGAAGGATTCAATCATGAGGGTCTACTTGTTTTTTCTACTATTCCTAATTGTATCTCCCTTCAAGTTTTTGAAGACGCTAGGGGTTCTTTTACCCTAGAACTATAACCGCTTAACTATTATCTATCTAATTTTCATCTTTATTACCAAAAAAAAAAAAGAAGAAAAAAAAAGGAATACTGAGATCTAATGGTTGAAAACTGAAAATTTTATTTTTTAGATTTATTTAATTTTCTCATAAAATACTTCTTTTTCAATAAATTATATTCATTTAGTATGATACCAAAGTTAATTCAATATTTTTAATGCATATACGTTTGCCCCTATCAAATAAAATTCTTGGTTCTGCCCTATCCATCATTGAGTGTATAAATAATGTTAGTCTTATCACTTTCGTCTATTTGTTAAATAAGGTTGTTAAATAAGGTTGATTGACGGAATAATTTTTAAGTGTATTCCTTACCAAATCATGATATTTATCGTTGTTGCATTGCAAATAATGAAATAAAGAAAAATAAACAAAACAAAATTTATACACATGGTAAATATAATGATATGGAAAGGGAGACAACTAAACAATAGCATCATTAGATATAAAATTACTTTAAAACTCTATTTTTAATAGTTTCATTTAAGATCAAATTAAATTAATATTATTAATGAAATGACGAGGTACATACTTAATATGGCATTCAAAGCGTAAAAAATTGATTAACATGGCATTTAAAGTGTTAAAAATTGATTGTAACTCAAGTAACGTTTCAGAAGTAGGCAGCTGTTGGGCATGTATATATTTTTGTTTTAAATTTTTTAGTTATTTTTTATATTATATAATCCCTCTTATCTTTTCATGTTATCAAATAATTGTATTTGATATGTTATGATATGACCAAAAAAAAAAAAAAAAAATGTAATTTCCGCATAAGTAAAACAGCGAGGATAATGGGCCCGTTTGGGAACCGGTTTGGCCATTTTGAAAAGGCGTGTAAACACAATAAAGAATGTGATGTGATAGATTATTTTATTTTATTAACAGATGTGCTATTTTAGCTCATTTTAAATTGAAACTTTGGTCTTGTTTGGGAGTATTTTAAAAAAATTAAAAAGTCAAAAAGTCACTATCTTATTTAAGTTATATCACTTCTCTATTACATCACTTCAAATCTAATTCATATTTTATAAAAAGTCAAAAAATATACTTATTTAGATCATCTCAAATTACCTCAAAATATTGTGTATGAGACGTCTTTTCCTTAAGTTTAGGGCCCGAATTGTTATAATGATTTTTTTAATTTTTTTACAAAAAATATATATAAATATAAAAAATAATTTGACAATTTATAATAATTTTTTGATTAACATGCTTGGTTTCCAACATCCCCAACATTACAAACATATAAATTCAATAAATACAATTTTTGAAAGGAAAATAGAGTTTTGACATCCATTTGTTATAAATATTTTAAAGGTTAATTGGTGAAAGGTACGCACCAATGGGACTATATGTTATCTGATTCAAGATTTAGGGGGTGTATGGCAAAGGTTATTTTTTGATTTTTTGGGTTAAAATTCACAAAAAGATAGGATAGATTAAAATAGTTAATAAAATAAAATATTATATTAAATCCATAATCACTTAACTTTTTCTCTCACAAATATTACATCCAACAATAAAAAAAATTCAACTATTTTCCTAAACACAAAAATTTTAACCTACTAAAATAGTTAAAAATTAAAATAACCTACTAAAATAGCGACTTCCCAAACACCTTCTTAATTTTTGTTTGTAATAAGGATAAGTGCTAAAAAACCGTTGGCACTAGCAAATTAGTCAAAAAAGTAATTGAAAAAATCGTCGAGAGCTGATGGACAACAATTGGTAGTGGCGACGGGTAGTGGTGAGGTAGACAAATAAGTAATATTGGATAAATATGTATTAATTAGGTAGCATGTGTACAAATAAGTGACATTTAAGTAAATAATTAGACAGATAAGTAACATTTGAATAGTGACATGTGTACAAATAAGTAACATTTAAATAGGTAATTAGACAAATAGATAACATTTAGCCTGTGTTTGGCAAGGGCTTTTTCAGGCTTTTTTGGTTATTTTAGCCACAAAAAACAAAATAGGCTATTTTAGCCATAACAAACAAAACATCACATCCAACCTATAATCATTACATTATTCTCTCACAAAAAAAGTCAAAAAAGTCAAAAAGCCAAAAAGTCCTTCTCAAACCAAGCTTTTTAGCCCAGGCTAAAATAGCCAAAAAAACTAAAAAGCCAAAAAGCCAACCCACTTCCCAAATGGAGGCTTAGAAAGTTAATTTTTGGACAGATGTCTGTCATTTTTGATACGTTAATGTCTTGTTCAAGTTTTATTTAAAAACTTAGGGGGGTGTTTGGGAAGATTTATTTAAAAACTTAGGCGGTGTTTTGGAAGCTAAAAATAGTTTTTTTTTTTAAAGTTAAAATCTATAAAAAAAATAAAATAAATTAAAATAGTTAATATGACAAAATATCACATCAAACTCATAATCATTTCATTTTATTTTCCTTACAAACATCACATCTAACTATAAAAAATAAACTATTTTTCCAAACATAATATTTTTACCTATTAAAATAGTCAATTTTCCAAACAAGGCCTTAATGAGTTTAAATTTGTTCAAATTTAATTTATTAATATAACATCTAATTAGTCAATTTTCCAAACAAGGCCTTAATGAGTTTAAATTTGTTCAAATTTAATTTATTAATATAACATCTAATTAGAGGTGTAATTTTGGCCCGGTTCGGCCCATTCGGGCTAGGGTCGGGCTTTGCGGGCTACCACAAAAAATCGGGTCGGCCCAGGTCGATCCATGGGTCAGAAAACTAGGCCCAGGCACAGGGATATTTGGGCTTTGGACGGGCCTAAACAATTTTTAAATTTTTATTTTATTTTTTACCAAAAATTTATTATTTTCCATTAAAAATAACACTAGGCCTCGAGCCGGGCGAGCTTCAAAACAATGGCCCAAGTCCTAGCCCAAAGCCTCAGGCTAGGTTTAGACTCGAGCCTTAACAGGCCTGGCCCATCTCAAGCTGCGGGCAGACTTCAGACCGTCCACAAATCGAGCCAAAATTACACCCCTACCTCTAATCTCGAATAGACTTTTTGGGTATGTTTAGCAAGTTCAAATTGTAGTCCAAAAGAGATACTATATAAAAAAAAAACTGCAAAGTCATCTAAAAAAAAGTCAAAGATTATTTAGGTTTGGCAGCAAGCCAAATAAACTGTTTATGAATTTATTGGTTTATTTTAGTTACATTACCTTTCGACTTTTCTATATGTATTTTCGTAAAAATTCAAAATTTAAAAAAAAGGTCATACCCAAATTCAAATTTCTTTATATTTTTTTGTACTTTTTTTTTAAAAAAAGAAATTATTTTCAAACACCTGAATTTTTTTCACCTTATATTTTATTTGAAAAATAAAAAAAGTCACTTCTCAAATCAAACATCACCTTGTTTGATTTCAATTTTCTGAATTTACTTTTTAGAAAATTAAAATTTTTTATTTTCCGTATTATTTTGTTTTCATTGATTTTTTTTATTTTAATTTTTTTTTTAAATTTTTTTAGATACACCCAACATAAATATACTTAAAAAGTAATATATATGTAAATAATCTTTAAAAAATTTACTAAATACCAAAAAAAAACCAAAATTTAGTACATTTTCATATTCTTATGTATTTATTATTTTTTAAAATATTTTTTTTATAAATATTTTACTTTTTATATATATTTAAATAAGGTGCATCTAAAAAAGTAAAAGATTATTTAAAATTTTAAGAATACTTACTAAAAATAAAAAATATGAAAATTAAAAAAATTTAATTTTAAAAAAATTGAATTTATAAAATTAAAACTAAACAAGGTGAATAATAGTTTGGTTCATTTACAGTTTTAATTTTAATAATAATTTATTTTTGAGATAAAATTGTAAAATTCACATAATGAAGGGGTGTATATATAAAATAAATAAATAAACTGTACACAGAAGTACCCTTCCCTAGCTGACGCGTCTCGGGTCTATCTTGTTCGCAACTCCCAACACGTGTGCACTCTTTTCCCCATATTTAATAAATTCCCAAATTCGACAGTCGTCTCTATCGTACTTCTTCGACAAAGCGTGGTCGAACCCAACCACACCTTTTGAGAAAAGCCCTAATATTTATACATCACAGACTCGATCGTCGGAGAAACCTCACATTTTCTGATTATCTCTCGCCGGAATCCTCAAATCCAACCCAAACATCACCGAAAAAATTACCGGACTGGCCTCTGCCGACATGTCAAACTCAAGAACAGCCAAAAAAACCTAGGTATTCGAATTTCTCGAGCTCTTTGCCATGATGTTTTTTGAGTTTTAGGGCTTTTCGTTTCATCCGAGGGTATTGGTTCTGAAATTTCATGAATTGGAACTAGTGCATTGGTATATGCTGCTTTTCAAGCTAGTTTTTGAAATTGATTGTTGAAGAGTTGACCTGTCTGATCTGAATATTTGGGGGTTTTGATTTCTTAGCTTGTTTAGAGTGATTTGTTTCTTTTTATTGACCAGGGTGCTTTGATTTCACTAGTATACAAGAGCTGTATGCTTGCTAAGTAAGAAAAAGATGATAATAATAGTAATTATTTTTTATATGAAACAAGGGAAGAGATAAAAGCAGCAAAATTTGTTGGATCCCAAGTTTTTAGCCTAGATTTGCTTTGATGAGGCTTTATTAGATCTATGTTAAAGTGGACGTGGGTCATTGATGTTTATATGTAGTACAAAGCATGGGCGTAGCCACCGAATGTTGATTTTTTTTATTTTTTATTTTTTTTATCTAGTATATGTAGAGTTTATTCAAAGTTTCGGGCTTTCACAAAGTGAACCCAGTGGAATCAGAAAACACAAAAACAAATTTATCGGTTTCACAAAATGACCCAGTGGAATAAAGACAAACACACATAATGGCAAACTTTTTGCGTCTTATAAACTGAATATCTCAACCCACTTAGAAACATATGCAATTAACCTACTGTTAGTATTTATTGAAGGTATATATGTAGCCAAATTTGTCAGATATTGATATTTGTAGAATCATTTGCATATTGTTATGTGCTTTCGGGTGTTTTGAATTTATTTTTGGTTACATATATGGAAAAGGAAGGGTTTGATAGCATAAATAATGAGGTTATCATGTAGTGATTTCCGAAAATGAAAACTCTCTGAGGACAATTCAGTTGTAAAGGTGTAGACTTTGCTTAGTTTTGTTAAAACAATTGTATTATGCCCTAATTTTTATTTTTACATGTCTTTTGACAAGACTAAATTACTTTTGTCATTGTAATTGGAAATGTTCCAAGTGTAGTATGTGGAAGGAAGTTGATTTCGATAGTGTATAACTAAAATTTTTAAATGGTGACATTGATGATAACTTGTTCAATTACTCCACTGGATGAAATTCCTGGCTACATCACTAGCAGTCTGGCAGAAAGTAAATTTTCATCTGAATCTGCGGCTACTTGATGTTGATTGCCAAAACTATCTGCATGCTTGATTGGTTTTATAAGTTGGTAAAGGCAGGCTGCAATTAGAAACATGTGACGTTGATGGAGGTAAAAATGGTGGGTAATCAATTGTTGGCCATAATTATGTCATTTAAGAATAATGGTATCTTATGTGGCGTGTTCTTTTTATTGAATAAATAGATTGAATCAACTAATAAATGTCTTAATTTGATTACACTGTTGATGCATGCTATGCAGTCATTTGCATTGTCTTTTCTAAGATGACAATATGAAAGATTATGTTGATTTGGGGGCATTCCTATTGTCTTTTATTTAATGGTACATATTGTCTACTATGACGTATGTGTACGGGTACACCAATAGGTTAAAATTTTAAAAAAAGTAGGATATGGGTGGATAGGTTTGTAAAAAAAATATTTATTTTTAATTTGAAGTAATGAAAAATTTAACTAGATGATTTAGTTTGTTAAGACCCAACCTATAATTTGCACTTAATGCTAAAAGTAAAGGTATAAACCAAAATTAAATGTCATTATATTATTTAACTTAGAAATCATAGCTTAATTTTTAAATTATGTTAAGCATAAAAAAGAAAAAGAAAAAAGGAAGTCTAATGAAATTAATTATACCTCTATATTAGAAGAACATGCTATTTCACCTGAGGGCTTGGGTATATATTAGGTACGTTTGGGTACACTAAAAATTAAGAAGAAAAAATTTGAGTTTATGTTTCATGTACTCTATACATATGCAAAAGTACCATATGAAGTTCCAATACCCATCAAGTATGCAGTGCAGGTACAGGCTGTTTGTTGAAGTACCCATGCTTCATAAATTGTCTACCATTTGAAAAGTCAAGAGCTTTGTTTTTGTTAAAGGTGACTTGTTTGCTCTGCAACACTTTTCAAGTACTGATTCTATAACTCAATATTAATTTAGAATATTTAGCAAAAAGGCTGGAGTTGATGAAGCTTCATTTAGTATTGGTTGGTACTTTGTAGTTCTTAACTCTAACTTAGATAGTTTATGCTGTTTGGTTGAGTTTTCAGAATTTGTTTCCAAATTTTTTTCAAAAACAAGTTCAGTTGAAAAAAAATAAAAAATAAATCATTATTTTGATATGTTTTTCTCTTTATGGGGCATAAATAATTTTTGAAAATTAATTTTTTTTTAACGGTGTATTTAAAAAAAAAAAAACTAGTTTCTAATTTTTCAAAAAGATTTTAAAAAACAAGTTTTGGAAACTCAATAAAATATGTAAGGAAAAAGTTTTGCATGTCAAAGGTGAGGCATGAGCTGTTGTGCTTGGGTGCTTAATGATTTGGTCCCATGTTGAGACATGATGAGATGAATGTAAGCAAAAATTCATTTATCTTTAACTTGGAGATTGATATATAGAGAGAACAAAAATTGTCTGACCTCCCCAAAAAAATTCATTTATAAAAGGCTTGCTTTCTTAAAAAAAGAATTCTTTTGTTTGGGTGAACCACATAAATCTCTTATGTTTCTTGTTGAGTGTTTGATCTTCTTGCCCATTTTTAGATTAATTGTGTGTGTGATTGTTTACCCAAGTCGTGGAGATTGGTATTATTTATTAATTCCATAACAGAATCTTCACACGCTCATTCATGGGATCTATGTTCAACACCTTTTTTTTTTTGTTTTCAATTTTGCTTGATCATGCTTGGTTGTTTATAGTCCTTGGTTGTTGAGGTAAATGAGGGCAAAAATATAAAATAATTAAAAATATAATACCTAATAATTTTAAGATGTAAAATTGTATAGCATAGGCTCTGTTGAGTGTTATCATGCCTACCCATTTTCAAAGTTACACTCTTGTGCTATTGCTCCTGCTCCTCAAATTGGTCTAGCAACTATTCTTCAATTTCCTAAAAAATTGGAAACTTTTCTTTTATCTGTAGAGATGAATGGAGGGAACCACAGTCTCTGTGGATATTCTCTGCATATCTTCTTGTTTGCCGATCCCTTCGTCTTTGTCTTTGTTACTACTATCAGATACTAGACAATGCCATCTGTTGACTCTTTAATCCATCTAGGGGTAATCTCTAACATTAAACTTTAGTGCTTTTTATCAACTCTTTATGTGATAATTTGATAGGTCAATGTGAATGGACCTGTGGGTCTTTATACTTTACTATTTTTATGTAATATTTGACTGAATATAAAAATTAAACCATAGTTTCTTTCCAGGTATTCTTCATTCATTATGTCTTGTTTTGTTTTGTTTTGTTTTGTTTTTGATAACGAATATTTTACATCATTAAACATTTTGTACTGCATCTTTTATGCAGTATGTTTTGTATTTCTGGTTCATTGCAGTGCTGTGTTACTGATCCATTGATTTGAAGCAAAATCTATTCCAAGCCAGAGGTGTCTGAACTGCAAAACACAACAGCTTCTCATCCCAACAGAAGAAAATGGACATCAACTCTGTTAGCAATGTTTGTTCATTACATCCTCAATTTGTCATTATTGTTTTTACTTTATGCATATGAGGATTTATAGCATGTTATTTGTATTACATTAATGTTAACAGCGATCTCATATTCATTTTATGGGCAAATCTTAATTCTAAAACAATAACTATTTAAGTGATGTATGAGGTGGTAGATTAAAATTCTAGTTCAAAGAATTATTAAGATTAGTTCAATCTGCAACTTACTTGGAAAGGTCTCCACCAAAAGCTTCATTTATATCCAACTGCAATTGGAAAAAAAGAAGCCCCTTTTGACTCTACATTTATGAAGTACACAGATGTAGCACAAGGAATAGTGTACAGATGTTGCCCTTTTTGATATAGTTTCTTTGGTGACGTGAAATAAATCCAACCAGTGATGACAGCTTGAACTTGCTTGGAGAGGTCTCCACCAAAAGCTTCATTTATATTAACTGCAATTGCAAAAAAGGAGGGATGGCCGTTAGTTCAATGGTTAAAACTTGGCCTAATAACCTTGAGATTATGGGTTCAAGTCTTGGGACTACCACTTTGTGCATTGTGCCAAAGGTTAGATGTGTACTCAATCTCTCTCCTCCCAAACGCACATTAATGTGTACTGATTGGGTGTTGGGTTTTTTTTTTTTTTTGCAATTTCAAAAAAAGAAGCCCCTTTTGACTGTACATTTATGAAGTATACAGATGTAGCACGGGGAATAGTATACAGATGTAGCCTCTTTTGATGGTTTCTTTGGTGACATGAAATAAATCCAACCAATGACCACGTGATGTCTTGGGTTGAGCAAATGATGACACAAGGTAGCAACGGCGAGATGGGCATGGCGAGGGGCGCCAATTGTCTTCTCCAGTGACTACTTTTGTTGAGGGTTCTGTGATGGCGATAGCAGAGGAGTGATGAGCACCAGTGGGGCGAAACAATGGCGATGCAAAAAGGCTAGGGTTGCAATGGCAGTGGCAACATAGGTTTGAGGGCTTGTTGTCATATTTCTTGTTTTGAAGGGAGAGGGAGGAAAGGGAAGAAAGAACAATTCTATGGACATTAAAACTCTTACTAAAATTTTTACTAATAGTACAAGAAGCCAAATATGATTGGTTGTCAAAAAAGCAATGACACTTGAACATCCTATGATATTTGAACAAATATGCTTTTAGTAAGATTTTTAGTGCATGTAGAATTGCTGGGGAAGAAGGGATAGGGATCGGAGCTAAATTCTGATTCCGAACTGACATAGCATGGGGAGGCAGAAAGAAGGGAGAAAATGGCAGAA
This sequence comes from Camellia sinensis, assembly GCF_055761805.1. Taxonomy (NCBI): domain Eukaryota; kingdom Viridiplantae; phylum Streptophyta; class Magnoliopsida; order Ericales; family Theaceae; genus Camellia; species Camellia sinensis. The sequence continues at coordinate 69,012,305 of NC_138973.1, read as the reverse complement.
ACAAGAGAGAAGAAACAAGGGTCACAACCTTATGCACAACGGCCATAGCCTTAACAATTAATTTTATTAATCTGATTTGTACAAGGCAAACTCTAATAATTGGTAGCTAAAAAACCCTAATCAAAATAGGAAATTAAATTCAAATATTATTTGAAAACTTAATCCCGAATAAAATAAGATACCAAGTAATAGTAGAATTCTGAATTAAACTATGATTAAAATAAATAAACATAATTTAAAAAAACATAAAATTATAAAATTGGGATACCAAAATTTGTGCCTGTACATTCCACATAATCTACCTTCCCCTGTGGTGATATATAATATAAAGTTACTATTGAAGAAGCTAACTGGGAAAAATTTCACTTGATTAATCAAGGAATTAGTGCTCCATAGCATGGTTGGGGATAACACATTTTATCAATATTCTTATTAAATGTGCTTTTCTTTTCATTTTTCAGCCCAACATGGGTGATGCAACTGGAGACATAAACTCGCAGAGTCTAGAGGGATCTCAAAATGTGAAAACTCTGGAGTGTGAAAGTGGTGCATCCAAACAGGAGCAAATGTGCTTTAGCGAAAACTCTGTCAAAAAGGTTTGTTACACAGTGTACCAGAGATAATTTTGGTAGATTGCATATTTTTACATTTGCTTAATCAGAGATCAAGCTCTGATTCTACAAGTGATATCTAGGCTGTGATTCTGAGGCTTACACCTGATGGGCTACCTCCAGGCTGGATAAAAGAAATCAGAATTCAAAGAAAGGCAAATAAGACTAGAAAAGACCCGGTCTGAATCTCTTCTTCCATACTTGGGTCATATTTCAATTCAGTTTTGCTTGTTTCCTCTTTCTCTCTCTCTCTCTCCACACACACATGCACCATGTGTGTTACTGTAGATTCTGCATTTTCACATATCTTGCTTTGGTTTCATTATCAGCAAATTGGAGTTTATGAGTTCTATACTTTTAGTCCTTTCAGAATTTGAGACTATATTTGAATCTTGATGATCTAATTACTACAGTACTACACGGATCCTGTAAGTGGATATGTATTCCGATCCGAGAAAGATGCTTTGCGCTATCTGGAAACTGGAAACTTTAGTACATGCGCTATCAAGCCAAAGAAGAGGGAGGAACTGGAATTTTTAAATGGAGAGACTTCTGTAAGTGTGTGTCTTGCTTGGTTCCCCAACAATACTTGCTTTGTCATTTTTTCTGTAGTTGGTGATTCTCTTTCAAACTACTCTCAAAACTATGTCTGGGCTCTGTTGTTTGTGCATTTTTCAGCACATTCACCGAAGTTAAACTGAAGGAGGATAAGCATCAGTTAGCTTATGAATATTTTGTGAATGGGCATAGTTTTTTGATTTGGTGCATATGTGGATCTGTAGATTGTTATTTGCATTACATATCAAATATTTAATGTTATCAGCTATGAAGCACCACCACTTCAAAACAAGTGCCGTATCCGCATCGGTCACACAGACACTTCGGGGACACACGGACACAACAGGGAAACGCATGTGGCGTGTCCCGTTATTTAATTAATTTATTTTTAGGGGACACACCGGAGACATTTCGGGGGACACTATTGACATGCCAAGTAGTCTTTTTCCCTATTTTCTTTAGTGCTTTTGATGAATGTTGGATGTTTATTATTTTTTTTTAAATTTAAATACTTAATAGATCATTGATAAAAAAAATATATAAACTGTTTATAAGTGACTTTTTTTTTTAAAAAAAAATATAGAATTAGAGTTATTTTTGTTAATATTGATTGTTTGTGGATGTAATATTAATCTAAATAGCAAATAAAATATGAAAACATATTTTATTGCTATGTCACCGCCGTGTCAGTGTCTCCATTTTTTTGAAATCGCCGTGTCCTGTGTCCGCATCTTCATCCATGTCTGTGCTTTCTTAGGTTATCAACAAGGTCATATTCATTATCAGGTTGAATCCTAATTATAAAAGAATAGACAATATTGCAATATTAAGTGATATTATGAGGTGTTAGATTAGAATTCAAATTTGAATAATTATAAAGATCAGTCCAATTCACAATCTGCTTGAAGAGATCTACAGTAAAAGCTTCATTTATTCTTCCTGTAATTGGGAAAAATACATTTTTTTGGTATCACCTTTATGAATTCTACCTTTTCCTGTGTTGATTTATGCTAGAAATTTATTATTGAAGAAGCTATCTCGAAAAAACTTTATGTGATTATAACAATGAAGGGATTATTAGTGCTTCAATCATGGTTAGGGTTAAACATATTTTACCAATAATCTTATTACTTGTGCTTTCTGTTCAGCCTAACATGGGTAAATTAAGTGGAGGAATAAGCTCTTCGAACCTAGAGGGGTCTCAAAATGTGAAAGCTCTGGAGTGTACAACTTGCGTATCTGAACAGAAGCAAACGGGGGTTACAATGCAGTCTGGAGAAAAGGTTTGTTCTACAATGTACCTGAGAAAACTTTGTTGGATTGCATATTACTACATTTGCTTAAGCAGAGATCGAGCGCTGATTCTTCAAGTGATATCTAGGATATGATTGTGAGGGTAACAACTAAGGGACTACCTCCAGGGTGGATAAAAGAAATCAGAATTCAAAAGAAGGCAAATAAGACAAGAAGAGATCCGGTCTGAATCTCTTTTTCATACTCGGATTCCATTTCAATTCAGTTTTTTCTTGTTCCTTCTCCTTCTCTCTCTCCACAGACATACATGCACTGTGTGTGTTGGTATAGATAGTGCATCTTCACGTACCTTGCTTTGGTTTGTCTTAATTGGAGTTGTTGAGTTCTGTACTTTTAGTCCTTCCTGAGACTGTATATGAATGTTGATGGAGTTCTAATTAATACAGTACTACACGGATCCTGCAAGTGGATATGTATTCCGCTCCCAGAAGGATGCTTTGCGCTATCTGGAAACTGGAGACATTAGTAGTTGTGCTACCAAACCAACAAAGAGGGATGAAGTGAAATTTTTAAATGGAGAGACTTCTGTAAGTGTATGTCTTGCTTGGTGCCCCAACTAATAGTGACTTTCTCATTTTTCTGTAGTTGTTGATCTCTTCAGTGTTGGTCTTAATTTCTTTGTTGTACTGAACTTGCATTAAGAACTATGATTGGCTGGTGCTTGTGCATTGTGTAGCTCATTCATTGAAGTACTTTTTAAGCTAAAAGAGGATAAGTGTCAGTTTTAGTGTTTGAATATCTTGTGACATTCAAAAATGTTTGGAAAGATGAAATAAACACTTTGTCACCCAAGCAGAAATTCTTTGAAGCAAAATTAGATTGTTGATAGGATAAATACAAAATGCAGAAATGCCATAATTAATAGATATAGTGTGCTTTAATACTATATTGGTACATATGATATGCTATGTAGGAGGTCTAAGAACAATGATTAATTGGAAATTTTGTGAGATTTGATTAGGGTGTCTATATTGTTTAAAATTTGTCATGCATATGTTTTTTTTTTTTTTAACAGACTCACATCCACACACACAATGCATGCATGCACACATATTTCAAAAGGAGTTAAAAATCTGTTTCTTAGTTTTAAATTGCGTGGTGCACTTTATTGCACATCATGTGATTTTTGCCTAATTCATGTTACCGTTTTGAAAATTGTAACTTAATTTAAATACTCACTATAGCAATTTGGAACCTTGTTGCGCACATATGAAAATATTCATCAATACAAGGAAATGTAAACAAATTTTGCTAGCACTTCATTCTTAAGAGTGTTATTTAAGTTGCTTGCAAAGGTTTAGCATTTTATAACATATGATCATTTAAGGACTTCACTAGGTCTGCATGAAGCTCCTCTGTTATGTTTGCTCATTATATTGGATTCCTGGCATGTTGTTATTTTTCCATTCTCCAACATTAATATGCAGCCTATTCGGATGTTCACCAACACACGGAAATTGTAAATCTGATTTTGTTAGCACTGTATTTCTTAAGACTGGTTTTTTTAAGTGTTTGAAATAAAGGTTCACCATTTTCATCATATGATGTCATTTGAAAACTCCAGTTGCATGCTTTAATTGAAGCTTCTCTGTTATGGTTGCTCATTACATTGGATCCCTGGTGTGTTGTTTTTCATCATATGATGTCATTTGAAAACTCCAGTTGCATGCTTTAATTGAAGCTTCTCTGTTATGGTTGCTCATTACATTGGATCCCTGGTGTGTTGTTTGCTCCATTCGCACCTTTTTTATTGAGCTTGTTGCTTCATTCTTACCTTTTTTATTGTGCTTGTTGCTCCATTCTTACCTGATACTGTTTCTATTCTCCATAAGGGTGTTGTCTTATTATCCTTAATCCCCTGAGCTCATTCATGAATATTTGAAAACCAAATACCAGTTTATGGCCTGGTGTTTTGTATATTGCAACAATTACCATATGGACGTTACCACCTATCTATAATTCAGTTTGGCACTTTCTACTATTATTGAGTCATTAAGACATTCTGATAGATGAAAGTTCTAATTACTGAGAATATCCCTTTTGCCTGTTTTTGTCTGTCAATAGCTTCCATCTGCAGGGCACTATACAACCAGAAGACAACTTTTTACAGGTGAGAGACCAATGAGTGATATATACATATTACTGGCTGTGTTTAGTCTGCCCAAGTTAGAACAACTCAAAAGGGGTGGTTGAGTATCCAAAACAAATACACTTCATTGCTTCTGATGTAGACTTTACTGCGGCAGGTACAGAAAACAATGCCCCAAGCAGCTTTGAAACAACGGATGCTGAGGGCTCGCAGAAAAGGCAATGCACGAGTGTATCTGCTGACAATGGGACTGTTTCCACTCCCTCAACTGAGATCTTACAGGAGGAGAATCTGGAAAAGAAGAGTATTGAAAATAAGCACAACATAAAAAGGCAGTGCATACCCAAGGTTAAAAAAGAACTTGATTTACCTCGTCGGTCTTCAAAACGACTCGAGGAGCTCAAACTCAAGACGGTGGCCAACTGTGTGTTAAGCGAAGAAGCTCATGGAGCTGCAGCTGGAAAGTCTGGTGAAACTGAAGTGAAACCATTGCAGACGATTTCAACGCAGATTACAGATCATGATTTGAGAGGCACAGAACTGTCAGACATTAATGAGAAGCCTTTGGAGGACCAAGCTGTTCCAGAAGATCAACCAGCAAGGCCAGAAACTGAGATGAAAGACCAGGAAAATCTAGGATCTGAAGTCAATCCATCTGGGGATTCCTGGTCCGATCCGTGCCTAGAATTCGCATTTAAGACACTTACAGGGGCACTAGCTGTTGAGAATAATGTTGCAACAACTCAAGGTTATTTCCAGGAACAAGTCAACACCTCTCGTGCTCAAACTGATGGTAGTTTAGCACTACCAGAGTTCGGCATGCCCTATTTACCCAACTTTTTCCAAAGCAATACTTCACCGGGTTTTGATGCGCCGGGGGGGAAGCCTGTATCTGTACCTCAGTTGCCAATGAATCCTACCTATGTGCCTCCTGGACAACCTAACTTGGGAGGAAACAATGAACACCAACCAAGAGTGAACTCATGAAAGATGAGCTGGCTAGGGTTTTTCTTGTTTTTGTCAAAACTATGCTGCCTCGAGAATCAAAACTGAAATGTCATTTTGTAGATATAAGACTCTTCTAGCTATAGAGACATCTGGTTTTGTAGAGGCTTAAACTTAACTATTGTGCATTATGTTTTGAACTTGTGGATTTGTGCTTTTAGTGCTTACCTGTTTCCTGTGTTGTAATGAATACTTTCAGAATTTGTGATCTGTTATTGTGAGATTGATTAGTCTTGAACCTTGATGCTTGGGATGGTTGCTAGAGAAGCCGTGAGATAGTTGAAATAGGTCAACCAAAAATTTGATTATTGGTAAATTATACTTGGTGCTTTTGCAATTTACACCAAATCTAATTTTGGCCTCCACACATGGAATTATGACAGTTAATTCTCCGTATTTTTGGTTAAATTTTACTCGTCCTTGCAAATGAAATCGTAATAGTCAATTCAAAATACTTTTGGTCAAATTCTATTTTAGTTCGTATACAAGTGTTAAATGTTTTATTTTTTATTATTCTATTGTTTAAATCTTTAATAAGATTCATTTATGTGACAAAAATGTAGTTTAAAAAGAAGATTAAGAGAGAAAAATCATTCTTATTTTTTAATAATATGTACTGTATTCTAAAATTTACATCAAATTATGACTGTATTAGATTAAAACAAAACGAAAAATGTAAACAATTAAGAAGATGAACTAGGATTTTGCATAAATTGAAATCATGAAACTAAGTTTTCCACAATAGCAGTCTTTTACCCATTCCTCTTCCTTTCTCTTCAATTTCACTACTGCATTTTTTTTGGTTCAAAAATTCTATTTGCTTGCAAATACACACACAAATATATATATATATATATATATATTGTATTATATACCTCTCACGTGTTTATCATATAGAACAAAGTGTGTATTTATGAGAAATGTGAATGATTTTTGTCTTTTACCCTCATTTCGTAATTACATTTTTGTTACATGACTGTATTCTATTAAATATTTAGACAATGTAGTAATAGAATGGAGACATTGACACTTGTGCAGGGACCAAAATGAAATTTAACTACAAGTGTAGGGGGTTTGGCTGTCAGGGCCAAAGTGAGATTTGATCAGAAGTTCACGGGGTTGACTATCATGATTTAATGTGTAGGGACCAAAATAGAATTTGGTGTAAAATACAGGGATACAAAGTGTAATTTGCCCTTAGATTCTTGAATTTCTGGAGAGGGGGAAAAAAAAAGAAAAGAAAGGAAAAAAATTTGTGTGTTTAGTTTTAATTTTCTGGATTCAATTTTTTTGGGAATTTAGTTTTTTATTTTTCGTGTTTTTATTTTTATTTTTAGTGAATATTTTTAAAATTTTAAATATTTTTTTTTTATTTTTTTAGATGTACCTTATTTAGATATATCTAAAAAGTACAATATTTATACAAAAAAAAAAACCAATAAATACACAATAATATAAAAAATGTATTAAATTCTCGTATTTTTTTAAATATATTTTTGGTATTAGTAAATTTTCAAAAGATTTTTTTTCACAAATATTATACTTTTTAAATATATTTATATTACGTGTATCTAAAAAAAAAAAATAAGATATTAAAAAAATTCAGTCAAAAACAATAAAAATTTAATTTTTAAAAATGAATCCTAAAAATCTAAACCCAACAAGTGAATCTAATTTTTTCAATTGGGTATTGTAATGAGTATATATAAAGTAATACTCTGGTCATGTAATTTTTACCAAATCCAAGACATTAGAATCTCTTCAACACAAAAGCCTTTAATTAGATGAACGGGTAAAAAAAAATTAAGTAAATGAATTTTCTCATAACAAATGCATTAACCGCAATGTTTTGAAAATCAGACGGGTCACTAGTTTAATTGCGGATGAATTGGAATTGAATAGTGATATTATAATTATGTCATAAATATATTAAAATTTATAAGTATAAAAAATAAAGATTTAAAATTACAAAAATAATAAATAATAAACAATTACAAAAAAAGAATTCTTAAAATTAATTTATTTTATGTTTTTTATACATTGATTTTTAGTAAAAATAATTAAGATAATATTGAATATATGGTATAGATACTTATTACATTGTTAATAATTGTGTTAATGATTTAGTAGTTACACTGGTTACTTTTTATACACTTGATTTTATGTTCAAGTCCTCTCCACAATACATTTTTTTGAAGAAATTTTAAATTTTCAAATTTGGTTGATTATGTCGATCCGTGATCGGCCTATTATTTCGATTTTTAAAATCTAAGTTCATTTTGAATATAGTCCGAGTTTGGAACGTCATCTGAACTATATTCAGGTTCAATCACCGATCTGACTAACCAATCTGATCCTGATTTTCAAACATTGCATAATGGTTAAAGCGTTTATGATTTTTCAAATGGTTTTAACCATGAGGGTGTATGCTTATTTTTGACTCATAAATAGGTTTGATAACTATTTTTAATTTTAATTTTTTTTTCTTGACTTAAACCTATTTAAAATAGTCGACCAAATGATTTCAACCATGAGCGTATATGCTTATTTTTGGCTTATAATTAGGTTTGATAACTATTCTCAATTTTAATTTTTTTCTTTAAGACTTAAACCTAGTCAAAATAGCCGACCAAACAGTTTGTGGCTCTTCTCGTTTAAAAAAAAAAAAAAAAACGTTTTGTTGCTCTTTTTGGTTTTTTAGAGCTGAAAACCAGCTTTTAAAGCAATTGTCCAACTTGACACCATCACCGTAACAGCTATGAGCGGTAGCATGAGGTGGTGGGAAAGAAAGGAGAAAATGAAAATTTATTTCAAAAATAAGTAAATATATATATGTTTTCATTTTAAAAAAATTACTTTTTTTTTTTTGAAATCAACGAAAGCAATATATCAAAGGGGAAAAGAAAAAGGGAAACAAAAAGACAAGAAATGGAAGCATAACCAAACAACTGTACAAATTAATTACACAGTCAATGGTTTAGCTGCAAAGAGAGTTTGCACAATTTCTTTGATCAGAACTTCATTTATACATTAAAATTGGGCAATCGGAGAACACTCAAGCGAAGTAGCTGATGGCAATCATATTTTACAAAATAACACGACACATCTGCATCACACACAAACTTCCAAAACAAGTGTTATTACTTGAAATTGATACCAAATATGGCAATTTTTATTCCATTCCAATACCGTAGAACTTAAGAGTCCAAAAAGAAATTTTCCATCAATGGTAGGCGAAATTTCAATATGAAGACTCTTTCCATCCTCCAGAGCTTTCTTCTTGCTCACAAAACACATCCTCACAACCTTCCTATGAAACACGTAAAGGATCCAAAGTAAGCCACCGATAATATTTGTCTAATAGAAATGTTATATATCCAGAAAAGTGCTCAAATTTTGAATGTATGCGTGGATCACACTCATAATGAATCAATCTACACAAATCAAATTTTGAGCATGTTTTAAAGTGTTAGCATTGTTATTTGTCTAATGCCATTTATATTCAATTAATTCAAAATTATGTGACTTAAACCCCACACATATTGCAGAGATTCAAAATTTGACTCAACTGAGATGCAACTTTGACCAGAAATAGTGTCAGTTCTATGTAGAAACCTCAGTTGTTGTTTTTAATATCTTGTCCTTGCTTTGCAACCATAAATGGAAGATCGGAGATATTATAACTAACCTCAGAAGTGAAAGTGAGCCCAATTTTAATTTCTCCATGATATTCTTCATCTTTCACCACATTGTATGAAGCTGTCGCCATGCTTCCTTCCATGAACACTGGCTCAAGTGGAATTCTATAGGATGCAAATTCAAGAAATAAAAAATTACACCAATACTTGCATCGGAAAGTTTACTTAAATAACTGTTTCATGTAGCGAGTGGATGTATAGCACATTAAGGGGTCCATTTGGGTAGGTGTGGATTTCAAATCAAGATATTTGAGGTTAAATTGATAGAAAAACAATAGAAGAAGATAAGATAGAAAGATATATATTTTAGTAGGATCTTTATAGCTAGAAAGAGAATTGTTAGTATGATTTCAAATAACTAATTTTATGTGGTCATTTCAAATCCATCATGACAAAACTATTTAACTCATCTTGAAATTCATAAGCAAGCTGTCATATCTAGATTTGAGTTATTATCCTTGAATGATTAAGGTCAAATCGCTTGATTTGAAATCCACATCTATCCAAACAGATTCTAATCATTTTCATTGTGTTTTAACAAGAGCTGAAAGAAGTAGATGTGTTTTGGATGGCATCCATGAAAGTCAACCTGTATGGACCAGTTCACTAGGCAAACTAAATTTTCATGAATCAGAGCTAACTAGATTTTTATACTGGCCGTGGTGATGCCTGATTTGTATTTACACTAGAAAATAATGACAAGTAAAATGGTATATGCATAAATTTGTTCGCCAAAAAAGATTGGTAGAAAGAGGCTGCTACTCACGTTGCCTCACCCACAAAATCATCTGCTGAACCATGATCACTGTCCATTATTTTAATTAAAAGTTCTGTAGTGCCATCAGATACAGTAAACAAAAAACTCTCATTCCACTCTGGTTCTGATCCTTTTCCTGCATTAACCATTTGTAAGGGTGAGCATTGTTTACAAGAAGTATTAGGCATCTATGCTAAGTTATATTTGATAAAATTTGAACAAATTCGCGAGACATATTTAAATAAATCTTGAAAACTAGAACTGATTAGGAACTTAACCTGATGCAACACTGCTTTTTTGCTCCTGAGTACGACAAGTAAGGATGACATAGGGATCCATGTTACCTGCTCATTATCATCACAAAGACCTCATCAAACAGAAACACAAAGGCCAATTGTCATGAGGTATTGAGATGCAACAGTGATTGTGATCTTTTAAAGTGCAAAGAATACAAGACGGGTTTGACTTATAAAGACCAACCTAACCAAATCCCTTAGAGCAAACTAACCTAAATTTCCAATTTTAATCTATAAAGTTTTGGTAAATGAATAAATAAGATCACACAACTACCAGAAGGCCATCTTCCAGTGAATTCTCTCATCAATCTTGGGTGTTGGGAAGGATTGGAGAAGTATGAAACCTAAGTACATAACCTTTGACTTTCTTAATCATTAGTCTAACAATCACTTATTGTTTTATAACTGACTCCAGTATTATAATCCCACCGAGTATTTTTAAAATAAAAAAAAATTAAAAAATAAAAACAAGTCGAGCGTATAGCTTTGAGGTACTCACATACATAGCTATTCGGATCATAAACGACCCATAGTGGTAGTGAGTTGTTCAAGGAGCTTTTAAAAAATGTGGTCAAGTATAGTAATTTGTTTATCTTTTTTTTTTGGATAGATACAGTAGTTTGTTTATCTTTTAAGCAGATTTCAAAAGAGTTCTAATCAAGCAGATCACAAGCCAAACGTAAGGGTCTTGGTTTTTTATTTAATTTTATATTGGGTATAAACTTATCGAGTTGAGATCAGAAAATTATGTTTATTAAATATATTCAAGTTTAATTGTTTACTGAGTTAATCTTCAACGATCTTTTAACGAGCCTAACATTTTTTACAACTATAATTGCATACGAAAATATTGACTACCCACAGAACATATCATGTATATTGAATAAACAATTACATAGATGAAACCAACTAATTCATGCTTTGTGTTAGTGTAGCATTATGTTAGTGTATCATTATGTTAGTGTAGTGCATTATGTTAGTGCATCATTATCTTTGTGTAGTGTAGCATTATGTTAGTGTATCATTATGTTAGTGTAGTGTAGCATTATGTTAGTGTAGCATTATGTTAGTGTAGTGTTATTTAATTGTTCATAGGCATCCAAGGCATCCTCGGCATCCTCTATAAATAGAGTGCCTTCTTTGTGTAATTGAAATATAACATATAGAAACAATTGTGCCTCTCTCTCTCTCTCTATTCGCTCATCTCTATCTTCTCTTACTTTCTCCAATTATTATTTCATGGTATCAGAGCACAGTGTTACATTTCTGGCATTTTGCAATTTTGGTGTTTAGTCCCATCCACAGCGGCACTACATCAAACCACTCGGAATTTCCTCACGATTCCAACGGCACCAAGCCCGGCCTCAGAAAACCTTTCACGCGCCCACACGCGCCGCCAGTGTCCACTGCGCGTCACCATTTCCGCCACCAATCTCACACGCGCCCGCACGCGCCATCCGTTGTTTCTCCCTTCCGACACGCGCCTACACGCGCCCACACGACCCGCAGCTGACGTCAGCCCTGCCTCTCCCGTACGCCGCGCCTGCTACTGTGCGCCTCTCGTGCGCCGTTTCACTACTGTGCACCCGCGTGCGCCGAATCCGCTACCGTGCGCCGCGTCTGCGCCTGCCGCTACCGTGCACCGCCGCTTCCTGCTAACGTGTTCCTTCCTGCACTCTGCTAACGTGCGCCGCTGACATATTTGCTGACATCATCTCTGTCCAGCATACCTTTCCTGGCTATTTTCGACCTTCCGGACTCACTGGTACACTCTGTTTTACCTAATTTTGCTCCTACAGGTCTATCATATTACTTTAAACCCTATTCAACTAGTATTATGGATCGTCATGATGCCTCCTATCCTATTTCCGTTATTTTGAATGGTTCAAACTATGTTCTGTGGGCCCAAGCCATGTCCTCCTTCCTAAAAGGGAAGAAGCTCTGGCGAATTGTCACCGGGGATGTGACTAAACCGGTGAAAGACAGTGACACTAATGAAACTACTGTTCCTACTGCTACATTTGAAGACCGACTTGAGGAATGGGACAGTAAGAATTACCAAATCATTACCTGGTTTCGTAATACCTCTGTTACATCTATCAGTCTTCAGTTTGGTCGCTTTCAGCTTGACTCTGTAACTACTCCTGCAAAAGACATCTGGGATTTCTTGAAAGAACGATACCAGACTACTGGTCTTGCCCACCAATATCAACTTCAGAACCAACTTCACCGCATGCGCCAAGAATCCACTCAGTCCATTAATGACTTCCTTTCTCAAATGTACTCTGTTTGGGATCAGCTTGCTCTTTCAGAACCAACTTGGCATACCCCCGAAGATGCTGTTTTATTTACTATCTATCGCAACCAGCAAAGGTTGGTGCATTTTCTTATGGCTCTTACTTCCTCCTTTGAGCCCGTACGTGCCTCTCTGCTTCATCGCCATCCATTGCCCACTCTTGAACAAGCAATTTCTGAGTTGCTATCAGAGGAGACGCGTCTCGGTACTCTTCAAACTCATCATGTGGACTCTGTTCTGGCCACTCCTCCGTACCGGCCATCATTTACCCAACGGACCACTGCTTGCCTCTATTGTCAGAATCGGGGTCTTCCTTCAACCCATCTCCTGGTCAATTGCCCCGTCAGATCCTGCCGCTACTGTAACAAACTTGGTCCTGGTCATCTGCAACAGGATTGTTTTCGCAATCCCTCCCGATCATCGTCCAATAGCCACTCCTCTCGCGGTGGCTCTGCCCAGGGAAGCTTTCATCGTTCCGGGAATCAGTCTCATCACACTGCTACTACTGCTTCTAGGAATCAGCCTCATCCTACTGCTGCTGCTGCTTTCGGGAATCAGTCTCCCCACACTGATGCTGTCACCTCTGCGGGGTTCTCTGAGTCGTCTGCTCCGTCTACCCCTCGCTTTTCTCCAACGGATGTAGAGGCCATGCTCAAACAACTTCTCTCCCCATCTGGTACACCTCCTCCTACTGCTTTGTCTGTAATCCCAGGTAACTCTTCTTGGTATTTTGACTCTGCCTGTTGTAATCATATGACCTCCAGTTCTACTATCTTTTCTTCCTTCTCTTCATCTCCTCATATTCCCTCAATACATACTGCTGATGGTTCCCTCATGTCTGTCCGTCATGTTGGTACTGTTTCCACCTCTTCTTTATCTATCCCTCAAGTTTATCATATTCCTGCTCTTACCTTAAACCTTATTTCCATTGGTCAATTATGTGAACTTGGTCTAACTGTCACATTTTCTGCTACTGATTGTTTGGTACAGGACCCTCAGACGGGGCAGACTATTGGGATCGGCCGTAAGCATGGACGTCTCTATGAACTCATTCACCTTCATGTTCCTGCCTCTCCTCCGATTGCTGCTCCTACATCTACTTCCTCATTATCTCCCTTTCATCTTTGGCATTGTCGTTTAGGGCATATTTCTGTTAATCGCTTACGGTCTTTGGTTTCTAGTGGACAGTTGGGTCATGTAATTCCCGATAATTTCGATTGTATCCCCTGTCAACTTGCCAAACAACCTGCTTTATCATTTAATAAAAGTACTTCAGTTTCCCTTGCACCTTTTGATCTTATCCATTCCGATATTTGGGGGCCCTCCCCTACTACTACTATGGGGGGATCCCGCTATTTTGTTGTCTTTATTGATGATTTTTCCCGGTTTACTTGGCTTTTTCTCATGAAAACTAGGTCTGAACTTAAACACATTTATTATAGATTTGCCCAAATGGTCCACACCCAATTCTCCAAAACCATCAAAAATTTTCGCTCTGACAATGCTATGGAATATCGGGATTCTGATTTCCTTTCCTTTCTTCAGCATCATGGTACACTGCCTCATCGTTCTTGTGCTGGCACGTCCCAGCAAAATGGCCGTGCTGAACGGAAACATAGGCATATTCTTGACACTACTCGCGCCCTTCTTCTCTCTTCTTCCTGCCCTGAAAACTTTTGGGGGGAAGCTGCCCTCACTGCTGTTTACACTATCAACTGTGCTCCTTCTCCTGTCATCCATAATCAAACTCCCTTTGAACGTCTACATGGCACTCCCCCTCCTTACGCCAATCTCCGGGTTTTTGGCTCTGCCTGCTTTGTTCTACTTCAATCCCATGAACACACCAAGCTTGAACCTCGTTCTCGTCTTTGTTGCTTTCTTGGGTATGGAATTGAACATAAAGGCTTTCGCTGTTGGGATCCTCTCTCTAAACGTCTTCGTATCTCCCGCCATGTCGTTTTCTGGGAGCACCAAATGTTTTCCTCGCTATCCTCTTTTCACTTACCCGCACTCTCCACTACTGTACTGTTTACTAATCCTTCTGTAGATCTTTTCTCTGCTGATTTTGATACAGGTTCCTCCTCCATCGAGACGCCCTTGCTCACTCCTGATCCTATCCAGCCTGCTCTCCCTGAAGGTCTACCTCTTATTGCCACACCTCCTTCTCCACCGGTTCTTCCTCCCACCGATCCTCCTACGGGTCGACCACGCCGGGTAACTCAACCTCCTATCCATCTTCGTGATTATATTGTTGGATCTGCTGCCTTCTCTACTTATGAACCTACCTCCTATCGTGAGGCTTGTACTAATCCTCTTTGGCAGCAAGCTATGACCGATGAACTACAGGCCTTGGACAAAGCTCATACTTGGGATCTTGTTGATCTTCCTCCTGGCAAGACTGCCATTGGCTGCAAATGGGTTTACAAAATCAAAACACATTCTGATGGCTCTATTGAACGCTACAAAGCTCGTCTTGTTGCCAAGGGTTTCAACCAGGAATATGGTATTGATTATGAGGAGACATTCTCTCCTGTTGCTCGGCTAACCTCTGTTCGCAGTTTACTTGCTGTTGCTGCTGCTCGCCACTGGGGGCTCTTTCAGATGGATGTCAAAAATGCTTTCCTCAATGGTCATCTTATTGAGGAGGTCTACATGCAACCTCCACCTGGGTCCACTTTTCCCCCTCATCAGGTTTGCAAACTACAACGTGCTCTCTATGGCCTCAAGCAAGCACCTCGTGCTTGGTTTGCTACGTTCAGTTCTACCATTCATGATTTTGGGTTCACCTCTAGCTCCTATGACTCTGCTCTTTTTATCCGGACTACTTCTCATGGTACCACTCTTCTTCTTCTGTATGTGGATGATATGATTATCACTGGTAATGATGAAGCTGGTATTCTCCACCTCAAACAGTTTCTCCACCGCCAGTTTGAGATGAAGGACCTTGGTACTCTTAACTACTTCTTAGGCCTTGAAGTCTCTCATGATTCTACTGGTTCCTATTTGTCCCAGGCCAAATATGCATCCGATCTTCTGGCTCGTGCTGGTCTGACTGATTGCAAAACTACCTCTACTCCAGTCGATCCTCAGATTCGTCTCACTCCTCTCGATGGGACTCTTCTCTCTGATGCTACTCTTTATCGCCAACTCGTCGGCAGCCTTGTCTATCTCACAGTAACTCGTCCTGACATTGCCTATGCTGTTCACATTGTCAGTCAGTACATGTCGGCTCCTCGCACTCCCCACTATACTGCTCTACTCCGCATCCTTCGCTACCTCAAAGGCACTCTGTTCCATGGTCTTCACTTCTCTGCTTCCTCCTCTCTTGAACTGCGTGCCTTTTCCGATGCTGATTGGGCTGGGGATCCTACGGATCGACGCTCCACCACGGGATTCTGCTTCTTCTTAGGGGACTCTCTTCTTGCTTGGCGTAGCAAAAAACAATCCCTCACTGCCCGCTCTAGCACCGAAGCTGAATACCGAGCTCTTGCTGATACCACTCAGGAACTTCTCTGGCTTCGCTGGCTCCTTGCTGATATGGGTGTTTCTTCTTCTGATCCTACCCCTCTCTATTGTGACAATCAGAGTGCCATTCAGATTGCTCACAATGATGTTTTTCATGATCGCACCAAACATATTGAGATTGATTGTCATTTCATTCGCCAGCATGTTACCTGTGGTACTGTTCGTCTTTTCCCTATCGCTTCCGTCGATCAACCCGCTGATATCTTCACTAAGGCTCATCCTCCTGGCCGCTTCAATGATCTTGTTTCCAAACTCAACTTGGTTGATGCTTTCCCTCCTTGAGTTTGCGGGGGGATGTTAGTGTAGCATTATGTTAGTGTATCATTATGTTAGTGTAGTGCATTATGTTAGTGCATCATTATCTTTGTGTAGTGTAGCATTATGTTAGTGTATCATTATGTTAGTGTAGTGTAGCATTATGTTAGTGTAGCATTATGTTAGTGTAGTGTTATTTAATTGTTCATAGGCATCCAAGGCATCCTCTATAAATAGAGTGCCTTCTTTGTGTAATTGAAATACAACATATAGAAACAATTGTGCCCCTCTCTCTCTCTCTATTCGCTCATCTCTATCTTCTCTTACTTTCTCCAATTATTATTTCACTTTGCATTAGAATTTTGAGATCATGTTAGTACAAAATTCGAACTAAAATGGTCTTCATAGCAAATCCAAGATCTGAAATTCGAGATCAAGTAAATTTGAACTAAAAATGGTCCTCAATCCTCGTAGCAATTCCAAGATGCGAATTTTAGATTGATAAAATAGCAGTTCGTATATACACACAAAGTTATAACTCTTATTTTCTTTCGATTTCTTCAGCATCAAGACACAAGACAGAAATGGAAAAACAAAAGTCAACAATTTGATCGATACAGATCAGATGGAAGAAGATCAAATGATAGAAATAAAAAAAAGCATATATTTTGAAGGAAAACTCACTGAGAAAATCAGTGTTCTCAAGACCCTTGGCGCCAACAAGAAGGACTTCAAGCGTTCCTCGAGGCATTTTCCCGAGAAAATAAGAGACTGAAAGTTGATCGATTTCTCGAAAACTGAATCGCAGGAATTCCCTCTTCTTGCATACGAGTGTGTTGAACGGGTTATTTATACACGGTTTGGGCCGGTCCGAATGGAACCGAATCGACAAGACCCGACTTCGGAGCCGAAGCCAATAAAATTGCGACGCGGTTTGGTCAAGTATGCGCAAGCATTTTCAGCTGTACATTCTTTTTTTTTTTTTTCTTCATTGAATTTGAATAAAAGTTTTTTTTTTTTTTTTTTTTTTTTTTTGGATATTAGGCCAAGTTTGGGAAGACTAAATAAGTGCACTTTTTGTCTTTTTAGACTAAAAAGTTGAGGTTGAAAATATGAATGTTTGGGTTAACTTTTTGACTTTTTATGAAAAAATGTGTAATAAAAAATTGTAAAAATTAGTTTGTAGGGAAAAATTAGAATTGGGAATTGCGCAGCCGTAATTGTTGACTCTTGGTGAATAGTGATGACTTTTTAACTTTTTAAGTAACTTTTTGGCTTTTTGACTTTTTTTAAACTACCCAAACTTGGCCTAAGTGTTCAAACAGGCGATTTTGAAGCTTCATCTAATTATTGGTCAACTGAGTAGACGATTGACGGGTTGATCAGTCAGTGTAATTTTTTCATAAATTTTTTCTTTGAAGTGGTCATTTGAAAACATCCAGTGATAAAAATCTAATGACAATAAACAATGATTTGATAAAAAACACATCAATTCTTAATTTGATAAAAAATTTAAAAAATCATAGATTTGATGAACCGTTAAAAGAGCAAAAGATCTTGTTTTATTTGAGAAACATGTTTTGAGATAAAAAGTACGAAAATTTGTTTGGTTTTGTTTTTTTTTAAAAGATGTTTTGAAAAATTATTTTGAGAGAGAGTTTTGACAAAAGTGATTGATTTGATGTGTATGAGAGAGAGATTTGTTTGAAAAATTTGTAAACCAAACAAGTTTTGAAAAATTTTTTTGAGAAAATTTGTTTGGTTTGATTACTTTTTGAAAACTTATTTGTAAAGAATTTTTCTCAAAATTTTTTGAGAAACACAAACCAAATAAGGATTTGTTTGGTTTGATTTTTTTTTATCAAATTTAAATTTGATCATGAATTTGAACAATAGAAGATGGTCTAAGTCAATTTTTTTTTTTCCTTTTGAATAGGTGATTAATAAAATTTAAAAGAGTATTGATATTCAGACTCAAAAATTATATCACTCATGTTAGGAAGATGCTTGGGTGATAATTAAATATTACTTAATTATCAATCAATTATCTTATTTATATATTATTGAATTTAAAAAATAAATTTAAAAAGTGAATTTGTATATATTTTTTAAGTTAAAATAATGATATATGTTTTATATCGCACACTTTAATATAGAATTTAAAATAAAATTTGTTAACATATATTGGAAGTACACTTGTTAATAAAATTCAAAAAAACTATGTGCGCGCCAAATATTACGGACAAATTTTGTGGGACAAATTGTGTGTAGGACAATATTTTGAAAATCGGAACGGTAAATAAATTAAAGGAAAATTTGGCTATAAACTCCTTTTATCTTTCTTTCATTGTTAAAAGGATTAAGAAAAAAATTAAAATTTTTAAACCCCTTCATAATTATAAAATTTTGCATAAAGGACAAAATTTATTATTTAAATATTTTTTCAGACTATTATACCCTCAACTAAATCTTCCCACCTTCTCCACCCACTCTCTCTCTCCACCTTCTTGGTCTCTATGACTCTGGCCAGCCAAAATCGAGTTCATCTAAACCTAAGATTCATTCAATCTTTGACCTAGAACACTGACCTAGTTCAAGCAATCACAATCTGACTTGTGTATTTGAATTGAAACTTAGTTTGAAGCTTTAATCTAATTTGCGTCTGTTAAGAAACCAAGGACTTCATCGCAAAATTGATCCGATTCGACAATCAACCCAAATTCAAGCTTCTGGAACTCGCGATTACGAACTGGAGTCCTTCGCGATCTGACCTTGGGTTCTCTCTTGTGACTCGTTGTTCTTTGAATTAACTTCGATGAGAACTTTGGATTTCAAGTTCTAATTGGAATTGCGATTTCAGTTTGCATCTGGCTTAAAGGTTGCAAACTCTAAGTTCGAACGACTTGCAGATCGACTTCGCTAACTGAATCGAAATCAGACTTGTGTTTGCTATCTTGAAGCGAAATTAGACTCAATTTGAAGCTTCTATTGCAATTTGAAGATCCATCGAGTTCGCAATGACCACGTGGAGAAGAGTGCGGGTGGAGTTGTTTGGTTATACATATTTTTTTAAACACAGATTTGAGTTTTGAATATATGTATATATATATATATATATATATTAGTGTGTATGAGTGTTGTTGAACACATGTATTCTTTTCACTGAGATTTGTAATTGTTGATCGAGTTTTAGAAGTTTTTCTTCTCAATTAGATATGTTGATTTGTTGATTAATTTGTTTTGTTTTTGTTTGTTTGTTTGTTTTTTATTTATTTTTGTTGTTTTGTATCTAATTTCGTTTGACAGAACCAGAGTAAAATTTTATTCTGGTTCTATTGATCTGTTTTTTTCATTTGACAGAACCAGAGTAAAATTTTACTTTTATATGGAGTAAAATTTTACTTTTGTGTAGAGTCTAACATTTTACTCATTTTTCAGAGTAAAATTTTACTTTTATACAAAGTAAAATTTTACTTTTGTGTAGAGTCTAACATTTTATTAGTTTTTCAGAGTAAAATTTTACTTTTATACAGAGTAAAATTTTACTTTTATACAGAGTAAAATTTTACTTTTAGTTGCAGAGTGTAACATTTTACTCTTATTCAGAGTAAAATTTTACTTTTATACAGAGTAAAATTTTACTTTCATACAGAGTAAAATTTTACTTTTAGTTTCAGAATGTAAAATTTTACTTTTATATAGAATAAAATTTTACTTTCATACAGAGTAAAATTTTACTTTCATACAGAGTAAAATTTTACTTTTAGTTTCAGAATGTAAAATTTTACTTTTATACAGAGTAAAATTTTACTCTGAAATATATAGTGAAGATGACTTAATAGGAGAGCTGATAGATATGAGGGTAATATAGTAAAAGAAACAAGTTTTAAAATATTAGGGGGTTTTGAAAGTACTTATATAATTCTTGTCATTTTGAAAGACAAATTAGATAGTGAGGGGGCTATCACCAAATCCCCCTAAATTAAAAAAGAATTAGATGGACGGGTCACCAGTTCAACTGTCAGGTTGAAACAGTCGCAACGTGATGTCATAATTATATTATAAATATATTTAAAAATATATTTATTAAAAATATAAGTATTAAAATGAAAAAAAATTAATTCAACAAAATAATAGAATTTTCAAAATATTTGCAAGATGAGTATATATATATTTATTTATTTTTGCAAGATGAGTGCTAAAATATATCATTAAAAAATTAATTTACCAAACCATTAACTAACAGCTATGAAATCAGAAATTTATTATAAAAATTATTTATAAATTTTTAAAAATATTTAGTGATTATTATTATTCCATCATTGACTTTTGTTTGCCTCAATGTTTTTTTGGTTTGTTTAAACATGATGATGACTATAAAAATAATAAAAAACAGATTCTTCTTCTCCTTCTTTTGAATGAAATTAAATTCAATGTTGGATTAACTATTTCATGAGCATATTTTTTTTGCAATTCTTTTGTGCCAAGAATTGCTAGAAAACTCAACCACAAGAAGACTTATGATGGTTATAAATATTAAGAATAATAACAACACAAATAAATAGAGATAAACAATTTTTGACTTTTTGAATATTTTAGTTTGGGCTAAAAAATTTCATTTGGGTTAGACTTTTTGACTTTTTTAACTTTTGTGAGAGAAAAAAATAAGATAATTATGATTTGAATGTGATATTTTATATTATTGAATTTTTAACATATTTTATTTTTTTTGTGACTAATTCAACTTAATAACTACATGCCAAACAAGGACTATGTGGTTCGACCAAACAAACGTCCATAGTCAATTCCACAAGTAATAATTTTCACTATCAAATTAGAACAAATGGTCAAAAACTGTAATTTGATTTTTTCAATCTCTCATCAAAACTCAAATGTATTTTAACTTATAAAAATTAGAAAAAGAAGTCCAACCCAAGTTTCCAAACCCAAAATACAAATAATGGGATTGTTGTTTTCAAATTGAGGTTTCCTAGTAATTCAATCCAATCTAAAACCAATAAAAAACACCTAAAATTGTCAAATGGATTTATTTGGAAATTAATTTTTTAATATTTTTTTATATAAAAAGATAGAGAGAATGAGTTACTTTTTGCCTTAATTTTTTGGGAGACTTATATGTTGGTTTTAATAGGTGAATTTATTGTCAATAGGTCTGCTGATAATTAATGACATTTTTATAAAAAAAAATGTCATTAATTGTTAATTTTCAGTAACAGTTTAAAAATTTTATCACAAAAAATGTCACTAATTATAAGTTTTAGCGACAGTTTAAAAAATCGTCACAAAAAGTCACTAATTTTCAACTTTTAATGACAGTTTGGAAATTCGTCATAAAAAAATGTCATTAATTGTAAGTTTTGGCGACAATATATAAAAATTGTGACAAAAAAAAGTCACTAATTGTCAATTTTTAGTGACGTATACAAAAAATCGTCACAAATTATTTTTAGTGATAATTTTACTAGAACTTATTTTCAATAAGACTTTATGAGAATTAAGTCCAACTATTAAAATCTATTGATGATTTACTTAACTTTGTGGCTAATTTTTGTTCAACAAGAAATAGAATACCTAAAACACTTCCCTACATAAAAACCAACCCTTTTATCTTCAAAATTAATTGCATGAATTTTATTAAAATTTGTGTTCGAACCTCCGTAATTGTTATTTTCTGCACCATTTTTTTGTTTGATCTCTCAACTTGTTTATAGTCTTTTTTTAATAAAATTCGCTGGGCATCTTAATCACATGTAAAGGAATGTTCTAAAAAAAAATTCATAATGTTTTAAAGTTGTTTGGTTGCTCTGATTTGCGGTGGAAATTACACATTTGGACTTTATTGTTCTAATTATTATTTTTGCAGATTTTTAGCAAAATTTTCTCTCTTAAGCAGTGCGAAATTTTTTAGAAACTATTTTATGTATGTTATACATGTGTTTTTATCAACTGAAATCATTTGGAGTTTCCTAATCAAATTTTGTGGGCATCTTAATCAGTGGTGTATTAATTAATATAAATAATTATATATATGTTAGCAGATATTTTAATATTATAATGTATTAATGTGTTATTGTTGGTTTTCCTTTTCTTTCCCTCTAAGTTTCCAAGTCTTGGTATTTGTCCACCAAAACTTATCCATCTAGTCATCATCAAGTATTCGCCAAGACTTTCAAGTCTAAGTCTTCTAAGTCTACCATGCTTATCCTTTCAAGTCCATCCGTTCCTTATCCACTTAGAACCTTGCCTATTAAGTTTTGATTTCTATATATATTTGAGCTTAGGTCCTATCTAGAGGGACACGAGAGATGAAGAAGTTTTGGGTTGCTTTGTTAGGTCTAATGTGAGATTATCAGGCAAATAAAAAAGGGTGTGTGTGATAAAGCTTTGAGTTCAACTAATTATGCAGTATTGGTGAACCATACGACTTAGTCGGGCTGTTGTATCCTGGGGGACAAGTCACGATTTTTCTGCTGCACTGGTACGAGGCTTTGCCTAACCGCAGAGGGCTTGAATCTCTTTAAAGAGAGCGAATTTCCCGCGCCTCAACCCTTATATTAATTGTTGTAACTTTTATTTTGTGTATTTTCTGGTGTTTTATTTGTAAGTATTACCAACAATATATAATGTTAATAATTTTCTAAAGTCATTTACTCACTCTGATTTCACTATCAAGTTAAGTCTATGATCTATCTAGAGTAATGTTAGGAATCATGAAAAAAATATCATGAAATCTTTTATGAAGATTTCTCCTCCTTTGATTAGTGTGTAGTGTTTTTTTATATGTATAATTTAACGGTGGAGAATCTTTCATGATCATTTTCATGATATTTTTTTCATGATACGTAGCATTATTGTGAAGGTAACTTGCGAAAGTTGGAATTCTCACTCAAGTATCTATTTTAATTTGTTTCTTTTATTTTGGTATCAGGCAGTGCTATAGCAAAAGGATATTATGTTAGGCAAAATTGTACAGCAGGTAACCCGTTACAGCGGTCAGGATGAAATGATTCAAAAACTTAGAAGCAACATTGAAGCGTTGATCTGCCAAGCAGCTGACATAAACAAAGAACTGGAAGAAGCAGAATTTCGATCAGGAAAGAAACGAAAACATGAAGTTGAAAATTGGTCGAGAAACGTAGAATGGACGAAAAATAAAGTCCAAAACTTGGATCAAGGGGTAGGGGGAAGGAAAATTTCTTCACTCTTACTAGGGAATCGTGTTGATAAATTGAATGGAGAAATTGCAGAACTCTGCGAGCAAGGTAGATTTCCAAGGGGCCTTTTATTTGACATGCGTGAGACTGAAGAACCTCTGGTGACATCGAAATTAATAGGTCAAGCTTTTGAGCAAAACCTTAATGTTGTGTTTGGTTGAGGGATTTGAGGAGGGATTTGGAAAAGGAAATGGAAAAGTTAGGTGAAATATAAATAAAACATGCCTAAATTTCACATAGTTTCACACACCTTTTCCCTTTCCCTTTCCAAATCCCTCCCCAAATCCTCCAACCAAACACACCATAAGGAAATTTGGGCATGCTTAATGGACGATGAGGTCTTGCGCATTGGAATTTACGGAATGGGGGGAGTGGGAAAATCAAGTTTGGCTGTGCATACCTATAATAGACTTTTAAAAAAGTCTGAAAGTGTTTATTGGATTACTGTATCACAAGACTTTAGCATTGGTAAGTTGCAAGATGATATTGCCAAAACTTAGAAATTAGAATTCTCAAATGAGGATGAGAAAAAAAAGGCACCAAAATTGTCACGAGCATTAACTAGAAGGAAAAATTGTATACTCATTTTGGATGATGTGTGGAAGCAAATTCCTCTGGATATAGTTGGAATTCCAAATTGTGTGAATGGATGTAAGGTGATTCTAACTACTCGCTTGTTTGATGTATGCCGTAAGATGGATTGCCAAGAAAATTTCAAAGCGGAGCCTCTTTCTGAGGAAGAAGCTCGGGACTTATTTAGGGGGAAACTTGGACAGCATACGACACTTTCTCCAGAAGTAAAAATTATTGCAATGTCTGTGGCGGCCAAATGTAGTGGTTTGCCACTTGGGTTTATTACCATGGCTGCAAGCATGAGAGGGGTGAATGACATTTGTGAGTGGAGGAGTGTGTTTGAAGAATTGAAAGTACTTACAATGGGGCAAGAAGACATGGAAATGAGGTATTTCCAATATTGAAATTTAGTTATAGCCGTTTGACTGATCAGGATTTGCAGCTTTGTTTCTTGTATTGTGCCTTGTATCCTGAAGACTGTAAGATAGAAAGAAATGAACTAATAGGGTATATCATTGCTGAGAAATTAATTGACAAATGGAAGAGTTGGGCAAGCCAAGTTTGACATGGGTAATACTACGTTAAATAAACTTGAAAGGTCCTGCTTACTAGAAAGTTGTAAGGATAATGGAGGCAATAGATGTGTGATGATGCATGATTTGATTAGAGATATGGCACTAAAGATCACAAATGAGTGTCATCCACGATTTATGGTAAAAGCTGGTTTGGGATTGAAGGAAATACCAGATGAGCAGGAGTGGATTGAAGATCTGGATAAGGTTTCCTTGATGAAGAATGAGATAGCAGAAATTCGGTGTGGCCAGTCGCTGAGGTGTCATAAACTTTTGTAGGAGAGGGTTCAAGAAAAGAGTTGGAAAATTCGAAGATCTTCGAAGATCCTTGAAGAACAACTTCGAATTCTCTAGAATATGATGAGAGGCTTAGATTCTTCAATAATCTCAACTTAGGAACACAACAACAAAGGAGATGATGGAGATAAGAGATTGGGTGAAGAAGAAGGCAAAATGGCTAGAGAATAGAATAATGGCAAGGCTCTCCCATGGATCTCCCACTTTCACTCTCAAGGTTGATAATGGAGAAGGGAAATTAGTTCTTTCCCAAGAGTTAAAAATCTCCAAAATCCATCCCTTGTAAAGCTATGGGTGGGTGCTATTTATAGGCACCTCATGATGTAGGATGGAGCCCATGTGCAAGGCACATGGGGGATATTCTCTCTAACCACCTTGTCCGAGGAGGTGACCTCTCCGAGGAGGTGACTTCTCCGAGGATGAGAAAACCCCGAAGAGAAGATCAATCCCTCGGCGAACCCTTCTTCTTAGCCACACCTAACCAATGATCCCCAATCATCCCAAAGGGTCAGGGGTAGTCCCAGAGGACGTCCTGCCGCAAAATATTGCCGAGTCTCATGGACCCCCCAGGGTCGTGCCACATCGACCCGGGTATAGGCTAGTTTAACCGAAGAGTGAATTTGTCTCCACTCACCGTCCTCGGGATCGGGTCCTTTGTTCGAACTCCATTACGCCCATGGTTCTGTTGCGTAGATCCCGGAAAGCTCCGAGCCCGCAAGTGTTCTGGGACTCATTAACGGAGCGACTTCTAGATTGCGTTTGAATCCGTTCAAAGCCAGGTGCTTCGGATCTCTAGGTTCGTGGATCCGAACCCTTTCGAGTCCGAGTGCCTCGGATCTCTAGGCTTGCTTAATACCCTTTCGAGTCCGGGCTTGAGTAAGTCTCTAGGTTCGTGGATCCGAACCCTTTCGAGCCATTCAACCCGTTTGACGGCGATAAATCCAAGCCCAACAATCTTGGACTTGCGATAAATTCGGGCCTACTAATCTTGGGCTATTGGGCCTAAATAATTTAGTGGGCTTAAATTAGCTCCTCTTACATTTGCCCCTTGCATGTATGAGAAATTGTAATTTTCTCGGACATGCATAATTTCACCTTATCAGCCATGCTTCACATTATGTCTTCGAGAATATTTGGCCTTGATAAAATTTATGGATAAAAACTAAGGACTCACCGAAAATTACGGATAAAATTGACAAACAATAAAAAATAAATAAATAATAAATAACTTTTTTTTTTTTTTTTTTTGTGGAGAAAGTCAAAACTTGAATTGTTTAATACTCCACCAAATCAACCTGGACATGTAATTCATACAGCACCAATTGCCAAAGAATATAATAATAATAATCCTTTTCCTTGAAAATAAACAAATCACAAAAGCTGACCTTTTTTTTTTTTTTTTTTTTCAATATTGGAAACCCATAAAACGCATGACACTTTCTATATATATATATATATATATATATTGTGGAATATGTGAGGGACCACCATAACCAAACTTTTTGCTCCAAAACAAACTTTTCTTTATAAAAAAATACTGTACCACCACGGCTCTGCTCCTTTTATATATATATATATATACAAACCATGAAACCCACCTCTTCTCTCTCTAAAAAGTGGAAACCCACTGCTCTTCTTGAAACCGAAAACCCGTAAACTGCTTGGGCCCTCCTTTACACATGTATACTCAGAATTTTTTTTGTGAGGGAATATTCGAGAAATTATACTCTCTCTTTTTCTTATTTAAGAAAGAGGCCAAAAGCCCTAATGCATAGCTTCTTATTATTTTTTTATTTTTTGTTGTGCAGCTGTTGCGGCGCTCTCCCTCTCTAAACTGAGAGACCAGACCCAGAATGGCATATTCTTCAACAAAGTTTTGCTTCTGCAATTCCGGAGGACCATTGTCGTGCTCTCCTTCTTTAACAACACAGAGGCCAACCCAGCTTCCTTCTTCTCCAATGAAGCTCTGCAGCCGCTTGCTCGCAGCCCATTGCTGCAACTCCAGGCGCCGGCTCTGTCGGCGTTACCGAAGACTCACGCCACCTTGCTCACAGCTTCGGCTAACGTTGGTTTCGCGACAACTTCGGCTACCACCGGTTCATGCCAACACCTGCAGTAACTCCAGGCATCGGCGCCATCGTCGTCACCGACCCAACCTACCGCTGGCCTCTCTCTGCTGATTTGCTTCCGGCCTCGACGGTCCAAGGCTGACCACACATATCGCCCCACTCAACGCGATGTGTGGTCACCGTTCAGCTTGTTGACAGCGTGACAACTCGGCAGCGCGCACTCGCTCACGGCAATGAGTACACTGCGCTGCTGACCTGCTCCAGCCGTTGCTGCGCTGCGGTTCGGCTCGCACCTGCCCTGCGCGCATGACCACCGGCTCGTTTTGCCACCAACCTGTTCCGGCTGCTGCTGTGTTGCGTCCCAGACCACTTTTGCATGCGTCTTTCGGTTTGCATCACTTCCTTACTTTCGCTGTTCTGATGAAATTCATACTCTAATGAACTTTGAATTTGTGAATTCGGTGGAAATTTGATTTGGATTTTGAAAATAATTAGTGCTCCTTGTGAAAGGAAAGCAGCAGTTGATAACTCAGGTACAACATCATCATGCCTCGAAACGCATGAATATGGAACAAAAAAATAAAAGGTCCCATAGACAATTCCTCAATGATTTTTTGCTTTGAAGTAGCCATTTCATTCCAAATGAGTGTGTAAAACTTGGACATCTGTGCTATGCTAGCCATGAAAGGGGTCTTGGATCTTCTCCAAACTTGAAGAGCTACCAACATGTCATCAAGCCTAACTTGAGTCTTTAACCCAATATCACAGCCCCGACTACTGCAGATGTCGTGACCCAAGCTGCTACTGACCTCTCTTTGCTGCAACTCCGACCACTGTTGGCTTCAACGGTCCCAACGCAGACCACACACGTTCGCCCACTCAACGCAACGTGTGTGGTTTTGCCCAACCTAGCTCAATCTTGTTGATCTTGATCGACGCCGACTCCGCTACATCTTCAACACTGCCTTCGTCCTCAACTGTCCAACGCCGACCACGCACGTTCTCCCACTCAACGCAACGTGTGTGGTCTTGTCCAGCCTAGCTCAGTCCTGTTGATTACAGTCTATAAAACCTTTATGATTTCAACTTGAATTTCCAACATCGGCTTCGGACTTCACCCCTCTAACAGTCCCAAATTTGTGAGTATGAAATTCGGCTCCCTCTTTCTCTCGTTGAATAATAAAGATGATATATTGTTGTTTGTTTAACTTGTGGATGCTTGGGAAAATACATAGCTGATGCCAAAATTTTGTGTAACTGTTGTAGTTTTACGTCGGCTTGAGAGGAACCAGCCCGGAGAGACAAAAACTTGATTGTTGCATTTTCATGAACTTGCTCAGAGTAATAAAATTGTTGTAGCTTAAATAGATAATTATTATTTGTTGATGTTGCCCCATTCTGATAATGCCTGAATCATGATCTGAAATTGATATTGTTTGTCTCAGTTGTCGGTTTTGCTATTTCAGGCAAATGAATTCTTGATTGAAATCCACGACCTCAGGGCCCTTGGAACCTGCACTAATGAGAGCAAGGGCTGTTCCTCGGAAGTCCGAACAGAAGCAAGACTGTCCCTCGGGAGTCCGAAGGTAGCACACACCCTACTTTGGCAAGAAAGATTCCTCTGGAAGATAACCGAGTCTACCAAGCTTGCACCAACAGAAATAAAGATTGTCTCCCAGAAGTCCGAGCAGAAGCAAGGCTGTCCCTCTGAAGTTCGAGCAGAAACAAGGCTCTCCCTCAGAAGTCCGAGCAGAAACAAGGCTGTCCCTCGGAAGTCCGAGTGGATGTGCACTTCTACTTTGGCAGCTAATGGAAGCAAAGGCTGTCCCTTGGGAGTTCGGGTAAGAGTCCACTCTACTTTGAAAAGAAAGATCCTCGGAGCTCGTATTGATGAAATCAAGGGCTGTTCTTCGGACCCGCACTAATGAGAGCAAGAGTTGTCCCTCGGAAGGCTCTCCCTCAGAAGTCCGAGCAGAAACAAGACTGTCTCTCGGAAGTCCGAGTGGATGCGCACTCTCTACTTCAGCAAGAAAGACCCTCAAAGCTTGCATTGATGGAAGCCATGGCTGCTCTTCGGAGGTCCGAGTAGAAGTATACTTCTACTGTGTCAAGAAAACTCCCTTCAGGTTGGTAACTGAGTCTACCATTCCTTTTTCTTCTTTGAGGGGCAACAAAAATTAAAAACTGTTTCAAGCAACATAACACAATGAAGATATACAATGTAGAGAAAATAACTTTTAATGGAGATACATAATATGGAGGAAATAAATTTCTTCATAACATAAGAAAGATAGAACTTCATGGACAATGCAGTAAATGCAAACTGTAAATGTCATAGGTAGACTTCTTTTACGGAATGTTGACATTTGCCCCTAGAGTTGCAAGATCATTTGGAAAGCTTTCACCAGCTGCTCGGGTTGTGGTCGTCATATACCATCATAGCCATGTCTTTGGATCTTTCTGTACAGACTGATATCCCCATCCCCACAGATTTTTTCATGAATCTGTTGTAGTCGGAAGCTTGCTTCTTGTTGGCCAACACACCGGGCTAGGAATCCGGTACCTCCTTGGAAGTAAAGTTCACCTTGAATAATTGTGAATTGGGCAAGCTTGGCCATAGTCAGTTTTCAAACTTTGCTTCTGAGTTGTTCGAGGACTTCTCCTCTCCAGTCCTCCGGAAGGTCTTTGTCTTCGGGTATTATTGAAGGTTCCGTTCTCTTCTTGATAACAATTGTTGCCTCTTCCTCTGGAATGTCAACTCTTGCCCCTAATGTTGAGAGGGCATCTGAAAACTTGTTGTCGGAGCGAGGCACATGCTCTATTTCGACCTTCTGAAATTTGTCAAGAAGCCTTTGGACTGCTGTTCGATATGTGGCCAAGGCAGGTTCCTTTAAGACGAATTGTCCTGAAACTTGCTTCACTATCAGCTTTGAGTCCCTCCGGATCCGAATCTGATGTGCTAAGAAGTAATGTCTGAGCTTTTGGGCGGTAAATACCCAAGCTAAGCAATGTCTCTCTATCGGAGTATATTGGACTTCTGCTCCTCGGATCTTCTGGCTGATGTAATACACCGGACGTTCTGCTCCATCTACATCTTGGACCAATAATGCCCCTATGGACTTGGGTGTTGAAGTTAAGTACAACATTAGAGGCACCCCGGGCTGCGGGGCTATCATGGTCTGAGGCGAGGTCAAGGCTGCCTTGATTCTCTCGAAGGCCTTTTGGTGCTCCTGGTTCCACTCGAACTTGGCATCTCCTTTTAATAAAGAGCCGAAAGGTGCAGAGATCTCTGCCAGTGCTGGGATAAACCTCCGAATATAAGACACCTTCCCGAGGAACTTCTTTAACTCCTTCTGAGAATGTGGGAGAGGCATTGCTTTTATAGACTTGACCTTGTCTTCATCTGTCTCGATACCATGCCTATGTACAAGAAACCCGAGGAACTTCCCGGCCGTCACCCCGAAAGCACATTTGAGAGGATTCATTCTCAATTTGAATTTCTGGCACCTCTTGAATACCTTCTCAAGGTCTCGGAGATGGTCATCTTCTTTCTTGGGTTTCACCACTAGATCATCGACATAATCTTCCACCTCATGATGGATCATGTCATGAAAGATTGCAGTCATAGCCCTTTGGTAAGTTGCACCGGCATTCTTGAGTCCGAAAGGCATGACTGTATAGAAGAAGTTTCCGGGAGGTGTTCTAAAAGTGGTCTTTTCTGCGTCCTCTTCAGCCATCTTAATCTGATTGTATCCACTGAATCCATCCATGAATGAGAACATCTGGTGTCCCGAGGTAGTATCCATGAGGGTGTCGATGTGAGGAAGAGGGAATTCATCATTCAGGCAAGATTTGTTCAAATCTCGAAAGTCTACACATACTCTGATTTGGCCATTCTTCTTCTTTATTGGCACGATGTTTGCTAACCACGTGGGGTACTGTATTGGCCGGATGAAACCAGCCTGTTGAAGTTTTTCAATCTCCTCCTTAATCTTCTTTTCGAGATCTGGATGATATTTTCGAGCAGCTTGCTTAATTGGCTTGGAGTTTGGGAACACATCAAGATAGTGGGAGACTAGGTCAGGATCTAGTCCGGGCATTTCCTTATATGACCAAGCAAACACATCTGAGTATCGGCTTATCAACTTTAACAACTGTTCCCGCTTCTCTGGGCTAAGGCTCGAACTTACGAATACCGGCCTCGGTGCATCTTGTCCATCACTCAGATCTATTTCGATAAGTTGTTCGGGCTGAGGCTTCGGCCCATCTTGCATACATTCTGGAGCCACTTCAGGCTTTATTACTATATCATTGTCAGGAGGCTCTTCTTTTGATTCGGAGTCGGTGACTGAAGAAACCGACTCCCTGCACCTTCATAAATAATACACCATCTTGCCTCCTTCTCGAACTTTCATCACCTTCCGAGGAATAGGCGGACTTTCTGGTCTAGACATCGCCCGCTTACTTGATTCTGTCATCGGCTCCTTGTCATCTTTGATATCCTCCCAACGAGGAATTTTGACCCCTCGAGGCTTAGAGGTGGTGGGAACTTCTTCGACAGCCAGTTCGGTAAAGTAGATGGCATCAGAATAATGAACTTCATGGACCTCGAAAGGCCTTTCTGTAGCTTGAATTGTCACCGTCTTCTTTCCCCATTTATCCTTAACACACTGATGATAACTTGATGTTACAGCCCCATATCTATGCATCCAGGTCCTCCCTAGGATGATGTGGTAGTTTGCCTCAGAATCGATAATATGGAACTTGGTGGCCGAGCGAATCTTTCCGACGGCTAAATCAACTGTTACGCATCCGATAGTAACTCTCATTTCTCTACCGAAGCCAGTGACGACTATCGGCTGCTTCACAATGCGCTCTTCAGAGATTCCGGCCTTTTCTAGAGTAGCGCGAGTCATAATGTTGATAGAGGCTCCACTATCTAGAAAGGCCCTTTTGAACTCAACCCCGTTAATAAAAGCAGTCACATGAAGCGGGCGGTTGTGAGAAAAAGGATACTTCCGATCAGTCTCGGAGAAAGTAATGGCACTAGATTGCTCTTTTGCCTTCCTCGGGATAGATCCCTCAGTCGACATGCATTCCTCATGGTGTGCCTCGGCTATATTAATGATGGACTTGGTGATTTCTGTTCTTGCCTCCCTAGAAAGTCCAAGCTGGTCAAAGAACTGTTTGAACTTTACACAGTCTTGCAAGGTTTTGGCATAGTGATCCGGATCTTTTTCCGCTCTTGGAGGCTCGTAGTTAACCATCTCCTCGGTCTCTTCAAAATAAGATGCCACATAAACATGGTGTCCTCCTCTTCCGTAGTACTCTTCTCCTCCTTCTGGATCAAAGGGATCTTCGCCATGAGTCATAAATGTTCTGCCCTCTGGATCGAGAGCACTTCCATAGTAAACTTGCTCACCCTCTGGCTCGAGGATGTCGTCCAGATAACAATCATCGTCATCGAGGTTGGCGATAGCCTCGATCATCGGGCCTTCATAAGCTATCATAGCAACATTCTTGCCCTTGTCTCGGTGTTGAGGATATGGTTGTTCTCGGATGTCTTGAGTCCCTTGCTTTTTGAACCTCAATTCGTCTGCCTCGGCTTTATCTCTGAAGATTTTCCTGAGAGTCCAACACTTCTCTGTCGGATGTTTCAATGTACGGTGGTAGACACAGAATTCAGGGCTCTCACGGTCATTTTTTGATGGCATTTCTTTAACATAAGGCAATTTTAGCTCTCCGTCAGCCACCCATTCCTTAACTAGAGCTTTCACTTCCTCGATTCCACATGGATAAGAAACATTCCCCTTTTCACCATTATATTGCTTTCTCTTCTGGCCTCTATGACCTCCTCCTTGTGAATTTCGGGTATCTGGGGCAGAGGCAGCAGCAACAATAGGCCCACGAGACGATTTGAAACTAGTCTTGTAACTGGCCTTAAATCCGGACTCCTGAGCCTGAGGAATGCTTATGTTCCGAGCTGCTTCCATTAATGCCGAGAAGGTAGGTAGCTTGTGATTAACTAGAAACATTTTGTACCTGCTCAATGCCCCTTCTAGACAGATTTGAACCAGATAACTCTCCTCAACTGCTTCATAACAATCTACGGCCTTGTCCTGAAACCTTTTGACGTAGTCAAGGATGTCTTCACTTTCTTGTTGCTTCTCTTTACACAATGTAAGTGTGGTCACCTTCTCCGCCACTTGAAAGAACTTGGAGTGGAATTTGTTAACCATTTCCTCCCAACTTCGGACAGAGTTTGGGGCCAAATTAACATACCAACTATATGCTCGGTCGGTGAGGGACTTAGAGAATTCTCTCAGTCGGAGGACGTGGTTTGAACCATGAATACCCAGAGTCTCGATGAATCGCACAACATGTTCTCGGGCATTTCCTTGTTTGCCGTCGAACTTGATGAACTTCGGCACTGTATACCCCTCAGGGTATGGATAGCTCAGCATCTCAATAGGGTAAGGCGGCTTGACGTCTGGATCAGGCAAAGAGGGTAAGGTCCTCTTGCCCCGTTCGAGATCGAACATGGCCTGCACATCGGCGAGAGTGAGAAACTGCTGAGGGAGAGAGTTTGATGGTGGTATTCCCGGGACTTGGCTTGTGGACCCGAAGACTGAACTAGGGGCGACTTGGCCATTCTGGTGCTGCGAATTCATCATTGGTGAGGACATTTGACGATATTGGCCATCAGCGCCTATAGACAAGCCAGTTGGTGACGGGACATTGAATTGAGGCCCGTAAAGTCCACTGTACGGCGCTGCTATACCGGGTTGTGCTTGCAGATTTGTTGTCGGCACCAAAGGAGGCCCGCTTGGTGCTTGGGTAATATTTACTGGTGGCGTAACAAGATTGGGCAGAGCTCCCTTTTGCGCCATCATGCTCCTTATGTTTTCCTGGACACCAACAGTCGCCGGAGCACCATTCATTACACCAGAAACTCCCCCAGTCACCATTGGATCTTGGCTTGGCACGCCATGGAGCCCGAGCATGGGCAAACTGCCGCCGCCTACTGTGGTTTGAGCATGTGTTACTGTGGCCGTATGAGCTATAGGCTGATTGGGGCCTACTTCTCCTTGGATTTGATTTTGCGCTCCGGCGGGAATAACTCCACCACCAGTTTGATTTCCTTTTGGTGCCGGTGCAAAGTTAGAACTCATCACCAACATGGTGTGAGTGAGATTCTGAAGAGTGGTAAGAATCTCTTGCTGAGTATTCTGTAGTCCTTGAATGGCTTCAAGCAAAAGTGGTTGATCTGGAGCCATGGTTCTGTCATCACCACCATTAGAGGATCCTTGTTGGTGAACTTCATCTTCTCCCGCCATCCTTGTTGGAGTTGTGTGGATTCCAGATCTTGTTGAGACCATTAACCAATCCGCCTCCCCAGCGGAGTTGCCAAAATGTAGGAGAGGGTTCAAGAAAAGAGTTGGAAAATTCGAAGATCTTCGAAGATCCTTGAAGAACAACTTCGAATTCTCTAGAATATGATGAGAGGCTTAGATTCTTCAATAATCTCAACTTAGGAACACAACAACAAAGGAGATGATGGAGATAAGAGATTGGGTGAAGAAGAAGGCAAAATGGCTAGAGAATAGAATAATGGCAAGGCTCTCCCATGGATCTCCTACTTTCACTCTCAAGGTTGATAATGGAGAAGGGAAATTAGTTCTTTCCCAAGAGTTAAAAATCTCCAAAATCCATCCCTTGTAAAGCTATGGGTGGGTGCTATTTATAGGCACCTCATGATGTAGGATGGAGCCCATGTGCAAGGCACATGGGGGATATTCTCTCTAACCACCTTATCCGAGGAGGTGACCTCTCCGAGGAGGTGACTTCTCCGAGGATGAGAAAACCCCGAAGAGGAGATCAATCCCTCGGCGAACCCTTCTTCTTAGCCACACCTAACCAATGATCCCCAATCATCCCAAAGGGTCAGGGGTAGTCCCAGAGGACGTCCTGCCGCAAAATATTGCCGAGTCTCATGGACCCCCCGGGGTCGTGCCACCTCGACCCGGGTATAGGCTAGTTTAACCGAAGAGTGAATTTGTCTCCACTCACCGTCCTCAGGATCGGGTCCTTTGTTCGAACTCCATTACGCCCATGGTTCTGGTGCGTAGATCCCGGAAAGCTCCGAGCCCGCAAGTGTTCTGGGACTCATTAACGGAGCGACTTCTAGATTGCGTTTGAATCCGTTCGAAGCCAGGTGCTTCGGATCTCTAGGTTCGTGGATCCGAACCCTTTCGAGTCCGAGTGCCTCGGATCTCTAGGCTTGCTTAATACCCTTTCGAGTCCGGGCTTGAGTAAGTCTCTAGGTTCGTGGATCCGAACCCTTTCGAGCCATTCAACCCGTTTGACGGCGATAAATCCAAGCCCAACAATCTTGGACTTGCGATAAATTCGGGCCCACTAATCTTGGGCTATTGGGCCTAAATAATTTGGTGAACTTCATCTTCTCCCGCCATCCTTGTTGGAGTTGTGTGGATTCCAGATCTCGTTGAGACCATTAACCAATCCGCCTCCCCAGCGGAGTCGCCAAAATGTAGGAGAGGGTTCAAGAAAAGAGTTGGAAAATTCGAAGATCTTCGAAGATCCTCGAAGAACAACTTCGAATTCTCTAGAATATGATGAGAGGCTTAGATTCTTCAATAATCTCAACTTAGGAACACAACAACAAAGGAGATGATGGAGATAAGAGATTGGGTGAAGAAGAAGGCAAAATGGCTAGAGAATAGAATAATGGCAAGGCTCTCCCATGGATCTCCTACTTTCACTCTCAAGGTTGATAATGGAGAAGGGAAATTAGTTCTTTCCCAAGAGTTAAAAATCTCCAAAATCCATCCCTTGTAAAGCTATGGGTGGGTGCTATTTATAGGCACCTCATGATGTAGGATAGAGCCCATGTGCAAGGCACATGGGGGATATTCTCTCTAACCACCTTGTCCGAGGAGGTGACCTCTTCGAGGAGGTGACTTCTCCGAGGATGAGAAAACCCCGAAGAGGAGATCAATCCCTCGGCGAACCCTTCTTCTTAGCCACACCTAACCAATGATCCCCAATCATCCCAAAGGGTCAGGGGTAGTCCCAGAGGACGTCCTGCCGCAAAATATTTCCGAGTCTCATGGACCCCCCGGGGTCGTGCCACCTCGACCCGGGTATAGGCTAGTTTAACCGAAGAGTGAATTTGTCTCCACTCACCGTCCTCGGGATCGGGTCCTTTGTTCGAACTCCATTACACCCATGGTTCTGGTGCGTAGATCCCGGAAAGCTCCGAGCCCGCAAGTGTTCTGGGACTCATTAACGGAGCGACTTCTAGATTGCGTTTGAATCCGTTCGAAGCCAGGTGCTTCGGATCTCTAGGTTCGTGGATCCGAACCCTTTCGAGTCCGAGTGCCTCGGATCTCTAGGCTTGCTTAATACCCTTTCGAGTCCGGGCTTGAGTAAGTCTCTAGGTTCGTGGATCCGAACCCTTTCGAGCCATTCAACCCGTTTGACGGCGATAAATCCAAGCCCAACAATCCTGGACTTGCGATAAATTCGGACCCACTAATCTTGGGCTATTGGGCCTAAATAATTTAGTGGGCTTAAATTAGCTCCTCTTACAACTTTCGACTTTGATTTTGAAATATAATCCTTTAAAGAGAATTGCAAATTCATTCTTTGAGTGCATGCATGCCCCTCAGTTCCTTGATTTGTCAGAAAATTATGTGATTGTTGAATTGCCAAATTCCATATCAAACTTGGAGAATCTCACAACATTGTTGCTTCGAAGGTGTCATTCACTTACATATGTGCCTCCACTGGAAAAGCTTACAGCGCTACGAGAGTTGGACCTCAGTTGGACAAGGATTAAAAGAGTACCTCAAGGTGTGGATAGATTGGTCAGCCTCGAAAATCTGAATATGGCTTGGACGAAACAACTGGAGTTGATAACGAGCAGGACATTAGGCAAACTCTCCCATCTTCAACACGTAAGACTTCACTGTGAATCAGGACCAGTAAAAATAAAAGCAAAGGAATTTGAGGGGTTGAAGGGGCTGAAAGAATTTGTAGTCCAGCTGGATGTTAATTATGGTTACAACCAGTTGGTCAAATATCTACAACGCTGTGAGCAGCCTCTGAAGAAGTATTCTCTTCACCTACGTCGCCCTAAATCTCCAAAGTTCTTAAGTGAAGTTGATAAATTTGAAAGCAATTATTGTAAAGTCGTAAAATTGGGCGAGCGTGCTAGAATTGGAGAAGGAGAGAAAAGCATTTTGCTGCCGTATGACCTTCAATTATTGGAGATTGAGGGATGCAGTTTCAAGAGCAGATGCTTGTGTGATGCTTTCCCGTCCTTGCGTTGGAATGCAATTGATCTGAAGTATTGTGGAATCAGAACGTGCAGTGGTATAGAGTGCATTGAGTCGTTGTCCTCCTCCTCAACCTCATCCCACAATGATCAAGAGGAGGCAAAAGAAGCAAGCGATGATGATCTTCAAGGAGAGTCCCGTTGTGTCCCATTTCAAAACCTTGAGATATTATATCTCTATAAATTGAGGGATTTTACGGGCCTATGTTTGGGGTTTGAAGTAATTGCACCTCCACATTGCATCTTTTCCAGTCTTAAAAAGTTGTATATCTCAAGTTGTCCCAAGATCAAGAGCCTGTCCACACCTTTTCCAGTTGATGATGAGGAAGGGTTGGGAACAAGCTTCTTTTTTAATAATGATGATGACAACCGTCATGATACTCTTATCACTCTCCCCAAGTTAAGGGTTTTGTCCCTTTGTAACCTACCAGAATTCAAGAGCATGTGTGAAGGAAAAATGGTTTGCAATTCCATCGAAGTAATTATCGTACAAGACTGTCCTAAGTTGAAGAGACTCTCTTTTTCTCTTCCCATTGTTAATGGATAATTGTCAGCTCCCAAGGCTCTTAATTCGATCAAGATAGATTATAACATGGAATGGTGGGAATGATCCGAATGCCAAGGATGTCCTTCAACCTTTTGTCCGTTTTTACTGACCACACTCTGGATGTTAAAACTGTTGCATAAAATCTCTCATGCCTCTAAGTCTCTCTTCCCCTCTGTCCATTATTAGTGTCCTCAAAATGTTTTATTATTTTCTACTACTTCCATCGCTTCCCTCTTTACACTCTACCTCCGTTTAAACGATGGATACATTGTTCTTTTCTTCCACCCATTTTCTTAAAGTTGTGTTTGGATCATGGATTTAGATAGAAATTTGAAAAGAGGAAAAGGAAAAAGGCAAGTAAAATGTAATTATATTTTATTCAATCACATTAGAGCTGATTGCTTACTCATTATAAATATCTCATTCTTTTAGGTTTAAATTTTTGAGGGAAAGAAAAATTAGAAACAAACTGAATTTACTTGTGTGTATACTTTTTTACTTTTATTTTTTTTAACTGGTAACCAAACAACACATTGAATTTTTAAGAAATTTTATTTATTTTTTCAAATCAACCAAATAGAAGTAAGGAATTTCGCTTTCCTTTCGTTCTATTTTGCTCAACAAATCCAAGAACACAAACTATTAAAGTAGCAACAATGATAAATTGATTTATTATGCTATACTATCTATAATGCATCTCTCTCCACACTCGGAGATTTGTCTGAACAATAATTAAGCTGTCTTTCTTTCTTTCTTTCATCTCTCTCTCTCTCTCTCTCTCTCTCTCTTGTTTTTTAAACCTTTACACAATTGTGTTTATCAATCTTGAATGGTTCGAAGTGTCTTGGTCATTATTAATATCACTTTCCTTTGGGGTCATTTCGGCAATAATTCTCTTTCAATAGTACTGAGGATTTACTCATTAACCTTTTAACTGTGCCAGAATTCCCCTGAATTATATGCTTCTTCTCAACAATGAAAATGTCTGTCACTATTCTAACAACTTATTTCCTTGAATTTCTTTGTTTCTTGAAGGGTATGATCAAAGCAATGCCAATTCAGAAGCAGATCTTCAAGGTCAAACAACAGAAAGTCGAAGCCACTCACTTTCTGGGAAGCATACATACATTTCAAAATTATGGTTTAAATTGTAATGCTAGACTGAATTATTTCTTTAACTATGTATCTTCCCATAACCTTTGATCCGTAGCATATTTTCTTTTACTTTTGTTTCGGTTTGTACCTTCTTAGGTGCTACTTGTGTGATTTCTCATCACTTTGCAATGACTAAAGTTTGTGTTTGATCTATTTAAATTATGCAGTGATTTGCTATATGATTGCTAAAAAAAATAAGAAAATTTCTAGGTGCCACTCCATTTTTGTTCCACTTAACAGTTAACACTGGTGCTTTGTGTCCCCCTCTTCGCTGCATTTAACATTTCATTTTGTTACATCTAATGAGTTGACATTATTACGGGCTTCTTTTTTTCTTTTTTCATTTTATGCTTATGCTAAGATGCTATTCGATGTTCTGCTACAAAGAATTTGCCACAGCTGTAAGACTTAAACAACTAGGCTTCTCTTTTTCAAAACGAATAACGCAGTGACTATTCATGTTTAATTTCTCCTGCATACTTCAAATACAAAACTGTCGAATTATCCAGTGAGCAGATCATGAAGCATTGCATAATTTTTCCAAAACACTACCATGGTAACAGATCTACTTGATTTCTAGAATGTTAATTTATTATTATTATTCATCAAAGTTATAACTAATATTTTCTTTCGATTTCCTCCATTTTTTCAGCATCAAAGACTAAAGACAGTTGTTAGGTTTTATTCTTGGCAATCTCGTTCGACAAAACTCCTTTCAGTTGTATTTATTTTCGCACATTTATTTCAGTGAGGCTATGAGTGTTTAGATGCGAATCCAACCCGAATTGTGCCTTTCAGAGAAGTTTGTGATGCTAATGCTTTCAAGATTGCCACTTCGCTGATTATTACGGCGGGGTCGAGGGGCAGCGCCCCTGAAGCAAAATGCAAAAATGCATTCCAAGTTGCTTGTTCGCTCGAGCGGACATTACCCCGCTCGAGCGGAGAATTCCTGGTTCTAGCAGTTTTGGTCGCTTGTAAAAGTACTGAGATGTGTGATTTTACGCTCGACCAGGTTCTCTAGCACTCGAGCGGACCTCTGTTATATCACGCGCATATTTTGCTGAAGACGCTCGAGCGGGCTGTTGGGCGCTCAAGCGGAGATCGCGGGACAGATTCTATAAATTCACGTGTTAGGTCAGATTTTAGGATTACTACTCCAGATCTTCTTTTTGGGTTCTAGGGTTTATATCTGGGGATACTTTGTGAGTTTTCTTTGATGTTTTATTGAGTATTCAACTCATGGTTTAAAGAGAGTACATCAAAGGTTGTGTTTTGTTCTACAAAAGAGAGAGTTGTTCTTCGGTGGATTCTGAAGAATTCGAGCCTGAAGCTTTGGTGGATTCCGGGGTGGCTCATCGTAAAGACAATTCCGAGGTGAAGACGGGGTTGGAAGAGGCACATAGAGGTTGGTTCAATTAGGCGTGGATTCGCTAGGTAATTGAGAGTATACCTGTGTAATTCCTTTAAATCTTCTTAGTGGATTGTTTTGTGGCTGTTGCCCGTGATTTTTTAATCACAGTTGGAGGTGTCTAATTGTGGTTTTTTCCACGTTAAAATCGTTGTGTTGATTTGTCTTGATTGTTTGATTGAGATTGTTATATACTGCTTAAAATTGATACATAATCATAAATCAATATCTAGGAGATTTCTAGATTTTTCAACAGTAATACAAAGTCAACAATTTGATGGAGACAGATCAGGTGGACGAAGATCAAATGATAGAAATCAAAAAAAGTATCTTCTGAAGGAAAACTCACTGAGAAAATCAGTGTTCTCAAGACCCTTAGCGCCAACAAGGACTTCAAGCATTCCTCGAGGCATTTTCCTGGGAAAATCAGAGACTGAAAGGTGAACAATTTCTCGGAAAACAGAATCGCAGGAATTCCCTCACTTCACCATTTTTTTTCTCTCTCTTTTATGCTCCGTTTGTTTTGGCGGAAAATGTTTTCCAGAAATTATTTTCTGCATTTTTTGGTAATTTGGTATAATAGAAAACAAAAGTCTAACAAAAAATATCTTTCTTGGTCAAAACATTTACCTTCACTGTTCTGTTTTTTTTCCTTCAAACATCAAGCTCTCCATTAGGGATGGATGTACCACATCCTTTTGGCATGAGAAATAGATGGGTGATCGACCACTCAAAGATGTATTCCCTGGAATGTTCAGAATCTCTATACTGAAGAATGCGATGGTTAACTTGTTTATAGAGCTTTGGAATGATGAGATTTTAGGTGTTGATTCTTTGAGGAGAGCCTTTCGAGTGTGGGAAGAACCTGAACTTGTTCTCCTTTGTAATTGCATCTCTCAAACCCGATTGATGATTACTGACAGAATTGACAAACTGATCTGGTCTGCCAACCCTTCTAATCTTTTTCCTGTTCACTCACTCTATGAAGGCCTGGTACCCTCACCAGGATCTCTCATCTGGGGCAATGCAGCACCACACAAAGTCCAATTCTTGGGCTGGCTCGCATAGCATAACAGATTAAAGGTTGTGAAATTGTTGGTGCATATTGGTGTCCTGAATGATCCAAATTTGGGTCTATGTCACTTCTGTGGGACTGAGATTGAATCAGCGGAACATATTCTTTTTTGCTGCAAAAGTTGGAAAATTTGGGCTGCCTGTATGAATTGATGGGGTATGCCATTCCTGGATCGGTTAAGTCTCTGTTGGACTGGTGGCAAGGCACCTATGTCAAAAAGAAATTCAGAGCAATCTGGGGGGTTATGCCATTTGCTATTATGTGGTCTCTATGGAAGGCTAGGAATCAACTTGTATTAGAAAAGATTCGACCTGACTTGTGCTCCATGGTAGAATTGGTTAAGTTTAGAGTGGCACAATTGACTTTGGCCAACTCCAAATCAACGATATTATTCTAAATTTGCGACTTATTGTATCTGAGGTTCATTAGCTGCAGGTCATAGGATGGGTTTGTCTTGAGTGCTGTTTTCTGTTTCGGTAGTTTTCTGTTTCGTTCTTGGTTGGCTGCTCACCAACCTTTGGCTTTGTGATGGCAAATGATTGGACAATTTTATTGGTGCCAACCCAATTGGAATCAATCTGTTTTGCTTTGATGCCTTGTGCACTAGACCTCCCTTTATTGATGTATATTATCCTTGTGTACTCCTTTGATTTTTATCAATGAAGTTTTTTTCATTGATCAAAAGAAAAATAAAATAAAGAAGCTTTACAGATGCCTTCCAAAGCTGTTAGTTTGTAGGTTTTGGGCGCTTGCCTTGCCATGAAAAAACAACAACAATAATATATAAATGTTAAAATTATACAAATATTCTATAAAATCGGTTAGGGCATTAAGTAGAACAACATTTTCAGTGATGGGTTTAACATTGTCTGATTTGTATGATCATAATCTCTTCTTCTTCTTTTTTTTTTTTTTGTTTTTGTGATTAATTCTTTGGTCATAGAATGTTGCATTGATAAATTAACATTTTCATCCTAAAAATTTCATTCTAATTTTTTTTATTTTTATTTAATGAGTAGTCATACTTTTATTTTTTTGGGTGAATATGAGTAGTCATGCTAACTTAAACATACTTGCTAACTTAACAGTTCAAAACGAAAAAAAATTAAATTTTTGTTGCACTTTCTTTTTCTGACAACTAAATGATATATATATTTTTTAATAAATAATTTGTAGAAAGGAAATATAGGAATGGGAAGTAATCTCACGTAAGACTTGAATCCATTTTATCTGGTAAAATAACCAAATCCTACAGCACATATGTATATACAAAATGGAAATTATGGTCTAAATTGATGTTAGTTACAAATCATATAGTGTTGGTGAGACCAACAAATTATTAAATCAAATTGGTCATGTCTTATTATGATGTTTGATTATGTCTCGAAATGATATTACGATTCATTGTGATTTTTGATTACTACTAAAATTATTATAAAAAATTAAGGTTTTAGAGACCAAAATTTAGGGACAAAATTATTTTTTAGGAACCAAATATTTTTATTGCGAAAAATATTGTCATTATATTTTTAGCAACGAAAATTGAAAATTAATGATGAATTATTATCCTTTTGGAACCAAATTTTTTGTCTAAAAAAATAAATCATTTTAAGACCAAATTATTTTGTTCCTAAAAGTGAATTTATTAGTGACATTTTCAAAATTTTGTTGCTAAAAGCCTTTTTTTTGACTTTCAGGACGACCTTTTAACAAATATCCTCACGACGATAGGAATTGGTCCCTAAATATCTTTTGTAACAAAATTTTTATTTTTAGAGATAAAAAATTTTAATCTTTAAAACTCTTATATGTTGTAGTGAATATTCTTCAATTATGACGCTAATTGATGTTAGTTATTATGACTCCACATGTCTATGATAAATGTGCAAACAATATTTGTATGTCACCATTTATTTTGTACAAAGTGTAAAAAGTATGTTATAATCCAATTTTGATACTTTCTGTTTTGTTAATGACTATTAGATATTGATTGAAAATTTTATTTGCAAATCTAATGATAATGTTCAATTTTATGCTTATAAAGTGATTGTTTTAAGAGTAATGATAGAGATCATAAAAAAAAATATCATGAAATGTATCATGAAAATTTCTTATCCTTTGATTAGTGTGTGGTGTTTTATTGTATGTGTAATTCAAAAACGGAGAATCTTTCATGATCATTTTCATAACATTTTTTTAATGATCCCTAACATTACTCTTGTTTTAATACAACATATGTAAGAAACTTTGGTAAAAACGTATAGTTAATTTTTAATAGTATAGAGTTTCATAATGAGATTTTTGCGTTCGCTATTGACTAATATGCTGTTGTTTTTCTGTGTAATCATAGTTTTATTACATATCAATTTTTTGTCAGCCTAGATATCGAATTACAAGCGACTAAAATATCACATG
Organism: Camellia sinensis; assembly: GCF_055761805.1. Taxonomy (NCBI): domain Eukaryota; kingdom Viridiplantae; phylum Streptophyta; class Magnoliopsida; order Ericales; family Theaceae; genus Camellia; species Camellia sinensis. Next base: position 68,968,195 of record NC_138973.1, on the reverse strand, counting down.
AGACAAACAAAAAAATATTTTGAACCTTGATACTGTATTTGAATCATTAATTAAAAAAGAGAAAAAAAAAGGTAAGAAAAATAGAAAAAAAAAATTATATTTATTTCACACATCGCTTACCTTTTTTTTTTTTTTTTTTTTAAATGTCTATTTAAATTCATGATTTAGAGAATCTCAATGTCCACAAACATTTTTTTGAAGAACACTGAATCTCACAGAAGGTTGAAATTAGCAAGATCTTATTATACTGTGCTCTACCCATAGAGGGTGGGGAGTGAAAAAGATCCTCATGGACAAAAGGTAATAACATAATTGGCACCAGTAGGGCAAGTGGACAAACTGGTTGGGTCATCCCTAGGATAGCTATAAGCATCTGGACACCTATCCTTGAAGAATTCGGAGTACACTGTAGGCCCACAGCTCTCAGCCCCATTAGTGCAACAATATTCATTAGTTTTGAAGACAGTACATGGGTTGTTACATCCACCTGGGGCCTGCAACTTGTTCGGGCACTGGGCGATTAAGTTAGCGGCACACCTTTTTCCAGGACAGGCCGCAGTGGTGGGGCTAAAGTCAATCGGAATATTGAATCCATAAACGTTAGATATGTCAAAATAGTCAATGTTATTGGGCTGGTTCAATGAGAATTCCGCGACGGTATTTGGGGGTTTACCGTAGCCTTTGCACTCTAGGAGCCCATTGCAGTCACCGGTCTCACATTGGCCTTGGCCACTGGCATCAAAGTTGCAGTTGGTCCGGCCCCAAATACGAGCTTGGGTTGTGCCGGGTTTCACATTGAGGGTCCAAGACTGATCTGGGTCAAGACGCCGCCCCCCACCGGGTGAGGCGGCAGCCCAGACTGTGTACGGGCATTTGTTTTGGATATCAAAGGTGGCTGCATGGTTGTAGGGAATGAATAGGGTAAAGAGGAGAGGGAACAAAATGGTGAGGTTTATGGGGAAGCTCATGTTGGTGACTTATGTGCTCAAGCAAGTATTGTGATTTTATGGGATTGTATTCATGTGGTTTTGTGATCCTACCTTTGAGGGGTTCATATATAGTTTCAGGGAGGCAACAATTTTGGTAACAAAATTAAAAAATTTTGATTGACTTTAATTGCTATTCAATCTCACAAAATTGATTTGGAAATGCTAGAGGTCCCAAATTTTCTATCAAATAAATGACCAAATGTCTACACCCATGTGAGACATTTGGTCATTTGTTTGGTAGAAAATTTGGTGTCCCTAGCATTACTTGATGGAAAATGTCTCGTAACTCAAATTTTGTGGCTCAAAAGTGGTTCAAATGGCCAAAACGATTTTTATGTTGTTCTGTACTCAAAACGACGTCGTTTTGGCCATATGAGCCACTTTTGAGCCACAAAATTTGAGCTACGTAGCATTGTCGATTACCTGATTGATTTAGAAAATGCTAGAGGTTTCAAATTTTCTACTAAATAAATGATCAAATGTCTCACATAGGTGTGGGGTCCACAAAATGGTAAAAAATTTGATATCCCTGACATTACCTGATTGATTTTCCATGGAAGTCAAGTCAACCGTGGATGAAAAAGGCCAATCCATTAATGCATCTACACTTCTGCCCAAAGTTTTGAATAAACGGTGCCCGTTGTGCTAATCGTAACAGTAGCATTGATAAGGTTGCGGGGTGTAATAACCTAGTATAATGGTGGCGATAATTAAAATTGTAACTTTTTTAATTCTTCGCACAACTTTAAAAAAATATATTGATACACTTATTTTTATTTCAAAATCACATTTAGTGAGATTTAAAATGATTTTTAATATATTTTGTTTAGTTCTTAAACATAATCTAATTTATATTAAATTTTAAATAAGTTTTAAAGTTGCTATGGAAATTTTTTCTATTATTGAATTTATTGAATTTTCTATAGTTTGCTAATTATACTTATGAATAGCTTTTATCTTCTTAAGAAAAAAAAAATGAAGTATGTTTAATATAAAAAATAATAATCTCATAAATAAAAGTTCAAAATATAAAATGTAAATATAAATAATATAGAAGTACATAACATGAAATTTAAATTTTCTTCAAGTAACAGGAAATAGATATAAGTTAATATTCAAACAATTAAGTAAAAAAGTAATGAAAGTTTGAAAAGAAAAAGAGCGAAGTAAGCTCATTTAATCTTTGATAGCAACTCAAGTCTTGTATAACTTGAATATTGGACATGCAAAATATGTAGATCTAAGATTTCTACTTACGTTTTGGTCGTTTTGGTGCGATTTTAACAACTAAAGAAGACAAAAAAAAAGAAAAAAAGAAAAAGACAAAGAAGAAAATGACCTCTATACAAAATTTAAAAAAAAAAATTAAAAGTTTAATGATCGTAATTGCTGTAACGATGTTATAGTGGCAATGTAACGGCCGTTGCAGTTTTTACGTAATGGTAACGGTCATTACAAGTGACGGTAATCACTAGAACTATTACATAACGATTGCGATCACTTTTAAAAATCATGCTTCCATCCATTGTTTGGGAAGTTTACTTAACAAGGTCACAAAAAAAAAAAAAAAGAAAAAAAGAAAAGAAAAAGTCATATACCTCAACTAGCATGGCAATTTTTAAGCATACTGATTTTAATACGTCTAAGTTCATATAAGATCAAATATAAAATAAGACACATATATTTTACAAAAGACGGGACAAACACTCATAAAATATTTGTGTCTAATTCTATATTTTAATCTATCTGTTCCTATAGCATTGTTGAATAATTTTTTTTTACCCCATAAAATAATAAAAAAAGTCAACCTAGATAGTGCCCGAACCATATATTGTGCTCATCATATTACCATATGGCTCCATAGACGGATTCCAAATTCTACTGTCGTGGCCAACATATTTATACTACATATAATTGTAAAACGTTGTGAGTTTTGTAAGTTTCAAATTTTAATGAATTGTTTTCAATGTTTTTAAATTATTTAGACAATGAAATTACTTAAGTAATTATGTGTTTCAATTTGATTAGTCCAAATCAGATTTCTGTATAATTTAAGTTAGCACCTTAATTTCTTATGAGTTGTCAAAATATTAGGGATTTCTTTCTTTAAATTATGATATCATAATTGTCTATCATTAAGATTTTGCGTATGTGTAGTCAAATAGTGTGTGAACAAAATCAATTTTGCCCTTTTTAGATCAATACAAAGAACTGTTCTGTTAATTTTGGAAACAAACTTAACTTTTCTATATGGTTATTGCTACCTTAAAGTACTCTTTAAATTAAGACACATAATTATTCGCATAATCTCCAAATCAGATTTCTATATAATTTATGTTAGCGCCTAAATTTCTAATGAGTTGTCAAAATATTATGGATATCTTTCTTTAAATTACGATATCTAATTGTCTATCATTAAGATTTTGCGTATATGTGTTAGTATCCTTAGCAGCTATATCTATATATATATATATATATATATAATAATGATAGAGACCACTAATTTTAGAGCTTTAAAAAGATCACTAATGACATGACACTCAATAAAAAAAAAAAAAAATACAACACCAAGACCAAAGAATAATGTTTTAGGGCACTAAATTGGGAGCTCTAGAGCATCACTAATGATGTGGCACAGTGGCCCCCACCAAAGTGATGTGATGTTTTGGCTTGAGTTTGTTTTTTTTTTTTTTTTTTAGCTCATTAGAGCTATTAGTGGTCCAAAAATTAGTGGGATGAATCACCACTCAACGCCAAAACATCAAATCATTCATGATGGGGCTTACTGCCACATCATTAGTGGTAGCACTAATTAGTGCTCTCACTCATTTTCCATATATATATTAAACAAAATGGGATTTTTTAAGAAAAATAATGCAGACCACTAATTAGTGGTTGCATTAGGGATGTGGCAGTGGGTCCCACCCACTGCCACATGTGTTTTATGTCTTAGTTTTTGTTTTTTTTTTTTTTTACTTGCCACATCATTAGTGGTGGTGTTAGTTTAGAAATTTAGTGATCTGTAGTATTGTTAAGGTTTTTAATGAACAACAATGATAGAGACTACTAAAAGTGGTATTCTAAAGCAATCACTAATGTGTTGGCATCCACTTTTTTTTTTTAAAAAAAAAAAAAAAAAAAAGACACAATAACACTGTGGCAGTGGGTGGGACCCACTGTCACATCATTAGTGGTGACACTAATTAGTGCTCTCACTCATTTTCCTTTAATGGAAAACCTTCTAGATCTCCAAACTCTCATTCTAAAATTTAAAATTTTTTGATTTTAAATAACTAATTTTTTTTTTATTGGCTAGCCTTATCCAAACAAAAATAATAACAATAATAATAATATTTCTTAATTTATGACTTTTAAATAGAAAGTATACTAATCCATTTCAAAATTTAAATTTAAGGACCACTAAAATGGAAATAAATCTATTAATTTAAATTTAAAATTGGCACATAATTCCATGCATAGTACATAATTTATAATTTATTTTTATTTTTATTTTGATCTATCCATGATTTATAAGCTTTAAATATAAATTTAAAATTATCATAATTACCTTATAATTTTTTATATTAAGGAACAATAAGAGTAACGTTGAAATTATTTATATATCTATATAATTTTTAAAATTTTTAATCTATCTCATGATTTACAGGTTTTAAATACAAATTTAAAATTATAATATATATATTTATTTATTTTGATCTATTTCATGATTTATAAGTTTTAAATACAAATCTAATATCTATATCTATCTATTCCATATATTATAGCAAATGAATATTTCAAGTAAAGGCCTATGGGAGCTCTCAACCTCCCATCCTAAATTTATGAATTTGAAAAATAATTTTAAAATAAAAAAATCTCATAATTTATCATTTTTTATAATAATTCCATAATTTATGATTTAGAAAAGAAAATGTGTGTGCAGTTTTCTAAGCACACTGCCAAACAGGTACTCAGCTGGAGAACACTGAGAGAATAGATTGTGCTCGAACGACCTGCCACAGAAAGATAAGACTCCGACGGTAGTTCGTCCACCCAGGAACAGTCCGACGATCAAGTTAGTATTTAATTATCTCTCAAAGATAGCAAATAGTGCTTTTACTCACTAATCAGAATACAAAAAGCACACCTTAGACCTACGCAGGTGCCTTACTTTTATAGCTAGCACTAACCTGATTCCAGTAGAAGGCTAGCTTCTCTTGGACTCTGACTTAATGTTCATCCTGGACTCTCTAATAGATAAAGATAAACTCCTTAAGAGCTTTATCCTTATCCAGGCTGAGATCCTCCTTCACTCTAGGACCCTTATCCCTTATCCGTTTACCCTAGATTCTGGTATCTTCGCAGATAACCTCGGCCTAGCCGAGATCATCTTGGCTTCATGACCAGGACACGTGGCACCTCGGCTGGCACTTCGGTGCCACCTTGGCCATGTGTAATTAATCACAAAAAATATGCCCCCACAACTGTCCCCTAGGTTCTATTACCTCGGCATCTTGAGGTGATGGAATCCATATCATTCGACCATATAGCACGTCGGCTAAGCTTGCCTTATTCTTCATTACCGAGGTCATTACACGTCGGCTCTATATGACCAAGACTTCAGTGTGTTTTGTCAATGCCTTAAAGCTAAGAGCCAAGTTTTTTAAGTTCCTTAACCGAGATCGTTCCCTTAGCCGATGTCTTTGCTTCATTAAATCAAGAACTCTAAGAGTTTCTACACGCGTATGAGCTGTTACGTACAGTAACTCAACCATTTTTGCCATGCTTCTCTTCCTTATTGAACCATACCTGACACACGCCATCAGGTCGTGTCGCTTCTGCGCACGTCGCCTGACAGACACGTCGTCCTGGGCACACTAATTGTGATTTTGCGGCGTTTTCGTGTTTTGATCAAAAACACATCTCTCTCTCTCTCTCTCCATTTTTTCACCTTTGCAACACCGTTTTTGCTCAAGTCTTCTCTCTCTAACACTTCTCTCCCAAATCCTCCATTTTTGTTTTCTCGAAGCTTTCTGCAACTGTTTTCACTCTTCTCCTCCGGCGAGGCATTCACCGTTCTATTACTCGTACCACCATCGTTCAACTTCCGTGTACCTTACACCGACGTCACTCATTTTGGTAAGTCACTGCTTTCCTCCTTATCAATTTGTGATTTACCTAAAAACTCCACTGCATTGTTTGCTACCATTGCGAACCTGTTCATGTTCTTGAATATTTACTTGTGCGTTGAATTCCATCATTCATGTATTGAGTACGTTTGTTTCATGATTTTGCTTCTGCCCAATCTCTTTCTAGGTATACATATACACACACCACTCATACACTTGTTTATTTTGCCACTGTTCTTGGCCTCGCACCCCTGCACACACTTCGTTACAGTGTCCTTTGAATTCTTGCTTGTTTTATTAAGTCTGAACTATTGTTGTTTTCTGTTTTCTTGCTGCATTTGCCAGATTATTGCTTTTAACTCCTGTTTTAGCAACTCTAGGATTGGGATTTGCCCTAGAACTCCAATTATTGAGAAAAAATTGAAACGAATTCCCCTTAGATTTTCAAAAACTTTTACCCTAGCTCCTGTTTAGGTTGTAGTTGAAGTCCCTGAAACCCACAGAAACCTCTTTTTTCTGAATTCTCACACCTAGTCCTTCTAGCCGACGACATGGGTATGTTTAGGTGGAGGGTAGATACCCCAGAGAAGCTTGAATACTTTAGGCAAGAGTTCTCCATCCTTGCCGACGTTTATCTTAGGTTGGCTGGGGAGAAGGACTCTATCATGCCCAAAGACAATTCCATGCCCTTCCCAGTAGTAGCTTTCATTGAGTGCGGACTTAGGTTCCCTCTTGACATCCTCTTCCGCCAAGTCCTTCACTACAATAAGCTTAACTTGATGCAATTGGCCATTAACTCTTATAGAGTCATAAACGGTATAATTGCCTTAGCCAGCAAAGAGAATGCTAGGATTACTCTAGCCGACATTCAATACTGTTACACCATGTGTGGCCTGAGGTTAGAAAATGGCTACATCTATTTCCTTAAGCCGAGATTCACAGAGTACAAACTCTTTGCCGACCTCCCAGACTCCAACAAGGGTGCTGGAGACGATTATTTCATCATCTCGGGCAACTGGGAGTTTCCACCAGATGATGACCTTCACCTCTACTCTTTAAGCCAAACAGTTTTCAGAGAGGAAAATGGTAAGAGCCAAGTGTCACTTTACTTGCATTCAAGCCTTTATTATTTTGATACTTTTGTATGTTCTAATATTTGTTTTTACTTACAGTCATTCCTCAGCCTTCCAAAGACTTTTGCAAGACATTCTTCCCCAGCAAAGACTTCAAGAGGCTGCTGGACTTGCTTGTTAATCAGCGCAAGGCTCCTCTGCTCCTGAACTACATCTCGACCTACAAGTCCATCCTCCCCGACGTCTCTAAGAAGGGCAAGTCTCTATCCTCAGTAACAACTCCCCCAACTACCTCATCACTAAGGCCTGACCAAGCCTCAACATCCGATCCGGCAGAATAACCATCAACTTCTGCTCCACAACTGATTCTACCTTCTTAATGTCAACGTCGATGTCGAGCTCCACTTTTTGCCCCCGTAGACAGAACTCGTAGCCGAAGACGCCGAAATACTGAGGCGTCGACTTACGATCCAGCTAACCCACCAACTGCATTTCCAACGATCCACTTAGGCACTAAAGTCACTGTAGCCGTTGTCGCCGACGAGATGGGTCGCAAAAAGGCTGTTGCTGATGACCTTCTAGCCGACATCCCCAATGTTGTCACAGTCCAATCTTTATTTTCACAGTCTCAGCCTAAACCGAAGCCAAAGAGGCTGAAGAAGGCCCAAACAAAGGCAATGGTGACTCAGATCGATTCTGAGGACACCTTGCAGATTTCAAAATTGGCCGAGGGCGAGAAGAGTTCCTCCACCGCCGAGAAGAGGCCTACTGAGGACGACCTCTCTAAATCTACCAGGTCAAAAAAGCCGAGGTCAGACTTTACAACCACCTCGGGTTCAATTAAGGCTGATGACCCTTAGGCCCCATCAATTACGATCGAGGATAAGCCAGTTAGGACTGGTGATAGTGTTGCTAACATCGAGGTCAGTGTTGCCCTCTCAACTGTATTGCTCCTTCCAAATGACCTCAATCGTATGGCCAAGGTCAGTGAATATGAAAACTTCGCTCTGATGGTGCAACATTCTGTACTGGTAAACTCTTAACACTTGGTACTCTCCATTCTCTGTTTTTATACTTAAAGAATTTACTAACTCTGTTCTTTGCATTTCTTTTAGGCGATCCAGCATGCCCACTCCTTTGCTATGCAGGCAGAGAAAATGAAGAAGGAGGTGGTCCACAAGACCAAGGAGGCTGCCGATTTGCTTAAGTCGCTGTACAAAGCCGAGGCCAAAATGAAATCCTTAATAGATCAGGCCAAAGCAGCTAAGCAAGCCCAAGATGAAGCCGAAAAAAAGGTTAGTGCTGCAGAGGCTGTTGCCGCGGTTCTCAAGGCGGAGAAAAAAAAGGTCGAAGCAAAAAATGCCGAAGCCCAGGCCGAGCTCCTAGCTGCTTTGGTCACAAAAGACGCCGAGATTAACGTGATGGACGATAAGGCCTATGCCAAGGGGGTAGTCGACATTCTCGAAGAATACAAAAAACAAGTCAGACAGATCTGCAACAAGGGTTACACCCTTGGTTGGATGGCTGCACTGAAGGAGTTGGCTGTCCCCGAGGACTCTCCTCTCAAAGATGAAGGCCGACTTGTGCTGCCATTCCCTTCCACTTCAAGCCAATCTGAGGCTAAGGCTGGGAAGAAAGAAGAAGAAGAAGAAAGAGAGGAAGTCGAAGACGAAGAGGCCGAGGTGGCAGGTGATGCCGAAGTTCCTGCTGGGGCCAAGTCCCCAACTCTGAATGAGCAAGTTCTAGACTTGACTCAGGATGAGGAGGACGAGGTTTCAAAAGGTGCCTCCCCTAAGAAGACAACATCCGAGGTGCCAATCGCCGAGAAGAGCCTCGATCAAACTCTTCAAGAGATTGACGCCAAGCTCAAGGCTGAGAAGGCTGCCGAGAAGATTTCCCAGTTGTCTTCTGGGGTAGAGACACAGCCTGCCACCGACGCCGAGTAGTCTGACTATAAGCTTTTTCTCTGTACTTAGTACTTTTCTGAACAATGTATTTAGTTTTCATATTTGGCCGACGTGCCACTTTTGTAATCTGAACAAGTAATTCCTCTGTAGGCCGAAGTGCCCTTTTTTTTCTTTTGAATGCAAGTATAACTTCTTTTTCCGAGTGTTTTGTATGTTTGTATGCTTTACTGTTTCCATACTTAGAATATTTTGCATGTCTTCAGTTTTATTCTTTTAGCTGTACAGTCTCCTCGGAGTAGAATACCTCGGACATATCTCCTGGCTTGTTTACCTGGGACTTGTCGTAACATTTAAAAACATTTGTAAAAAATATTTTCGCAAGCGTTATCTAAAACTTCCCACTTTACTTATTGTCTTCTATTAAGACTTCAGTCTTCCATATTTTGCAAGTTTTGGCAACCTGGTAATCTCGGCAAGTACGTAGATACTTATTTCAATATCACATCGGCTTGACTTCAGCTTGTAAATTTTCTTGAAAATTTCAACAAGTGTTGTCCCAAGCATCATTCCCCAGCTCTCTGCCCCCTGATGTGAACTTAAGTTTCACTTAGGTTCTCATTAAGCATGTGGCTATGACTTTGTTGCCGAAATTATGTTCAAACAGAGACTAGCCGTGGTGCTCAACCTTGGTTCCTCTGTTAATTTTACTCAAATGTACTTAGTTTCAATTTGTGTTTGACTTTGCTGATATGGTAAGTCCAGGTTAATTCAACTTAGTTCAACTCTATTATATACAAGTATAATTCAACTCTGCCATATAATGAGTCTAAGTTACTCGTCATGTTTCACGTAGAAACATCGCCAACTTAGTTCAACTCTATTATATGCATGTATAATTCAACTCTGCCATAAAATAAGTGTAAGTTATTTGTTATGTTTCACTTAAAAATATCGCCAATTTAGTTCAACTCTATTATATGCATGTATAATTCAACTCTGTCATATAATAAGTCTAAGTTATTCGTTATGTTTCACTTAGAAACATCGCCAAGTGACTGGTCAGTCGTACTACACAAGTTTGAAATTAAAAATCGAGATAAAATTTTATTATTACTTTGGCTAATAACAAAAAAACTTTAAAAACAAAAAATCTAATGATAAAAAAACTTCAAGTTGCAAGTATTCCAAGGTCTTGGCAACTCTTTGCCTTCACTATCTTCAAGTCGATATGCCTCATTGCCCAGGACCGAGATGATTCTATAAGGTCCCTCCTAATTAGGCCCAAGCTTTCCCTCTCTGGGATCCTTCTTGTTGCCGACGACCTTTCTCAGGACGAGGTCACCAACTTGAAACTCTCGTGGGTTGACCTTTTTATTGTAAGCCTTAGCAAGCTGCTGTTGGTATGCCCCCAGCTGAATTGTTGCTTTCTCTCTTATTTCTTCTAACAGATCCAGATCTCGGGCCAAGAATGCCTCATTGGTCCCATTTTCTACTCCCTGGGTTTTGATCCCTAGGATGCTGACCTCTAGTGGAATAACTACTTTTGTGCCATAAGCCATGGCGAATGAGGACTCCCTAGTTGATCTTCTCGGCGTAGTTTGATATGCCAGAGTACATTGGGCAACTCATCAACCCACTTTCCCTTTGTTGCTTCCAGCATCTTCTTAATCCCATCCAAGATAGTTTTGTTGGATGCTTCTGCTTGTCCATTGCTTTGAGGAAAACTTGGAGTGGAATAGTAGTTCTTGATTTTGTACTTTGCACAGAAGCTCTTGATTAGCTTACTGTCAAACTACGTACCATTGTCTGCTATTATCACCCTTGGGATCCCAAACCTGGTGATGATTTTCTTCCATATGAAGTTCTTTACATCAATGTCCCAAAAATTTGCAAGGGGTTCAGCTTCTACCCACTTGGTAAAGTAATCTGTTACAACTAGCAGGAACTTCTTTTGTTCAGTCGCTTGAGGCAGTTGTCCAACAAGATTCATGCCCCATTGGGCAATTGGCCAAGGGCTGGACACTGGGTTCAAATCCACTGTTGGTTGGTATATCAAAGGTGCAAACTTTTGACACTTCTCACACTTTCTGACATAAACTTCAGCATCTTTCTGCATATAAGGCCACTAGTACCCCTAAGTAATAGCCCTATGAGCAAGTAACCTACCCCCAGCGTGGCTTTTACATACTCCTTTGTGTATTTCATACAGGAAGTCTTTAACTTGTGAAGGATGCACCCACCTCAAAAGGGGACCAGTAAAAGATCTTCAGTAGATATGTCCCTTTGCTGTCAGACTGAATCTTGCCGACTTCAGTCTAATCTTATGTTCTTCTTTATGATCATCTGGCAGTTTCCCATCTCTAAGGATACTATTATTGCATCCATCAAACTTGGTCCCATCTCCACACACATTGCCTCATACTCTGCGTTCAGTGGTTCTACACTTGGACCTGACAAATAGTCAACCATTATTGTCCTTGTCTCTCCTGGTTCCATTGCACTAGCTAAGTTGGCCAAGGCATCAACATGGCTGTTGTCATCTCGGCTAACTTGTTGTAGTCTGCAATTTTGGAATAATGCTATCGGTCTGCCCACCTTCTTTACATAGGCCATCATCCTTTCATCTCGGGCTGCGTATTCGCCTGTTGCCTGGTTGACGATAAGCTGGGAGTCACAAAAGACCATCACCTTGTCGACTTCCATTGCTACAGCCAACTTCAATCCTGCGATCAGTGCTTCATATTCTGCTTCTTTGTTTGAGGCCTTAAACCCCAAATGAATGGATTGTTCCAGTATCTGCCCATCCGGTGATACTAGCAGTACTCCTACTCCCACTTCTTGTCAGTTTGAACTCCCATCAACAAATAGGTAGAAGGAGTCGCCGATGTAAATACCGTAGGGCCTGAGTTTCTCTTCTTTCTTCTATTCTGCTATCCCCTGCTGGGTTTCTTCTTGTTCATCTGGACATCCTAAACCGCGACTCAACGGAGCTCGATGTACCTTGGCGCCTGGTGTGAACTTGGCCACGAAGTCGGCCAAAACCTGGCCTTTGATTACTGTTCTGGGTCTGAATTCGAAATCATATTGGCCCAACACCACTGCCTATCTTGCTATCCTGCCTGTCAGATCTCCTTGCTACAACAAGGACTTCAAAGGATGCTTAGTTAATACCACAATCTTATGGGCTTAAAAGTAATGAATCAGCTTCTTGGAGGCCATTACTAAAGCTAGTGTCATTACTAAAGCCAGTGTCAGTTTCTCTAAGGGTAAGTATCTGGTCTCTACATCTACTAGGGTTTTACTCATGTAGTAAATTGCCCTTTGTTCTCTCTTTTTTTCTCTAATTACCTCTGCACTCACTGCATGTTCTGAAACCGCCAAGTATAAGAACAACTCCTCTCTAGGTACTGGATTTGAAAGAATTGGAGTTGTGGTCAAGTATTTTTTCAAGTCGGCCAAGGCGACTTCATACTTTTTTGTCCATAAGAAGTCTGTGGCTTTCTTTACTAAACTGAAGAAATGTTTGCATTTGTCAGAACTTCTGCTTATGAACCTATTCAGGGCTGCAGCCCTTCCAGTCAACATCTGCACTTGGTTTGCCGATGTTGGGCTCTTCAAGTCCAAAATGGCCTTGATTTGATCCGGGCTTGCCTCGATGCCCTTTATGGTGACCAAGTATCCCAGGAACTTTCTTGACCTAACTCCAAATGTGCACTTTGACGCATTGAGTCGGAGCCGAAATGTCTTTAGGATATCAAAGACTGTCTTCAGGTCGGCCAAATGATCCTCAGGTTCCTTGGTCTTCATGACCATGTCATCAATGTATACCTCCATTGTTTTGCCTATTAGATGTCTGAACATCTTAGTCACAATTCTTTGGTAAGTTGTTCCTGCATTTTTCAACCCGAAAGGCATCACTCTGTAGCAATACAGCCCTTTTGAGGTGATAAATGTAGTCTTCTGCTCATTTGGAGGGTACATGGCTATCTAATGGTACCCCCATGTAAGCGTCCAGGAAGCTCTTCCTTCCATGTCCTGAGGTGACATCCACCAATTGGTCAATTTTGGGGAGTGGGAAACTGTCTTTGGGACAAGCCATGTTCAGGCTGGTGAAGTCCACACAGACCCTCTACTTCCCATTCTTTTTCTTCACAGCAACCCTGTTTGATAGCCATGTTGGGTAGTTTACCTCTCGAATGGCTCTGGCCTCCAGAAGTTTATCTACTTATTCTTCTACTGCCTCAACATGCATCAACGTAGGCCTCCTTGCTCGCTGGATGATAGGTTTGGCTAACCTGTCCACATTCAGTTTATGGCAAGTGACCTTGGGGTCAATGCTAGGCATCTCGTATGGTGTCCAGGCAAACACCTCAAGGTTTGCTCTCAAGAATGCCTCTAATTCTTTTTCCTCTTCCTCGGCCAAGCCTGAGCTGAGAAGTAAGAAGCGCTCTTCATCCCCTTGCTGGACTAAGATCTTCTTCAGGGCTTCCTTGCTTTTCTCGGCTGGTTTTTTGCCGACTTCCTCAAGGACCTCCATGTCCTCATCCTCAATCTCTACTGTTTCTGCTTCTCATATGTTGCAGGTGGATTTCATTGCTGCCATGGAACAATTCTTTGCCTACACCTGATCCCCTCTAACCTCCTCAATTCCATGTTCTGTTGAGAACCGCAACATTTGGTGCAATGTTGAGGGAACAGCCCCCATTGCATGCAACCATGGCCTTACCAGGATAACATTGTAAATGGAGGGGGTGTCAATTATTGTGAACTCCGTTTTTACCTTCTTGGTGCCAGCCGGCACTTCCAAACTTATTGCCCCCAGGGGCCACGTTGGCATTCCGTTGAACCCAACCATTAGACCATTAGATTGTTCCAAATCGTCTTGGTGAAGGCCAAGCTTCTTCTAACACTTGACATACATGATGTCACAAGAGCTGCCCTAGTCGATTAGAATTCGCTTTACCTGACATTCTCCAATCTAGAGGGATATTACCAAGGCATCGTTGTGTGGATGTTGCACCATCTCTAGGTCGTCTTTAGTAAAGGACACCATTGGTCCCTGGCACTCGTCTGCCCTAGGTCTCTTCTGCCAGACCTGATACACATACTGTAAGTGTTTTACCTTCTGAGTCTCCCCTCGTATTTTATTCTCATTGACCTTTGAGTGAATCACATTGATCACTCGTGGTTCACTTGCTTGAGGTTGTAGTGCTGGAGGAGGTGGTGCTGTCGGTGCCCGAGGCAGTCTTGCTCACTCTTCCCTTGTCCTGGCCTCATCTACCAGGTCCCTTGGATGACCCTGTCTTACCAGGTCTTCCAGATGCGCTTTTAAGGCTCTGCACCCTTGAGTTAGATGCCCATCCTCATTGTGGTAGACACAGCGTTTCCCCAGACTTCTTCCCATAAATTCACCAGGAATATTCTCTGGTGCTCTATAACAGGGCTAATTCTGGATTCTTTCTAAGACTTTGTAAACCGGAATTCGGAATACGGTTGTGAATTCCTATGCAGCCCTCAGTCCTGTCTCCTGCTTGTTGTATCCACTATTACCTCGGCCTCGCTTCGGCGAGCTGTTTCTCTTCTCTTGTTTTGACGCCTTTGTTCCTGTCGTGTCCTCCTTGGCCCTCGCATACTTCTCTATCCTGGCCATTAGTTCCTCCATACTTTTTGGCAGTGTCTTTGCTAGTGATTTTCGAAACAGGCAATCATCGTTCAGGCCGTTCTTGAAAGACACGACCGCCACCTCTTGGTTGCATCCTGGTATTCGAATGAATACCTCATAATACCTTTTGGCATAGGCCCTAAGGCTTTCATCCTTGCCAATTCTCAGAGCCATCAGGGAGTCCACCCTCAACGGCTGTAGTTTGTTTGTCACAAACCTGGCCACGAACATCTCGGCTAGGCCTTCCCAGCTCTTCACAGTTCCTTTCGGCAACTTGTGAAACCAGTTTGATGCGATTTCCCTAAAGGATGAGGGGAACACTTTGCAGAGCAATGGCTCGTTCCCGGTGTACAGTGCCATTGAGTTTAGGTACAAGCCGACGTGAAAGTTAGGGTGAGACTTACTATCGTATATCTGGAATCTCGGCATGTGGAACCTTTTCGGGGCCTCAAATTTGTCCAATTCTACCAAAAATGGTGTTCTTGGCTTGACCGGGTCAGTTACCTCGGCATCTTGCCGCTTCCTCTGGAGGTAATCTCTTAAATCCTTCTTGGTCCGTCCAAGAGCTCGGCTGTCAACGAATTTCGGCCTTTTTGGTGCGCTACTCCCGGTGTCGTTATGAGTTCTCTTGGACCTCTCTCCATTAGTCGTGTCGAAACAGAGCTCCTTCCCTTGAACATGCCAATGTTCTTTGGTGTTAGCTTTTTTGGTACGATGTGTCCTTCGAGACTCTCCCTCCATTAACTTTCCTCGCCCAACCTCCCTTAAAGGCCGGTGAGAGTATTCCTTGGTCTTGATGTGTTGAGGGACTACATGGATTGTTTTCTGCCCCACTTTCTGGGCATCGTTCTTGGCCGTTGGAGTCGGCGTGTCTTGTAACGGAAACGGTGGCTGTATGACGATGTTTTGCATCATGAAATTGATGACCGATTGCAGGTCCGCCAATTTGTTCGCCATTCCTTTCATCTCTTCGTCTCTCTGCAGGCATCTATCCTTCCACACCTGGAGGTCGTTCTCATTATAATACCCGCCTCTGTCTGCCTTCTTTTGTACGTCTCCCTCATGGCCGATGTCTTTCTCTCTAGGATTCTGATCCCGAGTTTTTTCGTTGCAGTTATCCTCCTCTATGTTAGGGTCAATGTGTTTACCACTTCCAATAGGGATGTTGTCTCCAATCTTTTCTTTCTATCTGTCGTTGGCCATCTATTCTCCTTTCTTTCCCACAGACGGCCCTAAATTGTATGTACTGTTTTTTGATCACACTGCCAAACAGATATTCAGTTAGAGAACACCGGCAGAATAGATTGCGCCCGAACGACCTGTCACAGAAAGATAAGACTCCGGTGGTGGTTCGTCCATCGGGGGACAGTCCGACGATCAAGTCAGTACTTAATTATCTCTCAAACATATCAAATAGTGCTTTTACTCACTAATCAGAATACAAAAAGTATACCTTAGACCCACATGGGTGCCTTACTTTTATAGCTAGCACTAACCTGATTTCAGTAGAAGCCTAACTTTTCTTGGACTCTAGCTCAATGTTCATCCTGGACTCTCCAATAGATAAAGATAAACTCCCTAAGAGTTTTATCCTTATCTAGGCCGAGGTCTTCCCTAATTCTAGGACCTTTATCCCTTATCCGTTTATCTCGGATTCCGGTATCTCCACAGATAACCTCTGTCTAGCCGAGATCATCTTGGCGTCATGATTAGGACATGTGACGCCTCGGCTGGCACTTCGATGCTACCTCGGCCACGTGTTATTAATCACAAAAAATATGCCCCCACAAAAAAGATGAAAAAAAAAACGCTTCCCACGAATCGGAAAGAGGTTGATCCATATTATTAACAGTTAAGTTATAATGAGATTGAGTTCAATAAAAAAAAAAAAAATTAATTAGATCAAAGTCTGGAAAAGGAAATCTTTTTTTTTTTCATTTAAGAAGAGAAAGCAAGAAAAAAAAAAAAAAAATAATAAATGCATCCTATAATCCTATAATCATGTTCCCTAGAAGAGTCCAACTATTCTCAAATTCGATGGCGATAAATTTTAGCCGCTAGATCTTTTTTGAGTTTTAGGAGTTCTTTGGGATTTGTTTATTTAATATATTTTTTGATTTTTTTATTATAACAAGATGCGTAAGAAAATAAAGAAGTAATATACTTTAAATAAGTGCGTTTATTAAATAAGTATACATATTTAGATAATCTCAAAATAAGTATTTGGTTTTATGTTATGCGAACACATAATCTTTATTAATTATTATGGTATTACTAAACTAAATTACAAATTTAATATTTGCAAATAATGACTGCAAATATTAAATTTATAGAAGTACAAAATACTTACATTAAAGTTTTTCTTTGAATTGAAATTATCGACCTTACTTCGTTTGATGCAAATACTTTACAAGTCTTCAACTTGTGTAGACAATAAGTGTAACCTTTCATAATGAATATTAGTTTATTTATAGGATACACAGGTTATAGGTTTATTTTTGAATCTTTTGGTTATTAGGCCCAATCTCTAATCTCTTTGGACAAAGAGAACATAATTTGTTCAAAATGACAATTATTTGTTGAAATCAAATCAACCTATCTCTTGAAATTACCTTATTGTTTTTTACTATTTGTTAAAATTCACCAAACTAACCATCTGTTGAAATGTGATACATGTCACTCATTCAACGCCTTATCTATTGAATATCACACAGTTCTTTACCTCACCACCACCATTTGCTGCTGCTGACGACGACTTTTCTGACTAAATTTTCCAGCGACTTTTTCCGATGTCGACAACTTTTCTCAGTGACTTTTCTAGCGTGTCTTTATTAGTAAATAAATTTTTTTCTTAAATCTAATGTCTTATATATACACTTTTTAGGATGTATTTTTTTTTACCAATTTTCTCCTATTTATATTATTACTTTTAGACCTCTATAAAATTAAAAGACAATAAATAAATTGTATATAGAAATAAAATAAAATAAAATTAAAATTTATTGAATACTTCAAAGTTACAAGAAAGATAAAAAGGAGTACTTTTACTCACTCACAAGACTTGCCTGTTGCCTATGGTTTTACAAGATAAAATTCGTACATTTTTATAGGTAAAACATGGACTTCTAATTAAAATTTTAAATAGACATAAATAAAAATAAAATAAAGTTCTTACAACAAGACAATAAATCTTTTACAAATTTAAATTGTTAAATTTAAAAAAAATAAAATAAAAAAAATATAGCAGTATCTCCAATCCACTATGTCTTATCTATTATTAGTAGGTATGGGGTCTCCCCACCATTGACTTTATTACCATGTAACCTATTTTGTTGTGTCTTCCACTAGAAGGCTTTTGTTCAATGAATTGTAATGAATTTGGGCTTCTCTTGATTTTATAGAACTCCTAAACAGAAAAAAAAATATTTGTTTGGTTCCTGTTTTCAAAAAACACTTTTCAGAAAATTTTACTTTCTTGTTTTTTGTATTTTTTTTATTTTTACTGAATTTTTTTAATATTTTAAGCAATTTTTTTTTTTTTTACTTTTTAGACATACCTAACATAAATATACCTAAAAAGTAAAAATTTGTGAAAAAAACATTTTAAAAGTTCACTAAATACCAAAAATACAAAAAAAATACGAGAATTCAGTACATTTTTTTTATATTTTTATGTATTTATTAATTTTTTAAAATATTTTTTCAATTTTTTTTTTACTTTTTAGATACATCTAAAGTAAGGTGAATCTAAAAAAGTAAAAAAAATGTTTAAAATTTTAAAAATATTCACTAAAAACAAAAAAATACGAAAATCAAAAAACTCAATTTTCAAAAAATTTAATCCAAAAAACTCAAACCAAACACACTGATTGGCACTCCAATTATTTACTCCAATTATTTATTCTTTAAGCATGGAGCATTTCCTTTGTCCCGTCAGGTCCCAATTTGAAGATTTCCGCAAAGACATTTCCATCACAATAGAGTGTTGGTTTAATGTTGAAAAATTGTATTCAATGTCTTGTGGAAAAATATGAGGTTGAAAAATTGTATAATGTTGAAAAATTGTATTCAATTTTGTCAATGGGATATCTTTTTCATTGTCTACTTTTTCTTTTTAAGAGGTGATTTGGACAGGATGCAAGACGGAGAAAATAGATTTGATAAAATTAATAAATTTGAGTTTTAGTAGTTTGTGGGCTTGCTCCCATAACTATACCAGCATATTTAATTATTGTCAGTTTTGAAGATCTTCAATCCCTCTAGATTGTGTAACTAATCACATGTTGGGATTGTCTTAAGATTATGAGAAACTAATAAAATTTTATTCATTTTATAATTTAACTAATAAGTCTAGTAATCTATTTTGTATTTCAACTCCCTATTAGGATTCAATTGTCTCCTACGTGGCAGATACCATGTCTGAATGAATTATTAGTTTGAATCTTAATTTTTTTAATCAAACATTAGATTATATAAATATTTTTTAAAAATATTAATTCATTTCCAAAACCATGTCTGCCCAAGTAAACATGCCCGTCTTTTATGAAATTATCCAAATTAGATGCAGTTGCAGATTTGCTTTGCTTAATTTCAGCTTTTCTAGTCTAATTCACCACAATTACATAACAAGGGTGTTGGATTTATATTAAATTTGTAACGAATTAAAATTGACACCTATCATATCACATAATTGTGGTTCAATTATGAAAAAAGTTTAGGAGTCTAAAGTATTTTCCTTTTCTGCCATTGATCAACCCATTAGACATTAATCATGCTCTACCTAAAATATTTCCATCAGAACTTCCATATATATGCATAACAAAGCTATCTAAACATAATCAACACCTCAAGTGCAAACAAGCAGTTGTAATCATAATTTTCATATATATATATATATATATATGTATTCATTCTTTCTTAGCCAAGATATCGAATTACAAGAGACTAAAAGCAATAGCATATGACAAAACAGACTTTGTGGACAACACTAAATGTGCACAAATTTATTAAACAACAGTGTCTGAATCTTACAAAAGATTGAAACTAGTGAGGTCTTATTGTACTTATAACAGTGTCCTATAATTATAAAGAGAGGGAAGGGAGTGAAAAAGAGGCCTCAAGGGCAGAAGGTAATAGCATAATTGGTACCAGCGGGGCAAGTGAACAAACTGGTTGGATCATCCTGAGGATAGCTATAAGCATCTGGGCACCTATCCTTGAAGAACTTGGACAAAGGTGTAGGCCCACAGGTCCCAGGCCCATCAGTGCAACAATACTCATTGGTCTTGTAAACGGTACATGGGTTGTTGCACCCACCCGGGGTCTGCAACTCGGCTGGGCACTCGCCAACTATGTTAGCGGCGCACCTGAGTGACTTGCAGACTGCAGTGGTGGGGCTAAAGTCCATTGGAATATTGAATCCATCAACGTTGGATATGTCGACAAAGTCCAAGTTATTGGGCTGGTTCAACGCGAATTCAGCCAGGGTATTTGGGGCCTTTCCATAGCCTTGGCACTGGAGGAGCCCATTGCAGTCACCGGTCTGACATTGGCCATTGCCATTGGCATCGAAGTTGCAGTTGGTCCGTCCCCAAATGCGAGCTTGGGTTGTACCCGGGTTCACATTGACGGTCCAAGACTGGCCCGGGTCAAGACGCATACCCCCACCAGGTGAGGCAGCCGCCCAAACGGTGTAGGTACATTTGTTTAGGACAGCAAAGGTAGCTGCATTGGTGAAGGGAATCAATAGGGTGAAGAGGAGAGGGAATAAAATGGTGAGGCTTTTGGGGAAGCTCATGTTGCTGACTTGGAGTTATAAGCTCAAGCGAGTATTAGGAGTTTTTATGGGATTGTATTGATGTGGTTTTGTGAACATACATATGAGGGGTTTATATATAGTTTCAAGGCGGCTATATAGTTTTTGGTTTATGCGTGATCACCTCCATGAGTTGTGCAAAGAAAATTCAGAGATGTTGATAGACTTGAATAGTGGCGAATCCATGGTTGTCTATAGACTAAGGGGTGGTGGCTACACTAATTTTAATTTTTTTTTAATAAAAAATAAAGTTAAGTATTAATTGTTAGATTAGATTTTGAGGAGTTAAACCCTTAACTTCTACCTTGCAAAAATGTTGTTTCTATGCTACTAGACCACAAGGTCATGAACTCACTTGGAATGAATTTACTATAAGTCGATGGTAGCTTTTAAGTCTCTAATTTATTCTAATTGGATATCTATTTAGAATATTATGTGATATTATTCATGTGATAATCTCAATCGATGATGTAACAAAAAAAATTGAAAAATACTACATATACTTAAATTCTTACTAACAATCTTATTAAAAACATATACGTCTAAACATTATTGGATGCTTAAATATGATTATTTTTTTTTTACAACCAATCGCATTTGACTTCTTATATTTTTAATAAGATTTTAAGTTTGTATATCATTATTCTAAAATAATACTGTCTCAATTTTATTAAATAATTAAAAAGTGTTTTATTACTGAAAGATTAGTTTAAGAGAGTGAGAGAAGTGAGAGAGAGACTCTGAAATGTTTTGTATATATTGATTGAATTACAAAGGGAATGGAGTCTCTCTTTATAGAGAGAAACATGGGCATTGGATGCCACACTTACCACCGAAAGCAAAAGCTATACAATTGAGTACCACCGAAAGCAAAGGCTATGCAATTGATAATATAAAGCGAAAGCTATGTAACACTATACAATTAAGAATAATAAATTGAAAACTATTCTAACAGCCCCCCGCAAACTCAAGGAGGGAAAGCATCAACCAAGTTGAGTTTGGAAACAAGATCATTGAAGCGGCCAGGAGGATGAGCCTTAGTGAAGAGATCAGCGGGTTGATCGACGGAAGCAATAGGAAGAAGATGAACAGTTCCACAGGTGACATGCTGGCGAATAAAATGACAATCAATTTCAATATGTTTGGTGCGATCATGAAAAACATCATTGTGAGCAATCTGAATGGCACTCTGATTGTCACAGTAGAGAGGAGTAGGAGCAGATGAAGAAACACCCATATCAGCAAGGAGCCAGCGAAGCCAGAGAAGTTCCTGAGTAGTATCAGCAAGAGCTCGGTATTCAGCTTCGGTGCTAGAGCGGGCAGTGAGGGATTGTTTTTTGCTACGCCAAGCAAGAAGAGAATCCCCTAAGAAGAAACAGAATCCCGTGGTGGAGCGTCGATCCGTAGGATCCCCAGCCCAATCAGCATCGGAAAAGGCACGTAGGTCAAGAGAGGAAGAAGCCGAGAAGTGAAGACCATGGAACATAGTGCCTTTGAGGTAGCGAAGGATACGGAGTAGAGCAGTATAGTGGGGAGTGCGAGGAGCCGACATGTACTGACTGACAATGTGAACAGCATAGGCAATGTCAGGATGAGTGACTGTGAGATAGACAAGACTGCCGACGAGCTGGCGATAAAGAGTAGCATCAGAGAGAAGAGTCCCATCGAGAGGAGTGAGACGAATCTGAGGATCAACCGGAGTAGAGGCAGTTTTGCAATCAGTAAGACCAGCTCGAGCCAGAAGATCGGATGCATATTTGGCCTGGGACAAATAGGAACCAGTAGAATCATGAGAGACTTCAAGGCCTAAGAAGTAGTTAAGAGTACCAAGGTCCTTCATCTCAAACTGTTGGTGGAGAAATTGTTTGAGGTGGAGAATACCAGCTTGATCATCACCAGTGATAATCATATCATCCACATACAGAAGAAGAAGAGTAGTACCATGAGAAGTAGTTCGTATAAAAAGAGCAGAGTCATAGGAGCTAGAGGTGAATCCGAAGTCATGAATGGTAGAACTGAACTTAGCAAACCAAGCACGAGGCGCTTGCTTGAGACCATAAAGAGCACGCTGTAGTTTGCAAACCTGATGAGGTTGAAAAGTGGACCCAGGTGGAGGTTGCATGTAGACCTCTTCAAGAAGATGACCATTGAGGAAAGCATTTTTGACATCCATCTGAAAGAGCCCCCAGTGACGAGCAGTAGCAACAGCAAGTAAACTGCGAACAGAGGTAAGCCGAGCAACAGGAGAGAATGTCTCCTCATAATCAATGCCATATTCTTGGTTGAAACCCTTGGCAACAAGACGAGCTTTGTAGCGTTCAATAGAGCCATCAGAATGTGTTTTGATTTTGTAAACCCATTTGCAGCCAATCGCAGTCTTGCCAGGAGGAAGATCAACAAGATCCCAAGTATGAGCTTTGTCCAAGGCATGGAGTTCATCAGTCATAGCTTGCTGCCAAAGAGGATTAGTACAAGCCTCACGATAGGAGGTAGGTTCATAAGTAGAGAAGGCAGCAGATCCAACAATATAATCACGAAGATGGATAGGAGGTTGAGTTACCCGGCGGGGTCGACCCGTAGGAGGATCGGTGGGAGGAAGAGTCGGTGGAGAAGGAGGTGTGGCAACAAGAGGTAGACCTTCAGGTAGAGCAGGCTGGACAGGATCAGGGGTGAGCAGGGGCGTCTCGATGGAGGAGGAACCTGTATCAAAATCAGCAGAGAAAAGATCGATGGAAGGATTAGTAAACAATGCAGTAGTGGAAAGTCTGGGTAAGTGAAAGGAGGATAGTGAGGAAAACATTTGGTGTTCCCAGAAAACGACATGGCGGGAGATACGAAGACGTTTAGAGAGAGGATCCCAACAGCGAAAGCCTTTATGTTCAATACCATACCCAAGAAAGCAACAAAGACGAGAGCGAGGTTCAAGCTTGGTGTGTTCGTGGGATTGAAGTAGAACAAAACAAGCAGAGCCAAAAACCCGGAGATTGGCGTAAGGAGGGGGAGTGCCATGCAGACGTTCAAAGGGAGTTTGATTATGGATGACAGGGGTAGGAGCACAGTTGATAGTGTAAACAGCAGTGAGGGCAGCTTCCCCCCAAAAGTTTTCAGGACAGGAAGAAGAGAGAAGGAGAGCGCGAGTAGTGTCAAGAATATGCCTATGTTTCCGTTCAGCGCGGCCATTTTGTTGGGACGTGCCAGCACAGGAACGATGAGGCAGTGTACCATGATGCTGAAGAAAGGAAAGGAAATCTGAATCCCGATATTCCATAGCATTGTCAGAGCGAAAAATTTTGATGGTTTTGGAGAATTGGGTGTGAACCATTTGTGCAAATCGATAATAAATGTGTTTAAGTTCAGACCTATTTTTCATGAGAAAAAGCCAAGTAAACCGGGAAAAATCATCAATAAAAACAACAAAATAGCGGGATCCCCCCATAGTAGTAGTAGGGGAGGGCCCCCAAATATCCGAATGTATAAGATCAAAAGGGGCAAGAGAAACAGAAGTACTCTTATTAAATGATAAAGCAGGTTGTTTGGCAAGTTGACAGGGTATACAATCGAAATTATCGGGAATTACATGACCCAACTGTCCACTAGAAACTAAAGACCTTAAACGAGTAACAGAAATATGCCCTAAGCGACAATGCCAAAGATGAAAGGGAGATAATAAGGAAGTAGATGTAGGAGCAGCAATCTGAAGAGAGGCAGGAACATGAAGGTGAATGAGTTCATAGAGACGTCCACGCTTACGGCCGATCCCAATAGTCTGCCCTGTCTGAGGGTCCTGTACCAAACAATCAGTAGCAGAAAAGGTGACAGTTAGACCAAGTTCACATAATTGACCAATGGAAATAAGGTTTAAGGTAAGAGCAGGGATATGATAAACGTGAGGTAGAGATAAAGAAGAGGTGGAAACAGTACCAACATGACGAACAGACATGAGGGAACCATCAGCAGTATGTATTGAGGGAATATGAGGATATGAAGATAAGGAAGAAAAGATAGTAGAACTGGAGGTCATATGATTACAACAGGCAGAGTCAAAATACCAAGAAGAGTTACCTGGGATTACAGACAAAGCAGTAGGAGGAGGTGTACCAGATGAGGAGAGAAGTTGTTTGAGCATGGCCTCTACATCCGTTGGAGAAAAGTGAGGGGTAGATGGAGCAGGTGACTCAGAGAACCCTGCAGAGGGGGCAGTGTCAGTGTGATGAGACTGAGTCCCGGAAGCAGCAGCAGCAGTGTGATAAGACTGATTCCCGGAAGCAGAAGTAGCAGTGTGATGAGACTGGTTGCCAGAACGATGAAAACTTCCCCGGGAAGAGCCACCGCGAGAGGAGTGGCTATTGGAGGATGAGCGGGATGGATTGCGAAAACAATCCTGTTGCAGATGACCAGGACCAAGTTTGTTGCAGTAGCGGCAGGATCTGACAGGGCAATTGACCAGGAGATGGGTTGAAGGAAGGCCCCGATTCTGACAATAGAGGCAAGCAGTTGTCCGCTGGGTAAATGATGGCCGGGACGGAGGAGTGGCAAGAACAGAGTCCACATGATGAGTTTGAAGAGTACCTAGACGAGTCTCCTCTGATAGCAACTCAGAAATGGCTTGTTCAAGAGTGGGCAAGGGATGGCGATGAAGCAGAGAGGCACGTACGGGCTCAAAAGAGGGGGTAAGAGCCATGAGAAATTGCACCAACCTTTGCTGGTTGCGATGGTTAGTAAATAAAACTGCATCTTCGGGGTCATGCCAGGTTGGTTCTGAAAGAGCAAGCTGATCCCAAACAGAGTATATTTGAGAAAGGAAGTCATTAATGGACTGAGTGGATTCTTGGCGCATGCGGTGAAGTTGGTTCTGAAGTTGATATTGATGGGCAAGACCAGTAGTCTGGTATCGTTCTTTCAAAAAATCCCAGATGTCTTTCGCAGGAGTAGTTACAGAGTCAAGCTGAAACCGGCCAAATTGAAGACTGATAGAGGTAACAGAGGTATTACGAAACCAGGTAATGATTTGGTAATTCTTACTGTCCCATTCCTCAAGTCGGTCTTCATATGTAGCAGTATGAACAGGAGTTTCAGTAGTGGCACTGTCTTTGACTGGTTTAGTCACATCCCCGGTGACAATTCGCCAGAGCTTCTTCCCTTTAAGAAAGGAAGACATAGCTTGGGCCCACAGAACATAGTTTGAACCATTCAGAATAACGGAAATGGGATGGGAGGTGTCAAGACGATCCATAATACTAGTTAAGTAGGATTAAAGCAGCAGGAAGAGACCTGTAGGAGCAAAATTTGGTAAAACAGAGTGTACCAGTGAGTCCGGAAGGTCGAAAATAGCCAGAAAAGGCTGCTGGACAGAGATGATGTCAGCGATGATGTCAGCGGCGCACGTTAGCAGAGTGCAGGGAGGAGCACGTTAGCAGAAAGGCGGCGGCGCACGGTAGCGAACAGGCGCAGGCGCGGTGCACAATAGCCGTTTTGGCGCACGCGGGTGCAATGTAGTGAAGCGGCGCACGAAAGGCGCACAATAGCAGGCGCGGCGTACGGGAGTGGCAGGGCTGACGTCAGCCGCGGTTGTGTGGGCGCGTGGTGGCGCGTGGCGGAGGTGAGTAGCAACAGATGGCGCGTGCGGGCGCGTGTGAGAGTGGTGGCGGAGCTGGTGACGCGCAGAAGGTAAAGGCGGCGCGTGTGGGCGCGTGGAGGGTGTTCTGAGAACGGGCTAGGTGCCGTTGGAATCGTGAGAAAATTCCGAGCAATTTGATGTATGCCACTGTGTACGGGACTAAACACCAAAATCGAAAATTGCCAGAAATGTAATACTGGGCTCTGATACCATGAAAGATTAGTTTAAGAGAGTGAGAGAAGTGAGAGAGAGACTCTGAAATGTTTTGTATATATTGATTGAATTACAAAGGGAATGGAGTCTCTCTTTATAGAGAGAAACATGGGCATTGGATGCCACACTTACCACCGAAAGCAAAAGCTATACAATTGAGTACCACCGAAAGCAAAGGCTATGCAATTGATAATATAAAGCGAAAGCTATGTAACACTATACAATTAAGAATAATAAATTGAAAACTATTCTAACAATTACTTTTCATTTGGCATGAAAATTTTATATAGACAATACCAATACGATATTCTTATACTTCCGAATAATGATTTTTCTTTCCTGCACCATCTTCCCTTAACTTACAAGTCTAGTTCTTTTCTTGCATCCTCGGAATATGCAAAAGAAAAAAAATAATGTTACCGAGTCTACTTTTTTTTTTTTTTTTTTAATTATCATTTTTTAAGATCGGTCTCACAATATTCATATGTATGTTTATACATATATATACGTATATATATTGACATTTAGTTGTGTGTACATAGAAAATTTGGTTGAATAAAAAATTTATTTGGATGAAAAATATTTATAAATTTATTTTTCAAAAAAAGTTCTCTGGTATTGGTAGTAAATTTACTTGAAATTTATTTATCCAAAGTAGGAAAATAAGCATGGATAGTGTCCTAGGAAATGGGAATTACAAGCCTGTGAATTGCAAGCCCAATGTGCTCCAAAGAGGAAATGGGAGGTGTAAATTTTGAAAAATTCTACAATTTACACTTTATTTTGAGGTGTGTATTCGCGTTGTTTGGGAAGTGAGATTTTAGCTTAATTTAGATTAAAATTCATAAAAAGATAACATATGTTAAAATAGTTAATAAGATAAAGTGTTATATTAAACTCATAATCATTTTATTTTTTCTCTCACAAACATCACATCTAACTACAAAAAAATCTAATTATCTTTCCATATACAAAAATTTTAGCTTACTAAAATAGTTAAAAACTAAAATAGTCTACTAAAATAGCAACTTCCCAAACACTCATATTATATGCTTTAGTTATGACATTTGTGATCTTTAGTTATAACTTTTTGTAGTATTAGTTATGATTTGATTATAATTCATTATAATATTAATTATGATCTATTGTAATTATTATTTTAATTATAATAGAAAATGTGTTTAGTTATATTAGGATTGCAAATGAACTGAGCTGAATTTTAGTATGTTTTGGCTAGTTTGTTAAGATTTTAGCAAGTTTATGCTTTGGCTCAATAAAAATTTAACGAATCAAGTTCGAGTTGAATTGGTTTAGACTTGATTAGAGTTCAAACCTGTTCACGAGTCTTAACGAATTAAAAAAATTATAAATTTATACTTACATATGAAACTAAAGTTAAACAATTATATATAAATACATATACTGAAAGAAAAGTCAATATTTTATCAAAATAATAATATCTACCACCACTTTATATAAATATATTGTCTATAGTTAGTTATTATTGACATATAAATAAATTTAGCTATTATTTACATTATTTAAATATATAAATAACATATTTATTTTATTTTTTATATATATTTTTACATTATTTAATACAATAATAATATATTTATATTATTATTTAAATAAATATTAAACGGGCATATTTAAATCAACAATGATTCATCCCCCTTTTCCTCACACTCCCTTTGATCCCCTCTCTCTCTCATTGGTTACATTTTCTTTTTCTTTTTCTTTTTTTTTTTGCTTCTCCAATCACCACCCGCCATGTGGCAAAGGGGGGTGAGGGGGTGACCCCCAAAAGGGGGTCCCAAATATTATTCTATTTAAATTTATTTATAAAATTTTTGAGGAGCTCGAATTAAAAAAAAAAATGTTTTTAAAACTAAATTAAACAAGGCCAAACTTTCTGTTTTTAGTTTTGATTTTTTGGTAGATTGGAATGTAGTTCGGAGATAGACTCAAACAAGTCTCAAAACAAGACTCACATGAATCAATCAGGACCGTCGAAGTGTGTGGGATGATAGAATATCGGAGAAGGCTTTTGAATGGTCAAAATAATTGAAGTTACGTGTCATAAATTTAAAGCACATGATGGAAGAAAAATGCCAATAACAGAACTATCATAGTTGCGTCTTCTGTCCGTAGCATCTCATGATGTGATAATATTATTTTTATAATTATGAATTAAAGTGATAAATATTTTGATTCTTAATAAATGGTTATAAATAAGATATATTATTTTATATAATTATTTTTATACGAATTATATTTGTATAACGCTACCTTTCTAAAATCATATTTGATATTGACACAACTGTAATATAATTAAATGGTTATTAAGATCAAATCAACACATTTTTTTTTGCGAGAATAATGTACTTTATGAGACTTATACATTGAACAGCTTGAATAATCACAAGAGACTTGGAGTAGGGCCCACACCAATGGCAGAGTTAGAATTTCACTTTACGGGGCACCATTGAATTAAAATCATGACAAATTTTATTACAATGTAATAGGTTTCAATTTTCAATTGAGTCCGATGTCAAGGTTATGCTCAACTTAACCGATTTTTTTATTTGTTTTGTTATTTTTTAATTATTTATTTACTAATAATTTGATTTTCTATTTTAATTTTGTGGACATGATAATCAACATAATTTAAAATGAAATCAACACTATTAAAAATGAAAACAACAAAATAACATCAAGATATACAAAAAAAGAAAAAGAAATAGAAATAGAAAGAAAAGAGAAAAAATATAAAATTTATAAAACATATTGCACAAAATTAAACATTTAGAGTGATAAATTGTAAGGATTTGTACTTTTTTTTTAATTAATGAATCACGTTACAATGAAACTAATAAATTATAACTATAATGAAAATCAATACAAACTACAACTAATATAAAGAAATACTTAAAATAAGAAATAAAATTGTAAATAAATACATATAGAATACAATCAATAAACATATTGTATTAAGATATTTGAATCTTTGACCTCATAGTGAAATGTAAAGATATTGACTAATAGATTAATCCTCATTAGTTTTGCAAAGATTTTGTTGGGAAAATAAAAATAAAAAGGGTATTTTTGAAAATAATTGAAAATATTTTTCAAATAGAGATAGAAATGTAATTTTAGAAAATTGAAGGGGACACTTGACCCGTCTGGTCCCAATGTGCCTTCGTCCTTGCCACCACAACCACATGCAGACAACACCCTCAAATTTGATCTCTACTAAAACACTATAATATATAAAAATTTTAGAAACTAATTTCTGTTAGAACAATCTTTTGTGTAAAATAAATAAGTTGAAACCAAATCAAACAAATAAAATAAATTAGTTACAAAATTTATTTATCGAACCGAAAAAGTACAAAAAGATCAAGTCGAGTGTGTGACACTCTGTTCTTAAGACAGATTCACCCAGTTTCGGTACTTACGGATAATTTGCGTCTATCTCTTAGGATACAATGATCTTCATAGATTGTAGTAGCACTCTAAACAATCTGTACGGCAAACCAAATCTGTGTTCTATACTCTCAAATATTTCTCTAAAAACTATAATGAAGAATAATGCAAAGAGAGAGCAAAACTGGGAAGACAAATCAATTTTTATGGATGTTAGAAATGCTAGAAAAGGTTTGCTTTTATTGGCAGATTTGTGACTATTCAGATCTGTCTGAACAGGTATGAAATGGAATGAACAGATCTGTTTTTGAAATGAACAAGTGCAGTTTCAAATTTGAACAGATTTGCTAGCAGTTTGAATCTGTCCATAACTGCTGGCAGTTTAAATCTGTTAAAATAGTTTTAATCTGTTGGGAATTCGGACTGGAGGAGGTAACATTTGGGTAGAAAATTAAATTCAATTTTGGCACAAAATTTGAATTAACTTCATTCAGAAAAAATAATTTTCCTACAAGAATTTCTAGAAAAAATTCAAATAAATTTTGTCCAAAAAATTAATATTAGAATTTATCCGACCCACATTTCACAACCACGCCCGGCTCGGCTCAGCCAGCCAGCGGCAATGACATGAGCGTGTGGTGGTTTGAGCCAAAAGTTACTTTGTCCATAACTCCTCTCTTCTACAAACTTGAGGTGTCCCTTGAGGTCTAACCCAAGTGTTGCCACCTAGAACTGATATACACGCATAAGTTTTCTTAAGTTTCCAATGTGGGACTACCATTACAAAGAAACCCAAATTTTATTCTTTAATAGTTCATTCCACGAATCCGAAAACGACGTCAACTTTTTATTCACTCATAAATGATTTTGACAAAATGTCTTCACCATGTGACTTGCCATGCGACAAGGAACACGTCACCTCTTTGGACTCACCCCAAAAGACATTTGGGACCTACTCAAAATTGGGCTCAAAGTCGGCCCAAAATAAACTCATAAAATCATATTGTGACGACCCCGCCACGTATAATATTTTATATTTGGTTAATTAAGGAGATTTGAGATTTTAATTAGTCGCTATCCTGATTTAATTTGGGATTTATGAGAATTGTGGAATCTGATTTGTGTATAATTCTATTGAAGATTTATTTTAAGGGTCCGAATTGGAGTTAATTATGTTAATTAAATTATGAGGATTGAGAATGGTGATTATTGCGAATTAAATTTATTTATGGGGTGTCCAATTTGAATATGTAATTTATTGATGAAAATTTGGAGTTTGATTAGAAATTGAAGTCCTAGATGGTTTGGGAAACCAAAATTGATGATGATAATGAATTTAATTGAATATTTGGAACCTTTTGGGAGTTTGATTAAAAATCTGATTGAGAGTGACAAAATTAAATATAATTAATTGAGCTATAATGGAAGTCAAATTAGATAGATTAAATTATGTGTGATTTGTGATTAGTTATGATTAATTTAATTATATGCTAATCAAGATTTGTTTTAGGCTAAGTGTTGCTTAATTAAATTAATCCTAAGAATAAATTGCATTATGGAACAAATTAAAATTTGTGGGTGTGGGTGTGGGTGTGGGTGCACTGAGAAATCTGGTTGTGAATGTTGTGCTGGCAGCTTCAATCAATGTGCACGTGTGTAGTGTGAATACATTTAGAGAAGTTGTGTGTGTGTTTTATGTGCTAGTGAACTTAATGGGTAGATGCAATTCATTTGACCCAAAACATTTTGCAGAAAGAGAGAGAGAGAGCACCGAAAGTGAGAGTGAGAGTGAGAGTGAGAAAGAGAGAGAGAGAGAGTTCAAATCAAGTGAAATAAAGAAGGGATGGCTTATATTACTCTTGCTGGAAATTGAAGAAAGAGCTTAAAGAAGTTGAGACCAAGTGAAGGAAGGAATAAAGGCTTAAGAAATTCAGCCATTGAAGACTTGAGGTAAGAAATTGAAACTTAAATTTCATAAATAAATCACCCAAAAGCTGAAATTAAGAGATGATTGGTTTCAATCTCATGTAATTACAAAGAAATTAACAAATTGATAAAAATTGGGTCTTGCATGTTCAATCAAGTTAGGTTGAAAAATATGAGTTATGGTTCTTTAAATTTGTTATGTATGAGTTTAATTTTGGGAATCATGCTTGAATTGAGTCCCATAAATTACATGCAACAAGGATTATTTGAAGATTTGATCCATGCAATGGGGATAAGTTCAAATTTATGGAATAAATTTATGAATTAATTATTTTGGGTTTGATTTTGAAATATCTTGCATGAGTCTAAGTCTAATTTCTACATGCATGGGAAATTCTACAAGTTTTAATACTCTAATTGTACATGCATCATGGATTTCTAATAATTAATTTCATGTTTTGATGAAATAAGAATTAGGTTGGAAAATTATGGATTTATGAACAATGAACTTAATTTGTAAATTAAAGGAGTTTTGATGTAATTGATTTAAAATTGATCATGTTTGATGAAGATGAGCATCAATTGTGTTATTTAAGTTGGAAGTGAAGCCTATATTTCACATGCATGTATATTTCAAAATGATATGGAAATTAATTTGCATGAGTTTTGAAGTTATGAAGTGAGTTTGATATGATTCGAGTTTATGAGATGGATTTATGTAAATTTGAGATTCAAATCTTGTAAAATTGGCCCTTTTGCTCATGTTAAAAGTTATATGGTGTAAATATGAGTCCTATGATATTGATTACATTGGTTGGAACCAAGTTTTGAAGCTCAAACATAATCTGGAAAAACCCAGAATTCGACCTGTCCGCTCGAGCGTGGAGAGTCCCGCTCGAGCATAAAATGCAAGCAACCAGTACTTTTGCAGACCAAAGGGGTCCACTCGAGCGGCCAAACCTGTGCTCGAGCGGAGTGGTCTGTTTCAGAATATTTTAAAAAGCTAGTTCATATTTCGATTTCCGTTCTCTTTCACTTCTAAGTACTCTTAGGCATGTACTGAGCTTCATAAATGAATTATAGAGTTAGAAAGAGCCTAAGAGAATTAAGCGAATTAAAGAACGGAATGAATTGTATTGTGACCCGATTTCTATATATATTACGAATTGTGTAGGGTCAAGTGCAAGGACAAATCGAGCATCGTAACGCTGTGAGTAATATCTTAGTAAATATATTTTCAAGTATGTTATTTTCCAAATGCTAATTCTGTATAAGCTCCATGGATTTGTTGATTCGAATTACGAATGAGTATTCTATATGCCTAATTTTCTGTATAAGCTCCATGGATTTGTTGATTCGAATTACGAATGAATATTCTATATGCCTAATTTTTGTACAAGACTCTATCAAGAATATGATTTGGGCCCAAGGCCGTTTGATATGTGATGAGAGTATGAATTGGGCCTGAGGCCATTTAATACGTTTGATTTGTCTAGATTAGGCCAAAGGCCATTTGAATATTTTGATGGGCCAAAGGCCGTTTGAATATGAATGTAATGGGCCAAAGTATGTATTGAGAGCACAAGGCTCTATTTTGTTTGTGATTGTAAATTTTTGTGAGCTAAGGGCTATTCATGTATGGGTCCGAGAGATCATTTTTGTGTAACTGGGTTTAAGCCTTGGGACTTGTAAGCCCTTGAGGGCATTTACTTATTTTGAATGAATGATTTTTCATGCTATAGATTCATGTACTAGTATTCATTGAATGTATAACTGCATGTGAGATTATTCTTGTATGAACTTTGAGATTATGTAATGGAATATGTTGGGGGTATTTCCGGTATCTCTTAAGAGCCATGGTTATTATTATTATTTCAATAGTATGTATTTTTTCTGGGGCATGACAATTGCTTGGTTCTCTATATATAGAAGACCTCTCATATTGTTTTAAAGGTTAGAAAATTTTGAGCTTAAAAATTTTCTTCTCTGTCTACAATTCTCTCTCTCTCTCTTTACCAAATCTCTACACTTTAGCCTACAATTCTTCAACCTTTGCATATACACCCTTAACCAAATCTCTTGACCTTTGAGTTGAGGTACTTTTGAGCTTGATTTGAGCTCTAGAAGGTGTTGTTTGCTTGTATTGTTGCTTGGAATTGCTTCTTGTTTTCAAGAGGTATAAGGTTCTACCTATTTGCTTGCTTTCTCTACTTTCTTTCTCACTGTTTTTCAATTGTTTTGGGTTGTCAAAACTCTGTGTTTTTTGGGCTGAAGCTTGGATTTAAGGCCATTAAAGGTTGAGGGGTTGATAGCCCTTCTTTATACCTTGCTTTGGAGGCTTTTGCCCTTGTGTTTCCCACCCTTTTACTATCTTTTTCCAAGCTTTTAAACACTGATTTTCAGAACTTTTTTAGTAGCCAAAATCATGTTTTGAAGTCCAAATTTGGAGCGGTTAGCCTCCCGTCCTTGTGTCTTGTTTACTAGCCTAGTTGGTGCCATGTTTTACATTTTAATCTAGTTTTTTTTTTTTTAGCTCAATTCTAGGATATTTTAGGACTTATTTTAGACTGTTTTAGCATTGTTTTGGGCTGTTGTTTGCATTTGGGTTTTGTTTTGCATGCTTCTAGTGTAATAGTTATCATAAGCTCGATGTTTTAGGTCTTAGACATCACTTATTTTGGGATACTTCATTTTAGCACTAATAATCTCTGTAACCTTCCTCCATTCTTGGCTTTTTATTTTGCTTGGAAAGTGGTTTCAAGTCACTAGCTCGCCCAAGTATGAAATTGAGGTTTCATACTTAATGGTTTAATCCCTTAGGGGGTTCATTTCCAACGATATGATATTTCTTTCATGTCTAAAGCAACTTGTGCTTTGAGCCCTCTTTCCATTAGAGGACTTTAATTCCTTATTGGATTTAATTGGATTAAAGAATGGTTGGTAACTTAAAATGAGCAACTAAAACTTGGGACTAAAAGTGAGCAAGATAATAATTGGTTGTGTTCAATCGGATGTTAATTGAACACATGGAAACTTGAACTATTTCATACTTGTTAGTGATAAAATGATTCAAGTCTCCAAGCTCAACTTCTTCCCTTGATCATTCATGAAAGAGAGGAGGTTTGTGTCTTATTTTTCATTTATTGAAATTGCACATCTTGAGTCACAAGCCATCATACAATGAAATTGCTTGAGTTGGTGGTTTGTGACTTAAGTACACCACTCCTTGGATTTGTCCATGAAAAGGAGGGGTGAATTGTGCAAACAAACCCTTAAAATACCCTGTATATGCTCTGTTTGTTCTCTGTTGTAGCAAGATGAATCTGTGCAGCAGTGGCTGGTAGGCCACTTTCATGGCCGACAAGTGGTTGACAACCTTTATCACTGGCCAGCCAGCCACCGGTACAAAATTCAGCTGTGAGTTTGTAAGGCAGAGTAGAGTGAGCAATATTGTTGGTGTTCAACTGTGCAAACAGAGGCATTCAGAAGCAAAACAGTGGCTTTTTGAGTGGAAACCGAGCATGCGCATGAACATCTCTCGTTTCCCGAGGCGGAGTAGCTAGTCGTTTAGTTTAATTACTTATTTTAATTGCATTTGTGTTGTAATTATTTAATTAGTTAAGTAGTTAACTATTTATGATGTAATTATTTTAATTAGCTAGATTAATTAATTAATTAGTTCATTTGTTGTTATAAAAATTAGTTAAGTAGTTTAGCTAATTCCATTTGTTTTGTAATAATTAGCTTAATTAGCTTTAGTCAATTAGCTTAGCTTAACTAGTTTATTCATTCAGACTCTCATTCGTAAGAGAGCATTGATGTAATAATGTGTATGTCTTCCAACCCCACGTCTTTCTCTCTTTTATTTACTAGCTTATGATGGTTAGTTTAGGGATATCATGTGTCGTTTAGCATTACTCATGCTTGCATCCATTCGTATTGCACGCACTGAGGCTCGGTTCATCATTCTAACAGCATTGTTCGTTTAGATACTTCCTTGAATACGTGCTTAGATTGCATGCTATTTAATTAATTCATATGCCATATTAGTAGCCGAGCCT
This sequence comes from Camellia sinensis, assembly GCF_055761805.1. Taxonomy (NCBI): domain Eukaryota; kingdom Viridiplantae; phylum Streptophyta; class Magnoliopsida; order Ericales; family Theaceae; genus Camellia; species Camellia sinensis. Next base: position 68,932,374 of record NC_138973.1, on the reverse strand, counting down.
ATTAATTGCATATTACATGTGTTGCATTAGTCATATTGCATAAATTAGGAATCATGCATTTTTCTAACTCATTTCTTTTTTGGCTTGAAGTACTAGGTGAGCCTTTTCTCACTTTAGCATATTGCATGAGTGTGATGTTGCCATGTTTAGCATACTTCCCATGAAGCTAATTGCTTAAGTGATAAACTGTTTGAATGCTTATGGATGAAACCTTGTTGCTTGAATTGGAATAATTTGAGCAATGTTCATATGCGATCACTTTTTCAAGTGGTACACATTTCGAAACAATTTTCAAAACAAACATGACTCGAAATATTTCAATTTTTGCAATTTAGTCTATACTTGTGTGTGTGCGCATTACATAGTAATGCTAGCCTAATAAACAAGAGCATATAATGTTGATAAAAACTCATATCATGATTAGTAGAGGCCGATCTTTGATTGGGTGAGCGGGGGTGCTCAAATATATTCATAACCTTCCTCTCTCATACCTAAGTTCCCGAGCCGAGACAATCTTGGTAATAACGGACACGTGGTCTTTGGCACGAGTCATGGGTTTCCTAAATTTCCCCAAAATAAAAATATTTAGGTGGCGACTTTGTATCTGGTAAAGCAGCCTAATTTTGGCAATTTGATTCAAAATCAATTTTCCAAACGATTTGCTGGATTTGGACTCTTTGGTGATTATCTATTTCACATTGCACTTGTGAGATTAGATTTAGAATTGCAGGAGTCCGAACTGTAGGGCTTCTTGAAAAATCTAGAAATCCCCTAGATATTGATTTGTGATTATGTATCAATTTTAATGAGTAAAACAATCCCAATCAAACAATCAAGACAAATTGACACAATGATTTTAACGTGGAAAAACCACAATTGGAGTGCCTCCAATTGTGATAAAAAAACTATGGGCAAAAGCCACAAAACAATCCACTAAAAAGACATAAAGAAATTACACAGGTATACTCTCAATTACCTAGCGAATCCACACCCAAATTGAACCAACCTCTGTGTGCCTCTTCCAGCCTTGTCTTCACCTCAGAATTGTCTTGCCGAACGTTGAATCCACAACGCCGATGTCGAATCACGACGATGAGCCACTCCAGAATCCACCAAAGCTTCAGGCTCGAATTCTCCAGAATTCATCAAAGAACAACTCTTTCTTTTGTGTAGAATAATCAAACAATCCTTTGATGTAAACTTCTTAAACCATGAGTTGAACACTCAATCAAAACATCAAAGAAAACTAGCAAAATAGCATCAGATAAAAACCCTAGAACCCAAGAAGAAGATCTGGAGGCGTCACCCTAGATTTGGAGCAACTTGCGAATTTATAGAATATGAAATCGCGAGGTTCGCTTGAGCGTGGGAATTGACGCTAGAGCGGGGACTCTATATGACGTGTTCTAAACCAGGATATACACTCGAGCGGGTAAATGGATGCTTGAGCGTGAAAACGCGGATCACAGTATATTTGCAGACTCATCAAACTTCTGGAACTCAGCATTCTCCGCTCGAGCGGGGGAATGTCCGCTTGAGCGGACAGGCAACTTTGAATGCATTTTTGCATTTTGCTTCAGGGGCGCTGCCCCTCAACCCCGCCGTGACGCTGCCCCGGACCCGCCAAGGGGACGCTGCCCCCTAGACCCCCGCGAGCTGACCGGGCAGCTTGATCTCCGTCCTAGTCAGCGAAGTGGTAATCTTGAAAGAATTAACATCACAAACTTCTCTGCAAGGCACAATTCGGGTTGGATTCGCATCTAAAAACTCATAGCCTCACTGAAATAAAAAGTGCGAAAACAAATACAACTGAAAGGAGTTTTGTCAAATGGGGTTGCTAAGAATAAAAACTTAACAATCTCCCCCTTTGGCAATGCTGTGACAAAACACACCTAACAAATAAAATCCTAATCACCTCAATCCACTACAGCCAATAAACACAAACTTCTTTCTCAAGGTCATGATCTGCAAAGCAGCTATTAGTGCCACAATCTCCAAAGCAACTATTAGTGCCACAAGAGTATATGAAAAAGCAATAAACATATGACTAGATTATCTTGAAGCATGAGATAAAAATATGAATAGATGAAAATTGGAGATTGTAAGAACATGTAGCATGAAAACATGAAAACTAAGACACATGCACCCGACACATGAATGGATGAAATCCCACTACGACACATATGCATGAAAACATGAAAACTAAGACACATGCACCCGACACAGGAATAGATGAAATCCCACTACAACACATGTGCCCCACTACATAACTCCCATTTTTTTGTCACGAATTGACAAAGGAAGCTCAATCAACTAAAGCAAGATCATAAACCATACAAGCAATGATATGATTATGTAAATATCAGGAGCATACAAGAAGGAAGTAATAAAGAAGCAGTGAAAAGCAACATGAAAACCAACTAATGCCAATCTCCCTTACCAAACAAATCAAAGTGTTCATGCTAACAAACTCTTGCAATGATAAACCAAACCCCCCCTCACTAAAAGCAACCACAAATACTGAAAACAGTGAACAAGAAGAAAACGAAAAAAATAATATGGTGGAGCAAGCAAGGAATTTCAAATTTGTACTGTGAAACACACAAGATTATCCAAGAAGCACAATTATTAGAAAACACAATGTGCACAGCCTGTAGAAGATTCCTCATAAAAGAAAGTGATGCCACATGTGTAAAGCATAGATCCCATGAAAAAAGTGTGTGTGTGACTCTTGGAGTTCGACAAACACAAGATTCAAATCCTAGTAGTGATCTGATAGCTGGACCTCTGACAAGAGAAGCTAAGCACAACTAAGGAAAGTCAAACCATTAGGAATCAAGAGGTATTTGTTGAGTAATAGCGGAGGCTCCCCTTCAATCAATGAATCTCTTTTTTTTTTTACACATTTTTTCTTTCTTTTGCACATTTTTTCTTTCTTTTTCACAATTTTTTTCTTTCTTTTGCACACTCAGAGGCGGCTGACACGCTCAAGAGTATGGAAACCGAACCAGAGAAGCATGGATATAATAAGGATAGCCTGGTTGGTGACTCTGAGGTAGCATTTTCCTTATGGTTGGACGACAAAGAATAGAGGGGAAAGCCATGGAGATGCAAAAAAATGGAAGGTGGTTAAGAGACTCAACATCACCCATGATGTGCTAGTATAGGTCAATTCCTCTAGAAAAGCAAAAGATACAATGCCAGAAGTCCATAGAAAAAAAATGATCACTAAAACGGAAGACTCTAATATTTGCTAATCCAAGAGTGTGTACAGAATGAGACATACTAATTAAAGAACACACACTCCAAAATGAGTAATGACCACAGAAAGCACACACATATTAACATGTAATGGATATTCTTATCAATTCCAATATGCACCAAGGACGACTAAAAAATTTCAAGCTTTCAAAACCATACTAAGAAAATCTTTTTGGATTTTTTTCTTTCTAAAATAAAGCAAGACAAAACATGAACAAGCACACACTAAATGATACCACACATTAAATGACCCAAAAAGAAAAAAAAAAAAACATAGAAACCCAAAAACTAAAACGAATAAAAAAAAAATTAACAGAAGTCAGGTTTTCTCATTCAAACCGCTTTAGTATGAACAAAGTTGAGAGAATTGTGGTTCTTGAGTGGTGTCTTGACATTGTGGTTCCCTTCCCTTTCAATGGGAACCCGTCTCGACTTGGTTTCTGTAACGCCCTCAAAATAATAACAATAAACCCACCAGATAAGACATGCAATTACATTTAAACTAACCACATTCCTTTCATTCATTAGAATTCCAAGACATAAGTATTACATGTTAACCTCATAACAAAATGCCCTACGGGCTTACAGCTTTCCAAGTTAACACTTGGTTACAACAAAGAGTTCTAACTCGTTTACACATTAAGCCCTTGGCTTGAAATTACATGTAATACATCAAAAGTAAAACGACAAAACTATGCTCGCCACTAGCCTCCCAGCTATGTCCTTGGAGGTGGCATGCTTCCTGTACCTGAAAATGATATTCCCATATAGGGTGAGCCACAGCCCAGTAGAAATACACTAAACCAACCATGGACAATGACTAAAACATTAGCAATTGATAGTTGGTCAACACTGATACAACCACATAAATTACATATTTATGTCAACGACTTACAAGTCCCAATTACTTTTCATTTTCCCTTTTTCAACAGACAAGCATGCTAGCTCTATCATCATTTCCACAGACATGTATAAAAACTATATCTCACATTCAGATAAGCATAAAAGCTATATCCACATTCTCAACAGATATGTATATCAACAATATCCACAGATAAGCATACAAGCTGTATCCACACTCTACAACAGATATGTATATCAACAATATCCACAGACAAGCATACAAGCTGTATCCACACTTCACTTCACAAAGATAAGCATATGAGCTCTATCTTCACTTCTCTAGACAAGCATATGAGCTCTGTCTACGGAGTACATCCCCTATCTCCTCCAAATACCTATCCGGTTTAGAGGTCCATCCCCTATCTTCCCCTAAACCGCGGAGTACATCCCCTATCTCCTCCTCTACACATAACGTATATAAACACATTGGTTCTATATACAATCACACAATACAAACAATTAATGTATTCTAGCAACTGTCAAGTTCCATAACACATTCCATTGATTAGTTTCAGTTTGCCTAATCAACATACATTGTCTACAACAATCACGACTATCCTCCACCGATAGCCCAAAGCAGTTATTTCTAAAACAGAAAATAAATGCACAAATGGATATTCAATCAACATTTCATTTCCTCATTTCTCATCAATTAATTATCCCAATTAATTAAACAATGTAATTAGGCTATTTTCCATAATTACCATTTCAACCCTTAGGTCCCATTTTCATCAATGATTCAACAATCATTCCATTTTTCTATGCCAAACATGCATCTAGGTTTATTATGAATAAAACCCCAACTTTTGTAAAATTACACAAAAGCCCCAAACTTTCACAAATTTACCAAACCAAGCCCAACATCTCAAAATACCAAAATTTAAAGACAAAACCCATAGAGAGGAGTAGGTTATCCCTACCTCAAATTCGGAGCTCCAAGGGAGAAGAAGACAAAACTCAACGTGCTCCAAAACCCGAGATTTTCAGATTAAAATGAAGCCCTCGACGATCAACAACTTTTTTGTAAAGGCCAAAGGTGAGTAAATCACTCCTACTAGATCAAAACCTAGAGAGAAGGTAGTATCTAGAGAGAAAGACTCAACAATGGTGTTTTTGGAAAAGTAAGAGAGAGAAGAGAAAGTGAAAAAGTGATTTGAAAAGTCACAATTTCGGAACTTAAACCCAGTCTCCCGCTCGAGCGTAAAACACCCCGCTCGAGCGGCCACTCACAGACTTCCGCTCGAGCGGCCAACCTCCCGCTCGAGCGCAGAATGCACTCGCCCAGCACTTTTGCAGAACCAGGCCTCCGCTCGAGCTCCCAACCCTACGCTCGAGCTCACAACACTGCACAACAAGATACTGGATGGATGTAATCTACGCTCGAGCTCCAACACCTCCGCTCGAGCGTACAGGCCAAAAATCTGGGCAACTAGTTTTGGTTTCTAAACTCAACCAACCTGTAACAAACCCGCTCAACACATCCTATAACTCAAATACAAAGTAAGAAAGGATGTAAACAAGATAATAAACAACTACCAACATCCACGGACACATGTCCGGATCACTATACAACAAGGGTAAACCCGGGATCGCTATAGTTTCCAACTTCCTACTTCTAGGTCTAGGCAAATGCAAACTCGCTCCATGTTTGGTCTCAAGCAAATCAAAGTAACGAGGTCTAATGCGACCCTTAACCTTATTACCACCAATGAAGTGTCTCCTACCCCACGGGATGTTGGAATTTCTTCCATCTCTTTGAGACACTCTCCCATGCAACTCATAACAATAAGGCCGAATATGACCATACCTACCATAATGATGACAAATAAAAATAGGGTGTACAGGGTGTACCTTCTTTTCTTTGGCCTTACTAACTCTAGAAAGTTTGAGAAGCCCATCCTCATGTTGAATTTTTTGTTCTCCCTTTCCTTGAGTTCTTGTATCATGAGATGTAGATGCACTCCCTTTTTGCTCTTTGTTGTCACCGAAGCCAATGCCACTCTTGTCATAACACATTTGTTGAGACCCAATGATATCCTCCAAAGTCTTTGATCCTTTGTTCCAAAGACCAATGGTAGCCATAGCACACTTGAGCTCTTCCTTTTTCTTGATCATTAGTTCTTCCAAAGCAACTTGAGACATCCCGAGAGATTCAATCTTTTCTTCATACATGGCATAGATTTGCTGTAGCTCATTCCTCTCTGTCTCACAAGTCAAGAGTTTTGCACAAAGAGTTTGTCGATCATTAGCTATCTTGATGGCATCAATTCTAGCTTCGGAAATCTCCTCCTTAAGTTTGACATTCTTATATTCACATGCTTTGAGTTTTGTTGTGAGTTTGTCATTCAATTTGGATAAGTTAAGAGACTCCTTACACAACTTTTCATAAGCTTGCTCAAGCTCTTCATCATCACTCTCCGAGGATTCATCATCAGTGGCATTCTCAACCGACCTCTTCCGATACTCTGGTCGTCCTTCAGTTTCGGAAGCCGCCATGAAAGCAAGGAATTGTTTATGTCCCTCTTCCCCTTGATCTTCGTTGTCACTTTCATCTTCATCAGATTCTGATTCATCATCCCAAGTGATAGCGAGGGCTTTCTTCTTCCTCAAACGAGTAGGGCATTCTTGAGCAAAGTGGCCAAATCCTTGGCATTCATAGCATTGGACTCTTTCAGAGTTCCCTTATATCTTTCCTTTCTCCTTCTTAGCTATACAATTAATTTTGAGTTTGAGTATGAGTAGATTCCAAAAGATTTGGATTCTTTTTCAGAAAAGATTTTTTAACTTGTTTTACAAAAGCATCCGTAATCTTGGAATCTATCTCATAATCCTCATCAGAATCCTCTCCAACTCTATGAGCACTACTAAAAGCAATATCTTTTTGTTTCTTTTTGAAATTCCTATGTGTCTCATAAGTTTGGAAATTTCCAACCAAATGATCTAGCTTGAGATTGTCAACATCTTGAGCCTCCTCAATAGACGTAACTTTTGGTTGGAACCGATTGGGCAAGGACCTCAAAATTTTTCCTACAATCTTGAATTCCGGTATTTTTTCACGTAAATTGAAGTTGGAATTAACAATGTCACTCAACTTCGCATAAAATTCATCAAAGGTCTCATTATCTTTCATTGAAAGGTTTTCAAAACTAGACGTGAGCCTTTGAAGTTTTGAGCATTTAATAGAAGGAGTGCCCTCGTGAATAGTTTGTAAGATATCCCAAGCCTCTTTTGCAACTTCGCAATTGCAAATTCGACTAAACTCCTCAGGTGTGACGGCGCAAAAGAGAGAATTGATAGCCTTATTATTCCAGCTACTATTTTGGTAATCAATAGTGTCCCACTTATCAATTGGTTTGGGGAAAGATACTCCATCAATGGTAATCGTTGGTTCGGTCCACCTATACATGACAGATTACCAAACTTTTTCATCAATAGATTTCAAAAACGATCTCATCCGAGCTTTCCAAAAAGAATAATTTGATCGGTCAAGTAGGGGTGGTCGAACCATAGAGTTTTCCTCACGAATTGAATCCATTATCACAAATCAAACAAGATCTCGCTCTAAAATAATATTTTCCGCTCTGATACCAATTGAAAAATCTAGAAATTCCCTAGATATTGATTTGTGATTATGCATCAATTTTAACGAGTAAAACAATCCCAATCAAACAATCAAGACGAATTGACACAACGATTTTAACGTAGAAAAATCACAATTGGAGCGCCTCTAATTGTGGTAAAAAAACCATGGGCAAAAGCCACAAAACAATCCACTAAAAAGACATAAAGGAATTACACAGGTATACTCTCAATTACCTAGCGAATCCACGCTCAAATTGAACCAACCTCTGTGTGCCTCTTCCAACCTTGTCTTCATCTCAGAATTGTCTTGCCGAACGTTGAATCCACAACGCCGATGTCAAATCATGACGATGAGCCACTCTAGAATCCACCAAAGCTTCAGGCTAGAATTCTCCAGAATCCACCGAAGACCAACTCTTTTTTTTGTGTAGAACAATCAAACAATCCTTTGATGTAAACTTCTTAAACCATGAGTTGAATACTCAATCAAAACATCAAAGAAAAATAGCAAAATAGCCCCAGATATAAACCCTAGAACCTAAGACGAAGATCTAGAGGCGTCATCCTAGATTTGGAGTAACTTGCGAATTTATAGAATTTGAAATCGCGAGGTTCGCTCGAGCGTGGGAATTGACGCTTGAGCGGGGACTCTATATGACGTGTTCTAAACCAGGATGTATGCTCGAGCGGGTAAATGGATGCTCGAGCGTGAAAACACGGATCATAGTATATTTGCAGACTCACCAAACTTCTGGAACTCAGCATTCTTCGCTCGAGCGGGGGAATGTCCGCTTGAGCAGACAGGCAACTTTGAATGCATTTTTGCATTTTGCTTCGGGGGCACTGCCCCTCAACCCCACCGTGGCGCTGCCCCGGACCCGCCAAGGGGCGTTACCCCCTGGACCTCCGCGAGCTCACTGGGCAGCTCGATCCCCGTCTTAGTCAGCGAAGTGGCAATCTTGAAAGAATTAACATCACAAACTTCTCTGCAAGGCACAATTCGGGTTGGATTCGCATCTAAAAACTCATAGCCTCACTGAAATAAAAAGTGCGAAAACAAATACAACTGAAAGGAGTTTTGTCAAACGGGGTTGCTAAGAATAAAAACCTAACACTTCTTTTGAACTTTCGAAAGGGGGGGCGCGAAAAAGTCATGCTACACAAAGTAGTCAAGACCTTCTTTTTGTCTATATCCTTTGACCATAAGTCTTGTCTTGTATTTGTCAATTGATCCACCAGCTTTCATTTTTCTCTTGAAAATCCACTTGTATCCAAGTGGTTTACAACCTGGTGGCAAATCCACCAATTCGCAAGTGTGATTTTGCAGGATGGATTCAAATTCACTATTGAGTCTCTTTCCATAAAGGAGCCTCAGGACTGGATATAACTTCTTTAAAAGTTAAAAGCTCATTTTCTAACAAAAAGTTAGAAAATCTAGACAAAAGATTTAGAGGTTCTAGCACGTTTACTACGCCTAGGTTCCTCTTCCTCATTTTGATCTATCTTTTGCTCTTGTACTTGATCTTGACTAGTACTAGCATCATAAGATCTTTTGTTAGTACTAGTCTCTTGTTCAGTTTTATTTGGAAATATATGCTCAAAGAATGATGCATTCCAAGATTCAATAATAGTATTTACATGCATTTCGGAATGTTCTGACTTATGAATCAAAAACCGATATGCACTACTATTCTTAGCATAACCAATGAAAATGCAATCAACAGTTTTAGGATCTATCTTAGTCTTTTTAGGACTAGGAATAGCCAAACACCCTCACACTTTTAAGTATTTGTATGATGGTATTCTCCCATGCTACATTTCATAAAGTGTTTGATTCACTTTCTTTCGGGGTACTTTATTAAGTATATAATTAGGTTAAAGTATTGCTTCCCCCCACAAGTTCTGAGGTAATCCAAAACTTATTAACATGGCATTCATCATTTCTTTTAAAGTCCTATTTTTCCTTTCGGCAATTTCATTTTGCTGAGGTGAGTAAGGAGCGGTGGTTTAATGAATTATTCCATATTCTTTACAAAATTTACCAAAAGGTGATTCATATTCACCACCTCTATCACTTCTTAGTTTTTTAATTTTTTTACCAAGTTGATTTTCAACTTCATTCTTATATTGAATAAAAGTTTCCAAAACTTCATCCTTGGTTCGAATTAAATAAACATAACTATATCTCGTATAGTCATCTATAATAGTGATAAAATATTTTTTCCCACCTCTAGTTTGAATTGATTTAAAATCACAAATGTCACTATGAATTAATTCAAGTGGCTCTATACTTCGTTCAATTGAATGAAAAGGAGTTTTGGATAATTTTGCCTCAACACAAATTTCACATTGATGATTTAAATCAATATCAAATTTAGGTAAACGTTCCATATTAACTAATCTACGCAAAGATCCATAATTAATATGTCCTAGTCTACGATGTCATAAATTCAAAGACTCAAGCAAGTAAGAAGAAGATGTATTATTATTAATAATAGAGGGTACAACCGTCATTACATTTATTTTGAAAAGGCCATCAGACATGTAACATTTTCCTACATACATACCGTTTTTGGTAAGTACAAACTTGTTACTTTCAAAAACTAGCCTAAACCCATTTTTACTCAACAAAGATCCGGAAACAAGATTCTTACTAATGTCTTGTACATGCAGCACATTGTTGAGAGTGAGTTCCTTTCCAGATGCCATCTTCAAAATAATCTTTCTTTGTCCTTCAACTTTAGAAGTCGAGGAGTTTCCCATAAAAAGTTGTTCACCATTATCCACCACTGAATAAGATGTGAACATCTTTTTGTCGGCACAGATGTGGCGAGTAACACCAGTGTCCACCCACCATTCTTTAGGATTTCCGACAAGGTTTCCTCGAAAACAACTGCAGAAAGATTTATGTCATCTACACCATTGGAAATTTTGTCCATTTCAGTCATATTGGCTTGAGCAAGCTTCTTACTTGATCTTCCTTTACGTTTGCGTTTGCTATGGCAATCTTTGGCCCGATGTCCCTCTTTGTCATAGATGTAACACTTGCCATTGAACTTGTACTTCTTAGTTTCCCCTCCTTTAGAGCCTTGTGTGGAACTTTCTCTAGAATACTTCCGTTTTTTGCTTTTGGAGCATGTTCCACCACATTTGTCTTGCACTCCTTTGGATGCTTACCAGCCCGCTTCTCTGAATTGCAGTTATCCTCCTCAATTCTCAAACGCACAATTAATTCTTCCAAAGTCATTTCTTTGCGCTTGTGTTTGAGGTAGTTCTTGAATTTCTTCCAGCCTTGTGGTAATTTTTCAATTAAGGCAGCAACTTGGAAGGATTCACTGAGAGACATGTCCTCTGCATGAATGTCATGCAGAATGAGTTGGAGATCTTGAACTTGGCTGACCACCGTCTTAGAATCAACCATCACAAAATCTAGAAATTTGCTTACTACGAATTTTTTCACGCTAGTATCTTCTGTTTTGTACTTTTTCTCCAAAGACTCCCAAAGTTCTTTTGCCATCTTGATAGGACTGTAGACGTTGTATAATATGTTATTAAGTCCATTCAAGATGTAATTCTGGCAAAGGAAATCAGCATGTTTCTAAGCATCGACCGCAGCAACCATTTGCCGGTCAGTTTCATCCTTTTTTAGAGTAGGAGCATCCTCATGGAGAAACTGTGCCAGGTTGAGAGTAGTAAGATAGAACAGTACTTTTTGCTGCCATATTTTAAAATCAATTCCTAAGAACTTCTCTAGCTTTTTGCTGTGATTAACTGACACAATCATAACAGGAGCAGGGGTTGGAGCAATTGCAGCCACCATACTAGTACTTGTTTGAGCATTAGTTTCAGTAGCCATGAATTCTAAATTATAAAAAAAAATTATAATTAGAATTTTATACTACATAGAAAATTAAACCATTAACACAGAATTTAAATTTTGTAAAAATAAAAGAAACAAGAAATTGTAACTTTTATGTCCAATTAATTTGAAAATAAAATTTTATTTAAACAAATTAATTCCACATAGAAAAATATTTCTATAGCACTTCAAAAATTAAAATACTGAAAATAGAATTTTAATTAATGAAAACTCAGAAATTATTTTTGAAAACAAAATTAATTTCTTATCAACTTCTGAAATAAATATTCTGAATTGTTAATGACTACCAGTATATTACTACTAGTTGTCAAAGAAAATAAACAGTATATTACTACTAGTTGTCAAACGGTATATTACTACTATTTATATTTTTTAACTAGAATATTATTTCGTAAAGCCACAGAAAGTAATTTTTGTAAGAAGAAGAAAATAAGAAAGAGAAAAAAAAATTATGTATAAATAGAATAATTCAATTTTGTCTTAAGATTGTTGGAACAATCTTCTGTGTAAAATAAGTTAGTTCAAACCAAATCAAACAAATAAAATAAATTACTTATAGAATTTATTAATCGAACCGAAAAAGTACAAAAAGATCAAGTCGAGTGTGCAACACTCTGTCCTTAAGACAGATTCGCCCCGCTTCGGTGCTTACGGATAAATGGCGTCTCCCAGGATACAATGATCTTCACAGATTGTAATAGCACTCCAAACAATCTGTAAGGTAAACCAAACCTGTGACGACCCTAACCTCCGAACTATTATATTACGTTATTTCAATAAGTCTAATTGCATGATTATGTGGTTACATGCTTAATTTTATAGTTATTTGTTATTACATGGAATATCTATTCGAATTAGCAACTTAAAGACATAAATTGAGAGCCAAGACAGCTTCAAAAACTGAAATTGATTAGCTTAATAGACTAATTAGAATATTTAGAATCTTATGGAAACTTTAATTGAAAATTGATTCGGATCAAAATAACTAGAATAAAATAATTGGAATCAATTAAATTTTTATAGGATTAATTATCCACAAGTAAGCTTAATTAGCCTAAGCTAATCATACCCTATATAAGGCTCTAAATAAGTCTTGAGCTCATATATACACACACTTGGCTGAGATTTTGAGAGAGTAGGAGAGTTAACTCAACACTTAGAGCGAGAGAGAGAAGAAAATTGTGAAGGAATTGAAGGAGAATTGGAGGATTAACCTATAAGACACTTGAATTCAAGCTTTAGGTATGATCTTCAACCCTAATCCTTGTAAACAAAACATGCAGAAGTTGATTTCATCCAAGTTTTGAGTTTATTTGCATGAAATTATACAATAGAGGCATGAATTAACTTGAATTGGAAGAATTGGGTTGAACTATGTACATGCATGCATAAGTTGAGTTAGAATTCATGAAATTCTTCCATGCATGGCACTTTTACATCTCAACTTGAAGAATCCTTCATGTTTCCATCCCTCCCATATCACTTGATTATGTTTTGATTATATTTTGAAGAAATATACACTCAATTTGAGTTAAACTTGCTTTATAACTTGAAATTGGAGTTTTTAGTTGAGGATTCACCATGGTTTTGAACAATTGGTTCCAAATTGACTATGTTTCCATGTTTTATAATGTTTTCCCATGTTTTTGTACCTTAAACACGAGTTTGGAACCTTTGAATACCAAATTTGAACTTCAGACACAGTTCTAGAAATTCCAGAATTCGGTTTGTCCGCTCGAGCGAAGAAAGTGTCGTTTGAGTGTAAAAATCGAGCTCCTAGAAGTTTTACAAATTTTGCAGACTGCTTGAGCGACCAAATCTGCGCTCAAATGAGAACCCCTTTTTTTCAGTCTTCCGCTCGAGCGACCGTCAAGTGGAAATTTCATGCAACCAGTACTTCTGTGAAGTTTACAAACTGCTTAAGCGACCGAAGTTGCGCTCGAGCGAACATGCTTATTTTTGAACCCCCGCTCCAGCGAAGGAAGTTGTGCTCTACCGGAGACCCTGTTTTCAGCAAATTTTGACTAACTCTTCTAAGTGCATACTTGCATCCTTATATCATTTTAAGTACTCTTAGGCACCAATTGAGCTCATATGAACATGGAATGAGTTAGAAACACATGAAGACAATTTGATTACGCAGATTGGCTATAGAGTGGTACTCCAATTATATGTTGGTTATGTGTTTTGTATAGGTGGACGTCCGAGGCCTAGTGACAACATAACCCACTGTGAGTAATGACTTTATAAAGATATGTTTAAGTCATGTTCACTTTCGAAAATGTATTGCTATCAAAATTGATATATGATTGATTGATTGAGTTATTGAAATATTATGATGATTGATAAAATGGCCTATTGAAACGTTATTTTCTCACAATGAATGAAGTTCTATCTTGAAATGGTTTTGTGGTATCCATTGAATGTAGGCCCTTGCCTGGGGAAGACAATACCATGGCTAGGTCCTTGCCTGGGGGAGACAATACCATGGCTAAGCCCTTGCCTGGGGGAGACAATACCATGGCTAGGCCCTCGCTCAATACCACGGCTAGGCCCTCGCCTGGGGGAGATAATACCAAGGCTAGGCCCTTGCCTGGAGGAGACAATACCATGGCTAGGCCCTTGCCTGTGGGAGACAATACCATGGCTAGGCCCTTGCCTAGGGGAAACAATACCATGGCTTTTGGATTGATTGACAGTGCTAGACTTTATGGTCCATTGTTGTTGGAATGTTATTACTTCATGGATGTACCACACAAATTGGCATTGAATGATATTGATGACGAAGTTAAAGGATTATTGAGAACTGAAATGAAATTTGGTTTGGCAATATTATCGAGCTTCATTCATATACCTTTTTTATTCTGTTATTACTCACTGGGCCCTAGCTCACTATTTATTTATATATATATATATATATATGTAGGTGGGCAAGCCGACCATCAGAGTTAAGAAAGCCTCGAGTCTACCCGGGTCAGCCTTTTGTGGAGCTTCCAAGTGAAGTAACTAGGCTCATGTAGAGCCAAGCTAGCGATCACCCTTTTGCTTGATAAATGATTTTACGATTTGTGTATACTTTGGGGCTTTGTATAACTATAAAGTTTGGCACTTGGACTTATGTGATGTATATGCATAATGTATGAACATTTGCTTATGATACAAAGTTTGTCTTCTTCATTTATGCACGACTTGATGGATAACTTATATGTTGCATTATACTTCCGCAAAGCCCTGTACCTTATTTTAAATGGATTTTTGTTTAGAGGCCATAGGTAATCTATGATTACTGGCTGGTCATGACACTAAACCTATAGGGGCGGGTTTGGGTCGTGACAAAACCTGTGTTCTATACTCTCAAAAATTTCTCTAAAAATTAGAATGAAGAATAATAAAAAGAGAAGGCAAAACCGGAAAGACAAATCAATTTTTATGGATGTTAGAAATTCTGGAAAAGGTCTGTAGATTGGTGACGATTCAGATATGTCCGAACAGGTATGAAATTGAATGAACAAATTTGCTCGTAGTTTGAATCTGTCCATAACTGCTGGCAGTTTAAATTTGTTAAAACAGTTTTAATCTGTTGGGAATTCAGACTAGAGGAGGTAACATTTGGACAGAAAATTAAATTCAATTTTGGCACAAAATTTGAATTAATTTCATTCAGAAAAAACAATTTTCCTGCAAGAATTTCTGGAAAAAATTCAAATAAATTTTGTCCAAAAAATTAATATTAGAACCAATTCGACCCACAACCGCGCCCGGCACGGCTCAGCTTGGCCGGCCGGCGGTAACGACGTGTGTGTGTGGTGGTTTGAGCCAAAGGTCACTTTGTCCATAACTTATCCCTTCTACAAACTTAGGGTACCCCTTGGGACCCAACCCAAGTGTTGCCACTTAGAACATATATACACACATAAGTTCTTTTAAGTTTCTAATGTGGGACTACCATTACAAAGAAACCCATATTTTATTCTTTAATAGTCCATTCCATGAACTCAAAAACAACGTCAACTTCCCATTCACTCATAAATGGTTTTGATGAACTGTCTTCATCGTGTGACTTGCCATGCGGCAAGGAACACGTCACCTCTTGGACCCACCCCAATAGACATTTGGGACCCACTCAAAATTGGGCTCAAAGTTGGCCTAAAATAAGCCTATAAAACCATATCTTTCCAACAATTTCTTTTTATGTCAAAAGTAAAATTTTTGTTGCAAAAAATATTAAGAGATTAATTTCAATCGTCATTTGAGTCATCAAGAAAAATTGAAAAATTTAACAAAGGACCTTACCAACAAAAAATTTAAAATTTCGCTAGTAAATATATTCTAAAGGAATAATTAATTTTGTGCTAGAAGGTTTAATTTTTCTAGATGAAAATTTTGATCCCAAAATGAGAAAATAATTTGTTATTAAATGTCTAATTTTATTCCTAAAAATTTAACAATGATAGTTTTGACAACCAAGATATTATCAAGGTCCCAAAATTTGCCAAAAATGACTTGGACACATGGTTGTAAAATAAAAAAATAAAAAAATATATAGGTCATTGCATGCTTTATTCGTATGCCTGCAAATGAACAAAGCCATTCATGAACAAGCTCAAGGTTGACTCGGTAAGAGCTCGTTCAAACTCGGTTCGTTAATTTTTTGTTTGTGTTTGAGTTCGAGCTCGTTAAAATTTTAATAAACAAGCTCAAACATACTAAAGCTCGACTCGAAAGTTCGACTCGTTAGCTGACTCGTTTAATATTTATTATTTATATATTAAATAATATAAAAGTATATATAAAAAATAAGATAAATGTTATTTATATATTTAAAAATATAAATGTAAATAATAGCTAACTATAGATAATATATTTATATAATAGTGGTGGCAGATATTATTATTTTGGTGAAATAGTTTTTTTATTATGTTTATATATATTGTATATATAATTGTATAATGACTATTTTAATTGTCACGTTAGTTTCATACACAAGTATAAATTTATAATATTTTTAACTTGTTAAGGTTCGTGAACATGCTCGAGTTCGAGTCAAGTCTAAGCCAACTTGGCTCGAACTCAATTCATTAAATTTTTATTGAGCTCAAACTTGAGTTCAAACTCATTAAAATCTTAATAAATAAGCGCAAACATACTAAAACTCAGCTCGAGATATTGTAATTTCGTAGAAAAACCCAAGTCCTGACAAATTGGTACCCCCACAAACTTTGCAATCTAGATATAAATGACTTTCTCTTGATGATAAACTAGTGATATATTCGTGTCATGTAGAACATATTGACCGGTCTGGCAGGTATACCTAATTGTAAACTGTCAACAAATCATTTTATCTAGACCGCATTACTAACAGTTGTGTTGCAAGCTATGTATTCAACTTCCATAGTGTACTTTGCAATACAACTTTGTTTCGTACTTAACCAAGAAATTGTCGTTCCACCAAACAAGAACACATGAACACTAGTAGATTTTCTATCATCTAAATTTCTAGCAAAATCCACGTCAGTGTATCCTTTTATGTCTAGATCACATAAACCAAAACACAATTTCAAATTCTTAGTGCCTTTTAAATAGCTGAATATTCTTTTGACTGCTTGCCAACGTTCCTTACCTGGATTGAATTGAAACCTACTTACCAATCTGACCACATGACAGATATTAGGTCTTGTGCTTGTCATAGCATACGTTAGGTTGCCTATTGCTTGAGCATATAGGACATCTCTCATTTCCTCAATTTCAGATTTAGTTTTAGGGCTCATATTTTTACTAAAACTTTGTCCCTTGCATATAGGTGTGCTTAAAGAATTACAATTATCCATATTAAATCTTTTGAGTACCTTGTCTAAATATTTTTCTTGATCTAGATATAATAATTTTGAATTTCTATCTCTTGAAATTCTAATTCCTAGAAAATAGGTTGCAGGACCCATGCCTTTCATTTCAAATCTAGATGCTAAGAAAGTTTTGGTTTTCATAATCATATCTGGATAATTTCCTACTAACAATATGTCATCCACATATAAAGATAATATTGCTAACTTGTCATCATTTTTCCAGATATAAACACAATGATCTAATGGGCTCAAAACATAGCCCATTTTTGAAATGGCTTGGTGGAATTTCAAGTACCATTGTCTTGAAGATTGTTTGAGTCCATATAGGGATTTCTTCAACTTGTAGACTTTTTCCTCGTTGCCTTGGATCTAGAAACTATCAGGTTGCATCATATAAATTTCCTCTTTTAATTCTCCATTGAGAAACACTGTTTTAACATCTAATTGATGCAATTCTAGATCCATCATGGCCATGACTGCCATTAGAATCCTTATTGAGGCAAATTTTGTAATAGGAGAATATATATCTACAAAATCTATTCTAGGTTGTTGAGTGAATCTCTTGGCTACTAACCTGGCCTTGTATTTCTTCAAACTCCCATCTATTTTGAATTTGTTTCTAAGAACCCACTTGCAACCAATGGCTTTTCTTTCATTTGGAAGATTAGTTAATTCCCAAACATCATTTTTTTTATCGAGTCAAGTTCTTCATTCAGTGCCTCAAGCCATTGTGTAGCTTCACTTCTACTAATTGCTTTATTATAACTAGTAGGATCATTTACTAAGTTATTAAGTTCTTCAACTTGAAAAACATAATAATCTTTCAAAAATGTAGATGGATGTCTTGCTCTCTTACTCCCACTTATCTCAGGATTTGAAACAGGTAACACAACATCATGTAGTTGTTGTTTCCTCCCACTATTAGGTGGTTCTGGGAGAATTGGTGGCGTTGGTGCCAAAAAAAGGAAGAAAAGAATCTGGAGATACTTCGGAGAGCAATTCAATTTGTTCAATAGGAGTAATAAAATCAGTGGATTCAAGAAAAATAACATCTTTACTTTCTATTCATCCACGTTCGGGATAGTAAAATGATAACCACTCCTATTTTCAACATAGCCAATAAACTTGCATTATCAAGTTTTACTTCCCAATTTATCCCTTAAAGGTTTGGGAATAAGTACATGTGCTTTACAGCCCCAAACTTTGAGATTTAGAACATTAGGTTTAGTACCATTCCAGTATTCATAAGGAGTTAGAGGTTTATCTTTTGTTTCGACTCTATTTAATATGTACGCAATGATGGATAAGGCTTCGCCCAAAAAATGAATAGGCAGATCAACATGAGCCATCATAGAACTTGTTATTTCCATTAGAGTACGATTTCGTCGTTCTGTAATCCCACTTTGTTGTGGTGTGTATGGTATTGTAAACAAATGTTTTATGCCATTGTCCTTGCAGAAAGAATCCATAGCTTCATATTCACCACCTCTATCATTATTCAAGTTTTTAACGGACCAATCAAGTTGCTTTTCTACCTCTAATTTATATTCCTTACACTTTTTAATTGCCTCTGATTTGTGTTTAAGAAGGTAGATATGTCCATATCTTGAATAATCATCAGTGAAAGTAATAAAATATTCCATGTCACGATGAGTTTTAGTTCTTAAATGGCCACAAATGTCTGAATGAATTACTTCAAGTAATTTAGATGATTTCCAATGTTTTAAAAATGGCTTGCTAGTCATTTTTCCTTTGATACATGGTTCACATATATCAAAATCATCGGAACACATTTTAAGCAATAAGCCACTTTTAAACATTCGAGACATTTTATTTTTATTAATGTGACCTAATCTTAGATGCCATAAATAAGAACTATTACAGGTAGAAACAGACAAATAATCATAAATACATACTTTATTATTATCAATAGAAAGAGAGTACATGTCATTCACTCTTACACCTTTCACTAATACATTTCTTTTCTTAATTAGCAATGTGTTAAACCTAAAATTAATCTCAAAACCCTTTTGGGTTAATACTAGAACTAAAATTAAATTTCGGCGATTGCTGGGTACATAAAGCACATCATGAAGCATAATGAAAGTTCCATTAATAGAGAATTGACAGTTGACGATGCCTAAAACATCACTATAGGAGTTGTTGCCCATGTAGATTCTATGTTCACCAATCTTCTTTTCAGTAAACTCCACAAACATGTCTTTGTTTTGCACGATATGCCTAGTTGCAGTAGAATCAATCTACCATGAATTTGATGAAGGTTCAAGCAACATTGCTTCAGAAACTATCATGGCAATGGGATTGTGATCCTTTTTCTGATTGTTCTAAAGACAAGTGGCTTTGATATGACCTTTTTGACTGCAATTGTAACATGGGCTAGCCTGATTCTTGTGATGTTGTTGTCTTTGCCATTCTTACTGCTTTTTCCATCCTTTCGGGAACCCTTTCTTCCATTTTTTCTTGAAAGAAATAGTCTTTCTCTTGTTAAATAGTGTGTGGAAATTATTCTGTGGTTGTGGCAAAGATTGTGCCATCAACAAGTTAGAAGATAAACCTTTTTTACGCCTTCGCTTCATTATTTCTTCTTCCAAAACTAAGAGTACATGCAATGTCACCATTGAAATCTCTCATCCACTATGAGTTAAAGATGTGACAACATGATCCCACGACAATAGAAGACTATTAAGTATGGTAGTTACTTGCATCTTGTCTGACAAAGGATGATCATCGTTGGATAATTCTTTAGCAATTAATTCCTTTTGATTAACATGATCACCAACACTATCATTATTACTCATACAAGTGTTATTATATTTGTCCAAGAGCAATTGAATTTGAGTTTCCGATCGAATTCCATACTTACTTTCTAGTGCTTCCATTAATTATTTTGCAGTTTCATGTTCTTTGAATAACAAAATTATGCTGTCTTTCATATTATGTAATATTGTTGCCTTTGCCATTGCATCATCCTCTATTCGTTTGTTTTGAAACTAATTAGAATCATCATCTGGTTTATAAGTGGAAAATGTATGCAGTGTCTTTTCATGCATAAGAAGATAAAAAATGTGGCATTTCCATGCTCGAAAATTATTTCCATTAAGCATCTCAATTCTTGAAGAATCAATAGCCATACTACAAATAAATGTGTTACAATAAAAAATACAAATATGGATATTACAAAACAAAATAAACAAATAAGCAAATTAAATACAACAATAAGTCTTAATAAGGATAAGGCTTGTAGTTGTTGAGTTGGCCCCTGTGATAAGAAAAATATCAATGTGGAGGAGTAGAACAGTCTTCTTGCCTTGGGTAAGAAGAATAATGAAAACCCAATGGCCAATTAAACCCAATACTCTACTTATTAGTCTTGTGAAAATAGTTACGAGTCCAAGGTACACAATGGTACTTATTAAAAAAAATTTCTTTGAATGTTTTCCTGTGTAACACCCTTGGATAGCCTCCTTCTCTAATTATTTCTTCTGAAAATTTAGTACAATTACCCACGAAAAAATTCTTAGAAGAATTCTGGAGATTTTGGCTTTTGAATGACTAAAAATGACTTTGAAATGAGCAAGAACGGGTCGGAAAAACCCTTGGACCAAGCTCTTGCCAGTTCAAGGGCTGGGATGAACAGGTTTGGATCGGCTGGGGTGGAACTTGCTGGATGCACGGGTCAAGGCGCAGGTCAGAGAATGGGTCAGACGGGCGTAGGTTGCGTGTGGTAGACGGATGCGAATTTGGGCTAGCATGCGAGTCAAAGAGCAGGGCAGACTGTGGCCCTAGGCTGTTGGGCTATTGAGCTGCGTCCACGACCTTGGGTTGCTTGTGTCATGACCCAAACCATTCCCCATGGGTTAAGGACATAACCGGCCAATAATCACGAGATTACCTACGGCCTTAAACAAAATTAGATATATTTTAACAGAGTTAAGGGGGCCAAACGGAAGCAATTTCAAACTTTTGTCCATAGAGCTGTGCTTACATGGCACGTCATAACATTTCACAAATGTACATCAATAACTCACATCAAGGAAAGTTAACATATAAGCTTTACATAACAGCATCATTCAAGTCATGGTCAGCCAATCAAAACTATATACAACCGTAATCCAAAGTTCTCGCCAACATGACAAAATATAACAAAATAGTAAAAGGGCGAAAACAAGTCTCGTGCGTGAGACGTATGTGCTGACTCTTCAAAACCTTGACTGTTTCACACAAACTTCACTGAGGCTGGGTTTGGACCTCCCTTGGCTCACCTACAGACATGTGAATGAGCGTGAGCGAAAGCCCAGTGAATAATATCAAATAAAGAAGACATACGAACGGCATTTAGAACAACATACATCAGACGGCCTTGGGCCCAATTCATATTTCTATCTAGTATATATATACATATAGGTCAAGTGACTACGGTTCCAAACACATCAAACGGCCTCGGCCCAATTCATTCATAACCGACGGCCATTGGCCCAATCGTTTCTGTCCAACGGCCCTTGGCCCAATCATTCGTGTCAAACGGCCTTTGGCTCATTCATCTGCATCAAACAGCCTTTGGTCCATTCATTCATGTCAAACGGCCTTTGGCCCATTCATTCATGTCAAACGGCCTTTGGCCCATTTATTCATTCATGTCAAACGGCCTTCGGCCCAATCTTTCATATCAAACGGCCTTCGGCCCAATTATTCGTGTCAAACGGCCTTTGGCCCAGCATTCATGCATGTCAAACGGCCTTTGACCCAATCAATTGTACCCAACGGCCTTTGGCCCAACCATATGGCATAACAAACATTTGTCCACAATTCAAATTAACAACTTATAAGACTTATATGGGAATAAGCAATTAGACAAATAACATACTTCTAAAATATCTTTACTAAGATATTACTCACAGTGTTCTGTCGGCGGATTTGCCCTGGAACTCGACCCTACACATTTCATGAACACAATGGGTCACAAACAATTCAATCAATTCTTAATTCATACATCCCTCTTAGGCTTCTTTCTTATCCTTTTAACTCATTTATGATGCTCAATGCATGCCTAAGAGTGCTTAGAAATGAAAGAGAACAAAAAATGAAACGCAGAACACCTTTACAAAATTTCTGAAATAGGGGTCCCCGCTCGAGCGTGGGTTCCACCGCTCGAGCGGACCCTCATGGTCTGCAAAAGTACTGGTTACCTCATTTTTACGTTCGAGCGTGAATTCGGATACTCAAGCTGAAAGTCACGCTACATGGCTCCCTGCTCGAGCGTGAATGTCCCCGCTTGAGCGGACATCAATGACTGCAAAAAATTCTAGGAGCTTGCATTTCACGCTCGAGCGGGGAGCGGACATGCCAAATTCTAGGTTTCCCAGAACTGTTCTTGAGGCTCAAATTCGATATTCAAAGGCTTTAAAGCTCGAATTAAGGTACCAAAAGTAGGGAAACACATTATATATCATGAGTATTCAAGCAATATGAGGCCAATTGCTCAAATCATGGTCACATTCTCAAATTATTCAACATTTCTTTTGTATAATCAAAACTCATGCATTCAAACCTCATATAAGCCCCATATCTCCAATAATCAAACATGCATGTCAATTTTTGACTTCATTTCTATTTCAAATCTTACAAATGGCACTTATTATTATGAAACCCATGAAAATTATGCATGCATGTGACGATTGGTGCCCAATTCTCCATGTTCAACATTATTCATGCTAGCTTATGCAATTCCATGGCAATTCATGGTGATTCTTAGTAATTTCATGCATGCATGTGCATTCTAACTTCATATTCAACTCAATCTTTGCCATGAGCTACCATACCACTTGAATTCAAAAAATTACATACTCAACTCATAAATTAAGAGTTGATTACTCACCTAGGAGCTTTAAACACTCAAGTTTTTTGAGTTTATCTCCAAGATTCCCAAGCTTCTTGATCAAACCTTCAATTGCCTACACTCTCTCTCTCTAAATTCGGTTCTCTCACTTTCTAGAGAGCTAATTTCAGCCAAGTGAATTAAAAGAGAGGAATTAAGTGTGAATGAGCCTATTTATAGGCTCTCTTAATCAAATTACTTAAAATTAAGTAATGGTGCTTTAATTGGTCATCTGAATCTGATTATTTTGATCTGAGTCAATTTTCAATTAAATTTCACCGTAGGCTCTAAAAATTACGCTAATCACGATGGCGTAGTCAATTTCAGTTTCTGTGGTCGATAAGGCCTTCAATTTAAATTCTAAAGCAGATAATCAAATAGATTTTCCTACGGTGAACAGATAGAACTTCAAAACCACATATATTTATATAACTGGCACTCAAAATCATATCAAACACATAATCATATTCGTAATTAAGGTTAATTAGCATAATACGGAGCAGGGTTATCACAGCTTGTCTGCGCTTGGCTTGTTTGGGCTACCTGCTAGGTTGGCCTAATTAAATTCTTTTTAATCCTTAGGCCCAAAGCAACAGACTTCCTTGCTGTAATTCTAATTTTTGGGCTTTTTCTTTTTATTTTTGAATTTGGCCCAATGGATGGAATTTTCAAAACATAGGCAAATTCTTCAACAATATTCTTACACAGGTCGTCTTCTCCGGTGATTGGAGTTGGAGGCCACAAACTAAAATTTGAATTTTGTAGATCAAACTTTTGCCGTTTTTCATAACAAATTTCAGTGTTGTGATCAAAATTTTGAGACGAACAAGATGGTGCTAAAGTGGTGACGCCAATTGAAGCAAAAATTATTTTATAAAATTTCTACCATTGGTATAATTTGGCCACACTTACGGCAAGGTTCGGTACAATATCACCACCAACGGTTATTTTCTTTGGATACTCCTCAAGGAATACAACACGTTGATGATGATTAAATAAGCAAATGGAGTTCATTAATGCCGAAGCTTGTCGATCAATAACACTCTGAATTTTTGGTAAAAAGATTTTGAATTTTTTTTGTTCTTCCAGACTGTAATTCGACATCTGCGATTATGTGTAAACAAGGCTCTGATACCACTGAAAGATAAACTAACAATGGCTAATTGATCGGTGATCCCGTTAGGGTGTTTATTAGGCAAGAAAATTCGAGAATTTGGAATGCAAAAATTGATAGAATTCGTTGGTTTTTAAAATGAAAATATCTGCATTGCTCTTGGCCTAGTATTTATAGACATTGGTGTGTTTACAGAAAAGTCATACCCTTAGGAATATATTCCAAGAGACATGATGCTTCACAAAGCATTGTACCTTTTCATTCAAATTTCAAACCATTTTTCAGATTTTTTTTTCCTACGGGAATGTTTAGAAATCACTCCATATATAGGCTCTGATTTGGTGTGAGAAGATCCACCATATTATGGTGTGAACACCTCTCATACCTTCACTCATGGGCAAAAAGTATTAGCATAATTGGTACTAGCAGGGCAAATTTTGGTTGGATCATCCTGAGGATAGCTATAAGCATCTGGGCACCTATCCTTAAAGAACATTGAGTATGTTGTAGGCCCACAGGTCCTAGGCCCATCAGTGCAACAATATTCATTGGTCTTGAAAATGGTACATGGGTTGTTGCACCCACCTGGGGCCTATAACTCACTTGGGCACTCACTGTTTATGTTAATAGCTCACCTGAAGAATTACAGACTGTAGTGGTGGGGCTGAAGTCCATCGAAATATTGAATCCATCGAAGAGGGATATGTCAACATAGTCTAAGTTATTGGGCTTGTTCAACACGAATTTAGCTAGGGTGTTTGGGGCTTGACCTTAGCCTTGGCACTCTAGGAGCCCATTGCAATCATCGGTCAGACATTGGCCATTACCATGTGAGCTCCGGTTGTACTCGGGTTCACATTGACGGTCCAAGACTTGCCCGGGTCAAGACACATTCCCCCACCGAGCTTGGTCGCAGCCTAAACTATGTAGCTACATTTGTTTAGGACAACAAAGGTAGCTACATTTGTGAATGAGATCAATAGGGTGAAGAGGAGAGGGAACAAATGGTGAGGCTTTTGGGGAAGCTCATGTTGGTGTCTCAGAGTTATGTGGTCAAGCAAGTATTAGGAGTTTTTATGGGATTGTATTGATATGGTTTTTGTGAGCATACAATTGAAGGGTTTATATATAGTTTCAAGGAGGCTATAGTTTTTGGCTAATGTGTGATCACCTCCATGAGTTGTGGTAAGAAAATTCAGAGATGTTGATAGACTTTTATTGCTATCCCATCTCACAAAATATCCATGGAAGTCAAGTCACCATTACATTTTTATTTATTTATTGGCAAAGTGAAAATTTCAATAAAAATATGAAATTAAAAGTACAAAAAAATGAAATGCTCCAAGAGAGATTTGGAAGTACAAATACCCCTACCACTATTACTCACATCCACATAACCAACCCTTTAATCTCATGAGATTTTTTAAATATACGTAAATAAAAAAAATACTAAAATAAATAAGTAGATCTTAACTACATATTACATAATAAAATTTGCCCAATTTATTAAAATGCTTCTACACTTCCATGTAAATAGTGGCGAATCCATGTTTGACAATTGGTTAAAATAGTCAAAATTCAAAAAATTAATATAAAATCTACTCATTCTTCTTCTTCTTCTTCTTCTTCTTCTTCTTCTTCTCTCTCTCTCTCTCTCTCTCTCTCTCTCTCTCTCTCTCTCTTTTTGTGCACCTCTTTTCATAAATAATAAAAAAATTCACTAACAAAGTCAATTCTCAAACGAACCCTAAAACTGTGTTTGAATCTTGGATTTTTATTCAATTTTAGAAGGGAAAGGAAAATGAACCTTCAATCTCTTCATTGCAAGCACATACATGCTATTTTTAGTCCACTAGGTCACAAGGTCACGGGCTTACTTTGAATAAATTCACTATATGTTGATTGTAGTTTTTAAGTCCCCAATTATACAAAAGTCTCAAAATATTATGTGACATTATTCGCACGATACTCTTAATCAATGATGTAAGAAATTCTTTGCAGATAATATTCACTCACTTTTATTAACTAATTGAGAAATGTTTTCTTACTCTTCATTTGTTATGAAAATGCCTATATAGACAATGTCATAACCTTATAGTTCCTAATAATAATTTTGGCAAACCATGGATGGGATTTATGTTATGGGGTGGCAATCTATTGCAGTTAGGGAGAGGTTTATTGACAACTGTGGGATTTGCAGGTGGGGTAATGACCTTATTGTCAATCAAGACTTGAATTTCATGGCGAAGGTGAAAGCAATGGTCAGTGTGGTGACCGTACTGTTGATGGAATATGCAATATTGGGTGGGTTCATGTCTAGGTGGGAGAGGGTTAGGGAGAGGTCAAGGATTGAGCGGTTTGAGATGCCCTTTCTCAATCAATACCTTCAAGGCAAGGATTGGGCTTATATGGAGATGGGCGAAGGTTCATTTTTTAGAGGAGGAAGCATCAGGTTTAGAAACATTGGCAAATGGGTTGGAGGGTGTTGGCTGGGTATTCATGGGCTTGGGATAGGAATCAGGATGAGTGTTTCTGGTAAGCATCCCTTTTCATTGTTTGCCCCTGGAGTCAAAATGCTCTCAGCTTGAGCGATACAAGTGTCATCCACAGTCTTTGCAATAATTGCGAGCACTTGCTGCTTGTTCAATCTTTTGACCTTCAAAGTCTCAATAGCCCACCAAAGATGTGTATAGGGATCAATACTTGCCCCGACTTTATTCTTGCCACTTGCTTCAGCTTGGCCAAGGGATTGGGTGGCTACATCGAAGCGAGGCCTACTTGTTATTGGTATGTCATTACCCAGACTTGAGATAGATTTGGGTTGGCCCTTTCCAACTGTAGCTCGTCCCAAGATTGGGGAGCTTTTTGACGTGAACCTTTTGGCATATGATGTAGTTGATGATGGAGCTAAGACCCAAAGGCTAAATCTACCACAGTTCTCTGAAGATCTTCAATTATGCCCAACAACTCAGGAGTAGTGGGTTCGGTTATTGGTGCCTGCAGTGCATTGGACCTAACTTGGTCTTGATGAATAGGTTGGGTTGGATTCTGTGGCGTAGGTGGGACTGGAATTGTGCTGTTGTTAAGTTTTGGGGTTTGAGATGATTAGGATTCAATTGCATCTATCATGCACAAGTCTTTGCTTTCTGGAATGAACGCTTCAGGCTTAGGTAAATGGGCTGAGGTGATGTATATGTTGGGGTTGAAGGTAGGAGATAGTGTATGGATGAGGTTAAGGTGAGGAGGAGATGCTTGGTCACAGATGGGAAATGGGTTAGTAGTAACATTGGGTTCTTGAGGTAGAGCTACTGTCTAGTTGTTGATGAGATTCTGAACCTCATGACGAAGGCAGTAACAACAATCGGTATTATGACCGCGCTACTGATGGTACGCACAGTATCTGGTGGGGTTATATCTAGCAGGGAATGGGTCAAGAAGGGGTTAGGGATCAAGGGGCTTGAGATACCCTCTTTCCATGAGGACTTCTAGTGCGCTAGTTAGGCTCATATAGAGGGAGGTGAAAGTTCTGCCTTGAGCTCGGATTGGGTTGGCTGTTTGTGGGTTGGTATTGACAAAGGGGTTGAAATTTTTGGGAGTGGTGATGGTATTGATTTCAGTGGGTTTGGGAATAGTGCTACTGCTAGCATTGGTACTCTCGGAAAACACCCTCCTTGTTGGTTTGCTTGTTCTGGGAATAATCCTTTTGTTAAATGCACTCTCAATCTGAATCCCTAATTCATGCAAAATTTTGAAAATGAACAGTGAAGCGACTATTAATTTTTGTAACATATCAAGCTCAAGGTTCTGCACCACTATCCGTACTTGGTCCCTCTCAGAAGGTCGAACTGTCATTTGTGCGGCCTTTGCTCTCCACCTTGCAACAAATTCCACAAAAGGTTCTGTAGGATTCTGATGGGTTACTTCAAGCTCTTGAGTGGTCATTTCAATTTGGGTATTGTAAGAATACTGATTGACAAATGCCTCAGCCAACTCTTCCTAGTTCTGCTTCACTTTATCCTTCAACTTGGTGTACCAAGTTGCTGTTATACCTGACAGGGTTCTTCCATATAGAGAAAGTTTTTGAGGCTTAGTCAGACCCATTGGTTTCAAGACGTCCAAGAAAAGCCGGATATGTACCATAGGATCTCCAGACCCGTCAAAACGATCAATATGTGGCATTTTAAATCTATCTAGGAGCCTTACGGCAGCCTCAATGTACCTATCCTCAATGTTGGGAATGGAGTTAATTCCCTGTGCCTTTTTGAATTGCTTCTCAAGATTAACAATTTTTAACAAGGTCGGGTCGAGATCATTAATATCAAAGGAAAAAAGGCCCTCATTAGGCCGCACCAAGGGTCTGAAAACCTGGGCCTTAGCCAACCCTTATCGAGGATTTGGACCTTGTAAATCTTTAGCTGGTGGAGGTGGGTCAAAGTTCGGCTGGGGTCCTGGGATTAGATGTGTGGTAGATGCCCTAGATGGGCTTTGCATTTCAGCATTAGTCTCATCCTACATGGTAATACCCTAGTTTAGGGCTGTTATCATGGCCACAACTTCTTCTAGACTCTGAGCCATTACGAGTTTGCAAATGTTGACGATCAGGGAAATGGATGGGTGTAAGCTGAGAGCTGACTGATAAGGATTTTGACCCGGTTATACTTGATGTATCTGAACTGGATTAGCCTAGATGAGTTCGATTAGATTGGGCTTTTTTAGAATGGGTCTTTTGGCATTGGATGGATCTTTTCTAAGTTGGCCTTTGGGGATTAGATGGACTGGACCTTTGCTGGATGGGTTTTTTCTGGGATTGGATGGACTGTGATGGGTTAAGGCTTTCCAGGTTGGATTGGGCTTGGCCTTTGCTGAGTTGGGTACTGCTTCTTCTTTGGCTCAGACAAACCTAGCATTAAAAACAAATGCTCCATCAGATCGGGATACCAGGTATGCTGGTCAAAACAAAGTACGGTACAACTTTTGGCCCTGGTTCTGGTTCTGGTATGTTTCCACCATATCAAACACAAACCCTTAGATTTTGACTCAAATTCTGATTCTGATATGACCCTCAAGTTTGA
This sequence comes from Camellia sinensis, assembly GCF_055761805.1. Classification (NCBI taxonomy): domain Eukaryota; kingdom Viridiplantae; phylum Streptophyta; class Magnoliopsida; order Ericales; family Theaceae; genus Camellia; species Camellia sinensis. The sequence goes on along the minus strand of NC_138973.1, from coordinate 68,902,823 downwards.
AAGGAATTGCCTCAAGATTAAGACTCTCTCAGGATTGCATCACACATTTCCAAAGATTTCACATTTTGTACAAAAGCACTCAAAACACCCCTATAAGAGGTTAAGGTTTCCCTGTCCTAGCTTTTGGAGTGATCTAGAGTTTCACTACTCAAACAAGTGGTTTCACAACATCCTGAATAGGGGTGAGCCTCTTGTCCTATTTTTGGAACATTCACTAAAGCGTACTATATACACTAGGCCAATTGGTCCAAAAGGGTACCTCGATAAGATTACCTAATATACCTCTCACACCTAACACTGAGAAGTGAAAGGAGGATTAAGCGGTCCAATGGTAATCCAGATCCGAGGGTTGTGTTTCCAACATGGCAGAGCCTATGATCGGCCAGCCTTTTGGCAAGCTTTTTAGGCAAGCCATCCAGGAATAGCAGATGGAAAACACAATGACTTAAAGTAACAGATGCAAATGCAATGCAAAGAACATATATATGTAGATAAAAGTTCACATCATGAATTTCATGTCAAGTTCTCTGAGTTCCTAATGGAGTCGCCAGAAACTGTAGCTTGCTTTTCGATCTCCTTTCGGATACGACTAGCCCTATAGTTCGGATTCCCATGGTTCTAAATCTGATTTCACAAGTGCAATGCGAAACTTACTGTTGTGAACAAGAGTCAGTTGTAGCACAACCCCTCTGTGGGAGAAACTTACTGTTGTGAACAAGAGTCTGGTAAAATACCAGGGGCAAGAGCCCACAATTTCCAGCTTATCCATCAACCACCCAGGGGAGGGATGAAAAACGAGAGATTAAAGAATAGAGAGATGTGCGCTGAGAGAAAAAGCGAGAAAAGGGTTTTGAGAGAAAAACCGAGCTTGAGAGCCGAGTGATGTGAGAATCACAAATAAGAAAGGGTGGGAAACAATACCCGGGGAAACAGGCTCCATGTGCACATTTGAGTCTTGTGTTTTTATTTTGTCTGTCTCGATTCTTGTTTTGAGTCGCTTCGAGTGTTACTCGATGTGTTTAGGTTGTTTACCTTTGTTTTTCCCTTGTCGAGTCGTTTTGGCTGTGGCCAGTCGTCGGCTCAATACCCGGTTAAGAACTCATTTCTCAATTTCCAAAAAAAAAAAAAAATCATCTTGCGCTCAGAGTGCTGTGCCATTCTCCACATTTGTGCAAAACAGTATTTGTTCTTTCATAAAACTGCAGGGTCCACCCCCGATAAGTGTGAACAGTAGAACAATGACCTATCTCAAGCTATGTAGGTTCCAGACTGCAAAGCAAAAGAAAAAGGAAAATTCGGAGCATCTTAGGGTGTTCCAGCTTTGGCAAGATCCGAGACTGCATTCCAAGTGCACCTTCTCAGGCCTCACCATCTCTCTGGAGTATGAGTGTATCTCGACCCCAAGTGTAAGCCTGCTTCAAGTCAGAATGACAATTAAAGCAACAGCAGATGTTATCTCTTGCCAACATAAACAGGGTGTCCCCTTTTGAGCTGAGCGTATTACAAAGTCCTCCGAAAGGTAAATCGGAGGCACCAGAGTACATGTTTGATGCCTTTCCATTGCATGGAGTGTGCACTTTCATATACACTTCTGTTACATGCGTGCCGCACATTGTTATGATTCATGCATAGAATATGCTTGATTTCGATTCTGCATAGAATTTGCTTTCAAATACTGCATAGAATATGCTCCCGTTTCTTGCATAGAAAATGCTCGTATCTTTTGCATAGAAAATGCACTCTTCCATATTTGCATAGAAAATGCACCTCATTTGCATAGAACATGCATTCACTCGCGCTATCATGCGCACCTTACTTGCACTTGTTAGTGCATTGTATTTTGTTCGCGCTATTTTGCGCATCGCACTTGTTAGTGCATTACATTTTGTTCGCGCTATTTTGCGCATCGCACTTGTTAGTGCATTACATTTTGTTTGCGCTATTTTGCGCATCGCACTGTTTTGTGCATTACATTTCCTTCGCGCTATTTTGCGCATCGCACTATTTTGTGCATTGCATTTGTTCGCGCTATCTTGCGCACCTTACTTGCACTTGTTAGTGCATTGTATTTTCTTCGCGCTATTTTGCGCATCGCACTATTTTGTGCATTACATTTCCTTCGCGCTATTTTGCGCATCGCACTATTTTGTGCATTGCATTTGTTCGCGCTATCTTGCGCACCTTACTTGCACTTGTTAGTGCATTGTATTTTCTTCGCGCTATTTTGCGCATCGCACTGTTTTGTGCATCACATTTCCTTCGCGCTATTTTGCGCATCGCACTATTTTGTGCATTGCATTTGTTCGCGCTATCTTGCGCACCTCAATTGCACTTGTTTGTGCATTGCATGTGTTCGCGCTATTTTGCGCATTGCACTGTTTTGTGCAGTTTATCATTCGCGCTATTTTGCGCACCTCAATCGCACTGTTTTGTGCAGTTTATCATTCGCGCTATTTTGCGCACCTCGATCGCACTGTTTTGTGCATTTCAAATCGTTCGCGTTGTTCTGCGCATCGCACTGTTTTGTGCATTGTATTGTTCGCACTGTTCTGCGCATCGCACTGTTTTGTGCATTTCGAAGTTGTTCGCGCTGTTCTGCGCATCGCACTATTTTTGTGCATTTCAAAATTCGTTCGCGCCGTTTTGCGCATCGCACTATTTTGTGCATTTCAAAGTTGTTCGTGCTGTTCTGCGCATCGCACTGTTTTGTGCACCTCACTTGCATCTTGCATGTATCCTCTCGCGTTATTTTACGCACCTCACTTGTACTTGTTAGTACATTACATTGTTTTGAATACAAACCGGCTTCGCGTAGCGTATAAGTCCAACTTTCAAAACTGGCTTCGCGTAGCGTATAAGTCCAACTTTCAAAACTGGCTTCGCGTAGCGTATAAGTCCAACTTTCAAAACCGGCTTCGCGTAGCGTATAAGTCCAACTTTCAAAATCGGCTTCGCGTAGCGTATAAGTCCAACTTTCAAAACCGGCTTCGCGTAGCGTATAAGTCCAACTTTCAAAATCGGCTTCGCGTAGCGTATAAGTCCAACTTTCAAAACCGGCTTCGCGTAGCGTATAAGTCCAACTTTCAAAACTGGCTTCGCGTAGCGTATAAGTCCAACTTTCAAAACCGGCTTCGCGTAGCGTATAAGTCCAACTTTCAAAACCGGCTTCGCGTAGCGTATAAGTCCAACTTTCAAAATCGGCTTCGCGTAGCGTATAAGTCCAACTTTCAAAACCGGCTTCGCGTAGCGTATAAGTCCAACTTTCAAAATCGGCTTCGCGTAGCGTATAAGTCCAACTTTCAAAATCGGCTTCGCGTAGCGTATAAGTCCAACTTTCAAAACCGGCTTCGCGTAGCGTATAAGTCCAACTTTCAAAACTGGCTTCGCGTGGCGTATAAGTCCAATTATCAAAGTCTTCCTGCATATCATTTGCATCCTGCCCTTGAACTACGCTGGTTTGATTCCTTGCAAAGGGATACGTAGGCAGCCTGCGGGCACAACCATTCATTCATTTGTATTTCGTTTGTTTGTCCAAGTCTTCGGCCTTGTCAAAAATGGGTCGTCTCTGGGCTTTGACATTCACTCCCGTCATTGTTATGACTTTCGAGTTCTGTCAAAGAGGGGCAACTGTAGACACCCCATTTTTGACCGCCCTTAAGACTTGGGCACTACTGATGGTTTGCTCGGTGTTGAGAGATGTGTAGGGCAAAGAATCAGTTTCTTCGGCTAGAAGAGAGGCAAATCCTTCAAAACACTTTGTTTAGGGGTTTGGAGTTGAAGAAGAGAGGAAAGGAGAGGAGAAAACTAGTTTGGGAGAAGTTCGGCATGAATCCTGGTAGAAGTGAGTCGAGCAGCCCTCGCTGAATCGGGCTTATCTATCTGTACACTTGGAGTTTAGCTATGGGGCCACCACCCTCGGAAAGATTACTTCTGGGGCTTCACTTTGCACTCAAGAATCTCCCAGAGCCAAGTCCGGGTGGGGGAGATATGATCAGTTGAAGTCGGGCATCATCCCGGTTGGATCGAATCTGCGCGGCTTCACGAAAAAGGGCATAACTTTTGCACAGAAGGACTTTTAATGCAAGGTTTGCGCCATTGGAAAGCTAACTTCCGGGGCTTCAATCTGGACATCCACCGGCACTTTTTTGACCTCACCGGCCACCCATCGGCACTCTGTTTATGCCGACCGGCAATTTATTGTGCCGACCGGCCATTTATTGTGCCGACCGGCACTTTATTTTGCTGACCGGCAATTTTTGCTAGCCGACGACCTTCCGGAGCATTCTGCAGATTGAGTGGATTCCAGCTGTGCCAGCTGGAATGCACAGAATTGATCCCCCACGTGCATGTGTGCTTGTTTTGCACCTTGTGAGCTTTTGAACCCCCTAACCTTCTAGAAGCTTGAACCTTTTGGCCAAGCTTCTTGGAGAAGCTTGGCCAGCTGTTTTAGCTTCCTCTAGAAGCCTTGCACCCCCCTTGAACCCCTTGGCCCCTTTGAAGCTTGTCTTAGAAGCTTAGCATTGCTTATATAAGCACCTCTCCTCCTCCTTTGTTTAGGTTGGATTTTTTGGAACAAAAAACCAGAGATATATAGATATATCTGATATACATACACACAACCTCCATCTCTCTCCATATCTCTCTCATTCAACCATCAAACACCTTTGTTCTTGGGCCATTTCTTCATCAACTCATAGCACAAGGCATCCAACGCCTATTCCAGCAGCTTGAGGCTGTCCTCCAGAGGTTAAAAGCTCCCAAACTCAGTCCAAAGGTTGCTAAAGATTGGTTCTACAAGGGTGAGTCCTACTTTCCCTCTTTTGCGCATTTTTTTAGCCTATATCTTAGCTCCTTGTGGTTACATCTTTGGGCTCCGACCCAAACTTCAAATCATCATATTTTGAGGTCCTCTTCATGTTTGATTGAGGACCTCTTGCTGTTTGAGGACAGTAGCTTGCACTTGCTTCATTACCCCTCTTAAATGCCATAATCTCGCATGTATTTTTTGGCCTATGTATGATCTGTTTTAGAGCCTGATGTAAACTGAAAATAGGCTTATTTTGAGCCCCTCTTCAACATTGAAGAAGGGCTCAACACTGTTTCGGACCTCCATGTTATACTTGCCTTTATGTTCTCTTTTTGGTCCCATTTTTGCATGCCTTGGCAGCCCCTGATGTTGCTGTTTTTGGACCTTGGTCCGAACTAAAAGTGGCTTTATTTTGACCTCCTGAACATGTTTTATTAAGGGTATTTTCTTGTTTGGTGAATTTTTTGTATACCTCATGTTATAGCCACTTTTGAGCCTCATTTTTGCATTGCATTTCTAATATATTTGTATACTGTTTTTGGGGCTGCCATAAACTGTAAATAGTCTTATTTTGGGCCCCTCTTCAATGTTGTTGAAGGGCCCTAACCTGTGCGGAGTTAGCATCCGTGAGTTGCTCCATAACCTCATGTTTAGGGCCATTTTTGCATGCCATTGTTGCCCTATCTTTGCTTGTTGTTTGGCCATGAATTGTACTAGAAAAATGCTTATTTTGAAGCTGTTTTGCTTCTGTCTTCATGCTCCATGTCCATATTGTGCATGCTTTGTATAGCTGTAAGCCATTTCGGGTGCCAAAAGTCCATGTTTCGGGACTATTCCATGTATCGGTTGTGTTTTCGCCTCATTTCGGGGCTGTTTTCCCCCACATTTCAGTGCTGAAGTTCCATTAGCATGATTTCATGCCATTTTCATGCTATTGCATTGCGTATGCCATTGCCTCGGTTTGCGTGCCCGTGTGCACGCATTTCGAGGCACTCCATTTTCATTCATCGGCCTCTTATGTGTGTGTGGCTGAGGCTCTCTCATGTTAGTATAAGTCCATGTTGCATTCTATATGCCGTTTTAGCCATTGCATTGCATATGCCATTGCCTCGGTTTGCGTGCCCGTGTGCACGCGTTTCGAGGCACTTCATTTTCATATTATGGCCACTGTTTTGGGCCTAACTAGAGCTGCCTAATTCATGTTTAAGACCATCCTTTGCTTATTTGCATGCTCATCTTGCATGTTTGCTTGTATCGGCATGTTGCATCCTTAACTCGTATGCCTAAGTTGCATTGCATCTTGCATGCATCACCTTGCCTCTTGAGATGAGTATGATAGAGGTTAGGCCTCCTTGTGTGTTTATTTGGTTTGCATTGCATTTGAAATCAAAGTTGCATACTTGGTTTTTTGGGCCATCATGCATGGAAATGCGTGATTGGTGGTCCGAGAATCGAGGCACATGTCCCTTTGAGTCATTACAATGATAAGAGACATGATTGGTGCATATATGCCTTGAAATGTGCTGCCATGCTTTGCCTTGTCCTCTGTTGCTGTGGGTTGCAGGTTCTGCAGGAATACTCTGCCGACCGGCAGTGTAAGGTGCCGGCCGGCAATCTTTTCTCTGCCGACAGCTTCAATTTTGTGCCGGTGGCAACATCTCAGTGCCGGTGGCAATTTCACCCAGCCGGTGGTGTCTCCCAGCATCCAAGGAAGCAGTCCTGAAATTTTGGCAGCCTCCAGAGGAGCACAGGAAAGAAAACAGAGGCAGCCTACGCATGGCGGCGCGCTTCCCGAGGCGGTTTACTGTTTTCTTAGAATAATTAATTTGTAATATTTAATTAGCTTGCGTAGTTAATTAATTTGTAATATTTATTTGGTCCCTCCGAGCGAGGGCATATTTGTAATAAGTGTGCGTGCGTGTGATGTATGTCTTCCAACCCCACTTCTTTCTTCCCTTTTATTTACCTGCTTATGATGGTAGATTAGGGCACATTTATTTTAGCATACCTTATGCTATGCATGCGTGCATCCATACATTTGTACTGCATGCATTAGGCTCGGTACATCACGCTAACTGCATTCGTACTTCAATTCAAAAATTGACTATGTGATAGTTGATCGCATTTTCACATGACATGTTTAGGATAGCCGAGCCTATTCTAGCAACATTTTGCATGTGATGCATTAGCCACTTTTAACATGAACTAGGACATGCATGTTTGCTAACTAGTTTACTGTTTTGGCACGGAGTACGATGTAAGTATTTTTGCTTTAGCATCCAGCATGCGTGTGAGTGTTGCCATGACAGTATGCTTGCCATGCGGCTAAGTGCTTACATGTGATATAACTGCTTGAATGCCTGTGGATGGAGGTTGAATTACCTAAATTGGAATAATGCATTAAAACTGTGAGTTTTAAGCCCACTAGATAGTGGCAAAATCGTCTTTTCTAAAAGCCCACTTGAGGGTGGCAAAACCTGCATTTTAGCCTACTTACGAGTAGCAAACCATTTTCAAAACGAACATAAAATGTTTTATTTCCAATTTGGGCGATTCGGTCTATACTTGTTTGCTGCGCGCATAACATAGTAATTCTAGGCTAACAATTGGTTTAAGAACACATAAAGTTTTCAAAAACGGATATCACGGTTAGTAGAGGCCGGTCTTCGGACCGGGCGAAAGGGGGTGCTCATAGCTGACCTTCCCCGATCGTACCCAAGCTCCCGAGCCGAGACAACTCCGGTGATGACGGACATGTGGCCTTCGGCACCGAGTCAGGGTTTCCTAAATTCTCCCATAAAAAATATTTAGGTGGCGACTCTGTATCTGGCAAAGCAGTCCATGTTTGGCACTACTTTTTCAAAAATCTGTTTCTCAAAACGATTTGCCAGATTTGGACTCTTTGGTTCAGATTAAGAACCGTGACACAAATCGAGTCCGAACTGTAGCATGAGGCCCGCGGGCGCTGTTACAGTTTCTGGCGACTCCGCTGGGGATTTTAGAGAGCTTGACTCGAACTCATGATATCCTGTTTTGATTTCATTTGTGTGTTTCTTTGCATTGCATGTGCATTGGTGCGCCTAGGAACACAGTGTTTGCCATCTGCCATTCCTGAACGGTTTGCCGGAGGCTTGTCTTGTCAAGGCATGTCCATAAGGCTGACCGGCTATGGGCTCTGACAGTGTGGGAACACAAACCCCGGTTTACCGGGGCACCCCTTTTGACCATTCGACCTAGTGCATATTCGGATCCATAGTGACCATTCCAAATTAGGACAGGCTGCTTACCCGATATTAGGTTGTTTGAGAACTGCTGTGTGCATAGTGAAACCCTAGCTCCTGACAAAATAGGACAGGGAAACCCTACCCCAACATAGGGGTGTTTTGGCTCTTTTTACTTGCTATGTGCTTTTAGAGTGTATCTCTATAGGAATGCATATTTCAGTTTGCAAGTTTGGGCATCAGGCCTGTGGGCATCAGTATTTGGGGAATCAGTTTTACCTGAGGGTATCAATTTTGGGACAGATATTTGGGGGGCAGTGATCAGTGTTGAGCACAGTCATTCCACTATGATCATATCCGAGCTGAAATGCTGTCTGTTTTCTCTTTTGCAAGGTAGTCCTGGAACCATAGCTTCAGAAGGCTCCGATATCCCCCGGGTACATTGGACTAGTGCTAATAGACTTTGTTAGGTCAGAAATTCAATTCAAGGGCAACCAGTGTTCTTTTGCCGAGGCAAGGCAAAGAAGGGCCAAACAGGGCTCATTGGTTCATCTGATCCGACAGTCACCAGCCACATCACCTTTGTTCGGACTCAGCAGACCATGATGGCATAAGGTTCAGAAGAATTTGTGGCCGTGATAGCAGCGTTAAATCAGGGAACTACCATGCAGGCTGAGACCAGTATTGAAACGCAGCGCCCACCTGGGGTATCTGCCTCACATCCAGCTTTGGAACCCCAGCCAAACTTTGACCCACTTTCGCCGGTTGAAGATTTGCAGTGTCTGAATTCTCAGGAAAGGTTGACTCAAGCTCAGGTGCTCAGACCCCTGGTGCAGCCTACTGAGAGGCTTCGACCCTTTCATGTTAATGAGCTCAACCCGACTACAGTGAAGATTGCGAACCTTGAGAAGCAATTCAAAAAGGCCCAGGGCCTTAACTCCATTCCCGACATTGAGGATGGGCACACCGAGGCTGCCGTTCGGCTCCCAGACAGATTCAAAATGCCATGTATTGACCGTTTCGACGGGTCTGGAGATCCAATGGTACATATCTGACTTTTTTTGGATGTCCTAAAGCCGATGGGACTGACTAAGCCACAGAAACTCTCTCTATATGGAAGAACCCTGTCGGGTGTAGCACCCACTTGGTACACTAAGTTGGAGGACAAAGTGAAGCAAGACTGACTGGGAAGAATTGGCTGAGGCCTTTGTTGATCAGTATTCCTACAATACCCAAGTTGAAATGACCATGCAAGAGCTTGAAACAACCCGCCAGAACCCAACAGAGCCTTTTGTGGAATTTGTTGCAAGGTGGAGGGCAAAGGCAGCACAGATGACAGATCGCCCTTCTGAGAGGGATCAAGTGCAAATGATGGTGCGAAACCTCGAGCATGATATGTTGCAAAAGTTGATAGTCGCTCCATTATTCACTTTCAAAAGTTTGCATGAACTGGGGGTTCAGGTCGAGAATGCGTTCAACAGCGGAATCATTCCCAGAACAAGTGAACCGACAAGGAGGGCGATTGCAGGGAGTACCAATGTTGGTAGTAGCGTCATTCCCAAACCCACCGAGATCAATGCAGTCGCCATAGCCAACCCTTTTGCCAAACCAAGCCTACAAACAGCCGGTCCAGCCCGAGCTCAGGGCAGAACTTTCACTCCCCTCTATATGAGCCTGACTAGCGCACTAAAAGCCTTGATGGAAAGAGGGCATCTCAAACCCCTCGATCCTCAACCTCTGCCTAACCCACTTCCAACCAGACATAATCCCTCCAAGTACTGTATGTACCATCAACAGCGCGGTCATGGCACCGACCGTTGCTACCGCCTTCGTCATGAGGTCCAAAATCTCATCGACAACCGGACGATAGCTCCACCTTCAGCCCCCGATGACCAAGTACCTCATCCACATCTCAATCTGATCCACACACTGGCCGTCCCTTACGACCCCAGCGTATACATCACCCCGGCCCATCTACCCAAGCCTGAGATGTTTATCCCGGAAAGCATGGACTTATGCATGATGGGTGCATCTGAACCCCAATTATCTCAAACCCATGAACCCACTACTTCTGAGCTGATGAAAATGATCGAAGATCTTCAGAGAACTGTGGCAGATCTGGCCTTTGGAATTTTGGCCCCGTCATCAACCGTATCACATACCAGGGAGTTCATGTCAAAAGGCTCCTCAGGGCGGGCTGCATTGGGAGAAGGCCAATCTTTTAGCAAAGTGGAGGCAAGTGGTAAGAACAAGGTAGGGGCAGGCATTGGCCCCCATGAACACCTTCGGTGGGATTTTGAGGCTTTGAAAGCTGAGGGACTGAACAAAGAGCAAGTCCTCGTAGTTGTTACAAAAGCTGTGGATGACACTTTCGCCACTCAGAATGAGAGCAGTCTGAATCAAGGGGCAAGCCAGGAGAAGGGCCTTTGTGCGAGGAATGTTCCTTTCAGCCCTAATCCCGTGCTCGGAAATGATCAGCAAACCCAGTCAACGCCTGCCAATCCCTTTGCTGGTGCATCCAGCAAAACTCCACAAACCTCAAAATATCCACCTCGAGGCCAGAGGGTGTTCGCACCACTGTACATGTCTCTATCAGCGGCCTTTAGGATCTTGATTAGAGAGGGGAATTTGAAACCCTTGGAGCCGCGACCACTGCCAGATAGACTTCCTTCCTCCCATGATCCGACCAAGTACTGTTCTTTTCATCAGCAAGTCGGCCATGTCACTGATGGTTGTTTCCGTCTTCGCCACGAAATACAAGATCTGATTGACAATAAGGTCATCGCCGCACCAACTCAGCGAAGTCTATCGTCATTGGATCAGTGAACCTGGGGGATAATGTGATGTGATCGGGGGATGAACCACCTGCGGATGGCGCTCGATTTACTCCAGATGTGGTGTATGGCACACACTATTTTGAGCATTTGTGAATGCTAGTTTTGTACATGCTGACTTGGGTATTGGGTCAGTCTTGTTGTGTTGTTTTGAGTCTGTTTTGAGTCAGTCCTTTTGTTTCAGGTCTGTCTTGTTGTATCGAGTCAGTCCTGTTTTGTTAAGAGTCGGGTGATTCCGGGGGTGTTACCTCGGACATCACTATCTTGTTTTGCGTTTGTCTTTTTGCTTTCTTTTGAGTCTGTTTCTGCCTTGGAGCCAGTTATGCCAACAGATTTGAATGAAACAGCAGCAATTTTCATACTCTTGTGTTTGCTTCTGCCGTGTGCCAGTTGTGCCAGAAGTTTGAATGAGATGACAGTGCTCTTCACCTGCCTTTTCTGTGCCTTTGAAGTCATTGTAATGACCTAAGTTTTCCAAAACTTTTTTTCGAAACATTATGATAAAAACAAAGAGGAAGGAATTCCTTGGGTTTTGCAAAATTTAATCAATTGAGAGAAAGAGAGGCATGCTAAGCCCTTAATGATCGAGATCATGCTTGTTAATGTGAGTACTGAGAAGGATCCTCACTTGATCCAGATTGGTCCCACACTGTCTTCAGCACGAGCGATCTGCCGCTTTCTTAAAAACTTTCAAAAACAAAATGTTTCGCGCGGTCCTGCGAAGACTTGTGTGGAATCGCTCTTGAGATTGTGCAGCCTAGGATCGCTCTCAACCTCAAGATTCTGTCCATTTGTTTTCAAACCTCGGACTTAAATTCAGAAGGTTCAGCGATCAACCACAATGTGAGGCCTGTGTGGCCAGATTCGAAGCATCCCTCGGACAAGAGGCAAGAAAGTCAGATCAAGAAGATTAGACCTCATCAGAAGAAGCTTGTAAAGCTAGAACAGAAGTACCCTTCAAACTAGGGGCAAAGATGTCAGACGTGCTCGAAGAGCCGAAGATGAGTCCTCTTGCAAATCAACAGCCACTCTCCTGGATACGGATGGCTTCAAAACCCTAAAACCATTTGGCATGGATTTGCGACACTTTTACCCTTTGAGAGGCTCGCTGGGCCGAAAACCCGGAAGGGCGACCCAGGCAAAAGTTAGAGCAAGAGAAAAATACAAAAAAGGAAAAAATGCAAAGAAAAGAACAAAAAAGAAAAAAAAAAAGGAAATGAAACGAAAAGAAATGAAAAGAAAAGAAATGAAAAGAATTGAAAAGAAAAGAAAAACAAAGCTCGCAAGGTCGAAAACCCGCAACGGGCGCCTTGGCAAAAGTTAGAGCCTAAAAAGGAGAGGTTAAATACCCGAGTGTACCTTAACCCCGAACTACGTAAGGCTTGATTCCCATGTTTGGGATACGTAGGCAACTTCATCCTGAAGTCCAGCCGTAAAACACTTCAAATTCAACTGTGTCCATGTGATGGTTCTAGTCATCTTTGTCTTTTCTGTATTCGGGAGTTCGGTTGCAATCATCGCTCTGAGGAATGATCACAATGCGGTACGGTGCCATTCAGACAAGGGGCAACTTTCCGTTGCCATTCAACGCGCTGCGGTGCCGTGCAAACAAGGGGAAACTTTCCGTTGCCATGTAGCTCTCTTCGAGAAAGGGGCCAATTTTCCTCCAAATCCGAGGTTGTGCGTCTCAAGAGTGGGTTCCGTGCTTGTTAAGCATTGGCCGTTTGTAAAAATAGTTTTTGAGAATTTTTACTGAAGTTGACTACTTTTCTCGAAAATTGTTCCATCTTTTCCAAAAACTGGACCATTTCTTGGACCCAAAAAAGGAAAATTTTCAGTGCTCATAGCCTGACTTGCATGATTTTCAAATCAAAAATTGAACAAGTATGTTAATCTGACTCTCATATTGGTCAAAATTGTTTCAGTAGAAAGCAAAAACAAAAAATGGTCAAAATAATGAACTAGGGGCACAGTTGAGTCAGGCTTCCTGTCTTTTCCCTGTTGTCAATGCACCTGCCAGAAAGGGCACCTGCCAGAAAAGGGCACCTCTGAAGCTGACCGCAAAAGGGCAGAAGGCTCTCACATCCTCCAAGCAACGAGGAATCAAGCCAAGTGCGAAGCACGGACGGGAACGGATCGACATGTTCCACTCCCTCATCTGGACAGATCTAACCACGTCCAAACTCCCCAGCAGGGCATCATCAACCGATGTTAGCTGCAGATTTGCTACACACCCAGTTGTAGCACAACCCCTCTGTGGGAGAAACTTACTGTTGTGAACAAGAGTCTGGTAAAATACCAGGGGCAAGAGCCCACAATTTCCAGCTTATCCATCAACCACCCAGGGGAGGGATGAAAAACGAGAGATTAAAGAATAGAGAGATGTGCGCTGAGAGAAAAAGCGAGAAAAGGGTTTTGAGAGAAAAACCGAGCTTGAGAGCCGAGTGATGTGAGAATCACAAATAAGAAAGGGTGGGAAACAATACCCGGGGAAACAGGCTCCATGTGCACATTTGAGTCTTGTGTTTTTATTTTGTCTGTCTCGATTCTTGTTTTGAGTCGCTTCGAGTGTTACTCGATGTGTTTAGGTTGTTTACCTTTGTTTTTCCCTTGTCGAGTCGTTTTGGCTGTGGCCAGTCGTCGGCTCAATACCCGGTTAAGAACTCATTTCTCAATTTCCAAAAAAAAAAAAAAATCATCTTGCGCTCAGAGTGCTGTGCCATTCTCCACATTTGTGCAAAACAGTATTTGTTCTTTCATAAAACTGCAGGGTCCACCCCCGATAAGTGTGAACAGTAGAACAATGACCTATCTCAAGCTATGTAGGTTCCAGACTGCAAAGCAAAAGAAAAAGGAAAATTCGGAGCATCTTAGGGTGTTCCAGCTTTGGCAAGATCCGAGACTGCATTCCAAGTGCACCTTCTCAGGCCTCACCATCTCTCTGGAGTATGAGTGTATCTCGACCCCAAGTGTAAGCCTGCTTCAAGTCAGAATGACAATTAAAGCAACAGCAGATGTTATCTCTTGCCAACATAAACAGGGTGTCCCCTTTTGAGCTGAGCGTATTACAAAGTCCTCCGAAAGGTAAATCGGAGGCACCAGAGTACATGTTTGATGCCTTTCCATTGCATGGAGTGTGCACTTTCATATACACTTCTGTTACATGCGTGCCGCACATTGTTATGATTCATGCATAGAATATGCTTGATTTCGATTCTGCATAGAATTTGCTTTCAAATACTGCATAGAATATGCTCCCGTTTCTTGCATAGAAAATGCTCGTATCTTTTGCATAGAAAATGCACTCTTCCATATTTGCATAGAAAATGCACCTCATTTGCATAGAACATGCATTCACTCGCGCTATCATGCGCACCTTACTTGCACTTGTTAGTGCATTGTATTTTGTTCGCGCTATTTTGCGCATCGCACTTGTTAGTGCATTACATTTTGTTCGCGCTATTTTGCGCATCGCACTTGTTAGTGCATTACATTTTGTTTGCGCTATTTTGCGCATCGCACTGTTTTGTGCATTACATTTCCTTCGCGCTATTTTGCGCATCGCACTATTTTGTGCATTGCATTTGTTCGCGCTATCTTGCGCACCTTACTTGCACTTGTTAGTGCATTGTATTTTCTTCGCGCTATTTTGCGCATCGCACTATTTTGTGCATTACATTTCCTTCGCGCTATTTTGCGCATCGCACTATTTTGTGCATTGCATTTGTTCGCGCTATCTTGCGCACCTTACTTGCACTTGTTAGTGCATTGTATTTTCTTCGCGCTATTTTGCGCATCGCACTGTTTTGTGCATCACATTTCCTTCGCGCTATTTTGCGCATCGCACTATTTTGTGCATTGCATTTGTTCGCGCTATCTTGCGCACCTCAATTGCACTTGTTTGTGCATTGCATGTGTTCGCGCTATTTTGCGCATTGCACTGTTTTGTGCAGTTTATCATTCGCGCTATTTTGCGCACCTCAATCGCACTGTTTTGTGCAGTTTATCATTCGCGCTATTTTGCGCACCTCGATCGCACTGTTTTGTGCATTTCAAATCGTTCGCGTTGTTCTGCGCATCGCACTGTTTTGTGCATTGTATTGTTCGCACTGTTCTGCGCATCGCACTGTTTTGTGCATTTCGAAGTTGTTCGCGCTGTTCTGCGCATCGCACTATTTTTGTGCATTTCAAAATTCGTTCGCGCCGTTTTGCGCATCGCACTATTTTGTGCATTTCAAAGTTGTTCGTGCTGTTCTGCGCATCGCACTGTTTTGTGCACCTCACTTGCATCTTGCATGTATCCTCTCGCGTTATTTTACGCACCTCACTTGTACTTGTTAGTACATTACATTGTTTTGAATACAAACCGGCTTCGCGTAGCGTATAAGTCCAACTTTCAAAACTGGCTTCGCGTAGCGTATAAGTCCAACTTTCAAAACTGGCTTCGCGTAGCGTATAAGTCCAACTTTCAAAACCGGCTTCGCGTAGCGTATAAGTCCAACTTTCAAAATCGGCTTCGCGTAGCGTATAAGTCCAACTTTCAAAACCGGCTTCGCGTAGCGTATAAGTCCAACTTTCAAAATCGGCTTCGCGTAGCGTATAAGTCCAACTTTCAAAACCGGCTTCGCGTAGCGTATAAGTCCAACTTTCAAAACTGGCTTCGCGTAGCGTATAAGTCCAACTTTCAAAACCGGCTTCGCGTAGCGTATAAGTCCAACTTTCAAAACCGGCTTCGCGTAGCGTATAAGTCCAACTTTCAAAATCGGCTTCGCGTAGCGTATAAGTCCAACTTTCAAAACCGGCTTCGCGTAGCGTATAAGTCCAACTTTCAAAATCGGCTTCGCGTAGCGTATAAGTCCAACTTTCAAAATCGGCTTCGCGTAGCGTATAAGTCCAACTTTCAAAACCGGCTTCGCGTAGCGTATAAGTCCAACTTTCAAAACTGGCTTCGCGTGGCGTATAAGTCCAATTATCAAAGTCTTCCTGCATATCATTTGCATCCTGCCCTTGAACTACGCTGGTTTGATTCCTTGCAAAGGGATACGTAGGCAGCCTGCGGGCACAACCATTCATTCATTTGTATTTCGTTTGTTTGTCCAAGTCTTCGGCCTTGTCAAAAATGGGTCGTCTCTGGGCTTTGACATTCACTCCCGTCATTGTTATGACTTTCGAGTTCTGTCAAAGAGGGGCAACTGTAGACACCCCATTTTTGACCGCCCTTAAGACTTGGGCACTACTGATGGTTTGCTCGGTGTTGAGAGATGTGTAGGGCAAAGAATCAGTTTCTTCGGCTAGAAGAGAGGCAAATCCTTCAAAACACTTTGTTTAGGGGTTTGGAGTTGAAGAAGAGAGGAAAGGAGAGGAGAAAACTAGTTTGGGAGAAGTTCGGCATGAATCCTGGTAGAAGTGAGTCGAGCAGCCCTCGCTGAATCGGGCTTATCTATCTGTACACTTGGAGTTTAGCTATGGGGCCACCACCCTCGGAAAGATTACTTCTGGGGCTTCACTTTGCACTCAAGAATCTCCCAGAGCCAAGTCCGGGTGGGGGAGATATGATCAGTTGAAGTCGGGCATCATCCCGGTTGGATCGAATCTGCGCGGCTTCACGAAAAAGGGCATAACTTTTGCACAGAAGGACTTTTAATGCAAGGTTTGCGCCATTGGAAAGCTAACTTCCGGGGCTTCAATCTGGACATCCACCGGCACTTTTTTGACCTCACCGGCCACCCATCGGCACTCTGTTTGTGCCGACCGGCAATTTATTGTGCCGACCGGCCATTTATTGTGCCGACCGGCACTTTATTTTGCTGACCGGCAATTTTTGCTAGCCGACGACCTTCCGGAGCATTCTGCAGATTGAGTGGATTCCAGCTGTGCCAGCTGGAATGCACAGAATTGATCCCCCACGTGCATGTGTGCTTGTTTTGCACCTTGTGAGCTTTTGAACCCCCTAACCTTCTAGAAGCTTGAACCTTTTGGCCAAGCTTCTTGGAGAAGCTTGGCCAGCTGTTTTAGCTTCCTCTAGAAGCCTTGCACCCCCCTTGAACCCCTTGGCCCCTTTGAAGCTTGTCTTAGAAGCTTAGCATTGCTTATATAAGCACCTCTCCTCCTCCTTTGTTTAGGTTGGATTTTTTGGAACAAAAAACCAGAGATATATAGATATATCTGATATACATACACACAACCTCCATCTCTCTCCATATCTCTCTCATTCAACCATCAAACACCTTTGTTCTTGGGCCATTTCTTCATCAACTCATAGCACAAGGCATCCAACGCCTATTCCAGCAGCTTGAGGCTGTCCTCCAGAGGTTAAAAGCTCCCAAACTCAGTCCAAAGGTTGCTAAAGATTGGTTCTACAAGGGTGAGTCCTACTTTCCCTCTTTTGCGCATTTTTTTAGCCTATATCTTAGCTCCTTGTGGTTACATCTTTGGGCTCCGACCCAAACTTCAAATCATCATATTTTGAGGTCCTCTTCATGTTTGATTGAGGACCTCTTGCTGTTTGAGGACAGTAGCTTGCACTTGCTTCATTACCCCTCTTAAATGCCATAATCTCGCATGTATTTTTTGGCCTATGTATGATCTGTTTTAGAGCCTGATGTAAACTGAAAATAGGCTTATTTTGAGCCCCTCTTCAACATTGAAGAAGGGCTCAACACTGTTTCGGACCTCCATGTTATACTTGCCTTTATGTTCTCTTTTTGGTCCCATTTTTGCATGCCTTGGCAGCCCCTGATGTTGCTGTTTTTGGACCTTGGTCCGAACTAAAAGTGGCTTTATTTTGACCTCCTGAACATGTTTTATTAAGGGTATTTTCTTGTTTGGTGAATTTTTTGTATACCTCATGTTATAGCCACTTTTGAGCCTCATTTTTGCATTGCATTTCTAATATATTTGTATACTGTTTTTGGGGCTGCCATAAACTGTAAATAGTCTTATTTTGGGCCCCTCTTCAATGTTGTTGAAGGGCCCTAACCTGTGCGGAGTTAGCATCCGTGAGTTGCTCCATAACCTCATGTTTAGGGCCATTTTTGCATGCCATTGTTGCCCTATCTTTGCTTGTTGTTTGGCCATGACTTGTACTAGAAAAATGCTTATTTTGAAGCTGTTTTGCTTCTGTCTTCATGCTCCATGTCCATATTGTGCATGCTTTGTATAGCTGTAAGCCATTTCGGGTGCCAAAAGTCCATGTTTCGGGACTATTCCATGTATCGGTTGTGTTTTCGCCTCATTTCGGGGCTGTTTTCCCCCACATTTCAGTGCTGAAATTCCATTAGCATGATTTCATGCCATTTTCATGCTATTGCATTGCGTATGCCATTGCCTCGGTTTGCGTGCCCGTGTGCACGCATTTCGAGGCACTCCATTTTCATTCATCGGCCTCTTATGTGTGTGTGGCTGAGGCTCTCTCATGTTAGTATAAGTCCATGTTGCATTCTATATGCCGTTTTAGCCATTGCATTGCATATGCCATTGCCTCGGTTTGCGTGCCCGTGTGCACGCGTTTCGAGGCACTTCATTTTCATATTATGGCCACTGTTTTGGGCCTAACTAGAGCTGCCTAATTCATGTTTAAGACCATCCTTTGCTTATTTGCATGCTCATCTTGCATGTTTGCTTGTATCGGCATGTTGCATCCTTAACTCGTATGCCTAAGTTGCATTGCATCTTGCATGCATCACCTTGCCTCTTGAGATGAGTATGATAGAGGTTAGGCCTCCTTGTGTGTTTATTTGGTTTGCATTGCATTTGAAATCAAAGTTGCATACTTGGTTTTTTGGGCCATCATGCATGGAAATGCGTGATTGGTGGTCCGAGAATCGAGGCACATGTCCCTTTGAGTCATTACAATGATAAGAGACATGATTGGTGCATATATGCCTTGAAATGTGCTGCCATGCTTTGCCTTGTCCTCTGTTGCTGTGGGTTGCAGGTTCTGCAGGAATACTCTGCCGACCGGCAGTGTAAGGTGCCGGCCGGCAATCTTTTCTCTGCCGACAGCTTCAATTTTGTGCCGGTGGCAACATCTCAGTGCCGGTGGCAATTTCACCCAGCCGGTGGTGTCTCCCAGCATCCAAGGAAGCAGTCCTGAAATTTTGGCAGCCTCCAGAGGAGCACAGGAAAGAAAACAGAGGCAGCCTACGCATGGCGGCGCGCTTCCCGAGGCGGTTTACTGTTTTCTTAGAATAATTAATTTGTTAATTAATTTGTAATATTTAATTAGCTTGCGTAGTTAATTAATTTGTAATATTTATTTGGTCCCTCCGAGCGAGGGCATATTTGTAATAAGTGTGCGTGCGTGTGATGTATGTCTTCCAACCCCACTTCTTTCTTCCCTTTTATTTACCTGCTTATGATGGTAGATTAGGGCACATTTATTTTAGCATACCTTATGCTATGCATGCGTGCATCCATACATTTGTACTGCATGCATTAGGCTCGGTACATCACGCTAACTGCATTCGTACTTCAATTCAAAAATTGACTATGTGATAGTTGATCGCATTTTCACATGACATGTTTAGGATAGCCGAGCCTATTCTAGCAACATTTTGCATGTGATGCATTAGCCACTTTTAACATGAACTAGGACATGCATGTTTGCTAACTAGTTTACTGTTTTGGCACGGAGTACGATGTAAGTATTTTTGCTTTAGCATCCAGCATGCGTGTGAGTGTTGCCATGACAGTATGCTTGCCATGCGGCTAAGTGCTTACATGTGATATAACTGCTTGAATGCCTGTGGATGGAGGTTGAATTACCTAAATTGGAATAATGCATTAAAACTGTGAGTTTTAAGCCCACTAGATAGTGGCAAAATCGTCTTTTCTAAAAGCCCACTTGAGGGTGGCAAAACCTGCATTTTAGCCTACTTACGAGTAGCAAACCATTTTCAAAACGAACATAAAATGTTTTATTTCCAATTTGGGCGATTCGGTCTATACTTGTTTGCTGCGCGCATAACATAGTAATTCTAGGCTAACAATTGGTTTAAGAACACATAAAGTTTTCAAAAACGGATATCACGGTTAGTAGAGGCCGGTCTTCGGACCGGGCGAAAGGGGGTGCTCATAGCTGACCTTCCCCGATCGTACCCAAGCTCCCGAGCCGAGACAACTCCGGTGATGACGGACATGTGGCCTTCGGCACCGAGTCAGGGTTTCCTAAATTCTCCCATAAAAAATATTTAGGTGGCGACTCTGTATCTGGCAAAGCAGTCCATGTTTGGCACTACTTTTTCAAAAATCTGTTTCTCAAAACGATTTGCCAGATTTGGACTCTTTGGTTCAGATTAAGAACCGTGACACAAATCGAGTCCGAACTGTAGCATGAGGCCCGCGGGCGCTGTTACAGTATCCAAGAAAGTGATAAATGACGATGTTTGTTAGAATGAAGAGTCGAACCTCTATGCATGTGAGACAAATGGATGCAAACATGGGATTGCTAAATGAATATGATGCTACCATTATAAGTGGATAAATAAAAAGGAGAAAGAAATAGGGGTTGGAAGACATACACCATTATTACATATTTTGCCCTCGTGCGAGAGGGTCCAAATAAGTGTCTGAATGTTCGAATTAAACTAACTATTACAACATCAAAAGAATGAATTAATTGAACTAATTATCAATTAGCTTTCTAAGTTATTACAACAAGGGTATTACAATAATTACATCAATGTAATATGAACAACAATAATTACAACAAGAATGATTACAACAATGATAATTATAATATTAATACAAACAACAATGAGGCATAATGGTCACATGCACAGTGTCCAGAAGCTGCTCTGTTTGCCAGATTACTCTGTCTCACCCTCAGCCACTGCCCTCTATTTCTGCAAAAAGTTCACTGCTTACCTGACATTGGGAGCCGACCGGCCCTAAATGAGATTTGGTCGGGTCCAAAAAGAGCCGGCCGTGCCCTAATTTTATGTCAAAATTGTTTTTATCCTCTAAGGTGAGAACAGTGCAGCCAAAGCCCTTCTAGGCTCTGTTTATCCGTTCTACACTTCTCTGTCATAGGGAACTCAACAGAAGAACGATTTCGAGTCTAAAACCACCAATAAGCACAATTTGACAGCTTGGTGATTTTGAGCACGTTTGGACAAAATTTAATAAATGCAATGGAAAACCACCTTTCCCTCCTATTATGTAGGATCAAAGAGGAAAGTAGACACGTACCAAGTCTTATCAACATATCATGGATTGATACGTGACAATTCTCGGAGTGATAGACTCAGCATAACGTCCGGCCGAACCCAACCAACTCTAAACATTTTCTTTATGTCGGTTTCATTGATTTTAGGCCAATTTTGTTAGTCTTTGACATTCTTTAATCAATTTATCCGAAGTGATGGTTAAGTCCACTAAACGAGAAGTGATCCGTAGCATGAAAGAGAGACTATTCCTTGATGATGAACCTCCATAGAGATTAAGCCATTGAACATAGGTCTCTTTCCCATGCCTTGATCAACCATCAATCTTTTGAAATAACTCTCAAACAAAAGAAAAGAAGAAAATAGGGAGGTTGCAGAAATGTTAATGTGAACTTGATTAGTTAGAATAAGACTTTTCGCATGAAAACTAAGTAAATAAAGCTATCAACTCAAATGACTCGGTGTTTAAGGCCTAAACAACCAAAGCCATGAGGACTTACAACACAACAAGTATAATATTCAAAGCATAAACTATTTAAATGAATTAAACAGCGCATTATTGCCCCCTAAAATGTAAAAAATAGTAGCTAAAAGTAAGAGAAAGTAAGTAAACAGAATAGAGAAAAAGCTATGGAACAAAGCCTAAGGAGGGGTGGCTAACCCCTCCATTTTTTGCAACTTTAAATCACATATTTCAGCTCCAAATCAGTCCAAGAACAGTGGCTAAAAGTGTGTTTAAAGAGCACAAAAAGATAGACAAAAGCAAGAGATATAAAGCTAGTAAGCAAAATCAAGGAGAGGTGGCTAACCCCTCCACTTTTGAAACTTTTAAACCATGTTTTTTAGCCTTTGTTAAACTTTGAAAATTAGTTTAAGAGGCAAGGAAAAGATAGGGTAGAACAATTATGTGAGCTATGAAGTAGAGAGTAAGAAAGGGTGTTAACCCTTTCTATCCTTTGGTAGGCATTCAAACCCAAGCTCTAACACTTGAAATAGCATCAAAACAATACAAAAACACAAGAAATAAACAAAAAAGACAGAAATGAAAGCAATAAAAAAGGTGGTGAGCTTATACCTCCTGAAGAAGGTAAGCTTTTGTTTGTGAATCAAACTTGGTCCAAGCATACTCTCAAGCTTGAATTGAGACTTACAAAGTTCAAACAAGGTTCTAAGTTTTTGCTCTAAGGTTGGCTATGGTGTATGGATATAGTATAAGGATGATCAAATATCTCAAAGGTAGCTTACACAAGAAGAAGGAGCTCTTAAGGGTTATTTAGCTTCTTTGAAATTTTTCTAACCTCTAACACTGAGATATATGCTCGTATTTATAGAGTTTGAGCAAAATAGGACATAAATATCTTCAAAAATGGACCATTGGTCCATTCCCACCCAGAACAGTGTTTCTCGCTATCGAGAGCCAGCCGGCTCCCAATGTGGTACGATTGGCTTCCAATGCTCTCCCCTATTCCACTATTTTACACTCAATATAGGGTGGCATAATGGTGAAAAATGAATTTCTAGGGTAAGAATAGTATGAATATGAAAGGTTTGGGATTGGTTTTGGAGTGTGAGCTTACATTCCTTCGTTGAGAATTCGAATCACAATCAACACAACGTCATCATCGAGTGCATAGGACAAAGCGTCCAAGTCTTGCGGGGGGTCAAAAATGGGGTGTCTACGGTTATACTCTCGTACAAATAGACAACTTTCCCATCAGTAATATACATTTAAATTCTTACCATCAAAGTTTTCTTTTCCTAACTTCTCTAACTTTGCCTAACTCCATTAATATCATAAATATTAGTCTTGTATAGCTAGTATAGCTCCTTTCCTTTAGTAATAATTGGTACCAGTGCTTGAACAACAAGACCAAGTTTACATAAAGAATGTGTTTATAAGTATTTATTCTCTATGTTCTGTGTTTTAGTAAATGTTTAATATTTTAAGCTTGTAAACGTTTGATTAGTTATTAACAATACAAATTGGTATCAATCTTTGTAATTACCTATTTCATTTACAGTTGTTGTAAAACCTATATGTTTAGTATATGTTAAAGCTTATATACCCTTAGATCATTGACAGTTTTGCCATACTTGGTTGTATAAAGTCCTAAGATCAAATAGAGAGGTTTTAGGCACCAAACATATATACTATGAGGGTCTTAGGTACCAACAACAGTCTGTAAAATGACACTTAAAGGTGAAGATTTCATATGCGTAAGAAATCCAGTTAACTGTATTGAAAATAAATATGATCATGCCTTACATAATACTAAAATATTGTGTCTATAAATAGTGTGTGATTTAGTTTGAATAATATTACTGATATAATGTGTTCATGATTTTCAAGATTAGAAGAAAAAAATCAAAATTATCTAGAAGCTAAAGTTGATTCTATTGAGTCTAAACTAGATAATTTAGGTTCTATTGTAGATATAGACCTTAACAATTGTAACGTCCCAAAATAATTAATCACAAGGAAACTCAACATATTCCAACAACATGATCTTGTTTTCAAATTAGTAGTTTCCATTGCATAAATGTATATGGGATATAATGCCTCATCATTAACATCATCATCAAATTTCTAACATTTATATTCATTTTATTTTAGAGATTTACAAAAGTATTCCACATGCAATTATACATTCAACATTCCTAAAATATGAATCTATAGCATGTGGCACAACAAGTCAAATACAGTTTAATGCCCTCAAGGGCTACAAGTTCCAAGGCTTATGCTCGGTTATATAAAATGGTAATCAAACCCATACATGTAAAGCCCTTTGCTTGCCAAATAAATAAATAAATAAAATAACAACAACAGAAAAAGAGCCTTGTTCCCTCAAAATCCACTCCATACCTTTAACTTGGCGAGACTACCACATATTTTCCTGCACAAAATCTACTAGGGTGAGCAAAAAGTCCAGTAGGAAGATCTTAACAAAGTATATAGATTTTATACAGTCTCTTGATATGAATGATACTTGATATGCTTAGGCTGATATTCCTCTATCTTTTGAAAATCTTGTGCACAATGCAAATTTGAAAACACAACAATTCAATAACTTCAATATAATTCAAGGGGTAGTAAATACGACTCAGGTAATCCCTAGGCTGGTGTCTGCAAGTAAGCTTATCAAGTACTACCAATCGCCACTTTACCGGTTGCTAACTGGAAGGCATGTGGTACCTCCTCCGCGCGTGCTTTCGGTCTTTCACCATGGACACTTAGGCCAACTTAACTAATACCGAACTACACCCACTATCCGGACTTACCAACGTATTTACCCCAAAACAATTTAAGATGATCTTGTTTCACAAAACAATTCCTACTTCAAAGCAATAATTTTCAAATGTAAAATTCAAAATCAATGATAACAATGATGAAATGGAATGACAATGCAATATGTAACAATGTAGTAATATAATTCTATTTTCAATTCCACCACACAATCTTCCATTGTGATCAAATTTCCACGTCCCTTATCAATGTAACATCATAATATATCTTCACAAAGATAATATAACAACATCATCATGCATGTATTCTCTACATATAAATCATCATTTTTAAACTTGGTCTCTCCAAGACAACACAACAACAAGCTATTCATCAAGTGTCAAAATAAAAAATTCTCATTTCTCTAAGAAACCCCTCATGTGGTACAACTATACAAAATTCTCCACCATTTATCCACATAATAATTTATCAAGCATGAATTTCACAATATCTCAACATCTTTCTCAAAATCTCCAAATTTCTAGGTTTTCCACCAAAACTAGTTTTTTGTTCCATTTTTTGAAAGGATTTTTCCAAAACAACACTCACACTTTAGAACATAGCTCATACTTTCAAAAGTTTAGGAAATATAGAGAAAATCCACTTTTAAAACTATCTAGAGTTCAAGAACCCAAAATCATAGTTCAAACATGAAAGAAATACCCCAAAACAAGCATAGACTTGCAAAAATGTATATATAACTCTAAGAATATCCCTACCTCAAGCTTGGGAGAGGAAGGAGATGAAAACCCTAGAATCCAAAGTTGATGAAAACTTGATTCGATCGGTGGAAACGTAACCCTCATCGCACTCTTTGATTTGGTGTAAAAGGCCCTATCAAATTCTTGAAGTTTTTTTTAAATTTTAGATAAAAGTTTGGATTTGGGTAGGTTTGTAGAGAGAAAGAAGAGAAAAGATGAATATATATATAGAAAGAGAGAGAGAGAGAGGGAGAGAGAGAAGTGAAAAAGTGTACAAAACACGTTTTTTGGCATCAGTTTTATGAAAAAGAGCTAAAAATTCGAGACAGACGTGCTGGAATTCGCACGAGTGGTTCAAATTCCACACAAGCGGAATCCCAAATTCGTACGAGTTGATTTTGATGCCTCTCATAGGCGGATTGGTCCAGAGAAAAACCCAGATTCACCACAAAATCTGCACAAGTTGAATCCCAATTCCGCGTGAGCGGTTTCTGCCCAGAAATTTCCAGAAAGCCATGTATGATCCCACTTAAGTGGTTGTCAAATCCCCACGAGTGGTTTTGCCAGCCGTAGCCAAAATTTTTTCTGTATCCCGATAAAAGTTCTAACGCCCAAAACTCACAATTTTAACCTGAAAATGTTAAGAAAGGTTAAGTAAAAGTAGAAACGAAATCTCAAAGACCCAAAATGATAATCAAAATGCCGAAGGTAAAACAAACTATCTTACTACGCAATATCGGTCAAATCCAAGACTCTGAACATCACAACCTTATTCGTAGATTTTCTTAACAATGAAGCAAAAAACCAAATAACTAGCATTGAGTAGGGTTGATCATGGATCCGTTCAACCCGACCTAACTATACTGATTTTGGAGGGCTGCATGTTTTTCGGTGGACGAATGTATATTAAATATTTTAAAATCTGTGGATATAGTTCAGATGGCAACTCAAGCATCCCGCACCTGAATGAACCCAATTCGTCTGTAGATGAAGTTAAAAAATTAAAAAAAATAAAATAAAGAAGAACTGCTAACAAGTAACAACATAGAATAGAAATAATAAAATATATATTTTTGTGAAAATGGAAAACAATTGAGGGGTTTATATACAGTTTGAGGTGGGCTACATGAGATTGGACAGAAAAGTACAAAATACATACATTAAAGTTTTTCTTTGAATATAAATTATTTTTCAAATCAACTTTACTTTGTTTGCTGCGAATACATTTTAAACCTTTCAATTTTTTGCTCAGTGAAAAAGAAGCTTTACTGATAATAGTCAATAGCATTACAATTGACATCATGTAATAAAGATGGCTGGTGCAAGAAGCATCACAGCTTCACTAACCAATCCCAATTAGGTTGGCACTGACTAACAAGCTTCAATCATCTGCTAGCACCACACCAAGTTGGTGAGTAACTAACCAAAAAATACAAAAGTAATAAACAACCAGATAGGCTGCAAACTAGACCATAGCAGCCAAGACAAAACACTCCACCTGGGATTCCCCAGCAACACTATGCCTTAATTCCATCCAAGTAGCTTCTAACTTGATCCATATTGTAAATAAAATCATTGATTGTGAAATGGAAGCCCTTATATACTGATTTCAGCCAAAGAGTACACCTAATTTTAATCAAGTCACAACTCTTCCACATTTGGATTAGATGCCTTAAAAACACACACACTTTGATGCTTCCACAAAGATCACATCACTGCTAATGGTAAAGCTCTCCACACATGCTTTCTTTCTTTTTAAATTTTGTTGGAAATGGTTATAAAATTCTGGATAAAACCAGAATTTTTTCCTAAGTTCGGTCTATTTTTTAGGTGGGCCCCGAGTGTCGATTTACTCGGGTCAAGGTGGTAACGCGTTCTATGCCGCGTTGTGATTCACGTGGTATATTTGGTTGATCAAAACCATTACCGAGTGAATGGGAAATTGAAGCCAAAGTGTGCTCCATGGAAATGGAGTTTTTGGTGGAAATTCCTTAAGGTTGTAAATTGGCTTGTCCCACATTGATTTGGTGGGAAGTTTTGAAAGGGTTTATAAGGCTTAGGGTGAGATACTTGGGGTGTGCCCCAAGGGGTACCCAAGTGTTTTAGAGGGAGAGGTTATGGGCAAAATGGGCTAGACCCATTGGACCCAAAAATCACCACACACGCGCGCGCGCCGTCCGTCCGTCCGGGCGGGTTGGGCTTCTAATCTTTTTGGGCCAAAAACATTTGAATTTAATTTTATTTTTTATTAAAATAAAATCCATAATTCAAATTAAATTGATTTGGATTTTTTGTTCATCCAAACAGGGCCCTTCCCGGGTTTCAAACAGAAATAAACTGTTTTGGAATTAGTGCACACCCAAACAGGGCCCTTCCCGTTTTACTATCTGTTTGAATTGATTCAAATCTGTTTGAATTCAAAACCCAACAGGTATGATACCTGTTCAATTCAAAACCAAGAGCTACATACCTGTTTAATTAAAATCCAAGAGCCACCTTCACATCTATAAATAGGACCATCCTCATTTGATATTTGAGATTCAGAAATTTCGTATTTCACCTCTGTTAATTCTATTCTTCATCTTGCTGCATTTTATTTCCAAAAGAAAGAGTGTAAACACTTAGTGTGTTCGTAAGGCAAACAATTAGTAGTGCTGCTATTGTTTGTGGTAGATCATTTCATCCTGGGAGATAGACGTCCGAATTCTGAAAGCACCGTGGAGAGGACGAATCTGTCTTAAGGACACAGTGTCAAACACTGGACTTGATCAGAAAATAATTCAAAGAAATTAAATCAAGTAAGTTATTTAATTTATTTTCAGTGTTGTTTTTATTTATTTAAATCAGATTTTAATTTTGTTTTTGTAACAAAATAAAATCTGTTATTTATTTATTTATTTTTATTTCGAGTTTGATTTTTGTAATCAAACAAATTCTCTCATTTTCTTTATTTCTTTATATTCTGGTTGTTGTTTAGTACACAACAGAATTTAATTAATTTAAATACAGTGAAGATTGCCTAACAATCTTAAGACAGATTCCTTTTTGGGTATCTTCATTGTATTTAATTTTCTGTGTTTTCAAATTAATATTCTGGTTGGAAAAACAAATAGTGATTTATACTATTTGACAGATAGTAGTAATATACTGTCTCTTTTCTTTGACAACTACTAGTAGTACGATACTGGTGTCATTAACAATTCAGAATATTATTTGGTATTACAGAAAATTCTTGTGATATTTTATTTTTCTAGTTTTAGTAACAAGGAAAATAAAATTATTTTGTTGTTATAATTATTTTCTGGTTTTAGTAACTAGAAAATTAATTTGTGTTTTAATATTTTCTGATTTTTGTAATCAGAGATTATGGCTACTACAACTGAAACTGCATCTGGCAGTGGTACTCCTATTGTTACACCTACATCGGTCCCTATCCAGAACCATGTTCATGTACCAATCAATCATGGAGAAAAACCGGAAAAATTTAATGGTACCGAGTTTAAGAGATGGCAGCAGAAGATGCTGTTCTATCTTACAACTCTTAATTTGGCCCGGTTTCTCCATGAAGAGGCTCCAGCACTTAAAGAGGGTGTAAGTGATCGGCAAGTTGTTGCCGTTGTAGATGCTTGGAAACATTCAGATTTCCTGTGCAGAAACTACATCCTAAATGGCCTTGACAATATGCTGTATAATGTATACAGTCCTCTAAAAACAGCAAAAGATTTGTGGGATTCTTTGGAGAAGAAATACAAGACAGAAGATGCCGGCACGAAGAAATTTGTCGTTGGTAAATTTCTGGACTTTGTTATGGTAGACTCCCAAACGGTAATATCTCAAGTTCAAAGTTTTCAAATAATTTTGCATGATATTCATTCAGAAGGTATGTCTCTTAGCGAGTCATTCCAAGTCGCTGGTTTAGTGGAAAAGTTACCACCGGCTTGGAAAGATTTCAAAAATTATTTAAAACATAAACGCAAAGAGATGACTATGGATGAATTGATTGTAAGATTAAGAATTGAAGAAGATAACCGAAAGGCTGAAAAAAGGAATGGGAAAAATCCTATTGAGTCCAAGGCAAATGTGGTTGAACAAGTTCATAAACCACATAACAAAAAGAGAAAGTTTACTGGAGATGGTCCTAAACAAGGCGATAGTAGCAAGAAGTTCAAAGGAAAATGCTATAACTGTGGCAAAACTGGTCATCGAGCTTCTGACTGCCGCCGCCCTAAGAAGAATCATGGAAGTACAAGTAAGAAGACCACCAATCAGGCCAATGTAACAGAATTGGATTACATCTCTGACGGAGTGAATGACATCAACCTCTCTGCTGTGGTGTCTGAGGCTAACTTGGTTGGAAATCCCAAAGAGTGGTGGGTTGACACTGGAGCAACTCGTCACATATGTGCGGACAAGAAGATGTTCACTACCTACAATGAGGCTGCAAATGGTGAACAACTTTTCATGGGAAATTCTTCTACTTCTACTGTAGCTGGACAAGGGAAAGTAATCTTGAAGATGACATCAGGGAAAGAACTGACCCTCAACAACGTACTGCATGTACCTGACATCCGGAAGAATTTAGTTTCTGGGTCTTTGTTAAGTAAAAATGGTTTTAGGCTTGTATTTGAGTCTGATAAATTTGTATTAACAAAGAGTGGTATGTATGTTGGTAAGGGATACATGAGTGATAGTCTCTTTAAGTTAAATGTAATGACAGTTGTACCGAAAGTTGCTATGAATAAGAATAACACATCTTTTGTTTATATTCTTGAGTCAAATTTATGGCATGGTAGATTAGGACATGTGAATTTTGATGCTTTGCGTAGATTAATTGGTTTAGATTATATACCAAAGTTTGAAATTAATCCTAATCATAAATGTGAAATTTGTGTAGAAGCGAAACTAACTAAAGCTCCATTTAAATCGGTTGAAAGAAAAACCGAACCTCTAGAATTAATTCATACTGATGTATGTGATTTAAAATTTATTCAAACTAGAGGAGGCGAAAAGTATTTCATAACATTTATCGATGACTATACAAGATATTGTTATGTTTATTTACTTAGAAGTAAAGATGAAGCCTTAGAAATGTTTAAACTCTACAAAACAGAAGTTGAAAATCAACTTGGTAAAACCATTAAAATGGTTAGAAGTGATAGGGGTGGTGAATATGATGCACCATTAAATGAATTTTGTGCACAACATGGCATTATTCACCAAACTACAGCCCCTTATTCTCCACAGCAAAATGGAATTGCTGAAAGGAAGAATAGAACCCTAAAAGAAATGATGAATGCCATGTTACTAAGTTCAGGTTTACCACAGAACTTGTGGGGGGAAGCAATATTGTCTGCTAATTATGTTCTTAATAGAATACCCCACAAGAAAACCAAAAGCATTCCTTATGAATTGTGGAAAGGTCGACCACCTTCCTACAAATACTTAAAAGTGTGGGGGTGTTTGGCAAAAGTAGAAGTACCTGTTCCTAAAAAGACTAAGATTGGACCAAAAACAGTAGATTGTGTGTTTATTGGTTATGCTCAGAATAGTAGTGCATATCGGTTTCTGACTTATAAATCAGATATACCTGATATAAATATGAACACTATTATAGAGTCAAGGAATGCTGTGTTTTTTGAACATGTCTTTCCTTACAAGAAAGGACAGGAATTAAGTTCACAGAAAAGAACTTATGATTGTACACAAAGTCAAGAGACTAATGACAATCAAACACAAGAGACTAGTAATAGTCTCGACCAACAGGATTTAACTAATGATGAACCTAGACGAGGTAAGAGAGCGAGAACATCAAAATCCTTTGGTCCAGATTTTCTGACATACTTGTTAGAAAATGAACCTCAAAGCTTTAAGGCAGCAATGACAGGTCCTGAAGCACCTTTGTGGAAAGAGGCTGTTAATAATGAAATTGAATCCATTATGCAAAATCATACTTGGGAATTGGTGGATCTTCCACCAGGTTCTAAACCTCTTGGATATAAATGGATATTCAAGAGAAAAATGAAAGCAGATGGTTCAATTGATAAGTATAAAGCAAGACTTGTTGTTAAAGGTTACAGACAAAAGGAAGGTCTGGATTATTTTGACACATATTCCCCTGTGACAAGAATAACATCCATACGCATGCTTATTGCTATAGCAGCGTTGTTTAATTTAGAAATACATCAAATGGATGTTAAGAAAGCTTTCTTAAACGGTGATCTAAATGAAGAGATCCATATGGAACAACCCAAAGGGTTTGTAGTATCAGGGCAAGAAAAGAAAGTTTGTCGACTTGTAAAATCCCTTTATGGATTAAAACAAGCACCTAAGCAATGGCATGAAAAATTTGATCATGCAATGCTTACTAATGGGTTTAAGATAAACGAATGTGACAAATGCGTCTATGTTAAAAACACTGACCAAGGATATGTCATAGTTTGTCTTTATGTGGATGACATGCTTATCATTGGAAGCAGTCAAAATATGATCAAATCAACTAAGCAGATGCTTAACAAAAGATTTGATATGAAAGATATGGGGGTCACAGATGTTATATTAGGAATGAAAATTACTAAAACATCTGATGGATATGCATTATCTCAATCTCATTATATTGAGAAAATTCTTGATAAATTTATCAAGGATGATTTGAATTTAGCTAGAACACCTGTAGATATCAGTCTTTATTTATCAAAAAATAAAGGTGATGCAGTGTCTCAGTTAAAATACTCCCAAATCATTGGAAGCCTAATGTACCTAATGAATTGTACTCGTCCTGATATAGCTTATGCTATCAGTAAATTGAGTAGGTACACTAGTAACCCTGGAGAAGACCATTGGAAAGCGATCATTCGAGTTCTTAGATATCTAAGATTTACTCGTGATCATGGTTTGAACTTTACTCGATATCCAGCAGTACTCGAAGGTTATTGTGATGCCAATTGGATATCGGATACTAAAGATTCAAAATCCACTAGTGGATATGTCTTTACTCTAGGCGGCGCTGCTGTTTCTTGGAAGTCCACGAAACAAACTTGCATCGCACGATCCACAATGGAATCCGAGTTCATTGCTTTAGACAAAGCAGGTGAAGAAGCAGAATGGCTTCGTCACTTCTTAGAAGACATTCCAATGTGGCCAAAACCTGTGCCAGCTATTTGCATTCATTGTGATAGTTAATCTGCAATAGGCAGGGCACAGAATCACATGTATAACGGTAAGTCACGACATATACGTCGTCGACATAATACCGTAAGGCAATTGTTGTCAAACGGGATAATCTCAATAGATTATATAAAATCTAAAG
The DNA here is from genome assembly GCF_055761805.1 of Camellia sinensis. Classification (NCBI taxonomy): domain Eukaryota; kingdom Viridiplantae; phylum Streptophyta; class Magnoliopsida; order Ericales; family Theaceae; genus Camellia; species Camellia sinensis. The sequence goes on along the minus strand of NC_138973.1, from coordinate 68,870,505 downwards.
AGAATATTGCGGATCCGTTAACAAAAGGTTTGACAAAAGAGCTAGTGTATAGTTCATCGAAGGGGATGGGATTAAAGCCTATTACATAAGAGTCGTCATAATGGTAACCCTACTTATATGACTGGAGATCCCAAGAACTAAGTTCAAATGGACAACTAAGTTATGTATGGCTCGCCAGAAATCACCAAGGGATTAAAATTCCTACCCATTCCTATGGTGAGAGTGATATCTGCAACATATGTTGTCTGCAGGGGTATAAGGATAAGCTTTGCTTTTAATGATTACTTATATCTTGATTAAGACATAAAATCAAGATGAGTATAAGAAGATACTCACAATAAGAATCACCTATATGAGTGTTGAACTGGGGCCGGTTCTATGAGAATGAAAAGGCTAAATTCTCTAGAAACACTTATGAAAACCAGGTGCGTTCAAGGCCAAAATGAACACAATAGTGAGAACCACGATGTGTTAGAGGATATTTTGTGTGAAATCTATTGTCTTGGCTTACACAAACGGCTGAACAATTCAAGGCATCGCGTCCATTGGTTAGCCAGTAAGTCCGATAGGTTATCACTAGGGAAGGTTCAAAGCCGAAAACTACCTATCCTGATGCAAGATATTTTCGACTTATACTCTTTCGTTAAAGTCTGCATATTGTTGCATTTCCGTTGTCATCAAATTCCATTCATGTGGGGGATTGTTGAAAATGGTTATAAAATTCTGGATAAAACCAGAATTTTTTCCTAAGTTCGGTCTATTTTTTAGGTGGGCCCCGAGTGTCGATTTACTCGGGTCAAGGTGGTAACGCGTTCTATGCCGCGTTGTGATTCACGTGGTATATTTGGTTGATCAAAACCATTACCGAGTGAATGGGAAATTGAAGCCAAAGTGTGCTCCATGGAAATGGAGTTTTTGGTGGAAATTCCTTAAGGTTGTAAATTGGCTTGTCCCACATTGATTTGGTGGGAAGTTTTGAAAGGGTTTATAAGGCTTAGGGTGAGATACTTGGGGTGTGCCCCAAGGGGTACCCAAGTGTTTTAGAGGGAGAGGTTATGGGCAAAATGGGCTAGACCCATTGGACCCAAAAATCACCACACACGCGCGCGCGCCGCCGCCGCCGTCCGTCCGGGCGGGCTGGGCCTGGGGTTCGGTTGGGCTTCTAATCTTTTTGGGCCAAAAACATTTGAATTTAATTTTATTTTTTATTAAAATAAAATCCATAATTCAAATTAAATTGATTTGGATTTTTTGTTCATCCAAACAGGGCCCTTCCCGGGTTTCAAACAGAAATAAACTGTTTTGGAATTAGTGCACACCCAAACAGGGCCCTTCCCGTTTTACTATCTGTTTGAATTCAAAACCCAACAGGTATGATACCTGTTCAATTCAAAACCAAGAGCTACATACCTGTTTAATTAAAATCCAAGAGCCACCTTCACATCTATAAATAGGACCATCCTCATTTGATATTTGAGATTCAGAAATTTCGTATTTCACCTCTGTTAATTCTATTCTTCATCTTGCTGCATTTTATTTCCAAAAGAAAGAGTGTAAACACTTAGTGTGTTCGTAAGGCAAACAATTAGTAGTGCTGCTATTGTTTGTGGTAGATCATTTCATCCTAGGAGATAGACGTCCGAATTCTGAAAGCATCGTGGAGAGGACGAATCTGTCTTAAGGACACAGTGTCAAACACTGGACTTGATCAGAAAATAATTCAAAGAAATTAAATCAAGTAAGTTATTTAATTTATTTTCAGTGTTGTTTTTATTTATTTAAATCAGATTTTAATTTTGTTTTTGTAACAAAATAAAATCTGTTTTTTATTTATTTATTTTTATTTCGAGTTTGATTTTTGTAATCAAACAAATTCTCTCCTTTTCTTTATTTCTTTATATTCTGGTTGTTGTTTAGTACACAACAGAATTTAATTAATTTAAATACAGTGAAGATTGCCTAACAAATTTGACCTCTGCCCACCAATTAAGAAGTGCTTCAACTGAACCTGGTATAGCCACTTGCACATTCCGCCACTTTAACATATCAGACCACACTAACCAAGCAAAGGAGCAGTGAAACAATACATGACTAATAACAGTCTTATTTTTTGATTTAGAAAAACACACAAAGTCGATACATTTCCCTGCAGAACTCCAGTTTTTTGGAGAAGCACTGTTGTCTTCTATCTTTTTTTCCAAGCCAACCATCCAAAAAGCTGTACTCTTAGGGGAATATGCTTAATCCTCACCAGTTTACTTGTTGGAAGATAGGGACCAGAACATGCTGGGTGATGCTATGGTACATTTGGATGTACCATACATCAGTTATGAGGATTTGTGATTTTATATTATAATTAATATCATATAAATCATAATCATTATCATATTAACTCATAACTTAGTTATATTTAGTTATTCATACATACCATATTATCTCATAACTATCACATCACTAAATTATTTTAATAATTTAATTTTGAATTGGTAACCGGTGTAACCGGTTACCAAAAAGAGGGCAAAGGAAATTAGAGGAGTTCAGGGGTCCCAACATCACATATCTCGTAACCACTAGTCACATATCTTATAACCAATACCTTTTTTTCATAACCAACATCAAATTTCTCATAATCACTAGTTACATATCTCATAACTAACACCATTTTGCTCATAATCACACCATTTTGTTCATAACCAATATCACATATCTCATAACCATTGATCACATATCTTATAATTATTACCCACATGAATCATAACCACATCTCATAACCAACCCCTTTGAGTCATAACCAACATTACATATCTCATAACCACTAGTCATATATCTCATAACTAATAACCCTTTTGCTCATAACTACACCACTTTGATCATAACCAATATCTCATATCTCATAACCACTAACACATATAACATAACCAAACACCCTCTGACACCACTTTGCTCATAACCAAAATCACAAATCTTATAATCGCTAATCAAATATCTCATAACCATTACCCATATATCTCATAACCAACATCACATATATTATAACTACTAATCACATATCTCATAACCACACCACTTTGATCATAACCAACATTACATATCTCATAACCACTAATCACATATCTCATAACCAAACACCCTTTGACTTATAACTACAACACTCTGCTCATAACCAAAATCACATATCTAGTAATCACTAATCATATATCTCATAACCTTTACCTACTTATGTCTTAACCACATCTCATAACCAACACCATTTGCCTCATAACCAACATCACATATATCATAACCACTAATCACATATCTCATAACCATTACTCACATATAGGGGTGTAAATTTGGCCCACGAGCTCGCGGTACACCCCAAGTTCAGAAATTACTCTCTCTCTCTCTCTCTCGCGCGCGCGCGTGTTTGGACTAAAAAAAGGGTCTAGGGATTTGTCAAAAACAATTAATAAGGGAATTTTGAATTTGACAAAATTTGACTGTTTGTTCCAAATTTTTGGAGAAAATGGGGCCGAAATTATGTAATAATCATTATAAAAAACAAAATTAAAACATTAATGAATAGAGTCTTATAATAAAACAAATTATTAATTTATAATTTTCTCAATTTATACTTAATTTTTAAATTTTTTTTTTAAATATAAATCCTTCATCTATTTTTATTAAGTAAAATTAATAAAAAAGACTATTTTACTCATCAACTACAAAAATATTAATCACACCATTAATTGGCATAATAAAAATATTTAACATTTTAGAAACCACAAATATCATAATCAAGTCACAAAGTTTTGTAATATAAAACACAAAATACATAACGCCATCACTAATTGGCGTAACAAAATTGTTTAAAATTATAGAAAATCACAAATGTCGTAACTAATTCCCAAAATTTCATAACATTAATAAAAAATTATGTAACTATCCACTAATTGGTGTAACAAAAACATCTAAAAATTTTAAAAACCACAAATGTCATAACCAACTCACAAAATTTAATAACATCAACTACAAAATGCGTAACTGCACCACTAATTGCCATAATAAAAACAATTAAAATTTTTACAAATCACAAATGTCATAACTAACCCAAAAAATTTCAGAACATCAATCACAAAATGTGTAACAATACAACTAATTGATGTAGCAAAAATATCCAATTTTTTTATAAACCACAAATATTGTAATCAAGCAACAAAGTTTCATAATAATTATCGTAAAATGACTAAACAAATGACTAAACAAATCACTAAAAATCTTAGAATCACTAATCGGGATCTCTCATAATACAGAGAAAACAAAATGTAATGACAATCATTAAATAATTTAATCAACCACTTAAAGCCATGGAACATAAAATGAGAGTTAGAGAAGATTAGTTGGTAGAGCGAGATGAAAGGGAATATGAGAAAGAGAGACTGAACGGGCTTATCGCTTGTGAAAATGACATCAAAGGTGCTGTCGTTTCCGATAAGGAACATCGGAGATATCTACAATGGCAGTAAAGAATAAGAGAGATGCTTGAGGGATGAAAATGATTGAGATAGCAGAATAGTATAACAAAATGCATAATATTCATTTTTCAATAGTTTTATAACACATGTACAAATTGATGATAACAAAACCTTTTAAATCATAACTATGACCAAAGGTTTGTGTATGTATGACATATTAATGTGAAAGAGCTAGAGTTTCGAGATAGATGCATTTACTATATAGAGAAATATCACTAGAATGAATAGTGTTGAAATAGACAAAGAGAGTAGTGACGAGTTCAAAGGTCTATTGGAGAGACATATGAGTAGAGAGAGGAAGGATCTAGTGAGGAAGAACTATCAACAATGGTTGTTCGATAATTTGAGCAAAATAGAGAAGTCTGAGTAAGAAATAGAGAGGGCTCAGGCACAACTGGGACAAACCAAGGGAAAGAAAATAACGTAGAGAAAAAAACAAAGAAAAGTTGGGGAAAAAAAATTTAGGAGAAAATTTATTTAGTAGAACAAAATAAAATCACGTCATAGATAATTTTTTCAACATATTTTTTATTAAAATTTAGTTAAATTATATATATATATATATATATATATATGTCTATAAGTGTATATAGATATTTTAAAAAGTATCGTTTGTATATTACTATTTCTATTATATTTAATAAAGATAATATGACTAAAAATAAATCTAAAATAGAGAAAGGTGGTCAATTGCAATTGTCACTTAGGGATGACACTTCAAAATTAATTGAGAGAGTTGAGAGTTCAAAGATAATGAGAGTTTAAGAGATAGATTTGTTTGTGATAAAAAAAATGAGAGAGCGGTGGTATTTATAGGACTTGGGTGGGAGAGAGGGAGGGGTTAATTTATATATATATATAAATAAAAAATAAATAAAATTAATTATTGGTGGAATTAACGATTATATGATTGTTTCAATTTTATTTTATTTTAATTTTTTGACTGTTGCACTAATAGAGGGGCAGGGAGCCGTTGGGGTTGGGTTGGGCTAGATGGGGAAAAAAATTTTGAGTCGAACTCACGAGATGGGTCACACTCCATAACACACCAGAGTTGGGCCGGGCTCTAAAACACATAGCCCAGGGTCTTAGGTTGGGCTTGGGCTCAGGCTTGGTTGGGCCCACCCAGGGTGTGACTGGACTTAGGGTGTTCCGCGAGTTCGTGGGCTAAATTTATACCCCTATATGTGGGTAGTGGTTATAAGATATGTGATTAGTAGTTATGAGGCAAATGGTGTTGGTTATGAGATGTGGTTATGATATAAGTGGGTAAATGTTATGAGATATATGATTAGTGATTATTAAATATATGATTTTGGTTATGAACAGAGTGATGTAATTATAAGTCGAAGGGTATTTGGTTATGGGAAATGTAATGTTGGTTATGATCAAAGTGATGTGGTTATGAGAAATGTAATTAGTAGTTATGATATATGTGATATTGGTTATGAGATATGTGGATAATGGTTATGAGATATGTGATTTTGGTTATGAGCAAAGTGGTGTCAAAGGGTATTTGGTTATGCTATATGTATTAGTGGTTATGAGATATGTGATATTAGTTATGATCAAAGTGGTGCGATTATGAGCAACAGAGTGTTAGTTATGAGATATGTGATTAGTAGTTATGAGATATGTGATATTGGTTATGACTTGAAGGGGTTGGTTATGAGATGTGGTTATGAGATATGTGATTATGATTATGAAATATGTGATATTAGTTATGAACAAAATATTGTTGGTTATGAGATGTGGTTATGACTAAGTTATGATCAATTTGATTATAATTATAAAGAAATATGATTTTGGCTTATAACTATAAAAAGTGACATGTTTAACATGTCACTTTTAATGATATGACTCAATCTTAGCTATTAATTTTCTATATACTGTATATTTTTTCACAAAATGTACTATAGACTTTTCCGTTTCAAAGAGCTTATACATAGATTACACAAAAAACTCTGCTGATTTTGTGGCTTTCCAAACTAATTTATCAGCTTGACCTGGCCTGATATCAGGGGCATCCAAAAGCAACTCATTTACGCTGTGTTTGGTTGGGGGATTTGGGAAGGGAAATGGAAAGGGAAATGGAAATGAAAGGAAAAGGAGAAAGAATTAATAGAATTCCAAATCCCAACTATGTTTGGTTGTGTTGGTTATAAAATAGAATTGATGTCCTAAAAGGTCTCCTATTTCTTTATTTATTTCTCACCCCCTTTCTTTTCCCATATATTTTTTATTATAACCAAACATAAATAGGATTACATTTCTCATTCCTTTTCCAAATCCCACCCCAAAAACCCCAACCAAACATAGCATTAGTCTTTTGATTTCCATCAACTTGCAGTCACGAAGTACTCTTCTTAGGTTTAGCTTCTATTCCCTATCAATCTTAGACCTTTCCACCATACTACTCAAAGATACATGTCTCTTTCAACTGAAAGTCTGTAAAGAACAGGGCATTCCTCCTTCAGGCAGGTGTTTTGACACCACCTATCAGTCCAGAACTTGATGCTATGTCCATCCCTCACTCTTATTTGACAATTGTTCAGAATGAAATCCAGTAAATTACTTCTCTGGTGAGCTATTGCTTAAATCACTACCACCAGACCTTCACAAAATTAAAAGTCAAAAAATAAAATATTTATAAAAAAAATAATAATAATTGAATACTTGAATCCCTTAAATTTACAACAAAGATAGGGATGAGTGCTTTTACTTATAAGACACGACTCTTAATTATGATTTTACAAGACGCAATCCATTCCTTTTCATATGGAAGGAGTGGACTTCAAATTCACAATTTAAATACTCACAAATAAAAGATAAAATAAAATTCTTGCAACAAAACAATGAACTTTTTATAAATTCAAATTGTTGAAACTAAAAGACAACAAATACACATTGATTATCAGCGGGGATGGGGCCTCCCACCATTTTTTACTTTATTCATTATGTGAGGCATGCTATTCATTGAATTGTAACAAATTTGGACTTTATTGAATTGTAATAAATTTGGGCTTCGCTTGATCTTATACAGCTCCTAAACAGATGAAGAAACATATAACATTCCAATTATTTATTCTTTAAGCATCTGGAGCATTTTCTTTCGGATTTTGCGCCATTCCATTCATGTATTGGAAGAATTCCATTCTATTTCTAACGGTTATAAAATAGAAATATAAATTTATAATTATTTTAAATTAAAAAAATATCATTACACACACCATTTGAAGATTTCCGCAAAGACTTTTCCATTCTTTACAATTACAATTTTCTTCCCATCACATAGAATGCCGGTACATCATATTGAAGAATTTGTTAGACAATCTTCACTGTATTCGAAAAATAGATTAAGAAAGAATAAAATTATGTTCGATTACTAAACACCGAAACATAATATGTAGAAATAAAATATGAAATAGCAAATTTTATTTTATTTTAGAAACAAAATGGAATTTGAAAAATTCAAGAGAAATGAAATCAGTGAATAGGAAAAATACTTATAGAAATATTTTTCCGAAAAGATCAAGTCCAGCATTTGACACTGTTTCTTTAAGATAGGTTCGTCCTCCCCACGGTGATGCTTTCAGAATATGGATAAAATGATCAATGACAATTAGTAGTAGCACTACAAGCTAATTGCCCGGCGAACACACTTTGTGTTTATACTCTCTCTCTCTCAAAGAAATTAAATTTAGAAACGTTCAGAAATGTTCGAGAGGGCGGCATTGGCTCATGTGTGGTTGCTTTTTGAGTCTAGTGGGTCAAGCCCACTTTACCCATAACCTCCCCCTCTACAAAACTTTGGTACCTCTTGAGGCCCTTCCCAAGGTTCAAACTCAAGGTTTATAAACCCACATAATGCTAGCCTACCCAAGCAATGCAGGACAACCTTTTCTTCATCCCTTTTGGAAAACCCACCAAGACACCATTCTCATGGTGTTTACTTTTGCATCGATTACTCACTCACTCGATAATGGTTTTGATCAATCAAATATATGACGTGAATCTCAACACGACAAAGAACACATTGCCACCTAGACCCGCGAAATTCAACACATGAGTCCCACCTCTATTATAGCCCAAAGTTAGGAAAAAACTTATTCCCAAAACCATTCCTAACATGATTGTGTTCAATATTTTATGGAAAAAATATGAGCTATCAATTTTGTCAATGACAGAGATATCTTTTCTACTAGCCATCTTTTTTTTTTTTTTTTAGGGTAATATTAGAAATACAAAATTTTCTACCAAATAAATGACTAAATGTCTCACAATCCATGTGAGACATTTATGCTGTGTTTGGTTGAAGGATTTGAGGAGGGATTTGGAAAGGGAAATGAAAAAGGTAGGTGAAATTTGAATAAAACATGCTTATATTTCACATAGTTTCACACACCTTTTCCCTTTCCCTTTCCAAATCCGTCCCCAAATTCCTCAACCAAACACAGCATTAGCCATTTATTTGGTAGAAAACTTTGGGCCTATATAACATTTTGCTTTATTTTAAAGAGGAGATTTGGACAAGATGTAAGATGGAAAAAATAAATTTGATAAGATTGATATAATTGAGTTTTAGTCTTTCCAAATAAAACAAATATGTACAATTTGTGTCGTATTAATTTTTGGACTTGCTCATATAACTGTAATAGTATATTTAACTATTGTTAGTCTTGGGGATCATCAATCTCTCTAAATTGTTTATCTTATCTCATATTTGAATTGTTTTAGAAGGATGAGAAACTAATAAAATTCTATTAATTTTACAATTTATAATAAAATCCTATTAATTCAATAGTCTCCTACATGAGGATACCATATCCAAATCAACTATTAGTTCAAACCTTAATTTTCTTAATCAAATATCACATTATATATTTTGTTAGATTATTAATCCAATCCCAAAAACATGTCCACCCAAGCAAACATGTCCATTTATCAAATTAACCAAATTTGATGCAGTTTCATATTTGCTTTGCTTAATTTCAACTTTCCCTATTTGATTCATGGCCTCACTGATCTTGCGTAAACGTTAGAGATCCATAGTATATACCTTCAAATTCACTACAATTTTGTAACAAGGAAGTCGGATCTATATTATTGTGTGACAGAATTAAAACTGGCATTTATCATACCACATAATTGTGGTTCAAATTATGAAAAAAATTAAGGAGTCTAAATTTATTTATTTATTTATATTTGCAACCCATTAGACATTGCTCTAGCTAAAATATTTCCATCAGAACTTCCATATATGCATAACAAAGCTATCACAACATAATCAACACCTCAAGTGTAAAGAAGCAGTTGTAATCATAATTTTCTTATATATATTAATTTTTTCTTAGTCTAGATATCGAATTACTAGCAACTGAAAACAATCGCATATGAGAAAACAGACCTTGTGGACAACACTAATGTCCACAAATTTATTAAAAACCATTGTTTGAATCTCACAAAAGGGTTGAAACTAGTGAGGTCCTATTATACTTATAACAATTTCCTATAATCATAAAGAGAGGGAAGGAAGTGAAAAAGAGGCCTCATGGGCAGAAGGTAATAGCATAATTGGTACCAGCAGGGCAAGTGAACAAACTGGTTGAATCAGGATTGCTATAAGTATCTGGGCATCTATCCTTGAAGAACTTGGAGAACCTTGTAGGCCCACAGGCCCCAGGCCCATCAGTGCAACAATATTCATTGGTCTTGAAAACGGTACATGGGTTGTTGCACCCACCCGGGGTCTGCAACTCGGTTGGGCACTCGCCAACTATGTTAGCGGCGCACCTGGCCGACTTGCAGACCACGGTAGTGGGGCTAAAGTCCAACGGAATATTGAATCCATTAACGAGGGATATGTCGAAAAAGTCCAAGTTATTGGGCTGGTTCAAAGCGAATTCAGCTAGGGTGTTTGGGGCCTGACCGTAGCCTTGGCACTCTAGGAGTCCATTGCAGTCACCGGTCTGACATTGGCCATTACCACTGGCATTGAAGTTGCAGTTGGTCCGGCCCCAAATTCGAGCTCCGGTTGTACTTGGGTTCACATTGACGGTCTAAGACTGGCCCGGGTCGAGACGCATACCCCCACCGGGCTTGGCGGCGGCCCAAACTGTGTAGGTACATTTGTTTAGGACAGCAAAGGTAGCTGCATTGGTGAATGGGATCAATATGGTGAAGAGGAGAGGGAACAAAATGGTGAGGCTTTGGGGGATGCTCATGTTGGTGACTTAAGAGTTATGTGGTGAAGCAAGTACTAGGACTTTTTATGAGATTGTATTGATGTAGTTTTGAGAGCTTACATTTGAGGGGTTTATGTATAGTTTCAAGGCGGCTATAGTTTTTGGTTTATGTGTGATCACCTCCACGAGTTGTGCTAAGAAAATTCAAAGATGTTGATAGACTTGAAATTGCTATCCTATCTCACTAAATTTCCATTGAAGTAAAGTCATCATTAGATTAGTTTTTGAGGAGTTGAACAATCCACTACTACCTTGCAAACACATAAATGTTGTTTCCATTCTGCTAGACCACAAGGCCACGACTTCACTTTGAATGAATTTGTTACTGTAATTTGATTGTAGTTTTAAAGTTTATAATTAAGTCTATAATTTTTTCTACTTTGATAATTTTTTTTTGAGTGAATAAGTTATAAAATAAAACAAAAGATTTACAAAATTATAAGGGGCATACCTCAGGACCTACAGAAACTATACACAACCAAAACAAAACAAACACAACCGGAATAGCCAAAAACAAAAGGAAAGGAAACCATAAAAAAAACTGTTCAGAAGCCATATACCAAGCAAGGAATAGGGGAGCTACAGAATCAAAACCAAAATGAACCACCCTGTTAGTATATACTTATTACTTGTATATAGTTGTTAATTATAGCTTTACACACTTTAGCTTTAAGCTTTATTCTTTTAGCTTTCACTTTCGGTGGTGGTGGGTTTGGTATCCAATGCACCATTTCTCTCTATATAGAGAGAGTTCATCTCTTTGTAATCACATACAATACAGAAACAATACAACTATCTTGTAATTAATCAATAATAATACAGTATTTTTAACATGGTATCAGAGCAAGGTTGAACACCTAATATTTTCGCTTCACCGGCGGGCGGTAGCCTCGCCTTGGCCGCCCGCCGGACCTCTCATCTCTCTCTAGAAAGTGTTAAGTATAGTAGAAGCCGCCATGCGAGTAAGCTGTAATGGATGCAGACCCTGCCTACAGTGGATCAAAACCCCCGAATCCCAAGCCAACGCCACCGTCTTCCTCGCCAAGTTCTACGGCCGTGCCGGCCTCCAAAACCTCCTTGGGGGACGTCAAATGAACTGGCCCCCTGGCTAAGATGGCCTTGCTGTATTGATCTCTCATCTGTCTCTCTCTCCTCCTACTCCTACTCATCTTCTCCATCTTCAGCCTTCCATGGCTTCCGAGAAAGAAGCTGCTCTCGCTGCAGTCCCCTCCGATTCCCCCACCATATTTGACAAAATTATTACGAAGGAAATACCATCTAAAGTGGTTTATGAGGATGATGAGGTTCTTGCTTTCAAGCTCCTACACACATTGTGATCATTCCCAAAGTTAGGGATGGCTTAACTGGACTCTCTAAGGCCGAGGAAAGGCACTGTCACATTCTTGGCCGCTTGCTTTACACTGCCAAACTGGTTGCTAAACAGGAGGGACTTGAAGAGGGATTCAGGATTGTGATCAATGATGGGCCCAACGGATGTCAATCTGTATATCATCTTCATGTTCACCTCCGTCCCGCGATTTTTAGATCATTACTATATGAAGCATGTGGGCGTATCGTGAACCCGATCTACGGTGCGGCTGGCTTGCTCTGGTCCGGAAACTGGCACCTCTGCCACGCCGCTGTCGAAGCCGTTCTACACGGCTCGCCGATCGTGCAACTTTCTCCGGACTCCGACTTACGCACCACCTCGTCCTCCTCTCCGCTCTCAGATCCACCGGAGACCCCTCTCCATCGTCGCCGGAGCTCACCCGTAGCGCCAGTCGCTTCTCCGCCTCCGCCATCGAGGCAATGGCTGACCAGTCCTCTCTCCCTCATCAATGAAAACAACCAGTCACCAACTTTGGGCTGCTCGGTTTGATGGAGAGCCTGCCAGAGTCAATGAGTGAATAAAATCAACAGGTTGGAGTTGAGGCACTGGGATAGCCACCCGTTACACACACACACACACACATACACACTGCCAAACTCACACCCGTGGTCTCCCACATGCACTTGATGATAACATTATTTTATTTTTATTTTTTTTTTTTTCTTTTTTCATTTAACCCACTCCCTCTCTCTCTCTTTTCTCTTAATTTATTCCCTTCTCTGCCCCATACACTCAACACACTGCACGACATCCGTTCTCTGTTTATTATTTTTTTATATTCCACCGCCACATTTTTTTTTTTTTTTTTTTATTTCCGCCCACTATCTCTCTCTCTGAGCCTTTTTTTTTCTCTCTCTACTCACGGATCCCCTACTTTGTCTACTTTCCAACCCCTTCCTTCCCCTTTTATTATTATACTATATTACCCACATTATTATCCTACCCACTTTCCACCGCCATATTTATCTCCTGATTCATCCATATATCTATATAATAATTTTTTCACAAATCTTTATTTTATTTTATTTTTATTTTTTTTTCCATATTCTACCACTCAGTTGGTGCGTATCATCTTTTTTCCATTCTCTTTTTATTTTATTTTTATTCCCATAAAAAAAAAAAAAAAAAAAAAACCACAAAAAAAAAAAAAAAAAAAAAAAAACACCAAAATCCATTCACAACCAACTCGTTTTCATTCCACAAACTCTTTTTTTATTCCTGTCGAGGCTCACCCCGATCACCATTTTACACAAAAAAAAAAAAAAAACAAAAAAAAAAACAAAAAAAAAAAAAAAAAAAAACTACCCCCACAGTGGAATTTTTCTTCTCTACTCTGCTGCAGGTCTCTTCTTCTTGCCTCCGTCTTGGCCAGCCCTTGCCGGTGTTGCCTCCGGATTTCCCACGCCACCGAGCACATTTACTCCCTGCTCCTCCACTGCCGCATATGGCGGCCCTCCAAATCGGAACATCACGGTGGCCTTCCGCTTCAGCTCCTTGTTTTCTGCCCTTAGCACGCTTATCTCTGCTCGCGCATCCTTATACATGCGTTGGAGCAGAGCCAGCTGGGAGTTTACATGCTGCACCTCATTTGTCCTACTCTGCAGCCGGTTCGACAAATTTGTGACCGCCGTCATGCTTTCCACACATGCCTTCAGAGTATACTGATTGGCCTCCACATCCGACTGCACCGCCATTTTTTGCTCCACAGACCGCATCGGAAAGTTCAGAGGAGCAAACCCAGCGGTGTTTGGTTGAGGTTCACTGGCCATCGCCCCAGTTCTCTCTCCTGTGGACTCGTTGAGGTCGGGAAAGAGGGTAAGCAGCCCGCGGGAAGACGAAGCCATTTTTTTTCTGGGCAACAGAGTGTTATAGAGAGTGTTACAGAGTCTCTTCTCAGCAAAACCTTCTCAGCAAAACGAAGAGTTTTTCAGAGGATTTTCGCCAATTGTTTGTCTTCGCCTCTGCCTCAGCTCTGTCTTGGTTAAATAGCCGAGGCAGCCACGCGCATCGCGCGCCTCTTCTCGCCGACACACTGGCACGCCTTTTCATGGCTCGCCTTTTGATGCATTCGGGCCCGCCTTTTGATGGCACACCTTTTGAGGGCACGACTTTTGAGGGCTCGATATCTACATCCATGTCTATCTTTTGGGCAGCCTATATACACACTCATACAGTGTCTTCTCCACCGGTCAGCATTATAAATCCCTTTTCAACCTCCAATAGGTTTCTATCTTCACACCTATTTGAGTTTGAGGGGGGGTTATACACAGTATCATGTTCAAACCACCTCATGGCGCACTCCCTAAGTCGCCCCCTTGGTGCACCACCACAAGCTTCTCCAACGGTCCGACATGACCCCGTAAACTGTCTTCTACATCGGTCCGACATGACCCCGTAAACTGTCCTGCTACATCGGTCCGACATGACCCCGTAAACTGTCCTGCTACATCGGTCCGACATGACCCCGTAAACTGTCTTCTACAACGGTCCGACATGACCCCATAAACTGTCCCGACATTGATTCTGGTCAGCTTCTACAACGGTCCGACATGACCCCGTAAACTGTCCCGACATTTATTCCGGTTAGCTTCTACAACAACGGTCTGACACGACCACACAGTGTCTGTTACAACGGTCCGACATGACCCCGTAAAATGTCTGCTACAACGGTCCGACATGACCCCATAAACTGTCTGCTACATCGGTCCGACACGACCCCATAAACTGTCTGCTACATCGGTCTGACACGACCATACCGTGTCTCCTATCCTGTTTTATTTATCAGTTTATTTTTCTGTTTTTTTTCTCTCCAAACTCAAGTTGGCTAGTGCCTATCCTCCTTGCGTTTGAGGGGGGCTGTTAGTATATACTTATTACTTGTATATAGTTGTTAATTATAGCTTTACACACTTTAGCTTTAAGCTTTATTCTTTTAGCTTTCACTTTCGGTGGTGGTGGGTTTGGTATCCAATGCACCATTTCTCTCTATATAGAGAGAGTTCATCTCTTTGTAATCACATACAATACAGAAACAATACAACTATCTTGTAATTAATCAATAATAATACAGTATTTTTAACACACCCAATGAAGTCACAGGACGGAGGAAAGCCCAACCAGCAGGGACCCGGCCAAAAGAATAAGGACCACCTACACAACCCGTAGGGGAAGGGAAACAAACCCAACTATTATAAGTTAACGTAGAGATCAATTGTTACAAAAAAGTAAAAGAAAGACAAGTATTTCCTATGTGAAGAAGTTCCAATAAGACTGGCCCAGTAGTGCAGCCTAGTCCTGGTGAACAGCTTCTGAGCTAATGCTTCAATAGGGACAGCACCGTGCTCACTCCACCACTGACTATCGCAACCTGGGAAAACCAGCAGCCCAAATATCAAACAGCAAATACGACAATACCTATAACACAGTGTATCACAAAGCTCACAAAATGTAGGATCTAAGTCACTCAACACACAATGATCACACATCTCAACAAAAAAATAACAGTGAAAGGTAATTGGGAATAATCAAAATAAGATAAAAAAAAAATTGTGAAAGACTACTACTACAAAAAAAAAAAAAAAAAAAATTTATAGCTCACTACACTCAACCCTCAACAATAACATCCCCTATTAAGAACCAGCCAATAAACAAAGACCTGCAAGAAGATAAAATTAGTAACAGTTTGACAGAGCTGTGGGAAAGTGATTATGGTCATATTTGGTAGGGCTTATTTCCAGCTTATTTCACCTTTTAACTTAATTTAAGCTATTTTGATATGTTTGATTTAGCTTAATAATACAGCTTATAGCTTTTTGTAAGTCAAAAATCAACTTATTCTTTGAGTGAGGGAAGAGAAGCTTAATTTATAAGTCAAAAATCAGCTTATGTTCACAGTTATAAGCTATAAACTGTTAGGCTATAAGTTATAATCACTTTTCCACAGCTCTACCAAACGGGGCCTATAACTTATAGCCTAACAGCTTATAGCTTATAGCTGTGAACATAAGTAGATTTTTGACTTATAAATTAAGCTTCTCCTCCCCCACTCAAAGAATAAGTTGATTTTTGACTTACAAAAAACTATAAACTGCATTGTTTAGCTGAATCAAATACATCAAAATAACTTAAATTAAGCTAAAAACTGAAATAAGTTAGAAATAAGCCCTACCAAATAGAGCCATTGGCACTCCATATATAGCTCACATCACTCAATCCACTTATGGTGAACTCACAACACTCAGTAAATAGCTTCCCCAAGCTATTTCTAATTTGGATAATGATCTTCATACTGTGCCTGCAAATAAAAAAACACATTAGGGAATTTAAATTAAACAGAAAAAAAAAAAAAAACCTCACTATAGTAACTCACCCCACTCAACCCTCAACTGGTAACACTCCCCTCAGATTTGAGGATGGTAGGAGGCAACCTCCACCCTTGCAAATACCAATAATCAGTTGGGGACTGCTTGATAGAGTTGAGAGAGAGAGCTCTTTGTCTGACCATGCAAATAATGGCCTTCAAAATGATCTCCTTAGGTTTCTTCTCATTGCTAAAAATTCTATTATTCCTCTCAAGCCAAACCTGGTACACAGTGCAACAAAAGGCTATTCTTTTGATAATTGTGGCCAGTGATTTACCCTTACAATCTCTGGCCACAACCTCAACAAGACCCAGCCAAGTGGTGCTTTGCCAATTAGCATTACACTTGGCAAGAACAGCAGACCACACTTTGGAGGAGTAGGAGCAATTGAAGAACAGGTGGTCATGATCCTCCCCAAGTAACCCACACAGAGGACAGCTATGGTTAGGATTGATGCCAAAAAAAGCAAGCCTGTCACCTGTATTTAGCCTGCATAAGATGGCCAACGAAACAATAAAACCAACTCCAGGAATAGAATAGGGACTCCACACAAGGTTGGCCCAATGGACAGTGGGCCACTTAGTTCTCCAAGACTGCCAAGCAAACCCAATACTGAAATTACCACCCATGTGAGGGAGCCAAACAGTCCTCTCATTACTCTAATTTGATAATTACTTACTAGTTTAAAAAAAAAAAAGTATTTTCTTATGAAAAATGATGCATACCACTAATTAGTGGTTGCACTAGGGATGGGGCAGTGGGTCCCACCCACCGCCACATGTGTTTTGTGTCTTAGTTTTTGTTTGTTTGTTTTTTCTTTTTTTTATTTGCCACATCATTAGTGGTGGTGTTAGTGGTAGAAATTTAGTGGTCTGTAGTATTGTTGATTTTCTTATACTTCCTGATAATGATTCTTTGTCTTCCCTTACCTCGCAAGTCTAGTTTTTTTCAAGCATCGTATGAATTTGCCAAAGAAAATAACATTAAAAATATGTCACCATAGTGGTCAAGATAAAGACTACGCATAATATTGTGGAGTCTCATGATGTTATTTTATTTTTTATGAAAAATTGTTTGGATGATAAATATTTATGAATTTTTATATTTATTTATTTATTTTTTTTGGGGGGGGGGGGGGGGGGGTGTGGTGGGGCTTGTAATTGGTAGTAAATTTACTTGAAATTTGTTTATCCCAAATAAGAAAATAAGTATGGATAGTGTCCCAGGAAACCAAAACCAACCAGTGAATTACAAGCCCAATGTGCTCCGAAGAGGAAATGGATAAATTTTGGAAAATTCTATAATACAAATTTTACTGGGAGTTTTATTTTCAGCTTTCTTATCAGAAGTTTTTAGTAGCTTAAGGATAAAAATTAAAAAAAAAAAATTAGTTCAGGTCTTCTAAGACTTCTAATGTCATTTTCGGACAAAAGTACCCTAGCACTAATAGATTGTTATGGCATTTTTGGAATGATTTAAAAACTTTAAAATTCAATAACTTTTTATTTACATATCTTCCTTTTATGAAATTTATATTTTTAGAATTTGTTCATCAGGATCTATTAAATAAGATTTACAATAAATATGAAATTAAAAAAATAAAAGAAAAAATAAAATTTCACTAACCGAAGTCAGAGAAATTTCACTAAAATCAATTAAATTCACTGTAATTAACTTTAAATTTCACTCAAAAAATTGCTAAAAGAAATTTTAGAATTGCTTAGTTTCTCTTAGAGAAATTTCAGAAGTGCTTAAGGAAATTTCTGAATTGTTTCGAGAAATTTTTGAAATACTTATTTTCTTTCAGAGAAATTTCAGAAATTAAACAATTGAGAAGTCAATGAAATTACTTTGGAAAATTTACTCATAAATCCCATATAGGGGAATGTTGACCCTTTTAGTCCTAAGAGTTTTCTTATGAATTAATTACTTTTTTTTTTTTTTTTTTTTTTGTGAAAAGTTGTATTTATTTGAGTTCGTATCATTTGAGTTTAAGTGAATGCCTTTTTACGATTCATTTTTTCAATTTTCTAATTCGTTTTTGGGATGAGAATGAAAAGGTGAGGTGTGGAAGATTTTTTTTTAGGGATTGGTAGCTGAACTATTGTTTGTCTAGCGTAGAAATTTACATTGGTAGCTGAAGTATTGTTTGTCTAGTTGAAGTATTCTGTTAGTGTGGTTTGTTTGTGTTACATTGGAATGTTACATTATAATGCTACGTTTGGAAAAAATACACTAAGGACTTTTGTATGTTACATTAATTGGAGTGTTACGTTTGGAAAAAAAAATACGCTAAAGAGTTTTTTTCAGAATGTTACGTTATTACATTTGGAAAAAGTACACTAAGAAGTTTTTATAGTATATTACATTCGAGTGTTATATTTGAAAAAAGTACATTAAGAAATTTTTTAGTGTTACCATTGATTGGAGTGTTACATTTGAGAAAAGTACATTAAGAAGTTTTTTAGTGTGTTACATTAGAGTATGAAAAAAGTACACTAAAGAATTTTTTTGAAGTGTTACATTTAGTGATTTCAACATTATGAAAAAACTCACATTTGTCTCTCAACACGTAATACACGCGTATTTATACTTCGCCCTTTATGTAATTAACACTAGAATGAGTCTTTTTGGGTCCAGATCCAAAAATTTCATAAGATTACTATTTGACATTTATTGGTACTTCACTCAACTTCTTTGATTTTTAGTCAGAAAATTCAGTGAATTTTCTTTTCTTTTCAAAATTTCATATTCATCATGATCTTATTTGATAGATCTCGATGAAACGATTCTGAAAATATAAATTTTACAAAATATGGAGTTTCAAATAAAAAATTATTAAATTTTAAGGTTTTGAAACATATTCTAAATTATTTAGTCAATTTTTTAAAGTTTTTTTTCTTTTACAAATGTTATACTTTTTAAATGTGTTTATATTAAGTGTGCTTGAAAATTAAAAAAATTGCTCAAAATATTAAAAAATGTTCAATGAAAACAAAAAAAAATACGGAAAACAAAAAAATAAAATTTTCTGAAAAGTAAATTTTGAAAACTAAAACCAAACAGAGTGATTGGAATTTTATGGTACCAATTGTTAAAGGGCAATATTTATGTTGAAATTTGTCCTCTTCATGGAATTTCAAATCTTAGGGACTTTAACTACCAAACAAATTATAGTTGTTCTTAAACTCTTACACAAATATGTAAAGGGATCCTCCTAGTTTTCTCAATTTTTTTTGGAATGTATACCATATATTTTAGTTATCACGTTTGTAATTTTTAATTATAATTTTATATGGTGTTAATTATGATGGATTCGGAGATCTTGTTGTGAGCTTAGTTACAGCAGGGTGCTATGGTGCCCTAGTGGGGTTTTTTTTCGAGTCTTTTTCTAATAATTTGAACCGTTGATATTATAAGATTCATTAAGTATATTTTTCATACAAAAATTCAAATTAATCATAAATTTATAAGCCCATGATCAAATTTTTAATTATTTTTAAAAAATTATTAAAATCATACTAACCGTTTTATTTTTCTAAAAACAAATGTGCTCTTGTCACAGAGCTATAGATGTCCAATCAATTTAATTTTTGGCATAGATGATCTACAAAACGAATCTTATGATATGAACAGTTTGAATTATTAAAAAAAGTCTTGAAAAAGCCTCTACTAAGGCACCACAATACTTCTTGGTCATATTGTGATTATTATTTTGGTAATGATTATTGTGATATTAATTATGACCTATTGTAATTAATATTTTTGTAATGATTAAAAACGTCTTTGATTATGAATAATACTTCGTAGCTCGAAAAAAAATTGGCCTGAAATGGCTCGAATATCCAAAACGACGTTGTTTTAGGTATTCTTTTTTTTTTTCCCCCCTCTTTGAAACAGATAGAAGAAAGAGAGAAAAAGGAGAAAAGATTGAGAGAAGTAGGAGGAAGAGAAGAAGGAGAATGAGAAAAAAAGACGGAGAGAAGAGGAGGAAGAGAAGAAGGAGAAGGAGAAAGGGTGGAGAGAAGGAGGAAGAGAAAAAGAAAAATAAAGAGGGGGAACAGATCTATATACACATAGATCTGTGTGTATACACAGGCCTGTGTATACACACAGAAAAGATGGTGATAGCGGCGCCAGTTGGTGATGGTGGCGCCAGTGGGTGGCTCTCTCTCTCTCTCTCTCTCTCTCATATATATATATATATATAGATATGTGTATACACACATAGATTTGTGTATACACACAGATCTTGCAGCGTTGGTGGGTGGCTCTCTCTCTCAGTTCCCCCTCCCTCTTCTCACTTTCTTCTATATTCCTCTCTCTTTCTTCTCTTTCCTCTGTGTTTAAAAGAGAAAAGAGAAAGAAAAAAAAATATATCCAAAACGATGTTGTTTTGGAATTCGAGCCAGTCGGGCCAGCTCCTTTTCGAACTCTCTAGCAGCGCTGTTTGATTATATAGTTTTTATTTTTTATTTTTTATTATGGCACATTATTTTTTTAAGCTATGAATTGAAAATGATTTAATTATAATATTTATAGTTTTCAATACCACAAATATCATAACTTATATAGGGTTTGTTTAATTGGGTGGATTATAGTATGGAATTGAGGTCATTAATTTATGGAATTTACATTCCATTAGTTTGTTGCGAATTTTATTATTGGTATTAGATTCCAATGGTCATTTTATCTAATAAAATTGACGAATTTTTTAATCCTATAACCAATAACGCAAAACATACATATAATTTAAATTATATATGTTCATATCTATTGCAAAATAGATGTGAATAAGAAAGAATTATGTATCTCACTAATCAAACTAAATAATTAACCCTACACTAATTTCATATGAATTCCTCACTATTAACCATACTAATCAAACAAACTCATATGATATACAATTTTTTTACGTGTTTATTCTAGAATAAGGATAAGTTTAACTGGTAAGTCTATTTCTTTAAATAGGCTTTTTTTTTATATATGTATATTTTTTATTTTTAGTTTTTGATCTTTTTGGTACATCGGAAATTAGTTTTTGATAGACTCAAAACAGGACTTACATGAATCAATCAGGACCGTCGAAGAGTGTGGAAAAATATAATATGTGAGAAGGATTTTGAATGGTCAAAGTAATCGAAGTTACGTGTCATAAATTTAAAGCACATGAGATGAAAGAGGGGTGATTATTCAATTATTCGAAAATACATTCACGTGGTGTTTTATAATAATATAATTAGTAAAAAAAAAATATTATAATTTTGTATTAAATAATTGAAGAATATAAAGTAACATAATAAATAATAATTAATGAGAAAATATGATCATGTGATATTTTGAGAATATTTAATAATTGTGTTTTATAATAATATAATTGATGGAAAAAAAAAGTAAAATATTATGATTTTGTATTAAATAATTAAAAAATATAAAATAAACATAATAAATAATAATTAGTAAGTGAGAGGGAAGTTTTTATGGGCACTAGGACCGAGTTAGGCTAGGGTGCGGTAATGGGTCGTTCGGTGGGCTGCGGTAAAAAGGGCCCAGTGAAAGGACCTTGTGTTTAGCTCGGTCTAATTGTGGTTGTGGTTACCACGAACGGTATGGTAATATTTAGCTCGGTCATGATATTCAGAACTGAGATATTTGGGGCTTCTTGTGATGGACCTTACTCTCGTTAGCTCGGTCAAAGCTTACTGCGGTTAGCTCGGTCACAGCGGACCAAACCGAGGTACGAGCAATGAAGGGAAGAACTGAGCTAGTTGGAGCTCGGTTATTTCTGCCGCTTAAGCATGGCTATGTTAGCTCGGTCGTTTTGTCATACTACCAAGGCAAAACCATCTCACTTGGTTTAAGCAGTGAGGGGGGTGTTGAAGGATAAGCATTATCTTTCAGGAGTGTAATTCCTAAGAGGACTCTACATGGAGGAATAGGAGTTCTACTAGGATTGGGCCACACGAAACCTATAAAAGCTCACAGCATCACCTATGGAGAGGTAACACAACTTTGATTCTCGAATACACAGACCTTTTATCTATTTGTCTATTTTACTGACTTAGGCATCGGAGAGGTATCCAGTACACACCCGCTGGCTAGCTCGCGTTTGTGTTTTTAGGGAGTAAAGCGACGACGTTTGGAGGAGCGCAGACTTGGTCAACAGGATTATACGAAAAGAATTATTTCATGCTCGTACAATTGGCGCCGTTTGTGGGAAATTCTAGAAAGAACAAAACCTCTTGATCAAATTTTTCCTCTCTAACTGGAAGTAATGACGCACAATGAAGATTTGCCACAGTCCGCTATCGACGGACAAACCCCAGAGGGGGGTGGAAGGCACGAAGGTTTGCCTTCTATCCCTCCCATGGCGGATTTAGAACCCCAGCGACAGAACCCCCGGAGGGATGCAAGGGGGAGGCGGGTTAACAGCCCCTGTCGCTCTCAAAGTCCAGAACGACAGAGGCGGAGGTTGGACCCTCAAGTTCTGGAAGATCGCGTGAAGGAGTAGGATGAGATAATAAGAAGGATGGCAGCGGACATGGAGTCGATGAAGCGCCAGATAAAAGGAAAATGGGTGGCGACAGGAGAGGGGCACAAATGCAATACACCCCCTCGCCATTTAGGGGATCGCGATAGGCGTACCACACCATCGCAAGCAGAGAGTAGGATCCTGAGAACAAGCGACACTCAATCAAAGACTTACAGAACTCGTTACTCCAGGTCTGAGAGAATGAGAACTGAGAGGTCCTGTATTGAGGGAAACACCTATCGGCCCTCGCACACGCACTAGACGTCTTCTAGGCACACGGAGCTGTCCAGAACATCTGACTTGCGAACTGTGCTTGAGGAAAGGACACGATGGAAGGAGGATGTCAGGGCACGCAACCCGCATAGAGTCTCAGCCCTTCAGTGGTTGGCCCCTCGGACGCATGGCAGCGTCGAGGTAGGAATGCCAATACCACGTCTTGCTTATGAACCAATAGACAAAGCGTTAGCAAGGCTTCAGAGTTCGCCGTTCGTTCCTGCAATCGAGAATGCGCCACTACCTTCGGGCTTCAACCAGCCCAAATTCACTAGATATGAGGGAAAAATGGGCCCCTACATGCACTTAAGCCACTTTCGCTAGGTTATGGCAGTTTACCGGCGAAACGAGGCTTTAATGTGCATCCTATTCCATCCAGCCTTGGCGACCTAGGTTTAACCTGGTTCGAAAGGCTACCAGAGGCCAGTATTGCCTCATGGGCGCAGTTGGCAGAGGCGTTCGTAACTAGATTCAGGACGAACACCAAGACACCAGTGGAGATCGACCAGTTACTCTCCATTGACATGGGCGAAAAAGAGTCGTTGAGGTCCTACAACAGTCGTTTCTAGGAGACCTTCAACTAGATAGGAGATTGCCCTACAAATCTCGCCATCGTGCAATACAAAAGGAGTCTGTCAGTCGGAAACAAGTTGAGGGACTCAATCACTATGGCGTTACCCTTCACAATGGAGGCCTTGATGGAGCGAGTGCACCAACATATTCGCGTAGAGGAAGATGGCGCCCGTGCTAAAACAAAATCTGGCACAGCAGCGATGCCAGATAAAAAGACTACGGCAAAAGTCAATACAGTAGAACGCTCCAGCAGGAATGGACGAGACAGACGGGCCAACAAAGAGGATCCAAACAAAAGGTGGCTAAGAGTTCGCATTGCCATTACCATGGTGTTCAAAAAACCAATCTACCGAATTTTTAGTGAGATACGAGACGAACCTTTCGTCCGATGGCCAGCTAAGTTAGGAGAAGCATAGAAGGACTATAACGAGAGGTCCCGATGTACCTTTCTTGATGAAAAGGGGCACCGCATTGAAAATTGCACGCCGTTGAGACAATATTTGGAGGAGTTAGTGGCGGCTGGGCATTTGGAGCAGTACATAGAAGGAGGAACACAGCCAGCCCCCCAGAACCACAACGTCCCAAACGGGATGCCGGTTGATGCTCCACCTCAAGGCGTAATTAACGTGATACATGGGATATTCGAACCTAAGCGGATATGTGAGCTTAGGGGGATGATCAAAAAGGCTGAGCACTTAAGGGAGGTATTAAGTGCACAACCTGCCATCAAAAAGGAGAGAACAGAGGCCACAAATGTCATATCATTTTCAGACAAAGATTTGGCAAAGATATACTACCCTCACAATGATGCATTGGTTGTCACTCTCCGCGTCAAGGATTTCAACGTCAAACAGATTTTGATCGACCAGGGAAGCTCATATGAGATAATGTACTAGGAAACCTTCAAACAACTGAAACTGGAGGACAAAGACATGGCGCCCGCAACATCTCCCTTAATCGGATTCAACTCAATGCCAGAGTGGCTAGTGGGTAAGATAATCCTCCCAGTCAGAGCAGGAAGCATGACAAAACAGGTAGAATTTTGGGTATTGAAAGCCCCCTCCACTTACAACATAATCCTGGGAAGGACATGGTTGCACGTTATACGATTGGTAGCGTCAACCTACCATCAAGTATTACGGTTCCCTAGCGAAGCCGGAGTAATTGAAGAGGTCTTGGGAGACCAAATTATGTCCAAACAGTGCTTCGTCACGGTAAACGGCAGCCGCGCTGCCAAAGGGTATGTACAGATAGTGAAAGAACCTGAGAGCAATGAATTGTTTACGGATGTTGGCAAAACCGCCGAACAGAAGGCAGTGGAAGACTTGGTACAAGTAAGGATAGATGAAAAAGACTCAGAAAAGTTCTTTTTTCTTGGCTCGTCATTGTCTGGCACTGAGAGAATAGAGGTTATGGAATTCTTAACCTCTAACATCGAAGTGTTTGCCTGGACACCGTATGACATGCCTGGCATTGACCCAAATTTCATCTGTTACTAACTGAACGTCCACCCAACTGCTAGACCAGTTATATAGCGCCCTCGCAGATTAGCACTCCACCATACAGAGATAGTGGCGGAAGAAGTAGGCAACCTGCTGGAGGTAGGAGCTATCAGAGAAGTGCACTATCCCAGATGAATCTCCAATACCGTAGTAGTGCCAAAGAAGAACAGAAAATGGCGTGTCTGCGTGGATTACAAAACAGTCAACAATGCATGCCTAAAAGATAGCTTTTCCCTACCACGGATAGACCAACTAGTAGACCTGACGGCAGGACACAATCGACTTAGCTTCCTTGATGCGTACAGAGGCTACTATCAGATCGATGTGGATGAACCAGACCAAGAGGTCACATCCTTTACAACGCCTAGAGGATTGTAATGTTACAAGGTCATGCCCTTTGGCCTAAAGAACGCAGGGGCGACATTCCATCGAATGATCACCAAGATGTTCGAACCATTGTTAGGCAGAACAATGGAGGCTTACATCGACGACATGGTGGTCAAGAGCAAGGATGAGAAAGACCATCTTAGAGACCTAGATGAAATGTTCCAGATTCTGAAAAAGAACAAGTTGTGCCTAAATGCATCTAAGTGTGCGTTCGGCATAGGATCAGGCAAATTTCTAGGCTTCCTGGTGACCAACCGAGATATAGAGGCAGACCCCTCTCAGATCAAAGCTATCTAGGATCTAGAGAGGCCCAACACAGTAAAAGAAGTGCAGCATCTCACTGGCCTGGCAGCTGCGCTCAACCGGTTCATAAGTCGGTCGTCAAACAGATGCCGACCATTTTTCCAAACATTAAAAGCCAAGTTTGAGTGGGACGAAGAATGCAACCGCGCCCTAGAAAGCTTGAAAGAATACATGTCTTCTTCACCATTGCTAGCGACGCCAATACTTGGAGAAGAACTCTTTTTATATCTGGCAGTTTCACAGCACGCAGTTAGCGCGGTGTTGGTCAGAACGGAAGGAATCCAACACCTGCCTATCTTTTATGTCAGCAAGACCTTGCTGGGTGCAGAAACCAAGTACTTGCCATTGGAAAAACTGGCCTTAGCCTTGATGATGGCATCAAGGAAACTGTCACATTACTTCCACGCCCACACTATAGTCGTCCTAACAGCTTTCCCATTAAAAGCTTTGTTTGAGAGGGCGAACTTTTCTGGGAGAATCTTGAAGTGGGCGGTGGAATTGGGACAGTATGATATCAAGTTTCAACCCAGAACCGCAATAAAAACTCAAGCTCTAGCAGACTTTGTGGCAGAGTTCACGCCAGGAAGCCATCACATCTGCCTAGTTGACTTGACTGGTACAATCGAAATGGGGACGGAAAGTGCTACAGGAAATGCGTAACCCCTAAGAATACTCAGCCACATCCGAAGGCATATCGGATTGAGGAAAGTGCAGAAGAGGCAAACCATGCTACGCCAAGCAAAGACTCATCAACAAGTAAAAACTTGGTACAATCAGATAGTAAGAGGCAAACAGTAAGTGTGGACTTGGAAGAAAATACCAGTAACACTCATGACCCCAAGGCATTATCTGATCCCTCCACTTGCTGGAAGCTATTCGTTGGAGAGATGTGGAAGCTCTTTGTGGATGGAGCATCTAACAGGCACGGTGCAAGACTTGGCATAGTCCTCATCTCACCAGATGGCCTAGTAGTAGAACAAGCAGTCAACCTAGGCTTCCTAGCATCAAACAATGAGGCGGAGTATGAAGCGCTCTTAGCAGGCCTAAAATCAGCACTTTTCATGTAGGCCACCGAACTAATGGTTTACAGCGACTCCCAGTTGGTAGTAAACCAGATTTCAAGCGACTACGAAGCAAAGGATGAGAGGATGTCCAAGTATCAATAGTTAGTCAGAAAGGAGATTATGAAGTTCGAAGTAGTGCGGATAGAGCAGATTGGCAGAGAAGAAAACAGTAGAGTAGATGAATTAGCAGGCTTTGCTTCGATGGCAGATACATCCATTCCACATCCACTACTGATCGACTTCCTACCAAGACCAAGCATTGAAGAACCCGAAGTAGCAAAGGTATGTTGTGCCGAACTAGGCCCTTCATGGATGGACCCCATTATAATGTTCTTAAAAGACGACATCTTACCCGAAGAGAAGAAAGTGGCCAACAAAATAAGAGCAAAGTCACAACGATTTTGGCTCTTCCCATCTATGGCCTTGTACAAGAAATCCTTCACAGGACCTTACCTAAAGTGTGTTTATCCCAACAAAGTCGAAGCTTTCTTGTTCGAGATACACGAAGGCGTATGTGGAAGCCACCAAGGGGGAAGATCATTGGCTTACAGAGCAATCTTGCAGGGATATTGGTGGCCTTACATGTAAGCAGATTCAGAGAAGTATGTCAAGAAGTATGAGAAATGTTAGAAGTTCGCACACCAAATACATCAACCAGCCAGAGAGCTTCTACCATTAACTAGCCCATGGCACTTCGCAATGTGGGCTTGGACATAGTAGGACCACTTCCGATGGCACCTGGCAACATAAAGTTCTTCTTTGCAGCAACAGACTACTTCACAAAGTGGGTGGAGACAGAAGCACTAGCATCAATAAAGGAGAAAGATGTGAAGAAGTTCGTCTGGTAGAATATCATTACTCGGTACGGCATACCCAAGGCTCTAATATCTGACAATGGCACTCAGTTCGATGAAAATATTTTTAGAGGCTTTTGTGAAGAGTATAAGATAGAATTCTACAACTCTACACTGGCATACCCCCAAGAAAATGGCCAAGCGGAAGTATCAAACAAAGTCGTCTTGGATGGATTGAAGAAAAGGTTGGAGAAAGCAAAAGGCAAGTGGGTGGAGGAGCTCCCTCATATTTTATGGGCTTACCGTACCACACCTCGGCGGTCTACTGGAGAAACGCCTTTTTCCTTGGCCTATGGCATGGAAGCAGTAATCCCACTGGAAGTTGGCCTCCTCACAATTAGTAGTGAAAATTTTGACCCAGACTTAAATGGAGAAGCCATAGCACTGGAGCTCGATCTTGCAAAAGAAAGAAGAGAAAGAGCACTGGTTCACATTGCCTTATACCAGTAAGAGTTATCTAAAAAATATAACAAGACAGTACATCCAAGGCAATTCAAGGTTGGAGATTGGGTGCTACGCAAAGTTATGGGAAACACCCTGGTACCCGGAGATGGGAAGTTAGGGCCCAATTGGGAAGGACCTTACAAAGTGGTTGGAATAGCAGG
The DNA here is from genome assembly GCF_055761805.1 of Camellia sinensis. Taxonomy (NCBI): domain Eukaryota; kingdom Viridiplantae; phylum Streptophyta; class Magnoliopsida; order Ericales; family Theaceae; genus Camellia; species Camellia sinensis. Next base: position 68,841,902 of record NC_138973.1, on the reverse strand, counting down.
AAAATGGGCATACCACTTGGAAGACAAGGACAACAAAGCCATTCCCAGGCCATGGAACACTGCCAATCTCAAACTATTTTATTTTTAGCTTTTCTTTAAACTTGTAATTTTTCTTTTCTCAATAAAATAAGTAGTTTCTTTTCAGCATAGTTGTTTCCTTTTGTAAAAAATTATTTTGGCGAGCTAGGGGCATTGAAAGCATAATTGGCCGGAATAACCAACTTTGAGCTCTCTTCAGCAAGGATTAGGATCTGGGCTGAAGAGGTTGGCTGGAAAAACCAACACTTTTCCTAAGCCAAGATAAGGATCGAGGCTGCAGGACGTTTGGCAGGAATAACCAAACACTTAGCTCGAGGTTGGCAGAAATAACCAACTTTGAGCTCTCTTCAGTTAGGATTAGGATCCATGCTGAAGAGGTTGGCTGGAAAAACCAACACTTCTCCTAAGCCAAGATAAGGATCGAGGCTGCAGGACGTTTGGCAGGAATAACCAACTTTGAGCTCTCTTCAGTTAGGATTAGGATCCGAGCTGAAGAGGTTGGCTGGAAAAACCAACACCTCTCCTAAGCCAAGATAAGGATCGAGGCTGCAGGACGTTTGACAGGAATAACCAAACACTTCATTTTAGGTTGGGAGGAATAACCAACTTTGAGCTCTTTTCAATTAGGATTAGGATTTGGGCTGAAGAGGTTGGCTGAAAAAACCAACACCTCTTCTAAGCTAAGATAAGGATTGAGGCTGCAGGACGTTTGGCAGGAATAACCAAACACTTCGCTCTAGGTTGGCAGGAATAACCAACTTTGAGCTCTCTTCAGTTAAGATTAGGATTTGGGCTGAAGAGGTTGGCTGAAAAAACTAACACTTCTCCTAAGCTACGATAAGGATCGAGGCTGCAGGACGTTTGGCAGGAATAACCAAACACTTTGCTCTAGGTTGGCAGGAATAACCAACTTTGAGCTCTCTTCAGTTAGGATTAGGATCCGGGGTGAAGAGGTTGGCTGGAAAAACCAACACTTTGTACTCTCCAGCCAAGATAAGGATCTAGGCTGAAAAGTGGTTGGCTGGAAAAACCAACACTTAGTACTCCTCAGTCGAGATAAGGATCAAGGCTGCAGAGTGGTTAGCTGGAAATACCAACACTTAGTACTCCTCAGCCAAGATAAGGATTAAGGCTGAAGAGTGGTTGGTTGGAATAACTTTTGGTAATCTTCAGCCGAGGTAAAAACATAGGCTGACGAGGTTGGCAGGTATAACCAGAGAGGTGTCAAGGATAAGACCGAGATAGGTATCTCAGCCAGAAAATGTTATACTGCATTCAGATTACAATTGGAAAGTAAATGCAAGAGTGAAAGTAAACCGAAACAACAGTTGAAACAAAAGAAGATTTCATTGAAAATTCAAATCAAGTACAAAGATGGGGCCTTAGCCCGGCTACAGTTTCTTTCCAAAAGCAAAAAGAAAAAAAATACAAGATCAAGCAAAGAGGTCGTCAAGATCTGCGTCCAAATCAACTCGAAGCCCGGTCTCAGCAGGTAGCTCAGTCACATTGTCTACCCAGTCTTCCACCGATGGGTCCACCTGAGCTTATTGAACAGCGGGATCATTGACGACGGCCGGGCATTGTTGGGCTTAGATTCTTCTTCTTCTTTCCATTCTTGAAGAAATTTTTGTTGAATAGCTGTAGCATACTCCACCATGTAGCTCGATATGTAATGTGGCCGAGGCTTTTAGAAGACCTTGGTCTCTGAACCATGACCAAGCTGTGCCACAGTCGCCTTTCATCCATATTTGAAGAAAATATCCTTTGCAGCTTCGCATTGCTTGATGTAGGTGGCTTTGTCATCCTTATAACCACGGTCTTCCGCGTCGTCTGCCTTCTTCTCTAGCTCGGCGATCTTCGCATTTTTTTTTCCCTCGAGCTTGGCTAGCTCGCGCAGATATTTATCTTTCAGCATGGCCGCAGCCCTCTACTTATCTGCTTCGGCCGAATTGACTAAGCCGGTGAGCCGGGCTACTTCGATTTGCAGCTCGGCCATCTTTTACTAGGATTCTTTAGCTCGGCCAATTTAGCATTGGCCTCTGCTACGGCCTACCTCGTGGTCTTTCGAAGTTCTAGCACGCGCTTGTGAGTGATGTGGTTCTTCTGTAAGGCCTGCAAAAGGAGAAAAACAATTTTGAGATGAACCGAGCAAAAAGATGTTGAAGTTTGGAGAAAAAAAAGGAGAACTTACTAACACCATTGATTTTGTTGCCGAGCGAATGGCCTTCAGCTCGGTTAGGTGCTCGTGATGTTCCATATCGGCTAGAAGGCAGACGCTCTTGGCGAGATTAAAGGCCAGCGAATGGTCCTTTTCGGCTACCACTGAGTCAGAATCAGTGATAGCTCAATTTTTGTAGCTAACCTTGGGCACCCATTCTGATGGGCTAGCCCGGTCTGAATGCTTCAGTTGTGGGCTTGGTGGTGTGGTTTGCAAAAGCATGGTTTCCTCTTCGTCAACAAAGCGTGGCTCGGTTGTGGAAGTCCGAGCACGCTTGCTTGGCCTAAATGATGATGGCTGGGAGGTGGGAAGCGCTACCACGGCTTCGTTGTCTGGCTAGCTAGAGGTACCTCGGCCTGGTTGGTTTCGGTGATAAGAGCTCTCACTGCTATCTTTTTTGCCATCTCTTGTTCCGCGGTCAATGGGATAAGATTGATTTGTGGGAGGGTTGGATTAGGTTCAGGAAAGGGCTCCAAGAGGAAGTTTGTCACCCTGGTCTTCCTCCTGCTGCTGTATCTGTAGGTTGGTTCGAAGTTGAGTAGCTCAGCCCAACTTCGATTTGGATATCTTAGTGTAGCGCGAAGGGCGTCAAGGTTGGGGTAGCTGTACTGGGACTTAAGAAAGTTCAAATCTGCATAAAGGAAAAAGACAACGGTTAGGCCGGTTGAAAATGAAATCAACGGTGAAGAAGGCACAAAACTAAGCAGAGGTAATTATACCGGCAACTCCTTTGTTACAGTTAATTCGGTCGCTTGGGATCTAGACCTCATGGTCTTCAAAATTCCCAGAAACCCAAAAAAATCGTCGTCATTGACGTCCTTATCTGGGGTTTTCCTTATTATCTTTTCACGGCGGCGCCTTATTCTTAAATAATAAACCCAGTCGTCTTCGTTTTGGCCTAGAGAGTATTGGTGAAATATCTCGGCTAAACCGAGGTTGAGGCCAAGCCGGCGGTTTAGCTCGGCAATGCCATTTACTATTCTGTACGAATTTGTGGAAAACTGGGTTGGGCAAAGGTTTGTTTGTCTGAGGAATTCACAAAGAAGAGGTTGTACAAGGAATCGGAGTTCGGTTTCTACAATTGAAAGAAGTATGAAGGGAACGAAGCCCGTCTTTCCCCAGGGTATGGTGTCTAGCTCGGCTAAACCAAGATAGACGTCATCGGGGATATGGTAGTCCCTTCGAAACTCGGCCATAGCCCCTGGTGAGTTTACTAGAAACCTATATTTACCCACGTGGTCTTAAGTTGTGAATAAATTAACTGAAGTGTTAGCTCGGTGCTGAGAAGATGTTGGGTATCTCGGTTGGACGTGCAAGGGAGTGCTTGGCCAACCTAGTTAGTCTGCAAAAGTGAAAAGGAAAAGTATTATGCACAGATTATTGGACCGTGCTATAAGAAACCAAGGCAAAATAAATGGAGGCCTAACTTGGCTACGTGGGATACTATCCATCCTTAGCTCGGTTGGAGCGAAGGATGTTAGCTCGGTTCAGTAAAGCGAGAGCTTCGTATCCCGGTTGATGCTTAGGGAGCAGCGTTCTTAGTTCGGTTTTGACTAAGTCAGCTGGTTTGGCTCCTTATTAGCTCGGTCATTGGGGAAGCTTTTAGTTCGGGAATGGAATAAAGAAAGGATCTAAGATTAGGCTCGGTCGATGGACAAGGATACGAATTCGGTCTAAAATGCACTTATGGAAAACCAGTTCTTATCTCGGTCGTGGTATAATGTTGGATCTAAAACGTCCCATTTCAGTTTGATTTGCAAATCCAGTGGGTGTGTTTATTGCTCGAAAGGTTCTTACTCGATCTAAAGAAAACCATTTTGAAAGTGTTGTGAAAAACCACATATATACAAATGATACATGTTGTTAGTCTATACAAATGGAAAGCAAAAGAGGACTGAGTTACTTACAGTATGAAGACGAGAGGAGGAAGATCGAGATCACGAGGAAGAGCTTTACAGAAGCAGTATTGAGGAAAAATGGAAACTCAAAAAACGTAAGAGAGAAGGTGAACAGGAGTGTCTTTGATTCAAAATGGAGGTTTTTCGAATAAAGCAAAGAAAATGCGGGACTGTTCAAAAATTTCGGAGTACGAGGGTGGCGTTGGCAGCTGTACTCAACCAGTCGAGGCCTGCCACGTGTCTATGGACTAGGAAGAGATTCAGATGATAGCGTGACTGAAGAGACGTTTTTTGACCGAACTAATCGGTAGCTCGGTGGCATTTTATCTTGGTTGAAAGGCTAAAAGTTTTAGCCCGGCAGGAAATAGGTAATCCCAATCATGCTGCGCAGATGGAATTAAGGGGCAATTGAGAGGGAAGTTTTTATGTGCACTAAGGCCGAGCTAGGCCAAGGCGCGGTAATGGGCCGTTCGGTGGGCCGCGGTAAAAAGGGCCTAGTGAAAGGACCTTGCGTTTAGCTCGGTCCAATTGTGGTTGTGGTTACCACGGATGGTATGGTAATACTTAGCTTGGTCATCGTATTCAGGACTAAGGTATTTGGGGCTTCTTGTGATGGACCTTACTCTCGTTAGCTCGGTCAAAGCTTACTGCGGTTAGCTCAGTCTCAGCGGACCAAACCGAGGTACGAGCAATGAAGAGAAGTACCGAGCTAGTTGGAGCTTGGTCATTTCTGCCGCTTAAGCATGGCTATGTTAGCTCGGTCGTTTTGTCATACTACCGAGGTAAAACCATCTCACTTGGTTTAAGCAGTGAAGGGGGTGTTGAAGGATAAGCATTATCTTTCAGGAGTGTGATTCCTAGGAGGACTCTACATAGAGGAATAGGAGTCCTACTAGGATTGGGCCACACGGAACCTATAAAAGCTCACAACATCACCTATGGAGAGGTAACACAACTTTGATTCTCGAATACACGGAGCTTTTATCTATTTGTCTATTTTGCTGACTTAGGCATCGGAGAGGTATCCGGCACACATCCGTCGGCTAGCTCACGCTTGTGTTTTCAGGGAATAAAGCGATGACGTTTGGAGGAGTGCAGACTTGGTCAACAGGATTATACATGAAGAATTATTTCGTGCTCGTATAGTAAGTAAATATAATTATGTGATATTTTGAGAATACCTAATAATTTTTCGTAGGAGGAAAAATGCCAATGACAATAACATCTGAGTTGCAGCTTCTATCCGCTTTTTCTCATGGAAATCTAAAGGCAAAGACTCGATGAAATATTTATTATTTTAAGAAATATATATCTAATATTTTTATGGAAAATTTAGGATAAAAATGATATGATAATATTATTCTTATAATTATGAATTAAGGTGACAAATATTTTGACTCTGAATGAATAACTATACTAATATGTCTTTCCCCTTGGAGTTGCTCTAAGAAAGACACACACACACACTCGTATATATATAATTACGAATTAATTTATATTTAATTATATATATTTATATATATAAATAATGTTTATCTTTAAAAATTTTCTCTCTCTTATGTGGCATATCTCTTTACCTTTAATTATTTCTAAAATCTAATAGGTAAAAGATTTTTACTTAAACTATTCATAAATAAAATTTAAAATGTTTTACAAATTAATTTTCTTCTACTTTTTTCACTTTTACTTAAGTATTCAATTTTTATGTTAAAATTAAATATATTTCTTATTATTTTTATCTATCTTATTTATATTTTGTTATTAATTTATATTGAGTATCTTATTTAACATGAAGTTGTTTATTAGGAAAAAAATTATATTTAATTTAAACTCTATACACACACCCATATATAATTATATAATATGTATAAATAGTTTTAAAATAGATAGTAATTACGCGTTTGTTTAGCGGATTAAGTTGGATGGGATCATTAATGATGAGATAGTTAGTGAAAAGATTGTTAATGTGAAGATGATTTCTTCTACAAAGTTGTTGAGAATGATGTCTAGTTCATCTAGGAATTTTTGTAACAATTATTCTAGTATATTGCAGTAGCAATTTTCTTATACGAAATTTTAATTAGATCTGAAACTGTAGACAGATTTTACGATATATTGGAAAAATCATTAAAAATACTATATTAAACTAAATATGGTATTTTCTAAATAAAAAATAAAATTACAAGTTCACATTCAACGTCGCAACATTTTTAAATACTAATACAAGGGATAATAAAATTTTATTTTGATAAAGTCTGGACTTTAAGTTAGCCAAGGTTCAATATTAGCAACAATTCCAAATTTAGCCTCAGTCCCTTCTTCGACATAATCTAGAATGAAATGCTAGGGTAACAAAATATATGCCTTGAGTTTTGCAACACAGTAAGAAAATATAACCAACCTATCATTCTTTTTAGGAGAAAAATAATGAGATTATAAACATGAGATAACAGTATAACTATAAACATAAATTACAACCATTAAAATAATTTCAATAATTCTAATAAATTAGGTGACTCTCGAAATCTCACCAAAGAGATTTAACTTATCAACCACTAAGTATGGCAACAGTTAATTTGAAACCCCCCCTTGGTCAAATATTCAAGTGTTACCAACCGTAACTACCAACGATGCCCATGTCCGGAGTTATAAACCTAAGTAGTGGCATCCTTGGTCTGCCCAAGGAAATGGTTTTCCAGGGGTACTTAACCTCCCTATGTGCCACCTACACATCTACCCTTATTCCAAAACTGAATACCGAAAATGGTTCAAATAAGTCACGTGCCATCTTAGGGTTTCGCGACACAATTTACGTGATAATTCTCAAAACCAGGGTTCACCCTGAACAACTAGTATTAACCGTCAACCCTTAATTTCATACACTCTTTAAAACCAAGACTCACCCTAAACAACTAGTATTAACCGTCAATTGTTAACTTTGTATATGCCGTTAATCATTTCAGTTAGCTTTGATATTAATCACAAATAATTCCAAATTTTAATAACAAATAATGTTATACCAACTCATTAAAATTCCAAACATAAAATATTACACATGTCGCACAATAATAAATAATTGTACAAAATTTAACTAAACAATTTATTTAAACCATGGTATGAAATAATAATTTAGATACAAAGAAAATAAACCATAATCACATACATGCATGAATTTTTAATTTATAAGATTAGACTATCACAATATTAAATAAACCACAATACACCCATACATGGATTACTAATTTACAATATTTAATGAATTAGACCAACACAATAATTAATTTTTTTATCCAAATAATTAATTGAAGTAATGATCTTAAACTTGTTTAGAAAATTTCAGATTATACCTTAGGTATTAAAAATTATAAGTAAATTATTTATACAATTCTAAAATTTGTGCAAATTTACAGAATATTCAATAAAGATGTTTAGGTCATTTTTCAGAAAGAATTTCCCAAAAATAAGTTATAAATAATTCTGTAAAATTCTCAGAAATTTTATGACACATATTTATCACATTTTCTTAAATTAATTCCATACTTAAAGTCATAGATCAACTCCATAATCTAAAAATTTATTATGAAACTAGACTTCTCAAATTTCATCTTTTAATTAGAAATTGCCAGATTTGGCTTAACATAGAATTTTTAATAAATTTTCAAACCTATGGTAAAATATGTCTTACAGTTTCAGATTTAATTAAAAATTTGTATAAATTTGTACAAAGCTTAATAATTGTTGCCAAAATTCCTGGTATTAGAGCCTAGGTTTGAACCTTTGGGCCTTGGGTAACAATTTTTTTTATTTTTACGTTTAAGAAAACCTTACATTAACTTGTAATTTTCAGCGACTTAACTAAGTTAGAATCTTTTTAATTGTAGGATGTAGGGTCATTAGATATTAACTCTAATGAGGAAAGTTCGGCGGGAAACTATGACATAGAATCTGACCCAAGCGAAGAAGTGGAGTTGTATGTGGAAGACTATGAATTTGAGCCTGAGCCTGAGCTTGAGCCTGAACCTGATCCTGAGCTTGAGCCTAAACCTGAGTCTGAGCCTAAACCTGAACCCGAAGAGGTTGTACCAATGTACAACCCACTGGAAGTAATTATGATTGAGTCAGACACTGAAAAGGAGTCTATAGAAGGCAATTCTGATGAGAGCACTGGAGATGTAGGAGCCGTGTTTGAGAATTGAGATGTGTGAAATGCGTTGCAGATTGGCTCTTTTGTATATGTTAGAATTTATCTCCTAGGAGGTTGTGCTTGGAAAGCTGAGAGTTGGGTAGGTGCCTATATCGAACCTGTCCAAATTCTAAGACAAGAAACTCTCTGGTTATATTAGCTAGGCCCTTTCCTGGATGGTTTCACTGATAAGATGGGCAACCTCTTTGACATTTGGAGCCTTCAGTATATCATGCCCAACCCAAGTAGAATTGTGAAGTGAGATGGGTCAGTGGACTTCAAGGACTGGAGGATCTATCGGGAGAAGTTGGTACAACTGCAAGGGCATTGTGTGTAGGGAACTGCTGTCTTCGTGAGGGTGCTATGGTGATTCATGGGGCTTTTCCAAGCCACATTTGAGCCGGAAGCCCTTGTGAGGAGAGACTTTCCTTGGCAGTTTTAGATGCCTTAAGGGAATTACAAACTAGGCTAACCGAATGTTTTGTGTGCTTACTTGTAAAATTGCCTAGTTTAGAATTGTTGATGTAAGAATTAACCTGGGATTGTAGGGTCTATCTTTTGCCAGTAGTATTTTTAATTTTATTTATTTATCTTTATTTTGATGATTGTAGCTTATCTAATCTAATTAATGAAGTTTCCTTTTTTTTAATTATATATTATTTACTATCCTTGCACATAAATATAATAATATATAATAATAATAAATAAATAAATGAATAAATCATAAATTACTAAAAAAAAAAATTCCATCATGAAGAATGGTTGGACGAACAAGAAATAGTAACAACGGTAATGGTGATGGAGTGTCTGATGGCGATGTCGCTCGAATTATACGCGCAAGTGCTGATAGGGTAGGCAATATACCACCCTGAAACCAAGATCAAAACAAATCTGAAATGATAACAAAATTTGAAAAGTTACATCGTCACAAATTGTTTGGTGGATCAAACCCCTATGAAGCTGAAGCTTGGTTAAGACAAATTAAGAAGTTGCTAGATACTTCTGACATCCAAAATGAGCAAGATAGAGTGACCATGGCAGCATTTCAAGTGGAAGGGGAAGCAGATCATTGGTGGGAAATGATCAGAAGTACTCAACAAGTAAAGACATTAACTTGGAGACAATTCGAAGACTTATTTATGGAAAAGTATTTTCCTAACTCGCTAAGACAAGAAATGATTCAAGAGTTCCTCCAACTGAAACAAGGAAAAATGTCAGTCACTTAATATGCGAACCGTTTTGAAGCTCTCTCATGGTACACTTCAGCCATAGTAGCAAATGAAGAGGATAAGGTAAGACGATTTGAATGGGGTTTGGACACAGACATTAGAGGAAGATTGATCATAGTGCAACTTTCCACCTATGCTCAAGTGGTGGATCGAGCTTTAATTATGGAACGAGAATTAGTTGATTCCGAACGCATTCAAAATCAACGATCAAGGAAAACAACAACCAACCACGCGGAGGAGGTCCAGTCCACAACACCAGAAACCATTTTGCACTAGCACCTTATGCCAGAGGGTTGCAGCAGCAACAAAGGCAGAATCGAGGAAACCAGCAAGGAGGAAACTTTGTAAATGAATAGAAAGGAAAATGTTTCAGATGTGGTCAACAGGGGCATCGTCGAAGTGAGTGTCCTCAAGGTGGGGAGTATTTTATGGATTGGTGAGGGGCACAACAATACAACAAATGCCAACCAGGGCAAGGTTCTAAGCCTACTCAAAATACTCAGACCAACAAGGGGCAACCACAAGTCTCTAGGAATGCAGGCCGACCATGAACATAACCACAAAGGAGCTAGAAATGGAAAGAAACCAGGAGGGACTAACCAACAGGCAGTAGGGAGAATGTATGCTCTCCAAGAAGAAGAAGATGTTGGTAACCCATCAGTAATTCAATGTATGTTAATCCTTATGAATTCTTTGGTTAAAGTATTGTTTGATTCTAGAGCTTTGCATTCTTTTATATCCACTACATGTGTGTCAAGTTTGGGTTTAGAGCCAGAGACGTTAGAGATAGCTATGAGTGTCGCTTCACCCATAAGAGGTCAAACCCGAGTAAATCTAGTATATAAATCTTGTTTACTAGAATTCTCCGATTCATATTTGATCTGTGATCTAAGAGTTATTGAGATGTCTTATTTTGACGTCAACCTAGGAATGGACTGGTTGTCAGTTCATCGAGCCATTATTAATTGTTACTGTCAGACAGTGACAACATCCTCCCTTAATGGCACGAAAGTTAATTTAAAGGAGATAAACAAGATTCTTTAATTCTAACATGTCGCAAGTCGCAGTGGCATGATCAACTAACTGGATGGTTGGCAAGCTTAATTTTGGAAAACGAAAATCGAAAGGATCCAGGGTTTCCCCATGTGGTGTGCGAGTACACTGACGTTTTTCCTGACGAATTATCGGGATTACCCCTAAAACGAGTCATAGATTTCACGATTGAGCTTCAACCTGGGACTTCACCAATTTCAATAGCACCACATCATATGGCGCCAACCGAACTTCGAGAATTGAAGGAGCAGTTGCAAGAATTGTTGAATAAAAAGTTCATCAAACAAAGTACGCCTCCCTGGGGAGCACTAGCATTATTCGTGAAGAAGAAGAAGGATGGAAGGATGGAACCTTAAGATTGTGCATCGATTATCGACAACTAAATCGAGTCACCATTAAAAATCGATATCCCTTACCAAGAATTGATGACTTGTTTGATCAATTAAGAGGTTCAAAATGTTTTTCCGAAATTGACCTTTGGTTGGGATATTACCAACTTCGTGTTAAAGAAGAAGATATACCCAAAACTACGTTTTGAACCCGTTATGGCCACTATGAGTTTGTGGTAATGCCATTTGGTTTGACGAATGTATTTGGGGTATTCATGAGTTTAATGAACAAAATTTTTACACCTTATTTGGATCAATTTGTGGTAGTATTCATTGACGATATTTTGATATACTCATGATCGGAGGAAGATCACGAGCAACATCTGAGGACCGTTTTGCAAATTCTAAGGGAGAACCAATTGTATGCTAAAGCTAGCAAATGTGAATTTTGGTTGAAGGAAGTAAAATTTTTAGGTCATGTTGTATCTGAATCAGGAATATCAGTGGATCCTGCTAAAGTAGAAGCAGTAATGGGATGGAAACAACCTAAGAATACATTTGAGATTCATAGTTTCTTGGGATTAGCAGGTTATTATAGGAGATTCATTCAAGATTTCTCTAAATTAGCCAAGCCGATGACACGCCTAACACAAAAAAGAGTAAAGTTTGAATGGAACGAAACTTGAGAGTAGTCGTTTCAAGAACTCAAGAAGAGACTGGAAAGCGCTCCTATATTAATCATACCCGAACGTGACGTTGGGTACACAATTTATTGTGATGCCTCTAAAGAAGGGTTAGGTAGTGTATTAATGTAAAACGGGAATGCAGTAGCTTACGGATCAAGACAATTAAAGAATCATGAGAAAAATTATCCTACTTACGATCTGGAGTTGGCGGCTGTGGTCTATGCATTTAAGACTTGGTGACTTCACCTTTATAGCGAAAAGTTTGAGATATTTACCGATCATAAGAGCTTGAAGTACTTGTTAGCTAGATCAAGGATCAACTTTTGATCCAGCAGAGCAGCCGTCAACTTCGGCTCCATATCTGATCCCGATATCCCAACGCCAACGCCGACGACGAACCATTTTTGCTGCCGAGATGGGCCGCTAGAAAGCAGTTACTAAAGATCTCTTGGCCAACATTCCATCCACCGTAGACGCTTAATCAGCACCCACTCAGCCTCCAAAGTCAAAAAAAAGAATTAAGAAGGCTCAGCCAAAGGCAAAGGTGACTCAGATTGACACTGAAGACACCTTGCCAATCTCCAAATTGGCTGAGAGTGATAAGTCCAATTCTGCTGTTGAAAAGAGGCTTGCCGAGACCCAACCATCCGAGTCTGTTAGATCAAAGAGGTCGAGGTCATCCTCTGCAACCACCTCGGGATCTTTGAAGCATGATTTCCCCTGGGCCCTCCAGATTACATTGGAGGACAGGCCAGTCAGAGCTGGCGATAGCGCCATCGATGTTAATGTCGGCGTCGCCCTTAGTATCGCTCTGCTTCTTCTCGGCGATCTCAACCAGAATGTCGATATGAGCGAGTATGAAAATTTTGCCCTGATGCTCCAGCACTCTGTTCAAGTAAGTCTTCATACTTGGTATCTTTCTTTCTTTTTTTGTACTTAGAAAATTTTCTAATAACTTCTGCTTTGTTCACCTTCAGGCCATCCAGCATGCTCATTCTTTCTCAATGCATGCTTTTGAGAATCGGAAGGAGCTGGTCGACAAGAAGAAGGAGGCTGCTAGTCTACAGAGGACTAATAAAAACTTGCAATCAAAGATGAAGACCTTGGAGGATCAAACCGAGGCTGCTATCAAAGCAAAGGATAATGCCGAGGAAAAAGCAGAATCCGCTGAGGCCATCAAGAAGGTTCTCGAGGTCGAAAAGAGAGAGGCCGAGGAAAAGATGACCTAGGCTCAAAAGGAACTTCAAGAAGCCCTGGCCACAAAAGAGGCCGAAGTCAAGGCCACCGACGAGAAGGGATACAATGAGGGGGTGGCCGACATTACGTCGGATTATGAGAAACAAGTAAAGCAGGCATGCAACAAGGGTTTCACCCTTGGTTGGATGACTTTACTTAAAAAGCTCGAAATCTCCGATGACTCCCCCCTCAGGAATACCGACGTTCTTCCTCTGCCATTCCCCCCGACTCCAAGCCAATCCGACGACAACTTTGCATTTGAGGAGGAGGTTTTGGTGAGGAAGCCAAAAGACGCTGCTGGGGCCAAGTCCCCTTCTCAAAATGAGCAAGTCCTGGACTTGACTCAGGATGAGGAGGGTGAGGAGGTTCCTATAGATGCTGCACCTCAAAAGGCGCTATCGGACGTGTCTATTGCCGACAAGATCCTTGATCAAACCCTGCAGGAAATAGACGCCGAGCTCGTGGCTGAGAAGGCAGCTGAGGTGTCCTCCTAGCAATCTTCTGATCTTCAAATCCAACCATCTGTTGTTGCTGAAGAGTCTTAATTTTGATGTCCCTTTCCTATATTTTTGTACTTTGTTCTTTGGTTTTCCTTTGAAACAATGTAAGCTCTTCACATGGCCGATGTGCCTTCTTATAAATACAACTTCTTTGTTTTTGCTTGCATATTTGTCTTTCCTTCGCTCCTTTTGTATGATTCCATACTTTAGAATATTTTGCATATCTTCAATGCACACCTTAGTCTTGTGCCACCTTCTTGGGGTGACATACCTTGGTTATACAAGCCAATGGTGTATCTCGGCAAGTACATAAATACCTTTCTTGGTATGGTCTTGGTCTCAACTTGTAAACTTTTCTCAAATTTCAACAAGTGTTAAACATGATCTCGGTTTTAACTTCAACTTGTAAACTTTTCTCAAGTTTTAACAAGTGTTAAACATGGTCTCGGCTTAACTTCAACTTGTAAACTTTTCTCAAGTTTCAACAAGTATTAGACATAGCCGTAGTTTAATTTCAACTTGTAAATTTTTCACAAATTTCAGCAAGTGTTAAACATAATTTCGGTTTAACTTCAACTTATGAATTTTTCTCAAATTTCAACAAGTGTTAAATATTATCTCGGCTAACTTCAACTTATAAATTTTTCTCAAATTTCAACAGGTGTTAGACGAATCCATAGTTTAACTTCAACTTGTAAATTTTTCACAAATTTCAACAAGTGTTAAACATAATTTCAGTTTAACTTCAACTTGTAAATTTTTCATAAATTTCAACAAGTGTAAAACATTATCTCGGCTAACTTCAACTTGTAAATTTTTCACAAATTTCAACAAGTGTTAGACATATCCATAGTTTAACTTCAACTTGTAAATTTTTCACAAATTTCAACAAGTGTTAAACATTATCTCGGCTAACTTCAACTTGTAAATTTTTCATAAATTTCAACAAGTGTTAGACGTATCAATTTTCTAATTCTCTGCCCCCTAATGTGGACTTAAGTTCCACTTGGGTTCTCATTATGCATGTATTCCAGAAACGTCGGCAAGTATCTTATCAATCATAAATGTAGAAGAATTCTGCTAAAATTTTATTTATTTACTTCGGTAAATAACAAAGAACAAAAAAGTCTAATGATAGAAAAATTTTAAGTTGCAAGTATTCCAAGGTCTTGGCAACTCTTTGCCATCATTATCTTCAAGCCGATATGCCCCATTGCCCAATACCGAAGTGATTATGTAGGGTCCTTCCCAATTTGGGCCAAGCTTACCCTCTCTGGGATCCTTTTTTGGTGCTGACGACTTTTCTCAAGATCAGGTCGCCGACTTGGAACTCCTTTGGGTTAACTCTCTTATTATAAGCCCTAGCAAGCTACTGCTGGTATGCTGCTAGCTGAATTGCAGCTCTCTCCTTTCTCTCTTCTAGTAGATCCAGATCTCGGGCTAATAATACATCATTGGTCCCATTCTCTACTCCTTGGGTTCTGATCCCTAGAATGCCGACCTCCATAGGAATGACTGTTTCTGTGCCATAAGCCATGGCAAATGGGGATTTTTCGGTTGGTCTTCTCGGCGTAGTCCGATATGCCCAGAGTACACTTGGTAGTTCATCTACCCACTTTCCTTTCGCTGTCTGCAGCCTCTTTTTTATCCCATCAAGGATAACTTGTTGGATGCTTCTGCTTGTCCATTGCTTTAAGGAAAGCTTGGGGTTGAAAAATAATTTTTGATCATGAATTTTGCACAGAAACTCTTGATTAGTTGATTGTCAAATTGTGTTCCATTATCGGCAACTATTGCTCTTGGAATCCTAAATCTGGTGATAATGTTCCTCCATATGAAGTTCTTCATGTCCACATCTCGAATCTTGGCTAGGGGCTCAGCTTCTATCCACTTGATGAAGTAATCTGTTGCTACCAATAGATACTTTCTTTGTCCAGTTGCTTGGGGCAGTTGCCCAGCGAGATCCATACCCCATTGGGCAAATGGCCAAGGACTGGATACTGGGTTCAGGTCTGCTGCTGGTTGGTCTATCAGTGGCGCAAACCTTTGGTACTTTTCACACTTTTTGACATAGGCCTCTGCATCCTTCTGCATGTAGGGCCACTAATATCCCTTGGCGATGGCCCTATGAGCTAGTGATCTGCCCCCAGCGTGACTTCCACAAATTCTTTTATGTATTTCATATAAAAAATCTTCAACTTGTGAAGGATGTACACACCTCAAAAGGGGTCCAGTGAAGGATCTTTTGTAGAAATGTCCTTTCGCTGTCAGACTGAATCTTGCCGACTTCAATCTGATCTTGTACGCCTCTTTGTGGTCATTAGGCAGCTTTCCTTCCTTTAAGAATGCTACAATTGCATCCATCTAGCTTGGTCCCTTATCCACACACATTGCTTCACGCTTTGTGGTCAGTGGCTCGATGCTGAGGCTCGACAAGTAGTCAACTATAATTGTTCTTACTTTTCCAGGTTATATTGCACTAGCCAGGTTGGCCAGTGCATCGCCGTGACTGTTATCATCTCGGTTTACCTGATGTAGTCGGCAATTCTGAAACAAGGTTACCAACCTGTTGACTTCCTTTGCGTAGGCCAACATCCTTTCATCTCGGGCTGCGAACTCGCCCGTTGTCTGGTTGACTATGAGCTGCGAATCACAGAAGACTATTACCTTATCTACTTCTGCCACTACTGCCAGCTTCAGTCCTGCAATCAATGCTTCATACTCTGCTTCATTATTTGAGGCCTTAAACCCCAAACAAATGGATTGTTCTAATATCTGTCCATCTAGAGATACCAGAACTACTCCTGCCCCCGCTCTTTGTCGGTTTGAACTCCTATCAACAAGCAGTCGGAAGGAGTCGCCGATATAAATGCTGCAGGGTCTGAGTTTTTCTTCCTTCCTTTGTTCCGTTGCCTTCGGCTAGGCTCCTCTTTGCTGGTTTGGACATCGTTCACGTCGGCTCAACGGAGCCCGATGTATGATGGATTCAGGCGTGAACTCGGCCACGAAGTCGGCCAAAACTTGGCCTTTGATTGCTATTCTGGGTTTGAACTCCAGGTCATACTGGTTCAAGGCCACTGCCCATCTGGCTATTCTCCCTGTCAGGTCTCCCTACTATAACAGGGACTTCAATGGGTGTTCTGTTAACACCATAATTTTGTGGGCTTGGAAGTAATGGTTCAGCTTCTTTGAAGCCATTACTAATGCCATCGCCAACTTCTCTAGGGGTAAATACCTGGTTTCTACGTCAGCCAGGGTTTTGCTTACATAATAAACAACCTTTTGTTCCCCTTTTTGTTCTTGGATTACCATTGCACTTACCGCATGTTCTAAAACTGCCAGGTACAGGAACAGCTCCTCTCTAGGTTCTGGATTTGAAAGAACTGGAGCTGTGGTCAGATACTTCTTCAAGTCGACCAAGGCGGCTTCGCACTCCTCGGTCCATAAGAAGTCTGTGGCTTTCTTCACTAAGTTGAAGAAAGGTTTGCACTTGTCTGAGCTTCTGCTTATGAACCTATTCAGGGCTGCGACCCTTCCAGTCAGCATTTGTACCGGTTTTGCCGACGTCAGGCTCTTCAACTCTAGGATGGCCTTGATCTAATATGGATTGGCCTCAATGCGCCTTCTGGTCACCAAGTACCCTAAGAACTTACCAGATCTAACTCCAAATGCACACTTCGATGCATTGAGTCGGAGCCGATATGTTTTAAGGATTTCAAAGACTGCTTTTAGGTCGGCCAGATGACCCTAAGGTTCCTTGGTCTTCACGACCATGTCGTCGATGTGAACTTCCACCGTTCGGCCAATCAGGTGTCTGAACATCTTGGTTACCAATCTTTGGTAAGTTGCTCCTGCGTTTTTCAACCCAAAGGGCATCACTCTGTAGCAATACAGCCCTTTTGGGGTGATAAACGCGGTCTTCTTTTCATCTGGGGGTACATGGCTATCTGGTGGTACCCCCTGTAGGCATCTAGGAAGCTAACCACTTCCCGCGTACCCAAAGTATTCGAACCCGGTATGCACTGATACCAAGTTGTAATGCCCTAAGAAATAAACCCATCATAGCATACATTCATGATAAATAAAAGAGTTTTCATATTACAATCATCAGAGTATTCTTGCAAAAGGTATTACATGTTGACAATAAAAGTAAACACCCTATAGGCTTACAACTTTCCAAGTCAACACTTGGTTACAAAAGAGAGTACTAACTTTACACAAATAAGCCTTTGGCTTGGTATACATGTAATACAACAAAAATAACAAAAAAAAAGTCTACAGCCTCAAGCCTCCCAAGCTACGTCCTTGGAGGTGGCATAACACTTGTACCTGAAAATGATGTCCCATATAGGGTGAGCCAACGCCCGGTAGAGATATGCTAAACATAATATGAGCAATAACTAAAACATTAGCACTTGATAAAATGTTTAACTTAACAAAACTCAACTCATAAACATGGCTCAGAACCTAGCCAAATAACTGAAGTGAGATTACACCTCATGCCAACAATACTACAAATTGCCATTTTACGGAAATTGCGTCTGCGGGATTCGGCACCCATGTATTTTCATTCTCTTATGGCCATTTTACGGATATTTCATCCGCAGGACTCGGCACCCAAGTATAGATATATTCGGATTGCCATTTTACGGAAATTGCGTCCGTGAGATTCGGCACCTATGTATAATTATATTCAAACGACCATTTTACGAAAATTTCATCCGCAGGATTCGGAACCCATGTATTCAAATACACAACTTGATTAGTTTCAATTCACCTAATCATCATGCAATGTCTACAACAATCAAGACTATCCTCCACTGATAGCCCAAAGCAGTTATTTCTAAACAGATAATAAATGCCTTAACAAATATATAATAGACATTTTCAAAAGTGAGCGATCTATAAATCCAACTCTACCATTTTATCTCATAATGAGCAAATTCCAATATCCCCAACTCAATTTCATAACAAATGCCATTAATTACACTAATGACCCAAATATACCAAAATATGGCATTTTTCCCTTTAAGCTCAATATTGACCCAAAGGTCCAAATATTATCAACAACACCAATAATCTCATTTCTAGGCTCAAATATACATGTATAAGCTCAAAATACAAAACCCCTCTTTTATACAATTTGAAACCCTAACACCCAAAATCACCCAACATCAACGTTATATCAAAATGACTAAAAATTTGTGTCAAAGACCATAAGAATGAGTAGTTATCCCTACCTCGAGATGAAGAGCTCAAATGGAAGAGATGACCAAAATCCAAAGTGCTCTAAATCCAAGATTTTTCAAATTAAAAGGAAGCCCTCAACACTCTCTATCTTTCTTACAAAGAGCCTAGGTTAGAAACTCACTCGAAGTAGATCAAACCCTAGAGAGAAGTTGTTTAGAGGGAGAGAGAGTTCAGATCTAGGGTTTTTGAAAAAGAAAGAGATGAAAAAGTGAAGTGTAATCCCGATGCTGTCTACTGATATATGTATGACCCACTCGAGCGGAGAATAGGACGCTTGAGCGTCAAACACAAAAACTGGACCTGCTCGAGCGTAAAGATTCTCGCTCGAGCGCCAAGACACAACTGCAAAACACACCCGCTCGAGCGCAAAGAGAAAGCCGCTCGAGCGTAGATTCCCCCCTTCCAGAACTTTTACAGATAATGAACTACCCGCTCAAGCGCCAAGACACCCGCTCGAGCATAAGGAAATCCGCTTGAGCGTGAAAAACACACTTGCAGAAGTTTTGCAGAGGCATGAAATGCTGAGAGTGTGTAAACCCCGCTCGAGCGGACAACCAAAAATCAAAATCCGCTCGAGCACAAAGGGACTCGCTCGAGCGTACCGCCAAAAATCTGGGCAACAAGGAATGAGATTAAAGCTCAACCAACCTATTCGAAACATGCCCAATACATCCTAAAACTCAAACACATGGAATTAAAGGATAATGACAAGATATATAACCACCAACTCCACGGAACCTAAGTCTGGAATACAACAATCAAAAGAAGAGAAACCGGGATCGCTATATCAATCTTGGGTAAAGGAAAACTGTCTTTGGGACAGGCTTTGTTTAGGCTGGTAAAGTCAACGCAGAACCTCCATTTACCATTCTTTTCTTCACCACTACTGTGATCAATAGCCATGTCAGGTAGTTTACCTCTCGAATGGCCCTGGCCTCCAGAAGTCTGTTTACTTCCTTTTCCACTGCCTCGACGTGCATCAACGTCGGTCTTCTTGCTCGTTGGATTACAGATTTGGCCGACCTGTCAACATTCAGTTTATGGCAAGTGACCTCGGGGTCAATGCCAAGCATTTCATAGGGCGTCTAGGCAAACACTTCAATGTTTGCCCTCAGGAAAGCCTCCAACTCTTTTTCCTCTTCTTCGGCTAAGCCTGAGCTGAGAAGAAAGAAGCGTTCTTCATCCCCCTTCTGGATGAGGATTTTCTTCAGTGCTTCTTCAGTCTTCTCGGCTGGCTCCTTGCCGACATCTTCTAAGACTTCCACGTCCTTGTCTTCGATTTCTGCCTTTTCTGGTTCTCGTATGCTGCAAGTAGATTTCATTGCTGCCATGGAGCAATTCTTTGCCTTCAACTGATCTCCTCTGACTTCTTTTATCCCATGCTCTATTGGAAACCGTAGTAGTTGGTGCAATGTTGAGGGAACAACCCTCATTGCGTGCAACCATGGCCTCTCCAGAATTGCATTATAAGGGAAGGGTGTGTCGGTTACGGTGAACTCTGTCTGTATCTTCTTAGTGCCAGCCTGCACCTCCAAGCTCGTTGTTCCTAGTGGCCACGTCAGCGTTCCATTGAACCCGACCATTGGGCCATTGGATTGCTCCAAATCGTCTGGGTGAAGGCCAAGCTCCTTGTAACACCTGACGTACATGATGTCACAAGAGCTGCCTTGGTCGATTAGGATGCGTTTCACTTGGCACTCCCCGACCTAGATGGATACTACCAAGGCATTATTGTGGGGATGTTGGACCATCTCAAGATCGGCTTCAGTAAAGGACACTGCTGGTCCTTGGTACACCTCGGCCCGATGTCATTTTTCCCCGACCTGGTACACGTGCTGCAAGTGTTTTGCCCTCTAGGTCTCCCCTCGTATTTTATTTTCGTTGACCTTCGAGTGAATTACATTAATTACCCGAGGTCCGCCCGCTTGCGGTTGTTGTGCTGGAGGGGGTGGTGGAGCTGCTGGTGCCTGAGGCAATCTTCCATGTTCTTCCCTTGTCCTGGCCTCGTCTATAAGGTCCCTTAAATGGCCTTGCCTTACCAGGTCTTTCAGGTGTACTTTCAGGGCTCTGCAACCCTGAGTCATATGCCCATCTTCGTTATGGTAAGCACAATGCTTACCAAGGCTTCTTCCCATAAATTCTCCTAGCACCTTGGCTGGTGCTCTGAAATAGGGCTGGGATCGAATTTTGTCTAGGACTTTGTGAATTGGGATTCGGAACACAGTTGTGACTTCTTGTGTAGCCCTCAGTCCTATCTCTTTGTTGGACCCGTTGTTACCTCGGCCTCGCTTCGGCGAGCCGTTACCTTTCTCTTGCTTTGTCTTCTTAGTTCCTGACGTGTCTTCCTCGGCTCTGGCATACTTCTCGATTCTGGCCATGAGCTCTTCCATGCTTTTTGGCAATGTCTTTGCCAAAGATTTTCGTAGTGGACAGTTGTCTTTTAGGCCGTTTTTGAAAGATACGACTGCCACCTTTTGGTTGCACTCGGGTATTCGGTTGAACACCTCGTAGTACCTTTTTGCGTATGCCCTAAGGCTTTCATCCTTACTGATTCTCAGAGCCATCAATACGTCCACCCTTAATGGCTGTAGCTTGTTTGTTACGAATCTGGCCACAAACATCTCGGCCAGGCCTTCCCAGGTTTTCACACTTCCCTTTGGTAGTTTGTGAAACCAATTCGATGCAATCTCCCCGAAGGATGAGGGGAACACTTTGCAGAGTAACGGTTCGTTCCCACTATACAATGCCACTGAGTTCAAGTATAATCCAACGTAGAAGTTGGGGTCTGACTTACCATCGTATATTTGGAACCTCGGCATACTGAATCTCTTTGGAGCCTCAAATTTGTCCAATTCCACTGAGAATGGTGTTCTCGGCTTAACAGGTGAAGTTACCTCGGCATCGGCATTATGTTGTTTCCTCTTGAGGTAATCTCTCAAGTCTTCTTTGCTCCGCCCAGGAGCTCGGTTATCTCCCGACTTCAGTCTTTTCAGCATACTACTCTCAGCTTCGTTGTAGGCCTTTTTCAACATTTCTCCATGAGTTATGTCGAAGCACAACTCCTGCCTTTGAACATGCCGATGTTCTCTGGGGTCTGCTTCTTTAGTGCGATGTGTCCTTCGTGACTCTTCTCTCCACGACTCTCCTCGCCCGACCTCCCTGGAAGGCCAGTGAGAGTGTTTTTCGCTTCTGGTGTGCTGAGGGGCTATTGGGATTAGTTTCTGCCCTCCCTTTTGGGCATTGGCCGCTGGAATCGGCGTGTCCTGCAGTGGGAATAGTGGCTGCATAACGTTATTATGCATCATAAAATTGACAACCGATTGTAGGTCTGCCAACTTGTTTGTCATCTCTTTTACCTCTTCGTCCCTCCGCAAGCATCTATCCTTCCATACCTGGAGGTCGTCCTCGTTGTAGTATCCACTTTGATCTGATTTTTTTGGTACGTCGCTATCCTGGCCGACGTCTTTCTTGCCGTGATTATGGTTTTGAGTCTCCTCATTGCGACCATCTTCCTCCACGTTTGGGTCAACGTGTTTACCACTCCCAGCAGGGATTTCGTCCCCAACCTTATCCTTCTGTCCGTCACTGGTCATCTATTCTCTTTTCTTTTCCATAGACGGCGCCAAATTGTGTGATTGAATTTCTGACCACACTGCCAAACTCAGTATTCAGCTAGAGAGCACTGGCAGAATAGATGGCACCTGACTGACCTGTAACAGAAAGAGAAGATTCCGGCGGTGGTTCGTCCTCCCGGGGGCACTCCGATGATCAAGTCAGTATATCTCAAAGATAATCAATAGTGCTAATCTCACTGTTCAGAATATAAATTGCGTACCTTAGACCCATCGGGGGTGCCTTTCTTTTATAGTTAATTCAATCCTAGTCCCCATAGAAGTCTAGCTTCAATGAACTTCTGCTCAGTGCTTATCCTAAACTCTCCAAGAGATAAAGATAAACTCCCTGAGAGTGTTATCCTTATCCATGCTGAAGTCTTTCCACATTCTAGAACTCTTGTGTCTTATCCGCTTATCCCGGATTCCGATATCTTCGGAGGTAACCTCGGCCTAGCCGAGATAACTTCAGCGTCATGACCAGGACACGTGGCACCTCGGTTGACACGTCGACGTCACCTTGACCACGTGTTGGTACTTAGAAAATATATCCCCACAGAACTGATGCCAATATTATAAGAGGATTTACTTTATTTTTTTTTACAAAAATAAATGGATTTATTTTACTTTAGGAGAGAATCACTATTTTGTTTAATTGGATTCATGAGATCCATAGTAGGTTCACTTCTTTAATTTAAATAGTTTATATATATATATATATATATATATATTAATTTAAATAGTTTATTTTGTAGTTTGTGGGAACTTGTTCATCTATAAAAAAAAATAATAATAAATTAATTTGATAATCGTAATCATAAATTTCATGAAACTGTTATTTAAAAGTATAAACGAAAATTTTGACTTTAAAATGAAATCTTTTTATTATTTAAAAATAAATTTGATAAAATTATATAATTAGAATTATTGAATCAATTCGATTTCATGCTTTACATCAAATCAAATAATTGAAGTGGTATCTGTGATAAGGAAAATGTCTCGTAACTTAAATTTTGTGGCTCAAATGGCTAAAACGACGTCGTTTTGGCCATTTTTATGTTATTTTGTACTCAAAACGACGTCGTTTTGGCCATTTGAACCACTTTTGAGCCACAAAATTTGAGTTACGTAGCATTGTCGCTGTGATAACTCTTATAGGCCTGTGGATTGGGGAAGTGTTTCACAGCACCCAACTGCGACGGCCTTGTTGAGGTTTGTGTTGATTTTATTTTGATAATATAAATTATTAATATTATAAGATTTGTTAGGTATGTGATTTATATTAAAAATGAGATTATTCGGATATGTATAATCTCATGATAAGATCATAATTATTTTTAAAAAAATTATCAAAATTATACTAACCGTTTATTTTTTTTAAACCATTAATGTAGTCTTTATTTTATTTTATTTTATTTTATAAATTTGATTCATATAAGATATTACAATAAAACTCGATGAATTACCATCATCATAATGAAGATCAAATACAAACTTTACAAATAAACTCTTAAATAGGAGAGAAAGTCTCAATTAATATACAGGGAATAAGACCTACACGCAGGTGAAGAGATGCATACTATTAACCCTTTAATGAAGTGCATGAGGTCTTGTCAATCAGGCTAACTCTTTTAGGTTACAAATGTTTAATTGATTTGATTTTTTTCATAGACAATTTATTTAGTAAACCTTACAATATGAATGATTTGGATCGATAGAATAAATTTGAGCAAAACTTCTACAAACTCACAATACGGTGTTGTACCTCAGGTTCTCATAGGACGATGCTTTCCACCAATCGGAAAGAAATTGATCCATATTAACAGTTGAGTTATAATGAGATCGAGTTCATTAAAACAAAAAAATTAATTAGATCACAGTTTGGAAAAAGAAATCTTCTTCTTCACACTTTTTTTTTAAGAAGAGAAAGTAAGAAACAAAGAAATAAAATAATGCTGTACCCAAACAAAAAAAGAAATAAAATAATAATAAAAATAATAAATGCATCCTATAATCATGTTCTCTAGAAGAGTCCAACTATTCTCAAATTCGATGGCCATAAATTATAGCCACTTGATCTTTTTTGAGTTTTTGGAGTTGTTTGAGATTTGTTTATTTAATAAATTTTTTTTTAATTTTTTATAAAAAGATATGTGGAGAAGTAGAAAGGTAATATATTTTAAATAAGTGTATTTATTAAATAAGTACACTTATTTAAATCATTTCAAAATATGTGCATGGTTTTATGTTATGCGAACACATGCTCTTTACTAAGGCTCATTTTGAAAAGTGGGTTAAAAGTCACTTTCTAACTTTTAACCCACTTTTTCTCTTCCAAAAAAAATAAAAATAAATAAATAAAAAGAAAAATGCTAGAGATACTAATAATTTTATTAACACACTCACAAATTAATATGGGTCCCATATCAAGCGATAGTTGATCTTATCAAAACTTGTGAGTGTGTTAGTAAGATTGTTAGTAAATGTGTACGTATGCCAAGTATTGTTGTAAAAAAAAAAAAAGTCAAAAAGTCAATTTGTAACTATCTTTCCAAAATACCCCTTAGTTATTCTGGTACTACTAAACTAAATTACAAATTTAATATTTGCAAATAATGGCTTCAAATATTAAATTTATAGAAGTACAAAATACTTGCATCAAAGTTTTTCTCTGAATTGAAATTATCCACCTTGATGCAAATAGTTTACAAGTCTTTCAACTTGTATAAGTATAACCTCTCATAATGAATTAGTTTATTTATAGGATACTCAAGTTATTGGGCCCAACCTCTAATTTTTTTGGACAAAAAGGACACAATTTATTCAAAAAGATAATTATTTATTGAAATCAAAGCAACCTATCTCTTGAAATCACCCTATTGTATTTGACTATCTTTTAAATTTACCAAACTAACTATCTGTTAAAATATAACACATGTTACTCATTCAACACCTTATCTATTGAATATCACACAGTTCTCTACCTTACCACCACCATTTGCTGTCAGTGGCCACTGATACCGACGGTGACTTTTTCGGCTAAATTTTCCAACGACTTTTTCTGTTGTCAATAACTTTTTTCAATGACTTTTCCAGTATGTCTTTATTGGAAAATAAGATTTTTTCCCCTTAAATCTAATGTCTTATATATACAGTTTTTAAGATGGACTTTTCACAAATTTTCTCTTATTTATATTAGAAAAATGATTTTCCCCCCGAATTTTTTCCCCCCGAACAGCCCGATTTTTTTTTTTTTTTTTGGCCTTTCCCGATCTGAAACAAATAGAAGAGAAAGAGAAGAGAGAAGAAGAGGAGATGGTCGCCTCTGCCCGATCGTCGCAGCTCGTCGTAGCCCCACCTCTACCTCTGCCCGCTGTCGCCTCCGCCTTTGCCTCCGCCTCCGATCGTCGCAGCCCCCGCCTCTGCCTCCGCTTCCGCCTCCGATCCGATCGTTGCAGCCCGATCGGAGGATCTGTGATGATGTGATGATGTGTTGGGTGGTTGATGATCTCTCTGTCTCTCTCTGCTACTCTTTCTTCTTCTTCTCTTCTTCTTTCTTCTTCTTCTTCTTTTCTGATTGAACAAAAAAAAAAAAATTCAAAACGACGAAACGACGTCGTTTTGAATTCGGGGGATTCGGGCACCCTCTCTTTCGAGCTACGTAGCACAACTCTTTATATTACTACTTTTAGACCTCTATAAAATTAAAATATAGTAAATAAAATGTACAGAAATTTAAAAAAAAAATTTATTGGATACTTCAAAGTTACAAGAAAGATGGAAAGAGGTACTTTTACTCACTTAAAGACTCGCCTATTGACTATGGTTTTACCAGACAAAATTTCGTACAGTTTTATAGGTAAAACGTGGACTTCTAATTCAAAATTTAAATATACACAAATAAAAACAAAATAAAGTTCTTACAACAAGACAATAAACCTTTTATAAGTTTAAAGTGTTAAAATTTAAAGTCCTAAACCGAAGAACATATATTGGCACTCCAATTATTTATTCTTTAAGCATATGGAGCATATCCTTTGTCCCATCAGGTCCCAATTTGAAGATTTCCGCAAAGACATTTCCATCACAATAGAATGTGGGTTTAATGTTGAAAAATTGTATTCAGACCAAGTTTGGCATCTTCAAAATAAGTCAAAAAGTCACTATCCTATTTAAGTCACATCATCTTATTTAAGTCACATCACCTCTCTATTACATCATTTCAAACCCAACCTATATTTGATAAAAAGTCAAAAAGTACACTTATTTAGAACATCCCAAACAACCTCTCAATGTCTTGTGGAAAAATATGAGATTATTAATTTTGTCAATGATGGGATATCTTTTTCATTGTCTATTTCTTCTTTTTTGGGCAAATTACATATACACCCCTCCAGGTTTGACAAAATTACAGATACCCCCCTGAGGTTTGAGAAATTACGAATTCCCCCCTGAATGCTATATTTGCATAAGAAATTAGGGGGTAATTTGTTATGAAATATAAACCTCAGGGGGTAAATTGTTATGAAAATACAAACCTCAGGGGGCGGGATGTAATTTCCGAAACCTCAGGGGTGTATCTGTAATTTAACCAAACCTGGAGGGGTGTATATGTAATTTGCCCTTTTTTTTTTCATTTTAAGAGGGGATTTGGACAGGATGCAAGATGGAGAAAATAAATTTGAAAAAATTAATAAATTTGAGTTTCAGTTTTTCAATTAAAGTAGACACGTATAATTTGTGTCATAGTAGTTTGTGGGCTTGCTCTTATAACTATAACAGCATATTTAACTATTGTCAGTTTTGGGGATCATCAATCCCTCTAGATTGTATAACTAATCTCATGTTTAGATTGTTTTAAAATTATGAGAAATTAATAAAATTTTATTAATTTTATAATTTAACTAATAAGTCTAGTTATCTATTTTGTATTTCACCTCCCTATTGAGATTCAATAGTCTCCTACATAGGAGATATCATGTCTGAATGAACTATTAGTTCGAATCTTAATTTTTTTAATCAAACATTACATTATATATTTTGTTAAATTATTAATTCAATTTCAAATCCATGTCTGCCTAGGCAGACATGCCCATCTTTTATGAAATTATTCAAATTAGATTCAGTTTCATATTTGTTTTGCATTATTTCAACTTTTCCTGTTTGATTCGTGGCCTCAATGATCTTGCATTTTTTTTTTTTTTTTTTGTCGAAAAATGTTAGGGATCCACAATTTATTTATACCTTCAAATTCACCACAATTACATAACAAGAGAGTTGGATTTATATTAAATATGTGACGAATCAGAGTTGAAATCTATCACACCACATAATAGTGGTTCAAATATGAACAAATTTTAGGTGTCTAAAATATTCTCTTTTTCCATGGATCAACCCATTAGACATTAATCATGCTCTAGCTAAAATATATCAATCAGAACTTCCATATATAATCAACACCTCAAGTGCAAAGAAGTTGTAATCATAATTTTCTTATATATATTCATTCTTTCTTAGCCTAGATATCGAATTACAAGCGACTAAAAACAATTGCATATGACAAAACAAACTTTGTGGACAACACTAAATGTGCACAAATTTATTAAACAACAGTGTCTGAATCTCACAAAAGATTGAAACTAGTGAGGTGTTATTGTACTTATAACACTGTCCTATAATTATAAAGAGAGGGAAGGGAGTGAAAAAGAGGTCTCAAGGGCAGAAGGTAATAGCATAATTGGTACCAGCAGGGCAAGTGAACAAACTTGTTGGATCATCCTGAGGATAGCTATAAGCATCTGGGCACCTATCCTTGAAGAACTTGGACAAAGGTGTAGGCCCACAGGTCCCAGGCCCATCAGTGCAACAATATTGATTGGTCTTGTAAACGGTACATGGGTTGTTGCACCCACCCGGGGTCTGCAACTCGGCTGGGCACTCGCTAACTATGTTAGCAGCACACCGGAGTGACTTGCAGACTGCAGTGGTGGGGCTAAAGTCCATCGGAATATTGAATCCATCAACATTGGATATGTCGACAAAGTCCAAGTTATTGGGCTGGTTCAATGCGAATTCAGCTAGGGTATTTGGGGCCTTACCGTAGCCTTGGCACTGGAGGAGCCCATTGCAGTCACCGGTCTGACATTGGCCATTGCCATTGGCATCGAAGTTGCAGTTGGTCCGGCCCCAAATGCGAGCTTGGGTTGTACCTGGGTTCACATTGACGGTCCAAGACTGGCCCGGGTCAAGACGCATACCCCCACCGGGTGAGGCAGCTGCCCAAACAGTGTAGGTACATTTGTTTAAGACAGCAAAGGTAGCTGCATTGGTGAAGGGGATCAATAGGGTGAAGAGGAGAGGGAATAAAATGGTGAGGCTTTTGGGGAAGCTCATGTTGCTGACTTAGAGTTATATGCTCAAGCAAGTATTAGGAGTTTTTATGGGATTGTATTGATGTGGTTTTGTGGACATACATTTGAGGGGTTTATATATAGTTTCAAGGCGGCTATATAGTTTTTGGTTTATGCGCGATCACCTCCATGAGTTGTGCAAAGAAAATTCAGAGATGTTGATAGACTTGAAATTGTTATCCTATCTCCCTAAATTTCCATGGACGTCAAGTCACCATTACATACTAAAATGCCAATCTGTTGATACTTCCACCTAAATAGTGGCGAATCCATGATTGTCTATGGACTAAGGGGTGGTGGCTACACTTATTTTGAAAATTTTTTTTTTTAATCAAAAAAAGTTAGGTATTAATTGTTACATTAGATTTTGAGGAGTTAAACCTTCAACTTCTGCCTTGCAAAAGTGTTGTTTCTATGCTACTAGACCACAAGGTCATGAACTCACTTTGAATAGATTTACTATAATTCAATGGTAGCTTTTAAGTCTCTAGTTTATTCTAATTGGATATTTATTCAGTAGTTTTGGAATATTATGTGATATTATTTACGTGATAATCTCAATCGATGATGTAACAAATTTTTTTTGAAAAATAATACATATATTTAAATTCTTACAAACAATCTTACTAAAAACATATATGTCCAAATATTATTGGATGCTTAAATATGATTATTTTTTTTACAACCAATCGCATTTGGCTTCTTATATTTTTAATAAGATTTTTAGTTTGTATAGAATTATTCTAAAGTAATACTGTCTCAATTTTATTAAATAATTAAAAAGTGTTTTATTACTTTTCATTTGGCATGAAAATATTATATAGATAATACCAATACGATATTCTTATACTTCCGAATAATGATTTTTCTTTCCTGCACCATCTTCCCTTACCTTACAAGTCTAGTTCTTTTCTGGCATCCTAGGAATATGCAAAAGGAAAAAAAAAAAAAAAAAAAAAATGTATATTAAAAATATATATGCCACCATAGTGGTCAATATAACGACCAAGCATAATATTATTGAGTCTCACGACTCTTTTTTTTTTTTTTTTTTTTTATAATTATCATTTTAAAAAATCGGTCCGACTACATTCATATGTATCTTTATATGCGTATATATATATATATATATATATATATATTGACATTTAGCTGTGTGTACATAGAAAATTTGGTTGGATAAAAAATTTATTTTAATTTTTTTTCAAAAAAGTTCTTTGGTATTGGTAGTAAATTTACTTGAAATTTATTTATCCAAAATAAGAAAATAAGTCCTAGGAAACCAAAACCAACCTGTGAATTACAAGCCCAATGTGCTCCAAAGAGGAAATGGGAGGTTTAAATTTTGGAAAATTCTACAATTTACACTTTAGTTTGTGGTGTGTATTACATGCTTTAGTTATAACATTTGTGATCTTTAGTTATAAATTTTTGTAGTGTTAGTTATGATTTGATTATGACTCATTGTAATATTAATTATGATCTATTGTAATTATTATTTTAATTATAATAGAAAATGTCTTTAGTTATACTAGGACTGCAAATGAATTGAGCTGAACATTAGTATGCTTTGGCTAGTTTGTTAAGATTTTAGCAAGTTCAAGCCTAAGTTCAATAAAAATTTAACGACCCAAGTTTGAGTTGAATTGGTTTAGACTTAATTAGAGTTCAAGCCTGTTTATGAGTTTTAGCGAATAAAAAAAAATTATAAATTCATACTTACATATGAAACTAAAGTTAAACAATTATATATAAACACATATACCAAACGAAAGGTTAATATTTTATCAAAATAATAATATCTACCACCACTTTATATAAATATATTATCTATAGTTAGTTTTTATTGAAATATAAATAAATTTAGCTATTATTTATATTATTTAAATATATAAATAACATATTTATTTTATTTTTTATACATATTTTTACATTATTTAATACATAAATAATATATTTATATTATTATTTAAATAAATATTAAACGACCATATTTAAATTTATTTATTAAAATTTTAAAGTGGTCGAACTCAAAAAAATTGTTTTTAAAACAAAATCAAACAAGGCCAAACTTTCTGTTTTTAGTTTTGATTTTTTGGTAGATTGGAAAGTAGTTAGGAGATAGACTCAAACAAGTCCTAAAACAAGACTTACATGAATCAATCAGGACCGTCAAGTCTGTGGGATAATAGAATATCCGAAGGCTTTTGGAATGGTCAAAGTAATTGAAGTTACGTGTCAGATAAATATTTTAGACCACTAATTAGTAATTACTCTAATGATGTGACAGTGAGTCTCATTCACTGTCACAATGTTTCTTTGCCTTGTTTTTTTTTTTTTTTTTTTTTTCAATTATCACTTCAATAGTGATGGAATTAGTGATAACAAATCAGTGATCTATAGCATTACTCTAAATTTAAAGCACATGGATGGAAGAAAAATGCCGACAAAAGAACTATCAGAGTTGCGTCGTCTGTCCGTAGCTTCTCATGAAAAACTCAAAGCCAGAGATGTTTATTATTTTAAGTAAAATTATATTTATATATAATCTTATACAAAATTTACGATATGATAATATTATTTTTATAATTATGAATTAAAGTGATAATTATTTTGATTCTTAATAAATGATTATAAATAAGACGCATCATTCTGTATAATTTTTTTTATACAAATTTTATTTGTATTGTGCTACCTTTTCTAAAATCATATTTGATATTGATACAAATATAATCTAATAAATAGTTATCAAGATCAGATTAACATAATTTTTTTTGCAAGAATAATGTACTCTATGAGTCTTACACATTAAACGATTTTGATCATCACAAGAGACTTGGAGTAGGGCCCACACCAGTGGCAGAGTTAGAATTTTGCTTTAGGGGGGCACCGTTGAATTAAAATCTTGGCAAGTTTTATTACATTGTAATAGATTTCAATTTTCAATTGAGTCCGATGTCAAAGTTATATGTTTAAAGTTATGCTCAACTTAACTGATTTTTTTATTTGTTTTGTTATTTTTTTTAATTTTTTATTTATTATTAATTTGATTTTCTATTTTAATTTTGTGAACATAATAATCATCATAATTTAAAATGCAATCAAAACTATTAAAAATGAAAACGACACAATAGCATCAATATACACAAAAAAAGAAAAAGAAAAAGAAATAGAAATAGAAATAGAGAGTGCAAAACAAAGAAATGAAAGAAAAGAAAAAAAATATATAAAATTTATAAAAAACATATTATACAAAATTAAACATTTAGAGTGGCAAATTGAAGGGATTTGTAATTTTTTTTTAATTAATGAATCACGTTACACTAAAACTAATGAATTATAACTATAATGAAAATCAATGCAACATGTTACGAATATAAAGAAATACTTAAAATAAGAAATAAAAACGTAAATAAATACATATAGAATACAATCAATAAATATATTGTATTTAGATATTTGAATCTTTGACCTCATAGTGAAATGTAAAGATTTCTACTAAAAGATTATTTTTTTATTTTTTATTTTTTGATGAAGATTTTGACTAATAGATTAATCTCATTAGTTTTGCAAAGATTTTGTTGGGAAAATAAAAATAAAAAGGTATTTTTGAAAATAATTGAAAATATTTGTCAAATAGAGATAGAAATGTAATTTTACAAAATTGAAGGGGTCACCTGATCCGTTTCGTCCCAACGTGCCTCTGTCCCTACCACCACAACCACATACAGACAACACCTTCCAATTCGATTTCCACTAAAACACTATAATATATAAAATTTTTAGAAACCAATTTCTTTTTATGTCAAAAGTAAAATTTTTGTTACAAAAAATATTAAGAGATTAATTTGAATCGTCATTTGAGTCATCAAGAAAAATTGAAAAAGTCAACAAATGACCTTACCAACAAAAATTTTAAAATGTCGCTAGTAAATATACTCTAAGAGAATAATTAATTTTGTTCTAGAAGGTTTAATTTTTTAGATGAAAATTTTGATCCCAAAATGAGAAAATAATTTGTTATTAAATGTTTAATTTTATTGCTAAAATTTAACAATGATAGTTTTGACAACCAAGATATTCTCAAGGTCCCAATAAAAAAAAATACAGGTCATTGCATGCTTTATTCGTAGGGTTGCAAAAAAATAGAGCCATTCGTGAAAGAGCTTGAGCTCGGCTCAATAAGAGCTCGTTCAAATTCGGTTCGTTAATTTTTTTTTTTTGTGTTCGAGTTCGAGCTCATTTTAATAAACAAGTTCAAACATATTAAAGCTCGGCTCGGAAGTTCGACTCATTAGCTAACTCGTTTAATATTTATTATTTATATATTAAATAATATAAAAGTATGTATAAAAAATAAGATACATATGTTATTTATATATTTAAAAAATATAAATTTAAATAATAGCTAGGTATAGAAAATATATTTATACAATAGTGGTAGTAGATATTATTATTTTGGTAAAATAGTTTTTTTGTATGTTTATATATATTGTATATATAATTATATAATGAATGTTTCAATTGTCACTTTAGTTTCATACACAAATATAAATTAATAATATTTTTAGTTTATTAAGGTTCGTGAACATGTTCGAGTTCAATTCGTTTAATTTTTATTGTATTCAAACTTGAGTTCGAACTCATTAAAATCTTAATAAAATCAAACATATTAAAACTCTGTTCGACTCGGCTCGTTTGCAACCGTATTTATTCAAATTACTTTCAAAAGGACCTAAACGGCGACCCAAATATTTTTAAATTGATGTTTATAGGTCGTTAAACTCTTTATGTGTAAGAACAACTAAACATGCATGACTTTAGTGACAATGTACCTATTGGGTTAGGCTCATATTTAAACATGTATGACTTTAGTGACCATGTTACCTATTGGGTTATGATCATATTTATCAATTTGATCCAAGTGTTTTCTTTTGGAGGCATCTACATGGAATGCTATATTGTAATTTCCTAGAAAAACCCCAAGTATTGACAAATTGATACGCCCGCAAACTTTGCAATCTAGATACAAATGACTTTCGCTTGATGATAAACTAGCGGTATATTCGTGTTATGCATGATTTAAATAAATAATTAAAATTTAATTTTAAAATTAAATAATAATATAAAATTTGTTTGACATGTCTAGAAAAAATAATTTAGAATCAATTAAATTTTAATCATTTTTATTGAAGGTTTTATTTATTTATTTATGGCATTAATTGTATGTTGTAGATTTTAATAAGGAATAAATGTCATAGTTTAATTGATAGAAATGAAAATAAAAGAGAGAGAGAGAGAGAGAGAGAGAGAGAGAGAGAGAGAGAGAGAGAGAGAGAGAGAGAGTTACAAAAATTACATTTATGATAAAATAAAAAATACATTATGTTCTATAAGTTTTTTAATTTTAGTTTATCTTATGTCAAAATTCGCCCAATTATATATTAAATCATATTGCATAAAAGTATAGTTTCCATTATAACTTTCAGGTAAAAATGGACAATAGTTGGATTGAGTAATTAAAATTGAACTAGACATGACATAGAATCCAGTCAAACTGACCTTTACACTAATTTCGCTCTAACTTAATCATTAAAATATTATTTTATGGGGTGTTTAATTACCTAATTTAGTACTTACAACTAAATTTATTAAGTGATAATCAATTAGTCCATTTGATAATCTTAATTGATATCACTTAAAAATCTGAGTGTCTCTGAAAATGTACACTAAACCTTAAAAAAATAAAAATTAAATCATATGAAACTTATTTAATTCTCCTTGAATTTATAAATATTAAATATAAGTATCGAAATACACTATGTTCTATAATTCTATTTGAATTTATAAATACTAAAAATACATTATGTTCTATAACTCACTACCACCATCACATTTACTACCATCATGTCACCGCCATCACGTCACTGCCACCGCCATTGCCACCATGCCACTGTCACCGTTACCACTATAACCAACATCACCATCATGCTGCCGTCGTCGCCACTGCTACCACCACTACCATCACTACTATCATCACTTTCATCACCATTGTTATTGTTGTCACAAGGACCACTATCAATTTATTACTATTACCATCGCTTCTGCCACGACATCCACCACCATCACCGCCACTATCAACGCTACTGCTACAAGCACCATGCACTACAACAATTTACACTTTTGGTGACTAAAAGGGATTTAATCGCCAAAAGTTCAATTTTTGGCGACTAAATATGATTTTGGTTGCCATCGGTTTAGCTTTTTGTTACTAAATTATTTTAGTCGACATATATTATTTATTGGCGACTAAACAAAATATTAGTCGGTAAATATTCCACAATAGGCAACTAAAAAATATATTAGTCGCCGTTACTCTAGTTTTTAGGCTACTAAATTTTATTTTAGTTGTAGTATACAAATTTTTGCCAACAAAAATAAATTTAGTCGCCGTTACTCTAGTTTTTAGGCTACTAAATTTTATTTTTGTAGTATACAAATTTTTGCCAACTAAAATAAATTTAGTCGCCAAATAATAGCCATAATTGTATTGTTACTCTTTGGCGACTAAGAGTTTGGGCCGCAAATATGCATTTTTGGCAACTAAAAAATATGTAGTTGCGGTATACTCAATTTTTTCCAACGAAAGAACAATTAGTTGCCAAATAGTCAACTTATGCCGACAAAAAAAAATTTCGTTGCTAAAAGCTTTATAAAGTTTTAGTGGGAAAATTTTTATGATTGGTGCATAGATTTACATTGTTTTCCTCTGTCACTCTCCCATGCAGAGAACCTCACTTCTTTTCGCTTCATCAAAGTCCCTCACCACCGTTGCTTACGTCTGTCGCAAATCACTACCGTCACCGCCGCAATACGAACAGGTTCTTTCTCTTTCTCCCCCCTCTCTCTTGCTCTCTCGCTCTCTGTCTTTATCTGTCTGTCTGTCTGTCTCTCTGTCTGTCTCTCTCTATTTTTCTATTTCTCACTTTTGCTCTAGGGTTTTATATGATTTATTGAGTTTAATTTTGTGTTGATTTTTGAAATGGGTTTGGTTTAACTGGTTTGATTTCTATAGTTTTATTGATTTGATTAGGGATGTAAATTTGGCCCGGCTCGGGCCTGGGCACAGGCTTAGGTCGGCCCATGTCGAGCCTTGCGGGCTTTTGCCAAAATTCAGGCCCAGTCACCCCGCCCTACGAGCTAGAAAATTAGGCTTAGTCCCATAGGGCATTCGGGCCGGTGGGCCTGGGCCTGGCTTGGGCAGGGCTTGAACATTTATTTATTTATTTTTTCTATTCTTTTCACCAAAATTTTATTTTTTTCCACCAAAAATGACATTGGACCTCGGGCGGGCCGGGCTTTGAGTGGGCTATGAGTGGGCCCACGAGCTTCAAAATGATGGCTCAGGCCCAAGCCCAAGGACTTGGGCTGGGCTGGGCTGGGCTTGGGCTCGGGCCCACCCCAAGCCGCAAGTCATTTTTACACTCCTAGGTTTGATGTCGTAAATAGGTTTGCTTATTCCGTGGTTTGATTTCTACAGTTTTGTGGGTTTGATATTGTAATTGTAGCATGATGAACTAAGACTATTATAATGCATGCATATGCATTACTGATAATTTTTATTATCTACTGCATGATCTAATTTCCATTTTCATTAATTGAAAAAAAAAAGGGGACAAATAATAGTGATCAACAAAAGGCTATCATTAATGCATTACTATTAGTTTTAAATCACATGAATAGATAGATACATTCAACTATGCATTTCGGATACTAATGGGTGTAATTTTTTTTTTTTTTTTTTTTTGGTAGATAACTTTTGGCATGGACTTGTGGATAATCTATTTTTGTATATGGAGGACAAGTTAGACTTTTGTATAATCCTGCTAATTTTGTCATCTTCTACTCTTGTGGATTAGTATTACTCATACGGATAACTTTTGGCATTGACAGAATAATTACTGGCGTGGTATATAGATTATCTTTTTGTCATGGTATAGATTACGATAGTAATTTGTACCACGCCAAATGGCCATTTGGCATGCTAGTGCATATATTTTTTGTTGGAAAAATTGGTTTTTTGGTGACTTTAATTAAATATTAAAGTGGGTCCCAACCATCTATTGTGTTGGGTCCAAGTGGGTCTAGATAATTTGCAATGAGATCTTTACACCACAAATAGTATAGCCAAAACCATTGAAAATTGAATGAGAAATTGGCCCATGAAGTTAGCTTCATGAAAGAGTTAATGGGGTTTGTAACTCCTGCCTTTATTGCAGAGGTTAATGGTGCATTAGTGACCAGCCATAAAGGCTGGAGGCTTCTCCTCTCTCCCTTATACATGTATAAATTGAGACCCTCCTGTCAAGTCTCCAACACAGAAATTGTTTCTTCCATTCTTTAGTCAGTTTGCCAGAAAGTTCCTACTGTGAGAGAGTGTTGCCACTGTTTTTGTTTGCTAAGCTAGACAGAGAGTACTTCTGCCATAGCTGGTTTTTGACCGTCGTATCCTGGGAGACAGACGCCGGGATTCCTCAAGCACTCGACACGTGAGGCGGCGAAATCTGTTTTAAGGAAACTGCTAGCGTGCAGGCTTCAATTTGGTTTCTTTATCATTTTATTGTTTTGTTTATTTCTGTTGAAATTTAGTTGTAATTATCAGTATATGTTTTGGTATATAATTTTGATTTATTCATAAATCTATTTAATTAATTTCACAATTTGAACAACAAGCTTAAAATAGATTTCTATATATATATATTTTTCTATGAAATTGATCGAATAGATTTATATAGACACTTGTATAATGTTACTAGGAACTGTTGCGGAATTGCTCCCTATTTCAATGATTGTAAATTATGCAATGTGATTCTCTAATTGCTTAGTTTAATTAGAATGCTCTATCATAATTTATATACTTAATTGTATTAATCTGATCTTATTTTATGCGTATGGTTCATCATTCCCCTTCTATGATTTGCATGAATTTTAAGGTTATAAAATATAATTTATGGATTTTACAATTTTGACATGCTAATTCTATTTCAGGTTTTAATTTGTTACATGCTTATTATTTTCTAGACTAGATTACATGATTTAATCTTTAGAATTTTTTGCATGTTAATTGTTAAATGGTTATATACTTGAAGTGCTTGGTTATTAGTTTATTACATATAAACAATTCAAATTATTTACTTAAATTGCATGCTACTTATTTGATTTCATCCTATTTGACTAATGTTTCATATGTATATTTTGGTTTTGCATGCTTCTAGCTTTACTATCTAATTTGCATGTGAAATTGCTTCTAGTTTTCTAGAGTTATACACATAAGTTATTTCCATGTTTATTATTTAATAATTCTTATATAATTTTTAAGATTTGTAATGTGTGGTTTTATTTCCATGAATAGTGTGTGATTTAATTGGATGAATTAAAGTTTGAATTAAATGTAGTTCTTTGGAGTTATAAAATTTGTGTAACTTGCCTATATTTATTTACATGGTTATTGTGAATTAAATTCTTATATAATTTATGACAATTAATTTTTAATTTAATGTAGAAGTTATAAGGTTTTGTAACTTGTATAGTATCTTAATTCCTTAGTTATTTTGCTATTCTATGATTTGCTAGAAGGTTAAATAATATTTGATTGTATGTACAATTGCTTTAGATTAGTTGCTTTATATTATGTTGTCGTTTGCTACTAACTCTCTTTGTAGGCATACCTAAGTGTGGAAAGGCTTTTGGACTAAATAGAATCCTTATGGATTGGCTATTTTATTTAAATGTTTGAAGCATGCTTGCTTGAGATGTAGTTGGTTTGTTTACTAATATGTAGTAGCAAGTTTTATTTGCTTATATTGTTGTAGCAATTATTTTACATTGCTTGTAAAAGTTTTGGACTTTGGTTTGTTTTAACCTAGTTCATCCCTGAGAAAATTTAATTCTTAAAATTGTTTATCACGGACTAGGAGTCAACATGCTCTTAAAAGTTTTGTCAAAAGGTTAACTGGGTTTTAAGTTGAACCGGTGTGACCCATCCAGTCTTCCTGGGAACTTTCTTGACCATGTTCGATTCTAGGTTTTGTGGTGAGACTAATTTTGAATTAACTTTTCATCTAAGGGATTTTCTAAGGGTTAAGTTTAATTTCTGGAACACAGAAGTGATATTCTGGTGTAATTTTCAGAAATGGCAACTATCACTGATGCTGCTGCTACTGCTAATGTTGGTGGGGATCTGAACCCTGGGGCAACTGGGTTGCCAACCCTTACTATTGTGACCTCTGTGGTCAACCCTGGCGTTACTCCGGCTATTCCGGGAGGACCGCTTAGTCACCATGAGCGCCCAGAAAAGTTTACTAGGGAAAACTTTAAGAGATGGCAGCAGAAGATGCTGTTTTACTTGACCACGCTAAACCTTGCAAAGGTTTTAAGCGAGGATCCTCTAGTTGTGGCAGAGAATGAGCCTGACAGGAAGAAAGTCATGGCGCATGACACATGGAAGCAGACAGACTATCTTTGCCGGAACTATGTGTTTAACAGCTTGGCAGACTCACTCTATAGTGTCTTTTGTTCCAAGAGCTCAGCAAAAGAGTTATGGGAATCTCTGGACAAAAAGTACAAGACTGAGGATGCCGGGGCAAAGAAATTTATGGTTGGTCAGTTCCTTGATTTTAAAATGACAGATTCAAAAACTGTGATGAGCCAAGTCTAGGAGTTTCAAGTGATCTTGCATGAAATTCATGCTGAGGGGATGCCTTTGAATGAGTCATTCCAAGTTGCTGTGATCATTGAGAAACTTCCCAATGGTTGGAAGGATTTCAAGAACTATTTGAAGCACAAGCGCAAGGAAATGTCAGTTGAAGAGCTGGTTGTCCGACTCCGGATTGAGGAAGATAGTAGAAAGAAAGGAGGGAGTACCTCCTCAGTAAAAGCCAATGTCATTGAGCATGGCAAATCTTCTGAGATAAGAAAGAAGCCCCCTATGAACAAGGGCTCTAAGTTGGGGCCTAGAGGTGGTGTTGCAAAGAAGCCGGCTTACAAGCCACTGGAACCAAGTTATCGGTTCTTTGGGAAGTGTTATAACTGTGGTAGTGAGGGGCATCGGGCTAGTGACTGCCGCAAGCAGAAGAAGCCATACAAGACTAAACCTTGTGCTCATATGGCAGATTTACAAGAGCACTCCCATGAGGAGGATGATATGCACTTGTCTGCCGTTGTCTTTGAGGTGAATCTGGTGGGTTCAAACCCAAGGGAATGGTGGATTGATACTGGGGCTACACGCCATATCTGCTCCGAGAAGAAGCTGTTTACAACTTTTGAGCCGGTTACAAACGGTGAGAAGTTGTTTATGGGAAACTCTGCTACCTCGATTGTTGAGGGGAAAGGAAAGGTGGTCCTGAAGTTGACGTCAGGAAAGGAGCCAACCTTGAACGAAGTCTTGTATGTTCCGGACATTCATAAGAATCTTGTCTCAAGGTCTCTTCTCAGCAAACATGGTTTTCGCATTGTTTTTGAGTCTGACAAGGTCGTTTTGACCAAGAGCGGAGTGTATGTGGGTAAGGGTTATATGTTGGGGGTTATGTTCAAACTCAATGTAATAACTGTTATCCCAAAGATGAATAAAGATGCATCTTCTTCTGCTTACATGCTTGAGTCTTCCAATTTGTGGCATGGTAGACTAAGACATGTGAACTTTGAATCTTTACGTAGATTAATCAAGTAAGATCACATACCATCTTTTAAGATTAATCCAAAACACAGGTGTGAGACTTGTGTTGAAGCGAAGTTGACAAGATCTTCGTTTCATTCTATTGAAAGAAGTTCAGAGCCATTGGACTTAGTGCATAGTGATGTATGTGACTTAAAGTTTATACAATCACGTGGTGGCAATAAATACTTCATCACTTTGGCAAAGATGAGGCTATTGACAAGTTTATTCTTTATAAGAATGAAGTTGAGAATCAATTAGGCCGCAAGATTAAGGCTTTAAGAAGTGATCGTGGTGGTGAGTATGAATCACCGTTTATTGAGATTTGCGCTCAATCTGGGATTATCCACCAAACCACGGCGCCTTATTCTCCTCAATCAAGTGGGGTTGCTTAGCGGAAGAATAGGACGCTAAAGAAAATGATGAATGCAATGTTGATAAGTTCTGGATTGCCACAGAACATGTGGGGGAAGCAATTCTCTCTGCAAATTACATTCTGAATAAAGTACCTCGGAAGAAGGTGGACAAGACGCCATATGAGTTATGGAAAGGTGTTAAGCCTTCGTATAAATTCTTACGAATGTGGGGGTGTCTTGCAAAAGTGGCAATTCCTAAACCCAAACGGGTTAGGATAGGCCCGAAATCCGTAGATTATATATTCATTGGTTATGCGCATAATAGTAGTGCATATCGGTTTCTTGTACATAAGTCTGAAATTCCAGACATACACAGGAATACCATCGTGGAGTCAAGGAATGCATGTTTCTTTGAAGACATTTTTCCTTGCCAAACCCATGAAGGGGTTCCAAGGTCTTTGGAGCAATTTGATGAGCTTGCTAGTGATGATGATCATGTTGATGATCAAGGTGATGATCAAATTGAGGTTTTAGATGAGCCTAGAAGGAGCAAAAGGGCTAGGATGTCCAAATCTTTTGGTCCAGATTTCTTGACTTATATGGTTGAGAACGAACCTCAAACTTTCCACGAAGCCGTGACTTCTCCTGAGAGTCCTTTATGGAAAGAAGCGATCAAAAGTGAGATTGACTCCATCTTACAGAACCACACCTGGGAGTTGGTAGATTTACCTCCAGGTTGCAAGCCTTTAGGCTGTAAATGGTTTTTTAAAGAAAGATGAAGGCCAATGGGTCAATTGACAAGTATAAGGTGAGGCTCGTTATCAAAGGGTACAGGCAACGAGAAGGCTTGGATTACTTTGATACGTACTCACCTGTAACTAGGATAACATCTATTCACATGGCGATTGCGATAGCAGCATTGCGTAATCTGGAGATACACCAGATGGATGTAAAGACAGCTTTCTTAAATGGGGATTTGAATGAAGAACTCTACATGGAGCAACCTGAAGGGTTTTCAACTCCAGGGAAAAGCAAGAAAGTCTGTAAACTTGTCAAATCTTTGTATGGTTTGAAGCAAGCGCCTAAACAATGGCATGAGAAGTTTGACAACGTATTGTTGTCAAATGGGTTTAGAATCAACGAATGTGACAAGTGTATTTATGTCAAAGACACTGACAGAGGTTGTGTCATTTTGTGTCTATATGTTGATGATATGCTCATTATAGGTAGTAACGATGAAATGATCAAAACTACCAAGAAGTTGTTAAACTCTAAGTTTGACATGAAGGATATGGGCATTGCAAATGTTGTTCTGGGAATTAAGATTACCAGAATCTCTGGCGGAATTGTACTACCTCAGTCTAATTATATTGATAAGATACTTGAGAAGTTTAGTGGATCAGATACGAGTATGTTATCGACACTTGTAGACTTAAGTCTACATTTTACCAAGAATGATAAAGAAAGTGTCTCTCAGTTAGAATATTCTTGGGTAATTGGAAGTTTAATGTATCTGATGAGTTGTACTAGGCCAGATATAGCTTACTCAGTTAGCAGGCTTAGTAGATGCACAAGTAATCCCGATGCTTCTCATTGGAAGGGCATTGTGTGGGTGTTAAGGTATTTACGCTACACTCAAGATTATGCGTTGCATTATACTCAATATCCAGCGGTGTTTGAAGGCTATAGTGATGCAAATTGGATATCAGATATAAAGGACTCAAAGTCTACTAGTGGATATGTGTTCACTCTTGGTGGGGCAGCCGTGTCTTGGAAATCTTCCAAGCAAACGTGTATATCTAGATCAACGATGGAATCAGAGTTTATTGCTTTAGATAAAGCAACGAAAGAAGCAGAATGGCTTCGCCATTTCATTGAAGATATTCCACGTTGGTCTAAACCTGTGCCAGCAATTTGTATTCATTGTGATAGTCAATCAGTAATTGGTAGGGCACAGAGTAATATGTATAATGGAAAGTCTAGACATATCCGTCGTAGACATAATTCCATACGACAACTACTCTCGAATGGAGTTGTCTCTATAGACTATGTAAAGTCTAAGGACAACATTGCGGATCCGCTAACCAAAGGGTTAAATCGAGTGTTAGTCGAAACGTCGTCAAAAGGAATGGGGTTAAGGCCTTTGGAAGTTACTAGAATGGAAACCCAACCTAGTTGACTGGAGATCCCAAGATCTAGGTTCAATGGGACAACCTAATTGCATGTAACGGTGGTATGTCACTGAGGAGGTTAAACCTCCAGCCATTCCTTCTATCATTGATACCTGCAAGTGTAGAGGTTAAGCTGGGCTTTTAATGACTCTAGTGTGTTAAGTTGTTAAGCTGAGTAAAGCAGGATACTCAAGTAGAGTCACCTATGTGAGTTTGAAGTGGGGCTGCTTCTAGAAGAATTGGGCAGGCCAAGATTCTTTGAAACCACTCGCTGAACCAGGCTAGTGCCCAGGGCCACACAGGGCACACCAGTGAGAACAGAATGGTGGTAGGAGTAATTCTCGTGTGAGATCTATTGTCTCAGTTTACATAAACGGCAGAGCAGTTCAAGATGTCTTATTAACTGATCAGCCAGTAAACTCGATAGGTTTTCACTGGGAGAGGTTCAAAGCCAAAAGCTACCTTCTCTGATGTCGGGGTTAGTTCGTTGCACTCTCTCTTCGAGTCATTATTGTTGAACGATGTCCGTTTGTTGAGTCTTTCGGTCAATTTTTATTCATGTAGGGAATTGTTGGAAAATATTATTTTTTGGTGACTTTAATTAAATATTAAAGTGGGTCCCAACCATCTATTGTGTTGGGTCCAAGTGGGTCTAGATACTTTGCAATGAGATCTTTACACCACAAATAGAATAGCCAAAACCATTGAAAATTGTATGAGAAATTGGCCCATGAAGTTAACTTCATGAAAGAGTTAATGGGGTTTGTAACTCCTGCCTTTATTGCAGAGGTTAATGGTGCATTAGTGACCAGCCATAAAGGCTGGAGGCTTCTCCTCTCTCCCCTATACATGTATAAATTGAGACCCTCCTGTCAAGTCTCCAACACAGAAATTGTTTCTTCCATTCTT
Organism: Camellia sinensis; assembly: GCF_055761805.1. Lineage (NCBI taxonomy): Eukaryota > Viridiplantae > Streptophyta > Magnoliopsida > Ericales > Theaceae > Camellia > Camellia sinensis. The sequence continues at coordinate 68,798,111 of NC_138973.1, read as the reverse complement.
TAGTCAGTTTGCCTGAAAGTTCCTACTGTGAGAGAGTGCTGCCACTGTTTTTGTTCGCTACGCTAGACAGAGAGTGCTTCTGCCGTAGCTGGTTTTTGACCGTCATATCCTGGGAGACAGACGCCGGGATTCCTCAAGCACTCGACCCGTGAGGTGGCGAAATCTGTTTTAAGGAAACTGCTACCGTGCAGGCTTCGGTTTGGTTTCTTTATCATTTTATTATTTTGTGTATTTCTGTTGAAACACTACAACAAAAAAGGTCTATGGTGATGAAAACACGTGACGAAAAAATATTTCGTCTCCAAATATTCATGTTTTAGTGATGAAAATAAGATTTTGCCTCCAATTGTACTATTTTTAGAGACGAAAACCAAATTTCATCACCAAATGCTTAAAATCAAATAAAACAATAGGTGACGAAAATTTTATTCGTCTCTAAATTTTATTTTTCGTCACAAAACAATTTCCCGCCCTTGGAAAATTTGGTGGAAGATTTGGCGCCATTTTGGAGACGAAATTTTTCGTCACCATTGTAAAAAAATTTAGAGAGGAAATAATTTGGTCTCCAAATGTATTATTTTTAGAGAGGAAAACCAAATTTCGTCACCAAATGCTTAAAATCAATAAAAAAATAAGAGAAATCTAGGCTATTGTGACAAAATTTGGTGATGAAATTTTTTTTTCTCTTAAAATTTAACCCAAACATGACGAAATATTAATTTTGTCGTTTGTTTTAATTTTTCTCAAAAGTATAGGAGACGAAAACAAAATTTCGTGTGCAAAAATGAGGCGCCAATTTCATTTGCATTGGCGCGAATTATTTTAGCTCATTGGAGATGAACATTTTTGTCACAAAATATAATTTTTTTTGTGACGAACGTAATTCGTCGCCAATAAATTCCATACCTATTAAACGATGTCGTTGCATATTTCCATTTATTAGGCGACAAATATATTTTTTTCTACGAATGATAACTTATGGAAGACGAAAATATTTCGTCACCAATAAACACTCCGTCATGCAGACAATGTCATTTCATCTTTCTATTAAATAGGCAACAACTATATTTTTGTTTCAGAAGAATAAGTTGTGGGAGACGAAAATATTTCGTCACTAATAAATTCTAATTGATTGCGTGACGAATATATTTTTCGTCTCATAAGGTTAAGCTGTGAAAGACAAAAATATTTCATCACCAATAATAAATTCTTTGTTCTGGTATTGAATGATACAAAAATATTTTATCACTAATCATTTCTCTTTATTAAAATGTCGTGGTTTTGTCTTTCGAAGCATTGGAACTGTGACCCCGAGAGATACACTTTGACGCTTATCACTCATTTTCATGTACACAGACCTTGAAGTCGTGACCCAAGAAAACACTTTCTACAAACCCTCATTTCTCTCTCGCACTTGAGTCTACTCCTCTCTCACAAGTATTGAAGTCGTGACTCAAGAAGACACTTTGTAAACCATTTCTTCTATTTCGCGCTAAAGCCCATCTCTTCTGTCTCACACTTAAGCCCTTCGTGCATGCCAGCATTGAAACTATTATCCAAGAAGGCACCCTATGCAAACCCACTATTCTTTCTCACAGCGAAGGCCCCTCTTGCACGCAAGCACTTTTTCTCATTGTTTGAACCAACTCAACCCTTTCCGTCTAAAACACCCATTTTAGAAAAATCGAAGGTCAAAACCTCTCTCCACAAAAAAAAAAAAAAAGATAATTAATGTAGCTATTTTTTTTTTGGTGAGGAAAAATACAGAGAAACAAATAATAAAAAATTTGTAATTTTAAAAATTAATAGAAAACATTACCTTGTTTAGTATGGAGTTTTCAATAATTAATTTTTAAAATTTGGTGATAAAATTTATTTTTGTTTTAGAACGTAATCCAAACGTGACCAAATATTACTTTTGTCGTTTCTTTTAATTGTTCTCAAAACTATAAGAGACAAAAAAATAAATTCGTTAGAAAAAAAAAAGAGGTGCCAATTTTTTTTCTTGTTGGCGCCAGTTATTTTAGCTCATTGGAGACGAATATTTTTGTCACAAAATTTAAAGTTTTTTGCAACAAAAGGAATTCGTCACCAATAAATTCCAAACTTATTAGACGATGTCGTTTCATTTTCTTATTTATTTAGTGACAAATATATTTTTTGTCTGGGAAGAATAAGTTATGGAAGACTAAAATATTTCATCACCAATAAACCCTTCATGCTCATTTTATCTTTCTGTTAATTAGGCGACAAATATATTTTTGTCTTGGAAGGATATGTTTTGGGAGACGAAAATATTTCATCACTAATAAATTCTCCATGTGTCGTGTTGTATTTTGATTGATTGTGCGACGAATATATTTTCATCTCATACGGTTAAGTTGAAGGAGTTGAAAATATTTCATCACCAATAAATTCTCCATCCCCACACAACATTGTTTTTGTATTTTTGTTGATTAGGCAACCAACATATGAGTTTGAGACGAAAATATTTTATCACCAATTATTTCTCTTTATTAAAATGTCATCAGAAACTAAGAGACGCTCTTACCTTAATCACTTACTTTCACACACACACAAATACTGAAGTCGTGACCCGAAAAGACATCCTCTACAAATCCTCATTTCTCTCTCGCACTTGAGTCTCCTCTCTCACAAGTATTGAAGTTGTGACTCGAGAAAACAATCTCTATAAACCATATCTTCTATTTCGCACTGAAGTTTCTCTATTCTCTCTCACATTTAAGCTGTTTGTGCATGCAAACATTGTTATCCAAGAAGACATTTTGTGCAAAGCTACTATTATTTCTCATAGTAAACCCCTCTCCACAAAAAGAAAAAAAAATAATAATTAAACAAGGAAACAAAATACAAGAAATCTAGGCTATTGTGACAAAATTTGGTGATGAAATTTTTTTGTCTTAAAATTTAACCCAAAGATGACAAAATATTAATTTTGCCGTTTGTTTTAATTTTTCTCAAACGTATAGGAGACGAAAAAAAATTTCGTCTGCAAAATTTAGGCGCCAATTTCATTTGCATTGGCGCGAATTATTTTAGCTCATTGGAGACGAACATTTTTGTCACAATACATATATATATATATATATATTTTGCGACGAACGTAATTTGTCACCAATAAATTCCCTACCTATTAAACGATGTCATTGCATATTTCCATTTATTAGGCGACCAATATAATTTTGTCTAGGAATGATAAGTTATGGAAGACGAAAATATATTGTCACCAATAAACATTCCTTCATGCAAGCGATGTCGTTTCATCTTTTTATTAAATGGGTGACAAATATATTTTTGTCTTGGAAGAGTAAGTTGTCCGAGATGAAAATATTTCGTCACTAATAAATTCTGATTAATTGCGCGACGAATATATTTTTCGTCTCATAAGGTTATGTTGTGGAAGACAAAAATATTTCGTCACCAATAATAAATTCTCTGTTCTTGTATTTAAGGAGACAAATATTTTATCACTAATTATTTTTCTTTATTAAAATGCTATGGTTTTGTATTTCGGAGCACTGAAACCGTGACCTCAAGAGACACACTCTGACCCTTATCACTCATTTTCATGTGCACGGACACTCAAGTCGTGACCCAAGAAGACACTTCCTACAAACTCTCATTTCTCTCTCGCACTTGAGTTTGCTTCTCTCTCACAAATATTGAAGTCGTGAAGCAAGAAGACACTCTGTAAACCATTTTTTCTATTTTTGCACTAAAGCCCCTCTCATATGTCTCACACTTAAGCCCTTCATGCATGTTAGTAATGAAGCTATTATCCAAGAAGGCACCCTATGGAAAATCGACTATTCTTTCTCATAGTGAAAGGTGCCTCTTGCATAAACACTTTTTCTCATTGTTTGAACCAACTCTACCCTTTCCGTCAAGAACACCCATTTTAGAAAAATCGCAGGTCAAAACCCCTCTCCACAAAAAAAAAAAAAAAAAGAAAAAAAAGAAAAAAATAAAAAGAAGATAATTAATGTAACTATTTTTTCGTGAGAAAAAAAAACAAAGGAAAAATTAATAATAATTTTTTAATTTTCAAAATTAACAGAAAACATTACCTTGTTTAGTATGGAGTTTTCAATAATTAATTTTTAATTTTTAATCTATATTTTTTTAGTGAATATTTTTTAATATTATAATTTTTTTTCTTTTTCTTTTTTTTTTCTTTTTAAATCCCCTTAATTTAGATGAGGGCAAATTGTAGCAGTTGTCCTAGTACTTTGGTCCTCGTGTCATATAAATGGTATGTGCCATATTTATATCTATCTATCTATCTATATCTATATCTATCTATCTATATATTATATAAGCAAAATGAGATTTTTAACTTACAAGCCTTGTGGGAGTTCCAATATCCCAATCTTATTTTTCCAAATTTTTTATTAAAAAAAAACTCAGCATTTATTGGCTTCTCCCAACCCACTTTTTGGCTTCTCCCATATCTACTCCTATACCATTTTCAGCTTCTCTCGTACACTATGACTAGTGATGAGATTGTTAAATTATTTTTATAAAAAAATCTTAAAAAGAAATAATTTGTATATAAAAAAAAATATCTAAAAAAACATAAATTCTTATTAAATCTATCTATCTATCTATCTATCTATTATATAAGGAAAAAAGGGTTTCTACCTCACATGCCTTGTGAGAGTTCAAATATCCCAATCTTAATTTTCTAAATTTTTGATTTAAAAAGAAAACCTCAGCATTTATTGACTTCTCCCAACCTACAAGTCTTTTTGACTTCTCTCATACCTGCTCTTACACCATTTTCAACTTCTCCCATACACTATGGTTATTAATGGAATTGTTAAATTATTTTTATAAAAAATCTCAAAAAAATAATTTGTATATTAAAAAAATATGTAAAACGAATATAAATTCTTATTAAATATATATATAAGTAAAATGGGATTTCTAACCACAAGTTTTGCGGGAGCTTCAATATCTCAAACTAAAAATTCTAATTTTTTTTGATTTTAAATAATTAAAAAAATTCTCTATAGCTTTTATTCAAGCAAAATTACACCATTTTCAACTTCTCCCATACACTATAGTTATTGATGATATCGTTAAATTATTTTTATAAAAATTTTAAAAAAATTAATTTGTATATTAAAAAAATATCTAAAACAAATATAAATTCTTATTAAATCTATCTATCTCTCTCTCTTTATATATATATATATATATTATATAAGTAAAATGGGGTTTCTAATCACAAGTCTTGTAGGAGTTTCAATATCTCAAACTAAAATTTTTAATTTTTTGATTTTAAATAATTAAAAAAGTCCTCTATTGCTTTCATTCAAGCAAAATTACATCATTTTCAACTTCTCTCGTACACTATGGTTATTAATGGGATTGTTAAATTATTTTTATAAAAAAATTAAAAAAAATAATTTGTATATTAAAAAAATATCTAAAACAAATATAAATTCTTATTAAATCAATCCATCTGTCTCTCTATATATATATTATATAAGTAAAACAGGGTTTCTAACCACAAGTCTTGTGTGAGTTTCAATATTTCAAACTAAAATTTCAAATTTTTTGATTTTAAATAATTAAAAAAATCCTCTATAACTTTCATTCAAGCAAAATAAATAATAATAATATTAATTAATTAATTAATATCTCTTAATTTATGACTTTCAAATGAAAAGTACATCAAATATATAAAACAAAAAATAAAAAGTACACCAATCCATTTCAAAATTCAAATTTGAGGGGCACTAAAGAAATTGCACTTTTGGCAACTACTTTTGGCGACGACGTCAATTTCAAAATAAAAAGTACACCAATCCACCAAATAAATGGTTTGGTTGCTAAAGGTTTTTAGAGGGAAATGAATATATTGGCGCCTTAAATATATCAGTTCTTCTTCTCACACACAGATTTGACCACCAAACCTCATCCTACATGACCTCACCTCCCCCTTTCTCTTCTCTCACGCCTCACGCCTCTACCCTCCTCCACTACAACAAAACTGACTTTTTACGGTACCACATCAACGACATACAACAAATGCACGCCGTAGTTTCTCACTTTTACGACTTGCTTTTTTTGCACATCGTAAATACTTTTCCAACCATGGCGTATCTATTGCGTAGGCTGTGAATAATAATAACGATGATGTTTTTACGACTTCCAATGCACGCCGTAAATAATAAAATTTTCTACGACGTGCATATGGCGTGCCATTAATACATCAATTATACACGACACACATACACCAGCCATGAAAAGTGAATACGTTTTTTCAGGGCACACGCAATGCTCGCCGTTAAAAGTATTGCACTTTTTACAACGCACACATTGCCTGCCATTAAAGGTATTGCCTTTTTACGACGCACAATGTATGTCGTGAATTGTATGATAAAAAAAAAACCCCCAAAATGAAATTTGGGGCAATTTTTTTTCTCCCAAAATAACTATTTTGCCTTCCTCTAATCAGAATGGAACATCACAAGAGTTTCAATCTCTCTCTCTCTCTCTCTGATAATGATGAAGGCTGAATCAATTGCTAGGGTTACCAAGTCATCTCATCTCTTCTCTTCGGTTGTGTATCATAAATTATTAAGAACATAATAGTAATTATTTTGTAATAGAATTATTATTTATTGATTAAAATCATAAAATTTCTTAAATTTATTTTTTCATTCAAAATATTAATTAAAATTTAATAAAGATAAAATTACAAACATAAATAATAAAACTTAAAAAAATATAAATTAAAATCAATTTTTACTTCAAAATTTTGTCCCAAATTCAAATTTCACTATGAAACAAGCCTTCAAAAATTTCCCCCCAAAATTTTGTCTAAACTCCCTGGAGTCCCAAAAAAAAAAAAAAAAAAAACACAAAACACAAAATAAAAGAAAAGGGAAAAATAAAGAAAAACTATCAGGAGACGTGTGAGAGAGAGAAGACGAAGAAGAGAAAGAGGGAAGAGAGACCATGAAGAGAGATGAGCAACAGCCATTGTTTCGCTCGTGACGGCCATTGCTTCACTCGAGCAGTTCTTCGGAGCTACCTCCTTTGTAGCCCCGTTCGTCTTCGCTTCTCCCTCCGGTCTTCCCTTCTCCTTCCGATCAACGAAGACCCGTGAACGAAGCAAACAGAGCCGTCTCACCTCTCCCTCCGGCCAGAGCTCTCGCACCTTCCCTCCCACCGCCCAATTTCAGGTGCATGTTCAGATACTAGGTTTTGAATTTTGATTTGAGGCTTTTCAATTTGAAAATTGGGGTTTAGGGTTTTTCAATTTCAAAATTTGGGGCTTTTCAATTTGGAGTTTAGTGTTTAACTTGGATGCTTGTTCTGAGTGTTTAAATGGAACTTAATAATGTCAATTTACCAAGTCTCTTTTTTAGTATAAATTCTTGGCATAAGTAAAAATAATTTATTATAACAAAAAAGAAGCATTAGATGATTCTGTGATGGTGATGTCTTTTCTTTGAATATAATTAATTTTGATGCGGCCATGTTTGTTACAAAAATCTATTGATTTCTTTTGTTGTAAGTTTGCAATTCCCCTTGCTAGACAACTTAACCTAATTCATTAAGAAACCATTTCACTGGTTATTTTAGATATAATCTCATCTTTAATGGGTTATTCAAGAAGTTTATAAATGCATCTTTTATTGCTCATTCATAGTGATAAAAAGTTCCAAATTAGATTCATCTTTGTTTCTTTAATTTTATTTATTTATTTAATGGAATTGGTCACTATACTATAACAATTAGGCTTTCTAAGATGTTCATTCAAAGGAATGTTGCAGATAGCGGAATACGGAAAAGGGTTTGTGCAAGCATCACAAGATACTTGGAAGCTATTTCAGGAGCGAAAAATGGAAACCATTGTTGACTCGGACATGACCAGCTCAATCTGCTTCTTCACAGGAGTTTGCAGCGGCTCAATCTGTGTTATTGTTGTAGCTGCTTGGACTGCTAGAGTCCACCAGGGTTTCACAGCCACCATCTCCCTTCTAGCCTTCTTCATCGGCTACCTAATGGTAGTAACATAACAGTACTACTAGCATAGTTGATTGTTCAATTGTACATTTTAAGTCATCATGTGATCAACTTGGATTAACGTGTTTGATATTTTTTTTTTTTTAAACATGGCAGACCAGGATTGCCATGGCACTGCCTCATGCTTGTGTGAGCTGTTACTATGCGTGCTATGCTGAAAATCCTGACAACAGGCTGTTTGATAAAACAATACCAAATCGTCTCAACTTGATAGAAACTGGTCGCGATGTGGTTCTACCTACGCCTCGAGTGCCCCATCGATTCACAACTTAGCTTAGCTCCTGAATAAGCTTGGGGGCTTGGTATGAACCAATCCAAACTACAAAATGTACATATATGTATATGGGTATGGTTTGGCCATGCGGCCAAAGGTGCTGTGTATTTGTATGAGTACACTCAATTATTGAGAGAGATAAGGACTTGACATCCAGCAAAATGGGAAGTCCAGCTAATTTTCCTAGAGTGGTGGTGAAGATGGTGATAATGAAACTTGTGAATGTGAAAGTTCTGTTACTATAGGATGCTTTCGAAAATGGGGAGGCATGAGGAGAGAGCCCACAGAGATTCCTATCAACAAGACTCCATAAACAAAAGTGTCTTTTGGAGTTGTCCTCTGTACCATATTTTTTATATTTTTGGTATGCTTTTGGGGTATTCAATTGTAGCAAATCTCATCATTATTTTATTTTTGTTCTTAGTTTTGTTAAAACGGTTATTATATTATTTTAGTTATCTTGAAAAGATCAAGATCAGTTTTGAATCTTTGTGAAAAGTTCTTTTACTTCCTAAACAGTCTCAAGGATTAAAGAATTGGAGTTCTCTTTTTTAAATGCCTCCCATATGGGCAAGTGGTCCCTTGTTCCATAATAAAGCATAGGAAAATTTCAAGGGTGCGTACCATATGCTTCTAATATTGGTGGATTTTGGTTTTGATTTATGGTATTGTTAGTTATGAATCATTACGATATTAATTATAACATTATTTTAACTATATTTTGTGTTATTTTTTGAAGGGTGCGTACCATATGTTTCTTTTACTTCCTAAACAGTCTCAATCAAAAGCCAACATATTTGTCTTACTAATGATACATTTCATTGTTACATTGGTCATTCTTTCGTATAGGAACAATCAAAGGCCAACATCGCGAATAGAGAAAGGATGTATACAAAACATAGGTGTGGTTCTAGGTCAATCCCTGTTAGAGTAGAAAAACTGGTACGTATCCTTGCACTTTCAGAATTATATTAGATTCTTAGCTTTATTTATTGAATATTTGGTCTATCGAATTAGGCACGAGAAAAGAAGACGCTACCTGATCTAGCAGAGTTGTACAAGGAAACTCACTGTAATGAGAAAACACATGAGTGGATCTCATCTCAAGCTCAGTGTAATTATGTGAGTATATATTGCAATTTTTATTAACAAAATTTTAGAATACTATTTGTTATAATCTTATTTAATTTTCTAATAATTATTTAATTTTTTATATTTAATAGGAAAATATGATAAAGACACAGGCTGATCACCTCTCACAGCTGGGATCAACCCCTCTGACTGCAGAAGAGCTATCAATCAAAGTTCTAAAGCCAAGGTCTGGCTATGTGAAGGGACTTGGCATGAGACCTTCATTCTCTATTAGGAGGACCACTATCATATATGTTGAAACAAATAATTATGTGAAGCGCCTTGAGATGCAAATAGAGACACAGAAGAAACAAATACAAATGCAGAACAATAAAATAGAAGATCTTGAAGAGGGTAAGAAGAAGCGAGGGGAGATAATGGCTGATGTTGTCAACTTTTTGAGGACCAAAGGATTCACTGGACACTTTGGAAGTGGAAGGGGCTCATCCACAAGTGGGCATACTTCTTGGTAAAGTATATTAACTTCAATATAACAAATTTTACAAAAGAACACATGTTTGAAGAGTTAGGAAGTAGTGGAAACATGCATATGACATCCAATTTGTACAGGTGCACGGGATGTATAAATTGTGAATTAATTTAAAAAATATTTTTTTCTCTATACTTAAAGCTTCAAAAAAGGCCGTCGAAATGCTAAATTATCACACAACTATAGATTTATACATGAACCAATAGAAACACCTTAGGAGGGACCAATATAAGTTGTATGAACTTACGGCACATTAATGGGATGCACAATTTGTGAATTAGTCTTAAAATTAATTTTTTGTTCTCATAATCTCAAAAAAAGTCTGTTATAGGGATAAATTGTATAATTGATCTAATTGTAAATTGATGAGTTACTAATGTTTTTAATCTTTTGTATAATTGATTAATTACTAAAACTTTTAATTTATTTTTTTACAGATTGGATTGGGGTGGCATTTTTGACGTGCAACAATGATGTAATTTGCTTGAATGTTCATTTTTGTTTGATAAGGATACACACTTTTTGGAGTTGCACTAGTTATTGTTGGATTTTTGGTGGAATTGAACCAGTTATAACTTTTGGATATTTTGTGGATATTTCACTAGTTTATTGTATTAGGATGAAATTATTTGTAATGATGAATGGATATTTTCATTTTGTTAATTCGTAAATGTGTTGATAACAGGTTACGTTAAGTTGTGATGGAATTGTTATATTCAACAGGTTTCAACATGAATAGGGTTATATTTGTTGAACTAAAATTTAGATTTTGATAAAATAGGTATATAATGTTGAAAAAACTATTATGGAATTACTGACAAAATTTTCCATCCCTAAATAAGGTTTTTTTTGTCTCTTATTCGGCTTAGGTGGATGATTAATTTTGTCATGAATTCTTTATTTCGTTGCTAAATAAATTTGTCATGACAAAAAATATTGTCACATTTTGTCACTATTACCCTCATGTGTGACGAATTTTTTTTGACATTATTTCATCATTTTTAATGATGAATTTGTTTTTATCTCTATTGGTAGCTTCTTTGAAGAAAAAAAATTCGTCTTCGTTTATATTAAACGTGACAAAATTATTGTCTCCATTTTTTATATTTATGACAAAATACTTTTGTTTCTAATTTCTCCTTTAATGATAAAATATTTTGTCGTTAATTACTTACAAGTATGTTCCCAACAGAGTGTATCGGAGACAAAAAAATTCGTCACAAATTTATCATTTTTAATGGTGAATTTGTTTTTGTCTCTATTGGTAGCTTCTCTGACAAAATTTTTTTGTCTTCATTTATATTAAACGTGACAAAATTATTTCGTCTCTATTTCTTATATTTATGAAAAAATACTTTTGTCTCTAATTTGTTTCTTTAATGACAGAATATTTTGTCGCTAATTACTTACAAGTATGTTCCCAATAGAGTATTGGAGAGAAAAAAAATTCGTCACAAATTTATCATTTTTAATGATGAATTTGTTTTTGTCTCTATTGGTAGCTTCTTTGACAAAAATTTTTCGTCTTCGTTTATATTAAACGTGACAAAATTATTTCGTCTCTATTTCTTATATTTATGACAAAATACTTTTGTCTCTAATTTCTCCTTTAATGACAATATATTTTGTCGCTAATTACTTACAAGTATGTTCCCAACAGAGTGTATTGGAGACAAAAAAATTCGTCACAAATTTATCATTTTCAATGACGAATTTTTTTTTTCGTCTCTAAGACCCTTTAGCGACGACCCTTTGGCGACAAAACGGGTGACAAAAAATGTTCGTCGTAATTAGTTTGGGTGACAAAATATATACATTTTGGGACAAATTTGTTTCGTCTTTAAATCCCAAATTTGTTGTAGTGAAATTTAGTTGTAATTATCAGTATATGTTTTGGTATATAATTTTGATTTCTTCATAAATTTATTTAATTAATTTCACAATTTGAACAACATTTTTTTGTATATGGAGTGCCTGATTTTTGTATGATTCTATGTTTTGTATGAAATTATTATTTTAGTTTAAACTATAGTTGGTTTGTATGGAATTTAACATTTAATGTTATTTCTTTTTGGATGGTTGGAAGTGAAATGGATACAGATTGTGGGATGATTGATATTATATATATATATATATATATATTATTTTATTCATATACATAGTACAGGTTGCACGGAATACATATAGGTTGTGGACAAATTAGAATTTTGAGAAAAAACATAAAATCATGTTTTTGGCGACCAAATAATTTGTAGGCAAAAATGGAATATATATTTTAGTGAGTAAATAGTTACTAGCTAAAAAAAGAAAATAATAAAAAAAAAAAATTGGCGACTAAAAGTTTAGTAGCCACTATACAATCATATTTTTAGTCGCCAATATACAATCAGATTTTAGGCGACTAAAATGTTTAGTGACTAAAATGTTTAGTAGCTAAAAAAGGCAAAAAAACAACAAAAATATTTGGCGACTAAGGCAAAAACAAGTCAGACTTTAGGTGACTAAAAGTTTAGTAGCTAAAAAAAAAAAATCAAATTTTAGGTGACTAAAATATTTAGTAGCTAAAAAAAATAAGATGAACAACAAAATATTTTTGGCAAGTAAAATTTTATTCGTTATAAATAATTGAAATTTTTCGTGACAACAAGTTACAGTCGCTGAAAATGTTATATTTAATTTTACTATAATGCTTTCGGCGACTAAAAATATAGTTGGCAATCAAATACTTTTGGCAACCAAACTTGTTTTAGTCGCCAATTACCTTTTCCGACAATTCTCCAACGACTAACCTAGCGACTAAAACTTTTAGTTGCTAAAAACCTTCGGCGACTAAAACTTGACTTTTGACGACTAAAAATTTAGTTGTCAAAAGTGCCATTTGTTGTAGTGATGCCACCACCGCCGCCACCACCACCACTACCACTACTACTACCACCACCACCACCACCACAATTATCATCACCATAACAATATAAAAATTGAAATATATAATTTAAAAGAATAAATTCTAGATTTGATCTTATACATATTGAATAATCTATTTTTAGTTTAACACTTAAATTGAGGAATTTTTTAATCTTATGGCCGTTAACGCAAAACATACATATAATTTTTTATTTGGGATGATTTAAATAAATATACTTTTTAACTTTTTACAAAAAGATGTGTAAAAAAGTAAAGAAGATGATGTGTGCACTTATTTAGTTTATGTCAAATAGTTTGCAAAATAAATGCGAACAAAAAAAATTATCGAGTTGAATAATTAACCATACACTAATTTTATAAATTATTAATCCCTCACTATTAATTATGCTAATCAAATAGCCTGGTATGGTATATATTTTTTTAAGTGTTTATTCTAGAATGACCATAAGTTTAACTGGTAAGTCTATTTCTTTAAATAGACTTTTTGTCTATAGTTTGTTTATTTTTTGGTATATCGGAAATTAGTTTTTGATAGACTCAAACAAGTCTTAACAGGACTTACATGAATCAATCAGGACCGTCGAAGAGTGTGGAATAATCTAATATGCGAGAAGGATTTTGAATGGTCAAGTAATTGAAGTTACGTGTCATAAATTTAGAGCACATGGCATGGAAGAAGGGTGATTATTCAATGGTCTAAGAATACGATTACGTGATATTTTATGATAGTGATATTTTATGATAGTGTAATTGATGAAAAAAAATAAAATTTTATAATTTTATGGGAGACTTATTTATAAGTTCTATTTCGAACACTTATGCTATGTTAAGTCATGTGTAATTCTTTATAGAGTCTCAAGTCCTATTTAGATAGGAATATATTCCACAAGATCCTATGAGTTGTAAATAAATGGTATTAATATATTATTATACACTATAATGGCAAAACCATATATAGAAAATTGAATGTTACCATAGAAAGTAACATTTTCACATTCAATTAAAAAAATAAAAAACCTAGTAAGTTTGAGAAACATAACGTGACACGTTACGTTACGTTTATATAGGTGTCACGTTACGTTACGTTTATGTAGGTGTCACGTCACGTTACGTTACGTTTATATAGGTGTCACGTTACGTTACATTTATGTAGGTGTCACGTCACGTTACGTTTATGTAATGTCCCATTTGATATGGTCACGTTACGTTATGTTTATGTACGTGTCACGTTACGTTTCGCAAACTTAATCTATGGTAACATTCAATTTCTATATATGATTTTACTATTATTTATGATATTAACAATTAATATTGAGGGTAAATGTGTCAACAAACTTTACACAGGACTTATGGAAACATAAGTTTTTTAGTAGGACCATATGTAGTATAAATTTTCCTAATAGGACTTATAAATAATTTTTCTTAATTTTATATCAAGTGATTGAAATATATAAAATGACATAATAAATAATAATTAGTGAAAGATTATAATCATGTGATATTCGAAAATTATCGAATAAATTTCCTGAGAGGAAAATGCCAATGACAGTAACATCTGAGTTGCGGCTTCTGTCCTTCGCTTCTCATGAAAATCTCAAAGCGAAGAGATGTTTATTATTTTAAGAAAAATCATATATATAATTTTTATAAAAAATTTAGGACATATTTTAATTATGAAAAACCATATATATATTTTTTGTATTTATGAATTAAAGTGATAAATATTTTAATTATGAATGAATGACTATAAATAAGACATATCATTTATGAATTTTTTTTATACGAATTATATTTATATAGCACTATCCTTTTTAAAATCATACTAAGTGATAAATATTTTAATTCCGTATGAATGACTATAAATAAGACATCATTTATGAATTTTTTATATACAAATTATATTTATATAGCACTATCCTTTTTAAAATCATATTTGTTATTGACACAAATATAATCTGATTAAATGATTATTAATGTGTGATCCACATGAATTTTTTGTAAGGGTCATTTATTTTATAGACTTTTCAAATCAAACAGTTTAAATTATTAAAATATACTTTGAGTAAGATTTACCACAACCACACGCACACAACAACCTCCAATTTAATTGCGAACAAGAGGAGAACCTCTCCCAAAACTAAAACACTATAACGTTTGGAAAAAAAAATTTGAAATCAAATTATTTTATGAGGAATTGACCCATAAATCCTAAAAGGTGGAATTGTAATTTAATCAATCCCATATTTAATTTTGTACACCCAAGGGTCCCATTATTTGGGGGTGGACAGTTTTGCCCATGAACGAACTGTTTTTGGTTTAGTGATATTATGTTTAAATGATGTGGGTGTATGTAACGTTTGGAAAAAAACTTACTATAGTTCTTTTTGAGTTTAGTAGTGTATGTAGGAGAATTCACGTTATTTATGACTCACACGCTGGTGGCCCATATCATTTTTTTGAAGCCCACATTTGAACACAACCTATCATTTTGCAAAAACCACACTTTGGTGGACCACATCAAGTTGATGAAACAGAAGTTGATGTCACATCACCACACTTTGGTAGACCACATCAACTGCTTTGGTACGTTAGATTGGTATACCCACGTCACCACACTGAAACCCAATTTCCAGCCCAGAATGTTTTTTGACGGTACTTCCGTCGAGTCAACCCACTCCATATCCGAAGCTGATGATACGACATACGTAGTCCACACCGTTTGATTAAGCTTGTGATGTGGTAGAAGTTTCGGAAAACCATCAGTCGCCGACGTTGCTTGGAAACTGTCCACCTTCCATTCTATGGGCAGGAATCAACCCCCACAGTCGTTGTGATTGGTGTCCTGAGGCCAAACCAGTTGTGACAACCATGTAATTTAGGAAAATTGTTTAAACAAACACAAAACATACAGCAATGGACAATACATCAACATTAACACATTAGAGAGAGAAAATAAAATTTCTAGAGAGAGATTAGGGTTTGCTCTCTCATCACTGAGGAGGGTTGGGGTTGGATCTTCTCTCTTTTTGGGGTTTCTGAGAACCGTTGGATTTTGATCCAATGGCGGACGGTGACAGCAGCAGGAGGACCGGTGTGGTGAAGTGGTTCAACGATCAGAAGGGATTTGAGTTCATCACTCCTGACGATGGTGGCGAAGATCTCTTCGCTCATCAATCTTCGATTCGATCTGAGGGTTTTTGAAGCCTCAGAGATGGTGAAACTATCAAATTCGTGATCAAATCAGGCGGCGATGGACGAACCAAAGCCGTTGATGTGACTTGACCCAATGAGGGGCCGGTTTAGGGAAACACTCGCGGCGGAGGTACAACGGCGGCGACAAAAGCGACGGTGGCGAAGGTGGTGGTTGCTACAACTGTGGTGAGTCTGGGCATTTTGCCCGAGAATGCCCTAACGCTGCTCGTTGAAATGGGTAAAAAAAAAAAAAGGGTGTTATAGAGTGAATCTTGTGTGGATCGCAATGTGAACATGAATGCCGTCGGAAACGGTTCTATCCAACCACACAGAAAAGGGTACATTACTCACAAAAATCATTTTATAATTATATAATGGGAACTTTCGGATCATATTATCAAAAAAATAGGACTTAGACGTGTATTAATTTTAAAAAAGGACATGGTAGACTACAACTCTTCAAAATGAGAGTTTTCAATAATTTTCCCTTATTTGGTTATTCCTAGAATTGAATTTTCTTTTGCAAAAAATATTAAGATATTAATTGCAATCATCATTTGAGTCATCAAGAAAAAACAGTCTAAAAAAGTCAACGAAGGACCTTACCAACAATTTTTTTAAAATATCATTAATAAATTTAAGGACAATTAATTTTGTGCAAAAAGATTTAATTTTTTTTGGATGAAAATTTTTGTCTGAAAAAGAGAGCAATTTAGATGAAATCTTACGAAGTGCTGGCCCTAATATTATGGGAAATTATTCAATACTCCCGGAGCACCACGTGTCCATACTCTGAACCAATCACCAATTAATTAGCTCTATGTTGTTCTCTCATTCCCAACATAAATCGTGAGTCCTTGTGTCTCTCCACCAATCAAAACCTTATAGAATACCACGTGTCCATACTCCAGGAGTACTGAATAATCATCGTAATATTATAAAGGGATTTACTTTTCCTTTATCTTTTTTTTCTTTTTGTTGGCAAAAATTAAGGGATTTACTTAACTTTAGGAGAGAATCACTATTTTGTTTAATTGGATTCATGAGATCCATGGTAGGGTCCACTTCATTAATTTAAATAGTTTATATATATATATATATAGTAATTTAAATAGTTTATCTTGTAATTTTTTTAGAACTTGTTCATCCATTAAAAAAAATAATAATAATAATAAATTAATTTGATAATCGTAATTCGTAATCATAAACTGTTATTCAAAAATATAAACTAAAATTTTGATTTTAAAACGAATTTTTTTAGGTAAATTACATTGACACCTACTGAGGTTTTTGTTTAATATAAACCTCTCCCTTACATTTGAAAAATTACATTTCCCTTCCTAAGATTTGTAATCTCATTATGAATTGCCCCTTAGATCCTAAATTTTTTTAAATGACCATCTTATCCTTTTCTCTACCATATCTTCTTTCTGTCATGATGATTACATTCTACAACTCTTCGTCATTAAATTCTACCTGAACATATTTTTATTAAGTGATAAATGCAAATACAAAATTTTCAAACACAATGGAATACCTTAATGGGTGGCCTTTCACTTTAAAACAAAACACCCATAAACATGACTTATATTTACAATAATATTACTATTACAATATTTTTATGATATTTTTTGTATAAATTTTTGTATATAAATATAATTTTTCATTTTTATTTCCACAATTATATCTAGATTAGATCAATTTAATCTAGATATTTTTTATTTTTTATTTATTTTTTATTTTTTAAGATAGTGAATCGAGATCTATTTAAAAAGTATTAAATTTGTACAAAAAATTAAAAAAAAATCCATTGAATACAACAAAATAAGATAATTTACTGAATTTTTATGTATTTGGTGAATTTAAAAAAAAATCACAAAATATTATACTTCTTAAGAATATCTAGATTAGGTGTATCTAAAAAATAATAAAAAAAAATATTTAAAATATTTTAAAAAATCAGTAAAAATTTAAAAATATGAGAAAAAATAAAAATAAATAAACTTAATTTTTTGTGTAAGTTAAACCAAAGAAAATGATTGTTATTTCTCTTGAAATGACATGAACAAAATATTTGTATTATTTTATTATTTTATATGTATAAAAGTTAATAGACAAATATGTCATTTCAATCTGACAGGAGAGTAAGTGTAATTTTTCAAATGTGAGGATGATCTGTATTAAATAGAAATCTCAGGGGTGTCAATGTAATTTAGCCAACTTTTATTTATTTACTATTATTTGAAAATAAATTTGCTAAACTTCTATAGTTAGTGAGAAAGAAAAAAAAATAAGAATTATGTGGGTCTCAACACTGTCACATGGGTAATTATGGATTATTTGTGTATTGTAGTTATCAAATCCTCATCAAACATTATATTAGTGTTTTATGTTATGCAAAACTCATCAGGAAATGAAATCATACCAATATAGGAGCCTTGCATAATTGGATATTGTTTGGATAGGACTTCTGCAACATTTAAAATACTTTTTTTTTTCTTTTTTCTTTTTTAATATTAGATTAGAACTTATGTGAAAAAACCTTCCCAACCTAGGAAAAACACTTAAAGAAAGTTGAACTCATGACCTTTCTAAAGACTAAGCCTTAAAGAATGCATGGTGTCTAACTAGGTTAGGCTTAGGTGGTTGAACATTTAAACTACTTGCTAGGCAAGTCACTAGATATTATAAATAGGTGACACCCCGTGGGTTGAGGTACGATATTTCTCTCTGTGAATTTATCCATTAAATATGTTGATAATATTGGAGGACTAACTTGAGCATTGAAGGACTTCTGGCCGTTCAACGGTTGTGGGAGTTTTATTTTGTAGATGGTGATCTCTTAGTGGTTCTGACCATTTTCTTCATTGAATCTTTTAATACGATATTTTTTTGTGCCTATACAAATACGATTATTAAGATTATTAGATGAATCTATTTTTTCATTGATGCTTTACATCAAATCAAATTATTGAAGTGATAGGTGATGACTCTTATAGGCCTAACTATGTAGGACATGTTTGATCAATCTTTTGTGTATAATAAATAACTTAAAACAAATCAAATAAACAAAATAAATTACTTACAAAATTTATTTACCAAAATAACTTAAGAACAAGAATGATCAAGTTGAATATGTGACATTCTGTCCTTAAGACAGATTCGCCTCATTCAGGTGCTTACGGAATAATGGTGTCTATCTCCCAGGATACACTGATCTTTCACAAATTGTATTAGCACTAAAAACAATCTGTTTCGGCGAACTAAAACCTGTGTTTTATACTATCAAAAATTTGTCTAAAATTAATATGAAGAATATATTTATGCAAGAGAGCAAAACAGAAGGCAACAACAGAATTTTAGATTGATGAAACTGCTGGAAGAATTCTAGTATTTATAGGCTAAGTGGTGAGTTTTTGGAAGGGTCGAACTGGTATAGATTCAAACTGAACAAGTCTGATTTTGAATTGAATCGATGCAGACTATTGAAACGGTTTTGAATCTATCTAGGAAGAAACTTGAATTTGTCTGGTGCAAGCTATTAAAACAGTTTAAAAAGTTGTTTGAATGTACTTAGACTGGTTTGGAAAGGACACACTAGTTAGGAGCAAAAAAACTTGAATTCAAACTGTTTGGTGCAAAATTCAAATTTTTTCTACAAAATTTTTGGAAAAATCTAAATAAATTTTGTTCAAAAAATTAATATTAGAACCCAACCCACAATCTGCCCAGATAGCTGCAGCGCAAGCATGGTGGTTTGAGCCAAAGCCCACTTTGTCCATAACTCCTCATTTTTACAAACTTTGGATACCTCTTGGGGCCCAATCCAAGCTTGTTCTAACAGTTATGATCTGTTTTGCTCTAGTCTGAATGACACCTACTGACTGCTGTTGTGAGGAATGGAGTGACTCTAGGTAAAGTTTTGCATCACATATGAAGGTTGAAGGAGTAGGTTATGTGGAGTAAGGTCTGTTGCTGATCTATGGGGAAGAGGATGAGTTGGAGTAAGGTCTGTTGTTGATCTGTCTTATGGAGTGGAGGTTTTTTGTTGTTTTTTTTCCTTTCTCTCTTTTTGATTCTTTTGATTGGTTCTTCACCAATCATGGGTTAGGTGCTAGCAAAGGATTGTGCTACCTTATTGGTGCCAACCTAGTTGGGATTAGTAAGGTTAGTTATGATGCTATTTGTATTTTCCTTCTTTATTGATGTAAGTTTTCGTATGTAGTTTTCGTATGTTTCTTGCTTTCTTCATCAATAAAGTTTCTTTTTACCGATAAAAAAAAAAAACTTAGAGCCTATATACACACACAAACTCTCTTAAAATTTCAATATGGGATAATCATTTTAAGGTAACCCACATTTGACTATGTCAAGTTTCCATTCCACGAACTCGAAAACGATGTCAAGTTCCCATTAACTCATAAATGGTTTTGACGAACCATATATAGTGTGACTTGCCAAGCGGCAATGAACATCTCTTTGAACTTACACTAAAAGACGTGTGAGTCCTACTCAAATTTGGGTTCAAAATTGTCTCAAAATAAGCTTATAAAAATAATTTCTAATCGGACAATCCTTTCCACCAATAGGAAAAAAGTTTATCTTTATTAACAGTTCAGTTACTATGAGATCGAGCTCATTAAAAAGAAATTTAATTAGATCACAGTTTTGGGGGGGGGGGGGGGGGGGGGTTCATTTCCATTTAAAGAGAGAAAGAATGAAAAAAAGAAATAATAATAATAATAATAAATGCATCCTATAATCATGTTCTCTAGAAGAGTTCAAGTATTCTAAAATTCAACCGCGATAAATATTAGCCGCTTGAACTTTTTTGAGTTTTGGTTTTATGTTACTGGCAAATGAACTCGTACAACGTACGAGCTAAATAAATAATTAAAAATTTTAAAATTAAATAATAATATAAACTTTATTTAAAAAGTATAAAAAATAATTTTAAATGAATTAAATTTGAACCATTTTATTAGAATATTTGTTGTTGTTGTTATGTTATTAATTACATATTTTAAGTTCATAATAAGAAATAGATGTTGTAATTTAATTGGTAAAGATGAAAAAAATAGAATAAATTAAAAAAAATTATATTTTAGATAAAATTAAAATAAATTTCATTTTATAAATTTTTTTGTTTTAATTTATTCTATGTTAAAGTTTGGCTTCGTTTGGAACGTGGGTTGATTTTTTTATTTTTTGACTCTTTGGCTATTTTAAACTGGAGCTAAAATCTCGTTTGGGATAGACTTTTTGACTTTTTTGACTTTTATGAGAAAAAAAATGAAATGATTATAGTTTGAATGTAACATTTTATCGTATTGATTTTTTAGTTTATTTTTTATTTTTATGACTAAAATAGCCTTTTAGCCCCAAAATTTGCTATGCCAAACGATTGCTTAATCATAAAATTTAAACATACTTTCAGAAATATTGATAAAATTGTTAAAATCAGTCAAAAGACCAATCAACTTATACAAAAATTAATTAATAAAAACTTTTAAATTTTATTTTATTTCAAAATTTAAACTGTTTTCAATTGAAACATATAAAACACTACAATATTAAATGGGAGTATATATTTTTATTTTATATAATTGAAACAACTCACTTTTTCCTTTTTTTCCGGATGTGGAATTGTGTAAAATAAAAATTAACAATTGCTCGAGCGAGAAGTTTATTTCGAATCAAACAATATCAATCTTTTAATCTTTAATTAAATCAATCTTTAGTTTATTTTGAATCAAACAAATCTAACTAATATATTTTGATAAAACTACTAAAATCACAGTTAAACCAGTAAATCAGTCAACTCGAAAACAGTTCAACCTAATAAGCTAGGTTAAAAGACCAACCAACTTATACAAAAATTAATCAATTAAAACATTTAAAAGTTATTTTAATTTTAAAATTTATACTGTCTTGAACTGAAACATGCATAGCACTACAATATTAAATATGCGCATAAGATTCATTTTATATAAGTGAAACAACTCATTTTTTTTTTTCAATGTTGGATTGCAAAATAAAAGTCAACAATTGTTTGGGTATGAAGTTTAATTCTAATCAAGCAATCAGTCGTTCAATTTTTAAACACATCAATTTTTAGTTTATTTCAAATAAAATAGATCTAACTAATATATTTTGATAAAACTGCTAAAATCACGGTTAAATCAGCGAATCAGTCAAATCGAAAATGATTTAGCCTAATCAGGTAGGTCAAAAGACTAACCAACTTATACAAAAATTAACTAATTAAAACTTTCAATTATTTATTTATTTATTTAATTTTAAATTTTAATTGTCTAAAACTGAAATATACACAACACTACAATATTAAATGGAAGTATAAGATTTACTTTATATAAGTGAAACAACTCATTTTTTCCTTCTTCTTTTGATGTGGGATTATAAAATAAACCATATCATAGGCTAATTAGAGTTTTTATTTTAAAATTTAAATTGTCCTGAACTAAATTATGCACAATACTATAATATTAAATGAGAGTAACTGTATATAAGTAAAACAACTCATTTTTTTTCCCCTTCTTCTCCCGTTGTGAGATTATAAAATAAATCATAAATTAATTAGAGTTTTATTTTTACATAGTTAAATAGAAGTTAGCCAATGAATTTTTTTTTAATTGTTTAAAATTAAAAAAATCAATATGAGAAATCGTAGTTAAACCGGCGAATTAGTGAAACCAAAACCGGTTCAGCCTAATCGGTTAGGTCAAATGACCAACCAATTTATATAAAAATTAATTAGTTAAAATTTTTAAATGTTATTTTAATTTTAAAATATAAACTGCCTTGAATTGAAGCATGCGCAACACTACAAGTCTACAATATTAAGATTCACTTTATATAAGTGAAACAACTCACTTTTCTTTCTTTTTCCGATGTGGGATTATAAAATAAAAGTTAACAATTATTTGGATGGGAATTTTATTTCTAATCAGGCAATATCAGTCGTTTAATCTTTAATCAGATCAATCTTTAGTTTATTTTAAATTAAACAAATCTAATCAATATATTTTGATAAAATTGGTAAAATCGCGGCTAAGCCAACGAATTAGTAAAATTAAAAATAATGATTTAGCTTAATCAGTTAGGTTAAAAGATCAACTAACTTACAAAAAAATTAATTAATTAGAACTTTTAAATTTTATTTTAAAATTTAAACTATATTGAATTGAAACATGCACAACGCTACAATATTAAATGAGAGTATAAGATTCATTTTATATGAGTAAAATAACTCACTTTTTCGAACTTCTCCCAATGTGGGATTATCAAATAAATCATAGACTAATTAGAATTTTATTTTTATATGGTTAAATGGAACCTAGCCAATGAAAATTTTCTTAATTATTTAAAATTAAGAATATCAAAAAAATTAGTATGAGATATTGAAACTCTTATAAGGCTCCTCACCAAATTTTCCATTTTTGGTTATATAATATAGCATTTTTCTATAATATATAGATGCCAACCTATACTCTTTATTAATTATTGTGGTTCTAGTAAAATAAATGCAAATTAATATTTGCAAATAATGACTTCAAATATTGAATGTATAGAAGTTAAAAATACATACATTAAAGTTTTTCTTTGAATTGAAATTATCAATCTTGCTTCATTTGCTATAAATATTTTATAAGTCTTTTAACTTGGGTAGATAATAAGCGTAATCTCTCCTGATGAATGTTAGTTTATTTATAAGATACTCAGGTTATAGGTCAATTTTTAAGTCTTTTGGGCCATTAGGCTCAAGCACTAATCTCTTTAAGTCAAAAGAATATAATTTGTCTAAAATGACAACTATTTGTTAAAATCAAATCAACCAATCTCTATCTCTTGAAATCACCTTATTGTCTATCTATTGAAATTCACCAACCCTATTTGTTAATCTATTAAAATTCACTAAACTAACTATTTGTTGAAATGTGACACATGTCATTTATTCAACACCCCATCTATTGAATATCACATATTTTTCTACCTTACCACCAGCATCTGCAGTCGCCAACCGCCGTTGCTGGTGGTGACTTTTCCAGCAAAATTTTTCGGTGGCTTTTCCGGTGTTACCGACCTTTTCCAACGACTTTTTTAGCTTTTCTTTATCACTAAATAAAGATTTTTTTTCTTAAATCTAATACCTTATACACTTTTTAGGTTGGACATTTCACCAATATTCTCTTGTTCATACTTTTAGACCTCTATAAAATTAAAAGATAGTAAATAAAATAATTATAGAAATAAAAAAATTATTGAATACTCCAAAGTTACAAGAAAGATAGAAAGTGAACTTCTAATTCAGAATTCAAATATATACAAATAAAAATAAAATAAAGTTCTTCTAACAAGACAATGAATTTTTTTATAAATTTAAAATGTTAAATTTAAAAAATTTTAAAAAATAATATATATATATATATATATAGTAGTATCACCACTATATATGTCTTATCTATTATTAGTAGGTATGGGGTCTCCCCACCATTAACTTTATTATCATGTAAGCTATTTTGCTGTGTCTTACACTTGAACGTTTTTTTTTTCAATTAATTGTAATGAATTTATGCTTCTCTTGATTTTATAGAACTCCTAAACAGAAGAAGAAATATTGGTACTCCAATTATTTGTTCTTTAAGCATATGGAACAGGTCCACAAAGACATTTCCATCACAATAGAATGTCGGTTTCTAATGTTGAACTTGTATTCAATGTCTTGTGAAAAAATATGAGATTATCAATTTTGTCAATGATGGGGATACCTTTTTCATTGTCTATTTTTTCTTTTTAAGAGGGGATTTGGACAGGATGCAAGACGGAGCAAGTAAATTTGATAAAATTAATAAATTTGAGTTACAAATTTTCAATTAAAGTAGACACGTACAATTTGTGTCCTAGTAGTTAGTGAGATTGCTCTTATAACTATAACAACATATTTAACTATTGTCAGTTTTGGGGATCATCAATCCCTCTAGATTGTGCAACTAATCTCAAGTTGAGATTGTCTTAAGATTATGAGAAACTAATAAAATTTTATTAATTTTATAATTTAACTAATAAGTTTAGTCATCTATTTTGTATTTCACCTCTTTATTGGGATTCAATAGTCTCCTACATGGGGGATAGCGGATCCTTGCACTACAAAAAAAAGCACCTTTGGCGACTAAACAAAAAGTTCGTTTTTAGTTGCCAAAAGTCGACTTTTTACTTTCCCCGACTAATTTTTTTAGTCGCTGGTTTTGTCGCGTATAGATGGTCGACAGAGGTATTGGCGACTAAAACTTTTTTAGTCGCCAAAAAGCAGCTCTTTCGCGACCAACATTTTAGTCGCCAATAGTGATTTACACTTTTCAAAATCATATATTTAGCAACTAATCCTTTAGTCGCCAATACTCACTGAATCGTCGACTAATCCATTTAGTCGCCAAAATAAAGACTTTTGGCGACTAATAATTTTAGTCGGCAAAGGTGCTTCCGTGAAAAAAAAAATTACCAACTTTTTTGCTTTTTTTGAGATTCAAACCACGGACCTTCTACTTTGTACACTTTTACCAACTCACTCCGTCCACTATGCCACCACAAGATTACATGAATGTATATGCAATATATATTATTTATATAGTATATTGACCCGTATTAATTTAAAACTATATATATAAATATAATTATTTTTATTCAATATTAATTTATGTAAAAAATAAATTAATTATTAAAAAAAAAGGGAGCCACTTTTAGTGACTAAAGTTTTTTTTAGTCGCCAAAAACCTTAGTTTTGGCTACTACCAATAATTTAGTGGCTAAAAAAATTAATTTTAGTCTAAAAACAACCACTTTCGGCGACTAAACTGATTTTTAGTCGCCAAAACCGCCACTTTTGCCGACTAAACTCAATTTTAGTCGCCAATTGTCCACTTTTAGCTACTGAAAGTTTTTTAGTAGCCAAAAACCTTTACATTTGGCTACAACATTTTTTTTTTGTCGGTAAAACACCTACAATCGGCGACCAAACCATTTTTCAGTCGCCAAAGCCTATACTTTTGGCTGCTAATCTTTTTTAGTCGCCAAAAACCTTCACCTTTGGCTACTAAAATTGTTTGTCGCTAAAACCCATGTAATCAGCGACTAATCTGATTTTTAGTCGCCAATAAGTACACATTTGGCTACTAAACTGTTTTAGTCGCCACTAATTCAATTTTAGTAGCCAATTGTCCTACTTTCAGCGACGAAATTTACATTTTTGGTCGCCAAAACTGCTTTTTGTTGTAGTGTTGGGCTAGGGGATACCATGTCTGAATGAACTATTAGTTCGAATCTTGATTTTTTTAATCAAACATGAGATTATATATTTTGTTAAATTATTAATTCATTTCCAAAACCATGTCTGCCCAAGCAAACATGACCGTCTTTTATGAAATCATCCAAATTAGATGCAGTTTCAGATTTGCTTTGCTTAATTTCTGCTTTTCCGGTCTAATTCATGGCCTCAGTGATCTTGCTTTATATTTTTTTGCCAAAAAATGTTTGGGATCCACAATTTATTTATACCTTCAAATTCACCACAATTACATAACAAGGGAGTTGGAATTATATTAAATCTGTGACAAATCAAAATTGACATCTATCATAGCACATAATTGTGGTTCAATTATGAAAAAAGTTTAGGAGTCTAAAATATTTTCCTTTTTTGCCATTGATCAACCCATTAGGCATTAATCATGCTCTAGCTAAAATATTTCCATCAGAACTTCCATATATATGCATAACAAAGCTATCTAAACATAATCAACACCTCAAGTTCAAACAAGCAGTTGTAATCATAATTTTCATATGTATATTCATTCTTTCTTAGCCTAGATATTGAATAACAAGAGACTAGCTAAAAACAATAGCATATGACAAAACAGACTTTGTGGACAACACTAAATGTGCACAAATTTATTAAACAACAGTGTCTGAATCTCACAAATGATTGAAACTAGTGAGGTCTTATTGTACTTATAACACTGTCCTATAATTATAAAGAGAGGGAAGGGAGTGAAAAAGAGGCCTCAAGGGCAGAAGGTAATAGCATAATTGGTACCAGCAGGGCAAGTGAACAAACTGGTTGGATCATCCTGAGGATAGCTATAAGCATCTGGGCACCTATCCTTGAAGAACTTGGACAAAGGTGTAGGCCCACAGGTCCCAGGCCCATCAGTGCAACAATATTGATTGGTCTTGTAAACGGTACATGGGTTGTTGCACCCACCCGGGGTCTGCAACTCGGCTGGGCACTCGCCAACTATGTTAGCTGCGCACCGGAGTGACTTGCAGACTGCAGTGGTGGGGCTAAAGTCCATCGGAATATTGAATCCATCAACGTTGGATATGTCGACAAAGTCCAAGTTATTGGGCTGGTTCAATGCGAATTCAGCTAGGGTATTTGGGGCTTTACCGTAGCCTTGGCACTGGAGGAGCCCATTGCAGTCACCGGTCTGACATTGGCCATTGCCATTGGCATCGAAGTTGCAGTTGGTCCGGCCCCAAATGCGAGCTTGGGTTGTACCTGGGTTCACATTGACGGTCCAAGACTGGCCCGGGTCAAGACGCATACCCCCACCGGGTGAGGCAGCTGCCCAAACAGTGTAGGTACATTTGTTTAAGACAGCAAAGGTAGCTGCATTGGTGAAGGGGATCAATAGGGTGAAGAGGAGAGGGAATAAAATGGTGAGGCTTTTGGGGAAGCTCATGTTGCTGACTTAGAGTTATATGCTCAAGCAAGTATTAGGAGTTTTTAAGGGATTGTATTGATGTGGTTTTGTGGACATACATTTGAGGGGTTTATATATAGTTTCAAGGCGGCTATATAGTTTTTGGTTTATGCGCGATCACCTCCATGAGTTGTGCAAAGAAAATTCAGAGATGTTGATAGACTTGAAATTGTTATCCTATCTCCCTAAATTTCCATGGACGTCAAGTCACCATTACATAATAAAATGCCAATCTGTTGATACTTCCACCTAAATAGTGGCGAATCCATGATTGTCTATGGACTAAGGGGTGGTGGCTACACTTATTTTGAATTTTTTTTTTAATCAAAAAAAGTTAGGTATTAATTGTTACATTAGATTTTGAGGAGTTAAACCTTCAACTTCTACCTTGCAAAAGTGTTGTTTCTATGCTACTAGACCACAAGGTCATGAACTCACTTTGAATAGATTTACTATAATTCAATGGTAGCTTTTAAGTCTCTAGTTTATTCTAATTGGATATTTATTCAGTAGTTTTGGAATATTATGTGATATTATTTATGTGATAATCTCAATCGATGATGTAACAAATTTTTTTTGAAAAATAATACATATATTTAAATTCTTACTAACAATCTTACAAAAAACATATATGTCCAAATATTATTAGATGCTTAAATATGATTATTTTTTTTACAACCAATCGCATTTGGCTTCTTATATTTTTAATAAGATTTTTAGTTTGTATAGAATTATTCTAAAATAATACTATCTCAATTTTATTAAATAATTAAAAAATGTTTTATTACTTTTCATTTGGCATGAAAATATTATATAGACAATACCAATACGATATTCTTATACTTCCAATTAATGATTTTTCTTTCCTGCACCATCTTCCCTTACCTTACAAGTCTAGTTCTTTTTTGGCATCCTAGGAATATGCAAAAGAAAAAAAAAATGTATATTAAAAATATATATGCCACCATTGTGGTCAATATAACGACCATGCATAATATTATTGAGTCTCATGACTTTTTTTTTTTATAATTATCATTTTAAAAGATCGGTCCGACTACATTCATATGTATCTTTATATGTGTATATATATATATATATATATATATTTTGACATTTAGCTGTGTGTACATAGAAAATTTGGTTGGATAAAAAATTTATTTTAATTTTTTTTTCAAAAAAGTTCTTTGGTATTGGTAGTAAATTTACTTGAAATTTATTTATCCAAAATAAGAAAATAAGTCCTAGGAAATCAAAACCAACCTGTGAATTACAAGCCCAATGTGCTCCAAAGTGGAAATGGGAGGTTTAAATTTTGGAAAATTCTACAATTTACACTTTATTTTGAGGTGTGTATTACATGTTTAGTTATAACATTTGTGATCTTTAGTTATAAACTTTTGTAGTGTTAGTTATGATTTGATTATGACTCATTGTAATATTAATTATGATCTATTATAATTATTATTTTAATTATAATAGAAAACGTCTTTAGTTATACTATGACTGCAAATGAATTGAGCTGAACGTTAGTATGTTTTGGCTAGTTTGTTAAGATTTTAGCGAGTTCAAGCTTAAGTTCAATTAAAATTTAACGAACCAAGTTCGAGTTGAATTGATTTAGACTTAATTAGAGTTCAAATTAAAAAAATTTCAAATTCATACTTACATATGAAATTAAATTTAAACAATTATATATAAACACATATACCAAACGAAAGGTTAATATTTTATCAAAATAATAATATCTACCACCACTTTATATGAATATATTATCTATAGTTAGTTTTATTGACATATAAATAAATTTAGCTATTATTTACATTATTTAAATATATAATAATATATTTATTTTATTTTTTTATACATATTTTTACATTATTTAATACATAAATAATATATTTATATTATTATTTAAATAAATATTAAACGACCATATTTAAATTTATTTATTAAAATTTTAAAGAGGTCGAACTCAAAAAAAATGTTTTTGAAACAAAATCAAACAAGGCCAAACTTTCTGTTTTTTAGCTTTGATCTTTTGGTAGATTGGAAAGTAGTTAGGAGATAGACTCAAACAAGTTCTAAAACAAGACTTACATGAGTCAATCAGGACCGTCAAGTGTATGGGATAATAGAATATCAGAGAAGGCTTTTGAATGGTCAAAGTAATTGAAGTTACGTGTCATAAATTTAAAGCACATGGATGGAAAAAAATGCCGACAACAGCACTATCAGAGTTGCGTCGTCTGTCCGTAGCTTCTCATGAAAAACTCAAAGCCAGAGATGTTTATTATTTTAAGTAAAATTATATTTATATATAATTTTATACAAAATTCAAGACAAAATGATGTGATAATATTATTTTTATAATTATGAATTAAAGTGATAAATATTTTGTTTCTTAATAAATGGTTATAAATAAAACACATCATTCTGTATAATTTTTTTTCTATGAATTATATTTGTATTGTGCTACTTTTTCTAAAATCATATTTGATATTGACACAAATGTAATTTAATTAAATGGTTATCAAGATTAGATCAACATAATTTTTTTGTGAGTATGAATCTTATACATTGAATGATTTGGATCAGCGCAAGAGTCTTGGATTAGGCCCACACCAGTGGTGGAGTTAGAGTTTTGCTTTGAATTAAAATCATGATAAGTTTTATTACATTGTAATAGATTTCAATTTTCAATTGAGTTTGATGTCAAAGTTGTATGTTTAAAGTTATGCTCAACTTAATTGATTTTTTTATTTGTTTTGTTATTTTTTAATTATTTATTTATTATTAATTTGATTTTCTATTTTAATTTTGTGAACATAATAATCATCATAATTTAAAATGCAATCAAAACTATTAAAAATGAAAACGACAAAATAACATCAAGATACAAAAAAAAAAATAAAATAAATAAATAAATAAAATAAAAAATAAAATAGAGAGTGCATAACAAAGAAATGAAAGAAAAGAGAAAAAAATATAAAATTTATAAAAAAAATATTGTACAAAATTAAACATTTAGAGTGGCAAAATGAAGGGATTTGCAATTTTTTTAATTAATGAATCACGTTACACTGAAACTAATGAATTACAAGTATAATGAAAATCAATGCAACATGTAACTAATATAAAGAAATACTTAAAATATGAAATAAAAAGCATAAATAAATACATATAGAATACAATCAATAAATATATTGTATTAAGATATCTGAATCTTTAACCTCATAGTGAAATGTAAAGATTTTGACTAATAGATTATTTTTTTATTTTTTATTTTTTGATGAAGATTTTGACTAATATATTAATCTCATTAGATTTGCAAAGATTTTGTTGGGAAAATAAAAATAAGAAAAGGTATTTTTGAAAATGATTGAAAATATTTTTCAAAAAGAGATAGAAATGTAATTTTATAAAATTGAAGGGGACACCTGACCCGTTTGGTCCCAACGTGCCTATGTTCCCACCACTACAACCACACGCAGACAACACCCTCCAATTTGATCTCCACAAAAACACTATAATATATAAAAATTTTAAAAACCAATTTCTTTTTATGTCAAAAGTAAAATTTTTGTAACAAAAAATATTCAGAGATTAATTTCAATCGTCATTTGAGTCATCAAGAAAAATTGAAAAAGTCAACAAATGACCTTACCAACAAAAATTTTAAAGTGTTGCTAGTAAATATATTCTAAGAGAATAATTAATTTTTGTAGGACAATGTTCACTGTATTTAAAAAGTTTAAATTCTGTTGTGTACTTGTGTGGGTGATTTTCTGACCACACTGCCCGCTTAGTAACCAGCTGGAGAGCACTGGCAGAATAGATGGCACCTGACTGACCTGCAACAGAAATATAAGAATCCCGCGGTGGTTTCGACCACCCGGGGGCACTCCGACGATCAAGTCAGTATATCTCTCAAAGATAAATCAAGTACTAAACTCACAAGCTTGAGTATCAAAAGCATACCTTAGACCCATGGGGGTGCCTCTCTTTTATAATATACTCAATCCAATTCCCACTAGAAGTATGACTTCTATGAATTCTAGCTCACTGTTTACTCTGGACTCTTTTAAGTGATACAGATAAACTCCTTGACAGTTTTATCCTTATCTTAATTCAGTCCCCTTTGTGCCTTAGGACTCTTGCCCCATATCTCGGATTCCGATATCTTCGGAGATGACCTCGGCTTCTCCGAGATTACCTCGGCTTCTCCGAGATTACCTCGGCTTAACTACCAGGGCATGTGGCACCTCGGCTGACACGTCGGCGTCACCATGCCACGTGTTGGTATACAGAAAATATATCCCCACAACTGCCCCTTAGGTTCTATTACCTCGGCATTCTGAGGTGATGGAACCTATTCCGAAATTTTATCGCTTCTTTCCTGAGTAATGGCTCAAAAACTATTTTGTCAAGTTTATCTACTTTCAGCCGACGTGTTCTCTTCGGAGAACAAGGCTTTGATCGTATTCTCCCATGCGCATGAGCTGTCGTGCATCTCTAACTGTTTCTCTTACGTGTTTCGTCTTTATTGGAGCGTGTTAGTGACGCGCCTGAAGCTGTCTGTTCATTTCGTCTGCGCCGTCTGACGCGTGCGTTACCCTAGGCGTAATGATTGCCCTAATTTTGCCGCCGTTTCACATTTTTGACAAAAACTTTCTTTTTGCCTCTTATCTTTTCTTCACTTTTTCATTCCATCTTCTTGTTTTCTCTCTCTGAAAAGCTTATTCTTCTTCGAATCTGCCATTGCCTCATTCTTTCTTCTGGAACTGCTCTTAATCCCTCATTCTTGCAAAAGCCCTCTTTGCTGTTGCAATCAATTTCTGAGTTCGGCGAGCACAGCCTTGGCTTCATTTGTCCTGGTAAGATCTTCTTCTTTAATTTTTCCATTCTCTTTATGTGCTTTTGTCTGTCTGTTGCCATTACTGATCTTGTTCGAGGTCTTGGATTTATTTGTATCTTGAATTTGTGGCTTTTACCTTGAACTTCTACGCTTTTTCATCATTCTCTTTGCCGCTGTCCTTGATTTTTTCTGTATTTCTATTGTTTCTGAAAACTATACCTCTGTTCTTGAATCTGAAACTTCATCTTTGTTTTCTCTTTTTTGTATCTGCCCCAGATCTGTGCCCTCGATTCTTATCTTCATACCTTATAGATTTGGGATTTGTCTGTAGAACCCTTAATCTTTAGGGAAACCTAAAAAACGCCCACCTTCTGAAACATATTCCTCTTAGTTTAAGCCAACATAATGGGTATGTGGAGGCATAGGGTGAATACCCCAACAAAACTTGAATACTTTAGGCAAGAATTCTCTATCGCAGCCGATGTTCATCTTAAGCTAGCTGGGGATAATGATACCATCGTGCCCACAGATCATACAATGCCCTTTCCAATAGTTGCTTTTACCGAATGTGGACTTCGGCTTCCACTCGATCCCCTCTTTCGTCAAGTTCTCCATTTCTATAAGCTGAACCCTATGCAACTTACTATCAATTCCTATAGGGTAATTAACGGTATTATTGCCTTAGCTAGGCAAGAAAACCTTAGAATCACCCTAGCCGACCTTCAATATTGTTATACCATGTGCCCTCTCGATCTGAAGGATATGGGTTTTGTCTATTACCTTAAGCCGAGATCCACTCAGTACAAAATTATAGCCGACCTCCCAGACTCCAACAAGGGGGCTGGAGATGATTTTCTCATTGCTTCTGGAAATTGGGAATTTGGCCCAGATGAAGATGTCCACCTCTACCCTCTTCCTCGAACACTTACAGAGGGCAAGAGTAAGAGCCCTGAGTCAACACTTAGTTGTTTTTACTTAAGACTTCAATACTTTATTTCTGACGCCTGTTTCTTTGCAGATCTTCATCAGCCACCGAAAAATTTTCGCCAATCCTTCTTCCCAGGAACAGATCTGAAAACACTTCTTGGCCTCCCAATCCATAAACGAAAAGCCCCAGTATTACTAAACTTCATCCCTACATACAAATCCACCTTACCCGACGTCCCAAGAAAA
The DNA here is from genome assembly GCF_055761805.1 of Camellia sinensis. Classification (NCBI taxonomy): domain Eukaryota; kingdom Viridiplantae; phylum Streptophyta; class Magnoliopsida; order Ericales; family Theaceae; genus Camellia; species Camellia sinensis. Next base: position 68,764,230 of record NC_138973.1, on the reverse strand, counting down.
AGGAAAAAGAGCCTTTCTCCACCTACAGCCACAACCTTAACTGCTTCTACATCCCGAACAGATCAAGAATCCACATCTGACCCAGCCGATCTTCCATCAACTTCGGCCCCCTACTTAATACCAATTCCAGAACGTAAACGCCGAAGAAAGCTTGTAAAAACAGCCGCAATGGTTCGTCCAAGGCCTGTCGTCCAAGATCTTCTTGCCGACATTCCAACTGACGCCGAAGCCGCACCAACGCAAACAATGCTTCCACCCAAACCGAAGAGGGTAAAAAAGGCTCAGCCTAAGGCCAAGGCTACCGATGCCGAGGCTGAGGATGCTCTGCCGATTTCGAAGTTAGCTGAAAGCAAAAAATCAGCCTCTTCTTCAGCCAAAAGGTCTGCTGAGGGCCAACCCTCAGGGTCTACACAAACAAAGAGGCCAAGGTCATCGTCTGCGACGACCTCGGCTTCGAAGAAGCCCGATGTCCCCTGGGCCCCTGATCTATCCCTGGAGGATAGGCCTATCATGGCTAGTGAAAGTGCTGATGACATCAACGTTGTTGTCGCCCTTAGCACTACTCTTCTTCTACCAAATGACTTGGAGCGAAATGCCAAGTTTAGTGAGTATGAAAATTACGCTCTGATGCTCCAACACTCTGCTCAAGTAAGTATTTCTGTCTGTACTTGTGATTCTTTCTTCCGTTCTTCACTGAGAGTACTGTCTCACATTTCTGTTCTTTTTGCAGGCCATTCAGCATGCCCACTCATTTTCCATGCAAGCCTTTGAAAATCGTCAAAGGTTGGTTGATATGAAGAGGGAAGCATCTTCTATGAAGAGAGAGATCAGGTCTCTTGAAGCAAAAATGAAAAAATTGGAGGATCAAGCCAAGGCTGCAACTAAGGTTCAAACTCTTGCTCTTGAGAAGGCCGAGGCTGCTGAGGCCGTTAAAAAGGTTGCTGAGGCCGAGAAAAGAGAGGCCGAGGTTCAGAAGGCTCAAGCGGAGAAAGAACTCCAGCAAGCTCTGGCCACTAAAGAGGCCGAAATCAAAGAGGCCGATGAAAAGGCCTATGCTCAAGGTATGGCCGACGTCGCAGAGGACTACAAGCTTCAAGTCAGGCAGGCATGCAACAAGGGATTTTCCCTTGGTTGGATGTCCTTGATAAAGAAGCTTGACCTTCCTGCTAACTCGCCATTGCGTCAGGCCGACGCTATTCCGTTACCATTTCCTCCACCTCCTCCTGAAGGTGAATCAGAGTCCGAGGCCGAGGAGGAAGATGAAGAAAAAGATGATGGTGAGGCCTTGGTGAGAAAACCCAAGAGTGTTGCCGAAGTCAAGTCCCCTCCTCCTGCTGAGCTGGTTATGGACTTAACTCAAGATGAGGGGGGTGATGATGCTGAGGAAGTGCCCAGGGAGTCTGTTCAAGGGTATCTATCATCTGACCTCCTTCTGACTGAAAGAAGTCTTGACACAACATTGGCAGAGATAGATGCTGAAATACAAGCGGAGACAGTGGTCGAGGAGATTCCACCTGAATCGTCCGAGGTCCCCGTTCCTGCAGTGGCTGATACTGAAGAATCTTGAAAATGTTTTTTGTACTTTTTTTCCTTCTTTTTTCTGTACTTTGCACTTTGTACTTTCTGGGTAATGCAGAACTCTTTCTTTTGGCCGACGTGGCTTCTTCAATATGTAACTGCAACAGTTCTTTCTTTTGAATGTTTCAATCTTGTGATATATAGTCTTGTGCTTAGAAAATTTTTGCATATTTCCTCATGTTGCTTTCTTTATGCAATCTCCTCGGGGTTTCATACCTCGGGTATAACCATGAAACTTTTACTTCGGCAAGATACTGTCCTGCAGTCTTTTCATAGATTTCAACAAGTATTAAATAGTAAGCTTAGTCCTACCTACTTGTAAATTGCTACAAATTTCAACAAGTAATGAACAATATACTTAGCCTTTATTTTAACCTGTAACTTACTGTATACCTCGGCGGGTGATCATACGTCGGCTTAACATAAACTTGTAAATTGCTACAAATTTCCACAAGTGTTAAGCATCTTCCCTTGGGTTTAAACGACCCACATATTGTTATGAGAACTTAAGCAATAACCTCGGCCTATCTTCAACTTGTAAATTGCTACAAATTTCAACAAGTGAAGATAAGGAATCAGCTTAATTCCAACTTGTAAATTGCTACAAATTTCAACAAGTGGATTAAGGAATAACATCGGCTTAACTTCAACTTGTAAATTACTACAAATTTCAACAAGTGAAGATAAGGAATCAGCTTAATTCCAACTTGTAAATTGCTACAAATTTCAACAAGTGGATTAAGGAATAACATCGGCTTAACTTCGACTTGTAAATTGCTACAAATTTCAACAAGTGAAGATAAGGAATCAGCTTAATTCCAACTTGTAAATTGCTACAAATTTCAACAAGTGGATTAAGGAATAACATCGGCTTAACTTCGACTTGTAAATTGCTACAAATTTCAACAAGTGAAGATAAGGAATCAGCTTAATTCCAACTTGTAAATTGCTACAAATTTCAACAAGTGGATTAAGGAATAACATCGGCTTAGCTTTGAGTTTGATATGTCTTCAAAAACATCCATGCATAACTTTATCAATCGATCATGTTGAAAGGATTCTGAAAAGATTTTATTGATGACATCGGCCAAACAATGATGTTTTTTCTAATGATAGAAAAATTTCAAATTACAAGTATTCCAAGGTCTGGGCAATGCTTTGCCCTCATTGTCCTCAAGCCGATATGCTCCATTTCCAAGTACTGAAGTAACTCTGTAGGGTCCTTCCCAGTTTGGGCCAAGCTTGCCCTCCCTGGGATCCCTCTTGTTCCCGACGACTTTTCTTAGGACTAAGTCACCAACTTGAAAATTTCTTGGATTGACTCTCTTGTTGTAAGCTCTGGCAAGCTGTTGTTGGTATACTGCGAGCTGAATTGCAGCCTTCTCTCTTCGTTCTTCCAATAAATCCAGGTCTTGGGCTAAGAGTATGTCATTGGTGCCATTCTCTACTCCCTGGGTTCTGATCCCTGGGATGCCGATCTCCAATGGGATGACTGCTTCTGTGCCATATGCCATGGCGAATGGGGATTCTCCTGTTGATCTTCTCGGCGTAGTCCGATATGCCCAAAGTACGTTGGGCAATTCATCCACCCACTTTCCCTTTGCTGCCTGGAGCCTCTTCTTTATTCCATCCAGGATTACTTTGTTGGATGCCTCTGCTTGCCCATTGCTTTGAGGAAAACTTGGTGTTGAGAAATAATTCTTGATCTTGAATTTTGCACAAAAGTTTTTGATAAGTTTGCTGTCGAATTGTGTTCCGTTGTCGGCAACTATAGCTCTTGGAATCCCAAATCTGGTGATTATGTTTCTCCAAATAAAATTCTTGACATCCACATCTCGGATTTTGGCAAGAGGTTCTGCCTCTATCCATTTTGTGAAGTAGTCTGTTGCTACCAGCAAGTATTTTCTCTGCCCAGTTGCCTGGGGAAGTTGTCCAATCAGATCCATGCCCCATTGGGCAAACGGCCAGGGGCTGGATACTGGGTTTAGGTCGGCAGCTGGCTGATGTATCAAAGGTGCAAACTTTTGACACTGTTCACACTTCTTTACATAAGCTTCGGCATCCTTTTGCATGTAGGGCCACCAATACCCCTGGGTAATGGCCCTGTGGGCTAACGATCTGCCCCCTGCGTGGCTTCCACAAATTCCTTCATGAATCTCGTAAAGGAAATCTTCAACCTGCAAAGGATGTACGCACCTTAAAAGTGGTCCAGTGAAGGACCTCCTGTAGAGATGGCCTTCCTCTGTTAGACTGAATCTGGCCGATTTCAGCCTAATTTTATGTGCTTCTTTATGGTCTTCTGGCAGCTTTCCCTCTTTTAGGAATGCAATGATTGCATCCATCCAACTTGGTCCAAGGCCCACGCACATTGCTTCTTGTTCAATGCTTTGTTTATCTATGCTCGGGGCTGACATGTAGTCGATCATAATTCTCCTTGTTTTTCTAGTTTGAATTGAGCTGGCCAAGTTGGCTAACGCGTCGGCGTGGTTGTTGTCATCTCGGCTTACTTGGAGTAATCTGCAGTTTTGGAATAGGGCTGCCAGTCGGATGACTTCCTTTGCATATGCCGACATTCTTTCGTCCCTGGCTGCAAATTCCCCTGTTGACTGGTTAACAATCAATTGTGAATCACAAAAAACAATTACCTCGTCTGCCTCTGCTGCTGCTGCTAGCTTTAGCCCTGCAATTAATGCTTCATATTCTGCTTCATTATTGGAGGCTTTGAACCCCAGACGGATGGACTGTTCTACAATTTCTCCATCTGGAGATATCAGCAGTACTCCTGCTCCTGCTCCCTGGCGGTTTGAACTTCCATCGACGAATAGTCTGAATGAATCGCCGATGTAGATGCTGCATGGTCTGAGCTTTTCTTTCTCTTGCTTTTTTGTCTTTGACTGGGATTCTTTTTGCTTGTCGGGGCAATGTTCCTCTTGGCTCGACGGAGCCCGAGGTGTGATGGCTTCAGGTGTGAGTTTTGCGACGAAGTCGGCCAAAACTTGGCCCTTTATTGCTGTTCTTGGCCTAAATTCTAGGTCAAACTGGCCTAGTGTTACTGCCCATTTTGCTATTCTTCCTGTTAAGTCTCCTTGATGTAATAAGGACTTCAGTGGGTGCTCTGTTAGAACCACAATCTTGTGTGCCTGAAAGTAATGGCTCAATTTCTTTGAGGCCATTACCAAGGCTAGCATCAATTTTTCCAGTGGTAGGTACCTTGTTTCCGCGTTAGCTAGAGTTTTGCTTACGTAATAGACAGTTTTTTGCTCCCCTTTTTCCTCTCGGATTAGCACTGCACTGACTGCGTGTTCAGAGACTGCTAAGTACAAAAACAATTCCTCCCCTGGGATTGGGTTAGAAAGGACCGGGGTTGTGGTCAAGTACTTTTTTAGGTCGGCTAAGACAGTTTCACATTCTTCTGTCCACAGGAAGTCTGTGGCTTTTTTCACCAGGTTAAAGAAGGGTCTGCACTTGTCTGAGCTTCTGCTGATGAATCGGTTTAGGGCTGCGGCCCTTCCAGTGAGCACTTGAACTTGCTTTGCCGATGTTGGGCTCTGTAGTTCCAGGATGGCCTTGATTTGGTCTGGGCTGGCTTCAATGCCCTTTCTTGTTACCAGATATCCTAGGAATTTACCTGACCCAACTCCGAATGCGCACTTTGAGGCGTTGAGTCGGAGCCGATATGTTTTGAGTATGTCAAAGACCTCTTTTAGGTCGGCAAGATGACCTTTTGATTCCTTGGTCTTTACGACCATATCATCGATGTAAACTTCTACCGTTTTGCCAATCAGGTGTCTAAACATCTTTGTCACTAACCTCTGATAGGTTGCTCCTGCGTTTTTCAGCCCAAAAGGCATTACCCTGTAACAGTACAGGCCTTTCGGGGTGATGAACGCGGCCTTCTCTTCATCTGGAGGGTACATAGCAATCTGGTGGTACCCTCTGTATGCATCTAAAAAACTCATCCTTTCATGTCCCGAGGTGGCGTCTACCAGTTGGTCGATTTTGGGCAGAGGAAAGCTGTCTTTCGGGCAAGCTTTGTTGAGGCTGGTGAAGTCTACACAAACTCTCCACTTGCCATTCTTCTTTTTTACTACTACTGTGTTGGACAGCCACGTTGGGTACTGGACTTCTCGGATGGCCCTGGCTTCAAGGAGTCTGTCTACTTCTTCCTCGACTGCTTCGACGTGCATTAATGTCGGCCTTCTGGCTCGTTGAATCACAAGTTTTGCCGATCTGTCGACATTCAGACTGTGGCAAGTGACCTCGGGGTCAATGCCAGGCATTTCATAAGGTGTCCAGGCGAACGCCTCTATGTTTGCCCTTAAAAAATCTTCCAGTTCTTTTTCTTCTTCTCTAGCTAAGCCTGAGCCGAGAAGAAAAAACCGTTCTTCGTCGCCCTCCTGGACGAGGATTTTCTTTAGCGCCTCTTCGCTTTTCTCGGCTGGCTCTTTCCCGACGTCTTCTAGGACTTCCATGTCCTCGTCTTCAACTTCTGCTTTCTTTGGCTCTCGTATACTACAGGTGGATTTTATTGCTGCCATGGAGCAATTTTTGGCTTGTAGTTGATCCCCTCTGACTTCTTCAATCCCATGCTCTGTTGGGAACCGGAGTAGTTGATGCAACGTCGAGGGAACTGCCCCCATTGCATGCAACCACGGTCTTCCCAGGATGATGTTGTATGGTGAGGGTGTGTCAATCACCAGGAATTCCGTCCTGATTTTCTTAGTGCCGGCTTGTACCTCCAAGCTTGTTGCGCCCAGTGGCCATGTCGGCGTTCCATTAAAGCCGACCATCGGGCCGCTGGATTGTTCTAGGTCATCAGGGTGAAGGCCTAGCTCTTTGTAACATCTGACATACATGATGTCACAGGAGCTGCCTTGGTCTATTAGGATGCGTTTTACTTGGCACTCCCCAACCTGGAGGGATACTACCAAGGCATCATTATGCGGATGTTGGACCAGGTCTAGGTCGGCTTCAGTAAAGGATATCATTGGCCCTTGGCATTCTTCTGGCCGATGTCTCTTTTCCCCGACTTGGTAGATATGCTGTAAATGTCTTACCCTCTGGGTTTCTCCTCTGACTTCGTTTTCGTTGACCCTTGAATGGATCACATTAACCACCCTCGGTTCTCCTGCTTGTGGTAGCTGTGCTGGGGGAGGGGGTGCCGCTGGTGCTTGAGGCAACCTTGCCTGTTCTTCCCTCGTTCTGGCCTCGTCGACCAAGTCCCTCAGAAGGCCTTGTCTTACTAGGTCTTCCAAGTGTGCTTTTAAGGCTTTGCAACCTTGAGTTGGATGCCCTTCTTCATTGTGGTAGGCGCAACGTCTACCAACGTTCCTTCCCATGAATTCCCCTGGTGCTCTTGCTGGAGCCCTGAAATAAGGTTGATTTCGAATCCGATCTAAGATTTTATGGATTGGGATCCGGAATACCGTTGTTACTGCCTGTTGATTTCTTAATTCTATTTCTTGTTTGGTCGGTCCATTGTTGATTCGGCCTCGCTTTGGCGAGCCGTTTCCCTTTTCTTGTTTCACCTCCTTGTTTCCCGATGTATCTTCCTCGGCCCTGGCGTATTTCTCAATCCTTGCCATGAGTTCTTCCATGCTTTTTGGCAATGTTTTTGCCAAAGATTTCCGTAGTGGGCAGTCATCTTTCAGGCCGTTCTTGAAGGATACGACTGCTACTTCCTGGTTGCATTCAGGTATTCGGTTGAACACCTCGTAGTACCTCTTTGCATAGGCCCTGAGGCCTTCTTCCTTGGTGATTCGTAGAGCCATCAAAGCATCAACCCTCAGGGGTTGCAGCTTGTTGGTCACGAATCTGGCCACAAACATCTCGGCCAAGCCTTCCCATGTCTTTACGCTTCCTTTTGGTAACTTATGGAACCAATCAGATGCAATTTCCCCAAAGGATGAGGGGAATACTTTGCAGAGCAATGGCTCGTTCCCGCTATACAACGCCATTGAATTTAGGTACAACCCAACATGAAAGTTTGGATCCGATTTACCGTCATAGATTTGAAACCTCGGCATACTGAATCTTTTGGGTGGTTCGAATTTGTCCAGTTCCGCCGAGAAGGCTGTCTTCGGTTTCACTGGGGAGTTTACCTCGGTTTCTGCATTCTGCTGCCTCCTCTTGAGGTAGTTCCTTAAGTCTTCTTTGCTCCTTCCTGGAGCTCGGCTGTCGTTGGATTTTAGTCTTTTTGGTACACTGCTTTCGGCCTCGTGATGGGGTCGTTTGGATCTTTCTTCATGGGATGTGTCAAAATGGAGTACTTGCCCCTGAACATGTCGATGTTCTTTGGGGTCTGGATTCTTCATGTGGTGTGTCCGTCGGGACTCCTCTTGCCTCGGCTTTTCTCGTCCGACTTCCCTGGAAGGTCGGTGTGAATGCCTTCCGCTTCTGGTATGCTGAGGGACCTCGGGGATTGTTTTTCTTACCTCCTTCTGAGTGTTGTTCGCTGGCATCGGCGTATCTTGCAGCGGGTATGGTGGCTGCATAACATTATTCTGCATCATGAAGTTGACGACTGACTGGAGGTCCGCCAACTTGTTTGCTAGTTCCTTTACTTCCTCATCCCTCCGTAGGCACCTGTCCCTCCATACCTGGAGGTTATCTTCATTGTAGTATTTTCCTTGGTTAGCTCTTTTTGACGTGTCGCCTTCTGGGATGACGTCGTTCTCTCTGTGACCCTGGTCACGGGCTTCTGCATTGTGGTTATCTCCTTCGATATCAAGATCAATTGGGCTGTCCCTCCCAGTGGGAGCGTCCTCCCCAATATTTTCCTGCTGTCCGTTACTGGCCATCTATTCTTCCTTCGATTCCCACAGACGGCGCCAAATTGTGTGGGTGATTTTCTGACCACACTGCCCGCTTAGTAACCAGCTGGAGAGCACTGGCAGAATAGATGGCACCTGACTGACCTGCAACAGAAATATAAGAATCCCGCGGTGGTTTCGACCACCCGGGGGCACTCCGACGATCAAGTCAGTATATCTCTCAAAGATAAATCAAGTACTAAACTCACAAGCTTGAGTATCAAAAGCATACCTTAGACCCATGGGGGTGCCTCTCTTTTATAATATACTCAATCCAATTCCCACTAGAAGTATGACTTCTATGAATTCTAGCTCACTGTTTACTCTGGACTCTTTTAAGTGATACAGATAAACTCCTTGACAGTTTTATCCTTATCTTAATTCAGTCCCCTTTGTGCCTTAGGACTCTTGCCCCATATCTCGGATTCCGATATCTTCGGAGATGACCTCGGCTTCTCCGAGATTACCTCGGCTTAACTACCAGGGCACGTGGCACCTCGGCTGACACGTCGGCGTCACCATGCCACGTGTTGGTATACAGAAAATATATCCCCACAGTACTAAACAACAACCAGAATATAAAGAAATAAAAGAAAAATGAGAGAATTTGTTTGATTACAAAAATCAAACTAGAAATAAAAATAAATAAATAAAAACAGATTTTATTTTGTTACAAAAATAAAATTAAAATCTGATTAAATAAACAAATAAAACAGAATAATAAATCAAACAACTTACTTAATTAATTTATTTGAATAATTATCTGATCAAGTCCAGTGTTTGATACTGTGTCTTTAAGACAGATTCGTCCTCTCCACGGTGCTTTCAGAATTTGGACATCTATCTCCCAGGATAAAATGATCTACTACAAACAATAGCAGCACTACAAATTGTTTGCCTAACGAATACACTAAGTGTTTATACTCTCTCACAGAAGAAACTAATGCGACAATATGAAAATAATATATTTGCAGAATTATGAAGAACGAAATTAGAGTTAGAAAATCCAAATGAGGGCTGTCCTATTTATAGATGGAATTATGGTTGTTGGGTTTGAATTAAACAGGTGCAAAACTTGTTTGAACAGGTATGAAACATGTTCAATTTGAATAAACAGAAACAAACCTGTTGGATTCAAATTTGAAGTGTATAGTAAAACCGGACCAGTTTATTTCCAGTTTAATTTGAATTCTGGATTTTTATTTTACCAAAAATAAAAAAACATTTTTGGCCCAAAAAGATAGGTATTGGACCGGACAAGCCCAACCCGACCTCACACCACGCACCCAAGCCTAGCCTGCCCGACTAGACAGACGGCGGCGATGCGCGCGTGTGGTGATTTTTGAGTCCAATGAGTCTAGCCCATTTTGCCTATAACTGCCCTCTCTAAAACACTTGGGTACCCCTTGGGGCACACCCCAAGTACCAAACCCATGCCTTATAAATCCATTCAAAACTTCCCACCAAATCAATGTGGGACAAGCCATTTTACAACCGTAAGGAATTTCCACCAAAACTCCATTTTCATGGAGCACACTTTGGCTTCAATTTTCCATTCACTCGGTAATAGTTTTGAGCAACCAAATATACCACGTGAATCACAACGCGGCATAGAACGCGTTACCACTTTGACCCGTGAAAATCGACGCACGGGGCCCACCTAAAGAATAGACCAAACTTAGGAAAAAATTCTGGTTTTACCCAGAATTTTATAACCATTTCCAACAATTTTGTGCTAGAAGGTTTAATTTTTTTAGACGAAAATTTTGATCCCAAAATGAGAAAATAATTTGTTATTAAATGTTTAATTTTATTGCTAAAGTTTAACAATGATAGTTTTGACAACCAAGATATTCTCAAGGTCCCAAAATTTGCCGAGATATGTACAAAATGACTTGGACACAAAGTTGTAAAATAAAAAAAAATAAATAAATAAAAAATACAGGTCATTGCATGCTTTTTTCGTAAGGCTGCAAATAAATAGAGCCATTCGTGAAAGAGTTCGAGCTCGGCTCAATAAGAACTCGTTCGAAGTCAGTTCGTTAATTTTTTTTTTTTGTGTTCGAGTTCAAGCTCGTTAAAATTTTAATAAACAAGTTCAAACATATTAATGCCCGGCTCGGAAGTTTGACTCGTTAGCTGGCTTGTTTAATATTTATTATTTATATATTAAATAATATAAAAGTATGTATAAAAAATAAGATAAATATGTTATATATATATTTAAAAATATAAATGTAAATAATTGCTAGCTATAGATAATATATTTATATAATAGTGGTAGTAAATATTATTATTTTGGTAAAATATTTTGTTTTAGTATGTTTATATATATTGTATATATAATTATATAATGAATGTTTCAATTGTCACTTTAGTTTCATACACAAGTATAAATTTATAATATTTTTAGCTTGTTAATGTTCGTGAACATGCTCGAGTTCGAATCAAGTTTAAGTCAAGTTGGCTCGAGTTCAATTCGTTTAATTTTTATTAAGCTCAAACTTGAGTTTGAACTCATTACAATCTTAATAAAACCAAACATATTAAAACTCTACTCGACTCGACTCGTTTGCAACTTTATTTATTCAAATTACTTTCAAAAGGGCCCAACAGGGCGACCCAAATATTTTTGAAACTTAGGCCTAACATTAAATTGATGTTTATAGGTCGTTAAACTCTTTATGTATAAGAACAACTAAACATGCATGACTTTAGTGACAATGTACCTATTGGGTTAGGCTCATATTTAAACATGTATGACTTTAGTTACCATGTTACCTATTGGGTTATGATCATATTTATCAATTTGATCCAAGTGTTTTCTTTCGGAGGCATCTACATGGAATGCTATATTGTAATTTCCTAGAAAAAACCCAAGTCTTGACAAATTGGTACCCCCGCAAACTTTGCTATCTAGATATAAATGACTTTCGCTTGATGATAAACAAGCGGTATATTCTTGTTATGCATGGTTTAAATAAATAATTAAAATTTAATTTTAAAATTAATAATGATATAAAATTTGTTTGACATGTATAGAAAAACATAGTTTAGAATCAATTAAATTTTAATCATTTTTATTGAAGGTTTTTTTTATTTTTTTATGGCATTAATTGTATGTTGTAGATTTTAATAAGAAATAAATGTCATTGTTTAATTGATAGAAATGAAAAAAAAGGAGTAAATTACAAAAATTACATTTATGATAAAATAAAAATACTTTATGTTGTATAAGTTTTTAAATTTTAGTTTATCCTATGTCAAAGTTCGCCCAATTATATATTAAATCATATTGCATAAAAGTATAGTTTCCCTTCTAACTTTCATGTAAAAATGGACAATAGTTGGATTGAGTAATTAAAATTGAGCTAGACATGACATAGAATCTAGTTAAACCGACCTTTACACTAATTTCGCTCTAACTTATTCATTAAAATATTATTTTATGGGGTGTTTAATTACCTAATTTGGTACTTAGAACTAAATTTATTAAGTGATAACCAATTAAGGAGTATTTTGGAAAGTTGGTAAAAAAACTGACTTTTTAGCTTTTTTGGTGACTTTTTTATGGCTTTTTTGGAAGAAGTTAGTAAAAAGCCAATTTTTGCCAAAAAATTGGCTTTTTGCCAACTTCCCAAATTGCCCCAAGTCCATTTGATAATCATAAATGATATCACTTAAAAATTTAAGTACCTCTGAAAATGTATACTAAACCTTAAAAAAAAAAATTAAATCATATGAAACTTATTTAATTCTTATTGAATTTATAAATACTAAATATAAATATCGATATACACTATGTTCTATAATTCTAATTGAATTTATAAATACTAAAAATACATTATGTTCTATAACTCACTACCACCATCACATTTATTGCCATCACGTCACTACCACCACGTCACCACCACCACCATTGCCACCATGCCTCCGTCACCGTTATCATCACCGTCACCACTATAACCAACATCATTATCATGCCGCCGCTGTCGCCGCCGCTACCGCTACCGCTACCACCACCACCACTACTATCATCACGTTAATCACCATTGTTATTGTTATCACAAGCACCACTATCAATTTATTACTATTACCATTGTTTCTGCCATGACATCTACCACCATCACCACCACTATCGACGCTACTGCTACCACCACCATGCACTACAACAATTTACACTTTTGGCGACCAAATTTGGCGACCAAAAGGGATTTAGTCGCCAAAAGTTCAATTTTTGGCGACTAAATATGATTTTGGTTGCCGTTGGTTTGGCTTTTTGTGACTAAATTATTTTAGTCGACATATATTATTTATTGGTGACTACAAAAAATATTAGTCGATAAATATTCCACAATAGGCGACTGAAAAAAATATTAGTTGCCGTTACTCTAGTTTTTAGGCTACTAAATTTTATTTTAGTTGTAGTATACAAATTTTTGCCGACTAAAATAAATTTACTCACCAAATAATAGCCATAATTGTACTGTTACTCTTTGGCGACTAAGAGTTTGGTAGGCAAATATGCATTTTTGGCAACTAAAAAATATGTAGTTGCGGTATACTTAATTTTTTCCAGCAAAAGAACAATTAGTCGCCAAATAGTCAACTTAAGCCGACTCAAAAATGTTTTCGTCGCTAAAAGCTTTATAAAATTTTAGTGGGAAAATTTGTATGATTGGTGCCTAGATTTACATTGTTTTCCTCTGTCACTCTCCCATACAGAGAACCCCACCTCTTCTCACTTCATTAAAGTCACTCACCACTGTTGCTCACGTTCGCCGCACATTGCCACCGCCGTAAATCACTACCGCCACCGTCGCAATACGAACAGGTTCTTTCTCTTTCTCCCCTCTCTCTCTGGCTCTCTCGCTTGCTCCCTTGCTCGCTCGCTCTCTGTCTCTGTCTGTCTGTCTGTCTGTCTCTCTCTCTCTCTCTCTCTCTATTTTCCTATTTCTCACTCTTGCTCTAGGGTTTTATATGATTTCGTATTGATTTTTGAAATGGGTTTGGTTTAACTAGTTTGATTTCTATAGTTTTATGGATTTGATTAGGCGTGTAAATTTGGCTCGGCCTGAGCCTGGGCACAGGCTCAGGCCGGCCCGTGGCGAATTTCGCGGGCTCTCGCCAAAATTCGGCCCGGTCAGCCCGGCCCATGGGCCAAAAAATTAGGCTCAGTCCCATGGGAGATTTGGGCTGGTGGGCTTGAGCTTGGGCTTGGGCAGGGCTTGAACATTATTTATTTATTTTTTCTATTCTTTTCACCAAAAATTTATTTTTTTCAATAAAAAATGACACTGGCCCCGGGGCAAGCCGGTCTTTGAGTGGGCCATGAGCGGGCCCACGAGTTTCAAAATGATGGCCCAAGCCCAGGCCCAAGGTCTCGGTCAGGGCTTGAGCCTGAGCCTAATCGGGCCGGGCCCACCCCATGCCACGAGTCATTTTTACACTCCTAGGTTTGATGCCGTAAATGGGTTTGCTTATTCTTTGGTTTGATTTCTACAGTTTTGTGGGTTTGATATTGTAATCGTAGCATGATGAACTAATACTATTATAATGCATGCATATGCATTATTGATAATTTTTCTTATCTACTGCATGATCAAATTTCCATTTCCATTAATTAAAAAAAAAAAAAGGGACAGATCACAGTGATCAACAAAAGGCTATCATTAATGCATTACTATTAGTTTTAAAACACATGAATAGATAGATACATTCAACCATGCATTTTGGATAATAATGGTTGTATATTTTTTTTTTTGTAGATGACTTATGGCGTGGACTTGTGAATAATCTATTTTTGTATATGGAGGACAAGTTAGACTTTTGTATAATCCTGCTAATTTTGTCATCTTCTACTCTTGCGGATTAGTATTACTCATACAGGTAACTTTTGGCATAGATAGGATAATTACTGGTGTGGTAAATAGATTACCTTTTTGTCGTGATATAGATTATGATGGTAATTTGTACAACGCCAAATGGCCATTTGGCATGCTAGTGCATATATTTTTTGTATACGGAGTGCCTAATTTTTGTATGATTCTATGTTTTGTATGGAATTACTATTTTAGTTTAGACTATATATAGTTGATTTGTATGGAATTTAACATTTAATGTTATTCCTTTTTGGATGGTTGAAAGTAAAATGGATATTGATTGTGGGATGATTGATAATATATATATATATATATATATGTATATGTTTTATTTTATTCATATATATAGTACAGGTTGTGCGTAATACATATAGGTTGTGGACAAATTAGAATTTTGAGAAAAAACATAAAATCATGTTTTTGGCGACCAAACAATCCATAGGCAAAAAGGCAATATATATTTTAGTGACTAAATAGTTAGTAGCTAAAAAAAGAAAATGAAAAAAAAAAATTGGCGATTAAAAGTCTAGTAGCCAATATACAATCAGATTTTAGGCGACTAAAATGTTTAGTAGCTAAAAAAGGCAAAAAAACAACAAAAATATTTTGGCGATGAAGGCAAAAACAAGACTTTAGGTGACTAAAAGTTTAGTAGCCAAAAAAAAAAAAAAAAATCAAACTTTAGATGACTAAAATATTTAGTAGCAAAAAAAAAAGATGAACAACAAAATATTTTTGCCGACTAAAGGTTTAGTAGGTAGCAACAAATCAGACTTCAGGCGACTAAAAGTTTAGTAGCCAAAAAACAATCAAATTTTAGGCGACTAAAATATTTCGTAGCTAAAAAAAATAAGATGAAGCACAAAATATTTTTAGGGATGGTTTGTGATGATCTAAATAAGTGCATTTTTTGACTTTTTACGAAAAATGTACAGAAAAGTAGAGAGGTGATGTGATGAAAAAAAGATAAAAAGTGTGTACTTATTAGTACACCCTCAAACAAGGCTTTAGCAACTAAAATTTTATTTGTTATAAATAATTGAAGTTTTTCGTGACAACAAGTTATAGTCGCTGAAAATGTTATATTTAATTTTACTTTAATACTTTTGGCGACTAAAAAAATAGTCGGCAATTTAATACTTTTGGCAACCAAACTTGTTTTAGTCGCCAATTACTTTTTCCGACAATTCTCCAATGACTAACCTACCGACTAAAACTTTTAGTCGCTAAAAACCTTCGGTGACTAAAATTTGACTTTTGGCGACTAAAAATTTAGTAGGTAAAAGTGCCATTTGTTGTAGTGGTGCCACCACCACCACTACCACTACTACCACCACCTACCATCACCGTAACAATATAAAATTAAAATATACAATTTTAAAAGAATAAATTTTAGATTTGATTTTATACATATTGAATAATCTATTTTTAGTTTAACACTTAAATTGAGGAATTTTTTAATCTTATGGCCATTAACGCAAAACATACATATAATTTTTTGTTTGAGATGATCTAAATAAGTATACTTTTTAACTTTTTACGAAAAGATGTGTAGAAAAGTAAAGAGATGATGTGACATAAATAAGTGCAGTGCACTTATTTAGTTTATATCAAATAGTTTGCAAAATAAATGTGAACAAAAGAAAATTATGTATTTCACTAATCGAGTTGAATTCCTAATCATACACTTATTTTATAAATTATTAATCCTCTCACTATTAATCATGCTAATCAAATAGCCTGGTATGGCATATATATTTTTAAGTGTTTATTCTAGAATGACCATAAGTTTAACTCAAAAGTCTATTTCTTTAAATGGATTTTTTGTTTATAGTTTTTTATTTTTTGGTATATTGGAAATTAGTTTTTGACAGACTTAAACAAGTCTTGGAGCATTAGCATCAAGATCGTTAAAATCATTTTTTAGCTAAATTAATGATATAAATTTCAAAAAACCACCTCCATCAGTCTCGCTTGCAACTCGTCAAAATTTGCGTTTGCTACAGTATCTCGCTACAACAACAAGTGAGGTATTGTTCATCGCTACTTGTGTATTGCCGAATATCTGCTCAGAAGTCCGCCCGGACGCTGGCCGGTCAATGACTTTTTTTTTTTTTTTGCATTTATTCCAGTTTTACCTTTACAAAGGAACATAAGAATTGTTTGGCTAGCAGCTCATCAATTTAATAAAAAAAAAGAATAACAAATATTTTAATAGAATTGAGTTAGAATAGAGTGTTTGATGCAGTGAGGTGATTAGTTAAAATAAAAAAACAACTTTTTAGTTATAATTTGATTAAAAATTTAAAGAGATTGGTGTGAATCTCTTAACAGGTCTTACATGAATCAATCAGGACCCCCGAAGAGTGTGGAGTAATATAACAAGAGAGAAGGATTTTGAATGGTCAAAGTAATTGAAGTTACGTGTCATAAATTTAGAGCACATGGGATGGAAGAAGGGTGATTATTCAATGGTCTAAGAATACGATTACTTGATATTTTATGACAATATAATTGATGAAAAAAATAAAATATTATGATTTTATATTAAGTGATTGAAATATATAAAATGACATAATAAATAATAATTAGTGAAAGATTATAATCATGTGATATTCAAAAATTATCTAATAAATTTCCTGAGAGGAAAAATGCTAGTGACAGTAACATCTGAGTTGCGGCTTCTGTCCTTCGCTTCTCATGAAAATCTCAAAGCGAAGAGATGTTTATTATTTTAAGAAAATTATATTATATAATTTTTATAAAAAATTTAGGACATATTTTAATTATGAAAAATCATATACATATTTTTGTATTTATGAATTAAAGTGATAAATATTTTAATTCTGAATGAATGACTATAAATAAGACATATCATTTATGAAATTTTTATATACAAATTATATTTATATTGCACTATCATTTTTAAGATCATACTTGTTATTGATACAAATGTAATTTGATTAAATGATTATCATTGTGTGATCCACATGAGTTTTTTTGTAAGGATGACGTATTTTATAGACTTTACAAATTGAACAGTTTAAATTATCAAATTGTTGGCTTATTTTTCCTATGAAGGAAAATATCATAAATGCGAGCGTGCCAGTAAGGATTGAAAAATCCTTACAGATTAAATTCAAGCCAATTATCAAGCGATTGCGTTGATGGTTCTTTTGCCTCAACGAAGAGGACTTCAAAATTGTCAAGTGTAGAGAAAAGAAAAATTAAAAGAAGAATGAGGGAGATGGAGAAAGACAATTGAGTGAACAATCAAAATAATAATTACTTACCTCTACTCCTATGCTTCGAAAAGGAAGTGCATAAAATGTTTTGAAAAGGAAATGCTGAAAATAAATGTTTCGAAATATAAATCTATGTTAAACTACTCCTAAGATAAGGAAAATGATAAGAAATATTGAAATCAATTGTCTTTGATTTGAATTCTCCATCTTTACAATGTAGCCATTAATGGCTATTTATAGAGAAAAAATACAGCAATAACTACTTAGTAACTACTCATTTCTTCCATCTTCATTCTTGTCTTGCTATGTGTCCATCCACTCATCCACTTTGTCCTTCATATTCTCCATCATCTTCATAACTTCTTTTAACTTCCAAATGAATAAGAGGATGTTACATGTCCTACAATTATATAAAAAATAAAATTGCAGATTTATGGTGCTAGCATTACCCCCGCGGCCCTTAAAAATGGTGTTTACTTGAATTTTTAAAGGGTCGAGCCAAGCACATGACTAACCTAAGCCGCAAAGTGCTTCGAATGATATAACAACACCAATAAAGTGCTTCGAATAAGCATGAAATTATGACTAGATGTTGCGAATTATATATATACACATTGAAGGGATATTATTGCAGAAAAGTTTCGAAGGATAACCACATATTTTCAAGACAAAGCCAATGATTCACCTTAGCAAACTGTTACACATGCTAAATAACCAGCTTCGAAGGTGGTATAGAGGACTAAAATTATCATTCGAAGGTCGAAAATGCCAACAAAGGATGAATTACATCCTTGGAAATACTCGACAAAACTTCGAAGGTTCACAACTATCACTATTTTTTCTTCGAAGCTGTTGTTAATGCAAGATGGAGTGCTTCAAACCTTACAAAATTATGGCAAAAGGGCTTTCGAGGCAACTTTTGGCCAACATTGTGGTTATTCAAATTTTGTATGTTTTGGTTCACACATAATTAATGAAAATATTAATTTTGTGCTTCGAACCAATTATTAATTATTCGAAGACACCAAAACTGTTGTTCTTCGAACCAACTTATCATGCCAAAAATAGGCATTATTCGACAATTAATTAATTGCCATTTTACATATATTTGAAGGGAGATACACATTTCGAAAGTTTTCTCGTCCCATGTTACATTTCAAAGGTATTTATTGATGACAAAACCACCCTTCGAAAGTCACATATGTTACTAAAGAATTAAAGTCGTCCTTCGAAAGTGCTCATGACATCTCTTCAAACTAAATCTAAAGAGTTGGGTTATGATAAAATTAGTTTGGCATTTTAACTAGCCATTAATGGCTATTTCAATGAATAATCTACTTCGAAGTGTCTTGAGACATACTTCGAAGGTAACCACAAAACCAAATGGTGATGGTTTTATGGATCAACTAATAAAAACATTTTTGGCTCAATATATTGCAATAACAAAAAATTATTTGTTAGTCATTCCATCAAAGTCAACGTTTGACGTGATTCACAAATCCAAAATGGATTTCGAACAGCAAAAGTCATGGTATAGTGTGACCATAAAAATTCATACTTTTTAACATTTTGAAAAATGTCAAAAAATTTGAATTCATGAACAGTGGCTTGTTCATTATTTTTGACCATGTTTGTTCTAAAAACATTACTTTTGCTGAATAGATTTTCATAATTATTTGGCAAAGTGGATTGTTTTTCCATGTTAGCCATTAATGGCTTATGAAAATCACTCATAGATATGTTATTTTCATGACTTGACTCTCTAAAAATTGGTTTTGAGGCCCCCCGAGCCATGTATAGAACATCATTTTTAGCCAAATTTGCCTCAAGAGCATGCTCTTTCGTTATGTTAATTTCATAATTTGGCTCTTTAAAAACGGACTCTTGAACCCCCGAGCCATTGATGAAATCAACTCTTTACTTTTGCTATTTTTAACTATGGAAAAATTTTGAAAAAATTCACCAATTCCGGCCATTAAGGCCTCAGTTAAAGACTTGGTAGTGAGAGTTGAAAACTCATCATTCCATTGGCGAATTTCCATATCAAGATGATGAATTTCTCCAATTAAATGGTATCTTTTTTCTTCCACCAAATAATATTGTAAAGGATGAAAATTTATTTTATCAAGAAAATGGATCTCTTCTTGAAGATCCAAAATTTCATGTTTACGCCAATAAATTTCATCTAGGCTATTTGAAATGGACAAATCCAATTCATTTTCTATTTATTACACTTGACGTCCCACTGGGCGTGTCAAAACCTTATTTTTCCTATGAAGGAAAATATCATAAATGCGAGCGTGCCAGCAAAGATTGAAAAATCTTTACAGATTAAAACCAAATTATTTTATTCCTAGAGTTGAAATTATTTTTGCAAAAAATATTAAGATACTAATTGCAATCGTCATTTGAGTCATCAAGAAAAACCGTCTAAAAGAGTCAACCAAGGACCTTACCGACACATTTTTTAAAATATCATTAATAAATTTAAGGACCGTTAATTTTGTGCAAAAAGTTTTATTTTTTTTAGATGAAAATTTTTGTCTGAAAAAGAGAGCAATTTAGATGAAATCTTGCGACGAGCTGCCCCTAATATTGTAAAGGGATTTACTTTTCTATTTGGAGGACTTATGTATAGGTCATAATAAGTGAATTTATTATCTAATAGGTCCTATGGAAAAAATTTGTCATAAAAAAATGTTACTAATTGTAAGTTTTAGCGACAATTTATAAAAATTATGACAAAAAAAAGTCACTAATTATCAATTTTTAACGACATATATAAAAAATTGTCACAAAAAATTATTTTTAGCGACAATTTTACCAAGACTTATTTTCAATAGAACTTGATGAAAATTAAGTCTAATTATTAGGACCTATTAGTAGTTTATCATTTCCTTTCCTCCTATTTCCTTTTTTTTTCTTTTTTTGGCAAAAATTAAGGGATTTACTTAACTTTAGGAGAGAATCACTATTTTGTTTAATTGGATTCATGAGATCCATGGTAGTTCCACTTCATTAATTTAAATAGTTCTTTTTAAAAAATATATATAGTAATTTAAATAATTTATTTTGTAATTTTTTGGAACTTGTTCATCCATAAAAAAATAATAAATTAATTTGATAATCGTAATCATAAACTGTTATTCAAAAATAAAAACTAAAATTTGGTTTTAAAATGAATTTTTTTGGGTAAATTACACTGACACCTATTGAGGTTTCTGTTTAATATAAATCTCTCCCTTCCATTTGAAAAATTACATTTCCCTCCCTAAATTTGTAATCTCATTATATCTAGTTTAGATCAATTTTTGTAAACAAAATTTTTTGTAATCTCATTTTATTTCCACCATTATATCTAGATTAGATCAATTTAGTCTAGATCTTTTTAGATAGTGAATCTAGATCTATTTAAAAAGTATTAAATTTGTACAATTTTTTTTTTTAAAAAAAGCCATTGAATACAACAAAATAAGATAATGTATTGAATTTTTATGTATTTGGTGAATTTAAAAAAAATCACAAAAATTATACTTCTCAAGCATATCTAGATTAGGTGTATCTAAAAAATAAAAATAAAAAATTTATTTAAAATATTAAAAAAGATTAATAAAAATTAAAAAATACGAAAAAAATAAAAAAAATAATTTTTTGTGTGAGTTAAACCAAAGAAGATGATTGTTATTTCCCTTCAAATGACATGAACAAAATATATGTATTATTTCATTATTTTATACGTATAAAAGTTAGGAGACAAATATGTCATTTTAATTTGACAAGAGAGTAAGTGTAATTTTTCAAATGTGAGAGGGGGATCTGTATTAAATAGAAATCTCAGGGGGTGTCAATGTAATTTACCCAATTTTTTTATTTATTATTATTTGAAAATAAATTTGATAAACTTTTATAGTTAGTGAGAAAGAATAAAAATAAGAATTATGTGGGTCTCAACACTGTCACATGGGTAATTATGGATTATCATGTGTATTGCACTTATCAAATCCTCATCAAAAATTATATTAGTGTTTAATGTTATGCAAAACTCATCAGGAAATGAAATCTTATCAATATAAGAGCCTTACATAATTGGAGATTGTTTGGATAGGGCTTCTGCAACATTTAAAATACGTTTTTTTTTTTTTTAAATTATTAGATTAGCACTTATGGAAAAAAACCTCCCCACCCTTGGAAAAGCACTTAAGGAAAGTTGAATTCATGACCTTTCTAAAGACTTAAAGCCTTAAAGAATGCATGGTGTCTAACTAGGCTAGGCTTAGTTGGTTGAACATTCAAACTACTTGCTAGGCAAGTCACTGGATATATTATAAATAGGTGACACCCCGTGGGTTGAGGTACAATATTTCTCTCGGTGAATTTATCCATTAAATATTGTTCATAATATTGGAGGACTAACTTGAGTATTGGAGGACTTCTAGCCGTTCAATGCTTGTGGGAGTTTTATTTTGTAGATGGTGATCTCTTAATAGTTCTGACCATCTTCTTCATTAAATCTTTTAATATGATATTTTTTTGTCCCTGTGCAAATAAGATTATTAAGATTATTAGATGAATCTATTTTTTTATTGATCTTTACATCAAATCAAATTATTGAAGTGAGAGGTGATGACTCTTATAGGCCTAACTATGTAGGACATGCTGGACCAATCTTCTGTGTATAATAAATAATTTGAAATAAATCAAATAAACAAAATAAATTACTTAAAGAATTTATTTACCAAAACAACTTAAGAACAAGAGTGATCAAGTCGAGTTTGTAACACTCTATCTTTAAGGCAGATTCGTCCCACTCAGGTGCTTATGAAATAATAGCGTCTATCTCCCAGGATACAATGATCTTTCACAGATTGTATTAGCACTAAAAACAATCTGTTTCAGTGAACTAGAACCTATGTTCTATACTATCAAAAATTTGTCTAAAATTAATATGAAGAATATATTTATGTAAGAGAGCAAAACGAAAGGCAACAACAAAATTTTAGATTGGTGAAGCTGTTGGAAGAATTTTAGTATTTATAGGCTAAGTGGTGACTTTTTGGAAGGGTCGAACATGTATAGATTCAAACTGAACAAGTTCGATTTTGAATTGAACCGATGCAAACTGTTGAAACAGTTTTGAATCTGTTTGGAAAGGAACTTGAATCCTATCTGGTGCAATCTGTTAAAACAGTTTGAAAATCTGTTTGAATCTACTTAGACTGGTTTGGAGAGGACACACTGGTTAGGAGTAAAAAAATTTGAATTCAAACTGTTTGGTGCAAAATTCAAAATTTTCATACAAGAATTTTAGAAAAATCTAAATAAATTTTGTTCAAAAAATTAATGTTAGGACCCAACCCACAATCTGCCCAAATAGCGGCAGCGTAAGCGTGATTCTTTGAGCCAAAGCCCACTTTGTCCATAATTCCTCATTTCCGCAAACTTGAGGTGCCCCTTAGGGCCCAACCCAAGCATGTCCACCTAGAGCTTATATACCTACACAAACTCTTTTAAAGTTTCAACACGGGACACTCATTTTAAGATAACCCACATTTGACTATTTATTTTCCATTCCACGAACCCGAAGACGATGTCAAGTTCCCATTCACTTGTAAATGGTTTTGACGAACCGTCTGCATTGTGTGACTTTCCATGCGGCAAGGAACACGTCACATCTTTAGACCCACCCCAAAAGACGTGTGGGCCCCACTCAAATTTGGACTCAAAGTTGTCCCAAAATAAGTCTATAAAAATCATAATTTCTAACGGGACAATCCTTTCCCCCAATAGGAAAGAAGTTTATCTTTATTATCAGTTCAGTTACTATGAGATCGAGTTCATTAAAAAGAAATTTAATTAGATCACAGTTTGGAAAAAAAAAAAAAATTCTTTCTTTCATTTCCATTTAAAGAGTGAAAGAAAGAAAGAAAGAAAGAAAGAAATAAAATAATAAGAATAATAATTGCATCCTATAATCATGTTCTCTAGAAGAGTTCAAGTATTCTCAAATTCAACCGAGATAAATACTAGCCGCCTGATCTTTTTTGAGTTTTGGTTTTATGTTACTAGCAAATGAACTCGTACAACGTACGAGCTAAATAAATAATTAAAAATTTTAAAATTAAATAACAATATAAAATTTATTTAAAAAGTATAAAAAAAATAATTTAAAATGAATTAAGTTTGAACCATTTTATTAGAATATATGTTGTTGTTGTTGTTATGTTATTAATTATATATTTTAAGTTCACAATAAAAAATAGATGTCATAATTTAATTGGTAAAGATGAAAAAAATATAATAAATTAAAAAAAAATAAAATAAAAATAGATTTCATTTTATAAATTTTTTAGTTTTAGTTTGTTCTATGTTAAAGTTTGGCTTCGTTTGGAATGTTGGTCGATTTTTTTATTTTTTGGCTCTTTGGTTATTTTAGCCTGAAGTTAAAATCTCGTTTGGGATAGACTTTTTGATTTTTTTTTAATTTTTATGAAAGAAAAAATGAAATGATTATAGCTTGAATTTGACATTTTATCTTATTGATTTTTTAGCTTATTTTATATTTTTATGGCTAAAATAGTCTTTTAGCCCCAAAATTTGCTATGCCAAACGATTGCTTAGTCATAAAATTTAAACATACTTTTAGAAATATTGATAAAATTGTTAAAATCGGCCAAATGACCAATCAACTTACACAAAAATTAATTAATAAAAATTTTTAAATTTTATTTTAAATCAAAATTTAAACTATTTTTAACTGAAACATATAAAACAGTACAATATTAAATGGGAGTATATATTTTTACTTTATATAATTGAAATAATTTTTTCCTTCTTTTCTTGATGTGGAATTGGGTAAAATAAAAATTAGCAATTGTTCGGGCGAGAAGTTTATTTCGAATCAAACAATATTAATCATTTAATCTTTAATTAAATCAATTTTAAGTTTATTTTGAATCAAACAAATCTAACCAATATATTTTGATAAATCGCTAAAATCACGGTTAAACGAGCAAATCAGTTAAATTGAAAACAGTTCAACCTAATAGGTTAGGTCAAAAGACCAACCAACTTATACAAAAATTAATCAATTAAAACTTCTAAAAGTTATTTTAATTTTAAAATTTAAACTGTCTTGAACTGAAACATGCATAACACTATAATATTAAATATGCGCATAAAATTCATTTTATATAAGTGAAACAACTCACTTTTCTTCCCCCTTTTTTTTTTTCAATGTAGGATTGCAAAATAAAAGTTAACAATTGTTTGGGTAGGAAGTTTATTTCTAATCAAGCAATTAGTCATTCAATTTTTAAACACGTCAATCTTTAGTTTATTTCAAATGAAACAAATCTAACTAATATATTTTGATAAAACCGCTAAAATCATGGTTAAATCAGCGAATCAGTCAAATCAAAAATGATTCAGCCTAATCAGGTTGGTCAAAAGGCTAACCAACTTATACAAAAATTAATTAATTAAAACTTTCAATTATTTATTTTTAAATTTAAATTGTCTTGAACTGAAATATACACAATACTACAATATTAAATGGAAGTATAAGATTTCCTTTATATAAGTGAAACAATTCACTTTTTCCTTCTTCTTTTGATGTGAGATTATAAAATAAACCATATCATAGGCTAATTAGAGTTTTTATTTTAAAATTTAAATTGTCTTGAATTAAATTATGCACAATACTATAATATTAAATGAGAGTACCTTTATATAAGTAAAACAACACATTTTTTTCCCTTGTTCTCCCGATGTGAGATTATAAAATAAATCATAAATTAATTAGAGTTTTATTTTTATATAGTTAAATAAAAGTTAGCCAATGATTTTTTTTTAATTGTTTAAAATTAAGAAAATCAATGAGAAATCGTAGTTAAACCGGCGAATTAGTGAAACCAAAACCGGTTCAGCCTAATCGGTTAGGTCAAATGACCAACCAATTTATATAAAAATTAATTAATTAAAAATTTTAGATGTTATTTTAATTTTAAAATATAAACTGCCTTGAATTGAAGCATGCGCAACACTACAAGTCTACAAATTAAGGTTCACTTTATATAAGTAAAACAACTCACTTTTCTTTCTTTTTCCGATGTGGGATTATAAAATAAAAGTTAACAATTATTTGGGTGGGAATTTTATTTCTAATCAGGCAATATCAGTCATTCAATCTTTAATTAGATCAATCTTTAGTTTATTTTGAATTAAACAAATCTAATCAATATATTTTGATAAAATTGCTAAAATCGCGGCTAAGCCAACAAATTAGTGAAATTAAAAATAATGATTTAGCTTAATCAGTTAGGTCAAAAGACCAACCAACTTACAAAAAAATTAATTAATTAGAACTTTTAAATTTTATTTTAAAATTTAAAATATATTGAATTGAAACATGCACAACACTACAATATTAAATGAGAGTATAAGATTCATTTTATATGAGTAAAATAACTCAATTTTTCCTTCTTCTCTCAATGTGGGATTATCAAATAAATCATAGACTAATTAGAATTTTATGTTTATATGGTTAAATAGAAGCTAGCTAATGGAGATTTTCTTAATTATTTAAAATTAAGAAAATCAAAAAAATTAGTATGAGATATTGAAACTCTTATAAGGCTCCTTACTAAATTTTCCATTTTGGTAATATAATATAGCATTTTTCTATAATATATAGATGCCAACCTATACTCTTTATTAATTATTGTGGTTCTAGTAAAATAAATACAAATTAATATTTGCAAATAATGACTTCAAATATTGAATGTATAGAAGTAAAAAATACATAAATTAAAGTTTTTCTTTGAATTGAAATTATCAATCTTACTTCATTTGGCATAAATATTTTATAAGTCTTTTAACTTGTGTAGATAATAAGTGTAATCTCTCCTGATGAATGTTAGTTTATTTATAAGATACTCAGGTTATAGGTCAATTTTTAAATCTTTTGGGCCATTAGGCTCAAGCACTAATCTCTTCGAGTCAAAAGAATATAATTTGTCTAAAATGACAATTATTTGTTAAAATCGAATCAACCAATCTCTCTCTCTTGAAATCACCCTATTGTCTATCTATTGAAATTCACCAACCCTATTTGTTAATCTATTAAAATTCGTCACACTAACTATTTGTTGAAATGTGACACATGTCACTCATTCAATACCCTATTAATTGAATATCACACATTTCTCTACCTTACTACCACCATCTGCAGTCGCCAACCGCCGTTGCTGGTTGTGACTTTTCTAGCAAAATTTTTTAGTGACTTTTCCGGTGTTACCAACCTTTTCCAACTACTTTTTTAGCTTTTCTTTACCACTAAATAAGATTTTTTTTCTTAAATCTAATACCTTATACACTTTTTAGGTTGGACTTTTCACCAATATTCTCTTATTTATACTTTTAGACCTCTATAAAATTAAAAGATAGTAAGTAAAATAATTATAGAAATAAAAAAATTATTGAATACTCCAAAGTTACAAGAAAGATAGAAAGTGAACTTCTAATTCAGAATTCAAATATATACAAATAAAAATAAAATAAAGTTCTTCTAACAAGACAATGAATTTTTTTATAAATTTAAAATGTTAAATTTAAAAAATTAAAAAAAAACAAAAAACAAATATATATAGTAGTATCACCACTATATTTGTCTTATCTATTATTAGTAGGTATGGGGTCTCCCCACCATTAACTTTATTATCATGTAACCTATTTTGTTGTGTGTTCCACTTGAAGGTTTTTTTTTTCAATGAATTCTAATGAATTTATGCTTCTCTTGATTTTATAGAACTCCTAAACAGAAGAAGAAATATTGGTACTCCAATTATTTATTCTTTAAGCATATGTGTTAGGTTTTTATTCTTGGCAACCCCGTTTGACAAAACTCCTTTCAGATGTATTTATTTTCGCACTTTTTATTTCAGTGAGGCTATGAGTTTATTAGATGCGAATCCAAACCCGAATCGAACCATGCAGAGAAGTTTGTGATGTTAATGCTTTCAAGATTGCCACTTCGCTGATTATTACGAGGGTCGAGCTGCCCGGTCAGCTCGCGGCCGAAGCAAAATGCAAAATTGCATTCAAAATTGCATGTCCGTCGTTGCTCGCTCGAGCCAAGGAGTTCTCGCTCGAGCTAGGGCTCGCTCGAGCCAAGGAATGCGCGCTCGAGCCAAGAATTGCGTCCATACAAAAACCTGAAAGAGTGTATTCCTCGCTCGAGCCAAGGATCCGTCGCTCGAGCCAAGGCACTAGTAGAAATCATGAAAAATACACTCCTCGCTCGAGCCAGCAAATTTTCGCTCGAGCGAGCCTCAGAATCCGAATTTTTCAAGGAGTTTGTTTTCTTCCAAATCTAGGATTACTTTTGGTTCTCTATAAATACTTGGTTTTCTTCCAAAACTAAGTGATTGATTGAAGTCCTCCAGATCTTCTTTTTGGTTCTTAAGGTTTATATCTGGGGATATTTTGTTTAGTTTTCTTTGATGTTTTTATTGAGTCTTCAACTCATGATTTAAAGAGAGTACATCAAAGGTTTGTTTGTTATACACAAAAGAGAGAGTTATTCTTCAGTTGTGGATTCTGAAGAATTCGAGCCTGAAGCTTTGGTGGAATCCGGAGTGGCTCATCAGAAAGACAATTCCGTGGTGAAGATGGGGTTGGAAGAGGCACATAGAGGTTGGTTCAATTAGGCGTTGTGGATTCGCTAGGTAATTGAGAGTATACCTGTGTAATTCCTTTAAATCTTCTTAGTGGATTGTTCTTGTGGCTGTTGCCCGTGGTTTTTTTTATCACAGTTGGAGGTGTCCAATTGTGATTTTTTCCACGTTAAATCGTTGTGTCTCTTTGTCTTGTTTGTTTGATTGGGATTGTTATATTCTGCTTAAAATTGATACATAATCACAAATCAACATCTAGGGGATTTCTAGATTTTTCAATATGGAACAGGTCCACAAAGACATTTCCATCACAATAGAATGTCGGTTTCTAATGTTGAACTTGTGTTCAATGTCTTGTGAAAAAATATGAGATTATCAATTTTGTCAATGATGGGGATACCTTTTTCATTGTCTATTTTTTCTTTTTAAGAGGGGATTTGGACAGGATGCAAGAGGGAGAAAGTAAATTTGATAAAATTAATAAATTTGCGTTTCAAATTTTCAATTAAAGTAGACACGTACAATTTGTGTCCTAGTAGTTTGTGAGATTGCTCTTATAACTATAACAACATATTTAACTATTGTCAGTTTTGGGGATCATCAATCCCTCTAGATTGTGTAACTAATCTCATGTTGGGATTGTCTTAAGATTATGAGAAACTAATAAAATTTTATTAATTTTATAATTTAACTAATAAGTCTAGTCATCTATTTTGTATTTCACCTCCTTATTAGGATTCAATAGTCTCCTACATGGGGGATACGGGATCCTTGAGCTAGTGGGTACCATGTCTGAATGAACTATTAGTTTGAATCTTGATTTTTTTAATCAAACATTAGATTATATATTTTGTTAAATTATTAATTCATTTCCAAAACCATGTCTGCCCAAGCAAACATGACCGTCTTTTATGAAATCATCCAAATTAGATGCAGTTTTAGATTTGCTTTGCTTAATTTCAGCTTTTCCGGTCTAATTCATGGCCTCAGTGATCTTGCTTTATATTTTTTTGCCAAAAAATGTTTGGGATCCACAATTTATTTATACCTTCAAATTCACCGCAATTACATAACAAGGGAGTTGGATTTATATTAAATCTGTGACAAATCAAAATTGACATCTATAATAGCACATTATTGTGGTTTTATTATGAAAAAAGTTTAGGAGTCTAAAATATTTTCCTTTTTTGCCATTGATCAACCCATTAGGCATTAATCATGCTCTAGCTAAAATATTTCCATCAGAACTTCCATATATATGCATAACAAAGCTATCTAAACATAATCAACACCTCAAGTGCGAACAAGCAGTTGTAATCATAATTTTCATATGTATATTCATTCTTTCTTAGCCTAGATATCGAATTACAAGAGACTAAAAACAATAGCATATGACAAAACAGACTTTGTGGACAACACTAAATGTGCACAAATTTATTAAACAACAGTGTCTGAATCTCACAAAAGATTGAAACTAGTGAGGTCTTATTGTACTTATAGCACTGTCCTATAATTATAAAGAGAGGGAAGGGAGTGAAAAAGAGGCCTCAAGGGCAGAAGGTAATAGCATAATTGGTACCAGCGGGGCAAGTGAACAAACTGGTTGGATCATCCTGAGGATAGCTATAAGCATCTGGGCACCTATCCTTGAAGAACTTGGACAAAGGTGTAGGCCCACAGGTCCCAGGCCCATCAGTGCAACAATATTGATTGGTCTTGTAAACGGTACATGGGTTGTTGCACCCACCCGGGGTCTGCAACTCGGCTGGGCACTCGCCAACTATGTTAGCAGCGCACCGGAGTGACTTGCAGACCGCAGTGGTGGGGCTAAAGTCCATCGGAATGTTGAATCCATCAACGTTGGATATGTCAACAAAGTCCAAGTTATTGGGCTGGTTCAACGCGAATTCAGCTAGGGTATTTGGGGCCTTACCGTAGCCTTGGCACTGGAGGAGCCCATTGCAGTCCCCGGTCTGACATTGGCCATTGCCATTGGCATCGAAGTTGCAGTTGGTCCGGCCCCAAATGCGAGCTTGGGTTGTACCCGGGTTCACATTGACGGTCCAAGACTGGCCCGGGTCAAGACGCATACCCCCACCGGGTGAGGCAGCGGCCCAAACCGTGTAGGTACATTTGTTTAGGACAGCAAAGGTAGCTGCATTGGTGAAGGGGATCAATAGGGTGAAGAGGAGAGGGAATAAAATGGTAAGGCTTTTGGGGAAGCTCATGCTGCTGACTTAGAGTTATATGCTTAAGCAAGTATTAGGAGTTTTTATGGGATTGTATTGATGTGGTATTGTGAACAAACATTTGAGGGGTTTATATATTGTTTCAAGGCGGCTATATAGTTCTTGGTTTATGCGTGATCACCTCCATGAGTTGTGCAAAGAAAAGTCAGAGATGTTGGTAGACTTGAATTTGCTATCCTATCTCACTAAATTTCCAAGGACATCAAGTCACC
The DNA here is from genome assembly GCF_055761805.1 of Camellia sinensis. Taxonomy (NCBI): domain Eukaryota; kingdom Viridiplantae; phylum Streptophyta; class Magnoliopsida; order Ericales; family Theaceae; genus Camellia; species Camellia sinensis. Next base: position 68,733,579 of record NC_138973.1, on the reverse strand, counting down.
ATTACATAATAAAATGCCAATCTGTTGACACTTCTACCTAAATAGTGGCGAACCCATGATTGTCTATAGACTAAGGGGTGGTGGCTACACTAATTTTTATTTTTTATTTTTAATCAAAAAACGTTAAGTATTAATTGTTAGATTAGATTTTGAGGAGTTAAACCTTCAACTTCTACCTTGCAAAAATGTTGTTTCTATGCTACTAAACCACAAGGTCATGAACTCACTTTGAATAGATTTACTATAATTCAATAGTAGCTTTTAAGTCTCTAGTTTATTCTAATTGGATATTTATTCAGTAGTTTTGAAATATTATGTAATATTATTTACGTGATAATCTCAATCGATGATGTGACAAAAAAAATTTGAAAAATACTACATATATTTAAATTCATATTAACAATCTTACTAAAAACATGTGTTAGGAATTGACCGTTTTTAACCAAGATCGATGAGACACGAAATAACAAACAAGAAAGAAATTAACGAATCAAAACAAATCACACCCACAAAAACACAAGGATTTATGTGGTTCACCCCAGAATAGGGTTACGTCTACGGTTGTTGCAGTTTTCACTATGATTAGAAAAATGCAACTCTCTTTTAACCTAAAAGAGTCGCCCCGTCATCTATTTATAATTATGGTTATACAGAAGCACATGGGAATTACGAAAGTATCTAAAAAAACCCCATTAGACCCAGTGTTTGAGTAAACAATAGAGTTGTGTGAACAGTACTTATCAGGGTCCACCGATCCAACAATGTTCCACTTGGAACCTAATAACACAAACTCTCCATCATCTTCATCACATAGAGGAACGTCGCAATAACTCGATCTTTCTTCATCAATCTTGAAGGCCAACTGAAGTTTGTCAATGGTGACTGTCTTGGTCAACATATCTGTTGGATTCTTATTGCCTTGAATCTTCTCAAGAGACAAGACTCCATCATCTATAAGTGAATGAATGAAATGGTATCGCAGCTAAATGTGTTTCGTCCTATAATGAAAAGCCGGATTCCTTGCAAGATGAATAGTAAAATACTCATCTCTTGCGTCTTACCCAACTCTGTTAAGCACTTTTGTAACCAAGTCATTTCCTTCCCAGCTTCAGTAATAGCACCATACTCAACCTCTTTTGTGGAAAGGGCCATAATCTTCTATAATTGTGAAATCCAACTCAATGTTGTACCACCCAACGTGTAAACATAACCAAAAGTACTGTGAGAAACTGAATATAAAAATCAAACAAATAATTAAGTGATAATAATTTTACAATCTCAAATATTTTCATAGTGAATCCTAAAGTGCAAATTAAATATTGTTGGAGGGTCTTTTAATTAATTTTAAACATAAAATAAATTTATGGTGGAAATCTCTAATTTAGAGGCAAGATTTATAATAATAATAATAATAATAATAATAATAATAATAATAATAAATAAATAAATAAATAAAAAGAAAAGAAAAGAAAAGAAAAAAAGGATAAGAGAGTCTGATTATTTGAAGTGTGTGGGTAATCCTGAACTCTCATATTATTGAACTAGCAACCATGAAGAGGAGATAGGCGCAACTTTTGGTGAAAATTGAAGAACTAGTTTGGTGCTTGAATAACTCTATCTCTAAGGTAGAAATCAAGGCTCCGTTTGGTAAGAATTTCGAATTATTGTTCTACCTATTGATTTGAGTGTGTTGTTTGTTTTGAGCTTTCAAATTATAATTTTACACTCATTTCTCAAAACTCAATTCAAAATATAATCATTACTTTTCAAAACTCATAACCAAACACATAATTTAAAACTCTTTTCAAAACTCAATTCAAATCAATATTTCAATTTTTTAAATATTTAAATATTTTAAAAATATTTTAATTTTGTTAAGATTTTAAATATTTTAATATTTAAATATGTTATGATTTTTTTAATTTTTTAATTTTTTGAATATTTTCAAATATTTTAATTTCAAAATATTACGATTTTAATTTTTTCAAATTTAAAATATTATATAAAAATAAATTCAAACTCTATTTTATAAAAATATTTTTAAATATTTTAATTTTGTTGTTATATATTTGGTTACGATTTAAGTGTAGAGTTGTGAAAGTAGTATGAAGTTTCGAGTTATGTGTTTGGTTATGAGTTTTAAATATAATTTTTTAATTGAGTTTTATTTTATGTGTTTGGTTACGATTTGAGTGTAGAGTTGTTTTTAAATTTAAAATATTAACATTTTAAATTATTTAAAATTTCTGAATATTTATTTTAATTTTTTACTTATTAAAATTTTAGATTATTTAAATTATTTAAATATTTATGATTTAAATTTTTTAAATATTTATTTTGAAAAAAAATTATTTCCTTGTAGTATTTTCAATTGAAAAATTAATTAATGTTATTTTCTGTTAATAATAAATTTTTTTAATTGAATTTTAAAAAGAGTTTGGTTATGAGTGTTGATCAGAATTTTCAACAGTGTGAAAGTAGTGTGTTTTATTATGAGTTACAACAATTTGAATTAAGTTTTGAAAATTCTTTCCAAAACTCATAGCCAAACACATTTTCTTACTTCACATGTCAAATCAAACTTTCAAAACTCAATTTTACACTCAATTCAATACTCAATTCAACAGTTGTAACGCCCTCAAAATAAAACCATAAATCATACAATCCTGACATGCTCAGACATAAGAGAGTAAAGCATAATTTCATTCATCAGAGTATTCATTACAAAAGTATTGCATGTTGACATCAAAAGTAAGTGCCCCACGGGTTTACAACTTTCCAAGTCAACACTTGGTTACAAGAAGGAGAGTACTAACTCTACACAAAATAAGCCCTTGGCTTGATATACATGTAATACAACAAAAACAACAAAAAGAGTCTAACAGCCTCAAGCCTCCCAATCTACGTCATTGGAGGTGGCATAACACCTGTACTTGAAAATGATGTCCCATATAGGGTGAGCCAACGCCTAGTAGAGATATGCTAAACATAATATGAGCAAAAACTAAAACATTAGCATTTGATAAATGTTTAACTCACATAAATCAATTCATAATTTGTTTCAATTACATGACAAATATGTCTATGTTTTATTTCTCTTTCCTTTACTTAACCGATTCTTAATTCATAATCGTGGCTCAGAACTTGGCCAAACTATTTAAGTGAGATTACATCTCATATAAACAACACTTCCATTCATCACAATAGATACACATATTCGCTGTATTAATATTACACAAAGCACTTCCATACTTCACAATAGATACACATATTCGCTGTATCAATACTTCAATAGATACACATATTTGCTGTATCAATAGAGTACATCTCCTATCTCTTCCCAAACAATATCCGGTTTAGGAATCCATCCCCTATCTCCCTCTAAACCGTAGAATACATCCCATATCTTCTCCCACACAACACAATGTATATAAGCATCTATCATATACATGTTCAATCAATACACAAATTTGATGTATTATTCTATTCATCATAATCAATGACATACAATCGATTAGTTTTAATTCGCCTAATCATCATGCAATGTCTACAACAATCATGACTATCCTCCACCGATAGCCCAAAGTAATTATTTCTAAACAGACAATAATTATATCAATAGATAATTTATCAACAATTTCAAAGGTGAGTGATTAATGAATCCAACTTCACCATTCTACCTCATAATGAGCCAATTTCATTATTTCCACTCAATTTCATATTTCCATGATAAATGTCATTAATTACACTAATGACCCAAATATACCCAAACATGGCATTTTTCCTCTTTCCTCAACATTGACCCAAAGGTCCAAATATTATCAACAACATCAATAAACTTCTTTTTAGACCCAAAACACATATGTTTGAATCAAAAGAACAAAACCCCTCTTTCCAATATAACACCTCTCAAACCCTAACTTCCCAAATCAAAACATTTATACAAAAAGCTCAACATTTAGGTTAAAGCTCATAAAAATGAGTAGTTATCCCTACCTCAAAGTCGGAGCTCAAAGGAGGAAGATGAAGAAATTCGAAATGCTCCAAACCCTAATATTTTCGGATCAATATGTAGCCCTCAACAAGCTCCACACTTTTTACAAAGGCTCAAGGATAGAAGATCACTCATACTAGATCAAACCCTAGAGAGAAGTTGGAGTTTTAGAGTGAGGTGCTCTTCAATAAAGGTTTTGAAAAGTAAGAGAGAGAAAGAAAGTGTCAAAAGTGATTTAAAATCACCCAGCTGCAATCTAATATACGACTAGTCTGCTCGAGCGGAGAATAAGACGCTCGAGCGTCAAGCATAAAAACTGAACCCGCTCGAGCACAAGAATACCTGCTCGAGCATCAAGACACAACTGCAAAACAGACCCACTCGAGCGCAAAGGGAATCCCGCTCGAGCGTAGATTACACTCTTTCAGTACTTTTACAGACAAAGAACACCCGTTCGAGCGCAAAAAGATCCGCTCGAGCTCGACCCGCTCGAGCATAAGGAAATACACTTGAGCGTGAAAAGCACATCTGCAGTACTTTTGCAGACGGACAAACTACTGAAGTTGTGCAAACTCCGCTCGAGTGCGAAGGGATCTGCTCGAGTGGACCACCAAAAATCTGGGCAACAAGGAATGGGACTAAAGCTCAACCAACCTGTTCGAAACACGCCCAAGACATTTCTAAACTCCAATCCAAAGCATTAGAGGACGGAAATGAAATACTGACAACCACAACTATCAACGGAACCGAGTCCGGAATACAGCAAATAAGGAAGGGAAAAACTGGGATCTCTATAACCTCCTCTCCTTAAGGAATTTCGTCCCCGAAATTAAGTACAAGTTTTCAAAAACAGTTTTCCTCAATTCTCAATAACATTACCAACCAACATTCCAAAACCTGACCTATTACCGGTCGTCTCATCTCTTTTCAAGAGGCAAATCACAATATATAACTCAATATGCATTTTTTAACATGTTTTCCTTGAAATTCAACAAATTTCATTACATAAACCACAATTCAATTTCACATTCAATGCCAATAATATATTTGCATTTCTAAAACAAAATTAACATATGCAATGTTAAAATAAACTTCCATTTCAAGGCAAGTTCCATAATACTTCTATAAATCAAAACATATACAATATTTTACAACTTAAGACATATTACATACTCTAAAGTTCATCAATATTACAAAATTCCCAATACATGATTACGCATTAACAAACAAGTCCGGATATTTCTCGCGGACCCCCAACTCACGTTCCCAAGTGGCTTCTTCCACTCCATGATGTTTCCACAAAACTTTTACCAAGGGAATGGTCTTGCCTCGCAAGACTTGATCCCGCCTATCCAAGACCCGAACCGGTCTTTCCTCATACGTGACATCCTCATCTACCTCTAAGTCGGTCCAATCCAATACATGCGATGGATCTGGCTCGTACTTCCGAAACATACTGACATGAAACACATCATGCACCCCAGACAACTGCGGCGACAAAGTTAAACGGTAGGCAACCTCACCAATCCTCTCAAGGATCTCGAAAGGGCCTGTAAACCGAGGGGACAACTTCCCACTCTTCCCAAACTTCATCAAACCCCGTCTAGGTGATATTTTCAGAAAAACATGATCCCCCGTCTCAAATGCCAAAGGCCTCATCCTACGATCGGCATAACTCTTTTGGCGACTTTGGGCTGTAACAAGCCTCCTATGGATAAGCTTAACTTTTTCCGTCGTTTCCCTCACCAACTCCGGGCCCAACAAAGGTGCATCACCCACCTCAGCCCAACAAACCGGAGACCTACAAGGTCAGCCATACAAGGCCTCAAACGGTGCCATACCGATACTCGACCGAAAACTGTCGTTGTAGGCAAACTCCACCAAGGGCAAGTGCCGCTCCCACGACTCACTAAAGTGAAGGACACAACCTCGAAGCATATCCTCAAGGACCTGAATAGTACGCTCGGACTGCCCGTCAGTCTGAGAATGATAAGCCGTGCTAAAGGTTAATCTAGTGCCCAAGGCACTCTGCAAACTCTGCCATAACCTAGCAGTAAAACGTGGATCTCTATCTGAGACGATCGACACTGGGACTCCGTGCAACCTCACTATGTCCTGAATATACAAGTCAGCAAGATGATCTACCGAATCTCTCACGTGCATAGGGATAAAGTGCGCCGACTTAGTCAAGCAGTCTACAACCACCCAAATAGCATCACTACCCCGCTGAGTCCTTGGAAGACCCACAACGAAGTCCATAGTGACATGCTCCCACTTTCACTCGGCAATAGGCAAGGGCTGTAACAAACCCGTTGGCCTCTGATGCTCGGCCTTCACTTGCTGACAAGTAAAACACTTCGATGCGAAGACTGCCATATCCTTCTTCATACCCCACCACCAAAACTGGCGACCCAAATCACGATCAATCTTGGTGCCTCCTGGATGCACCGCAAGGCGTGAATGGTGAAACTCTCAGAGTACCTCCTCTCGACAAGACTCCGGCACAAACAAATGGTCTCGGTATCTCACACTTAGGTCGGGATACACCGTCAAACCCTTACCAACCTTCCCACTGGAGATTTTCTCTCGGAGGGATTCTACCTCAAGGTCACCCCCCCCGGTGCCTCTACCACTCGAGTCACAAGTGTAGGCTGCGTAACAACGGAAAACAAGATCGCAGCCTCAACGGACTCGCCCAAAATCAAATCAAACCCGCCAAGTGCACCCAACATCTCCCACTCCCAGATGGCTATACAAGCTACATCACTAATGGATTTTCTACTAAGGGCATCGGCCACAACATTGGCCATTCCTGGATGATAGTGCAACTCAAAGTCGTAGTCCTCAATGAACTCCATCCACCTCCTCAGCCTCAAATTTAAGTCTCTCTGTGTAAACAAGTACTTTAAACTCTTATGATCCGAGAACACCTCGAATCTCTCACCATAAAGGTAGTGCCTTCAAATCTTCAAGGCAAAAATTACTGCTGCTAGTTCTAGGTCGTGAGTAGGGTAATTTCTCTCGTGAATCTTTACCACTTTTCCCTCTTGCATCAACACACAACCCAAACCCTCTCGTGAGGCATCACAATAAACCACATAACCCAACCCTCTCTCCGGAATAATTAAAACTGGAGCGGTGGTCAATCTAATTTTCAACTCTTGGAACGACTTTTCACAAGTCTCACTTCATACAAATTTGACCCCTTTCCGCGTCAATCTAGTCAACGGTGAAGCTAGCCTGGAGAAATCTTTCACAAACCGGCGGTAATACCCAGCTAATCTTAGAAAACTGCGGATCTCAAAAACACTCTTAGGCTGTGCCCAATCCTACACTGCCTTAATTTTGGATGTATCAACAAACACCCCTTCCCCGGAAACCACATGGCCTAAGAACTTGACCTCTCTTAGCCAGAACTCACACTTCCCAAACTTGGCATACAGCCTATGGGCTCTAAGCAACTCAAGCACCACTCTCAAGTGTTCCTCGTGCTCCTCCTCTGAAGGCGAATAAATCAGAATGTCATCTACGAAGACGACCACAAAGCGATCTAGGAATTCCGGGAAAATCCGGTTCATCAAGTCCATAAACACTGCCGGTGCATTGGTGAGCCCAAAAGGCATCACCAGAAACTCATAATGGCCATACCGTGTACGGAATGCCGTCTTCGGAATATCCTCCTCCCTGACCCTCAGCTGATGGTAACCCGATCTCAAGTCTATCTTAGAAAAACAACGGGACCCCTTCAACTGGTTAAACAGATCATCTATACGGGCATAGGGGACTTGTTCTTGACCGTAGCCCGATTCAATTTTCGATAATCGATACAAAGTCTCAAGGCACCACCTTTCCTTTTAGCAAAGAGGGCCAGTGCTCCCCACGGCAAAACACTAGGGTGAATAAAGTCCTTATCCAGCAACTCCTGGAGTTAAATCTTCAACTCACTCAACTCAGCTGGGGCAAAATGATAAGGGGCCATAGAAATCGGCGCCGTGCTGGGCACTAAGTCAATAGAGAACTCGATCTCTCGATGTGGTGGCAAACTCATAAGATCCTCAGAAAAAACGTCCGAGTACTCACAAACCACTCTCGGCAATACAGTCCGGGTCTCATCACACTCACCGCTCATCAAGCTAGCGAAAAGACCACTAAGCTCACTCCGCCCTCGCGGATCATATACCGGTGGTAACACACTACCAACCCAATCCCCCAAGAAATGGAAACAATCCCCGCTCAAGGTACATATTGTGACTCACTGGCGGTAACAATCAATAACTGCCCGGTATGACGATAGCCAATCCATACCCAAAATAACATCAAAACCCGACATAGCCACAACTACAAATGAAAATGGAAGCCGGCGGTCGGCGACCTCTATATCGCACCCTCTACACCCTTATTTCAAAATCAATTCACCCCCAACAGGTGATACTACACAAATAAGAGATGCTAACTGTGCCAACTCCAGCCCCAAAACAAATGCAAATGCAGCAGATATAAAGGAATGAGATGCACCCATATCAATCAACACATTGGCAACCGAGTTACAAAACAAAAAGGTACCTCTCACAACAGATGGAGCCGGTACTAGATCCTGCGCGGTAACAGTATACACACGCCCTGTAGGCCCCTGATCTATCTGCTCACCTCTCGGAGCAAAAGGCTGCTGCACAAACTGGGACGATGAAGCCCCCTGATTGGCCCTCGAGGGCTGAACTGACTGAGCTGGCTGAAAACTTTGCCCCGACCCAGATGCACCAGATGTGCCACTCAATTGCGGGCAAAACCTCTTCAGGTGCCCCGCCGGACCACATTGGTAGCAAGAAAGCGGCTGACCTCTGCCCTGACTCTGGCTCTGAGGTCGAGTCGAAGATGAAGCTACTCTCTGACCTCCTCCCCTCTGCGGGCAAGCTGGAGACTTGTGGCCCAGCTGACCACATTTGTAATAGGTGATGTCTCCCTGACTGCCTCTCCCAGAGCCTGCACTTGGCACTGGAAAGGTCGATCTAGTAAAAGCATCCTGGGACTGCTGAGGGTTAGGACCCCTCTGCTTCCTACCGTCTCCCTGACCATCTTGACTCCTCTTGGAGCCCCTCTGTCTCTCCTCCTCCTCCTGCATCATAATCTCCATATGGGCCGCAGCATCCACAAGGCGCCCATAGTCCCGGGTCATAGAACCCCCAACTCTCATCTTGAGCCTGTGCCTCAACTCCCTCTCAAACTCGATACAACGGCATTCCTCAGACGCCATAAGCTCAGGTGCGAACCTGGATAAGCTAGTAAATGCGGCCACAAACTCGACCACTGATAAACTCAACTACTTGAGCTAACAAAACGGGTCCCTCACTTCTCCCTGACAGCTGGGGATAAGAACTTCTGCTAGAAAGCATCTACAAAGGCCTCCCATGTACCACCAACACGACCTCTCATGAACTTTCACCACTGACCCGCATCCCCCTTAAGCTGGAAAGATGCCAAGGTCATCTTCAAAACCCCGTCTTCGATGCCAAGTGTAGACACCCCATTTTTTACCGACCTTAAGACTCAGACGTCACCGATTGAGCGATTGGTGATGTTGCATATTGTGCTCGTTCTGAGGTTGCGGAGTCTCGGCTGCAAGCCTTGCCTCCAGACTTCGGGGCTCTTTTGTGCTTTGCCTCGGTTTGTGAACCAGGTCCTGTTTTCTTTGTTTTCTCTTCCCGAAGGGAGGGAGAGGTCTCGTAGATCATCTCTCAGTGGCCGTAGGTCGTAGGCCATTTTTCCCGTTTGGAGCCCGGTTTTCGATTTTTCGAAGCCGTCAGCTGTGTGCCTCAGTTCGGGACCGCTTAACCACCTCCGTTTACTCCGGTTTTTGGCATACACCTTATTTCCTCCCTTTTGAGGGACACTGTGGTCTGAAAGACCAACTTCGTGGTCGAACGCCACTTTTAGTGCTTAACAGCCTGTTTTCGGGGCTCTCGGGCCGCGCGTTTCGGTCCCCGAACCTCCGTTTTGCATCCGTTTTGGTTCATTTTTGGTGGAGACCTTATTTTCATTGTTAGAAAGCTTGTAGGAGGGTGGGAGGCCAGCATTTTTTCTGAAAAGCTACCTTTATTTCTTCATCGCTCTTCGTTGCCCGTTTTCCTCACTAAAAAGCTAATGTTGACCACCCCGGGGCCACCAATATGTATAGGCCAACCAGTAATTGTCCTTGACCCTTTTGAACCCCTCTAAAAAGTTGGCTTTTCTCTCTCCTAGTTCACATTTTTTGGGTTTTGACCACATATTTGTGCTGTGCACACATGGAAGGCCACCTTTTTGGGGTGGCCGGCCAGCAATTTGCATTGTCCCTTTTGACCCCTGGCCGGCCGGCCACCTGAACCTTTTGAACCTGGCCGGCCAGAACCCTCTCTCCAAATGCCTTCCAGCTGTACCCTCTGTTTCCCCCCAGATCCTGTATCCTAGGGGCTGCCTTTTGGGGGGAAAATTTGAATTTGTTTTTCCCCCCCTTTTCTTGGCCTCTCTCCCTCTTTATAACCAGCACCCTACCTCATTTCTAAGGGTTAGAAAAACCAGCTGGAGCATACACCCTTCCCTCCTCCATTGCTCTCTATTTTCAAGCTCCAAACACCCATTGTTCTTGACCTTTACACACCACCTCCAAGCCTACAACCTCCACACTCCATTCCAGTAACTTAAGGCTGTTTTTCAGAGGTTAGGAGCTCCTCTTCTTGGACAAGAAGCTGCTGGAAGTTTGGACTACAAGGGTGAGTCCCTATTTCCTCTTTTCGTGCTATATTTTGCATACTTTCTTAGCCTTTGTTGCTTGCATTTTTGGGCTCCGACCTGAACTGTAAATAGTCATATTTTGAGCTCCTTTTCATGTTTGATCAAGGGTCTTTCTCTGTTTGAGGTCTCCTCCTCCTCCTCCTTTGTGTTTAAACTCTCTTTTAGGCTTATTTTTGCATGATAGTTTAGGCTTATTTGTGAGCTGTTTTGGACTTGGTTATAAACTGTGAAATGTCTTGTTTTGAGCCCCTCGTCAACTTTTTTGAGGGATCTCCTCTGTTTGAGGTCAGCTGCTACCACTTGCATCTTTATCCCTCTTTTATGGCTATTTTTTGCATGATATGTTAGCCCTGTTTGTAAGCATTTATGGGCTTCAAGCCAAACTGTAAAGTGCTTCATTTTGAGCCCTTCTTCAACTTTTTTGAAGGGCTCTTCACTGTTTGGGGCCAGCTGCTGTCCCTTGTCTCTATCCTCTCTTTTATGGCCATTTTTGCATGATAGATTAGCCCTATTTTTGTTCACTTTTGAGATCTGTTATAAACTGAAAAAAGTCTCATTTTGACACCATCTTCATGTTTGATTAAGGGCATTTTCTTGTTTGAGGTCATATGCTCCCTTGTATGCTTGATTGTCCCTTATTTTGAGCCTTACACCTAAGCCCTTGTTGCATGCTTGGTTTGGCCTTCTAGCCACTGAAATCCAATGGATTTTCAGTGGCTAACACATTGTTTTGAGCCTCCAAATCAGAGGGGGGTGACCCCCTCTCTCCTTCTCTTGTTTGGTGGCCTTTTTGGCCTTCCAAAGAGACCCTACCTTGCATGCTTTGAAGTCACTTTCCAGGGTCAATTTGGTGAATTTTAGGACTACCATATTTGATTTTTATAGTTTTTTATGCCATGCTAAATGTCTACCTTGCATGTGCTTAATAACTCCTTGCATGGCCCTCTAAAGGAGCTCATTATTTTTGCATATCATGGTTGCATATCAGTGGTTATTTGGGCCTATTTTCACATGATTTATTCACTGATTTTTGCTGGTTTGGTGAGATTACATTTGCTTCATAGACTTGCCATGTAAACCATGTTTGCTAGTCAAGATTGCATGCTATTTTTGTCCACCATGCTAGCATCTTTGGGCCATGCTTTGAACTGGAAATGTTCATTTTTTGGGACTGCCTTGGCTTTGTCTTCATACTTCATGATCAAATAATACATGCTTTGTATAGCTATAAGTCATTCCATGTGCCTAGTTTCGAGTTTCGGGTTTCATCTCATGCATCGGGTGCCATCTTTCCATGTTTCGGGGCTGTTTAGCATCATATTTTAGTGCTAGAATTATATGCTTGTATGCAATATTTCATGCCTTGCCATGCCTTGTTAGAGTTGTATACTATGCCTTAGGTTCAGTCCTCGGTTTGCGTGCATGCGTGCACGCATTTCGAGAGTCTCATTTTCACCTAACGGCTACTGATGTGAGTGTGGCTGAGGTCCACTCATGTTAGTGTAAGTCCATTATGCATTGCGTATGCCATTTCATTTCATAGCATTGTGTATGCTAGGTTGTATGTTAGAGCATTGTGTATGCCTCGTTACATCGTGCATTGTGTATGCTATTTCATAGCATTGTGTGTGCTAGGTTGCATGTTAGGGTTGCATTCATGCATATCATACATATTGCATTGTGCTTGGGATAGGAGTTAGCCCAAGCACGGGAAACGAGGGACGTTTCGTACTTCGAGTGACGGAACGTGTCTCAATTCCCGGTCGCCGACACTCCGGATTATCCATGATGGAGTCTAGGCCTTGTTGTGTCCATATGTGCATTCATTTCATATTGAGTCATGCAATTCGACTTCTCGGCCATTATGCATCGAGATGCGTGATTGGTGGTACGCGGATCGAGGATTACACTTCCTGAAGAGTAGTCATGCATACATATGTGAAAATACTTTGCCATGCCCCTTTGTTGCTCTCTGTTGCAGTAAATCAGAAATCAGCAGCCTTCCGGAGCTTGGCACGCATTCCAAGTAAAATTACAAACAGAGGCAAACCGAGGCATCGCAAGGGATTTCCGCGCAAGGCAAATTCAAGCATGCATCATTCATCATCCGAAACAGAGCTGAGGCGGTCCACGGATTTGCGTGCAATGTATTGCTTTCCTAGATTAATGTGTTAATTAATTAGGATTTTATATTTATTCGGGACTGTATTATTTATTCATTTGGGACTGTATTATTCTTTCGGACCCTCTGCGCAAGGGCACAACTGTAATAAGTGTGCGTATGTGTGATGTATGTTTTCCAACCCCACGTCTTTCTCCCTTTTATTTGCCCGCTTATAATGGTTAGATTAGGGCATGTTTCAATTAGCATACAGTATGATAGCATGTTTTCATTCATTCATCTGTCTTGCATGCATCGGGCTCGGCGCATCATACTAACTGCATTTGTATTTCAATTCCGAGTTGAATACTTGTTAGTTGTAGCATTTCACATGCCATCTTTAGAATAGCCGAGCCTATCTTAGTTACATTTTGCGTGTGTTGCATTAGGCATTTCTGTATAGTTAGGATCATGCATGGATTTCTAATTAGCTTCTGTTTTGGCTTGGAGTACTCGGTAAGTTTTATGTTTTAGCATCCTTGCATGCGTGTGAGTGACTGCCATGATAGCATGCTTACCATGAGGCTCTATGCTTATGTGATATAACTGCCTGAATGCCTGTGGGTGAATGTTGGATTATTTGAATTGGAATAAATGCATTGACTGTGAGTTTTAAACCCACTAGATAGTGGCAAAATCATGTTTTTCTAAGCCCACCCGAGGGTGGCAAACCCATGTCTTAGCCTACTTGCGGGTAGCACCATCAAACCATTTTCAAAAATAAACATGAAATATTTTGTTCCGATTCAGACGATCCAGTCTATACTTGTATGCTGTGTGCATCACATAGTAAATCTAGGCTAATAACCAGGATAAGAATGCATAAAGTTTTCAAAACTAGATATAATGGTTAGTAGAGGCCGATCTTTGATCGGGCGAGTGGGAGTGCTCACGAAGTGACCTTCCCCAATCGTACCCAAGTTCCCGAGCCGAGGCAACTTTGGTGATGACGGACACGTGGCCTTAGGCAAACGAGTCAGGGTTTCCTAAATTTTCCCAAAATAAAACATTTAGGTGGCGACTCTGTATCTGGCAAAGCAGTCCATGTTTGGCACTTCTTTCAAAAAATCTGTTTTTTCAAAACGATTTGCCGGATTTGGACTCTTTGGTTCAGATTAAAAACCGTGACAATTTGAGAGTCCGAACTGTAGTGAGCCCAAATGAACAGAACGGGACTCATCCTCCCAGGGCGTTCGGGGACGTCTACACCAAGCATCTCAAACGTCTTCGTCATCTGCTCCAGCCACTCATCAGCCTTAAGTGGCTCTTTTGGATCACCCACAAACTCGTCTGGGTTAGACCGGAAGAACTCCCTCTTCAGAAAGGAAAGCCCTGCCTCAGCAACATGGGCCTGGACCTGATTCTCAGCTCTGAGAATACCCAGGGATTCCCTCAAAGCTCCTGCCATCTCGTGGGCTAAGGCGCCCATGGCCTGCTGACCTACTGGCCCGGCCACATTGGCCTAACCAACACCCTCCTATTGCGCCGGAACCTCATCCGGTATAGGCATCTCCTGCCTACCATGCCTATCACGTCTATCACCTCGTCCTCGTCCTGACATCCTAATAAAGGTAACGAAGACATTAACATATTCACAAATATGCCGAAGCTATAACACTCGCGTCCTAAAACATTGGACAACTGTAATTCATTCCACGTAAGCACATAATCACATAAGCACCTACGAATTTCATTTCTGGATAATGATAATCCCGAGGCGTTACTAGAGTTTCGGTTAAAAACAACATTGATCAAGTGCTTTTCCAACAAGACTCACAAAAACCCAAGGATCCAATCAACATCCTAGAAACTAAATCCCATACCCAAACAGTCATGTAAACATGTTATCACATAAGCATATAACACTACATCTAAGTCTCTAATAAGCGAGACGAACCCATTGTGATGCTAACCACTTCCCGCGTACCCAAAGTATTCAAACTCGGTACACTCTGATACAAAGTTGTAACGCCCTCAAAATAAAACCATAAATCATACAATCTTAACATGCTCAGATATAAGAGAGTAAAGCATAATTTCATTCATCAGAGTATTCATTACAAAAGTATTACATGTTGACATCAAAAGTAAGTGCCCCACGGGCTTACAACTTTCCAAGTCAACACTGGGTTACAAGAAGGAGAGTACTAACTCTACACAAAATAAGCCCTTGGCTTGATATACATGTAATCCAACAAAAACAACAAAAAGAGTCTAACAGCCTCAAGCCTCCCAAGCTACGTCCTTGGAGGTGGCATAACACCTATACTTGAAAATGATGTCCCATATAGGGTGAGCCAATGCCTAGTAGAGATATGTTAAACATAATATGAGCAAAAAACTAAAACATTAGCATTTGACAAATGTTTAACTCACATAAATCAATTCATAATTCGTTTCAATTACATGACAAATATGTCCATGTTTTATTTCTCTTTTCTTTACTTAACCGATTCTCAATTCATAATCGTGGCTCGTGGCTCAGAACCTGGCCAAACTATTTAAGTGAGATTACATCTCATATAAACATTACTTCCATACATCACAATAGATACACATATTCGCTGTATCAATATTACACAAAATACTTCCATACTTCACAATAGATACATATATTCGCTGTATCAATACTTCAATAGATACACATATTTGCTGTATCAATAGAGTACATCTCCTATCTCCTTCCAAACAATATCCGGTTTAGGAGTCCATCCCCTATCTCCCCCTAAACCGTGGAGTACATCCCCTATCTCCTCCCACACAACACAATGTATATAAGCATCTATCATATACATGTTCAATCAATACACAAATTTGATGTATTATTCCATTCATCATAATCAATGACATACAATCGATTAGTTTTAATTCGCCTAATCATCATGCAATGTCTACAATAATCAAGACTATCCTCCACCGATAGGTCAAAGCAATTATTTCTAAACAGACAATAATTATATCAACAGATAATTTATCAACAATTTCAAAGGTAAGTGATTAATGAATCCAACTCCACCATTCTATCTCATAATAAGCCAATTTCATTATTTTCACTCAATTTCATATTTCCATGATAAATGTCATCAATTACACTAATGACCCAAATATACCCAAACATGGCATTTTTTCCCTCCCCAACATTGACCCAAAGGTCCAAATATTATCAACAACATCAATAACCTTCTTTTTAGACCCAAAACACATATGTTTGAATCAAAAGAACAAAACCCATCTTTCTAATATAACACCTCTCAAACCCTAACTTCCCAAATCAAACCATTTATACAAAAAGCTCAATATTTAGGTTAAAACTCATAAAAATGAGTAGTTATCCCTACCTCAAAGTCGGAGCTCAAAGAAGGAAGATGAAGAAATTCGAAATGCTCCAAACCCCAATATTTTCGGATTAATATGTAGCCCTCAACAAGCTCCACACTTTTTACAAAGGCACAAGGATAGAAGATCACTCCTACTAGATCAAACCCTAGAGAGAAGTTGGAGTTTTAGAGTGAGGTGCTCTCCAATGGAGGTTTTGAAAAGTAAGAGAGAGAAAGAAAGTGTCAAAAGTGATTTAAAATCACCCAGCTACAATCTAATATACGACTAGTCCGATCAAGCGGAGAATAAGACGCTCGAGCGTCAAGCACAAAAACTGAACTCGCTCGAGCGCAAGAATACCTGCTCGAGCGTCAAGACACAACTGCAAAACACACCCGCTCGAGCGCAAAGGGAAACCCGCTCGAGCATAGATTACACTCTTCCAGTACTTCTACAGACAAAGAACACCAGCTCTAGCACAAAAAAAGCGGACCACCAAAAATCTAGGCAACAAGGAATGGAACTAAAGCTCAACCAACCTGTTCGAAACACGCCCAAGACATTTCTAAACTCTAATCCAAAGCATTAGAGGACGGAAATGAAATACAGACAACCACAACTATCAACGGAACCGAGTCCAGAATACAGTAAATAAGGAAGGGAAAAACCGGGATCTCTATAACACTCTATTCAAAAACCATAACCAAACAAATTTTCTACACTCAAATCATTATTCCACAACTCACAAACTCAAAATACAACTCATACTTTGAAATCATATTTACAAAACTCTACCAAACGCAACCCAATATTTTGTAAATATAGTTATTTTGTATAGATGTTTCTGTGCATTCTTTGGATGAAGAAGAAATGAAAGGTACTGATTAGGTGGCTTGAATATGTATCAGGTTAATAGTTGGTGTGGAATAGTGTAATGGGTATAGTGGATGTATGAAAAACAAGTATATGGCATGAGTTATATTCAATGTGTGTTTCTACTTGTAATGGTAGACCTTGTGAGTGAAACGTGGGATAGACAGGAATACTTGGCCACTACTGTGTGTGAATATCATGTTTTTTTTTTCTTTTTTTATGTAGTTTAAGGAATTAAACAGGTACATAAAGTTGAGGGTGCAAAATTTTAAGTATGAAATTCTGTACAAAACCGTGAACTTTAAAAATAATCGAGGAATCATATCAAACAAATGAATTTTGAATTGAAATGTTTACAAAAGATTAATTACATATTTAATTGCATACCAGAATTTTCTTATAATTTTTGGGAGTCAAAATCTATATTAACTGGTGTGTTTAAATCTGTCCAGAAAACTAGTGTAAAACAGTAATTTCGAAAGTGTCGTTCTTTTTGGGTATAAATCCGAAAATTGTTAAATCAGTGTCATTAGAATCAGTTACAAGTGTAGTTTCTTACATTTTTTGCCTTGCATTGATTACTCATGTATACTAAGAGAACCATTAATTTCTTTAAAGTGCTGCATAATACAACCTGTTTGGATATAATTAACCGTAAATAATTATTTTGATAAGAAAATCAAGTGAAACCATTGGGGTTTGAAACTTAGGATATATTAGTTGATATTTGGAGGGTTTTGGAATTTTTTGAACAGCGTGGAGTGGGTTTTGTAATTTTCAAAATTAGCGAATAGATTGGAAAAACTTGTTTAAAATTTTGTTTTATCTTAAAGTTACTTTTAATTAAGTTTTGATTTGAATCCATGTCTTGGGTGATTTTAGACCTTGAAGAATATGTGCTTAGGTAATATTTAAGAGTAACGGTGAGTTGGGTTGAGTCATGTTAGTGTGCTTTAGTTGGGGTTACTTTGTTCTTATTCTTTAGTAGTTTTAAATTAGTAGCGATGTGTAGTTTGCATACTTGGTTCAGGGCACTAGTTGAACTTTTATACTCTATTTGAGGATTACATTGTTCCTGTTTCAGGTGAGTAGTTACATGCTACATATTTTTATAAATGTTTCCCTACTCTGAATTGTTGGAAAGTATCAATGAAATTAAATTATTTTTGAAATATGTGTAAACCTGGCATATTGTAAACTATTTGTTATGGTCTTGTGTTTATAATGGTGAACTACCATGTTTTGCGAAACTGAATCGTATTGATTATCGGAACCATCTGTATATTTAGTCTAGGGAAATAATTCTACTATGTGTGGTGACTCTGGCCACTAGGGAAAAAGATCCAGGTTGGGCTGTGATGACTCTAGTGCTCCACGATTGTAAGGAAAAAACCTAGGTTGGGCTAGGCGACCTTCAATTGGATTGTCTTAGAGAAAAGGCCAGGGTTACCACCTTGATGATGACTCTTGGTTCGATATTGGATCCAACGAGCTTATTGCCTTGAGAATTTTGTGGCATGTTACTTGTTATTCTTGATACCCAAAAAATTATTGGTGTTCATGTTGTAATTTGTTTTAAGTAATGTCATTTATCATGTTCTCGAGAGACATGAGTATTTTAACTATTGAACTATGGAATCTTCTTTTTGAAACAGATTATCTTTATCAAAACTGTATGTCAATCTAGTTTCTGTGATATATATCTTATTTTGGAATCAAACCCTGTTTTCAAAACTATATTTACTATCCATGTTGCTACTCATTGAGCTATCAGCTGACTTAGTTGTTTATCATTTCCAGGTTTTAAAAAGATTTAGAGTGGACTTATGGTGTAACAAGGACTCAATTGCATGGACCTCTAGGACATTCATTTATTTTATTTTAGGTTGTTATGTTAAGTTTGTGCATATTTCTTTTTATTTTAATTGAGGTTCATTTAGGATTATTTTGATATGTGAGCTGTTTATATCCCATAAGTTGGATGGTATTGATTACGGTTGGTTGCTATTTCTATTTGTGGCATGTCACCAGATTAAGTTTGGTTATTTATTACTGGATTATTGTATAGTTGTTTAATGTGATCATGGATTCGTGTTTAGGCTTACATGTGCCTTGGGCTAAGGCCTTGTGGGCCACGGCCGGTCATACTCAGGTTCGGGGTTTGACAATTGTGGTATCAGAGCTGTAGTTTATCGAGTTACATATCTTGCATTTCATCATTTAGACGAGGTCCGAGTCCCTATAGTCCTTAGTAGTGTATGGTTAAGTTAGTTTTGTTTAAGCTTGTGTTGAGCTTTCCTTGATGGCAAACCAGCATGTGTTGAGCTTTCCTTGATGGTCTGAGTCCCTACAAACTCCTCTTTGCCACATGCCAAGAAATCTTGTGGTTACTTCATGTAAATTTCCCCTTTCAAATCACCATGGAGAAAAGTCGTCTTCACATCTATCTGCTCAAGATGCATATCTTCAGCAGCCACTATTCCCAGTACCAATCTGATAGTGGTCAAATTCACAACTGGAGAGGAAATTTCAGTGTAGTCAACCTCCTCCTTTTGCTGAAATCCATTTGCAACCAATCTAGCCTTGTAGCATTTACTCCCATCATGTTCCTATTTAACCCTGTAAACCCACTTGTGCAAAACTTTCTTACCCACTAGTAATTCAGTAAACTCCCATGTCTGGTTTGCCATGAGTGAATCCATTTCATCCTGCATAACTGACTCCCACTTAATTGAATCATCAACCTGCAAAGCCTCATCATAGCTTTTAGGTTCACCTCCATTAGACAACAACAAATAATGTAAAGATGGAGACCAATGCTCTGTAAGTTTAGACTCTTTTTCTGACCGTCTCAACTTAGGAGTAGGAGTATGTGGCTCAATTTGTGGAATAAGTTTTTTAGGTTTATTCTAAATCCTACTATTTAAATCACTCTCACTAATTTTCTCTAACTCAACATGCTCATGACAAGTAACAAATTCATATTCAGATTCACATGCTGACTTCTCTCTATCTTTGTACATTACTTTCTCATTAAATATGACATCTCTACTTCTGATTATTTTTTGATTTTTATCATCCCAAAACTAATAACCAAATTGATCAATGTCATACCCAATAAAAGTACATTATTTAATAGATTTCGGATCAAGTTTACTTCTATCAGCAGAATTTATATGCACATATAAAACACAGCCAAATACTTTCAAAAAAGAAAGATTTACCTCTTTACCGCTCCAAGCTTTTGCTGGTAACTCTCCATCCAATGGAACAAATGGACCACAGTTAATTAGATATGCTGCAGTGTTAACTGCATCTGCCCAAAACATCTTTGGTAATCCGGCCTGTACCCTCATACTTCTAGCACATTCATTTAGAGTTCTATTGATGCGTTCTACAACGCCATTCTGTTGAGGTGTCTTTCGAATAGTCTTCTCCATTCTAATTCTACCTTATGCACAATATTTTTTGAACTCATTGTCCTTATATTTCCCTCCATTATCTGATCTCAAGAACTTAATTTTTAGACCTGTTTCAATCTCTACCAAGGCTTTCCACTTCTTAAAAGTAGTATAAACTTTAGATTTATATTTCAGAAAATAAACCCATACCTTGCTCGTTGAGTCGTCGATAAAGATTGAAAAACCTAAGTGATTCGTGATTAGATCAAGAATTAATTGTACCAATTCCCAAACAATTAAAACTAACAATCTAAATTATCACGCATGCATGAAAGTGATATAGATTGTTGCTCTAGAAACAATAAATAGACACAAACGATTTTTATGTGGAAAAAATCACTATTGGAGCACCTCCAATTATGATTAAAAAACTGCGGGCGAAACGCCACAAAACAATCCACTACGAAGGAAACAATGAATACAAAATACTCAAACAAATTACCCAAACTCTGTCAATTTGTCTTCAACGCTTTGTATGTCTTCCACCACATCCTTCATCTCAGGATTGATTTGATTGATATTGATTCCACAACATCCATGTCGACTCAACAACCATGCACAACTTCGAACACCTTCGAACGCTTCCCGCTTAAATCTCCGAATTCCACCGAAGAAGCACACTCTTGAAGATGATCACTCAAACAACCCTTTGATGTGTATTATCCGACCATGTGAGTTTAACACTCAAGCAAGTATTAAAGGAAAATTAGCATACTAGTCTCAAAAGAAAAACCCTAGAGCCCCCAAAGCAGATCTAAAAGAATTAACCCTAAAAAAAGATTTAAACACATATATATAGAAAACAGGGCCGCGTACCTCGCTCGAACGCAGGACATGGCGCTCGAGCGGAGTCACTAAAACGCATGTGATTAAAACAGGTTTTTGCTTGAGCTTTGAAACTCATGCTCGAGCACAAAAACAAGCCTCCTAGTATTTGTGTAGACAAGCCAAATTACTGAGAGGGTGCAATCTCCGCTCGAGCGCAAAAGTTCCCGCTCGAGCGGGAAGACCAAAACCAAGGAAAAATTACAAATTCATAGGATTGAGTTGGTTCGCGGAATTGACAACAAGCAGAGACCTAACAAAGGTAACATAGTATGATGATCCTCCAATAGATGAAACTAGTGCAGGTCCCCACACATCTGTATGAACCAACTCCAATTTTTTTGACTTCGGTTTTCTACCATCCTTTGAAAAACTGACCTTCTTTTGTTTGCTGAAGATGCAATCCTCACAAAAGTCAATGTCCACTGATTTCAAATCTAACAGTTTCCCCTTACATGCAAGTACCTTCATCCTTTTTTGACTTATATGCCTAGGCCTCTGGTGCCACAGATTTGAGTCTTCCGTCTCATCATCAACTACTACTGCATCCTTATTGTTCGTAGTCATGTAAAGGGTGCCTTGTTTTTTACCACGAGCAACAACCATGGCTCCTTTGGTGATTTTCCACAAACCACCCATGAAAGTTACAACATGACCTTCATCATCAAGTTGTCTAATAGAAATCAAGTTTCTTTTCAAACCAGGCACATGTCTGACATTCTGTATCTTCCAAACATATCCGTTTCGCAATCTGATTATTACATCCCCTTTACCCACAATCTTCAAAGGTTCATCATCAGCCAGATAAACCTTCCCAAAATCACCACCAATGTAATTGTCCATGATTTCCCTCTGTGAAGTAAAATGAAATGATGCCCCAAAATCTAAAATCCAAGATTCAAAAGGGTTGTTAATACTCAAGATCAAAGCATCATAAATCTTTTCCGTTGCAGCATTAGTAGACTTCTGATTTTGATCACCTTTGTTCTTATTCAATGTCGGACAATCTCCCTTTAGATGTCCCTTCTTTCCACAGTTCCAGCAACTTCGTTCCTTTCCAGTTCTTGTCGGGTTTTTTTCCTGCTGATCTTCCTCTGGCTTCTATATTCAGGGCAGAACCTAACGTTTCCCCTAATTCCCTCATGCGAATTTCTTCCCTCAAAATTAAATCTCAAATACCATTGTAATTCAACTTTTCTTTCCCTGAAGAATTACTTATTGCTGTTATAGTACCATTCCAACTTTTTGGCAAACTAGATAGAATAATCAAAGCCCTAACCTCATTATCAAATTCGATAGATTAAGAACTCAATTGTGTTACCACAATATTGAATTCGTTCAGATGCTTAGCCATCGAAGCATCTTCTGTCATCCTCAGATTAAACAATCAACGCATCAAATAAACTTTATTTGGGGCAGAGGGGTTTTCGTACATGTTTGAGAGTGCCGCCATGAGACCCCCTGTAGTCTTCTCCTTCACTATGTTAAATGCAACGTTACGAGACAACGTTAGCCAAATAACATCTAGTGCTTGGTGATCAAGAAGAGTCCACTCATCATCCTTCATCTTTTCTGGTTTCGTCTCTGAAAGGGGCTCATATAGTTTTTTTCTGATACAAATAGTCTTCAATCTGTATCTTCCAAAAGTCAAAATCTGTGCCATTGAATTTATCGATTCTAACCTTTTTGTCTGTAGCCATCTCTCCCACTCGAACCAATGCTCTGATACCAGTTGCTAAGAATTGACTATTCGTAATCAAGATCCGTGAGACACGAAATAACAAGCAAGAAAGAAATTAACAAATCAAAACAAAACAAATTACACGCACAAGAACATAAGGATTTACGTGATTTATCTCAGAATAGGGTTACGTCTACGGCTGTTGCGGTTTTCACTATGATCAGAAAAATACAACTCTATTAACCTAAAAGAGGCGCCCCCTCATCTATTTATAAGTATAGAATTAGGGTTATATGGAAGCACATGGGAATTACAAAAGTACCCACAAAACCCCATTGGACCCAGTGTTTGAGTGAACAGTATTTATCAGGGTCCACCAACCCAACAATATGTCCAAATATTATTGGATGCTTAAATATGATTTTTTTTTTACAACCAATCGCATTTGACTTCTTATATTTTTAATAAAATTTTTAGTTTGTACAGAATTATTCTGAAATAATACTATCTCAATTTTATTAAATAATTAAAAAATGCTTTATTACTTTTCATTTGGCATGAAAATATTATATAGGCAATATCAATACGATATTTTTATACTTCCGAATAATGATTTTTCTTGCCTGCACCATCTTTCCTTACCTTACAAGTCAAGTTCTTTTCTGGCATCCTAGGAATATGCAAAAGAAAAAACATATATATATATATATATATTAAAAATATATATGCCACCATAGTGGTCAATATAAGGACCGAGCATAATATTATTGAGTCTCACGACTCTTTTTTTTTTTTTTTAGTTATCATTTTTTAAGATCCGGCCGACTACATTCATATGTATCTTTATATGTGTGTGTATATATATATATATATATATTGACATTTAGCTGTGTACATAGAAAATTTGGTTGGATAAAAAATTTATTTGGCTGAAAAATATTTATAAATTTATTTTTCAAAAAAAGTTCTTTGGTATTGGTAGTAAATTTACTTGAAATTTATTTATCCAAAAAAAAAAAAAAAAAGCATGGATAGTGTCCTAGGAAACCAAAACCAACCTGTGAATTACAAGCCCAATGTGCTCCAAAGAGGAAATGGGAGGTTTAAATTTTGGAAAATTCTACAATTTACACTTTATTTTGAGGTGTGTATTTTATGCTTTAGTTATGACATTTGTGACCTTTAGTTATAAATTTTTATATTGTTAGTTATAATTTGATTATGACTCATTGTAATATTAATTATTATTTATTGTAATTATTATTTTAATTATAATTGAAAAGGTCTTTAGTTATACTAGGATTGCAAATGAACTGAGTTGAATCTTAGTATGTTTTGGTTAGTTTGTTAAGATTTTCGCAAGTTCATGCTTAAGCTCAATAAAAATTTAACAAACTAAGTTCGAGTCGAATTGGTTTAGACTTGATTAGAGCTCCAACATATTCACTGGTCTTAACGAATTAAAGAATTATAAATTCATACTTACGTATGAAACTAAAGTTAAACAATTATATATAAATACATATACTGAAAGAAAAGTCAATATTTTATCAAAATAATATTATCTACCACAACTTTATATAAATATATTGTCTATAGTTAGTTATTACTGACATATAAATAAATTTAGCTATTATTTACATTATTTAAATATATAAATAACATATTTATTTTATTTTTTATACATATTTTTACATTATTTAATACACAAATAATATATTTATATTATTATTTAAATAAATATTAAACGAGCATATTTAAATTTGTATATTAAAATTGTTTTTAAAACTAAGCCATTGTTTGGCTAACATTGTGGAGTTAAATAATCACATAAAGACAAAATAGGTTATATAAGGTAATAAAAAAAAATACTATTTTTTATCGATAGTCATTACGCTTTTTATC
Source organism: Camellia sinensis (assembly GCF_055761805.1). Taxonomy (NCBI): domain Eukaryota; kingdom Viridiplantae; phylum Streptophyta; class Magnoliopsida; order Ericales; family Theaceae; genus Camellia; species Camellia sinensis. The sequence goes on along the minus strand of NC_138973.1, from coordinate 68,708,593 downwards.
TCACAATAATAAAAAAAAATTCAAAACAAAAACCAAACGTGATTAAAAAAGTCAGATTAAAAAAGTTCTAACACAAAAAAAAAAAAAAAAAAAAAAAAGCCAATGTGAAACGAACCCTAAATCAAACAAGGCCAAACTTCATGAATCTAAAAAAAAACAAGGCCAAACTTCCTGTTTTTAGTTTTGATTTTTGGTAGATTGGAAGGCAGTTCGGAGATAGACTCAAACAAGTCTTAAAACAAGACTTACCTTAACCAATCAGGACCGTCGAAGTGTGTGAGGGATAATAGAATATCCGATAAGGCTTTTGAATGGTCAAAGTAATTGAAGTTACGTGTCATGGATGGAAGAAAAATGGCAATAACAGAACTATCAGAGTTGCGTCGCTTGTCTGTCCGTAGCTTCTCATGGAAGTTCAAAATGATGTGATAATATTATTGGAAAATGTTTGGTGGCTTGAATTTTTGTAGTTTGAATGGTTTGAATATGTCAAAACGATGTCGTTTTACACCCAAAACGACGTCGTTTTGGGTATTTCGAGCTATAATTTTTTGGGCCACCAATCAGTATTGAATATTATTTTTATAATTATGAATTAAAGAGATAAATATTTTGACTCTTAATGAATGGTTATAAATAAGATACATCATCTTGTATAATTGTTTTTTATACGAATTATATTTGTATAATGCTATCTTTTCTAAAATCATATTTAATATTGACACAAATGTAATCTGATTAAATGGTTATTAAGATCAATCAATACTTCTTCTTTTTTTTTTTTTTTGTGCAAGAATAATGTATTATATGAGTCTTACAGATTAAACGGTTTGAATCATCACAAGAAACTTGGAGTAAGGCCCACACCAGTGCCAGAGTTAGAATTTTACTTTAGAGGGCACCATTAAATTAAAATCTTAACAAGTTTTATTACAACGTAATAGATTTCAATTTTCAATTGAGTCCGATGTCAAAGTTATGCTCAACTTAACCAATTTTTGTATTTGTTTTGTTATATTTTTTAATTATTTATTTATTAACAATATGATTTTCTATTTTAATTTTGTGAACATAATAATCATCATAGCTTAAAATACAATCAACACTATTAAAAATGAAAACGACAAAAAAAAGAAAGAAATAGAAATAAAAATAGAGTGTGCAAAACAAAGAAATGAAAGAAAAGAGTAAAAAAATAATATTTATAAAAACATATTGTACAAAATTAAACATTTCAAGTGGCAAATTGTAGGGATTTGTAATTTTTTTTTTAAGTTAATGAATCACGTTACAATGAAACTAATAAATTATAACTATAATAAAAATCAATATAACCTATAACTAATGTAAAGAAATACTTAAAATAAGAAATAAAATCGTAAATAAATACATATAGAACACAATCAATAAACATGTTGTATTAAGATATTTGAGTCTTTGATCTCATAGTGAAATGTAAAGATTTTGACTAATAGTTTTTTTTTTTTTAATCAAGATTTTGACTAGCTAGTAGATTAATCCTCATTAGTTTCGCAAAGATTTTGTTGGGAAAAAAAAAATAAAAAAGGTATATTTGAAATAATTGAAAGTATTTTTCAAATAGAGATAGAAATGTAATTTTACAAAATTGAAGGGGACACCTGACCCGTCTGGTCCCAATGTGCCTTTGTCCCTACCACCATGACCACACGCAGACAACACCATCCAATTTGATCTCCACTAAACACTATAATATATAAAAAATTTAGAAATCAATTTCTTTTTTGTCAAAAGTAAAATTTTTGTTACAAAAAATATTAAGAGATTAATTTCAATCGTCATTTGAGTCATCAAGAAAAATTGAAAAAGTCAACAAAGGACCTTGCCAAGAAAAAATTTAAAATGTCGCTAGTAAATATATTCTAAAAGAATAATTAATTTTGTGCTAGAAGGTTTAATTTTTTTAGATGAAAACTTTGATCCCAAAATGAGAAAACAATTTGTTATTAAATGTCTAATTGTATTGCAAAAATTTTAACAATGATAGTTTTGATAGCCAAGATATTCTCAGGTCCCAAAATTTGCCGAGATATGTACAAAATGACTTGGAAACACAGTTGTAAAATAAAAAAATAAAAAATAAAAAATACAGGTCATTGCCTGCTTTATTCATAGGCCTACAAATGAACAAAGTCATTCATGAACAAACTCGAGCTCAGTTTGGTAAGAGCTTGTTCGAATTCAGTTCGTTAAAAATTTTTTGTGTTTGAGTTCGAGCTTGTTAAAATTTTAATAAACAAACTCAAACATACTAAAGCTCAACTCGGAAATTCGACTCGTTAGCTGACTCATTTAATATTTATTATTTATATATTAAATAATATAAAAGTATATATAAAAAATAAGATAAATTTGTTATTTATATATTTAAAAAATATAAATGTAAATAATAGCTAAATATAGACAATATATTTATATAATAGTGGCGGTAGATATTATTATTTTGGTAAAATATTTTTTTTAGTATGTTTATATATATTGTATATATAATTGTATAATGAATGTTTCAATTGTCACTTTAGTTTCATACACAAGTATAAATTTATAATATTTTTAATTTGTTAAGGTTCGTAAACATACTCGAGTTCGAATCAAGTCTAAGCTAACTTGGCTCGAACTCAATTCGTTAAATTTTTATTGAGCTCAAACTTGAGTTCGAATTCATTAAAATCTCAATAAGTAAAAACTTAGCTCGACTTGACTCGTTTGCAACCTTATTTATTCAAATACTTTCAAAAGGGCCCAACAGGGTGACCAAAATATTTTTGAAACTTGCCTAACATTAAATTGATGTTTATAGGTCGTGCAACTTTTTTTTTTTTTTTTTTTTTTTTTTTACAGGGAAATCCTCCCACCCTCCCGCAGGTCCAAGGCATTAAACCTACACCAAGTAGCTGATTAGGCATCCTTGAGGTCCAATCTCCTAACCAACAGTGCTTCGCCCAATAAATTGGCCTAAAGAGGGAATTGAACTTGTGACCTTGGGGCTTAAACCCCAAGACCTTACCATAATGCCACAACCCCTTGGGTTAGTTCAACTCTTAAATCTTATGTATAGGAACTACTAAACATGCATGGCTTTAGTGACCACATACCTATTGGGTTAGGCTCATATTTAAACCTGTATGTCTTTAGTGACCATGTTACATATTGGGTTGGAAAATGTCTCGTAGTTCAAATTTTGTGACTCAAAAGTGGCTCAAATGGAACGACGTCGTTTTGGCCATTTTTATGTTGTTCTGTACTCAAACGACGTCGTTTTGGCCATTTGAGCCACTTTTGAGTCACAAAATTTGAGCTACGTAACATTGTCGTTATCAATTTGATCCAAACGTTTTCTTTTGGAGGCAACTACATGGAATGCTATATTGTAATTTCCTAGAAAAACCCAAGTCTTGACAAATTGGTACCCCCGCAAAATTGCAATCTAGATATAAATGACTTTCGCTTGATGACAAACTAGTGATATATTCATGTTATGCATGGTTTAAATAAATAATTAAAATTTAATTTTAAAATTAAATAACAATATAAAATTTGTTTGGCATGTATAGAAAAATAATTTAGAATTAGTTAAATTTTAATCATTTTTATTAACGGTTTTTTTTAAAATATATTTATGACATTAATTTTATGTTCTAGATTTTTAATAAGAACTAAATGTTAGAGTTTAATTGATAGAAATGAAAACAAAACAAAAAAGAAACAAAAACAAAAACAAAAAAACAAAGCGAGAGCAAATTACATTTGTGATAAAATAAAAATACATTATGTTCTATAAGTTTTTTAATTTTAGTTTATCCTATGTCAAAGTTCACCCAATTATATATTAAATCATAGAGGAAACATCATTTTTCTCCCCAAACTATAACACGTTTTTTACGTTGACCCCCATACTTCGATTTATTTCAATTTAGTACCTGAACTTTCCACAAATTGATCAATTAGACCTCTGTCGTCACCTTCCGTCCACAATTGGACGGAATGTGCTGATGTAGGGAGCAAATTGATTTTTAAAGTATAGTTTGGAGGGTAAAATAAAATTTTAAATACCACATCACATTCCGTCCAATTGTAGACGGAAGGTGACGGTACAATTGATCAATTTGTGGAAAGTTCAGGTACTAAATTGAAATAAATCGAAGTATGGGGTCAACGTGGAAAGCGCGTGATAGTTTGGAGGGCAAAATAATATTTCCACTAAATCATATTGCATAAAAGTACAGTTTCCTTTATAACTTTCACGTAAAAATGGATAATAGTTGGATTGAGTAATTATTATTGAGCTGGACATGACACAGAATCCAGTCAAACCGACCTTTACACTAATTCCGCTCTAACTTAATCATTAAAATATTATTTTATGGGGTGTTTAATTACCTATTCAATACTTAGAACTAAATTAATTAAGTGATAATCAATTAAGCCCATTTGATAACCATAATTGATATCACTTAAAAATTTAATTGTCTCTTAAAATGTACACTAAACCTTAAAAAAAAATAAAATTAAATCATATGAAACTTATTTAATTCTCATTGAATTTATAAATACTAAATATAAGTATTGATATACACTATGTTCTACAATTCTGATTGAATTTATAAATACTATAAATACATTATGTTCTATAACCACCACCATCACATTTACCGCCATCACGTCACCGCCACCGCCACTGCCACCATGCCACTGTCACTGTCAGCACTATAACCAGCATCACCATCATGTTGCCGCCGTTGCTACCTCCACCACCACCACCACCACCACCACTACTATCATCACCTTCATCACCATTGTTATTGTTGTTGCAAGCACCACTATCAATTTATTACTACTACCATCACTTGTGCCACGACATCCACTACCATCAACGCTACTGCTACCACCACCACCATCATGTGCTACAATAATTTACACTTTTGGCGACCAAATTTGGTGACTAAAAGGATTTAGTCGCCAAAAGTTCAATTTTTGGCGACTAAAAATGATTTTGGTTGTCGTTGGTTTAGGTTTTTGCTACAAAATTAATTTAGTTGACATATATTATTTATTGACGACTAAAAAACATATTAGTCAGGAAATATTGCACAATAGGCGACTAAAAAAAATATTTGTCACCATTACTCTAGTTTTTAGGCAACTAAATTTTATTTTAGTCGTAGTATACAAATTTTTGGCTAACTAAAATAAATTTAGTCGCCAACTAATAGCCAAAATTGCATTGTTACTCTTTGGCGACTAAGAGTTTGATCGACAAATATGCATTTTTTGCGACTAAAAAATATTTAGTTGCGGTATACTCAATTTTTTCTTACAAAAGAACAATTAGTCGCCAAATAGTCAATTTATGCCAACTAAAAAAAGTTTTAGTCGCTAAAAGCTTTATAAAATTTTAGTGGGAAAATTTTTATGATTGGTGCCCAAATTTACATTGCTTTCCTCTGTCTCTCTTTTACACAGAGAACCTCACATCTTCTCACTTCACTGAAGTCCCTCACCACCATTGCTCACGTCTGCCATACATCGCCACCGCCGCAAATCACTACCGCCACTGCCGCAATACGAACAGGTTTTCTCTCTCTCTCCCTCTCTCCCTCTCTCTATTTTCGTATTTCTCACTCTTGCTCTAGGGTTTTACATGATTTATTGAGTTTAATTTCGTGTTGATTTATGAAATAGGTTTGGTTTAACTGATTTGATTTCTATAGTTTTATGGGTTTGATGTCGCAAATGGGTTTGTTTATTCAGTGGTTTGATTTATACAGTTTTATGGGTTTGATGTTGTAATTGTAGCATGATGAACTAAGACTATTACAATGCATTCATATGCATGATCTAATTTCCATTTCCATTAATTGAAAAAAAAAAAACTTAAAAAGAGACCGATCACAGTGATTAACAAAAGGCTATCATTAATGCATTACAATTGGTTTTAAAACACATGAATAGATAGATACATTCAAGCATGCATTTCTAATATTAATGGGTGCAAATATTTATTTATTTATTTTTATTTTTTTTTTAGATGGCTTTTGGCGTGGACTTGTGGATAATCCATTTTGTGTATGGAGGACAAGTTAGACTTTTGTATAATCCTACTAATTTTGTCGTCATCTACTTTTGTGTAGATTAGTATTACTCATACAGATAACTTTTGGCATCGAGAGGATAATTACTAGCGTGGCATATAGATTATCTTTTTGTCGTGGTACTGATTACGATGGTAATTTATACCATGCCAAATGGCCATTTGGCATGGCAGTGCATATATTTTTTGTATATAGAGTGCCTGATTTTTTTATGATTCTATGTTTTGTATGGAATTATTATTTTAGTTTGGACTATAGTTGGTTTGTATGGAATTTAACATTTAAAGTTATTCATTTTTGGATGGTTGGAAGTGAAATGTATATAGATTGTGGGATGATTGATAATATATGTTGTACGGGAAAGAAATAAATCTTCTCGTATGATCCTGTTGATCAAGTTTGCACTCCTCCAAACAACGTTGCTTTGCCACCTGAAAACACAAATGTGAGCTAGCCGGCGGGTGTGTGCCGGAAACTCCTCCGATGCCTAAGTTAGTAACTAGACAATAGACAATAAGCTCTATGTATTCTAGAGTAAGAATTGGGATACCTGTACAAAGGTCTGGTCATGAGCTTTTATAGACTTTACTTTGGCACAATCTTAGTAGGATTCCAACTCTCTCTATGAGAGTCCTCCTAAGAATCACACACCCTACTCACTACCAACCAAGTGAGATGGTTTTGCACAATCCTAGTAGGACTATACTCTCCTTAGCAGAGTCCTCCTAGGAGTCATACTCTTACTCACTACCAACCAAGTGAGATGGTTTACACAATCCCAGTAGGACTCTAACTCTCCTTAGCAGAGTCCTTCTAGAAGTTTCATCACAGCAAGCCAAGTGAGATGGCTGAACCTTTTACCTCGGTTATACATTCCTGCCCAGACTGATTTATCTCAGTCCCCTGCCTTTCGGACCGTGTGATCGAAAGCCGATCTAACGGATGCCACTCTGCCGAGCTATACACAGCTCGGCCCTCGCCATTGATGCTACCTCATTTTAATAAGCTGCTGCAACCACACCGAGCTAAGTTACCTCTGTCACACACTTAAGTAATGATGTAGATGGCGCCCAGCCGAGTTATACCAAGACCGGCCGAGCTATACCAAGCCCGACATCCTTTCTCACCAATACCTTGGCTAACCACCAGGACCACTTATTTCGGCTGACATCTTTACCTCGGCTAACATTGCGGTCAACCAAGTTACTTCGGCTCTGTGATACTTTAAGCACTACTATCAGTCTTGACTTCGAGATGACGCCTTGTAGAGCTATCGTTTAGCTCGGTCCTCTTTCTACCGATACCTCGGTCCATAGTTTGGCCCAAACCCAAAATATGAGATGTCTTCTTGGCCTAAGACCGAGCTACACCAGCCCTTATCTCGGCCCATTACGCGGTCCAACTCCTAAAGAAGACTCTTCCTAGCTCGGCCCAATTTGTTTACAAATTACCCTCTCAATTGCCCCTTAATTCCATCTGCGTAGCATGATTGGGATTATTTTTCCTCCAGCCGAGTTAAGAAGTTGTTCGGTTTCACGGCCTGTTCGGTCCCAATAAGCCTTGTCAGTTGCTTAGCATGTCCTTCCTCTAATCTGGTACGACGTTATTCCCAGGATACATGGCGTGCCCCCAATATCCTTGTTCTCCTTGTTACCATCGTCATGCCAAAAATTTGAATAGCCCTGATTTTTTTGCCTTTAACATATGTATCCTTCGAGTTTGTATACGTCGAGTCGTTCTTTCTGTGTTTTGCTGAACAGACTAACTCGGTTTATACGAACCTTGCTAACCTGTTTTGGCCGAGGTAATCATCATCCCGGCCAAAGAGTTTTAGAAATTTTGTTGGACATAACTGCCAACTTCCTGCAACCTAGATCCTTATCTCAGCTTAGGAGAAGTAAGTGTTGGTTTTTCCAGTCAATCATTCTTTAGCCGATATCCTTACTTTGGCTAAAGAGTACCAAGTGTTGGTTTAATCCAGCCAACCACTCTTTAGCCGATATCCTTACTTCGGCTGAAGAGTACCAAGAGTTGGTTTAGTCCAGCCAACCACTCTTTAGCCCGATGTCCTTACTTCGACTAAAAAGTACCAAGAGTTGGTTTAATCTAGCCAACCACTCTTTAGTCGATGTCTTTACTTCGGCTAAAGAGTACCAAGAGTTGGTTTAATCTAGCCAACCACTCTTTTAGCCGATATCCTTACTTCGGCTAAAGAGTACCAAGAGTTGGTTTAATCCAGCCAACCACTCTTTAGCCGATATCCTTACTTCGGCTAAAGAGTACCAAGTGTTGGTTTTTCCAGCCAACCTCTAAGTTGGTTATTCCGGCCAACCTAGAGTAAAGTGTTTGGTTATTTCAACCAAACATCCTACAACCTGGATCCTTATCCTGGGCTTAGGAGGGGTGTTGGTTTTTCCAGCCAACCTCTAAGTTGGTTATTCCTTAGGCAGACCAGACTATGCCCAACCCAGCTTTCCACCAACTCCTACCGTATAATAATGGGTATAGCTGAACTAAACCGCCAAGCAGGCATTAACCTCGGTCTAGCCGAAATCTTCCACCAGTATTCCATAGGTTCGAAGGAAGACGGCTGGGTGTACTATCTTAGAATACCCCGTCGACGTGAGAAAATAATAAAAAACACACCGGATAAAGACTTGAATGATGACGACTTTTTCTAGGTGTCTGGGAACTTTGAGGATCACCAAGCCCAGATTCCTGGCCGAAGTATTAATTGGAAAAAAGGAACACCTGGTATAATTACTTCGGTTTCCTCGTCTGCTTCGTTTTATTTTGGTTTCCTATTCTGCAGCCGAGCTAATAGTGTCTTTTTTCGAAGATTCAGCACATCTTCAATCACTTTACAGCTACCCCAATCTAGGCACTCTGCGCGCCGCACTACGGTATCCAGAACGGAGTTGGGCCAAGCTGTTAAGTTTTGAACCGACATATAGATACAGCAGCCGCCGAAAAGCGAGAGTGACCGACTTTCTGCTAGAGGAGGCCCCCGAACCGGACCCAACCTTGCCACAAATTAGACTAATCCCACTGACCGCTGAAGAAGAAATGGCCAAGAGAAACAGAGTCAGGGCCCTCTTGACCAAGACAAACAGGGCTGAGGTACCGCCACCAAACCAAACACAAGAAGCCGTGGTGGCCCTACCATCCCAACAGCCTTCCTCATCTCGGGCGAACAAGCGTGCCCGGACTAGCCAAACCGAGCAGCGCCTTGTGGACGAAGATGAGACCATTCTTCCGCCACCAAGCCTTCTACCGAGCCCTCAGCCGGAGCGATCCGACCGATCTAGCTCTTCCAAGTGGGCAGCCAAGCTCACTTTCCAGAATTGAGATATCCAAGACACCGACTCAGTGGTCGTAGAGAAGGATCACATACTGGCCTTCAATCTGGCCAAGAGTGTGTGTCTTCTAAAAGACATGGAGCACCACCATAACCAACTGAACACTGAACTGAAGTCCATCCGGTCTTCAACGAAATCAATGATTCTGGTAAGTAGGTTTTTTTGATCTTTCTAATTCTTCCAAGTTTTAGCTCGGTTAAAAAGAAACAATTCTTTTGCAGGCCATTCAGAAAAACAATATCACTCACAGGCGAGTGTTGGAGTTAAGGAAAACAACTAGGCAAGCCATGGCGGAAGCCGAAGCCAAAACTGCCGAACTAAACCAATCCCAACAGAGGACGGCCGAGTTGGAGGTCGAGATAACTCATCTAACCAGACTAGTTACCTCGGCTAATACCGACAAATAGAGAGCGCTAACCGAGATGAAAGACAAGTATTTGCGGGAACTGGCGAAACTTGAGGGTGTTAAGGACGCCGAAATAAACGTTTTAAAGAAGAAAGCTGGAGATGTCGAGCTGAAGGGCTTCAAGGCAGGCGAAGCTGCATACATCCAGCAGTGTGATGCTGCGAATGACTTGTTCTTCAAGTGCGGCTGGAGGGGTGCCGTGGAGCAGCTCGGTTGCGGTCCTGACACCGAGGTTTATAATGCTCCGCAGTATTTTATTCCGACCTCACTGGCGGAGTATGCAGCCGATCTTCAGAAGCAATTCCTTGAAGCGTCTGACAACGATGAAGAGAATGAGCCAACTGATACTCCGGTTGACAATGTTCCAGTTAACCAATCAGTTCGGGCGGAGCCTGTGGTAGAAGATTTGACCATTGAGCAACCAGCTAAAATCGAGCTCCAGGCCGAGACCGAGCTCCCAACTCAGATTGTAATTCCGTCTGAAACCGGACTTCGGGTTGATGCCGAGCTGGATGCCGAAATAGATTACCTTTTTAGCTGATTTTGTATTTTTTCTTTTTCTTCTTTTTTCTTCGACTTGTAACCGGGCTGGGCGCCCTTCCCTTGTAATTGCTCTGAACTTGATCAATGAAAATCATCTTTTCTGTTGCTCTGAACTTGATCAATGAAAATCATCTTTTCTGTTACAACACTTTTTTGTTTCAACTTTTATTCTGGTTTGATCTGTATGCTTGAACCTGTAATGACTTTTTAATGACTTCTATTGCTCTAACTGTAATCTTGGTTTACTTTCCTGTTTGAGCATGCTTTCTAACTGCAACTTGAACGAAACACAATATTTTTCAGTCGAGATACTTTATTCTGGTCATAGCTAAGCAATCTGACTGAGCTTACTAGCCAACCACTCTTTAGCCGATATACGTACTTCGGCTGAAGAGTACCAAGAGTGGTTTAATCCAGTCAACCACTCTTTAGCCGATATACGTACTTCGGCTGAAGAATACTATGAGTTGGTTTAATCCAGCCAACTTTTAGATTGGTTTTTCCAGCCAACCTAAAGTAAAGTGTTTGGTTATTCCGACCAAACGTCCTGTAGCCTGGATCCTTATCTTGGGCTTAGGAAGGGTGTTGGTTTTTCCAACCAAACGTCCTGCAGCCTGGATCCTTATCCTGGGCTTAGGAAGGGTGTTGGTTTAATCCAGCCAACCTTTAGATTGATTTTTCCAGCCAACCTAAAGTAAAGTGTTTGGTTATTCCGACCAAACGTCCTGCAGCCTGGATCCTTATCCTGGGCTTAGGAAGGGTGTTGGTTTAATCCAGCCAACCTTTAGATTGGTTTTTCCAGCCAACCTAAAGTAAAGTGTTTGCAATGTTCCTAACTTCACTAAAACTAACTTTTACAGAAAACAACTATGCTGAAAAGAATCGACTTGTTTTATTGAGGAAAGAAAAAATTACACATGTTTGAAAGAGGAAAGCTAAAAATAAAATAACTTGAGATTGGCGATGTTCCATGGCCTAGGGATTGCTTTGCCGTCCTTGTCTTCAAGGTGGTATGCCCCTTTGCCTGCTAACCCAACCACTTTGTAAGGACCTTCCCAATTTGGCCCTAGCTTGCCATCTCCTAGCACCAGGGTGTTTCCCATCACTTTGCGCAGCACCCAATCTCTGATCTTGAATTGCCTTGGATGTACTATTTTATTGTATTTCCTGGATAACTCTTGTTGATATGAGGCAATGTGGACTAGTGCTCTTTCTCTTCTTTCTTCGGCGAGGTCGAGCTCCAATGCTATGGCTTCTCCATTCAAGTCTGGTTCAAAATTTTCGCTTCGAATTGTGGGGAGGCCAACTTCCAGTGGGATTACTGCTTCCATGCCATAGGCTAAGGAGAATGGTGTTTCTCCTGTTGATCGTCGAAGTGTGGTGCGGTAAGCCCATAAAACACGAGGAAGTTCCTCCGCCCACTTGCCTTTTGCTTTCTCTAACCTTTTCTTCAGTCCATCCAAGACAACCTTGTTTGATGCTTCTGCTTGGCCATTTACTTGAGGATATGCTGGTGTAGAATTGTAGAACTCTATCTTGTATTCTTCACAAAAGCTTCTAAAGATTTTTCCATCAAACTGGGTGCCGTTGTCTGATATGAGGGCTCTAGGTATGCCGAATCGAGTAATGATATTTTGCCAGACGAACTTCTTCACATCTTTTTCCTTGATTGATGCCAATGCTTCTGCTTCCACCCATTTTGTGAAGTAGTCTGTTGCTGCGAGAAAGAACTTCCTGTTTCCGAGCGCTGTTGGAAGTGGTCCTACTATGTCCAAGCCCCACATTGCAAAGGGCCATGGGCTGGTCAATGGTAAGAGTTCTCTGGCCGGCTGATGTATTTGATGTGCGAACTTCTGACATTTCTCGCACTTTTTCACATACTTCTCTGAGTCTGCTTGCATGTATGGCCACCAGTATCCTTGCAAAATGGCTCTGTAAGCTAACGATCTTCCTTCTTGGTGGCTTCCGCACACCCCTTCGTGTATTTCGAACAGGAATGCTTCTACTTTGCTGGGGTGGACACACTTTAGATAAGGTCCTGAGAATGACTTTTTATATAATGCCATGGATGGGGAGAGCCAAAATCGCTGCGACTTCGCTCGAATTTTGTTGGCTTCTTTCTTGTCTTCCGGTAAGATGCCATCTTTTAAGAACAGTATGATGGGATCCATCCATGAGGGGCCTAGCTCGGCGTAACATACCTCTTCTGCTTCGGGGTCTTCAATGCTTGGCCTTGGTAGGTAGTCAATTAGTAGTGGGTGAGGGATGGATGTATCTGCCATTGACGCAAAGCCTGCTAGTTCGTCTGCTCTGATGTTTTCCTCTCTACCAATCTGTTCTATCCTTACTACTTCAAATTTCTTGATCTCTGTTATGACCAATTCTTGGTACTTAGCCATCCTATCATCCTTTGCTTCATAGTCGCCAAAAATTTGGTTTACCACCAGTTGTGAGTCGCTGTAGACCATTAATTCGGTGGCCTTCATGTAGTATGCTGATTTGAGTCCTGCAAGAAGTGCTTCATATTCCGCTTCATTGTTTGATGCTGGGAAGCCAAGGTTGATTGCTTGCTCCACAACCAGGCCGTCTGGTGAGATGAGGACTATGCCAAGTCCTGCACCATACCGGTTGGATGCTCCATCCACAAAGAGCTTCCACATCTCTCCAACGAACAACTTCCAGCAAGTGGAGGGGTCAGATGATGTCGTGGGGTCAAGAATGTTGCTGGTGTTTTCTTCAAGGTCCACGTTTACGGTCTGCCCCTCGCTGTCTGATTGTACCAAGTCTTTATTTGTTGGTGAGTCTTGGTTCGATGTAGCTTGGTTTGCTTCTTCCTTGCTATCTCTAGTCTGGTCTGCCATGGGATTTGATTGAGTATCCTGCACCAGGGGTTGTGCTATTCCGGCGTCAACTTCTATCCCTAGTTTGGTTGTATCAGTCAGGTCGACTAGGTAGATATGATGACTTCCTGGAGTGAATTCTGCGACAAAGTCTGCCAAAGCTTGGGCTTTTATCGCGATTCTAGGTTGGAATTTGATGTCAAATTGTCCCAGCTCTACTGCCCACTTTAAGATTCACCCAGAAAAGTTTGCCCTCTCAAACAAAACTTTTAATGGGAAAGCTGTGAGGACGACTATAGTGTGGGCGTGAAAGTAGTGTGATACCTTTCTTGAGGCCATCATCAAGGCCAATGCTAGTTTTTCCAGTGGCAAGTACCTTGTTTCGGCATCCAGCAATGTCTTGCTAACATAATAGATGGGCAGGTGTTGGATTCCTTCCACACGGACCAACACTGCGCTAATTGCGTGCTGAGAGACTGCCAGGTACAGGAAGAGTTCTTCTCCAGGAATTGGGGTCACCAGCAGTGGTGGAGAAGACATATATTCCTTTAAGCTTTCCAGAGCGTGGTCGCATTCTTCGTCCCACTCAAACTTGGCTTTTAGGGCATGGAAGAATGGTCGTAATCTGTCCACTGATCGGCTTATGAACCAATTGAGCGCAGCTGCCATGCCGGTGAGATGCTGCACTTCTTTTACTGAGTTTGGTCTCTCCAAATCCTGGATTGCTTTAATCTGAGAGGGGTCTGCTTCTATACCCCGGTTGGTTACAAGGAAGCCCAGGAATTTGCCAGATCCTACTCCGAATGCACACTTGGACGCATTGAGGCACAACTTGTGCTTTTTCAGGATCTCAGACATCTCACCTAGGTCCTTGAGATGGTCATTCTTATCCTTGCTCTTGACCACCATGTCATCGATGTAAGCCTCCATTGTTCTGCCTAACAATGGTTCAAACATCTTGGTGACCATCCGTTGGAATGTTGCCCCAGCGTTCTTTAGGCCAAAGGGCATGACCTTGTAACAGTATAGTCCTCTTGGAGTTGTAAAGGATGTGACCTCCTGGTTTGGTTCATGCATGGCGATTTGATGGTAGCCTCTGTATGCATCCAGAAAGCTAAGTCGGTTGTGCCCCGCTGTTAGGTCGACCAGTTGATCTATCCGTGGTAGAGGAAAGTTATCTTTCGGACATGCCTTGTTGACTGTTTTGTAGTCGACACAGACACGCCACTTGCCATTCTTCTTTGGCACCACAACTGTATTGGAGATCCATCTTGGGTAGTGCACCTCTCTGATTGCTCCTGCCTCCAGCAGGTTTCCTACTTCTTCCGCCACTATCTCGGCATGGTGGAGTGCCGATCTATGGGTGCGTTGAATGATTGGTCTGGCGGATGAGTGGACATTGAGTTGGTGACAGATGAAGTTAGGATCAATGCCTGGCATGTCGTATGGTGTCCAGGCAAACACTTCAATATTAGAGGTTAAAAATTCCAAGACCTCCAATCTCTCAGTGCTGGACAACGATGAACCGAGCAAAAAGAACTTATCCGGGTTCTTTTCATCTATTCTTACCTCTACCAAGTCTTCCACCGCTTTCTGATTAGCTGCTTTTTCTACATCTGCGAACAGTTCATTGCTCTCAGGTTCTTCCACCGAATGAACGTATCCTTTGGCAGCGCGGCTGCCATTCACCGTGACAAAGCATTGCTTGGACATAATCTGGTCTCCAAAGACCTCTTCAATTACTCTAGTTCCGTTGGGGAACCGCATTACTTGATGGTAGGATGATGCTACTGATTTCATGGCATGAAGCCATGTTCTTCCTAAGATGATGTTGTAAGTGGAGGGGACCTTCAATACCCAGAACTCCACTTGTTTCGTCATGCTTCTTGCCCTGACTGGAAGAATTATTTTGCCGACGGGCCATTCTGGCATGGAGTTGAATCCAATTAGGGGGGATACAGTAGGCGCCAAGTCTTTGTCTTGTAGCTTCAATTGTTTAAATGTTTCGTAGTACATGATTTCACATGAACTACCCTGGTTAATCAGAATCCGCTTGACGTCGAAATCCTTGACTCGGAGAGTGATGACCAGGGCATCATTGTGAGGGCAATATATCCGTTCCAAGTCTTTATCCGAAAAAGACATGACGTTTGTGGCCTCTGTCTTCCCCTTCTTGATGGCAGGTTGGGCACTTAGCACCTCTCTTAAGTGTTCAGCCTTTTTGATTGATCCCCTGAGCTTGCATATATGCTCAGGTTCAAAGTCCCCATGTATCACATTGATAATGCCTTGAGGTGGGGCGTCGACTGGCATCCCGTTGGGGTTATTATGGTCCTGGGGGGCTGGTTACGTCCCTCCTTCAATATATTTATCCAAGTGACCGGCTGTCACCAACTCCTCCAGATGCTGTCTTAATGGCATGCAATTTTCAGTGCAGTGCCCCTTTTCTTTGTGGAAGGTGCACCGTGATCTTTCGTCATAGTCCTTCTGAGCTTCCCCAAGCTTAGCTAGCCATCTGACGAAAGGCTTATCCCGTATTTCACTTAGAATTCGGTAGATCGGTTTCTTGAAGACCGTGGTTATGGCAGTGCGGACTCTCAACCATCTTTTATCCTGGTCCTCGTCGTTGTCTCGTTTGCCTCGTCCGTTTTTGCTTGGACGGTCTACCACGTTGACCTTTGCTGAGGCCTTCTTCTCTGGTACTATGGTCGTGCCAGATTTTTTTTTGGCACGTGCACCATCCTCTTCTACCCTGATGTGCTAATGCACTCTTTCCATCAAGGCTTCCATAGTGAGGGGTGGTGTTATGGTGATTGAGTCCCTTAGTCTGTTCCCAACCGGAAGGCCTCTCTTGTATTGTGCAATGGCGAGATTGGTGGGACAGTCCCCAATCAGATTGAATGTCTCCCAGTAGCGACTATTGTAGGACCTTAATGTCTCTTTTTTCGCCCATGTCGATGGAGAGTAACTGGTCAATCTCCACCGGGGTTTTGGTGTTTGTTCTGAACCTTGTGACAAACGCCTCCGCCAATTGCGCCCAGGAGGCTATGCTGCCTTCTGGAAGTTTTTCAAACCAAGTCAAGCCTAGATCGCCAAGGCTTGACGGGAAGAGGATGCACATTAGAGCCTCGTTTCGCCGATATACCACCATAACCTGGCAGGAGTGGCTTAGGTGAATGTAGGGGTCCTTTTTCCCCTCGTACGTAGTGAATTTGGGCTGAAGGAAGCCTGTAGGTAGGGGCACATTTTCGATTGCCGTAACGAACAGTGAGGTCTGCAGCCTTGCTAATGCTTTGTTCGTTGGTTCGTAGGCAGGGCGTGGTAATGGCATTCCAACCTCGACGCTTCCATGCGTCCGAGGAGCCTACCGTTGAAGGGCAGAAACTCTGCGAGGGTCGCGGGCCCTAGTGTCTTCCTTCCATCGTGCCTTTTCTTCCAACATGATCCGCAAATCGGATGATCTTAGCAACTCTGCCTGCTTAGATGATGTTTGATGCGAGTGCGAGGGTCGGTAGGTACTTCCCTCTGTGTAAGACTTCAATGATCTCGTTCTCTCAGACCTGGAGTAACAAGTTCTGGAGGTTCTAGACTGAGTATCGCCTGTCCTGAGGCTTCTACTCTCTTCTTGTGATGGTGGGGAATGCCTTCTATGGTCTTCTGAGCGGCGAGGGGGCGTCTTATTTTTGCGCCCCTCTCCTGTTGCCACTCCTCCCCTCATCTGGCGCTTCAAGGCCTCCATGTCCGCTGTCATCTTCCTTATTAATTCGTCTTGCTCTTTCACGCGGTCCTCCAGAATTTGAGGGTCAATCCTCCGCCTTTGCCTGTCCGGACTTTGTGAACGAGAGTGACGGGGGCTATTAGTCCGCCTCTCCCTAGTATCCCTCCTAGGGTTATGTTGTTGGGGCTCCAAGTCCGCCATGGGAGGGATAGAAGGTAGTCCTTCACGCCTTGCACCCCCATTTAGTGTTTGCCCGTCGATGGCGGACTGCGGTAGATCTTCATTGTGCGCCATTGTTCCTAAAGAGGTAAAGCTTGATCAAGAGGTTTTGTCCTGTCTGTTTTTCCCACAGACGGTGCCAATTGTACGGGAAAGAAATAAATCTTCTCGTATGATCCTGTTGATCAAGTTTGCACTCCTTCAAACAACGTTGCTTTGCCACCTGAAAACACAAATGTGAGTTAGCCGGCGGGTGTGTGCCGGAAACCCCTCCGATGCCTAAGTCAGCAACTAGACAATAGACAATAAGCTCTATGTATTCTAGAGTAAGAATTGGGATACCTGTCAAAGGTCTGGTCATGAGCTTTTATAGACTTTACTTTGGCACAATCCTAGTAGGATTCCAACTCTCCTTATGAGAGTCCTCCTAGGAATCACACACCCTACTCACTACCAACCAAGTGAGATGGTTTTGCACAATCCTAGTAGGACTATACTCTCCTTAGCAGAGTCCTCATAGGAGTCATACTCTTACTCACTACCAACCAAGTGAGATGGTTTACACAATCCCAGTAGGACTCTAACTCTCCTTAGCAGAGTCCTACTAGAAGTCTCATCACTACAAGCCAAGTGAGATGGCTGAACCTTTTACCTCGGTTATACATTCCTGCCCGGACTGATTTATCTCGGTCCCCTGCCCTTCGGACCGTGTGATCGAAAGCCAATCTAACGGATGCCACTCTGCCGAGCTATACACAGCTCGGCCTTCGCCATTGATGCTACCTCCTTTTAATAAGCTGCTGCAACCACACCGAGCTAAGTTCCCTCGGTCACACGCTTAAGTAATAATGTAGATGGCACCCAGCCGAGTTATACCAAGACCGGCCGAGCTATACCAAGCCCGACATCCTTTCTCACCAATACCTTGGCTAACCACCAGGACCACTTATTTCGGCTGACATCTTTACCTCGGCTAACATTGCGGTCAGCCAAGTTACTTCGGCTCTGTGATACTTTAAGCACTACTATCAGTCTTGACTTCGAGATGACGCCTTGTAGAGCTATCGTTTAGCTCGGTCCTCTTTCTACCGATACTTCGGTCCATAGTTCGGCCCAAACCCAAAATATGAGATGTCTTCTTGGCCTAAGACCGAGCTACACCAACCCTTATCTCGGCCCATTACGCGGTTCAACTCCTAAAGAAGACTCTTCCTAGCTCGGCCTAATTTGTTTACAAATTACCCTCTCATATGTATTATTTTGTTCATATACATAGTACAAGTTGCACGGAATACATGCAGGTTGTGGATGAATTAGAATTTCGAGAAAAAACATAAAATCATGATTTTGGCAATTAAACAATTCATAGGCAAAAAGGGAATATATATTTTAGCGACTAAATAGTTAGTAGCTAAAAAAAAGAAAATGAAAAAAAAAAAATTGGCGACTAAAAGTTTAATAGCCAATAAACAATCAGACTTTAGGCAACTAAAATGTTTAGTAGCTAAAAAATGCAAAAAAACAACAAAAATATTTTGGCGACTAAGGCCAAAACAAGTCAAACTTTAGGCGACTAAAAAGTGTAGTAGCCAAAAAAGAAAAAATCAAACTTTAGATGACTAAAATATTTAGTAGCAAAAAAAAAAAAAAAAAAAGATGAACAACCAAACATTTTTGGCGACTAAAGGTTTAGTAGGCAATAACAAATTAGACTTTAAGCGACTAAAAGTTTAGTAGTAAAAAAACAATCAAAGTTTAGGCAACTAATATATTTAGTAGCTAAAAAAAAATAAGATGAACAATAAAATATTTTTAGTGACTAAAATTTTAGTTGTTAAAAATAATTGAAGTTTTTCACGACAACAAGTTTTAGTCACTGAAAATGTTATATTTAATTTTACTTAATGCTTTTGGCGACTAAAAAAATAGTCAGCAATTTAATACTTTTGGCGACCAAACATGTTTTAGTCGCAATTACTTTTCCCAACAACTCTATTTGGCAACATTCCGTTTTAGCCAAAAAGTCAAAAAATCACTATATGTTGTTACATCACTCTCTTTACTTTTATGTGCATCTTTTCGTAAAAAGACAAAAAGTTACTAATATAGTCTATTCCCAAACGAGGCCGCGACTAAAACTTTTAATTGGTAAAAACCTTCGGCGACTAAAACTTGACTTTAAGCAACTAAAAATTTAGTTGCCAAAAGTTTCATTTGTTGTAGTGATGCCACCACCACCACTACCACTACTACCACCGCCACCACAATTACTACCACGATAACAATAAAATAATCTATTTCTAATTTAACACTTAAATTGAGGAATTTTTTAATATTATGTCCAATAACGCAAAAATTACATATAATTTAAATTAATATTTTGTTTGGAATGATATAAATAAGTATACTTTTTGACTTTTGACGAAAAGATGTGCACAAAAGTAAAGAGGTGATGTGACCTAAATAAGTGTACTTATCTAAGTAAGTGCACTTATTTAGTTTATGTCAAATAGTTTCATCTATTGCAAAATAAATGTGAACAATAGAAAATTTATTTCTCTAATCAAATTGGATAGCTAATTGTATACTAATTTTATAAATTATTAATAATCATGCTAATCAAATAGCCTTGTATGGTATATATATTTTTAAGTGTTTATTCTAGAATGACCATAAGTTTTTGGGAAATTTATTGAAAAATCCTATTTTGGGAACTTTTGTACCATTTGGTCCCATGTTTTAAATGGTTAATTGAGGAGTCCTTATTATGTGTAGTGTATGATCAATAAGTCCTTTTTCAAATGTGGATGGGTATTGGTTAGACAGATGTACCCTCACTAGTTAATTGGAATTTTTTTTTTTTTGGGAATGTGTGACAAGTATGGTGTGATACTCCAATATGATAGGTATTAATGTGACACTATGAGACAACGTATCAGATATGATGTGACACTCTAAAATTTCTACTCATCCCTAGTGTACTTTTTCCAAATGTGACAACATGGTAGATATGATGTGACACTAAAAAATATTAAAAACTCTATAGTATACTTTTTTCAAATGTGACAACGTGACGGATATGTTGTGACACTATAAAAAATTTAAAACTTCTTAGTGTACTTTTGCTAAACGTGACATGTTACACTCCAACATGGCGGACCCAATTTGATTGAATTACTGCATATCTTCACGTCACGAGCCAAAAAACAATTAGTAAGGAATTCACGTCCCACACTGCATGTGTTAAAAACAATCAAATTTAAAAAGCTACTTGTGTGCTTTCCAAACAACGTGACATACAAACATCCTATCACCTTTTTTTTTTTTTTTTGATCAGTAAAGCAAGAGCTTTATTGATGAATAAAAAGCACAAAACATGCAAAAATACATCAACAAAACAGGGAAACGCAAAGAGCATCATAGCTACCCTGAACGATCCCAACTAGGTTGGCACCGCAAAAGAAGCACAATCATATGCTAGCATTTAACCCAAGATTGGTGAGAAACCAATCCAAAACAAAAGCACCCAAAGAAAAAATACAGAACAACTACAAAAGAAATAATAACAAAATATCAACAGCATTTGTTGCTGGGCTCCAAAGAAAAACACTAGTGGTTGGACACCAAAGAATCACACAGGGTACAAACTCCCCTACACCAAAGAGCAGCATGAAGAAACCTCTGTTGCTAGACACCTCTAAAGAGACCTCTGATGCTGGACACCAAAGAAACCTATGTTGCATTGAGATTCCATCAGGAAAGTCAACAATTTATCTCCCCATCGAACGTATCCAGAACAGCCCATAGAAATCCACTTCTATATAACAGAGCAGCTTAACAGACCAACAGGCCTCCTCATAGTCCCAACAAACCTCCACCAGTGCAAACTTAGATGTTGAAAAACATCTCAGCAACCTGATACAAACCATAGAGCCAGCAATCAGTTGCAGCTAGTTGCTTCATGCTTCTCCTTAAAGAATCAAAGATTTTGCTTTGATCAACACATAGACCAACACAGACATTCAAGCAGCCCTAACCACTTCCTACGTACCCAAAGTATTCAAACCCAGTACGCTTTGATACCAAGTTGTAATGCCCCCAAAATAATACAATAAAGATAACTCATATGCGAAATAAATATGAGAAACAACATACTTTCATACATTAGAGTTTACTGTTTAACAAACAATTAAATGTCATATAGGCTTATATCTTTCCAAGTCATTACTTGATTACACAAATTGAGTCTCGCTCATTTCATCTTAAGCCCTTGGCTTTACAAATACCAACAAACACACAACAATACATAATTAAGAAGCTCTTACTTACCAAAAATCCATCCACGCTATTGTCTTGGAGGAAACATCTCATCTGCACCTAAAAAATGGTATTCCCATATAGGGAGAGCCAACAGCCCAATAGAAATAATCTAACACAATTTATGAAGTTTAGCAAAGGTATAAATACCACGTATATAAACAATACTGATATGGAAGCATCCACAAGGCCTAAATACCCATATGCCACTGAGGCCAATCTTATTCTATTTTCCTTCAATTCATTTCCAGTTCATATATATATGCCACTCAATTCATGAGTTAAATTCATTATCATCCAACAACCGAAATGAGACTACAACTCAATGGTTTTTCAATTATGCAAACATACACATAACACTTCAAACTTTCCATTTTACGGATATTTCGTCCGAAGGAACCAGCACCCATTTATATAAGAGATTTCGGGTCTTTCACCCAGGACACTTAGGCCAACTTGCTTCAAATAGAGTCCATCTCCTTTCTCCTCCCCAAACAAATATACATATGTAATGCATTTATAAACATAATCATATATATGGAGTACGACCCTTTTCTCCTCCCAACAAATATACATATACAATGTATTTATAACATCATCAATTATGGAGTACATCCCTTTTCTTCTCCCAATAAACATACATATACAATGTATTTATAACATGGTCATATTCAATGACAACTAACAATAGATTAGCATTATATCGCCTAATCCTCGTACAATTTCTACAACAATCATAACTATCCTCCACCGATAGCCCAATGCAATTATTTCCAAGATATATTCAATATTGGATTTAATAGTTTGTTCAAAACTTCTATAGGTGATATAATACATATCCAATATCACCATTTATATCAATAATCATTAACTTTAACATATTCAACGTTAATTCCAATCATTTATACAAAATAATCATTTTATCAAATTAGGGCAAGATCTCCCTTTTTCCAATATTGACCCAAATACCCCAAAAACAACTATTTTGGTGCACCAAGATCTTATTTTCAAGCCTCATACTCATTTACCTCATATTCATCAAAAACTCCTCTTTTCATTTTACACCCAAATCTTAAATTGTCCAAACCACAACCAAATCTCATTATCTATACACAATAGCAAATAACTAAACTAAAAACCATACTAGAGTGTAGAAAATCCCTACCTCAAGTGTAGAAAACCCAAGCAACAAGGTGGAACTCCAAAGATGACGAAACCCACTTTTATTTAGATCAATATGAAGCTCTTGAAGCCTTCTACCTTATTCTCAAAGACACTAGGGTCAAGAACACAATGGATCTAGATGAAATCTTAGAGAGAATGTGAGTTTTAGAGAGAGAGTATGAAGATCTTCGTTTATGGAGGGTTCTAGAGAGAGAATGGGCTATTGAAAATGACCAAAAATGTCACATTTATGATCTGATATGAACAGGGTCGCTCGAGCGAAGGAGTTCTCGCTCGAGCGACCAGACACAAAAGGTCGCCTCGCTTGAGCGAAGGAATGCTCGCTCGAGCGAACAATGCAAAGTTTCAGGTCTGCAACGCAGAAACACGCTCGAGCGAAGGACACCAACTTTCAGGTTTTACAAAGACGCAGACGCACTCTCGAGCGAAGGAAATCTCGTTCGAGCGAAGAAGCAAAGTTCTGGGCAACAACATTCTAACGCAAAAGACAACCAACCTGTTCCAAACTCACCTAGCAAGTCCTAAAACTCAAATTCAAAGAATTAAAGAAAAGAAACAAGACATAGACAACAGTATATAATCACGAAACTAGAATCCGGAACACCACAAAAGACGGGTCAAAACCAGGGTCGCTATACTTTTCCTAAACGTGATATGTGATACTCCAACGTGGCGGACCCAATTTGATTAAATTACTGCGTGTCTTCACGTCACGCATCAAAAAACAATTAGTAAAGAATTCAAGTCCCGCACTGTGCATGTTAAAAACAACCAAACTTTAAAAAGCTACTAGTGCGCTCACTACTACAAATATAGATAAAGATCACACTTTTTTGGTGTGATGTATGTTTTTTAATCACACCTTTTAAGTTTTATTAAAGTATGGTCTTTAGGAGTGTGATTAAAAATGGTCATTTTTAATCACACTTTTTAAGTGTCATTAAAAAATGCTTTCATCACATCTTTTAAGTGTGATTAATAATATTTAGATCACACCTTTTAAGTGTGGTTAAAAACATTTAGATCACACATTTTAAGTGTGGTTAAAAATATTTAGATCACACCTTTTAAGTGTGATTAAAAACTTTAGTTCACACCTTTTAAGTATGATTAAAAACTTTAGATCACACCTTTTAAGTGTGATTAATAACTAATAAAACCTGTGATAAAAAAAAAATTTGACATATTTAAAGAATAATCAATATTATTTTTGCACGCGCATTTGAATAATGTAATACACACTATATACTATATATTGAATCACAACCATATATTGAATGAAATAATATCATATATTTCATAAATGAAAGTTAAATGTTTAAAAGTATATACAAAGAAATTAATAAAAAAAAAATTAACTGTGATTACATACATTAAAAAATAAAAAATAAAAAACTTGAAAAAAGTAAGTTCTTGAATTCTTTGACCATATTTTGCATCTCTCCAAGAAATTTCTGACCTGAAAAATAAAAAAACAAATTAATTTAAAAACTACCAGAAGCATATGAATAAACTTACTAATTAATTTATAAACTTACATTTAGATCACACCAAAAATAATGTAATTTATCCAGTTGTTAAACTGCCCCCAATCCTTTCCCCACAGCCATCAAAAATGACATAATTATTTTGATTCTCCACACAAATATCAATAAAACAGCACCACAAAAGAAGACAATGTGCAACAATGCAGAAAGGATCACATAAATGATAAAATGGAGTATTATATGGACAATCAAAATCATATGATATCAACATATAACTCACTAAAAACTATAAAACAAATAAGGATCAATAAAGCTTATTGGTCTTAAAAGCAGAAACCACATAGCCTGAATAATTACAAATTGGTATGGGAGCAATCCAAGTAGAGGAAATAATAAGAGCCCAGCACACTAAATTAAAAAGAAACAATTTGCATACAACCCCCTTATCTAAACCTTCAGCTCCCGAATTTAATAACTTGAGATGAAGCACATCTTTATAGGAATAGGATCAGCCACAGATAGATACTTTAAAGATTGTAACTGTCAAAAATACGAGAATTATATGATTTTCAACCATGACAAAATACTCTATTGAAATAGCAAATTCTCCACAATTAAAGTCTGTCCATGTAAGTGACAAACAATAACAGGTCCTCACTATCCAGCACTTCTCTCTGTGCATGTCAGTGAAATCCATCACATACAACATATAAAAGCAATTCGCAAAAATTGAAGTAGGAGACTTGTAATTATCAATTCATTCAATTAGTATATCTTAACTCTTATATGAACCCAATTTTCTGTTGGACCATGACATTATTTGCTGAAATCATATTTTTTTAGGCAGAAAAAGTAGCTCATACGGATCTCATCAACGATATCATATCTTAGATTCTGCACCATGCACCTCAAATACAACTTAGGCCCATTTGTGAAACCAACTTTGGAAGTTTACCAATGTCAAGAATTAACAATTATCTTGCTATGTTTTAACAGTCTTAGACCATGCAACCTTGCCCTTCAGTGGGGGCAGGATGGTTAAAATAGTATCCAAATTCACATGTTTTGAGTTCCTATGTTGCCTTGACAAATTCACACTGCAACTATGATGTGGTCAAATAGCTATACCTCTGGATGATTTGTTATGACATCAATTGATCCAACAGTTTAAAGTATAGAAATACTGAAGCTCAAATTCTAGCAAAATTATAGTTTGCTTTTGAATTTGAGCCCTATCAAATTCTCGTCAGATCAATACAGCCAGTGCCTAGCCTTAACACTGAACAGATTTTAGGTAGGCATGCCAAACCAGCCATTTAAATAACTTATCTCAAAAGAAGAAAAATAGACATTCAAAGACTTTAATATATATATATATATATATATACATCTAGAACTTATTATTTGTGTTAATTTTCAGTTCAATGAGTTAAGGAGGCAACCTGAATCAAAACCTATTATGTTCAAAAGTGAGTAGAAGATTACTTGAATGCAGCCCACCCAAAAAAAAAAGGTCAAACTACATGCTTACTTCAGGCAGTTCTGCAGGTATAAAATAGTATTGCCAGCTAAACATAAATTCAATCCCACAATAGACACTGCTACTGCCATTTACATAAATCTAGTACATCACAAAAGTGACCAAAATGGCAATTGGGCTTCATTGTTCGAGGCCTACACAAAATGCATTTACACCCAAAAGGTTGAAATAACGAACTAGCATAAATGACCTTACCTTTTCGTCAGCAGAGTACTAAGTGCATTTGAAATAAAACCTGAATATTTGGATCCCCAAGTATGTCTGCAAATAGTTTTAACATTTCAGTCAGTTCACTGAACAATAGTAATACATATATCATAATCAAAGTCTGAAAAGGATGTATTTTACCAATCATAGAAACAAGGATAAATAGAGTGAAGATAACAATATTATAACCATAACAAGGGTATCCATCTTTCAAACAGCATAATGTTGAAATTTCATCCAATGTCACCTCATGCTGTTACATAGAATATGTTCAGTCAGGACATTATTTCATCAGGTTAATCCCTATGTGAAAGTAGAAAAGATAAGGTAGATGGTAAAAATCTGGCATATAGAATAGTAGTAGATTTGTAGTGACAGTACTGGGGGTACATTGAATCCACATAAAAATATGGTTGCTCTACTTAG
Source organism: Camellia sinensis (assembly GCF_055761805.1). Taxonomy (NCBI): domain Eukaryota; kingdom Viridiplantae; phylum Streptophyta; class Magnoliopsida; order Ericales; family Theaceae; genus Camellia; species Camellia sinensis. Next base: position 68,682,215 of record NC_138973.1, on the reverse strand, counting down.
AAAGTGTCTCTAGATTTATGATCAATAGTTGCCTTCTTCCACAACTTGTGTTAATCCTCTAACCTCAATTGGAGACATCTACCATTTGTCACTAGTTAGGAAATAATAGGTGACCCACAGAAACAGGGGTAGAATAATAACTTCTAACAAAGACAAAACAGAGGGAGATCCTGAATTTTTGTGTAAAAAAACTTATAAGGGATGAACTATGACAATGTTTAACTCAAGGAAATTGAAAAGGAAAAAAACACTAGATTATTGATTTCATTAGCAAAAGAGAGGCTTGAGTAATTGAGCGAGTCATCACTACACATGTCCCAAACTTACTGTAAATGTATGTTGTTGTTTGGCAGCACCATAGCTTTCCTTAACAACTCTCCCAGCAATAGTTCTCTTTCCAAACCTGTTTGGATATAAACCTGTTCGGAATTAGCTCCTTCATTTACCGAGAAAATATGATTTACAAACTACGATGGAAATCAAGAGATTCATATACAGAAGGAAAACAAGAGCTGAAACCAGTGAGTTACTTCTTGTATACTTTTTGTGTAAACAAAACAACATCTCCTTTGCAGACATCACCTGAAAAGAGAATCAAAGAAGCTTTAAATTTTCAAAACCACCTTGAAGTGAACAAAAATAGTGCACTCAAAAGAAATGTACGTAAATAAACCTTTACCAGTACAATTGATGGCAAAGGATGATCTAGGATAGAGTGTTTCAGCATTTCCATCTTTTATCCTGAGGGTTAAAAATCATACAATAAGGATACTCTTATGAAAAAATAGTATAAAGCTACAAAAGATATTAATACCCTTGTAGAAGCCAAAATAAATCATCAAGGCATGAATGATTTCAAACTTTCTTAAGCTAGAATAATTTAATAATAAAACAAAAAAGTGATCTAAAACTCAAGATATGCACTTGTAGAAAATGACAATATTATTTGAGAAACAAGACATTTAATAAAAGATTAGATACTAAGCACGACACAACAAAGAGAGTAGGGGTAATATGTATACATCCACTCACTTATAGATCAATGTATTGTGCTAGTCTAGAACAATACAGTCTACACCATTCAAGTTTTTTCGGTGTCACTTATAGATCCACTCACTTCTCTCAAATTATTTCCCAGCAAAATACACATTAAACTCCCCTTGCTATTTTTTTGCTTCTTCAGAATCTTTGCTAATTGAATCTAGGTGTGAAATGATATACATAAAACTATGACAAACTCTAGTTCTATCAAACCTTATGAACAAAGTTTCCTTATATATGCCTAAAACACAAAATTATGAAACACCAAACATAAGCAAAATTAAAGCAATTATAGCAATTATAGTCCATTTCATTCCATATTACACCAAACATAAGCAAAATTATGAAAATCAGATTCCAAAGTAGCAAAACCAAACAATACCAAACAATGTCATTGAAATCTCAAGTTCATTTTATTTGATACAAGACACCAAAAACACTAGTCGAAATTGTAAAATGAAGATCTCTCTTTTATGACCAAACTTGTGGAACAAAAGTGAAAAATAAACAAATAACATAACTGTAACACCCTCAAAATAAACCCATAATAGCCATAACATTAACATGCATTTATAAAAGAAAACGAATCATTTGAGTTAGTCATCAGAGTATTCTTATTGACGGATATTACTTGTAACATCCTGCAACATCAAAATAAATGCCCTAAGGGCTTACATCTTTCCAAGCTAACACTTGGACACAAAAAGGATGAGTACTAACTCATTTACAAGTTAAGCCCTAGGCTTGAATGTTTACATGAAATCCCAAAAATAACAAAATAAAACATATAACTAAAGACAAGTCTTCAAAATCCCAAACATCAAATCCTTCCAGGCTAAGTCCGTGGAGGTAGTTTATCACCTGAACCTGAAAATGATGTTCCCATAAAGGGTGAGCCACAGCCCAGTAGAAAAATACTAAACCAAATATAAGCATTGAATAAAGCTATAGCATTCAATAGATGGTTAATCAAGATAATCAATTTTATTATTAAACAGTCTCATGACACTAATGTCTAAGACACATTTCACTTTCCATTATTATCAACATGGCTCAGAACCTGGCCAAACTTACAACAGTGAATTATATATCATAATCACATTACTTCCAATATCAACAAAACAAATGAGACTCATGCTCATATCAAAACACTTCATACTTCCCATTTGATACACATTTTAGTGCTGTATCAATAATCATGTAAAAACACTTCAATATAATAAGCACACATAAAAATGGTGCTAATGGAGTCCATCCCCTATCTCCTCCCAAACAAAAATCCGGTTTAGAGGTCCATCCCCTATCTTCCCCTAAACCGTGGAGTACATCCCCTATCTCCTCCCACACAATATGCAAATGCAATGCTCAACCAATACACGTATTTTCAGTATTAATTCAATAGTCAAAATTAATGACTTAACCAATGTGATTAGTTTCAGTTATTCCTAATCCACATGCAATGTCTACAACAATCACGACTATCCTCCACCGATAGCCCAAAACAATTATTTCTAGACTGGAAATAAATATATCAACAATTTAATAGGTGAGTGATTTAAATCATCCAACTACACCATTTAATCTATGAATTCATCAATTTCATGAATTTAACCAAATTCCCCAATTCCCTTAAATTAATTTTACAAATTAATTAATTAATACAACTAGGGTTTTTCCCAAAATTATCTAAGTGACCTCAACATCTTAAAATACCAAAACTTAGAACAAAGCTTATAGAATAGAGTAGGAAATCCCTACCTTGAAGATCACAACTAAAATAGAGAAGATGGAGATGATGACCCAAAATCCAAAGTGCTCCAAATCCTCTCTTTTTCAGATTAAAAGAAAGATCTCGTGAAGCTCTACCTTTCTTCCAAAGGAACTAGGGTAGAAGACCACAAGGAATAGATCAAATCTTAGAGAGAAGGTGAGAGTAGAGAGAGAAACTCTCAAATGGCGGTTTTTAAAGGTTAAGAAAGAAAAGGTAGGTCAAAAAGTGATCCAAAAAGTGAAATCACGGACTGATATAATCGACTCTACGCTCGAGCGTAGAAAGCCCCGCTCGAGCGTAAGACACAGAATCATGCTCGAGCGTGAAGAAAGCCGCTCGAGCGTCGATTGCACCCTTCCAGAAGTTTTGCAGGCGCTGGCACCCGCTCGAGCGTCAAACTCCCCGCTCGAGCGGAGGAGCAAAAACAAGGGATCACGCTCGAGCGTAAAAACTACCGTTCGAGCTGAAGAACTGCAGAGCAAAATACTGGGAGATGAAAAATCACGCTCGAGCGTCAAAATTCCTGCTCGAGCGGAGAAGCAACAACGAAGGGACCGCTCGAGCGTTAAAACTTACGCTCGAGCGTGAAGACCAAAATCTGGGCATCACCTATTGGCATCTAAAATCAACCAACCTGTAACAGACCCGCCCAACACAACCTATAATTCAAATACTAAGAGATTAAAGGACAACAACAACCAATAAGTAATGACAGGATCCACGGAACCTAAGTCCGGATACAATAATCTAAAGAGAAAAGACCGAGGTCGCTATAATAACAGAGCAAAATTAAAGCAATTATAGCAATTATAGTCCATTTCTAAACCTTTTTTTCTCCTATTTTGTCAATCTTTATTTTGGACCTTTTTAATAAAATATTGAATTCCTTTAAACAGATTCAGATTAATAAAATATTAATAAAATATAAAATACAGTCACAGATTCAATTAAACAGATTGAATGTAAACAGATTCAGTTTGAATGTAAACAGACACAGATTCAGTTTGAATGTAAACAGACACAGACTAACAGACACAGATTCATGCAATTAACTGGGCAGTGAGTGTTCAGCTGAAGCACAATCATAAAAGAAAATTTATTTGCTTACCAAGTTGCCCAACTCTAAGACTAGTTTCTTTACTGTAGGCTTGAATTGCTAAATGACTAATCTCTGGTCACAAAACCTTGTGTGGAAGAATGAAGATAAGTACAAAATCAGCATTTCCGTGTAATATTTTTTCAAAATTCAAACTATAGGAAATTCAAAACAAAAAAATAGAGAAATAAAAAAATATAGCAAATTCAAGTAGGGGAAGATTGAAAATTGAGGAAGGTAGCTGGAGTTTGATATAAGCCTCTAATCTGGGCTGGTAATACTTATTTGAACATTGCGTAACTTTTTTATGACCAATATGGCATGGAGGGCAACAAATCCACTAAGATTTGGCCTGTTCATTGTCTTTCCAAATATATAATAAACTTATTTTTTTTGGGAGCCATCAGTGATCAAGTCTTCTAAAAGTCAGTGGTCAAGTTTCCCTAAATGTTTTAAATATGAAAGCACTTAATAAAATAGTTTTCTAACTATAGTTAATCATGTTGCAGGTTTTTCTTCAAGTTATGGAGTGCTTACTCAATCGTTTTAGTCAGTCAGCATTTATCAATTCTGTTCTAGATACTACTTTTCTCTGTTATTTTCATCACTATTGGCGAGAACTTTCTTAAACATTTAATAACAGACAGATTCATACAGATTATTCCACCTATTATTAAATTCATACCAAAATTAACAGACAGATTCATACCAAAATTATTCCACCTATTTTTTTCTGAATTCCACCTAGTTGGTCAATCTGAATTCCAAACAAAACAATTAATAATAGACACAATTAGATGCCAAAACAGATTCAATAACAGACACAATATGAATTCCACAATTAGAGACCAAAATTATTCCACCTATTTTTTCAGATTTTAGATTTAATAACAGACACAACACAATTAATAAAATAAAGAGATTCAACTAAGACACAACTAAGATCAAAACAGATTCATATTTACATTCCAAGTAGAGGCCAAAACAGATTCATATTTACAGATTAATAACAGATTCATATTTACATTCCAAATAGAGGCCAAAACAAACACAGAGAGTGAGTGTGAGAGTCGATCGGTGTGCCAAAACAAACACAGATTAACAGACAGATTCATATTTACTTGTGTGTGAGTCGATCGGTGCAGAGATGCAAAACCAGAGAGTGAGTGTGAGACTGATGAAATGAGAGAGTGAGGGAGCCGATTAGGTCAGATAAGAGATATATATATATATATATATATAAAACAAAAAAAATCAACGATCGGGAGAGAGAGAGAGACAGAGATTGAGAGAGAGAGTTTACCTGTGAGTAGATCGGCTGTGCGATGATGATCGGTGCGATGAGATGAACAACGAGAGAGTGAGAGGGTGATCGGTGCAGAAACGAGAGAGTAAGAGAGACAGTGATGTTGAGATTAGGGATTTTGGTTTTGCGCCCGAGGGGTGGGGGGGATGGCAAAAAAATAAGCGGGAATGAAAAAAAAAGAGAGGGAGACGGGGGTTGGATAAAAAAAAATTAAAATCTTTTTTTTTTGGGGGGTCACAAATAAAATTTAAACAATAAAATAATACCGTTTAACTCTTCCTTTTTTTTTTTTTGTGAAGCGGGTTGCTGTCGTTAAAAAAATTTATTTTTTGTTAAAATAAATTTTTTTATAGTTAATGAAAAAAAATTCATTTTTATTAGTTACTAAGATTGAAAATTTATTTGTTTCATTTTTATTTTAATTAAAAAAAATATTATTATTATTTTTTATTTGGTAGAAGTATGGGTAATATTTTAATGAAAAATATTTTCCACTAAAATAAAAGTTTATTTTCTGTGGTCAATGAAAAATATTTTTCTACGGCCTATTTTTTTTGGTTAGTAAAAATCATGAACTATTTTTTTGTGGTAGAGGAAAGGGAGTGACATTAGTGGTGGAGGTGGTGGATAAGAGATGATGGTGGTGGTGGTGGTGGTGGCGAAAAATATTAGTGGTGAAGTTGTGGTAGTGGTAGTGTAGATGGAGTGACAGGGGTGAAGGAGAGGTAATGGTAGTGGTAGTGGCAGTAGTGGTAGTGGTGGTAGTGGAGTGGTGGCGATGGTAGTAGTAATGGTAGTCGTAGAGGTGAAGTGGCGGCAGTGGAAGTAGTGGTGGTGGTGGAATGACGTTTGCAGTAGTGGTGAAGGTGGTAGAGGAGATGGGTGGTGAGAGAGAGAGAGATGAGTGAGAGACGGATAGAAGAGATAGAGAGAGAGAATAGAGCGGGAATGGAAAACAAAAACAGGCTGGAATAAAAAAATATTTTTTTTTGTTAGAAATGAAATTTAAATAACAAAATAATGTCGTTTAACTTTCTTTTCTTTTTTTTTTTTTGCGACGGGAGTTGACGTCGTAAAAAAAAAAAAATTTGTTAAAATATATATTTTTTTGTAATTAATGATTTTTTTTTTTTTTTTTTTTTTTTTTTGTAGAGGATAGAGAGTGGCAGTAGTGGTGAAGGTGGTGGATAAGAGATGGTGGTGGTGGTGGTGGTAGTGGCGAAGGAGATTAATGGTGAAGTTGTGGTAGTGCTAGAGTAGATGAAGTGGCAAAGGTGAATGAGAGGTAATGGTAGTAGTAGTGGCAGTAGTGGTGAAGGTGGTGGATAAGAGATGATGGTGGTGGTGGTGGTGGTGGTGGCGAAGGAGATGAGTGGTGAAGTTGTGGTAGTGGTAGAGTAGATGAAGTGGCAAGGGTGAATGAGAGGTAATGGTAGTAATAGTGGCAGTAGTGGTAGTGGTAGTGGTGGCAATGGTAGTAGCAATGGTAGTCGTAGAGGTGAAGTGGCGACAGTGGTAGTAATGGTGGTAGTGGAATGGCGTTTGCAATAGTGGTGAAGGTGGTAAAGGAGATGGGTGGTGAGAGAGAGAAAAATGAGTGAGAGACAGATAGAGGAGAGAGAGAGAGAGAGAGAGAGAGAGAGAGAGAGAGACAAAGACAGAGTGATGAGCGAGAAAGAGACAAAGTGGTCGCTGAAAGTGCATTTTTCTTGTAGTGGATAGATAAATCGAGAGGGAGCTCAGTAAATAGAGAAGACAGAAGGGAGAGAGTGAGCAACGCGAACATAGTGGGAGAGAAAGAGAGAGAGAGAGAAAGAGAAGAGAGAGAGAGGGACAAAAAGATAGAGAGTGAGAGACAGAAAAAGATAGAGAGAGAAGAGAGATGACCGAGAAAGAGAGATAGAAAGAAGAGAGATGAACGAGAGAGACAGAGAAGAGGGATGAGCGAGAGAGACAGAGAAAGATGAGAGAGATAGAGAGAAGAGAGATGAGCGAAAGAGACAGAGAGAGAAAAGAGATGAGAGAAGAGATAGATGAGTGAGAGACACAGAGAGAGAGAGAGAGACAGATAGACAGAAAGAAAAGAGTAATGAGTGAGAGAGAGAAAGAGAAGAGAGAGAGGAAGATGAAAAAATGGGTGAAAAGATATAGACAAAGAGAGAGGAAGAGAAAAAAAGAGCAAAAAGAGATAAACGAGAGAGAGACAGAGAGAGATGAGCGAGAGACATAAAGAGAAGAGAGATAGAGAAGAGAGATAGAGAGACAGAGAGAGAGAGAGAGAGAGAGACAGACAGACAGAGAAGAGTAATGAGTGAGAGAGAGAGAGAGAGAGAAGAAAGACAGAGACAGAGAGATAGAAAGATGAAAAAATGGGTGAAAAAGTTCCGTGTCTAAAGCGTCATTTTCTAGTAGTGAGTCATCTCTATCATTCATGGGTAGAATAGAGGCGCGGATTTGGGAATTGTATATTTTATATAAAAATCAAATTGAAATATTTTATACAATCACACCTATTTAGGGGGTGTGATTAAAAAGTAGTAATGTATATATAATCACACTTTAATTAAAATGTGTGATTAAAAAATATATATATAATCACACTTATTTAAAAAGTGTGATTAAAAAGTAGTAGTGTATATATAATCACACTTTAATTAGAAGGTGTTATTAAAAAATATATAAATAATCACACTTTAATTAGAATGTGTGGTTAAATATATATATATATATAATCACATCTATTTAAAAAGTGTGATTAAAAAGCAGTAGTGTATATATAATCACACTTTAATTAGAAGGTGTGATTAAAAAATATATAAATGATCACACTTTAATTAGAATGTGTGGTTAAAAAATATCTATATAATCACACCTATTTAAAAAGTGTGATTAAAAAGTAGTAGTGTATATATAATCACACTTTAATTAGAAGGTGTGATTAAAAAATATATAAATAATCACACTTTAATTAGAATGTGTGGTTAAAAAATATCTATATAATCACACCTATTTAAAAAGTGTGATTAAAAAGTAGTAGTATATATATACTCACACTTTAATTAGAAGGTGTGATTAAAACATATATAAATAATCACACTTTAATTAGAATGTGTGATTAAAAAATATATATATAATTACACTTGTTTAAAAAGTGTGATTAAAAAGTAGTAGCGTATATATAATCACACTTTAATTACAATGTGTGATTAAAAATATATATATATATATAATATCACACTTAATTGAAAAGTGACATAAAAAATAAATATTATCACACTCAATCAAATTAAGTGTGATTAAAATATCAATCTAATTTTTTTTATCACACTTCCAATAAAAGTGAGATCTTTTTTTTTGTCAAAGTGTGATCTTTAACTATTTTTGTAGTAGTGGCTTTTCGAACAACGTGACATATAAACACCCCACACCTTCCCCATACATAACCACGCCACCTGTCCTCCAACTGTACTGACAAAGGAAAAACTGTCAACAAATAATTTAAGAGACCACTCAGTCACCAAAAAAAACATTCAAGACCTTATGGATTACAAGTTTACAAAACGAGATTTACTGGTCAATTCCTTTATTTCCTAAAAAAAAAAAAAAACACTCAACTTTTTGTAATTTCCCTACTTTGTCTCTATCCATCATTCTTATGAACTTTTTTTTTTATTCATGGGTAAATTGGTAATTTTACATAAAAATATAACAATTGAAAAAAATACCAAACATTGCCCGAGTCAAAAAGTTAACAATGTATCAAATAAATTAGTTTTCTTAGTATTAAATTTTTATAAGTTGATTGTGAGTCAATAAATTATGTTTTGGCTAAAATTCTAATAAAAACTATATTTTAACAAATAGACAAGTTACTTCATTACATCTCTATTTGGTTGAGTTTTAGAAACTATGTTTTGAAAAATATTAAAATTTTAAAAATTAGTTTGGTAAAAAATAAAAATATATATTATTTTCATCTGATTTTTTATTTTTGGATAGGAAATAATTTTTAATTTTTTTTAAAATTTATTTTTGATATTTATTTATATTAAATTAACTTTTAATATTAAAAAAATAATAATTAAAAACCCAACCAAATAGAGCCTAAGCCGAGGAGGAGCGATAATCTTCTAGAAGCAAATAATCTATTTGTTGTGCCACGCCAGCAGCACACAAACAATTAGTGCCTTGTTTTGGAGAAGTTATTAGTCGGTTTCATCCCGCGTGTGCAAGGCACACATGGGTTTCCGTCCAAAAAGTCAACGACTGTTAACTATTAGATCATATAGAGCCAAAAACCAAACTGTAGGGGCAAAATCTATACAATTAGAAGTATAAAGACCAAAATAAAACCACGAATAAACTACAGAGACCATTGCTGTACTTTGCCCTAAAAAGAAATTATTGAATACTTCAAAGTTACAAGAAAGATAGAAGTATATTTACTTGCAAGACTAGCCTATTGACTATCATTTTACAGGACGAAATTCATACATTTTTATAGGTAAAAAGTGGAGTTATAATTCAGAATTCAAATATATACAAATAAAAATAAGATAAAGTTCTTCTAACAAAACAATGAATTTTTTATAAATTCAAAATTGTTAAATTTAAAAAAAAATAAAAAATAAAAAATATCTATATAATAAGGGAGAAGGGTTTTTGAAAATGTGTAATTTATCTTAGAGATACATTTTGATCCAATGGTTTAAATTGTCTCATCTAAACTTCAATGGTTGAGATGTTTCCATTTCCCGCCCAAATGCTCTTTGAGCATCAACGGTTGAAATCAATTACCATCAAGATCTCATGTCCAAAATGTAAATTGAAGAAAATCTCTCTCTCGTCTACGTCACAGGTACTCATCTCCTCTCTCACTCTGATTTTAATTTTTGAACTCTCTCTCTCTCTCTCTCTCTGTGCATCAGAGCCCATCCCATGCGACGACCACCGACCATCGCGACGCTGACGACCACTGACCACCTCTCCTCTGTGTGTCATCCTCTCTCGACGACACCACCAACCACCTCCTCTCCTCTCACCCTCCTCTTTCATCTCTCTCCCCTCGCAAGGTAAACTAAAACTTCCAAGTTTTGCAATTCATGATGTTTTTGTAGGTTTGGTTGTAAAGTTGCAATTCATGATATTTTTTTGCTTCAATCTAAATATTTTTGTGGGTTTGTAAAGTTGAATTTGGATATTTTTGTTGAATCTAGATATTTCGGACATGTGGGTGTTTGGTTGGGTTGATTTTTAAATGAGAAATGAGTTTTCATTTTTGAAATAGATTTTAAATCTGGATATTTTCATTTTTAAAAAGTTTTGGGTCTAAAATGGGTTTAAGACCCTAAATTTTTTTTTCTCTAAATTCACTACATAGCAGGGGTTGGGTCTTGGTTGATTCCAAAACTAATCAACAACAGCATATAAATAGTACACGCCATTGGGAGTATATTTAGGAGTATCCAACGTTACTCAATAAATACTTACCAAATCTAAGTATGTAGAGATGTTCAAAGTAATTGGAGAATGTCAAATTAAAGGGAAAATTTCCAATAAGTCTTACTTTCCCATGAAATGTCCATTAGGTCTTATTAAACTATTTTGATGTATGTTTTCCCGTTCTTGATTATCAGGTTATCCTTTATGTTTACTTAACTTTCATTAGCTGTTAATGGATGCAGTTATATTGAATTTATTGACAGTATATTATGTGTCATTTAGCAGGTTCATGTATAGTCTAGTGTATAAATTGTTTTCTTCTCATTATTAATTTTTGAAATACACATAAATGTTGATTAGTGTCAATAAATTCAGATATTCTAGTCCAGTTATGTTGTTTTCTTCTCATTTAGCAGGTTCATATATTCTATGTCATTTGGCAGGTTCATGTATAGTCCAAGTTCATGAAACCCCATATCCTCTCATTTCATATATATCTATTGGGTTATAATTTCTACTGGGTTTTGTTTGTTTTGATGTTTTTGTAAAGTTTAAGGTGCCATTCATGGGTACTCTGTTTCATGAAATTAACTGTTCTGTTTTCATATCCCTATTATATAAAAAATTGGTATAGGCTGATATGTTGCATTTATTTTCCTAAGATTTGAATCGGAGAAAGAAAGATAAACTTTTGTAGTGGAGAATAAACAAAAGATATTTGTTTGGTCCTCTCACTTTCTTTTTCTCTCTCTCTCTCTCTTTGAGGAACATGTATGTGTGTTTAGCTAATATCTGCTTGGGTTTAGGAATTTGCTTACATACATTAATTATAAGTTTGATTGAATTAGCTAGAAATTCTATTAGGTAGTTTCAATTATATTCTTAGCAATAAAATTTGATGTTATCTGACACTTTAACAACAAATTTAGTACATCACTAAATTTGTCTTTCTTAGGTTAATAAAAATCCCAGTGGTATAATTTTTTGCTTCTTTTTTTTTCTATAATTTTTTTTTAAAAAAAAAAAATTCTATTAGTAGCCATGCCTATGAGCTTTATATCTTAATAAATACTACTCAATAATCATTTTTGGCACTTCAATTTTCCATGGGATTGAATTGTGGAGGTGCTAATATGACCTTTTTCTTTTCTTTTCTTTTCTTTTTTTTTTTCCCTCTCTTGTAGGAACATTGCTTAAGATTGGCATAGTTATGCTTATGTTTCTTTTTAAAAGATATATTTGTGAAAATGTCTATGTTACGGATGTGTTGTATAATCTTCGTAAGTGTGTTTGGATCGTGGATTTTGATAGGATTATGAAAAGATAGAGGAAAAGAATGAGTGAAATGTGAATGGAATATAAACTAAATTATTTCTCTATTTTTCTTTTCCTTTCCAAGTCTCTATCCAAATTCATGATTCAAACACAACATTAGCATTAAAAGAAAGTAAGAATGCAATTCCAAGCCTGATAAAATATTGAAATGAATGTTATCTTTTGTTGTCTATTTTGACATATGTAAGTCGTGAGTATTGCACTTTAATTCCATTTGTAGAACAAAAATATTTCAAGTAGCTCATAATGCTTTGAGTTTTATAGGTGAATTAAATTTCTATTCAAGCCTCTCCACCATGGTATGTGCAAAATTTGGGTATGAACTGGTCACCAACACTATGACGCTCTAATTTTGACTATTCAAGCCTCTCCATCATGGTATGTACAACATTAGTTCTATGCGACACATCAATGGTGTACCACACATTAAAGTAGGTGGTCCATCTAATAAAATTTTTGTTTTCTCCAAGTGACAGGTGTTTAAGACAATTTCAGTCTCATATTCAAGTTCGGTAAGCCTCGAATCTCTTCTTCTATAAGGTTTCACTTTAATTTTTCTTTTTATTTTTTGAGATTGCAGAGCGCTGGTTGGTGTGCATTGTTTATTATTTATTTTAAATTTATTTTTTTGATTGCAGAGCATTGGTTGATGTGCATTGTTTGTTATTTAATTTTGAATTCTATTTTCTAGATTACATAGCACTGACTGGTGTGCTTCATTTGGTGTTTGGTATTTTTTATTTATTTATTGTAAAGTATTGATATATGTACAATAGCTTTGGCTGGTATTATTTGGTAACGAATGAATAATGAAAACATAATATTTTTTATTAAACAACAAATATATATAACTGTGTCTAGGGGTTGCTATTTTTAATTGAGTTCTGTAGCATGTGTGATACCAAGAAAATTGTTGGAAGTGTTTTAAAAACAATATATATACTTGTGCCTAGGGGTTGTTATTTCTCAATGTCTTAGTTTTTGGTATGTTTTTCGATAAATTACATTTGTATTCAACTACATTTTGATCTCAATAATTATTTACATCGTGCCTTTAGGGACGAGCATACCTCTTATTCTTCCATTTTTCCACTTCTCCCCTCATTATGAAAATTATTTAACACTAAGGTAAATGATGGGAAGTGAGCATTGTTTTGAGGATTGCAAAAAGTCCTGAATTTATGGAAACTTTGACATATAATTAAGATTGCAAAATTAATACTTTTTCATAACTTGCTATTTCATGTAATGAATTCTTTTTCCTTATTTTTGTTTGTTTGTTTATTTGTGTAGTATTAGATAATTTGATAAGCATGAAGGGATTGAATTAGCTTGAAATCAAGTAAAACTTCATGATTTCTAGGAAAGCTTGAAGATCTAAAGAGGTATTGTGAAATTCATCTGTTGAAGACCTTGACTAGATTAAGTTGCTTTTGTTTATTAAACTCTATCTTTCACTATATATGTGTTTGGGTCTCTCTTTCTTTTTTTAGGTTTGTGTTCTGTTTCTTTTTTTGTTTCCTATTTTTTTTTTCATTTTTTTGTGTTTTTCTTTTTCTTTTTTTCCTGTGCATTTTTGCCAATAAAATCTCACATTGTTGTGTTCAAAATACCACTTGAAATTTTGTTGAATGCTTCTTGAGGACTTTTTCTACAAATTAGTTTGGCCCCTCTTCATCTCCTCATTTCTCTCTAAACTTGAGAATTTCATTTTGGGTATTTTGCCTATTTTGGTACAGTCAAGCTCTTTTATTTTGCATCTTTGTGCATACACCATGTTCTGTAAAATGCCTCATTCAAAATAGTTTATTTTCTTTTGGTTAAACCAATTACTTATATAATTCAACTTTTTTGTTGGTCAAATAGTGAGTGAATCTATCATAACAATCCAAGTAAATGATTAAACAACCTTTCCTATAGATAATTTGATCAATAGTGCATGAATGCTCTAATTGTTGGTAATGTCTATGTTATGATAGAATCATATAAGATATTAAATTACGATAGATTCAATCACTATTTGGGGGGAAAATGTAGATTCACTCACAATACTTGGCCTATTATAATATCTTCTTTCAAATTGTGAATGATACATTATTAGAGAGTTTGATTAACAGTGCTTGAATGCTCTAAGTGCTGGTAATGTCAATGTTATGATAGAATCAAATAAGATATTAAATTATGATATATTCACTCACTATTTAGAGGAAAATTTCAGATTCACTCACAGTACTTGGTCTGTTATGATATCTTCTTTTAAATTGTGAATGATACCTACCTTGAATATTTGGTTTTTCATACTTATTATGGGAATGACCAAGAAACTGGTATATATATATATATATATATATATGTCTATCTAATAAGGGAGAAGGGTTTTTGAAAATGTCTAATTTGTCTTAGAGATACATTTTGATCCAAGGGTCAATATCAATATTGGGTATATATCAATGGATCAGAAATATGTAGTTCCCGCCTAAACATTTCTCTCCTTCAGTCTTCCACCTACCCACGTCTCCTCCCCATTCCTTCTTTATCTCTCTCTGCCCCTCTCTGTTCTTTTCTTTCCTACCCTCCATCTTCCACTGCTCTCCAGTCTTCTGCCTCTTGAACTCGACTTTATCTCTCTCCCTCTTTGTTCTTCTTTCCTACCCTCCCTCTTTGCTCGCTCCTGACTCTTCTCTCCAGTCTCGCAAGGTAAGATTTTTGCCTTCCCCTTTTTGTCTGTGTCTGCCTCTCCAGTTCTTGAACTCGCATTTTTCTCACTTCATAATTCTCTCTATCAGGCTGTGAACAGGTTATTTTATTGTTTTGTTTTAGGGCTATTTTATGTTATTTTAGGGTTTTGTTTTAAGGCTATTTTCCATTATTTATTCTGGGTTTGTAATTCTAACATTCGGGTTGTGAACAGGTTGTTTTTTTTTATTATAAGATTGATTATTGTTTTGATTTTGAAATCAGAAATTACGAAGAGGAGTTTTTCGGATGATTTATTGTTTAGACTCTACTCTCCAGTCTCGCAAGGTAAGATTTATGCCTCTCCATTCTCTCTCTGTTTGTGTCTACCTCTCCAATCCTCGAACTTACATTTTTCCAGCTTCATAATTCTCTCTGTCGGGCTATGAACAGGTTATTTTAGGGTTTTGTTTTCTATATATTTTCTGTTATTTTAGGGTTTTGTTTTAGAGCTATTTTCCATTGTTTATTTTGGGTTTGTAATCCTAACATTCAGGCTGTGAACAAGTTATTTTGATTTTGTGGATATTATTTGATTACTTTCTCTACCAGAACCTGATGTGCGGGAAGAATGTACTTATCGATATGAGCATACATACAGCATATGTAAAGGCTATTCGTGCTGCTCGGCATTTCATCTATATTGAAAATCAATATTTCATATGGTCTTCATACAATTGGAGCTCTCATAAAGACATAGGTAAGGAACTATTCCCTCACATGCAAAAATCATGATGTTTATATTTCTTTTTCTGAAAGCACAAATGATAGAATCTTCTATAGACCGAAGACTACCCAACCCAGATTAAACTGGTTGGTTTGCACCATTATAATTCTATAGTTTATTTTTGGGTCAACCAAAACTTAAAAAAGTTTTATCTGGCATTTTTGTTTATGTTATGCAATATTAGATATTATGGTGTGAAAAAATTGATGCAATTTAAGAATACCTGGTGGACTTGAGCATGGTTAATGATTATCTCAAAACTGGGTAGCTGAAGTCACTTTTGGCATGAAATTTGGTTCACAGAAGTGGCTTACAGACTCCACTAAGTATATATACACTCATATATGACGATTTCATTGCATAATTGAATCTCAATCTCTCTTTCTCTCTGAAGAAATATGGAATAAGAAACTACAATGGAGGAGGCATTGCTCTCAGGTAAAATTCCAGTTTCATAGGCTTTTAATTTTGGTTTTCCCCATTGTTTTGTTTTGTAAATTTGGGTTTCTATTGACAGAGAAGAGCAATGTAGTAGAAGAGAAATAGAGCTTCGAGAGATGAAGTTCGTACTAGTGCGTGGAGAGGGCTGGTTCTATAATTCCAACAACTTCCTTGGCTGGAACTGAAGTCAGCGTCGACGAAATTCGATCTGCTACTGCTTCGTATGATCGATATTACCCTCATTCTCTTCACACCCTTTTGATCAGTTCACTTGAACCAGATCCTAATGGTAATCCAATTCAATAATATCCCCAATTGATTCACTCACTCATTGACACACACACAAACAGTTGAATGTTACATTGAAATGTCAGCAACCCAGTAGAGGGTTTTGTTTTAACAATTGGTTACTGCAATACCCAGAAGAAAGTTTTGATTTTTTAATTTTTTTTTTTGGTGGTGTTGTAGTTCAGAATTTGTGAATTTTGTTGCTACATACTAGGAAAGTTGTGTTTCATTGGATTCACGCATATATATGCATATGAACAATCACAGAAACAGTACAGTTTAATGTTATATTGAAATCTCAGCAACCCAACAAAGGGTTTTGTTTTAACAATTGGTTACTGCAATACCCAGAAGAAAGTTTTGATATTTTTTGCTTTTAAATACTTTGGGTGTTGTTTTGTGGTTTAGAATATGTGAATTTTGTTGCTGTATCCTTGGAAAGGAAAGTTGTGTTTGGTAGGTGTGTGAGTGCTTTTCTGATCACACTGCTCGCCTAGTAATCAGCTAGAAAAGCACTGGCAGAATAGATGGCCTCTAGCTAACCTGCAACAGAAAGAGAAGTCTCTGGCGGTGGTTCAACCACCCGGGGGCACTTCGACGATCAAGTCAGTATATCTCTCAAAGATAATCAAGTGCTAAACTCACAAGCTTAAGCATAAAAAGCATACCTTAGACCCATGGGGGTGCCTCTCTTTTATAGCCAATACAATCCTAGTCCCAATAGGAGCCTGACCCTAATGGACTTAGGATTACTGCTAATCTGGGACTCCCAGTGGGATTAGGATAAACTCTCTAAGAGTCTTATCGTTATCCAAACTGAAGTCTTCTCCCAATCTAGGACTCTTGTCCATATCCAGGTTGAGTTCCCTCTTCATTCTAGGACTCTTGTCCTTTATCCGCTTATCTTGGATTTTGATATCTTCGGAGATAACCTCGGCCTTGCCGAGATCACCTCAACGTCACGATCAGGACACGTGGCACCTCCGCTGACACATCGGCGTCACCTTGCCACGTGTTAGTACTCAGAAAATACATCCCCACAACTGCCCCCTAGGTTCCATTACTCAGAAAATATATCCCCACAACTGCCCCCTAGGTTCTATTACCTCGGCATTCTGAGGTGATGGAACCTATATCAATATTTTCTTCCAGTAAATCGGTTTAAAGTTTGATAGCCGAGATCATCCATTTCTGGCCGACATGCTTTCCCCAAAAAATCAAAGATTTTTATGGAACTTTTTACGCGCATGAGCTGTCATGCACTTCAATTCAACCGTTTTAGACACGCGTTTCTTTCTTACTGGCTCGTGCCTGTGACGCGCCCATAAGTCATCTCTTCTTCACATGTGCCGTCTGACGTATGCGCTCTTTTTTAGGCGTGTTGATTGCTTTTGCCGCCGTTTTCATTTTTTGACAAAACCCTTCCCCCTTTCTTTTATCTCTTCACTTTTGCATCTGAGTTCTCTTGTTTTTTCTCTCTCTAAAACTCTTTCGAAATCTTCCATTGCTAAAGCTTTCAAAGCTCTGCAACCTCTTCCATTCACCCCTTCCGGCAAGATTTCCACCGATCTGCTGCTCCTGCAATCGTCGTAGGACATCGGCAAATCCCTTTCCGGCCTCCCTTTTTCTGGTAAGCATCTGTTTCTTTCATTTTCAGTCCCTGATGTTTCTTCTTCTTGTGCTGTCGCCATGACTGTACTGTTTCAAGCATTTCAATTTATAAATCGTACATCTGAATGCATTCATTCATGATTTTGCCTTTGCCCACATTTTGAACATACACACTGTTTCACTATTTCTTTGCACTTTTGCCACTGTTCTTGGATATATACTCTTGTATTCTTCATGTTCTTGATAGTCCATCCCAATTCTTGTTTCTGAAACTTTGTTTTTGTCTTCTGTTTTTTTTTTTTTTTTTTTTTGCATCTTTTCCAGATCTGTACCTTTGATCTTTATCTTCATAGCTTAGGTTTGGGATTTGTTTGTAGAACCCACGATTTAGGGCAAAACTAAAACATTCCTTACAATTTTCTGTATTAGCCCAAACCTAGGTATTTGCCGAGGTCTCATTAATAAGAAACATCTTTCTTCTGAATTTCAACCCTTCTAATTCAGGCCGATATCATGGGTATGTGGAGACACAGGGTAGATACCCCGACCAAACTTGAGTACTTTAGGCAGGAGTTCTCTATCCCTGCCGATGTCCATCTGAGACTGGCTGGGGATAATGACTCTATCATGCCCACAGAAAACGCCATGCCCCTTCCCATTGTAGCTTTTACTGAGTGTGGACTCCGGTTCCCACTCAACATCCTTTTTCGCGAGATCTTTCATTATTATAAGTTGAACCCCATGCAACTGGCAATCAACTCTTATCGAGTGATTTTTGGTATTATTGCCTTAGCTAGACAAGAAAACGTTAGGATCACCCTAGCCGATATACAGTATTGTTACACCATGTGTGCCCTTAACTTGAAAGAAAAAGGCTTCGCTTATTATCTTAAGCCGAGGTCTACAGAATTCAAAATCGTAGCCGACCTCCCAGACTCCAACAAGGGGGCTGGAGATGATTATGTTATTGCTTTGGGAAATTTGGAGTTTGGCGCAGACGAGGACGCCCATCTCTACCCTCTTCCCCGATCAGTGAAAGAGGGCAAGGGTAAGAGCCCAGTGTCAATACTTAGTTGTTTCTGTTCAAGTCTTCAATAGTTTATTTGTTTCTAATGTTTGTTTCTTCTTGCAGACGTTCGTAAGCCAGTGAAAAACTTCTGCCAATCTTACGTTCCCAGTAAGGACCTGAAAAAACTCCTAGACTTGCCAGTTCACAAAAGAAAAGCACCTCTTCTTCTCAACTTTATTCCTACATACAAATCGATTTTGCCCGACGTCCCCAAAAGAAAGAAGAAAAGCCTTTCTCCTCCTACTGCCACAACTCAAACCGCCTCTACATCACGAACAGATCAAGAGTCAACATCTAACCCAACCAATCAACCATCTACTTCGGCCCCATACTTGGTCCCAATACAAGAACGAAAACGTCGGCGAAGACTTGTCAAAACTGCTGAGATGGGTTGCCCAAAGCCCGTTGCTCAAGACCTCCTTGCCGATCTCCCTGTTGACGTCGATGCTCAGCCGACGCAAACCATGCCCCCACCAAAGCCGAAACGAACCAAGAAAGCCCAGTCAAAGGCTAAAGCCACTGAAGTTGAGGCTGAGGATACCCTGACAATTTCACAACTGGCAGGGAGTGAGAAGACGACTTCCGTTCCCAAAAAAAGGTCTGCTGAGACACAGCCATCAGAGTCCACACAATCAAAGAAGCCGAGGTCATCGTCTGCGACGACCTCGGGGTCCAGAATACCAAAAGTCCCCTGGACGCTTGAAATTACTTTAGAAGATAAGCCTGTTCTTGCCAGCGATAGTGCCGACGACATTAATGTCGGCGTAGCACTCAGTACCGCCCTACTTCTCCCAGGGGATCTTGAGCGGAATGCCAAGATGAGTGAGTACAAGAACTATGCCTTTATGCTCCAACGTTCTGTCCAAGTAAGTGTCTTTCTATGGAAACTTGTCTTCTCTTTTACTTTGTAAAATTTTGTAATAATTTTTGCCCTGTGCTCTTTCAGGCCATTCAACATGCCCACTCTCTCTCTATGCAAGCTTTTGAAAACAGGGCAAAGTTGGCCGACATGAAGAGGGAGGTTTCTGCCCTTAAAAAGGAGAACAAAACTCTTCAATCAAAAATGAAAAAACTGGAAGACCAGGCTGAGGCTGCCACCAAAGCTCAAACCTTAGCCGAAAAAAAGGCCGAATATGCTGAGGCCATCAAGAAGGTTGCCAAGGCCGAGAAGAGAGAAGCCGAGGACAAAAAGGCCCAAGCCGAAAAGGAACTTCAGGAGGCCTTGGCCACTAAAGATGCTGAAATCAAAGCGGCCGACGAAAAAGCCCATGCCCAAGGAATGACTGATGTTACAGAGGAATACAAATTACAAGTTAGGCAGGCATGCAACAGGGGCTTTTCCCTTGGTTGGATGTCCCTGGCCAAAAAGCTCAATATTCCTGAAGATTCACCTCTGCGTAAGGCCGAAGCTATTCCTCTCCCATTGCCTCCTCCTCCTACACCTCCAAGTCAAGCTGAAGAAGAATCTGAATCTGAGCCTGAAGATGAGGAGAAAGGTGAGGATGAGGCTTTAGTAAGGAAATCCAAGGAGGCTGTTGGGCCTAAGTCTCCTTCTCTGAATGAGCAGGTCTTGGACCTGACTCAAGATGATGATGGTGATGCAGTTGCCAAGGAAACTACTCCTGAACAGGCCTCATCTGACGTTCCTCCAGCCGAAAAAAGTCTTGATGAAATCCTTGCGCAGATTGATGCCGAAATCGAGGCGGAAAAGACTGCTGAAGTAGCTCTCCAGGAATCAACCGAGGTCCAGTCTCAAATTGCGCCTGAAGTAGAAGAATCATAACTTTGATGTCCCTCTTTTCTTGTCTTTTGTACTTTTTTGTTTCCTGGACAGTAGAAGCTTCTCTGTACGGCCGATGTGCCTTCTGTCTGTGTTGAATATTTTAACATAACTATCTTTCTTTGAATGACTGCATTCTTTTTTGCCTTTTCTTTGACCACCTCTGTTTGATTCTATACTTATAATTTTTTTGCATGCCTTTCATACTTTGCCTCCTTTGTGCAATCTTCTCGGGGTTACATACCTCGGGTATAATAGCTACAAAACTTTTACTTCGGCAAGATACTGACCTATAAACTTTTCATAAATTCTAACAAGTGTGAAACATATACTACTCAATGTTAACTTTGCAAACTTTTTCTCAAGTTTCAACAAGTGTTTAAATGGTGATCTCGGTCTAGCCTACTTGTAAATTGCTACAAATTTTAACGAGGATTAACATATACTGTAACAGGGATCAACAAGGATTAACATAACAAGTGTTAAACAATAATCTATTTGTAATTTGTTACGAATTTCAACAAGTGTTTAAACAACAAACTTAGCTTTTTCCTCAACCTGTAAATTACTGCAAATTTCAACAGATGATCATATGTCGGCTTAACGTTATCTTGTAAATTGCTACAAATTTTAACAAGTGTTAAGCATCTTCTTTGGTTTAACCAACCTGTAGATTGCTACAAGTGTTTAGAAATAACCTCGGCTTTGCTTCAACTCGTAAATTGTTACGAATTTAAACAAGCGAAGAGAAACAGTAATCTTGGCTTAATTTCAACTTGTAAATTGCTACAAATTTCAACAAGTGAAGAGAGGAATAATCTCAGCTTAACTTCAACTTGTAAATTGCTACGAATTTCAACAAGTGAAGATAAGGAACCATCTCAGCTTAACTTCAACTTGTAAATTGCTACAAATTTAAACAAGTAAAGATAAGGAACCATCTCGGCTTAACTTCAACTTATAAATTGCTACAAATTTCAACAAGTGAAGATAAGGAACCATCTCAGCTTAACTTCAACTTGTAAATTGCTACAAATTTCAACAAGTGAAGATATGGAACAATCTCGGCTTAACTTCAACTTGTAAATTGCTACAAATTTCAACAAGTGAAGATAAGGAACCATCTCAACTTAACTTCAACTTGTAAATTGCTACAAATTTCAACAAGTGAATTAAGTGTCTCTGTTATTACAAATTTCAACAAGTGAATTAAGTGTCTCTGTCTTCTCTCTGCCCCCAATGTGAACTTGAGTTCTACTTGGGTTCTCATTATTCATGTCTCCAAAAACGCCAATATGTAACTTTATCAATCATATGTGTTTAAAGAAAAGGGAAAAGATTTTATTGATGACATCGGCCAAAAATAATGCACATCTAATAATAGAAGAATTTCAAATTACAAGTGTTCCAAGGTTTTGGCAGTGCTTTGCCCTCGTTATCTTCAAGCCGATAAGCTCCATTGCCTAATACCGAAGTAATTCTTTAGGGTCCTTCCCAGTTTGGGCCAAGCTTGCCCTCTCTGGGATCCTTCTTGTTGCCGACGACTTTTCTCAGGACTAGGTTACCGACTTGAAAATCTCTTGGATTGACCTTCTTGTTGTAAGCTCTGGCAAGCTGTTGCTGGTATACTGCGAGCTGAATTACAGCTTTCTCTCTTCGTTCTTTCAAAAGATCCAGATCTCGGGCTATGAGTATGTCATTTATCCCGTTCTCAACTCCCTGGGTTCGAATCCCTGGGATGCCGACTTCCAGTGGAATGACTGCTTCTGTGCCATAAGCCATGGCAAAGGGGGATTTCCCTGTTGATCTTCTCGGCGTAGTCCGATATGCCCAAAGCACGTTGGGCAATTCGTCTATCCACTTTCCTTTTGCTGCCTGCAGCCTCTTCTTTATTCCATCCAAAATTACTTTGTTGGATGCTTCTGCTTGCCTATTACTTTGGGGAAAACTTGGTGTTGAAAAGTAATTCTTGATCTTGAATTTCGCACAAAAGTTCTTGATGAGTTTGCTGTCAAACTGTGTTCCGTTGTCGGCAACTATTGCTCTTGGAATCCCAAATCTGGTGATGATGTTTCTCCATATAAAGTTCTTGACGTCCACATCTCGAATTTTGGCAAGAGGTTCTGCCTCTATCCACTTGATAAAGTAATCTGTTGCTACCAGCAAGTATTTTCTCTGCCCAGTTGCCTGGGGAAGTTTCCCAACAAGATCCAAGCCCCATTGGGCAAACGGCCAAGGGCTGGATACTGGGTTCAGGTCAGTGGCTGGCTGATGTATCAAAGGTGCAAACCTTTGGCATTGTTCACACTTCTTCACGTAGGCTTCAGCATCCTTTTGCATGTAGGGCCACCAATACCACTGGGTAATGGCCTTGTGGGCTAATGATCTGCCCCTAGCATGGCTTCCACAAATTCCTTCATGAATTTCATATAGGAAATCTTCAACCTGCGAAGGGTGTATGCACCTTAAAAGGGGTCCAGTGAAGGACCTTCTGTAGAGGTGTCCATCTGCTGTCAGACTGAATCTTGCCGATTTCAATCTAACTTTGTGTGCCTCCTTACGATCTTCTGGCAGCTTTCCTTCTTTCAAGAATGCAACAACTGCATCCATCCAGCTTGGCCCCATGTCCACACACATTGCTTCCTACTCTGTGCTCTGTGGTTTTATGCTCGGGTTCGACATATAGTCAATTATAATTGTCCTTGTTTTTCCAGTCTGTATTGAACTTTCCAGGTTAGCCAATGCATCGGCGTGCGTGTTGTCATCTCGGCTAACTTGGAGTAGTCGACAGTTCTGAAATAAGGCTGCCAATCTGATGACCTCTTTTGCATATGCCGACATCCTTTCATCTCTGGCTGCAAATTCTCCTATTGACTAGTTAACAATAAGCTGTGAATCACAAAAAACTATTACCTCATCTGCTTCTGCTGCTGCTACCAGTTTTAGCCCTGCAATTAATGCTTCGTATTCCGCTTTATTGTTTGAGGCCTTGAACCCCAAATGGATGGACTGTTCTATTATTTCTCCATCTGGAGATATCAGCAGTACTCCTGCCCCCGCTCCTTGTCGGTTCGAACTTCCATCGACAAACAGTCTGAATGAGTCGCCGATGTAGATGCAGCAAGGTCTAAGTTTTTCTTTCCTTTGTTCTTTTGCCTTAGGCTGGGATTCTCCTTGCTTGCTGGGACAATGCTCATCCTGGCTCAACGGAGCCCGATGTTTGATGGTTTCAGGTGTGAATTCTGCCACGAAGTCGGCCAAAACTTGGCCTTTTATTGCTGTTCTGGGCCTGAACTCCAGGTCATACTGGCCCAAGGCAACTGCCCATCTTGCTATTCTTCCTGTTAAGTCTCCTTGTTGCAACAGGGACTTCAGTGGGTGCTCTGTGAGCACCACAATCTTGCGCGCCTGAAAGTAATGGTTCAATTTTTTTGAGGCCATTACTAAGGCCAGCATTAATTTCTCTAGTGGTAGATACCTTGTTTCTACGTCGGCCAAGGTTTTACTTACATCATAAACAGCCTTTTGTTCTCCTTGTTCTTCTCAGATTAGCACTGCACTTACTGCGTGTTCTGACACAGCTAAGTACAAAAACAACTCTTCCCCAAGTTCAGGTGTCGAGAGGACCGGAGCCGTGGTCAGATATTTCTTTAGGTCGGCCAAAGCGGCCTTACATTCCTCAGTCCATAGGAAGTCCGTGGTCTTCTTCACCAGGTTGAAAAAGTGTTTACATTTGTCTGAGCTTCGGCTTATGAACCTGTTTAGGGTTGCGGCCCTTCCAGTAAGCATTTGTACCTATTTTGCCAATGTTGGGCTCTGTAGGTCTAGGATGGCCTTGATCTGATCTGGGCTGGCCTCTATGCCCTTCCTTGTTACCAGGTACCCCAGAAATTTACCAGATCCAACTCCAAACGCGCACTTTGATGCGTTGAGTCGGAGCCGATATGTTTTGAGGATCTTAAATACCTCTCTTAGGTCGGTAAGATGACTCTTAGGCTCCTTAGTCTTCACGACCATGTCATCGATGTAGACTTCTACTGTTTGGCCAATCAGGTATTTGAACATTTTGGTTACCAGCCTTTGGTAGGTTGCTCCTGCGTTTTAACCCAAAAGGCATCACTCTGTAACAGTACAGGCCTTTTGGGGTGATAAACGCTGTCTTCTCTTCGTCTGGGGGGTCTATGGCTATCTGGTGGTACCCCCTATAAGCATCCAGGAAGCTCATCCTTCCATGTCCAGATGTGGCATCCATCAACTAGTCAATCTTGGGCAGAGGAAAGCTGTCTTTGGGACAGGCTTTGTTCAGGCTCGTAAAATCTACACAGACCCTCCACTTACCGTTCTTCTTTTTTACTACCACAGTGTTTGATAGCCACGTCGGGTAATTGACTTCTCTGATGGCTCTGGCTTCCAGAAGTCTATCTACTTCCTCCTCTGCAGCTTCGACGTGCATCAACGTCGGTCTTCTGGCTCATTGTATTATAGGTTTGGCCGACCTGTCGACGTTCAGTTTGTGACATGTAACCTCGGGGTCAATACCAGGCATTTCATAAGGTGTCCAGGCGAACACTTCTATGTTTGTTCTAAAAAAATCTTCCAGTTCTCTTACCTCTTCTTCGGCTAAGTCTGAGCCAAGAAGAAAGAAGCGCTCTTCGTCGCCCTCCTGGACGAGGATTTTCTTTAGTGTCTCTTCACTCTTTTCAGCTGGCTCTTTGCCGACATCATCTAGGACCTCCATGTCCTCGTCTTCAATCTCTGCCTTCCCTGGTTCCCGAATGTTGCAGGTAGTTTTCATTGCTGCCATGGAGCAATTCTTTGCCTGCAGTTGGTCTCCTCTGGCTTCTTCAATCCCATGTTCTGTGGGGAACCGCAATAGTTGATGCAACGTTAAGGGAACTTCCCCCATTGCATGCAACCATGGCCTTCCCAAGATGATGTTGTAAGGTGAAGGCATGTCAATCACGACGAATTCTGTTCTAATTTTCTTAGTGCCGGCTTGTACCTCCAAGCTTGTTGCGCCCAGTGGCCACGTCGGCGTTCCATTGAAGCCGACCATCGGGCCATTCAATTGCTCCATGTCGTCTAGGTGAAGGCCTATCTCCTTGTAACATCTAACGTACATGATGTCACAAGAGTTGCCTTAATCTATTAGGATGCGTTTCACTTGGCACTCCTCAACCTAGAGGGATACTACCAAGGCATCATTATGCGGATGCTAGACCATCTCTAGGTCAGCTTCAGTGAAGGCTATCATCGGTCCTCGGCACTCTTCAGGCTGAGGTCTTTTATGTCCGACCTGGTTCACGTGCTGCAGGTGTTTTACTCTTTGGGTTTCTCCCCGAATGTCGCTTTCGTTCACTTTTGAGTGAATTACATTAACCACCCTAGGTCTCCCTCCCTGTGGTTGCTGTGCTGGGGGAGGCGGGGCCGCTGGTGCTTGAGGCAATCTTGCCTGCTCTTCTCTTGTCCTGGCTTCGTCGACGAGGTCCCTCAGATGGCCTTGCCTTACTAAGTCCTCTAAGTATGCTTTTAGGGCTCTGCAGCCCTGAGTTGGGTGCCTTTCTTCATTGTGGTAAGCACAACGCCTACCAACGTTCCTTCCCATGTATTCCCCTGGGGCCTTTGCTAGTGCTCTGAAATAAGGTTGATTTCGGATTTGATCCAGGACTTTGTGTACTGGGATTCGGAACACAGTCGTCACTGCCTGTTTACCCCTCAATTCTATCTCCAATTTGTTAAATCCGTTGTCACCTCGGCTTCGCTTCGGCTCGCCGTTCCCTTTTTCCTGTTTTACCTCCTTATTCCCCGATGTGTCCTCCTCGGCTCTGGCATATTTCTCAATTCTCGCCATGACCTCTTCTATGCTTTTTGGCAAAGTTTTCGCCAAAGACTTCCGTAGTAGACAATTGTCTTTCAGGCCGTTCTTGAATGACACGACCGCTACTTCTTGATTACATTCTAGTATTCGATTGAACACTTCATAGTACCTTTTCGCATAGGTCCTAAGGCCTTCGTCTTTGCTGATCTTCAGAGCTATCAATGCGTCCACCCTCAATGGCTGCAGTTTGTTTGTCACAAACCTGGCCACAAACATCTCGGCCAGGCCTTCCCAAGTCTTTACGCTTCCCTTCGGTAGTTTATGGAACCAATCTGATGCAATTTTCCCAAAGGATGAGGAGAACACTTTGTAGAGCAATGGTTCGTTCCCACTATATAATGCCATCGAATTCAGGTATAGCCCGACGTGGAAGTTGGGATCTGACTTACCATCATATATTTGGAACCTCAGCATACTGAATCGCTTTGGTGCTTGAAATTTGTCCAGTTCCACCGAGAATGGTGTCCTCGGCTTAACCGAGGAAGTTACCTCAGCTTCAGCATTCTGTTGCTTCCTCTTGAGGTAATCTCTCAAGTCTTCTTTACTCCTTCCTGGAGCTCGGCTAGCTCTGGACTTCAATCTCTTCGGCACACTACTTTCGGCCTCGTGGTGGGCTCGTTTTGATCTCTCTCCATGTGTTGTGTCAAAGCAAAGCGCCTGCCCTTGAACATGCCAATGTTCTTTCGGTTCTGGGCCCTTCGTGTGATACGTTCTTCGGGACTCCTCTTGTCTCGGCTCCTCTCGTCCGCCTTCCCTGGAAGGTCGGTGAGAGTGCCTTCCGCTCCTGGTGTGCTGAGGGACTTCGAGGATTGTTCTTCTTCCTCCCTTCTGGGTGTTAGTTGCTGGCATCGGCGTATCCTGCAGCGGGTATGGTGGCCGCATGACATTGTTTTGCATCATGAAGTTGACAACTGACTGTAGGTCTGCCAACTTGTTTACCAAGTCTTTTACTTCCTCATCCCTCCGTAGGCACCTATCCCTCCATACCTGAAGGTTATCTTCATTATAATACTTGCTTTGGTCTGTCCTCTTCGAAGCGTCGCCCTCCTGGCCGACGTCTTTCTTTCCGTGGCCCTGGTCATGAGTTTCTGTATTGTGATTGTCTCCTTCAACGTCAAGGTCAATTGGTCTGCCACTCCCAGCAGGAGTGTCGCCCCCAATGTTTTCCCTCTGTCCGTTACTGGCCATCTATTCTTATAAGATCCCACAAACGGCGCCAAATTATGTGAGTGCTTTTCTGATCACACTGCCCGTCTAGTAATCAGCTGGAAAAGCACTAGCAGAATAGATGGCCTCTAGCTAACCTGCAACAGAAAGAGAAGTCTCTGGTGCTGGTTCAACCACTCGGGGGCACTCCGACGATCAAGTAAGTATATCTCTCAAAGATAATCAAGTGCTAAACTCACAAGCTTAAGCATAAAAAGCATACCTTAGACCCATGGGGGTGCCTCTCTTTTATAGCCAATACAATCCTAGTCCCAATAGGAGCCTGGCCCTAATGGACTTAGGATTACTGCTAATCTGGGACTCCCAGGGGGATTAGGATAAATTCTCTAAGAGTCTTATCTTTACTCAAACTGAAGTCTTCTCCCAATCTAGGACTCTTGTCCATATCCAGGTTGAGTTTCATCTTTATTCTAGGACTCTTGTCCTTTATCCGCTTATCTCGGATTCCGATATCTTCGGAGATAACCTCGGCCTTGCCGAGATCACCTCGGCGTCACGACCAGGACACGT
Organism: Camellia sinensis; assembly: GCF_055761805.1. Classification (NCBI taxonomy): domain Eukaryota; kingdom Viridiplantae; phylum Streptophyta; class Magnoliopsida; order Ericales; family Theaceae; genus Camellia; species Camellia sinensis. The sequence continues at coordinate 68,653,957 of NC_138973.1, read as the reverse complement.
GGCACCTCTGACACGTCAGCGTCACCTTGCCACGTGTTGGTACTCAGAAAATACATTCCCACAGTAGGATTCACTAAACAGTAAAACATGTTCAGTTTAAGTGTTGAATTTGGTGTTTCTACTAAATCACTGGTTGAGGAAGTGTATGGTTCAAATTGGATTTTGATCTCATCCCTATGTTTAACATTACCAGAGATATGATATTTACTGTTAGCTTTGGCCTCCCTGAATTTGCATTTTCTTAGCCTGGCAAAAGAAAAAAAGAAAAGAAAAGAAAAGAAAAAGCGAGGGGATTAGAGAGGAATTTTGCAACTCACATGTGAGTTAAATCTCTCAGAAATGTAGCATCACTCTGCAAAATTTTAATCCAAATCAAAAAAACTAAAGAAAAAAATTTGGCAACAATCTACAAATTTGACCTATTAGCGGTGTTTTAAGTTATTTGTTTTCTTGAGCTAGATTCACCAAGGATTTAGTAAAACAATGGAGTCACGAATGAATTGTTTAGGCATATAGACAATTACTTGAAGTGATTATGGGCACTGTATAGTCGATTAGGCTACTGGGTTTTATTTACATGGATTATTCGATTTGAATTGATTAGATTCACCGCTTAATTTAAAAAGGCCAGCTTTTTATAGTTTCAATACATGTTTCTATTTAGAACACATTATGATGTACTGAAGGCTAATATGGCAACATAGCTTCATTGATTGCTTCCCTACAAGTACTAGACTATAGCATATTACTTTGGATGCTAAACTATGAGCCACTTTTTGCAGAGCAAGCTATCATTTATCAAGGTGGATATGGAGGAGATTATGGTGGAATGTCTAATGAATTTCAGAGGTGAGGTTCAATAATGACTTATAGAATATTGATTTTCTAAGGACCTATTCAATAATTAATTGGGATGATAACTTTATCTTTTTTTAATAATTGTGGGTTCAATTGCCCTTGCATTGGGGCTCTATTGTTTTAGCTAAGAATGAAATAAAAAAGCGCTGATTGGGATGCCATGGGAGGAAGATATGTTACTATGCTTCTTTTTTTCAACACTATTTATTGAGTGTTAACATAACATACATTATTGGGCTCATTTATTGACAATTTAAACTTTTGGGATAACTGGTGTTCTATCCGTTAATGAATGAGAGCATGGTCACATGTGAGTGTGAGTGTTAAGGATACAAATAATAAAGTTATCTATGCATCTTGATGAAGTTACTCCTTTCTCTAACAGAATAAGCTTTCAATGTGATGGTAGTGAAACTTGCTTGGTTGTAGCAAACAAGGAGACTGGTTGAGGATTTTTTCTGTGCCTTTACTTACGGTGGAGGGTTTAATAGGATTAGGTAGTTCTTTTGATTTGCTACATCGTGTTTTAGTTGAAAGTGAAGTGGCCTTTGATATGACAATAAATAGATGCTTTCCTGAGCTTTTATGCTTAAAATCCCTTTACTGAATACTGATTGTGAGCATATTTTCTTGCTGCAGGTGCGAACAATTTGATTCCCATGGAAATTGCACTTAAAATTGCTAAGAAAATCAGAACATGTGAGAGGCTTGCAGCTTATATTGTTATTGCGATGTGGCTAGAAGGCAATCCAACAAGTGCTACTACACAAAGGATTTTATTTTGGCAGGTAGGAACCAATTATGACTTCAACGCATAGCATTGTATTTTTGCATTTTAAAGGCAGATGTAGAGATGGATAACTTTGTTGCTTTTTTTTTTTCATTGGATTAATTTACTTCCAATGGGAAATCAAAAAATTCTATTAATCTACCCACCAGTGTATATACTTCAGAACGATCAATTTTTTATTTTGAAATTATCTCTCATTTATTGTACAGAACAAAACAATGCAAATGATGTATGAGATCGTTTACAAGGGTTTAGTGGAGGTTGGGCTTCAGAATGAATACACCTCACAAGACTATTTGAACTTACGTTCACATTTGGAAAGCACTGGTGTGCATTGTTTGTTGTTTGTTGTTTGGTCTTAAATTACAAATGATTGGTTGGTGTGCATTGTTTGTTGTTTTGTTTTAATTAAATTATTTTAGAATTGCAGAGCACTGGCGTGCATTGTTTGCTATCCAATTTTAATTTTTTAGAATTGTAGAATACTAGCTGGTGTGAATTGTTTGGTTAATTTTATTTTATTATAATTGCAGAACATTAGTTTACCATTTTAATTTTAATAAACATTATAAATTTTATATGTTTATTCCTTAATTTGCATTAAGACTAGGAGCAGTTGTTATTTTTAATTGAATTCTGTAGAGGGTATGATACAAGCAAAATTATTAAAAGTTCTTTAAGAAAAAATGTTACAGACTCTATATGTTTTAACATGATACGTATATAAATTACAAATATATTTCGATCCCAATATTATTTACACCGTGCCTTTAGGCACGAACATACACTAGTATATATATATATATATAGTAGTATCACCACTATATATGTCTTATCTATTAGTAGTAGGTATGGGGTCTCCCCACCATTAACTTTGTTATCATGTAACCTATTTTGTTGTGTGTTCCACTTGAAGGTTTTTGTTCAATGAATTGTAATGAATTTGAGCTTCTCTTGATTTTATAGAACTCCTAAACAGAAGAAGAAATATTGGTACCCCAATTACTTATTCTTTAAGCATATGGAGCATTTCTTTTGTCCCATCGGTCCTAATATGAAGATTTCCACAGAGACATTTCCATCACAACAGAATGTCGGCTTATAATGTTGAAAATTGTATTCAATGTCTTGTGGAAAAATATGAGATTATCAATTTTGCCAATGATGGGGATAACTTTTTCATTGTCTATTTTTTCTTTTTAAGAGGGGATTTGGACGAATGCATAATTTTGATAAGGTTAATAAAATTGAGTTTCAATTTTTTCAATTAGGCCATGTTTGATTCACAACACTAATAGTGAGGTATTAATAATCCTATTAAATTAGTGTGGTATTAGTTATCCCACCTCTACCCCATTACTAATAATCCTACAAATTTGTTGGATTAATTATCCATTAGATTAATAATCCTAAACTAAAATGTCAAAACAAACATAGGATGATTGGGCCCACGGATTAATAATTCCAATCCTATGCTTTAAACCTTCCAATCAAACATGCCATTAAAGTAGATACGTCTAATTTGTGTCATAGTAAATTTTGGGCTTGCTCTCATAACTATAACAGTTTATTTAACTATTGTTAGTTTTGGGAATCATCAATCCCTTTAGATTGTATAACTAGTCTCATGTTTGGATTGCTTTAAAATTATGAGAAACTAATAAAATCTTATCAATTTTACATTTTAACTAATAAGTCTAGTCATCTATTTTGTATTTCACCTCCCTATTGGGATTCAAAAGTCTCTTACATGAGGGATATCATGTCCAAATGAACTTTTAGTTCGAATCTTAATTTTTTTTAACTAAACATTAGATTATATATTTTGTTGAATTATTAATTCAATTCCAAAATCATATCGGTCTAGGCAGACATGCCCTTCTTTTATGAAATTATCCAAATTAGATGCAGTTTCAGATTTGTTTTGCTTAATTTCAGCTTTTCATGTCTGATTTATGGTCTCAATGATCTTGCATTTTTTTTTTTTTTTTTTTTGCCAAAAAATGTTAGGGATCCACAATTTATTTATACCTTCAAATTCACAACAATTACATAACAAGGGAGTTGGATTTATATTAAATGTGTGCCGAATCAAAGTTGACATCTATCATACCACATAATTGTGGTTCAATTATGAAAAAAGTTTAGGAGTCTAAAATATTTTTCTTTTTTGCCATTGATCAACCCATTAATCATGCTCTAGCTAAAATATTTCAATCAGAACTTCCATATTTTTTTTTTGATCAGTAAAGAAAAATTTCATTTAACAGCATGAAATTAAAAGTACAGGAAGATGAGATGCATCGAGAGAGATTCGGAACTATAAAAATACCCCTACTACTGCTACTCGTATCCATACAACTAACCCCTAAACCTCTCGATTTTTTAAATTAAAAAGTTAAGAAGAACTTAACTAGAAAATTAAAATACATGAATCCCCACATAAAAACCCACAAAATCACCCAAACCAAACAAAAAAACAAAACAAGACCCAAAACAAACTAATTAAAAAGAACTAAACTACAAACACCCAAGCAGCCCGAACCCAATCAGAACTTCCATATATATGCATAACAAAGCTATCTAAACATAATCAGCACCTCAAGTGCAAACAAGCAGTTGTAATCATAATTTTCTTGTATATATATATTCATTCTTTCTTGGCCTAGATGTCGTATTACAAGAGACTAAAAACAATCACATATCACAAAACAGACTTTGTGGACAACACTAAATGTGCACAAATTTATTAAACAACAGTGTCTGAGTCTCACAAAAGATTGAAACTAGTGAGGCCTTATTGTACTTATAACAGTGTCCTATAATCATAAAGGGAGGGAAGGGAGTGAAAAAGAGGCCTCAAGGGCAGAAGGTAATAGCGTAATTGGTACCAGCAGGGCAAGTGAACAAACTGGTTGGATCATCCTGAGGATAGCTATAAGCATCTGGGCACCTATCCTTGAAGAACTTGGACAAAGGTGTAGGCCCACAGGTCCCAGGCCCATCAGTGCAACAATATTGATTGGTCTTGTAGACGGTACATGGGTTGTTGCACCCACCCGGGGTCTGCAGCTCGGCTGGGCACTCGCCAACTATGTTAGCGGCGCACCGGAGTGACTTGCAGACCGCGGTGGTGGGGCTAAAGTCCATCGGAATATTGAATCCATCAACGTTGGATATGTCGACAAAGTCCAAGTTATTGGGCTGGTTCAACGCGAATTCAGCTAGGGTATTTGGGGCCTTACCGTAGCCTTGGCACTGTAGGAGCCCATTGCAGTCACCGGTCTGACATTGGCCCTTGCCATTGGCATCGAAGTTGCAGTTGGTCCGGCCCCAAATGCGAGCTCCGGTTGTACCCGGGGGCACATTGACGGTCCAAGACTGGCCCTGGTCGAGACGCATACCCCCACCAGGTTTGGCCGCAGCCCAAACTGTGTAGCTACATTTGTTTAGGACAGCAAAGGTGGCTGCATTGGTGAATGGGATCAATAGGGTGAAGAGGAGAGGGAACAAAATGGTGAGGCTTTTGGGGAAGCTCATGTTGGTGACTTGTTATATGCTCAAGCAAGTGTTAAGAGTTTTTATGGGATTGTATTGATGTGGTTTTGTGAGCATACATTTGAGGGGTTTATATATAGTTTCAAGGCGGCAATAGTTTTTGGTTTATGTGTGATCACCTCCATGAGTTGTGCTAAGAAAATTCAGAGATGTTGATACATTTGAAATTGCTATCATATCTCACTAAATTTCCATGGAAGTCAAGTCACCATTAATTCGATAATAAAATGCCAATCTGTTGATATTTCCATACTTCCGCCTAAATAGTGGCGAAACCATGTTTGTCTTTAGACTAGGGGGTGGTGGCTACACTAATTTTGATTTTTTTTTAAATTTTTTTTCTATTCAAAAAAAGTTAGATGTTAATTGTTAGATTAGATTTTTGAGAGTTAAACCTTCAACTTCTACCTTGCAAAAATGTTGTTTCTATGCTACTAAACCACAAGACCATGAGCTCACTTTGAATAAATTTACTATAATTCGATGGTAGCTTTTAAGTCTCTAGTTTATTCTACACTACAACATTTTCTTAGTTTAGTGACATTTGAAAGTGCCACAAAACTATTCTTCTAATGACATTTTTTGGTTTTGTGGCATTTTGAACAAGTGCCACTTCTATCGGTGCCACAGTAGATACGAGTGCCACGATAGATACTTGCAAGTGTCACTGCACCATCATGACTAAAAACTTTCAATGACATTTTAATGTCATGGTAGATATTATTTGTGGCACTATCAAGCGCCATTAAAAAAAGAGTTAGTGACACTTATAAGTGTCATTACACCATCAAGACTAAAACTTTTCAGTGACACTTTAATGTCATGGTAGGCACTATTCGTGACGCTGTCAAGTGTCATTCGTGACGATAATTCGTTGTAGAACAATTTGATCTGCTCTTGCAGAGACTCGAACCGCCAACCTCCCGCACTATAAACCTTATACACCACACTCTTCCCACTACACATTTATAGCACCATATAATTATATATGCAACATATATTATTTATATAGTACATACATTTATATTAATATAAAAGTATATGTATAAACATAATTATTTTATTGAACATAAATTATGTAAAATAAACTATTTACTAGTAAAATAAAAAAAGACCACTTTTGGCGACAAAATATTTTTTAGTCGCCAATTCTATACTTTTGGCTACTAATTATTTTTAGTTGCTAAAAAACTTAACTTTTGCCAACCAAAATCGGATTTGGTCACCGAAGATGCACTTTCAGCTACCAAAATTTTGGTCGCCAAAAAATTTAATTTCCGCCTTAGGATTTTAGTTCTCCCGCGCTAAAAATAACCACTTTTGGCGACTAAACTTATATTTTAGTCACCAATTATAGACTTTTGGCTACTAAAATTTTTTTAGTCACCAAAAAGCTTTACTTTTGGCTACTAATTTTTTTTTAGTTGGTAAAACCCATATAATCAGTGACCGAACTTATTTTTAGTCGCCAATTGTAGACTTTTGGCTACTAAATTTTTTTAGTTGCCAAAAAGCTTTACTTTGGGCTACTAAATTTTTTTTTTTTCACTAAAACCCAAATAATCAGCGACCAAACTTAGTTTTGGTCGCCAATTGTAGATTTTTGGCTATTAAAATTGTTTAGTCGCCAAAAACCTTTACTTTTGACTACTAATGTTGTTTTGGTTACTGAAAGCTATACTATCAGCGACCAAATTTTTTTTGGTCAGGAAATTTAGTCGCCGAATATGCTTTTTCCTGTAGTGTATATTGAGTTTAATTTATTTATTTTTAATCATTTACTGCATTGTAAAAATTTTAAAAATATATTGGCATTTTTTGTTTTTTCAAAAATGCCATTATAAGCTTGGAAAGTTTTTGACTTAGTGGCATTTCTCAAAATGCTATAAAATATTTGTTTATGAAATTTTTCACCTAAGTGCCATAAAAAGTAATTTGCACCTACCTAGTGTCCTGGCATTTTTTAAAAAATGCCATTGCTACTAAAGTTTAGTGGTATCTGTTGGTAAATGTCACGAACATAATTTTTTGTGTCATTATTTTATAAAATGCCATAAAATTGATGTGACATTTCTTTATTGAAATGCCGCTAGAGCTTTATATGTTTGTGGCTTTGTGGCATTTATCTAAATGTGTCACCAAATATTATTTTTATGGCATTTTCTAAAAACATGCCACTAGTATAGTGTCACTAAAGTGTGTTTTTGTTATAGTTTTGTGACATTTGTTCATTGAAATGTCACTAGAGCCTTTTATGTTTATCGTTTTGTGGCATTTTTCAAAAATGTGCCACTAAATATCATTTTTGTGGCATTTTCTAAAAATATGCCACTAGTGTAGTGCCACTAAAGTATGTTTTTGTTATAGTTTTGTGACACTTGTTTATTGAAATGTCATTAGAGCCTTTTATGTTTGTCGTTTTGTGGCATTTTTCAAAAACGTGTCACTAAATATCATTTTTTGTGGCATTTTCTAAAAATATGCCACTAGTGTAGTGCCACTAAAGTATGTTTTTGTTATAGTTTTGTGACACTTGTTTATTGAAATGTCATTAGAGCCTTTTATGTTTGTCGTTTTGTGGCATTTTTCAAAAACGTGTCACTAAATATCATTTTTTGTGGCATTTTCTAAAAATATGCCACTAGTGTAGTGCCACTAAAGTATGTTTTTGTTGTAGTGCTAATTGGACATTTATTCAGGAGTTTCAGAACATTAAGTGACATTATTCATGTGATAATCTTAATCGATGATGTAGAAAAAAAAAAAATTCAAAATGTTACATATACTTAAATTCTTTCTAAAAACATATATGTCCGAACATTATTGGATGTTTGAATATGGTTTTTTTTTTTTTTTTTTTTTTTTTTGGGGTATTACAAGCACCAATTGGTATACCAACATATGTTACGACATTATCATTTCAAAACTATGACCCTACCTATTATACAAATTACAAAGACCCAAAACTTCTAAAATTATACCACATCACTTGTTAGTACACTAACTGGTATACCAATTAGTGCATATAGAATTATTTGTTTTTTTTTTTTTTATATAGCCAATCGCATTTGCCCTCTTATATTTTTAATACAATAAGATTTTTAATTTGTATAGAATTATTCTAAAATAATGCTGACTCAATTTTATTAAATAGTTATAAGGGCAAATTTAAAAAAAAAAAAAAAAAAAAAAACCCAGGGTATAGCATGTTTTTCACATTAAACCCCAATATTTTAATTTTAACAATTTAAATTATGAATTTTTAATTGTGTCCCAATGTTGACCCTCCGTCTGTTTTCGTTTGTTTTTGTTAACTTTTTACACTTATTTGATACTCGTGTTGCTTTTTGATTCGTCCATAATTATTATAATTATTTTATTTCTAAATTACTTTTTTTTCTATTAGCTCTCTCTCTCTCTCCTTCATTCTCTCAAAACCCTAACTCTCTCATTGCCGAAGGAGTGTCACCATAATGTAGTCGAACATGTATTTCGATCGCTACTAGTTCTGCTTATTGAAAATAATCAGAACAAAGCAATTTCTGGGCGGGAAAATAATCTCTCTCTCTCTCTCTCTCAAAAACCAAACCCAAAAACAGTCTCTATCTCTATCCCTTCTCTCTCTCTCTCTCTCTCTCTCTCTCTCTCTCTCTCTCTCTCTCATGCCTTTAGAATTCAAATCTGGGGACCTGACGTCCATGTAGAACGGGTGGAAACCATACAGATTGAAGTTGAGATTGGCATGAGATATGTCAGCGTTCCACAGTGTCAGAGTCAGGTTATGAAAGAGCTTGAAGGACTTCTTGGTGTGCTTTCTAAGGTCATAGAGGGAGGAGTGGTAGAAAGGGAGAAAAGATAAGAGTTGTAGGTACTGATCCTTGAATATTAGAAATGTACCGGAATCAAAGACAACTGGCAAGATGCGAGACGTCGCTAGTGTTAAGGTATATCTCCTTATTGGAGTTTAAGACCCAATTGGTTTGTTAAAGAATTTTAATTTGGTTTGATTTAGGTATAATATATTTTAATATATTATATCTAATTTTTAGAGACCTAATTCAATTTGGTAACAATTAGGGTTTTGATAACCTAACTCAAGAATCAATAATATATATATATATATATATATATATATATATATATTATCTTTGGTCCGGTGATAGAGTGCTGTGGAAAATATATATATATTTTGTTTGTTGTTTTTTCGAAGTTCGTGCGGCTACTACAGATTGTTAAATCAATTTGGTGGGTTTTTGGTCTATGCGGGGCTGCTACATAGTGGTTCAATTTTGATTTTTGAAGCTCGGTCTGGGGCATCTTCGATTAGTGTTGGTTCGTTATTTTGGGTCTTCTACAACTTTAGTTTTGAAAATTTTTGTTCATCTATTTAGTGAGGTCTTTCCTCTTGTTTATTTGTGATTATTTGGAATTCACCTAAGGGTAGTTTGTGAGACCATTCGTGTCTCGTTTGTAATCGTTTGGAAACTCTTTGGTTGATAGTGGAATCGGATTTCGATCCCGTGGACGTACCTCACATTGAGGGAACCACGTAAAATTCTTCTGTTGTTTTTTATTTAATTTTTCCACATTAGTTTTTATTCCCATTAATTGATTTACTTGTGGGGAATCATATATTTTCCCTAACAACTGGTATCAGAACTTACGGTTTATTTGGGTTTATTTATTTGTGTAAATCAATGGAGGGGAATATGGGTCGTATGTCTAGCTTCAATGGAGCCAATTGGGTAACTTGGAAAACAAAAATGGAGGACCTATTATTTTGTAAAGATTTGTATGGATCTGTTGAGGGTGATAGTGGCAAACCCGAGGGTATGAAAGATGATGAATGGAATAGGCTTAATCGAAAAGCCGTTGGTGTTATCCGTCAATGGATTGATGACAGTGTGTTTCATCATGTTGCTACTGAAACTTCAGCACATGATTTATGAAAAAAATTAGAGAGTCTTTATAATAGAAAATCAGCCACAAATAAAGCTTTTCTGTTTCGTAAGTTGGTTAATTTAAAATATAAAGAGGGCAACCCTATTCCGAAACATCTGAATAAAATAAAGAGTATTGTTAACCAACTTGCTTCTATGAAAATTATTTTTGATGATGAGTTGCAGGCTTTGATGCTACTTAGTTCTTTGCCCGAAAGTTGGGAGACTTTGGTTGTAACAGTTAGTAATTCGGCGCCCGATAGAGTTGTCACAATGGACCAAGTCACTAGTAGCTTGTTGAATGAAGAAACTAGAAGAAAATCAGTGGGTTCCTCTCATTCGGAAGCATTCGTTGTGAAAGGCCGAAGCAAAATAAGGGGGAGGAGTAAGACTCCTCATGGTCGTGATCAAAGCCGTGAAAAATCAAAAGATGTTTCTTTTTCAAAGAAAGACATCGAGTGATATTATTGCCATGAGAAACGGCACATGAAGCGAGAATGCCGAAAGCTCAAGAACAAGAAGAAAAGGAGTGACAAAAGTGTGGATAAGAAGCAAGAAGACACAACAACAGTTACTACTGATGATCTCATAGTCGTTTGTGAAGATGGTTGTAACAATTTTGTGGGCCAAGAGAGCAATTGGGTGATTGATTCTGGTGCTTCTTTTCATGTGACTTCTTGAGTTGATTTCTTCACTACCTACACCAAAGGAGATTATGGTTCTGTTCGAATGAGTAATAAAGGTTTGTCCAAAATTATTGGCATGGGTGATGTTTGCTTGGAAACAAATTTGGGCTGCAAGTTGTTGCTTAAAGATGTGAGGCATGTTCCCGACATTCGCCTCAATTTGATCTCTACTGGGATGCTAGATGATGACGGCTTCAACAACAAATTTGGTGATGGAATATGGAAGCTCACAAAGGGTTCTTTGGTGGTGGCCAAGTGTAAGAAGACTCATACACTTTATTTGATACAAGAAAAAATTTGTAAAGGTGTTGTCAATGCACTTGAAGATGATACTTCTACCGAATTGTGGCACAAACGGCTTGGCCATATGAGTGAAAAGGGGCTACAAGTTTTGTTCAAGAAAGAGCTTCTACCCGGTTTGAAAGGTACACATCTTAAAACTTGTGTTAATTGTTTGGCGGGTAAACAACATAGAGTTTCTTTTCATAAAAATGTTGCTTCTAGAAAAGAAAATGTGTTGGAGTTGATTCATTCGGATGTTTGTGGTCCTTTGAAAGTTAGAACACATAGTGGTGCACTTTATTTTGTTACTTTCATTGATGATTATTCAAGGAAAGTTTGGGCTTTTCTACTAAAAACTAAAGATCAAGTTCTAGAAGTATTTAAACATTTTCAGGCCATGGTTGAAAGACAAACATGGCAGAAATTGAAGTGCATCCGATCAGACAATGGTGGTGAATACATTAGGCCATCTGATGAGTATTGTCACAGCCAAAGTATTCGGCACTAAAAGACAATTAAGAAGACTCCTCAACAAAATGGGGTTGCCGAGAAGATGAATCGTACCATTGTAGGAAGAACAAGGTGTTTGCTTTCACAAGCTAAATTGCCAAGATCTTTTTGGGGTGAGGTAATGAAGACAACGGTTGACATGATCAATTTGTCTCCTTCCTATCCTTTGAATGGTGATGTTCCAAAAAGAGTTTGGACCGGCAAAGATGTATCTTATGAGCACTTGAGAGTGTTTGGTTGTCGAGCCTTTGTTCACATTCCAAAGGATGAGAGGTCCAAGCTTGATAGTAAGTCAAGACAATGTATTTTTCTTGGCTATGGGCGTGATGAATTCAGGTATAGATTGTGGGATCCAGTTGACAAGAAAGTCATCGAAGTCGTGATGTTATGTTTCTTGAAGACCAAACAATTGAAGACTTTGGCAAAGGTGATCAACCGGAGCCAAAATCTAGTGATCTCATTGACATGGATCCATCTCCTTCATCATCAGTTGATGATGAAAATGGGGGAGATGTACAGCCACCCATTGAAGATGTAGAGGATGATGCTAATCCTAATGAAGTTGAGCCAGAAATTGAGGAAGAGCATCCAACTCAAGAACCGCCACCACAACTTGAGTTAAGAATATCTACAAGGGACCGACAACCTTTAAGAAAGTATCCTTCCAATGAATTTGTGTTGATTTCTAATCAAGGGGAGCCCGAGAGCTACCAAGAAGCAATTGAGCATGCAAAAAAAGATGATTGGAAAAAGGCCGTAGACGAGGAGATGAATTCCTTACTTGAAAACCAGACTTATGATTTAGTGAAGTTGCCTAAGGGGAGGAAAATTCTAAAAAATAAGTGGGTTTTCAAATTGAAGAATGATAGCAAGAATTTGAGGTATAAAGCACGTCTTGTTGTGAAAGGCTTTGGGCAAAAGAAAGGTATTGACTTTGATGAGATTTTCTCACCGGTTGTGAAGATGTCTTCTATTCGGGTTGTACTTGGCATGGCTGCAAGTATGAACTTTAAAGTTGAACGACTTGATGTGAAGACCGCATTTCTTCATGGTGACCTTGAAGAAGAAATTTACATGGAGCAACTGGAAGGTTTTGTAGAGAAAGGGAAAGAGAAATTTGTTTGCAAATCGAAGAAAAGTTTGTATGGCCTCAAGCAAGCCCCACGGCAATGGTACAAAAAATTTGACTCTTTCATGATGAATAATGGTTTTTCTAAAACCACTTCCGACCATTGTGTGCTTGTGAAAAAATTTTCGGATGGTAAATTTATTATTCTTTTGCTTTATGTTGATGACATGTTAATTGTGGGTCAAGATTCTACCATGATAAACAGGTTGAAATTGGAGTTGAGCAAGTCTTTTGCTATGGAAGATTTGGGGCCAGCAAAGCAAATTCTTGGTATGAAAATTGTTCGTGATCGCAAAGAGGGGCTGATTTGGTTGTCTCAAGAAAGCTACATTGAGAAAGTTCTTGAGAGGTTCAACATGGATAAAGCAAAGCCGGTTGGTTGTCCACTTGTGGGTCACTTCAAGCTTAGTTCGAATCAATGTCCTACAAGTGAGAAAGACAAAGAAGAGATGTTGAAAGTTCCTTATACTTCAGCAGTTGGTTCTTTGATGTACGCCATGGTTTGTACAAAGCCGGATATTGCTCATGCCGTTGGTGTGGTGAGTCGTTTTCTCTCTAATCCGGGTAAAGAACATTGGGTACCGGTAAAATGGATTCTAAGGTATCTTCGAGGGACTTCGAAGGTGTGTTTGTGTTTTGGAGATGGTAAGCCGATGGTTCACAGATTCTGACATGGCCGGTGATGTTGATTCAAGGAAATCTACTTCAGGATATTTGATGACTTTTGCAGGGGGAGCTGTGGCATGGCAATCTAAATTACAAAAATGTCTTGCTCCCTCAACTACCGAAGCTGAATTTATTGCCATTACGGAAGCTTGCAAAGAAGAGTTATGGTTGAAGAAATTTTTGCAAGAGTTGGGTTTGAAGTAAGAAAAGTCTGTGCTTTATTGTGATAGTCAAAGTGCTATTCACTTGAGCAAAAATTCTACTTTTCATTCAAGATCGAAACACATTAATGTGAGATACTATTGGATTCGTGATGTGTTAGATTCGAAACTGTTAAACCTCAAAAAGGTTCACACAAATGATAATATTTCGGATATGTTGACAAAGACCTTGTCGACAGACAAACATTTAAAGTGTCGAACTTTGGCGGGTATGGTTAATGTCTCCACTTAAGTTGATAGGGGGAGAATTGTTAGGGTATATTTCCTTATTGGAGTTTGAGACCCAATTGATTTGTTAAAGAATTTTAATTTGGTTTAATTTAGGTATAATATATTTTAATATATTATATCTAATTTTTAGAGACCTAATTCAGTTCAATAACAATTAGGGTTTTGATAACATAACTCAAGAATCAAATATATATATATATATATTATCTTTGGTCAGGTGACAGAGTACTGCGGAAAAAATATATATATTTTGTTTGTTGCTTTTCCGAAGTTCGTGCGGCTATTACAGATTGTTAAATCAATTTGGTGGGTTTTTGGTCTATGCGGGGCTGCTACATATTGGTTCAATTTCGGTTTTTGAAGATCGGTTTGGGGCATCTTCGATTAGTGTTGGTTCGTTATTTTGGGTCTTTTACAACTTTAGTTTTGAAGATTTTTGTTCATCTATTTGGTGAGATCTTTTCTCTTGTTTATTTGTGATTATTTGAAGTTCACCTAAGGGTGGTTTGTGAGACCATTCGTGTCTCATTTGTAATCGTTTGGAAACTCTTTGGTTGATAGTGGAATCGGATTTCGATCCCGTGGACGTACCTCACATTGAGGGAACCACATAAAATTCTTGTGTTGCTTTTGATTTAATTTTTCCGCATTAGTTTTTATTCTTATATTTTCCCTAACAGCTAGAGGAGAGGCCTGATCTAGGTTTTGGTGAACATGGTGTCGAGGGTTCATGGCCGGAGCGAGCGAGAGAGAGAGAGAGAGATATAAAGGAAATGACGCCGGGGGTGGTGTGGTTGCGGGTGGATTGACAACCACCGTGGCGACAGATCTTGATATCATAGAGGCAAAGCTGTGACAGTGTCGATACAAGCAACAGCAAATGAGGAACAACGGCAGAGGAGAGCGGCGGTGGAAGAGAACGATAGAGGGAGTTAGAATTTTGAGAGAAGGAAAGAGAGAGAGTTGATAAAAAAAAGTAATTTATAAACAAAATAATTATAATAATTATGGATGAATCAAAAAGTGACACGTGTATCAAATAAGTGTAAAAAGTTAACAGAAATAAACGGAAACAGATGGAGGGTCAACATTGAGACACGGTTAAAAATTCAGGATTTCAATTGTTAAAATTAAAAAGTTAGGATTTAATGTGAAAAACACGCTAAATTCTAAGATTTTTTTTATAATTTATCCTAATTACAAAGTAATTTATTACTTCTCATATGGCATGAAAATATTTTATAGACAATACCAATACGATATTCTTATACTTCCAAATAATGATTTTTCTTCCCTGTACCATCTTCCCTTACCTTAGAAGTCTAGTTTTTTGTGTATAGTCTAGTTCTTTTCTGGCATACGCAAAAGTAAAAAAATATTAAAAATATATACACCACCATAGTGGTCAATATAAAGACCGAGCATAATATTATTAAGTCTCATGATTTTATTTTTTTTTAAAATTATAATTTTTAAGATCGGTTCCACTATATTCATATGTGTATATATATATTGACATTTAGTTGTGTGTACATAAAAGATATTTATGAATTTATTTTTCAAAAAACGTTTTTTTGGTATTGGTAGTAAATTTACTTGGAATTTATTTATCCAAAATAGGAAAATAAGCATGGATAGTGTCCTAGGAAACCAAAACCAACCGGTGAATTACATGCCGAATGTGCTCCAAAGAGGAAATAAGAGGTTTAAATTTTGGAAAATTCTACAATTTACATTTTATTTTGGGGTGTCTATTATATGTTTTTGTTGGACAATCTTCACTATATTTAAATAAATTAATTCTGTTTGGGTATTAAACGACAAGCAGAATACAAAAGAAAAATAGAAAATAAGAGAGAATGTTTGATTACAAAAATTAAACCAATAAATAAAAATAAATAAATAAATAAAAACAGATATTTATTTTGTTACAAAGAATAAAATCAAAATCTGATTTAAATACATAATAATAATACAGAAAAAGAGTTAACTTGATTAATTTCTTGTACAATATTCTGACCAAGTCCAGTGTTAGACACTGTATCCTTAAGACAGATTCGTTTTCTTCGCGGTACTTTCAGAATATGAACGTCTATCTTCTAGGATAAAATGATCAATCAACGAAAAATAACAGCACTACAAATTTTTCATGCAACGAATACACTAAGTGTTTATACTCTTTCTCGGAAGAAAATAATGCAGCAATATGTAGAGAATAGTTGTAGAATTATTTTGGACGAAAATTATAAATGAAACATCAAATGAGGGCTAATCTATTTATAGATGTAATGGCACCCTTTTATTTTGAATTGAACAGGTAGCATACCTGTTTGAACAGGTGCTGAGCTTGTTGGGTTTGAATTGGTACTGTTTGGATAGATAACCAAATCTGTTTGGGTTTGAAAATTAAACAGATTTGAAATTTGTTCGGGTGGAACAGATTTGAATCTGTCCGGCCAGTGAACCTGTACAAAACAAATTCCGAAGAGGTGCAACAATTTTGAATTCAAAAATTGAAATTTAAATTGGACAAATTTTATTTTACCAAAAAATAAAATTGAATTCAAATGTTTTTGGCCCAAAAAGATTAGTATTGGGCCGGACAGGCCCAACTCAACCTCACACCACGCACTTGCGCCCAAGCCCAGGCCTAGCCCGACCGATCAGACGGCGGCGGCGCGCGCGTATGTGGTGATTTTTGGATCCAATGGGTCTAGCCCATAACCTCCCTCTCTACAAAACTTGGGTGCCCTTTGAGGCCTACCCCAAGTTCCAACTCCAAGCCTTACTGTAGACACCCCATTTTTGACCGTCCTCAAGACTTGGACGTCACCGTTTGAACACCCGGTGATTATCCATGTTTGTGTTCGTTTGGAGTTCCCAGAGGTCTCGGCTCGCGCGCCTTGCCTCAGGATCCCCGAACTCGACCGTTTAGTGTCTGGTTTTGCACCAAACACTTGCATCCTGCCTTGGAAGGGCAGGGTGGGGCTTGTAGACCATCCCCACCCATCACCGGCAGTGGCTAGATGCCACCGGCTGGTTTTTGCTGCCACCGGCAATATAGTTTGCCGGCCGGCACTCTTTGTTGCCGGTCAGCACTATTTTGTGCCGGTCGGCACTTTATTTGGCCAAGATGGCATTTTTTGCCGGCCGATTGCTGTTCATCTGCTTTTGCAGATATTTTTTTAGACAGCTGTATAGCTTTTGCTCCCCTCCATACACGTGTATGGAGGGATCTCCCTCTTGCAAAGCTTGTCTTATAAGCTTTACAAGAGGCATATAGAGAGAAGCTCTCTCTGAGGCAAAGAGGAGAGCCTTTAGACATTTTTGAGAGAGAAAATACAGAGGAGAGCTCTGGTTTTTCCTAGGGTTAGGGTTAGATACACTCACCTATCTCTCTTTTCCTCTCATTTTGCACACTAGGTGTTTTGTGTCTCACTATTGCACACAAACACCTAGTGTTTCACCTTCCTCTTGGAGCTGAGGTTCTAAAGGGTTTGTTTTGAGATTTTGGTGTTGGATTCAAGCCAAAGGAGGCCATTGGAGCACCATTGTTGAAGAGGACTACAAGGGTGAGAAACTAGTCCCTTTTTCCCCCTTTTTTGCATTGATTTTCTACTAGTCTTAGAGCTGTTTTTGTGATTATTGTATAACATAAAAAAGTTCTATTTTTAAGCCCTCTTTATTGTTTATTAAGAGTGTTTCATTGTTTGAGGGTTGTTGACCACCCTTAGGCCTCAAAAGGCCTCATTTTGAGCCATTTTGGGCTAGCTCCGGGATTTTGGTGTTGAGGTCTCTTCACCACTGAAATCTTAAGGGATTTTAGTGGTGAAGATGATGCTTTGAAGTCCCAAGAAGGAGAGGGCCACCCCCTCTCCTTGTTGTCCTTGAAAAGGACACATTTTGGCCTCTTAAGGAAGCTTATGCTTGAGTGTGTGTTGAGCATGTTTGGTTTGTTTTTCATGCTTATATATCCATGATATAACATGATTTCAAGTTGGTTTTGGAACTCCATGCATGTTTAGCATAGTTGCCATATAATGCCCTATTTGTGCCTTAACATGTTCTAGGTTGTTAGCCTTTGTTGGAGCATGTTTTAGGCTTGCATCTGTGAAGTTTATGTGCTTATTTTGCCATGTTTTAGCTCTGTCCATAGTCGTTTGGGTTGATCTTTGCATGCATTATATAGCTCCTTTGTATTTGGGCTTGTTGGCCTTGAGTATGTGCATGTGTAGCATGCCATCTTTGCATTGTTTTGATGATTTGGAATCATCCTACATGCTATTTCAGTCCCATTTCCATGCTTGTTTGATTACCTTGCATGTCTCTTTAATGCTTTGAAAGCATGTGTTGCAATGCTCCATGTTTTGGCCATGGTGCATGCCTTTGTATTTGGGCCATTTAGATGCCATCTAAGTAGTCCTTTAGCTTTGTTTTAACATGCTAAACCTCTGATTTTGGTCCTTCTTTGCATGCTATGTTTGGTCATGTTAAGTGTAGTTCAATGCCTTATTGATTTGCTTTGAACACTTGGACTATTCGTTGCATGTTTTTGGCTTGATTTTGTTGCTTGGTTTGGCACCATCCTAACATGATTTCAATGCTTATGTTGCATGCTAATTGCTCTTGTTTATCCCTTTCAAGTGTGCTTGAGGGTTGTTTAAATTGTGCCCAAGTGTAGGCCTTCCATCATGTGTATGTGTGCATGTGTTTTGGCTTCTTGTTTTGGTCATTATGGCCACTGTTTTAGGCCTTATTAGAGCTGCCTAATTCATGTATAAGTCCATCTTGCCATCCGTTTGCATCGCCATATGTATGCTTGCATGATTGCATAAGTGTCTTGCCATGTCATGTTGCATTCCTAGCTTGTATGTCTAGGTTGCATTGCATTTTGCATGCATGCCTTGTTCCTTGAATTGGTGATAGGAATTGGGCCTAATTTGTTTGATTGATTTGCATTGCATTTGAAATCAAAGTTGCATACTTGGTTCTTTGGGCCATCATGCATGGAAATGCGTGATTGGTGGTCCGAGAACCGAGGCACATGTCCCTTTGAGTCATTACAATGATAAGAGACATGGTTGGTGCATACATGCCTTGAAATGTGCTACCATGCTTTGTTTTTCCCTCTGTTGCTGTGAGTTGCAGGTTCTGCAGGAATACTCTGCCGACCGGCAGTGTAATGTGCCGACCGGCACCATTTTCTCTGCCGACAGATTCAACTTTGTGCCGATGGCCATACAACACTGCCGGTGGAAATTTCATCTAGCCGGTGATGATCCCCTCTGTCCAAGGATGTAGTCCTGAGGTTTTGACAACCTCCAGAGGAGGAAGGGAAGGAAAACAGAGGCAGCTTGCGCATGGTGGCACGCTTCCCGAGGCGTTTTCCTGCTTTAATTAATTTGTTTAATTTGTTGATTAAATTAGTTAATTTGTAATATTAATTAGCTCGCGTAGTTAATTAATTTGTAATATTTATTCGGTCCCTCCGAGCGAGGGCAAATCTGTAATAAGTGTGTGTGGGTGGTGTGTATGTCTTCCAACCTCCCTTCTTTCTTCCCTTTTATTTACCTGCTTACGATGGTAGATTAGGGCACATTTATTTTAGCATACCTTATGCTATGCATGCGTGCATTCATGCATTCGTTGACATGCACCGGGCTCGGTACATCATACAAACTACATTGTACTTTTCAATTCCAAATTGAATACATGTTACTTGTAGCATTTCACATGCCATGCTTAGGTTAGCCGAGCCTACTTCAATTGCATCCCGTATGTGTTGCATTAGTCAATCTAACATGAACTAGGACATGCATGTTTGCTAACTAGTTTATTATTTTGGCACGGAGTACTAGGTAAGCTTTTATGCTTTAGCATATCGCATGCGTGTGAGTGTTGCCATGACAGTATGATTACCATGAGGCTAGCTGCTTATGTGATATAACTGCTTGAATGCCTGTGGATGGAGGTTGAATTACCTAAAATGGAATAATGCATTAAAATTGTGAGTTTTAAGCCCACTAGATAGTGGCAAAACCATCTTTTCTAAAAGCCCACTTGAGGGTGGCAAAATCTGCATTTTAGCCTACTTGCGAGTAGCAAACCATTTTCAAAACAAACATGAAATGTTTTGTTCCAATTTGGGTGATTTGGTCTATACTTGTTTGCTGCGCGCATAACATAGTAATTCTAGGCTAAGAATTGGTTTAAGAACACATAAAGTTTTCAAAAACGGATATCACGGTTAGTAGAGGCCGGTCTTCGGACCGGGCGAAAGGGGGTGCTCATAGCTGACCTTCCCCGATCGTACCCAAGCTCCCGAGCCGAGACAACTCCGGTGATGACGGACATGTGGCCTTCGGCACCGAGTCAGGGTTTCCTAAATTCTCCCATAAAAAATATTTAGGTGGCGACTCTGTATCTGGCAAAGCAGTCCATGTTTGGCACTACTTTTTCAAAAATCTGTTTCTCAAAACGATTTGCCAGATTTGGACTCTTTGGTTCAGATTAAGAACCGTGACACAAATCGAGTCCGAGCTGTAGTAGCGAGGCCCCTCCGCGGGCGCTTCTACAGTTTCTGGCGACTCTGCTGGGGAGTTTTAGAGAGTTTGACTCGAACTCGTGATATCCTGTTTTG
Source organism: Camellia sinensis (assembly GCF_055761805.1). Classification (NCBI taxonomy): domain Eukaryota; kingdom Viridiplantae; phylum Streptophyta; class Magnoliopsida; order Ericales; family Theaceae; genus Camellia; species Camellia sinensis. Next base: position 68,633,446 of record NC_138973.1, on the reverse strand, counting down.
ATCTCATTTATGTGTTTCTTTGCATTGCATGTGCATTGGTGCGCCTAGGAACACAGTGTTTGCCATCTGCCATTCCTGAACGGTTTGCCGGAGGCTTGTCTTGTCAAGGCATGTCCATAAGGCTGACCGGCTATGGGCTCTGACAGTATGGGAACACAAACCCCGATTTTACCGGGGCACCCTTTTTGACCATTCGACTTAGTGCATATTCGAAACCATAGTGACCATTCCAAGCTAGGACAGGTTGCTTACCCGATTGCTAAGTTATTTGAAACCGCTGTGTGCGTAGTGAAACCGTAGCTCCTGACAAAATAGGACAGGGAAACCCTACCCCAACATAGGGGTGTTTTGTTCTCTTTTACTTGCTATGTGCTTTTAGAGTGTTGCTCTACAGGAACGCACATGTCAGTTTGCAAGTTCGAGTATCAAACCTGGGGACACCAGTATCAGTATCAGTTGTGAGAATCAGTTATCCGCGGGTATTGGTTCAGCTTTCGGGAACAGTGACTTCTGGGAACAGTGATCAGCAGTAGGGTACAGTTGTTTGGCTACACCCGTGATTGATCAGTTTGGGCTGAAATGCTGTCTGTTTTTCTTTCAGTTCAGAGAGTTGCAGAGTTGAAACAGAATAGTCAGTGTCTCCCCCTTGCTGAGGCAGGATTTATGACGGCACAAAGTTCAGAAGAAACTGTGGTTATGACAGCCGCACCGGAGCAGGGAACCACTCCGCAGAATGAGGCCAGCATCAGTATGTCATACCCGCCCAGGATGCCCGTTGTGCACCCGGTTTGGGCTCCCCAGTTATACCAGGCTCGTGAGCCCACCACCTTCGAATTGATGGGGATGATAGGCGATCTCCAAAGGTCTGTGGCAGACCTCGCCTATGGAATGTCGGCTTCACCGCCAGCGGCGCCGTATGCCGGGAATTTTGTACCACAGGAGCCCCCGCTACTGGGGCGGATTGTGATAGAGCTCAGCCAGCCAGAGGTGGCTTCCGGCTATAGCCACGACATGCCAGCACCAACCCAGGCCCTCGATCAGGCTGAGGCCAAAGGAAAGGACAAGGCAAAGGTAGACGCCGACCCTATTGAGCAACTGCTGTGGGCAGTCGAGGCTTTGAAGGCCAGAGGGATGAACAAGCAACAAACATCTGCAATAGTGACCAAAGCTGTAGATGATGCTTTCCTCGCTCCAACCAAGGGCAGTTCAAGCCAGACAGAAAACCGGGATGGGCCCCGTCATGCCCCGACAATTCCAGTAGTTCCCAACCCTGCACCGGGGAAGGTTCAAAAGGCCAAGGCAGCGCCAGCTGATCCTTTCGCCAGCGCATCTGGCAAGAATCCTCAAAATACAAAGTACCTGCCCCGAGGGCGTAGGGTCTTTCACGACCTCCACATGCCTTTGTCTAGGGCATTGCTGATATTGGCGAAGAATGGGCATCTTAAGCCTTTGGAGCCCCGGCCACTCCCGAAGAATCTCCCCGCCACCCATGATGCTACCTTGTACTGCGCGTACCACCAACAGTCCGGTCACAGTACCGATGGATGTTCCCGCCTTCGTCATGAAGTGCAGGATTTGATTGATAACAAGGTTATCCTACCACCCACCTCGGGCAACCCCGTCACCACTCAGTTGTTGGATTTCGAGGGCTCAGATACTGCGAGTATGTGAAGTGAAACGCCTGCGGGCAACATTTTGTGTATTTTTGAAGCGTCTGGCACGCATTTTTTGAGCATCGGTGAAACCGAGTTTTGTAAATTCTGGCTTGGATATCGAGTCAGTCTTTTGTTTTGAGTCTGTCTCTTTGACTTGAGTCAGTCTTTTTTGGTTAAGGGTCTGTCTGGTTGTATCGAGTCAGTCCCCGTTGTATATAATACCAGGTGATTCTGGGGTTGTTGTCCCGAACACCATTTTGTTTTGTAATTATTATCTTCTTTTTTTTTTTGTTTTGAGTCTGTTTCTACCGAGGGGCCAGTTGCACCAACAGAGCCGATTGAAACAGCTGTTGCTATCTCAACCTTCATGCTTGCTTTCAGCATAAGGACCAGAGAATTTGAATGGGCTGACAGTACATCTCGCCTGCTCTCCCGTGTGCCCAAACTCATTGCATTAACCTAAATTTTTTCAAAAAATAAACTTTTTAAACACTGCGGTGATGAAAACGAAGAGGAAGGAATTCCTCGGGTTTTGTAAAATTTTGATCATTTTGAGAGAAAGAGAGGCGTGCTAAGCCTTTTTATGAATGAAGCCATGCTTGTCGGCGTGAGTACTGAGAAGGACCCTGGCCTGATCCAGATTGGTTCCACACTATCTTCGGCGCGAACGATTCGTCGCCTTCTTAAAAACTTTCAAAAACAAATGTTTTACGCGGCCCTGCGAAGACCTGTGTGGAATCGTTCTTGAGATTGCGCAGCCTAGGATCGCTCTCAGCCTCAAGATTCAACCTATTTTTTTTCCGAGTTTGAACCCGTTCAGAATGTTCAGAAAGTTCAACGGACAAACGCCATGGAGGCCCGTGTGGCCAGTTTCGAAACAGCCCTCGAGCAGGAGGCACCAAAGCCGAATCAGAGGAGTAGATCTCGTCGGAAGAAGCTCGTACAGCAACCAGGATGGATTCTCCGTAAATCAGTGCAACAGCCGTTCTCCTAGATACAGAGAGGCTTCAATTTCAAAAAAAAATAACCATTTGGCATGGACTTGCTACACTTTTACCCTTTGAGAGGCTCGCTGGGCCGAAAACCCGGAAGGGCGACCCAGGCAAAAGTTAGAGCAAGAGAAAAATACAAAAAAAAAAAGAGACAAAAGATACAAAAAAAAAAGAAGAAAAAAAAGAAAAGAAAAAAAAGAAATGAAAAGAAATAGAAAATGAAAAGAAGCTCGCAAGGTCGAAAACCCGCATTGGGCGCCTTGGCAAAAATAAGAGCCAAACAAAGTGAAGGTTAAAATACCCGAGTGTACCTTAACCCCGAACTACGTAAGGCTTGATTCCCATGTTTGGGATACGTAGGCAACTTCATCACGAAGTCCAGCCCCCAACGCTTTCATAGCGTCTCAGTCCATGCAATGGTTTCGATTTCATCCCAAAAGTCCAGTGGCCAACACCCTTCAAGGTGATTGTGTCCATATATTTGTTGTGACCGTCTTCGTCATCTCTGTGTCTAAGAGCTCGACCACCGCCAATGAAGACTGTCTGCGGATCGCTGCAGCACCATCCCAAACAAGGGGCAACTTTCCGTTGCCACGAGTCGTCGTGAGACGCCATTCAAACTAGGGGCAACTTTCCGTTGCCTCCCACTCCCTTTAAACCAGGGGCAATTTTCCATTGCCTCCGATCCGAGGTTGCGCATCTCAAAGGGTAAGCTCCATGCTTGTCGAGCATCAGCTGTTTGAAAAAATAGTTTTTGAAAATTTTTACTGAGGTTGACTATTTTCTCGAAAACTATTTCATTTTCCAAAATCGGACCATTGTCTTGAATCCGAAAAGGAAAACTTTCAGTGCTTGCTGCCTGACTTGCATGCTTTTCAAATCAAATATTGAACAAGTACGTTAATCCGACTCTCATTTTGATTAAAACTGTTTTAGTAGAAAGCAAAAACAAAGAATGGTTAAAATGATGAACTAGGGGCACAGTTGAGCCAGGCGTTCTGTCTTTCCCCCGTCACCGACGTACTTGCCAGAAGAGCGCTCTGCCCGCCAGAAGAAATAGCGGTGAGCTAACGGCATCGGGCGTGAACCCGCAACTTCCTGTTCATCCATTAATCACCCCGGGGAGGGATGGAAAATGAGAGAATGAAGAATAGAGAGGTGTAAGTTGAGAGAAAAGTGAGGAAAAGGGTTTTGAGAAGAAAATCCGAGCTTGAGAGCCGAGTGATGCGAGAATCACAAATCAGAAAGGGTGGGAAACAATACCCGGATTGAACTGGCTCCTCGTGGTCCGAGATCTCCCATCTTCGTTTACGCGTCTGTGTGTCGTGTCTCTTTGATTTGACGGTCTCGTCTTTTGTTTTGAGTCTCTCCCGAGCGCGCCTCGTTGTGTTTAGGTCGTGTACCTCTTTGTTTGAGTCCTCCCCGCTGTGTTCAGTGGTAGGCTCGATATCCCGGTTTGAAAAACCCTCATTCGATTTCAAAAATCGCTTATGCTCAGAATGATGTGCCATTCTCTACATTTGAACGTGTCTCGACTCCAACCGGTTCCATCTTTGAGGTCCAACCGGTTCCATCTTTGAGGTCCGTCCTGTCAGATTGGGCTGCTTGTTTGAGAATTTGCCGTGTGCAGAATGAATCGAATGCTGTGTTATGGGTTGTGTGCAGATTAATCCCCAACAGAGTAAGGGCTGTGTGTCCAGAATCAGGCAGTGGGTTGCTTGGGTTATTTTGCTGTTGGCTGTTTAAGTCATCTGATTATTACAGTGCAAGTGTTCAATTTTCAGATAACCAATCAATTCCATTTACATCGAGGTGTAACATGATGAGATGCGATGCAAGGCATGAAATGTGTAAATGTAAACACTTTTTCAGATAAAAAGTCTGTTTCATTTACTTGTCTTTTCGAATGTACAAGTTTTGGAAACAAAAATCTGCCTGCGGCAGTATAAGGTAATCTATCTACCAAACAAAAAGAAAAGTACAAGAAAGAAAGAAAAGATAGCAAAGATCTGCATCTGTGTCAAGCACTCCGGGGGGCCGTCAGTCCGTCCTAGTCCTCTTCCTGGACGAGGGTCCAGGAGCATCATCAGCATCGTCGTCAGAGCCCGAGCTAGAACCGTCTCCGGTCTCCTCCTCCGATGACCCTGCCTCCGCCTCTGACTCCTCCTCGTCGTCGTCGTCCGGGACTGGAGCTCGCGAGCTGCTCCCGACGTGAGTACGCCCTCCCCTGGTACGGGGAAATATCCGGCCCTCCTCATCTCTCCCCCGAGCAGGGACAGCAGGTCTAGCTGGAGCACCTCCCGCCATGGGAATCTGAAAAGGAGGCTGAAAAGTACACGAAAAGGAAATGCATCAATATGCCGTGAGCAGTTTATCAGTGCAGAATGCAGTGTGTAAATACAGTGTATGAATGCCGTGAGCAGTTTATCAGTGCAGAATGCAGTGTGTGAGTATAGTGTATGAATGCCGTGAGCAGTTTATCAGTACAGAGTTTGGTGCAGAATGCAGCGTATGCAGTGTTCAGATACTGTGAGATCAGTGTATCACGTGTTGTGCCGTGCATCAGATTATGTAAAGCAGTGAATGAATGGTTTGAGGCCAGTGTCAGAAGGACATACCAGTATGCTGTAGATGGCTAGAAGGTCAAATGTCCGCTGGAGCATCCCCATCATCGAGGCATTCATCGCCAACGACTGACGGGTGTACTCAGAAGAAGCCTGTAAAAGAATCAGATGCATTAGTATTCTGTGGAATATGAAATAGACTGAGATGAATGACTGTACGAAGTGCAATGAACATACCGGCGGTAAGTCGGGGACATCAACGAACTCGTGACCAGCCGGTGGAGGGGCGAAGGGGATCTGATAGGTCGACCCACCCTGCCCCTGGAAAGTCAGTACAGCGGGCAGGGCAGGCCAGCCAGCTCCTCGTCCTCCCCGCACTCCGCCCCTGCCACGGACCCGGGCCCTCCTCGAAGATCCAGCCCCTGCTCCCGCTCCGGCCCCAGTCGCCGATGCTACAGGCCTGGCCCCCTCTGCTCGACGGCCGCTCAAGGGACGCATCAGGTACGTCCGCACGTACTCCTGATAGTCGCCGGTGCCTCGGAAGCCGGCCTCCTCCCAGCCGATGGAATAATCATCCAGCTGCTCAGGGGTCAGCCCCTCAGTCTCCCTCATCTCTGCAAGAGGGTGAGCCGGGACTATCTGCTCAGGTAACCCGCGGGTCTGGCGTAGAAAACGCTCCCCCAGGTACCAAGCCCGACAGACCGGGCCCTCAAGCAAAATCCGGAAACGCGAGGTCTCCTCAGCACCAGGGAACCGACCCCGCATCGCCGACGGCAGCGAAGCCCATGGCCGCCATGTGATCTGAAAATGACAGACAGTTTGTTATCTACTGTTATTGAAACATGCAGTGGGAAAGCGAAGCTAAATAAACTGAAAGTAAAGCATACCTCGGCAGGGGTAATGGTATCGAAGTATCGGCGGAAGAAGCCGAAAGTCTCTCGTGGTCGCCGGGTGCATCTCCCGTCGAAGCGACTCGAGAACGGGACAGCCAGAGGAGGCTCCGCGACTGGTACGGGTGCAAGCCTAGGGAAGTAGGCGTAAACCCACAGCTGCAAAACAGATGTCAGTATGACCATCAGATAAAGCAGAATATACAAAACGAAGCAGAAATAGCAGAGCCGTGTGTTGTGCAGTGTATTGTGTACAGTGTACAGTCAGTGTAAAGCAGAATGTATGTGTGTGCCGTGTGTACAGTATACAGCAAGTGTAGAGCAGACCGTAGTGTGTGCAGTGTACTGAGTACAGAAAGTACGAGACAGGAATGAAAAAAAAGTGGAGAAGAAATGTACCTCCCAAGCTCGCCAATAACCTCCAAGCAGCTGGCCGCTGCCGCGAGAAGCCGAGCTCATATATCCGTACAGGGTGGCCAGAGCAGCGCCGCCCCAGTCATAGTGCAGGATATCCCGGACGTCCACCAGTGCGCTGAGAAGGCAAAGAGGAACGGTGTTCGCCCGGTCGGCGAAGATGGTAGTCCCGAACAAGAACATGAGGAAGCCGCGAGCATACCTCTCCTCATCCTCCGAGGTCATCTGCACCTCCTCCAAAACGGGCTGAACCCTGAACTGTGTCTCGAACCAGGAGTACCGCACGAAGCCTGGACGAGCTAGTGGTGGGGCCTCCCCCAGTAGATGGACCTGAGCGGCGGTCCACTCATCCATGTCGGTGTCGAAAGGGATCGGATCCCCCCCTACCCCGATGCCTGTGAGCATCGAGAAGTCATAAGGGGTCATCGTCATGTCCCCTGCAGCAGAAAAATGGAAAGAATCGGTGGTGTCCCATCACCTCTCCGCCAAAGCAGCAAGGAGAGGTCTGCATGTGGAGAGCCTAGAGAGCCCTCGGCAGAAGGTGCCGAAGCCCACTCGGTCCACGATGCACTGGACCGCATCAGGGAGCTCATCATACCACTCCCGCGCACCAGTATTCCCATACCCGCGAATGGTATGGGAACCCTCCTGCAAACAGAAAATGACAATTGCAAGACAACATTCAAAATGCAGTTTTGAAAAGACGGATATGGCATGTATGCAAGTTTGTCAGATTCAGGCAAATACCGGGTGTCGGCGTGCTTACAGTAAAACACGTGTGCTGTGTCAGCGTGTTTGGGTGTTTCAGAACAGATGTGGTATGTATGCAAGTTTGTTAGATTCAGACAAATACGGGGTACCAGTGTGTGTGCAGTAGAATACAGTGGGTGCTGTGTGTTTGGGTGATTCAGGACTAGTGCAGTGTGTGTGCATGTGTCAGTCTCAAGCAGATATCAGTTGTATGTATGTTTACAGTCAACTACGGTCTACGGCATATCAGATTTCAGCGATTAGAGAATACAGCTAACTATGGCAGTTTGTATCCTACATTGCAGAAGGTAAAGCAGAAGATGAAGAGTTACCTCGGAAGTGCCGAATGAAAGGTGGGAGGTAGGCTCGCGTAGTAGTAGCTCAGGGGCCGCGTACCTCTCAAAGCTCCGGAACTGACGCAGGCCGTCTGGGGGCAGAACGTGGATCGCCGGCCGGTAGGTCGCCGGGTCGAACGGGCGCTCGCTCAGTGGTAAGAGCTCGACCCCGGGGTCCATCTCGTGGTCCGGGGGAGTCCCGCCACGTGGAATGTCGTCCGCCATGGAGAGAGTGGTGTGAAAATGGCCGGAAAAGGGAAAACCGAGCCGGAATGCGAAGAGTCAACTGAAAAGTCAACTCCCGAGAGGGTCGGAAATGGCCGGGAAGGCCGGAATGTGAAAAGGCACGGAAATGAAGAGGAAAGTGAGGGGAACGAACCCCGAAAAGGCTAGAACGCCAAACGAGGCACCGAAACGAAAATGTGATCGGTGGAAAGTGTCTGAAACGCGAAGAGGATCGCGAATCCGACGATGAAACGAGCGTAGAACGCGAAGAAACGGGCGAAAAATGAGAGAGAAGCACTCTAGAGAGAGAGCAAAGGTTTTCGGCGGTGGAGAAGTGAGAAAATAGGGCATGAAGCCTTATTTTATAACACCCAAGGTGAAAAGACAAAACTGTCCCGCACCAGCAACTGTTTGCCGGTCGGCAATGTTTTGTGCCGGCCGGCACTTTTTTGTGCCGATGGAATTGTTTTTGTGCCGATGGCCAGCCGGTGGCCTCATCTTTCGGCCGGTGGGGTTCCCACAGCTTTGTTTAGGCCATTTGAGAAGTTCATGGTCTTCGTAGCTCAAGAAAGTGCAAGAAAGTGCATCTCCGACATTCAACCAGCCTCCGTTTTGACCGCGGGCCGTGTCTCCAGTGTGTGGCACTCGAATTCATGCAAGGTGTATCCTTTTTGTATCCTTTTGAATTCAAAAGTTGCCCCATGTGTGTTGCACGAGTTCATCACACTACTTCGGTACATTACATCGCACTGTCGTGCGCCGCACATTTGCATTGTTATGCACGTGTTACATGCGTTGCAACACGCACCCCTTTGCATTGTCATGCACATTTCTCATGCATTATCATTGCATTTCCATTCCATGCATTGTCGTGCATTCCGGAATACGTGCGTTGTTGCGCATTCAAGCCCATTTACATTCCGTGTGGCATGCGTGTCACACTTGTCATCGCACTGTTTTGTGCATTGTATTGTTCGCGCTGTTCTGCGCATCGCACTGTTTTGTGCATTGTATTGTTCGCGCTGTTCTGCGCATCGCACTATTTTTGTGCATTTCAAAATTGTTCGCGCTGTTCTGCGCATCGCACTGTTTTGTGCATTTCAAACCTCGCGCTGTTCTGCGCATCGCACTGTTTTGTGCATTTCAAAATTGTTCGCGCTGTTCTGCGCATCGCACTGTTTTGTGCATTTTAAACCTCGCGCTGTTCTGCGCATCGCACTGTTTTGTGCATTTCAAACCTCGCGCTATTCTGCGCATCGCACTGTTTTGTGCATTGTATTGTTCGCGCTGTTCTGCGTATCGCACTGTTTTGTGCATTTCAAACCTCGCGCTGTTCTGCGCATCGCACTGTTTTGTGCATTTCAAAATTGTTCGCGCTGTTCTGCGCATCGCACTGTTTTGTGCATTTTAAACCTCGCGCTGTTCTGCGCATCGCACTGTTTTGTGCATTTCAAACCTCGCGCTGTTCTGCGCATCGCACTATTTTGTGCATTTTAAAATTGTTCGCGCTGTTCTGCGCATCGCACTGTTTTGTGCATTTCAAACCTCGCGCTGTTCTGCGCATCGCACTGTTTTGTGCATTTCAATTTCGCGCTGTTTTGCGCATCTCATTGCATTTTGCATGCATTCCATCGCACTGTCCTGTGCACTCGCGTTGCCTAACGCATTGCGCTATTTTGCGCATCATACCGTCGTGCAATACGCCGGTCTGGCGAGACCTTAAACACGTACGGTCTAGGAGACCTTAAATCCTTGGAAGGTGTAAGACCTTTAGTGTTCGCATTGTCGTACACTTCGAGAGCCGCGTGTTGTCGCGCATTCCATGCAACATGCATCACTTGCATCATTTGCATTTCAAACAAAAACATGCATTGTCATGCATACATTTTGTATCCCGGTCTAGGAGACCTTAAATCCTCTGAAGGTGCAATTCCTTCGGTGTTTGTCGTGCCCGAACGACTTTTCGGTGGTCTGGTAAAGCCACCTGTCTGTGCTTGCGATGAGTTCCTAGAAGACCAACTGGGACGGTGGAAACTAGAGTTCGAACGGCTTATGCCTAGAACGCAAAGGTTCGGGAGTTCCGAGACTAAAGTCTGGTTTAAATACCCAGAGGTTTACCCTCGGCTTGAAATCTGTATGGAAGCCCCATAGGTTGAGGCGGCATGTCTACGCCTCAGTTCTGGATACTGAACCAACCTAGTATATCACCCTGTTGGTAAGATAGGGAAAGTTGCAATCATAGTCATTGCATCATAGTGCATTGTCATGCATTTGCATTGTAGTTTGCATGCATTCATTGCATCGCCTTCCACCTATGGCTTGCGCCTTTCCAGGTTGAGCTTGGTCTGGTATGTGTCCTTACTTTTCATGTTAAAACACAGTTCTGTATGTGTATCGCGCCGATTCCACGTTGATATGTTGGTTGAGGGTTGCGGCACCTTTTCTGTGTTACACATGGCTCGTACGTGTGCATGCCTTTCCTAGGCAAGATTTGGTTTGGCTTGCGTGCCATATCCATTGTATCCATATCCATTCCATTGCATATTTGTAGATATTGCATTGTAGATTGCATGCATTCATTGCATCACCTTCCGCCTTTGGCTTGCGCCTTTCCAGGTTGAGCTTGGTCCGGTATGTGCCCTTACTTTTCATGTTAAAACACAGTTCTGTATGTGTATCGCGCCGATTCCACGTTGATATGTTGGTTGAGGGTTGCGGCACCTTTTCTGTGTTACACATGGCTTGTATGTATGCATGCCTTTCCTAAGCAAGATTTGGTTTGGCCTGCGTGCCATATTCATTCATATTACATTGTAGTGTAATTTTTGCATCCGGCATTAGGATCGTAGTCCTTTCTCCAGCGGGTCGTTTCCCCACTTATGTCGATTCCACCCAATACTTGTTCTTGCGTCTGTCTACAATACTCATAGTTCAGTTGACCGTTCTATGGTAGACAGACTTGTTATCTCCATCAATCTATTTGACATAGGTGTGGTTTCGAACCGTTCGTGATTGGATCACGATCCAAATGCTTTGCATGTAGCTTGCATTGTTTCAATTACGTTGCATCTTCATTTGCATTATTTATACATTGTTTTGTATATATTGCATTTCGTTTTGCATCCACATTTGCATTGTCATGCATGTTGCTAACGATTATTGTACCTGTTAAGTTTGTTTTCTTTGCAGGCACGATATTGTATGTACGGTTCATTTGAAGCTGGTGCAACCAGACGAGCCGCACAGGTATTGTATCTCCCGAGTGAGACGTATTGAGAATTCCATAATTCTCTTACATCCTTTCTGCATTGTAGTGTAGTTTGGTATGCTAGCTTAAAACTGTCGCATGTTTGCTTCATTACAGCTTTCTTTGCATGATCATAAGTTATGCTCGGCTCTGTGCATTGTCTTGCATTTTGCCCCAGCCTCTGGGCGCATACCTTATTTGTCTTGTATGTTTGTCTGAGTCTTCGGCCTTGTCAAAAATGGGTCGTCTCTGGGCTTTGACATTCACTCCCGTCATTGTTATGACTTTCGAGTTCTGTCAAAGAGGGGCAACTGTAGACACCCCATTTTTGACCGTCCTCAAGACTTGGACGTCACCGTTTGAACACCCGGTGATTATCCATGTTTGTGTTCGTTTGGAGTTCCCGGAGGTCTCGGCTCGCGCGCCTTGCCTCAGGATCCCCGAACTCGACCGTTTAGTGTCTGGTTTTGCACCAAACACTTGCATCCTGCCTTGGAAGGGCAGGGTGGGGCTTGTAGACCATCCCCACCCATCACCGGCAGTGGCTAGATGCCACCGGCTGGTTTTTGCTGCCACCGGCAATATAGTTTGCCGGCCGACACTCTTTGTTGCCGGTCAGCACTATTTAGTGCCGGTCGGCACTTTATTTGGCCAAGATGGCATTTTTTGCCGGCCGATTGCTGTTCATCTGCTTTTGCAGATATTTTTTTAGACAGCTGTATAGCTTTTGCTCCCCTCCATACACGTGTATGGAGGGATCTCCCTCTTGCAAAGCTTGTCTTATAAGCTTTACAAGAGGCATATAGAGAGAAGCTCTCTCTAAGGCAAAGAGGAGAGCCTTTAGACATTTTTGAGAGAGAAAATACAGAGGAGAGCTCTGGTTTTTCCTAGGGTTAGGGTTAGATACACTCACCTATCTCTCTTTTCCTCTCATTTTGCACACTAGGTGTTTTGTGTCTCACTATTGCACACAAACACCTAGTGTTTCACCTTCCTCTTGGAGCTGAGGTTCTAAAGGGTTTGTTTTGAGATTTTGGTGTTGGATTCAAGCCAAAGGAGGCCATTGGAGCACCATTGTTGAAGAGGACTACAAGGGTGAGAAACTAGTCCCTTTTTCCCCCTTTTTTGCATTGATTTTCTACTAGTCTTAGAGCTGTTTTTGTGATTATTGTATAACATAAAAAAGTTCTGTTTTTAAGCCCTCTTTATTGTTTATTAAGAGTGTTTCATTGTTTGAGGGTTGTTGACCACCCTTAGGCCTCAAAAGGCCTCATTTTGAGCCATTTTGTGCTAGCTCCGGGATTTTGGTGTTGAGGTCTCTTCACCACTGAAATCTTAAGGGATTTCAATGGTGAAGATGATGCTTTGAAGTCCCAAGAAGGAGAGGGCCACCCCCTCTCCTTGTTGTCCTTGAAAAGGACACATTTTGGCCTCTTAAGGAAGCTTATGCTTGAGTGTGTGTTGAGCATGTTTGGTTTGTTTTTCATGCTTATATATCCATGATATAACATGATTTCAAGTTGGTTTTGGAACTCCATGCATGTTTAGCATAGTTGCCATATAATGCCCTATTTGTGCCTTAACATGTTCTAGGTTGTTAGCCTTTGTTGGAGCATGTTTTAGGCTTGCATCTGTGAAGTTTATGTGCTTATTTTGCCATGTTTTAGCTCTGTCCATAGTCGTTTGGGTTGATCTTTGCATGCATTATATAGCTCCTTTGTATTTGGGCTTGTTGGCCTTGAGTATGTGCATGTGTAGCATGCCATCTTTGCATTGTTTTGATGATTTGGAATCATCCTACATGCTATTTCAGTCCCATTTCCATGCTTGTTTGATTACCTTGCATGTCTCTTTAATGCTTTGAAAGCATGTGTTGCAATGCTCCATGTTTTGGCCATGGTGCATGCCTTTGTATTTGGGCCATTTAGATGCCATCTAAGTAGTCCTTTAGCTTTGTTTTAACATGCTAAACCTCTGATTTTGGTCCTTCTTTGCATGCTATGTTTGGTCATGTTAAGTGTAGTTCAATGCCTTATTGATTTGCTTTGAACACTTGGACTATTCGTTGCATGTTTTTGGCTTGATTTTGTTGCTTGGTTTGGCACCATCCTAACATGATTTCAATGCTTATGTTGCATGCTAATTGCTCTTGTTTATCCCTTTCAAGTGTGCTTGAGGGTTGTTTAAATTGTGCCCAAGTGTAGGCCTTCCATCATGTGTATGTGTGCATGTGTTTTGGCTTCTTGTTTTGGTCATTATGGCCACTGTTTTAGGCCTTATTAGAGCTGCCTAATTCATGTATAAGTCCATCTTGCCATCCGTTTGCATCGCCATATGTATGCTTGCATGATTGCATAAGTGCCTTGCCATGTCATGTTGCATTCCTAGCTTGTATGTCTAGGTTGCATTGCATTTTGCATGCATGCCTTGTTCCTTGAATTGGTGATAGGAATTGGGCCTAATTTGTTTGATTGATTTGCATTGCATTTGAAATCAAAGTTGCATACTTGGTTCTTTGGGCCATCATGCATGGAAATGCGTGATTGGTGGTCCGAGAACCGAGGCACATGTCCCTTTGAGTCATTACAATGATAAGAGACATGGTTGGTGCATACATGCCTTGAAATGTGCTACCATGCTTTGTTTTGCCCTCTGTTGCTGTGAGTTGCAGGTTCTGCAGGAATACTCTACCGACCGGCAGTGTAATGTGCCGACCGGCACCATTTTCTCTGCCGACAGATTCAACTTTGTGCCGATGGCCATACAACACTGCCGGTGGAAATTTCATCTAGCCGGTGATGATCCCCTCTGTCCAAGGATGTAGTCCTGAGGTTTTGACAACCTCCAGAGGAGGAAGGGAAGGAAAACAGAGGCAGCTTGCGCATGGTGGCACGCTTCCCGAGGCGTTTTCCTGCTTTAATTAATTTGTTTAATTTGTTGATTAAATTAGTTAATTTGTAATATTAATTAGCTCGCGTAGTTAATTAATTTGTAATATTTATTCGGTCCCTCCGAGCGAGGGCAAATCTGTAATAAGTGTGTGTGGGTGGTGTGTATGTCTTCCAACCTCCCTTCTTTCTTCCCTTTTATTTACCTGCTTACGATGGTAGATTAGGGCACATTTATTTTAGCATACCTTATGCTATGCATGCGTGCATTCATGCATTCGTTGACATGCACCGGGCTCGGTACATCATACAAACTACATTGTACTTTTCAATTCCAAATTGAATACATGTTACTTGTAGCATTTCACATGCCATGCTTAGGTTAGCCGAGCCTACTTCAATTGCATCCCGTATGTGTTGCATTAGTCAATCTAACATGAACTAGGACATGCATGTTTGCTAACTAGTTTATTATTTTGGCACGGAGTACTAGGTAAGCTTTTATGCTTTAGCATATCGCATGCGTGTGAGTGTTGCCATGACAGTATGATTACCATGAGGCTAGCTGCTTATGTGATATAACTGCTTGAATGCCTGTGGATGGAGGTTGAATTACCTAAAATGGAATAATGCATTAAAATTGTAAGTTTTAAGCCCACTAGATAGTGGCAAAACCATCTTTTCTAAAAGCCCACTTGAGGGTGGCAAAATCTGCATTTTAGCCTACTTGCGAGTAGCAAACCATTTTCAAAACAAACATGAAATGTTTTGTTCCAATTTGGGTGATTTGGTCTATACTTGTTTGCTGCGCGCATAACATAGTAATTCTAGGCTAACAATTGGTTTAAGAACACATAAAGTTTTCAAAAACGGATATCACGGTTAGTAGAGGCCGGTCTTCGGACCGGGCGAAAGGGGGTGCTCATAGCTGACCTTCCCCGATCGTACCCAAGCTCCCGAGCCGAGACAACTCCGGTGATGACGGACATGTGGCCTTCGGCACCGAGTCAGGGTTTCCTAAATTCTCCCATAAAAAATATTTAGGTGGTGACTCTGTATCTGGCAAAGCAGTCCATGTTTGGCACTACTTTTTCAAAAATCTGTTTCTCAAAACGATTTGCCAGATTTGGACTCTTTGGTTCAGATTAAGAACCGTGACACAAATCGAGTCCGAGCTGTAGTAGCGAGGCCCCTCCGCGGGCGCTTCTACACTTACCTATTCAAAACTTCCCACCAAATCAATGTGGGACAAGCTATTACACAAACCTTAAGGAATTTCCACCAAAACTCCATTTCCATGGAGCTCACTTTGGCTTCAAATTCCCATTCACCCGATAATGGTTTTGAGCAACCAAATATACCACGTGAATCACAACGTGACATAGAACGCGTTACCACTTCAACCTGCGAAAATCGACGCATGGGTCCCACCTAAAAATTAGACCAAAGTTTAATAAAAATTCTGTTTTTTCCAGAATTTTCAAAACCATTCTAACAATCCCTCATATAAATGGAATTTGATGACAACGAAAATGCAACAATATGCAGACTTTGTCGAAAGAGTATAATTCGAAAATATCTTGCATCAGGATAGGTAGCTTTCGGCCTTGAACCTTCCTTAGTGATAACCTATCGGACTTACTAACTAACTAATGGATGCGATGCCTTGAATTGTTCAGCCGTTTGTGTAAGCCAAGACAATAGATTTCACACAAAATATCTTCTAATACATCGTGGTTCTCATTGTTGTATTCATTTTGGCCTTGAACGCTCCTGATTTTCATAAGTGCTTCTAAAGAATGTAGCCTCTTCATTCTCATAGAACCGGCCCCAGTTTGACACTCATATAGGTGATTCTTATTGTGAGTATCTCCTTATACTCGTCTTGATTTTTATGCCTAAATCAAGATATAAGTAATCATTAAAAGCTAAGCTTATCCTTAGACCCCTACATACAACACATGTTGTAGATATCACTCTCACCATAGGAATGGGTAGGGAAATTTTAATCTCTTGGTGATTTCTGGAGAGCCACACATAACTTGGTTGTCCCTTTAAACTTAGTTCTTGGGATCTCCAGTCATATAAGTAGGGTTGCCATTATGATGACTCTTATGTAATAGGCTTTAATCCCATCCTCTTCGATGAACTATACACTTGCTCTTTAGTCAAACTTTTTGTTAACGAATCCGCAATATTCTCTTTAGATTTTATATAATCTATTGAGATTATTCCATTTGAGAGCAATTGCCTTACGGTATTATGTCGACGACGAATATGTCGTGACTTACCATTATACATATGATTCTGTGTCCTGCTTATTGCAGATTGACTATCACAATGAATGCAAATAGTTGGCACAGGTTTTGACCACATTGGAATGTCTTCTAAGAAGTGACGAAGCCATTCTACTTCTTCTCTTGCTTTGTCTAAAACAATGAATTCGGATTCCATTGTGGATCGTGCAATGCATGTTCGTTTCGTGGATTTTCAAGAAACAGCACCGCCTCCCAAAGTAAAGACATATCCACTAGTGAGTTTTGAATCTTTAGTATCCGATATCCAATTGCCATCATAATAACCTTCGAGTACTGTTAGATATCGAGTAAAATTCAGGACTAGTGCAGTGTGTGTGCATGTGTCAGTCTCAAGCAGATATCAGTTGTATGTATGTTTACAGTCAACTACGGTCTACGGCATATCAGATTTCAGCGATTAGAGAATACAGCTAACTATGGCAGTTTGTATCCTACATTGCAGAAGGTAAAGCAGAAGATGAAGAGTTACCTCGGAAGTGCCGAATGAAAGGTGGGAGGTAGGCTCGCGTAGTAGTAGCTCAGGGGCCGCGTACCTCTCAAAGCTCCGGAACTGACGCAGGCCGTCTGGGGGCAGAACGTGGATCGCCGGCCGGTAGGTCGCCGGGTCGAACGGGCGCTCGCTCAGTGGTAAGAGCTCGACCCCGGGGTCCATCTCGTGGTCCGGGGGAGTCCCGCCACGTGGAATGTCGTCCGCCATGGAGAGAGTGGTGTGAAAATGGCCGGAAAAGGGAAAACCGAGCCGGAATGCGAAGAGTCAACTGAAAAGTCAACTCCCGAGAGGGTCGGAAATGGCCGGGAAGGCCGGAATGTGAAAAGGCACGGAAATGAAGAGGAAAGTGAGGGGAACGAACCCCGAAAAGGCTAGAACGCCAAACGAGGCACCGAAACGAAAATGTGATCGGTGGAAAGTGTCTGAAACGCGAAGAGGATCGCGAATCCGACGATGAAACGAGCGTAGAACGCGAAGAAACGGGCGAAAAATGAGAGAGAAGCACTCTAGAGAGAGAGCAAAGGTTTTCGGCGGTGGAGAAGTGAGAAAATAGGGCATGAAGCCTTATTTTATAACACCCAAGGTGAAAAGACAAAACTGTCCCGCACCAGCAACTGTTTGCCGGTCGGCAATGTTTTGTGCCGGCCGGCACTTTTTTGTGCCGATGGAATTGTTTTTGTGCCGATGGCCAGCCGGTGGCCTCATCTTTCGGCCGGTGGGGTTCCCACAGCTTTGTTTAGGCCATTTGAGAAGTTCATGGTCTTCGTAGCTCAAGAAAGTGCAAGAAAGTGCATCTCCGACATTCAACCGGCCTCCGTTTTGACCGCGGGCCGTGTCTCCAGTGTGTAGCACTCGAATTCATGCAAGGTGTATCCTTTTTGTATCCTTTTGAATTCAAAAGTTGCCCCATGTGTGTTGCACGAGTTCATCACACTACTTCGGTACATTACATCGCACTGTCGTGCGCCGCACATTTGCATTGTTATGCACGTGTTACATGCGTTGCAACACGCACCCCTTTGCATTGTCATGCACATTTCTCATGCATTATCATTGCATTTCCATTCCATGCATTGTCGTGCATTCCGGAATACGTGCGTTGTTGCGCATTCAAGCCCATTTACATTCCGTGTGGCATGCGTGTCACACTTGTCATCGCACTGTTTTGTGCATTGTATTGTTCGCGCTGTTCTGCGCATCGCACTGTTTTGTGCATTGTATTGTTCGCGCTGTTCTGCGCATCGCACTATTTTTGTGCATTTCAAAATTGTTCGCGCTGTTCTGCGCATCGCACTGTTTTGTGCATTTCAAACCTCGCGCTGTTCTGCGCATCGCACTGTTTTGTGCATTTCAAAATTGTTCGCGCTGTTCTGCGCATCGCACTGTTTTGTGCATTTTAAACCTCGCGCTGTTCTGCGCATCGCACTGTTCTGTGCATTTCAAACCTCGCGCTGTTCTGCGCATCGCACTGTTTTGTGCATTGTATTGTTCGCGCTGTTCTGCGCATCGCACTGTTTTGTGCATTTCAAACCTCGCGCTGTTCTGCGCATCGCACTGTTTTGTGCCTTTCAAAATTGTTCGCGCTGTTCTGCGCATCGCACTGTTTTGTGCATTTTAAACCTCGCGTTGTTCTGCGCATCGCACTGTTTTGTGCATTTCAAACCTCGCGCTGTTCTGCGCATCGCACTATTTTGTGCATTTCAAAATTGTTCGCGCTGTTCTGCGCATCGCACTGTTTTGTGCATTTCAATTTCGCGCTGTTTTGCGCATCTCATTGCATTTTGCATGCATTCCATCGCACTATCCTGTGCACTCGCGTTGCCTAACGCATTGCGCTATTTTGCGCATCATACCGTCGTGCAATACGCCGGTCTGGCGAGACCTTAAACACGTACGGTCTAGGAGACCTTAAATCCTTGGAAGGTGTAAGACCTTTAGTGTTCGCATTGTCGTACACTTCGAGAGCCGCGTGTTGTCGTGCATTCCATGCAACATGCATCACTTGCATCATTTGCATTTCAAACAAAAACATGCATTGTCATGCATACATTTTGTATCCCGGTCTAGGAGACCTTAAATCCTCTGAAGGTGCAATTCCTTCGGTGTTTGTCGTGCCCGAACGACTTTTCGGTGGTCTGGTAAAGCCACCTGTCTGTGCTTGCGATGAGTTCCTAGAAGACCAACTGGGACGGTGGAAACTAGAGTTCGAACGGCTTATGCCTAGAACGCAAAGGTTCGGGAGTTCCGAGACTAAAGTCTGGTTTAAATACCCAGAGGTTTACCCTCGGCTTGAAATCTGTATGGAAGCCCCATAGGTTGAGGCGGCATGTCTACGCCTCAGTTCTGGATACTGAACCAACCTAGTATATCACCCTGTTGGTAAGATAGGGAAAGTTGCAATCATAGTCATTGCATCATAGTGCATTGTCATGCATTTGCATTGTAGTTTGCATGCATTCACTGCATCGCCTTCCACCTATGGCTTACGCCTTTCCAGGTTGAGCTTGGTCTGGTATGTGTCCTTACTTTTCATGTTAAAACACAGTTCTGTATGTGTATCGCGCCGATTCCACGTTGATATGTTGGTTGAGGGTTGCGGCACCTTTTCTGTGTTACACATGGCTCGTACGTGTGCATGCCTTTCCTAGGCAAGATTTGGTTTGGCTTGCGTGCCATATCCATTGTATCCATATCCATTCCATTGCATATTTGTAGATATTGCATTGTAGATTGCATGCATTCATTGCATCACCTTCCGCCTTTGGCTTGCGCCTTTCCAGGTTGAGCTTGGTCCGGTATGTGCCCTTACTTTTCATGTTAAAACACAGTTCTGTATGTGTATCGCGCCGATTCCACGTTGATATGTTGGTTGAGGGTTGCGGCACCTTTTCTGTGTTACACATGGCTTGTATGTATGCATGCCTTTCCTAAGCAAGATTTGGTTTGGCCTGCGTGCCATATTCATTCATATTACATTGTAGTGTAATTTTTGCATCCGGCATTAGGATCGTAGTCCTTTCTCCAGCGGGTCGTTTCCCCACTTATGTCGATTCCACCCAATACTTGTTCTTGCGTCTGTCTACAATACTCATAGTTCAGTTGACCGTTCTATGGTAGACAGACTTGTTATCTCCATCAATCTATTTGACATAGGTGTGGTTTCGAACCGTTCGTGATTGGATCACGATCCAAATGCTTTGCATGTAGCTTGCATTGTTTCAATTACGTTGCATCTTCATTTGCATTATTTATACATTGTTTTGTATATATTGCATTTCGTTTTGCATCCACATTTGCATTGTCATGCATGTTGCTAACGATTATTGTACCTGTTAAGTTTGTTTTCTTTGCAGGCACGATATTGTATGTACGGTTCATTTGAAGCTGGTGCAACCAGACGAGCCGCACAGGTATTGTATCTCCCGAGTGAGACGTATTGAGAATTCCATAATTCTCTTACATCCTTTCTGCATTGTAGTGTAGTTTGGTATGCTAGCTTAAAACTGTCGCATGTTTGCTTCATTACAGCTTTCTTTGCATGATCATAAGTTATGCTCGGCTCTGTGCATTGTCTTGCATTTTGCCCCAGCCTCTGGGCGCATACCTTATTTGTCTTGTATGTTTGTCTGAGTCTTCGGCCTTGTCAAAAATGGGTCGTCTCTGGGCTTTGACATTCACTCCCGTCATTGTTATGACTTTCGAGTTCTGTCAAAGAGGGGCAACTGTAGACACCCCATTTTTGACCGTCCTCAAGACTTGGACGTCACCGTTTGAACACCCGGTGATTATCCATGTTTGTGTTCGTTTGGAGTTCCCGGAGGTCTCGGCTCGCGCGCCTTGCCTCAGGATCCCCGAACTCGACCGTTTAGTGTCTGGTTTTGCACCAAACACTTGCATCCTGCCTTGGAAGGGCAGGGTGGGGCTTGTAGACCATCCCCACCCATCACCGGCAGTGGCTAGATGCCACCGGCTGGTTTTTGCTGCCACCGGCAATATAGTTTGCCGGCCGACACTCTTTGTTGCCGGTCAGCACTATTTAGTGCCGGTCGGCACTTTATTTGGCCAAGATGGCATTTTTTGCCGGCCGATTGCTGTTCATCTGCTTTTGCAGATATTTTTTTAGACAGCTGTATAGCTTTTGCTCCCCTCCATACACGTGTATGGAGGGATCTCCCTCTTGCAAAGCTTGTCTTATAAGCTTTACAAGAGGCATATAGAGAGAAGCTCTCTCTAAGGCAAAGAGGAGAGCCTTTAGACATTTTTGAGAGAGAAAATACAGAGGAGAGCTCTGGTTTTTCCTAGGGTTAGGGTTAGATACACTCACCTATCTCTCTTTTCCTCTCATTTTGCACACTAGGTGTTTTGTGTCTCACTATTGCACACAAACACCTAGTGTTTCACCTTCCTCTTGGAGCTGAGGTTCTAAAGGGTTTGTTTTGAGATTTTGGTGTTGGATTCAAGCCAAAGGAGGCCATTGGAGCACCATTGTTGAAGAGGACTACAAGGGTGAGAAACTAGTCCCTTTTTCCCCCTTTTTTGCATTGATTTTCTACTAGTCTTAGAGCTGTTTTTGTGATTATTGTATAACATAAAAAAGTTCTGTTTTTAAGCCCTCTTTATTGTTTATTAAGAGTGTTTCATTGTTTGAGGGTTGTTGACCACCCTTAGGCCTCAAAAGGCCTCATTTTGAGCCATTTTGTGCTAGCTCCGGGATTTTGGTGTTGAGGTCTCTTCACCACTGAAATCTTAAGGGATTTCAATGGTGAAGATGATGCTTTGAAGTCCCAAGAAGGAGAGGGCCACCCCCTCTCCTTGTTGTCCTTGAAAAGGACACATTTTGGCCTCTTAAGGAAGCTTATGCTTGAGTGTGTGTTGAGCATGTTTGGTTTGTTTTTCATGCTTATATATCCATGATATAACATGATTTCAAGTTGGTTTTGGAACTCCATGCATGTTTAGCATAGTTGCCATATAATGCCCTATTTGTGCCTTAACATGTTCTAGGTTGTTAGCCTTTGTTGGAGCATGTTTTAGGCTTGCATCTGTGAAGTTTATGTGCTTATTTTGCCATGTTTTAGCTCTGTCCATAGTCGTTTGGGTTGATCTTTGCATGCATTATATAGCTCCTTTGTATTTGGGCTTGTTGGCCTTGAGTATGTGCATGTGTAGCATGCCATCTTTGCATTGTTTTGATGATTTGGAATCATCCTACATGCTATTTCAGTCCCATTTCCATGCTTGTTTGATTACCTTGCATGTCTCTTTAATGCTTTGAAAGCATGTGTTGCAATGCTCCATGTTTTGGCCATGGTGCATGCCTTTGTATTTGGGCCATTTAGATGCCATCTAAGTAGTCCTTTAGCTTTGTTTTAACATGCTAAACCTCTGATTTTGGTCCTTCTTTGCATGCTATGTTTGGTCATGTTAAGTGTAGTTCAATGCCTTATTGATTTGCTTTGAACACTTGGACTATTCGTTGCATGTTTTTGGCTTGATTTTGTTGCTTGGTTTGGCACCATCCTAACATGATTTCAATGCTTATGTTGCATGCTAATTGCTCTTGTTTATCCCTTTCAAGTGTGCTTGAGGGTTGTTTAAATTGTGCCCAAGTGTAGGCCTTCCATCATGTGTATGTGTGCATGTGTTTTGGCTTCTTGTTTTGGTCATTATGGCCACTGTTTTAGGCCTTATTAGAGCTGCCTAATTCATGTATAAGTCCATCTTGCCATCCGTTTGCATCGCCATATGTATGCTTGCATGATTGCATAAGTGCCTTGCCATGTCATGTTGTATTCCTAGCTTGTATGTCTAGGTTGCATTGCATTTTGCATGCATGCCTTGTTCCTTGAATTGGTGATAGGAATTGGGCCTAATTTGTTTGATTGATTTGCATTGCATTTGAAATCAAAGTTGCATACTTGGTTCTTTGGGCCATCATGCATGGAAATGCGTGATTGGTGGTCCGAGAACCGAGGCACATGTCCCTTTGAGTCATTACAATGATAAGAGACATGGTTGGTGCATACATGCCTTGAAATGTGCTACCATGCTTTGTTTTGCCCTCTGTTGCTGTGAGTTGCAGGTTCTGCAGGAATACTCTACCGACCGGCAGTGTAATGTGCCGACCGGCACCATTTTCTCTGCCGACAGATTCAACTTTGTGCCGATGGCCATACAACACTGCCGGTGGAAATTTCATCTAGCCGGTGATGATCCCCTCTGTCCAAGGATGTAGTCCTGAGGTTTTGACAACCTCCAGAGGAGGAAGGGAAGGAAAACAGAGGCAGCTTGCGCATGGTGGCACGCTTCCCGAGGCGTTTTCCTGCTTTAATTAATTTGTTTAATTTGTTGATTAAATTAGTTAATTTGTAATATTAATTAGCTCGCGTAGTTAATTAATTTGTAATATTTATTCGGTCCCTCCGAGCGAGGGAAAATCTATAATAAGTGTGTGTGGGTGGTGTGTATGTCTTCCAACCTCCCTTCTTTCTTCCCTTTTATTTACCTGCTTACGATGGTAGATTAGGGCACATTTATTTTAGCATACCTTATGCTATGCATGCGTGCATTCATGCATTCGTTGACATGCACCGGGCTCGGTACATCATACAAACTACATTGTACTTTTCAATTCCAAATTGAATACATGTTACTTGTAGCATTTCACATGCCATGCTTAGGTTAGCCGAGCCTACTTCAATTGCATCCCGTATGTGTTGCATTAGTCAATCTAACATGAACTAGGACATGCATGTTTGCTAACTAGTTTATTATTTTGGCACGGAGTACTAGGTAAGCTTTTATGCTTTAGCATATCGCATGCGTGTGAGTGTTGCCATGACAGTATGATTACCATGAGGCTAGCTGCTTATGTGATATAACTGCTTGAATGCCTGTGGATGGAGGTTGAATTACCTAAAATGGAATAATGCATTAAAATTGTAAGTTTTAAGCCCACTAGATAGTGGCAAAACCATCTTTTCTAAAAGCCCACTTGAGGGTGGCAAAATCTGCATTTTAGCCTACTTGCGAGTAGCAAACCATTTTCAAAACAAACATGAAATGTTTTGTTCCAATTTGGGTGATTTGGTCTATACTTGTTTGCTGCGCGCATAACATAGTAATTCTAGGCTAACAATTGGTTTAAGAACACATAAAGTTTTCAAAAACGGATATCACGGTTAGTAGAGGCCGGTCTTCGGACCGGGCGAAAGGGGGTGCTCATAGCTGACCTTCCCCGATCGTACCCAAGCTCCCGAGCCGAGACAACTCCGGTGATGACGGACATGTGGCCTTCGGCACCGAGTCAGGGTTTCCTAAATTCTCCCATAAAAAATATTTAGGTGGTGACTCTGTATCTGGCAAAGCAGTCCATGTTTGGCACTACTTTTTCAAAAATCTGTTTCTCAAAACGATTTGCCAGATTTGGACTCTTTGGTTCAGATTAAGAACCGTGACACAAATCGAGTCCGAGCTGTAGTAGCGAGGCCCCTCCGCGGGCGCTTCTACACTTACCTATTCAAAACTTCCCACCAAATCAATGTGGGACAAGCTATTACACAAACCTTAAGGAATTTCCACCAAAACTCCATTTCCATGGAGCTCACTTTGGCTTCAAATTCCCATTCACCCGATAATGGTTTTGAGCAACCAAATATACCACGTGAATCACAACGTGACATAGAACGCGTTACCACTTCAACCTGCGAAAATCGACGCATGGGTCCCACCTAAAAATTAGACCAAAGTTTAATAAAAATTCTGTTTTTTCCAGAATTTTCAAAACCATTCTAACAATCCCTCATATAAATGGAATTTGATGACAACGAAAATGCAACAATATGCAGACTTTGTCGAAAGAGTATAATTCGAAAATATCTTGCATCAGGATAGGTAGCTTTCGGCCTTGAACCTTCCTTAGTGATAACCTATCGGACTTACTAACTAACTAATGGATGCGATGCCTTGAATTGTTCAGCCGTTTGTGTAAGCCAAGACAATAGATTTCACACAAAATATCTTCTAATACATCGTGGTTCTCATTGTTGTATTCATTTTGGCCTTGAACGCTCCTGATTTTCATAAGTGCTTCTAAAGAATGTAGCCTCTTCATTCTCATAGAACCGGCCCCAGTTTGACACTCATATAGGTGATTCTTATTGTGAGTATCTCCTTATACTCGTCTTGATTTTTATGCCTAAATCAAGATATAAGTAATCATTAAAAGCTAAGCTTATCCTTAGACCCCTACATACAACACATGTTGTAGATATCACTCTCACCATAGGAATGGGTAGGGAAATTTTAATCTCTTGGTGATTTCTGGAGAGCCACACATAACTTGGTTGTCCCTTTAAACTTAGTTCTTGGGATCTCCAGTCATATAAGTAGGGTTGCCATTATGATGACTCTTATGTAATAGGCTTTAATCCCATCCTCTTCGATGAACTATACACTTGCTCTTTAGTCAAACTTTTTGTTAACGAATCCGCAATATTCTCTTTAGATTTTATATAATCTATTGAGATTATTCCATTTGAGAGCAATTGCCTTACGGTATTATGTCGACGACGAATATGTCGTGACTTACCATTATACATATGATTCTGTGTCCTGCTTATTGCAGATTGACTATCACAATGAATGCAAATAGTTGGCACAGGTTTTGACCACATTGGAATGTCTTCTAAGAAGTGACGAAGCCATTCTACTTCTTCTCTTGCTTTGTCTAAAACAATGAATTCGGATTCCATTGTGGATCGTGCAATGCATGTTCGTTTCGTGGATTTTCAAGAAACAGCACCGCCTCCCAAAGTAAAGACATATCCACTAGTGAGTTTTGAATCTTTAGTATCCGATATCCAATTGCCATCATAATAACCTTCGAGTACTGTTAGATATCGAGTAAAATTCAAACCATGATCACGAGTAAATCTTAGATATCTAAGAACCCGAATGATCGCTCTCCGAGATTACTAGTGTACCTACTCAATTTACTGGCTGCATAAGCTATGTCAGGACGAGTACAATGCATTAGGTACATTAGATTTCCAATGATTTGGGAGTATTTTAACTGAGACACTACATCACCTTTATTTTTCGATAAATAAAAATTGATGTCTACAGGTGTTCTAGGTACATTCAAATCATCCTTGATAAATTTATCAAGAATTTTCCCAATATAATGAGATTGAGATAATGCATATCCGTCAGATGTTTTAGTAATTTTCATTCCTAATATAACATCTACGACCCCCATATCTTTCATATCAAATCTTTTGTTAAGCATTTGGTTAGTTGATTTGATCAGTTGATTTGATCATGTTTTGACTACTTCCAATGATAAGCATGTCATCCACATAAAGACAAACTATGACATATCTTTGGTTAGTGTTTTTAATATAGACGCATTTGTCACATTCGTTTATCTTAAACCCATTAGTAAGCATTGCATGATCAAATTTTTCATGCCATTGCTTAGGTGCTTGTTTTAATCCATAAAGAGATTTTACAAGTCGACAAATTTTTTTTCTTGCCCCGACACTACAAACCTTTCGGGTTACTCCATATAGATCTCTTCATTTAGATCACCATTTAAGAAAGCTGTTTTCACATCCATTTGATGTATTTCTAAATTAAACAACGCTACTATAACAATAAGCATGCGAATGGATGTTATTCTTGTCACAGGGGAATATGTGTCTTGTCACAGGGGAATATGTGTCGAAATAGTCCAGACCTTCCTTTTGTCTGTAACCTTTTACTATAAGTCTTGCTTTATACTTGTCTGTTGAACCATCTGCTTTCATTTTTCTCTTGAATATCTACTTATATCCAAAAGGTTTAGAACCAGGTGGAAGATCCACCAATTTCCAAGTATGATTTTGCATAATGGATTCAATTTCATTATTAACAGTCTCTTTTCACAAAGGTACTTCAGAATCTGTCATTGCTTCCTTAAAGCTTTAAGGTTCATTTTCTAATAGGTATGTCAGAAAATCTGGACTAAAGGATTTTGATGTTCTCACTCTCTTACTTCATCTTGGTTCATCATCAGTTAAATCATGTTGGTCAAGACCATTACTTGTCTCTTGTGTTTGATTGTCATTAGTCTCTTGATTTTGTATACAATCATAAGTTGTTTTCTGTGAACTTAATTCTTGTCCTTTCTTGTAAGGAAAGACATGTTCAAAAGACACAGTATTCCTTGACTCTATAATAGTGTTCACATTTATATCAAGTTTTTTTGATTTATAAGTCAGAAATCGATATGCACTACTATTCTAAGCATAACCAATAAATACACAATTTACTGTTTTTGGTCCAATTTTAGTCTTTTTAGGAACAGGAACTTCAACTTTTGCCAAACACCCCCACACTTTTAAGTATTTGTAGGAAGGAGGTCGACCTTTCTACAATTCATAAGGAGTGTTGTTGGTATTCTTGTGGGGTATTCTATTAAGAACATAATTAGCAGACAATATTGCTTCCCCCCACAAGTTCTGTGGTAAGCCTAAACTTAGTAACATGGCATTCATCATTTCTTTTAGGGTTCTATTCTTCCTTTCAGTAATTCTATTTTGCTGAGGAGAATAGGGTGTTGTAGTTTGGTGAATATGCCATGTTGTACACAAAATTCATTTAATAGTGCATCATATTCACCACCTCTATCACTTCTAACCATTTTAATAGTTTTACCAAGTTGATTTTCAACTTCAGTTTTGTAGAGTTTAAACATTTCTAAAGCTTCATCTTTACTTCTAAGTAAATAAGCATAACAATATCTCGTGCAATCATCGATAAAAGTTATGAAATACTTTTTGCCTCCTCTAGTTTAAACAAATTTAAGATCACATTCATCTGTATGAATTAATTCTTGAGGTTTGGTTTTTCTTTCAACCGATTTAAATGGAGCCTTAGTTAGTTTCGCTTCTACACAAATCTCATATTTGTGATTAGGATCAATTTCAAACTTTGGTATATAATCCAAACCAATTAATCTACGCAAAGCATCAAAATTCACATGCCCTAATCTACCATGCCATAAATTCGACTCAAGAATATAAGCAAAAGATGTGTTATTCTTATTAATAGCAACTTTTGGTACAACCGTCATTATATTTAATTTGAAGAGACCATCACTCATGTATCATTTACCAACGTACATACTACTCTTTATTAATACAAATTTATCAGACTCAAAGACAAACTTAAAACTATTTTTACTTAACAAAGAACCAGAAACTAAATTCTTTCAAATGTCTGGTACATGCAGTACGTTGTTAAGAGTCAGTTCCTTCCCTAGTGTCATCTTCAAGATCACATTTCCTTGTCCAACCATAGCAAAAGTAGAAGAATTTCCCATGAAAAGTTGTTCACCATTTACAGCCTCATTGTAGGTAGTGAACATCTTCTTGTCCGCACATATGTGACGAGTTGCTCCAATGTCAACCCACCACTCCTTGTATAGCGACCCTGGTCTTTTCCCATTTGATTATTGTATCCGGACTTAGGTTCCGTAGATTCTGTCATTGAATATTTGTTGTTGTTGTCCTTTATTTTCTCATTTGGAATTATAGGATGTGTTGGGCAGGTTTGTTTCAGGTTGGTTGGGTTTAGAAATCAAGTGTTGCTGTCTAGTATTTTGGTTATTCGCTCGAGCGAGGAGTTTGTCGCTCGAGCGAGCTGTTGTTTTTGGTTCTTCGCTCGAGCCGGGGTTTGGTAGCTCGAGCGAGAGTTTGTGTCTGGTTTGGACCTGTAGCTTTGCATTCTTGGCTCGAGCGAGCTTTTCTTCGCTCGAGCGAGTTAGTTCGTTCTTCGCTCGAGCGTGTGTCTAGTTACAGACCTGAGGGTTTGAGTTCTTCGCTCGATCGAGCTTTCTTTCGCTCGAGCGAGCTTTTGGCTTGTTTGCTCGAGCAAGGCTTCCTTGGCTCGAGCGTAGTTTCTCTGTGTCTGGTCGCTCGAGCGACCAAGTCTTCGCTCGAGCGAGCCTGTCCAGTATATATTTACAACAGCGGGTTTTGATCAGTCTTTTTCATCTTCTTTTTTATTCCAAACCCTAGGTCCGACTTCTCTCTCTCCCTACTCACCTTCTCTCTTAGATTTGATCCACTTAGGGTGTGTTTCTACCCTAGATCCTTCATTAAAAAGATAGAGTGAGTTGAGGGCTTTCATTTAATCTGAACATTTGGCGATTTGGAGCACATTGGTATTTGGGCACTCATCTCTGTCTTCACCATTTGAGTTGTTGTCTTCGAGGTAGGGATTTCCTACTCCATTTTATAGGTTTTGTTCTAAGCTTTGGTATTTTGATATGTTGGGGATACTTTGGTAAATTTTGGGAAAAACCCTAGTTGTATTATTAAATTAATTTGTATAATTAATTCATGGAATTGGGGAATTCATTGATTAAATGGCGTAGTTGGATAATTTAAATTATTTGTCTATTGAATTGTAGACATTGCATGTGGATTAGGAATAACTGAAACTAATCACATTGGTTAAGTCATTAATTTTGACTATTGCATTGATACAGAAAATACATGTATTGATTGAGCATTGCATTTGCATACATTGTTTTGTGTGGGAGGAGATAGGGGATGTACTCCACGGTTTAGGGGAAGATAGGGGATGGACCTCTAAACCGGATTTTGTTTGGGAGGAGATAGGGGATGGACTCCATTAGCATCACTTTTATGTGTGCTTATTTATATAGAAGTGTTTTATTGATACAGCACTAAAATGTGTATCAATCTGGAAGTATGAAGTGTTTGATTTGAGCTTGAGTCTCATTTGTTGTTGATATTGGAAGGATGTGAATATGATTTATGTGATTCACTGTTGTAAGTTTGGCCAGGTTCTGAGCCATGTTGATAAAATTGGAAAGTAAAACGTATCTTTGGCAATAGTGTCATGAGACTGTAAAATGAAGTAATTGATTATTTTGGTTGACCATCTGTTGAATGCTATTGCTTTATTCATTGCTTATATGTGGTTTAGTATATTTCTACTGGGCTGTGGCTCACCCTTTATGGGAACATCATTTTCAGGTTCAGGCGATAAACTACCTCCAAGGACTTAGCTTGGGAGGGTTTGGCAACTGGTTTGAAGAAGACTACCTTTAGTTAATAGTTGTTATTTAGTTGTATATGTAAACATTCAAGCCTAGGGCTTTTCTTGTATTGAGATTAGAACTCATGTTTTTGAATCCAAGTGTTGGCTTGGAAAGATGTAAGCATGTAGGGCATTTTATTCGATGTTACATGTAATGCTTTATTTAGTAATACTCTGATGAATGGATTAATATATTGTCTTCTTTAAATAATGCATGTCAATGATATACAATGGGTTATTTTTGAGGGCGTTACACCTTGGGATTTCCAATCAAATTAGCCTCAGACACCACAGCAGAGAGATTGATGTCATTTACCCCGTTAGAGATGTAATCTAATTCTGTCACATTTGGATTGATTGGTGATCTTCTTGCTTGTACTTCCGCGATCCTTCTTAGGAGGGCGGCAGGCAGAAGCTTGATATCCAGTCTTGCCACAATTATAGCATTTTCCTTTGAACTTCTTATTGCCATTATTCTCACCTTGTTTAAGACCATCTCCAGTAAACTTCCTCTTTTTGTTATGTAGTTTGTGAACTTGTTCAACCACATTAGCCTTGAACTCAATGGGATTTTTCTCATTTCTCTTTCAGCCTTTCGGTTATCTTCCTCAATTCTCAATCTTACAATCAATTCATCCATGGTTATCTCCTTGTGTTTATGTTTTAAATAATTTTTGAAATCTTTCCAAGCCAGTGGTAACTTTTCCACTAGAGCAGCGACTTGGAAAGACTCGCTAAGAGACATACCTTCTGAATGGATATCATGCAAAATTATTTAAAAATTTTGAACTTAAGAAATTACCATTTCGGAATCTACTATAACAAAGTTCAAAAATTTACCGACAACAAATTTCTTCATACCGCCATCCTCTATCTTGTATTTCTTCTCCAAAGAATCTCACAATTCTTTTGCTGACTTCAGAGGGCTGTAAACATTATACAATATGTTGTCAAGGCCATTGAGGATGTAGTTTCTGCATAGAAAATCTGAATGTTTCCAACTATCTACAGCGACAACAACTTGCTGATCACTTTCACCTTCTTTAAGTGTTGTAGCCTCTTCACGGAGAAACCGGGCCAAATTTAGAGTTGTAAGATGGAACAGCATCTTCTACTGCCATCTTTTAAACTCAGTACCGTTAAATTTTTTCTCTTTTTCTCCATGATTTATTGGTACTTGAACATGGTTCTAGATAGGGACCAGAGTTGGTATAACAATTGAAGTACCACTTCCAGTTGCAGATTCAGTTGTAGTAGCCATAATATCTGATTACAAAAATCAGAAAAAACAAAACACAAATTAATTTTCTAGTTACTAAAACCAGAAAATAAATTATAATACAAATAATTTTATTTTCCTTATCACTAAAACTTGAAAAATAAAATACCAAAATAATTTTCTGTAACACAAATTAATATTCTGCAATTGTTAATGACGCCAGTATATTACTACTAGTTGTCAAAGAAAATAGACAATATATTACTAGTATCTGTCAAACAGTATATTACTACTATTTGTTTTCCAACCAGAATATCACTTTTGCGAAAATACAGAAAATTAAATACAACGAAGACACCAAAAAATATTCTGTCTTAAGATTGTTAGACAATCTTCACTGTATTTAAATAAATTAATTCTGTTTGGGTACTAAACGACAAACAGAATACAAAAAAAAATAGGAAAGGAGAGAGAATATTTAATTACAAAAATCAAACCAATAAATAAAAATAGATTTTTATTTTGTTACAAAAAACAAAATCAAAATCTGATTTAAATACATAATAATAATACAGAAAAAGAATTAACTTACTTGATTAATTTCTTGTACAATATTTTGATCAAGTCCAATGTTAGACATTGTGTCCTTAAGACAGATTTGTCCTCTCCACGGTACTTTCAGAATATGGATGTCAATCACCCAAGATAAAATGATCAATCAACGAAAAATAGAAACACTATAAATTTTTCGTACAACGAACACACTAAGTGTTTATACTCTTTCTCAGAAGAAAACAATGTAGCAATAAGTAGAGAACAATTGCAGAATTATTTTAGACGAAAATTATGAATGAAACATCAAATGGGGGCTAGTCTATTTATAGATGTAATGACACCCTTTTATTTTGAATTGAACATGTAGCATACCTGTTTGAACAGGTACTCAACCTGTTAGGTTTGAATTGGTACTGTTTGGACAGATAACCGAATCTGTTTGGGTTTGAAAATTAAATAGATTTGAAATCTGTTTGGGTGGAACAGATTTGAATCTATTCGGCCAGTGAACCTGTACAAAACAAATTCTGAAGAGGTGCAACAATTTTGAATTCAAAAATTTAAATTTAAATTGGATAGATTTTATTTTACCAAAAAATAAAATTGAATTCAAATGTTTTTGGTCCAAAAAAATTAGTATTGGTCTAGACATGCCCAACCTCACACTATGCACCCGCTCCCAAGCCCGCCCGACCGGACGGACGGCGGCGGCGTGCGGGTGTGGTGATTCTTGGGTCCAATGGGTCTAACTCATAACCTTCCTCTCTACAAAACTTGGGTGCCCCTTGGGGCCTACCTCAAGTTCCAACTCCAAGCCTTATAAACCCATTCAAAACTTCCCACTAAATCAATGTGGGACAAGCCATTACACAAACCTTAAGGAATTTCCACCAAAACTCCATTTCCATAGAGCTCACTTTGTCTTCAAATTCCCATTCACCCGATAATGGTTTTGAGCAACCAAATATACCACACGAATCGCAACGCAGCACAGAATGCGTTACCATTTCGACCCGTGAAAATCAACGCATGGGTCCTACCTAAAAATTAGACCAAAGTTTAATAAAAATTCTATTTTTTCCAGAATTTTCAAAACCATTGTAACAGTTTTAACTATGATGTTTGTAGTCTTTAGTTATAAATTTTTGTAGTGTTAGTTATGATTTGATTATAATTCATTGTAATATTAGATATGATCTATTGTAATTATTATTTTAATTATAATTGAAAAGGTCTTTAGTTATACGGGAAATTACCAAGAAGTCTTCTTTAAAAAAGGTGTCTTATTTAGTCCCACAACCTTTTGTTTATACTCAAAAGTCCTATAACGTTTTTCTTCCTCTCAGCCTCTATTCTTCTCTATCTCTTTCTCTTTCTGATTTTCAGTGATCGTCGACAGGCAATCACGTCTTACTTCTTCTCTTTCTCTTTCTGATATATAGTCACCTACGATCGATGAT
This sequence comes from Camellia sinensis, assembly GCF_055761805.1. Lineage (NCBI taxonomy): Eukaryota > Viridiplantae > Streptophyta > Magnoliopsida > Ericales > Theaceae > Camellia > Camellia sinensis. The sequence continues at coordinate 68,600,331 of NC_138973.1, read as the reverse complement.
TACCATAGATTAGGGTTCATCGGCAATTATTGACCATTGAATTTTTACTTCACCCTCACCGATGGTAATGAAGATATGTTTCCGACGAAGAAGTAGATCTACATCAGATCCGGCTAGATCTAAATAAAAATAGTTGCCGGAGTACAATCCTTTCTCTATACCTGTCTTTCTCCTTTGATCTCTTAATTTTTCTACATTTTCTCTACTATACACTTCTCTTTTCCTATTTTAATGGAAAAAAATTTCAAGTTCTAAACAAGTGGTTTTCAAATTTTAGTTACAGGCGATGAAAACTGTAAAATTTTACAATTTCAATTTTTTTTGTACTGGTATGAATCATGGTTTAAATTTGCAAAATTTTGCAGTTTCATAACATTTTTAAAACTATAAAATTTTACAATTCCATAACATGTTTTTCAATTTGATTAATAAGGATAAATACTTAGCAGATTTTTGCTTTAAAACTGTAACCTTTTATAGTTTCAAAACTTGCTTTTCAGCTTGATCAATATTGGAGATTATTTGCTTAAACCCTATAAAAATTAAAAAATAACATATGTTTTTTTTTTCATTATTGTTGTTTTTAGTCGTTACATTTTTTCTTTTAATTTATCAATATTTAGCACATTTTGCTATATTTTTTTGCTCTAATTTATCCATTTATTCTTTTTTTTTTCTGGCAATATTTTGGACATTCTAGTAAGCCTCCAAAGATATTCTTAATGTCTAGTGAATGTTCTGGACATTCCGGTGGCTTCCATTGACCTTCAGAACACTCCGATGAACTTCCGGCGATACTCCGGTGACTTTCCGGTGATGTCGAACATTCCGGTGAGTCTACGGTGACCGTCTGACGGGAGTTTGACGATAGTGGGATATAACAACGTCTGTAAATTAAAAAAAAAAAGTAAAAAATTAAAAATATATAGGACTAATTTGTGCAAGTGTTTTGTTTTGGAATTAGATGGGTTTTGAATTTTGTATATAGGACTTATTGATAAGTTCTCCTTATACATTGAAACTACCAATAAGTTCTAATAATTTCCAATCAAGTTCTATTGAAAATAAATTCTAGTAATATCGTCGCTAAAAATAATTTTTTTGTTATGATTTCTTACATGTCTTTAAAAATTAACAATTAGTGACTTTTTTGTCATAATTTTTTATAAATTGTCGTTAAAATTTACAATTAATGATATTTTTCTGTGATGAATTTTTTCAACTGTCGCTGAAAGTTGTGAATTAGTGACTTTTTTGTTACGAATTTTTCAAAATGTTGCTAAAACTTATAATTAGTGACTTTTGGGGACAAAATTTTCAAACTGTCACTGAAAATTAACAATTAGTAATTTTTTTAATAACTTTTAATGAAAAATGCCATTAATTATCATAGGAACTATTAGACAATAAATCCACTTTACACGTAAATTCTCCTCGTATATAAACACATATATTAAAAGAAAAGTCAATATTTTATCAAAATAATAATATCTAACACCACTATCGTGTAGATGTATTATCTATAATTAGTTATTATTGACATATAAATAAATTTAGCTATTATTTATATTATTTAAATATATAAATAAAATATTTATCTTATTTTTTATACATACTTTTATATTATTTAATATATAAATAATATATTTATTTTATTATTTAAATAAATATTAAATGAATATGTTTAAATTTATTTATTAAAATTTTAAGAAGCTGAAGCTCTAAGAAAATGTTTTTGAAACTAAATCGAACAAGGCCAAACGTTTTGTTTAGTTTTTTATTTTTTGGTAGATTGGAAAGTAGATCGTAGATAGACTCAAACAAGTCTTGAAACAATCAGGACCGTCCAAGTGTGTGGGATAATAGAACATCGCAGAAGGCTTTTGAATGGTCTCAAAGTAATTGAAGTTACGTGTAATAAATTTAAAGCACATGGACGGAAGAAAACTGCCAATAACAGTAACATCTGAGTTGCGTCTTCTGCCCGTAGCTTCTCATGAAAATCTCGAAGGCTGAAATGTTTAGGTACCGTTTGGTAATGTTTATATTTTTTATTTATATTTATAAAAATTTTATAAATTAATTTTTATTTATTTTTAGAAAAAATATAAATTATAAATGTGTTTAATTTGAATAAAATATTTGAAAAATATAAACTAAAAAATATGTTTGTTCAGCCTAAAATATTTATATTTATTTTTTATTATTTATGACAATGGGATCATACACATTATAATTAAAAAAATTAATTAAAAAAAAATTAATTGGAAAAAAAATTAATTGAAAAAAATTTGTTAGTCCAATTCTTAAATTTCTGTTAAAAAACTAAACGTAAACTCATTTTTTGAGTTTATGTTTTTTCTTCAAATTTACAAACTGGGACAACTATTTATAAACCAAAAAAAATTATCAAACAAGTTTTTATGATAATTTTTAAAATTTTTATAAATATAAACTGAAAACGAAATGATTACTAAACAATATTCTTTTAAACTTAAGACAAAATGATATGATAATATTATTTTAATAATTATAAATTAAAGTGATAAATATTTTGACTCTTAATGAATGGTTATAAATAAGACACATTATTCTGTGTAATTTTTTTTTATACAAATTATATCTGTATAGCACTACCTTTTCTAAAATCATATTTGCTACTGACACAAATATAATCTGTTTAAATAGTTATGAATATTAGATCAATATGATTTTTTTTTTTTTTGCAAAAATAATGTACTCTATAAATTTTACGAATAATTTAGATCATTAAAAGAGATTCAAAGTAGGGCCCACACTAGTGACGGAGTTAGAATTTCGCTTTAGGAGGCGCCATTAAATCAAAGTGATGACAAGTTTTATCACAATGTAATAGGTTTCAGTTTTCAATTGAGTCTAATGTCAAAGTTATATATTTAAAGTTATGCTCAATTTAACCCCCTTTTTTTATTCATTTGTTTTGTTATTTTTTTAATTATTTATTTATTAATGATTTGATTTTCTATTTTAATTTTGTGAACATAATAATCATCATAATTTAAAATGCAATCAACACTATCAAAAATGAAAATGACAAAATTACATCAAGATACGAAGAAAAAAAAAAAAAAAACAGAGTGCAAAACAAAGAAATGAATGCAAGGAGAAAAAACATGAAATTTATAAAAACATATTGTACGAAATTAAACATTTAGAGTGACAAATTGTAAGGATTTGTAATTTCATTTAAGGGAAAATTAGTAAAACTTTCGTCTCCAACTTTGTGTAGTAGAAGAGATCTAAAATATTTTTTTTATTAGCTAAGGTCCCTCGATGATTTTTTTTTTGTAATCATATAAGATAAATTTCTCTGTAAAAATTGAAATTTCTCTATGTCGGAGTTAAAATTTCTCTGAGTCGGGCACAAATTTCTCTGAATCAAATTTTCTCTATAAAAATATTGAGGAATCTCAATTACTATGAAAATATTGTATGTTATTTATCTTATAAAATTTTAATCTCAGGAATCTTAAAAAAAAAATTCCTTTTTTTAATTAATGAATCACGTTACAATGAAACTAATGAATTATAACTATAATGGAAATAAATGCAACATGTAACTGATATAAAGAAATATTTAAAATAAGAAATAAAATCATAAATAAATACATGTAACTATAATTCCTTTTTTTCCTTAAACGTGCAAAAAAATACAAATGTCATATGACTTAAAAAAATCAAAAGACTAAAAAACTGACTTTTGATCTTATGGCCAAAATATACCGATATTCTTATAGTTCTGAATAATGATTTTTCTTTCCTGAACCATCTTCCCTTACCTTAAAGTCTAGTTCTTTTTTATCCTAGGAATATGCAAAAGAAAAAAAAATATTAAAAATATATATGTCACCAAAGTGGTCAATATATAAAGACCGAGTATGATATTGGCCTCGTTCGGTATACCTGTTAAAACAATTTATAGATTATAAATTAACAGATTATAGATTATGACTTTAATCAGAAGTTGTTAATCTGTTTGGTATACTTGCTAAATTATAAATTTAAGTTACTGAGTAGTATTTGTTAAATAAGCTATGAAATAACTTTTTCAATTAATTTTTATTTTTTGTTATTTAATACTTGTCTACATTTCTCATAAAAAATAATAAAAATAATCTGCAGTCCATTTGGGTCTTTTTCTATTTTTAAAAAAATAAAAAAATCTAAGAGTATAACCATAAATTAACATGTCCACAGCAGAAACTGATAATCAAAAGCAAGTGGTGAGCAGTTTCTCAGAATCACCTTTTTTGAATTAAAATAAACTGTTAGAATCAGAAACTGTTTGAAATAAGTTTAACCAAACAGTCTAAAATAACTTTTTCAAAGTTAAAAGCTATAAATTAGCTTTGAAAAGTTGAAATAAACACCCCCATTATGGAGGAGCAATTTAGAAACTTGGTAAAAAGTGAGTTTTTTTTTGCTTTTTACCAAGTTCTCTAAAAAAAGTCACCAAAACAATTAACTTTTTTGTCAAAAAAGTCAAAAAGTCAATTTTTTACCAATTTTCCAAAATATCCCGGAGTCTCACAATTTTTTTTTTTAATTATAATTGTTTAGGATCAGTCCCACTATATTCATATGCATATATATATATATATATTGACATTTAGTTGTGTGCACATAGGAAATTTGTTTGGATGAAAAATATTTATAAATTTATTTTTCAAAAAAACTTCTTTGGTATTGGTAGTAAATTTACTAGAAATTTGATAAGAAAATAAGCATGGACATTGGATACTAGTGTCTTAGGAAAACAAAACCAACCAGTGAATTGCAAGCCCAATATGCTCCAAATAGGAAATGGGAGGTTTAAATTTTGGAAGATTCTACAATTTACACTTTATTTTGAGGTGTGTATTATATGCTTGTGATCTTTAGTTATAAATTTTTGTAGTATTAATTTCGATTTGATTATGATTTATTGTAATATTAATTATGATTTATTGTAAGTATAATTGAAAAGGTCTTTAGTTATATTAGAACGGCAAACGAACCGAGTCGAACTTTAGTATGTTTTGACTGGTTTGTTAAGATTTTAGCGAGTTTATGCTTGAATTTAATAAAAATTTAACGAACTGAGTTTGAGTCGAATTTGTTTAGGCTTAACTAGAGCTCAAACCTGTTCATGAGTCTCAACGAGTAAAAAAAATTCTAAATATATACTTGTATATGAAACTATAATTACAATTGAAAATTTAATTGTACAATTATATATAAACACATATATTAAAAGAAAAGTTAATATTTTACTAAAATAATAATATCTACCTTCACTATTATAAAAATCTATTATTTATAGTTAGTTATTATTGACATATAAATAAATTTAGCCATTATTTACATTATTTAAATATATTAATAATATATTTATCTTATTTTTTATACACATTTTTATATTATTTAATACATAAATAATATATTTATTTTATTATTTAAATAAATATTATAAATTTATTTACAAAAATTTTAATGAGTTTGAAATAAAAAAAAAATCAAAATTAAACCAAACAAGGCCAAATTTTTTGTTTTTAATTTTTATTTTTTGGTACATTGGAAAGTAGTTCGCAGATAGACTGAAACAAGTCTTAAAACATGACTTACATGAATAATCGGGACCGGCGAAGTGCGTGGGATAATAGAATGAAAAATATTTTGGAATTTTAATTTTTGAGTTTTAAAGTCAGATTTAATGGATTGACAGTAGACTCCACCCACTAATTATGATGTTATGTTTTAATTTTAATTTTTTTTTTCTTATCATATCACTAGTGCTCCATTACAAAATCAAAATTAATGTTATGAATTATTATTGTAATAGAATATCAAGAAGGCTTTTGAATGGTCAAAGTATTTGAAGTTACCTGTCATAAATTAAAAGCGCATGTGGAAGAAAAATGCCAATATTTGAGTTGCGTATTTTGTCCGTAGCTTCTCATCAATTTGAGGATACGGTTAAAAGTTAATTTTTAATTTATTTTATCTTATAATATTTATTTTTTTATATATATTTTAAAAATAAATTTAAAAATAAAAAAATTAATTTTTAACTAACTTTTCAAAATAATCCAAAATCTCAAAACCAGAGAGGTATATTATTGTGAGAAAAATTATATTCATATATAATTCTTATATAAAATTTAAGACAAATGATGTGATAATATTATTTTTATAATTATGAATTAAAGTGATAAATATTTTGACTGCTAATGGATGGCTATAAACAAGACACATCATTCTGTGTAATTTTTTTATACAAATTTTATTTCTATAGCACTACCTTTTCTAAATTCATATTTGTTACTGACACAAATGTGATCCAATTAAATAGTTATTAATGTCAGATCCACGCGATTTTTTTTTTTTTTTGCGAGAATAATGTACTCTGTGAGTCTTATATATTGAATGATTTAAATTATCACAAGAGACTCAGAGTTGGGCCCCCACCAATGGCAGAGTTAGAATTTCGCTTTAAGAAACACCAGTAAGTTAAAGTCACCACAAGTTTATCACAATGTAATAAATTTCAATGGGTAATTTATACTTTGCATCCTTACGCTTTATATCAAAGTCCACTTTAACCCCTACACATGAAATCAAAATAGTCAACACCCTACACTTTTGGTCAAATTCTACTTTGATTCCTACACATGAAATTGCGACAGTCAACCCCTTATACTTTTGATCAAATCTCACTTTGATCCCTACGCAAATGTCAATGCCCCATTTTTGTTGCTCAGTTGTTTAAATCTTTAACATAATATAGTCATGCGACAAAAATGTGACTATGCTATGAGGGTAAGAAATGAAAATCATCTATATTTTTCACAAATACACACTTTATTCCAAATTTTACATCAAATTATGACCGGATTAAGCTAAAACAAAACGCAGATTGTGAACGATTAAAAAGATGAACTAAGGTTTTGAATAAATTGGAACACAGTCTTTGGTTTATTCATCTTCATTTCTCTTTGGTTTATTGTCACATTTTTTTAATTTCTAGAACTCTATTTTCTTGCCTCTTCGTCGCAATTTTTACCATACGAACATATATATATATATATATTGTATTAGATAACTCTCAAGTGCTTGTCACGTAAGACAAAGTATATTGATGGGAAACATGAATGATTTTCCTCTTTTGTCTTCATTTCATATTCATATTTTTGTCACATGACTGGATTTTGTTAATGATTTAAAAATTAAGTAACAAAAAATGGGCATTGCCACTTATGTAAAGATTAAAATGAGATTTGGTACAAAGTGTAGAGGTGCAAAGTGTAATTTACCCGATTTCAATTTTCAATTGAGTCCGATGTCAAAGTTATATGTTTAAAGTTATGTTCAATTTAACCTTTTTTTTTTAATTTGTTTTGTTATTTTTTTGATTATTTATTTATTAGTAATTTGATTTTCTATTTTAATTTTGTGAACATAATAATAATCATAATTTAAAATACAATTACCACTGCTAAAAATGACAATGACAAAATTACATCGAGATACACACACGCGCACAAAGAAAAAAAAAAGAAAAAAAGAAATAGAGAGTGCAAAACAAAGAAATGAAAGAAAAGATAAAAAAAAATATAAAATTTATAAAAACATATTGTACAAAATTAAGCATTTAAAGTGGCAAATTGTAGGGATTTGTAATATGTTTTTAATTAATGAATCACGTTACAATGAAACTAATGAATGATAACTATAATGAATGCAACATGTAACTAATATAAAGAAATACTTAAAATAAGAAATAAGATCATAAATAAATACATATAGAATACAATCAATAAACATACTGTATTGAAATATTGGAATCTCTGACTTGATAGTGACAAACAAAGATTTTGACTAATAGATTAATCTCATTAGTTTTGCAAAGATTTTGTTGATAAAAAAAAATGATATATTTGAAAATATTTTTCAAATAGAGATAGAAATGTAATTTTATAAAATTGAAGGGGCACGTGACCCGTCTAGTCCCAACCTGCCTTTGCCCCTGCCACCACAATCACAAGCAGTCATCGACTAGAATGAAACTTCATCCAAAACTAAAACACTTTAATATATAAAAATTGTAGAAACTAGTTTCTTTTTATGTCTAAAAGTAAAATTTTTGTTGTAAAAAGTATTAAAATATTAATTTCAATCGTCATTTGAGTCACCAAGAAAAATTTAAAAAGTCAATAAAGAACCTTAGCAACAAAAATTTTAAAATGTCACTAGTAAACATATTCCCCAAAGGAGATAGTAATTTGTTACTAAATGTCTAATTTTATTGCTAAAAATTTAATAATGATAGTTTTGACAACCAAAATATTCTCAAGGTCTCAGAATTAGTTAAAAAACGCACAAAATGACTTGAACAGACAGTTATAAAATAAAAAACAAAAAAATACAGGTTATTGCGTTCTTTATTCGGATTACTTTCAAAAGGGCCCAACAGGGTAGCCCAAATATTTTTGAAACTTAGGCCTCATTTTGGCAACTACATGTTTTAGCAAAAAAGTCACTATAAGTTATCACACCACTCTCTCTATTTTTCTGTAAATCTTTTTGTAAAAAGTTTAAAAATTACTAAAATAGTTTATTTCTAAATGAGGCCTTAAGCCTAACATTAAATTGATGTTTAATAGGTCTTTAGATGATTGTCTTTGGCCCAAAAAAAAACAAATTAATTTTTTTTTTTAATAAACCTGACAAGGTGACCTAAAAGGTAAACTCTTAATCTTACGTATAAGAACAAGGTTCATATTTAAACATGTATGACTTTAGTGACCATGTTACCTATTGGTTTAAGTTCATATTATTTATCAACTTTATCCAAGTGTTTTCTTTTGGGGGCAACTACATGGAATGCCCCAAATTTTGGAATCTAGATATGTAAGACTGGGGCTTGATGACAAATATGAAATCTCTTTTTGTATTTGTTTGATAGAAAAAGCACAATGATTTTTCAATCAATAAGCTTAATGATTTTCTTCATATGCTTAAATATTGGATGTCATTATTTTATGCCACTGTCTATTTTAATGTTTATTATTAGTTAGTTTTGTATTTGGAATCAATCATATTTAATTAATCTCAAGGTCCTGAAATTAACAACCAGATAAATCTCCAGTGACCTCTTATAGTAAATCAAGTTTGAAACTGTAAATTTTATCTTCAAGTTTTTATCGCTCAGGAAAATCCTTATCTTTTCTTGTATGTGGTGACAAAATGTGTTGATCAGCATTTCTCGTGATATAATGTAGGAAAATTCTCATATTCTAATCAATTTGGTTATTTGGTTAGTTTATGTCACTAAGATTCTATTGCGAAAGACACTAAAATAATTAAAAAATTATTATAAATTATCATATCATTCTTTTTATTCTTTTTATTTGTCTTTTTATAAAAAGTAAAAAAAAATTAAAAAAAAAACTATTAAAAGTCAATTCCTAAATAACCCTAATTGATATTATTTTAAAAAAAAATCCATTATAATTTATGTGGACCAAACTTAGAAGGCCCAATGTGCACGTCACACACGTTGACTTTATCCTACCTTACCCATACTCTTTCAATTTTTTTTTTAACATTAAAATCTGTTGTAAAAAATGATTTTTGCTAATTTTAATTTAATATTAAAGTGTGGTGATTTTAATTAAATATTAAAGTGTCAATGTTTTATTGTGTTAGGTCCAAGTGAGTCAAAAACCATTGGATTTTGAATAAGAAATTGCCAAGAAATTGTCTCATAATGTTAGATTCATGAATAGGATTTTAAAGAGTATTTAAATCCTTTTTCTTGGCTAAAGGGTGTGAATCCTTTGGGCATCCAAACTTTCATATTTTTGAAAAGGGGCTATGGATGCTTAGTATTTTAATGACCAACCTTAAAGGCTGGAGGCTCTTCTTCTCTCCCCTTTACATGTATAAATTGAGACCCTCCTATCAAGTTTCAATATAGAAATTTTTTGCTTCCATTTTACAAGTCAGTTTGTCAGAAAGTTCCTACATTGAGAGAGTGCTGCCACTGTTCTTGTTCGCTAAGCTAGACAGAAAGTGCTTCTGCCGTAGCTGGTTTTGACCGTCGTATCCTGGGAGACAGACGCCGGGTTTCCTCAAGCACTCGACCCGTGAGGCGGCGAAATCTGTTTTAAGGAAACTGCATCCGTGCAGGCTTCGGTTTCGTCTCTTTACCCTTTTATTGTTTTGTGTATTTTTGTTAAAATTTAATTGTAATTATCAGCATATGTTCTTGGTATATAATTTGATTTATTCATAAATCTATTTATTTAATTTCACAATTTGAACAACAAGCTTAAAACAGATTTTATATATATTTTCTATGAAATTGATCGAATAGATTTATATAGACTATTAGGTTAGCTTTGTATAATGTTACTAGGAATTGTTGTGGAATTGCTCACTATTTCAATGATTGTAAATTATGCAATGGTACTCTCTAATTGCTTAGTTTAGTCAGAATTCTCTATCATAATTTGCATGAATTTTAAAGTTATAAAATATAATTTATGGATGTTGCAATTTTGACATGCTAATTCTATTCTAGTTTTAATTTTTACATGCTTATTATTTTCTAGACTAGATTACATAATTTAATGTATTTTGGAGTTATAGAGTGTTTTTTTTTTTTTTTGATGAATTGTGTACATGATTAATGTGAATTATTTAATTGGGTGCATTAATCTAAATTATCTAATTGGGTGCATTAATGTGAATTATTTAATTAAGTGCATTAATCTAAATTATCTAATTGGGTGCATTAATGTGAATTATTTAATTAGGTGCATTAATCTAAATTATCTAATTGGGAGCGTTAATCTAAATTATCTAATTGGGAGCATTCATGTGAATTATTTAATTAGGTGCATTAATCTAAATTATCTAATTGGGAGCATTAATCTGAATTATTTAATTGGGTGCATTAACTTTGAATTTAACTTATTTATTTGGAGTTAATAGTTTAATTGTTTATTATGAATTAATTTCATTCATAACCCATGAGTATAGAACTTTATTTTAAAGTTTTAATTTAATTGGCATTTTAATGCATTGGTTACTTATATAATTAAAAGTTGGCTAGATGGTTTCATTTAATTTATTAAATTTTTTAGATTATTTGTTTGTATTTTGTTGTGGTTTGCTACTAACTTTCTTTGTAGGGATACCAATGCGAAAAACCAATATAAAACCAAATGAATAGTATTTGGGATGTAAAAACAAAAATGTTTGGACTCTAACTTTTGTGTTGAATAGGAATACCTAAGCGTGGAAAGGCTTTTGGACTAAATAGAATCCTTATGGATTGGCTATTTTATTTAAATGTTTGAAGCATGTCTGCTTGAGATGTAGTTGGTTTGTTTACCAATTTGTAGTAGCAAGTTTTATTTGCTTATATTGTTATAGCAATCATTTTACATTGCTTGTAAAAATTTTGGACCTTGGTTTGTTTTAACCTAGTTCATCCCTAAGAAAATTTATTCTTAAAATTGTTTATCATGGATTAGGAGTCAACATGCTCTTAAAAGTTTTGTCAAAAGGTTAACTTGGTTTTAAGTGGGACCGATGTGACCCCTCCAGTTTTCTTGGGAACTTTCTTGACCATGTTCGATTCTAGGTTTTGTGGTGAGACTAATTTTTGAATTAATTTTTCTTCTAAGGGATTTTCTAAGGGTTAAGTTTAATTTTTAGAAACACAGAAGTGATATTCTGGTGTAATTTTCAAAAAATGGCAACTATCACTGATGCTGCTGTTACTGCTAATGTTGGTGGGGATTTGAACCCCGGGGCAACTGGATTACCAACCCCTACTGTTGTGACCTCTGTGGTCAACCCTGGTGTTACTCCGACTGTTCCGGGAGGACCGCTTAGTCACCATAAGCGCCCAGAAAAATTTGCTGGGGAAAATTTTAAGAGATGGCAGCAAAAGATGCTATTTTACTTGACCACGCTTAACCTTGCCAAGGTTCTGAGCGAGGATCCTCCAGCCGTGGAAGAGAATGAGCCTGACAGACAGAAAGTCATAGCGCTTGACACATGGAAGCAGACAAACTATCTTTGCTGGAACTATGTGTTCAACAGCTTGGCAGACTCACTCTATAGTGTGTTTTGTTCCAAGAGCTCAGCAAAAAAATTATGGGAATCTCTGGACAAAAAGTACAGGACTGAGGTTGCCGGGGCAAAGAAATTTGTGGTTGGCCGGTTCCTTGATTTTAAAATGGTAGATTCTAAAACTGTGATAAGCCAAGTCCAGGAGTTCTAAGTGATCTTGCATGATATTCATGCTGAGGGGATGCCTTTGAACGAGTCATTCCAAGTTGCTGTGATCATTGAGAAACTTCCCAATGGTTAGAAGAATTTCAAGAATTACTTGAAGCACAAGCACAAGGAAATGTCAGTTGAAGAGCTAGTTGTCCGACTCCGGATTGAGGAGGATAATAGAAAGAAAGGATGGAGTACCTCCTCAATAAAGGCCAATGTCGTTGAGCATGGCAAATCTTCTGGGATAAGGAAGAAGCCCCCTGTGAACAAGAGCTCTAAGCTGGAGCCAAGGGGTGGTGTTGCAAAGAAGTCAGCTTACAAGCCGCAGGAACTAGGTTATCGGTTCTTTGGGAAGTGTTATAACTGCGATAACGAGGGGCATCGGGCTAGTGACTGCCGCAAGTAAAAGAAGCCATACAAGACCAAATCTCTTGCTCATATGGCAGACTTACATGAGCACTCCCATGAGGAGGATGATATGCACTTGTCTGCCGTTGTCTCTGAGGTAAATCTGGTGGGTTCAAACCCAAGAGAATGGTGGATTGATACTGGGGCTACACGCCATATTTGCTCCGAGCAGAAGCTGTTTACAATTTTCGAACTGGTTACAAATAGTGAGAAGTTGTTTATAGGAAACTCTGCTACCTCGATTGTTGAGGGGAAAGGAAAGGTGGTCCTGATGTTGACATTAGGAAAGGAGCTGACCTTGAACGAAGTCCTGTTTGTTCCGGACATTCGTAAGAATCTTGTCTCAGGGTCTCTTCTCAATTAACATGGTTTTCGCATGGTTTTTGAGTCCGACAAGGTCGTTCTTACCAAAAGCGGAATGTATATGGGTAAGGGTTATATGTTGGGGGGTATATTTAAACTCAATATTATGATTGTTATCCCAAAGATGAATAAAGGTGCATCTTCTTCTGTTTACATGTTTGAGTCTTCCAATTTGTGGCATGGTAGACTAGGACATGTGAACTTTGAATCTTTACGTAGATTAATCAAGTTAGATCACATACCATCTTTTAAGATTAATCCGAAACACAAGTGTGAAACTTGTGTTGAAGTAAAGTTGACAAGATCTTCGTTTCATTCTATTGAAAGAAGTTCAGAACCGTTGGATTTAGTGCATAGTGATGTGTGTAACTTAAAATTTATACAATCACGTGGTGGCAATAAGTACTTCATCGCTTTTGTTGATGATTACACTAAGTATTGTTATGTCTTTTTGCTCAAAAGCAAAGATGAGGTGATTGACAAGTTTGTTCTTTATAAGAATGAAGTTGAGAAACAAGTAGGCCGCAAGATTGAGGCTTTAAGAAGTGATCATGGTGGTGAGTATGAATCTCCGTTTATTCAGATTTGTGCTCAATCTGGGATTATCCACCAAACCACGGCGCCTTGTTCTCCTCAGTCTAATGAGATTGCTGAGCGGAAGAATAGGACGCTAAAGGAAATGATGAATGCAATGTTGATAAGTTCTGGATTGCCACAGAACTTGTGGGGGGAAGCAATTCTCTCTGCAAATTACATTCTGAATAAAGTACCTCGGAAGAAGGTGGACAAGACGCCGTATGAGTTATGGAAAAGCGTTAAGCCTTCGTATAAATTCTTACGAATGTGGGGGTGTCTTGCAAAAGTGGCGATTCCTACACCCAAACGGGTTAGGATAGGCCTGAAATCTGTGGATTGTATATTCATGGGTTATGCACATAATAGTAGTGTATATCGGTTTCTTGTGCATAAGTCTGAAATCCCAAACATACACAGGAATACCATCATGGAGTCAAGGAATGCATGTTTCTTTGAAGACATTTGTCCTTGCTGAACCCATGAAGGGGTTCCAAGGTCTTTGGAGCAATTTGATGAGCTTGCTAGTGAGGATGATCATGTTGATGATTCAGGTGATGATCAAATTGAGGTTTTAGATGAGCCCAGAAGGAGTAAAAGGGCTAGGATATCTAAATCTTTTGGTCCAGACTTCTTGACTTATATGGTTGAGAACGAACCTCAAACTTTCCACGAAGCTGTGACTTCTCCTGAGAGTCCTTTATGGAAAGAAGCGATCAAAAGTGAGATTGACTCCATCTTACAGAACCACACCTGGGAGTTGGTAGATTTACCTCCAGGTTGCAAGCCTTTAGGCTGCAAATGGATTTTTAAAAGAAAGATGAAGGCCGATGGGTCAATTGACAAGTATAAGGCGAGGCTCGTTATCAAAGGGTATAGGCAACGAGAAGGCCTGGATTACTTTGATACATACTCACCTGTAACTAGGATGACATCCATTCGCATAGTGATTGCGATAGCAGCTTTGCGCAATCTTGAGATACACCAGATGGATGTAAAGACAGCTTTCTTAAATGGGGATTTGAATGAAGAAATCTATATGGAGCAACCTGAAGGGTTTTCAGCTCCAGGACAAAGCAAGAAAGTCTGTAAACTTGTCAAATCTTTGTATGGTTTGAAACAAGCGCCTAAACAATGGCGTGAGAAGTTTGACAATGTAATGTTGTCAAATGGGTTTAGAATCAATGAATGTGACAAGTGCATTTATGTCAAAGGCACTGACAGAGGTTATGTCATTTTGTGTCTATATGTTGATGATATGCTCATTATAGGTAGTAACGATGAAATGATCAAAACTACCAAGAAGTTGTTAAACTCTAAGTTTGACATGAAGGATATGGGCATTGCAGATGTTATTCTGGGTATTAAGATTACCAGAATCTCTGCCGGAATTGTACTATCTCAGTCTCATTATGTTGATAAGATACTTGAGAAGTTTAGTGGATCAGATACGAGTGTGTCATCGACACCTGTAGACTTAAGTCTACATTTTTCCAAGAATAATAATGAAAGTGTCTCACAGTTAGAATATTCTCGGGTAATTGGAAGTTTAATGTATCTGATGAGTTATACTAGGCCGGATATAGCTTACTCGGTTAGTAGGCTTAGTAGATACACAAGTAATCCTGATGCTTCTCATTGGAAGGGCATTGTGCGGTTGTTAAGGTATTTACGCTACACTCGGGATTATGGGCTGCATTATACTCGATATCCAGCGGTGCTTGAAGGATATAGTGACGCGAATTGGATATCAGATATAAAGGACTCAAAGTCCACTAGTGGATATGTGTTCACTCTTGGTGGAGCAGCCGTGTCTTGAAAATCTTCCAAGCAAACGTGTATATCTAGATCAACAATGGAATCAGAGTTTGTTGCTTTGGATAAAGCAACAGAAGAAGCAGAATGGCTTTGCCATTTCATTGAAGATATTCCACGTTGGTCTAAACATGTGCCAGCTATTTGTATTCATTGTGATTGTCAATCTGCAATTGGTAGGGCACAGAGTAATATGTATAATGGAAAGTCTAGACATATCCGTCGTAGACATAATTCCATACGACAACTACTCTCAAATAGAGTTGTCTCTTTAGACTATGTAAAGTCTAAGGACAACATTGCGGATCCGCTAACCAAAGGGTTAAGTCAAGTGTTAGTCGAAACGTCGTCAAAAGGAATGGGGTTGAGGCCTTTGGAAGTTACCGGAATGGAAACCCAACCTAGTTGACTGGAGATCCCAAGATCTAGGTTCAATGGGACAACCAAATTGCGTGTAACGGTGGTATGTCACTGAGAAGGTTAAATCTCCAGCCATTCCTTCTATTAGTGATACCTGCAAGTGTAGAGGTTAAGCTGAGCTTTTAATGACTCTAGTGTGTTAAGCTGTTGAGCTGAGTATTGCAGGATACTCAAGTAGAGTCACCTATGTGAGTGTGAAGTGGGGCCGCTACTAGAAAAATTGGGCAAGCCAAGATTCTTTGAAACCACTCACTGAACCAGGCTAGTGTCCAGGGCCACACAGGGCACACTAGTGAGAACAGAATGGTGGTAGGAGTAATTCTCGTGTGAGATCTATTGTCTCAATTTACATAAACTGCAGAGCAGTTCAAGATGTCTTATTCACTGATCAGCCAATAAACTCGATAGGTTTTCATTGGGAGAGGTTCAAAGCCAAAAGCTACCTTCTCTGATGTTGGGGTTAGTTCGTTGTACTCTCTCTTCGAGTCATTATTGTTGAACGATGTCCGTTTGTTGAGTCTTTCGGTCAATTTTTATTCATGTGGGGGATTGTTGGAAAAAATGATTTTTGCTGACTTTAATTTAATATTAAAGTGTGGTGACTTTAATTAAATATTAAAGTGAGTCCCAACCTTTTATTGTGTTAGGTCCAAGTGAGCCAAAAACCATTGGGTTTTGAATAAGAAATTGCCTCATGATGTTAGATTCATGAATAGGATTTTAAAGAATATTTAAATCCTTTTTCTTGGCTAAAGGGTGTGAATCCTTTGGGCATCCAAACTTTCATATTTTTGGAAAGGGGCTATGATTACTTGGTGATTTAATGACCAGCCTTAAAGGCTGGAGGCTCTTTTTCTCTCCCCTTTACATGTATAAATTGAGACCCTCCTATCAAGTTTCAATATAGAAATTTTTTGCTTCCATTTTACAAATTAGTTTGCCAGAAAGTTCCTACATTGAGAGAGTGTTGCCACTGTTCTTGTTCGCTAAGCTAGACAGAAAGTGCTTCTGCCATAGCTGGTTTTGACCGTCGTATCCTGGGAGACAGACGCCGGGTTTCCTCAAGCCCTCGACCTGTGAGGCGGCGAAATCTGTTTTAAGGAAACTGCATCTGTGCAGGCTTCGGTTTCGTCTCTTTACCCTTTTATTGTTTTGTGTATTTCTGTTGAAATTTAATTGTAATTATCAGCATATGTTCTTGGTATATAATTTGATTTCTTCATAAATCTATTTATTTAATTTCACAATTTGAACAACAAAATCAAGTTAAAATAAATATAATGGGGTCGGATAATTTTGTTATTCCGGTTTGCACCACACGGCACCCTTTGGGACGAAATAGAACTATACAAACTTATCAAACTAGATGGCCCGAATGGATCAGGTCAGGTAATTTTGCTATCCCTATTTGCACCACACCACACCCTTCTTGACAAAATGGAGCTACAAAAACTTATCAAACTAGATGGGCCGAATAAACTAGATGGGCCGATAGTACCCCGCCAATCCCAAGAAACTTTGGATCTCAAAAACATTTTTAGGTTGCTCCCAATCCTGTTCAGAATCTATCTTTGAAGAATCTACAGTTACTTCCTCTCTTGACACTACGTGACCCAAAAACTTCACTTCGTCGAGCCAGAACTCGCACTTCTCAAATTTAGCATACAATTGATGCTTCATAAGCAAATCAAGCACTACCCTCAAGTAAGCCTCGTGTTCCTCCTTGGAAGTTGAATAAATTAGGATTTCGTCCACAAAGACGACCGCAAAATGGTCCAACTACTCCCTAAAAATTCGGTTCATCAAATCCACAAAGGAAACCGGTGTGTTAGTCAACCCAAATGGCATTACAAGGAACTCATAGTGGGCATAACGCGTATAAAAGGCCATTTTTTGGATGTCCTCCTCCCGAACTCTCAATTGGTGATACCCTGACCTCAAATATATCTTCGAAAAGCAACACGACCATGTAAGTTGATCAAATAAGTTATCTATTCTGGGTAAAAGGTATTTGTTCTTGATGGTAACTCGATTCAACTTGCGGTAATCGATGCACAACCTCAATGACCCATCATTCTTCTTCGTAAAGAGAACCTGTGCTCCCCAAGGTGACGTACAAAGGCGATTGAAGCCCTTGTCTAAAAGCTTTTGGAGTTGAATCTTCAACTTATGCAACTCCGCGGGTGCAAACCTATACGGCGCCATAGAAATTGGTGCCGTTCCAAGCACTAAGACGATGGTGAACTCAATCTTCTAGTTGAGTGGCAAACTAGTAAGGTCCTTGGGAAACACGTCCGAGTATTCACAAACCACCCTTGGTAACTCAACACGAGTCCCGTCACTCTCACTATCCAAGAGAGCAGCAAGAAGGCCGCTAAGCTCGTTCCTACTACGAGGGTTAAAAACTGGCGATAAGACCCTATCAACCCGGTCTCTCAGAAAGTAAAAACAATCATCACTTGAGGTGCACACCGTGACCCTCTGACAAAAACAATTAATCACTGCCCAATACGAAGACAACTAATCCATGCCTAGAATAATATCAAAACTCGATATGTCTAGCAACACAAAAGCAAACGAGAGTTGACGCCCAGCGACCTCTATCTCACAACTACGATATCCCCGATCTAAGTCAACTGTATTCCCAACTGGTGACTCTACTCTGAGCGGAGACGCTAACTGTGCCACCTCTAACCCCAATGCAGATGCGAATGCAGCAGATATGAATGAATGAGACGCACTCGTATCTATCAACACATTGGCCAAAGAATTACACACAATAAAAATACCTCTCACAACTGAGGATCCTGGCAACTGTTTTGGCGCGGTAACAACATACACGCACCCTTGGGGTCTCTGATAAACCTGCTCATCCCTCGGAGCATAGGCCTGCTGTACTGACTGAGCCGAAGCGGCTCCCTAGTTAACTTACGAAGTCTGAACTGAATGAGCTTACTGGTGGCTCTGAGTCTGCCTCGACCCTGACGCGCTAGATGCGTTTCCCAACTATGGGCAAGCCTTCTTCATGTGCCCTGACTGACCGCACTGATAGCAAGTAGGTCCCTACCCTCTACTCTGGGACTGACTCTGAGATCGGTTAGGTGGTGGTGGTGGCAACATCTGTTATCCTCCTCCCTTCTGTGGACATGCAAAGGCCTTGTGACCCGGTTGGCCACACTTGAAGCACGAAAACCCACTCGGTGCACTCTTCCCCGAACCCGCACTAGGCAAGGGAAAGGTAGATCTAGACTGTTGTGGTTGAGACTACGAAGAAAAGGTGTTTTTGCTCTTCTTGTTGGGCCTATAGTCCCCTTGTGACCCTTGGCCCTCAGACCTCGAATTTCGAAGTCTCTCCTCTTCGGCCTCCATGGTAATCTCCACATGTGCGGCTGCCTCCACAAGACGGTCATAATTTCGGATCATGTTCTCGGCAACCTTGAACAAGATCTTGGTTCTAAACTTCTTTTCAAACTCAATACAATGGCGTTCTTTCGTTGCTACCAACTTTGGTGCAAACCGGGACAAACTAGAAAAGGCAGCTTTAAACTCGGCTACGGACATATTGAGTTGCTTAAGGTCTTGGAACTCCTTCCTCAACCTTTTCCCTAGCAATGGGAGGCAGGTACTTGTCTTGGAAGGCCACCACAAATGCCTCCCATGTCGGTTCTATTCGACCCTTAGCATACTTCCACCATTGGCCCGCATCTCCTTTGAGGTAGTAACTTGCAAGAGTCACTCTAAGCTCACTATCTTTTATGTGAAGCATCTCAAATGTCATCACTGTTTGTTCGAGCCATTCATCTACTTTCTTAGGCTCGGGGCCACCATGGAACTCATCTGACTTGGCTCGTAAAAACTCCCTCATAAGGAATCTCGCCCTCGTCTCTATGGCGTTCTCCCTAGCTTGGGTCTCCGCCCTAAGTATGTTCATGGACTCCCTCAATGCCTCTACCATTTCTCCGGCTAGGGCCCAGTTTGACCCGTTTGCCCCAATATCTCAGCTTGCCCCATTTGCTCGGCCATATTGGCTTGGCCTAAACCTGCTTCTGGCACCAAAACCTCATGGACCGGCACCCCATGCACACCCCGGCGACCCCGACCACGCCTTCTACCTCTACCACCATGAGTTTGAACCCTTCCTGACAACCTAATTAAGGAACAAGATAAACAACTTAGCACACAATTCCAAATGTGCTCGGAACTTGCCTCACACGTTAAACTATAACAATCATATATATTTTATCACACAAATAATTCAATTCACTCCACATAAGCACTTAATCACATAGACACATACAAATTATCCTTTAGTAATGAGATTCGTCCCATGAAAAACCAAGAATTCTTAGTAGAATGAGTGTTGATCAAGTACCCTTCTAATAAGATCTCAACAAATCTAATAGGCGCAAATAACATCCCAAAAGTCCAATCCCATACCCATACAGTCACATAAGCATGCTATCACATAATCACGTAAAGCAAAACATTTCCTAATCACGCGAAATGAACTCATCGTGGTAAAACATCACTTCCTGCGAGCCCCAAGTATTCAAACCCGGTAGCTCTAATACCAAGTTGTAATGCCCCAAAAATAATCCAACAAGATAAAATTCTTTAACTAACATTCACTATTTAAATATAACGAAACCCTCAACCTTTACATCATCAATCACTGGTTTCATACAAAAAGTTTCACATGCGAATTATACATTCAGGGATGTTGAATACATGAATCTATAGCATGTAGAACGTCAAGCTTCAAAATAAATAAAATGCCCTTATGGGCTACAACTTCCAAGGCTTAAGCCCGGTTACACAAAAGTGGCCTCTCGGACACATACAAGAATAGCCCTTGGCTAGCAGTTAAATCACCACAAAATAGAGCTATTTACTCTTCATAAACTATCATCGCCCTCAACTTGGCAGGATCACCACGTCTTTTCCTACACTAAAATCCCATAGGGGTGAGAATAAAACCCCGTAGAGAATCCTTACAAAGTATATACAGTTATGCAAACTTCCAATGTTAAATGCATATGCCATGCAATGCCATTTTAAAGTAAATTTCATTTCATGCTCTTCTTGAAAATCACTATTTCTCCATAACATTTTGTAATCTCATTAAATTCAACTTCTAAATTTTTAATCATGAGGGGTGGTAAATACGACTCAGGTAATCCTTAGGTTGGTATCTGCAAGTAGGCTCAACAAGCACTACCAATAACTCCACTTACCGGTTGCTAACAGAAAGGGAAGTGGTACCTCCTCTGCGCTTGTTTTCGGTCTTTCACCCTGGACACTCCGCCCAACTTATCAATTCATCTACACCTCCTATTTGAACTTACCAACGTATTTACCCCATACACATTTCCATAGTTCTTATTACAAAGAAATCTTTTCTTGAAGTAAATGTTTCCAATCTAAATTCACAATGCATAATAAGTAATTCCATGCGAATGCAATGCAATGTTCTTCCATGCCTCATAGCATTTCTTCATTTCAAGTAACTCGACAACAACATCAAATAAATATATTTCTCATTTCCTCTCTTCAATGTTATTTCACAAACTAACCATATGCCATCAACTCATAGCAACAACAATTTCTCATCATGCACGATTCATAACAAGTTAGTTTCTTCAAGACTACATGTGATGTTTTCAACATTAATCTCCAAGATTTACAATTTTCACAATCCATGGTACACGCCAATTTTCCACTTCTCAACTATACATGTTCATGTATTTAGTAATAATGTTAAAATAAATTCTCATTGCTTGTATATCAAGGAGATTGCTAATTAACAAAACATATGATAAAATCTACACTCTTTCATTCATTGAACACAAGAAAGAAAGAAAACCATAGGTTTTGCCCATATGTCCCAAAATCTCCAAATTTCTAGGGTTCTTTATCAAAAACAAAACATCTCCCCATTTCTTGGTGAAACCCCATCCAAAAACATCTTTCTTAGATTAATAAGATGAAGCCCTCAAGGATTGACTTAGAAACATTTGAAAGTTTAAACCCTCTTTTGAAAAATCTTTACACTCTTGAGCCACAAACGCAACTCTCAAAATAAATTCAAGAGAAACAAAAAATTAACATTTAATCTTGCAAAACATGTGTATATAACTCAAGAAAGTCCCTACCTCAAGACTTGATGAAGAAATGAAGATGAAACCCTAGACTCAAGATGGGAGATTCTTTAATTTCCACTACACCAAGAGGAGCCCTAGCTTTGATCTTCAAGATTAGAGAGAGAGGAAGACTCTAGGCTCAAAGGATCACAAGAAATAAAGGATTGTGAGTGCTAGATGAGGGTCTTTAGAGAGAATGAAGAGTAAAAATGTTTTTAGAAAGAGAGAGATGTTGAGAACAATGAAATACATTCAGTCCTAAAATATATATAAAAAAAAATAGGGTTTTCAGACAGCCCAGTCGTCCTGCACGTGCGGCACGTACCTCGCACGTGTGGAGCCTCTCTCTCGCAAGTGCGGCCCTCAGCCCCGCACGTGTGGCCTTCCCTTGCCGCACCTCCTCCGGCACCTACATATATTACAGTGTGTAGCCTCCAACATTCTTTAAATTCTGCACGTGCGGCCTTCTCCTGCACGTGTGGCCCAAGGCCCCCGCACTTGCAGCTAGTCAACCAGCCCAGAAAATTTTTTGTTTGACTCCTGACACACCGGAACGACTTCACACCCTCCGAAACAAATGAAACCCATCACCGGAACAAATAAGAATAAGAACTTTAAGGGAAGTTTCTGAATCACTACAAACCCAAATAATTGGCAAGGCTCTAAGTGAAACCCGACAAGGCAATCTCAAGGTTAAACAAGGCAATCTCGAGGTTAAACAAGAGAAACAAGACGAATAACACCCCAGGTCATCATAGTGGCCGTGGTCTTGATGAAAACGGCAGTACTTGGATTGATCTCGCTGGTTGGAGGGGGATCGTGACGGTTGAGGCCATTTTAGGTTGTAGTCTCGTTGAATTTGGTTCAAGACTTGCTTTGTGGGTGAATTAAGAGGGGTGTATCGTTCAAACTGACCGGGTGGGCAAGCAGGCGCCGATCGGTCTGCTCGAGCAAGTCGGTTAGTATACTGAGGGGGTTGATGTGTATATTGGGAGGATCTAGGTTCGGGTTCTTTTCTTTTGTCCTTAAAGGGTGGATTTTTGGGTGTGGAGTCTTGGCAGGCTGCCAAAGAGTCTTCGGCATTCATATATTTTTGGACTTTGGAAAGAAGGGTAGCCATGACGGTCGGGGGGTTTTTGGAAAAGGAGAAAAGGAAATCAGATGGTCGTAAACTGGCCATGAAGACTGTGAGGATGACCTTGTCATCATTTTCCGCCACTTATAGGGCCTCGGTGTTGAAACGGGTGACAAAGCTGCGTAGTGACTCTCCTTCCATCTGTCGGATATTGAGCAGTTGAGTTGTCGGACGCCGCTGGCGCTGAGCGCCAATGAAATGGCTCAGGAAGGAGTCACTTAGATGTTGGAAAGTAGCAACAGAGTCCGGCGGTAGCTGACTAAACCATAGTCGCGCCGACCCCTTACGTGTCACGGGGAAAGCTCGACACATGATTTCGTTAAGAAAAGCATGGAGGATCATGAAGGTCCTGTATGCCTCCAAATGGTCGACTGGGTCAATTGTGCCATCGAAGGTGTTGATTGAGGGCATTTTGAACTTGGAGGGTAGGGGTTTGTCCCTAATGAAGGCGACAAATGGGGAGTTAGCTGTTGTGAAGGGTTTATTCCGTATGTTCTGCATAACTCCCTGAAGCTGGAGTTTTATGGCTCATAGTTCGGCATCCCAAATAGGAACATTGTCCCCTCTAGAGTGCAGTGGGGGCTGAACACTACTTGCCTCTCCTTCAAGGACAGGTGCGTGGTTTGATAGATGTAATCCCCGAGGTGATGGGTTCAGGTCTTGAGGTGGGGCCTGTAGACCCTCTAGGTTAGAAAGGTGGGCTTGTTGGAAAGGATGGCTCGGGGTCTGTTCTCGATTGGGAGGGATATCTTGTGGTGGTGGAGGAGGGATAAGGAGATTTCGCTAGAGTAAAGCGTTGATCAAGGCTTGGTTTTGTTCAGTCAAGCGGTTGATGCTATTGGTGAGCTTTGTGAAGTACTGAGGTGGGTTATTTGGGTTAGAAGGCTCGGTTTAGGGGTCGATGGCATTGTGTTGAGAAGCCATGGATCTCGTTGTAACCATCCACGTCGACGGAAGGTAAGGAGAAATTATTAAGAACGGGTCTCCGGCAACAATGAGCACAACTGTTAACTAGAGTTGCCAGTTTTCATAGACGGCGCCAACTGACGATATTATAGATCTAACGGAGGACGAGTCGGGTAGATCCACGCTTCCAATAACTTTACTGGTCTCGGAGCTCGTTGGTGGTGCCTGCAAAAAGGTCCGAAGGGTAATGGGAGTCCCCCAGCGGACCCTCCGACGATCAAGTTAGAATAGAAGAGATTGACTGTGTAGAGAGCGAGAAAGAGAAGAGAAGAATAATGATGAACTTAACCTTTGATGTGTCTTGAAAACTTCCTTATATCCTTTGTCCATCATTTCCTTGTCCATTCCGACCTGTCGTGTTGGCCGAAAGTCTATACTCTAGCTTGTATTGTTCATGGTGAGGCTGTCTGTTTCGACGTGAAGGGGTTGTCTCATTAATGTTGTGAGAGCCTCATTAATGGCTGATGTGTGATGCAATAACTCTGCAGGATCTTTGTCTACTTATGTGTCTAGGCCCCTGTTTGGCAAGTGTTTGAACGTTATTGGTCCTGGCCTAGTATTAATTTCTTAGAGCTATTAGCCTTTGATAACCGGGGTGTGGACTGGCCCCTGTTCCGTGGGTTCGGCCCTCCTGGGTGCCCATCGGTATCATTACATATTTAAGATTTTGTGCGTAATATTAATTTAAAATTATTATCTATTGTTATTGATTATGAGGAAAAAAATTCAAAATTTTAATTCACAAGTGCTCCTTCTAAACTATTTTTCTAACTCCGCCACTGGGTACATTTGTTTATGACAGCACTACCATTGGTGAAGGGGGTCAATAGGGTGAAGAGGAGAGGGAGCAAAATGGTGAGGTTTTTTTGAAAAGCTCATGTTTAGAGTTATGCTGTAAAGCAAGTACTAATAGTTTTTATAATTTAAGAAGTCAAAATAATTTAGGAGATTTATCTATATATTTTTATAATTTAAAATATTTTTTCTCAAAAATTTAAGGGTTTTCATGTAAATAATATATTCTGGAATGACTTTAACTCGTAAGTCTATTTCTTCAAATAGACTTTTTGCATTTTAGTTTTTGATTTTTTGGCACATGGGAAATTAGTTTTTGATAGGTTCAAACAATTCTTAACAGGACTTTGCATGAATCAATCAGGACCGTCGAACTGCGTGGGATAATAGAATATGCGAGAAGGCTTTTGAATGGTCAAAGTGATTGAAGTTACACGTAATAAATTTAAAGCATAGGGATGGAAGAAAAATGCCAATAACAGTAACGCCTCGTTTGTCTTCAGAGATAGAATAAAAAGAATTTATAGTGAAGGGATTAATAGTGAGAAAATTATTAATGAGATGATTGATAGTGAGGGGATTAAGTAAAATTATATTTGTTCTGATGATAGTTGTTAGTGTAGGAATTGTTAAATTATTTTTATATAAAATAATAAAAGAAATAAAAAAATATAAAAAATTAAACATTAATATTTTAAAAAAAAATTCTCAATATATAAAAAATAAAAAAATTTCTAATTCCCTCACTATTTTTCCAATACCACCTCCACCTCATCCATCCCAATCTCCCTTCCAACCTCCATCTATATCCCCTCCTCCATCTTAATCCCTTTCCCAACTCTACAAACAAACACAATACTAAATAACCCCATCTCCATCCTAATCATCTCCCATCCATTACACCCCAAAACAAATGGGGCCTAACATCTGAGTTGCGTCTGTCCGTAGGCCCAAGGATCCTCTCTCCAACCCCTGTTCAAAAAAAAAAAAAAAAAAATTATCTTTTCAAATAATCTGTCCTCCTGTCTTAAATCATTCATAATTATTGGATATATCTTAAAATTTACACATCTTGAAATTTTCATATAATTTAATGATTGTAAATGATTTGAAACAAGAGAATAAAATTATTTAAGAACAAAAGATCCTTACTGTGTCCGTAACTTCTCATGAAAAGCTCAAAGCCTTAGAGAGATGTTTATTATTTTAAGAAAAATTCATATTTATACATAATTTTTATCCAAAATTAAATATAAAAATAATATGATAATAATATTTTTATAATTATGAAGCAAAGTGATTGATATTTTGACTTTGATTGTTATAAATGAAACATATCACGCTGCATAATTTTTTTTTATTTATATAAATTCTATTTATATAGTATTATTCTTATTAAAATCACTTATTTTTTACACAAATATAATCCGAATAAATGATTTTGAGTTAACATTTTTTAAAAAGGTAATGTACGTAAAGGCCTTACACATGTAACCGTTCAGATTATTGAGATTGACTCAAAATAGAGCCCCACCACGGCCATGCACACACAACATCCTCCAATTTAATTGTGGACTAGGGAGAAGCCTTTCTCAAAACTAAAACACTATAACATCTACAAATTTTAGAATCTAATTTCATCTATTCCTAAAGTTTTAAAATTTTATAAAAAATATTAAGCCGTTAATTTCAATCGTCATTTAAATCATCAAGAAAAAACTGTCCGAAAAATCTACAAAGGACCTTACCGACAAAATTTGTGACAAAATTGTTGACAATACCGTGTCGTTTGCCAATTGGATTAGGTTGACTTTTTAACTAAACTAGTCATAAAAAAATAAATAAATTAAAAAATTAATAAAATAAAATGTTACATCAAAATCAAAATTATTTTACTTTTTCTCTTATAAATGTACCAAAAAAACAAAACAAAACAAACAACCCAAACGAACTTTTTAACCCGGACTTAAGGCCAAGTTTGGCAACTCACTATTTTAACCTAAAAGTCAAAAAATCACTAAAAAAACTAAAAAAAACCAACAACTTATATCAAAAATCAAAATTTTCATTTTTTCTCTACTTTTTGTACATTTTTTTATAAAAAATTAAAACATGTTAATTTTTTTACCTCATATTTTAACTAAAAAATCAAAAAGTTATTAAAAGAGCAGAGTATGTTCCCAAACGAGACCTTAGAATAGTCAGAAATCAAAAAGCCAACCCAACTTCCCAAACGAAGCCTATGTACTCTTAAGGATAATTAATTTTGTGCAAAAAAGCTTAGTTTTTTTAAATGCAAATTTTGGTTCCAAAAGGGACAGTAATTTATTACTAAAAATGTCTATGTTGGTTACTATAAATTTTGACATTTAAAATATCCTCAGCTCTTGAGATTAGTCAAGATGTATATAAGTTAATCCAGGCATATGATTAAAAAATAAATAAATAAATAAATAAAAAGCTTGGATAACTTTCTATAAGGCCTAACAATGCGGCCCAAAGATTTTTGAAGACTCAGGCTTGACATTAGATTAATGTTTATTGTGGGAGAAAATACATCATTGATGAAAAAGTTTAAGATTTTAATTATTAATATTTATAAAATTTATCATTTATTCGTAATAATTTTTTCAAATTCTCACTCATATGTATTTTATCCTTCATTTTATAGGTCTTTGGACAAAAGTGTCTTTGGCAATAAGAAGGTTTTTTTTCTAATTTTAATCACCTAAAAGTTAAACTCTTGATCTCTTACTATAAGAACAAGTAAACATGTATGACTTTAGTGACCATTGGGTTCATATTTATCAATTTTATCCTTTTGGAGGCAACTACAGGGAATGCTACAATATACTTACCTCCTCCCCCCCCCCCCCCCCCCCCCGGCGGCTTTTTTGGAAATTTTGGCATCTAGATATATATGACTTTGGCTTGATGACCACATGAATTTTAGCATATAGATATATAGGACTTTGGCTTGATGACCACGTGAAAGCTCTCATTTTTTGTTTGGCATCTAGATATATATGACTTTGGCTTGATGACCACATGAAAGCTCTTATTTTTTGTATTTGTTTGATAGAGAAGGAACAATGTTTTGGTCCCAAGTAACGTGGTGATTTTTTGTATTTGTTTGATAGAAAAGGGGCAATAGTATAAGGACAATCTTCTGTGTAAATAAAATAAATTGAAATAAAATAAAATCAAATAAATAAATAACGTATCGAATTTATTTATCGAACTGAATTAAAAATAAAAGACCAAGTCGAGTGTGTGACACTCTATCTTTAGGACAGATTTGACCCGCTACGGTGCTTACGGTTATGTGGCGTCTATCTTTCAGGATACAATGATCTTAACCAATTTGTAGTAGTACTCCAAAACAAATTGTACGGCGAACCAAAACCTGTGTTCTAACTTTTTGAAATTTATTCTAAAACTAATATGAAGAATAATGCACCAAAGAAAAAAGTTGGACATCACAAAAGAATTAATTTCAGACTGTTTTTTTCCATACCAAGACTGCTGGAATTGATGTCTATTTATAGGCAAAATTCACATCCCCGAACAGGTGCTATTTGTCACTGAACAGGTGCAAACTAGTGTCAACAGATACTGTTTTGAAATTCAAACAGATTCAGAGCAATTATATAACTGAATCTGTCTGTTGCTTCTTGGAACAGTTTTTCAAACAATTTGAAAATATATTCGTTGCTGGAACAAAGTTTTAAACTGTTGAAACAGTTTTTTTTTTTTAACTGTTGGAACAGTTTTGGAAGAGGTACAACTTTAGGAAAACAAAAATTTGAATCTAAATTTCAATTTCAATTTGAAATTGGAAAAATTTAAATAAATTTTTGTCCAAAAAATTATTATTAGAACCGACCCAATCCACAACCTACACTCGCACCCGGCACGACTCGGTCAGACAGATGGCGGCGACGCGCGAGCGCGTGTGTGGTGGTTTGGGCTAAGGTTCACTTTGTCCATAACTCCTCCCTTCTACAAACTTGCGGTGCCCCTTGGGGCCCGACCCAAGTGTTGTAGGCTAGAGCTTATATACACATAAAAGCTCTCTTAAAGTTTCAATGTGGGACAACCCATTTTAAAAAAACCCACATTTACCTCTTTAACCATCTATTCCACGAACCCAAAAATGACGTCAAGTTCCCATTCACTCATAAATGATTTTGACGAACCGTCTTCACCGTGTAACTTACCACGCGACAAGGAACACGTCACCTCTTAGGACCCACCCCAAAGACGTTTGGGGTCCACTCAATTTTTGACTCAAAGATTGCCCAAAATAAGCCTATATAAATCATTTTTCCAACAATCCCCTACATGCAAGGAATTCGACGGAGAGAAAATGCAACAACATGATCTAATGATAGAGAGTACAGAAATTGGAAATATTCTGCAAAGGATAGGTAGCTTTTGGCTTTGAACCTTCCATTGTGAGACACTATCGAATTTACTAGCTAACTAGTAAACATGATGTCTTGAACTGTTCAACCGTTTGTAAAACCAGGACAATAGAACTCACACAGTATATCCCCAAACACAGTTTAGTTCTCACCAGACACAGTTTAGTTCTCACTATTGTGTTCATTTTGGCCCTGAACAACCTGGTCTTTTATGAGTGCTCTAGAGAATTGTAGCCCTTCACAAATCTCATAGAACTGGCCCAGTTCACATTCATATAGGTGATTCTTATGAAGAGTATCCTATCATACTCCACTAGATATACCTAGATATAAGAATCATTAAAAGTATTACTTAACCTAAAACGCTGCAGACATCACTATTTCATCCTAGAAATGGGTAGGACTTGGACTCCCCAGTGATCCTTCTGAGTCATACACAACTCGGTTGTCCCTTTGAACCTAGATCTTGGGATCCCCAGTCAACTAGGTTGGGTTGCCGTTGTGATAACTCTTATTTAATAGGCTTTAGTCCCATTCTCTTTGATGAATTCTCAACTAACTCTCTTGCTAACCCTTTGGTTAGTGGATCCACTATGTTGTCTTTAGACTTCACATATTCAATGGAAATAATTCTATTAGAGAGTAGTTGTCTCACGGTGTTATGTCGACGACGAATATGTCGTGACTTACCGTTATACATATGACTCTGTGCTTTACCTATTGCTGATTGACTATCACAATGTATGCATATAGCAGGCACCAGTTTTGGCCATATTAGAATATCTTCAAGGAAGTGGCGAAGCCATTCTGCCTCTTCCCCTGCTTTGTCTAAAGCTATGAATTCTGATTCCATAGTAGACCTAGCAATACAAGTCTGTTTGGAAGATTTTCAAGATACAGCCACCCCTCCAAGAGTAAAGACATACCCATTGGTAGACTTTGAGTCTCTAGTATCCGATATCCAATTTGCATCACAGTATCCTTCAAGTACTGCTGGATATCTAGTATAATAAAGCCCAATGTTACGAGTAAATCAGAGATATTTTAGAACCCTTATAATTGCTTTTCAGTGTTCTACTCCCGGATTACTCGTATATCTACTTAATTTACTTACTGCATAAGCTATATCCGGGTGAGTGTAGTTCATCAAGTACATTAAGCTTCCAATAATTTGGGCATACTCTAATTGAGAAATACTTTCCTGTACATTCTTAGAAAGAAACAAATTAACATCTACAGGTGTTCTAGCAAGATGATCATCATCTTTGCTGAATTTGTCAAGTATTTTCTCAATGTAATGAGATTGTGACAAAGCATAACCTTCTGATGTTTTTGTAATTTTTATACCAAGAATTACATCAGCAATGCCCATGTCCTTCATGTCAAAATGTTTATTCAACATTTTCTTGGTAGTTTTAATCATGTCATTATTACTACCTATCATGAGCATATCATCTACATAAAGATATACAATGACATAACATTTATTTGTGTTTTTAATATAAACACATTTGTCACACTCATTAATTTTGAACCCATTTGACATCATTGCCTTGTCAAATTTCTAATGCCATTGCTTTGGTGTTTGTTTTAAACCATATAATGATTTAACCAATTTACACACTTTTTTTTCATTTCCTGGAACTGAAAAACCTTCTGTTTGTCCCATGTAAATTTCTTCATCTAACTCACCATTTAAGAAAGCGGTTTTCACATCCATTTGATGAATTTCTAGATTGTATAGAGATGCAATGGCAATTAGCATTCTAATGGATGTCATTCTAGTAACCGGAGAGTATGTGTCAAAACAATCAAGACCTTTTTTTTGTCTAAAACCTTTGACCACAAGGCTTGCCTTGTATTTGTCAATTGATCCATCCGCTTTTAATTTTCTTTTGTAAATTCACTTGTACCCAAGAGGTTTACAACCTGGTGGCAAATCCACCAATTCCCAAGTGTGATTTTGCAAGATGGATTCAACTTCACTATTGATAGCTTCCTTCCACAAAGGAGCTTCAAGACTGGACATAGCCTCTTTAAAAGTTAAAGGCTCATTTTCTAATAAAAATGTTAGAAAATCTAGACCAAAAGATTTTGAAGTTCTAGCATGTTTACTACGCCTAAATTCCTCTTCCTCATTTTGACCTAACTCTTGTTCTTGATCATTACTAGTAATAACATCAAAAGATCTTTTATTAGTACTAGTCTCTTGTCCAGTCTTATTTGGAAATACATGTTCAAAGAAAGATGTATTCCGAGATTCAATAATAGTATTTACATGCATTTCGAAATGTTCTGATTTATGAATCAAAAACCGATATGCACTACTATTCTTAGCATAACCAATGAAAATGCAATCAATGGTCTTAGGACCTATCTTAGCCTTTTTAGGACTAGGAATAGCCACTTTAGCCAAACACCCCCACACTTTTAAGTATTTGTAAGATGGTACTCTCCCATGTCACATTTCATAAGGTGTTTGATTTACTTTCTTTCGGGGTACTTTATTTAAAATATAATTTGCAGAAAGTATTGCTTCCCCCCACAAGTTCTGAGGTAATCCAGAACTTATTAACATGGCATTCATCATTTTTTTTAATGTCCTATTTTTCCTTTCAGCAATTCCATTTTGCTGAGGTGAATAAGGAGCTGTGATTTGATGAATCATTCCATGTTCTTTACAAAACTCACCAAAAGGTGATTCATACTCACCACCTTTTTCACTTCTTAGTTTTTTGATTTTCTTACCAAGTTGATTTTCAACTTTATTCTTATATTGAATGAAAGTTTCCAAAGTTTCATCCTTAGTTCGAATTAAATAAACACAACTATATCTAGTATAGTCATCTATGAAAGTGATAAAATATTTTTCCCATCTCTAGTTTGAATTGATTTAAAATCACAAATGTCACTATGAATTAATTCAAGTGGTTCTGTACTTCTTTCAATTGAATGAAAATGAGTTTTAGATAATTTTGCCTCAACGGAAAATTCACATTTATGATTTGAATCAATGTCAAATTTAGGTAAACATTCCATATTAATTAATTTACACAAAGATCCACAATTAACATGTCCTAGTCTACCATGCCATAAATTTGAAGACTCAGGCAAGTAAGAAGAAGATATATTTTTATTAATAACTAAGGGTACAACGGTCATTACATTCATCTTGAAAAGGCCATCAGACATGTAACCTTTTCCTACATACATCCCATTTTTAGTAAGTACAAATTTATCACTCTCAAATACCAACCTAAACCCATTCTTACTCAACAAAAATTTGAAAACAAGATTCTTGCGAATGTCCGGTACATGCTGCACATTGTTGAGAGTGAGTTCCTTTCCAAATGTCATCTTAAGTACAATCTTTCTTTATCCTTCAACTTTGAAAGTTGAGGAGTTGCCCATAAAAAGTTGTTCACCATTGTCCACTGTAGAATAAGATGTGAACATCTTTTTGTCGACACAGATATGGCGAGTAGCACCAGTGTCCACCCACCATTCTTTTGGATTTTCGACAAGATTTGCCTCGGAAACAACTGCAGAAAAATTGATGTCATCTATACCATTGGAAATATTGTCTACTTCGGTCATATGGGCTTGAGTAGGCTTCTTGCTTGTCCTTCTTTTGCTTTTGCCTTTGCTACGGCAATCTTTGGCCCGATGTCCCTCTTTGTCACAGATGTCACATTTGCCATTAAACTTGTACTTTTTATTTCCCCCCCCCCCTTCCTTAGAGCCTTGTGATGAACTTTCTCCATAAGACTTTTGTTTCTTGGTTTTTGAAGCATGTTCCACCACATTTGCATAGACTCCATAGGATGCTTACCAGCCCACTTTTTAGAATTGCGGTTGTCCTCCTCAATCCTCAAATGCACAATTAATTTCCAAAGACATTTCTTTGCGCTTGTGTTTGAGGTAGTTCTTGAATTCCTTCCAGCCTTGTGGTAATTTCTCAATTGAGGCTGCAACTTGGAAGGATCCACTGAGAGACATGCCTTCTGCGTGAATGTCATGCAAAATGAGTTAGAGATCTTGAACTTGGCTAATCACAGTCTTAGAATCAATCATCACAAAGTTCAGGAATTTGCCAACCACAAATTTCTTTGAACCAGTATCTTCCATTTTGTATTTTTTCTCCAAAGACTCCCAAAGTTCCTTTGCTATCTTGATAGGATTGTAGATGTTGTATAATGTGTTGTCAAGTCTGTTCAAGATGTAATTCCGGCAAAGGAAATCGGCATGTTTTCAGGCATCAACCGCAGCAATCACTTGCCGATCGGTTTCATCCTTTTTCAAAATAGGAACATCCTCACGGAGAAAACAAGCCAGGTTCAGAGTTGTAAGATAGAACAACATTTTCTATTGCCATCTTTAAAAATCAATTCCTGAGAACTTCTCTGGCTTCTCACCGTGATTTACCGGTACTGTCACAACCTGAGAGGGGGTTGGCGTAATTGCAGCCACTACACTAGTACTTGTTTGAGCATTTGTATCAGTAGCCATGAATTCTAAATTATAAAACAAAATTATAATTAGAATTTATACTACACAGAAAATTAATCCAAATTCACAGAATTAAATAATGTAAAAATAAAAGAAACAAGAATGTAACTTTTATTTTTCAATTAATTTGGAAATAAAATAAAATTTTATTTAACCAAATTAATTCCACACAGAAAATTAAATTTCTGTAACACTTCAATAATTAAAAAAAAAAACTAAAACAATATTTTTTTTTAATTAATGAACACTCATAAAATAAATTAAGAAAACCAAAATTAATTTCTGATAAAATTCCACAAATATATATTCTGAATTGTTAATGACACCAGTATATTACTACTAGTTGTCAAAGAAAATAGACAGTATATTACTACTATCTGTCAAATAGCATATAACCACTATTTGTTTTTCCAACCAGAATATTAATTTGTACATCCACAAAAAATCATTCTTGTAAAAGAAGAAAGAGAAAGGGAAACAAATGAAAAATTCTGTAAACAAAATAATTCGAATCTATCTTAAGATTGTAGGAACAATCTTCTGTATAAATAAAATAAACTGAAACAAAACCAAACAAATAAATAAATAACGTACCGAATTTATTTATCGAACTAAATTAAAAATAAAAGACCAAGTCGAGTGTGTGACACTCTATCCTTAAGACAGATTCGCCCCGCTACGGTGCTTATGGTTATGTGGCGTCTATCTCCCAGGATACAATGATCTTAACCAATTTGTAGTACCACTCCAAAACAAATTGTATAGCGAACCAAAACCTGTGTTCTAACTCTCTGAAATTTATTCTAAAATTAATATGAAGAATAATGCACCAAAGATAAAAGTTGGACATCATAAAAGAATTAATTTCAGACTGTTTTTTTCCATACCAAGACTGCTGGAATTGATGTCTATTTATAGGCAAAATTCACATCCCCGAACAGGTGCTATTTGTCACTGAACAGGTGCAAACTAGTGTCAACAGATATTGTTTTGAAATTCAAACAGATTCAGAGCAATTATATAACTGAATCTGTCTGTTGCTTCTTGGAACAGTTTGTCAAACAATTTGAAAATATATCCGTTGCTGGAACAAAGTTTTAAACTGTTGAAACAAATTTTTTTTTTTTTAACTATTGGAACAGTTTTGGAAGAGGTACAACTTTAGGAAAACAAGAATTTGAATTTGAATTTAAATTTCAATTTCAATTTGAAATTGGAAAAATTAAAATAAATTTTTGTCCAAAAAATTAATATTAGAATCGACCCAACCCACAACCCAAACTCGCGCCCGGCACGACTCGGTCAGACAGATGGCGGCGGTGCGCGTGCGTGTGTGGTGGTTTAGGCTGAGGTTCACTTTGTCCATAACTCCTCCCTTCTACAAACTTGCGGTGCCCCTTGGGACCCGACCCAAGTGTTGTAGGCTAGAGCTTATATACATATAAAAGCTCTCTTAAAGTTTCAATGTGGGACAACCCATTTCAAAGAAACCCATATTTACTTCTTCAACCATCTATTCCACGAACCCGAAAACGACGTCAAGTCCCATTCACTCATAAATGGTTTTGACGAACCGTCTTCACCATGTAACTTACCACGAGGCAAGGAACACGTCACCTCTTTGGACCCACCCCAAAAGACGTTTGGGGCCCACTTAATTTTGGCCTCAAAGATAGCCCAAAATAAGCCTATATAAACCATTTTCCCAACAATTAGCTCACGAAATATGAGATTAAGAACAATGGTTTGGTCCCAAGTAACGAAGTGATTGGTTAAGAGATTAAATATGTATTTAGAATTTTATTTATTTTAGATAACTTGTGTATTTTCTTTGTAGTTAGATTTTTATGGGATTTTTATTGATAAATCCCATTTAGAAGTGTTCTAATCCAATAGTCTATGAAGAAATTTTTTAACCTATTTTGTCCCATGTATTTATACTTTTATTTCACAAAGTTCTTTTTCTTGATTTACACTATTTTCTTAAACTCTTATGTCCTTATATTTAATATTGATATTTAATGTTGGGGGAGGAGAAAGAAGGGAAATGACCAAGACATAGGAAATTTCATACACAAATTAAATAACATTGATGTTATTATTTTATATTATTATATAATGTGAATATATTTTTAATTGACAACACATTAAAAATAATGTAAACATTCTCTCTCATCTGACGTGAACCTTAA
The DNA here is from genome assembly GCF_055761805.1 of Camellia sinensis. Lineage (NCBI taxonomy): Eukaryota > Viridiplantae > Streptophyta > Magnoliopsida > Ericales > Theaceae > Camellia > Camellia sinensis. The sequence goes on along the minus strand of NC_138973.1, from coordinate 68,564,273 downwards.
CATCACATTTATCACAACGTTATCTGATATGAACATTCACATTCACTTTATCTAATGTGAACATTCACATTCACGTCATCTAATGTGAACATTCACATCATCACATACAATCATATTTATATTCAAATGAAAGTTGAGACTTATAGTTGTGTAATTTGATGCAATCCTGATGTGAACCTTAACATCACCTGTTGGAAAAATGGTGGTTTATAAAGTCTTATTTTGGGTCATCTTTGAGCCCAAAATTGAGTGGGCCCCGAACGTCTTTTGGGCCGGGTCCGAAAAGGTGAAGTGTTCCTTGCTGCGTGACAAGTCACACTGTGAAGACGGTTCGTCAAAACCATTTATGAGTGAATGGGAACATGACGTCGTTTTCGAGTTCGTGGAATGAACATTTAAAGGTTTTATTGTGGGTTTCCTTGTAAGACTTGTCCCACATTGACACTTTAAGAGAGTTTTGTTGAGTTTATAAGCTCTAGCCTACAACACTTGGGTTGGGCCTTCAGGGGCACCCCAAGTTTGCAGAAGCGAGGAGTTATGGACAAAGTGAACCTTAGCCCAAACCACCACAAACGCGCGTCGCCACTGCCGTCCGGGCGCAGGTGTGGGTTGTGGGTCGGGTCGATTCTTGTATTAATTTTTTGGACAAAATTCATTTGAATTTTTTCAAAAAAATATTGCAGGAATTTAATTCAAATTTGAATTCCAATTCTTGTCCAACTTCTGCCTGAAATTCCTCAACAGATTAAAACTGTTTTTCAATTATTTAACTTCCAGAAACTGCCCAGTAGTTCTGGGTTTAACTGTCCAGCAGTCAAATCTGTTCAAACAGGTTAGATCTGTTTGAATTTTGAAGTATACCTGTTCGGTTCCTCACAGCACCTGTTGGATTCAAAATTACACCTGTTGGGTCCTATTTATACCTGGACTGTTCCAGCATTTTTTCCAATCCGAAAAATCAGTTTGCAAATCCCATCTTTGTTGTCCAGATTTTATTTTACATTTTAATCTTCATTCTAGTTTTAGGAAAAATAAAAGAGAGTATAGAACACAAGGTTTGGTTCGCCATACAAATTTGTTTGGTGTGCTACAACAATTTTGTGAAGATCATTGTATCCTGTGAGATAAACACCACTCAATCGTAAGCATCGTAGCGGGGCGAATCTGTCTTAAGGACAGAGTGCCACACACTCGATTGGGTCTTTGAATTTTCTTCTAATTCGGTTCAATAAATAAATTTGGTACGTTATTTATTTATTTTGTTTGAATTAGTTTCCATTTATTTTATTTACACAGAAGATTGTTCCTACAATCTTAAGACAGATTCGAATTATTCTATTTACAGAATTATTCGTTTGTTTCCTTTTCTCTTTCTTCTTTTAAAGAAAATTATTTTCTGTGAATTTACAATTTAATATTCTGGTTGGAAAAACAAATAGTGGTTATATGCTATTTGATAGATAGTAGTTATATACTGTCTATTTTCTTTGACAACTAGTAGTAATATACTGGTGTCATTAAGAATTCAGAATATATATTTGTGGAATTTTGTCAGAAATTAATTTTGGTTTTTAGAAATTATTTTCTGAGTGTTCTTTAATTAAAAATAAATTAAGTTTTTAATTATTGAAGTGAAACAGAAATTTAATTTTCTGTGTGGAATTAATTTGGTTAAATAAAATTTTATTTTATTTCCAAATTAATTGAAAAATAAAAGTTACATTCTTGTTTCTCTTATTTTTACAGAATTTAATTTTATGAATTTGGATTAATTTTCTGTGTAGTATAAATTCTAATTATAATTTTGTTTTATAAATTAGAATTAATGGTTACTGAAACAAATGATCAAACAAGTACTACTGTGGTGGCTGCAATGACTCCAACCCACTCTCCTGTTGTGACAGTACCGGTAAATCACGGTGAAAAGCCATAGAAGTTCTTAAGAACTGACTTTAAAGATGGCAACAGAAAATGTTGTTCTATCTTACAACTCTGAACCTAGCTCGTTTTCTCCGTGAGGATGCTCCTATTTTGAAAGAGGATGAAATCGACCAGCAAGTGGTTGCTGCAGTTGATGCTTGGAAACATGCCGATTTCTTTTGCCAGAATTACATCTTGAACGGACTAGACAACACATTATACAACGTCTACAGTCCAATCAAGATAGCAAAAGAACTTTGGGAATCGCTGGAGAAAAAGTACAAAACGAAAGATGCCGGCTCAAAGAAATTTGTGGTTGGCAAATTCCTAGACTTTGTAATGGTTGATTCTAAAACTGTGATCAGCCAAGTTCAAGATCTCCAACTCATTCTGCATGATATTCACGCAGAAGGCATGTCTCTCAGTGAATCCTTCCAAGTTGCAGCCTTAATTGAGAAATTACCACAAGGTTGGAAGGAATTCAAAAACTACCTCAAACACAAGCGCAAAGAAATGTCTATAGAAGAATTAATTGTGCGTTTGAAGATTGAGGAGGACAACCGCAATTCTGAAAAACGGACCAGTTTCCTATGGAGTCTAAGGCAAATGTGGTGGAACATGCTTCAAAAATAAAGAAACGGAAGTCTTCTGGAGAAAGTTCATCACAAGGCTCTAAAGGGGAGGAAAATAAAAAGTACAAGTTTAATGGCAAATGTTACGTCTGTGACAAAGAGGGACATCGGTCTAGAGATTGTCGTAGCAAAGGCAAAAGCAAAAGAAGAACAAGCAAGAAGCTTGCTCAAGCCCATATGACCGAAGTGGACAAGATTTCCAATGGTGTAGATGACATCAATCTTTCTGCAGTTGTTTTCGAGGCAAATCTTGTCGGAAATCCTAAAGAATGGTGGATGGACACTGGTGCTACTCGCCATATCTGTGCCGACAAAAAGATGTTCACATCTTATTCTACAGTGGACAATGGTGAACAACTTTTTATAGGCAACTCCTCAACTTCCAAAGTTGAAGGACAAGGAAAGATTATACTCAAGATGACATCTGGAAAGGAACTCACTCTCAACAATGTGTAGCATGTACCGGACATTCGCAAGAATCTTGTTTCCGGATCTTTGTTGAGCAAGAATGGGTTTTGGCTAGTATTTGAGAGTGATAAATTTGTACTTACTAAGAATGGTATGTATGTAGGAAAAGGTTACATGTCTGATGACCTTTTCAAGTTAAATGTAATGACCGTTGTACCCTAAGTTATTAATAAAAATACATCTTCTTCTTACTTGCTTGAGTCTTCAAATTTATAGCATGGTAGATTAGGACATGTTAATTATTGATCTTTGCGTAGATTAATTAATATGGAATGTTTACCTAAATTTGACATTGATTTAAATCATAAATGTGAAATTTGTGTTGAGGCAAAATTATCTAAAACTCCTTTTCATTCAATTGAAATAAGTACGGAATCATTTGAATTAATTCATAGTGACATTTGTGATTTTAAATCAATTCAAACTAGAGGTGGGAAAAAATATTTTATCACTTTTATAGATGACTATACTAGATATAGTTATGTTTATTTAATTCGAACCAAGGATGAAGCTTTGGAAACTTTCATTCAATATAAGAATGAAGTTGAAAATCAACTTGGTAAGAAAAATCAAGAAACTTAGAAGTGATAGAGGTGGTGAATATGAATCACCTTTTGGTGAATTTTGTAAAGAACATGGAATAATTCATCAAACCACCGCTCCTTACTCACCTCAGCAAAATGGAATTGCTGAAAGGAAAAATAGGACTTTAAAAGAAATGATGAATGCCATGTTAATAAGTTTTGGATTACCTCAGAACTTGTGGGGGGAAGCAATACTTTCTGCTAATTATATACTTAATAAAGTACCCCGAAACAAAGTGAATCAAACACCTTATGAATTGTGGCATGGAAGAGTACCATCCTACAAATACTTAAAAGTGTGGGGGTGTTTGGCTAAAGTGGCTATTCCTAATCCGAAAAAGACTACGATAGGCCCTAAGACCATTGATTGAATTTTCATTGCTTATGCCAAGAATAGTAGTGCATATCGGTTTTTGATTCATAAATCAAAACATTCCGAAATGCATGTTAATACTATTATTGAATTTCGGAATGCATCTTTCTTTGAACATGTATTTCCAAATAAGATTGGACAAGAGAGTAGTAACAATAAAAGGTCTCATGATGCTATTACTAGTCAGGATCAAGAACATGATCAAAAACAAGAGTTAGATCAAAATGAGGAAGAGGAACATAGGCATAGTAAACGTGCTAGAACCTCAAAATCTTTTGGTCCAAATTTCCTAACATTTTTGTTAGAAAATGAGCTTTTAACTTTTAAAGAGGTTATGTCCAATCCTGAAGCTCCTTTATGGAAAGAAGCTGCCAACAGTGAAGTTGAATCCATCTTACAAAATCACACTTGAGAATTGATGGATTTGCTACCAGGTTGTAAACCTCTTGGGTACAAGTAGATTTTCAAAAGAAAATTGAAAGCGGATAGATCAATAGAAAAATACAAGGCAAGACTTGTGGTCAAAGGTTTTAGACAAAAAGAAGGTCTTGATTACTTTGACACATACTCACCGGTTACTAGAATAACATCCATTAGAATGCTAATTGCCATTGCATCTCTATACAATCTAGAAATTCATCAAATGGATGTTAAAATCGCTTTCTTAAATGGTGAGTTAAATGAAGAAATTTACATGGAACAACCAAAAGGTTTTTTTGTTCCAGGAAAAGAAAGTGTCTAAATTGGTTAAATCATTATATGGTTTAAAACAAGCGCCAAAGCAATGGCATGAGAAATTTGACAAGGCAATGATGTCAAATGGATTTAAAATTAATGAGTGTGACAAATGTGTTTATATTAAAAACACAGACAAAGGTTATGTCATTGTATGTCTTTATGTAGATGATATGTTTATCAGAGGTAGTAATAATGATATGATTAAAACTACCAAGAAAATGTTGAATAAACATTTTGACATGAAGGACATGGGCATTGCTGATGTAATTCTTGGTATGAAAATTACCAAACATCAGAAGGATATGCTTTGTCACAATCTCATTACATTGAGAACATACTTGACAAATTCAGCAAAGATGACGATCATCTTGCTAGAACACCTGTAGATGTTAATTTGTTTCTATCTAAGAATGTACAGGAAGGTATTTCTCAATTAGAGTATGCCCAAATTATTGGAAGCTTAATGTACTTTATGAACTGCACTTGTCCAGATATAGCTTATGCATTAAGTAAATTAAGTAGATATACGAGTAACCCGGGAGTACAACACTAGAAAGCAATTATAAGGGTTCTAAGATATCTTCGATTTACTCGTAACATTAGGCTGAATTATACTAGATATCTAGCAGTACTTGAAGGTTACTATGATGCAAACTGGATATAGGATACTAGAGACTCAAAGTCCACTAGTGGGTATGTCTTTATTCTTGGTGGGGCGGCTGTATCTTGGAAATCTTCCAAACAGACTTGGATTGCTAGGTCTACTATGGAATCAGAATTCATAGCTTTAGACAAAGCAGGGGAAGAGGCAGAATGGCTTTGCCACTTCCTTGAAGATATTCCAATATGGTCAAAACCGGTGCCTGCTATATGCATACATTGCGGTAGTCAATTAGCTATAGCTAGAGCACAGAGTCATATGTATAACAGTAAGTCACGACACATTCGTCGTCGACATAACACCGTGAAACAACTACTCTCTAATGGAATTATTTCCATAGAATATGTTAAGTCTAAAGACAACATAGCGGATCCACTAACCAAAGGGTTAGCAAGAGAGTTAGTTGAGAATTCATCGAGGGGAATGGGATTTAAGCCTATTAAATAAGATTTACCACAACGGCAACCCAACCTAGTTGACTGGAGATCCCAAGATCTAGGTTCAAGGGACAACCGAGTTGTGTATGACTCAGAAGGATCACTGGGGAGTTAAACTCCTACCCATTTCTATGATGAAATAGTGATGATTGTAGAGTTTTAGGTTAAGTAATACTTTTAATGATTCTTAAATCTAGGTATACCTAGTGGAGTATGGCAGGATACTCTTCATAAGAGTCACCTATATGAGTGTGAACTGGGCCGGTTCTATGAGATTTGTGAAGGGCTACAATTCTTTACAGCACTCATGAAAGACCAGGTTGTTCAGGGCCAAAATGAACACAATAATGACAACTAAACTGTGTTTGGGGATATACTGTGTGAGTTCTATTGTCTTGGTTTACACAAACGGCTGAACAGTTCAAGACATCATGTTCACTGGTTAGCGAGTAAATCCAATATTGTCTCACAAGGGAAGGTTCAAAGCCAAAAGTTACCTATCCTTTGCAGAATATTTTCAATTTCTGTACTCTCTATAATAGATCATGTTGTTGCATTTTCTCTCCGTCAAATTCCATTCATGTGGGGGATTGTTAGAAAAATGGTGGTTTATAAAGGCTTATTTTGGGCCATCTTTGAGCCCAAAATTGAGTGGGCCCCGAACGTCTTTTGGGCTGGGTCCGAAGAGGTGAAGTGTTCCTTGCCGCGTGGCAAGTCACACGATGAAGACGGTTCGTCAAAACCATTTATAAGTGAATGGGAACATGACGTCATTTTCGGGTTCGTGGAATGAACATTTAAAGGTTTTATTGTAGGTTTCCTTGTAAGGCTTGTCCCACATTGAAACTTTAAGAGAGTTTTGTTGAGTTTATAAGCTCTATCCTACAACACTTGGGTTGGGCCGCAAGGGGCACCCCAAGTTTGTAGAAGGGAGGAGTTATGGACAAAGTGAACCTTAGCCCAAACCACCACACACGCGCGCCGCAGCCACCGTCCAAGCGCGGGTGTGGATTGTGGGTCGGGTCGGTTCTTGTATTAATTTTTTGGACAAAATTCATTTGAATTTTTTCAAAAAAATATTGCAGGAATTTAATTCAAATTTGAATTCCAATTTTTGTCCAACTTCTGTCCGAAATTCCTCAACAGATTAAAACTGTTTTTCAATTATATATTCCAAAAACTGCCCAGCAGTTCCAGGTTTAACTGTCCAGCAGTTAAATATGTTCAAACAGGTTAGATCTATTTGAATTTTGAAGTATACCTGTTCGGTTCCTCACAGCACCTGTTAGATTCAAAATTACACATGTTGGGTCCTATTTATACCTGGACTGTTCCAACATTTTTTCCAATCCGAAAAATCAATCTGCAAATCCCATCTTTGCTGTCCAGATTTTATTTTACATTTTAATCTTCATTCTAGTTTTAGGAAAAATAAAAGAGAGTATAGAACACAAGATTTGGTTCGCCGTACAAATTTGTTTGGTGTGCTACAACAATTTTGTGAAGATCATTATATCCTGGGAGATAGACGCCACTCAACCGTAAGCACCGTAGCGGGGCGAATCTGTCTTAAGGACAGAGTGTCACACACTCGACTGGGTCTTTGAATTTTCTTCTAATTCGGTTCAATAAATAAATTCGGTACGTTATTTATTTATTTTGTTTGATTTAGTTTCTATTTATTTTATTTACACAGAAGATTGTTCCTGCATCACCTTTATCACAACGTCATATGATGTAAACATTCACATTCACGTCATCTGATGCAAACATTCACATTCACGTCATCTAATGTGAACATTCACATTATCACATACAGTCAACAGTTTGATGCATAGGAACTACCAAAATATAATGACAATCAATAAAGAATCATGTTTAATTTTTTGTGCGTAATATATATCAACATTAAATAGAAGTGTGTAGTTAATGCACTTTTTTAGAGTGAAGATATGGGGAGTAGGAATGGTCATGGAAACTACCAAAACATAATGACAATCAACATTAAATATCAACATTAATGGGGTCAAGGGAGATTGACGGTGTTTGTTTTCTTACCTCAAATAGAACCTAATGGAATAGTCAAAAAGAATATGGGTTGGATGGAATAAAACTCCTAGAAAAAAGATTTACCAAAAAAAAGCTCCCAATTTTTATGTAAAAATATAAAATTCAATTTTGATAATTTTTGAATGATCTACCACTTGATTCCCCCCCCCCCAAAATTGTATTACGCAATTTATAGCGGTTGAAAATCTATCTACACTAAACAACATGTGTCATAGAAATATAGAAAAAATTCACACACATACACACACACCAAAAAAAAAAATGTGCCATTTTTTGTTTTTGAATTTTTATTTGTGTACGGGAAAGAAATAAACCTTCTTGTATAATCCTGTTGATCAAGTCTGCGCTCCTCCAAATGTCGTCGCTTTCCTCCCTGAAAACACAAATGTGAGCTAGCCGGTGGGTGTGTGCTGGATACCTCTCCGATGCCTAAGTCAGCAAAATAGACAAAGACAAAAAGCTGTGTATCAAAGTTGTGTGTTACCTCTCCATAGGTGATGTTGTAAGCTTTTATAGGTTCCGCGTGGCACAATCCTAGTAGGACTTTCACTCCTCCATGTAGAGTCCTCCTAGGATTCATACTCCTGAAAGATAATGCCTATCCTTCAACACCCCCCTCACTGCATAAACCAAGTGAGATGGTTCTACCATGGTCAGACTTCAACATGACCGAGGTAAGCATGGCTTCTGCTAAGCCGCAAACTAGACCGAGATAACATTAGCTCGGCTCTTCCATTCACTGCTCTTACCTTGGCTCTCCTTAATGCTAACCACGGTATGTCTAGACCGGAATAACCAATACTCCGGTCCAAACTGGGATAACTTTGTGAGTGACGACCAAACTTACCATAAGCTCTTTGGGACCGGAGTAACTTTACACCTCTCTTGGGCCGGAGTAACTTCATGGCCTTTTTACTCAGCCCTTTTTTTTTTTTGGAAACAAATTGTAACCGGGCTGAGGCCCCACCCTTTGTACTTGCTTTTGAATTTTGAATGAATGCTTCTTTTTTGTTCAAACTCTTATTTCGGTTGATCTTTATGCTTATACCTTTACTTTCTAATTGATGCCTTACATGAGGTACAGCATTCTCTTGCCGAGATACTTTATCCCGGTCTTGAGCATTGCAACTATGAGTATACCTGCCAATCATTCTTTAGCTGAGATCCCTACCTCAGCTGTAGAATACTAAAAGTTGATTTAATCCAGCCAACCACTCTTTAGCCGATATCCTTACTTCGGCTAAAGAGTATGACGAGTTGGTTTAATCCAGCCAACCACTCTTTAGCCGATGTCATTTACTTCGGCTGAAGAGTACCAAGAGTTGGTTTGGTCCAGCCAACTATTCTTTAGCCGATGTCTCACTTCGGCTAAAGAGTACTAAGAGTTGGTTTAATCCAGCCAACCACTCTTTAGCCGATATCCTTTGTTTGGCTAAAGAGTACGATGAGTTGGTTTAATCCAGCCAACCACTCCTTAGCCGATGTCATTTACTTCGGCTGAAGAGTACCAAGAGTTGGTTTGGTCCAGCCAACTATTCTTTAGCCGATGTCTCACTTCGGCTAAAGAGTACTAAGAGTTGGTTTAATCCAGCCAACCACTCTTTAGCCGATATCCTTTATTTGGCTAAAGAGTACGAAGAGTTGGTTTAGTCCAACCAACTATTCTTTAGCCGACGTCCTTACTTCGGCTGAAGAGTACCAAGAGTTGGTTTAGTCCAGTCAACCACTCTTTAGCCGATGTCCTTACTTCGGCTGAAGAGTACCAAGAGTTGGTTTAATCCAGCCAACCACTCTTTAGCCGATGTCCTTTCTTCGGCTAAAGAATACCAAGAGTTGGTTTAATCCAGCCAACCACTCTTTAGCCGATATCCTTACTTCGGCTAAAGAGTACCAAGAGTTGGTTTAATCCAGCCAACCTCTAAATTGGTTATTCCTGCCAATTTAGAATAAAATGTTTGGTCATTCCGACCAAACGTCCTGCAGCCTGGATCCTTATCCTGGGCTTAGGAGGGGTGTTGGTTTTTCCAGCCAACCACTCTTTAGCCGATGTCCTTAAGTCGGCTGAAGAGTACCAAGAGTTGGTTTAATCCAGCCAACCTCTAAATTGGTTATTCCTGCCAATTTAGAATAAAATGTTTGGTTATTCCGACCAAACGTCCTGCAGCCTGGATCCTTATCCTGAGCTTAGGAGGGGTGTTGGTTTTTCCAGCCAACCACTCTTTAGCCGATGCCCTTAAGTCGGCTAAAGAGTACCAAGAGTTGGTTTAATCCAGCCAACCTCTAAATTGGTTATTCCTGCCAATTTAGAATAACATGTTTGGTTATTTCGACCAAACGTCCTGCAGCCTGGATCCTTATCCTGGGCTTAGGAGGGGTGTTGGTTTTTCCAACCAACCTCTAGATTGGTTTTTCCAGCCAGCCTAGAGTAAAGTGGTTGGTTATTCTGACCAACCTTGCTGTTGATGTCCCTAACTTACTTAATACAATCTCTTTTTATAGAATAAAACATTTATGCTGAAAAGAAAACTACTTGTTTTATTGGGAAAAAAAAGAAAATTACAAGTATTTTGAAGAAATACTAAAAATAAAATAGTTTGAGATTGACAGTGTTCCATGGCCTGGAAATTGCTTTGCCGTCCTTATCTTCTAAGTGGTATGCCCCCTTGCCAGCTAATCCGACCACTTTGTAGGGTCCTTCCCAATTAGGCCCTAATTTGCCATCTCCTGGGACCAAGGTGTTTCCCATTACTTTGCGCAACACCCAATCTCCAATCTTGAATTGCCTTGGATGTACTGTTTTGTTGTATTTCCTGGATAATTCTTGTTGGTATGAGGCAATGGAACCAGTGCCCTGTCTCTTCTTTCCTCTGCAAGGTCGAGCTCCAATGCTATGGCTTCTCTATTCAAGTCTAGATCAAAATTTTCGCTTCTAATTGTGGGGAGGCCAACTTCCAGCGGGATTACTGCTTCCATGCCATAGGCTAAGGAGAATGGTGTTTCTCCTGTTGATCGTCGAGGTGTGGTGCGGTAAGCCCATAAGACATGAGGAAACTCGTCAGCCCATTTGCCTTTTGCTCTTTCTAACCTTTTCTTAAGTCCATCCAAGATGACTTTGTTTGACGCTTCCGCCTGGCCGTTGGCTTGGGGATATGCCGGGGTAGAATTGTGGAACTCTATTTTGTATTCTTCACAAAAGCATCTAAAGATTTTGCCATCAAACTGGGTGCCGTTGTCTGATATTAGGGCTTTAGGTATGCCGAATCGAGTAATGATATTCTCCCAGACGAACTTCTTCACATCTTTTCCTTGATTGATGCCAATGCTTCTGCTTCCACCCACTTTGTGAAGTAATCTGTTGCTGCGAGAAAGAACATCCTGTTACCGGGTGCTGTTGGAAGTGGTCCCATGATGTCCAAGCCCCACATTGCAAAGGGCCATGGGCTGGACAATGGTAGGAGTTCTCTGGCCGGCTAATGTATTTGGCGTGCGAACTTCTGACATTTCTCGCACTTCTTCACATACTTCTTCGAGTCTGTCTGCATGTATGGCCACCAGTATCCTTGTGAAATGGCTTTGTAAGCTAACGATCTTCCTCATTGGTGGCTTCCGCACACCCCTTCGTGTATTTCGAACAAGAATGCTTCTACTTTGCTGGGGTGGACACACTTTAGATAAGGTCCTAAGAATGACTTTTTGTATAATGCCATAGATGGGGAGAGCCAACATCGCTGCGACTTTGCTCTAATTTTGTTGACTTCTTTCTTGTCTTTCAGTAAGACGCCGTCTTTTAAGAACAGTATGATGGGATCCATCCATGGGGGGCCTAATTCGGCGCAACATACCTCTTCTACTTCGGGGTCCTCAATGCTTGGTCTTGGTAGGTAGTCAATTAGTAGTGGGTGAGGGATGGATGTATCTGCCATTGACGCAAAGCCTGCTAGTTCGTCTGCTCTGCTGTTTTCCTCCCTGCCAATCTGTTCTATTCTTACTACTTCAAATTTCTTGATCTCTGCTCTGACCAATTCTTGGTACTTGGCCATCCTGTCATCCTTTACTTCATAGTCGCCAGAAATTTGGTTTACCACCAGCTGTGAGTCGCTGTAGACCATTAGTTCGATGGCCTTCATATAGAATGCTGATTTGAGTCCTACAAGAAGTGCTTCATACTCCGCTTCGTTGTTTGATGTTGGGAAGCCAAGGTTGATTGCTTGCTCCACAACCAGGCTGTCTGGTGAGATGAGGACTATGCCAAGTCCTACACCATGCCGGTTGGATGCTCCATCCATAAAGAGCTTTCACATCTCTCCAACGAACAACTTCCAACAAGTGGAGGGGTCAGATGATGCCGTGGGGTCATGGATGTTGCTGGTGTTCTCTTCAAGGTCCATACTGGTTGTCTGCCCCTCGCTATCTGATTGATCTAAGTCTTTATTTGTTGGTGAGTCTTGGCTTAGTGTAGCATGGTTCGCTTCTGCCTTGCTCTCTTTATTTTGGTCTGCCTTGGGGTCTGACTGAATATCTTGCTCCACGGGTTGCGCTATTCCAGCGTCAACTTCTATCCCTGGTTCAGTTGTGTTAGTCAGGTTGACTGGGCAGATATGATGACTTCCTAGGGTAAATTCTGCGACAAAGTCTGCCAAAGCTTGGGCCTTTATTGCGGTTCTAGGTTGGAGCTTGATGTCGAATTGTCCCAACTCTACTGCTCACTTCAAGATTCTCCTAGAAAAGTTCGCTCTTTCAAATAGATATTTTAATGGGAAAACTGTGAGGACAACTATAGTGTGGGCATGAAAGTAGTGTGACAACTTCCTTGATGCCATCATTAAGGCTAAGGCCAGCTTTTCTAGTGGCAAATACCTTGTTTCGGCACCCAGCAATGTCTTGCTGACATAATAGATGGGCAGATGTTGGATTCCTTCCGCACGGACCAACACTGCGCTAATTGCGTGCTGAGAGACCGCTAGGTACAAGAAAAGTTCTTCTCCAGGTACTGGGGTGACCAGCAGTGGTGGAGAAGACATGTATTCTTTCAAGCTTTCCAGAGCGCGGTCGCATTCTTTGTCCCACTCGAACTTGGCTTTTAACACTTGAAAAAATGGTCGTAGTCTGTCTGACGACCGGCTAATGAATTGGTTGAGTGCAGCTGCCATGCCGGTGCGATGTTGTACCTCTTTTACTGAGTTAGGTCTCTCCAGATCCTGAATAACTTTGATCTGGGAGGGGTCTGCTTCTATACCCCGGTTGGTCACCAGGAAGCCCAGGAATTTGCCAGATCCTACACCGAATGCGCACTTAGATGCATTAAGGCGCAACTTGTGCCTCTTCAGAATCTGGAACATCTCACCTAGGTCCCTTAGATGGTCATTTTTATCCTTGCTTTTGACCACCATATCATCGATGTAAGCTTCCATTGTTCTGCCTAACAACGGTTCAAACATCTTGGTGACCATTCTCTGGAATGTTGCCCCTGCATTCTTTAGGCTAAAGGGCATGACCTTATAACAATACAGTCCTCTTAGAGTGGTAAAGGATGTGACCTCCTGGTCTGGTTCGTACATGGCAATCTGATGGTAGCCTCTGTACGCATCCAGAAAGCTAAGTCGGTTGTGCCCCGCCGTTAGGTCTACCAGTTGATCTATCCGTGGTAGGGAGAAGCTGTCCTTTGGGCATGCTTTGTTGACTGTCTTATAATCGACGCAGACACGCCATTTTCCATTCTTCTTTGGCACTACGACTGTGTTGGAAATCCATCTAGGGTAGTGCACCTCTCTGATAGCTCCTACTTCTAGCAAATTTCCCACTTCTTCCGTCACTATCTCGGCGTGGTGGAGCGCCGATCTGCGAGTGCGGTGAATGATTGGTCTGGCAGATGGGTGGACATTGAGTTGGTGACAGATGAAGTTTGGATCGATGCCTGGCATGTCGTATGGTGTCTAGGCAAACACTTCGATGTTAGAGGTTAGGAATTCCAAGACCTCTAACCTCTCAGTGCTGGACAACAACGAACCGAGTAAAAAGAACTTATCCGGGTTCTTATCATCTATTCCTACCTTTACCAAGTCTTCCACCGCTTTTTGGTCAGCTACTTTGTCGACATCTGCGAACAGTTCATTGCTCTCAGGTTCTTCCACCGAATGAACATATGTTTTGGCAGCGCGGTTGCCATTAACCGTGACGAAGCACTGTTTGGACATAATCTGGTCTCCAAAGACCTCTTCAATTACTCCGGCTCCGTTGGGAAACCGCATTACTTGATGGTAGGATGATGCTACTGATTTCATGGCATGGAGCCATGTTCTTCCCAAGATTATATTGTAAGTGGAAGGGACCTTCAACACCCAAAATTTCACTTGTTTTGTCATGCTTCCTGCCCTGATTGGCAGGATAATTTTGCCGACTGGCCACTCTGGCATTAAGCTGAATCCGATCAGGGGGGACACAGCTGGTGCCAAGTCTTTGTCCTCCAATTTCAATTGTTTGAAGGTGTCATAGTACATTATCTCACATGAGCTACCTTGGTCTATCATAATTCGCTTGACGTCATAATCCTTGATGCGGAGGGTGACGACCAGTGCATCGTTGTGAGGGCAATATATTCTTTCCAAGTCCTTGTCTGAAAAAGACATGATGTTCGTGGCCTCTATTCTCCCCTTTTTGAAGATAGGTTGGGCACTTAGTACTTCCCTTAAGTGCTCAGCCTTCTTGATCGACCCTCTGAGCTCGTATACACGCTCAGGTTCGAATACTCCATGTATCACATTGATCACTCCTTGAGGTGGGGTGTCAATTGGCATTCCATTGGGTTTATTGTGGTCCTGGGGGGGCTGGTTGCGTCCCTCCTTCAAGATATTTATCCAAGTGACCGGCTGCCACCAACTCCTCCAGATGCTGTCTCAATGGCATATAATTTTCAGTGCGGTGCCCCTTTTCTTTGTGGAAGGTGCATCGCGATCTTTCGTTGTAGTCTTTCTGTGCTTCTCCTAGCTTAGCTGGCCATCTGACGAAAGGCTCATCGTGTATTTCGTTCAAAATCCGATAGATCGGTTTCTTGAATACCGTGGTTATGGCAGTGCAGACTCTCAACCATCTTTTATCCTGGTCCTCTTCGTTGTCTCGCCTGCCTCGTCCGTTTTTGTTCGGACGTTCTACCGCGTTGATCTTTGCTGCGGTCTTTTTATCTGGTATTGCGGTCGTGCCAGATTTTGTTTTGGCACGGGCGCCATCCTTTTCCACCCTGATGTGCTGATGCACTCTTTCCATCAGGGCCTCCATGGTGAGGGGCGGTGTTATGGTGATTGAGTCCCTTAGTCTGTTTCCGACTGGAAGGCCTTTTTTGTATTGTGCAATGGCGAGATTGGTGGGGTAGTCCCCAATCTGGTTGAATGTCTCCCAGTAGCGACTACTGTAGGATCTTAGTGTCTCCTTTTCGCCCATGTCGATAGAGAGTAACTGGTTAATCTCCACTGGGGTTTTGGTGTTTGTTTTGAACCTTGTGACGAACGCCTCCGCCAATTGCGCCCAGGAGGCTATGCTGCCTTCTGGAAGTATTTTGAACCAAGTCAAGCCTAGGTCGCCAAGGCTTGATGGGAAGAGGATGCACATCAAAGCCTCATTTCGCCGATATACCGCCATAACCTGGCGGAAGTGGTTTAGGTGTATGTAGGGGTCCGTCTTCCCCTCGTACGTGGTGAATTTAGGCTGAAGGAAACCTGAAGGTAGGGGCGCGTTTTCAATTGCCGGGTGGGCGCGGATTGATTGCCGCCACGAAACCTCCAATCCGCCATCCGTCTGCCAAATTGGCGGATTGAAGAAAATCAATCCGCATTCGTCTGCCAATCCGGCGGATGTGGATTGAGCGGATTGGCGGTTTAGCGGGTGGATGCGAATCGGTTTGGCGGTTTGAAATTTTATAAATTTTCAATATAATTCAACTTGTGCACTTCCTAAAAAAAAAAAAAAAGTATTACAGTTAATGACTTAAAAAAATATTACAATCATTGTATGTCTCATCCAAAGCAAGAAAAATTAAAATTTTAGAATATCACAATCATTGCATGCTTCATCCACATATTACAATCACAGCATGCCTCATTTACATAAGTATTACAATATGTGGTTCTTAAAATATAAAAATAATTCAAACCATCAAAACCATGAACAGAGCAATAATAGAAATTGTATGTCTTTATATTTACATCTATATCTGTTTTTGAAAATAAAAACCAACCAGCATATGTCATATTTTCTATTTATTATTTTCAGAGATAGATTTAAAAACTAAAAAATATAGATAACTAATACATTCATTTTTTTTAATTCAAAAAAGATATTCAAGTTGCAAACTTTTTTTCAACAGAATATTTAAACTCTTTTTTAATTGAAAATATAAATAGAATATTTAAACAAACTGAAAACACAAAGTCTTATAAATTACTAGGGGTGCTCGCGGTTTGGCGGTTCGGTTGCGGCCAAAGGAATCTCAAATCCGTCATCCGTCCGCCAGATTGGCAGATTGGAGAAAATCAATCCGCAACCGTCCGCTCGTCATCACGCATCCGTCCAAAATGCGGCGGATCGGTTCGGTTCAGTTTGGTCGGTTTTGGCGGATCGGTGTATCCGCTGCTCACCCTTCGGAACGAACGGCAAGGTCTGCAGCCTTGCTAATGCTTTGTCCGTTGGTTCGTAGGCAGGGCGTGGCAACGGCATTCCGACCTCGACGCTTCCATGCGTCCGAGGAGCCAACCGCTGAAGGGCAGATACCCTACGAGGGTTGCGCGCTCTAGTATCCTCCTTCCATTGTGCCTTTTCTTCCAGCATGTTCCACAAATCGGATGATCTTGGCAACTCTGTCTGCCTGGATGATGTCTGGTGCAAGCGTGAGGGTCGATAGGTACTTCCCTCAGTATAAGACCTCAATGATCTCGTTCTCTCAGACCTGGAGTAACGAGTTCTGGAGGTTCTGGATTGAGTATTGCCTGTCCTGAGGCTTCTACTCTCTGCTTGTGATGGTGTGGAATGCCTTCCTCGGTCTTCTGAGCGGCGAGGGGGCGTCTTGCTTTTGCGACCCTCTCCTGTCGCCACTTCTTTTCCCTTCATCTGGCATTTCATAATCTCCATGTCTTCCGCCATCTGTCGTATTAATTCATCCTGCTCCCTTACACGGTCCTCCAAAACTTGAGGATCAATCCTCCGCCTTTGTCTGTCAGGACTTTGTGAACGAGAGTGACGGGGGCTATTATTCTGCCTCCCCCTAGCATCCCTCCTGGGGTTATGTCGTTGTGGCTCCAAGTCTGCCATGGGAGGGACATGAGGCAAACCTTCGCGCCTCCCACCTCCTTCTGGTGTTTGCCCATCAATGGCGGACTGTGGCAAATCTTCGTTGCGCGCCATTGATTCTAAAGAGGAAAAAGCTTGATCAAGAGGTTTTGTTCCTGTCTCCCACAGACGGCGCCAATTGTACAGGAAAGAAATAAACCTTCTCGTATAATCCTGTTGATCAAGTCTGCGCTCCTCCAAACGTCGTCGCTTTACTCCCTGAAAACACAAACGTGAGCTAGCTGGCGGGTGTGTGCCGGATACCTCTCCGATGCCTAAGTCTGCAAAATAGACAAAGACAAAAAGCTGTGTATCAAAGTTGTGTGTTACCTCTCCATAGGTGATGTTGTAAGCTTTTATAGGTTTCGCGTGGCACAATCCTAGTAGGACTTTCACTCCTCCATGTAGAGTCCTCCTAGGATTCATACTCTTGAAAGATAATACCTATCCTTCAACACCCCCCTCACTGCATAAACCAAGTGAGATGGTTCAACCATGGTCAGACTTCAACATGACCGAGGTAAGCATGGCTTCTGCTAAGCCGCAGACTAGACCGAGATAACACTAGCTCGGCTCTTCCGTTCACTGCTCTTACCTTGGCTCTCCTTAATGCTAACTACGGTTTGTCTAGACCGGAATAACCAATACTCCGGTCCAAACCGGGATAACTTTGTGAGTTACGACCAAACTTACCATAAGCTCTTTGGGACCGGAGTAACTTCGGGTCTCTCGCAGACCGGAGTAACTTTACACCTCTCTTGGGCCGGAGTAACTTCATGGCCTTTTTACTCAGCCCTTCGCAATGTGGCCCATAACAGCCCATTACCCAGCTCAGCCCAATTTATAAGTATAAATTACCCTCTCAATTGTACGAGCACAAAATAATTCTTCTCGTATGATCCTGTTGATCAAGTTTGCACTCCTCCAAACAACGTTACTTTGCCACCTGAAAACACAAACGTGAGCTAACCGACGGGTGTGTGCCGGAAACCCCTCCGATGCCTAAGTCAGCAACTAGACAATAGACAATAAGCTCTGTGTATTCTATAAAAGCTCTCCAGGTTATGGTCATGTATCGACGAAACAAGCCCTTAATGTGTATCCTGTTTCCGTCCAGCCTTGGCGACATGGGTTTAGCATGGTTTGAAAGGTTACCAGAAGGTAGTATAGCCTCATGGGCGCAACTAACGGAGGCATTTGTAACCAGATTCAGAACAAACACCAAGACGCCAGTGGAGATTGACCAGCTTCTCTCCATCAGCATGGGCAAGAAGGAAACATTGAAGTCTTACGACAATCGGTATTGGGAGACCTTCAACCAAGTAACAGATTGTCCTACAAACCTAGCTATTGCACAGTACAAGCAAGGTCTGTTAGTGGGTCATAAATTAAGAGATTCAATAACAATGACGCCACCTCTTACTATGGAAACCTTGATAGAGCGAGTGCACCAACACATCTTGGTAGAGGAAGATGGGATGCACACCAAGGTAGAGTTTGATACAAACAGTGATATCGGATAGAACACCTTCGGCAAAAGTTAGCACGGTTGGAAAGAAGGACTAACCAAACGCTTAGCTCTATGTTGGCCGGAATAACCAACATTTAGCTCTCCTAAGCCCAGGATAAGGATCCAGGCTGCAGGACGTTTGGTCGGAATAACCAAACACTTTACTCTAGGTTGGCCGGAATAACCAGCTTAGAGGTTGGCTGGAAAAACCAACACCCCTCCTAAGCCCAGGATAAAGATCCAGGCTGCAGGACGTTTGGTCGGAATAACCAAACACTTTACTCTAGGTTGGCCGGAATAACCAAGTTAGAGGTTGGCTGGAAAAACCAACACTTCTCCTAAGCCCAGGATAAGGATCCAGGCTACAGGACTGTAGACACCCCATTTTTGACCGTCCTCAAGACTTGGACGTCACCGTTTGAACACCCGGTGATTATCCATGTTTGTGTTCGTTTGGAGTTCCCGGAAGTCTCGGCTACGCGCTTTGCCTCAGAATCTCTGAACTCGACTGTTTAGTGTCTGGTTTTGCACCAAACACTAGTGTTTTGCCTTGGAGGGGCAGGGATTGCCTTGTGAGGCATCCCCACACATCACCGGCCATGGCCAGAGGCCACCGGCTGGTGTTTTGTTGCCATCGGCAGTGTATATTGCCGGTCGGCATTCTTTGTTGCCGGTCGGCAGTCAATTTTGTCAAAATGGAAATTTTGAGCAGTTGACTACTGTTCATCTGCTTTTGCAGATATTTTAATACAGCTGTCTTGCATTTGGCTCCCCTCCATACACGTATATGGAGGGATCTCTCTCTTTAGAAGCTTGTCTTGTAAGCTTTACAAGACAATAAGCTCTATAAAGAGAGGTCTTCTCTCTTGTTGCAAGGGTTAGACATTTTAGACAGCCATTGTAGGGTTTGAGTTCTAGGGTTGGGGTTTCATACATATCCTATCTCTATATCTCTCTCTTGTGTATGTTTAAGTGTATTTGTGTCTTATTATTGCACACAAACACATAGTGTTACACCTTTTCTTGGTTTCTTGAAAGACCAGAGGTTGTTCTTGAGGTTCTTGGGTGGTTTTTGAGCTTGGAGGAGCAGCCGGTCCACCATTGTTGAAGAGGTCTTCAAGGGTAACAATCTTACCCCTTTTTACCCCTTTCTTGCATTGTATTTTTACCTATCTTAGAATTGTTTTTGAGCTTAGTGTATAATATAAAAAGTTCTGTTTTTAGGCCCTCTAAATAGTTTGTTCAGAGCGTTTTGTGGTTTGGAGGTGTTTGACCCCTCTTAGGCCTTGAGAGGCCACATTTTGTGCTATTTTGAGTGAGCTCTGGGACTTTGGTGTTTGGGCCTCCTCACCACTGAAATCTTGATGGATTTCAGAGGTGAGGATGGTGCCTTGAGGTCCTAGGGAGGAGAGGGCCACCCCCTCTCCTTGTTGTCCTTGAAATGGACCATTTTTGGCCTCTTGAGGGAGCACCTAGCTAAGCTTCTTGTTGACCATGCCTTAGCTATTTTTTGTGCCTATTATATCATAATATGCTTCTGTTTTTAATTGGTTTCGGTACACCATGCATGCTTAGCATACCTACCTTGTAATGCCATGTGTAGGCCTTAATATGCCTTAGGTTGTAAGCCCTTGTTCTAGCATATTTTAGGCCTAGCTTTGTGAAGCTTTAGTGCATGTTTTTGTATGCTTTAGCTCTGTTTTAAATTGCTTGAGTCATACTTGCTATGTATGGCATAGCCCCTTTGCATTGTTGGTTTGCTAGCCTCAAGTTTTGGGTCTTTATTGCATGCTTAGCCTATCTTGTTTGCTTGGTTTGACACCATCTTAACATGATTCCAGAGCTTACATTGCATGTCATTAGTCCATGCTTAGCCTCTTTTAAATGTGCTTGAAAGTTGCCTTTGTTTGTTTAAGTATAGGCCCATTAACATGTGCATGTGTGCAAGTGTGTTTGGTCCCATTTCTTAAGTTTTTGGCCACTGTTTTAGGTCTAGTTAGAGTTGCCTAATTTAGTTTAAGTCCATTGCAGGTTCTGCAGGCACTTTCTGCCGATCGACTGCATACGGTGCCGACCGGCAATCCTTCCTGGGCCGATAGCTTCACCAACAGCCGGTGATCATATACCACTGCCGGTGGCCATTCTACTCAGCCGGTGGTGTCTCCCAATGTCCAGGGAAGCAATCCTGAGACTTTGGCAGCCTTTAGAGGAGTATAGCAGGGAAAACAAAGGCAGCTTGCGCATGGCAGTGCACTTCCGAGCAGGACCAAGCACGCGCGCATCGAACCCTCTTCCCGAGGCCCCTGTTATTGCTTTTCTTATGCTTAGTTAATTTGTTAATTAATTAGGTGATTTGTAATAATTAATTAGCTTGTAGGTTAATTATCTGTAATATTTATTTGGTCCCTCCGAGCGAGGGCGAATCTGTAATAAGTGTGGGTGCGCGTGTGTGCATGTCTTCCAATCCCCACTTCTTTCTTCCTTTTTACTTACCTGCTTTGATGGTTAGTAATAGGACATGTTTAATTTAGCATACCTTATGCTATGCATGCGTGCATCCATACATCTGTCTTGCATGCACCGGGCTCGGTACATCATGCTAACTGCATTTGTACTTCAATTCCAAATTGAATACGTGTATCAATTGATTGCATTTCACATCCCATGTTTAGGTTAGCCGAGCCTACTCTAATTGCATCCTGTATGTGTTGCATTAGTCAGTTTGACATGAACTAGGACCATGCATTGTTTACTAACGAGATTATTGTTTTGGCACGGAGTACGATGTAAGTATTTTCATGCTTTAGCATATCGCATACGTGTGAATGCTATCATAACAGCATGCTTACCATGTGGCTAGATGCTTATGTGATAAACTCTTTGAATGCCTGTGGGTGAAGGTTGGATTGCCTGAGTTGGAAAAACTCGTTGAAATCCGTATTTTAGCCTACTTGCGAGTAGCAAATTCCAAAGTGTTTTTCAAGACAAACGGATATGCAATGCTTATTTCCAAATTAGGCAATCTAGTCTATACTTGTTTGCTGTGCGCATAACATAGTAATTCTAGGCTAATAACTGGAATAAGAACATATAACGTTTTCAAAAACGGATATCACGGTTAGTAGAGGCCGATCTTCGGATCGGGCGAGAGGGGGTGCTCATAGCTGACCTTCCCCAATCGTACCCAAGCTCCCGAGCCAAGGCAACTTTGGTGATGACGGACACGTGGCCTTTAGCACCGAGTCAGGGTTTCCTAAATTTCCCCATTTTAAAATATTTAGGTGGCGACTCTGTATCTGGCAAAGCAGTCCATGTTTGGCACTTCTTTTCAAAAAATCAGTTTCTCAAAACGATTTGTCGGATTTGGACTCTTTGGTTCAGATTAAGAACCGTGACACAAAATCGAGTCCGAACTGTAGCGCGGGGTCCCTTGCGGGCGCATCTACAGTTTCTGGCGACTCTGCTGGGGATTTAGAGAGCTTGACTCAAACTCGTGATATCCTGTTTTGATCTCATTTATGTGTCTCTTTGCATTGCATGTGCATTGGTACGCCTAGGACACAGTGTTTGCCATCTGCCATTCCTGAACGGTTTGCCGGAGGCTTGTCTTGTCAAGGCATGACCATAAGGCTGACCGGTTATGGGCTCTGACAGTATGGGAACACAAACCCCGGTTTTACCAGGGCACCCTTTTCGACCATTCGACCTAGTGCATATTCGGATTCATAGTGACCATTCCAAGCTAGGACAGGTTGCTTACTCGATGTTAGGTTGTTTGAAAACCGCTGCGTGCATAGTGGAACCCTAGCTCCTGACAAAATAGGATAGGGAAACCCTACCCCAACATAGGGGTGTTTTGGCTCTCTTTACTTGCTATGTGCTTTTAGAATGTATCTCTACAGGAACGTACATATCAGTTTGCAAGTTCAAGTATCAGACCTGAGGGCATCAGTGTCAGTTTATGAGAATCAGTTATTTGCGGGTACCAGATTCAGTTTTGGGGACAGTGATTTCTGGGTAACAGTGATCAGCAGTAGAGTATAGTTGTTCAGCTACACCTGTGTTCGATCCATTTGGGTTGAAATGCTGCTTGTTGTCTCTTTCAGTTCGGACAGCTGGTACAGAATAGCTAGTGTTCCCCCTTGCTGAGGCAGGACTTATGATGACGCAGAATTCGGAAGAGATCGTGGTTATGACGGCTGCATTAGATCAAGGGATCACTCTGTAAAGTGAGACCAATATTGATATGCCACATCCACCCAGGTCGCCTATCGCGCACCCGGTCTGGGCCCCCCAGCTATACCAGGCTCGCGAGCCTACTACATTTGAACTAATGGGGATGATAGGTGATCTCCAGAGGTCTGTGGCGGATTTCGCCTACGGAATGTCAGCTTCGCCTCCAGCCGCACCATATGCCGGGAGTTTTGTACCTCAGGAGCCCCCGCTGTTGGGGCGAATTGTGATTGAACTCAACCAACCGGAGATGGCCTCCAGCTATGGTAATAATATATCAACATCAACCCAAACCCTCGATCAGGCTGAGGCCAGAGGAAAAGACAAAGTGAAAGCGGATGCCGATCCTAGTGAACAACTGCTGTGGGCAGTCGAGGCTTTGAAAGCCGCGGGGATGAACAAGCAACAAATATCTGCAGTTGTGACAAGAGCTGTGGAGGATGCTTTCCCCACTCCACCTGAGGGTAGTTCAAGTCAGTCAGAAAACCGGGATAGACCCCGTCATGTCAGAACAGTTCCTTCCATTCCCAACCCTGTACCGGGAAAGGATCAGAAAGCCAAGGTGGCGCCTGCCGACCCTTTCGCTAATGCGTCTAGCAAGAGTGCTCAACCTTCAAAGTACCTGCCCCGAGGGCACAGGGTCTTCCACGCTCTCTACATGCCTTTGTCTAAGGCGCTTCAGATCCTTGCCGAGAGGGGACACCTTAAACCCTTGGAGCCTCGGCCTCTCCTGAAGAATCTCCCTGCTACGCATGATGCTGCTCAGTACTGCGCGTACCACCAGCAGACAGGACATGCTACCGACAATTGTTTCTGCCTCCGTCATGAGGTGCAAGATTTGATTGACAACGAGGTTATCCTCCCGCCCACCTCAGCCAAGTCCGTTACCACCCAGTTATTGGATTTTGAGGACACAGATACTACAAGTATGTAATCAGAAAGTGAACCACCTGCGGGCGGCATTTGGTATATTTTGGATGTGGCGTCTAGCACGCATTTTTGAGCATCTGTGAACGCTAGCTTTGTAAATTCTGGCTTGGGTATCGAGTCAGTCTTTTGTTTTGAGTCTGTCTTTTTGTCTTGAGTCAGTCTTTTTGCTTAAGGGTCTGTCTTATTGTAGCGAGTCAGTCCCCTTTATACAGAATACCAAGTGATTCTGGGGTTGTTGCCTCGAACACCGTTTCGTCTTGTAATTACCCGTTTTTGTTTTTGAGTCTGTTTTTGCCGAGGGGCCAGTTATACCAACAAATCTGAATGAAACAGTTGTGACTATCTCATTTTCATGCTTGCTTTCAGTGTGAGTTAGTTGTGCTAGAGGATTTGAATGGGCTGACAGTACATCTCGCCTTCTCTCCTGCGCGCCAAACTCATTGCATTAGCCTAAGTTTTTCAAAAACCCCTTTTGAACACTGCGGTGATAAAAACGAAGAGGAAGGAATTCCTCGGGTTTTGCAAAATTTGATCAATTGAGAGAAAGAGAGGCATGCTAAGCCTTTAATGAATGAAATCATGCTTGTCAGCGTGAGTACTGGGAAGGACCCTGGCTTGATCCAGATTGGTTCCACACTGTCTTCGGCACGAGCAATTTGTCACTTTCTTAAAAACTTTCAAAAATAAATGTTTTACGCGGCCCTGCGAAGACCTGTGTGGGATCGCTCTTGAGATTGTGCAGCCTAGAATCGCTCTCAGCCTCAAGATTCGACCTGTTTGTCTTGAACCTCGAACTCATTCAGAACATCCAACAGTCAACTGTCGGAGGAGGCCCGTGTGGCCAGTTTTGAAGCAGCCCTCGAGCAAGAGGCACCGAAGTCGAATCAAAAGATTAGATCTCACCAGAAGAAGCTTGTGGAGCAGCCATGATGGATTCTCCTACAAATCATTGCAACAGTCGTTCTCCTAGATATAGAGAGGCTTCAACTTCGAAAACCATTTGGCATGGACTTGTTACACTTTTACCCTTCGAGAGGCTCGCTGGGCCGGAAACCCGGAAGGGCGACCCAGACAAAAGTTAGAGCAAGAGAAAAATACAAAAAAGCAAAAAAGTACTAAAAAGAAAAGAAAAGAAAAGCAAAAATGCGAAAAAGAAAAGAAAAAGAAAAAAAGAGAAAAAATGAAAAGAAGCTCGTAAGGTCGAAAACCCGTATCGAGCACCTTGGAAAAAGTTAGAGCCTGAAAAATAAAGGTTAAAATACCCGAGTGCACCTTAACCGGAACTACGTAAGGCTTGATTCCCATGTTTGGGATACGTAGGCAACTTCATCATGAAGTCCAGCCCCCAACGCTTTCATAGCGTCTCAGTCCATACAATGGTTTCGATTTCATCCCAAAGTCCAGTCGCCAACACCTTCCAAGGTGATTGTGTCCATATATTTGTTATAACCGTCTTCGTCATCTCTGTGTCCAAGAGTTCGACCACCACCAATGAAGACTGTTTGCGGACTGCTGCGGCACCATCCAAACAAGGGGCAACTTTCCGTTGCCGCGAGTCATCGCGAGTCGCCATTCAAACCAGGGGCAACTTTCCGTTGCCATCCACCCCTTTCAAGCTAGGGGCAATTTTCCATTACCTCCGATCCGAGGTTGTGCGTCTCGAGGGTAAGTTCCGCGCCTGCTTAGCACCGATCGTTCGCAAAAAAATAGTTTTTGAGAATTTTTACTGAGGTTGACTAAGTTTTCTCGAAAATTATTTCATTTTCCAAAACCGGACCATTTTCTTGGACCCAAAAGGAAAATTTTCAGTGCTTATAGCCTGACTGGCATGGCTTTCAAATAAAAAATCGAACAAGTACGTTAATCCGACTCTCATCTTGATCAAAACTGTTTTAGTAGAAAAACCAAAACAAAAAATGGTCAAAATGATGAACTAGGGGCACAGTTGAGTCAGGCGTTCTGTCTTTTCCCCGTCGTCAACATGCTTGCCAGGAGGGCACTCTACCCACCAGAAGAAATCGCTGTGAGCTAACGGCATTGGGCATGAACCCGTAACTTCCTATTCATTCATTAATCACCTTGGGGAGGGATGAAAAATGATAGAATAAAGAATAGAGAGGTGTAAGTTGAGAGGAAAAGCGAGCCGAAGGGTTTTGAGAGAAAAATCGAGCCTGAGGGCCGAGTAATGTGAGAATCACAAATCAGAAAGGGTGGGAAACAATACCCAGAGAAACTGGCTCCTCGTGATCTGAGGTCCCCCGTCTCCGTTAACGCGTCTGTATGTCGTGTCTTTTGTTTTGTTTACCTCAACCTTTGTTTTGAGTCTTTTACGAGTGTTACTCGATGTATTTAGGTCGTGTACCCTTTTGTTTGAGTCCTTCCCACTGTGTTCAGTTGTAGGCTCGATACCCCGGTTTGAAAATCTGTTTTATTTCAAAAATCGTTTAAGCTCAGAGTGCTGCGCCATTCTCTACATCTATGCGAAGTAAAAGAACAAAAAAAAAAAAAAAAACTGGGGCATCTGAGTGTGCTTCAACTTCAGCCGGTTTCATCTCCGTAGTCCGTCTTGTGAGATTGGGCTGTTTGTTCAGGATTTGTTGTGTGCAAAATGAACCGATTGCTGTGTTACGGGCTGTATACAGATTAATCCCCAGTAGAGTAAGGGCTGTGTATCCAGGATCAGGCAATGGGTTGCTTGGGTTATTTTTGCTGTTGGTTGTTTAGTTATCTGATTATTACAGTGCGAGTGTTCAATTTTTAGACAATCAGTCAATTTCATTTACATTGAGGTGTAATATGGTGTGATGCAATGCAAAGTATGAAATGTAAAGATATACTGATGTAAACACTTTTTCAAAAAAAAAAAGCCTGTTTCATTTCATCATCTTTTCAAGTACACGAGTTTTGGAAACAAAAATCTGTCTGCGGCAGTACAAAGTATCCTAACTACTAACAAAAGGGAAAAGTACAAGAAAGAAGAAAAATAACAAAAATCTGTATCCATGTCAAGCGGCTTCGAGGGCTATCGGTCTGTCCTAGTCCTCTTCCTGGACGAAGGTCCAAGAGCATCATCAACATCGTCATTAGAGCCCGAGCCAGTGCTGCCTTCGGTCTCCTCCTCCGAGGACTCCGCCTCCGACTCTGCCTCCGCCTCCGACTCCTCGTCATCATCATCATCAGGGACTGGAGCCCGCGAACTACTCCCGACATGAGTACGCCCTCCCCTGGTACGGGGACGTACAGCGTCTCCACGCCCTCCTCGAGCAGGAATAGAGGGCCCAGCCGGAGCACCACCCACCGGAGGAATCTGGAAGGGAGGCTGAAAAGCACAAAAGGCAAATACATCAGAATACTGTGAGCAGTGTATCAGTGCAAGATGCAGTGTACAGTGTGAGAATGCCAAGAGCAGTGTGTCAGTGCAGAATGCAGTGTATGAGTACAGTGTGTGAACGTCGTGAGCAGTTTGTCAGTGCAGAATGCAATGTATGCAGTGTATCAGATGCTGTGAGATCAGTGCGTTAGGTGTGGTGTCGTGCATCAGATTACGCGAATCAACTTATGAATGGTTTGAGGCCATTGTCAGAAGAACATACCGGAATACTATAGTGGGCCAGAAGGTCGAAGGTCCGCTGCAGCATCCCCATCATGGAGGCATTCAACTCCACGGATTGCCGGGTGTACTCGGAGGACGCCTGCAAGAGTATAAGATATATCAGTATTCCGCGAGATATCAAATAAACTGAAATGAAATGCAGATGCAAGATGCAAAATGAAGTAATACATACCAGAGGCAAGTCGGGGATACCGGCTAACTCATGATCAGCCGGGGGAGGAGCAAAGGGGATCTGGTAAGTCGCCCCATCCTGCCCTCTATATGACAGTACAGTGGGCAGGGCAGGCCAGCCAATCCCTCGTCCCCCCCGAGCTCCGCTCCTGCCATACACTCGAGCCCTCCTCGATGTGCCCGCTCCAGCCCCAACTCCCGCTCCAGCTGCCGGCGCCGCTGGCCTCTCCCCCTCAGCTCGGCGGCCACCGCTCAAGGGTCACATAATGTAGGTTCGAACGTACTCTGCGTAGTCGCCCTCGCCTCTATGATGCTCTGTACCCCATCTGACGGTGTAGTCCCTCATCTGCTCAAGAGAGAACCCCTCTGTATGCCTCATATGCGTAGGAGGCGGACCCGGAACTATCTGCTCTGGTAAACCCAAGGTCTGACGCAAGAAACGCTCGCCCAGGTACCAAGCCCGACAGACCGGGCCCTCCAACAGAATCCGACAACGGGCGGTCTCCTCCGCGCCCTCATAGTGATCCCTCACCACAGCCGGCAACGGAGCCCAAGGCTGCCAGGTGATCTGAAAATAATATGCAGTTTATTATCTACCGTTATTGAAAATATACGGTGCGAAGAAAAGCCAAAATAATAATAAACTCTAAAGTTGAACATACCTCCGCGGCAGTGATGGTGTCGAAGTATCGGCGGAAGAAAATAAGAGACTCCCGTGGTCTCCGCATGCATCGCACATCGAAGCGATGAGAGAAGGGGACGCCGAGTGGGATCTCCTCATCGGGTACTGGGGCAAGCCTAGGAAAGTAGGCATACACCCATAACTGCAAAACAGATATCAGTATGACTATCAGATAAGGCAAAATACAGAATAAAGTAGAAATAGCAGAACCGTGTGTTGTGTAGTGTATTGTGCGGAGTGTACAGTGTGTGCAGTATACAGTCAGTGTAAAGTAGAGTATATGTGTGCCGGGTGTGCAGTGTACAGTCAGTATGGGGCAGTGTACAGTATATGTGCAGTGTACAGAATACAAAAAGCAGGAAGCAGAAATGTAAAAAGGGAAGAAGACGTACCTCCCAAGCTCGCCAGTAGCCACCAAGGAGCTGTCCGCTGAGGCGGGAAGAAGAGCTCATGTAACTGTACAAAGTGGCCAGAGCGGCGCCACCCCAGTCATAATGGTAGATCTGCCTGACGTCCACCAGCGCGCTCAACAGGCATAAAGGCACGGTGTTCGCCCGGTCGGCGAAGAGAGTCGTCCCGAAAAGGAACATGATGAAGCCCCGCGCATACTGGTCCACCTCCTCTGGGGACATCTGCGCCTCCTCTGCCAAGGCCGGCTGGACCCGAAAGTGGCTCTCGAACCTGGAATACCTGACGAACCCCGCTCGAGTGAGGGGAGGCTGAGTGCCAAGCAGGTACAGCTGGGTAGCGTCCCACTCATCCATATCCGTGTCGAAGGGGATCGGATCACCCCCTCCCCAATGCCAGTAAGCATCGAGAAGTCGTAAAGGGTCATCGTCATGTCCCCTGCGACGGAGAAGTGGAAGGAGTTGGTGGTATCCCACTACCTCTCCGCTAGAGCAGCAAGCAAGGGCCTGCAGGTAGTCAATCGAGAGAGCCCCCTGCAGAAGATGCCAAAGCCGGCCTCGTCGACGATGTCACGAACCGCATCTGGCAGCTCGAGGTACCAGTCCCGAGCAACGGTGTTCCCATACCCGCAGATGGTATGGGAATCCCCCTGTAATCAAAAGCAACAATTGCAAGGCAATATTTAAAATGCAGTTCTGAGAAGCATATAGGTATACAGCATGTGTGCATGTTTTCAGATTCAAACAAATACCGGGTGTCGGTGCACTTAGAGTAAATTACAACGTGTGATGCGTCAGCGTGTTCGAATGGTTCAGTGCAAACACAGCATGCGTGCATATTTTCAGACTCAAGCCAATACCGGGTACCAGTGTGTATGCAGTGAAATACAGTGTGCGCCGTGTGTTTGGGTGATTCAAAGTCAGTGCAGTGCGTGTGCATGTGTCAGTCTCAAACAGATATCAGTTGCACGTATGTTTACAATCAACTACAGTATACAGTATATCAGAATAAAGCAGTTAAAGAGCATAACCAGCTACGGCAGTTTTGCATCCTACATTGTAGAAAGTAAAGCAGAGAAGGAAAGTTACCTCGAAAACGCCGAAGGACAAATGGGAAGTAGGCTCACGCAGGAGGAGCTCGCGTGCCACACCCCTCTCGAAGCTCCGGAACTGGCGTAGTCCGTCAGGAAGCATCACGTGAACCGCGGGCCTGTAGGTCTCCGGATCAAACGGCCGGACGCGGAGTGGCAAGGGCTCGGCCTCGGGATCCATCTCGAGCCCTGGAGGAGCCCCGCCCTGTGGAAGATCGTCCGCCATCTCAAAGAGAATGTGAAAATGGCCAGAAGATGAAAAACCGGGCAAGAAGGTGAAAAGTCAACAAAAAGTCAAAACCCGTGAGGGTCGGAAAAAGCTGGAAAAGCCAGAGTATGAAAAAGGTACGGGTATCGAGGAAAACTCGAGGGAAACAAGCCCCGAGTGGCGGAAATCAAAAAACAAACACCGAAACGAAGTTTCGTTCGGTTGAAAATGTCCGAAACGCGAAGGAGATCGCGAATCGAACAACGAAATAGGAGCTAGAACGCAAGAAAATGAGAGAATCAAAGGAGGAAAATGCCCTAGAGGGGAGGGGGAAGGATTTTCGACCAAGGAGGAGTGAAGAAAATAGGGTTAGAAACCCTATTTTAAAAGACCCGTGGCCAATTGACAAAATTGCCCCGATACAGGAATTCTTTGCCGGTCGGCCACATTCTTTGCCGGTCGACAATATATTGTGCCGATGGAATTGTATGATGGCCGATGGACGGCCGGTGATGCATTTTGATGGCCGGTGGACATCCGGTGGTCTCCTACAGTGATTTTGGAGCCTCCTGCACCCTTGTTTGAGTTATGTGTGGGGTCCAGGGCCTTTAGTGCTCAAAACAGTGAAAAACAGTGCATTTCCGACACTCAACCGGCCTCCGTTGTGACCTTGGGTCATGTCTTCTGTGCGTGGCACTCGAATTCATGCAAGGTGTATCCTTTTCGTACCCTTTTGGCTTTTACAAAACTCAAAAGTTGTCCCATGTGTATCGCATATCAATCGCACTGTCTTGTGTGCTCGCATTGTCTGAAACGCATCGCGTGGTTTCGCGCATCTCATTGCATTTTGCATACATTCAATCATTTCATTACTTGCGTAGGCCGCATGTTTTGTTTGCATAGACCACATGTTTGTAATTAATTTCATTACTTGCGTAGACCGCATGCTAATTTCATTACTTGCGTAGACCGCATGTTTTGCTTGCATAGACCGCATGTTTTCCTTGCGTGGACCGCATATTTTACTTGCGTAGACCGTATGTTTTCCTTGCGTAGACCGCATGTTTTGCTTGCGTTGATCGCATGTTTTACTTGCGTAGACCGCACGTTTTGCTTGCGTAGACCGCATGCTTGTTCAATTTCATTACTTGCGTAGACCGCATGTTTGCTTGCGTAGGCCGCATGTTTGCATTCAAATTCATTACTTGCATAGACCGCATGTTTTGCTTGCGTAGACCGTATGCTTGTTCAATTTCATTACTTGCGTAGACCGCATGTTTGCTTGCGTAGACCGCATGTTTTGCTTGCGTAGACCGCATGTTTGCATTCAAATTCATTACTTGCGTAGACCGCATGTTTTGTTTGCGTAGACCGCATGATCGTTCAAATTCATTACTCGCGTAGACCGCATGTTTTGCTTGCGTAGACCGCATGTTTATTCAAATTTCATTACTTGCGTAGACTGCATGTTTTGTTTGTGTAGACCGCATGTTTGTTCAAAATTCATTACTTGCGTAGACCGCATGTTTTGTTTGCATAGACCGCATGTTTAATCAAATTCATAACTTGCGTGGACCGCATGTTTTGTTTGCGTAGACCGCATGTTTGTTCAAAATTCATTACTTGCGTAGACCGCATGTTTTGCTTGCGTAGACCGCATGTTTGTTCAAATTCATTACTTGCGTAGACCGCATGTTTTGTTTGCGTAGACCGCATATTCATTCAATTTTATTACTTGCGTAGACCACATGTTTTGCTTGCGTAGACCGCATATTCATTCAATTTCATTACTTGCGTAGACCGCATGTTTTGCTTGCGTAGACCGCATATTTGTTCAAATTTCATTACTTGCGTGAACCGCATGTTTTGTTTGCGTAGACCGCATGTTTGTTCAAAATTTATTACTTGCGTAGACCGCATGTTTAATCAAATTCATAGCTTGCGTAGACCGCATGTTTGCATTCAATTTCATTACCTGCGTAGACCGCATGTTCTACTTGCGTAGACCGCATTTTTATGTCCAATTTCATTGCTTGCGTAGACCGCATGCTCATGATCAATTTCGTTGCCTGCGTAGACCGCGTGCTTCACTTACATGTCTGTGCTTTCACAGCATTGTTATGCTTCCCACTTGCTTTGCGTTGTCACGCATTTTCAAATATATTAATATGCATATTGTTAATTACATTGTACCTATTAAGTTTGTTTTCTTTGCAGGTACGATATTGTATGTACGGTTCATTTAAGGCTGGTGCAACCAGACGAGCCGCACAGGTATCGAACGGTCTAGGAGACCTTAAATCCTCTGAAGGTGCAAGTCCTTCGGTGTTTGTCGTGCCCGAACGACTTTTGATAAGTTGCATTATACATGTATTTCAAGCGACTCGCGTCGTCGCATATTCAAGTTCACGTGCATCTTAAAAGCTGCGCGTTGTCGCGCACTTCGAAGTCATGCATCATCATGCATTTGTATTTCAAAAAACAAAAATAAAACAAAAATATAATTGCATTGTCATGCATCATCGTAAATGGTGGCATTGTCATGCATCATCGTAAATAGTTGCATTGTCATGCATCATTGTAATATAGTGTAGGCATTGCATTATAGCTTGCATACATTCATTGCATCACTTCCATCTATGGCTCGCGCATTTCCATGATTGAGCTTGGTCTGGTATGCGCCCATACTTTTCACGTCGAAACATAGTTCAGTAGACCGTTCTATGTTAGACACAGCTTGTTTGTGTACATGCCTTTCCTAGGCAAGATTTGGTTTGGCCCGCAGGCCATATCCATTGTATCTATTTCCATTCCATTGCATATTTGTAGATATTGCATCGTAGCTTGCATGCATTCATTGCATCACCCTCCGTCTGTGGCTTGCGCCTTTCCATGTTGAGCTTGGTCTGGTATGTGCCCATACTTCTCGTGTCGAAACATAGTTCAGTGGACCGTTCTATGTTAGACATGGCTTGTATGCGTACATGCCTTGCCTAGGCAATTTTTGGTTTGGACCGCGTGCCATATCCATTGCCATTTCCCCAGCATATCCATATATATTACATTGTAGTGTAATTTTTGCATCCAGCATTAGGATCGTAGTCCTTTCCCCAGCGGGTCGTTTCCCCACTTATGTCATCCCCCCCAATACTTGTTCTTGTGTCTGTCTAGATTACTCATAGTTCAGTTGACCGTTCTATGATAGACAGACTTGTTACCTCCATCAATCTATTTGACATTGGTATGGTTTCGAACCGCTCATGATTGGATCATGATTCAATTGCTTTGCGTATAGTTTGCATTATTTCAATTACATTGCATTTTCATTTGCATTGTTTATACATAGTTTTGTATATATTGCATATCATTTTGCATTCATTTTGCATGTTATGCATGTTGCTAACGATATTGTACCTGTTAAGTTTGCTTTCTTTTCAGGCACGATATTGTATGTACGGTTCATTTGAGGCTGGTGCAACCAGACGAGCCGCACAGGTATTGTATCCTCCGAGTGAGACGTATTGAGAATTGCATAATTCTTTTACATCATTTCTGCATTATAATGTAGTTCGGTGTATGCTAGCTTAAAACTGTCGCATGTATGCTTCATTACAGCTTTCTTTGCATGATCATAAGTTATGTCCGGCTCTGTGCATTGTCTTGCATCTTGCCCCCGCCTTCGGGCGCATACCTTTATTTGTAGCTTGCATGTTTGTCTAAGTCTTCGGCCTTGTCAAAAATGGGTCGTCTCTGGGCTTTGACACTCACTCCCGTCATTGTTATGACTTTCGAGTTCTGTCAAAGAGGGGCAACTGTAGACACCCCATTTTTGACCGTCCTCAAGACTTGGACGTCACCGTTTGAACACCCGGTGATTATCCATGTTTGTGTTCGTTTGGAGTTCCCAGAAGTCTCGGCTACGCGCTTTGCCTCAGGATCTCTGAACTCGACTGTTTAGTGTCTGGTTTTGCACCAAACACTTGTGTTTTGCACCAAACACTTGTGTTTTGCCTTGGAGGGGCAGGGAATGCCTTATGAGGTATCCCCACACATCACCGGCCATGGCCAGAGGCCACCGGCTGGTGTTTTGTTGCCATCGGCAGTGTATATTGCCGGTCGGCATTCTTTGTTGCTAGTCGGCAGTCAATTTTGTCAAAATGGAAATTTTGGGCAGCCGACTACTGTTCATCTGCTTTTGCAGATATTTTAATACAGCTGTCTTGCATTTGGCTCCCCTCCATACACGTGTATGGAGGGATCTCTCTCTTTAGAAGCTTGTCTTGTAAGCTTTACAAGACAATAAGCTCTATAAAGAGAGGTCTTCTCTCTTGTTGCAAGGGTTAGACATTTTAGACAGCCATTGTAGGGTTTGAGTTCTAGGGTTGGGGTTTCATACATATCCTATCTTTATATCTCTCTCTTGTGTGTGTTTAAGTGTATTTGTGTCTTATTATTGCACACAAACACATAGTGTTACACCTTTTCTTGGTTTCTTGAAAGACCAGAGGTTGTTCTTGAGGTTCTTGGGTGGTTTTTGAGCTTGGAGGAGCAGCCGGTCCACCATTGTTGAAGAGGTCTTCAAGGGTAACAATCTTACCCCTTTTTACCCCTTTCTTGCATTGTATTTTTACCTATCTTAGAACTGTTTTTGAGCTTAGTGTATAATATAAAAAAGTTTTGTTTTTAGGCCCTCTAAATAGTTTGTTTAGAGTATTTTGTGGTTTGGAGGTGTTTGACCCCTCTTAGGCCTTGAGAGGCCCCATTTTGTGCTATTTTGAGTGAGCTCCGGGACTTTCGTGTTTGGGCCTCCTTACCACTGAAATCTTGATGGATTTCAGAGGTGAGGATGGTGCCTTGAGGTCCTAGGGAGGAGAGGGCCACCCCCTCTCCTTGTTGTCCTTGAAATTGACCATTTTTGGCCTCTTGAGGGAGCACCTAGCTAAGCTTCTTGTTGACCATGCCTTAGCTGTTTTTTGTGCCTATTATGTCATAATATGCTTCTGTTTTTAATTGGTTTCAGTACGCCATGCATGCTTAGCATACCTACCTTGTAATGCCATGTGTAGGCCTTAATATGCCTTAGGTTGTAAGCCCTTGTTCTAGCATATTTTAGGCCTAACTTTGTAAAGCTTTAGTGCATGTTTTTGTATGCTTTAGCTCTGTTTTAAATTGCTTGAGTCATACTTACTATGTATGGCATAGCCCCTTTGCATTGTTGGTTTGTTAACCTCAAGTTTTGGGTCTTTGTTGCATGCTTAGCCTATCTTGTTTGCTTGGTTTGGCACCATCTTAACATGATTCCAGAGCTTACATTGCATGTCATTAGTCCATGCTTAGCCTCTTTTAAATGTGCTTGAAAGTTGCCTTTGTTTGCTTAAGTATAGGCCCATTAACATGTGCATGTGTGCAAGTGTGTTTGGTCCCATTTCTTAAGTTTTTGGCCACTGTTTTAGGTCTAGTTAGAGTTGCCTAATTTAGTTTAAGTCCATCCCTTTGTTCGTTGCATGCTCTCCTTGTATGTTGTAGCATATTGGTGAGTTGTTGCATATTTGAAATCACATGATTGAATGAAGTCACATGTTGGCTTACATGCTTGAATGCCCACATTGGCCTTGCACACTTGTTAGTTGCATTGCTCTAGGCCTTGCATTTCTTGCATGCTCATTTGCATTGCCGTATTGCATGCCTAGTTAACATGCTTAGGTTGCATTGCATTGGCATACATGCTTGGCCTCTTGACTATCCACGATAGAGGTTAAGTCCCCATTGGTTTGATTGTGTGCATGGCATTTCATTTGACATGAAAATGCATAACTTGGTCTCTTGGGCCATCACGCATTGAAATGCGCGATTGATGGTCCGAGAACCAAGGACCATGTCCCTTTGAGTCATACACATGATAAGGGATAGGTTTGGTGCATACATTGCTTGAATTGTATTGCCATGCTCTGCCTTGCCCTCTGTTGCTGTCAATTGCAGGTTCTGCAGGCACTTTCTGCCGATCGACTGCATACGGTGCCGACCGGTAATCCTTCCTGGGCCGATAGCTTCACCAACAGCCGGTGATCATATACCACTGCCGGTGGCCATTCTACTCAGCCGGTGGTGTCTCCCAATGTCCAGGGAAGCAATCCTGAGACTTTGGCAGCCTTCAGAGGAGTATAGCAGGGAAAACAGAGGCAGCTTGCGCATGGCAGTGCACTTCCGAGCAGGACCAAGAACGCGCGCATCGAACCCTCTTCCTGAGGCCCCTGTTATTGCTTTTCTTATGCTTAGTTAATTTGTTAATTAATTAGGTGATTTGTAATAATTAATTAGCTTGTAGGTTAATTATCTGTAATATTTATTTGGTCCCTCCGAGCGAGGGCGAATTTGTAATAAGTGTGGGTGCGCGTGTGTGCATGTCTTCCAATCCCCACTTCTTTCTTCCTTTTTACTTACCTGCTTTGATGGTTAGTAATAGGACATGTTTAATTTAGCATACCTTATGCTATGCATGCGTGCATCCATACATCTGTCTTGCATGCACCGGGCTCGGTACATCATGCTAACTGCATTTGTACTTCAATTCCAAATTGAATACGTGCATCAATTGATTGCATTTCACATCCCATGTTTAGGTTAGCCGAGCTTACTCTAATTGCATCCTGTATGTGTTGCATTAGTCAGTTTGACATGAACTAGGACCATGCATTGTTTACTAACGAGTTTATTGTTTTGGCACGGAGTACGATGTAAGTATTTTCATGCTTTAGCATATCGCATGCGTGTGAATGCTATCATAACAGCATGCTTACCATGTAGCTAGATGCTTATGTGATAAACTGTTTGAATGCCTGTGGGTGAAGGTTGGATTGTCTGAGTTGGAAAAACTCGTTGAAATCCGTATTTTAGCCTACTTGCGAGTAGCAAATTCCAAAGTGTTTTTCAAGACAAACGGATATGCAATGCTTATTTCCAAATTAGGCAATCTAGTCTATACTTGTTTGCTGTGCGCATAACATAGTAATTCTAGGTTAATAACTGGAATAAGAACACATAACGTTTTCAAAAACGGATATCACGGTTAGTAGAGGCTGATCTTCGGATCGGGCGAGAGGGGGTGCTCATAGCTGACCTTCCCCAATCGTACCCAAGCTCCCGAGTCAAGGCAACTTTGGTGATGACGGACACGTGGCCTTTGGCACCGAGTCAGGGTTTCCTAAATTTTCCCATTTTAAAATATTTAGGTGGCGACTCTGTATCTGGCAAAAGCAGTCCATGTTTGACACTTCTTTTCAAAAAATCTGTTTCTCAAAACGATTTTCCAGATTTGGACTCTTTGGTTCAGATTAAGAACCGTGACACAAAATCGAGTCCAAACTGTAGTGCGGGGTCCCTCGCGGGTGCGTCTACAAGGACGTTTGGCAAGAATAACCAAACACTTCACTCAGAGTTGGCCGGAATAACCAACACTGAGCTCTCTTTAGCCAAGATAGGGATCTGAACTGAAGAGATTGGCTGGAAAAACCAACACTTACTTCTCCTAAGCTGAGATAAGGATCTAGGCTGCAGGAAGTTGGCAGGTATGTCCAACAAAATTTTTGAAACTCTTTGGCCGGGATGATGGTTACCTCGGCCAAAGCAGGTTGGCAGGTTTGACCAACAAATTTTTGGAACTCTTTGACTGGGATGATGGTTACCTCGATCAAAACAGGTTGGCAAGGTTCGTATAAACCAAGTTAGTCTGTTCGGTAAGACACAGAAAGAACGACTCGACGCATACAAACTCGAAGGATATATACGTTAAAGGCAAAAAATCAGGGCTATTCAAATTTTTGGCATGACGACGCCATAACGTCACACCAGATTAGTGGAAGGACATGCTAAGCAACTGACAAGGCTTATTGGGACCAAACAAGCCGTGAAACCGAACAACTTCTTAGCTCGGCTGGAGGAAAAATAATCCCAATCATGCTACGCAGATGGAATTAAGGGGCAATTGAGAGGGTAATTTGTAAACAAATTGGGCCGAGCTAGGAAGAGTCTTCTTTGGGAGTTAGACCGTGTAATGGGCCGAGATAAGGGCTGGCGTAGCTCGGTCTTAGGCCAAGAAGACATCTCATATTTTGGGTTTGGGCCGAACTATGGACCGAGGTATCGGTAGAAAGAGGACCGAGCTAAACGATAGCTCTACAGGGCGTCATCTCGAAGTCAAGACTAATAGTAGTGCTTAAGGTATCATAGAGCCGAAGTAACTTGGCTGACCGCAATGTTAGCCGAGGTAAAGATGTCAGCCGAAATAAGTGCGCCTGATGGTTAGCCGAGGTATTGGTGAGAAAGGATGTCGGGCTTGGTATAGCTCCGCCGGTCTTGGTATAACTCGGCCGGGCGCCATCTATATCATTACTTAAGCGTGTGACCGAGGTAACTTAGCTTGGTGTGGTTGCAGCAGCTTATTAAAAGGAGGTAGCATCAATGGCGAGGGCCGAGCTGTGTATGGCTCGGCAGGGTGGCATCCATTAGATCGGCTTTCGATCACACGGTCCGAAGGGCAGGGGACCGAGATAAATCAGTTCGGTCAGAAATGTATAACCGAGGTAAAGGTTTCAGCCATCTCACTTGGCTTGCAGTGATGAGACTCCTAGTAGGACTCTGCTAAGGAGAGTTAGAGTCCTACTGGGATTGTGTAAACCATCTCACTTGGTTGGTAGTGAGTAGGAATGTGACCCCTAGGAGGACTCTGCTAAGGTGAGTAGAGTCCTACTAGGATTATGCAAAACCATCTCACTTGGTTGGTAGTGAGTAGGGTGTGTGATTCCTAAGAGGACTCTCATAGGGAGAGTTGGAATCCTACTAGGGTTGTGCCAAGTAGAGTCTATAAAAGCTCATGACCAGACCTTTGTACAGGTATCCCAATTCTTACTCTAGAATACACAGAGCTTATTGTCTGTTGTCTAGTTGCTGACTTAGGCATCGGAGGGGTTTCCGGCACACACCCGGCGGTTAGCTCACGTTTGTGTTTTCAGGTGGCAAAGCGACAACGTTTGGAGGAGTGCAAACTCGATCAACAGGATCATACGAGAAGAATTATTTCGTGCTCGTACAATTTGTTTGTAGTAAAAAAAAATTCTCAGATTTCTTCACAAATATTTTAAGGTTCATTTAGATTATTTACCTCTAAAATTTTTTAAAATTTTGACTAAAATATGAAAAAGTTACTAGAAACACCAAAAAAAATAAAAATAAAAATAATTTAACACTCAAAAATAATTTTCAAAAATGAAACCAAACATGTTTATTTTTGTTATGGAACCATTTGGTCGTACAAAAATAATAAATAATTAAAAATCAGTTGATGGGTCATCCAAAAATTACTAATATTGAATTTTACAATTTTAGATAAAGATTTAATTATAAAAAGTGATAAATAAGTTACCTAAAATGACCAGGATTCCAAATAATTTTTTTTTTAATTGTATAATCTCTTAACCAATTTTAAAGTGGCACATTACTTAGATTATAGGAACTCCTACATATTAGGTTGGAGGAAAACACCCTCCATAAGGTTAATGATTTTCTTCATATGCTTAGATATTGTATGTCAGTATTTTATGCCATCATCTATTTTAATGTTTACTAGTGATTGGACACGTACGTTGTACGTGACACATGATTTTTCATCAACTATTAGTACTTTAACTATGTGTGTCTCTTAAATTGGTATGTGATTGATATACAAAGTATAGAGACTTGTATGGGTAAATTGATATGTATCCAAAATACAACTAAGTAATAAGTGAATACATACTTGGCTGAAGAATTTAAATGATAAATGAGAAATTTTATAAACATAAAGACTAATTTATAACTAGATTGTTGAAATCATAATATTATCTTAAACAATAAATAATAAGCAAGTCCTTTAAATATATAGTATTACACAAATCTTTTCTATCAACTTTCCACTTCAATTTTTCATAATCCGTACATATAATACAATTCAAGGTAATTACACAATTACACAATTTTGTTTAATAGTTCGTCTCATAATGCAAATTCATTAACCATATTATTGCATATTATTTGCATACTATTTGTGTAAGAATGCATTAATATCAATATGTAATATATTTTCATACATCAAGAGTTTTTAAGTCTCGTTTTCTATGCCACGAATATCTTGTATGATGAAAAATATAATATTTGCCATTAGTATATTTTCATTTATGTAGAAAATGTGAAATATTTTTTTTAAGAAAATGAAATAATATTGTAACTTAATATTTCGATTGATATAGGAATTTTATAATTATTTTCACGATATTTATAGATCCATACTTATAAATGTTTGCAGAGTCACTTTCGTGTAGCTGTTAAGTTACATAATTTATTATAGCATCTGTCAGTAATCAGCATAT
This sequence comes from Camellia sinensis, assembly GCF_055761805.1. Classification (NCBI taxonomy): domain Eukaryota; kingdom Viridiplantae; phylum Streptophyta; class Magnoliopsida; order Ericales; family Theaceae; genus Camellia; species Camellia sinensis. Next base: position 68,523,830 of record NC_138973.1, on the reverse strand, counting down.
AACAAAAATTGATTGAAACTTTTTATTTGATGTACTTGCTTTCTGCATCATTGAGTTACTGCGATAATGTTTGGATATCATTCGATTTTTTTTTATAATTTGACTAAAATGTGTACATGAGGTATATTGTTTTTCTTGAACTTCATAATAGATAGAATAATTTCTGTTTTAACTCGTCTAACTTTATTTGGAGAGCATGTTGCAATAAATCTTTAGTAGTTTTTATTTCAACATCTTCTTATTTTTCTTCTTGCTCACCATTATAATTTATTATAATAAAAATATTTTAATGAGTAAGAGTTTGAGGTGATATCATATTGTTTTGAATTTCAAAATTCATTTTTCCTAAATAATGTGATTTTTTATGTGAGAGAAAAAAAAAAGTACAATTATTGTTGTGATGGAAGTGCTTTGCAAAGTCTTTATTTGTTATTGAAAGCGTTTGTTATGGGCGCTTATTTATATGACATGTGTGTATATATGTATTGAACACAACAATTTTGTGTTTTTTTTTCTAACAAATATAACTATATTACTAAAGCAATACATGTTAGAAGATTAAAGTATCCGATGGTAATATAGTATCACAGATTGATAATGTATGAATACAGTAGCATTTATAAATTTACATTTATATTTTTTATATATTTATATATTATAGCGATCCCGGATTTACCCTTGTTGTATAGTGATCCGGACATGTGTCCGTGGATGTTGGTAGTTGTTCATTATCTTGTTTACATCCTTTCTTACGTTGTATTTGAGTTATAGGATGTGTTGAGCGGGTTTGTTACAGGTTGGTTGAGTTTAGAAACCAAAACTAGTTGCCCAGATTTTTGGCCTGTATGCTCGAGCGGAGGTGTTGGCGCTCGAGCGTAGATTACGTCCATCCAGTATCTTGTTGTGCAGTGTTGTGAGCTCGAGCGTAGGGTTGGGAGCTCGAGCGGAGTCCTGGTTCTGCAAAAGTGCTGGGCGAGTGCATTCTGCGCTCGAGCGGGAGGTTGGCCGCTCGAGCGGACGTCTGTGAGTGGACGCTCGAGCGGGGTGTTTTACGCTCGAGCGGAAGACTGGGTTTAAGTCCCGAAATTGTGACTTTTCAAATCACTTTTTGCTTTCTCTTCTCTCTCTTACTTTTCCAAAATCACCATTGTTGAGCCTCTCACTCTAGATACTACCTTCTCTCTAGGTTTTGATCTAGTAGGAGTGATTTACTCACCTTTGGCCTTTACAAAAAGGTTGTTGATCGTCGAGGGCTTCTTTTTAATCTGAAAATCTCGGGTTTTGGAGCACGTTGGGTTTTGTCGTCTTCTCCTTTGGGACTCCGAATTTGAGGTAGGGATATCCTACTCCTCTCTATGGGTTTTGTCTTTAAATTTTGGTATTTTGAGATGTTGGGCTTGGTGTGGTAATTTTGTGAAAGTTTGGGGCTTTTGTGCAATTATCCAAAAGTTGGGGTTTCATTCATAATAAACCTAGATGCATGTTTGGCATAGAAAAATGGAATGATTGTTGAATCATTGATGAAAATGGGACCTAAGGGTTGAAATAGTAATTATGGAAAATGGCCTAATTACATTGTTTAATTAATTGGGATAATTAATTGGTGAGAAATGAGGAAATGAAATGTTGATTGAATATCCATTTGTGCATTTATTTTCTGTTTTAGAAATAACTGCTTTGGGCTATCGGTGGAGGATAGTCGTGATTGTTGTAGACAATGTATGTTGATTAGGCAAACTGAAACTAATCAATGGAATGTGTTATGGAACTTGACAGTTGCTAGAATACATCAATTGTTTGTATTGTGTGATTGTATATAGAACCAATGTGTTTATATACGTTATGTGTAGAGGAGGAGATAGGGGATGTACTCCGCGGTTTAGGGGAAGATAGGGGATGTACCTCTAAACCGGATAGGTATTTGGAGGAGATAGGGGATGTACTCCGTAGACAGAGCTCATATGCTTGTCTAGAGAAGTGAAGATAGAGCTCATATGCTTATCTTTGTGAAGTGAAGTGTGGATACAGCTTGTATGCTTATCTGTGGATATTGTTGATATACATATCTGTTGTAGAGTGTGGATACAGCTTGTATGCTTATCTGTGGATATTGTTGATATACATATCTGTTGAGATTGTGGATATAGCTTTTATGCTTATCTGAATGTGAGATATAGTTTTTATACATATCTGTGGAAATGATGATAGAGCTAGCATGCTTATCTGTTGAAAAAGGGAAAATGAAGAGTAATTGGGACTTGTAAGTCGTTGACATAAATATGTAATTTATGTGATTGTATCAGTGTTGACCAACTATCAATTGCTAATGTTTTAGTCATTGTCCATGGTTGGTTTAGTGTATTTCTACTGGGCTGTGGCTCACCCTATATGGGAATATCATTTTCAGGTACAGGAAGCATGCCACCTCCAAGGACATAGCTGGGAGGCTAGTGGCGGGCATAGTTTTGTCGTTTTACTTTTGATGTATTATATGTAATTTCAAGCCAAGGGCTTAATGTGTAACGAGTTAGAACTCTTTGTTGTAACCAAGTGTTAACTTGGAAAGCTGTAAGCCCGTAGGGCATTTTGTTATGATGTTAACATGTAATACTTATGTCTTGGAATTCTAATGAATGAAAGGAATGAGGTTAGTTTATATGAAGATGCGTGTCTTATCTGATGGGTTTAATGTTATTATTTTGAGGGCGTTACAACTTGGTATCAAAGCGTACCGGGTTCGAATACTTTGGGTACGTGGGAAGTGATTTAGTATCACAATGGGTTTGTCTCGCTTGGTAGAGACTTAGATGTAATATCATATGCTATGTGCTTAAATGCTAACATGCTTATGTGACTATGTGGGTATGGGATTTAATTTCTGGGATATTGATTGGATCCTTGAGTTTCTGGGAGTCTTGTTGGAAAAGCACTTGATCAACGCTGTTTCTAACCGGAACTCTAGTAACGTCTCGGGACTATTATTATCCGGAAATGAAGTTCGTAAGTGCTTATGTGTTTATGTGCTTATGTGGAGTGAATTACACTTGTCCATGCATTAGGACGTGAGTGCTTAGTTTCGGCACATTTATGAATGTGCTAACGTTCTGTGTTGCCTTTATTAGGATGTCAGGACGAGGAAGAGGTGCTAGGCGTGGTAGACCTGCGAGGCAGGAAGTACCGTTACAGGGTGAGATTCCGGCAGTGCAGGAGGGAGTTGGGCAGGCCAATGTGGCTGAGCCAGTAGGTCAGCAGGCTATGGGTGCCTTGGCCAGAGAGATAGCAGGAGCTTTAGGTATTCTTAGAGCTGGGAATCAGGCAGCTGAGGCAGGGCCTTCCTTCTTGAAGAGGGAGTTCTTTCGGTGTAATCCGGACGAGTTTATCGGGGATCCTAAAGAGCCGCTTAAGGCAGATGAATGGCTCGAACAGACAACGAAGACGTTTGAGATGCTTGGCATCGAGGACGGAGCACTGAAAGTGACCTTGGCATCTTTCCAACTGAAGGGAGATGCGGGTCAATGGTGGAAATACGAGAAAGCTCGTGTTGGTGGTACTTGGGAGGCGTTTGTGAATGCTTTTCAGGAGAGGTTTTTATCAGCAGCAGCTAGGGAGAAGCTGAGGGATCAGTTTAGCCGGCTTAATCAGCAGGGCTTGTCAGTGGCCGAGTTTGAGGCTACTTTTACCAGTCTGTCCAGGTTTGCACCTGAACTGGTGGCGTCTGAGGAACGCCGTTGTTATGAGTTTGAGCGGAAGTTGAGGCGGGGCCTCAAGTTGAGAATTGGTGGGTCTTACATTCGAGAGTATAGACACCTAGTGGATGCTGCAGCTCATATGGAGCTTATGATGCAGGAGGAGGATGAGGGTCAGAGAGGCTCCAAGAGGAGCCAGGATAGTCAGAGTGATGGCAGGAGGCAGAGGGGTTATAACCCTCAGCAGTCTCAGGGTGCAGTCTCTAGATCGACCTTTCCAGTGCCTAGTGTAGGCTCGGGGAGAGGCAGTCAGGGAGAATTCACTTGTTACAAGTGTGGCCAGCTGGGTCACAAGGTTTCGGTTTGCCCGCAGAAGGGTGGGAGTCAGAAAGCTGCTTCTTCTTCAGCTAGACCGCCGAGTCAGAGTTTGGGTAGGGGGCAGCTCTTGACTTGTTATCAGTGTGGACAACCTGGGCACATGAAGAGGTTTTGCCCACAGTTGAGTGCCACTTCGGGAGCGTCTGGTTCTAGGCAGACGCAGGGTTTTCAGCCAGCTCAGTCTGTGCAGGCCTCGAGGGCCAATCCGGGAGCTTCGTCATCCCAGTCTGTGCAGCAGTCTTTTGCTCCGAGAGGTGAGCAGGTAGACCAGGGGCCTACGGGGCGCGTGTATGCTGTTACCGCGCAGGATTTAGTACCGGCTCCATCAGTAGTGAGAGGTACTTTTCTGTTTTGCAACTCAGTTGCTAATGTGTTGATAGACACGGGTGCATCTCATTCTTTTGTATCTGCTGCATTTGCATCTGTTTTGGAATTGGAGTTAGCACAGTTAGCATCTCCTATTTGTGTGGTATCACCTTTGGGTGGTGAGTTGATTCTGAAACAGGGTGTTAGAGGATGTGATATAGAGGTCGCCGACTATAGGCTTCCTTTTCCGTTTGTTGTCATGCCCATGAAGGGTTTTGATGTTATTTTGGGTATGGACTGGTTATCGTCATACCGGGCTGTTATTGATTGCTACCGCCAGAGGGTTACATTGTGTACCTTGAGCGGGGAGTGGTTCCATTTCTTGGGAGACCGGGTTGGTAGTGTTTTGCCACCGGGGTATGATTCGCGAGGGCGAAGTGAGCTTAGTAGTCTACTTGCTAGCTTTGAGAGTGGTGAGAGTGGTGAGACCCAGCATGTATTGCCGAGGGTGGTTTGTGAGTATTCGGATGTCTTTCCCGAAGATCTTGTTAGTTTGCCACCTCACCGAGAGATAGAGTTCTCTATTGATTTAGTGCCTGGTACGGCGCCGATTTCTATGGCACCTTACCGTTTTGCTCCAGCAGAGTTGGTTGAGTTGAAAGTTCAGCTCCAGGAATTGCTAGATAAGGGCTTTGTTCGCCCTAGTGTTTCACCGTGGGGAGCACCGGCCCTCTTTGTTAAAAAGAAAGATGGTGCCTTGAGATTGTGTATTGACTACCGGAAGTTGAATCGGGCTACGGTTAAGAATAAGTATCCTATGCCCCGTATAGATGATTTGTTTGACCAGTTGAAGGGTTCCCGTTGTTTCTCTAAGATAGACTTGAGATCGGGTTACCATCAGTTGAGGGTCAGGGAGGAAGATATTCCGAAGACGGCATTCCGTACGCGGTATGGCCATTATGAGTTTCTGGTGATGCCATTTGGGCTTACCAATGCACCGGCAGTCTTTATGGACTTGATGAACCGGATTTTCCGGGAGTTCTTAGACCGCTTTGTGGTTGTTTTTGTGGACGATATCCTTATCTATTCGTCATCTAAGGAGGAGCACGAGGAACACTTGAGAGTGGTGCTTGAGTTACTTAGAGCCCATAGGCTGTATGCCAAGTTTGGGAAGTGTGAGTTCTGGCTGGGGGAAGTCAAGTTCTTAGGCCATGTGGTATCCGGGGAAGGGGTGTCTGTTGATACATCCAAGGTTGAGGCAGTGCAAGATTGGGCACAGCCTAAGAGTGTGTTTGAGATCCGCAGTTTTCTGGGATTAGCTGGGTATTACCGTCGGTTTGTGAAGGATTTCTCCAGGTTAGCGTCACCGTTGACTAGGCTGACTCAGAAGGGAGTCAAGTTTGTGTGGAGTAAGACTTGTGAAAAGTCGTTCCAAGAGTTGAAAATTAGATTGACCACCGCTCCGGTGTTGATTATTCCGGAGAGAGGGTTGGGTTATGCGGTTTATTGTGATGCCTCACGAGAGGGTTTGGGTTGTGTGTTGATGCAAGAGGGAAAAGTGGTAGCTTATGGCTCACGCCAGTTGAAAATACACGAGAAGAATTACCCCACACACGACCTAGAGTTAGCAGCTGTAATCTTTGCCTTGAAAATCTGGAGGCACTACCTTTATGGTGAGAGGTTCGAGGTATTCTCGGATCATAAGAGTTTGAAGTATCTGTTTACACAGAGAGACTTGAATCTGAGGCAGAGGAGGTGGATGGAGTTCATCGAGGATTATGATTTTGAGTTGCATTATCATCCGGGAAAGGCCAATGTTGTGGCCGATGCCCTTAGTAGGAAGACCATTAGTGATGTAGCTTGTATAGCCATCCGGGAATGGGTGATGTTGGGAGCACTTGGCGAGTTTGATTTGCTACTGGGCGAATCTGTCGAGGCTGCGGCCTTGTTTTCTGTAGTTGCGCAGCCTACACTTATGATTAGAGTGTTAGAGGCACAGAGAGGTGACCTTGAGGTAGAATCCCTCCGAAAGAAGATCTCCAGTGGGAAAGTTGAGAAGGGTTTGACGGTGTATCCCGACCTGAGTGTGAGATACCGAGACCGTTTGTTTGTACCGGAGGCTTGCCGTGAGGAAGTACTCCGAGAGTTTCACCATTCGCGCCTTGCGGTGCATCCGGGAGGTACTAAGATGTATCAGGATTTGGGTCGCCAGTTTTGGTGGCGGGGTATGAAAAGAGATGTGGCTGTTTTCGTATCGAAGTGCCTTACTTGCTAGCAAGTGAAGGCCGAGCATCAGAGGCCAGCGGGTTTGTTGCAACCCTTGCCTATTGCCGAGTGGAAGTGGGAGCATGTCACTATGGACTTCGTTGTAGGTCTTCCGAGGACTCAGCGGGGTAGTGATGCTATTTGGGTGGTTGTAGACCGGTTGACTAAGTCGGCGCACTTTATTCCTATGCGCGTGAGAGATTCGGTAGATCATCTTGCCGATTTGTATATTCGGGACGTAGTGAGATTGCACGGGGTCCCAGTGACGATTGTCTCAGATAGAGATCCTCGTTTTACTGCTAGGTTGTGGCAGAGTTTGCAGAGTGCCTTGGGCACTAAGTTGACCTTTAGTACGGCTTATCATCCTCAGACTGACAGGCAGTCCGAGCGTACTATTCAGATCCTCGAGGATATGCTTCGGGGTTGTGTCCTGGACTTCAGTGGGACGTGGGAGAGGCACTTACCCTTGGTAGAGTTTGCCTACAACAACAGTTTTCAGTCTAGCATCGGTTTGGCACCGTTTGAGGCCTTGTATGGCCGACCGTGTAGGTCTCCAGTTTGTTGGGCCGAGGTGGGTGATGCACCTTTGTGGGGTCCGGAGTTGGTTAGGGAGACGACGGAGAAAGTTGAGCTTATCCGTAAGAGGCTTGTTACAGCCCAGAGTCGACAAAAGAGTTATGCCGATCGTAGGAGGAGGCCTTTGGCGTTTGAGGTAGGTGATCATGTCTTTCTGAAGATATCACCTAGGCGAGGCCTGATGAGGTTTGGGAAGAGTGGGAAGTTGTCCCCTCGGTTTATTGGTCCTTTTGAGATCCTTGAGAGGATAGGTGAGGTTGCTTATCGGTTAGCCTTACCGCCGCAGTTGTCCGGGGTGCATGACGTGTTTCATGTGAGTATGCTTCGGAAGTATGAGCCAGATCCATCACATGTGCTGGATTGGAGCGATTTAGAGGTAGATGAGGATGCCTCGTATGAGGAGAGACCGGTTCGGGTCTTGGATAGGCGGGATCAGGTCCTGCGTGGCAAGACCATTCCTTTGGTGAAAGTCTTGTGGAAACATCACGGAGTGGAGGAAGCCACTTGGGAACGTGAGTTGGAAGTCCGTGAGAAATATCCGGACTTGTATATTGATATGTAATCTTGTATTTGAATTTTACATTTTGTTGAACTTAAGAGCTTTTATATATGTCTTAAGTTGTGAAACATTGAGAATGTTTGGTTTATTGAAAGTATGTTTTGGAACTTGCCTCATATGGAAGTTGAATGTAACATTATATCTGTTGAATATATTGTTGAAATTGGAAGGATAGTGCATAATGTTGATGCATGTTGAAGGTACATATGTTGTTTACATATTGTGATATGTCTCTTGTTAAAGGGATGGGATGACCGGTAATGGGTCGAATTGTTGAATGTTAAAATATAACATTGTTTAAAATGGAGGAAAACTTGTTTTTGAAAACTTGTGTTTAATTTCGGGGACGAAATTCTTTAAGGGGGGGAGGTTATAGCGATCCCGGATTTACCCTTGTTGTATAGTGATCCGGACATGTGTCCGTGGATGTTGGTAGTTGTTCATTATCTTGTTTACATCCTTTCTTACGTTGTATTTGAGTTATAGGATGTGTTGAGCGGGTTTGTTACAGGTTGGTTGAGTTTAGAAACCAAAACTAGTTGCCCAGATTTTTGGCCTGTATGCTCGAGCGGAGGTGTTGGCGCTCGAGCGTAGATTACGTCCATCCAGTATCTTGTTGTGCAGTGTTGTGAGCTCGAGCGTAGGGTTGGGAGCTCGAGCGGAGTCCTGGTTCTGCAAAAGTGCTGGGCGAGTGCATTCTGCGCTCGAGCGGGAGGTTGGCCGCTCGAGCGGACGTCTGTGAGTGGACGCTCGAGCGGGGTGTTTTACGCTCGAGCGGAAGACTGGGTTTAAGTCCCGAAATTGTGACTTTTCAAATCACTTTTTGCTTTCTCTTCTCTCTCTTACTTTTCCAAAATCACCATTGTTGAGCCTCTCACTCTAGATACTACCTTCTCTCTAGGTTTTGATCTAGTAGGAGTGATTTACTCACCTTTGGCCTTTACAAAAAGGTTGTTGATCGTCGAGGGCTTCTTTTTAATCTGAAAATCTCGGGTTTTGGAGCACGTTGGGTTTTGTCGTCTTCTCCTTTGGGACTCCGAATTTGAGGTAGGGATATCCTACTCCTCTCTATGGGTTTTGTCTTTAAATTTTGGTATTTTGAGATGTTGGGCTTGGTGTGGTAATTTTGTGAAAGTTTGGGGCTTTTGTGCAATTATCCAAAAGTTGGGGTTTCATTCATAATAAACCTAGATGCATGTTTGGCATAGAAAAATGGAATGATTGTTGAATCATTGATGAAAATGGGACCTAAGGGTTGAAATAGTAATTATGGAAAATGGCCTAATTACATTGTTTAATTAATTGGGATAATTAATTGGTGAGAAATGAGGAAATGAAATGTTGATTGAATATCCATTTGTGCATTTATTTTCTGTTTTAGAAATAACTGCTTTGGGCTATCGGTGGAGGATAGTCGTGATTGTTGTAGACAATGTATGTTGATTAGGCAAACTGAAACTAATCAATGGAATGTGTTATGGAACTTGACAGTTGCTAGAATACATCAATTGTTTGTATTGTGTGATTGTATATAGAACCAATGTGTTTATATACGTTATGTGTAGAGGAGGAGATAGGGGATGTACTCCGCGGTTTAGGGGAAGATAGGGGATGTACCTCTAAACCGGATAGGTATTTGGAGGAGATAGGGGATGTACTCCGTAGACAGAGCTCATATGCTTGTCTAGAGAAGTGAAGATAGAGCTCATATGCTTATCTTTGTGAAGTGAAGTGTGGATACAGCTTGTATGCTTATCTGTGGATATTGTTGATATACATATCTGTTGTAGAGTGTGGATACAGCTTGTATGCTTATCTGTGGATATTGTTGATATACATATCTGTTGAGATTGTGGATATAGCTTTTATGCTTATCTGAATGTGAGATATAGTTTTTATACATATCTGTGGAAATGATGATAGAGCTAGCATGCTTATCTGTTGAAAAAGGGAAAATGAAGAGTAATTGGGACTTGTAAGTCGTTGACATAAATATGTAATTTATGTGATTGTATCAGTGTTGACCAACTATCAATTGCTAATGTTTTAGTCATTGTCCATGGTTGGTTTAGTGTATTTCTACTGGGCTGTGGCTCACCCTATATGGGAATATCATTTTCAGGTACAGGAAGCATGCCACCTCCAAGGACATAGCTGGGAGGCTAGTGGCGGGCATAGTTTTGTCGTTTTACTTTTGATGTATTATATGTAATTTCAAGCCAAGGGCTTAATGTGTAACGAGTTAGAACTCTTTGTTGTAACCAAGTGTTAACTTGGAAAGCTGTAAGCCCGTAGGGCATTTTGTTATGATGTTAACATGTAATACTTATGTCTTGGAATTCTAATGAATGAAAGGAATGAGGTTAGTTTATATGAAGATGCGTGTCTTATCTGATGGGTTTAATGTTATTATTTTGAGGGCGTTACATATATGTAGACATTGAAATATATAAGATATCACAAAATAATATGTGAAATCTTTTATAAGAATATAATACATGTAACAGTGAGAAGTTAATTATTCATAATTAAATGGTTGGTCATAACGTAGATGTTTACTTTTACATTTTTGTGTATGCATTATTTTTTAATTAGATTATTAAATTCACATAAAAATTAAAAGCAATTTGTGAATAATTTGTGTAAAATTAGAGATTAGTGAAAAAGATTTTAAAAAAGAAAAGTTTATAGTGTTTTGGTTTTGTTTGTTTTTTCAAAATTTTGTTTTGAATTTTTTTGTTTTCATATTTTTTTGTCTTTGATACTTTTTTTTTAATAACCCTTTTATTTTCTTTTTAGATTCACTTAATTTAATGCATTTTTATTTTTTAATTTTACTTTTGGATTTAGATTCAATTAATCTAAATACACTTAGAAAATAATTTGTTGTGATTCTTTTAGGGAAATTTTTTTTATTAATAATAATAATAATAATAATAATAATAATAATAATAATAAAATCAGTACATGTTTGAATTTATAAAAAAATTTCCAACATTTTACTTTTTAAATCTATATAAATTATTAGATGTTAGATTGTCATGTAAAAGTATAGCTTAAATATAAAATATGAAGAAATTTCAGTATCTTTAATCACCAAAACTAAGAAAATATGAAAAATTAAAAACTGAAAAATATATTTAAAAAATAAAACTAACGAAAGTGGTTCTTGTTTAGAATTTTGACATCATAACTTAGTTATTAAAGTACCATGTAAAATATTACAGAGTATAAAATATAATTTAAACAAAGAGAAAGTGTATGAAAATGATCTGCTAATTTTTGAGATGTAGCACAAATCTCTATCTTAAAAACACATGCGCTTTCTTTTGTCTAAACAAATGCATATGAGTTTAAAATTCAACCAAAATTATTCACAATGATTTGATCCGTGATGGATAATTGTAAATATTATGTATATCAGTATAGAAACAAACACAGAAAATAAGAAAGAGTAATTATTTTTTGTTTTTCAATCATCATCAATGTGAAAAATAAGGAGATGATTTTATTTATTTTTTTCAAACTTTTATTTTGAATTTTTTTATTTTCATTTTTTTTTTGTCTTTGACACTTTTTTTTTTAATAACCTTTTTATTTTCTTTTTAGATTCACTTAATTTAATACGTTTTTATTTTTTGATTTTACTTTTAGATTTAGATTCACTTAATCTAAATACGCTTAGAAAATAATTTGTTACGTATTCTTTTTGGGAAAAAAAGTTATTAATATTAAATAATAATAATAATAATAATAATAATAATAATAATAATAATAATATATAATAAAAAAAATCAGTGCATTTTTTAATTTATAAATTTTTTTCCAATATTTTAATTTTTAAATCTATTTAGATTATTAGATGTTAGATTGTCATGTAAAAGCATAACTTAAATATAAAATATGAACAAATTTCAATATCTTTAATCACCAAAACTGAGAAAATATGAAGAAAAAAAAAACTGAAAAGTAGATTTAAAAAATAAAACCAATGAAAGTGATTCTTGTTTAGAATTTTGACATCATACATTAGTTATTAAAGTACCATGTAAAATATTACAGTTATAAAATATAATTTAAACAAAAAGAAAGTGTATGAAGATAACTTGCGAATTTTTGAGATGTAGCACAAATCTCTATTTTGAAAACGCATATGCTTTCTTCTATCCAGATTCGAACAAATGCATATGACTTTAAAATTCAACCAAAATTATTCAAAGCGATTTGATCTATGATGGACAATTGTAAATATTATGTATATCAGTATAGAAACAAACACAGAAAATATGAAAGAGTAATTATTTTTTGTTTTTCAATCATCATCAATGTAGAAAATAGGGAGAAAGCCTTTTTTTCTTTTTCTTTTTTGATAAGAATGGAGACGGTTCGTTTATATTTATATAGGACTCTTGGAAGTAAATATATCATGTTTTGAGTGTTCAACTCCAAAAATAAAGAGATTGATGTTTTATATAAGACTAATAATGACTTTTTGAAAATATAGTAGATTTGAGAGGGTAAAATTGGGATTTAAAAAAAAATTAAAAACACGGGAGATGGTTCATTTATATTTATATAAGACTCTTTGAAGCAAATATATCATGTTTGAGTGTTTAACTTTCAAAATAAAGAAATGGTTGATTTATATAGAACTCTTCATGACTTTTAAAAAATATAATAGATTTGAGAAGGTAAAATTGAGATTTAAAAAAAATTAAAAAAAAATATGGCGCAGTTTTATAATAGTAGTAGATAGTAGATTATTAGCTAGTTTTGTGTTTGAGATCAAAAGTTGAGGCACTCAGTCCATAAATTCAAATCTTAATTTTGTTTGACAAAAGGTTCAGGCATTACAACACTTTGTCCAAAAGGACAAGTATAGACAAAATGGTCAAAATATCCCTTTATATATATATATATATATATATATACTAGTGTATGCCTGTGCCTAAAGGCACGGTGTAAATAATATTGTGATAAAAATATAATTGTAATTTATACGTATTATGTTAAAATTTATAAAGTCTATAGCATTTTTTGATGATTCTTAAAGAATTTTTACGCGCTCTATAGAACTCAATTAAAATAACAACTCCCCGTAGCCTTAATACAAATTAAGGAATAAATATATAAAATTTATAATGTTCAGTAATATTGCAAATCAAAATAGTAAAATGTATAGTAAAAAAAAATAAAAATTTATAACTCATGCCTAAAGGCACTCTCAACAATTTTTTTGGTACCTCACACTCTACAAAACTCAATTAAAATAAATCAATTCAGAATGACAACAATTTCATTACACTATAGAATTCAATTAAAATAAATCAATTCAAAATGACAACAATTTCACTGTGTTATAGAACTCAATTATAACAAATCAATTCAAAATGACATAATTCAAGCATAACAGGAATGGTGAATGAACATTTTGGTACAAAAGAATAATCATTGTAGCTTATTAAAAAACAAAAAAACTAATCATCCAGTCAAGAACGAAAGACCAATCATTAACACACATAGAAAAAAGCAACACAACCACAATGTTTCTAATGCTTATCAGCCACCTATAACAAAATCACTCCAACACTTGAATTTGACTTAAAAAAATTAGCTAAAAGAAATCATAACAGGAAAACTCATTCAAAATATTTATGAGAAACAGGAAAACCAATAATTATGAATTTAGAGAAATTGAACATAAAAAAATTCATAACATAACTCTTCTTGATAAAAGCACCAGTGTCTTCCCCAATTTACCTGCAATTATCAGACTAAATACCAGCAATTTTTTTGTTATCAAAATACATGATTCCTCATAGAAGGCCAAAAAAAAAACCGTTTAAAAAAAATTACCATTTAAAAAAAGTAACACTTGAGAAAATCCAAACGATCTAAATTGACTATTGCCGACAAAAGCTAAGAGGCAAGACAAACTATTGTATTAAAACTAAAAAGATAGGACACCTAGTCAAGCTTCCTCACCTTCATAAGTATGAAAGTGTAATGTAGATAACAGGTTTATTCCCTTAAAAAAAATTTGCCTTGAGTTGTAATGGACTATCATAGAACTAAATAGGAAAACCAATATGAAGTCTTGCACTTCCTTTTACGTAGTGTTAAAAAAAAAAAGGACAATGCTTCCAAATGCCTTCGAGAATTACCAAATGCAACCATCACTACAATCAGTGAGTTAATATTATAAAAGATTGGTTCAATTCCTTCACCTTCCCTGATCTGAAGAACCTTTATAGTTTGTTCATATAAAGCCACATAAGAAAAGTTAATTGAAGTAAGCATGTTAAATAAATAAATAGGCATTGAAGTAAAAGTTTATTGACTACATCATGCATGATTTCATTAGACAGTGATGAGACTGCTTGAATATTTAAAATCTAAGATCTTACATAATCATTAATAGTGCATTATCCCCTGTTTCTCACTTAATCCCATTAAAAGAAATAAGCTTAGAAATTACAAACGCATTTAAACTAATAAAAAAAAATCATGAAATCCATGGCCATCAAAGTCACCATCTTGTTGTGCCCTTGGGTCAATATTCACTTATCCAGCTTTTCATTGGAAGAAAAATCCAGAATATGCAAACCAAAAAAAAAATCAAGCATGCAGGAACAAATTTAAATTCTTTGTTTTTATGAACATAGCAAATCTAGTAGTCCATGGCAAAACTGATATTACACCTATTACTACATTCCTAAGTATGCATCAATGTCGGAATTAAGAAAAGACCACAATGTTGCATTCAATTATTCAAACATAAGGAGCTTTCGACATAATTAGAAGCACAACAAGAGAAACTTGAAACAACACAACCTACCGGTAACATCAAATAAAAGTGTAACAACAATACTAATATTATGAAGTATCAAATGCTTTGTAGTCTTGAAACATACTAATATTTTAATTGTTAAATAAATAAAAATGCTTCAAGAACCATACCAGTTGATAAGAATTTTATTCAACAACCATCTTGGGACTAAAAAAACTGTGATGCTTAAATTCTTTGTTTTTGATGAACATGACAAATCTAGTAGTCCATGGAAAAATTGATATTACACATATTACTACATTGCTAAGTATGCATCAATGTCGGAATTAAGAAAAAAACCACAATGTTGCATTCAATTATTTGAACATGAGGAGCTTTTAGCATCAATTTTTTTTGCCCCTTCATAAATAAGAAGACTTTATTAAACAACATCAAGATGATGCAAAGAACACAAAAATTCAGCCCCCAAATGGATAACAAAGCTAAGAAATCAAATCATTCACAAAATCTACAAAAGCCAAAACATCTAGATCAACCAAAACATTGACCTATTGGCTTATTTGGGTCATGTCACCTCTCTACTTTATATACATTTTTTCGTAATAAGCCAAAAAATCAGCTTATGACCCATATATAAACTTGACAAAACACAACCTACAGGTAACACCAAATAAAAGTTTAACAATACTAATATTATGAAGCATTAAGTGTTTTATAGTCTTGAATCATACTAATATTTTAAATGTTAAAGAACCATACAAGTTGATAAGAATTTTATTCAAGAACCATCCTAGAACTAAAAAAAAAAACTGCGATGTCAACACTTTGAAGGTTGTTGAACCTCTTTTAAAATTTAAAAAAAAAAAAAAAACTTTTGTGACAAAATACAAAATTCAGCATCTCACCAAAAAAGAAAAAATAAAAAAGAAAGAAAAATAAGCATTTCTGTGAGAAAAAGACATTACCAAAAAGAAGAATATATCAAAATAATCTAGCGAATGACATGTGCCTAAAGGCACTCCCCAACCAAAATGAAGCGTAAATTATTAACATCTGATATTCCTTAAACTCACTGTTAGCTTCACACTCCATTTTTAATCCTCAAAGATTCAATTTTCCCAAAAAAATCAAATTAAGGATATTAATGCAACAAAGTTCACTCTAAATATTCACCCAAAAAAAGTTCACTCTACATGGTTAACAACAAAGTCCAAAACAAAGAATAAAAAAAAGAAATAAAAAAAGAAAAGAAAAGCAAGCAGACAAATACAAATCTGAATAAAGGAGCTCTCATATGATCTAAACAACAATGCTAGGAATACAGATGTTTAAAAACAAACCCAAAATAGAATTGTAAACAAACACCAAATCAAAATCAAATTAGAAAGCAAAGGCACCTAAGGATCTCATCACAGCTTGAGTTGAAGATAGAAATGTTTTTAGAGATCTATTAGTTGGCATAATGGGAAAAGGAAAAAAACCAAAAAAGGAAAAGCTCATTATGTAATGAAAGAGGCACAAAAATAGTGAAAGCAACAATTAGAAAACCTAGACAACAAAAATTAGACTTTGATGAGGCGGTGGCTAGGAGGAATGGGCAAAGTTGAGGAGGGATTGAGAGATATCTAGAATTTGAGATGGGTGAAGTGTTAAAAAATAGACCATTGGATTAAATTAATCTAGACCATCCAAATTGCCACATAGGACAAATACATTTTCAAAATTAGTGTTGGAAATGGACCGTGGATAAAAGGGAGAAACAATCCTAGTCATTGGATCAAATACTATCCATCCTTGTCATATAGAATTTTCTCTAAAACTAAATATTTGGGTTTTTTTCAAATTTATTCCCCTATTGCATTGCTACCACTTTCCTTGTCTTTCCCTCCCCTACCGCACACCCTCTCTGCCTCACCAACAACTTACCAAATCCATAAAGATAGAAATTCAATAAAACAAAAGTAAACTAGCTAATGTGTTCAAGAAATTTGAAAGCGCATCAACTAATAAAAAATCAAAAACATCAAAATCAACAACCAACAGAAATAATGATTGATTAAGCATAATATGAAAAGTAGATGTCAATGAATACCTTCAATTATTTGGATGATCTCGTAAAAGCATAATCAGAATTACTTCAATTATTTCCTGCAGAATAACGCAAAAGATCATCTAGAGGGCATTCCATTCTAGAAAACCATGTACAACAGCTTTTGAATGTGAAAATGTGTAGGAAATATTGTGAAGTAGGCTTGGGAATTATTGACCGAAATAACAAAAAGTGTAGTTAGGAAATAAACAACAGTATAGGAGTTACTAAAATGATTGTGAATCACTTCGGCCATATGAGTCCTCTTCTTGTTATAATGCTTTTAAAATTACATGAACCTCAAATATACAAACAGATTTCATGAGTATTTAAATGATAAAAACAAAAAAATAAAAAATAAAAAAATACATAGGAAAAAAATAATGAATAACATAAAAAATATTCTTACAAATAGTGATTATATTAGAAACCTCAAAAATTGTTGACCTTTAGCAAGAAGAAATCAAATTTCAGAAACAGATTTATAAAAAATCCAAAAAATCATGAATCATATAAAAAAAATTATTCTTACAAATAGTGATTATATTAGAAATCTCAAAAATTGTTGACCTTTAGCAAGAAGAAATCAAATTTCAGAAATAGATTTAGAAAAAATCCAAAAAATCATGAATCACATAAAAAAAATATTCTTACAAATAGTGATTATATTAGAAACACCAAAACTTGTTAATCTTTAAGCAAGAAGAAATCAAATTTCAAAAATTAATTTAGAAAAAATCCATACCAAATTTTCATACCTTTGACATAACTTCACCATTCTACAACCAAAGAACCAAAGGACATTACAAATTCTCCTATAATACAAATTAAATAAAAAAATAGATAGAAAATTATATCAGTAATGGGAATGGTTAACAAAAATACAAACAGATTTCATGAACCACGTAAAAAAATATTCAAAATTATACAAACAATGATACTATAAAGAACAAAAATTGTGCCTAAGAGAGAAGAGGGAGTGAGTTAGGGATTGGGAAGAGGGAGTTGGAGCTTTAGGGAGGGAGATCGAGCAAGGCTAGAGTAGATCGGCAAAGTTGGGAAGAGGGTTGTTAGCACTTCATTTTAAAGGCCAACTCACCAATAGGATTGGATTGTATGATATGCTTCAACAATAGGATTTCAGTTTGAGGTGGCTGCTGATTTTGCATATGAGACAGGGAAAAAAAAAAGGTGGAAAAAGTAGAAAAATTATCCCTCTATTAAAAAATTATACATATTATTTTGAATTTGGATGATAATGTTGGACCCAAAAAACCAATCTCTACCTTTCTTTTACCCATTTACAAATGGATATGGTCATGGCTGTACAAATTTTCATTCAAATAACATATAAAAAGAAAGAAATTACATAGTACATTTAAGTCAAAAAAAAAAAAAAAAAAAAGGCACACACACACACAATTCAAAATCAAAGAATCATAGGATTGTTGATAAAATGTCACTATTTGTCAATAAAAAAACAAAGTGTTAAATGAATCAATGTTGAATTAAATTGAAAAAAAAAAATAATGTGAGCCTACCAAATTTTTAGGCAATGAGAACACATAAATGTAATCAAATTCCAACCACAATGTTTGGATGCAAAGAATCTTAAGAAGTTTCACTTTTTTATCAAGCTCTCTAATGTGAGAATCAATCAATGCTTCAGATACAAATTGTAAGAATCAATCATAATTAAAGCTATAAAATAGACAAATAAATAAATAACTAAATCAGTACCAAAAACAATTGAAAAAACTAACACAATTTTTTTTTCTAAAAAAAAAAGAACAAAAAATTGCCCAATATTCTTAAATAAGATTAGAAACATCAATAGCTCATGCCTAATAAAAAATAAAAAATAAAAATTAGAAACACCAATAGCTCTACAACAATCTGCAAAATTCCAACCTGGAAGTTTGTTTAACAATAGATCTAAAACAATAAATACATACACAATGCTGATAATAAATGTTAAAAAAAAATTGGAAACACACAGGTTAAACACATTATGTGGAAACACAACTCATAACCACAACACAAAATTTCAATTAAATGGAACTCAATAAATCATATTCTAACAAAGATCGCTACCTCCATAACATAATGGGTTCTCTAGTGTGGTCTGCAAAACATAGAAGATGAAGAGATTCATACAGTAGGTTGAGTTCGAAAGTTTGAAAGAGTGTTTTGTTGGAAGAAAATCTGACCTGCTGAAATATGAAACTGAAGAAAATCTGAAATTGAAATCGGTTGACTTGATCGAAGACGACTTGCAAAACCCACCATTTGATTGAAGACGACTCACTCAACTTTGAAAGATTGAAATGGGCAATTTCATATTGCAATGGGCAAAATCGAACCCTTCGATTTCATATTGAAATAGGCAATTTTAGATTGTAATGGGCAAAATCGAGAATGAATAGGGGGTTGGGGTTGGATATCCGCATAGGATGGGCTCCAATGGGGGGAGATCGGGTAGAAAAGAGAGAGAACCAAAGAGTGTGTTTATAGCGATCTCGGGTTTACCCTTGTTGTACAGTGATCCGGACATGTGTCCGTGGATGTTGGTTGTTGTTTATTATCATGTTTGCATCCTTTGTACCTTGTATAGTGAGTTATGGGATGTGTTGGGCAGGTTTGTTACAGGTTGGTTGTGTTTGGGAGCCTAGTGTTGCTGCCCAGATTTTTGGTCCTTCGCTCGAGCGAGGAGTTTGTCGCTCGAGCGAGAGTGGTGTTGCGTCTGGTTCTGGACCTGAGAGTTGCATTTCCTGGCTCGAGCGAGATTTTCGTGGCTCGAGCGGTCTGGGTTTTTCTTCGCTCGATCGAGAACTTCTTGGCTCGAGCGAGAGTTTTCTGTGTCTGGTCGCTCGAGCGACCAATCCTTCGCTCGAGCGAGCGTGTTTTATATCAGCGTACAGCAGCGTCTTAAACATCACTTTTTCATTTCCTTTCTTTGATTAAACCCTAAATCCGAGCCTCTCTCTCTCTAAACTTGCATTCTCTCTAAGATTTGATCTCCCTAGGGTGTGAATCTAGCCTAGGGCCTTTGTTAAAAAGATAGAGGGTGTTGAAAGCTTCGATTTAATCTGAAAAAGTTTGGATTTGGAGCAAGTTGATCTTGGAGTCTTCATCTCCTTTTGGGCTAAAACTTCAAGGTAGGGATATCCTACTCCTCTCTATGGGTTTTGTCTTTAAATTTTGGTATTTTGAGATGTTGGGCTTGGTTTGGTAATTTTGTGAAAGTTTGGGGCTTTGTGTAATTTTACAAAAGTTGGGGTTTTATTCATAATAAACCTGGATGCATGTTTGGCATAGAGAAATTGAATGAATGTTAAATCATTGATGAAAATGGGACCTAAGGGTTGAAATGGTAATTATGGAAAATGGCCTAATTACATCGTTTAATTAATTGGGATAATTAATTGGGAGAAATGAGGGAAATGAAATGTTGATTGAATATCCATTGTGCATTTATTTTCTGTTTAGAAATAACTGCTTTGGGCTATCGGTGGAGGATAGTCGTGATTGTTGTAGACAATGCATGATGATTAGGTAAACTGAAACTAATCAATGAAGTGTGTCATGAAACTTGACGGTTGATAGAATACATTAACTGTATGTATTGGGTGATTGTATATAGAACCAATGTGTTTATATACGTTATGTGTAGAGGAGGAGATAGGGGATGTACTCCGCGGTTTAGGGGAAGATAGGGGATGTACCTCTAAACCGGATAGTGATGGGAGAAGATAGGGGATGAACTCCGTAGATACAGCTCATATGCTTGTCTAAAGAAGTGAAGATAGAGCTTATATGCTTATCTTTGTGATGTGTGGATATAGCCTTTATGCTTATCTGTGGATATTGTTGTTATACATATCTGTTATAGAATGTGGATATAGCTTATTTGCTTATCTGAGAATGTGGATATTGTTGTTATACATACCTGTTGAGCATGTGGGTAGTGCTTATATGCCTATCTGTTGAAAAAGGGGAAATGAAAAGTAATTGGGACTTGTAAGTCGTTTGACATAAATATATGATTTATGTGATTGTATCAGTGTTAGCCATCTATCAATTGCTAATGTTTTAGTCATTGTCCATGGTTGGTTTAGTGTATTTCTACTGGGCTGTGGCTCACCCTATATGGGAATATCATTTTCAGGTACAGGAAGCATGCCACCTCCAAGGACATAGCTTGGGAGGCTAGAGGCGGACATGTTTTGTCGTTTTACTTTTGATGTATTACATGTAACTTCAAGCCAAGGGCTTAATGTGTAAACGAGTTAGTACTCTTTGTTGTAACCAAGTGGTAACTTGGAAAGCTGTAAGCCCGTAGGGCATTTTGTTTTGTTGTTAACATGTAATACCTATGTAATGGAACTCTAATGAATAAAGGAATGTGGTTAGTTTATATGTAAATGCATGTCTTATTTGATGGGTTTAATGTTGTTATTTTGAGGGCGTTACAGTGTTTGACTGCGAGAGAGAGAGAGAGAGAGGTTGGAATGGGCACTACAAGAAAAGTCCATTTTTAGTCACCAAAAGTCGACTTTTTAGTTTTCCCGACTAAATTTTTTTGTCGCCGGTTTTGTCACGAAAACATGGTCGCCGGAGGTATTGGCGACTAAAAAAGTTTTAGTCAGCAAAAAATAGGTCTTTAGCGACCAAAGTTTTGGTCGCCAATAGTCAATTACACTTTTTAAAATTATACATTTACTGACTGATCTTTTAGTCGCCAATAGTCAATGAATTGCCGACCAAACCTTTTAGTCGCCAAAAGAAACACTTTTAGCGACTAATAATTTTAGTCGCCAAACCTCATTCCGTGAAAAAAAAAAAAAAAAACTTTTCTTCCGCTAAGATTCAAACCACCAACCTCCCACATTCTAAATCTTAAGCAACACACTCTCTCCACTATGCCTCTACAACACCACATGATTATATATGCAACATATATTATTTATATAGTATATTGGCCCGTATTAATATAAAACTATATACATAAACATAATTATTTTTATTCAATATAATTTATTTAAAAAATAAATTATTTACTAAAAAAAATAGGAGACCACTTTTGGCGACTAAATCTGTTTTTTAGTCGCCAATTCTATACTTTTGGCTACTAATTATTTCTTAGTCGCTAAAAGAATTAATTCCCGCCAAAAACCTCCACTTTTGGCGACTAAACTGAATTTTAGTTGCCAATTGTAGACTTTTAGCTACTAAATTTTTTTTAGTAGCCAAAAAGCTTCACTTTGGCTACAAAATTTAATTTTGTCGGTAAAACACGTATAATTGGCGACCAAACTATTTTTTAGTCGCCAAAACCTATACTTTTGGCTACTAAATTTTTTTAGTCACCAAAAACCTTCACTTTTGGCTACTAAAATTTTTTTAGTCGCTAAAACCCATATAATCGGTGACTAAATTGAATTTTAGTCGCCAATAACTATACATTTGGCTACTAAACTGTTTTAGTCGCCAAAAGTCTTCACTTTTGGCTACTAATTCCATTTTAGTCGCCAATTCTGCTACTTTCAGCGACGAAAATTCTATTTTTAGTGGCCAATTCTACTTTTTCTTGTAGTGGGGGAAGAGAACGTTTGGAAGAGAGAGAATGGTATCAAACCTTTGAAATGTTTGAATTTTGAAACCTGAACAAACAGAGCCTGAGAGAGAAAGAAAAACAAAAGAGAAATGTGATCTCAGCCTTTGAAATGTATGGCAAGAAGTGTAATCTCAGCCATCAATTTGTATGCCACCTAAGACAAATGTCCCATCAACACCCTTGTTTTGTTATATAGATATAAGTATCATATATCATATATATGGTACTAAGTCCTTATTTATAGCGATCCCGGGTTTACCCTTGTTGAACAGTGATCCGGACATGTGTCCGTGGATGTTGGTAGTTGATTATTATCTTGTTTACATCCTTTTTTACTTCGTATTTGAGTTATAGGATGTGTTGGGCAGGTTTGTTATGGGTTGGTTGAGTTTAGAAACCAAAACTAGTTGCCCAGATTTTGGCCTGTCCGCTCGAGCGGGACTTCTTGCGCTCGAGCGGGGATTACACACTTCCAGTATTTCGTGTCTCTACAAAACTTCTGCAGATGTGATTTTTGCGCTCGAGCGGGTTTGTTTATGCTCGAGCGGTGGCGCTCGAGCGGGTCGGTGGGCGCTCGAGCGGGTAGTACTTCCAGAGTATAAGTTCTGGGAGGGGGAAATCCACGCTCGAGCGGACTGGTTTTCGCGCTCGAGCGGAAGTGCTTTTTTCTTGTGTCTTGGCGCTCGAGCGGGCCTTATTACGCTCGAGCGTGTCCAGATTTTTGTTCTTGACGCTCGAGCGTCGTGTTCTCCGCTCGAGCGGGTCATACGTATATGAGTTATCCGCTGGGTAATTTCAAATCACTTTTTGCTTTTCTTTCTCTCTCCTACTTTTTCTAAAAGCCATTTTGAGAGCTTCTCTCTCTAAAATCTTGCCTTCTCTCTAGATTTTGATCTAGCTAGGGTGAGTTCCTCACCTTCGGCCTTTGTAAAAGTCGTGTTAGTCGTCGAGGGCGTCGTTTTCATCCGAGAATCTTGGTCTTTGGAGCATTTTGATTTTGGTCTTCATCTCCTTTGGAGCTCAAACTTTGAGGTAGGGATATCTTACTTCTCTCTATGGATTTTGTCTTTAAATTTTGGTATTTTGAGATGTTGGGGTTGGTTTGGTAATTTTGTGAAAGTTTGGGGCTTTTGTGTTATTTTACAAAAGTTGAGGTTTTATTTATAATAAACCTAGAAGCATGCTTGGTATAGAGAAATGGAATAAATGTTGAATCATTGGTGAAAATGGGACCTAAGGGTTGAAATGTTAATTATGGAAAATGACCTAATTACATTGGTTGATTAATTGGGATAATTAATTGTGAGAAATGAGGAAATGAAATGTTGATTGAATATCCATTGTGCATTTATTTTCTGTTTAGAGATAACTGCTTTGGGCTATCGGTGGAGGATAGTCGTGATTGTTGTAGACAATGCATGATGATTAGGCAAACGGAAACTAATCAATGGAATGTGTCATGGAATTTGACGGTTGATAGAATACATTAACTATATGTATCGAGTGATTGTATATAGAACCAATGTGTTTGTATACGTTATGTGTAGAGGAGGAGATGGGGGATGTACTCCGCGGTTTAGGGAAAGATAGGGGATGTACCTCTAAACCGGATAGTGTTGGGAGGAGATAGGGGATGAACTCCGTAGATACAGCTCATATGCTTGTCTAGAGAAGTGAAGATAGAGCTTATATGCTTATCTTTGTGAAGTGTGGATATAGCTTATATGCTTATCTGTGAATGTGGGATATTGTTGTTATACATATCTGTTGAGAATGTGGATATAGCTTATATGCTTATCTGTGAATGTGGGATATAGTTTTTATACATATCTGTTGAGAGGATGATAGAGCTAATATGCTTATCTGTTGAAAAAGGGAAAATGAAAAGTAACTTGGACTCATAAGTCGTATGACATAAATATGTGATTTATGTGAATGTATCAGTGTTGGCCATCTATCAATTACTAATCTTTTAGTCATTGTTCATGGTTGGTTTAGTGTATTTCTACTGGGCTGTGGCTCACCCTATATGGGAATATCATTTTCAGGTACAGGTAGCATGCCACCTCCAAGGACATAGCTTGGGAGGCTAGAGGCGGACATGTTTTGTCGTTTTACTTTTGATGTATTATATGTAAATTCAAGCTAAGGGCTTAATGTGTAAATGAGTTAGTACTCTTTTGTTGTAACCAAGTGTTAACTTGGAAAGCTGTAAGCCCATAGGGCATTTGCTTTTGTTGTTAACATGTAATACTTATGTAATGGAATTCTGTTAAATGGAAGAATGTCGAACTTTTACATATCGATGCATGTCTTATTTGATGGGTTTAATATTATTATTTTGAGGGCGTTACATTATTTGATAAACATTTTGGGGCTAAAAAATTACAAAAAGACAAAATAGGCTATATAAGCTAATAAGACAAAATATCATATCCAAACCATAATCATTACACTTTTTTTCTCACAAAAATCAGAAAAACCCAAAAACAAAAACCAAATGAGGCTAAAAAAACCAGGTAAAAAAAAATCAAACTAAAAAATTCCTAACACAGAAAAGTTGGCTACCGTAGCCAATGCCAAACGAAACTTTAAATATGTTCAACATCATAGTCATACAATCTCTCTCTCTCTCTCTCTCTCTCTCTCTCTCATCGTCCCCTCTCTCCGGAGTTCCACCCCATCTAGCGTCCTCTCCAGCCTCCGCCCCAGCGACTTCGTCATCAACATCACCGCCTCTAATCCCTCACTCTCTCTCTCTCTCTCTCTCTTTCTCTCTCTCTCTCTCTCTCCCTAATACCACCATCCTTCCTCCAACACCACCATTCCACTGTCATTGTCATCTACTCTGGTCCCTTCTCTCCCCGCTTTCTCTCTGAAGATCATCGCACCAGTGCTCCGTCCTGAAGTAGTAACTCCGTCGTCCAGATCTCATCCATCCATTCCTCCTTCCCCCTCTATAAAGTTAAGGTTTCCTACGAACCTTTCTCGTTATCACCTCTATTTCAGCCCTCTCCGCCACTCTGGTGGCTTTCGCCTGCGTCCACCGTAAAATCCTAAATCCCTTGTTGTCTCCTCAGATGGACTGTAAAGCCCTTGTCATCGTCATTACCCAGTGAGTTTTTTTTTTCTCTCTCTCTATTGAAAAGAAATATTTGAATAGATAGAATTTTTTTTGAACAAAATTGAACATATAATTTTTTTTGAATAGTGGATATGATCTGTTAAAAATGAGAATTTGAACAAATAGAGAGATAAGAAAAAAAAAAAGAAAAAAAAAGAGGTGAATTTAACCAGATGGATTAAAAAAATTAAAATAAGATTGTTGTTTTAACAGATAAAATAATAATTTAAACAGATAAGCTTGTGAATTTCAACAGATAAGAATTTTAGCAGATAGATTTTTCAACATATATATATATATATATATAAATTTGACAAATATGAGAAAAAAATTGAACAGATAGATAAAAAAAATTTGAACAGATACTAAAACAATTTAAACAAATAGAAATAATTTGAACATATAGTCAATGAAAGTCAAGAGATAAAAAAAAAATAAAAAAATAAAAAAGTCAATAGATAAATTAAGGGATAAAATTGAAAACAAAATATCCTTCAAAACAAATAAAAGGATTTCTAACCAAACTATTTTACAAAAGTGGATCTCTTACCCTCCCAATAAGATAAACTACCAATAGGTCCTAATAGTTGGACTTAATTCCCATCAAGTCCTATTGAAAATAAGTCTTAGTAAAATTGTCGCTAAAAGTAATTTTTTTGTGATAATTTTTTACATACGTCGTTAAAAATTGACAATTGGTGACTTTTTTTTGTCATGATTTTTATAAATTATTGCTAAAACTTACAATTAGTGACTTTTTTATGACAAATTTTTTTAAAAAAATTTATTAGATAATAAATTCACTTATTAGGACTTACACATAAATAGTTCAAAGTAAAACTCTTGATCTCTTACGTATAAGAAGAAGTAAACATGTACGACTTTAGCGACCATTAGGTTCATATTTATCAATATTTTTTCCCTTTGGAGGCAACTACATGGAACGCTACAATGTAATTTCCCAGAAAAACCCATGTCTTGACAAATTGGTGCCTCCCGGAAAATTTTGACATCTAGATATATATGACTTTGACTTGATGACCACATGAAGGCTGTCATTTTTTGTATTTGTTTGATAGAAAAAGAACAATGTTTGGATCAATAAATATGAGATTAAGAACAATGTTTTGGTCCCAAGTAATGTGGTGATTTTTTTGTATCTATCTATCTATTTCGTAATTTTTTTATTTTTAAAAATTAAAAAAATCTTCTATTGGCTACCTCTTATTCAAGAAAAAAATTAAAAAATAAATAAAAATTAATATCTCTTGATTTATAACTTATAAATGGAAAGTATATCAAATCTAAAAAAAATGAAAAGTATACTAATCTATTTCAAAATTTAAATTTGAGGGTCACTAAATATGAAAAGCAATCTATTAGTTTAAATTTAAAATTGTCACAATAAAAATTTAAAATTATAATGATCTATCCCATGATTTGTAAGTTTTAAATACAAATTTAAAATAATCATAATTAGCTCATAATTTTTGTATTTAGGAGCAATAAAAGTGATGTTGAGATTATTTTTATATTTTACACACAAAAAAAAATGTTTTTAAGAAGAGATATTATGAGACTTTCAAAATCTATATACTATTATAATTGAAAAACGTTGTCATCCTATTAAAACTAAAATTTATAATTTTTTTTTATTATTTTGTTTAATTTTTGTTAATATATGTCACAGTATGATTGGTTTATAAATTAATTTTACATACTTAAAATAAATTTTTAAATTTAGATTCTTCCTTAAATTATGTTAACAGAATAACATCAATATTTATGCATCTTTTATTAAATTATAAAATAAAATTTTAAATTTAAATTCTTTTTAAAATTATGTTACTACAATTAGAATGAGATCAATATTCACATATGCCATAATAATGTGTCATAAGTTATTGGTCTAAACATAATATGTTATTAAATACAGGTATTCAAATTATTAATCACTATTAAAAGTTTATATTTTTATTTTTTGTTTTAAATTTTATTAAAAAAAATTATGTCCTTCTAAACTACAATGACTTAAACAATAATTTTTTTTAATACAAATATTTTTTTTAACAAAATAAAAAAATATTTAGAAAATGAATGACTTTTTTAACAATTGCCAAACATACTAGATTCTATTATTTTATTTTTATCACAATTGTCAATTAAACAAATTAAAATAAAATAAATAAATTTTTTTAGCTTAAATAGTTAAGAAGTGACTTTTGCTAAAATCAAATAGAAATAAACATTTTTTTTATTTATTAAAAGTGATAGTTGGTGAAATTTATTTTTTATATATAATAAAAAAGAAAATGGAAGTTATATGTGATAATTTATTATTCCAGCAATGCTACAAATCCACAATTTCACCCACAATGATGTGACAAGAAAGTTGAGCACCATGTCATTCAGTGTAACAAATCAAGAGTTGACACATATGACACCATCATTGTGAATACAATTGTGGGCCTTTTTTTGTGAGTCTCAAACATTTTTTTTATTGTGTTGGACAATCTTCACTGTATTTAAATAGATTAAATTCTGTTGTGTACTGAACATCAACCAGAATATAAAGAAGTAAAGGAAAGGAGAGAATTCGTTTGATTACAAAAATCAAACTCGAAATAAAAATAAATAAATAAAAACATATTTTATTTTGTTACAAAAACAAAATTAAAATCTGATTACATAAACAAATAAAACAGAATAATAAATTAAACAACTTACTTGATTAATTTCTTTGAATAATTATCTGATCAAGCCCAGTGTTAGACACTATGTCCTTAAGACAGATTCGTCCTCTCCAGGGTGCTTTCAGAATTTGGACGTCTATCTCCCAGGATAAAATGATCTACTACAAGCAATAGCAGCACTACAAATTGTTTGCCTTACAACACACTAAGTGTTTACACTCTTTCTTACAAGAAAATAATGTAACAAAATGAAGAATAAATTTGCAGAGCTCTTCAGGACGAAAATAATGAATTTTCGGAATGACCAATATCAAATGAGGGTTGTCCTATTTATAGATGTAATGGCAGCTGTAGATTTTGAATTAAACAAGTGCAAACCTGTTTGAACAGGTATGAACCTGTTGGTTTTGAATTCAAACAGATTTGAATCTGTTGGGTTCATAATTCAAACAGATAAAAAACGGGAAGGGCCCTATTTGGATGTACAATAAAACCGGACCAGTTTATTTCCGGTTTAATTTGAATTCTGGATTTTATTTTCTCAAAAATAAAATTAAATTCAAATGTTTTTGGCCCAAAAAGATTAGTATTGGGCCGAACAAGCCCAACCCAACCACACACCCGCGGCCAAACCCAGCCAAGCGGACGGACGGTGGCGACAGCGTGCGCGCGCGTGTGGTGATTTTTGGGTCCAATGGGTCTAACCCATTTTGCCTATAACCTCTCCCTCTAAAACACTTGGGTACCCCTTGGGGCACACCCCAAGTACCAAACCCATGCCTTATAAACCCATTCAAAACTTCCCACCAAATCAATGTGGGACAAGCCATTTTACAACCTTAAGGAATTTCCACCAAAACTCCATTCCCATGGAGCACACTTTGACTTCAATTTCCCATTCACTCAGTAATGGTTTTGAGCAACCAATTATACCACGTGAATCACAACGCGACATAGAACGCGTTACCACTTTGACCCGCAAAAATCGACGCGATTATTGGACAATCTTTACTATATTTAAATATATTTAATTCTGTTGTATACTAAACAACAAACAGAATATAAAGAAATAAAGGAAATGAGAGAATTTGCTTGATTACAAAAATAAAACTAGAAATAAAATTAAATAAATAAAAATAGATTTTATTTTGTTACAAAAATAAAATTAAAATCTGATTTAAATAAATAAATAAAACAGAATAATAAATTAAACAACTTACTTGATTAATTTCTTTAAATAATTATCTGATCAAGTCCAGTTTTTGACACTATGTCCTTAAGACAGATTCGTCCTCTCCACGGTACTTTCAAAATGTGGAAGTCTATCTCCCAAGATGAAATGATCAACTACAAACAATAGCAGCACTACAAATTGTTTGTCTTACGAACACACTAAGTGTTTACACTCTTTCTTATAAGAAAATAATGCAACAAAATGAAGAATAAATTTGCAGAGCTCTTAAGGACGAAAATAATGAATTTTCGGAATCACAAACATCAAATGAGGGTTGTCCTATTTATAGATGTAATGGTGGCTGCAAATTTTGAATTAAACAGGTGCAAACCTGTTTGAACAGGTATGAACCTACTGGTTTTGAATTCAAACAGATTTGAATCTGTTGGGTTCATAATTCAAACAGATAAAAAACGGGAAAGGCCCTGTTTGGATGTACAGTAAAACCGGACCAGTTTATTTCCGATTTAATTTGAATTCTGGATTTTATTTTATCAAAAATAAAATTAAATTCAAATGTTTTTGCCCAAAAAGATTAGTATTGGGCTGAACAAGCCCAATCCAACCAAACACCAAGCACCCGCGCCCAAGCCCAGGCCTAGCCCAGCCCGCCCGACCGAACGGACGGCGGTGCGGCGCGCGCGCGCGCGTGTGGTGATTTTTGGGTCCAATAGGTCTAGCCCATTTTGCCCATAACCTCCCTCTCTAAAACACTTGGGTACCCCTTGGGGCACACCCAAGTTCCAATCCCATGCCTTATAAACCCATTCAAAACTTCCTACCAAATCAATGTGGAGCAAGCCTTATTCAAACCTTTAAGGATGTTCCACCAAAACTCCATTTCCATGGAGCCTACTTTGGCTTCAATTTCCCATTTAGTCGGTAATGGTTTTGGGCAACCAAATATACCACGTGAATCACAACGCGGCATAAAACGCGTTACCAATTTGACCCGCGAAAATCAACGCTCGGGGCCCACCTAAAAAATAGAACAAACTTAGGAAAAAATTCTGCTTTTACCCAGAATTTTATAACCATTTCCAACAATCCCCCACATAAATGAAATTTGATGACAACGGAAATGCAACAATATGCAGACTTTATCGAAAGAGTATAAGTCGAAAATATCTTGCATCAGGATAGGTAGCTTTCGGCCTTGAACCTTCCCTAGTGATAACCTATCGGACTTACTGGCTAACCAATGGACGTGATGTCTTGAATTGTTCAGCCGTTTGTGTAAGCCAAGACAATAGATTTCACACAAAATATCTTCTAACACATCATGGCTCTCATTGTTGTGTTCATTTTGGCCTTGAACGCTCCTGGTTTTCATGAGTGTTTCTAGAGAATTTAGCCTTTTCATTCTCATAGAACCGGCCCCAGTTCGACACTCATATAGGTGATTCTTATTGTGAGTATCTCCTTATACTCGTCTTGATTTTATGCCTCAATCAAGATATAAGTAATCATTAAAAGCTAAGCTTATCCTTATACCCCTACATACAACATATGTTGCAGATATCACTCTCACCATAGGAATTGGTAGGAATTTAATCCTTTGGTGATTTTTGGCGAGCCATACATAACTTAGTTGTCCCTTTGAACTTAGTTCTTGGGATCTCCAGTCATATAAGTAGGGTTACCATTATAACGACTCTTATGTAATAGGCTTTAATCCCATCCCCTTTGATAAACTATACACTAACTCTTTTGTCAAACCTTTTGTTAACGGATCCACAATATTCTCTTTAGATTTTATATAATCTATTGAGATTATTCCATTTGGCAACAATTGCCTTACGGTATTATGTTGACGACGAATATGTCGTGACTTACCGTTATACATATGATTCTGTGCCCTGACTATTGCAGATTGACTATCACAATGAATGCAAATAGCTGGCACAGGTTTTGGCCACATTGGAATGTCTTCTAACAAGTGACGAAGACATTCTGCTTCTTCTCCTGCTTTGTCTAAAACAATAAACTCGGATTCCATTGTGGATCGTGCGATGCAAGTTTGTTTGGTGGACTTCCAAGAAATAGCAGCGCCTCCTAGAGTAAAGACATATCCACTAGTGGATTTTGAATCTTTAATATCCAATATCCAATTTGCATCACAATAACCTTCGAGTACTGCTGGATATCGAGTAAAGTTCAAACCATGATCACGAGTAAATCTTAGATATCTAAGAACCCGAATGATTGCTTTCCAATGGTCTTCTCCGGGGTTACTAGTGTACCTACTCAATTTACTGATAGCATAAGCTATAACAGAACGAGTACAATTCATTAGGTACATTAGGCTTCCAATGATTTGGGAGTAACTGAGACACTACATCACCTTTATTTTTTGATAAATAAAGACTGATGTCTATAGGAGTTCTAGCTAAATTCAAATCATCCTTAATAAATTTATCAAGAATTTTCTCAATATAATGAGATTGAGATAATGCATATCTGTCAGATGTTTTAGTAATTTTCATTCCTAATATAACATCTGCGACCCCCATATCTTTCATATCAAATCTTTTGTTAAGCATCTGCTTAGTTGATTTGATCATGTTTTGACTGCTTCCAATAATAAGCATGTCATCAACATAAAGACAAATTATGACATATCCTTAACATAGATGCATTTGTCATATTCATTTATCTTAAACCCATTAGTAAGCATTGCATGATCAAATTTTTCATGCCATTGCTTAGGCGCTTGTTTTAATCCATGAAGTGATTTTACAAGCCGACAAACTTTCTTTTCTTTCCCCGACACTACAAACCCTTCGGGTTGCTCCATATAGATCTCTTCATTTAGATCACCATTTAAGAAAACTGTCTTAACATCCATTTGATGTATTTCTAAATTAAACAACGCTGATATAAAAATAAGCATGCGAATGGATGTTATTCTTGTCACAGGGGAATATGTGTCAAAATAGTCCAGACCTTCCTTTTGTCTGTAACCTTTAACTACAAGTCTTGCTTTATACTTGTTAATTGAACCATCTGCTTTTATTTTTCTCTTGAATATCCATTTATATCCAAGAGGTTTAGAACCTGGTGGAAGATCCATCAATTCCCAAGTATAATTTTGCATAATGGATTCAATTTCATTATTAACAGCCTCTTTCCACAAAGGTGGTTCAGGACCTGTCATTGCTGCCTTA
Source organism: Camellia sinensis (assembly GCF_055761805.1). Taxonomy (NCBI): domain Eukaryota; kingdom Viridiplantae; phylum Streptophyta; class Magnoliopsida; order Ericales; family Theaceae; genus Camellia; species Camellia sinensis. Next base: position 68,491,346 of record NC_138973.1, on the reverse strand, counting down.
AAGCTTTGAGGTTCATTTTCTAACAAGTATGTCAGAAATTCTGGACTAAAGGATTTTGATGTTCTCGCTCTCTTACTTCTTCTTGGTTCATCATCAGTTAAATCTTGTTGGTTGAGACCATTACTAGTCTCTTGTGTTTGATTGTCATTAGTCTCTTGACTTTGTGTACAATCATAAGTTATTTTCTGTGAACTTAATTCCTGTCCTTTCTTGTAAGGAAAGACATGTTCAAAAAACACAGCATTCCTTGACTCTATAATAGTGTTCACATTTATATCAGGTATTTCTGATTTATAAGTCAGAAACCGATACGCACTACTATTCTGAGCATAGCCAATAAACACATAATCTACTGTTTTTGGTCCAATCTTAGCCTTTTTAGGAACATGAACTTCAACTTTTGCCAAACACCCCCACATTTTTAAGTATTTGTAGGAAGGTGGTTGACCTTTCCACAATTCATAAGGAGTGTTGTTGGTTTTCTTGTGGGGTATTCTGTTAAGAACATAATTAGCAGACAATATTGCTTCCCCCCACAAGTTCTGGGGTAAGTCTGAACTTAGTAACATAGCATTCATCATTTCTTTAAGGTTCTATTCTTCCTTTCAGTAATTCCATTTTGCTGTGGAGAATAAGGTGTTGTAGTTTGGTGAATAATGCCATGTTGTGCACAAAATTCATTTAATGGTGCATCATATTCACCACCCCTATCACTTCTAACCATTTTAATGGTTTTACCAAGTTGATTTTCAACTTTTGTTTTGTAGAGTTTAAACATTTCTAAGGCTTCATATTTACTTCTAAGTAAATAAACATAACAATATCTCGTGCAATCATCGATAAATGTTATGAAATAGTTTTTGCCTCCTCTAGTTTGAATAAATTTTAGATCACATACATCAGTAGGAATTAATTCTAGAGGTTCGGTTTTCCTTTCAACCGATTTAAATGGAGCCTTAGTTAGTTTCGCTTCTACACAAACTTCACATTTATGATTAGGATTAGTTTCAAACTTTGGTATATAATCTAAACCAATTAATCTACGCAAAGCATCAATATTCACATGTCCTAATCTACCATGCCATAAATTCTACTCAAGAATATAAGCAAAAAATGTGTTATTCTTATTCACAACAACTTTCGGTACAACTGTCATTACATTCAACTTAAAGAGACCATCACTCATGTATCCCTTACCAACATACATACCACTCTTTGTTAATACAAATTTATCAGACTCAAAAACAAGCCTAAAACCATTTTTACTTAACAAAGAACCAGAAACTAAATTCTTCCGGATGTCTGGTACATGCAGTACGTTGTTGAGGGTCAGTTCTTTCCCTAATGTCATCTTCAAGATTACTTTCCCTTGTCCAGCCACAGTAGAAGTAGAAGAATTTCCCATGAAAAGTTGTTCACCATTTGCAGCCTCATTGTAGGTAGTGAACATTTTCTTGTCCGCACATATGTGACGAGTTGCTCCAGTGTCAACTCACCACTCTTGGGGATTTCCAACCAAGTTAGCCTCAGACACCACAGCAGAGAGGTTGATGTCATTCACTCTGTCAGAGATGTAATCTAATTCAGTTACATTGGATTTATTGGTGGTCTTCTTGCTTGTACTTCCATGATCCTTCTTAGGGCGGCGGCAATCAGAAGCTCGATGTCTAGTTTTGCCACAGTTACAGTATTTTCCTTTGAACTTTTTGTTGCTATCGCCTTGTTTAGGACCATCTCCAGTAAACTTTCTTTTTTTGTTATGTGGTTTATGAACTTGTTCAACCACATTAGCCTTGGACTCAATGGGATTTTTCTCATTCCTCTTTTCAGCCTTTTGGTTATCTTCATCAATTCTCAGTCTTACAATAAGTTCATCCATGGTTATCTCTTTGCATTTATGTTTTAAATAATTTTTGAAATCTTTCCAAGCCGGTGGTAATTTTTCCACTAAAGCAGCGACTTGGAAAGACTCGCTAAGAGACATACCTTCTGAATGAATATCATGCAAAATTATCTGAAAACTTTGAACTTGAGATATTACCGTTTGGGAGTCTACTATAACAAAGTCCAGAGGTTTACCGATGACAAATTTCTTCGTGCCGGCATCCTCTGTCTTGTATTTCTTCTCCAAAGAATCCCACAATTCTTTTACTGACTTCAGAGGACTGTATACATTATACAGCATGTTGTCAAGGCCATTAAGGATGTAGTTTCTGCACAGGAAATCTGGCCAAATTAAGAGTTGTAAGATAGAACAGCATATTCTGTTGCCATCTCTTAAACTCGGTACCGTTAAATTTTTTCGATTTTTCTCCGTGATTGATTGGTACATGAACATGGTTCTGGATAGGGACCGGTGTTGGTAAAACAATAGGAGTACCACTACCAGATGCAGTTTCAGTTGTAGTAGTCATAATCTCTGATTACAAAAAACAGAAAAAGTTAAAATACAAATTAATTTTCTAGTTACTAAAACCAGAAAATAAATTATAACACAAAATAATTTTATTTTCCTTGTTACTAAAACTAAAAAAATAAAATATCGCAATAATTTTCTGTAACACAAATTAATATTCTGGAATTATTAATAACACCAGTATATTACTACTAGTTGTTAAAGAAAAGAGACAGTATATTACTACTATCTGTCAAATAGCATAAACCACTATTTATTTTTCCAACCAGAATATGTCTTATGAAATCACAGAAAATTAAATACAATGAAGATACCAAAAATAATATGTCTTAAGATTGTTGGACAATATTCACTGTATTTAAATAGATTAAATTCTGTTGTGTACTGAACATCAACCAGAATATAAAGAAATAAAGGAAATGAGAGAATTCGTTTGATTAAAAAAATAAAACTCGAAATAAAAATAAATAAATAAAAACATATTTTATTTTGTTACAAAAACAAAATTAAAATCTGATTACATAAACAAATAAAACAGAATAATAAATTAAACAACTTACATGATTAATTTCTTTGAATAATTATCTAATCAAGTCCAGTGTTAGACACTGTGTCCTTAAGACAGATTTGTCCTCTCCAGGGTGCTTTCAGAATTTGGACGTCTATCTCCCAAGATAAAATGATCTACTACAAACAATAGCAGCACTACAAATTGTTTGCCTTACGAACACACTAAGTGTTTACACTCTTTCTTACAAGAAAATAATGTAACAAAATGAAGAATAAATTTGCAAAGCTCTTAAGGACGAAAATAATGAATTTTCGGAATGACCAACAACCAACATCAAATGAGGGTTGTCCTATTTATAGATGTAATGGTGGCTGCAGATTTTGAATTAAACAGGTGCAAACCTGTTTGAACAGGTATGAACCTGTTGGTTTTGAATTCAAATAGATTTGAATCTGTTGGGTTCATAATTCAAACAGATAAAAAAGAGGAAGGGCCCTGTTTGGATGTACAGTAAAACCGGACCAGTTTATTTTCGGTTTAATTTGAATTCTAGATTTTATTTTACCAAAATTAAAATTAAATTCAAATCTTTTTGGCCGAACAAGCCCAACCCAACCACGCACCCATGCCTAGCCCACCCGGACAGCAACGACGGTGGCACGCTTGTGTGGTGATTTTTGGGTACAATGGGTCTAGCCCATTTTGCCCATAACCTCTCCCTCTAAAACACTTGGGTACCCCTTGGGGCATACCCCAAGTACCAAATCCATGCCTTATAAATACATTCAAAACTTCCCACCAAATCAATGTGGGACAAGTCATTTTACAACCTTAAGGAATTTTCACCAAAACTCCATTTTCATGGAGCACACTTTGGTTTCAATTTCCCATTCACTCGATAATGGTTTGAGCAACCAAATATACCACGTGAATCACAACGCGGCATAGAACGTGTTACCACTTTGACCTGCAAAAATCGACGCTCGGGGCCCACCTAAAAAATAAACCAAACTTAGGAAAAAATTCTGGTTTTACCCAGAATTTTATAATCATTTCCAACATATTGTTCATCTAGACTTTTTCAGCATTTGCGAAACATTGTGAATCCTGTTAAATTTATTTTTTTAATATCAGTTGTCAATCAAACAAACTAAAATAAAAAATGATTTTTTTTTTTGGGCTCAAATTGCTAAAAAAGTGAGTTTTGCTAAAACAAATAGAAATAAATATTATTTTTCTAATAAAAGTGATGGTTTGTGAAATATCTTTTTTTATTTAAAAAAAATGAGGGTCATAGGTGATAACTTATTGGTCATCAATAATCATTTTCAAATCAACTGAGAATATCATTCTAAATTTTTTGCTTACCTTTTTTTTTTTTTAATAGAAATACTTTTATTTTGTTGAAACTCAATTTTATTATGTTTAAATATTTTATTGTAATTTTTAAATTAAAAATAATTTTTGAAAAATCATATTTAAATTATTTTATGCCATTATAAAATATATATATTTTTTAATATCAACTTATTCAATGATCCCTTTCTAAAAGGTGTATTTATTTTTGTTCATTAATATTAATTTTTTGATTAATCTTATTTATTATTAAAAATATATATTAGCAAATAATTTTATATATTTATATATACAATTTTGTTTTGATTGCTCAGGTTATTTGGTGTTTCTCTCCAAATCCATTGAAATTTATTCGAATTTTTGAATTTTACATAGGTTCTCACCGAATTAAAAATTATGTTGCACAATCTTTAAAAATTTACAAACTTGACTCGAGTTGCTTGGATTCAACTCGCCCAAATTTACAACTTTAGCAACAGGGTTGAAAGCTACATTGAGGCTGTTTGGTACAGCTTTTAGGGAGCTTGTGTTAGACTATTTTGTGTAACTTCTACTTATAATTTATTAGGAAGAAATAGCTTAAATAAGCTGAAAAAAGTTCATTATTTAAAAGCTGGGGAAAGGATGCTTTTAGCTTCTACTTTTAAGTCATGTTTGATTCACAACACTAATAGTGAAGTATTAATAATCCTATTAAATTAGTGTGGTATTCACTATCCAATTGGATTAATATCCATTGGATTAATAATCTCACCCCTATTCCATTACTAATAATCCTACAAATTTGTTGGATTAATTATCCATTGGATTATTAATCCTAAATCAAAATGTTAAAACAAACATAGGATAATTGGGCCTACGGATTAATAATCTCAATCCCATGCTCCAATCCACCCAATCAAACATGCCCTTAGATTATTAACTTTTAATCTAAGAAAAGCTACACCAAACAGGGTCATTATTGAAATTGTGACGAATTAAAAATTAATACATAAATTGTAATAAAATTATAAAACTTAAATTGTAAGTTTCAATATTTTTTTTATTTTCATAATTTACATAAAAAAAATCTAACTATTTATATTATTTCATATAAACATATTTTATTAATTTTTTTATATTTTGTGCATAGCACGAGTTTTCACTAGTTTGTTGGATAGAACATTTTGTCACTAAATATGAGATTAATAAGAACAATGTTTTGGTCCCGAGTAACGTGGTGATTTGTTAAGAGATTAAATATGTGTTTAGAATATCATTTTTTTTAGGTAACTTCTCTATGGAATCTTATTTATTGTACGTAACTTATGTATTCATTTTTTATTTTTTATTTTAATTAAATTTTTATCTAAAGATATAAAATTCAATTTTGGTAATTTTTGAAAGATCCACCACTTGATTTTTTTTTCCACAATTTCGTTGAAAATCTGTCTACACCAGACAACATTGTGTCATAGAAATATAGAAAAAAATTCACACACAAAAAAAAAAAAAAAAAAAACAAAACAAAACAAAAATTAAAATAAAATAAAGCAAAACCAAAAATGTGCCATTTTTTGTTTTTAATTTTTATTTGTTTGTAGTAAAAAAAATTTCTCAGTTTTCTTCACAAATATTTTAAGGTGCATTTAGAATATTTACATCTAAAAGGTTTTAAAATTTTGACTAAAATATGAAAAAGTTACTAAAGACACAAAAATAAATAAATAAATTTAAAACACTCAAAAATAATTTTCAAAAACAAAACCAAACATGTTTATTTTTGTTGTGGAACTATTGGTCGTGCAAAAATAAATAAATAATTAAAAATCAGTTGATGGATCATTCAAAAATTACTAATATTGAATTATATATTTTTAGATAAAGATTTAATTATAAAAAAGATAAATAAGTTACCTAAAATGACTACGATTCCAATTACAAATTTTCTTGAATTGTGTAATCTCTTAACCAATTATAAAGTGACACATTACTTGGATAGTAGGAACTCCTACATATTAGGTTGGAGGAAAATACAGTCCATAAGGTTAATGATTTTCTTGATATACTTAAATATTGTATGTCATTATTTTGTGCCATCATCTATTTTAATGTTTATTATGTTATTAGCTAGTTTGTGTTTGGAATCAGTTATATAAATACAAAATTGTGAGAGAGAGAGGGAGAGAGAGAGAACCTATCTTGCCTTGTATTTGTTGAAAAAATTTGGTGATCAGCATTCCTCATGAATCATGATATAGCATAAAAAATGTAACAACCCTCACTTCATCTTAGTCATGCTCTCATGTATTTATATGATTTTGTCTTGTTAAGCTTGCATTTCAAATCTTGTCTTTGTTTTGCTTAAGTATTACTGCATGCTTTGTTCCTTACTTGGTGTGAGTTTAGCCGAGATCATCCTAAGTCTGGGTCGCACCTTTGAATCTCTTATACCTAGGACTATCTTGGAATCTTTTGGTTAACCTCCACTCGCACCTTGGCATATTGGCCGAGATGTCACTATCTAAGCCGAGGTGTTCATCACCAAGGCCAAGATGTGTATTATCGAGGCCGAGATGTTACCCTTGCACCTAGTGATCTTGTTCCTAGATTGGTATGACCCAAACCGAGGTGTGGCACATCTAGGCCGATGTTTGGCACAACTAAGTCAAGTGTTATCCTTTCTAGCCGAGATCATTGAGACCTTACTTGCCGAAGCCTTGTCCTTAGCCGAGATCATTACCTGCCGGAGTGCCTATGCCATCTTGCTTGTTGAAAACACTTTGTCATAGTCTTGTCTTTTCACTCAGTCACCTTTTTTAGAAGAGCCAACCAGCCGATGCCACGTGTCCCAGCAGAGGGTTAAGTTAGTGAGCTGTTGAGAAACACATCATTTTGTATCATATCATTGTCTTTAGAGAGAGAGGCTCTAGGAAGAAGAAGGAGGAGTTCTTAGAGAGGGAATAGATTTCCAAGCTTGATCTTCACACCTTGAGCCGTTAGATTTGTGTCTTGAGGTTAGAATCTTAATCTACTCTTGTTGTTCTTATTGTTCATCTAGCTGCATTGCATAATCAAGCACGATTTGTAAGCCATGCATTGATTTAAAGTTTGGTTTTAGAAAGAGGAAGTGATATTCATGTGTTCTTGAATAAAAGCCTTGTTTGATCCGAAAGCTTACATCAAGATTCATGTTTTCGTGTTTGTCTTTGTAAGATCTTCAAGTATGGGTACCCAGGTCCATTTTTTCGAACTCATCTCATGAAATCCCAGATTTCGTAATAACAAGTTGTGATTGAGCATTCATGTTTTTCATGTTCTTCATGTTCTTCAACAGAGGGAAACCCAGATTTTCCCGACTTCATTTCCTTGAATGTGGCCATCGGGACCACACCTCGGCAAGGAGGTGTGGGACCTCGGCCAAGACCTGGTTGGTGCCCATTATGTTTTCCCGAGATGAGAAACAGTGATTTGTTTTGGTCCGACTTAGTTTTAAAGGAATGTCGAGATCATTTGCATTCATGTAAAGCTTGTTTGAGAGCGCATTCAATAGACTTTGCCATGTGTTTGTAGGACTTGGACTCTTGCTTTGACCCTGATGCTTGAAGAACTATGTGAGTGGTATTTTTAATAAAGCTATGTTATGACATTTGATAAAGCTTTGCCTTGCTTATTTTGGAAAAGTATTTGTTAAGCATGAATGACTATCCCTAATTTGTGTATCAAGTATTAGCTTTGGTTTTGATAGCATTCTTGACAAGTCCGTACGTGCTAAGGGACTATAAGCATTTGTAGCACAAGTGCGTACGTGCTAGGGGCATATACGCATTTGTAGCACAAGTCTGTACGTGCTAGGGGACTATAAGCATTTGTAGCACAAGTCCGTACGTGCTAGGGGACTCTAAACTTTTGTAGCACCTTTGATTATGTCATCCCTTGTATTATTAATGCTAGTAAGCATCCCTTGAGACTTGAAAGATTTTTAGATGAACTTGATTTGTCCTTTGATTTCGTACAAGATATGATGTGTTTTGGCTTGATAAAGATCTCGGATACCATTCATGCAAGCCCCTTTATTGATTATATCATTCACTAAGTATCCAAGCTCACCCTCTCTCTCTATATATATGTAGATGATGAGTAGGACGGCGGTGACGCCTAGATGCGTTTGGCATGATGTTTTGGATTCATACTTTTGATAGCATCTTGAAGACTATGCTTCTTGGCTTGTGATTCATTGTATTTTGCATATGTCGGCTTGAGAAGCCTTTTGATCAAGATGTAATATGTATTGATTCATTTGTATTCAAGTTGTAAGACCTCGATATGATGTATGTCATTTCATTTGATTTATGCACAGCTCTTATGGACTAATTAGAATTAAATTATTACTTCCGCACATGTAAGCCCCATATGTACACTTTGTTTGTGTGTGAATCGTTGTGAGTTGGTCTTTGGTAATCTCGGATTACTGGCCATCATGACACCATTCTACTAGGGGCGGAATGGGGTCGTGATAGATTGGTATCAGAGCACAAATTTCCTTATAGTACGTTTATTCACACACTTTGAGTCCTAAAGAGCATAGGATGTCCCTTAGAATGATGTTAGGATTGCATCATATTGCTTTCTACTTGACAAAGTGTGCATTATCTCGGCATAACTATTTGTTACTTGCATACATGTTTATTTGCTCATTTTGGTTTTAAAGCCATATTTTGCATACTCCTAGCATCATGAGAAGGGGTAGACCTCTAGTTGGCCGAGATCATTCTGAAGACAGATTAGACAGACTAGAAAGGTTGGTCGAAGGTTTGGTTCGTGAGTTGAGACTGCCTAGGCCACAGGATGCTAGTACTACCTTTACCCAGGCCGAGCAGATGAACGGCTGACATGCAGTCCCACCTCCACCTCCTTTAGTGCCGCAAGTGCCTCCACAGCAAGCTTTATATGGGGACGGCACCATATCCTTGATCAGAGAGTTCAAAAAGATGAAGTCGCCGAGGTTCCAAGGGGGTATAGAGCCGATGAAGGCCGAGGCATGGGTTTTGCAAATGGAGAAGTTATTCGAGATTTTTCCCAGCACCGACGCCCAGAAGGTGTCATTGGCAGCATTTATGTTAGATGACGATGCACGAAGATGGTGGATGATGACCCAAGAAAGCAATCCAGGTTTGACTTGGGCTAGATTTTTTGAGCTGTTCTACAACAAGCATTTTCCCCTTAGTGTCCAAAACTGCAAGACCACAGAGTTTCAGACTCTGACACAAGGAAACAAGACAGTGGCGGAATACGACCGTGCTTTTACCGAGTTGGCAAGATATGCGCCTCACATGGTTGACGACGAATACCGAAAGGCTAGGAAGTTTGAAAGTGGGTTGCGTGGACCGATACAGGACCGAGTGAACATGCTCAACATGCCGACTTACGCCGGGGTATTAGACAAGGCCATCTTAGCAGAAGCTAACTTAAACTGATACCAGAGTTCAGGAGAGAGACAGAGGAATAGACAGAACTATGAGAACTGCCGAGCACCGTATAACGCCAAGAAGAAGGCGAACATGGGCAGTTCCAGCAACTTGAATCAGGAAGGTGATGCTAAGCTGACGTGTGCGGATTGTGGGAAGTCGCATTTTAGGGTCTGTCGTTGGGCGTCAGGGGCTTGCTTTCAATGCGGCGAGATGGGTCACCGAGTGAAGGACTGTCCGAAGGCAAAGGCTGATGATGGTAAGAAGAATGGGAACACCTCGGGTTTGGCGCAGAAAGGCAACATCGGGAAAGGACAGATAAGACAGGGCAGAGTTTATGCATTGGTGCCAGGCGACACTCAGGGTGCCGAGACAGTGGGGTCAGGTATACTCCCCATTTGCTCTCAAGATGCATATATATTGATTGATTCGGGTTCTACTCATTCATTTGTATCTACTAAGTTTGCCGAGAATTTGAATTGGGAATTAGAACCCCTTGATTATGTGTTATCTGTGTCTACTCCGTTTAGAAGAACTATGATTGTTGCATCCATTTATAGAGCATGTGTTGTTATGATTGAGAATGTAGAATTATTAGTTGATTTGATGCCGTTGGACATAACTCATTTTGATGTTATATTGGGGATGGATTGGTTAGTAACGAATAACGCATCCATTAACTGTGTTTCCAAAAGTGCCATACTGAGACCCCCAAACAAAGCCGAGGTTACGTTTCAGGGTAAAGAAGTGGTATCCCCACCTTACTTGATCTCATCCATGAAGACCTATAAGTTGATTCAAAAAAGGTGTCAAGGTTATTTGTGTAGTATATTAAGCAATCCGAGTGGAAACGTTGAATTGGCTGACATCCTAGTTGTTAAGGAATTCCCCGACGTCTTTCCAAGTGACTTGTCTGGCTGCTTAGTTGATAGTGAAATAGAGTTTACTGTTGACATCGTGTCGGGAACCCAGCTTATCTCCAAAATACCCTATAGAATGGCCCCAGCCGAGCTTAAGGAGTTGAAGCTGCAATTACAAGAGTTATTAGATAAAGGCTTTATTAGGCCGAGTACTTCACCTTGGGGAGCCCCAGTTCTATTTGTTAAGAAAAATGATGGTACACTTCGCCTTTGTATTGACTACCGAGAACTGAACAAAGTAACTATTAAGAACAAGTATCCATTGCCGAGGATTGATGATCTGCTTGATCAATTACAAGGAGCGCGAGTCTTTTCAAAAATTGATCTCAGGTCGGGCTACCATCAGCTGAAGGTTAAAGTCGAGGACGTTGAGAAAACTGCTTTTCGGACAAGATATGGCCACTACGAATTTTTGGTGATGCCTTTTGGAGTGACTAATGCTCCCGCAGCATTCATGGACTTGATGAACAGAGTCTTCAAGCCCTACCTAGACAAATTTGCAGTTGTCTTCATCGACGATATATTGATCTATTCCGAGAGCGAAGTTGAGCATGAGAAGCATTTGAGACTTGCCTTACAGATTTTGAGGGACAGGAAATTGTACGCCAAGTTTAGCAAGTGCGAGTTTTGGCTTTAAAGCATTTCATTTTTGGGGTATGTGATTAATGAAGAGGGTATTTCGGTTGATCCTAGCAAAGTCGAAGCCGTTGTGAATTGGCCAAGGCCAACTAATGTGTCCGAGGTTCGTAGTTTTCTGGGTTTGGCAGGTTATTACAGAAAGTTTGTGAAGGACTTTTCAAGGATTGCAGTACCTTTGACGCAACTAACTTAGAAAAGAGTGGCGTATGAATGGACCAAGAATAGGGAATCAGCCTTCCAGGAGCTAAAGACGAGGTTAGTCACAGCACCAGTTCTTGTACTGCTGACAAGTAACGAGGAATTCTAGATTTATAGTGATGCTTCTTATAAAGGTTTGGGATGTGTGTTAATGCAAGGGGGTAAAGTCATAGCATATGCATCGCGTCAATTGAAACCTCATGAAAATAATTATCCTACCCATGATTTAGAACTAGCAGCCGTAGTGTTTGCTTTGAAGATTTGGCGTCATTACTTGTATGGAACTTCTGGCCAAGTTTTTACAGACCACAAGAGTTTGAAGTACTTGTTCACCTAGAAGGAATTAAATATGAGGTAGAGAAGGTGGCTTGAGTTATTGAAAGACTACAATATACAGATTCAGTACCATCCAGGCAAGGCAAACTCAGTGGCCGACGCGTTGAGCAGGAAACTAGTTAGAAGTTTGGCATGCTTAGCGATAATTTCAGTGGAGCCGACCATCATTGAGGAAGTGAAGGGCAAACAGATAGAAGACGAATTCTTTAAGAAGGTATGTACCGAGATCATCACTAGGCCGAGACCAAGATATACCATTGAGAATCAGGTCCTTAAGTTTGAAGGAAGATTGTGCGTGGCCGACGTCCCAGAGTTGAAAAAGAAGATTTTACAGGAGGCCCATGGTTCCAAGTTTGCCGTTCATCCAGGAAATACCAAGATGTACCAAGATGTGAAACAAACCTTCTGGTGGCCAAGAATGAAAAGAGAAATAGCCGAGTTCATATCTTAGTGCCTATATTGTCAACAAGTGAAAGCAGAACATCAGAGACCAGCAGGACTTCTTCAACCTTTGTCAATTCCTGAGTGGAAATAGGAACACATCTCCATGGATTTTGTAATCGGGTTGCCGAAGACGCAAAAGGGCATGGATTTGATTTGGATTATAGTTGATAGATTAACCATGTCAGTACACTTTTTGCCTGTTAAGACTACATTTAATGCCGATCGACTTGCTTCATTGTATATGAACGAGATTGTTAGACTTCATGGAGTGCCGATGTCCATTGTTTCAGACCGAGATCCGAAGTTCGTTTCCAGATTTTGGCAGAGTCTACAAGGAGCTTTGGGAATCGAATTGAGGTTTAGCACAGCTTTTCACCTCCAGACCGATGGGCAAACAGAGAGGACAATTCAGACGCTTGAAGATATGCTCAGACTATGTGTGTTGGACTTCAAGGGAAGTTGGGAAGTGCATCTGCCATTGGTAGAATTTGCTTACAACAACAGTCATCAAGCTAGCACTGGCATGGCGTCGTATGAAGCTCTGTATGGAAGGAAGTGCAGATTGCCGATATGTTAGACCGAAGTAGAAGACAAAGCTTTAATCGGTCCCAAATTGATTCAAGTGACAACTGAGAAGATTAAACTTATCTGACAAAGAATTAGGATTGCTCAGAGTCGACAAAAGAGTTACGCCGACCAGAAGAGAAGAGAGTTAGAATTTGAAGTTGGGGATCATGTATTCCTGAAAATTTCGCCGACGAAGGGAGTTTCAAGGTTTGGGAAGAAAGGTAAGCTAGCACCTCGTTATATTGGACCTTTTGAAATCCTTGAAAGAGTTAGCCCAGTTGCTTATAGACTTGCCCTACTGCCAGAACTAAGTCAAGTCCACAATGTGTTTCACATTTCGATGTTGAGGAGGTATATTTAGGATCCATTGCATGTGATTGATCATTCCAGGATTAGGATTAATGAAGATTTAGGCTACGAGGAGAAGCCAACGAGAATTATTGATAGACAAGTGAAACGGTTGAGGAACAAGTCAATACCGATGGTGAAAATCGAATGGAAGGAGCATTACGGCAAGGATACTACTTGGAAGATAGAAGAAGAGATGAAAGTCTGATATCCGGAATTGTTTTCGGATCAAGGTAACTCAAGTTTGGGGACCAAACTTCTTTAAGGGGGGTAGGATGTAACAACCCTCACTTCATCTTAGTCATGCTCTCATGCATTTATATGATTTTGTCTTGTTAAGCTTGCATTTCAAATCTTGTCTTTGTTTTGTTTAAGTGTTACTACATGCTTTGTTCCTTGCTTGGTGTGAGTTTAGCCGAGGTCATCCTAAGCCTGGGTCGCACCTTTGAATCTCTTATACCTAGGACTATCTTGGAATCTTTTGGTTAACCTCCACTCGCACCTTGGCATATTGGCCGAGATGTCACTATCTAAGCCGAGGTGTTCATCACCAAGGCCGAGATGTGTATTATCTAGGCCAAGATGTTACCCTTGCACCTAGTGATCTTGTTCCTAGATTGGTATGACCTAGACTGAGGTGTGGCACATCTAGGCCGAGGTGTGGCACAGCTAAGTCAAGTATTGTCCTTCCTAGCTGAGATCATTGAGACCTTACTTGCCGAAGCCTTGTCCTTAGCCGAGATCATTACCTGCCGGAGTGCCTATGCCATCTTGCTTGTTGAAAACACTTTGTCATAGTCTTGTCTTTTCACTCAGTCACCTTTTTGAGAAAAGCCAACCAGCCGATGCCACGTGTCCCAACAGAGGGTTAAGTAAGTGAGCTGTTAAGAAACACATCATTTTGTATCATATCCTTATCTTTAGAGAGAGAGGCTCTAGGAAGAAGAATGCGGAGTTCTTAGAGAGGGAATAGATTTCCAAGCTTGATCTTCACACCTTGAACCGTTAGATTCGTGTCTTGAGGTTAGAATCTTGATCTACTCTTGTTGTTCTTATTGTTCATCTAGCTGCATTGCATGATCGAGCACGATTTGTAAGCCATGCATTGATTTAAAGTTTGGTTTTAGAAAGAGGAAGTGATATTCATGTGTTTTTGAATAAAATCCTTGTTTGATCCGAAAGCTTGCATCAAGATTCATGTTTTCGTGTTTGTCTTCGTAAGATCTTCAAGTATGGGTACCCAAGTCCATGTTTTTGAACTTATCTCATGAAATCCCAGATTTCGTAATAACAAGTTGTGATTGAGCATTCATGTTTTTCATGTTCTTCATGTTTATGTTCTTCATGTTCTTCAGCAGAGGGAAACCCAAATTTTCCCGACTTCATTTCCTTGAATGTGGCCATCGGGACCACACCTCGGCAAGGAGGTGTGGGACCTCGGCCAAGACCTGGTTGGTGCCCATTATGTTTTCCCGAGATGAGAAACAGTGATTTGTTTTGGTCCGACTTAGTTTTAAAGGAATGTCGAGATCATTTGCATTCATGTAAAGCTTGTTTGAGAGTGCATTCAATAGACTTTGCCATGTGTTTGTAGGACTTGGACTCTTGCTTTGACCCTGATGCTTGAAGAACTATGTGAGTGGTATTTTTAATAAAGCTATGTTATGACATTTGATAAAGCTTTGCCTTGCTTATTTTGGAAAAGTATTTGTTAAGCATGAATGACTATCCCTAATTTGTGTATCAAGTATTAGCTTTGGTTTTGATAGCATTCTTGACAAGTCCGTACGTGCTAAGGGACTATAAGCATTTGTAGCACAAGTGCGTACGTGCTAGGGGCATATAAGCATTTGTAGCACAAGTCCGTACGTGCTAGGGGACTATAAGCATTTGTAGCACAAGTCCGTACGTGCTAGGGGACTCTAAACTTTTGTAGCACCTTTGATTATGTCATCCCTTGTATTATTGATGCTAGTAAGCATCCCTTGAGACTTGAAAGATTTTTAGATGAACTTGATTTGTCCTTTGATTTCATACAAGATATGATGTGTTTTGGCTTGATAAAGATCTCGGATACCATTCATGCAAGCCCCTTTATTGATTATATCATTCACTAAGTATCCAAGCTCACCCTCTCTCTCTCTATATATGTAGATGATGAGTAGGACGGCGGTGATGCCTAGATGCGTTTGGCATGATGTTTTGGATTCATACTTTTGATAGCATCTTGAAGACTATGCTTCTTGGCTTGTGATTCATTGTATTTTGCATATGTCGGCTTGAGAAGCCTTTTGATCAAGATGTAATATGTACTGATTCATTTGTATTCAAGTTGTAAGACCTCGATATGATGTATGTCATTTCATTTGATTTATGCACAACTCTTATGGACTAATTAGAATTAAATTATTGCTTCCGCACATGTAAGCCCCATATGTACACTCTGTTTGTGTGTGAATCTTTGTGAGTTGGCCTTTGGTAATCTCGGATTACTGGCCATCATGGCACCATTCTACTAGGGGCGGAATGGGGTTGTGACAAAAAAATTCTCACATTCTAATTTATTTGGTTTTATGAGACTTATAGGTCGGTTCTATTGACCAAATTTATTTATTTATAAATCGTGCTTTTTTTCACCTTTAAAAAAATATGTAAAATTTATAGATATTTAGGTTCATTACATAAGTCTAGCCAGTAATTCATGCTTTGGTTAGTTTGTGTCACTAGTTGACGTTATTTTAGAGAGTCCATGACCAAACTTAAAAGGCCCAATGTGCATATCACGCTTTGCACCACACCACACCACACCACACCTTCCGGACGAAATGGAGCTATAGAAACTAAGCAAACTAGATGTGCCGAATGGACTTCTCATGTAGAGATTGCAAATGGGCCGAATGTGCTTCCTATAGAGATTGGAATTTTGCTCATAACTTGCACCAAACCCCACCCATACTAAAGGAAGAGGGAGAATTTTGTTTGTCTCCCTAGAAAAAAGTTGGGCGATTCTATTTATACCCAAAACAATCATTAAGTACTTTCAATTTTTAAGTATATCCTGTTTAATGATTTAAAATTTTATTTTACTCTCATTATATCCTATCATTTTTTTCCAAATTACCCTCAAGGTAAACCCAAATAATAAATGATAAACAAATTAAAAAAACTAAATTATTTCAAAACTTTTCAATACAAAAAATAATTCTCAAATACAGGAAAAAAAAACCAAACTTATAAGCACATAAACATTATAAATACGAAAAAAAATCAAACTTCTATATAAGCATTATAAAACTTTTCAATAGAGAAAAAAAAAATTTGACATTATAAATTATCTACAAGAATGCTCGTGGAAAAGTAAAACCAAACTTATAAGCACATAAGCATCAGACACTAACAAGAAAGAGTAGTTCTCAAATAATGTGCTATTTAAATGACAATAAGAATAACTCAAATAATGTGTTTGGCAAGGACTTTTTTTGGGCTTTTTGAACTAAAATCCACAAAAAAACAAAATAGACTAAAATAGCCAATAAGACAAAATGTCACATCAAACCCATAATCATTTCACTATTTCTCTCACAAACATCACATCCAACTACAAAAAATCTAACTATCTTCCCAAAAACAAAAATTTTAGCCTACTAAAATAGCCTACTAAAATAACAACTTTCCAAAAACCCACATTATGTTATTGTTAATATAACTATTGGACCCTTTAATTTTTGTCAAAAAAAAAAAAAGATATAAAAAATAATTGATGGTACTCTACAAAAATTGTGAAACCCCTTTATATGAATACTTACCTCATTTTTGATGGATTGCTTCAAAAAACTATTCTGATTATTACTGTCATCCATTATTTGATTTTATTCAAACTTTCTTTTAGGGTTTAGGCAGGGCCGGCCCTGAAGGCAGGCAAGAGAGGCTTGCGTCTTAGGCCTCCAAATTTGGGCTGAAAATAGGGGTCCCCAAATATAATTTTTCGTTCTAGATATTAAATAAAAAAAAACCCCAAATACCGTGGGCCCAATTGAACATGAGGCTCAAAAAAAGCACCAGACTAGATTTTTATTTTTTTAAAATATTTGTAATAATTGATTCCTATCTTAATATATGAAAGTAAATTTTTGTTTATAATTTTAATGATTATATGTGCAAGTAATTTTTTTGTGGTTACAAACAAATAAAAAAGTTATAACTTATCGCTTTATCCATGAACTTTTTTTTTTTTTTTAATATAAGAGGACCCTATTTCCAAAGTTCGCCTTGGGCCCCTTAAATCTCAGGGCCGGCCCTGGGTTTACGGTTTCAAAATAATAAAAAACAATGATGACAGTGAATTTTGGTAGGGTGGATTGGAGTTTTGGAGGGAGGATGATGAAGAAGAAGAAATAACTTTAATCTCTTGGAGAAGAAGATATAGAGATTTGAATAGGAATAACTGATTAGGGTGTATCATAAAAAAATATATATATTTTAGGGTTTAATATGTGTTGTCCTTATTAGTAAATTCATATTAAGATATAATAGGAATTAAAAGAGAAATTCTATTTCCACACGCCTAATTTCCTTAGTACACACACTTAATGAAATATTATTTTCATGGCAATTATATTATAAATTAAAATGACTATGATAGACATCCACCAACACCCATAATATTATATAAAAATATTCTTTGTACACATCTTTAAAAAAAATTATAAAAAAAAAAAAACTAAACCCTAGCTTCATTATCATTGACTCGCCATAGTATCGATGCTGCCAACAAAATTATGAAGTCATATCATGTATGTAAGCCAAAGAGAAACTAGTCTCACAATTTAATTCTGCAACTTGTTAGCTCGAATGAATTTTAATTGAAGTAAATAAAAGATCAAAATGGCATTTATTCTATTTGGGTGCCAAGAAAATGTAGAAAAAAAATTGAAAAAAAAAAATATCAGGATTTGAACATAATTGTTAGAATCAATGGTATCAAAACATTTTGTTTCAGTTGAACTCTTCTCGTATATGTTTAAAAATAGAAAGGAGAATTAATCCCCTCAAAAAAATCAAAATTTTCATTTTTTTGCTTTCTCAGATCTAAAAACAAAAGATTTTCAAGAGAAATAAGGACTTAAACAAATGCACTCAATCATATTCTTCCTAGGATCGATCAAATCCAAATGCTTATTCAAACAAACAGAGATGAATACACAAATATAACTAAGCTCACGCATATATCTATTCTATTATAAAACACACAATTATTGGAGATTTTCCTAAAAGTTTCAAAACTTTATTTTTTATTTATTTTTTATTTTATTATTTTTGTGTTTATTTATTTATTTATATATTTCTTTTAATAGTCTTATTTGTTTAAATTTTTAAACTTGTTTTGGATTTCAAAATGAATAGGTGTGTCTGTTCTCAATAGACATCAAAGAGTTTATTTCAAAGAGGACTCTTACTGTAACGCCCTCAAAATAATAACAATAAACCCATCAGATAAGACATGCATTTACATTTAAACTAACCGCATTCCTTTCATTCATTAGAATTCCATTACATAAGTATTACATGTTAACCTCATAACAAAATGCCCTACGGGCTTACAGCTTTCCAAGTTAACACTTGGTTACAACGAAGGGTTCTAACTCGTTTACACATTAAGCCCTTGGCTTGAAATTACATGTAATACATCAAAAGTAAAACGACAAAACTATGCCCGCCACTAGCCTCCCAGCTATGTCCTTGGAGGTGGCATGCTTCCTGTACCTGAAAATGATATTCCCATATAGGGTGAGCCACAGCCCAGTAGAAATACACTAAACCAACCATGGACAATGACTAAAACATTAGCAATTGATAGTTGGTCAACACTGATACAATCACATAAATTACATATTTATGTCAATGACTTACAAGTCCCAATTACTTTTCATTTTCCCTTTTTCAACAGATAAGCATGCTAGCTCTATCATCATTTCCACAGATATGTATAAAAACTATATCTCACATTCAGATAAGCATAAAAGCTATATCCACATTCTCAACAGATATGTATATCAACAATATCCACAGATAAGCATACAAGCTGTATCCACACTCTACAACAGATATGTATATCAACAATATCCACAGATAAGCATACAAGCTGTATCCACACTTCACTTCACAAAGATAAGCATATGAGCTCTATCTTCACTTCTCTAGACAAGCATATGAGCTCTGTCTACGGAGTTCATCCCCTATCTCCTCCCAATACCTATCCGGTTTAGAGGTACATCCCCTATCTTCCCCTAAACCGCGGAGTACATCCCCTATCTCCTCCTCTACACATAACGTATATAAACACATTGGTTCTATATACAATCACACAATACACACAATTAATGTATTCTATCAACCGTCAAGTTCCATGACACATTCCATTGATTAGTTTCCGTTTACCTAATCATCATGCATTGTCTACAACAATCTCGACTATCCTCCACCGATAGCCCAAAGCAGTTATTTCTAAAACAGAAAATAAATGCACAAATGGATATTCAATCAACATTTCATTTCCTCATTTCTCACCAATTAATTATCCCAATTAATTAAACAATGTAATTAGGCCATTTTCCATAATTACCATTTCAACCCTTAGGTCCCATTTTCATCAATGATTCAACAATCATTCTATTTTTCTATGCCAAACATGCATCTAGGTTTATTATGAATAAAACCCCAACTTTTGTAAAATTACACAAAAGCCCCAAACTTTCACAAAATTACCAAACCATGCCCAACATCTCAAAATACCAAAATTTAAAGACAAAACCCATAGAGAGGAGTAGGATATCCCTACCTCGAAGTTTTAGCCCAAAAGGAGATGAAGACTCCAAGATCAACTTGCTCCAAATCCAAACTTTTTCAGATTAAATCGAAGCTCTCAACGCCCTCTATCTTTTTAACAAAGGCCTTAGGCTAGATTCACACCCTAGGGAGATCAAATCTTAGAGAGAGTGCAAGTTTAGAGAGAGAGGGTGTCGGATTTAGGGTTTAATCAAAGAAAAGGACTGAAAAAGTGATGTTTTAGACGCTGCTGTCCGCTGATATAAAACACGCTCGCTCGAGCGAAGGATTGGTCGCTCGAGCGACCAGACACAGAAAACTCTCGCTCGAGCCAAGAAGTTCTCGATCGAGCGAAGAAAAACCCAGACCGCTCGAGCCACAAAAATCTCGCTCGAGCCAGAAACTACAACTCTCAGGTCCAGAACCGGGGCAACACTACTCCTCGCTCGAGCGACAGACTCCTCGCTCGAGCGAAGGACCAAAAATCTGGGCAGCAACACTAGGCTCCCAAACACAACCAACCTGTAACAAACCTGCCCAACACATCCCATACTCAATATACAAAGTAAAAAAGATGCAAACAAGATAATAAACAACATCCAACATCCACGGACACATGTCCGGATCACTGTACAACAAGGGTAAACCCGGGATCGCTATAACCTCCCCCCCTTAAAGAATTTCGCCCCCGAAATTAAGCACAAGTTTTCAAAAACAGGTTTTCCTCCATTTTAAACAATGTTACAATTTAACATTCAACAATTCGACCCATTACCGGTCATCCCATCCCTTTAACAAGAGACATATCACAATATGTAAACAACATATGTATTATCAACATGCATCAACATTATGCACTAACTTTCCAATGTCAACAATATACTTAACACCTATAATGTTACATTCAACTTCCATATGAGGCAAGTTCCAAAACATACTTCCAATAACTAAAACATTTTCAATGTTTCACAACTTAAGACATATATAAAAGCTCTTAAGTTCAACAAAATGTAAAATTTAAATACAAAATTACATATCAATAAACAAGTCCGGATATTTCTCTCGGACTTCCAACTCACGTTCCCAAGTGGCTTCCTCCACTCCGTGATGTTTCCACAAGACTTTCACCAAAGGAATGGTCTTGCCACGCAGGACCTGATCCCGCCTATCCAAGACTCGAACCGGTCTCTCCTCATACGAGGCATCCTCATCTACCTCTAAATCAGTCCAATCCAGCACATGTGATGGATCTGGCTCATACTTCCGAAGCATACTCACATGAAACACGTCATGTACTCCGGACAACTGCGGCGGTAAGGCTAACCGATAAGCAACCTCACCTATCCTCTCAAGGATCTCAAAAGGACCAATAAACCGAGGGGATAACTTTCCACTCTTCCCAAACCTCATCAAGCCTCGCCTAGGTGATATCTTCAGAAAGACATGATCACCTACCTCAAACGCCAAAGGCCTCCTCCTACGGTCGGCATAACTCTTTTGTCGACTCTGGGCTGTAACAAGCCTCCTACGGATAAGCTCAACTTTCTCCGTCGTCTCCCTAACCAACTCCGGACCCAACAAAGGTGCATCACCCACCTCGGCCCAACAAACTGGAGACCTACACGGTCGGCCATACAAGGCCTCAAACGGTGCCATACCGATGCTAGACTGAAAACTGTTGTTGTAGGCAAACTCTACCAATGGCAAGTGCCTCTCCCACGTCCCACTGAAGTCCAGGACACAACCCCGAAGCATATCCTCGAGGATCTGAATAGTACGCTCGGACTGCCCGTCAGTCTGAGGATGATAAGCCGTACTAAAGGTCAACTTAGTGCCCAGTGCACTCTGCAAACTCTGCCACAACCTAGCAGTAAAACGAGGATCTCTATCTGAGACAATCGTCACTGGGACCCCGTGCAATCTCACTACGTCCCGAATATACAAGTCGGCAAGATGATCTACCGAATCTCTCACGCGCATAGGAATAAAGTGCGCCGACTTAGTCAACCGGTCTACAACCACCCAAATAGCATCACTACCCCGCTGAGTCCTCGGAAGACCTGCAACGAAGTCCATAGTGACATGCTCCCACTTCCACTCGGCAATAGGCAAGGGTTGCAACAAACCCGCTGGCCTCTGATGCTCGGCCTTCACTTGCTGGCAAGTAAGGCACTTCGATACGAAAACAGCCACATCTCTTTTCATACCCCGCCACCAAAACTGGCGACCCAAATCCTGATACATCTTAGTACCTCCCGGATGCACCGCAAGGCGTGAATGGTGAAACTCTCGGAGTACCTCCTCTCGGCAAGCCTCCGGTACAAACAAACGGTCTCGGTATCTCACACTCAGGTCGGGATACACCGTCAAACCCTTCTCAACTTTCCCACTGGAGATCTTATCTCGGAGGGATTCTACCTCAAGGTCACCTCTCTGTGCCTCTAACACTCTAATCACAAGTGTAGGCTGCGCAACAACAGAAAACAAGGCCGCAGCCTCGACAGATTCGCCCAGTAGCAAATCAAACTCGCCCAGTGCTCCCAACATCTCCCATTCCCGGATGGCTATACAAGCTACATCACTAATGGTTTTCCTACTAAGGGCATCGGCCACAACATTGGCCTTTCCCGGATGATAATGCAACTCAAAATCATAATCCTCGATGAACTCCATCCATCTCCTCTGCCTCAAATTCAAGTCTCTCTGTGTAAACAGATACTTCAAACTCTTATGATCCGAGAATACCTCGAACCTCTCACCATAAAGGTAGTGCCTCCAGATTTTCAAGGCAAAGATCACTGCTGCTAACTCTAGGTCGTGTGTGGGGTAATTCTTCTCGTGTATTTTCAACTGACGTGAGCCATAAGCTACCACTTTCCCCTCTTGCATCAACACACAACCCAAACCCTCTCGTGAGGCATCACAATAAACCGCATAACCCAACCCTCTCTCCGGAATAATCAACACCGGAGCGGTGGTCAATCTAACTTTCAGTTCTTGAAACGACTTTTCACAAGTCTCACTCCACACAAACTTGACTCCTTTCCGAGTCAGTCTAGTCAACGGTGACGCTAACCTGGAGAAATCTTTCACAAACCGACGGTAATACCCAGCTAATCCCAGAAAACTGCGGATCTCAAATACACTCTTAGGCTGTGCCCAATCTTGCACTGCCTCAACCTTGGATGTATCAACAGACACCCCTTCCCCGGATACCACATGGCCTAAGAATTTGACTTCCCCCAGCCAGAACTCACACTTCCCAAACTTGGCATACAGCCTATGGGCTCTAAGTAACTCAAGCACCACTCTCAAGTGTGCCTCGTGCTCCTCCTCAGAAGACGAATAGATAAGGATGTCATCCACAAAGACAACCACAAATCGATCTAAGAACTCCCGGAAAATCCGGTTCATCAAGTCCATAAAGACTGCCGGTGCATTGGTAAGCCCGAATGGCATCACCAGAAACTCATAATGGCCATACCGCGTACGGAATGCCGTCTTAGGAATATCTTCCTCCCTGACCCTCAACTGATGGTAACCCGATCTCAAGTCTATCTTAGAGAAACAACGGGAACCCTTCAACTGGTCAAACAAATCATCTATACGGGGCATAGGATACTTATTCTTAACCGTAGCCCGATTCAACTTCCGGTAGTCTATACACAATCTCAAGGCACCATCTTTCTTTTTAACAAAGAGGGCCGGTGCTCCCCACGGTGAAACACTAGGGCGAACAAAGCCCTTATCGAGCAATTCCTGAAGCTGAACTTTCAACTCAACCAACTCTGCTGGAGCAAAACGGTAAGGTGCCATAGAAATCGGCGCCGTACCAGGCACTAAATCAATAGAGAACTCTATCTCTCGGTGAGGTGGCAAACTAACAAGATCTTCGGGAAAAACATCCGGATACTCACAAACCACCCTCGGCAATACATGCTGGGTCTCACCACTCTCAAAGCTAGCAAGTAGACTACTAAGCTCACTTCGCCCTCGCGAATCATACCCCGGTGGCAAAACACTACCAACCCGGTCTCCCAAGAAATGGAACCACTCCCCGCTCAAGGTACACAATGTAACCCTCTGGCGGTAGCAATCAATAACAGCCCGGTATGACGATAACCAGTCCATACCCAAAATAACATCAAAACCCTTCATGGGCATGACAACAAACGGAAAAGGAAGCCTATAATCGGCGACCTCTATATCACATCCTCTAACACCCTGTTTCAGGATCAACTCACCACCCAAAGGCGATACCACACAAATAGGAGATGCTAACTGTGCTAACTCCAATTCCAAAACAGATGCAAATGCAGCAGATACAAAAGAATGAGATGCACCCGTGTCTATCAACACACTAGCAACTGAGTTGCAAAACAGAAAAGTACCTCTCACTACTGATGGAGCTGGTACTAAATCCTGCGCGGTAACAGCATACATGCGCCCCGTAGGCCCCTGGTCTACCTGCTCACCTCTCGGAGCAAAAGACTGCTGCACAGACTGGGATGACGAAGCCCCCGGATTGGCCCTCGAGGCCTGCACAGACTGAGCTGGCTGGAAACCCTGCGTCTGCCTAGAACCAGACGCTCCCGAAGTGGCACTCAACTGTGGGCAAAACCTCTTCATGTGCCCAGATTGTCCACACTGATAACAAGTCAAGAGCTGCCCCCTGCCCAAACTTTGACTCTGCGGTCTAGCTGAAGAAGAAGCAGCTTTCTGACCCCCACCCTTCTGCGGGCAAACTGAAACCTTGTGACCCATCTGGCCACACTTGTAACAAGTGAAGTCCCCCTGACTGCCTCTCCCCGAGCCTACACTCGGCACTGGAAAGGTCGATCTAGAGACTGCACCCTGAGACTGCTGAGGGTTATTACCCTTCTGTCTCCTGCCATCACTCTGACTATCTTGGCTCCTCTTGGAGCCTCTCTGACCCTCATCCTCCTCCTGCATCATAAGCTCCATATGAGCTGCAGCATCCACTAGGTGTCTATACTCTCGAATATAAGACCCACCAATTCTCAACTTGAGGCCCCGCCTCAACTTCCGCTCAAACTCATAGCAACGGCGTTCCTCAGACGCTACCAGTTCAGGTGCAAACCTAGACAGACTGGTAAAAGTAGCCTCAAACTCGGCCACTGACAAGCCCTGCTGATTAAGCCGGCTAAACTGATCCCTCAGCTTCTCCCTAGCTGCTGCTGATAAAAACCTCTCCTGAAAAGCATTCACAAACGCCTCCCAAGTACCACCAACACGAGCTTTCTCGTACTTCCACCATTGACCCGCATCTCCCTTCAATTGGAAGGATGCCAAGGTCACTTTCAGTGCTCCGTCCTCGATGCCAAGCATCTCAAACGTCTTCGTTGTCTGTTCGAGCCATTCATCTGCCTTAAGCGGCTCTTTAGGATCCCCGATAAACTCGTCCGGATTACACCGGAAGAACTCCCTCTTCAAGAAGGAAGGCCCTGCCTCAGCTGCCTGATTCCCAGCTCTAAGAATACCTAAGGCTCCTGCTATCTCTCTGGCCAAGGCACCCATAGCCTGCTGACCTACTGGCTCGGCCACATTGGCTTGCCCAACTCCCTCCTGCACTGCCGGAATCTCACCCTGTAACGGTACTTCCTGCCTCGCAGGTCTACCACGCCTAGCACCTCTTCCTCGTCCTGACATCCTAATAAAGGCAACACAGAACGTTAGCACATTCATAGGTGTGCCGAAACTAAACACTCACGTTCTAATGCATGGACAAGTGTAATTCACTCCACATAAGCACATAACACATAAGCACTTACGAATTTCATTTCCGGATAATGATAGTCCCGAGACGTTACTAGAGTTCCGGTTAGAAACAGCGTTGATCAAGTGCTTTTCCAACAAGACTCCCAGAAACTCAAGGATCCAATCAATATCCCAGAAATTAAATCCCATACCCACATAGTCACATAAGCATGTTAGCATTTAAGCACATAGCATATGATACCACATCTAAGTCTCTATCAAGCGAGACAAACCCATTGTGATCCTAATCACTTCCCACGTACCCAAAGTATTCGAACCCGGTACGCTCTGATACCAAGTTGTAACGCCCTCAAAATAATAACAATAAACCCATCAGATAAGACATGCATTTACATTTAAACTAACCGCATTCCTTTCATTCATTAGAATTCCATTACATAAGTATTACATGTTAACCTCATAACAAAATGCCCTACGGGCTTACAGCTTTCC
Source organism: Camellia sinensis (assembly GCF_055761805.1). Classification (NCBI taxonomy): domain Eukaryota; kingdom Viridiplantae; phylum Streptophyta; class Magnoliopsida; order Ericales; family Theaceae; genus Camellia; species Camellia sinensis. The sequence continues at coordinate 68,465,108 of NC_138973.1, read as the reverse complement.
AAGTTAACACTTGGTTACAATGAAGGGTTCTAACTCGTTTACACATTAAGCCCTTGGCTTGAAATTACATGTAATACATCAAAAGTAAAACGACAAAACTATGCCCGCCACTAGCCTCCCAGCTATGTCCTTGGAGGTGGCATGCTTCCTGTACCTGAAAATGATATTCCCATATAGGGTGAGCCACAGCCCAGTAGAAATACACTAAACCAACCATGGACAATGACTAAAACATTAGCAATTGATAGTTGGTCAACACTGATACAATCACATAAATTACATATTTATGTCAATGACTTACAAGTCCCAATTACTTTTCATTTTCCCTTTTTCAACAGATAAGCATGCTAGCTCTATCATCATTTCCACAGATATGTATAAAAACTATATCTCACATTCAGATAAGCATAAAAGCTATATCCACATTCTCAACAGATATGTATATCAACAATATCCACAGATAAGCATACAAGCTGTATCCACACTCTACAACAGATATGTATATCAACAATATCCACAGATAAGCATACAAGCTGTATCCACACTTCACTTCACAAAGATAAGCATATGAGCTCTATCTTCACTTCTCTAGACAAGCATATGAGCTCTGTCTACGGAGTTCATCCCCTATCTCCTCCCAATACCTATCCGGTTTAGAGGTACATCCCCTATCTTCCCCTAAACCGCGGAGTACATCCCCTATCTCCTCCTCTACACATAACGTATATAAACACATTGGTTCTATATACAATCACACAATACACACAATTAATGTATTCTATCAACCGTCAAGTTCCATGACACATTCCATTGATTAGTTTCCGTTTACCTAATCATCATGCATTGTCTACAACAATCTCGACTATCCTCCACCGATAGCCCAAAGCAGTTATTTCTAAAACAGAAAATAAATGCACAAATGGATATTCAATCAACATTTCATTTCCTCATTTCTCACCAATTAATTATCCCAATTAATTAAACAATGTAATTAGGCCATTTTCCATAATTACCATTTCAACCCTTAGGTCCCATTTTCATCAATGATTCAACAATCATTCTATTTTTCTATGCCAAACATGCATCTAGGTTTATTATGAATAAAACCCCAACTTTTGTAAAATTACACAAAAGCCCCAAACTTTCACAAAATTACCAAACCATGCCCAACATCTCAAAATACCAAAATTTAAAGACAAAACCCATAGAGAGGAGTAGGATATCCCTACCTCGAAGTTTTAGCCCAAAAGGAGATGAAGACTCCAAGATCAACTTGCTCCAAATCCAAACTTTTTCAGATTAAATCGAAGCTCTCAACGCCCTCTATCTTTTTAACAAAGGCCTTAGGCTAGATTCACACCCTAGGGAGATCAAATCTTAGAGAGAGTGCAAGTTTAGAGAGAGAGGGTGTCGGATTTAGGGTTTAATCAAAGAAAAGGACTGAAAAAGTGATGTTTTAGACGCTGCTGTCCGCTGATATAAAACACGCTCGCTCGAGCGAAGGATTGGTCGCTCGAGCGACCAGACACAGAAAACTCTCGCTCGAGCCAAGAAGTTCTCGATCGAGCGAAGAAAAACCCAGACCGCTCGAGCCACGAAAATCTCGCTCGAGCCAGAAACTACAACTCTCAGGTCCAGAACCGGGGCAACACTACTCCTCGCTCGAGCGACAGACTCCTCGCTCGAGCGAAGGATCAAAAATCTGGGCAGCAACACTAGGCTCCCAAACACAACCAACCTGTAACAAACCTGCCCAACACATCCCATACTCAATATACAAAGTAAAAAGGATGCAAACAAGATAATAAACAACATCCAACATCCACGGACACATGTCCGGATCACTGTACAACAAGGGTAAACCCGAGATCGCTATACTTACTCAGGAAGAAAAACAACGTATTCTGATTTCTTTCTCTTTCTCTTCTTTGTTGTATTCTCTATATTTTTGGGTAATTGATATAGACTTAGCAAATCCATCTGGTGTAACTGTGCATTGTGTCAGATTTCTGTCAATTCTTGGGTTGTATCTTGGAGTCGTTTGTGATCGTTAGAACCTGCCCAGAGGGAACGCATAATGACTTTAGGACAACGTCTTTAATGTGCCTCTCCGAATCACACAGACTATTTTCTTCATTTTCTTCTTTAGTATTTTGATATATGTATATATATATATATATATATATAATTTTTGAAACTGTATAAAACCTATTTTCAGTATCTATTTTATTCAATATCATTATTCTATAAGATTAATTTAAGGTAATTAATTTTCAATTCAATATCATTATTCTGTAAAATTGATTTAAGGTAATTAATTTTCAATTCAATATCATTATTCTGTAAAATTGATTTAGGGTAATTAATTTTCAATTCAATATCATTATTCTGTAAGATTGATTTAGAAATTAATTTTTAATTCCCACAACAATCTAAAGTCGTTAAGTATTTTTTTTTAAAAAAATTATTATGTTCTGTATAAATTCAATTCTTACCATTCTGTACAAAACTTTTCATTGACTTGCATAGTTTATTTCTTTTGTTAATCTTACTGGGCATAAACATAGTTGTTTTGATTAACTTTTATTAATTAATCTTAAGTGCCATTAATGTAGCGATCCCGGTTTCGATCCTTCTTTCATGTTTTGCCAATTCGGCTGGGCCTGTCGGGGATCGCGCTACCCGGTCAGCTCGAGGGGGTCCAGGGGGCAGCACCTCCAAAGCAAAAATGTAAAATACATTCGAAGTTGCTTGTCCGCTCGAACGACTGTTTATGCACTCGAGCGGAGAATGTTTGGTTTCAGAAGTTTGACCTGTCTGCCAAAGTACTGGGTTAGTGTATTTGACACTCGAGCGAGGCTTTCCATACTCGAGCGGACCATGTTATATTAGTTCGTGAATTTGATATTTCATATCACTTTTTCAGTCATCTCTCCCTCTCTCTAAAACTCTCCAGAATTCCAGATCGAGAGCTTCTCTCTCTAGAAGTCATCTTCTCTCTTTAATTTCTCCAAATCCATTGGGATTTAGACCTAAGTTCTTCACCAAAGTTGGTTATCATCTCGAGGGCTTCGTTGTGTGCGGTGAAGATCGAGTTTCGACACCATTGATTTTGGGGGTTTCATCTCATTTCTTCTTCAAAACTTGAGGTAGGGATTTTCTTTGAGTTATATATATGTTTTTGCAAGATCTATATGATTTTCAAAATCATCTTTCGATAGCTTTGAAAATTGATTATTGATTCAAGAAGTTGTGTGATTTTGAAAGTGGGTTTGTCTCTTGTTCTTTTAAAATGATCTTACGAGTTTTGATCTTCGTTGATTGAAGAAAAGCTGATTTTGGAAAGTTTTCTTTCAAAAGATTTGAGTTATATAGTTTTGGTGAGAAAACCTAGAATTTGGGAATTTTTTTTTAAGAGACTGAAAATCCATGAATGATATTGTTATATTTATTTTGTGTGTCAAAATAAATGGATGTTTGGAAATTTTCTTATTTATATTTATATAAATGATGAATTTCAGGGAATATGAGAATTATTGTTCATTTTGAAAATTATTATTCAAAACGTTGAAATAGTTTTGAAATGACTAATTGTTGAGGATACTTGAGAAGAGGGAATTGTGTTATTCCTTGGATGATGAATTGGAATAAAAATATTTATATTTATCTTGTGTTATTGGCATATCAATTCATTTAATTACATTAAACTTTCAAAGTTGATTTGAAAACTTGCATTGAAAAAAGAATGTTGAGAAACAAGTTTTCATGGAATGGTTTTGGCGTAAAGATGTTGGTAAGTCTTGATAGGTGGTGTAGATGATATTGAATAAGTTGGCCTGAGAGTCCGGGGTGAAAGACCGAAAACCCGAGCGGATAGGTGTCGAGCCTTCCGATTAATACCGGTAAAAATGACAAATTGGTAGTACTTGTATAGTCTACTTGCAGACACCAACCTAGGGATTACCAGAGTCATATTTACTGCTCTTGAAATGAATTGTTAAGTTTTGAAGAATTGAAATTGCATGACATCATTGAGCGTGAGGGTTTTCAAAGATGAAGATGTGATTTTCTTTCAAAAGAGCATAGCATGGCGTGTACATTTCATCTCTTGAGACTTGTATAAAATGTATATACTTTGTTGAGGATTTCCTACTGGGCTTTATGCTCACCCTACGGGATTTTTGCGCAGGAAAAGATGTGGTGATGCCGCCTAACTAAAGATGAGGAAATGTGTGTTGAGAGCACAAGACTCTCATTTTGCTTGACTCTGCGTGTATGCCAAGGGTTGTATGTGTGTGGGTTTGAATAACCGTTTTGTGTAACCAAGCTCAAGCCTTGGCAACTCTTAAACCTTTGGGAGTATTTATTTGTTTATTTACTTGTTGTTGGATTAATGTATTGTTGCATGAAGAACTATTGTATCATGTAATGTAAGTTTGGAGATTTATATTCGGTTTTCTTTGAAAGAGCCATGATTGTTGTATTATCATTTGGGCTAAAAATTTGGGGCGTTACAACTAACATACCATTAATATTAATTCTCTAACTTGTTGACTCATTTTTTTTTCGAAGCTTCATAATTTTCTGAAAGCAATCTTTGTAAAACTATTGCATGAAAATTGTTTGTTTGTTGCATGAAATTCCATGTAAACCTGTTTGTTTCTTCCATATTTTTATGATTTATGATCTAATAAAATAAGAGGAAAATAATAATAAAATATTTATATTACAGGTTTAATTTGTATCAAGATTTTATCTTTATCATCTCTTATAAATATATATTATTGAGTTTTTGGATGTTAATTGTCAATTACAAATTTAATAACATTTGTGGTTGTTTGATTGTTACTTATTTTTATTTTTTTGGTTATCTCTCACAGGTTTTATAATTGTTTGCTCTCTTGTACCTTAACTAATTTATTTTATGGCTAATTTAGAAAAAACTGTTAGTGTGAAACATGAAAATTTTAATGGTAACAATTTTCAAAGATGGCAAAAACAAACAAAATATTGGTTGACATTGTTGGGTCTTATGTTTGCCATAGAAGATCAGGATTTTGCTGAACCATGGTTGTCACCCGAACAAATCGAATTTCATTGCCATAACAAAATCCTTAGTGTGTTGTCTGACCATTTATATGATGTGTATCAGTCAACCACGTCAACTGCAAAAGAACTTTGGAAAACCTTAGAGGCCAAATATGGAACTATAGATGCCGGTATTGATAGGTTCATTGTCTCTAATTTTAATGGGTATAAAATGAAAGATGACGTACTTATAGGAGACCAAATACATGAGTTTCAAGAACTACTTAGAAAAGTAGAAAAGAAGGGGACAACTTTTAGTGAGGAGTTTAAAGTGTCTTGCCTTATTGATAAATTACCTCTATTTTGGAATGACTTTGCTAAGCGTCTTAGGCACAAATAAGAAGATTTGTCATTAACTCAACTAATCAATACACTTATGGTGGAAAAGAAGCATAGGTCGAATTGAGAAACTGAAAAAGAGAAAACTCTTAAGGTAAATTTGGTAGAGAATGGGAATAAAAATAGTTCCAACAATAGGAATAACTTTCGACCTATAGGTAAAATTTTCAAGAAGAACCTTAAGTTTAAATCTAGAGGTCAAAATGGCAAACACCATAATAACAACTACCAAGCCAATGCTAATAATTTTAAGGGATAAAGGAGTGGCAAAAGGTTGTGCAATTTATGTGAAAGAACCAATCATTATGCAAAGGATTGTTTTTTTTAAGAAGGCTGATAAGTATAAACCAAGGTTCAACAATAAGCAAAGAAATCAAGGTCATAATGCTCAAGTGAATATGATTTTGGAGAAAGAAGAAATTGCCTGACCATCTTTTAGGTATAATCTTGAAATAAATTCTACTTTTGAATATCAAGATTGATGGTTAGATTCTAGGGCTAATATACATGTGTGTTTTGTTGTGGTTATTTTAAAACTTTCCAGAAATCAAGTGGAGGAAGTGTAACTTTGGGGAATGGATCAGTGGCACCGATACTTGGCATTAATTGGAGATATAGATTTGAAGATGACTTCTAGAAATATCTTAACTTTGAGAGATGTGCGATATGTTCCTGAAGTTAGAAGAAATCTTATTAGTGGATCGCGTTTAGTGCAATTAGGTTACAAAATTGTAATGGAATCGAATAAAATAGTAATAAGTAAAAATGATATTTTTATTGGTAAAGGTTTTGTATGTGATGGTTTATTTAAATTGAATGTAACTTTTGAAGTTAATTATATCTCTCATAATATTTTGAATATTGCAGTTTGTGATTTGTGGTATGAAATAATTGGACATGTGAATTTAAGGAAAATTAGAAAAATGATGAATTTAGAATTAGTACCTAAATCGCCTATTGATGTCAAACACATATGTGAAATATGTGTGCAAGTAAAACAACCTAAGAAAACTTATAAATCTGTAGAAAAAAATTCACAACTCTTAGACCCTATACATAGTGACGTTTATGATTCTAATAGACCACTAACTAGAGTAGGAAATAAATATTTTGTAACCTTTATAGATGAATGTTCTAAGTTTTGTTACTTATATTTAATTAAAACCAAAGATGAAGTGTTTAGTAAATTTAAAATTTATAAAGCTGAAGTAGAAAATCAATTAGAAAGAAAGATTAAGAAACTTAGATCTACTAGAGGAGGCGAATACAATGTAGGTACACTTAGTACTTTTTGTGAAGAACATGGAATTATTCATGAAGTAACCCCACCTTATTTTCCACAATCTAATGGGATAGCTGAAAGGAAAAATAGAACTCTAATGGATATGATAAATGCAATGCTTATTAGTTCTGGTTTACCGGAGAGCTTGTGGGGGGAAGCGATACTCACTGCTTGTGTTATATTAAATAGAGTAATTGTGAATCATAATGATAAAACACCTTATGAAATTTGGAAAAAAACGAGTACCTAATCTTAAAATGTTGAAAGTGTGGGGGTGTTTAGCAAAAATAGCAATTCCAGAACCTAAACGTAAGAAAATAGGACCTAAAACTGTTGATACCGTTTTCTTAGGATATGCTCAAAATAGTAATGCTAATAAATTTCTAGTAATAAATTATGAAATTAGTGAAATTACTAATAATACAATAATTGAATCTCGTGAAGATACATTTTTTGAAGATATTTTTCCATATAAAACTAGGATCTCAAATCAAATTATAAATAGAACTTCTACTACTAGTGCTAGTGTTATTCCTTTGAGAGATGATTATGAACATCTAGACATAGAACCTAGAAGGAGTAAGAGAACTAGAATAGAGAAAACCTTTGGAGATGATTTTTCTACTTTTTTGACTGAAGGAGAACCAAATACTTTTATAGAAGCTATGTCGTCTTTCGATGCACCATTTTGGAAGGAAGCCATTAATAGTGAGATTGAATCTATACATCAAAATAATATTTGGGAGTTAACTAATCTATCTCCTAGGAGTAAAGCTATCAGTTGCAAGTGGGTATTTAGAAAGAAATTAAAACCTAACGGTAGTATAGATAAATATAAAGCAAGAGTAGTAGCCAAGGGATTTACACAAAAGAAATGAATAGATTATTTCGATACATATTCACTCGTTTCTAGGATTATAACCATTAGAATCTTAATTACTCTAGCATCCATTTATAATTTAGAAATTCATCAAATGAATGTTTAAACTGCTTTTTGAATGGAGATTTAGGTGAAGAAATTTATATGGAGTAACGTGAAGGTTTTATGGTTAAAGGACAAGAACATAAAGTTTGCAAGTTGGTTAAATCTTTGTGTGGACTTAAGCAAGCTCCTAAACAGTGGCCTGAAAAGTTTGATAAGATAATTCTAGACTTTGGTTTTAAGATCAATAAACATGATAAATGTGTATAATATAAAGAAAATAATGGAGAATGTATTATTTTGTGTTTATATGTTGATGATATCTTATTATTTGGAACAAATTTAGAGATAATTAAAAATACGAAATCTTATTTATCTTCAATATTTGATATGAAAGGTTTAGAAAAAGCTTATATAATTTTGGGTATGAAATTAGATAAAACAATGAAAGGTATTACATTGAATCAATCTAGAATCCTAGAGAAAATATTAAAAAAGTTCGATAATTATAATCTCAAACCTGTTTCAACTCCTTTTGATCCTAGCACGAATTTAAAGAAAAATAATGGTGTACCTGTATCTCAACTTAGATATTCTCAAATTATCAGATCACTTCTCTATATTGCTAATAAGACTAGACCTGATATTGCTTATGTTGTTGGGAGATTAAGTAGACATACTCATAATCCTAGTAAAGATCATTGGATTGCTATGGAAAAAGTTCTTAAATATCTTAGAGGAACTATAGATTGTTCACTTTGCTTTAGTGGTTTTCCTAATGTGGTAGAAGGTTATAGCGATGCTTATTGGATAACAGGTAACTTAGATGTTAAGTCTACTACTGGGTATATATTTATGTTAGGTGGAGTAGCAATATCTTGGGGTTCTAAAAAACAAACCGTTATCTCTAGAAGTACAACAAAATCAGAACTTATAGCCTTAGATACTACGTGTACTGAAGCCGAGTGGATTAAAAATTTACTCTTTGATATTTCACTTGTGAAAAATCCTATACCTGCTATTTCCATACATTGTGACAAAAGAGCTGTAATAGAACTTGTGAGACAAGCACATACTAATAAAAAGATGAATAGACATATGCAAGTGAGGTATAAATCTATAAAAAGTTTGGTGAATAAAAATGTTGTATCTTTGAATTTTGTGAAATCTGAAAAGAATATTGCTGATCAGTTAACAAAAGGTTTATCAAAGAGTGTAGTCTTAGATTTATCGAGGGAGATAGGTCTAAGCCCATAAGGAATCAACTAAGGAAGTAACCCGACTTCTGTGATTAGAGATCCCGTGAAGGAAGTTCAACGGGTAAGAACAATCCTTATAGTGTGACTCGTATTCCAGCACTTTAAAGAAGGAGACTTTATTAAATTTATTATTTATATTCTCCTGCTCATCCCTAAGATATCAGTCTGATGTAAATGTGATGGTTAAGGAAGAGTATTTACTCTAAATGAATCCGAACCGGCATACTCTCGCAAGATAGACATCCGTCACTTCTATCTTTGGAGGGTTCATCTAAGTGAGAGCATTATGAAGTCGCGGCTGTGGGAATAAGGCTATTTCCTAAAACTCTCATGAGAATCAAGATTGAGCACATGGTTGCTAATAATGCTAACCCATGCCAAAGTTATGTATCATACCATATGTGTGACATGTTGAATTCTGATAAAAAGGATTTAGTTCAAGACCTGATTCACTAAGATTCTTTCAGAATAAAACTGTTGACACTAAGTGAGGTTCAAGTTTGAAAAACACCTACACCCATTGTATGCTCTTAGTGTTGCCCATATTACCATTATTGGTTTTGTATTTATTTGACGTTTTTACAAAGTTCTGAATCTTGTGGGGGATTGTTGGAGATTTTCCTAAAAGTTTCAAAACTTTATTTTTTATTTATTTTATTTTATTATTATTTTTTGTATTTATTTATGTATTTCTTTTAATAGTCTTATTTGTTTGAACTTTGAAACTTGTTTTTTATTTCAAAATGAATGAGTGTGTCTGTTCTCAACAAACATCAAAGAGTTTATTTAAAAGAGGACTCTTACTCAGGAAGAAAAACAACGTATTCTGATTTCTTTCTCTCTCTTCTTTGTTGTATTCTCTATATTTTTGGGCAATTGATACAAACTTGGCAAATCCATTTGGTGTAACTATGCATTATGTCAGATTCCTATGAATTCTTGGGTTGTATCTTGGAGTCGTTTGTGATCATTAGAACTGCACAGAGAAAGCGCATAACAACTTTAGGATAGCGTTTTTGACGTGCCTCTTCGAATCACACAGGCTATTTTCTTCATCTTGTTCTTTAGTATTTTGATAGATGTGTATATATATATATATATATAATTTTTGAAACTGTATAAAACCTATTTTCAGTATCTATTTTATTCAATATCATTATTCTGTAAGATTGATTTAGGGTAATTAATTTTCAATTCAATATCATTATTTTGTAAGATTGATTTAGAAATTAATTTTTAATTCCCACTACAACAATCATATTCTTCCTAGGATCATCTTGATATTGAGATCAAAATCGAAATCGAAATATAACGAGATCAAAATCGAAATCGAAAGGAGGAGAAGAGTTAAGGTGTGTGGGAAAAGGGTTAGTGTATGGAAAGGAGGTTAAGGTAGTGTGTGTGCAATATATGAGTTAAGGGTATGACTGGTATAATTGGTGTGTGGAATGAGAATAAAAATTAATAATCAAACTATTAAGTGTGTACACTGAGAAAAGATGTGCACTGAAGTAACTATGTGTGTGAAAATATAATTTTTCGAATTAAACTTTATAAATTTAAATTAGGCGTACTGAGACATATTTTGAGTTCAAATAGAATCTCCCAAAAAAGTTAGGTAGACTTTTTGCAAAATTCAAAGGCCCAATATAGCATCTATAGAGAAACATTTGTATACTGATTGTCTTAACCAAACACACTAACCATTTTATTTGAAAACAGAAAGCCAACTTTGTGTTGTCTGCTATTAGAGGAGGACGATACTATGTACAAAATAATTTCTCCAATATTGAATTACACAACTATACATTCTAGTGTCGGGAAACTTTCGAAAAGTATACTCCCTCCGTTTCAAAATAATAGTCGTTTTTGGGAAATCTAATTTTTTTTAGTATAATTATTACACTTCAAAAATATTAATTTTTCAAAATTACCCTTTGATAGTATATTTTTTTGAAAATATCAATTGTAATAATTATATTTTTTGTATTGTTAATGAATTTAAAAGAATGGAAAAATAAGAAATTTATATTATTTTAATCCTTGATTTTTTTAAAATAAACTAATATTTTGAGACAGTGAAAAATAGAATAAGGGACTAATATTTTGAGACATAGAAAGTGAAGTAATACTATGCACTTAGAAAAGTATCTTAATATTAAAAATAAAATACGTAAATCAAATTTATTCTAGGTATAATCTATAAATTTACACAATAAGCTTTATTTTTAAAGGACACTAGGACTATGCATCATCTATTTTCCATTTATTCGTAATTGTATCCATCAATCACTATTGTCAAAAATTAAATTCGAAGCTAATCTCATGATATGTTGTTGTGGTGAGGTGGCTTGGAAATACTCTCAAATCCTAAAGGACGTTCCTGATCCTCTGATTGCTACCTAAAAAAGGGATTAACACTTCGGTCGGGGGTGCTAGAATTAGCACTCCGACGGAGAAGTTAGTATATGTCTCTCATTTGCATGTGTCTTAAGTTTCTTTTATCTATTCTCACATACCTCTCTTTGGTTGATGCTCATCTCATTTATACTTTTTCATAATCTCGGGAGTCAGGCCTACTTTCAATCCAGTGCACGATTGCTCACTCAGCCATTCGGTCATATGCCTATTCGTACTCGACTTCAGGATTTGACTATTCGGCTTCAGGATCGCCCAGGACGGAGCCGTGGAGCCGAATAGCATATATGTCCTGATTTTCTTCAAATTCATTTGGCTTTCCTCCACAAACCCATATTCGGCTCCCATAATTGCCCCCCAAACATCCTATTAACGCCAGTTAATCAGCATGTTTGGTTTCGCACTTGGGAAGCCAAAAATACGGCGGTTAACCTCATTCCAACACAAGTGTCAAAATGTCTACGCTTTTTAGGCATCATTACAATTTTCCGCCCCTTCATACACTTCATTCATTTAATGCGATTTGAAACTATGTTGTCTCTTCGAATGTATGTTTTGTAAATACGCAAAGCTTCTCGTTTGCCTTTCAGTATACCTCATCACGTCACGACCTCTGCAACTTCCTCCCATTTCTCATTGTCTTTTCTACTTCTTGTAAGTTTTCTTCTCCTTCATTTCGACTCCCATTTCCTTGTTTGTTTTTAGTTTAGCATACCTCCTAAACTAGCTAGGATGGCAAAACATTTGAAAGCCCTTCTTTCTGCAGATTGAGTTTCTGATTTTTGACGCCATTTTTCCATTCCTGACGACGTCCATCTGCTACTCATGGCAGAGAGCGTAATTGATATGAAGATAACTAATGAAAGTACAACCATCTTTCCTCTCCTATCAATTGCTGAGGGCGGAGTCTGTTTCCCCCTTCACCAATTTTTAAGGGCCGTCCTTCGCCACTGGGGTCTAATCCCTTTTTAGCCTAACGTAAACTTTTACTGAATCATAATGGGAATCGTAGAGTTAAATCGATGCCTTAGGGTCAATCTTGGTATCCCTGCTATTCGGCATTATTATGCCTTGGCCAAATCCTTTGGCCGGCAGGGGCGCTATTTTCTCAAGGCTAAGGACACTGACCATCATTTGGTGACTATGCTTGCCAGCTATGGCAAACGTGTTGACGATGTCATGGTCATTGTCTGAGGCAACTGGGAATTCGGTGAGGGTGAAGATCGCCTAGATCCTGTGCCTAGACGAAAAGGCGAATCAGGTGGCCGTTTAGTTCCTTATGTGTAGTTGTTATATATTTACCTGGCTTATATTCTATGCACTTATCGTTTCATTTATGCAGGCAACGATCTGAAAAAAATTTTGGTCTCGGCCGACGACGCTGTACTTGCACAAATCAAAACCGCACTCTAGTTCTTTGGCCGTCCAATCCTCCAAAAACAAGAGAGGGCGGCCCACATACTTCTGAGATACGAGCCGACTTACTCTACGTTTTTGGTCGTAGATAACATTCCAATTCCAATGGGCAAACAGCAGCTTACGGCACTCATTTTCCCCGAACTTCAAAAACCTTAGGCAAATTGGTCTGGAAGCTTCAGATTCAGAGCCGGTGGACAAGCAAATAGCCGAAGAAGTCACTGAGCAGCTGAATCAGTCCACCTTGGAAAGATCCGATAATCTCGGAGAGGAAGTTGACAAGGCTCTAAATTTGGCATTTGAGGAAACCAGCCTTAGTCTATCTAACCCTCCATCCACTTCAGGCCAAGTGGACGTCTCCTTTGAAGATAACTTTACCGACTTAGAGGACCTTCCTGGCGCATATCTTGAGAACATGGCTGGGGAGTCGCTCACGTAGATGGCCAGGAGGAAGAACACCAAGAGGATGGCCGCCGGAAGAAGAGCCGAGTCCAATCGATCTGAACCTCCACCTGTTGCCGTGACTGAGTCTTCTTTGCCTTCTTTTGTGGAAGAAACGCCTCATATTAATATGGCCGAAACGAAGCACATTGTCAACCAACAAGGCAGTCAGGAAGTCGAGCAGAGGAGGAAAAAGTGCCATGCCGAGCAAGAAGCTGACTCTTCAGAAAACCTAACCGATAAACGACCGTGCATAGAGGAGTCGAACTTGGTTGTGCCATTTATCGTTCAACCAAGGATAAAGAACATGTCGATTGCTTCTGATGCATCGACTATGAAATACCCTGCTGTGGCCTAAAGCATGGCCTCTTCAATTTCCCTACCGGTTGACAGAGCAATCTTTCGGGCAGAGCCAGATCTGCTGTCAATAGCATTAGCTGCTCAATCGGCTATATTGCTACATGACTCGAGCCTTGTCTGTAGTCTTCCACCTATATTTTTTTGTTTTTAGTTTTTATTTAACTCTAATTCCTTGTTTTGCAGACAGCGGGAAAGATAGTCGAGATTGGCCGCCGTCAACATGATGCTGTTGAACAAATCAGCTTTCTCACAGCCGAAGTTGAAAATGAAAAGCGTAAGGCCATGGAGGCCTTTCTAAGAGCTGAGTCCAAGGCGATGAAAGCGGTGAAAGAACATGTGAGGGTCGACACTGAGGCAGAAAAGGCCAAGAATTTCCACCGAAGAGAGGGCAAACGCAAGCGAAGACATGCTCAAGTTAGCCAATGAGGTGATTGCCAAACTGGAAGTTGATTTGGAAGCATCGAAGAAGGCAAAGGAAATAGCCGACTCTGAGATTTCCAAAGCATTCCAATCTGGGAAGGATGCCGCCTTGGAGAACTACATAGAGGAAGTACCCAAGTTCGAGAATCGGGGATTTAAACACTGTTGGCTCAAAGCCCTCACTGCCGCTAATGTGACATTGGCACAGTCGATTCTATACAAGCAGGTGGACGTTGAGCCGCTGGAGTCTGACCCTGAAGATTGACTAGGGTGTGATTTTGATTTTTGTTGATAGATTTTTGTTTATTTATTTCAGTTAGAAGTTAAATGTAAGGTAATTTTCATGTATAAAATGACTACTATTTGTACTCAATTTATTAATGAAAATTTCCTTTGCCTTTCTGCCTGCTGCATGTGTTAGTTAACGTTTTAGTAGGATGTATGGTCACGAAATGAGTAAATTAAACATCTGATAAGATAACTGCGTATCTTTGCGATTTAGCCGAATAAATTAACGAATATGCCTTTGCCTCAGCTAATGAACGAACTAGACCGCCGAATATCAGTGGTTCATGGATTGGTTGGGGCACAACTTAGCGGCGCAAAGCTTTGAAATTTAGCCGAATAGATTAACGAATTTGCCCTTGTCTCAGCTAATGAAAGAACTAGACCGCCGAATATTGGTGGTTCATGGATTGGTTGGGGAACAACTTAGCGGCGCAAAGTTTTGAAATTTAGCCGAATGGATTAACAAATCTGTCATTGCCCCAGCTAATGAATGAACTGGACCGTCGAATATCGGTGGTTCATGGATTGGCTGGGGCACATCCACTTGGCGGCGCTAAGCTTTGGAATTTAACCGACTAGATTAATGAATCTGCCCTTGCCCCAGTTGATTCATAAGCGGAAACGCCGAATATCGGTAGTTTATGGATTGGCTGGGGCATATCCACTTGGTGGCACGAAGCTTTGGAATTTAGCTGACTAGATTAATGAATCTGCCCTTGCACCAGTTGATTCATAAGCGAAAACGCCGAATATCAGTAGTTTATGGATTGGTTGGGGCATATCCACTTGGCGGTGCAAAGCTTTGGAATTTAGCCGACTAGATTAATGAATCTGCCCTTGCCCCAGTTGATTCATAAGCGAAAACGTTGAATATCGGTAGTTTATAAAGCTTTGGGATTTAGCCGAATGGATTAAGGAATCTGCCCTTGCCCTAGTTGATTCATAAACAGAAACACCGAATATCAGTAGTTCATGGATTGGCTGGGGTATAACTTAGCGGCGCAAAGCTTTGAAATTTAGCAGACTAGATTAATGAATCTGCCCTTGCCTCAACTAATGAACGAACTAACCACCAAACATCGGTGGTTCATAGATTGGCTGGGGCACAACTTAGCGGCGCAAAGCTCTGAAATTGAGCCGAATGGATTAACGAATCTGCCCTTGCCCCAGCTAATGAATGAACTGAACCGTCGAATATCGGTGGTTCATGGATTGGCTGGGGCACATCCATTTGGCGGTGCAAAGCTTTGGAATTTAGCTGACTAGATTAATGAATCTGCCCTTGCCCCAACTAATGAATGAACTAGACCGCTGAATATCCATAGTTCATGGATTGGCGGAAAATATTGAAGGGATTGCTTCAGGAATGCTACACCCGTAATTAATAAGTGGGGTGGGGGCTGCGTTCGTGTAGGCTCCATTATTGTGTTTAAATTCAACAAAGTACGAGAGGGAAAAAAGCATTATGTCGAACCAAGCTGGACGAATTTTGATGTCAAGAAGACTATTCTTCAACAGCAGAGGGGAGGGTAGGACACTTGCTGAGCTGGACTCACTGATGAATCGAGGTAGTGAACCTACGTGTACGGGGAGTAGGATGTCAGGGGAGCGTGAGAGGTGTCACTTCTCTCGTCATCGAAATAGGTCACCCAGGAAGGAAAAGCAGTAACGAGGTAACTCCCCCTACTCATGAGGCGAAATCGGAGGGGCACTATAGCGACCCCGGGTCTCCACCCGACTGTCATGGTTTTCTGGATCCGAATCTTGTTGTTTGATGTTGCCGGTTATGTCTTTCTTCCTTACACCTCTTGAATTTGAGTTTTGGAATGATTTGGACGTGTTTAGAATAGGTTGGTTGCCTTTCGGTCTAGAATCTTGTTGCCCAGAATTTCGGTCTTCCGCTCGAGGGGGCCTTCTTGCGCTCAAGCGGATTTTACAACCTTTCAGTATCGGGTGTCTCTACAAAAGTGCTGCAAGAGTGTTTTTCGCGCTCGAGCAGCTTTTCTTACACTCGAGCGACCCTTGTGACGCTCGAGCAAATGTCTGCAATCTGTGAAATACTGGACGGGTGAAATCCACGCTCGAGCGAGTTGTTATTGTTGTGACTGACGCTCGAGCGTGAAACTCTCCGCTCGAGCGGACTTCGCGTATATCAGATCGTAAAAGCAACTTTTTACATAACTTTTTCACCTCTTTTTCATTCAAACCCTAAGTTGAGAGCTTCTCTCTCTAGGAATGCTCTCTCTCTCTCTATATATATATATATATTTGCCCTCAATCTAGTAATCTTCTCACCTTCCTTGTTTAGACAAAAAGATTGAGCTCTTCAAGATCTTCATTTCCATCCAAGAAGAAGTGGGATTTGCCATTTTTGGAAGCTTCACCTTTGTCTAGCCCTTCTCCTTGGACTTCTACTTTGAGGTAGGAAATTCTAGAGTTATATATACATGTTTTGCAACAAAATATTGAATTTAAGTTGCTATGAAGTAGTTGTGTTAGTTTTAAATTTTGCACTAAATGAAGAAAGAGAAAGAGGGTTTTCAAATTGGGTTTCTAAAAATCTCAAATCTTTTGTTCTTTCTAAGGGGCTTTCTTTTCATTTGACTCATAAGATGTGATTTGGGTTGGCTTTTCACCTTATAGTGGATAAATGTTAGAATTTTGATAAAAGCCCTAGAAATTTGGGGATTTTGAAAACACATGGAAAGATTTGTGAAACTCTTTACTATTTGGTAATATGATGATGGGTGAGATGATATTATTGCAAAAATATTAAAAATGTTGAAAGTGTATGTTGTTGGGAGTGATGAATGATTTTGTATCATGTTTATGAAACTTCGTAAGATCATGAAGTTGTGTTGAGAACATAGTTTGCCTTGAAGGGGTTTATTTATCGTAAATTGTTGTTGTGAGGAATGGTGGGCACATGGGCATTTTGTGAAATGACTTGAAGGGAAAAAATGAGAAATGATTGATTTGTATTGTGGTAAAGATATTTTGAGAATGGTAATTATTGCATCATATTTCGATTTAATATTATCATTGTGCACCTTGACATTTTTTGAAAAGACATTTATTTTGAGAAAGATTATATGGTAATAAGAATTATGGAAATGTGAATGGGGTAAATACGTGGTAAGTCCGAATAGGGGGTGTAGTTGAAACTGATAAGTTGGCCTGAGTGTCCTTGGTGAAAGACCAGAAAATCGCGCGAATAGGTGTCGAGACTTCCGGTTAATACCGATAAAAATGACAGTTTGGTAGTACTCGTAGAGTCTACTTGCAGACACCAGCCTAGGGATTACCAGTGTTGTATTTACTGCCCTTATTGATTAATGATTGGGAATTTTGATAAAAATGTTGAGATCGTAAATAATTGTTGGAAAGATAAAACTTTTAAAAGTGCATGAAATGGACTTGCTTAGAAAGATGCATAGCATGGTATTAACAATTGTATTGTTTTAAAGAGTATGCATAACTGTATATACTTTGTAAGAATTCTCTACTGGGCTTTGTGCTCACCTCTATGGGATTTGGTGTAGGTAAAGATGTGGTGAACCCACCGAACTGAGGGCGTGGATGTTTTGTGAAGAATACATAACTCTTTTATTTTTGTGTAATTCTTTTTGAGCCAAGGGCTAATGTGTATGGGTTGCAGAAACCATCTTTTGTGTAACCAGGCTTATGCCTTGGAAGATGTAAGCCCTCAAGGGCATTATATTGTTTTGAGAATGGATGCTTTACATCCTATAGATTCATATGTTTGCATTGATGAATGTATACCCGCATGTAAAACCTTTGTAAAGACTCATTAGTATTTATGTAAAGATGGGCAGATAGTTGTTGTTGTTGGGTAAATGTCGTTTATTTGTGGATAGTTCTTGTTGAATTATTTCGAGGTGTTACAGGCACCGCACCCATTGAGTTTTCAGTCTTTGTTGGGAATAAACCAATGACCGAAGCGGATTCAATTATCCGTGATCCAAACATGGCAGTCGAGTTTGCTCGACAAATATTTCCGCTAGAAGTCCAGCAGTCGATGGTCAGCCAACCTGATTTCAAAGTTTTTCAGGAGGGAGTCGATAGAGTAGTAAAGGGGCTATATACCTCTTACGAAATCAGCATGTGTCTCCATGCCGCACGAAGAGAGATAGAACAGAAGAACGGTCGTATTCGGAGCTTAGAGGCTCGCGCAGAGAAGGCCGAAAATGAGCTGAGGAAAGCTAACACCTCTAAAACTCAGTCGGCAAGTCAAGTGAACCCGATCGTCGCGGAACGAGTGAACTGGAAAATTTTGGATCACGTGATCGCCGACCGAGAAACGGCGAGTATGTTCGCAATAGAAGCTGCGAAGACCAGGTCCTATGAAAAAGGCTTCCATGACGGCGAAAAATTGGAATAGACAAGATGAAGGAAAAACTAGCTGAGGAAGTCTATCGATGCGAAAATCATGGATTTAAGCATGGATGGATCAAGGCTCTCCAGGCCGCAAGCGTTGATCTGGCGTTATCCTTATATCAGAGTTATACTTTTCCGTTTGAGGCTTTCGACGCCGAGAAGACTAACGACAAAGATGGAGCCGAATAATTTTTATGTACATTGTTCCGTTTTTATGTAAATCTTGTACTCCCGATTTATTTAATAAAACATTTTATTTTGAATGCACGTATATTGTTTCAGCCAATGTAAATTAATTCATGACCAGCTACGATCAATCGGGTTTGCGCCTGTCAATCGCAATATACACAGACGCTCCGAATTCGGAGGCTTAATCAGCCCAAGCCTGTCATTCACACATGGGGCTCCAAATTCAGAGGCTTCTTTTTTTCTTGGCCAATCATGATATCCACGAAGGGCGCTCCGAATTCGTAGGCCTATTCGGCCCAAGTGTGTCATTCACATATGGGGCTTTGAATTCGAAGGCTTTGCTTTTTTCTTGGCCAATCGTGATATCTACGAAGGGCGCTCCAAATCCGGAGGCTTTGCTTTTTTCTTGGCTAATCATGATATCCACGAAGGGCGCTCTAAATTCGAAGACTTATTCGGCCCAAGTGTGTCATTCACACATGGGGCTCTGAATTCGGATGCTTTACTTTTTTTTTTGGCCAATCATGATATCCACGAAGGGCTCTCCGAATTCAGAGGCTTTGCTTCTTTTTTTTGGCCAATCGTGATATCCACGAAGGGCACTTTGAATTCGGAGGCTTTGCTTTTTTCTTTGGCCAATCGTGATATCCACGAAGGGCGCTTCGAATTTGGAGGCTTATTCGGCCCAAGCGTATAGCGATCCCGGGTTTACCCTTATTGTACAGTGATCCGGACATGTGTCCGTGGATGTTGGTAGTTGTTTATCATCTTGTTTGCATCCTCTTTACTTTGTATTTTGAGTTATAGGATGTGTTGGGCAGATTTGTTACAGGTTGGTTGAGTTTAGAAACCAAAACTAGTTGCCCAGATTTTGGCCTGTCCGCTCGAGCGGGGGTTTGGGCGCTCGAGCGGGGAATACACCCATCCAGTATTTCCTGTGCAGTGTTGGACGCTCGAGCGTGGGATTGGCCGCTCGAGCGGGGTTGTGTGAGTTCCGCTCGAGCGGGAAGTTGAAAGCTCGAGCGGAGACCTGGCTCTGTAAAAGTGCTGGGAGAGTGCATCCGGCGCTCGAGCGGGAGTTTGGCCGCTCGAGCGGGAGTCTGTGAGTTACGCTCGAGCGGAGTGTTTTACGCTCGAGCGGGCCGACTGGGTTTTAGTTCCGTGTTTTGGCTTTTCAAGTCACTTTTTCACTTTCTCTTCTCTCTCTTACTTTTCCAAAAACACCATTGTTGAGCCTCTCACTCTAGAACTCTACCTTCTCTCTAGGTTTTGATCTAGTATGAGTGATTTGCTCATCTTTGGCCTTTACAAAAAAGTTGTTGATCGTCGAGGGCTACTTTTTAATCTGAAAATTTCGGGATTTGGAGCACGTTGGGTTTTGTCATCTTCTCCTTTGGGGTTCCGAATTTGAGGTAGGGATATCCTACTCCTCTCTATGGGTTTTGTCTTTAAATTTTAGTATTTTGAGATGTTGGTGTTGGTTGGGTAATTTTGTGAAAGATTGGGGCTTTTGTGTAATTTTACAAAAGTTGGGGTTTTATTCATAATAAACCTAGATGCATGTTTGGCATGGAGAAATGGAATAAGTGTTGAATCATTGATGAAAATGGGACCTAAGGGTTGAAATGTTAATTATGGAAATGACCTAATTACATTGTTTGATTAATTGAGATAATTAATTGTGAGAAATGAGGAGATGAAATGGAATTGATGAGATTGGGAATGTAAAGGGTGAAAGGGTGTAGTTGAATTAATTGTCACTCATCGGAATGAAATGTTGATTAAATATCCATTGTGTATTTATTTTCTGTTTAGAAATAACTGCTTTGGGCTATCGGTGGAGGATAGTCGTGATTGTTGTAGACAATGCATAATGATTAGGCAAACAGAAACTAATCAATGGAACGTGTCATGGAATTTGACGGTTGATAGAATACATTAACTTTATGTATTGAGTGTTTGTATATAAAACCAATGTGTTTGTATACGTTATGTGTAGAGGAGGAGATGGGGGATGTACTCCGCGGTTTAGGGGAAGATGGGGGATGTACCTCTAAACCGGATAGTGTTGGGAGAAGATAGGGGATGAACTCCGTAGATACAGCTCATATGCTTGTCTAGAGAAGTGAAGATAGAGCTCATATGCTTATCTTTGTGAAGTGTGGATATAGCTTTTATGCTTATCTGTGAATGTGGATATTGTTGTTATACATATCTGTTATAGAATGTGGATATAGCTTATATGCTTATCTGTGAATGTGGATATTGTTGTTATACATATCTGTTGAGAATGTGGGTAGTGCTTATATGCCTATCTGTTGAAAAAGGGAGAATGAAAGGTAACTTGGACTCATAAGTCGTATGACATAAATATGTGATTTATGTGAATGTATCAGTGTTGGCCATCTATCAATTGCTAATATTTTAGTCATTGTTCATGGTTGGTTTAGTGTATTTCTACTGGGCTGTGGCTCACCCTATATGGGAATATCATTTTCAGGTACAGGTAGCATGCCACCTCCAAGGACATAGCTTGGGAGGTTAGAGGCGGACATACTTTTGTTGTTTTACTTTTTGATGTATTACATGTAAATTCAAGCCAAGGGCTTAATGTGTTTGAGTTAATACTCTTTTGATGTAACCAAGTGTTAACTTGGAAAGCTGTAAGCCCGTAGGGCATTTTGCTTTTGTTGTTAACATGTAATACTTATGTAATGGAATTCTGATAAATGGAAGAATGTGGTTATCTCATATGTCTTATTTGATGGGTTTAATGTTATTATTTTGAGGGCGTTACAAAGCGTGTCATTCACGCATGGGGCTCCGAATTCGGAGGCTTTGCTTTTTTCTTGGCCAATCGTGATATCCATGAAGAGCGCTCTAAATTCGAAGGCTTATTCAGCCTAAGCGTGTCATTCACACATGGGGCTCCAAATTCAAAGGCTTTTCGTTACAGAACAGCTCACATGATGAGAGAAAAGGCATTACATTCGAAAAATGAAAGATGCACACGGCGAAAATTCAAAACAAGCTATCATGACGTACAAGTTTGCTTAATGATAAAACTTGCGCAAGTGTGTGGAATTCTAGGGACGCGGAAAACTTCTTCCATTCATGTCTTTGAGCCGATATGCTCCCATCCCTGCAATTGAGTCAATCTGATAGGGGCCGTCCTAGTTAGGACCCAACTTTTTATCAGCGGGATTCCTAGTAGCGGGAAGTATTTTCTTGCGGACCAATTCTCCTGGTGTATAATGTTGTAGCTATACACGTTGATTATATGATTTAGTGAGTTGTTGCTGGTATCGAGCCATAGAAACAAGGGCATGGTCTCGGCATTCTTCAATCAGAGTCAAGTCCAAGGCCAACATCATGGCATTTCGACCCATGTCAAAAACCTTCGATTTCAAAGTTGGAAGGCCGATCTCCACGGGGATAATTGCTTGAGTTCCGAAGCATAGAGCAAACGGCGTTTCCCCAGTGGATCGCCTTGGGGTAGTGCGATGAGCCCACAACACGCTGGGCAACCCTTTGACCCATCTGCCTTTAACTTTCTCCGGCCTTTTCTTGATGCCGTCTAGAATAACTTTGTTGGTGGCCTCCGCTTGACCGTTGCTTTGTGGGTAAGCCGGCGAGGAAAAGTAGGGCCAGTTACCATAAGTGTTGCACAATTCTTGATACACGCCATAATCAAACTGGGTACCATTGTCCGAAACAAGCACTCTTGGTATGCCGAATCTCGTTATGATGTTTTTCCATACAAAACGCTTAACATCGGCATCTCGAATATGTGTTAGTGCCTCCGCTTCGACCCATTTCGTGAAATAGTCCATCGCAACAATTAAGAATCGCTTGTTCCCAGGAGCCCGTGGTAATGGTCTGACGATATCGAGCCCCCATTGAGTGAACGGCCAAGGACTAAGTGATAGAGTTTAACTCCCCAGCAAGCACATGAGTTAAGGGGGAAAACTTTTGGCATTGTTCACATTTCTTGACATAACACTCGGCATTTGTTCACATGGTCGGCCAATAGTACCCCTGAGGTACGGATTGATGGGCCAGAGAACGTCCGCCCGAATGGGCACCACAACTGCCTTCGTGTATTTTAGATAAGAGTTCCTCGACTTTATCCGGGTCAACACATTCTAAGTATGACCCAAAGAGAGATTTTTTGTAAAGCTTCCCCTAAGGACCCAAGTAGTATCAGAGGGCTTTGTTTCGTAGTTTGTATGCCTCTTTCTTATCCATCGGAAGCTGCTCTGAAGATAGGAATGCAGCAATAGGGTCCATCCAACTTGGACCTAGTTCAATAACGTTAATCTAAACTATTCTAGAGAGACAATGCTCGGCTCAAGGACGAACCCCACTTCGATTGTCCGTTTAACTTCTGAGTTGATGGCAGAGGCTAGGCAAGCCAGGGCTTCCGCATGCGTGTTCTGATCTTGGGTTATTTGATTCAGTTCGTGGTGATCAAATTTCGTGAGCGAAGAATTCGCCGTTTTTATATTAGCTGCCATGCGGTCATTTTTGGCTACATATTCCCCTTTCAACTGGTTGATTACTAGCTTTGAGTCACAGAAAACAAACAAACGCCGCGCGCTGAGGTGAAGTGTATTCCGTAAGCCGATTAACAATGCTTCGTATTTGGCCTCGTTGTTTGATGCATCGAAGCCTAGTTTGACAGCCTGTTCTATTATCGCCCCTTCAGGGGTCATGATTACTACGCCAGCCCCACTGCCACGTTGGTTGGATGACCCGTCACAATACATCTGCCAAACATATCCAACATACATTCTCCAGTTGGGCTTAGGTTGCACTTGATTAGACTTAAAATCGGAGAGGGATCCTGTGAATTCGACTACAAAGTGGACAAGCACTTGCCCCTTGATGGAAGTTCTGGATAGAAACTAGATATCATACTGGCTGAGTTCGAGAGCCCATTTTGAAACGTGCCCCGATGCTTCCACGCTGCGGAGCGCTAACTGGAGGGGATATTCTGTTGGTACCCTAATGGTATGCCCCTAAAAGTAGTGCATCAGTTTTCTTGCAGCCATAACGAGAGCAAGGATAAGCTTTTTTAATGGAAGGTAACTCGTTTCGGCGTCAGCCATTGCTTTGCTCATGTAGTAAACTGGTCGCTGCTCCCCAAGTTCTTCCCTTAACAATACGACGCTAACCGCCTGGTCGGATACTGCCAGATAAAAAATGAGCAGATCACCTGCTGCAGGTGTTGCCAAGAGTGATACTGATTGGAGATAAGACTTCAAGCCGTCTAAAGTGGCCTGACACTCGGGGGTCCATTCAAATGCTCTGTCTTGCCGAAGTGAGTGAAAGAATTGTCGGCAGCGATCTGTGGAACGACTGATAAACCTGTTGAGTGCGGCGGCCATTCCCATCAGGTTCTGAACCTCTTTGACTGATCGAGGGGATCCAAGCTCTAGAATTGCCGTTGTTTGCCTCGAATTGGCTTCGATTCCGTGGTGCTTAACCATGTAGCCAAGGAATTTGCTGGATTCGATACCGAATGCACATTTTGAGGCATTCAATTTCATCTTGTACTTTCGAAGGATGCTGAATGTCTCTACCAAATCAGTTAGATAGGCGTGCTTTTTTCTTGATTTGACCACCATATCGTTGATGTACACTTCCATGGTACGACCGAGCTGCTCCCTGAACATGGCAGTCACTGGTCTTTAGTAAGTTGCCCCCGCATTCTTCAGCCTAAAAGGCATGACTTTGTAGCAATAGGTTCCTCTTGAGGTGAGGAATGCGGTCTTTTCTTAGTCCTCCGGATGCATGGCGATTTGATGGTAGCCCCTGTAGGCATCCAAGAAACTCATGCGTTGATGATGTGTCGTTGCATCTACGAGTTGGTTTATTCTGGGCAAGGGAAAACAGTCCTTGGGATAGGCTTTGTTTAAGTTTGTGAAATCCACACAAACTCGCCAAGAGCCAATCTTCTTCTTTACAACCACAACATTGGACAACCATGTGGGATAGGTTACTTCGCGAATCGCCCCGGCATCAAGTAACAGATCTACTTCTTCAACAACGGCCGAAGTATGCTCCGCGGTTGACCGCTGACTTCTCTAAATAATTGGCTTACATTTCGAATCAACATTTAATCGGTGTTGGGCCACAGATGGATCCACTCCTGGCATCTCGTATGGTGACCATGCAAACACATCAATATTGCAAAGTATGAAGGATAGTAACTCCTGCCTTTCAACTTTATCCAAGGAAGCACCGATCATGAAGAACTTGTCAGGATTTCCTTCAATTTTGAACTGATCCAAGGCTTCGGTTTCTTTCTCACTTAGGATCTTCCTAATGTCATCACCTCAATCGAATGCACTTCCAGCTCCCTTGGTCTCTTTGCAGTAAGAAGATAGCAAGCCTATGCTGATTTCTGAGAGCCGCAAATTTATTTGATACCGTACTCAGTCAGAAAAGGAAGTAGTTGATGGTAGATGTTTGGCACAGCTTGCATTGTATGCAACCAAGTTCTTCCCATGATGAGGTTATACAGCGAAGGAAGCTTGACAGCCAAAAATTCTACATCTACTGATCTGGTGCCCGCCCGTACTGGTAGTGTGATTTTGCCCAAAGGATACTTCAGGTTAGCATTGAAGCTGAATAACGAGTAATCAGCCAGGGACAGGTCCGAGTCGGTGAAGCCAAGTTTGACAAAAGTTTTGTAATACATTATTTCCGAAGTGCTGCCCTGGTCAATGAGAACAGGCTCAATGGTGAATCTGTTTACGGTTGGCTCGATGATGAAGGGATCAATATGGGGGTGAGTTACTCCAACTAAGTCACTATCATTGAAACTAATCCTTCTAGTTTCATGGGGCCGTTTGGCTAGCGTGATTGGGCTATAGGGGCTAGACTACAACTGAATTGTATGCACCTCGGATGATGTCGGCAAGTTGTATATCATATGAATTACACCAAGAGAAGATGACTCTGGCCGTAGGGCTACTGTATTTGTTGGATTGTTCTTTCGGATGTGCTGTGTAAGATGGTCATCTTGCACCAACTCTTCCAAGTGATCCTTTAGTCCATAACAACTATTGGTGTCATGACCGTGGTTTTTATGATACTCACACCGTTTATCCCGTCTTCTTGCATCGGGAGGTCCTGTCATCTTGGGCGGCCACTTGAAAAATGGAAGGTGTTGCACTTTCGACAGAATCTTACTGATCAGCTCTGTTAGCTCTGTGTATTTCTTGCTTGAGTGCCTTGTGCGCCTACTATCCACTTGATACTGTTTATTAGCTCGATGTGAACATCGATTGTCTAATTGGCGCGAGTCACGCCTTTTGTCTCGTTTGGCTTGATTCCGCGACTCATGGCTTCTTGATGGCACGATGCTAATCGGTTGAATAATTCCCAACGCGGCCGTCTAAACAGTTTTACGTCCGACTTTGACCCGCAGGGCGTCGTCTTCAACTTTGCATCGTCTTCAACTTTGCAATATTCTTCGACCTTCTTCATTAATGCCCAAACTGTTTTGAGGGGCCGTCTGGCTAATGAACTGCGGAGAGGACTATTAGGATGCAATCCCATTTTAAAGGTGGTGATGGCCATGGAGTCATTGCAAGCATCATTTACCAGATTAAAGCACTCCCAATAACAGGCCGAATATTCACCAAGAGTTTCCTCCGGTTTAATTTGCATGGCCTAGAGAAAATCGGCTTGCTTTGGTTGGATCTCATTAGTGATGAATCTCGCCCTGAATGACTTTTGGAGTTGGTGGAAGCTCTTAATCAATGTCGGCTCTAGTTTATAATACCACCTAACGGCCAATGGTCCCAGACTACTTGGAAATATTCGACACATAAGGGCTTCGTCGTCAGCATGGAGCTTCATTGCTTGCTTGTAATGACGAATGTGATCAGTGGGGTCCGCTTTTTCATCGTAAAGGGTGAACAACGGTGCCTTGAACTCTTTGGGTAGCACAGCCCTTACAATTCGTCGCACGAAAAGGTCATGTTTATCTTCCTCATCTGAATCATCGTTTCTCCCTCGTTTGTGCCGTACATATGGACTTCCTTCAGATGAGCTAGATACATCAACGTGCCCTTTCTTTCTGGGTTCCAAGGATGATGAGTCAGAATCACTGTCATTATCGTGTTTCCGGAGTCGATGTCATCAACTATTCTTCTTTCCCAAAGATTGACCCCAGTCTTGGCATGCGGCCTGCAGGGATTTTGCCACCTCCAAGGCCAAATCCTGGCGCAGGCGATCGTTCTCAGCCATCATGTTCTCCAGCCACTGCTCATTTTGCTTTGCTTGAACCATAATCGTCTGCATTGTCTCATGCACTGAAGTTGAGGGTGTGGTCTGAGTTACTGAGTCGAAATTTAAGGCCCGTTGTGCGGCGATGTTTTCCAGTCCAAGCACGTCTCTTGGCGTAGTTTCGTCAACGACTATCGGAGAATCTTTTGTTATGCCCGCCATGGATGTACTTGAATATTCCCACAGACGGCACCAATTGTGGTGAGGT
The DNA here is from genome assembly GCF_055761805.1 of Camellia sinensis. Lineage (NCBI taxonomy): Eukaryota > Viridiplantae > Streptophyta > Magnoliopsida > Ericales > Theaceae > Camellia > Camellia sinensis. The sequence goes on along the minus strand of NC_138973.1, from coordinate 68,437,779 downwards.
GGTTTGGAAATACTGTCGAATCCTGAAGGACGTTCCTGATCCTTTGATTACTACCTGAAAAATGTTGTTGATGTTGGTCAATGATGTTGATGATGTTTGTTTTTTTTTTTTTTTGGATCGGATGTTGATGATGTTAAGGATGTTGAATCTGCTGCTGCTGTTTGGGGTTTTTTTTTTTTTTTTTTTTTTTGGGTCTGGGGAATTTTCGGGGTCAGGGGAACCCGATCCCCGTTAGGGGGCGGGGACGGGGATGGTGATTGGTTCTCCGTCGGGGATTGGGGCCGGGCCTGGAGAAATGTTTACCATCGGGGACGGGGAGTGCGATCCCCGCCCCGCCCCGCCCCATCCCGTTGCCATTTCTATTTAAATGTAACATTTTATCTTATTAACTAAAATAATTCATTTTATTTTTATTAACTAATTTAATCGCCAACTCACATTTCAAATGAAACCTAAAGAATCCATCATATGGACCAAACTTAAAATGCCCAATGTGCACGGCACACACTTGCACCACGAATTGGAATTATAGAAACTTATAATTAGATGGGCCGGATGAGTTTTTTTATAACTGTGTTTGGATTATATATTTAAAAGGAGAAAATATATACATATATATATATATATAATATAATTATATTTTATTCTTTTATTTTTTGAAATTTTTATTAAAATACGACACATAAAGATTGGAAATGGACTGAATGGGCTTTCTATAGAGATTGGAATATTACCCATAATGGAGAGTTTTCTTTAAGGACACTTTTTTGCAAAATTAAAAGGCCCAATATAGTGTCTAGCCCAATAGGGCACTCAAAAAATTCCCTACCCCACTATAAAGAGTGTAGCAGTTTCTGATTTTGTAGAGGGAAGTTTGGAGGTTGTTTATAGAAAAACGTCGAATATTTGATTGTTTTAACCTAATATAACATAATACATGTAAATTTAAATAAGTAATAAAAATTATTTTAAAACTTAAATAATAATAAAAGAAAATAATTTAAAATTAAATAAATTCTAACTATATGTTCATCACAACAACACTGAATTCTTTTATTTATTTATTTATTGTTATGTTAGTAACAGTTTACTCTATGTTTTTATCTATCTATCTATCTATCTATACTATTATAAAGTGAACACCCCTTATGGTATTTTGAAACCTTTGTTTCTTATGCTATCACGTGTCTACTTTTTTATGTGAAATAAAAATAAAAAAAAATTAGATAGATGAGAGGAAGAGATTTGAACTTTAGACTTATGTCAAATGAATAAGACTCTTACCACTTAACTAGCACATAATATATGATAAATGTTTTATTTTATCTATACTATTATTAAAAGCCAACAGCAGCTTTGGTTTCCTGAAGCCTCTCTAGAAATTTTTTTCTACTTTTCCTAAAATGTCCCTAACTTCTTAAATAATTATATTATTTTTACACTAATATCAATTTGTAACTAAGGGTAACATGATAAATTCAAACCAACTAATTACGCCACCACACGTTTCCAAACTGCACAGCAGTTTTAAATCAGTTAATTTTGTTTTGAACGATTGAAACCTTGGGAGAGAGAGAGAGAGATCAGATTTGATGAAATAGAGATTGGAGAATGAAAGACTTCATCAACAATGGAGATCTCAGGTCTCATTTTGATATCACTCGCTTTCTTTTACTTGGACAAGCACTGGTCCAATGTTTCTTACCAACTCATCTTCTTCAACTCTCGCCAAACCCCTCTCCTCTTCCAAAACCCCTTCCCCCATCTCTCTCTCCTCCAATTTGAACAAAACCTTCGATCTCAATTCCCTCATCAACAACACTATCCAAACCCAACCCCTCTCCGATCCAACCCTACTTTCAATTCCACCCACATCCCATCCAAAACCACTTCCTCCATCGCCGCAAGAGAGGTTCGGGATCGTGGACGAGAACGGAACGATGCCAGATGATTTTGAGGTCGGAGACTTCGATCCGAGTGTTGTGGATAATTGGGGTAGTGATTTTTTTTTTCCCCCTTCTTCTTCAAGCATTTGAACACACTTGATGATCCTGTAGTTCGTGCAAAATGGATGAATACAAAGAAAGCTCTTACAGAAAAAGAAGAGGTTGTGAAGCAGTTGAATGCAGACTTCAGCTTTTAAAAAGTTGGTTTGTTTATTTGTTTAATTTTGTGAGTGTATTTTTTTTTTTTCCCAAAAAAATTAGTGTTCTTAATTGGTTTGTTTGGTTGATTAATTTTGTATGGGTTAGTTTAATTTTTTTTTTTTGGGTATGTTTTTAATAAAAATTCTTTGTGAGTATATTTTTATTTTATTTGAGATAATACAGAAGTATATGAGAATGTGTGTATATATCATATTAAATTCAGAAAAAAAAAATTGTGCAATTGAATATATAAATTAAAAAAAAAACAAATTGAATGAGGATGTATTAAAAATTTTATCAATTGAGTTTTCAAATGAGTTTGCACACGCATTGCGTGTGCCCGGCGGCTAGTTACTACATATGTCATAACTTAATTGGTAAGAATTAAATAAAAATAGAATAAATTACAAAACTAATTTACGATAAATTATAAAAGTATTCAATCCTACGCGTTTCATAATTTTAGTTAGCTTATGACAAAATTCATCTCATGATATTAAACATATTTGTCAATTTATCAATTATTCCATTTTTCATTTTAATTTAACTAAAAAAATTAAATTGGACATAACATAAAAAATAAAAATAATAAAAAAACGGAATACCAATCAGTGTGTTTGGTTTGAGTTTTCTGTATTAAGTTTTTTGAAAATTGACTTTTTTGGTTTTTGTATTTTTTTGTTTTCAGTGAATATTTTTTAAATTTTAAACATTTTTTTATTTTTTTAGATGCACCTTACTTAAATGTATCTAAAAAGTAAAAAATTTGTAAAAAAATATTTTAAAAAATTAATAAATACGTAAAATATAAAAAAAAAATGTACTGAATTTTTGTATTTTTTTTATATTTTTGGTATTTAGTGAATTTTTAAAAGATTTTTTTTATAATTTTTAACTTTTTAGGTGTATTTATGTTAGGCGTGTCTAAAAAGTAAAAAAAAAAATTGCTTAAAATATTAAAAAAATTTAGTAAAAATAAAAAAATACGAAAAATAAAAAAAAAAAAAAATTTTCTGAAAAGTATTTTTTGAAAAGTAAAAACAACCAAAGTGAAATGACTCTAATTTTTGAGTCACCCCTCAAATAAGACTTGAGGCCTCCAGAGAACTTATAGATCTTTCCACATACCCTTTAATTTGGTTGATCACATTCATACCGGCCAATTCAACGGTAAATTTTTTTTATTTGATCTTAACACTATAGTTAAAATATTCCATACGAAAAAAAAAAAAATTAAGAAACTGATATATTAAAAAAAATAAATTACGCTCAATTTGCATATGAAAAAATTAACTGCGTCAACCCATTGGCCTACACTTTTTGCCATGTACTAATTATCTCATTATAATCCAACCAATCAAAATTAGTTTAAATCAAAAATTACGTTGAATAATGAAATATAAAAGATTAAAAAAAAAAAGTACCAATCAGCTTGTTTGGTTTTGGTTTTTAAAAAACAGTTTTCAAAAATTTTATTTTTTTTATTTTCCATATTTTAATATTTTCAATAATTTTTTTTAATATTTTAAGTAATTTTTTTTAATTTTTAGACACACCTACAATAAATACACATAAAAAGTATAATATTTGTGATTTTTTTTAAATTCACTAAATACCAAAACATACACACACAAAAAAACGAAAATTCAGTACAATTTTCATATTTTTGTGTATTTATTAATTTTTTAAAATATTTTTTCACAAATATTTTATTATTTAAATACATATAAAAAGGTGCATCTAAAAAAGTAAAAAATTGTTTAAAATTTTAAAGCTATTCACTAAAAATAAAAAAAAATACGAAAAACAAAAAATTTAATTTTTAAAAAACTGAATTTAGAAAATTGAAACTAAACCCACAGGCCTTGTTTGGGAACAGGCTAATTTAGTAAATTTTTTGCTATTTAGCTAAAATATGAGTTAAAAAAAATAAGTATGTTTGGAATGACTTTTTGACTTTTTACAAAAAGATGTGCAAAAAGTAGAGAGAAAAAATAATCTTTGACTTTTTGATATAGATTGTTGGTTTTTTTTTTTTTAGTGACTTTTTGACTAAAAAAATCACTTACCAAACGAGGAATAACTCTAACATTCAAATTGACCCTTAAGTACAACCTCTAACTCTCTCAAGTATGAGTTGGCTAAATCTTTCCTATAGAGAATGGGTCAATTTAACATTTGATTGACCTTAAAGCCATTATTTGAATTTGACCATGACACTATAGATTACTTTTAATTTGTATTTAATATTTTCTAAATGTTCCAAATATTAAAAATTAAAATACTAATTAGGGATGATCGTGGATCGGATTGGGTCCGATGACATTCCATCCGCCATCTGTCTAAAATTAGGCAAATTGAAAAAAGTCAATTCGCATCCGTCTACCGATTTGACAAATACGGATTGAGCGGCAGTACAGATTAGTGAATGGATGCAATCGGTTTTATAATTTGGACTTTATAAATTTTGGACATTTTTTTGAATTATAATTCATAACTTTTACAATCTCCAATAACTAGTAATCCGAAAAAACATATTATTTTATAATAGGCCATACATATTTTTAAGGTATTATTTTTCATTTTCACAAATATATATATTTTATTATTTATACTCTATCTTGTTACTTGTTAGCAGTTTCTTTTTCCTTTTTCTTTTTTTGGAACTTCATGCACGGACGAATCAAGTTCATACGGGTGTGGAATGGTTGATCCGCCATCCAAACTGTATCCATAAATTTTAAAATATTTCATCCGCATCCATCTACTGAAAGACACGTATCCATTCAAAATCAATCGGATTGGATCAAGTCGATTAGGTTGGGTGAGTTGGACGGATCTATGATCACCCCTAATACTAACACACTACTATATTAAATAAATAAAATGGACTAAATTTCTATATAAAACAATTTAATTGGGATAGCCTATAAGCCTAGATTTTTTTATCTTGTGATTTATCGAAAATGTGTTAGATCATTATCTAAGCCTCAATATTTATAATTCTCGATAATTTGGACGAAAATGGCTACATGACCTATAGTAAGCATAATTTGTACTTTCAATAAAAGAATTATTTGTATACTATGTGAATATAGATTTGTTTTTTATTTGTTAATAGATTTATAACTCTTTGATAGTCACTTATGAATAAATGGGTTAATTATATAGACTTCTTGATTTCTGATAATTATAGAGATTTCTCCTATAATTCTTGAAATTACACTAACCTCCCTTATCAGAGTTATCAGGTCACGGATGTTACCTTTCTACCCTTTGTTTTTTCATGTCCGTGTAACCAAACAATCTTAACCCAAAGCATCTCACTCCATAACTAATTTTTGCAACCAAACGTCACTATTTCTTTGCTTCAAAAACTTAAGATGATTAACAAAGAAGACAATAACAGTTAGTTAATTTACATTTGTCAGAATATCAGTGTTTAGTGGATTTTTGTTAAGACATTTCCAACGGTTCATTTTTTTTTTTTTATAATTAAATTTGAGTAAAAACTCCATTTAATATAAAGTACTCCAACGGAGGAGTTGGACTTTTCATCAAAACACTGGTCGACTGAGCATATATCCAATCGGTCGATCGGTCAGTGTATTTTTTTCACAAATTTTTGCTTAGAGGTGGTTATCTGAGGGGACATCCGAGAGGACATCCGGAGAGACATCTAGTGGTAAAAATCCAACGGTTATAACGGTAATTTAATAAAAGTTCTAGGCATCCTCAATTTGGTGAAAGTTTTTGATATCTCGATTTGATACTAATCTGATGAAACTATTGGAGCAAAGAAAAATGTTTTTTTTTTCTTTTTTATCAAATTTGAATTTGATGAAAGAATTGATAAATTATTAGAGATGGTCTTAGTAGAAGGTAATTCATTCAACAGTTTCTTTACTATCAACACAATCTTTTTCTTTGCCTTTAAAGTGTTTGATAGAATGTGTGAATGAATTTCTTTGTTTTCCTTTCACCAATGGATTGACCTCTGCAATTTGTTTGCGGAAAAACGGAGATGGCGGCTAACAAAGTTACAGAGGTGGCGAGGAGAGAGGCAGGTTGGTGGCTGACGGGGAAAGAGTTGTGTTGGTAGTAAGTGATTTCGGGTGAGGATGGGTCTGTGATTTCGGTGGGTCTATAATTCTATGGAACGAGTCTCTGTAAAATGAGGCAAACTCATTTTGTATGGTATAACCTTATTGATAAAAATATTTATATTTCAAAATTTACACATAATTAAATAGTTCTTCTAATAAAATTTAGTTATATGTTATAAATTTTAAATTTTAAATTTTTTTAATTCAAATAGTGGACTCTCAAGTGTATACACTTGAATTAGATTTTTTGGAATTAATAACATTATTAAAAAATTTTGAATTAGATTTGGCATAAATATTTTTAATGTTAACCAATAGTTTTTTTTTTAAATTATATTTTAATTGAAAAAATTTAAAAATTAGTTAGGAATTCCACAAGGCTCATCTAAATATTTTAAATTAGATATGATTTAGATTATCCAACATATACATAAATTTAAATTAATAAATATTGAAATGTGTTAGTAGTATATAGAAATAATAGACAATTTTCAATTAAATACGAAAAAAATTAGGGGAATTTTTTTAAGGTCTTTGATATTAATATTTTATAAGATAAATGACATACAATATTTTCATAGTAGTTAAAGTTTCTTAATATTTTCACAAACAAAATTTGATTCAGAAAAACTTTGTCCGACTAAGAGAAATTGGTCCCGACTCAAAGAAATTCTAATTTTCATCACAGAGAAATTTCAATTTTTATAGATAAATTTTGAAATTTCTCTATGATGAAAATTGAAATTTCTCTGAGTCGGGGCCAAAATTTCTCTGAGTCGAATTTTCTTTGTGAAAATGTTGAGAGAGCTAAAAAAAATAATTTTTGGACATCTCCTATTACACAAAGTTGGAGATGAATGTTTCACTAATTTTTCCTAAAATTTAATGCTAAACTTATGTTTTAAATTTTTTTAAATTTCATATGATTTAGATGTGATTACAATTTATTTTGAAATCTTCATATAAATATTTTTAAAATTTAAAATTATATGGGATGGATGAATTAATAGCTTTATTATATGTGTGTTTCTTAACCAAAATCATAAAATTGACAATTTTATATCAGTTTTGGAGCTCTCTTAATTTTTTATTTTAAATTTTTATGAGAGAAAATAGATTTTGACAAATAAGGAATAAGATTCTTTTATCTTTACTTTTAAGAAGCATAAATCATGGGATAATTACTATTTTTTGTGATTATTAGTTTAATGGGTTAACCAATAGTGTTTTTAAAAATTATATTTTTATTAAAAAATTTAAAAAATTAGTTAGGAGTTTTGGACCTTCTACGAGGCTCCTCACAAAAAGTCATTTTGCTATAATGTAGAGTATATATATATATATATTAAGGAATATGAGGTTTCAAATGATAAAGCCTTTAAGGTCTCCAAATCCTCATCCTAAAATTATTACTTTTTTATTTTAAAATTATTTTAAAAAATACTATTATGTATTAATTAATTAAATCAAAACAAACCAAACTTTAAGTCTCATCAAATGGGGTTAGCTGCATAAATCATTCTTCTTTACTCGACTCTATCCAAGGCTATTTCATTAATCAAATTATGGAGGTTCATATCTATATTTACTATACTAGTTCACGTCAATTTAGGTCTACCCCTTCCTCTAGTACTACCATCTACCGTTACTGTGTTGCATATCTTCACTATTGCCTCTGTTGGTCTCCGTTATATATGACTAAACTACCTCAATCTATTTTCTCTCAACTTATTTTCTATCGGTACTACTCCTACCCATTCTCGAATACACTCGTTCCTATCTAGTCTTGCCACACATCCACCTTAGCATCCTCATCTCAACAACACTCATATTATCTACATGTTGTTTCTTAGTTGCCTAATATTCCATTCCATACAAGATCGCTAGTCTAATAACCGTTCTATAGAACTTTTCTTTTAGTCTAATGGATACTCGTTTATCACACAGTACTCCAAATGCACTCCTCCACTTAAGTCATTCCGCCTTAATTCTATGGACCAAATCCGCTCCAATCTCCCCAATTGTTGTGATAATCGATCCTAAATAACGAAAATGTCACTCTTATGTAGTTTTTGGTTCTCAATCTTCACTTCTTCTCTGCTTCCATTGTGACTGTTATTAAAATTACACTTCATTTACTATGTCTTAGTTCTGCTTATCCTAAATCCTTTAAATTTAGTCTAATCCACTAACATGATATCATCTACAAAAAACATACACTATGGCACATCATCCTAAATATTGCGTGTCAACTCATCCATAACTAAAGCTAAAAGATAAAGACTTAGGTTGATTCTTGGTGTAACCCTATAGTAATTGGAAATTCACTCGTTTCTCCAACAGACGATCTAATTGTGGTCACCACACCTTCATGCATATCTCTAATTACATCTACGTAATCTTTTGTCACCCCTTTCTTCTCTAACACCCACCAGATTGTATCCCGAAGTATTCTATCATATGCTTTCTCAAGATTGAAAAAAACCATATATGTCTCTTTTCTTTTTTCTATACTTTTCTAGTACTCTCCTCAAAAGATAAATCGCCTTCATTGTTGACCTACCAGGCATAAACCTAAATTGATTTTCTAACACCTCTGTTATATCTCGCAATCGGCATTCTATCACTCTCTTCCACACTTTCATTATGTTACGCATTAACTTGAGTCATTTATAGTTGTTGCATTAATTAAAATTAATTATAATATCATAATTTGTGAAATTTGAAAATGAAATATAAACTTTCTACTTTATGCTCTTTCCTATCTCACTTTCTCCCATTTCATATTTTGTCCAATTTTGAAACCCTACAACATCACAATTTCAATACATCCATCTTAACTCTAAAACATTATTTACTCCATAAGCTATTTACTATCATCTCTTACTTCAAACCTACATGGCAAGAACAAATCATGGCAAGGAAAAAAAAAACGTTATGGAGAGAAAAATTGTGAAAGGTAATTATTATTGAAATCATCATCCTCTTTTTCTATTTTAGGGTTTCTCTTAGTATAATTTGATGCCTACTCAATCTCTCACCACATGGTGAATTATGTTTTTTGCGCAATGATGATCTATAAAGTTGCTAAAAAATTAATCTGTGAGTAGTGAATGGAGATACGTAATTAAACATTCAACTTTTAAACTTTTTATTTATTTGTTTTAACTTTTTTCATTATATTTTTATTTTGGTGTAAAGGTTGTATGAATTGCAATATAAGAATAGCGAATGCAGGTATATAATAAACCATTCAATTTTAAAACTTTTTTGATTTAGTTGTTTTGATTTTATATTTATTTTTATAGAGGTTGTATGAATTGCAATATGAGTTATGGTTTGTGCTCAAATTGGCTTTCCAGGTTGTTAACCAATACCTTTAGCGTGAAAAATATTTTTCTTCAGTAATTTTTCGTAAATTTACTTTGTAATTTTTTTGTATTATATATTGTTCATATTTGATATATTTTTTTTTTTTGTTTTAAGGGACATTGTAGAAACTCCTAATTTAAACTTTGGTAATTACTATTTTTGTACAAGCTTATATTGCATGAACGATTTGGTGAATGGAATAAAGTTTTTGAAAAAAAAAAAATGGAGGCTAAGCAATTATGAACCAATCAATTTTTTAATTAGGTGTAATGCTAATGCCAGAATATGATCCATAATTTTTGACGACTCGATCTAGATAGTTTTTTCATACATAAATATGCCTAACTATTCATTTAATAGTTTTAAACATAAAAAATAAAAAATAAATAAAAATAAATTTACCCAAATTTTAAATTTTTAATAAATATGCATAACCATATGCATATTTCATATTTCAATTATGAAAATACTTACTATTTATCAATTTAACAAATAAGTATGTTAAGTGATTCATACGTGTAAACTAAGATAATTTTTTAATGATTAAGTCATGGTCAAACTAATTTAAAAGTTGAATCGATTAACTTTTATGTCGTTTTTAATGTCTATATCCTAACTCTAACTCTTCAAGCCAAATCAACAATATAAATTTAGGGTCAATAAAATGTTGAATTGGCCCAGTCTCTTGGAAAAAGGCCGAATATGGTTAGTCGATATTTGGAGGATTGTTTTAAAGTTTATATGTCTAGCGAAATCAAGTTTTATTTGAGGAGTGACTCAAAGATAGGGGCCATTTATTGATATTCTCTTCATTTTTTTTCAATTTTTTTTTATTTAAACTAATTTTAATTGATTGAATTTTACAAAATATATATGCTGAGTGAATTTTATAAAATGAATTATGAGGCAATTGGTTAATTGACAAACTAAAATTACAAAATTCATCAAGAAGAAACATATGTATATTTTATCGTAAACATAATTTTTGCATGGGAATTAATTAATGTTAAATCATTTGTATTTTATATTATAAGCAAAGATTTATTATTATTTCATTTCAAAATAATTTTTAATTAATTATTTTAACCCGTGCACGGGTAATAGACTAGTAGATAACTACATTGATTGTTGGGTAAATTATATTGACACCTCTTGAGATTTATCTTTAATACAAGTAATCCCCTCATGTTTTAGAAATTACATTTTCCTCCCAAGGTTTAAACTTTTATTACAATTTAATTCTTCCGTTAGTCAACCATTAAGTCAACTAACGGAAAAAACTAATATAATAAATTAATTTTTTAAAATACCTATTTTACTCTTATTGTCATGCCCTGAATTTACATGGTCCGACTTACGTAAATAAACCACCTGTGGCTCGCCTCTTTCGTGCCCCCTTTCGGAAGGTTTGAAAAGAAAGGCCTCACAGTTCGGACTCCCGCGGTTCTGAATCTAATCTCACAAGTGCAATGTAAAACTAATAAACACCAAAGAGTCCAAATCCGGCAAAACTTTTTAGAAAATCAATTTTAAATCAAATAATGCCAAAATTGGACTATTTTGCTAGATACAGAGTCGCCCCCTAAATATTTTTTATTTTGAGAAAATTTAGGAAACCCTGACTTGTGCCGAAGGCCACGTGTCCGTCATCACCAAAGTTGCCTCGGCTCGGGAACTTAGGTACGAGAGGGAAAGGTCATTGATTAAGCACCACCGCTCGCCCGATCAAAGATCGGCCTCTACTAACCATGATATGATTTTTTATAACCATTATGTGCTCTTATTGATTATTAAGCTAGCTTTACTATGTGATGCGCACAAGTAAGTATAAACTAGTTTGCTCAATTTGGAACAATTCAACTCATGTTTGTTTGCGAAAATAGTTTGAATTTGCCACCTCAAGTGGGCTTAAAGTTTGCAGATTTGCCACCAAACATAGTGAGCTTAAAACATGATTTGCCACTTAACAAAGTAGGCTTAAAAACGCACATTCGTTGAATCATTCCAATTCAAACGAGCCTTCATCCACAAGCATTCATACAGTTTAGCATTTAAGCACATAGCCTCATGGTAAGCATACTAATCATGGCAACATTTGCACTTATGCAAGTATGCTAAAGCATAAAAACTCACCTAATACTCCAAGCTAGGAAAACGTCAGTTAGTAAAATAATGCATGATTCCTAACTATACAAAATGTCTAATGCAAGACATGTAATATGCGATTAATAGGCTCGGCTACTAATATGGCATATGGTTCAATTTGATAACATGCGGTTAAACACATATTCAAATAAGATATTGAAATTGCAATGCAGTTTGAATGATGCGCCCAGCTTCGGTGCATGCAATACAAATGAATGGATGCAAGCATGCGATATGGTAATTTGAAATATGTCCCTAATCTAACCATCAAAAGCGATTAAATAAAAGAGAGAAAGACGTGGGGTTGGAAAACATACACACACGCACGCACACTTATTATAACATTACGCCCTCGCAAAGGAGGGTCCGAATGAATAAACTAACCAACTGGCTACGCTAATTAAGCTAACTAATTATTACAAAACTCGAAACTAATTAACTATTCTAGTTAACTAATCATTACAAACCGAAATCGAATAACTAGTTAAACTAACTAATTATTTAGAACACTTAATTAGCTATAACTAATTAATTATAACACATATTTGATCTATTGCTAATTAAACTAATTAGCTAATCCCAGGAAGCGAGGGAGGCCCATGCATGCTCAGTTTTTCACCCGAAAGCCACTGCCTTACTACTGAAAGCCTCTGTTTGTACATATGAACACCAATAAAGCTATCCACTTCCAGAACACCTCTGCTCCACCTTGCCAACACACTGTGCAAATTTCATTGGTGGCTGACAGGGGGCTGGTCGGGTACCATTGGTGGCCGGTCGACCACTGGTGGTGGCTGTCAGCCACTGCTGGTTTGAACTTCCTTGCTGCAACAGAGAGTAAAATAGAGCAAAACAGTGTATGTCTCAAGGGTTGTTTGCACACTTTGCCTCTCCTTTTCATGGAAAAATCAAAGGAGGGACAAGCTTTGGTTCACAAACCATCAATCAAGCAATTTTATTGCATGATGGCTTGTGAAACCAATTGTGCAAGTTTAACAAATGCAAAATGAAACCAAAGAGACCATCACTCTATCATGCATGATCAAGGGTGATGGAGACCTAGAAAAATGGCACATTTCATCACTTTTGAGTATGAAATATCCCATTTTCCTTGTGTTCAAATTAATGTCCAATTTGAACACATGCAATGCAACACAAAAGAATGCTTATCTTGTCACTTTTACTTGTCAATTTTGTTTACTCATTTTAATTACCAAGTCATCCTTTAATCCATTAAGTCCATTGGTGAGTGTCCTCTAATGGAAGGAGGGCTCAAACCCCAAGTTGCTTTGGGCATGAAAGAGGCATTACACTATTGGTAATGAATCCCCTAAGGGATTAAACCATTAGGTGTAGCACATCCATTTCACACTTAGGAAAACAAGTGGTTTGAAACCACTTTCAAAGCAAAACCAAAGGTGAAGAAACGAGGGAGATTGCAGAGATTATAAGTGCTGAAATGAAGTAGAAAAAGCACTAAAACATGCAATCAACTTAAACCAATAATCGTTAAAGCCTTAAAACACTAAGCTAGTGAAAGGGGTTACACTACAACTATGCAAAACAAGACTCAAACGAACTAACTAGCCCAAAACAGAGCTGAAATAGGTTATTCCAGAGGCTAAAACATGCTGGACTTGAGCTAAGTTAAGCTAGAAAAATATGCTAACATGTAAAGCTAACTAGGCATGCAAACAAGACACAAGGAGGGGAGGCTAACCCCTCCAATTTTGGACTTCAAAATGAGTTTTTTACCATTGAAAAAACTTTGAAATTTAGTGGTTAAAAGGCCCAAAAAAGTTGGTTTGAAAGTGATGAACAAAGGCACAAAAGCTTTACAAACTAATAAGCAAAAGGGTGAACCATTTCTTAACTAAAAAAAGGGCTCAAACCAGCACTTTTAGGCCACAAAAATAGAGTTTTTCACAGTTCAAAACCAGCTCCAAAACAGTAAGAAAAGTTGGTAAAACAAGCTTGCAAAACAAAGTAAACAAGGCAAGTAAACTAGGCAAGTAAACTACCTCTTGAAGCAAAGGGCAATTCTAGGCACGAAACCAAGCTAAAACCACCTTCAAGAGTTCCAAGAAGACCCTAAATAACCTTAGCTCAAAGGTAAGAGGATTTGATTTAGGATATGTATACAAAAATGTAAAGAAAACAAGCAATTAGGCACAAAATTGTAAGAGAAAGAGAGAGAGAAATGTAGAGAGAGAGAGATTTTTGCTCTAAATTTTCTAACCTTTAAAAATGGGGGAGGAACCCCCCTATATATAGAAAAACAAGTCTTGAGCTTAGAAACATCCTACCATACATATGTAGGGAGATGCAGCTCTGTCACGCCCCAAACTCGCCCCTAAAAGTTTGGGCATGACCTATTCAGAAATGGACATTTAACCTGGTATACATAACATACGGGGCCTGAACGGAAGCATTAAATATCAAAATTTAAAAGGAAACAAACTCCATTGAGCTACCACTGCTATGCCAGGATCACAAACATCATGGCAGGTAAATAATATATAGAAACCTGTACCCGAGCATCGCTTATATGCATACACATATACAGACCCAGCCCTGTGCTTGGGCGTGAAACAAAAAAAACATTGAAGGTTAAGGAAGTTATGTACATTCAACCTTAGACAGAAATTTAAAATAACCATCAACTTAACAAAACTTGACAAAATATAAGTGGCTTCGTCCAGTGCCTGGACACTCAAAGGTTAACAAAAGAGGATGGATGTTATGGGTTAAGACTGACCTCCCGGTTGGTTACCTACAGAAGGAAACATAACACAGAGTGAGCCAGGCTCAGTGAATAATAATACTCAAACAATTCGATACTCAATTTAAATTACAATACATTTCAAAGCGTAAGTGAATGCAGAAATCATGTGGTTAATCTGATTCTGTACACATTTCGGAATGGCCTTGTCAGTTCACAACTTCACAGATTGGCTCTTGGCCTGTTGGGTTCACACATTCACAAATTGGCCTTCGGCCTCATAGATTCATAACTTCACAAATTGGCCCTCGGCCTCATAGATTCATAACGTCACATTTTGGCCCTCGGCCTCATAGGTTCATAACTTCACAAATTGGCCCTCAGCTTAATAGATTCATAACTTCACAATTTCTTTCGATGTTTCCATAATTTCACACCGTTTCCCAAGTAGCATACATGTTAACATAATTTCTTGCGAAGAACATAACGTCAATAACAATAATTATTAACGATAGTACTACTACTCACTATGTTGCAGCGGGGCACTAGTTCCTCTCGAAGCGTGTCCTATACACACACAAAGGCACAAATTAATTTCCCTTTCTTCTTGTTAAATCATCTCCTAACTCGTTTTACTTTGAATGAATTAACGAACATCAAAACAATATCCATTGTAGATTTTGACAACATTAGAGGATCCAGCACGTAAAACGGAGCAATCAATGTTTTCCAGCTTGGGCCGCACGTGCGGCAGTGAGCCCCGCACGTGCGGCAAAGGGTCCCGCACGTGCGGCAGTGATGCCCCGCATGTGCTTTTCTAGCAGTGTTCAACACCCAAAATTCACCATTTTCCCGCACGTGCGGCAATAACCCCCGCACGTGCGGCGATTTGCTACATTTTGCAGTCTGAAATTCCATCAACAATCCCACTTTGATAGGTTTTTATAAAGCCTAAAATAAATCTAACAATTAATAGGATATGGCTTAAAAATTACATAAATAAGATTCACAATACATATCACCTCACTTTGATTAAGATTGATGATACAGTTATGATATAACGGGTTCCAGATGGAATGGGTTGGACTGGTCCATGCTTCTCCAACCGGTATCTGAATGATCAAGCCCACCAATGAACCTGCACACGAGTTTAACGGGGAATGGGGAGTCCCCCAATGAACCCTCCGACGAGCAAGTTAGAAGAAGAGGAAGTGGGATGTAGGGATATGAATTAAAGATAGAAAAGCTTAACCTTCTTCTTGTCTTCAACGTCTGCTTATATCCTTTGGTAATCATTTCGTTGTCCCTTCCGACCTGTCACCTTGGCCAAAAGTCTATGCTGTAGCTTACCTTATTCAGGGTAAGGGCGTGCTGTCCCGACGGAGAGGTGTTGTCGTAATAAATGCTGTGAGAGGCTGCATTAATGGCGATGTGCAGTGGCAATAACTTTGCAGATCTTTGTCTGCAGACGTGGCTTGCCCTTTACCTGCCACGTGTTTGAATATCATTGGTCCTTCATGTCATGTTGACTTCCAGCTGTGCTGGGCCTTATCAGTTGGGTTATGTATTGGGCCCTAAGTAGTAGGCTTGGGTTATTCATAGTGGGTTATGGCCTTTATGGGCCTACCCACATCAGTAGTCCCCCATTCCCAAGTGCAGCTTTAGCCCAATGAAGGGAATAATGAGGAAGATGGGGGTTGAAGGTCGAGTGAAAGGAACGACTGACCAGAAGTGGCCGAGTGGAGGGACCGACCGTGAAGAGGGCCGACCGCGAAGGGTAACCGAGTGGAGGGACCGACCATGAGGAGGGCCGACCACGAAGGGTAGCCGAGTTGAGGGACCGACCATGAGGAGGCCCGACCGCAAAGGGTAGCCGAGTGGAGGAATCGACCATGAGGAGGGCCGACCGCAAAGGGTAGCCGAGTGAAGGGACCGACCATGAGGAAGGCCGACCATAAGGGGTAGCCGAGTGGAGGAACTGACCATGAGGAGGGCCGACCGCGAAAGGTAGCTGAGTGGAAGGACCGACCATGAGGAGGGCCGACTACGAAGGGTAGTCAAGTGGAGGAACCGACCATGAGGAGGGCTGACCGCGAAGGGTGAGGTGGCGGGGTGCGGGGCTCGAGAGGCGGTGGGTCACGTGATGACTTGAAGTGGAAAAGACAGGGTAGGAGAAGGGGGCAGTGAATCGTGGTCGTACACGTGGCAGCATCTCGTGGTGGGGGAGGTTAGGCGTTGGGCCAGAAGTGAAACGATAGGTCATAATGGGTGTTGAAAAGACAGTTTTGGCAGATGGTTGAAAATTTTTCAAACTGGCGAAAATTAATTGTGACCCCTGGAATACAAGCAAGCCTTGGGCTTTTGGGATTATACGTTTTACCTACCTTTTTTTGAAAAATCAAAACATTCCAAGTGTAGACTCCTTCGTTGCAAGTGATACACCCTTGCGACATTTTTTGAACTTCCTTGCGCTCGCATCCGAAGCTATTCGCAGACACACTATAGAAATGGCCCAAGAAGAACCTGCAAACGCCAGGGTTGATCCACTAGGGGATGACGATGCGGTGGACTTGGCGGAGCAATACCGTACGGAGCATAAGGGGGCGGAAGGGGCAAATCAAGCGGAGCAGGTTCGCCCCAGGACAATAATTTCGGCAGTGAGACCGATTAGTCAGTTGGAGCCGGACCATTGGCACACTAAGGCAGATAGATCTATACTGACCGCGGAGGAGTTGGAGGGGATAAGGGATAGGGCTGAGGCTGCCTACTTCCACGGAGAGGGCGTCGGATGTATGGCCGGGTGAATTCAGTCTGTACGAAGAGGCATTGCGAGGAGGTTTGAGGCTCCCCCTGCCTGAAGTGGTGGTGAATGTGCTGAAGAAGTTGGAAGCGGCGCCAGCGTAGTTGATACCGAACGCCTGGAAAATACTGATGGCGTGTGCGAGTTCCTGGCAGCAAGCGACCGGAGGAATGGCCATGACTGTGGACGAGTTCTTCTCGTGCTGCAAGGCCTTCGAGCAGTAAGAGACATGGGTGACGTTGCAAGCAGTAGCAGGGAGAGGTTTGGTGGTGGGGCTTCCATCCTCAGTGAAGGGGTGGAGGCTGAAATGGTTCTTCGTGACTGCGAACGCTAGGGCGGGAGTTCGCACTATGTGGAAAGTGCCAACCAAATCAGTGGAGCCCAAGTTGGACAAGGCGGCTGAGAATCGAGTAAAAAAGGTGAGGGAATGGAGAGAAGAGAAAGAGTTGAGGTGGGACGAGCTGGTCCTACCTTCAACATTGTTCGCCCTGAAATTGGGGCCGCAACCACTAAGGGAGGACCCAGCAAGAGAAGAGCTGGAAGCGCAGAGAAAGGCGGAGGAGGAGGAGATGAGACTATTCGCGTGAGCGAACAAGTACAAGGAGACCCAACTAGGGCCAGCTCCGAAGTTGATCGCGAAGGAACGGATCCGACCGCGCCCCAAGCCTTTAGGGGAAAAGGACTTGGGTAGTTTTGAGCCACGACCGCCCCCAGTTGATCCGGTGAAGGAAATGGCGAACAAAGAGGGGGAGGCTCTGAAGAAGAAGAAAAAGAAGAGGAGGAGTGCCCCTGAGGGGGCTGCAGATGGGCCTGGATCGAAAAAGGCAAGGGTTGGTAGGGAGGACACCCCTATGGTGGAGGAAGCAGGGGAGAAGGGAGCAGTGGCGACCCCAGAAATGGTGGTTGCCCCAGAGGCGCAGGGGGAGAAGAGTCAAGGGGTCCCAGAAGAAGAAAGGCACATAAGCGCCCTCGACCCCAAGATGCAATTGGAAAGTGGGTCAACTGACCCTAAGAAAGTGATGGAGCAGCAGCCCAAGGGGGGCCCTGCGCCCCAAGGAGAAGGGGCCAGGCTGACGACTGCTATCTACCACGCTCATGTAGTGTCTGGGCGGCTGGAGGGAGAAGAAGGCCCAGCCAGGGCGGCTGCAGATCGCCTTGTGGAGATTGTGGACGACGCAGTCGTGCGCTCGGTGGCCAGGTTCAATGAGGCTGAGCTACTAAGGGGGTTATGCTCTGCCAAAATGAAGGTAACCACCTTAGCAGGGGCTCTGCTGAGAAAGGTGGCGGATGCAAAGGTCAAGTCGGAGAAGGCTAAGGCCCAACTTGCAAGTTTCAAGAAAGAGAGTGTAGGCTAGAAGAAGGCTACGCGAAGCGCGTGTGCCAGGGATTGGCAGGAGGCTGAGAAGGCGAAAAAGATAGAAGTGTTGGTGATCGTTCAGTGTAATGTTGTCGCTTGAGCCCATGCTGAGCTGCTCGCGGCCAAGTTGGAGCTAGAGGACGAACGTTGCACTGTAGTGTCGCTCGAGTTCCAGCTGGCTGGCGAGCAGAAGAAGCTGGAGGATGCTTTGAAAGCTTGCACGGTGGCCACCGAGCGGTTTGAAGAGGCTATGACCAGCAATGAAGATCTGCGTGCCCAGCAGATCAAGGAAAAGGAAGAAGCAGACCTGAAGATTGCTGGGCTGCAAATGGAGCTAGAAGATAAGCGTACGAAGGCAATGGAGGAGAAGGCAAGATTGAAGAAGGAGTTGGAGAAAGAAAAAACCAAGGTCGCCTCTGAAGGGGCAGCATACCCCGATCTATATGTCGCAGTAGTAGAGCAATTCAAGGGGTCTGCTGAATTTTAGATGGCAGTCGATGCCGCAGTCACCAGCAACTTGGCAAGGGAGGTGTCTAGGGGGGCGGGCTCATCGGGAATGACCGCTAGGGACAGGACTGAAGCAGAAGTTATTGAGAGCTTCCAGCGGTCGGACTTCTACAAACATGAAATGGCTGAGTTCTGGGACAGTGGCTGGAAGATGTTCAAGCGGAAGGCAGAAGAACTGTTCCCAGACTTGGACCTTAGTGGTGTAAGGATTGATGAAGACGACGTGGCCCAGACCCCCCTAGATGAGGGCGTTAAAGAAGAAAACCTCGTTTCAAGTAAGGAAGAGTGACTAGTGTGAACAAAACCTGTACTTAGGGTTTTGGGTATTTATTGTGCTTTGGGTTGTAAAAGTTTTTTTTTTTTTTTTTTGAATTGCTGTAATGAACTTATGTACAAGTTTGTGAATAAATAAAATTTGAGTTGTGTTTTCATTCCATTGTTTTTGCTTGTGTATCTGGAATGAATGAGAATGGTGACTTGTGTATGAGGCTTGTGTAAGGGAAACTCAACGCAAAGCCAAGGTTGAAATGTAAGAAAAACTGAATGCAGAGTAAAGTTAAGAAAAACTCAATGCAAAGTGAAGTTGAACTTGTAATAAAAACTCCATGCAGAGTGAAGTTGAAAATGTAATAAAATTATAAGTTTGTGTTTGCCACACTACTGTCTTTATTTTGGTGAGTCTGAAGTGAATGAGGGTGGTTTATTCAAGTTAGGCTTGATTTGTGAGGAAAGAGGCTGACTTGCAAAAGTTGATAAGTAAGAAAATAATCTGACTTGTAAAGAAAACATGTAAGAATGTCAAAGATGTGAAGTTTCAAATTATGCCCAAAAATAGAGTTGTAAATCATGTTGCAAGAGTGTTGGTAAATAAAAGATGAGTTTGGAATTTGACTAAGTGAAGAGTGGTGTAAAAACATGGACCTGGAATTTTGACTAAGTGTGTCTACTAATGCCACAAGCATGAAGTTTGCATGAATGGCCTTGACCGAGCTCTGCATGCATGCTCAGTTGGAGTTAAGCTATGATTAACTGACTCTGCAAGTAATTCAGTAGCTTGAAGTAACTCAGTCTGGCTGAGGTTGTGTAGGCTCGGTCTGGCCGAGGCTTTTACGCTTAGTCTGGCTGAGACTTGTTATGCACGGTCTAGCTAAGGCTTGTCATGCTCGGTCTGGCTGAAGCTTGTCATGCTCAGTCTAGCTGAAGCTGGTCATGCTCAGTCTGGCTGAGGCTTGTCATGCTCAGTTTGGCTGAGGCTTGTCATGCTCGGTCTGGCTGAGGCTTTGTATGCTCGGTCTGGCCAAGGCTTTGATGCTCGGTTTGGCCGAGGCTTTTATGCTCAATCTGGCTAAGGCTTTGTATGCTCAGTCTGGCCGAGGCTTTTATGCTCAGTCTGGCTGAGGCTTTGTATGCTTGGTTTGGCCGAGGCTTTGATGCTCAGTCTGGCTGAGGCTGCAATCAAAGCGTTATTTGAAAGATCACAAATATTTGGAATATAAGCTTGTCGTCATTAAAGTGTAGCCCATTTGATCAGAAATTTACATCACAGGAGAGAAGAATAAGAGCAATGAAGTGTGCAAATTGTCAAAAGGAAATATAGCAAAAGATTGATACAAGAATTGAACTTTTATTGAAAATAGCGCTTCAAATGCTCAGCGTTCCATGGGTGGGGGAGATCGCGGCCTTCCATGTCCTGAAGCCGGTAAGTGCCTGGACGAGGTATGGCGTTAACAACGTAAGGTCCTTCCTATTTGGCCGCCAGCTTCCCCTCAGCCGGGTTTTTGGTGGTGAGGGTTACTTCGCGCAAAACAAGGTCCCCCACGATGAACTCCCTTGGTCGGACTCTGCGATTGTAATGTGTTCTCATTTTCTATTGGTATGAGGCCCGTCTGACTGCAGTTGTTTCTCGGAGTTCTTCAATCAGGTCTAGGTCTGCCCAACGCAGCTCTTCAGTTAGTTCTGGATTCGGATGTAGAACCCTTATGGTAGGAAGACCAATCTCCACTGGGATGACCGCCTCAGCGCCGTATGTTAAGCGAAAAGGGGTCTCCCCAGTGAGAGTTCGAGCAGTAGTGCGGTAAGCCTAAAGTACATTCAGCAATTCCTCAACCTAGAGTCACTTAGCAGCTTCCAGCTTAGTTTTGATAATCTTGAGAACAGAACTGTTGGAGACCTCAACTTGGCCATTGGCTTGGGGATGGCCTGGGGAGGAGAAACATGGCTGGATTTGGAGCTCTTCACAGAATTTCTTGAATTTGGCATTGTCAAATTGTTTGTAGTTGTCAGAGACGATGGATTGAGGGATGCCAAATATGCAGACGATCGACTGCCAGATGAATCTAGTTATGTTCCGCTCGGTAATAGTGGCAGGGGGTTCTGCTTCAACCCATTTGGTGAAGTAATCGATGGCGACAATGGCGAATTTGGTTTGGCCTCGGCCAGTAGGCAGTGGGCCAACCAGGTAGATCCCCCATTTGGTGAAGCGGTAGGGATTACAGAGTGTGATCCACTCTGTAGGAAGGGCGTGGAGGATGTTGACAAAATGTTGGCACTTGTCATATTTGAGCACAAAGTCTGTCGTATCTTGATTGATAGTAGGCCAGAAATAACCAGTGCGAAGTATTTTGTGGGCTAGGAACCTGTCGCCCGAATGATTGCCACATATACCCTCATGGACTTCTCTCATTACGTAGGTCGCCTGAGCAGGATTGAGGCATCTCAGGTATGGGCGTAAGAAGTCCCTTTTGTACAAGAGTCCGCTGACAAGAGTGTAATTAGCCGACCAGGCCCTGACTTTGGCGGCCTGCTGTTTGTCATCTGGAAGTCCCCCTGTTATTAGATACAGGAAGATGTCTGCCGCCTAAGGGATGGGTTAATTTTGGAGGAACTGGACTTCTTGCTGGTTGGGGGAAATGGCAGGGTGGGCTAGGTAGTCAAGGCGGACACGATGGCTGAGGTCGGACTGGTCTGCAGAAGCCAACTGAGCCATCTCATCCGCTTTAGAGTTTTCCACCCGAGGGATGTGCTTGATATGGAAGGTATTGAAGAGACGAACAAGGGGGAGTGCTATATCCCTGTAAGCTCGCATTGTGTCCTCCTTGGCATCGAATTCCTCCATAATTTGTCCGACAATGAGCTGGGAGTCGTTGAACACCCGGATGTGGCTGACACCAATATCCCTGGCTAGGCGGAGACCTACTATCAATGCCTCATATTCGGCCTCATTGTTACTGGCCTCGAACAAGAAACGGAGAGCACATTTGAAATAACCACCCTCAGGGGCGGTAAGGATGAGACCAGCCCCACTGCCTTCCTTGCGGGATGATCCATTGATGTTGAGAGTTCAAGAGTGAGGGTCTTCTGGGTCGGTAGGGGTAGGTGGGGGTGGAGGGGCCACGGTTGGGGTAGGATTAGTGAATTCCAGGATGAAATCGGCGACATTCTGCCCCTTAATCGCTGTTCGAGGCCGGTAGGAGATGTCAAACTGGCTGAGTTCCACTGACCACTGCATGAGTCTGTTGGAGAGTTCTGGTTGCTGCATTACCTTCTTCATGGGTTGGTCAATGAGGACCACTATGGAATGAGCTTGGAAGTAAGGACGGAGTCGTCTGGAGGCGGTGACCAAGGCCAAGGACAATTTTTCTAACAGTGGGTAATTCTGCTCCGCTCCCCTGAGAGCCCAACTGATGTAGTAGACCGGCCGTTGGACATAGCCATCTTCCCTGAAATAGCTGCACTGACTGCGGTGCTTGACACGGCTAAATAGAGGAAGAGAGGTTCGCCCGTTATTGCCTGTGAAAGGAGGGGGGGTTTGCCATGCATTGTTTCAACTACTGAAAAGCCTCTTTGAATTCGGTCGTCCATTCAAAAGTTTGCTGAAGAACTTTGAAGAAGGGGAGGCACTTATCCATTGGGCGGGAAATGAAGCGGTTGAGGGCGGCAACTCGGTCAGTGAGTCTTTAAACCTCCTTAATCGTTCTGGGTGACTGCATTTCAATCAAGGCCTTGATCTTTTCAGGATTGGCTTCAATCCTCGTTGACTGACCATGAAACCCAAAAATTTCCCAGATCCTACGCCGAAGGCACACTTCTCCGGGTTGAGCTTCATTTGGTACTTTCGTAGGGTGGCGAAGGTCTCTCGCAGGTCAGTTAGATAATCAGCGGAGAGTTTGCTCTTGACTAGCATGTCGTTGACATATACTTCCATATTCCGACCTATCTGATGATGGAATATAGCATTGACCAACCGCTGGTAGGTGGCCCCAGCATTTTTCAGTCCAAATGGCATGACACGGTAATGGTAAGTACCTCAGTCGGCAATGAAGGAGGTGTGTTCCCGATCAGATGAGTGCATCAGAATTTGGTTGTACCCAGAGAAGGCATCCATGAAGCTGAGCATTTGATGACCGGCCGTGACATCAACCAGCAGATCTATGCGGGGGAGAGGATAGCTATCTTTGGGGCAAGTTTGATTGAGGTTGGAGTAGTCGACACAAAGTCGCCATTTACCATTGTTCTTACGGACCAGGACGACGTTTGACCACCATCTAGGGTAGTCCACGTTTTTGATGAATTGTGCCTCAAGGAGCTTGTCGACCTCTGCGGCAATGAGAGTGTTATGCTTTGGATAAAAGATGCGCTGCTTCTGGCAGTAAGGTCGGAAATGGGGTTCAATGCTGAGGCGATGGGTTATGAATGAGGGGTCAATACCCAGCATGTCTGAGTGGGTCCAGGCAAATACATCGTTGTGTTCGATCAGGAGGGCAGTAAGGTCGGCCTTTGCTTGGAGGGATAGTTGGCTACCGATTTTGGCAGTTTTCATCGGGTTGGCGAGGTCGATGGGAACCTCAACGAGCTCCTCCACAGGCTCCTCTCTGACCAGCTCATCCTCACCTCGGACGTCAAGCCCTTCAATGATCATTGCCTCCTTCAGCTTGACTTCTTTGAATGAGGCGACATAACATTCCCTAGCAACTGTCTGCTCTCCCCTCACTGTCCCGACCCCCAGATCGGTGGGGAACTTAATGGCAAGGTGGTAAGTTGATGTGATAGCTTGAAAAGCATTTAGGGCGGTGCGGCCAAGGATGATGTTGTAGGCGGAGGGACAGTCGACAACAAGGAAGGTGAGCAACTTTGTGGTCTGCCGTAGGTACTCGCCGATTGTGATAGAAAGATCGATAGAGCCGATGGAGGTCACCCGGTCACTAATGAAATCGACCAAAGGGGTTTGGAGAGGAGACAGACTTTCCTCCCCAATCTTAAGTTGGCGAAAGCAGTTGAGGAAGATGATGTCTGAAGAACTGCCGTTGTCGATGAGAACTCGTCTGACCTTGTAGTTGGAGAGGAGGGCAGAAATGACGAGAGAGTCATCATGAGGGTAACGGATGCTTGCGTAGTCGGCGTCCGTGAAGGTGATAGGCTCAGTTCATTGCTTGGGCTGTTTGGAGTGTCGGTCCACCGTGGCAACTGCTTTGTCTGAGCCCTGCCTTATCTTTCTAAGTTCTGCTTTCTGAGCCGAGCGGGATGGTCCGCCACAAGCAAGGCCGCCTGAAATAACTCTGATTTCTCCAACAGGTGGGGGGGATTACCTTGCAACTGAGGCTGCTATGGAGGGCAATCATGGCCTTGGCTAGGTTGGGCTGGCTGTCGGAGAGGGGTACGCCGGCGGTTATTTCTGAGGGGCTCAGTCCTTTGCCTCTGCTGAGGACGGGTGTCTGTGAACCGGCTAAGACGTCCCTAACGTATTAAGGTCTCAACCTGATCTTTGAGGTTGACGCACTCGTCGGTATTATGGTCGTGGTCCTGGTGGAAATGGCAATATTTGGATTGGTCTTTCCAATTGGAAGGGGTTTGTGATGGCTGGGGCCATTTGAGAGGGTAGTCCTGCTGGATCTGATTGAGGACTTGTTCCATGGGAGAATTAAGGGATGTGTACCGTTCGAACCGACCGGGCGGTTGGGTTGGTGCCGTTCGGTCAGCTCTGAGGGGTCGGTCGGTATAGTGGGGTGTTTGGTTATTGTACTGGGTGTTTCTGGTTTCTGAGTCTTTTCGCTTTTCTCGGGGGGTCGGGTTTTTTACTGTAGGGTCTTGGCGAGCGGCTAGGGAATCTTCTGCGTTCATGTATTTTTGGGCTTTGAAGAGTAGGGCCGCCGTGGAGGTAGGGGGGTTTTTAGAGAGGGAGAAGAGGAAATCAAACGACCATAGTCCGGCCATGAAAGCCGTAAGGATGACCTTATCATCGTTTTTCGCCACCTGCAAGGCTTCAGTGTTGAAGCGGGTAACGAAACTGCGTAGGGACTCCTCTTCGGTCTGGCAAATGTTAAGGAGTTGGGTTGCCGGACGGCGTTGGCGCTGGGCTCCAATAAAATGGCTGAGAAAAGAGTCACTGAGATGCTGGAAAGTGGAGACGGAGTCTGCTGGTAACTGGCTAAACCACAGCCGAGCTGACCCCTTCATTGTCACGGGGAAAGCTCGACACATGATCTCGTCAGGGAATGCATGGAGGATCATAAGGGTTCTGTAGGTCTCCAGATGGTCGATTGGGTCCGTCGTACCATCAAAAGAGTCGATGGTGCGCATTTTGAACTTGGGGGTAGAGGTTTGTCCCAGATAGAGGCAACAAATGGTGAGTTTGCTGTGGTAGAGGGTTTATGCTGGATGTTCTGTATGACCCCTTGGAGTTGGAGCTTCATGGCTCGGAGTTCTGCATCCCAGAGAGGGAGGATTGGACGCTACTGGCTTCCCCTTTAGAGGTTGGTGCCAGGATCGATGGATGCGGGGGTCGGGGTGGTGGATTTATATTAGGAGGAGGAGGTTGCAAGCCTTCCAAGTTGGGTGGATAGGGCTGCGAGACAGTATGGCTCGGGGCTCGTTCTTGGTTGGGCGGAATATCTGGAGGTGGTGGAGGAGGCATAGGAAGGTTTCTTTGGAGTAGAGCATTTATCAGGGCTTGGTTTTGCTCGGCCATGCGATTAATGCTGTTGGTGAGCTCGATGAAATACTGTGGTGGTTTGTTTGGATTGGGGGGGTCGGCTTGGTGGTCGGCAGCATTTTGGTGAGAAGCCATGGATCTAGTCGTGACCATATACTTTGATGGGTAGTAGGAAAGGGTTATTGGAACAGGGTCTCCAGCGACAATGAGCACAACTGGCGCGCGAAGCGAAGCTTTCCCACAAACGGCGCCAACTGATGATACAGTATGATATAACGGGTTCCATATGGAATGGGTCGGACTGGTCCATGCTTCTCCAACCGGTATCTGAATGGTCAAGCTCACCAATGAACCTGCACACGAGTTCAACGGGGAACGGGGAGTCCCCCAGTGAACCCTCCAACAAGCAAGTTAGAAGAAGAGGAAGTGGGATGTAGGGATATGAATTAGAGATAGAAAAGCTTAACCTTCTTCTTGTCTTCACCATCTGTTTATATCCTTTGGTAATCATTTCGTTGTCCCTTCTGACCTGTCACCTTGGCCAAAAGTCTATGCCGTAGCTTACCTTGTTCAGGGTGAGGGTGTGCTGTCCCGACGGAGATGTGTTATTGTAATAAATGTTGTGAGGGGCTGCATTAATGGCGATGTGCAGTGGTAATAACTTTGCAGATCTTTGTCTGCTGATGTGGCTTGCCCTTTACCTGCCACGTGTCTGAATATCATTGGTCCTTCATGTCATGTTGACTTCCAGCTGTGCTGGGCCTTATCAGTTGGGTTATATATTGGGCCCTAAGTGAAAGGCTTGGGTTATTCATAGTGGGTTATGGCCTTTATGGGCCTACCCACATCAAAGATCATTAATCTTCAACTCATGAACATGTTCAATTCCAAGCATTACCATCTTCCATACCCCCACACAATACATATATTTTCAACCATTTAATCATATACAAGGGCCAAATTTGAAAATTGAGACCAGATGGTTCAATTTAACTCAAAACAAACAAATAAATGATAAGGTTATCATACTAACTATCAAACACACACACACTTATATATATATATATATATATATTCCATTACAACTCCATTCAACACCACATCAAGAAATTCCTACTTTACACCAAGGAGAGAAAGTGGAATTAGATGGATTAAGCTTACCTTAAGCTTAATACTCTTGAATTCCCTCTAAGTTATCCAATTTTGATCTTGAAGAAGTTCCCCTCTAGTTCCTTTTCTCTCTACCCTCACTTTCCTTTCTCAGAAGATATTATGAAGCTAGGAATTCTTAAGGCAATTGGTTAAAGAACACACATATATATATATTTATTAGAAATGAATAGGACAAAAATCAATCGTTTAATCATCCTAAATTGAAATTTCACAGCAATGCTTATTATTACTTAGAAATTATGCTGATTTCAAATATAAAATCAATTTCGGATTATCAAGTCCCTAAGGCCCTCAATTTCTGATTCAAACACTCTAATCGTGATAGATACTTTTCTTATTAAACAGATATGTATCCATAACCATAGGATTCACTTAAATAAATCTTAATTTCACATGAAATTTCACAATGAGCACTTAAAAACACAAAAATTAGGGATTGAAACCATACCAAAATCATATATGAGGGTCGGGTTATTACACTCTCCCCCCCTTAAATAAGTTTGGTCCCTCAAACTTGTTTTACCTTAGGATTGAAACAGATGAGGATATTGATGTTGTATTTCCTCTTCTTTTTCCCAAGTTGCTTCGGTTTTTTAATGCTCTTGCCACTCAACCTTTACCATTGGAATTCCTCGGTTTTGTAACTGTTTTAGTTGTCGGTCTAGAATTCGAATTGGTTTCTCCTCATAGGTTAATGTGTCATCCAGTATGATCTGGTGATGATCTATGACATGGGACGGATCTGGAAGGTAGCCTCGAAGCATAGAAACATGGAGCACGTTATGTACTTGACTCATATTTGGCAGAAGGGCAACTCGGTAAGCTACCAGACCTACTCTTTCCAAAATTGGAAAGGGACCAACATAACGGGGTGTTAACTTACCCTTTTTTCCGAATCTTGGATGTCCTTTCATCGGAGTGACCTTCACAAAGACATAACTATCCACTTCAAACTCTAAATCCCATCGTCGGTTATCCGCATAACTTTTCTGCCTACTTTGAGCAGTTTTCAATCTTTCCTGAATAATTTTAACCTTTTCAGTTGTCAACTGAACAATTTCAGGCCTGGGCAATGATCTATCTCCAACCTCGGCCCAACATACGGGAGAACGACACGGTCTTCCATACAGAGCCTCATAAGGTGCCATCTCAATACTCGAATGGTAACTGTTATTATACGCAAACTTTACCAAGGGTAGGTGTGTCTCCTAACTTTCTTGGAAATCCAAAACACACATTCGGAGCATATCCTCTAACGTCTGTATCGTTCTCTTGGATTGTCCATCTGTTTGCGGATGGAAGGCTGTGCTAAACTTTAATTCTGTACCCATTGCTTCCTGCAAACCTTGCTAGAATCTTGAAACAAACTTTGGATCTCTATCTGACACAATTGAGACCGAAACACCATGAAGCCTCACAATTTCATTCACATAAATTACCGCCAGCTTATCTGCATTATACTGAGTCTTCACTGGTAGGAAGTAAGCGGACTTAGTTAATCGGTCTACAACGACCCATATAAAATTCATAACCCGAGGTGTCCGTGGTAACCCCACAACAAAATCCATTGTCAGATGTTCCCACTTCCATTCCAGGATTGGAAGAGGTTGCAATAATCCTGCTGGTCTCTAATGCTCCGCTTTTACTTGCTAGCATTGCAAACACTTAAAGACGAATTCCGCGATCTCCTTCTTCATGCTTGGCCACCAAAAGTTTTGTTTCAAATCCCGGTACATTTTAGTACTTCCCAGATGCATTGAAAATCTCGAGGCATGTGTTTCTTCCATTAATTTCCGTTTAAGTTCCAACACATTGGGGACGCATATACGATTTTGAAATTTGAGCACTGAATCTATTAAGCTGAACCCCAGTTTTGGTTTTGTCTCTAACTCATCACATATCTTCCTTAGAGTTTCATCCTCTATTTGATGTAACTTGATCTCTTTAAGTAAGATCGGTTGAGCCATTACCGTTGCTATTACGGCCTCCTATCCACATATCACAAGATCCACATTCATTTTATCCAATTCAATCACCAACTCCTTTTGCTTCGTAAATATGTTTGCCAAACCTCCCATATTTTTCCGACTAAGTGTATCTGCAACCGTGTTGGCTTTACCAGGATGGTAATGGATCTGTAAATCATAGTCTTTAATTAGCTCTAACCATCGCCGTTGTCGCATGTTCAACTCCTTCTGGGTAAAAAGATACTTGAGACTTTTGTGATCGGTGTAAACTTCGCAGGTAGTGCCATACAGATAGTGTCGCCATATCTTCAAAACAAAACTACTGCTGCTAGCTCGAGATCATGTGTGGGATAATTCTTTTCATGGGGTTTAAGCTAACGTGAAGCATAGGCGATAAACCTTCCACTTTGCATAAGCACACACCCTAATCCTTTATGGGACGCATCACTGTAAATTACAAATCCTTCGGTACCAGACGGTAAGGCTAGAACTGGAGCTGTAGTTAACTTTGTTTTCAATTCTTGGAAAGCAGATTCTCGTTCTTCTGACCATTCAAATGCAACTCTCTTTCATGTCAGTTGTGTGAGTGGCACAGCGATTTTGGAGAAATCTTGAACAAACCTCCTGTAATATCCGACTAATCCTATGAAACTACGCACCTCAGTTACATTGGTAGGAGTTGACCAATTCACAATTGCCTCAATTTTGTGTGGATCAACAGAGACTCCTTCCTTTGATATTACATGCCCTAGAAATGCCACCTCTTGTAGCCAAAATTCACATTTCTTCAGCTTTGCATATAACTTCTTCTCTCGAAGTGTTTGAAGGATTAGGCGAAGATGACCCTCATGGGCTTCGGCATTCTTCGAGTAAATAAGGATGTCATCAATAAATACCACCACAAACTCATCCAAGTAGGGCTTGAAAACACGGTTCAGCAAATCCAAAAATGCTGCTGGTGCGTTAGTAACTCCAAAGGGCATAACCAAGAATTCATAATGACCATACCGGATTCTAAAAGCTGTCTTTTCAACATCATCCGCTTTGACTTTCAATTGATGGTATCCAGACCGTAGATCAATTTTTGAGAAAACTTGTGCCCCTTGAAGCTGGTCAAATAAATCATCAATCCGTGGCAATGGGTACTTATTTTTTATTGTTACTTTATTGAGTTCCCTGTAATCAATACACAAACAGAGTATTCCATCCTTCTTTTTCACAAACAGAACTGGTGCACCCCAAGATGACACGCTCGGGCAGATGAACCCCTTATCAAGTAAATCTTGCAATTGAACCTTTAATTCCTTCCTTTCAGCTGGTGACGTTCTATACGAAGTCTTAGAAATGGGTTGGGTTCCAGGCGCTACTTCAATCGTAAACTCAATTTCACGGTCTATCAACTGCCCTGGTAATTCTTCCGGAAAAACATCTGAAAATTCACGAACAACTAGAATCACATCTTTATTTCCATTCATTTCTTGCCCTCCCAAAACATTGCATAAATACCCCCGATACCCTTTCTGAATTAATTTACAAACCTTTGCTGCAGAAATCAAATAAGGTGGAGAAGTCATATCCTGTCCCTGAAAAATAGACTCTGATTGTCCCGAAGGGTGGAAACTGATTTGCTTAGTCAAGCAGTTTATAGTTGCACCATAATCACTCAACCAATCCATTCCCAGAATAACATCAAAGTAGGTCATGTCGAGAGGTAACAAATTAGCATACACTCGAATATCCCCAAGTTGGAGTTCACAAGCAACATATACAGAAGTGCAGATCATAGAATTCCCCAAAGATGAGGATAAACATAACACATAAGGTAATACTTCCGCAAATCCATCTAAATTTTGAGTAAATAATTTTGACACATAGGAATGGGTAGAGCCAAAATCAACTAAGACATGAGCAGAGTGACCACAAACAATAGATGTACCTGACACTACGGTTGCAACCTTGTGTACATCCCTTGGAACCAATGCAAATACCCTTCCTTGTCTTGCGGTATCTTTATTGTTAACAGGCTTGGCAGCTGGTTTGGTGTTGGGGGTTGGTGTAGACCCCGCGGAACTTGTAGCAGTCCTATTGCCCTTTTGTTGAGTCCACTGCGGGCAATCCCTTACCAGATGACCCATTTTGCCACACTTAAAACAGGCTCCAGTCTTCCAATGGCAAGTCCCACGATGCTGCCTTCCACAGTCTGAACACACAGGAGTGGAGTTTTGAGCAGGGGTGGTGGTGCTGGAGTTCCCTAAATTATGCTTCTTATTTGGTGGAGTAACTGATCCCTTTGACCATTGATTGTTCTGCCTCTGCCGTTTCCACTCAGAAATCCGATTCTGAGTAGCAAGGTTTCCTTCTGCTATAACGGCCCTTTCTATCACATCGACATAAGTAGGTAGCTTTAACATATTGACTCAATCTAGGATAGCACCCCGTAATCCCCCTTCAAATTTTCGTGACTTCTTATAATCCGTATCCACCATATGAGGCGCAAACCGAGCTAGTTCTGTAAATTGGGCTTCATATTCTGCAACGGTCTTACTTCCTTGTCTAAGTGTTTCAAATTCAGTCACCTTTTTATCTCGCATACTTTAGGGAAAGTACTTATCATAGAATAGCTCCAAAAATCTATCCCATATTAAGCCTTTATCCAAATCTATCCAAAAATCTAAGTGTTTCTCTCTACCCTCACTATCATTTCTCAAAAGATATTATGAAGTTAGGAATTCTTAAGGCAATTGGTTAAAGAACACACATATATATATATCTATTAGAAATGAATAGGACAAAAATCAATCGTTTAATCATCCTAAATTGAAATTTCACAGCAATGCTTATTATTACTTAGAAATTATGCTGATTTCAAATATAAAATCAATTTCGGATTATCAAGTCCCTAAGGCCTTCAATTTCTGATTCAAACACTCTAATCGTGACAGATACTTTTCTTATTAAACAAATATGTATCCATAACCATAGGATTCACTTAAATAAATCTTAATTTCTAATGAAATTTCACAATGAGCACTTAAAAGCACAAAAATTAGGGACTGAAACCATACCAAAATCATCTACGAGGGTCGGGTTATTACAAGCTCGATGTGCTAATAGCTGAAATAGCTGGCAACAAATATCTGGAAAAAGAGACTAGTGGCCGACAGGCCACACCAATGGCCGACAACCAAGGGCCATGACCAACAGCCTCTGGTGGTGGCCGACAGGTCACCACAAGTTCCAGGCACCAAATTTTGATCCAAAATAAGGCATAGAAAGGACAAAGTCTAAAGGCTCAAAGATAGGGCATTGTCGAGGACTTATGGCACTCAAAACAAACACATGCAACCATAATCATCAAATGCACAAGTGATGACATCCAAGTCTTGAGGACGGTCCAAAATGGGATGTCTACACCACCCAATGATGAACAATAGATAACAACTCTCATGCAAATGAATATAATATAGTCACTTTATACATGTGTTTATCTGATTTCATACATTCCTAGATACAACATCTAAGTCGAATGGATGTTCTGTAACTAAAAACATACATAGATGTTATAAGTTAAATTGAACGCCTTGAGGCTTACATCATACACAAAGGGTGTAACCCTTATGAAAATGGCACGCGGCCAAATAAATAACATATATGGCCCATGGCCTACAAGTAACAAAATCACCCTACACAGTTCCAAACACAACTTCACGTCTCTGTCCACTGTAGCCCAACTTTTTCGCGCCCCCCTTTCAAGTCGAAATAAAAGCCCTACAGTTCGGACTCCCGCAGTTCTGAATCTAATCTCACAAGTGCAATGCGAAATTGATAAACACCAAAGAGTCCAAATCTAACAAATCTTTTGGAAAATCGATTTTGAATCCAATTGCCAAAAATTGACTGCTTTGCCAGATACAGAGTTGCCACCTAAATATTTTATTTTGAAAAAATTTAGGAAACCCATGACTCATACCAAAGGAAACTTGTCCGTCATCACCAAGATTGTCTCGGTTTGGGAACTTAGGTACGAGAGGGGAAGGTCATGAATTGAGCACCCCCGCTCGCTTGATCAAAGATTGGCCTCTACTAATCATGATATGATTTTTATCAACATTATATGCTCTTGTTCCAGTTTATTAGGCTAGCATTTACTATGTGATGCGCACACACAAGGTATAAACTAGTTCCCCGAATTGGAACAATTCAATTTCATGTTCATTTTTTGAAAAGGGTTTGATTTTGCTACTTGACAAAGTGGGCTTAAATGTACATTCATTGAATCATTCCAATTCAAGCAAAAAGCCTTCATCCATAGGCATTCAAACAGCTTAACAAGTAAGCACTTACCCTCATGGAAAGCATGCTAGTCATGGCAATCACTCACACTCATGCAAGTATGCTAAAGCACTAAAAACTCACCTAGTACTCCAAGCCAAGATAAAACAAAAGAGTTAGAAAAATATGCATGATACCTAACTATACAAAATGGCTAATGCAATGCACGCACTAATGCAACTAAAATAGGCTCAGCTACTTAACATGTTATTTGTAACAATTTTAAATATCTTCCGGTCTAAGCACGTATTCAAAGAAGTATTTGAAATGACAATGCAATTAAATGATACGCCGAGCCTCGGTGCATGCAATACAAATGGATGGAGGCAAACATGCGATATTCTAATTGAAACGTGATGCCCCTAATCTAACCATCAAAAACGGATAAATAAAAGGGAGAAAGACGTAGGGTTGGAAGACATACACATTATTACAACATTGATGCCCTCGCGCAGGAGGGTCTGAGTGACTGAACTAGCTAATCTAAACTACTTAACTAATTATTACAAAACCGAATGAAATAAATTAACTAACTATTATAAGCTAATTAAATAAGTACAACGCAAACTAATTAATTAACTACTCTACGCTAATTAATTACAAAGCAAAACTAATTAAACTAGTTAACTAATCCACCAATCTAATTGATTAAATAATTACAACACTTAACTAATTAGCTATAGCTAATTAATTACAACAAAACTATAATTAAACACTAATCAAACTAAAAAAATAGTCTCGATAATGGAGAGATGCATGCATGCTCGGTTTCCACCCACAAAACATCCACTGTTTTGCTTCCAATTGCCTCTGTTGCACAACACTTGCACTGGTTTTCCACCTTCAGATCAACTTTGCTCTACTTCACAAGCATTTTGTTCAAAATTCACTGGTGGCTGGCAAGACAGAAGTGGTGGCCGGTCGGCCACCATTGAGGGGTTGTCGTCCAACACTAATGGCCTATTGGCCAGAAATAATGGCCGGTCGGCCACTGATGATGCACTATTCCTTGCTGCAACACAGAGCAAACAAGCAAAAAGAGGGTATTCTCACAGGTTGTTTGTATTGTGTATCCCTCCTTATCACCAAAACATCTCAAATGAGTGATACACTTGGTCCTCAAACCATCAATCAAGCAATTTCATTGCATGATGGCTAAAGGACCAAGGTGTATAAGTTCAATAAATGTATAAACAAGACCAAAATTCATCACCCTATCATGCATGATCAAGAACAATGGAGACCTTAGAAAAATTGGCACATTTCATCATTTTGAGTATGAAATGCCCTAATTTTTCTTTGTGTTCAAATTAACTTCCGATATGAACACGCCAAAACACAACCAAATGCTTATCTTGCACAATTTTAGTTTCCATTTTTATTTACTCATTTTAGATTACCAACCATTCTTTAACTAATTAAGTCCATTGGTGAGCAAGTCCTCTAAAAGAGAAGGAAGTGTCAAACAAGGAGTAGTTTAAGGCAAGAGAGAAGCGTCATGCCATTGATAATGAACCCTCAAAAGAGGATTAAACCATGAGGCATGGACCTCAATCTCAAGCTTAAACTATTCTAAGGTTGAAACAACCCTCAAAGAAAACAAAAAATTCAAGAAATGAGGGAGGTTACAGATATTATACTTGCTGAAATTAAGTAAGAAAAATGCTAAAATATGCAATCTACTCAAACAAGTGGTGTCTAAAGGCCTATAACACCAAACTTATGAGAACACTTACACTAAAAGCATGCAAAACAAAACTCAAATGCAACAACCAGCCAAAAACAAAGTTAAAATAGTCCAAAATAGAGCTTAAAACATGTTGGAATTAAGGTACAAAAGGCTAGAAAATTAAGCTAACACATAGAGCTAACTAGGCTAGTAAACAAGGCACAAGGAAGGGAGGCTAACCCCTCCAAATTTGGACTTCAAAAGATTATTTTTACCACTGAAAACACTCTAAAATTCAGTGTTCAAATGCCCAAAAAAAGATAGTTTGAAAGTGGGAAACAAATGTGGAAAGGCCTTATAAACAAGGAATAAAGAGGGGTGAACCACTCCCTAACCTTAAATGGCCTAAAACCACCAATTTTAGCCCACAAAAACAGAGTTTTTTATAGCCCAAAACAGCCCAAAAATAGTGGGAAAAATATAGAAAAACAAGTATGCAAAGTAAGGTAAAAAGGCAAGTATTATACATCTTGAAGTAAAGATCAACTTTAGGCAACAATTCTAGCCAAAACCACCTTCTAGAGCTCCAAGAAGGCCTCAAGGAACCTCAGCTCAAAGATGATCAACTTTGAATAAGGAGGTGTAGGCAGAAGTGTGGTGTATGTAAACTAATGTGCACAAATTTGCAAGAGAGAGAGAGAGAGATTTTTGCTCCGAAATTTTCAACCTTCAAAAATGGGGGAGGAGACCCCCTATATATAGAAAAACATGCATTTGGCTGAGATATATCCATCCATACACGTGTATGGAGATGAAGCCCATTGTGCCAACAGCTGGAACAACTGTCAACAAAATATCTGAAAAAAGACACTGATGGCCGACAAGCCACTAATGTGGCCGGCAAGGCACAAGGGTGGCCGGCAGGGCACAATTGGTGGCCGGCAACCCACCAAAGGAGGCCTGCAGGTCCCAGGGTCTTGAGGTTTGAAGCACTAGGGTTTTGGTCCAAAACAAGGCATGGGTTTTGGTCCAAAACAAGGTATAGAGTAGACAAGGTTTAAAGGCTCAAAGGCAGGGCATTTAGCCGAGGACTTCGGGCACTAAAACGAGCACATGCAGTCATAATCATCGAGTGCACAAGCAATGACGTTCAAGTCTTAAGGACAGTAAAAAATGGAGTGTCTACGGTTGCCCCTTTTTGACAAAACTCGAAAGTCATGAAATGACTTTAGTGAATGTAAAAGCCTGAAGACGATCCATTTTGACAAGACCGAAAGACTTGGACAAACAAACAAGACTGAAAATAAATGGTTGCGCCCATAGACTGCCTACGTATCCCTTTGCAAGGAATCAAACCAGCGTAGTTCTGGGGCAAGATACAAATGATATGCATGCAAAAAAGTTTGAAGGTTGGACTTATACACTTCGCGAAACCGACCATGTTAAAAACTCATGATCATGCGAGATGATGCATTTTTCAATAACAAATGCGATAAGCAAGAATGTATACAATAAGCAAGATAACAACATATGAACGAGCAGTTTCAAGCTTAAAACCAACACATGTTTTGATACAAGAGATAAAACACACTCTAACCTTGCCAAAACAAAAGACAAGGAAAGAAAACACCACTCAGAGTTGCGTTTCATGCATCTTGAGAAACTAAGAACAAAACCGCTTGGGGTCGTGTTTCACATGTCCCAAGAAACTGAAAACTGCCCAGGGCTACGTTTCACGCATCTTGAGAAACAAGGAAGACCACTCAGGGTCCGTGTCTCATGCGTCCCGAGACACAACACAAAAATCGCTCAGGCTCGGGCTTCGCACGTCCCGAGATGAAACCCGCCCAAGGCCGCGTTTCATGCGTTCTGAGAAAAATAATCGCTTGGGGCCGTGTTTTACATGTCTCGAGATAAAACCCATCTAGGGTCGCGTTTCACACATCTTGAGAAACAACCACTCGGGCGTGTACTTCATACGTCTCGAGGTAAAACCACCCGCCCAGCACCGCGTTTCACACGTCCTGAGAAACAACCACTTAGGTGCGTACTTCATACGTCCCGAGGTGAAACCCGCCCAGGGCCGCGTTTCATGCGTCCTGAGAGGCGCGTACTTCATACATCCTGAGGTAAAACCCGCCCCAGGCTGAGTTTCACACGTCTTGAGAAATAACCACTCGGGCGTGCACTACATACGTCCAGAGATAAAAGAGAGGGGTGTGCGATAGATGCACGAAGGAAACAAGTGCGATAGATGCACAAAGTGAACAAGTGCAATAGATGCACAAAGTGAATGAGTGCGATAGATGCACAAAGTGAATGAGTCGTACATACAATATCGTGCATTTCTTTGAATGAACCGTACATCCAATATCGTTTGTCTGTGTAAGAAAAAAACTTAACAAGTGCGATACAGAAAGAATGCATGTTCTATGCAAGACAAACAACCGAGATACAACGTTAAATGAAAGCATGACAAAAGCAAATCCTATGCGTAAAACAAGAGCGAAAACATATTCTATGCGTGATTCATAATGGATGCAAGACGCGTATGCTGCATATATGTGAAATGTATATTCCATGCAAAATGTACATTCTATACAAGAAACAAAAGCGTAATTTGACAAAAGAAAATTCGATGGCAACTTCCAATTTACCTCTCGGAAGAATTACAATATGTTTAAAGGATACACCTCGTTCATGTTGACAAGTGACGAACATCGTGCATTGAAAATACAATTTTGAGCTTCCGCAGAGACAATCTAAACCCAACAATGAACCATCTCTACACTTCTTGGAAACCAAGGACACAAAACAGCATCAAGACTCCAAGGGAGGCCGTCAGCCACTGAAGGAGGCCGCCAGCCATCTACTGGCCACAAAAAAGCATTGTCGGCCACAATGGTGGCCTGTCGACCACTGGTGACAGATTAAGGACTTTTTGGTCTTTTCGACTCGGGTCTTTAAATATAGGACACAATGGCTAATTTCCTCACTTCCTCATGTCCGAAATTCCTCACTCTCTCTCTTTAGACACTTTTTCTCTCTAGATCCAGGTTTTCTACGCATTTTTCAACGCCCCACACGAAGTTTATTTGCTAAATCCTCTTTGTTTCCTCTGTTTTGAACCGATTGAAATTTGATTTCGGTGCTTTTTCTTGGAATTTCACCACTTGAGGCTAGTTTCTCTTGAGTTTCTCTCAGGTTTTGTGCCTTTTCCCAAGCTTTGACTTTTCCTTCGATTTTCTCTCTCCTAGGGTTGACTTTTTCTAAGTTTTCCCTTTTTCCTTCATTTTTCTTCATTTTCACCCACTTTCTCATCTTTTTTCCAGATGGCAGACGATCTACCTCATGACGGAGCTCCCTAGAGGTCCCACCTGCATTTCCACCTGTTCTCGAGGAAAAGTTCATTCTAGAGCCCGAGCCAGAGCCACTACCACTCGAGATTCGACCCTTTAATCCGGCTACATATCATCATCGGACACACATACTGCCGTTCGAGGGCATCAGACATTTTAGTGCATTCGTGCGGCGTGTACATGAGGACATCCTGCTTAGGAAGCTGGACTCCCACCTTTCTCATGGTGCCACTGAGGTATACACTACACCCTCATGTTTTTCTGCATTTTGGCATTGCGTTTCTTGATTTCACTGTATTTCTTGCACTATATTGCTTTCTTTCACTGTATTTCTTGAACTTGCACTGTATTTCCCACATTGTCTTCTATCTGACTACCCTTTTATCACCTGTTTATCATTGTCTTGATCACAGAAGGACTCTCGCTCTATCAGAGGCTATGAAGCAACGACCGCTAGGGACTGGTATCTTGAGCTTCCCGCTAGGGTCCGTGATATCATAGATGAAGCTGGTTTTAGTTTGTTCTGCTCCAGTCTTTCCCGCCACATAGCGAGTCGGCCTTTACTTGGAGCATTGGTAAAGAGGTTGTGGGATACCACCAACTCCTTCCACTTCTCTACTGCTGGGGAGATGACGATGACTCCCTATGACTTCTCCATACTCACTAGCATAGAAGTAGGGAGTTATTCGATCTCTTATGATATGGACACATGGGCGAGTGGGAGGCCACCTGGATCTACTTGTTAGGGGCACGCCCGCCGCTATACCAACCAGCCATGGTGCGATACAGTTGGTTTGCGAAGCAATTTCGCGAGAGCAAGCTGCAAAACACTAGAGGAGACTGATCAGTATGCCCGGGGCTTCTTGATGTTCCTCCTCGATACCACCTTGTTTGCGAACAGGTAGAACATTATAGGATTATATCTTCTGAGTGCCTTGGTGACACTACCCCAGGTGCAATTCTAAGATTGGGGCAGCACTGACCTCGCCACATTGTACGACTATATGAGTTCCACGTCCCATAGAAGAGGAGACAGGGTCGGAAGCTATTGGCGAGCCTAGGAGGTATGCGGTGCAACTTTCACTTCTGCTTCATATTTTTTTGCTTTCTATTTCTGTGCTTTCTTCTTTGCACTTTCTGTACACTGCATCTGCATTCTTTACACCTATACGCTGTGCTTTCTGCATCGCACATTCTGCATTCTCTGCATCTATACACTGTGTACTCGTTGTTGCCTTTCTACAGCTCTGGGTATATGCATATTTCTCGACTCTTGCTCCAGAGCCAGAGGTAGAGATGCCCCCATTGTGCCGTACTCTTATCGGTATGATGGCAGATGCCAGCGGAGGACCCAGGAGACCTTCGCATTCTTTCGCTGGTACTTCGACATGGTGACTGCTGATGAGGTAACCCAAAACTCACAATTATTTTTACTTTATCAACAATTGACGACAACTAACAATCTGTATATTTCCTGTTTGCAGATCATCTGGCAACCATGGGCGACGATGCTGGCTGGAATTAGAGACCAGTATGCCGGAGCTTGGGAGGCCTCTCGTTTTTGGCTTCTACTGGAGGGCCCAGTTTGCAGAGCTTGGTTTCTAGGCGAGTGGTTTGTGCACCAGACCATGGGTTTACCTGAGCTAGTAGTTCCCACGACGCCTCCCGCATCTATGAGGACTATAGAGAGCCTCTTCTTCCAGGAGATGATTCAGTTCACCGGGGGCTTAGACGCTGACTGTTTCCTCAGGGAGGGGGATAATTCGACATTCATCCAGACACATCTCATGCCTCCTTTGACAGATGCTCATGCAGGCAGAGCAACAGGTGCCCCCATGGCAGGTAGGACTCTAGCGACTAGGGCTAGGACTGAAAGGGCCCCTCCCGCTAGATAGGTTACCAGTTGGCCAGAGATCCCGACCATGCTGACATGTTGGAGGTAGACTGGGATGTCCTACCAGATTCCGATCGAGCCGGTAGAGGCTGGGCATAGATACATTCGAGCTCACGACACCCCTCCGTTATGTACTACATTTTCTTTAGCTTTCTATTTTCTTTCTAGTATTTGTTCCTTCCGGATACTGATCATTCCCAATACACTTACAAGCACCCCTAGAGTACACTGAGGGACTGTTCGAGCTAGTAGCTTCGTTCGAGAGCATGATACCGAGGAGGAAGGCACTGCTTATTCTCCACGACATCCAAGTATTTTCCCCTATTCTCTGCTTGCATTTCAATATTTTCTACACTTTTGTGCACATCATTCTCATTGAAGCACTGATACTCATACATTTTGCCCCTTGTCACATCATACTGATACGCACTGACGCACTGTACTGTACTTGTACTGTATGTGGCTCATTGCATTCCACCACTTTCATCATGCTGCATCCGCAACTATACATTGTATCTGATATGTTAATACTGTATCTTTTCAGGTTCCAGCCGTACCGAGAGCACCAGCAGCGGTGACTGCGCATGCACCATCACCACTTCCTCCAGCAGCAAAGGGAAGGGAGAGACGGGCCCCAGCACATAGCCGAGAGGAGCGTCGTGGTCGAGGTCAGAGGAGCCCCTCGAAGCCAGTGTTGAGTGATCACGATGCTGAGATCAGTGGCTTCGGGGAGGTCCGCAGTCTAAGTCCTTTGAGAGCAGAGATGATGGTGGCTCAAGATCTGAGAGTGGAGGTGATGCTGAGTCAGGCTCTGAGGCAGAAAGCGGTGATGATTCCGTTTCCGACTCACCATCTAAGTCAGACAGCAGTGCTGATAGAGACAACTCTGAGTCTCCACCCAGGAAGAGGACGAAGAGGACCTCTCAAGCCTAAGATGATAGGCGCTAATTTTCTTGTAGTTTTTGCTTAGTTTCTTTTTGTTTGGTAGCATTAGCACATGTATAGCTTTAGAAAGTTTTATTTGCTTTAAAAACTTGTACTCCTCTTTTGTAAAAAGCCATGATCGGAATAAAACTTTGCAGTTTTTTATGAAAAAAAATGTTGTCATTTTTGCATCATGAGCACCATATATGCATGAAATGAACAGGAAATTAAAACCAAGAGCGCTTGATTGAAACAAAATGCTTAATCAGGTAATGAACCGACCAACCACCGAAATACAAAATGCAATATACAACTCAATAAACAAAAAAATAACTCAATAAACAAAACAACTCAAATACAATTCAATAAACTTGCTAAAAACCAAAAGGACTCAAAACAAGACCTTAAAACACATAAAGAGCAGAACAAGACACGTGTCTTCAGCATTTTCAGCACACAGGTGGATGGAAGGACAAAAAAGAAGGCTGCCAGCCACATAAAGGGTTTGCCAGCCATCTGTCGACCATGGATGAACTTTGCCAGCCACCAACAGTGGCCTGCCGGCCACCAATGTGCAGAACCTCCGGATTGTTGATAGCTAGCTTCCACTCACTGCCTTATTTTCTACAAAAGCTTCAACTTCGTCATTTTTTCTCCATAACTCATTCTAGTTGTTGTTTTTTGCCACGAATGGAGGCATTTCTTACCCAAAACCTCACGAGTTAGATTGCGACTTTGGACGGCTCGGAAAATGTGAATTTCTGGGGTTTCGGCATAAATGCACTTTTCCCGTTAAGTCGGACTCTACTTTGTTTTTCATTCTTTCATGTCGCAGCTAGATGTTAGAACCCGATTACACACGTCCTTAGCTTTGGGGGACAAGAAATGTGCCCAATAATTGAAGAATTTCAGGCGCTAATGGAATCCTAGCGGGATGAGAAAATCATGCCTTAGTCTCGTTTTGGTCACGCCCAAGCTTTGGGACGGATGTGTGGGCTCACTATGCATGAGGCTCGATCTCTGGCCCATAACGGAGAACTGGATATTCCCAGTTGATTCATCGATTTTTCGACACCGGTGACCGCGGCGACCGTCTTTGGCAGATTTTTCAACAACATGCCCTCTGTTTATGTATGCTGGCTCATTTCCTTCTTGCCCTTGGTTTCGCGGGTCCAGCATTTACTTGATCGAAGTGGCACAAGGCTTGAAAGAAGGTAAGAGTTGCATTGGCTTGGCACTGGCCGAGACGTTGATGGGCTTAAATGCCTTTCATCAATGGGAGACTGCTAGATTCGCAGGGAGTCCACTACTTCTTCAGGTAATATTTTTCATCTTTTCTAATATGTGTTTCTCACATCTCTCGGCACTCATGCTCTGTTTTTTCTCTAAAGGCCCTTTTCTCACTTTTCTCTCAACGTACATTTCTCTATTATTTAATCTCTCTTTTCTTTCATCCCTTCCCAGGTGTGGCTAATGGACAAGCTGAAAGTAGTGGACTCTTGCCCTGCATACTCAGCTCGAGTGTAC
Organism: Camellia sinensis; assembly: GCF_055761805.1. Classification (NCBI taxonomy): domain Eukaryota; kingdom Viridiplantae; phylum Streptophyta; class Magnoliopsida; order Ericales; family Theaceae; genus Camellia; species Camellia sinensis. The sequence continues at coordinate 68,394,850 of NC_138973.1, read as the reverse complement.
TTCTTCTGCCAATAGCTAATGGATTTCCCCAACGAAGGGTGGTAGTGCCACTGGATATGCAACAGGTCTGCTGTTGACATAGCCTGGCGTTGTCTCTGGCTTAATTTAACCGAGATAAGCAGCAGCATGACTCGACAACCTGGCGTTCAGCTGATTGGCTTGACACACTATGTATTTTACTTTTTATTCCGATTCAGACGTCAATTCGGACATGACCAGACTTGTCTAGAGGAAGGGGTAGAGTACCCAGTTTTATTCCCCATCCGAGGTTTACATTTGGCTAAATACCTCACCGCTTAGAGGACGAGAGCTCTTCTGGCTCCTGTCCCTAGTTTCAATTGCACCCTTTCTGGCGAATGCCTAGCTTGGCTCAAGGAAGAGGCACAAACCGAGCCCACTTTGGCATCAGAAGCTTCCACAAGCACGAGGGGGGAATGCAGGAGCACCTGACTCATCTATACCCCTAGTTTATTGCTTTGATCTTTCTTTTCAAGTTTTTAAGATGTAATAAAAGCAACTTTGATTTGTATCTAGAGTTGGAGAACTTTGTATTGAAATCAATGAAATTAAAGTTGTGAGCACTAAAAAATTTTCTTTTGGTCCAAAAATGGTCTAAGTTGTAAAAGGTAAAATTTGAACAAAATCAACTTTTATCAAAACTTTCCAAAACCATTTTCAAGAAGGATCACCACTTGACACGAACTAAATTAATCCTCGAGATGTACAACCCTGAATCCAAAGATCACAAATTGCTCCTTGCCTAAATAGCACTGCTCAACATTATAACCAATTCTCAAAATAAAGATCACAGCTAAACTCTCAGATAAACAATAGACAAAGATGACCTGATCAAACACATGGACAGGACAGTTGATTTAGAGGTGTTTACGGCCGGACTTCAGGATGAAGTTGCCTACGTATCCCAAAGATGGGAATCAGGCCTTACGTAGTTCAGTTCAGGTTCACTCGGGTTTTGACACTCTCTTTTGGCGCTAACGTTTGCCAAGGCCGCTACCCTTTAGGGTTTTCAACCTTGCGAGCTCAGTTTTTCTTTATTTCTAATTTTTGTGCTTTAACTTTTGCCTAGGTCGACCTTCCGAATTTTCGGCCTAGCGAGCCTCTCAGGGATAATATTTCTTTAACTTGTCCATGTTGATTGGTTGGGAAAATTCTAGGCCATCCAAGTCCATGAGAATAGCAGCTCCACCCCGAGCAGATAGTTTTAATGATGTAAGGACCAGTCTAATTGGGTCTGAACTTGTCCCTTGGGTCATGGATATGAGCTCGGTTGTCTTTCAACACCAAATCCCCTTCTTTGAGATTCCAAGACTTAACCTTCTTCTTGAATGCCCTAGCAATCCTGCGTTGACAACCCTGAACATGGTACAATGCTTTCAGCCTTCTCTCATCAAACAGCATCAGTTCTTCAAACCTTCTTTGTTGCAGTCTGCCTCTGCTATCTGACACTCAACCATGACTCACAGCGACAGGACTTCTATTTCGATTGGCAGAACAGCTTTCATCCCATAGACAAGAGAATAAGGAGTTGCCCCTGTAGACATCCGGATTGAAGTTCTATAGCCCCAGAGTGCGAATGGCAATTTATCTGGCCAGTCTCTGTAGGTCTTAACCATCTTCTGCAAAATATGCTTGATGTTCTTATTGGCAACCTCAACAGCTTCATTGGATTGTGGCCTATATGTAGATAACTTGTGAAAAGCCATATTGTATTTTTCTAACAAGTCGATCACTTTTTTCTTAAAATGGGAGCCATTATCTAAAATGATCTCATTTGGGACCTCATAGCGGCAAATGATGCTATTTCGGATAAACTTAGCCACATGCGCTACTTCCGACACTGTGTAAGACTGAGCTTCTGCCCACTTTGTGAAGTAATCAATTGCCACCAGAATGTATTCATGCCCATTCGGCCCTTTCGGTGTGACTGCCCCAATGACATCGATTCCCCAGACCGAGAAAGGTCATGGTGAAGTCATATTGTACAGCTTCAACGGCGGGATACTCATGCGATTTGCATGAATTTGGCATTTGTGGCATCACCGAACAAAACCAATACAATCCTCCTCTCTGGTAGACCAGTAGTAACCTTGTCTAAGAATCTTCCGGGCTAACATTACTCCGTTCATGTGCGCTCCGCACTCTCCCCCGTGGATAGCCTCCATTAGGCACTTTGATTCCTCTGCTTCAACGCATAACTTGTGCATTCCTAGATGACCTCTCTTGTACAGTTTACCTCTACAGATGATAAATTGAATGGCCATCTGCCGTATTGCCCTTTTGTCTTTGGCATTTGCCCCTGGTGGATAAACCTCATTTTCTAAAAAGTTCCAAATATTATAGTACCAAGGGTTTTGATCTTGCACTTCATCTATTGCAGCGATAGTCTCATAAGCCAATGTATATCTTTGCTCAATGATGATCGAAAGCATCCGGACTCCAAGCCGGATGTCTATCATGGATGATAAAGTTGATAAGGCATCAATGAGCCTATTGTTCTCTCTCAACAGATGCGTGAAAGTCAACTTTTCAAACCTAGGAATCAGAATGTCCAGGATCTGGTGATAAATCTTCATATTTTCTTCTTTGGCCTTCCAGTCTCCGTTTGCTTAAGACACAACTAGGTTCGAGTCTCCGATTACGTCCAACCTTTTTGCCCCTAATTCTAGAGCAGCTTCCAAACCAGCGATACACGCTTCATACTCTGCTTCGTTGTTGGATACCTTGAACCGGAGTTTGAAGGCTGAAGGTATATGAGAATTGTCAGGTGCTATCAGCAACACACCTATCCCATAACCATACTGATTAGACACTCTGTCAAAGTACATTGTCCAAGTCTCTTTCTCGACTTATAGAACGGCTTCATCTGGGAACAGGTATTCTACCGCTTCATCTCCTTCCACTGGGTGATCTGCCAGGAACTCCGCTACAGCTCTCCCCTTGACCGACTTACGAGTAACATACTTCAAATCAAATTCAGAAAGGAGAAGCAACCAACGGGCTAGCCTACTCGTAAGTGCTGGTTTCTCAAAGATATATTTAATGGGATCTAATCTTGAAACCAGAATTACGGAGTGAGCTAAGCAGGCTTTTTCCAGCAGAGTGTAGCGAGTCTCATAATCTAGCATTTTCTTACTCAAGTAGTAGATGGCTTTCTGCACCCTATCCTCAGATTCTTGAGCAAGCATGCATCACATCGTTGTGTCGGTGACTGACAGATATAGAATCAAAGGCTTCCCCGACTCTGGCGGCGACAACACAGGCAGATTCTGAAGGTACTACTTGATCTGCTCAAAAGCGAATTAACACCGATCATCCCATCGAAATTTTTTTTCTTTCTTCAGGAGACCAAAAGTGGTTCACAAGTCAAGGTTAATTTAGAAATAAACCATGTTATGAATTGCACTTTACCTAGAAAGCCTTGCACTTCCTTTTCAGTCCTTGGCGGTGGCATTTTTAGGATGGCCTTGATTTTGAAAGGATCTACCTCGATGCCTCTCTGTGTGATAGAGAAACCCAGCATTTTCCTTACTATTATGCCGAAGTACACTTCTGCGGATTCAACCTCAGTCTGTATTCTTTGATCTGTTGAAAGAATTTCTTCAAGGCAATGTAGTGGCCCTCTCTTTCATTGAACTTGACAATCATATCGTCCACGTAAACCTTGACCTCTTTATGGATCATATCATGCAAAATAGTGATTGTAGCTTGTTGATAGGTAGCCTCGACATTCTTCAGCCCAAACAGCATCACCCGATAGCAGTAGGTTCCCCACGGCGTAGTAAATACAGTTTTATCTCTATCCTCGGGCGCTATTAGAATCTGGTTATACCTGGAAAATCCATCTATGAAGAAGAGCAATGCATGACCTGTGGTGAAGTCTACAAATTCATCAATATGTATAGGGGAAAATCATCTTTTGGACTAGCCTTATTTAGATCCCTGAAGTCGACACATACTCGAATTATGCCATCCTTCTTCGGCATAAGGACGATGTTGGCCAACCACGTTGGATACTCAGACACAAGCAAGAACCTTGCCTCAATCTGTTTGGTAACTTTTTCTTTAATCTTCAAAGCCTAATCTAGGCATATTCTCCGCAACTTCTGCTTGACGGGCCGGGCCTCGGGATCAAAAGGGATTTGATGCTGTACAATCTTAGGATCGATTCCATGCATGTCTTCGTAGGACCACGCGAAAACATCTTTGAAATCTTTTAATAAAACGACTAAGCGCTCGCGCTCCTCCAAAGACAACGTGGTCCCGATCTGGACCAAACGCGGATCTTTCTCAGTACCCACATTAAAAGCAATGATTTCATCAGCAAGGGGTTTTTCAAACCTCTTCTCCTCTCGATTAATCAAAATTTTCAAAACCAGAGGAATTCTTTCCTCTTCGTTTTCATTAAAAGTTTGAATATCCTGATCAATACAACAAACAAGCAGCACAAAGAAATACTCAAAGTCTATAGCAGCATTCTCATTCATAAGGTTCAGCTCATCCAGCTCTTCTGTTACAACTGATTCAAAAGAAAAAGAAAAAGATGACCTAGACAAAACTTTGGCATCCAGGTTATCACTTCCAAGAATACTGGACCTAGACTCAGAAGAACCGGAATCTGATTTCGACTCCACGGACTCTGTGGAATCAGATTCTAGTTCACAACCTGACTCAAAACTACTAGACAGGTAGCCCTTCTCCAACTGCTAGACGAGAGATGGTACTTCAGATGCATCCAAAATGCTGCTCGAAGGGTTCACAACCCGTTGCTCCCTGACCATGGAGATGGTCAGGTTATCCCCTAAGCTCTTTGAGTCGACCGGCGAATCTAAAAGGAGACATGCCAGTATTGCCCCTATTCCAAGCTCGCTGTTGTCCGAGTCATTTTTCACGCTCTTCTCAGCTTCAGTAGTTGGCTCAACCTTTTCTTATGTATCACTGTCTTGCAGCTACAAGTCAAAGACGATTTCGAAGCTAGGGACGCGTTGGTTTGCAGAATTCATCCAGGGCTCGAGAATGCCGCAAAATTAGGGGTGCAACTAGAGCGGGTTCGGTCGGGTTGGAAGGTTGTCCAAGCCCAGCCCAAGTTATGCTGAGACCTGCCCAAACCCACCCAAGCCCGAATTGTAACCCGAGGTTGTCTGCCCAAGCCCGACCCGAGTTAAACCCGAATTGTCCGAGTTGCCCGAGTTGTAAATGAATTTCAATTTTTTTTTTCCCAGCTACATTATTAAATTATTAAAATTTGACTCTATTTACAATTTTTTAAAAAAAATAGAAAATCATTAATACTATCAAAACAAATAATTTATATAATGTAAGAGAGATGCCACTATAGTAGTCCTCACAATTTATGAGTGAAAATAAAAAGAAAAAAAATAAGATTTTATGTTATTTATATATATAATATATATTCAATATGATTTAATAATATAAATTACTTTAATATCATGTAATGGCTAATAATTTGTATATATATTTAATACTTTTATATATCTATATATGTATAATTCGGGTTTCAGGTTGCTTAACGTCTTTGCCCAAGCCCGTCCAAATTTAATTCGGGCTTCTGAATTTTTGTCCAAGCCCGTACCGAATTTGAAAATATTTTATCCAAGACCTAAAAAAATTCAGGCTGGGCTCGGGTTGCTCGGGTTGAACCCGCCCAAGTTGCACCCCTACGCAAAATGGGAAGTCTTTACCATCCTGGAGAAAATGACCATTCAGGGTTTCCAAGATCGGTCTATGAACAAGCTCATAGCGTTTCCCGACCTGCTTGGCTCTAGCTCTACCTGCCATGTCTTCTCTCTTCCTGGCCTAATCTTCTTTGGTGGGCGTATAGCCAAGACCAAAGACATGTGGGTTATGTGGCACATCGGCCAATACTGTGACACATTTCCGGCCACTTCTTCCCAACCCCATTCCTGCCACATGTTGGAGCTTGTTCATGAAATAGATTGATTGGGCGCTGACATATAAGCCCCCATCTGCTGCCAAGATGGTTTGCACTACTCGGGCCTCAGTTAGAGTGAACCCTGAAAGGAAAACATCCTCCTCGCCATGAACAATTTCCAGCACATGTGTAGTTACCTCTAGCGGAGGATGTATGGACGAATTCCCAAACATAATGGCCACTCCCTTCCCGTGAGGGTATTTCAGTATTTGGTGGAGGGTAAAAGAGACAGCTTTTACCTGGTGCAATCAAGGTCTCCCTAGCAGTAGATTGAAAGTAGCCGGCACATCTAGGACATGGAACTCAATATCCTATTGAGCTGGGCCAACTTGAACTCTGATCTGTACCGTGCTCATAACCTCTCTGCTCGTATTGTCATATGCCCAAATCACCTGGGCTGTAGGCGCGAAATCTGTCGGTTTCAGGCCAATGGCATAAACTGTACGAGATGAACAGATGTTGATAGCTGACCCAATACCGACTAACACTACTGGCACCCATTTTTCTCTGCACTCCACGGATATGTACAGAGTTTTATTATGTGTTGAGCCTTCTGGCTGCAGTTCTTTGTCTAAGAAAGTTAAAGTTAGCGCAGCGCCTCCCGGGAAGACTAATCCCACAAGCTGTTCAGGAGTCGTGTCAATGGACAATTTTGCTCTATCCATCGTTGATAATACAGCCTGTCGATGCACGCGAGAAGCCATGAGCAGACCCCAGATTGAAATATCGGCTTGGATTTTCTTCAGTTGCTTCAGCACTGCTTCTTCTTCCAACTATTTTTCTTTCTACTTCTCAACTTCTCTATCCTTCCCAAAGGCCTCAGCCTGATCCAGGTGCGGTGGCTTGAAATACTGCCCACTCCTCGTCATATGGTCAATCTCCTCAGCATACCATGTGTCATCTGGTAGAGATTCATCCCAGTCTTGATCTATGTGAGCTAGATGTAGATCGTCATCCTCCCACCATACACCTCCGGTAACCAACAAACAATTGTTCGGCTCTGTTTGGATCACTCTAACATTACAGGCATCCCCCGCAGGGTGTTGGGCTTTTCTAGCTTTCTGTTTGTCTTGATCCCTTTCTTGCACAAACTACTTCAATGCAGCTTCCTGTTCTATATCCGCAGTACTCACGGTGCCCAGTTCTCGAGCTAAATTCTTGATACCGGTGCTCTCTGACAATTTCCCTTTTTCTTCAGCCATTTCGGCCACTGCAGCTATTCTTGCTTCCTTCTAGTTTTGTTTCAGTTTCTTCCTCTCAGTCAGGTTCATCACTAAGCCACCCGAAGTTGTTTGTCGACTCATTCAGATCAAACCAGTCAATCTGCATGTCCCCCTAATCCTGTTCGTCGTAGAATTGTAGATTGTCTAAGTCCTCATCTATCTCCGCTAGATCATCCAGTCCTTGGCTCGGGCCATCCTCCCGAACCACACTGACATCTGCTGCTGTTGGCAATACCACTTCGAGCTTGGCTTGATCAAATGGCACAATGTAGTGACGCAAATCATATTTCCCTTCAGCCAAATCCTCAGAGCACTCAGGCAGTGGACTGATACTCTCCTCTAAGGCCAACCTCCCTTCTTCTACTGCTGTCACCACCATGTTGAAGTGTGGACGCGTCTATCATACACAAGTCTGTGCTTTCAGGGATGAACGCCGCCGGTTTGGGAAGGTAGGAAGGGGTAATATATACACTAGGGTCATAGGGGATGGCCAATGTATGTATTAGATTTAGGTTCTGAGGTGGGAGAACTTGGTTGTGTACCGAGAGAGGGTTGGCGGTTACATTTGGCTTTTGGGGTGGTGCTATCGCCTTGTTATCAATGAGATCTTGAATCTCATAACGCAGCCCGAAGCATTGGTCGGTGTCTTGACTGTGTTGCTAGTGAAATGCACAGTACTTGGCTGGGTTGTGTTTTGGTGGGAGAGGATCGGGTAATGGGCGGGACTCTAACAGCTTGAGGTGCCCCTTTTTAATCAGCACCCTCAGGGCTTGTGATAAAGGCATATAGAGTGGGGTAAAGAACCTCTGGGATCAGGCCTGGTTGTTTGAAGTTTGTGGAGTTGTATTGGCAAAAGGATTGGTAGTTTTGGCTGTGGTGGTAACAACACTCACATCAGATGGTCGCGCAGTTGTGCTTCCACTAGTGGTTGCATTAGAACTGCGCACAAAAGGTCTCTTGGCCTGCTCCTTCTCATCGGTTATCAACCCCTGTTTCATTGCATCTTCAATCTGAACCCCTATCTAATGGAGCTCAATAAATGTGAACAACGGTAAGACGATCATCTTCTGCAATAATTTCCCTTGCAGATTGCGGACCACCATTCTGATTTGATCATTTTCTGATGGCCTAGTAGCTATCATCGAAGCCTTGGCCCTTCACCTCGTTACAAAGTCTAACAAGCCCTCTTTTGGCTCCTTACGGGTTGCCTCAAGATCACGGGTTGTGACCTCGATCTGCGTGTTGTATGAGTATTGTGCGATGAAGACCTCAGCCATTTCCTCTCAGCTCCGCTTTACTAAATCCTCCAGCTTTTCATACCAGATAGTAGCTATCCCTAACAAGGTCTGACTGGAAAGTGATAGCTTTTGAAGTCTGGTGAGGCCTATTGGCTATAGGATATCAGAGAACAACTGCAGATGAACCATGGGATCCCCAGAGCCATCGAATCAGTCTATGTGTGGCATTTTAAACTGGTCTGGCAAGGTTACTGCAGAGTCAGTATATCCATCTTGGATGTCGGGAATAGAGTTCACTCACTATGCCCGCTTGAAAAGCTTCTCCAACTTGTTGACCTTAAGTACAGTCGGATCAACTTCGAATTCAAATGGAGGCTCGGTTTGGTACACTGGTGCCTTAGAGGCTTGCGGTGGGATTAGGTCTACCGAATTGCCCAGATTCTCTTGGACATTAGTAGTGATTCCGAGTGTTGGGATACCCGCAGGAGGTGTATGGGAAATAGAAGCCATTGTCGGCTGTGGTTGCTGTTGCTGCAGCCTGTTTATTACTTCGGCTTGGTGGGTTACAACTTCAGCTTGGCGAACAGCATCTTGCTGCATGGTTTCCACTGTTTGCTAGAGATGACTAATTAAGTCTTCCATACTAGCTGCAGGGTACTGAGTCATCTAAATAAGTGAGTGATCTCTTGCTGGCCTATGTAGAAAATTGAGCCTGACTGGATACAGGTGATTGCTGAACTGGTGAATTATGTCAAACACTCCTCCGTCTAGTAACCGGTGGGAGCGACGCAAACACAGGTTGTCTCCTAACAAGATCCTCGGATCTGTAACGTCTCCTTACATGGGTCCAGAGTGCTTGGGGGATATCCAAACTATCCGAAGCAATTGTGATAAACTACCTAGCAAAAAGAAATAAAGCAAAAAGGAAAGTAAAAATCAGAAACCGCACAGCACCTCGGCTTAGATATTAACCATACACAAATGTATTCAAAGCTGTAAGACTGCACTCAAACACTGAATTCTACCCCCAAAACTAATATCTAACTTGCAACTGATATGCACATTCCTGTACAGTTTCACTACAAAGCACATACCAGGTAAGTGAGAACCAAAACACCCCTATGAGGGGGTAGGGTTACCCTGTCCTAGTTTCGTCAGGAACTAGGGTTCACTAGTCAAACAAAGTGGTTTCATGCAATCCTGAATTTAGGTAAGCATCATGTCCTAGTTTGGAATAGTCTCTATGGCTTTCGATATGCAACTAGGCCAAATGGTCAAAAAGGATGCCTCAGCAAGACTATCTAATATACCTCTCGCACCCAACATCGAAAAGTGAAAGGTGGATCAAACGGTACAGCGGTAATCCAGATCCAAGGGTTGTGTTCCCATCATGGCAGAGCCCATGACCGGTCAGCCTTTTGGCAAGCTTTTAGGCAAGCCTTCGGCAAACCGTCCAGGAATAACAGATGGCAAACACAGTGATTTAAACACATCAATACAAATGCAATGCAAAGAAACGCATAAGTGTAAATAAAATATCATATCATGAGTTCGAGTCAAGTTCTCTAAATCCCTAGCAGAGTCACCAGAAACTATAGCTCGACTTTTTTGCGCCTCCCCTTTCAAGAGGTCGAAATAAAAGCCCTACAGTTCAAACTCCCACGGTTCTAAATCTAATCTCACAAGTGCAATGCGAAATTGATAAACACCAAAGAGTCCAAATCTGGCAAATTTTTTGAAAAATCGATTTTGAATCAAATTGTCAAAAATGGACTGTTTTCCCAGATACAGAGTCGCCACCTAAATATTTTATTTTGGAGAAATTTAGGAAATCCATGACTCGTACCAAAGGAAACGTGCCCGTCATCACCAAAATTATCTCGGTTTGGGAACTTAGGTACGAGAGAGAAAGGTCACGAATTGAGCACCCCCGCTCGCCCGGTCAAAGATTGGCCTCTACTAATAATGATATGATTTTTATCAACATTATATGCTCTTATTCCGATTTATTAGGCTAGCATTTACTATGTGATGCACGTACACAAGATATAAACTAGTTAACTCAAATTGGAACAATTCAATATCATGTTTGTTTTTCGAAAAGGGTTTGATTTTGCCACTTAACAAGGTGGGCTTAAAGTTTGTCAATTTGCCACTTGACAAAGTGGGTTTAAACGTACATTCATTGAATCATTCCAATTCAAGCAAAAAACCTTCATTCACAAGTATTCAAACAGTTTAACAAGTAAGCACTTAGCCTTATGGCAAGCATGCTAGTCATGGCAATCACTCGCACTCATGCAAGTATGCTAAAGCACTAAAAACTCACCTAGTACTCCAAGCCAAGATAAGACAAAAGAGTTAGAAAAACATGCATGATACCTAACTATACAAGATGGCCAATGCAAAGCGTGCAATAATGAAACTAAAATAGGCTCAGCTACTTAACATGTTATATGCAATAATTTTAAATAACATGTGGTCTAAACATGTATTCAAAGAAGTATTTGAAACGACAATGCAATTAAAATGATGCGCCGAGCCTCGGTGCATGCAATACAAATGGATGGAGGCAAACATGCGATATGCTAATTGAAACGTGATGCCCCTAATCTAACCATCAAAAGAGGATAAATAAAAGGGAGAAAGGCGTGGGATTCGAAGACATGCACATTATTACAACATTGATGCCCTTGCGCAGGAGAGTTCGAATGAATGAACTAGCTAATCTAAACTACTTAACTAATTATTACAAAACCGAATGAAATAAATTAACTAACTATTCTAAGTTAATTAAATAAGTACAACGCAAACTAATTAATTAACTACTCTACGCTAATTAATTACAAAGAAAAACTAATTAAACTAGTTAACTAATCAATCAATCTAATTGATTAAATAATTACAACACTTAACTAATTAGCTACAACTAATAAATTACAACAAAACTATAATTAAACACTAATCAAACTAAACAAATAGTCCCAGGAATGGAGAGGTGCATGCATGCTCGGTTTCCACCTAGAAAACATCCACTGTTTTGCTTCTAATTGCCTCTGTTGCACAACCCTTGCACTGGTTTTCCACCTTCAGATCAACTCTGCTTTGCTTCATAAGCATTTGCTCAAAATTCACTGGTGGCCGGTCGACCACCATTGAGGGGTTGTCGTCCAACACTGATGGCCTGCTGGCCAGAAATAATGGTCGGTCGGTCACTGATGATGCACTATTCCTTGCTGCAACACAGAGCAAACAGGGCAAAGAGAGGGCATTCTCACAGGTTGTTTGTACTGTGTATCCCTCCTTATCATCGAAGCATCTTAAAGGATTGATACACTTGGTCCTCAAACCATCAATTAAGCAATTTCATTGCATGATGGCTAAAGGACCAAGGTGTACAATATATGTACAAACAAGACCAAAATCCATTACCCTATCATGCATGATCAAGGGCAATGGAGACCTTAGAAAAATTGGCACATTTCATCACTTTGAGTATGAAATGCCCCAATTTTTCTTTGTGTTCAAATTAACGTCCGATTTGAACACACCAAAACACAACCAAATGCTTATCTTGCACAATTTTAGTTTTCATTTTTATTTACTCATTTTAGATTACCAACCATTCTTTAACCAATTAAGTCCATTGGTGAGTAAGTCCTCTAAAAGAGAATGAAGTGTCAAACACGGGGTAGTTTAAGGCAAGAGAGAAGTGTCATGCCGTTGATAATGAACCCTCAAAAGAGGATTAAACCATTCGGCATGAACCTCAATCTCAAGCTTAAACTATCCTAAGGTTGAAACAACCCTCAAAACAAACAAAAAAGCCAAGAAATGAGGGAGGTTGCAGAGATTATACTTGCTAAAATTAAGTGAGAAAAACACTGAAACATGCAATCAACTCAAACAAGTGGTGTCTAAAAGCCTAAAACACCAAGCTTGTGAGGACACTTACACTAGAAGCCTCCAAAACAAGACTCAAATGCAACAACCAGCCAAAAAAAGAGTTAAAATAGTCTAAAATGAAGCCTAAAACATGCTGGAATTAAGTTACAAAAGGCTAGAAAATTAAGCTAACACATAAAGCTAACTAGGCTAGCAAATAAGACACAAGGAGGGGAGGCTAACCCCTCCAAATTTAAACTTCAAAAGATGATTTTTACCACTAAAAATACTTTGAAATTTAGTGTTCAAAAGCCCAAAAAAAGGTAGTTTGAAAGTGGGAAGCAAATGTGGAAAGGCCTTACAAACAAGGAATAAAGAAGGGTAAATCACCCCCTAACTTTAAATGGCCTAAAACCACCAATTTCAGCCCACAAAATTGTGTTTTTTATAGCCCAAAACAACACAAAAACAGTGGAAAAAAAATGTAGAAAAACAAGTATGCAAAGTAAGGTAAAAAGGCAAGTATTATACCTCTTGAAGCAAATATCAACTTTAGGCAACAATTCAAGCCAAAACCACCTTCTAGAGCTCCAAAAAGGCCTCAAGGAACCTCAGCTCAAAGATGATCAACTTTGGTTAAGGAGGTGTAGGCAAAAGTGTGGTGTATGTAGACTAATGTGCACAAATTTGCAAGAGAGACAGAGAAATGTAAAGAGAGAGAGGGAGAGAGAGATTTTTGCTCCAAAATTTCCAACCTTCAAAAATGGGGGAGGAGACCCCTTATATATAGAAAAACATGCATTTGGCCGAGATATATCCATCCATACACGTGTATGGAGATGAAGCCCATTATGCCAACTGTTGGAACAGCTGCGAACAAAATATCTAAAAAAAGACACTGATAGTCGGCAGGCCACTAATGTGGCCAGCAAGGCATAAGGGTGGCCGGCAAGGCACAATTGGTGGTTGGCAGCCCACCATAGGAGGCCTGCAAGTCCTAAGGTCTGGAGGTTTGAAGCACTAGGGTTTTGGTCCAAAACAAGGCATGGGTTTTGGTCCAAAACAAGGCATAGAGTAGACAGGGTTTAAAGGCTCAAAGGCAAGGCATTCCACCGAAAACTTCGGGCACTAAAACGAGCACATGCAGTCATAATCATCGAGTGCACAAGCGATGACGTTCAAGCCTTAAGGACGGTCAAAAATAGGGTATCTACAGTCCACATCCACACATGCATACTTGAAAAACATTTTCAGCCACATAGGGTGAGCATAAAGCCCAGTAGAGAATATTTCAAAAACTAAACATGGTCCACAACATAAATGATCATGATGCAATATATATATACAATATGCCCAAATGCATTTTCAAATTCATCTGACTTCTCAACAAAATCTTTTCTTTCGAAATACCAAAACCTTACGTTTAATCAAAACCTTTTCTGAGTTCAAAACATCTGTTTGATATAAAATCCCTTTCAAAAAACCAATCTAGGTATCTCAATACCAACCAACAAATATATTGCTAAATCAAATACGAATACATCGCTAAACAACAGCAAACACATTGCTAAAACCTTTTTCCAAAACATCATTTCAAGCCAAAACGATAGTAAATAAAATGGGTAAATCTCCAGGGCCAATATTCACACGAGTAGCTATACAAGTCACAAGGTCATTTTTACCTGTGCTAACCGGAAAGCTCGACACCTACCGCGCGAGTTTAGGTTTTTCACCATGGACACATTTGCCAACTTAATTCTATTTTAACACCCCCTCATGGCTTTACCACTTTATTTACCTTTTTCCAATAGCACAATACATGTGATTCAAAAGATTGTTTTTCCAAAACAATGCAAATGTTCTAAAACAAAATATGAGAATTTCCAAAACCTCTGTCTAAACATACGGTTTCAAATTCCAAAAATCTATTACATGCTCCATGATATGAATGATTTCAAAATTCTTAATTCACATGCAATTTCTAACATACGACAATGCTATCCTCCACCGATAGCCAAAACAATTATCTCTAATGCAATAATTAATAGAGAACAATACAAATATAATTTTCCAAACGAGTAACAACACTCATTTTCAAAATCCCACAACCATTTTCCCTCCATCTCTTTCCAACCAAACCATTTACCAAAAATCAATCCAACTCCCAAAACAATATCATTTAGGGTTTTTCTACAAATTGGAGCTTTTCCACTTTTAGGAATTCATATGCAATTTGTATACCAAAAATAACCATAGTAGCATAACTATAGCCCAAAACCTCCCCAAATTTCCCAAAACCCTCAAGCCCAAAATAACATTTCAAAATCAACCAAATGACTACCAAATATATATAACAAAATACGCCACAAATATGCTTCTGAACTCATATTTAGTTAAGGAAATAGACCCTACCTCAACTCCAGAAGAGAAGAAAGCCAAAAAGCCCCAAAGGCCAACGTCGACGACAACACAAAGCTCTTGGATCAAAAGAAAACCCTTGATAAGATCTACAACCTTTCTCAAAGGACTAAGGCGAAAAGATGTCTCTAACCGAGTAGATCTAGAGATTTATGTGAAAAAAAGTTGAGTTTAGAGAGAAATAGAGAGATTCACGGCTCAAAGAAGGAAAACAACAAGAGAGAGAGAAAAGAAAATGAATAAGGAAAGTGTGTTTGAGATCTATTTATAGTGGTAGAACAATAGCCCTAATGTAACACTTGGGTGTTTTAATCTATTAGAATGTGTATTTAATCCCTTTATTTTCATTTTGGGAGTCTTTAAAGTTGTTGTATATTGGTTTTGAAGGAGTACAATCCGATTTAAACTCATTTTGTTTGTTCGTTCGCATTTGTTCTTGTCTAAAAGTTCCTTGGAAACTTAGAAATTCTGTTATGGGGTCGACACCAGCCTTCTTAAGGGTTGACCCTTACTTGTTGCCGTGTTCTGGAAGTGTTGCTAGAATTTAGGGTCAACACCAGCCTTGGTGGTATCGACACATGTCTTTTATTGTTGGCCTCAAGGGTCGACACCAATCTTGGAAGGGTTGACCCTTGTATATTGCAGAATCTGGGTGTTAGTTGCTGGAATTTTGTGTCGACCCTTCCAATCCAAGGGTCAACATCTTGCCTGCTACCAGATTGTCTTTTATTCTTGAAGGGTTGACACCACCACACCAGGGGTTGACCCTTGCATGTTTTTTTCAAAATTTTGGGGTTCTAATTGGCCCTACTTTTGGGGGTTTTGGACTTGCCCTTTTCATTAACCTTAGGGCTACTTTTCTACTACTATAAATAGACCCAAAACACTCCTCTCTCATAATTTTCTCCTCCTTCTTCCTCTCAAATCGTGAGTCTCTCTCTCTCTCTCTCTATAAACTCAACTTTTTCCCACCTAAATCCTTAGATCTACTCACCTAGAAGTATCTTCTCACTTGGGTCCTTTGAGAAAGGTTGTAGAGCACATCAAGGGCTTTCTATTGATCTGAGAAGTAAGTGGTTTCGTCGACTTTGGGTCTTCTGAGTTTTCCTCTTCACAACTTGAGGTAGGGACACTTTTACCTTAGTATTTCTTTGTTTTGAAGAGATTTCATGGTGTGGTTGTGACTTATTAGTTAATTTGAGGGTATTGTTGGATTAATCCCATGTTTTACATAAATAAACAATTTTACTTGACTCTTGCTTGAAATTTCTTTACTCTCTCTTTAAGAGTTGGTTTTGGAAATGTGGTGTTGTGTTGGTACCCACGGGGAGTTTATAAAGGTGCCCAAATGCCCAGTCTAGTCTTATCGCTGGACGAATGTAGGAAAAATATTTTTGGGTGTCCACACAGTCCTGCCATAAAACAGCCGGCAAAAGTGGAAAAACGGATGATTTTATTTGGAGTGCCCACTCCCTGCCGTATAATAGCCAGCAAATGTGGGGGCAGTTTTTTAAACATAAAGCAAAGGGTGTCTTGAATTGGACTCTTACAGATGGACTCATGGCTTGCTTTCTATGGTTGTGAATGTTTAATTATTGTGATTGATAACATGAATAGTAATTGCCATTGTTTGGTTATTGTGAATCTATATTTGTCATAACCCGAACCCGCCCCTATAGATTAAGGTCATAACCGACCAGTAATCATGAGATTACCTACAACCTCAAACAAGAATCAATTAAAAATTAATAATATGGGGCCAGATGCGGAAACAGGCTTAAAAATTTTGTCCAATGAGCTGTACTTACATGGCAAATTAAAAACATTTCCTATATACTTGATAATAACTCACACCATATATTAATAGTTAACATCTTGTGCACCCAGGATCATTCAAACGCATAGTCAGCTATACTAAAAGCTTATATACATAAATGGTCTATCATGACCAATGGAAATAACAAAAGAAAATACAAAATATCATAAACGAAGACTCTTACGTGAGGCACCTGGACTGACTTCACAAAACTCAGGTTCCTTTTTCAAACTCCACTAAGGCTGGGGTTGAACATCCCTTTGCTCACCTACATACATATAAATAAGAGTGAGCTAACGCCCAATGAATAATACCAAAGTAAAGGAGTTATATGAATGAGATTCATATTAAGTACATCGTACCCGAAAATTTCATATACAAACGGCTTAAGCCCATTCTGTGTTTTTGTTGTACATGTCAAACGACCTTAGGCCTATTTTAGATCCTTAACAAACATAACAGATGGCCTTGGGCCCATTGTATAACTTGTCAAATTCATCAAACGGCCTTGGGCCCAATTCAAACATTTCAAACGTATCAAACGGCATCAGGCCCATTATTTCCATATTCATATTTATGTGCATTTCATATTCGTGGTCATGATCACCTTTTTATTCAAACGGCCTTTGGCCCATTATGATATTCCAACGGCCTTTGGCCCATCATAATATTCCAACGGCTTTTGGCCCATCATGATATTCAAATGGCCTTTGGCCCATCATAATATTCAAATGGCTTTTGGCCCATCATAGTATTCAAATGGCCTTGGGCTCAAATCATGTTCTTCCCAGAGCCTTATACAAAAATTAAGCATATAGAATATTCATTCATAATTCAAATCAACAAATCCATGAAGCTTATACAAAAGTAGCATTTGGAAAATAATATACTTGAAAATATCTTTACTAAGATATTACTCACAATGTTCGGAGTGTTGATTCGTCCTCGTGGATGCTCCTACACAATTCATAAACATACACAAATCGGATCACAATGCTATTTAATCCACTCCTTAACTTGTTTAATTCTCTTAGGCTCCTTTCAAACCTTTTAATTCATTTAGAATGTACAATATATGCCTAAGAGTGTTCAAATCATGAACTTGCGTGGCTTATCCACAACTTCAAATAATACTTAGAAATTCTTTCAAAAACATGGATTACAAGGTTCATGCTCAAAGGATGAAATTCAATGTTCAAACCAAATGAATATTTCCTCTCTTTCCTAATCATGTACTTATGTTGTTTCTTAGCTTATTGGTCCTTAATAAATCATAATTCATGCTTAAGAATACCCAGAAAGAGATCAGAACGAAGATATGTGCTTAAAACGTCTTTTGAAAACATGCTGAAAATAAGCTGTTGGCTACAGCCAGCTGAAGGCAAAAACTGAGCTCACTTGAGCCACCAATTCTTCGCTCGAGCCAGCTTTTGTAGAGTTCAAAACACTGAGAGCTCGTAATGTTGGCTCGAGCCACTACTTGGTTGCTCAAGCCAGCTGCGAATTTTCTGGGTTTCAAAACAGAAAATATGAGTTTCAAAAATACGTTTTAACATTTAAAAGCTTGCATGGCCATTCCAAACTCATGAAAACACTTTGATAACCATAAAAATATTTTAGAAAACTCAAATACAAGATGTAACGCCCCGAAAATAAACCAACATAAATCAACCACATTAACCGACATTCATTAAATAATGACGATAAATCCTTACATCTTTACATGATTAATGAACGAGCTTATACAAAAGTTTCACATGCGAATATGCATTCACTAGCATGAAAAACACATGAATCTATAGCATGTGAAGTATCTAGTCTCAAGTAATTAGAATGCCCTGAAGGGCTTACATCTTCCAAGGCATAAGCCCGGTTACACAAAATGGTCTCTCGGACCCATACATGTCTAGCCCTTGGCTTACAAAAATTTACAATCACAACAAAGAGCATTATGCTCTCAAAACATATTTCCGCGCCCTAATTTGGCGGGTTCACCACGTCCTTTTCTGCACCAAAACCCATAAGAGTGAGCATAAAGGCCAGTAGAGAATCCTTAACAAAGTATATACATCTATGCAAAATTTTCGGTATTAAATGCAAATGCCATGCAATGCCAACTTAAAGAAAATTTCATTTACATGCCCATTAAAAGTCACCAAGTTCAACCATAGTTTGAAATCCCAACAATTCTGAAATTTACAATTTTATTCAATAGGGGCAGTAAATACGACTTAGGTAATCCCTAAGTTAGTGTCTGCAAGTGGGCTCAACAAGCACTACCAATAACCCCACTTTACCGGTTGCTAACCGAAAAGGAAGTGGTACCTCCTCCGCACGTGTTTTCGGTCTTTCACCCTGAACACTCAGGCCAACTTATAAATTCCATCTACACCACCTATCCGGACTTATCAACGTATTTACCCCATAGACATAACCATAGTTCTCATTTCAAATATTCTTTGCTCAATATAAACGTTTCCAAGTTCAATTCAAAGTGTATAATATTCACTTCATGTGTATGTGATGCAATAATTATCAATGTTTCAACAATAATACTGCAACAATCACATTTCCTATCTTCCCTTCTTCAATGTTATTTATCACAAAATAGTCACGTGTTCAATTAAATTCATAAACGAGTGGCAACATTTCCCCACTTTGTACAATTCTCAATGACTTGGCCATTTCAAGACTACATACCATATTTTGAATATCAACTCCCAAAATCACAACTTTCACATTTCAAAAAGCTCAACAATTTGGTCACCTCATAACTATACATGTCCATGCATTTAACATAAGTTTTAAAAACCATTTCCCAACCCTCATATACAAAGAGAATTATCATTTGTGCAAACAATAATATGAAATTCTCATTCATTCTTTCTTTTGACACAAGAAAATTTCATAGGTTCTCTTTACTTTTCAAAACCCCCAAATTTCTAGGGTTCTTCATCAAAATCAACACATCACCTCATTTCCTTGGTGAAATCTTCCCAAAAACCATTTTCCTTAAATTAATGAAAGTGAAACCTCAAGGGTTTAACAAAAGGATGAGATTTAAACCCACTTTAAATCAAGCTTTCTTAACCTCATACAAGAAGAACAAAGAATCAACATCCAACTTTGCAAAAACATATATATAACTCAAAGGAGACCCTACCTCAAGGTTTTGAAGAAGATGAGAGAAGAAACCCTAGAATCAAAAGATGCCAAACTCAATCTCCACTGCACACAAGGTAGTTCTTGCTTTGCTCACCAAGATTTGAGGAAGAAGATGGATCAAAGCTCCATGGATTGTAAGAAATCAAGGTTTTTGGGTGTTTGGTGAAGGTTTTTAGAGAGAATGAGGAGTAAAACGATGTTTAGAGTGAGAGAGAAATACCCTAAGTGTGATACATACACGGCCAAAAAGGAAAAGAAAAACAGAGATTCGGGCTGCCCAGAATCCCACACGTGCGGAGCGCCTCCCCTGCACGTGCGGCCTTCACCCCCCGCACGTGTGGTGGTCCCTTCCCACACTTCACTCCGTATCTGCCTTTTAGGCAGTGTGCAGCCCTCTGAAGCTCATCCCTCCCCGCACGTGCGGCCTCATCCCTCACACGTGCGGCCCCACCCTGCAAGTGCAGCCTAGGGCCCGCAGCCCCGAATCTTTTGGTTCGAACCTCTGGCACCCCGGACTTGACCGTGCATCCTCCGAAACAAGTGAAACTCAACACCGAATAAACAAGAACGAGAAATTTTATTTGAGAACCAAAACTTCCGGACACTACAACCCAATAAAAAAAAGAGAACGGAGTGAATAAATACACCCGATCATCACACAAGATCATCCATAAATCATTTGCTCAAAACCTCTTGAATTTACCAAAATTGAACTCAAATCTTCATACAAGTGAGGATTAATTTCAAAATTCTTTTCATGACTTTCCAAACATAAAATTAAGCTTCCAAGACTTATGAAACAATGGTGCATGTGCAATATAACTTCCAATTTCATCATGAATCATAGACTTCAAGCCCAAAATGATAAAATTCTACATATTCATCTTCTAAATTCAACATCGATGACAAGGATCATGCTCAAGAGTATGAAACTCTTCCAATTCATGAATTTGTGTATTTCAAACCTTCAAGACTTAGAAAGCATGGATGCATGTAAGTGACAACTCCTAATTCAACATGATTATCAAAGTTCATGCCCAAAACTTGAAGAGTCAAAGCAAATACTTGCATGTATGTACAATTTCATCTCAATTCCTACAATCTTTGTTCAACTCACACAATTAATCTCATTATCTTCTTAAATCCACAATTTAAGTGACTTAACTCCCAAATTGAGGTTTAAACTCTTACCTACTATATTCAATGAGGCTAGGTTTAGTAATTTCTTGAGCCTAGCTTCCAAATTCTTCAATCCTCCAAGCCAATTCCTCAAGATTGAGCTTCTCTCTCTCTAAGATGAAGATTTCTCTCTATATAGCTTAATCTCAGCAAAATGGTGAAGATGAGCTCAAAATTATGAGCCTAGGCACTAACTTAACATATATATAGTGGGTGATTAGCTTAAGTTAATTAAGCATGATTAAGACTAATCAACCATACTTAATTTAATTCAATTTAATCTAATTAATTTGATCCAAATCAATTTTTAATTAAATTTCACCATAGGCTCTAAAAATTACGCTGAACACAACAAATTAATCAATTTTGGTTTCTGGCTCCTCTATAGCCCTTAATTTTGGATTATAGCAAAAATTGTAATAGATATGTCTACAATCAACAGATAGGCATCCAAAAATTACATAGGACACATAATTAGCATTCAGATTCATCTTAGGCATATAAACACAAATATAATTAACGAATTAAAAGCTTAATACAAAATAGGGTTGTCACAATATGATTGTTAGATTACATGTGAAGATAAATTTCTTCGTAAAGTTTTTCTGCAAGAATAACATAGTCTTATTCAAAGGATTAAATACTTGATTAAATGCGTTCCTACTAAACATGTAGCTCAACCCTATCTTATTTTTCAGGAATTGACGAAGTACTACCTCCTTGATGAATTGGAACAAGTAGTAGCTCCTTTTTGGAAAAGTTGATTCATGTGTATTTTGTTATTTTTGGATTGGGATTCTGTAACAAGACTATTAATTTATTTTGTTGTCATTGTACACCCTAGAGGCTTATATTTTGTAAGGCCATCTAGTTCATTGAACTGGAATATGAATTCCAAATATTGTGGAAATGTGCATGGTGAATTGTAATCTCTTACCTCTTAGTTAAATGAGAAAGATGGCTTTTTAGGGTATATTCTTGTATTTGTCTTGACATATTCTTGTGGAAAATTTCAGGGCATTACACCTAAAGTCAATGAAAAGAATAAGTCAAAAACTCCCAAAAATAGGGCCCAAACTGAATCCAAAAATCTGAAAATAACTCGCAGGGGTCGACCCCCAAGGCAACGGTGTTGACTCTCAAGAAGAAATGCTGAGACACTAATGTTTGCAGTAGACAAGAGTCGACCCTAGGAACCCGTGGTGTTGATCCTAAAAAATAGTAACAACACCCAGAACACAGTAACAGCAAACAAGGGTTGACCCTAGAATATGTGGTGTTGACCCCAAAAAATTGTTGAGACACCAAAAGTAAGGCAACAAGGTCGTGTCGACCCTAGGAACCCATGATGTCGACCCTAGGAACCCATGATGTCGACACAAGAACAGAATATCGAAGTTTCTGAAGAACTTTTTGACGAAATCAAGCGCGAACGAACAACTCTAACAAGTCCAAATCAAATAGTACTCCCCCAAAAATCAAGATATAACAACTCCAAAGACTCTCAAAATGAAAATAAATGAATTAAATACACTTTCTTATAGTTTAAAGGACACAAGTGCTACACTTATTGAAAACATCCTTTTTTCTTAAAAAAAAATTACTAGATGAGTAAAGAAAATCTTAAAGGAATTACAAAAATTCATTTAATACTAATACATATATTATTATACTATTAAACATTTAAATAATACCATGGTACACAAGCTTTTGTGGTGTTAATTATCACAAATATTATAATTAGATCATTTTGAATAATAACTAAAAGAAATAGTTATAATTAAACACTACATAAAGCATAACTAAATACCTTTTGAATCATAACTAAAATAATGTAATATTCAATAGTTATAACTAACACCATTATAGGTCATAACCAAATACCACAATTGGGGTGTATAAAAAAATTTTAAACGGCAAATTGTTTGTCAACTTTATATATGCAAACAAGTGTAAAATAGGTATTTTAAAAATTAATTTCTTATATTAATTTTTTTTCGTTAATTGACTTGAGATTGACTAATGAAAAGATTGCAATTGTAATGAAAGTTTAAATCTTAGAGAAGGCGATGTAATTTCTAGAACGTAAGGAGAATACTTGTATTAAAGACAAACTTCTAGAGGTGCTAATTTAATTTCCCTTTGATTGTTTTGACCTATTATACTAACTATTTTATCTCAAAAATGAATGCAAGATAGCTTGTGTCTCTCTCGAGGACAACACTATGTACAAAATAATTTCTCCAATTTTGAATTGCACAATTATGCATTGTGGTGTGTTTTGTGAAACTTTCAAAAAGCATAATAGTATGCACTCTTTTGAACTGATAATACTATGCACTTAGAAAAATATTTTGATATTAAAAAGAGACACTTACCAATTAGTCCTATTAATTAAATTTATTTATTTATAGGTCTTAACTAACAAATTTATCACTATAAAAATAAGAGATCGATAAATTTATCACTGTAAATTTATTCATAAAAATAAAGAAACTGATAAATTTATCACTACAAATTTATTCATAAAAATAAGAGACTCATAAATTTATCAGTAAGACTTAATGAGTAATAAGTCTCAAAAGTGTGACTTATTGGTAGTTTCTCCTATTAAAAATAAAATATGTAAGTTAAATTTATTTTAGATGTAACCTACACCATACTGAATTTACAAAATAGACTTTATTTTTATAAAAACACTAGGGCTATATCCATGGAATACCAAAACGGATAGTAAAATGGACAAGAGATTTACTGATTGAAAGGTCTCTGTTTTTGTTTAAGTAAGCATAAGCTCGGGAATAAGCTACATTCCACTCATTGAATGCGGTGCGTATGGTTTGCAGCAGAGCAGTCTACTCTGATGAGGAAATGCTGATTTAATAAATCATCCTGAAATTTAATAACACATTTAACAATGGCTAAACATTCCTGTTTAATGGTTGGATAATTTAAAGCGGCTTTATTCCAATGCCCAGAATGGAATCGTAATAATTCCTCTTTCTGAGTTTTGGGATTAAGCTGTTTTAAAATTCCACCAAATCCTTCATTGGAAGGATCAGTTTCGACAATCTTTTTCTAATTAGGATTAGGTAACTGTAAGCAAGGTAACTGTTGCACTTTAGCCTTAATTCGGCGAACGGCTAACGTATGTTCAGGTGACCATGGTGGTGGATTTTTCCTTAACCTGGTATACAGAATGTTAGCATCTGCAGATAAATTATGGTAATAGTCTGTAACTATGGTTTTGGTAAATTTCCCTGATTGAGCATCTATATAAGCAGTAGCTAATAAGGGTTGACGAGTAGTATCACCATTAGGGGCTAACTCCAGTGCTTGAGGAGACGGATGTAAATCATTAATAGCTTGTCCTTCAGTTGTCGTCCAAGTCTTATACTGATCTTCCATAGTATTTAGCTGAGGTTGACTAAGCTGTTTGGTACCATTCTACGAACGGTATTAATTTCTGGTGTAACTCAAGATGTTGATAATATTGAGTTTTATATTCTGCTAACTGTTCAGGAGTATGATTAGTAAAATACCAATCTCTAAAACCTTTATATTTTTCCTGATTAAATTCCTGGTTTAATATTTTTCTATTTTCACTTCCTCATGTGAAATCCATTAGATTTCAAAATTCATATCACTGGCTGTTGGGCTATCTGGTTGAGGTGTTGTGTAAACACCATGAGGAATCCGATTTTGGGATAATCTGATTCCTTGAATTTCTGAATTCATCGGATCTTCTTGTGGATCACTAGGTGGTCTACTAGGAGGTCGAGTCGGTATCTGTTGGAAAATAGAATCAACAGACTGTCGAATAGAGTCAACCGACTGTCGACTAGATTCTGGAAGGTCCACCCTATAAGGTGGAACAGATCGGAAACTGTTGTTGGAAAAGCTTCTTGGTGCTGTTCTGAAACTAGCATTAGAAGAACTACTTCTGGTAAATAAAGGTTTCTGGAATTGAAGGTAAACATTACCTCCTTGTGTCTGAATAACATCATCAATGTTATGTTGAATTATCGGCTTGGGAGGCACAGCATTTGGAATCTGCCATCTTTCTGGAAATGTTATGTCCTTCCAGGGGATTAACTTTGGTACAGCTACTTGACTACTATAAAGATTAGTCTCAATTAAAACTGTTTGTCCTGTTTCAGTTTTCTTTCTAACATAAGGATTTAAAGTTGTTAAA
Source organism: Camellia sinensis (assembly GCF_055761805.1). Taxonomy (NCBI): domain Eukaryota; kingdom Viridiplantae; phylum Streptophyta; class Magnoliopsida; order Ericales; family Theaceae; genus Camellia; species Camellia sinensis. The sequence goes on along the minus strand of NC_138973.1, from coordinate 68,369,760 downwards.
GCCTTAATGTAGATTCTGGAATGTACTGAAAAAGGAGGGGTTCCTGGTTTGTACTCATATCCATGAGTAAGAACTCTTAGTTCGAGCACATCAGATAGATTAGCATCACATAGTGCTATGCTAAGGTTCGGATAAATATCAAAATATACTGGTCCATGAGACAGACTTGTCTCAATGGCTCCCATAAGTGAAGCTCTCCAGTTAAGGCATCTACCATCTCTAAGGGTGCACTGAATACTAGTGTTTTGACCGAGAAGGGTCAATGGTTTAAAAGCAATTTGTACTAATCCGATGTGGATGTACTTATACTGTTTTAAAAATGGTATAAAATCATTTATATGAATTAAACGGATTATTTCATCATTATTCTGTATACAAGATGCATGTTCAAAGGTCTTGATTATTGTTTTACTGAAAAATTGGAAGCGGCCTTTCTTATAAATGGTTTGTGGATCTATAGATGGGATAGTCCATTTATCTAGGGCTTCCTTTACATCCTGATAAGCTACTAATTCAGCTGCTTCGGCTAAAGAGGAAACTGTATTTCCTACTGTTGTTACTGATTCAGATCCTGGTATTTCTACAGTATTTTCTTGTTATTCAGACATGCATGTATAGTGACCATATATGTTTAATTTATTTAATTTATATTTATATTATGTGATTATTAAAACTTGGCTCTGATACCATGATAGGTGCTCACTAAAGGATAAGGCTAGCATGTCTGTCAACGATTTACGGGCATCGAACGGTCCAACGCACTCTCTACTACGTGACCTACTCCCTACGCGACTTGGATGACGTCCCACTAACCCTTACAAAAGCACAAACCCAGGAATTAATCCACACATAATATACTTATAAAGAAAATAAATTACAACATATATGATCTCATAAATTTACTGTTGAGGTGGAGGCCTTCTGGCCGCCCACGCAACTATCTGTTCGTTAATCAGAGTCTGCGATTCAGCTATACGCTGATCACACTCTGATATACGCTCAGATATATACTATTGGGTATAGAAGTCTACTGGTGTATTAAGATAATAATTTTTCTGATGTTGCCAAAATTCTAAATAAGATAATAACTGTTCTAAAGCATTAACACAGGGCATTCATACTTACAAACATGGAGAGTGCTGCCAACGTTTATTATTATTAATGGAAGAAGTACAAGTATTTTATAAGAGGGGGGTTCGAGAGAGATAGTAGTAAAGAGAGAGAGAGGGCTTAAAACTGAATCCAAGGCTGCCTCAACAAGGGTGAGACCATCCCTATATATAATACAAAGAAGATAAGAGAGAATCTAACAGGAAGACAGGTGCCATTTTTTCATAAGCTAACAGAATTGCACCTTCTCTATAAACCAATCTTATCTTTAATTATGTCGACAAGTGGAGCTGTCTTCTCCTAGGCACTGGTAATGGGAATCTGCTTTTGCAAAAGTATTTTGTCTGTTTGTGCCGACGCCTTAATGCTCGGGTCCTTTTCCTTTTCTATCTTTTTCTTTATTTATCTTTTCTGCAATTACAGCTGTTAATGAGTCCCAAAAGTCACCAAGATTGGGCTCATCTTCTTCTGGATCTTGTGACTCTCCTGCCAACACGTGTTCAGCTGGATCACTTTCTGGTTCTGATGGAGTCTGACTGGTGCCTGACTTCATGGAGACATCATCATCATGGCTAACTGTTTGGAGGAACTGTTCTTTCAGAAAATCCATGCTTTTAATTATTAATTCTTGTTCTGAAAGATGAGGATATTGCTGTTTTAATTCCTTTTGAATTTGCACAAAGGGATTACTGGATAGTGCTGGTGATGGAGCTGGAAGAGCTGGCTGTGTAACTGTTTCCCAACAAGCTTTAGTATGCTGTTGAATTTTCTGGACAGTTTCTGTTAAATTAGGGTTCATACCCTTATCCCACCATTTGACAAAAAAGATTCTTTTAAGGCGGGGAACCTTATTCTGGTAATCACAAGCAAAGTCCCATTTCCATATCCATGGAATACCAAAACGGATAGTAAAATGGACAAGAGATTTACTGATTGAAAGGTCTCTGTTTTTGTTTAAGTAAGCATAAGCTCGGGAATAAGCTACATGCCACTCATTGAATGCGGTGCGTATGGTTTCTGGTAAAATGTCAAGAGAAAGCCCAAATTTATCCCACCAAACGAGGAACCAATTTGGAACATCGTTTTTGAGAACATCAGGGCAAATACGGATAAACCAAGAATGGTTTTTAATGGGATTCTGGTAATAGAAAACTTGGGTAAAAGCATCAATATAATCCCAATAACTGTATTTGGTTTGCTTGTTACGCAAATCAATATCTCTAGTAGTATGCGGATGAATGCCCCAAGTAGAAATGGGCATAAGTTGACGGATGACAATTTTACTAAATTGAATTGGGCTAGCAGTTTTATTAACATCATACAGTGTATGTTTAATTTCAGCGGCCCCAGTTTCGGTTAATATCTGTTCATAAATATATCGGTATTGGTCAAAGTGAGGTGGAGATTGCTGCGTGGTAAGATACCTACGCTTGATCTCCCAGGGATCTGACATCCATTGTTCATCGGCTGTTTCAATATAGAGGACTGTTTCCTCAGTAATACTGTTAGGAGTATACGATTCTTCAGTTTTAAGGAGTATATCCTTAGCTGATGGATTACTGGTTTGACCCCTTAAAGGTGGAAATTCTGTTGGATCATAGCGAGGGTTGTTACCCCGGCCACGACCACGACCTCTGTGGCCTCGACTGGTCATTCCTCTTCAAGATGCGATTTCTGCAAATATTCACGGGTTAAGAAATCAGGCAAAGAGTTAGTTTCTTCTTTGATATATTCGATGTCAAAATCAAAATTGGATAAATAACTCTGCCAAGTCAAAAATATCTGTTTGGATGTAAGATTTTTTACATCCTGTTTAAAAATCTGTTTAGCAGCAGAGCAGTCTACTCTGATGAGGAAATGCTGATTTAATAAATCATCCTGAAATTTAATAACACATTTAACAATGGCTAAACATTCCTGTTTAATGGTTGGATAATTTAAAGCGGCTTTATTCCAATGTCCAGAATGGAATCGTAATAATTCCTCTTTCTGAGTTTTGGGATTAAGCTATTTTAAAATTCCACCAAATCCTTCATTGGAAGCATCAGTTTCGACAATCTTTTTCCAATTAGGATTAGGTAACTGTAAGCAAGGTAACTGTTACACTTTAGCCTTAATTCGGCGAACGGTTAACGTATGTTCAGGTGACCATGGTGGTGGATTTTTCCTTAACCTGGTATACAGAATGTTAGCATCTACAGATAAATTATGATAATAGTCTCTAACGTAGTTAAGACTACCTAAAAATCTCTGTAGTTGAGTTTTATCTTTAATTTCGTCGAGAAATTTAGAAGCAAACTCCATACTGCGGTTAATAGGTATAATACTACCATTTGAAATATTATGACCTAAATATCTGATCGTGGTTTGGAATAACTGCATTTTTGGGGCAGAAATAACTAAACCATTTCTGATGATAACATTCTTAAAAATATGAAGATGTTTAATATGCTAGTCGATTGATGAAGAAAAAATTAGGACATCATCAATATAAGACAAAGTAAACTCTGTATACGGATTAAAAATATCATTCATGATATGTTGGAATTCGGATGGAGCATTTTTTAAACCAAATGGCATGACATTCCATTCGTAATGCCCAAAGGGTACAGTAAAGGTTGTCTTATAGCGATCCTGTTCGGCAATCTCAATTTGCCAATATCCTGATTTAAGATCAAATTTAGAAAAAATAATTGCATCCTGGAGGCGATCCAAAAGATCTTTTTTATTCGGAATGGGGTAACGGATCCATTTTAATTTGTCATTTAACAGTTTGTAATTTATAACGAGGCGTGGAACTCCTCGTTCAAGTTCAGCATTTTTGTTAACATAAAAAGCTGTACAACTCCACGGGGAGTGACTAGGTCGGATTAATTTTTTCTCAAGAAGACTGTTAATTTCTGATTTACATAATTCCATATATTCCTTTTTCATCTGACTAGGGCGAGCTCTAGTTGGAATATATTTCTCATCAAAATCTGGTTCATATGGTAAGGTTACTGTATATTTTTTGCGATTCCAAAAAGCATTAGGAACATTACCACAAACTTCTGTTTGAAATTATTTTTCTAACAATTTAATTTTCTGTTGTAAAGAGGGTTGCTGTAACCTTTGTTCTGTTGTTAAGAAGTGGATTTCTTTTTGTAACAAATAGATCTGATTCTGTTTACAAGTAACTAGATCTCTAATCTGGTCTAATTCTTTGGTGTACGGTTGAGTAATAAATTCAAAAATAACTGATTTTCCTTGTAATTGGGAATAGATACCAGTTTGGTCAATTTTCTGGATAGGCATGAGAAGACAAAGAAAAGGTGTGCCTAAAATAATATTTGTTGCAAGATTCTTGACTAAAACAAAAGATGTAGGAAGACAAAGATCTTGATTACAAATATAAGCTTCTGGAATTTTATACCTGATTTGTAAGGAATTACCACTTGCACTGGTTAGACTCTAGGTAGTCTTTTCAAAATACCTGGTAGGAATTATACCTTCTTGGATACAGTTCATATCTGCACCACTATCAACTAAAGCAATAGCATCTTTAATCATAAAATCAGGTTTAATCATGAAAGATATCTTGATATACCATTTCTGAAATGTTACCTGATTGACTAATAACAGATAAGGTGTGGTGGAAGCGTCAGATTTATTTTCTGGCTCTTCGTCTTTGGCTGATTTGTTAGGTAACTGGGTATGAAGATATTTAATGTCTTTGATTGCGGCTTCACTAGCAGTTTGCAAGTGTTTGACTTCTGTTTTTAGAATATTAATTTCCATTTTTAAGTCCTGAAGTGTAGTTGGCTGTTCTGACACAGGTTTAGTGTGAATCCTGTTAATTACATTTTGGAGATTGTAAGAATAATCAGGTATAGAGGGAGTTTCCTGGAGTGTCTGTTGATGTTCGTAACACATCTTTAACTATTTCATTTTCATTTCTGGATCTTGGATTTGATCTGCAACTGCAATCATATCCTTTTGTGTGTCTGTTAAAACATTAATACTGCTGGGTTCACCTAAGTGTAAACCATTCATTTCAACAATTGATTTCCAATAATTGATTTCTGATATTTGTTCCGTACAAGGACAAGGTTCTTCTGGTTCATCTTCACTACTAGAAGTGGAGTATAACTGATTAATTTCATCTTCAGAAGGGGTTTCGTTATCGGTTGAATTTTCTTCAGCTTCAAGAGCTTGAATAATCTGTTCTTTAATGCCTAAATCTATATTTAATTCATTAACCTTAGATTTGGCTTTTGATTTACAATGATTGGCATAGTGTCCTGTTTGGCCACATTTGTAGCACTTTACTTCTGATTTAGTTTTTCTTTTATTTGTACTGGTTGATTTGTTTGGATAAAACTTGTTAGTGGGTTTCGGATGACTAGCCTTATACGACTTTTTTCTGAAGGGTTTTGAAGATTTCTTATGGGAAATCTTACGAGTTTTGCCTGGATATTTAATCATGGGTTCATAGGCAAACTGTTCACAGAATTCACCTAATTCTTTTCTACCGGTAAGATTTTGTTTTTTCATTTGGTGATAGAGTTTAAGGTCATTACACAGAGAAAGACCTTCATCGGTAATGATGGAGCAAAGTTGTCCATAAGTATACTGTTCGTAAGGAATAGACATCCGGTCATGGCGGTCCCGAAGTTTTTTCCTAACGCGTTCAGCAAAGAGGGTAGGAAGGCCATCAATAAACTTGGCTTTCCAATGGGTACTGTTACCATCAGGTCGTTGCATGACCTTGATGAGGAAAACATCTTTATACCACCGGAAATGGGTAAGAGATGGGCAGCGAAGGTTCTGAAGGAGTTCGCGGCCACGATCCTGAGAGCTAGTACTGGTGCCAACAAAGTGGAGAATTATTGTCTGGATAAGCGTGTAGACAGCGTCCTGCTGTTGGACAGGTTGATTGGTAGTTGGATCAACTTCAACCTTAACAGAATTAAGAATTTCTAACTGTTGGGTAAAGGTGAGGATATTATCCCACCTTTGAGTTGTCCGGTAAAACCATTAATAATAAATTTCGCAATGGCTTGATCCTGGTTACTATACTGGCGGCAAACAGTGGCGTACATCAACATCTGATGTAATTTTTTATAAATGCCGTATTCGGATTCACCATCTATATTCCATTCATATATGGTTTTGCCATGATAGCTTCCCTGATCATTGATGTAAGTCTCTTCATAGAGGACATCAGGAGGAGTCGGTCGAGCGTAATAGTTCCTACTGGGTGGTAACATGGCAGGGCCAGAGGAACTATACGAATGGAGTTTATTAACAGATGAGGGTTCTTGGAAATTCATTTGAATTTCATATATTTGTTCTGGTGATAAATTATCTTCAGGTATAGACTCAGTTCTAAGCATTTGGATTGAACCACTAGATTGTCCAGGTGGTGTAGTCGATGCTGGAGGGCGAACATGTAATGTTTGCATTTTCTGGAGAAGGGTGTCCATGAATTCTGTATTAGAGGCTTTTAATTTAAAATTAGTAACCTCTAAAGGTGGTTTGATAGAAACTGGATGTAAGGCAGTAGAGCCGGTAACGGGTAAAGCTAAACTCCTATCCTTGAAGGTGGAAATAGCTTCTTCAATTCGGATTAATTGTTTACTCATAGTTTGACAAATTAAATTGGTATGATTATTCTGTTTTACTATTAAACCTTCGGTTTTGGTAAATTTCCCTGATTGAGCATCTATATAAGCAGTAGCTAATAAGGGTTGACGAGTAGTCTCACCATTAGGGGCTAACTCCAGTGCTTGAGGAGGCGGATGTAAAGCATTAATAGCTTGTCCTTCAGTTGTCGTCCAAGTCTTATACTAATCTTCAATAGTATTTAGCTGAGGTTGACTAGCTGTTTGGTACCATTCTACGAACGGTATTAATTTCTGGTGTAACTCAAGATGTTGATAATATTGAGTTTTATATTCTGCTAACTGTTCAGGAGTATGATTAGTAAAATACCAATCTCTAAAACCTTTATATTTTTCCTGATTAAATTCCTGGTTTAATATTTTTCTATTTTCACTTCCTCATGTGAAATCCATTAGATTTCAAAATTCATATCACTGGCTGTTGGGCTATCTGGTTGAGGTGTTGTGTAAACACCATGAGGAATCCGATTTTGGGATAATCTGATTCCTTGAATTTCTAAATTCATCGGATCTTCTTGTGGATCACTAGGTGGTCTACTAGGAGGTCGAGTCGGTATCTGTTGGAAAATAGAATCAACAGACTGTCGAATAGAGTCAACCGACTGTCGACTAGATTCTGGAAGGTCCACCCTATAAGGTGGAACAGATCGGAAACTGTTGCTGGAAAAGCTTCTTGGTGCTGTTCTGAAACTAGCATTAGAAGAACTACTTCTGGTAAATAAAGGTTTCTGGAATTGAAGGTAAACATTACCTCCTTGTGTCTGAATAACATCATCAATGTTATGTTGAATTATCGGCTTGGGAGGCACAGCATTTGGAATCTGCCATCTTTCTGGAAATGTTATGTCCTTCCAGGGGATTAACTTTGGTACAGCTACTTGACTACTATAAAGATTAGTCTCAATTAAAACTGTTTGTCCTGTTTCAGTTTTCTTTCTAACATAAGGATTTAAAGTTGTTAAAGCCTTAATGTAGATTCTGGAATGTACTGAAAAAGGAGGGGTTCCTGGTTTGTACTCATATCCATGAGTAAGAACTCTTAGTTCGAGCACATCAGATAGATTAGCATCACATAGTGCTATGCTAAGGTTCGGATAAATATCAAAATATACTGGTCCATGAGACAGACTTGTCTCAATGGCTCCCATAAGTGAAGCTCTCCAGTTAAGGCATCTACCATCCCTAAGGGTGCACTAAATACTGGTGTTTTGACCGAGAAAGGTCAATGGTTTAAAAGCAATTTGTACTAATCCGATGTAGATGTACTTATACTGTTTTAAAAATGGTATAAAATCATTTATATGAATTAAACGGATTATTTCATCATTATTCTGTATACAAGACGCATGTTCAAAGGTCTTGATTATTGTTTTACTGAAAAATTGGAAGCGGCCTTTCTTATAAATGGTTTGTGGATCTACAGATGAGATAGTCCATTTATCTAAGGCTTCCTTTACATCCTGATAAGCTACTAATTCAGCTGCTTCGGCTAAAGAGGAAACTGTATTTCCTACTGTCGTTACTGATTCAGATCCTGGTATTTCTACAGTATTTTCTTGTTGTTCAGACATGGATGTATAGTGACCATATATGTTTAATTTATTTAATTTATATTTATATTATGTGATTATTAAAACTTGGCTCTGATACCATGATAGGTGCTCACTAAAGGATAAGGCTAGCACGTCTGTCAACGATTTACGGGCATCGAACGGTCCAACGCACTCTCTGCTACGTGACCTACTCCCTACACGACTTGGATGACGTCCCACTAACCCTAAACCATTAATTACCTTACAAAAGCACAAACCCAGGAATTAATCCACACATAATATACTTATAAAGAAAATAAATTACAACATATATGATCTCATAAATTTACTGTTGAGGTGGAGGCTTTCTGGCCGCTCACGCAACTATCTGTTCGTTGATCAGAGTCTAAGAGACTGATAAATTTATCAGTAAGACTTAATGAGTAATAAGTCTCAAAAGTGTGACTTATTGGTAATTTCTCCTATTAAAAATAAAATATGTAAGTTAAATTTATTTTAGATGTAACCTACACCATACTCAGAATTTACAAAATAGACTTTATTTTTATAAAAACACTAGGGCTATAAATTTAAATTTTGAATTTTCTCCTCAATTCTCTCGTGCACCAAAACTTTTGATATCATAAAGATAAACCTATTTCAATATGACTAACCCTCTGTTTTGGAAAGTTAAAGTTGGGACTTTTTTAGTTAAAATAGTCACAAAATATATATATATATATATATAGGCTTTTTAATCTAATAAGATAAAATATTACATTTAATCCATAATCATTACATCTTTTTTCTTACAAAAAATTAAAAAAATCAAAAAATCCTTCCCAAACAAATTTTTTTAATCCCAAACTAAAATAACTAAAAAACTAAAAAATCAACCCACATCCCAAATCAACCCTAAAACACCCCCCTTAGACTTCATCGTGCATCCATCTCTTTTGGTATCTTTGCACCTTGTTCATCGTTTATGTTTGTTGTCCATCAATCATTTTCACCACAAATTCTTTTACGGTTGTCGTTATCATATATATTATTAAAAATATTATTTTTCTCTTATTTAGATAACATATTGTAATATAAAAAAAAAAAATCTAAGAGAGTTACGTGAATATATATTTCACTTATTTTAAATTATACTAATAATTTTATCTATTTTAATTATATATAGAGTTTTACTTTTACTCAAACCTAATTTAATTTATATTAATTTTATCTATTTTATATGGACTATATTTAATAAATATTTTTTTTTATATATTTTTCATAGTAAAATTGAGATAATCCAGAAACCCAATGCTAATTTTGCGTTTTACGTTTTTCTTCTTAATCCTTTCAAGGGTATTAGGATTTTTTTTTATTGCTAAATTGCCTTCTTTTTTTCTTCTTTTTTTCTCATGCATTATTTTATGCCCGATACCAATTCTATATTATGGATTTGTCGTTTAAATTTTATAGTGATTCTATATATGAAATTATACTTCATTTCCTACATTATTTTATATAATTACAACTCATTGAAGGAAAAATTTACACAATAATGATACTCTCGAGGAACCTCTAAAGTTTGGATTTGCTGTTTGAGTTACTTTTTTAATTATTAAAGAACAAGTTTTTTTATATTTTCACGCCATATTAGAGATGATTAATCACTTCACACATTAAGATGTATTTATTATTTGAATGTTTTCATTATTTCTTCTTTTGGGGTTTAGATGTTATTATGTAATTCTTTTTTAGTTAGTCGTTGTAGAACTTTTTTAATAATTTATTTTTTAATTTAATTAAGAGAGTTTATTTTACAATCTTATAATTTAATATATATATATATATATATATATCTTATAAAATCATTATATGATAATCTAACTACAACATATTTATATTTAATTTTTTTAATAAATTTTATATAATTTCTATTTCTACATATTTTATTTTCTAAATGAATATAAAATAACATTAAATAGTTAGAATTACTTTTAATTTTATGTTACTAATTATTTTTCTAATTTAACTATTATTTTTAATATCAAAATGAGTATTTATTTTACTATTTTATAATTTAATATATATTATACAAAATTATCATATGATAATTACACTTTTATAATACGATAAAACTAAAATTATCAAAATACACAAACAATTTAACAAAATTAATATATATAAGTGTTTAAGTAACAATTTTATAGAACAATAGTGTCAATATTATCAAAATAAATAATTAAAATCATACTTTAATTTTAATTTTAATTTAAAATTAAAATTAAAATTATTCTTTTATAATACACATTGCACAATCAAATAGTTTTTGGGGAAAAAAATAGAATATGCATTGCATAGGTCAATTGTTAGTATGATATACATATATATATATATATATATTATATTTTTATTTTTATTTTAAATTAAAATTAAAATTAAAATTATTTTTTTATAACACACATTGTACTAGTATCAAATATTTTTTGAAAAAAAAAATAGAACGTAAATTGCACAAGTTAATTGTTAGTATCATATATATATATATATATATATATATATATATATATATATATATATATATTATTAAAAGTAGCATTTTTTCCATACTTAAATGGCACATTATAAGGTCATACTTTTTTCTTTTTCTTTTTTCTAAGAGTGCCACATCACTATGCCTTTTTCATTTACATATAAAATTCTACATAAACTCAATTTCAATGATAATAACTAATTTTATATGAACTTTATTTGACAAATACTTATTTTTCATATATATAATTTAAGCTACACTTTCCGAATAAATAATTTTAAAATAAGTATTAAAGAAAAATCAATACTCAACATAATTAATCTATCTATTTTTTCTTAATCTAACTGCAACATGCTTATATTTAATTTTTTAAAATAATTTTTTTTATAACCTCCATTCCTACTTTTTGTTTATTTCCAACTAAATAAAATAAATAAATACTGAGAATCACTTTTAATTGTGTGTTACTATTTTTTTTAAAATTTAACTATCATTATTAATGTCAAATTAAGTGTTTATTTTAGTATGTTATAATTTAATATCATATAAAATTATTATATATTTATTTTAATTACACATTTATAACACGATAGGGTTAAGATTATTAAAATATACATAAATAATTGAAATAAAATTATTATATATATTTGTTCAAATAACAATTTTATATAATGATAAGGTTAAAATTATCAAAATAAATAATTTAGAATTATTCTTTAATTTAAATGACTTTTTTTTTCTCCAATTTAATCATTATTTTTAATATTAAAATAAATATTTATTTTATTATATTGAAATGAAGTACAAAAGTATCATATATATATATATAAACTATATTCTCATAGTTTAACCGAACAAAAATTACACTTGATATTTCGTAATATATTTTTTAAATAGTTCTATGTATATGTATACATAGATATATATTATTTTTTTTGTAATGCATATATTACAACATATTTCTAAAAACAATTTATATATAAGCATATGTCAATAATTTAATTTAATTTCATAAAATATTATTTAAAAAGAAAAAAAATTAACCCATGCATCCCCCGGGTTAACTACTAGTTTACCACAAATTTTATGTATCTTTTGTTGGTTGTCATTCATTCTTTGTCATCTATTGGTCCATATACGTTGTATTTGGTTAGGAGATTTAGAAAAAAAAAAAATAGATAAAATATTAATAAAATATATTTACATTTGACATACTTTCATACACTTTTTCCCTTTCATTTTTCAAATCTTTTGACCAAATAATTCAAACTTTTGTTATCAGTAGTCTCATCCACTAACAAAAAATTCAAAGTCATTTTAACCATTTTTTATGGTAAAAATATTATTTTATTTATAAACTAATTGTTTCAAAGTAAAAAAAAAATGCCTTAGACCCCACCACCCCCACTATTTTTAGATTGGTCCATATTTTATTTATTTATTTATTTATTTTGTCTTTCACTTGCTACCCCCCACGTGGAGGTGGGGGTGCTGGGGTTCACCTCCCACTGGGGGTCCCCAGCAGTGCTGTTCAAAATATAAGTTGTATCAAATTATATTGCCAAAGAGCATCTCTAATCGTTCATTAGATATTTTATCAAATTAGAGTAAAAGTTTGATATGATACAATACACTCTAACCCTTTTATCAAATCTGGTCAGTCAACCGGCCGGTCGTCTGACCGGTAATTCGTCTAGAGTAAATTTTCATCAAATTCATCTCAAAATCGATTGTCCGAAAGGACATCCGAGCTGACATCCGATCTAACAGTCATCTACAAATTTATTAAAAAGATAAACACTCCCTTCATTTGATGGAAAAAGTACCGTTTTTTTCATTTGATACAAAATGGATAAAACGGTTGGAGTACCGTTTTCATCAGCTTTTCATCAAATTTAAATTTGATCAAAAATCTAATGAAGGATTGCAAATGATCTAACGAAATTTAAAATAGAAACTTAAAAGGAAAAAGTAAACAGATAGATTTAATTGTTTATTTCTTCAATATAATTACCATTTTCATGTTTAAAATGCTATTTCATTGAAAAAAAAAAAAAAAGAGAGAGAGAGCAAAATCTAAATGTCTTAAAAATATAAATTGTGTCCACTTATACTACTCAACGTGATTTAAAATGGAAAAAAATAAATAGACTTTTTAATTACAATTTTATGTTAAAAATTTTATTTTATTCTCAGTTTATTTCAAATTATAATGCTCAATGTGGTTTTGTTTTAAAAAATGCATTTTATCAAAATCTAAATGTCTTAAAATAAATTGTTTGAATTATATTTGCCAATGTAATTTGAAGGGAGAATTTTAAAAAAGTGAAATGTTAAAATAAAAAATTTCAACTAATGAAGTTACAAGATTTTATTTGCATAATTGAATGAATAAATTACTTATACCTTCATTATTTTGTAATTATTTTTTCACTCTTCATTTTTTTTTTTTTTGGATATTCTTTTTAATTTAAAAGAAAAAACACACATTTAACTATTTTTTTTAAGACAATATGACTTATGGCAGGATGCATCGATTGTCCTATTGTCCCTATTGTTTATACATCGTTCGTTCATCATCTGTTGTTTAATGTGTCCATTACAATTATAAAAATGCTATGCACCTATTCTTAGTAACTTATAATTTATTCTGAAAGAATTTGTATGGTGGGGATTAAATTAATTAACTATAGATTCATGAGTAAAATGAATTTGAGTTATTGATTTTTCTTTGAGTTATGTTAGGAACCGCAAATAAATTATCAAATTTTCTATTCACATAGATGTGAGACCTACACAATGTGTGTGGATCCCACACCTATACGAGAGGTTTAGGGGTTGTTTGGGATAAATTAAATAAGTGTACTTTTTAACTTTTTATGAAATATGAGTTGGGTATGGGTTGGGTTTGAAGTGGGGTGATAGAGAGATTATGTGACTTAAATAAGATAGTGATTTTTTAATTTTTTGAATTTTTTTTTATTATGCCAAACCAAGCCTTAGTAAAAAATATTAATAATTCATTTAGGATTCATAGCATTTTCCTTTTTCTTTTTTAAATAAATTTCAAATTGATAAGAATGAGGCTTATAATGTCAATGTATTTGGTTTCAGTTTCTGAATTCAGTTTTTTGAAAACTAAGTTTTTTGTTTTTCGTATTTTTTTGTTTTTAGTGAATATTTTTAAAATTTTAAGTAATTTTTTTTACTTTTTTAGATACACCTTATTTAGATGTTTCTAAATAGTAAAATATTTGTGAAAAAATATTTTAAAAATCTAATAAAAACACAAAAATATGAAAAATGTACTATTTTTTAATATTTTTTGGTATTTTGTGTATTTTCTAAAGATTTTTTTCACAAATATTATACTTTTTAAATGTATTTATGTTAGGTGTGTCTAAAAATTAAAAATAATTGCTTAAAGTATTAAAAAAATTCATTAAAAATATTAAAATATAAAAAATAAAAAAAAATACAATTTTTTGAAAACTGTTCTCTGAAAATTGAAACCACATTAGGCCCTTTCCTTTTTCCCTGGTCTGTTGGCCATCATCCTCCATCCATCATCTATTAATCCATTTGTTCTCTCTGTCAAAAAAAAAAAAAAAATAGTTATGTTTGGTAAAACTTTAGAATTATGATTTGATAATAGAGTTGTATTTTAGTTGTATACTGGAAATGTAATTCCACCCCTCTATTTGCATTTCATAATTGGATAGAGTTTTCAAAATGTGATTCCACCACACATTTCAAAATGTAATTCTCCTTTACGTTTGACTACTCTCTCTGTTTCATGTTCTCTATTTTGAAAAGCACAAGATTTTTGAATTTTGAGTCTATCCGATCATCCTCCTAGATGTCTAGCCGGTTGACTGGAACAGTGTAATTTAATTATTATTTTTATTTATTTATTTATTTATTTATTTTGCAATCGCCAATCGCCACCTGTTATTTGAAAATATATATATATATATATATATATATATTTGTTTTTGATAATTTTTAAATACAAAAATTATTTTTTAAAACCAAAATACATTTATTTTTTATTTGAATGCTAAAAAGAGTTTAATTATGAGTTTTGAATAGAATTTACAATAGAGTTTTAAGTTGTATGTTTAGTTATGAGTTATAACTTTTTGAGTTATTTTCAATTAAAAAATATTTTATGTTATTTTTTTGTTAATAATTAATTTTTTGAATTAAATTTTAAAAATAGTTTGGTTATGGTGTTATTTTTTGTTAATAATTAATTTTTTGAATTGACTTTTAAAAAGGGTTTGGTTATGAGTTTTGATCAGAAATTTCAATAGAGTTTTGAGTTATGTATTTGGTTATGAGTTATAACTTTTTGAATTAATAACCAAACAAATTTTCGTATTTCACATGTCACGTCAAACATTCAAAATTTAATTCATCACTCAATTCAAAACTCTTTTTAAAATTCATAACTAAACAAATTTTCTATACTAAAATCATAATTCCAAAACTCACAAATCCAAAATACAACTCTATTCTCAAATCATATTTAGAAAACTCTACCAAACGTCACCTAAATTTTGGAATTATGATTTAAGTATAGAAAACTTGTTTGGTTATACTCTACCAAACGTCACCTAAGTTTTGGAATTGTGATTTAAGTATGGAAAACTTGTTTGGTTATGAGTTTTAAAAAGAGTTTTGAATTGAGTAATGTGATATATGATATTTGATTCAAAAATTTAACTCATAACTCAAAAATTCTATTCAAAACTCATAAAAAAATTTTAAAAAATCTTAAAATATTTTTTATTTAAAATATAAAAATAACAGGTGTCAAAAATAAATAAATAAATAAATAGATAAATAAATAAACACGAACACTGTTCCGGTCAACTGGCCGAACGTTCGGAAAAACGTCCGAAAGAATGACCAGATAGACGTGTTTTGAAAAATAAGTGTAAAATTAATTTTTAAAAATTATAAACAAACAAAGTACTCAAATCATATTGTAAAATTATGTTTGGAAAACTCCATCAAACACATATATACCTTCTATTTTTCATGGGCAAAATGATCCGCCGCTCTTTATTTGAACCTAAACTAACTATCTTATACACATTGAAAGATGAATTAAAGGGTTGTGTGGGGTGTGTGCACTTTTTGTCATTTTAAACTAAAAAATTGAGGTTAAAAATATGGATGTTTAGGTTAATTTTTTAACTTTTTATGAAAAAATGTGTAATAAAAAATTGTAAAAATTGATTTGTAGGGAAAAATTCGAATTGAGAGTTGTGCAGTAATTGTTGACTTTTGATGAATAGTGTTAACTTTTTAACTTTTTGAGTAACTTTTTGATTTTTTGACTTTTTTACAAGTTCTCAAACTTGACCTTAGTCTCATTCTTATTTTTAAAATACTTTTCAATTTTTTTAATACATATAATTTTTTCTAAAATTTCTTTAGAAAAATTGCTTTTGCAAGTGCAAATCTCTCGTGCTCAAAAAAAAATTACGACTTTATTTGGTTTGGATTTTCAAATAGGTTTTTGTTTGTCTTTATTGTTTTTTTTTATTTTTTATATTGGGTATGGCTTCTGTTCAGTCCGGGATCGGATTGAACCGTGCTGTTGGGCTCGTGAGAGCCCACCATGGGTCCCGGTTTGATAATCTGAACCGTTCAATGTGTAGAAATCGTGGAGTACTATATGTTTATAAAAAATCACGTTGATCGGATATTGATAGCTATGTGATGAAAACAGTTTTTTTGTTAATTGTTAATTTGTTCACCATCTAATTTTTTTAATACGAAATTGATTTGATCATATAGTTATCGATATCCGATCAACGTAATTTTTTATAAACATATAGTACTCGACGAGTTCTACATATTCAACGGTTCAGATTATCAAAACGAGGCCTATGGTGGACCCCCACGGGCCCAACAAGACGGTCCAATTTGATCCCAGACTAGACAGAAGCCATACCCTTTTATATTTTAGTCATGTTTTTATATATATCAATATTGGATGCATCTACAAAAGTAAAAAATTAACTAAAATATATAAAAAAAAATCACTGAAAATAAGCGAAAATCCGAATAAAAATGTACACAGTTTTTTGTTCAAATTTTTATTTGTGTTTAGTGTTTTTTTTAATATTTTAATCAATTTATTTTACTTTTTAAATGTATTTTGATTTGCTACAACTAAAATATACCAAAAATTAACTAAAATATTAAAAAAATCACTAAACATAAATGATAATTCATTTAATAATAATTTTTAAAAAATAAAACCAAATAGTTTTTGACATGGGTAAACCCATAAAGGATACAGCCCACCACTTAGGGCTCAATACATAATTCAAATACTAAAACCCAACGTTGCTGGAGCTCAACGTGGCATTAAGAACTAATGACATCTAAACATGTGGCAAGAGAAGGACAAGCCACATAAATAGACAAAGATCTTGCAAAGTTATTGCACTACACATCAGCCATTAATGGAGTTCCTTACAGCATTTATTGCAACAACCCCTTCCCGTCGGAACAGAACGGCTTCACCATAAACAAGGTAAGTTAGAGTATAGACTTTCGGCCAAGGTGACAGATCGGAAGGGACAACGAAATGATTAGCAGAGGATATAAGCAGGTATCGAAGACAAGAAAAATGTTAAGCTTTTCTATCACTAATCTATCTCTACATTCTATCTTTCTTTTTGACTTGCTCGTCGGAAGGTTCCCTGGAGGACTCCCCGTTCCCCGTTGAACTCTTGTGCAGGCCTCTCTGCGGGCTTGGTACCTCGGGCACCGGTTTAGGAAGCGTGGATCAATCCGACCTGTTCCATCTAGAACACGCTGTATCATCAGTTGGCGCCGTCTGTGGAAAACCAATTGCTCCGCGCGCCAGTTGTGCTCATTGTCGCCGGAGACCTCTTCGCAATAACCCTTTCCTGCCACCCACCAAGGTGGATGGTCACAACTAGATCCATGGCTTCTCACCACAATGTTGCCGACCACCAAGCTGACCCTCCCAATCTAAACAACCAGCCTCAGTACTTCGCAGAACTTACCTACAGCATCAACCACTTAGCAGAGCAAAACCAAGCCCTGATCAATGCTTTGCTTCAAAGAGACCTTCCCATCCCTCCTCCTCTTCCTCCTCCTCCTCCTCCTCCTCCACCTTAAGATATCCCACCCAACCAAGAACGAGCCTCGAGCCATCCTATCCAACAGCCCTACCCATCCAACTTGGAAGGCCTGTGACCCCCTCCTCCAGATATGAACCCGCTACCTCGAGTCCCACATCCATCGGCCCAGGCACTCACCCCCGAGGGAAAGGCCAGTAGTGTCCAGCCTCCGCTGCATTTTGGTGATGATAACATTCCTCTCTGGGATGCAAACTCTGTGCCATGAAGCTCCAGCTCCAAGGAGTCATGAAGAACATACAGAACAAACCATCTACCACAGCAAACTCATCGTTCGTTGCCTCCATCAAGGACAAACCCTTACCTCCTAAGTTCAAAATGCCCTCACTCGACTCTTTCGACAGCACAACGGACCCGGTCGACCATTTGGAAACTTACATGACCCTCATGATCCTTCATGCATTCCCTGACGAGATCATGTGTCGGGCTTTCCCCGTAACACTTAAGGGGTCAGCTCGACTCTAGTTTAGTCAACTGCCAACGGACTCTGTCTCCACTTTCCAGCACGTAAGTGACTCATTTCTCAGCCATTTCATTGGTGCCCTGCGCCAACGGCGTCTGGCAACCCAGCTCCTCAACATTCGTCACATCGAGGGGGAGTCGCTGTGTAGCTTCATTACCTACTTTAACAACGAAGCCCTGCAGGTAGCGAAAAACGACGATAGGGTCATCCTCACGGCTTTCATGGCCGGTCTACGATCATCTAATTTCTTTTTCTTCCCTCTCCAAAAACCCCCCGACCTCCATGGCAACCTTACTTTCCAAAGCCCAAAAATACATGAACGCTGAAGATTCCCTAGCCGACCGACAAGATCCTACAGCCAAAAACCCGACCCCCAGAGAGAAGAGAAAGGACTCAGAAACCAGAAACACCCAATACACTCACTAAACACCTCAGTATACTGACCGACCAACCTGAGCCGACCGGTCGGCGTCAACCCGATCGCCTGGCCGGTTCGAACGATATACACCCCTCAACTCCCCCATGGAACAAGTCTTGAACCAGATTTAACGAGATTATGCCCTAAAATGGCCCCAACCGTCACGGTCTCCTTCCAACTGACGAGACCAGTCAAAATACTACCGCTTTCATCAGGACCACGACCATAATACCGAGGAGTGTGTTAACCTCAAAGACCAGGTTGAGGGCTTGATACGCCAAGGACGTCTCAGTCGGTTCACGGCAGCCCGCCTTCAGCAAAGGCAAAGGACTGAACCCACCAGAAACAACCATCGGCACACCCCTTCTCGACAGCTCACATCACCTAACCAAGGTCATGATAGACCCCCGTAGCAGCCCCGGCCACAAGGCAACCCTGGCCCCCCCTGTTGGAGAGATTAGAGTTCTTGTTGGCAGGCTTGCTTGTGGAGGACCATCTCGCTCGGCTTAACAGGCAGAACTCAAAAAAATAAAGCAGGGCTCAGACAAAGAAGTTGCCATATTAGACCGCCCTCCCAAACAACCCAAGCAGTGGATGGAGCCCATCACCTTTACGAAGGCCGACTGCACCGACATCTGTTACCCCCATGACGACTCCCTCGTCATCTCTACCCTCCTCTCCAATTACAAGTCAGATGGGTTCTCGTCGACAACGGCAGTTCTTCAGACATCATCTTCCTAAATGCCTTTCGCCAGCTAAGGTCAAGGAAGAAAGTTTGTCCCCTCTCCAAACCCCATTGGTCGGTTTTACTGGAGATCGGGTGACCTCCATAGGCTCCATCAATTTTCCCATCACAATCGGAGAATACACGCGGAAAACCATAAAGTTACTCACTTTCCTCGTCGTCGACTGCCCCCCTGCTTACAACATTATCCTCGGTTGCACCGCCCTAAATGCTTTCAAAGCTGTCACATCCTCTTTCCATCCTGCCGTCAAATTCTCCACCGACCTTGGAGTCAGCACGGTGAGGGGAGAGCAGACCGTGGCCAGAGAATGTTACGTCGCTTCAGTTAAAAAGGTCAAGCTAAAGGAGGCTATGATCATTAAAGGACTCGACGTCAGAGACAAAGACGAGCTGGTTAGAGGGGAACCAGTGGAAGAGCTTGTCAAGGTCCTCATCGATCCCACCAACCCGACAAAAACAGCCAATATTGGCAGCCAACTATCCCCTCAAGCCAAGGCCGATTTTACAACCCTCCTGACCGAACACAATGATGTGTTTGCCTGGACCCATTCTGACATGCTGGGTATCGATCCTTCCTTCATCACTCATCGTTTAAGTATCGAACCCCACTTCCGACCTTTTCGCCAAAAACAGAGCATCTTCCACCCGGAACGCAATGCTCTTATTACCTCTGAGGTAGATAAGCTACTGGAGGCACAGTTTGTCAAGAACGTGGACTACCCCAGGTGGCTGTCGAATGTGGTCTTGGTCTGTAAAAACAACGGTAAGTGGCGACTCTGCGTCGATTACTCCAACCTCAATCGAGCTTGCCCCAACGATAGTTATCCCCGTCTTCGCATAGATCTGCTTGTTGACGCTACGACCAGTCATCAAATGCTCAGTTTCATGGATATTTTCTCTGGGTATAACCAAATTCTGATGCACCCGTCTGACCAGGAACACACCTTCTTCATCACCGACCGGGGGACCTACCATTACCGTGTCATGCCATTCGGGTTGAAAAATACCGGAGCAACCTACTAAC
Source organism: Camellia sinensis (assembly GCF_055761805.1). Taxonomy (NCBI): domain Eukaryota; kingdom Viridiplantae; phylum Streptophyta; class Magnoliopsida; order Ericales; family Theaceae; genus Camellia; species Camellia sinensis. The sequence goes on along the minus strand of NC_138973.1, from coordinate 68,349,085 downwards.
GATTGGTCAACATCGTCTTTCATCATCAGATAGGCCGGAACATGGAAGTGTACGTCGATGACATGTTAGTCAAGAGCAAACTCTCCTCTGATCATCTGGCCGACCTCCGAGAGACCTTCGGCACCCTACGAAAGTATCAAATGAAGCTCAATTCGGAGAAATGCGCCTTCGGCGTAGGATCTGGGAAGTTCCTAGGTTTCATGGTCAGTTAGCGGGGCATCGAGGCTAACCCCGAAAAGATCAAGGCCTTGATAGAAATGCAGTCACCCAGAACGGTTAAGGAGGTTCAGAGGCTTACTGGCCGAGTCGCCGCCCTCAACCGCTTCATTTCCCACGCAACGGACAAGTGCCTCCCATTCTTCAAAGTTCTTCGGTAGGCTTTTGAGTGGACAACCAAATCGAGGCTTTCCAACAATTGAAGTAGTGCATGGCCAACCTCCCTTTACTCTCCCAGGCACTCATGGGTGAGCCCCTTTTTCTCTATTTAGCCGTATCGAGCACCGCAGTCAGTGCGGCCCTCATCAGGGAGGATGGTTCAGTATAGCGCCCAGTTTATTACATTAGCCGGGCTCTTAGGGGCGCAGAACAAAACTACCCATTGCTAGAAAAAATGTCCTTGGCCTTGGTCACCGTCTCAAGACGATTCTGTCATTACTTCCAAGCCTACTCCATAGTGGTCCTCACTGACCAACCTTTGAAGAAGATAATGCAACAACCAGAGCTGTCCGGCAGACTTATGCAATGGTCAGTTGAGCTCGGCCAATTTGATATCTCCTACTGACCTCGAACGACGATCAAAGGGCAGGCTGTTATCGATTTTATCCTGGAATTCACTAATCCCACTCCAACCACGGCTCTCCCGCCGTCGTAACCCCCCACTGAGCTAGAAAACCCCCATTCTTGGACCCTTAACGTCGACGAATCATCTCGCAAAGAAGGCAGTGGGGCTGGTCTCATCCTCACCGCCCCCGAGGGTGGTTATTTCAAATGTGCTCTCCGTTTCTTGTTCAATGCAAGCAATAATGAGGCTGAATATGAGACATTGATAGCAGGTCTCTGCCTAGCCAGAGACATTGGTGTTAGCCATATCCAAGTGTTCAGCGATTCCCAACTCATTGTCAGAAAAATCACGGGGAAATTCGATGCCAAGGAAGACACAATGCGGGCTTACAGGGAAATTGCACTCCCTCTTGCTCGCCTCTTCAACACTTTCCACATTAAGCACATCCCTCGGCCAGAAAACTCCAAGGCAGATGAAATGGCTCAATTAGCTTCTGTAGACCAATCAGACCTCAGCTATGGTGTCCGCCTCGAATACCTAGCCCACCCTGCCATTTCCCCAAACCAGCAGCAAGTCCACTTCCTCCAAAACAAACCTATTCCATTAGTGGCCGACATCTTTCTATTTTTGACAAAGGGGGAACTACCAGACGACAAACAGCAAGCCGCCAAAGTCAGGGCCCGATCGTCCAACTACATTCTTATCAGCGGCCTCTTGTACAAACATGGCTTGTCATGCCCATACCTGAGATGCCTCAATCCTGCTCAAGCGAACTACGTAATGAGGGAAGTCCACGAGGGTGTATGTGGTAACCATTCGGGTGCCAAGACACTAGCTCACAAAATACTTTGCACCGGTTACTTCTGACCTACTCTCAATCAAGATGCCACTGAATTCGTACTTAAATGTGATAAGTGCCAACGCTTTGCCAACATCCCTCATGCTCCTCCTACAGAATTGATCACACTCTGCAGTCCTTACCCATTCACCAAATGGGGAATTGACTTAGTTGGCCTATTGCCCACCGGCCGAGGCCAAACCAAATTCGCAATCGTCGCCATTGATTACTTCACTAAATAGGTGGAGGCGGAATCCCTCGCCACGATTACCGAGCAGAACACAACCAGATTCATCTGCCAGTCGATCATGTGCTGATTTGGCATCCCTCAAGCCATCGTCTTCGACAACGGCAAACAATTCGACAACGCCAAGTTCAGGAAATTCTATGCAGAACTTCAAATCCAGCCATGTTTCTCTTCCCCAAGTCATCCCCAAGCCAATGGCCAAGTTGAGGTTACCTACCGTTCTCTTCTAAAAATCATTAAAACTAAGTTGGAAGCTGCTAAGGGACTCTGGACGGAGGAATTACCAAACGTACTCTGGGCCTACCACATTATCACTCGAACCCCCACTGGGGAGATCCCCTTTCGCTTAACATACGGCGCTGAGGCGGTCATCCCAGTGGAAATCAGTCTGCCTACCCCAAGGGTTCTGCACCCAAACCCAGAACTAATTGAAGAACTGCGTCGGGCAAACTTAGACTTAATTGAAGAGCTCCGAGAGACCACTGCTGTCAGGTGGGCCTCATATCAACAGAAAATAAGAACACACTACAACCGCAAAGTCCGACTAAGGGAGTTCGTCGTGGGCGACATTGTTTTGCACGAAGCAACTTTTGCCACCAAAAATCCGGCTGAGGGCAAGCTGGCAGCCAAGTGGGAGGGACCTTACGTTGTTAAGGCCAGACCTCGGCCGGGCACTTACCGACTTCAGGACATGGACGGTCGAGATCTCCCCTATCCATGGAACACCGAGCACTTCAAACATTATTTTCAATAAAGCCCTATTTTTGTATTGATCAATTGCTGTATGTTCTTTTTGACAATCAACACACTTGGGTGTTTTTGTCATTTTCTCACATGGTGTAAATTTGTGATCAATGGGCTACGCTTTAAATGACAACGATCTTATATCTCACCTATCTGTGTGGTATTTCAATAACACCCTGCTTGCAGCTTCAGCCAGACTGAGTTACTTAAAGCCTCAGCCAGACTGAGCACGAAGGACTCAGCTAGACTGAATTACTTAAAGCCTCAGCCAGACTGAGCACGAAGGGCTCAGCTAGACTGAGTTAATTATGGCTCAAGCCAAACTGAGCACGAATGAAGAGTTTGGCCCAGGCCATTCTTGCAACTTCATGTTTGTAGCATAGTTGCCATACTTAGTTAAAGTCCAGGTCCATGCTTTTACGTCTCTTAACATTCTTTACATATTTAACTTTCATTTTTAATTCCATTTCTCAACACTCTTACAACATGATTTTCTTGTTAACACACTTTAAGACCTTTACGTTTCAACGTTTTTCTTGTTAACATTCTTTGCGTCATGGTTTTCTCACAAGTTAGACTGGCTCCCTACTTCTCAACTTTTACTACGATTTATACACAAGCCTTATTTAAATGTCCATTCTCATTCTTTTCAGATCTCAAGAAACAAAGACAACAGTACGAAAAAGCACAACTCATTATTTTATTTGCACACTTACACATAAGTTCACTACAGAAATTACACGGAAAAAAAAAAACAACAACAACAACAACAAAAATTTTATTTACAAACAACAATACGCAAAGTGCAAAAATTTTACATCAATCATTCATCCTCGCTTGAGGCCAGGTTTTCTTCGTCAACCCCTTCATCTAGGGGGGTTTGGGCCACATCGTCTTCATCTATTCTTACATTGCTAAAGTCCAAGTCTGGGAACAACTCTTTTGCTTTACGTTTAAACATCTTCCAGCCGTTGTCCCAAAACTCAGCCATCTCATGCTTGTAGAAGTCCGACCGCTGGAAGCTCTGGATCACTTCCTCTTTACTCCTACTTTCCAGCGGTCGCTCCCGACGAGCCAGCCACCCTATCTCCCTTTCTTGCCAAGCTGCTGACGATAGCGGCATTAATAGCCATCTGGAAGTCAGCGGACCCCTTGAACTGCTCTACTGCTGCAACACATAGGTCGGGGTACGCTGCCCTCTCAGATGCCAACTTGCTCCTCTCATATTCCAAGGCTTTCTCCAACCCTACCTTCTCAGCCACTGACTTGGCCCTCTCGTCCGCCAGCGCCCTCTCTAACTCAACGATCTTCTGATCTGCTTCTTCCTTTTCTTTGATCGACTGAGCGCGTAGATCTTCATTGCAGACCATGGCCTCATCCCACTTTTCATTGGCAACGGTGCAGGCTTTCTGGGCCTCTTCCAGCTTCCTCTGCTCGCTAACCAACTGGAACTCGAGTGACACTACCTTGTGGCGTTCCGTCTCCAGCTCTAACTTGGTCGCGAGTAGCTCAGCATTAGCACGGTCTGCTGAATAGTCCTGTACCATCGCCAACACCTCCATCTTCTTGGCGTTCTGGGCATACTCCAGCTCTCTAACACACGCACTCCACGCGGCTTTCCTCCAGCCCCCAGTCTTCCTCCTTAAACTTTCAAGCTAGGCCTTCACCTTATCCATCTTTGCCTTTTGCGAACGCCGCTTTCTTCAGTAAGGCTCCTGCTAAGGTTGTCACCTCCATCTGGGCTGAGCAGAGCCCCCTTAGCAGTTCGGCCTCTGTAAAACTCGCCATCGAGTGCACTGTCGCGTCCTCCACCACGCCCAAGAGCCGATCGGCAGCAGTCCTAGCTTCGCCTCTTTCTCCCTCCAGTCGCCCGGACACTGTTGGAGCGTGGTAAATGGCGGTCTTCAACCTGGCCCTCTCTCCTTCTCCTTGGGGCACAGGACCCCCCTTGGGCTATTACTCTACCCCCTGCCCAAGGCCAATCATCCCACCTTCCACTTATGTTTCGGGGCCCAGGGCACTCTCCACTCCCTTCGCTGTTCCTTCTAACTCCACTTCGAGGGTCCCCTCTGTCATCCCCTCCTTCATCTTTTTCAACGCTGACCCCTTCTCACCCTTGTCCACCTTTTTCTTTTTCTACTTCCTCTTCAACACAGCCTCCACCTCCTTGTTACCCCTTTCCTTCAACGGATCTACTGGGGGCGATCGTGGCTCAAAACCGCCCAAGTCCTTTTCCCCCAACGGCTTGGGGCGCGGTCGGACTCTTTCCCTCGCGATCGGCTTCGACAGACAGCCTAACTGTGACTCTTTGTATTTATTGGCCTTGGCAAAGATTGTCCTATCCTCCGCCTCTTGCGTCTTCCTCCTCACTTCTAATTCTGCTGGCGCAAGGTCCCCTCCGGTCGGCTGCGATCCCAGCCCCGAGGCAAATAAGGCAGAGGGTTGAACGAGGTCATCCCACTTGACACCTTCTTTCTCCCTCCACGCCTTCACCTTCTTCACTCTCTCCTGTGCCACCGCCTCCAACCTTGGCTCCACCGACTTGGTTGGCACTCTCCATACTGTGCACACTCTGACTCCCCCGTTGGCGGACACATAGAACCACCACGGCCTCCACCCCTTCACTGACGATGGCAACCCCGCTACCAGACCCTTCCCTGCCGCCGCTTGTAGGGTGGCCCAAGTTTCTTGCTGGCCCGAAGCCTTGTAGTATGCAAAAAACTCATCCACCATCATTGTAACTCCGTCGTTCACTCGCGGCCACGCACTTGCACAGGCCAATAATATCTTTCACGTGTTGGGCATCAATTGACCTGGAGCCACCTCCAACCAACTTAGCACATCCACTCCTATCCGGGGGAGTGGCAACCTCAAACCCCCCTTTAACGCCTCTTCGTAGAGGGCAAACTCCCTCAGTCGAGCATCAGATGGCCTCTTCTTTGATGTTGGCAATTCTAACTCTATTTTCGCGAGGATCTGATACTTCTCGCGCATGCCCTCCAACTCCTCCACGATAAAGGTCGATTTGTCGGCCTTCGTGTGCCAGTGATCTGGCTCTACCTGACTAATCGGCTTTGTAGACACTATTAGCGTAGACGAGCGGGGTCGCCCCGCCGGCTCTCCCTCACTCCCTTCTCGCTTCTCCGTCCTGTATTGCTCCTCTACGTCCACCGCGTCGTCGTCCCCCAACGCATCTAGTCTCATGGTGGGCACTTCCTCTCGAGCCATCTCTCTGGTATGCCTGCGTGTAGCTTCGAACGCTGGTACAAGGTAGTTCACAAAATGTTGCAGAGGTGTATCACTAGAAACAAACGAGTTTACTTCTGGGACGTGCTGGTTTTTTGCACAAAGGTAGGTAAAACGAATAAAACCAAACGCCCAAGGCTTGCTTGTATTCCAAGGGTCAAGGTCAAATTTTGCCAATTTGAAAATTTTCAAAACCGCCTTTTTAAACACCCTATATTGACCTATCATTTCGTTTCTTGCCCAACGCCTAACCTCCCCCATTACGGGATTCCGCCACGTGTACAACCACGATTCACTACCCCTTTCCCCTTCCCTGTCTATTCCACTTCACTTCACCACGTGCCCTGCCGTCCCTCGAGCCCCGCGCATCGCCATTCACCCTTCACGGTCGACTTTCTTCACGGTCGGTCCCTCCCATCGGCCACCCTTCGCGGTCGGCCCTCTTCACAGTTGGTCCCTCCACTTGGTCACCCTTCGCGGTCGGCCCTCTTCACAGTCGGTCCCTCCACTCGGTCACCCCTCACCGTCGGCCCACCTCACAGTCGATCTTCGCCCCGTCGGTTTCTCACAACCCTCGTTTTCTTCATTATTCCCTTCGTTGGACTAAAGCTGCACTTGGGAATGAGGGACTACTGACATGGGTAAGCCCATAAAGGATACAGCCCACTACTTAGGGCCCAATACATAATTCAAATACTAAAGCCCAACGTTGCTGGAGCTCAACATGGCATTAAGAACCAATGACATCTAAACACGTGACAAGAGAAGGACAAACCACATAAGAAGACAAAGATCCTGCAAAGTTATTGCACTGGACATCAGCCATTAATGGAGTTCCTTGCAGCATTTATTGCGATAACCCCTCCCCGTCGGGACAGAACGGCTTCACTATGAACAAGGTAAGCTAGAGTATAGACTTTCGGCCAAGGTGACAGGTCGGAAGGGACAACGAAATGATTAGCAGAGGATATAAGCAGGCATCGAAGATAAGAAAAATGTTAAGCTTCTCTATCACTAATCTATCTCTCTTTCTGACTTGCTCGTCGGAGGGTTTGCTGGAGGACTCTCCGTTCCCCGTTGAATTCTTGTGCAGGTCTCTCTGCGGGCTTGGTACCTCGGGCATCGGTTTGGAAAGCGTGAATCAATCCAACCCGTTCTATCTGGAACACGCTGTATCATCAGTTTTCAAATCTCTCAAACCAAACTAGTTTTATAAGGCTATAAATGGACTGAATTTTATTGAAGGACATATCCATCAATACATAGGTTTATTTTGAGTTGTTAAAAATTTATTTTTTGATTTTTTTAATTTTTTTTAAAAAATATAAAAAAATAATATAATTCAAAAAAAATTAAAAATTAAAAAATTAACTTTTAACGCCAAAATAGGCGAGAAGACATTTTAAACGTTATCCCAACTATTCACGTCAAAAATAAAAGAAAAATGCTTGGGAACACTAAAAGGGGATCACTAAAGGGAGAACTAATGATGTGGCAGTGGGCCCTGCCCACTTTCTATGCCTTGTTTTTATTTTTTTATTATTTTTTTTGTCATTTTCAATGTATTAGTGCTATTAGTGATGTATTTTTTAGTGGTCTAAATCATTGTTGAAAATAAAAACAAACGGCGCCACGTAATTCCAGCCGTTAAATCACCGCCTTGGCTTCTAACGTAAGCTTTTCCTTTCAAGAGGCGTTTAAAATGCCTCACAAATTAAACTCTCAGTTTCCACTTGTTTGGACTCTTTCTCTCTCTCGCTCGCTCTTTCTTCTCTTACTTGGCTTCAACTCTCACTTTCCCGCTACTTCGTGTCGATCTCTCTCTCGATGGCATCTCCATCAAACCCTAACCAAAGCTCGGTTAGTTTCATTCATGTCTCTCTCTCTCTATCTCTCTCTCTCTCTCTCTATATCTCTAGTATCTCTCTCACTTGCTCTGTTTGTCTTTTTCAATTTTCTGACGGTTACAGCTTCAGAGCTCTTTTTCCTAATCAGAATCTTCAAAAAGCCCCACAATTGACTTCCAGGTCCCTTCTCTTTCTCGCATTAAATCCTCCGTTTTAGAAGAATTCAGATTGAGACTTTGTTGCTAGAATTCGACCTCTCTTCGCTGTTTGTTTTCTGTCAAAATTGTGCGAAAATAAGCCAAATTGTAGCCCTGATTCGTTGATTCTTCAATAATTGAAAACTATATAAAGCCTGAATTTCATGATGTTGTTAATTTATTAGTTTACCTTCAAAAAGTTTAATTATATGTAGCTTTGGGCTAAGTTGGTTTATTGTATTGATTATCTTTGTGATTGTATTGAATCGGCGCAGAGTGATCATGATAGAGGTTAAGAAGGAGGAAGAGTATGTTATGGATTTAACGAAAGAGGTCGGATTGTCTACATTTTCTCCGGTTTCTGATAGCAGTGGTGATACCTTTACTCAAAGATCACCATCTTCTCAGGCGTAGGTTTTCATTTCTTAATTTTGTACGGTTATATAATTATTATAACATGCAGAGCTTATTTGTTCATTAAAAATGGTTTTTTTTTTTTTTTTTTTTTTTGTAATCCCCAAAGAATTTGTTGATTACCTGGCTTCAAAGAAAGGTTGATGAACCAGATAATGGATAGATTTCTGTTTCTTAATCTTTTTTTTTTATGAGTTTATTTTTCTTTGCTGTTGATGAAAATTTCCCAGTGCTGATTGGACGCTGTTTTTTAGTCTTAGGAAGACAACAATTAGACGATCATCACAAGCAGGCTGGACAGAGGAAGAGGTCAGTAGCCAGAGGTTCTTCTTGAGTTGTACATTACTGTTATTTACATCCATTGAGCTTGCTACCTGTATGGTTTTCAATTTCCCCTGATACTAGCTTGAATTTGAAGAAATTTTCTCTTGATTACAGGATAATCTTTTAAGTGAATATGTCAAAAAGTACAATGGGAGAAATTGGAAGAAAATAGGTGAGCGTGGCCTCATTTTTCAGTGTTTTGCTTATAGCTCTCTGAGTGGGCCTTTGGTTCGCTAACTAGGGCCAACCCTTGAACTTTTTAGTAGGTGCAACTTTTAACGGGTTGAAATGGCAGGCCCGTTGTTAATTTGCTTGTAACGTCTCTTAATTAGTTTCATTGGGTCATGACCATAAATATTCCTATATGGTGGAACAACTTGCATAGTTAACAATGGGTAATTTTAGTATTTGGCTGCTGAGAAGAGGCTGTCTCTCTCTCTCTCTAACCATAGTTCCTTCCAAATTATTTTTGAGTGCAAGAATGATCCCGGTGAACGAATTTATTGTAGGACCGTATGTTTCTTTAGTAATTAAAAATTGGAAAAGTTGTGAAAACATCAAGATGATGTTTTGCTTTCTCAACTCTGCTGATATAGTTAAATGTTGTTTTCTTTTACAGCTGAATGCCTTTCTGGACGGACAGATGTTCAGTGCTTGCATCGTTGGCAGAAGGTTCTTAATCCTGAACTTGTCAAAGGACCATGGACAAAAGATGTATAAATCAATCTTCTTGCATGATTTTGTTGCTGAGAATAGTAAAAAACAATGCATGTACTTTTTTATGAAACCATTGATGCATGATTGTACTCTGTTTCTCGTTTGAACCTTCAGGAAGATGATTGCATAATTGAATTAGTGGAGAAATATGGGTGTAAGAAATGGTCTGTTATTGCGAAGTTCTTACCAGGTCGAATAGGAAAGCAGTGCCGAGAAAGGTAGGTGGCGCTGTGGTGGTGTTTAAATCACCTTTTGATTAGTATTCTAAGGTTTATGCCTTGAACTGCCATTGAGGTTGTTTGACAATGAAATCCTGAATAATTCTTAGTAATTACTGTATATAGCAGTCCATTCCATGTGCAGTAGTTGCCTTGCCTATTGGGCCTTAATTACATTGCCATTGTCCATAGACTGTTGTCTTTCAGTGCTTTTTTATACAGATTTAATATTTAGCATCAATTTGTATACATAAGTGGACATCAATCAACTTTATTTTGCTTTGCACGTCTTGTGCTATATACACCTTTTTGTTTTTTGTTTGGATGGCACTTTCTTTCGACTCAGGGGGGTATTATTCTCATTAGGGATTGAAAAATTACCTACTGTTGCTTAGAAATTTTCCATCCTTACCAAAGTTTTTGAACTTTGACATGGATTGATTAATCCACTTTTTCTGCATCGTCATGCCATATGCTAGTCATTTTTTGCTACAATGTTTTATTTTTTCAACTTTTAATTACAAAAGCTAAACAATTCAAAGAAGCTGGCTCTGCTGAAAGGGCATTCCTATTGTCATATTGAAGTCAATTTTATGTTATGTAAACGTTTTACATCATTGCATTGAAAACGTTGATAATTTAGGTTATTGAATTAAGAATTTCAGTAGTTCAAAGTAGTTAAATGTGTTAACAGTTGAAACTGACTATCTTTTTTTCAATAAGATTTGTGGCATCAACCATGCATGACTTATCCTAAGCTGATACGAATTTCAAAATTATAAAGCTGATCTGTTATTTATCAGGTGGCACAACCATTTAGACCCAGCTGTAAAGAAAGAAGCATGGACCAAAGAGGAGGAAGCTATACTTACTTGTTACCACAAAATATATGGTAACAGGTGGGCAGAGCTTGCAAGGTTTCTACCTGGAAGGTATGTATTGAATATTAATGTCTTTGCAAGAGAGTGCTTACTAATGTCTTTGCAAGGGAGTGTATTGAATATTAATTTCTTTGCAACGTCATGGATTTTTCTCATGTTCCTCAACTGAAAGATAAACCGGATATCCATGAAACACGTGTAAATAAGTATTTATATAAAAATATGTTGGCTAATTGTGGGCACAACTTGGAACAAATATTTCACAAAGAAATTAAGTGGGCATACAAGGTTTATCCTGAGAGTATACTAAATGGGGACATGTAAGGTTCTTATGCAGATGACCATTAGGGGGTAATTTCATGAGGCTGAAGTTTATTATTTACTTTGGTATTTTGCATCTCTAATGTGTATGTTGCTATTTGTATTATGATCTTTGTCTTTTGTGTTGATTACACATGATTCTTCTGACATTAAGCATCTTAATAATGCTGGAATTCTCAAATGAAACTTTTTGTGGCCAGCACACTAATTCTACGGATAGTACGGGTTCATGAACATATTACCTAAAATTTCAATGCCATGCATAGTGCAAAAGAAAATTAAGAAATTAGATTGCTGACATGTCGTGCTGGTCATCCAATAGCGAATGTCTCATTACCACATATGGATGGAATTGATTGTATGATTGTACAAACCACTTGGTCTATTAGGTTCACAATTCAAATTTCAAGTGTCACTGAGTACTGGTTTGAACATTGCCCTACAGGAATCTGAAGATGAGAAAATTCCTAATCTGTGCCCATGTAATTGTTTATTTATTATCATTTGATTTTATCTTTTTGTATCTTTTGGGTATTCTCAGGACTGATAATGCTATTAAAAATCACTGGAATTGCTCAGTGAAGAAGAAGTGGGATTTAAATCTGCCTCCCAGTTTGTACTCCCAATTCCTTGCTGCATCTCCTGATTTCTGCAGCACTGAAACAAAATCAGTATGTGCTGAGGTTACTGTAGACAGACATAATCTCACTGAAGTGTCTGTTGATCTTTCAAGGGGTAAAGAGCATGTTGGTGATGCTTGTTCAACAGAGTTGGTTCTTGGAAATGCTAATTTAGGTGAGAATCGTTTAGAATCAAATCCTTCTATGCTAGGTGCCTGTAGATTTTCAGAAGCAGGGTTAAATAAACTGATAAGTCCACTTAGGAGGATCCAGTTTAATGGGACAGCTATCGCAAGTCGTTTGACTAATGAACCATCTCAAGGCAATGATCATCATGATATTCGTGGCACCTTTCAAGCCTCTTCTTCAGATGATTTAGTTGTTGCATCTTGTTCAACTAAATCCAGTTTTACCCCTCTTGATGTTGTTCTTCCTGTCACTACTGAGAAAACATTTGAATCACCCAAAAGGCAAAGAGGTCGTGATCTGGATGTTGTGAATTTGGAATCTAGGAGCTTGTTAGACAATTCCTTCTTATGTTTGTCGACGTTTGGAGTTAGGGAGCACAATGGTCATGTTAGCAAGAAAAGCAGAGTCGATGAAACACCTCATCTAGATGACAAACACTTTGGTTGCTTGTGTTATAAGCCACCCCAATTGAAGGATTTTGTTATTCCTGATGAAAATGGTGGTCGATGTCCAAGTGTGGAGAACCATGTTAGGCGTGCTAACAGTCAGGTCCATTTTTCTACTCCTCCTGACCTTGCACTAAGTATCTCTTTTAATAGTAGCAGTCCAGAATCCATGTTGAGGAACTCCGCAATGAGTTATAAGAATACTCCTTCAATAATAAGAAAGCGAGCTTCTAGAGAAGCTGGCAGTGGTAACTATTCTGTGCGCAACTGCACTCCTGCAAGGATGATTTCATGTACTAGTGAAGCAGATTTTGTCAATGTGAAGCAGGATGCACATTCTCCATTTCATAGACCTAAAATATCAGTTGCTGATAAATCTCTGGAAAGACGTCTGGAATGTGAATTTGATAAGGAATGGGATTCAGCAGTAGCAAGATGTTGCACCCCAGTTTCTACATCTGCATCATCTGGTCTCAACTTTGGTGCAAATATGATGTTGACTCCTTAAAATCTGTTGAATTGGGTGAGTAATTCGGTCTTCCCCTTGTTATTACTTTTAAAGTCAGAAGAAATTATGAACCCACCTCTTATATCAAAGTTTTTTCCCCTTGTAGTTTTTCGATAAATAGAATTTAAAATGAAAAAAAAAAATGAAAATGAAAATTTGTACACAATACAGGGGGTTTACCCCAGATGCTCGATTGATTCCAAACTGAGCTAACCCCCACTCAACAAGCAAACTCAATCCAAAGAGTTAAACAAAACTCCCAAATGGAGTTCTAGTCTTGCTGTCCACTATTTTTAAACATGGGGTTTTCCTTTTCTTTTGTTTATTGACATAATTCCTTTGTAGTTTGTTGGTTTATGAAAGAGCTTCCTCTTCTTGTGCAATGCTCAATCATGCTTCAGTTTTTCTTTGCAGGACTTTACCTTGTATATCATATATTTGACTTCAGGAAATACTAAAGACATAATAGAGAGCAGTTTTACGGCATTTGGAAATATAGAGGTTTGTTCAACTTCTATAATTTTGGATGTCTCAGTTTTTATTTTGATTCGTGAACTATCAAGTTATTTGATGCAGTAGCATCTGACTTTAAATAATGGAGTTAATGCATGCTCAGTGCTAGTATTATTTTTAGGGCTTGCAATTTTGTTAAATGCTTTCTATACTAACTTAAATCCACCCATACCAGAATATTTACTATGTTTGGATTATGGATTTGGATGGGGATTGGGAAAGGGAAATAGAGAAGAAAAAAAATTGCTTATATTTCATTCAGTGTCATCACTTTTTTCCCTTTCTTTTCATTTTCCAAAGTCCTATCTAAATTCATGATTTAAACACAACGTAAAGGAGAGACCATTTACAGAGCACTCTTGAGATCATATCGAAAGGTCCCCACACTTTAATATGCAATTTGTTTTGAGATCATCGTGTAATTTTAGTTTGCATTTTTCCTAATATAACTACTGAATACATTGGTAATGTGTTTTTTTTAGGAGATAAATTAGTTGAGATCAGTCGTTGCCCTTGTAAAAGTAGTAATTTCAAGAATTTCAACTGTTGGTGACTATTTTTTACCTACATAATTCCTTTAATGGGGATATGTAGCAAACATTAGAAGTTCTTCTTCGAGTTTGCTTCTGAACATAAAAGCAGGTTTTTCAGTCGTTTACCTCAGTCTAAAATTTTAAAGTAGTGTGTTTTCCAAGACAATTACAAGTGGGTTTAGTAATGTGAATTCATCATATTCCTTTTAATAATTTATTTTAACTTTCATAAACACCAGGAATAAACAGATTGCTGCATAAACAGATTGTTGTCCTCTAATGCATAAAGCAAGTAGACATACCTACTATGCACACTATTACATAAACAATGTCAACTTTGGGGCTTCGATCTCTTGATGTTTTGTTTTACACATCTTTTAGTTAAGCATATTTCAACTTGCTTTATATACAAAATTGAACAATAACACCTCTGACAGACAATTTTGTTGCATTGCATTCTGAAAGAACTCTCAAGTACATGGCAGATCATCTATTGCATGCAGATTGAAGTTAAAGATGAAATATATGTTGCTGTAAGTATAGTACCACAGTTTTTCTTTGCCGCAATTGAACTTTTAAGGCCTCAAGGGATAACCATTATTTTATGACCTCCTTGTAAAAATTTGCGTTTAATTTTTTTCATATGTCGACTGTCTCGTTTTCTGCAGCTTACAATCAACACTGTGAAGCATCCCAGCCTATATTCAAGACAGAATCAAATCAGACAAAGTGCAAATGTTGCCGAGACAACGTGGCACGCATACTGTTGGAATTGCCCATTCCAGCAAGTGTATAATGTTGGAACTTGGAACTCGATACATATGTTGGTTATCCTTCTGTACTGTTAGAAGAGATGTCTGAGAATAATTTTTTTTGTTGTGTAAATCTCTTTCATGTTGGCATTTTCTCCCTTTTAAAGTAGTAATGAATACACAAAACCGGAGTTTGATTATATCCACACCTACATAGGCGAAGACTAAATCCTTGTGACTTGTTTTGAATAGGCTTCACTCAAAAATGCTAATGAAGTTTGTGATTAGCCTTTGTTGCAACAATTTTGATCTGTTTCACAGAGGGTTAAAATATGAATCCATATTTAGTTGGTATATCAGTGTTCACTTGATGGATGTGTGGTCAGAAAGAAGTAAGAAACAAAAAATATCATATAGCATCACGAAAAATGCATATAAATTGGACTTGTTTGTTTGGCCAGACTAGAGGGAAGAGTGGGATTGAACTGGGGAACATGTGGAATTCTTGTTGAAAGCTTTTATCTTCTTCTAATCTTACCTAGTGTGGCGTATGTTTAACCGGATTGGTAGTTTGGACTGGAATATTAATCTCATATGGATGATTATCGAATCTCACCATCTTTTAAATCTTGTCATATCATTTGTCTCATTCTAACCAAATAAGCTCAATTAGATACCATTTCACTCATCATTTTAAATTTTATCCCATCATATACTAAAAATATTATATGGGTAGGGTTGAATTGATTGAAAATATTTTCAATTGAACCGTCCTTAATGGGGTTGACTATTTTTTCACGTCAAGCCATATACTTGGCAATTTTCAAAAAAGAAGAGAAGTTTTAAGACAGGCAAACTCTGTTCTGAAACAACTATAATAGGATAAGCATGGACCCTTTCTGATTGCAAGAGATTTTTGAGGAAACTTAATCACCAAAGGAAAAGAAAGGCAATGTGGCTTTTAGCTTCAAAGCTAATACCCAGAACTATTGTAAAGCATTAGCACTACTTTGCTCAAGGAACTGATTTTTAGAATTTTAAGAAAGAACCTTTGTTGTCAATAAAAGCTCTCGAACCATTAACATATACCCGTAATGATATACAAACATAATTTTAGCCAAAACATTCATATACAAGAGCACAAAATTGTGAAAATTGGTAAATTATTTTCTTTAACATGACCTACCCAAACATTTGGTGGGTTAGAACCCAATCAAAAGAGATGGGTCTACTGAAGCCTTATTATAATAGGTTAGAACTAAGTTCAAAGCAGAACTCATTTGGTGCAGTTTCTAGTTAGAAGGTCATAATCTAAATGCAAAAACTATAAAAGCATTTCCTCTTAAGTTGCTTAATAATTAATTTTTAAAAATTTATTTAAATAACTTTTGCCACATAACTTAAGGGAGTGCATTTAATAAACTGACAAACTCTCAAAATAAATAAATAAAAGCTATAATTCCCCAATAAATTTCAATCCAAATTTTTCTATATGTTATTTGCATTAGCATATTTTTGGTGTTTGCTACTTTCAAACTTGGCCAAGGTAATCAGTCAATTTATTCATATGATATATAACTGCAACCTTTTATTTCATGTACAAAAATGCAATCTAAGATGAATTGCAAATTCATTACAAAGGTAATTTAAATCGAAATTGATAGAAATTCACATTATATTTACTAGTTAGTGAAAAAACCAACTAGCCTAGAACATTCACAACTGTTATCAGAACAAAAGCAACAAACCTGGGACAATTCCCCTCAACATTTCTCCTGTAAGAGTTGGATATGAAATTTTAGAGACATTTATTACCTCACTTCATCTTATCTTTTTTCCTTTTCTTCGGCGATGAGAAGTTTGCCTTCTGTAAACTCACAAGCTTGAATGGGTACCCCAAGCTGCCTCTGAAGCTTCTTCACAACAAACACTTCCGGTTCCTCGCATATGGTGACCACAGTACCCTTCCTCCCAAGCCTGCCTGTTCGACCAGCTCGATGTGCATAGTGAATTGAATCTGTGGGTAATCCCAGATTCACCACAAGATCACATTCTGACACATCCAAACCCCTTGCAGACATCTCACTCGTCACCAGAACTCTCACCTCTCCATTCTTGAATTTCTTTAAAATTGTTGATCTGGCAAGCTTGCCTAGATCACCATGCAGCTCAGCAGCTATCATACCACGGGCCTCTAGCTTGTAGACAGCGTCTTTTAGTTGTTTTGTATGATTCATGAAAGCTATAACAGACTTTGAATCAAGTGCATGAACGCATCTCCTCAGCATATCAACCTTGTGCTGTAACCTTGTGACACAGTAGTAGTGTTTCAGAGCAGGTGGGAGGCTCTCTACTGCAGACTGTATCTGCAAATTCGACGATGAACTAGAATTGGAAGCGTTTTCTGACAAATTAACAGGTCCAGAGGGCGAAACAGATTCAATTGGGTTAACTTTTTTAGCTTGTACAAGAAGGGGATTCTGCCCCCAGCTCCTAGCTGCTCTAATCACTGAAAATGGCACTGTTGCAGACACCATGATAGTCTGACGTTCAGCCCGCTTGGCAAGCAGGTTTTTTGTGCCACGTGTGTCTGCACTAGATTTCCTTCCCACATGTTCCAATATCCGGTGCATGTCCTCCCGGAAATTGAATGAGAGGAGCTCGTCAACTTCATCTAAGACCAGGTAACGACACCCATGAGTGTGAAGTTTCCCAGCTGCACTAATCTCTGCAATTCGCCCAGGTGTTCCAACCACAATGGCTGGCTTGTTCTTCTTGAGAGCTTCTTCTTGCCTTGATCGGTTTGCACCTCCAACAAGCTGCTGAACCAGTTTCTTGTCTCCAGGTCCTAACAGCTTCTCAAACTCCCGCACAATTTGCATGCCCAGCTCCCTAGAAGGAGCCACAACTACTGCTTCTATTTCCATTTTCTTCCCAGGTTGTTCACCAGTAGGAGACTTCTTCTTCAGTGGACCCACTTCAGAGAGAATAGGAAGGAGATAGGCTAATGTCTTTCCCGAACCTGTGTATGACTGAATCACGACATCGTGATTTTTAAGAATCACTGGTATTGCTGTTGACTGAACGTCAGTTGGAACTGTAAAACCCTCCTTCTCTAGCCTTTCTAACAACAAAGGTGAGAGGCCAAGCTCAGAAAATGAATTTGCAGCAAAAGGAGCTGCCTCTATTGCAAGTGAATTTTTTACCCCAACTTCCTTAACTCTTTTAACTTCCTTCACTTTACTTCTGGATACTTCAGTCTTGTTAGTAGTCTCAAAATCACTTTTCAACCCTAGGTTTGCAAGGGAGAGAGGCCCATTGTCACGATCAATCCGGCTCAAGAAACGTACACTTGTGTAGAACGGAGCTCTCCTGGAAACCTGTGGTAACTTTCTCAAGGGTAAAACATCACCAACAAAGAGAAGAAACCGTGTTGTGACTAGAGTCGGCATCTTTGGCAGTGTTCTCCGTTCTAATAAATGTTCATGCTATTCATAATAGCACATCCAGGTAGAATAGGATGATCCACAGATGCTAAACCCCTGCAACATAGAAAATCAATATGAAGCTGTCAGTTGATATAGGATAAGAATATTTATAAAGTCAGCAACACAATCATACATTCAAAACAGATATTTGCCCCAAAAAATATGCCATTAGTTTGCGTGCAACTAGAAATATCGGATTAAGGTTGTGCATTTGTGTATGCAAGCAAACTTAAAGTTACTATTTAGAAGAAGAAAAAAAATGCATCATCAAAAAGTAAAATACCAGTAGATACTTCTAAATGCTTTGCTATAATCTTGCAGCATTGACATGGATACGGACATGCAAATTTTCAAAAAATACAAGACACAAAATGTCAAGAATACATGCAAAACATATAATTTTATATATTTATATGTTATATTTTTAAATATTTAATATTTATTTTATGTCAAATATTTAATTTTATTAAATTTATCAACTTCAGGTATGCTTTGAAAAAAAATGGTCCTCGGTGTATTCTCAGCATGTCCAACTCTCTCTAGAGGGTCTGTGTCTGGAAAGTGTCGGACACATATACGTCACCTCTGGGGAGGTATCTGTGCTTCAATTACAATCACTGAAGTAT
Source organism: Camellia sinensis (assembly GCF_055761805.1). Lineage (NCBI taxonomy): Eukaryota > Viridiplantae > Streptophyta > Magnoliopsida > Ericales > Theaceae > Camellia > Camellia sinensis. The sequence continues at coordinate 68,330,635 of NC_138973.1, read as the reverse complement.
ATAATCCAAAAGAGTGTAACTGAAAGAGCTCAATCACGTTGACCCACTTCCAAAAATATCAACTAGATCTACATAAGTTTAATGTTCCAATCCAGTTACTATTTCCGATCCAACTGTCTATTATTTACAATAAAAAAATCATCAAAAAATTATAAACCACCATCAGCAACGCACGAAAGAAGTAAACAGCTCAATAGGATACACAAACTTTCTATCACACTAATGTCTGGAGATAACTAGCATAGAATAGTCAACCATAAGGCCGAACCTTTCATGCATTTCCAATTTATCTTCGATTTTAAGAGCTTGTCTGAATTACTATGAGTGGTCATTCTTTTCAATTAACAAAAAACAATTCTTTCTTGACTGAGGCATTTTGTCGAACAACTGGCGAACAAGAAAGTTTTAAAAAATTAAAAAATTACTACTTTCAACGAGTTTTTGGTTAGTGTCTCTTTCGCCACAAAAACCAGAACTTACAGAACAATTGGGCTAATTGGGTTTCAGGGTTTTGAATTATGTACAAAATAGAACAACAATCAAAATTAAAATGACAAAAAGACATTGCTTTTCTTTGCATTTCTGAACAGCAAAACGAAAAGTAAAGAGAAAGAGAAGCGACGAATCGGAGTAAATCTAAAATAAAGAGTACAGACAATGAGAGAGAGAGAGAGAGAGAGACCTTGGAAGATATTTGTTCAACGGCGCTATGAGTGAAACCCAGTTGAACCATGGCAGACTTGGCGGAGGTGGAAGAGGGCTTCAGGACCATGTCATGGTTTTAAAACCGCCCGGCCCAAATCTGCAAATATCATCCACCTTTCCAATTTTATAGATTAAATTGATAATTCAAGGGTAAATTACACGGTTTATGTGTATGTTTATTACAGCTCACTCTCTCAAATTTGGGAAATTATCACGACTTCTCTGTTAATTTAAATTTATGTATGATGATTATTACGGTGAGAGGTGAACTATTGTGAAACTTTAAACCTCATGGGACAATCTGTAATAAAATTTTAAATCTCAGAAAGGAGATTTAATTTCTAAAAGGTGAGAGAGAACTATAATACACATAAACTTCAGGAAGTGTCAATGTAATTTACCCTAAACTCAATGTAAAGAAGATATAAGGTATTATATTTTTTTTTTCTTGGTGAGAGGTTTATCATTTGTGAAATAATTTGATGAAAAATTCTTTTGTTTTGAATTAATTACCTAAGAGTCTGATTTGTAAATGCTATAGTAGCTCATGTTTTATCTAAGATTTTTTAAATCAATAAGTCCTATTTAGGGATTGTTTGGGATGTTCTAAATAAGTACACTTTTTGACTTTTCAGACTAAAAAGTTAAGGAAAAAAATATGGTTATTTGTGTTAACTTTTTGAATTTTTATGGAAAAATGTGTATTAAAAAATTGTATGAATTAGTATGTAGGGAAAAATTAGGATTGGGAGTTGTGCAGTCGTACTTTTTGACTTTTGGTGAATAGTGATAACTTTTTAACTTTTTGAGTAACTTTTTAGCTTTTTAACTTTTTGGGCACATGCCAAACTTGGCCTTAGTAAAACTAATAATATTATCAGTTTTTTCTAATTTTTAAAACTAAGACATTATCAATTTTGCATAGTAATATTTCAAATAATTGTTTCACTAACTGATAAAAAAAATAGAACATGAGATTAAATGTTTTTGCCCTTCTAATTATTGTTTTGATTCAACTATCCAATAAAACCGAGAATATCATCAATTTTTCCAGTTTTAAAACTGAGAACATTATCAATTTTTTCATTTAATTTTTTTTTTTTTTTGCACATCAATGTTCCATCGTCATACTTCTTTATAGATACAAAATTTTCAGTTTTACACAAAAAAATAATTCAATTTTTTCAAAATATATATATATATATATATTTAAACATAATTTGTTTTTGCAATTTTTTCAATTTGAAAGTTAATGTTTTAAAGTTTTGAAAATCAAAATAAATGTCAAATCATCATGTTCTTTTATAAATAATCATAAATGATGAACAATCATTATTTAAATAGCAATTCCGCCTTTGAAAATTTTAATGGGATTAGAAAGTCTAAAAAAATCTTAGTTAGGACTTAATGGAGTATAAGTTCATCAGTTAAGATTTCTATGTAAATGTCCTTTTTGTTTATTTTGAAGGACATTTTATTTTCAATTTTACCTCTTAATTTATCTGTTGACTCTTTTTTGACTATCTGTTCAAATTTATATCTATTTGTTTAAATTATTTTCTATCTGTTTAAATTTTTTGTCTATCTGTTCAAATTTATATCTATCTGTTCAAATTCACATCATTTTCAAACTCTCTTTTTCTATCTGTTTCTCTTTCTACCTCTCTATTTTCTCTCTATTTATTGAAAAATCTCACTATTTTTGCTTTATCTATTGAAACAACTCTCACTGCCTTCTCCCACCACCGTTACCTACATGTATATGTTCAAATATTTTATTTGTTTAAAATTTTAAGTTATCCGTTTAAAATTTCAATATCATCAACAACAACAACAATAGATCTGACCCAAGAAAAAAAAATCTGAGACAAGAAGAAAAAAAGGGAGGAAGAAAAAAAAAAGAAAAAAAGAGAGGAACCTTTCAAAATTTCTTATCTACAGTTGAATATACAGATGAAAATACAAATTTATAGATGAAAATGCAAATCTCACCCCATTCAACGGATCAATTCATTTTTTTATCTGTTTAAATCAAACACAAACACACACACAGTACAAATACAAACTGATCAACTTCACAAATTTCATAATCAAACACAAACAAATTTCAAAATCAAATATTTATCAAATCAAAACTATTTATTTATAATAAAAAAAATTAAAAAAATTCTAATATATATATATATATAAGTGTTTGCAGAGCAATCATGTTTCTAATATAAACATATATATAACAAGAAACAATAAATAAATACAAAACTTTCTTACTGATGGATATCTACTGAAACCAACGAATGTATATATATTCTGGAACCAACAAATAATAAATAAATAAATAGAGTACTTTAACATATATATATATATACACATCAAAGCCTCTTCTTGCTGATGGATACTTACTAGAAGTACAAGACCTTCATGCGAGTCCCACACTTGCAGTCCTTCAAACCATTTTTGCCACAAGAAGTGGTGCCGAGCAAGAACGACCAGAAGTCCTCGGTAACAGATCTACTTAGATCTACGACCGGTGGCACTGGTGGTGGTTAGATGGCGATGGTGAGAAAGCGGCGGTCTACATGGTCTCGAATCTAGAAATGACAGTGAATTGTCTACTAGAAAGCAATGGATGAAGAAGAAAAAGAAGAAGAAGAAGAGAGAGAGAGAGAGAGAGATAGATGGATAACAGAGAGAAACAAAGATCTAAAAATGAGGATTTGAGGAATGTATCCAATATACATATATATACTTAGTGTATTTTGGTCATTTTGTACAAGCATATCCTTATGGATAATATATTTCAACGCGCAACCTTTGGCCAAACAAAATTCAACTTTGGACTTACACATGGAGTCTCCTTTTAAAAATTAGAATTTCACTATTGTAACATGTCCGGGGGTACCCGTGCATGTTAAACAGTTCGGACTCTCAACTTCTTTGATCTAGTCTCACGAGTCCAATGTGAAACATAGATGAGAGTCCAAATTTGGCAACTTTTATGAAAAAACCATTTTAATACAAAATCTTTGCCAAAAATAGACTACATCACCAGATCTTAAAGTCGTTACCTAATATTTTTTAGAAAATTAGGAGACCCATGACTTGTGCCGAAGCCACTGGCACTGTTCATCGTAACCAAGGATGCTTGGCTCGAAATCTTAGGTATGAGAGAAGAATGTCATTAATTAAGCACCCTCGTTCACTCGATCAAAAAATTGGCCTCTACTAAACCATAATATGAGCTTTATTAACTTTGTATGTTCATATTTTGGTTATTAAATAACTCTTATAATTGACTATGTGAAGCATACAAGTATAGACTATACCATCTACTGTAATGACTCGGATTCTAATTCGTATTAGATTGGTATAAATTAGTACCTGTCACCGTAAAACATGTATGGTTGTCGAACTCTTGACATTGATGAGTTGGCAAGTGAACTCTAAATATTATAATTGAGGATCCTTGGGGGATGTTTGGAACCTTGATTGAAGCCTTAACAAGGTATTTAGGCAAGATTAGATCAAAAGTCTCAAATTTGAGTTTTCATTTTTGACCAACCTTCACTCTCTAACCTTTTTCTCCCTCCATTCTGTGTATTTGAATGTAAGGCTGGAACCATTGGAAAGCTTATTTCTGGGGCTTCGATTTGGACATAAGAACGACCTAAAATGGAGTTCGAACAAGAGAGTTATACCTATTTGAATTCTTAATGCCTCTGCTGATTTTCTCTGGGATCGACATCCGAGTTCCAAGGGTCGACCCTTCTTGCTGTTTTGTCCTGGGTCACATTCTGAAATAAAGGGTCGGCACCTGAGTTCCAAGGGTCGACCCCTAGCTATAGAAAACATTAATCTTCTAGCTTTTCTTCTTAAGGGTCGACACCTTAGTCCTAAGGGTTGACCCCTGCGTGTTATTTCCATAATTTTTGGGTCCAAATGGGCCCCACTTTTGGGGGTTTTGGACTTATTCTTTGCAATGACTTTAGGGTTACTTTTCTACTACTATAAATAGACCCAACACTTTTCTCTCTCATGATTTCCTCTTCCTCTTTCCTCTCAAACAGTGAGCCTCTCTCCTCTCTCTCTAAACCCAACTTTTTCCCACTTAGATCGCTAGATCTACTCGTCTTGAAACATCTTCTTGCCTAGGTCCCTATGGGAAGGTTGTAGAGCGCCTCAAGGGCTTTCTTTTGATCCAAGGACTTCGAGATTTCATCAACTTTGGGTTTCTCCGAGTTTTTTTTTCATTTCTTTAAGGTAGGGATACTTTTATCCTAGTATTTCTTTATTTTGAAGAGATTTCATGGTATTGTTGTGACTTATAAGCTAATTTGAGGATCTTATTGGATTAAACCCATGTTTTATATAAATAAATCGTTTTGCTTGACTTTTGCTCCAAATTTCTTAACTTTTTTTTCAAAAACATATATATAAATATTGTTAGAACCTATATCCATGATGGAGGAGAAAAACCCCTATATTTGGTAAAAACCCTAACTTTTCAATTTGAGTAGAAAACACTAAATTGAGTGGAATTTCCTTTGATTCATGGAATATTATGAACAATCAAGAGATGAAAGATGTGGATGTTGATATAGTAAAAGAATTGGGACTTGAATGTTATTATTCTTCGAATATTATGTGGTTTTTCATCTATTGTGATGATGGATGTTTGTTGATGGAATTAAAATGTGATGGAATTGTTAATTGTGCATGAGTCCGGGTAAGAGTCGGTTTTGAAAAATGTGGTGTTGTGTTGGTACCCGCACGGGGAGTTTAAAAGGTGCCCAAATGCTTTGTCTAGGCTTATTGCTGGACGAATGTGGGAAAAATATTTTTGGGTGTCCACACAGTCCTGTCGTATAATAGCCGACAAAAGTGAAAAAACAGATGGTTTTCTTGGGTGCCCAGTTCCTGCCGTATAATAGCCAGCAAATTTGGGGGATAGTTTTTGAAACTAAAGCAACTTGTGTTGGACTCCTACATGGGACTCATGGTTTGTTTTCCATTGATATGATTGTTTAATTATTGTGTTGTAAAGGTGTGAAATGTAATGGTCCATACTTAATTGTTACGTATTTACATAATTAATGAAAATTACATGTGTTCTTAACTCCTTATTATGTTTTGTCTCAAGGGTGCCATAAATTTATTCGAATGATTAAATACTTGGTTAAATGTATTCCTACTGGGCATATAGCTCACCCCTATTCTATTATTCAGGAAATAATGTTGTATAACTACAGTGGTGACTTGAAGTAAGCGGTTTTGAGATTGACAGCTGAGAATATTTTGTTGAGACTTAGAGTTTTGTAATAGGGTTGTTAGACTTATTTTGTTGTTCTTTTGTACACCCATAGGGTTCTTTTATTGTAATGGTCATCTTGTTTATAGAACTTGGAGTTGGATACAAGTTTTTAAGGACATGTAAGTAGAGAAGTTGTAAATTTTAATTCTTAGTTCAGTGAAAATGATGGCTTTGGGGTGTGTTGTTATATTGGTTACGATGGATTCATGTATGAAATAATAGGGCGTTACACCTACTTTGGAACAACTTGGTTTCATGTAGTTTGAAAGAGTTTTGAAGTCATACAACTCAAAGAAATTGAGTTTACAAACATAAAAATCAGTATCATTCCAAATTAAGCGACACAACCTCCATCCACTAGTATTCATACAGTTATATCAAGTAAGCAAGTAGCCTAATGGTAGAATGGTAAACATAGTAAGAAAAACACACACAAATGGGATGTTAAAGCATAAAAACTTACATGTTTACCGACGTCCCACGAACAGTTACAAAACAAAGTTAGCGAAATATGCATGACTATATATACAAAATCCTAATGCAATTCACTCATGAGATGTAACTAAAGATTCAGCTTCTAATATATAACATGTGAATCATCTCAAGAACGTAAGGTAGCGCACATAATCACATAAGAATTGATTAAATTCATAAATACATACTTAGTCAAATCAAGATACATGAAAAGCATAGATAGGATTAAAAACAAAATATGATGCTTATGTACAAATAAGGAAAGCAAGTAAATAACGGGATAGAAAAAAGCGGGGTAGGGAATTATTACAACACTTTGAATAAATAATTACAAACCGAATGAGAGATGGAGAAAGAAAATGTCACAAAAAAAAATGAAATCTCGTAAAACTCTCAAATGAAAATAAAAACAATAGCTTCAAGCGTATTGGAGACCACCAGAAGTTGGTATGCTCAATGCCAGAACACTACTCTGTTCTATCCAAAAGAAGTTAACTGGTCAGCCGGCCAACTAGGCCTAGCAAAACCTATCTTGTTGCAACACCGAGAAAAGAAAAAATAAGGAATATGTAGGAGGCTTAACTTAACCACTCCCGGTTAGATTACAATAAAACTAATGTGAAACTAAAATAAGAAAACAAATATAGGATAGAAAGTGAAAGAAAATGAATAATTGAAAACTAATTACTTTCGGTTAGATTACAACAAAACAATATGAAATGAAAGCAAGAAAACGAATACAAGATAAAAAATGCAAGGAAAATTAAAAAATGAAAAATTCACATTCCAAAGAAATATTGAACTTCTTGATTTCCAAACTTCCTCATAATCAACCGCAAGGTTATGAATTGCGTTCTTAACTCTCAATTCAAAATTTTAGAATATGAGCCAGAGAGGTGGTTTCAGACAAGTGTAAGAAATGAGTGCTCGGTTCTTCAACTTGGCAAAGACTACCCTCTCTTTGATCAAAACTCTAGAATTTAACTATAATAACATGACTTGGATGACTTTTGTAATAGGAGATGAGATTTGGTGTATGGCTTAAGAAAATGGAAGTTCACAACTAACATTTAATTTTGGCTAACTCTTGAATTCAAAGCTTAAACTCTTTTCTTCTCTATCTCTAGCCTTCTCTACTCAATCTATCATTCTTCTTCTCTCAACAATCCTATGTATTCATATATGCAATGCAAGTGGAGAAATGGTGGAAGACAAGAATGGAGCATAATGAAGATAATGACGCAAATGGAGCACTAATGGAGCATTAATGGAGCTAATAGAAGACAAAAGTGGAGCATTACCTTCAATGGATTAAGCACTAAGCAATAGAGGATGAGTATACATGTATTCAATGCATAATGGGTCAAAAAAATGGGTTATGATGTGCCCCATCCGAACCAACATAAAAATTAGGCGAATTTGTCTATGGTTGGTCGACCGGCCGGTTTACTAGTCAGAGAAGAAAATGCCTGGTTTGCTTTAGTTCAGTCCAACTTCGCTCCAGGTGTCCAACAGGGCTTAAACACTTGACCAATAGGGTTCGGAATAAAGCTCAAATTTTATCTCTCTTCTTGAGGATTGTGTGAGAAACTGTAACAATTCCGACATGTGATTAACTATTAATCTATGATTAAGAATGCCTAATAAGTAATTAAGGTGAAATTCCAAATTAATTGCATGTGTGTTGCATTCTTTGTGTTTATATATGTTCATGGTAGGAATATTTGTCTCTATTTCTATTTTGTTTTGCAAATTGAAGGTCTGATCGACGTCCGATTGAGAATTGACTTGATTTATATGTTATTTAGAATTTTATGGTAGGTTGAATTAAAATTCGATTCGGAACCAAATACTTAGGATAAATTGAATAAACTAGGCTAGATTAATTAGTGTTAATCACTCTTCATTAGTACATACTAATTAAGCCTATATAAGGCTAAAGTTAACTCAAGAACCTTCCAAATATACACACCTTCATCATCTTTGCCCATCAAAAACGTGAGAGGGAGAGAGAGAACTTGAGGGGAGAAAAATTCAAACTAAAGAAGAAGAATTAGAAGGAATTTAGAGGAGTTGGCTTGGAGATTCAAAGAACTAATTATTAAGAGCCCAATTGGAGAGTTTAGGTAAGAATCCAACTATTAATGTTGTATTTAAGTCACCAAATGTAAGAATTCAAAAGAATATAGGATTAAAGACATGATTTAAGCTAAGGAATAAGAAAATGGGAGGAATTCAACCATGCATTGCACAAAACACTAAGATTTGGAAGTTGGTTCTCAAGAATTCATACATGCATGAGTCTATAGTTGCATAATATTAAGAATTCAATATGATTTGGTAGTTATCACTTCATTTGTTCATGATTTTGAAGCAAAGAGCTCATAACATTGCATGCATGTTATGTTTTCATAAGTTCAAAGTTTACTTTAGAAGAATTCACTTGTTTTTGGACTTGATTTTGCAAAATGACATTCAAATTATGAAGTTCTATGAGTTTACGAGTGTTTCCTCAAATTTTGGGTCCAAAAGATGTGTTTTGAACCATTGAATTCAAGTTTTGAAGCTTGGAAGCAAATCTGGAAATTCCATAATTCTACTTATACGCTCAAGCGACAGATTCTGCGCTCGAACGACAAATCTTGCGCCCCAGTGACCACTCTGTGTTTTGCACCTCCGCTCAAGCGACAAAAAGTTGGCTCGAGCATAAAATCCATTCTCCCAAAAGTTTACAAGTTTTATAGACCGCTCATGCGACAAGAGTTGTGCTCAAGCGAAGGCCTCAGTCTCATACTAGAACAACCGTCGAGCGACCATCGAGTGGAGAATTCACATAACCAGTCCTTTTGCAGAGTTTACAGACAGCTCGAGCGAGGACCCTGTTTTCAATAAATCTGGCTAAGTATTTTCAAAAATATTTTGGCATCCTCATTACATCCTAGGCATTCCTAGGCCACGATTAAGACATAATAAGGAGGATAAGACTTAGAAACACACTATTCGAAATGAAATGAAATAAGTTACGTAGTATTCGAGTGTGTATTTCAATGTGTGTGTCTATTATGTTTGTGTTAGTCACGTGTCACAAGTTATCTGATTCATCTGCTCTATCTGTCTGCTTTTGGAACCATTTACGAGTAATAACTTTGTAAAGCTATGTTCACGTTTAGTATTTCCTTATATGATATAATATGCAAGAAATGATTTGTTTTCTGAAATGTTATGTTCTGTATCAATAAATGATTGTCCATACATTGAAAAGTATTCGTAGCATCCTTAGCACATGGCCTTTGCCCAGGGATAATAATACCGTGGTCTCATGGCCCTCATCTAGGGATAACAATATTGTGGCTTAAGCATGTTATTTGTTCCCGGTACCAGAGGCTTCTTTATAGAACTGGTCAAGGATGGCCCTTAATGCGATGTATCTAATATGTTAACACTAATGGATGCACCATATATGATTAAGCATGAACTCTGATTTCTATATATGATTAAACAAGAATATGAATATGAATCTGTTACTGTTTTTAGAATTTGATATGGGACATCATTCATTTAACCATTTACTTTGTTATTATTCACTGGACTCCCGCTTACCCTATTTATATTATGTATGTAGGTGACCAGACGCATGACCAGGTTCAGAGTTAATGACCTGAAATTTTGGTTTGTCAGCCAGCCTTTGTGCCTCCCGAGGAGGTTCCGAACGTCATGTGGTCATGTTTTGTGAACATTTAATATTTTGTTTTCTTTTTGGAATATGAACAAGTTTTCCATTTATCTGTATATTGGGCTAAGTCCCCTTTTGGCTATATCTGTAATGAATGTGACGTAACACTACTATAATTATGACGTCACGTATATGTATGTAATGGTTTGAAATTTATGTCTCATATATGTCTACACAACTCAATAGACTATGTATATTTTTATATTTGCTTCCGCTAGCCCCTTATATTTTATTATTCAAGTCAAAGGCCTTCAGTAATCTGAGGATTACTAGTCGGTTACGACGCTAAACCTGTAAGGGCGGGTTTGGGTCGTGACAGAAACACATTTTGATTGCCATCATCTGGTAATCAAAAGGAAACGTCCAAGTCTTCGAGCCGGTCAAAATGGGGTATCTACATCCATACTTATCAAGTTTTTAAATTATTAAAGGTTTATTATACTTTTTAACCCTAAGCTATCGTCAAATTGTCTATTTAATCCCTAAAATTTCGATTGAATCTATTTATAATTCCTAAAGTATACAAATCAAAGTCTATTTAGTCCCTAAACTATTGATTGTATCTATAAAGGTGGCATTTAGTTTGCTTCTCAAAACTCAACTCCGTTTTTAAATTATGATTTAGATGTTACATGTTAACCAAACATATTTTTAAAATACAACTCAAAATTACTTTCAAAACTCTTTTATTATTATTATTATTATTAATCAATATGTTTTATTTCCCCTCTCTCCTCTTACATTCTCACATTTTATAAATCAATCAATCAAATATATATATATATATATATAAATTACAAACCATCTCAAAATTATTTTCAAAACTTATAACCAAATAAATTTTCTCTTTTCAAATCATGATTCAAAAACTAAAAACTCAAAATATAACTCCACACTCAAATCGTAATTCTAAAACTAAACCAAACAGACCCAAATTTCTAAAATATTTCAAATATATTTAGCCCCTAAAAAGATTACAAAAATAAAATATATAAATTAGTAAAAGGCCCTCCCCAATTAAGATTTTATTACAAAAAATCTTTTAAATTTTTATTCTGTATTTAAAAGGTATATGATTTCATTATGTGTTTAAATTAATATTAGAGTATGATTTTTCATTCTTGCCAATAAATTATATGAATATTAAATATATTAAAAAAGTAGAATTAGATAATTAAAAAGAAGAAGTTAGCGAAAAACTTAAAAACAAATAATTTGTTAGCAAAAAACTTAAAAACAAATAATTATAAATTATAAATGAAATCTAGCATATAATACTAGATAAATGCAAGCACGTATCCATTGTAGAAAATAGGTACAAAAATATTATAGATAATTACTCTAATCCTTATAAAGGAAATTCAATATGTGAATTGACGCCCACTTTTGAAAGACAGAATAAAAATTTAAGATTTTTTGGAATAAAATTTTAATTAGATAGGGTCTTTTACTAATTTATAATATTTATAGGCTTATATTTTATTTTTGTAATTCTTTTAGGGACTAAATAAGTTTGAATTAAATATTTAAGGGATTTAATAGATTCAATTGTTTTACTTTAGGTATATAGTAGACACAATTGACAATTTATGGACTAAATAGATAATTTGGCGATAGTTTAGAGATATAAAGTATAACAAACCCAAATATTAATAATAAAAAACTTTGTTCCAAAAAAGAAATAAATAAAACACTTCAACCTTTTATATTTTTGTAATGTTAATTTTGTACGTGAAATATAAGACTGGTTTAGTATAATTTTTTTAAGGGGTACTTACACATAAGTGCTAATTTATAAATTTATATTTCATTAAGTTCTAATTAAGATTTTTTAAACCTAAGTCTTATTAATTTTTTAATAATTGGAATTGTCTTTCAAATAATGATTATTCATCATTTATGATTATCTATAAAGGAACATGATGATTTGACATTTATTTTGATTTTAAAACAGCAACTTTCAAATTGAAAAAACTAAAAAAAAAAATTATGTGCAAGTATTTGTTTTTTGAAAAAACTGAATTATTTTTTGTGCAAAACTAAAAATTTGTATCTATAAAGGAGCGTGATATGAAACATTGATATGCAAAACTGGAAAAAAAAAATGAAATGAAAAAACTGACAATGTTCTTAGTTTTAAAATTGAAAAAAACTGATAATGTTCTTAATTTTATTGGATAGTTGAATCAAACCAATAAGTAAAAAGACAAAAACGTTAAATCTCATGCTTTGTTTTTTTTATCAGTTAGTGAAATAATTATCTAGGACATTACTATGCAAAATTGATAATATTTTTTGTTAGACTTGTTTATTTTGATAATTTATTTAATTATGCTTTAATTTATTTGAAAGAGAAAAATAGAATCCAAAATTTATTTTGATGATTTATTTAATTATATTTTAATCAAAATTTATTTTGATGATTTATTTGAAAGAAAAAAGTAGAATCAAAATTTATTTTGATGATTTATTTCAAAGAGAAAAATAGAATCAAAATTTATTTTGTCATATTATTTCTCACCTAAACCTTTTATCCTAAATATTGTTAGAATATATTTAATATTTGACTAAATCAGGAGTTCAAACAGCTCAAAACAAAGGTTCAAACAGCTTAGCACAGAAACAAGCCAAAAGGTTCAAATGGAAGATATGCAAATTAGTAATGATGGAAGTACAACGGCTATAAAGGTTCAAAAGGTTCAAATAGAAGATATTCAAATTTGTAATGATGGAGTGGAAGATATTCAAATTGGTAATGATGGAAGTACAACGGCTATAAACGACTATAAATTCAAATGACTACAATGGCTATAAACGGCTATAAATTCAAATGAATACAACAGCTATAAACGGCTATAATTTTCATTATATATACAAAAACCTCTAATGTAAACAAGTTACAAAAAATACTGAAAATATTCTTTAATCTATAATCACTCACATCTATTTTCAGAAATTATACACTGAAACATATAGTTTTAAGCTCATCTTTCCTGTGTGAGATTTACAAAAAAATCAAAGTTTCATTTTATATATCTATCTTTGAGAGATATTTATTGTAAGATTTTTTTGAAAGCAAAAATACCATTTCATCTTGGAAAAGTGTTGCAAACACTGTGTTCTTGAAATCTTGAGAGTGATTGTCAATCACCTAAGATTTGCAAGAGTTTGGACTTGTGAAGTCTGTGTGAAATGCGTGGAGGATTGCTCCATTTGTAAAGAGCTTGCTAGTACCCCTGTGAAGCTAAAAGATAGTGAAAAATCTCAAGTGAATCTTGAGGAGTAGATGTAGGCTTGGTTGAAGTCGAACCATTATAAATCTATTTGTCTCATCTTCCCTAATCTCTTTACTTTCATACTACTACTATATCTATCTAATATTCATGTGCTAATCATTTGATTTACCCTGTATGTTAGTTATACTTCATTGTTATTTTGCTTGATCATTTACTGCTAAGTTCATCATTGTGCTTGTTAATAATTTGTTGTACCAGTAGTTAATTTTATTGGTGTATTATTAATTTTAATTTGTAGAAACCTAATTCACTCCCCTTCTTAGGTTGCTTTTTGGGTAACAATTGGTATCAGAGCTTCGGGCTCTTGTTTAGATTTAACAATTTTGAGTTTTTGATCCATAGCAATCATGTATTCTGTTTACTCTGCTGTAGGACAAGCTAGCAATAGGTCACCTCTCTTTGATGGTAGTAATTACATTCATTGGAAAGAAAAAATGACTTTGTATCTTCAAGCTACCAATTATGCTTTGTGGCCCATTATCACTAAAGGTCCTAAAATCCCTACCAAGATAGTAGACCATATCAGTGTGCCTAAACTTGAGAATGAATTTGATGAGCGTGATTATAAACTCCTTCAAGCTAATGCTAAAGCCAAGCTTATTCTTGTGTGTGGACTAGATGCAAATGAGTAGAATAGAATTTCTAGGTGTATTACTGCTAAAGAGATTTGGGATAAACTTGAAATCACCTATAAAGGAACTAGCCAAATAAAAGAGTCTCGGATTGACATGCTTATTCATGATTATGAACTCTTTACTATGGAATCATTTAAATCTATTTCTGAGATGTTTTATAAATTTACCAATATGATTAATGCTCTAAAATCTCTTGGTAAGTCTTATACTAATGATGAACTTGTAAGAAAAATACTTAGGTCTTTGCCAAATGAATAGGAAGCTAAAGTTACAGCTATCCAAGAAGCAAAAGACCTAACAAAATTAGGCATTGAAGAACTCCTAAGCTCACTCATGTCTCATGAACTTTCAATGATGGATGATAGCAAAAAGGAAGCCATTTTGGGAGAAAATGATGGAGTAGCCAACCTGTGTTTCATGGCTCTTGGAGAGGAACAATTCACTCAAGATGACGTAATTTCTAATTATATAGAACTTGAAAGTGCTTTCAATAAATTACATGACATATTTAGAAATGTTTGTGTTGAGAATTCTAAATTAAAAAAAAAATTAGTTCCTTCTTTTTCAAATCACGTGGATGTTTTGAAAATGGAAAATACTACTTTGAAAAATGACTTTACGTCTATTGCCAATAAGAAAAACATTTTGAAAAACAATGTTGAAGATTTAAACAAAACTCTTGAAAATTTTGTAAAAGGAAAAAAAAATCTCAACAAGTTTCTTGGAAATAAAAAATGTGTTTTCGACAAAATAGGCATTGGTTTTGATCCTCCTAAACCTTTTATGAGATAAAATTTTCTTGAGACTAATCCCTATAGACCCAAGAAAGTATGGGTACCAAGAAAGAAATCAAGATATTTT
Source organism: Camellia sinensis (assembly GCF_055761805.1). Lineage (NCBI taxonomy): Eukaryota > Viridiplantae > Streptophyta > Magnoliopsida > Ericales > Theaceae > Camellia > Camellia sinensis. The sequence goes on along the minus strand of NC_138973.1, from coordinate 68,315,623 downwards.
GTAGGTGGAATCTCAAAGAACACCAAGGACTTTGAGAGGAAATGCACAACAAGAGTGTTCAATCTAAAGAGCAAAATCAGCTCCTACAAGAAGAAGAATGATTAAATGAAAATTATAGCGATCCCGGTTTTCCCTTCTTTGTTTATTGTATTTCGGACTCGGTTATGTGGATGCTGGTCGTTGTCTTATTCTCGTTTCTATCCTTTACTCTTTATATTTGAGTCTTGGGTTGTGTTGGGCAGGTTTGGAACAGGTTGGTTACGTTTAGAAACCAAAAGTTGATGCCCAGATTTTGGCCTTCACAATCGAGCGGGGCTTTTGACGCTCGAGCGGGCCCTTGTTGTTGTTTCTCCGCTCGAGCGGGCGTTTCAACGCTCGAGCGTGATTTTCCATCTCTCAGTATTTTGTTCTGCAGGTCGTTGGACGCTCGAGCGTCCACTTTCACGCTCGAGCAGGGACCATCGACTGCAAAACTTCTGGAAGTGTGAATCCGGCACTCGAGCGGAGCTTTTGATGCTTGAGCGTGAGTTTGTGTCTGACGCTCGAGCAGGGAATCCCACGCTCGAACGGACCTGTTTGTATATCAGTCCGAATTTTGACTTTTTGGATCACTTTTTCGGTGCCTTTTCTCTCTCTAACTTTTCAAAACCTCCATTAGAGAGCTCCTCTCTCTAGAGTTTAACTTCTCTCTAAGGTTTGATCTAGTTTGAGTGATCTTCCACCCTTGTCCCTTTGTAAAAATGTGGGGTTTGGCTTGCTCTTCATTTTGATCCAAAAATCTTGAAGTTTGGAGCACTTTGGAAGTTCTTCATCATCTCCATTTGGTTTCATCTTTTGAGGTAGGGATAACTACTCATTTTTATGATCTTTGACATGAACTATAGTCATTTTGATTTAATGTTTGAGTTGGGTAATTTTTGGTGTTAGGGTTTCAAAATGTATAAAGAGAGGTTTTGTTCTTTTGACCCATATTTGTGTATTATGGGTCTTAAAATGTGGTTATTGATGTTTGTTATTAATATTTGAGCCTTTGGGTCAATGTTGAGGAAAGGGAGAGAAAAGCCCTAATTTGTTGTTATAAATTAATTTGTATAATTAATTTGGAAGGTTATGAAATCATGAAATTGAGTTGGAATTAATGAAATTGGGTAATTATGGGAATAAATGGTGAAGTTGGATTGATTAACCACTCACCTTTGAGAATTGTTGATAATTTATCTGTTGATGCATTTATTATCTGTTTAGAAATAATTACTTTGGGCTATCGGTGGAGGATGATCTTGATTGTCGTAGACACTGCATGATGATTAAGTGAATTAAAACTAATCCGTTGAATATGTCATTGAATATGACGGTTGGAATAATATATCGAATATGTGTATTGATTGATTATTGTATATGATAAGTGTTTATATGCATGATATTGTGTGGGAGGAGATAGAGGATGTACTCCACGGTTTGGGAGGAGATAGGGGATGGACTCCTAAATCGGATACTATTTGGGAGGAGATAGGGGATGGACTCCATTGATACAGCAAATATGTGTATCTATTGTGAAGTATGGAAGTGTTTTAATATGACATTGATACAACAAATATATGTATCTATTGTGATATATGGAAGTGTTTTGATATGAGTTGTTATCTCATTTAAAAAGAAAGTGCTTAAATATGAGTCGTAATCTCATTAAATTGTTGGCCAGGTTCTGAGCCATGTTTTGAATTGAAAATTTGATAAGTAAAGGGAAGTGGAATGAAATAAGGTCATATCTGTCATGGAATTGGATTGTGTTGTACGTTGGTTTGTATGAGTTAAACATTTATCAAATGCTAGTATTTTAGTTATTGCTCATATTATGTTTAGCATATCTCTACTGGGCGTTGGCTCACCCTATATGGAACATCATTTTCAGGTACAGGTGATATGCCGCCTCCAAGGATGTAGCTTGGGAGGTTGTAGAAGCTGAAGGCTTCCTTTTTGTGATTATTTTGTGTATTACACGTAAATCAAGCCAAGGGCTTATTTTGTATTTTGAGTTAGTACTCTCTTTTTGTAACCAAGTGTTGGCTTGGAAAGTTGTAAACCCGTAGGGCATTTACTTTTGATGTCAACATGTAATACTTTTGTAATGAATACTCTGATAAATAGAATTATGCTTTACTCTCTTAAGTTTATGGATGTCTTGGATGTATGATTTATGGGTTTATTTTGAGGGCGTTACAAAAATCACAAGATAAACAATAGAAGTAATGTATGGGTGAAGATTCCAAAGAGGTAAACAAAGGTATAACTCCTAACACACCTTTAAGCTTAAAGTTCTATATTCTTTAAGGTGTGATTTGTGTACAATAGGTTGTGTCTAATCATTGCTTCTATGTAACCTAATTGTACTAAGTTTGCTAAGTCATGTTCTGCTAGTTTCTTTCAAACATTCATTGAACTCAAAAATGAAAATTATATTGTTTTGATGAATGCCTATTAGAATATGAATGATTCATGTCTTCATTAACATTGTATATCATGTCATCCATTGCTATGAAAAAGAGATAAAAAGTGATAAATATTTTTTGTGAGCATACTTTTCACATCTTATATATGACTTCATACTAATATGTTAATTCCTTTTTGAGTCATATCTTTGTAGAATCAATTTTGATATTATAGCATATTTTTGAGATGTATACCATCTTTATTTTGAATTATACATTTATGATCTCAAGAATATGCTCAATATGAAAATTTCATGCTTATATGCTTTACATTAGAATATTTGAACGAGTTATGTAATTTGTTGATTATGATCCATCAACAATGTCTAAATGAAAAAAAGTATCATACGTTTGTAGAGACATTGCATCTATCCTATTGAATATCTTTTGAATGTTGATTATATTGGCATACATCTCATAAAATGCTTTTGATTGATAAATTGTTGAATTAATTGTTTATAGCATTCATGTTGCGTTTCACATTGAGCAAAATGTTTTATCACACTTGAGTATGTGGATTGAATTGATGAAAATGCCTCTTGATAATATTATGTGATTAAATGAGATTGTTGCATCATTTTTTTAATAAAACAAAGAGCATAACACTATTTTCTTATGCATATTATGCTATGTGGTACAACTTGAAAATTCTGAAAAATAACATTCCAAACTCTTGTTTGATCATTGAATTATTTTTCACTTTTTAAGTTTGTGATAAGAAGTGATTTGTGCTGTATTTTTATTGAGTAATAGTAATTGTTCTATGAATGCTATATTTACACAAATCACATTAGCACCAACTTAGGAGGAGAAATCATTTTGCTAACATACTTGTTAAACCCTTTTGAGATGAACTCCTCATGAAAGAAAATTGAATATTGAAAAGCTTCCATCTCTTGAACCTAACGTATGCCTCATACACTCTCTTAAGCTTTTGAGGTAAAAATTCTATCTTATAGCCTTTAAGCTAATACTGTTATTACTTTGATATGAAAAAGATTGATTATGCTTCATTTGATTTGCAATATATATTCTGTGATGATGCTCTTGCCTAAAAATCATGTCTATGCTTAAAATGCGTGCTATATATTGAAACTCATGATTTTTCTTAGCATATAGATTGCTATACCTTGAACATGTTTCATTTTTTGGCTTTATATTAGCTCCATGAGATTATATTGAGTTTAACCTATTATAAGCAATATTTGGTATTCTACATATTGCTTGAGCTATGATTGTTAAATCTTCTAGATTGCATATTAGTATCCTTGGTAGATTGCATGGTGGTATCATTTTGGCATCCTATTTGATATTATTGACGAGAACATTTTAGTTATGAGCTTTCATTTATCATATCTCCTATTGATTTTGCCAAATGAAACAAGGAGAATAATTTAAACTTGATTATTTTTTAAAATCCTCTCAGTTTCTATTCTGTTTTTGATATCAAACTTATGTGCTTGCACCTTCACATGTTACTATTTTTTTTCTCATTATTGTCAAATGGTATGAGCTTCAATTGTATGATCATTATGTGCTATTATTATTTTTTTTGGTATCATAGAGCCACCTTGATATGGATGATTATTTGTGCTTGATTTTGTTGAAAATGTCATCGGAGGAGAAAAATAGACTTGATTGTTTTAGTATCTCTGATTATTTTGGTATCTCTATGCTTTTGGTATCTTAATTCTTACAACATGACTTTTCAGCTGATTAGTTGTTGATAATGTAAGAGAAAGATCATTTTCCTCAAGGAAGAGTGACTTGAACTTTAGCTCTATATTTATGCTCTTGCTTGGCAACCTTGTTTGATCTATACACTGTTATGTCTATTATAGTCTTGAGATTGATATATTCTTGCTAAAAAATTGAGAATTAGATCATGCTCAAATGCTTCTCATATACTCATTAACAATTTGGTCTCTCATTATTATTATTATTATTTTGGGCTTAATTTTCTTTTTTCTTTTTTCTCTGCTTTTTAATTTTATTTTTCAGTACTTAAATATAAACACAACAACAAATCAAAATACAAATATTTACATAAAAAAACCAAAAAATAAAAAAAGAAAAACACCTTTCATTTTTTTTTACGGCTACACACCAATCAAAATAAACATAAAAAAAAACCCTTCATTTTTTTTTTCCGGTCATACGCCGATCTTACTTACTCGCCTTTTCCATCGTTTTCTTCTTCTTTTTATCACCTTCGGCGACCCTTGACACCACTGCCCCCATGCTTTCGTCGAGAGCGACGACTCCCCGCTGACTATCAAAGGCCAAGAACGACGTTACCCCAAATCGGGCCATAGAGGTGGTCTTCCATTTAAGCTCTTTATTTTCGGCCTTCAGTGGGCCTATTTCTGCTCTTGCATCCTTGTACATGTGCTGGAGTAGAGAGAGTTGGGCGTTGACCTGATGGAGCTCACTCGTCCTGTTCTGCAATCGGCGAGCCAATTTTGTGACTGCCGTCACCGTCTCCATACAGGACGTCAGTGTGAAATGATTGGCTTCTATGTCACATTGAGCTGCCATGATTTGCTCAATCGACATCATAGGAAGGTTGGGAAAAGTGGGCGCCGGGGCACTTGGCCCAGTAGTGCTTACGGGATCATTCAGAGTTGGAATGAGAGTAAGGGGACGGGACGAGACCATGTAGTAAAAGAGAGAGATGTAATCGAAAGGAGAGTAGTTTTTGGCAACCTTTCTACTCTGCTCAGTCTCACTGTTTTATCTCTCTCACGAAGCGAATGAGGAAGAAGAAGGCGAAGAGAGTGATTAAGAAGAAGACGGAGGAGAAGACGACAAAAGAGAGAGAGAGCCGAGGCAGCTGATTGACTGATTGACCCGTTTCACTTTTGTCGGTCGGCTGATGCAAAAACGAGGACGCGTGTCTGACGTGATTTTCGACGAACAAAAAAGAGACGCGGGCAAATCATATATATATATATATATATATATATATGTATATTTGTTTTGATTATCTATTTTTTGATGCATTTATCCTTATCATTTTCCTCCTCCGCCTCCTCCTCCTCCAGATTCTGGCCTGTGATTTCCTTTTGATAATGTCATAGGGGGAGAAATTATATGATGTTATGTATTATGGTATTATTTTTAAACTAATCTGATGTTATGTATTTATAGTTTGATATCTTAATCTTATATCATGTTATTGATTAAAGCTTATTTATTACACATGTGCTAACCTATGTATTTAGAAATGAATTCAAGGAGCATGACTTGAGGGGGAGCCTTTCTTACTCCCAAATCAAATCAAAATATCATTGTGTGCCATCATCAAAAAGGGAGAGATTGTTAGACTTATTTATTTTGATGATTTATTTAATTATGTTTTAATTTATGTGAAAGAGAAAAATAGAATCCAAAATTTATTTTAATGAGAAAATTATATGATTTTATGTATTATGGTATTATTTTCAAACTAATCTGATGTTATGTATTTATAGTTTGATATCTTAATCTTATATCATGTTGTTGATTAAAGCTTATTTATTACACATGTGGTAACATATATATTTAGAAATGAATTCAGGGAGGAGCATGACTTGAAGAGGAGCCTTTGTTATTCCCAAATCAAATCAAAATATCCTTGTGTGCCATCATCAAAAAGGGAGAAATTGTTAAACTTATTTATTTTGATGATTTATTTAATTATGTTTTAATTTATTTGAAAGAGAAAAATAGAATTCAAAATTTACTTTGATGATTTATTTAATTATATTTTAATCAAAATTTATTTGAAAGAGAAAAATAGAATCAAAATTTACTTTGTCCCATTATTTCTCACCTAAACCTTATCCTAAATGTTGTTAGAATGTATTTAATATTTGACTAAATCAGGAGTTCAAACAGCCCAAAACAAAACTTCAAATAGCCTAGCACAATAGCAGGCCAAAAGGTTCAAAAGGTTCAAGTGGAAGATATTCAAATTAGTAATGATGGAAGTACAACGGCTATTAACGGCTATAAAGGTTCAAAAGGCCAAAAGGTTCAAAAGGTTCAAATGAAAGATATTCAAATTTATAATGATGGAGTGGAAAATATTCAAATTGGTAATGATGGAAGTACAACGGCTATAAACGGCTATAAATTCAAATGAATACAACGGCTATAAACGGTTATAATTTTCATTATATTTACCAAAACCTCTAATGTAAACAAGTTACAAAAAAACCTGAAAATATTCTTTGATCTATAATCACTCACATCTATTTTTAGAAATTATACACTGAGACGTTTAGCTTTAAGCCCATCTTTCCTGTGTGAGATTTATAGAAAAATCAAAGTTTCATTTTATATATCTGTAGACACCCCATTTTTGACCGTCTATAAGACTTCGACGCGACTGATGATTTACATGGTGGAGAAAGGTGTGCAGGGCAAAGGTTCAATTTCTTCAGCAAAGAGAGAGTCAAATCTCAACTTTATACCCCTGTTCTGGACCAGAACGATCTCGATCAAAATATTTTAGACTTAAAACCCTCTCTTTCAAAAACATTTTTGAAATAAAGTTTCTGCGATGTTTCGAGGCTCGCATTTTGTCAAAATTGCGCTTTTCGGTAAACCGAGCAAGGACAAAGTGGAAATGAATGAAAGAGAGATGAAATCTTTGAAAAATCTTTCAAAACACCTTACTTAGGGGTTTGAAGTTGAAGAAAAGAAGAGAAGAGGGAAGAAATCCAGTTGGGGGAGAAAATGGGCATGAACCGTTAAGAAAGAGTCGAGCAGCCCTCGCCGAATCGGGCCTATTCATTTGGATACTTGGAATCAAACTATGAGGCCACCACCATTGGAAATTTTACTCCCGGGGATTCATTTTTCACTCAAGAATCTCCTAAATTCAATTCCGGATGGGGGAGATACGGTTGATTGAAGTAGGGCATCACTCTGGTTGGGTTGAAATCTGCGCGGCTTTACGGAAACTGGCATAACCTTTTCCACACGAGGAATTTTAATGTAAGGTTTGCGCCATTGGAAAGCTAACTTCCGGGGCTTCAATTTGGACACTTGAATGGCCACCATTGGACTTCCAAATCACCCACCGGACACTTTTCTTCCCGGAAGCCTTTTTTTTTTGTCCTGAAAGTAGCTGGCCGGCCAGAAAATCTAGCTGGCCGGCCACCTATTTGGTGAAATGAATTTTTTGCCCTTTTAAACTAGCCGTCCATGCCCCCCTCCCCAAGTGTGTCCTAGAAGTGAATTTTGTTTTCCACTACACCCATGTCCGAGGGTTTGGCCATTTTGGGGGGAAACTTGATTTGTTTTCCCCCCCTTTTTTTCCCCCTCTTTTCCACCCCTTTTGCTTATATATACAGCCCCTCCCCTTCAGATTTGAGGGTTACAAAAAATTTCCCTAAGAGTCTCTTGCATTATATCCCTCCATCTCTCTCATTTCCTTCAAAAAACACCCAAATCCTACCCCATTTTCACACCATCACCTAGCACCACTCCACCACTTCCATTTACAGCAGCTTGGAGGTCTTGTCAGAGGCTAGGAGGCAGCAAATTTGGTCCAAGAAGTTGTTAAAGATTGGTCTACAAGGGTAAGCACCCTTTCCCCTCTTTTTGGCTCTTTTTTGTATCTTTTTTTTAGTTATTTTTCTTACTGTTTTGAGCTCCGACCAAAACTGACAGTACCCTTTATTTGAGCTCTATTTCATGTTTCATTGAGGGAATTTTGTCATTTGAGGTCTCCATCTTGCACCTCCTTCTTTATCTCTTCTTTAGGCCCTAACCTTGCATGTTATTTTTGGCCTATATGTAATCTGTTTTGGGGCATGTTATAAACTGTAGGTGAGCTTATTTTGAGCCCTTCTTCAACATTGAAGAAGGGTTCATCACTGTTTAGATACCCCATGTGCTACTTGCTTTGAAATCCATGTTTTTGTCTCATTTTGCATGATTTTTTAGCCTATTTTTCTTCTGTTTTTGGACCTTGGTCCGAACTGAAAGTGGCCATATTTTGACCCCCTTGTCATGTTTCATTAAGAGTCTTTTCGTGTTTGAGGCATGCTTTGTATACTTTGTGTTATAACCTCTTTTGGGACCTATCTTGTATGGCATTTTGAGTATGTTTGTATTCTGTTTTGGGGGCTTCCATAAACTGTAAGTAGTCATATTTTTTGTCTCTCTTCAGTGTTGTAGAAGGGTCTTTTTCTGTTTGGGCTTTGCATCTACCACTTGCTTCATTGCCTCCCTTGCGGAGCCACTTTTGTATGCTAATTTAGCACAACTTGTGCTCACTGTTTGGCCATGCTTTAAACTGTAAAAATGCTTGTCTAGGGGCTGTCTTGCTTCTGTATTTTCATCTCATGTTCAAATTATGTTTGTATTGTATAGTTATAAGCCATTTCATGCACCAAAATCCATGTTTCGGGGCTCGTTCCATGCATCGGGTTTCATTTTACCGGGTTTCGGGGCTGTTTTGCATCTCATTTTACTTCTGATTTTTTCATTATAGTGCGCCATATTCCATGTTTTTCCATGTCTCATTAGAGTGGCATTTCGGTGCCTGAGGATCGGTCCTCGGTTTGCGTGCACGCGTGCACGCATTTCGAGTTGTCTTGTTTTCATCTGATGGCCTCCTATGTGAGTGTGGCTGAGGCTCTCTCATGTTGGTGTAAGCCCATTATTGCATTGCGTATGCCATTTCATCCATAGCATTGTGTATGCTCGGTTGTGTATTACCTCGTGCAGCGTGTATGCCATTCCATGACATTGTGTATGTTAGGATTGTATCTTAGTTGCATTTCATGCATGTCATGCATATTGCATTGTGCTTGGGATAGAAGTTAGCCCGAGCACGGGAAACGAGGTACGTTTCGTACTCCGAGTGACGGAACGTATCTCAATTCCCCAGTCACCGACACTCCGGATTATCCATGATGGAGTTAGGTTTTAGCTGTGTTTATGTGTGCATTCATTCCATATTGAGTTGCACAATTCGACTCCTCGGCCATCATGCATCGAGATGCGTGATTGGTGGCACGAGGATTGAGGCATGCATACATTTGTGAAAATACATTGCTATGCCCCTTTCCTGCTCTCTGTTGCAGCAAATCAAGAATCAGCGGTCTTCCGAGGCTTGGCACGCATTTCAAGAACATGTGCAAACAGAGGCTAATTGGGGCATCGTCATGGATTTCCGCACAAAGGCAACCCGGGCATGCATCATTCATCATCCGGAATGGAATCAAGGCAGTCCCTAGCTTACATGCCAGTTTATTTATTTTCTTAGTTAATTTGTTAATTAATTAGGAATTTGTACATATTTGGATTGTACTATTCTTTTATTCGGGACTGTATATTTATTCAGACCCTCTGCGCGAGGGCATAACTGTAATAAGTGTGCGTGTGTGCGTTGTATGTTTTCCAACCCCACGTCTTTCTCCCTTTTATTTATCCGCTTATGATGGTTAGATTAGGGAATATTTCAATTAGCATACAGTATGACAGCATGTTTGCATTCATTCATCTGTATTGCATGCACCGGGCTCGGCGCATCATATTAACTGCATTGTATTTTCAATTCCAAGTTGAATACATGTTAGCTGTAGCATTTCATATGCCATGTTTAGAATAGCCGAGCCTGCTATAGTTGCATTTTGCATGTGTTGCATTAGGCATTTCTGTATAATTAGGATCATGCATGGATTTCTGATGAGTTTCTGTTTTGGCTTGGAGTACTCGGTGAGTTTTATGCTTTAGCATCCTTGCATGCGTGTGAGTGACTGCCATGAATAGCATTCTTACCATGAGGCTAATTGCTTATGTGATATATCTGCCTGAATGCCTGTGGGTGAAGGTTGGGTTATTCGAATTGGAACAAATCATCAACTATGAGTTTTAAGCCCACTAGATAGTGGCTAAACCATCTTTTCTAAGCCCACCCGAGGGTGGCGAAATCTGGATTTTAAGCCTACTTGCGAGTAGCAAACCATCTTTCAAAAAAACAAACATGAAATGTTTTGTTCCAATTCGGGCGACCCAGTCTATACTTGTATGCTGTGCGCATCACATAGTAAATCTAGGCTAATAACCGGAATAAGAACACACAATGTTTTCAAAACTTGATATCATGGTTAGTAGAGGCCGATCTTTGATCGGGCCAGCGGGGGTGCTCACGAAGTGACCTTCCCCAATCGTACCCAAGTTCCCGAGCCGAGGCAACTTTGGTGATGACGAACACGTGGCCTTAGGCAATGAGTCAGGGTTTCCTAAATTTTCCAAAATAAAATATTTAGGTGGCGACTCTGTATCTGGCAAAGCAGTCCATGTTTGGCACTTCTTTCAAAATCTGTTTTCTCAAAACGATTTGCCGGATTTGGACTATTTGGTTCAGATTTAGAACCGTGACAATTTGAGAGTCCTGAGCTGTAGTGACCCCAAATGAACAGAACGGGAGCTCGTTCCTCCCGGGGCGTTCGGGGGACGTCTACAGTTTCTGGCGACTCTGCTGGGGATTTAGAGAACTTGACTCGAACTCATGATATTTGTTTTTGACTACACTTATGTGTTTCTTTGCATTGCATGTGCATTGGTGCGCCTAGGACACCGTGTTTGCCATCTGCTATTCCTGAATGGTTTGCCGGAGGCTTGTCTTGTTAAGGCATGACCATAAGGCTGACCGGTTGTGGGCTCTACCAGTATGGGAACACAAACCCCGGTTTTACCGGGGCACCCTTTTTGACCATTCGACCTAGTGCATATTCGGATCCATAGTGACCATTCCAAGCTAGGACAGGTTGCTTACCCGATTTAGGTTGTTTGAAACCGCTGCGTGCGTAGTGAAACCCTAGCTCCTGACAAAATAGGACAGGGAAACCCTACCCCGACATAGGGGTGTTTTGGCTCTCACTTGCTTGTTATGTGCTTTAGAGTGCGTCTCTATACGAATGCATGTATCAGTTTACAAGTTTGGGCATCAGGCCTGCGGGCACCAGTTCAGCATCTTGGGATTTGGTTTACCAAAGGGTATCAGATTTGAGGCAAAATTTTGGGGGCAGAATTCAGTAGAGAGCACACTCATTCAACTAGGCTCATATCTGTTCAGGTGAAATCAGGCTGAGATGCTGCATGTTTTCCCTTTTGCTAGGTAGTCTTAGAACCATAGCTTCAGAAGGCTCCGATATCCCCCGGGTACATTGGATTCATGTTGATAGACTTTTCCAGGTCGGAAATTCAGTTCAAGGGCAATAGAGGCAGGGTAAAAAGGCCAGTCAGGCACAAATCACCAGTTCAACAGTTACCAGATCAGTGGCCCTTATCCACCCCACCAGTAAACAGTCAGGCTGAGGTCTCAGTTTCTACTGCAGGGATAGATATCAGTCAATTAGATGGATCAGCAGAACACATCAGGGATGGAGGCAATGATGCACCAGATGCAAGAAAGTATGAAACTCATGCAGCAAGATACTGTCCGCCAAGCTGAATTCGCCAAACAGCAGGCTGCGATCATGGCCCAGCAGGCTGAGCTAATCACCAGGCTGCAACAGCAAAATGGAGCATCTGCTTCGCACCAAGCCCCTCCCCCACCAAGAGTTCCCATACTCGGGGAGGCAACCCACGTCCAGGATGATACGGACATTCCAGGCGGGCCAACTCCGCCCCCGGTTCTACCCCAGCTGTCTAAAGCACCAATCAACCCACCGGACTCCTCCTTTGAGTTTGAGACGAACCCCACAGCATTGAAAGTGAGCAAGCTTGAGAAATTGTTCAAAAAGTCTCAGGGGGCCCGCTCTATTCCTAATATAGAGGATGGTTATACCGACTCAATGGTGACATTACCGGACAGGTTCAAAATGCCGCACATTGATCGATTTGATGGGTCCGGGGACCCAATGGTGCACCTCCAACTATTTTCTGATATCTTGAGGCCAATGGGTTTGACCACTGGGATAGCCGCAATCTGGTATGCAAAATTGGAGAACTCTGTGAAACAGAACTGGGAAGGGCTGGCTGAGGCCTTTATTGCTCAATACTCCTATAACACACAGATCGAGGTCACGACTCGTGATCTCGAAGTCACCCGCCAAGAGCCAAAGGAAGGTTTCTCAGAGTTCGTGACAAGATGGAGAGCAAAGGCCTCAATGATGGCTACAAGGCCTTCCGACAAAGATCAAATCAGGATGATTGTTCGGAATCTGCATGGCAAGCTGCTGCAAAAGATGGTCGTTCTACCTCTGTTTACCTTTCCAGCCCTTCATGAAATGGGGGTTCAAATCGAGGATGCCATCAGACAAGGGATCTTTGCAGAAGATAATGAGCCTTCGAAGAGAAATGTTGCTCGCAGTTCCAATGCTACTACTGATGGTAGCACAGCTGCGAAATGCCCAGAAGTAGACACTATCATCACTTCCCTCAATGACCAAGAACCAACCACTTCAACTCGGCCCCAAGCCCGAAAATTCCATCCTCTTTACATGAGTCTCTCCCAAGCTTTGAAAAAGCTGCAAGAAGAAGGGCACCTAGAACTCCTAGAACCCCAACCCCTTCCAAATCCTCTTCCACCAAGATATGACCCAGCTAAATACTGTGCCTATCATCAACAACACGGTCATGATACGAACCGTTGCATCCGCCTCCGTCATAAGATTCAGAATCTTATTGACGAAGAGACCCTAGCTCCACCAAAAGGACCTCAGGTTAGTACTGATTCATCACCTCCCCATCTCAACGTTATCCATACACTACCATCCACCTTCGACCCCAGCATATACATCACCCCAGCCCATCTACCCAAGCCTGAGGTGTTTATCTCGGAAAGCATGGACTTATGCATGATGGGTGCATCTGAACCCCAATCATCCCAAACCCGTGAACCCACTACTTCTGAGCTGAAGAGGATGATCGAAGATCTTCAGAAAACTGTGATAGATTTGGCCTCCGAGACATCGGCTCCGTCATCAACCGCATCACATACCAGGGAGTTCATGTCAAGAGGCTCCCCAGCCTTGGAACGGGCTGTATTTGAGGAATGCCAATCCCTTGGCAAAGTGGAGGCAGACGGTAAGAACAAGGTAGGGGCAGGCATTGATCCCCACGAACATCTTCTGTTGGCTGTTGAGGCTTTAAAGGCCGAAGGACTAAACAAACAGCAAGTGCTTGCAGTGGTTGCAAAAACTGTGGATGATATTTTTGCCACTCAAGTTGGGGGCAGTTTGAATCAAGGGGCAAGCCGAGAGAAGGGTCGTTGTATCAGAAGCGTTCCTTTCAGCTATAATCCCGCACTCAGAAGAGATCAACAAACCAGGCCAGCACCTACCAAACCCTTTGCTGGTGCGTCCAGCAAAAATCCACAAACTTTGAAGTACCAACCCCGAGGTCAAAGGGTCTTCCATGCCCTCCACATGCCTTTGTCCAAAGCTCTCCAAATCCTTGTTGGAGAAGGCCATATCAAACCCCTTGAGCCTCGACCTCTCCCGAACCCTCTTCCGGCTATGCATGATGTTACCCAGTACTGTGCATACCATCAGCAAACTGGCCATACTACCGACAACTGCTTCCGTCTTCGCCATGAAGTACAGGATCTGTTTGACAATGGGGTCATTGTCGTGCTAAGCTCTGCAAAGTCTATCGGCATTGGGTCAGTGAACTTGGGGGATAATGTGATTGTGTGATCGAGGGATGAACCACCTGCGGATGGCGCTCAGATTACTCCAGCTGTGGTGGATGGCATGCACTATTTTGAGTAATGTACAAGTGCTGTTAATTTTGCATTCTGACTTGGGTATTGGGTCAGTCTTGTTGTTTTGTTTTAAGTCTGTCCTTTTGTTTTGAGTCAGTCTTTTTGTTTTGGGTCTGTCTTGTTGTATCGAGTTAGTCCTATTGTATAGGAGTCGGGTGATTCCGGGGGGGTGTTACCTCGGGCATCACCATTTTGTTTTGTGTTTGTCTTTTCGTTTTGTTTTGAGTCTGTTTCTGCCAGGGAGCCAGTTGTGCCAACAGATTTTTTTAAATAAAACAGTAGTGATCTTCACGCTCTCGCATTTGCTTCTGCCATGTGCCAGTTATACCGAAAGTTCTGAATGAGACGGCAGTATTTGACTAAAGAACTCTGTCTTTTCTGTGCCTTGAAATCATTGTATCGACCTAAGTTTTTCAAAACTCTTTTAAACACTGCGGTGAAAACGAAGAGGAAGGAATTCCTCGGGATTTGCAAAACTTTGATCATTTGAGAGAAAGAGAGGCGTGCCAAGCCCTTAATGAGTGAAATCATGCTTGTTAGTGTGAGTACTGAGAAAGACCCTGGCTTGATCCAGACAGGTTTCACACTATCTTCAGCGCGAGCGATTTGTCGCTTTCTTAAAAACTTTCAAAAACAAAATGTTTTGCGCGGTCCCGCGAAGACCTGTGTGGAATCGCTCCTGAGATTGTGCAGCCTAGGATCGCTCTCAGCCTCGAGACTTAACCCCTTCGCTTCCAAACCTTGAACTTGAATTCAGAAGGTTCAACGGTCAACTACGATGTGAGGCCTGTGTGGCCAGATTTGAAGCAGCCCTCGAACAAGAGGCTAGGAAAGTCAGATAAAAAAGATCAGAAGATCAGAAGAAGCTTGCAAAGCTAAAACAGAAGTACCCCTCGAACTAGGGGCAAAGATATCAGACATGCTCGAAGAGCTGAAGATGAGTCCTCTTGCAAAACAGCAGCCATTCTCCTGGATTCAGATGACTTCAGGATCTCAAAACCATTTGACATGGACAAAGCTACACTTTTACCCTTGAGAGGCTCGCTGGGCCGAAAACCCGGAAGGGCGACCCAGGCAAAAGTTAGAGCAAGAAAAAGAAAGAAAAAAATGCAAAAGAAGAAAAGAAAAGAAAAGAAAAGAAAAGAATATCAAAAAAAAGAAGAAGAAAAGAATTGAGAAGAGAAAGAAAGAAGAACAAAGCTCGCAAGGTCGAAAACCCGCGACGGGCGCCTTGGCAAAAGTTAGAGCCTAAAAAGGAGAGGTTAATACCCGAGTGTACCTTAACCCTGAACTACGTGAGGCTTGATTCCCATCTTTGGGATACGTAGGCAACTTCATTCTGAAGTCCATCCATAAACACTTCCAAATCGACTGTGTCCATGCGATGGTTCTGGTCATCTTTGTCTTCTCTGTATCTGAGAGTCTGGTTGTGTTCGTCGCTCTGAGGACTGACTACAATGCGTTACGGTGCTATCCAAACAAGGGGCAACTTTCCGTTGCCATTCAAAACGCCGCAGTGTCATTTCAAACAAGGGGCAACTTTCCGTTGCCATGCAGTGTCTTTCAGACAAGGGGCAATTTTCCATTGCTATGGATCCGAGGTTGTGCATCTCAAGAGTAGGTTCCGTGCTCGTTGAGCAGTGGTCGTTTGCAAAAATAGTTTTTGAGAATTTTTACTGAGGTTGACTAATTTTCTCGAAAAGTACTCCATTTTTTTAAAACTGGACCATCTCTTGGACCCAAAAAAGGAAAACTCTCAGTGCTCATAGCCTAACTTGCATGATTTTAAATCAGAAAATCGAACAAGCGCGTTAATCTAACTCTCATGTTGGTCAAAACTGTTTTAGTAGAAAGCAAAAACAAAAAATGGTCAAAATGATGAACTAGGGGCACAGTTGAGTCAGGTGTTCTGTCTTTTCCCCTTTGTCAAAATACTTGCCAGAAAGGGCACTCTACTTGTCGGAAAGGGCACCATATTCGCCAGAAAAGGGCACAACAAAGGGCAGAAAGCTCTCACATCCTCCAAGCAACGAGGTATCAAGCAAAGTGCGAAGCACGAACTAGAATGGGGCAAGATATTCCACTCCATCATCTGGACAGATCTTATCACGTCCAAACTCCCCAGCAAAGCATCATCAACTGATGTTAGCTGCAGATTTGCTACACACCTAGTTGTAGCGCAACCTTTTCGTGGGAGGAATTCACTAGCTGTGAGCGGAAGAAAGAGAATTTAGCAGAATGCTAGGGGCACGAGCCCACAATTTGCTGTTTATCCATCAACCACCCAGGGGAGGGATAAAAAATGAGAGATTGAAGAATAGAGAGATGTGCGATGAGAGGAAAAGTGAGAAGAGGGCATTTTCAGAAAAAAACAGAGCTTGAGGGCCGAGTGATGTGAGAACCACAAATGAGAAAGGGTGGGAAACATTACCCGGTGAAATAGGCTCCCTGTGCACGTCTGAGTGTCGTGTCTTTTTGTTTTATCTCGATTCTTGTTTTGAGTCGTTTCGAGTGTTACTCGACGTGTCTAGGTTGTGTGCTTTTTATTTCCTTGTTGAGTCGTTTTGTTGTGTTCAGTCGTAGGCTCAATACCTGGTCGAAAACTCATCTCTCAATTTCAAAAATAAAATCGTTTTGTGCTCCGAGTGCCGTGCCGTTCTCCACATTTGTGCAAAACAGAATTTGTTCTTTTATAAAATCGCAGCGTTCAACCCTGGTCATGTGAGAACAGTAAAACCAGGACCTATTTGAAGCTATGAAAGTTCCAGGCTGCAAAGCAAAAGAAAAGAGGGAAAATGTTGGGCATCTGAGATTGTTTCAACTTCTGCAAGTTCCGTCATTGCATCCTGTATGTTCAAAATGAGCTGTGCGCCCGAAAAAAGAGCTGTGTGCCCGGAAATATACTATGTGCCCAAATGAGCTGTGTGCCCGAAGAATGCGCTATGTGCCCAAAAGAGCTGTGTGCCCAGATTGAACAGAATTTTGTGTTGTGAGCTGTGTGCCAAGTGAATGGAATGCTATGTCGTAAGTTGTGTGCCAAGTCTTGCATTATGCACGCGTTTTATCGCACTTATTACATTTATTTGCATCTTGTGTTATCTCTTATTGTTTATCCTTTTACGCTGAGCAGCGTTTAGGATCGTTGTCCCCCGGGACTTAACTTAGGTTGCGTGGAACACGCTCCCAAGTTGTTTGACCTCCTCTCACGATTTCAGCGTGGTTTGAGTGTCTCGTTCCTTACGCGATTTCAGCGTGTTTGGATTCTATCTCGGGTTGTGTTCTATATGCACCTGGGCGGTTGTTTTTGGACCTCCTCTCATGATTTCAGCGTGGTTTGAGTGTCCCGTTCCTTACGCGATTTCAGCGTGTTTGGATTCTACCTCAGGTTGTGTTGTGTATGCACCTGGGCGGTTGTTTTTGGACCTCCTCTCACGATTTCAGCGTGGTTTGAGTGTCTCGTTCCTTACGCGATTTCAGCGTGTTTGGATTCTATCTCAGGTTGTGTTGTATATGCACCTGGGCGGTTGTTTTTGGACCTCCTCTCACGATTTCAGCGTGGTTTGAGTGTCCCGTTCCTTACGCGATTTCAGCGTGTTTGGATTCTACCTCGGGTTGTGTTGTGTATGCACCTGGGCGGTTGTTTTTGGACCTCCTCTCACGATTTCAGCGTGGTTTGAGTGTCTCGTTCCTTACGCGATTTCAGTGTTTGGAATCTATCTCAGGTTGTGTTGTGTATGCACCTGGGCGGTTATTTTTGGACCTCCTCTCACGATTTCAGCATGGTTTGAGTGTCCCGTTCCTTACGCGATTTCAGCGTGTTTGGATTCTATCTCAGGTTGTGTTGTGTATGCACCTGGGCGGTTGTTTTTGGACCTCCTCTCACGATTTTAGTGTGGTTTGAGTGTCCCGTTCCTTACGCGATTTCGGCGTGTTTGGAATTTATCCCAGGTTGGGTTGTAGACGCGCTGGGCGGTTGTTTTTGGACCTCCTCTCACGATTTCAGCATGGTTTGAGTGTCCCGTTCCTTACGCGATTTCAGCGTGTTTGGAATCTATCTCAGGTTGTGTTGTGTATGCACCTGGGCGGTTGTTTTTGGACCTCCTCTCACAATTTCAGCGTGGTTTGAGTGTCCCGTTCCTCACTCGATTTTCGCGTGTTTGGATTCTACCTCAGGTTGTGTTGTGTATGCACCTGGGCGGTTGTTTTTGGACCTCCTCTCACGATTTCAGCGTGGTTTGAGTGTCCCGTTCCTTACGCGATTTCAGCGTGTTTGGAATCTACCTCAGGTTGTATTGTGTATGCACCTGGGCGGTTGTTTTTGGACCTCCTCTCACGATTATCAGCGTGTTTTGAGTGTCCCGTTCCTTACGCGATTTCAGCGTGTTTGGATTCTACCTCAGGTTGTGTTGTCTATGCACCTGGGCGGTTGTTTTTGGACCTCCTCTCACGATTTCAGCGTGGTTTGAGTGTCCCGTTCCTTACGCGATTTCAGCGTGTTTGGATTCTACCTCAGGTTGTGTTGTGTATGCACCTGGGCGGTTGTTTTTGGACCTCCTCTCACGATTTCAGCGAGGTTGTGTTGTGTATGCACCTGGGCAGTTGTTTTTGGACCTCCTCTCACGATTTCAGCGTGGTTTGAGTGTCCCGTTCCTTACGCGATTTCAGCGTGTTTGGAATCTATCTCAGGTTGTATTGTGTATGCACCTGGGCGGTTGTTCTTGGACCTCCTCTCACGATTTCAGCGTGGTTTAAGTGTCCCGTTCCTTACGCGATTTCAGCGTGTTTGGAATCTATCTTAGGTTGTATTATGTATGCACCTGGGCGGTTGTTTTTGGACCTCCTCTCACGATTTCAGCGTGTTTGGAATCTATCTCAGGTTGTGTTGTGTATGCACCTTGGCGGTTGTTTTTGGACCTCCTCTCACGATTTCAGCGTGGTTTGAGTGTCCCGTTCCTTACGCGATTTCAGCGTGTTTGGAATCTATCTCAGGTTATGTTGTGTATGCACCTGGGCGGTTGTTTTTGGACCTCCTCTCACGATTATCGGCGTGTTTTGAGTGTCCCTTTCCTCACACGATTTTCAACGTGTTTGGAATTTATCTTAGGTTGCGTGGAACGCGCTTCTGATTGATTTTCTTTGTTCTTCCTCCACTCACGAGTCCAGCGTGGTTGGCGTATGTCGTCGTTTTGCATACATTGCACTCTTTGTTACATCACATCTATTATCTATTGCATCACATCCATTGCATCCATTGCATCGTGTCTGTTCTATTGTTTGGTCTAAGGAGACCTTAAATCCTGCATTATCATTCGCGCTGTTTTGCGCATCGCACTTGCATTTATTCGCACCGTCTCATGCACTTTCTGGTCTAGGAGACCTTAAATCCTCTAAAGGTGCAATTCCTCTGGTGTTTGTCGTGCCCGAACGACTTCCGGTGGTCTGATATAGCCACCTGCCTGTGTTAGAGGTGAGTTCCTAGGAGACCAACTGAGACGGTGGAAACTAGAGTTCGAATGGCTCTTGCCTAGAACGCAAAGGTTCGGGATTTTCGAGACTAAAGTCTGGTTTAAATACCCAGGGGTATATCCTCGGCTTGAAATCTGTATGGCAGCCCCATAGATTGAGATAGCATCTATATGCACCTCAATTCTGGATACTGATCCAACCTAGTCTGTCACCCTGTTGGAGAATAGGGAAAGCTGCAACCATAGTCAGGGAGAAAAGTAGTACCTGTGGTTCAACTGAGAAGAAGAGGAAGATTCCCACATCAGCATGAGGTAGGACATTACCGAGGTAAGTCATTGCCAATTGCCCTGTAAGGTACCTCCCTTTTCCTAGCCATCACATTGCATTTTAGCCACTACATTGCAGTGCATTGCATAAATCCTCAATTTTCAAACCGGCTTCGCGTAGCGTGTAAGTCCAATTTTCAAACCGGCTTCGCGTAGCATGTAATTCCAATTTTCAAACCGGCTTCGCGTAGCGTATAAGTCCAATTATCAAACCGGCTTCGCGTAGCGTATAAGTCCAATTTTCAAACCGGCTTCGCGTAGCGTGTAAGTCCAATTTTTAAACCGGCTTCGCGTAGCGTATAAGTCCAATTATCAAACCGGCTTCGCATAGCGTATAAGTTCAATTTTCAAACTGGCTTCGCGTAGCGTATAAGTCCAATTTTGAAAATCTTTCTGCATATCATTTCGCATCCTGCCCCTGAACTACGCTGGTTTGATTCCTTGCAAAAGGATACGTAGGCAGCCTGCGGGCACAACCATTTATTTGTCTATATTTTGTTTGTTTGTCCAAGTCTTCGGCCTCGTCAAAAATGGGTCATCTCTGGGCTTTGACATTCACTCTCGTCACTTCTTGACTTCCGAGTTCTGTCAAAGAGGGGCAACTGTAGACACCCCATTTTTGACCGTCCATAAGACTTCGACGCGACTGATGATTTACATGGTGGAGAAAGGTGTGCAGGGCAAAGGTTCAATTTCTTCGGCAAAGAGAGAGTCAAATCTCAACCTCATACCCCTGTTCTGGACCAGAATGATCTCGATCAAAAGATTTTAGACTTAAAACCCTCTCTTTCAAAAACATTTTTGAAATAAAGTTTCTGCGATGTTCCGAGGCTCGCATTTTGTCAAAAATTGCACTTTTCGGTAAACCGAGCAAGGACAAAGTGGAAATGAATGAAAGAGAGATGAAATCTTTGAAAAATCTTTCAAAACACCTTACTTAGAGGTTTGAAGTTGAAGAAAAGAAGAGAAGAGGGAAGAAATCCAGTTGGGGGAGAAAATGGGCATGAACCGTTAAGAAAGAGTCGAGCAGCCCTCGCCGAATCGGGCCTATTCATTTGGATACTTGGAATCAAACTATGAGGCCACCACCGTTGGAAAGATTACTCCCGGTGCTTCATTTTTCACTCAAGAATCTCCTAAATTCAATTCCGGATGGGGGAGATATGGTTGATTGAAGTAGGGCATCACTCTGGTTGGACTGAAATCTGTGCGGCTTTACGGAAACTGGCATAACGTTTTCCACAGGAGGAATTTTAATGTAAGGTTTGCGCCATTGGAAATCTAACTTCCGGGGCTTCAATTTGGACACTTGAATGGCCACCATTGGACTTCCAAATCACCCACCGAACACTTTTCTTCCCGGCAGCCTTTTTTTTTGTCCTGAAAGTAGCTGGCCGGCCAGAAAATCTAGCTGGCCGGCCACCTATTTGGTGAAATGACTTTTTTGCCCTTTTAAACTAGCCGGCCATGCCCCCCTCCCCAAGTGTGTCCTAGAAGTGAATTTTGTTTTCCACTACACCCATGTCCGAGGGTTTGGCCATTTTGGGGGGAAACTTGATTTGTTTCCCCCCCCTTTTTTCCCCCCTCTTTTCCACCCCTTTTGCTTATATATACAGCCCCTCCCCTTCAGATTTGAGGGTTACAAAAAATTTCCCTAAGAGTCTCTTGCATTATATCCCTCCATCTCTCTCATTTCCTTCAAAAAACACCCAAATCCTACCCCATTTTCACACCATCACCTAGCACCACTCCACCACTTCCATTTACAGCAGCTTGGAGGTCTTCTCAGAGGCTAGGAGGCATAAAATTTGGTCCAAGAAGTTGTTAAAGATTGGTCTACAAGGGTAAGCACCCTTTCCCCTCTTTTTGGCTCTTTTTTGTATCTTTCTTTTAGTTATTTTTCTTACTGTTTTGAGCTCCGACCAAAACTGACAGTACCCTTTTTTTGAGCTCTATTTCATGTTTAATTGAGGGAATTTTGTCATTTGAGGTCTCCATCTTGCACCTCCTTCTTTATCTCTTCTTTAGGCCCTAACCTTGCATGTTATTTTTGGCCTATATGTAATCTGTTTTGGGGCATGTTATAAACTGTAGGTGAGCTTATTTTGAGCCCTTATTCAACATTGAAGAAGGGCTCATCACTGTTTAGATACCCCATGTGCTACTTTCTTTGAAATCCATGTTTTTGCCTCATTTTGCATGATTTTTTAGCCTATTTTTCTTCTGTTTTTGGACCTTGGTCCGAACTGAAAGTGGCCATATTTTGACCCCCTTGTCATGTTTCATTAAGAGTCTTTTCGTGTTTGAGGCATGCTTTGTATACTTTGTGTTATAACCTCTTTTGGGCCCTATCTTGTATGGCATTTTGAGTATGTTTGTATGCTGTTTTGGGGGCTTCCATAAACTGTAAGTAGTCATATTTTTTGTCCCTCTTCAGTGTTGTAGAAGGGTCTTTTTCTGTTTGGGCTTTGCATCTACCACTTGCTTCATTGCCTCCCTTGCGGAGCCACTTTTGTATGCTAATTTAGCCCAACTTGTGCTCACTGTTTGGCCATGCTTTAAACTGTAAAAATTCTTGTCTAGGGGCTGTCTTTCTTCTGTATTTTCATCTCATGTTCAAATTATGTTTGTATTGTATAGTTATAAGCCATTTCATGCACCAAAATCCATGTTTCGGGGCTCGTTCCATGCATCGGGTTTCATTTCACCGGGTTTCGAGGCTGTTTTGCATCTCATTTTACTTCTGATTTTTTCATTATAGTGTGCCATATTCCATGTTTTTCCATGTCTCATTAGAGTAGCATTTCGGTGCCTGAGGATCGGTCCTCGGTTTGCGTGCACGCGTGCACGCATTTCGAGTTATCTTGTTTTCATCTGATGGCCTCCTATGTGAGTGTGGCTGAGGCTCTCTCATGTTGGTGTAAGCCCATTATTGCATTGCGTATGCCATTTCATCCATAGCATTGTGTATGCTCGGTTGTGTATTACCTCGTGCAGCGTGTATGCCATTCCATGACATTGTGTATGTTAGGATTGTATCTTAGTTGCATTTCATGCATGTCATGCATATTGCATTGTGCTTGGGATAGAAGTTAGCCCGAGCACGGGAAACGAGGTACGTTTCGTACTCCGAGTGACGGAACGTATCTCAATTCCCCAGTCACCGACACTCCGGATTATCCATGATGGAGTTAGGTTTTAGCTGTGTTTATGTGTGCATTCATTCCATATTGAGTTGCACAATTCGACTCCTCGGCCATCATGCATCGAGATGCGTGATTGGTGGCATGAGGATCGAGGCATGCATACATTTGTGAAAATACATTGCTATGCCCCTTTCCTGCTCTCTGTTGCAGCAAATCAAGAATCAGCGGTCTTCCGAGGCTTGGCACGCATTTCAAGAACAGGTGCAAACAGAGGCTAATTGGGGCATCGTCATGGATTTCCGCGCAAAGGCAACCCGGGCATGCATCATTCATCATCCGGAATGGAATCAAGACAGTCCCTGGCTTGCATGCCAGTTTATTTATTTTCTTAGTTAATTTGTTAATTAATTAGGAATTTGTACATATTTGGACTGTAATATTTATTTGGACTGTACTATTCTTTTATTCGGGACTGTATATTTATTCGGACCCTCTGCGCGAGGGCATAACTGTAATAAGTGTGCGTGTGTGCGTTGTATGTCTTCCAACCCCACGTCTTTCTCCCTTTTATTTATCCGCTTATGATGGTTAGATTAGGGCATATTTCAATTAGCATACAGTATGACAGCATGTTTGCATTCATTCATCTGTATTGCATGCACCGGGCTCGGCGCATCATACTAACTGCATTGTATTTTCAATTCCAAGTTGAATACATGTTAGCTGTAGCATTTCATATGCCATGTTTAGAATAGCCGAGCCTGCTATAGTTACATTTTGCATGTGTTGCATTAGGCATTTCTGTATAATTAGGATCATGCATGGATTTCTGATGAGTTTCTGTTTTGGCTTGGAGTACTCGGTGAGTTTTATGCTTTAACATCCTTGCATGCGTGTGAGTGACTGCCATGAATAGCATGCTTACCATGAGGCTAATTGCTTATGTGATATATCTGCCTGAATGTCTGTGGGTGAATGTTGGGTTATTCGAATTGGAACAATTCATCAACTATGAGTTTTAAGCCCACTAGATAATGGCTAAACCATCTTTTCTAAGCCCACCCGAGGGTGGCGAAATCTGGATTTTAAGCCTACTTGCGAGTAGCAAACCATCTTTCAAAAAAACAAAAATGAAATGTTTTGTTCCAATTCAGGCGACCCAGTCTATACTTGTATGTTGTGCTCATCACATAGTAAATCTAGGCTAATAACCGGAATAAGAACACACAATGTTTTCAAAACTTGATATCATGGTTAGTAGAGGCCGATCTTTGATCGGGCGAGCGGGGGTGCTCACGAAGTGACCTTCCCCAATCGTACCCAAGTTCCCGAGCCGAAGCAACTTTGGTGATGACGAACACGTGGCCTTAGGCAACGAGTCAGGGTTTCCTAAATTTTCCAAAATAAAATATTTAGGTGGCGACTCTGTATCTGGCAAAGCAGTCCATGTTTGGCACTTCTTTCAAAATCTGTTTTCTCAAAACGATTTGCCGGATTTGGACTCTTTGGTTCAGATTTAGAACCGTGACAATTTGAGAGTCCTGAGCTGTAGTGACCCCAAATGAACAGAACGGGAGCTCGTTCCTCCCGGGGCGTTCGGGGGACGTCTACAATATCTATCTTTGAGAGATATTTATTGTAAGCTTTCTTTGAAAGCAAAAATTCCATTTCATCTTGGAAAAGTGTTGTAAATACTGTGTTCTTGAAATCTTGAGAGTGATTGTCAATCACCTAAGATTTGCAAGGGTTTGAACCTATGAAGTCTGTGTAAAATGCGTGAAAGATTGCTCCATTTGTAAAGTGGTTGCTAGCACCCTTGTGAAGCTAGAAGATTGTAGAAAATCTCAAGTAAAACTTGACGAGTGGATGTAGGCTTGGTTAAAGCCAAACCACTATAAATCTATTTGTCTCATCTTCCCTAATCTCTTTACTTTCCTACTACTGCTATATCTATCTAATATTCATGTGCTAATCATTTGATTTACCATGTATGTTAATTATACTTCATTGTTATTTTGCTTGATCATTTACTGCTAAGTTCATCATTGTACTTGTTAATAATTTGTTGTACCAGTAGTTAATTTTATTGGGGTATTATTAATTTTAATTTGTAGAAACCTAATTTACCCCCTCTCTTAGGTTGCTTTTTGGGTAACATTTTTCATTTTAAAAATTGAGAAAAACTAATAATATTCTCAGTTTTACTAAATAAGACTTATTGGTTTAAAAAAATCTTAGATAAGACCTGAGCTACTATAACATTTGTAAATAAAACTTTTAGATAATTAACTCTTTCTTTTTAAGTTAAAAATTGATAATTAAAATAGACAAATGATAATAAGTGTCTTTAGGACACTAGTTAATATCAAAAATTTAAGGGAAAGTATTTATAAAAAAAAAAAAAAAAAAAGTATAAAAGAGATTATTTTTCGAAATCTGAATATCATACTCAAAATTTGTGAAATTCAAAATTTTTAATTTTGTTTTGTATGTTGCCAGTTATTGTTAAATCAAGATCCTCTTTTTGATCTTTTTCATTGACTCCTTACTTGCTAGGTTATTAGGCTTATTTTTTGGGCACAATTTTGATGATCTGAACCGTTTACATTTTAAGTTTTGTTAAATATATCATACTTGTAAAAAATCAAGTTGATCGGATATTAGAAACTACATGTTCGGATTATCGAACTAAAAACCTTTTTTTAAAAAAAAAATTAATAAACAGTTTTCCGAACACATACTGTCTAATATCCAATGAATTTGATTTTTTATAAGTATGATATACTCAATAAATCTTAAAATATGAACAATTCGAATCATCGAAATTGAACCAAAAAATAAGCCTAATAACCTAACAACTAGAGAGTCAAAGAGAACTCAAATAGAGGATTTTGATTCTTTACGTTGAAATCAAAGAATTCCTCGCTTCTAATTTTGTAAAATTTCACCTTCTTTTTTTCCTTTACTATCACTTTTGTCAACAATATCTCCTTGCATAAAATCACACACGTTTCCCAACGTAGAAACCGTGAAATTTCACACTTTCATGCCAATTGAAAATTTTCACATTTTGTGCATGAATGTGAAAGTGTGGAACAGTGAAGGTTTTTTTTTTTTTTTTTTTGAACAGTGTAGGGTTGAACTCTTGAATTTCACCCCTCCACACAAAAAAATGAACAACCCACACTTTTATACAGAAAGGCGATCTTTCACACTTCTATATAAACAAGTACATGTCTTTTATATATAAATCCTATTAACATTGTCACACTAGTTTTACTATTATTATTATTACTGCCATCACCACCTCAACCAGCTTACCGCACCACAAATCACGATTACATCAAAATTACAATCAAATAAAAAAAAATATTTTCAATGAAAAATAACTTCAATAAAAAACGTATAAAAAAATAGTTTTTATTAAAATCAACGGACTGTAAGTGAAAAAATTTATGTTGTGCTCATGAGCCAACATATAACCATGCCACATACCAATTATCAATTCTCAACTTTTTTATGATGTTTTTTAAATTTCAATATAAAGGGATAAATGTCACTATGTATGCCAAATCACTATATATATTTTTTTCGTTAAAAAAAAAAAAACGACTTCTCCACTAGTGGAGATTTTAAACCGGACTCTTCCTTCCCACTCAACATCATGCTTATCTTCTTAACTGATTGGGCTTCCACAAACCTCACCCACTCACACACCAACAACAAGCTCAGCTTAAAAGTCGTGTTTGGTAAAAGAAAAAATAAAGGGTTAATTATAAAGAAAAACCCGTTAATTATTAATAAATATCATTTTATCTATTTTAATTATAAATTTGTACATTTTGACTCTCTTAATTACAAATATATATTACTTTCGCCTATTTCAGATCATCTCCAAAAGGTGTATATTTGTACGGAATATTAATAAATATGAGTTCATAGAAGAGGGGGTGAAATGATACTAATAGTTGAAAAATCTTGGTGTAATTAACCCAAAAATAAATGATAAATTACACTATGAGTAATAAAAGATCATAGTTCCGATCAAAAAATACATATAGTTAATATTATAATTTTGATAAATTTATGTTGATCTTTTCTAATAATTGGTAATTTAGTGTCAAGTGATACAATTTCTCTTTCCTTTACCTAATTACTCGAATTCTGCTAACAGTGTGGATGAGATGCATATGATGTTCGGAGTTAAGGACAGTAAAAGATGGGACTAGTTCCTTCCATACATCATCTCTTTATATTTTTATGTATTCTTTTTATGGGTTTTTATTCAAATTCGTAATGATGATATGAACCGTTTATTTCGTAGGCTCTGCAATGAAAGTCATTCATGCAAAAATTTAGTTTCATTGACAACTATAAACACGGGAACAATCGCATTTTATTTTATAAAATAGATGATTTTTGTTTAATTATATTTACCGTTCATTTTATTAGTCAAAATGTGATTCATTCTTGCATTTATAATTGTCTGATGAAGTTAATTTTTTGTATGGATAGCCTTTATTGTGAAGCCTACGAGATAAACGATTTGAATCATCGATACGAGTCCAGATTGAAACCTACAAGAAGAATATGGAGAGATGAGATATGGAGGGGAGCTTATCATGTAAAAGATACCATAAACATCGTGAAGATTAAAATTGTGAAGATTAGATAAAAGTAATTCATTACTTGAAAGAAATTAGTGTAAATTTTGTCATCTTTTTGTCTTGTTTGGTTTGGTTTGTTTCTTCCGATTATTTGGAGGAAAATCAAAATATAATAAATAAAGAGACATTGTACAAGTAATTCTGAAAATATAATAAATAAAGAGACATTGTACAAGTAATTCTGAATAGTGCACATCTTGCTTGTCAAGGTTGGAGGCTCCTTAAGTTTCTAAATTCTTTATTTGCTCAATTGATGAAAGGGATCTGCTACCTCCAGTTTGACTTTTGACATGCGACGGGGGGGGGGGGGGGCACATGCTTCTTGGGCCTGGGCCAATTTGCTCAAACGGAGGGAAGTGCTTAATAGGGGATGAGATGGCAGGTTCGAAAGGAGCAGGGGTCCCTGCTGTGGAATAACCACAGCAGTCACGGCTGTGGATTAAAACGCCACCGTTTTTTTTTTTTTTTTTTTTTTAATCTGAAGGTTTATTAATTGTTCTCTCCCTATAATAAACAAAAGAATGAAACTAGGGCCGCCGCCGTCTATTCCGTGGAGCAGGGCCTCTCCATTGATCTGAGGGTTTATTTTATAAATAGAAAATATAATTAAATAAAAAAAAATTATATTAAAAAAAAACATTAAAAAAATTTATTTTAGAAATAGAAAATATAATAAAATAAAAATAATTCATGGAACAAATCAATTTATGAAACCAAATTATATTTTTTAAAAAAGATTAATTTTAAAATTAAAATCAAACAAACCATACATGTTTTGACTTTTTCAAAACTGACTTAAATGCATCAAAAGTGAAATTAAAAGGGAAAAAAATTGTATTTGAACAAATCAATTTATCAAACCATAAGCAAAAAAAATGTAACTTCAAAAAAAAAAAAAAACCAACTTAAGGCCAAAATATATTCAATTCACATCCAACATCTACATAAAAAAAATAAAACAAAATTCTGAGACATTTAAACTTCAAAATCTCCTACCAAATATCCCAAAATCTGTCTCAACCGTTCTAAATTATCCAAACAAAATTCTAAAAACCTTCAATTTGAATCCTCAAAACAAAAACTACAAAGTGGATCCCCATGTCAATTTTTTGGAGGCGGTTGGGAATAAATAGAAAAATCAAAAGAACTCTCATTTCTAAATTCGGTCTCCATTGGATTGCGCCCCACTGGATTAAGTGATATTCCCTATAAAAATAAAAATAAAAAGAAAAGAAAGAAAATTCATTAGAATAAATTTTATGGACTAAATTACATTACAAACATATATATATATATATATATTACTTACTTGAGAACTTTGTGGACTATGTGATGCTTGGAAAGACAAAGGTTGTGATTGTAGATACCTTGGTGAGTATGAATTAGTATCATGTGTGAGAAGATTATACCCATAAGTTATCAATTGTGGCCAATAGAAACTCCCACCATCCTACTCCATAAAACACCATGAAAAGTAAATACACTAATACAATGTAATCTAAAAAATAAACAAAATAACATAAAACAAGAGCTAACCTGTGGTTGACTTAAAGATGAATTTTGAACATTTGTGATATTGCTTGATTGACCAATAATCTACATAAGTTGTTAAATTTATCAATACATTACACAATTTATAAAAAAAAAATAATAATAATAAATAACATAACATAAAACAATAGCTAACCTGTTGTTGGCTTGAGGATGAATTTTGAACATTTGTAGTGTTGCTTGATTGACCAATAGTCTAAAGAAATTCAAAAAGTTATCAATACTTTACATAATTTATAAAAATAAATGCATGTCATTTGAAATTTCAAAAGTACGTAGGTAATACCTTACTAAGGCGGGTAGGTTGTGAAATAACTTTTGTCTTCTTATTCATCATCTCATGCCAAGGTTTTAATCTACCCCTCCCTTTGTGTCCAACATCTTTCTTCTTTATGCCCTTAACTTGTGTAATGTTGGGGTCGTCCACATCTAATTCATTGGTACCAAAACTTCCAACTGCCTTCATCATATTATTTACTTTTACACACAATTCCTTAATTCCTTCATCAACCAATTGATAGGCAGGTTTGTGCATAGATGCTTGAGTTGCTAGTTTCACCATTCTTGGACAAAGATCTCTATAACGTGCTAATATTAACAACTTCGGATCATCCTCATCCACTACAACATTTTTCTCTTCAACTTCACAATCTTTTGCATCCAATCTCCATCGGCCTAATATATACCTTTCGGGAATTTTCATAACATTCATTCTATCAAGTGCTTTGATTGCATGACTACATAAAATTCCAAAGTTCTCAAATTTCTTACAAGTACAATGTATTTATTAACAACTTTTTTCTCCTCTTAGCCCAATAACTTCCACCCTACCCTCCACAATATACTCTTTACCATTACCATACAAGCCAATCACGCACTTAACTTCTCCTTCTAACTCATGGAATTGCTTCACTTGACAACAAAGGGACGTATCCAACTCACAATGAAATAAATCAAAGATAGGAGGGGTGTACAAACTCGCAACTTGGATTAAAATGGGAGACTTTTTCAATTTCATTCTTGGCAACTTTTGTCTAGAATCATATATTGTGGAAATTTCCTCATACCGCTTATCTACAACAATCCGATTGAAGTGAGTAAAGAATTGAACAATGTTATGATCACCCTTCAAATATCCCCTTAATGTTCCATTTAGACTTTCACTAAGTTGTGTGCTTCGCATTCCTCCAGTAAATACCCACTTCATATACACATGCGCCCACTGCTCTCTTTTTCTCCAAGTTCTTTTCATCCACTCATTCTCTTGCAAGTTGTATTTATCAGTCAAAGAATTTCAAGCTTCAATTAATTCATGCTCATTCTCGTAGTCATAAATGCAAGCTTTTAAATCGCTACTAAATTTTGAACCACTCTTGAACAAGTAACCCAAATGCTTCAAAGCATTTTGCATTAGGTGAAAAGTGCACAACCCATGAAAAACCTCAGGCATGATTTGTGAAATTGCCTTAGCCATTGCTTGATCTTGATCTGTGAAAAAACTAACAGGTTTTTTTCCTGACATTGCATCCAAAAATGTTTCAAATAACCATTCAAATGACTCTGT
This sequence comes from Camellia sinensis, assembly GCF_055761805.1. Classification (NCBI taxonomy): domain Eukaryota; kingdom Viridiplantae; phylum Streptophyta; class Magnoliopsida; order Ericales; family Theaceae; genus Camellia; species Camellia sinensis. The sequence goes on along the minus strand of NC_138973.1, from coordinate 68,284,701 downwards.
AGTTTCATCATATAATAATGCTGCACCAAAAATCACTGTCATTCTAAAGTGGTTAAAGCCACAAAATAAAGCAAGTGGACGGTACTCTTTATTTGTTCGAAAAGTTGTGTCAAATGACACCGCATCACCGAAAAGCCCATAATCTGTTATCATCTGATGATCAGCCCAAAAAATATTAGTAATCATCTCATCTACATCCAACTGAATGGCATAGTAAAAATATGGATTTTCCGCCACTTGCTGCTGGAAATATCTTAACAAACTCCCCGCTTCACCATACTGCAAGTTTCGCTGTCTTTTTGCATGTAAGTAGGTTTTCTGATCCTCTCGCGTGAACCCTACAAATTCCTTCCCTCCTGCTATAGCACTAATAAGATCATGTGAAGCCTTAAGAGATATTCCACTCTCATCAGCTATGTCAATATTTATACCCTGAGCATCACATACCTTTCTCTGAGATGGCATCAAATGAGTACATTGAGGAAGATGCAAAGGGTGGTTGTGGTTGCTATCAAACTTCGACACAATCCACTTCGACAAGTCCCGCTTAAAAGATATATGCATAAATGCTTTACAATTTGTTCTTGTCTCACTTCGAGGATTTTTTATCATCGTGTACCGTTTATCTTTTTCCCTCTCTCCCTCCTTACAACAAACAAACTTTATACTAGTCATAACACCATCTTTCTGACTTTTGTTACAATAATCTCTTCTAATACTAAATCCCACAATTCTTCCGTATTCATTATAAAACTCATATGCAGCTTCTTCTGATGGAAACTCCATACCAAGATATGGTGATTTATCCTTGGCCAACTCTCCCATTTCTTCGATGCATCCCTCAAGTCCACCATCATCCATTATACTATCCTCCATTTCAACACTAACAAATATGGGGAAAAAATATATATATATTAAACGAAACAAGAATCTGAGCAAAAAAGTTATTAATTAATTTTAAATGCTGAGTAATTAAACAATTCAATGAAATCTAATAAATCAATTAATAATGTAAATTAATTAAAAGTTATTAATTAATTTTTGGGTAAATGTTATGTCATCATTTATTGAGTTATAACAATTTATGATTAAAAAATTAAATTCGCATTTTATAGTAAGATTATAGATTTTTTTATTGAAACTTTTTTTAGACCACAAAATGCATAACATTATTACAAAAATAAATAACATTGTTATAAAAATGTGTAATATTTCCACAAAAATACATAACATTGCAATAAAAAAAATAATTATGAATTACAAATTATCGTAACTCCTTAAAAAAATTATATAATATTTATACAAAAATACATAATATGTACAAAACAAATTACATAATAAAAAAAAAATTCTTATAATATACAATTGTGTTTCTCAATCCATTCACAAAAAACAAACCAAACTATTATACTTGTTCAACCCACTAACATACTGTACAAAACAAAATACAAAACATATATACATATAATATATATAGATATACATACCAGTTTGTTGAACAATAATGGTCTGTAAATCCAGCAGAAGAACGGTGAAGCAAAAATAAAGAACACTGTTCAATCTGTTTGAGAGAAGACAAAAATGTTAGAAAATAAAAAAATAAAAAATAAAAACTAACTTTTAGAAAATAAAAAAATAAAAACTAACTTTTCAATCCATGTCAATAGAAAATAAAAAATAAATAAATAAAAACTAACCTTCAATCCATGTCAATGGAGAGGCCCTGCTCCACGGAATAGACGGCGGCGGCCGTAGTTTCATTCTTTTGTTTGTTATAGGGTAAGAACAATTAATAAACCCTCAGATTAAAAAAAAAAAAAAAAAAAAAAAACATGAAAACGGTGGCGCTTTAATCCACAGCCGTGACTGTCGTGGTTATTCCACAGCAGGGACCCCTGCTCCGGTTCGAAATAGGGCATTTATTAATTTTTGGGATGATTGTTGGATTCCAAAGGTTAAAGATTTCAAAGTGTTGTCCAATCAGGATCATGGTAATGTGGTTCAAAAGGTAAAGGCGGTCATTAATCCATGTACCAAAGAGTAGGATAGGGATAAGCTTAAGAACCTGGTTACAACTGAAGAGTGTGAGGCTATTTTTCCCATTCCAATTTCAGTTGATGAAAGGAAGGATCAACTGGTATGGCATCATCATCCCAAATGGTGTTACTCTGTGAAATCGGGGTACCAAACAGCCTTGTGCCAGGTTTATGATCGATTTGGTTTACCTTCTTCTTCTCTTGTATGGACAAACAAAAAATGGAAGCAGTTGTGGAGCCTGAAGATCTCTCCTAAGCTTAGACATTTTTTGTGGCAGGTTTGCAATAATTATATTGCAACTAAGCAAAATCTTTGTGTAAGGAGATGCCCCTCTATGGATACTTGTCAAGTTTGTCACAATGCTTCTAAGTCTATTGAGCACTTGTTATTTGGTTGTACCTGGACCAAAGCGGTGTGATTTGGTTGCGGTTTAGGTTTCAAATTTGACCCACACTCCACTGGTTCGGCAAAGAAGTGGTTTGGTGATCTCTTTGGTCAGTTTAGGGACACAACTGCGGATAAAGCTATTCTCTACAAAATTGTGTGGGTTGCTTGGAACATTTGGAAAGCCAAGAATGAGTTCATTTTCGAGCATGCTCCAGTGAATCTGATGGGAACGATTACTAAAGCCTGTCGTGTAGAAAGGGAGTATTTAGATGCCCAATTGGTCCCCCCAATTTCAGTCACCCTTTTTTCGACTTCTAAAGCAGGAAGCAACAGGGTGCTTAAGCTTGGTAGTAGGTCGCCTCCTTTGTTGGGGGGGGTGGGTGTTGGAAAATGAATTGTGATGTGGCTTCCAATCTAAGATCAAGAATGGGTGCAATTGCAATCCTTCTTCAGGATGGGCATGGTTGGTTGATTGACAGTATGGCTAGGAAGGTCCATTTGGCATCCATTACGGAATGAGAGGCTTTAGCGGTGCGTCATGCATGTGTTGTGGCTACTTCCCTCAATCTATTCCAAGGTAGAAATTGAAGGAGATAACAAGGAGGATCCAGTTGTGTATAGGGGTGTAAATTTAGCCCGGTCCATGTCGGGCCTCGTGGGCTCCCATCAAAATTCGGGCCAGGCTAACCCACGGGCCAGAAAATTAGGCCCAAGCCCAGGGGGTATTCAGGTCGGGCCTATGAACCTGGGCCTAGGCTTGGGCTTGAGCCGGGCTTGAACATTTTTTATATTTTTTTCTATTCTTTTTACCAAAATTTTATTTTTTTCCATAAAAAATGACACTGAGCCTCAAGCAGGGCGGGTCGAGGCTCAGGCTGAGCTTTGAGTGGGCCATGAATTGGCCGATAGGTTGGGCCCACGGGTCAGAATGGGTTTAAAAATGATAGCCCAGGCCTAGGCCCAAGGTCCTGAGCTGGAATCGAACTCGGGCCTAATCGGGTTAAGCCCACCCTAGACTGCGAGTTGACTTCGGGCGGCCCACGAGCCATTTTTACACTCCTAGTTGTATGTTTTAGAAAAGCTTCCTCTATGGGACTACGGTGTAATCTTGGAGGATATTAGATCTTTGACAACCTAAGTTTGTTTGCACTTTAAATGGTTTCCCAGTGTAATTAATGAGGCAGCCCATTGGATGGCTTAAGCATGCTTAGATAAGTTTTTACTTTTGAACTGGGCCTCATGTCCTCCATTAGCACTTATTAGCTTTCTTTCTTTCAATTTTGAGTAATTGGAATTATTTCGATGAAAATAAAAAATAATACAAGTAATTCAACATTCTTAGATATTTGTGAAAATTTATTTAAAATTTTTAATAAATATATAAAAATAAGAAAAATGTATTAAATTTTTATATTTGATGAATATTTTAAAGATTTTTTCCTAAGTGTGGGGACATATTTTGAATGACAGTACGTAGCCAAGGTGGCGCCGAAGTGTCAGCCGAGGTGCCACGTGGCCTGGTCTTGATGCCGAGGTAATCTGCGAAGCTACCAGAATCCGAGATAAGCAAATAAAGGACAAGAGTCCTAGAATAGAGGAAGATCTCAGTCTAGATAAAGATAAAGCTCTTATGGAGTTTATCCCTATCTAGCTGAGAGTCCAGGATGAGCATTGAGTCTGAGTCCACTGAAGTGAGGCTTCTACAGGGATCAGGTCAGTGTTGGCTATAAAAGCAGGGCACCCTTGTGGATCTCAAGTATGTGTGATATGCTGTGAACAATAAGTTCTTTCTTGTGAGTTAAGCACAATTAGCTATCTTTGAGAGATATTTGATTACTGACTTAAGCATCAGAGTGCCCTCGGGTAGACGAACCACCGCTGGATTCTTATCTTTCAGTGACAAGTTGTTTGGGCTTAATCTATTTTGCCCGTGCTCTCCAGCTGAGTTCCCCGTTTGGTAGTGTGGTCAGAAATCAACACCCACAATTTGGCACCTTCTGTGAGAACATAAGGAGAATAGATGGCCAATAACAGACAGAAAGAAAGGATCGGGGACAATGTCCCATGTGGAAGTGATAAACATATCGATCCTAACACCGAGAAAGAAAACCATAATCAAAGAGCACGAGATCAGAATCTCGGGGATAAAGACGTCAGCAAGAAGGCAGACCTCCCGAAGAAATCAGGCCGAGCTGAGCATTATAACGAAAGCGACCTCCAAGTATGAAAAGATAGATGCCTAAAAAGGGACGGCGAGATGAAGGGAATGACCAACAAGTTAGCAGATCTACAGACGGTTGTCAACTTCATAATGCAGAACAATATCATGCAACCACCGTTTCCATTACAGGACACGCCGATGCCAGGGGCCAAGACTGACGCCCAAAAAGGAAGCCAGAAAACAATCCCAGCAATCCCACAGCATGGCAGGAAAAAGGTGCCCTCACATCGGCCTCCACAGGGATGTCGGGCGAGGAAAGTCGATCAGGGGTGACTCACAAAGGACACCTCAGACCAGGGGGACATATGTCAAAGAGCCCTGGAATATCCAAGGGAAGGGCCTATCTTTTGACACAGTGAAGAGAGAGAAGTCCAAAAGGACACATAACGACACTAGGAGTATCGCACCAAAAAGACTAAAATTCGTTGACAGCGGAGCTCCTGGTCAGACTAAGGAGGATTTGAGGGACTACCTCCAGAGGAAACGTGTGATAACCCTACTCCGTATTATGCTAATTAATCTTAATTACGAATGTGATTATGCATTTGATATGATTTTGAGTGCCATTTATATGAATATATGTGGTTTTGAATTTCTATCTGTTTACCGTAGGAAAATCTGTTGATTATCTACTTAGAATTTAAATTGAAGGCCTTATTGGCCACATAAACCGAAATTGACTACGCCATTGTGATTAGCGTAATTTTTAGAGCCTGCGATGAAATTTAATTGAAAATTGATTCAGATCAAATTAAATAAATTAAATTGATGGTATAGTGCTAAATTATTTAAAATTAATGAAATGTGTTTGAGAGAGAGAGCCTATAAAAAAGGGCTCTAATACACTTATATGCATTTGTTTTAAGCTCAAAGCTGAAAATCACTCTAAAGAGATGGAGTGAGGGTCGGTTAGAGAGAGAGGGAGCTCAAGTTGATGAATTACTCAAGAAGCTTGAAGATCTTGGGTGTAACTCAAGGATTAGCTATAATTTGGAAGATTTGAACCTCTAGGTGAGCATTTGAGCATGGATTCATGAGTATAAGTTTGTAAATTTGTGTATTCAAGCTGGTTGGGTAATCAAGAACATAAATTGAAATGAAATTGAAGAATTTAAAGCTTATATGTACATGCATGTAAGAATTTTCCATGAAGTTGTGTAATTGAGCATGAAAAATATGATCCATGTAGAATTGTGGTTAAAGTTCATGCTTTTGATGATCATTTGTATCATCTAAGTTGAAAATGGAAGTTGTAGTTCACATGCAAGTGCAATTCATAAAAACATGAGTGTTGGATGCATAAAATTGAAGTATTGATGATGGGTTTGATATGAATCGTGTGTGTGTGTAAGTAATTCAAGGAAATTAAGCTTCATAATGTTGTGATCTAGCATTTGTATCATGTTAGAAGGTTTGCATGTGAAGTATAAGTCGTGGTATGCAAGTTATTTGAGTTTGAATGCAAGTTTGAACCTCAAGAACAGTTCTAAAAAACCTAGAATTTGGCATGTCCGTTCGAGCGGGGAAAACGCCGCTCGAGCGTGAAATGCAAGCTCCCAGCAGTTTTGCAGCCAGTGATGTCCGCTCGAGCGGGGACATTCACGCTTGAGCGGGGAGCTACGTAGAGTGACTTTCAACTCAAGCGTCCGAATTCACGCTCGAGCGTAAAAACGAGACAACCAGTATTTTTGCAGACTCAAGGGGTCCGCTCGAGCATCCAAAGCCATGCTCGAGCGAGGAGTCCTGTTTCAGAAATTTTGAAAAGATAATTTATGTTTCAATTTCTGTTCTCTTGCTCTTCTAACCACTCTTAGGCATGCATTGAACATTATAAATGAGTTAAAATGATAAGAAAGAAGCCTAAGAAGGATGTGTGAATTAAGAACGGGTTAAATCGTTTATGACCCAAATGTGTTATGTAATGTGTAGGGTCAAGCTCAAGGGTGAATCCACCGGCAGAACACTGTGAGTAATATCTTAATAAAGATATCTGAAGTATGTTATTTGTCCAATTGCTTACTTCCATATAAGTCTTATAAGTTTGTTACATTGAATTGGGGACAAATATTTGTTATGCCACATGATTGGGCCAAAGGCCGTTGGATACAATTGACTGGGCCAAAGGCTGTCTGACACGAATGATAGTCTGACATATGAATGATTGGGCCAAAGGTCGTCTAACAGCAATGATATTTTGATATATGAATGATTGGGCCAAAGGCCGTCTGACATGAATGATAGTCTGACATATGAATGATTGGGCCAAAGGCTGTCTCACATGAATGATAGTCTGACATATGAATGATTGGGCCAAAGGCTGTCTCACATGAATGATAGTCTGACATATGAATGGTTGGGCCAAAGGCCGTCTGACATGAATGATAGTTTGGTATGAACGAGTGGGCCAAAGGCCGTCGAATACGAACGATTAGGCCAAAAGGCCGTTAGCCATGAATGGATGGGCCAAAGGCCGTCGGGTATGAGTTAATTGGGCCCGAGGCCGTTTGATACGTCTAGAACTTTAGTTGATTGATACATTCAATAGAAACATGAATTGGGCCCAAGGCCGTCTGATGTATCTGTTTCAAAGATTGTTCATGTATCTTCCTTATTTGATATTATTCATTGGGCTTTCGCTCACGCTCATTCATGTCTATGTAGGTGAGCCAAGGGACGTCCAAATCCAGCCTCGGTGAAATACGTGAGAAACAGTCAAGGTTTTAGAGAGTCAGCCCAAACGTCTTACGTACGAGACTTGTCTTCACCTCTTTTGTTCTTTTGAAATAGTTTTGTTATATTGGCGAAAACATCAAATTACTTTTGTATATAAATCTTGGGTTTGACTAACTTAAACTTGAATGATCCTGTGTATGTACAGAACTTTGTGTTATTATCCTTTTGATGTGAGTTATTAATAGGTATTTATATATGGACTATTATAATATGCCATGTAAACACAGCTCTCTGGACAAAAGTTTTAAATTTGCTTCCGTTTGGCTCCTTTACTCTGATGAGATATGTCTTGTTTAGTTTGAGGCCATAAGTAATCCCTTGATTACTGGCCGGTTATGTCCTTAACCCATAGGGGCGGGTTCGGGTCATGACAGAGTGGTATCAGAGCACGAGTTAATAACTCACACACTAGTCCAAATGAGCAATAAGCGTCTAGAAAAGATCTAGGATGCATTCACGTGATAAATATGAATCTGAAAGTATCGAGAATACGCTTAAATATTTTAATGTGAACGATTATGTGTTATAAGTTTTTGATTTGCTTGCATTGCAAATTATTTAAATATGTATGCTCTTTAGTATATGCATACCTGTGAATCTTTTGTATAAAGTATAATGCAAGTCTAATCAGATGGTGAGAACAAGAGGTGATAAGATAGAGGAGTCTTCTACTGCCAGAATGGATAGAATGGAAAGATTGATTTAGGAAATGGCAGAGACATTAAGGCAACAACAACAATGGCAACAACAGTGGCAACAACCACACCCTCCGCCTCCTCATCCAATACCACCTGTGCAAGATAATCAGAATGATAACCGAGTAATAGCTTTCACCAAAGAGTTTAAGAAAATGAAACCGCCACAGTTTCATGGGGGATTGGATCCGTTAAAGGCCGAAGCATGGGTTCTCGGCATTGAAAAGCTGTTTCAGGTGTTTCCTTGTTTCGAGACACAGAAAGTACTTTTAGCCACCTTTATGCTAGAAGATGAAGCAAGAAGATTGTGGATGTTAATGCGTAAGAATCATAAAGACATTGGCCAGGAAAAATTCCTGGAAGTTTTCTATGATAAGTACTTCCCTCAGTGTGTCCGTGACAGGAAAGTATCAGAGTTCATGGAACTTAAACAAGACAGAATGACAGTAGCTGAGTATGAGGTCAAATTCACTGAGTTGGCCAGGTTTGCACCACATGTGATCGATACCGACTACAAGAAAGCGAGACATTTTGAAGGTGGGCTTCGAAGTGATATTCTAGAAAGGGTAAATGTCCTGAAGCTGGAAACCTATATTGGGGTGCTAGACCGGGCCATAATGTCAAAAGCTAACATAGCTAGACAGACTAAACCAACAACAGACTGGAAAGGTAGTAAGAGACAAGGCTTCTTTTCGAAGAAGAAATTTTTGAAGAAGCAGAATACGGGCTCCTCGAGTACTTCTAATTCTTCCCGAGATACATCCCCAATGTGTAATATTTGTAATAAAAGGCATTGTGGGGTTTCTTATTGTGTGTCAGGGGCTTGTTTTAAATGTGGTAAACAAGGGCATATGGCCAGAGATTGTAATCAGAACAGTGGGAAGCTAGCTGCTAGCTCAACTGCATCGATCCCGAAGCCGGGAAATACTATGAGATCTACTACCACCGAAGATACCGTGAGGCAAGGGAGAGTTTTCGCGCTTGTTCCGGGCGATACGCGGAATACTAACGCAGTTGTCTCGGGTACTATTTCTATATGTAATCAGAATACTTTTGTGTTAATTGACTCCGGATCAACACACTCTTTCGTAACATGTGCATTTGCATCTAGACTCAGTAGACCTCTAGAATTATTGCCATATTTGCTATGTATATCTGCTCCATCCGGAGAATCTGTATTGTGTGAATCTATATATCGATTTTGTGACATGCGTATTGAGGATGCTATCTTATATGTAGATTTGTTGCCCTTGAACTTTAGATATTTCGATGTAATTTTGGGCATGAATTGGTTAACCAAATATTGTGCCACCATTGATTACGTGACAAAACAGGTTGTGTTTAAACCACAAGAACATAAAGAAATTGTGTTTGTGGGTAATGGGGTAGTGCCTCCACCTTACTATCTGCAATGAAGGCATGTAAACTGATCAGGAAAGGGTGTCAGGGTTATTTGTGTTATGTGTTGTCTGAACAATCTGTGAATATTGAATTGAACAGTATCCCTATTGTTAGAGAATTTCCAGATGTGTTTCCAAATGAATGACCAGGGGAATTGGTGGACAGGGAGATAGAGTTTACGATTGAAATTATGCCGGGCACCCAGCCTATTTCTAAAACTCCCTACAGAATGGCTACTGTTGAAACGAAAGAACTGAAAGAACAGTTGCACGACCTGCTTGACAAAGGGTTTATCCGACCTAGCACTTCACCATGGGGTGCACCAGTGTTATTTGTGAAAAAGAAAGATGGAACCTTGATTTGTGTATCGACTATCGAGAATTGAACAAGGTAACAATAAAGAATAAATATCCCCTACCTCGTATCGATGACCTGTTTGACCAGTTGTAGGGATCACAAGTGTTTTCCAAAATTGATTTGAGGTCCGGGTATCATCAGTTGAAAGTGAAAGCAGAAGATGTTAAGAAAATCACGTTTCGAACAAGGTATGGCCATTATGAATTTCTTGTTATGCCATTTGGGGCAACTAATGCTCCGACAGCGTTTATGGACTTAATGAACCGAATTTTTACAAACCTACCTTGATGAATTTGTTGTGGTTTTTATTGATGACATTTTGATATACTCCAAGAATAGACTTGAATATGAACAACATCTAAGGATTGTGTTACAGATACTTAGAGAAAAGAAATTATTTGCTAAGCTAAAGAAGTATGAGTTTTGGTTAGATGAAGTTATTTTCTTAGGGCATGTTATCAACAAAGAGGAGATTTCAGTGGACCCACAGAAAATAGAGACAATTGTGAATTGGCCTACACCGACAAATATAACAGAAGTCCGCAGCTTCATAGGCTTCGCTGGATACTACAGGAGGTTTGTGAAAGACTTTTTGAAAATAGCTGTGCCTCTTATCAAACTGACACGCAAAGGGCAACTGTTTGAATAGGATGACGAAAGAGAAACTGCCTTTCAGGAACTAAAAACGAGATTGACTAAAAACTACCTTGCAGTGATGCATCTTATAAAGGTTTGGGTTGTGTATTAATGCAGAACAGAAAGGTCATTGCTTATGCCTCTCGACAGTTGAGTCCACATGAGAAAAACTACCCAACACATGACTTAGAATTGGCCGCAGTTGTGTTCGCTCTAAAAATCTGGCAGCATTACTTGTACGGGGCGAAATATGAAGTCTACATGGACCACAAAAGTTTGAAGTACTTCTTCATATAGAAAGAGCTAAACATGCGGCAGGAGATGGCTTGAATTGATTAAAGATTATGATCTTGAAATTCAGTATCACCACGGGAAAGCTAATACAGTTGCTGATGCCTTAAGCAGAAAGTCGATGGAGAGTATGGCTTGTTTGCTTACTGAATAAAAAGAGATCTTGCAAGATTTTGAGAAATCTGAGATTGAAGTGGTATTATGTGAACAGGGCAGATTGATAGCCGCTATTTCAGCTGAACCGACAATCATTGACGAAATTAAACAGAAACAAAAAGAGGATGAATTCCTCAAGAAAGTGATTGATGAATTTGAGACAAGTCCGAAAGTAGAGTGCAGCATTGAAGGCGAAGTGTTGAGATTACGAAACCGAATGTGTATCCCAGATATTCCAAAGCTAAAGAAAAGAGTTCTGGATGAAGCTCCCAAGTCAGTGTTTGCTATGCATCCGGGCAATAACAAAATGTATCGGGATTTGAAACAATGTTATTAGTGGCCTAAAATGAAGAAAGAAATTGCAAAGTATGTGTCCAAATGTCTTCAATGTCAACAAGTTAAAGCTAAACATCAGAAATCGGGCGGTCTACTTCATTCTCTCTCTATTCTTGAATGGAAGTGGGAACATGTAACTATGGATTTCGTTGTTGGTCTACCTTGGACTCCTCGAGGTATGGATTCTATTTGGGTTATAGACTGACTAAATCTGCACATTTTCTACCTGTTAGAACTACATTTGATGCTTATAGACTGGCTACTATATATGTTGATGAGATTATTCGTTTACATGGAGTTCCAGTATCTATTGTTTCGAATAGAGATCCGAAATTTATGTCTAGATTGTGGAAAAGTTTGCAAAGGGCTATGGGGACAGAATTGAGGTTTAGTACCGTATTCCACCCACAAACAGACGGACAATCAGAACGGACAATACAGACTTTGAAAGATACGCTAAGGATGTGTGCCTTGGATTTTTAAGGGAGTTGGGAAGATTATTTGCCACTCGTAGAGTTTGCATACAATAACAGCTTCCACTCCAGCATCGGTATGGCACCATACGAGGCTTTGTATGGTAGAAGGTGTAGATCACCAATTTGTTGGACAGAAGTTGGGAATAGAGCTCTTCTTGGGCCTGAAATTGTGCAAGACACTTCTGAAAGGATCAAAATTATTCAACAAAGACTCAAAACAGCCCAGGACTGACAAAAGAATTATGCAGATGTTCGAAGAAGACCTCTCGAGTATGAGGTTGGTGACCATGTGTTTGTCCGTGTGACTCCGATGAAAGGCCGAGTCAGGTTTGGAAAGAAGGGTAAGTTGTCGCCCCGTTATATTGGGCCGTTTCAAATTCTGAAAAGGCTTGGTCCAGTTGCTTATCGAGTTGCTTTGCCATCAGGATTTGAACAAATCTATAATGTGTTTCACGTATCAATGTTGAGGGGTTATCTTCGAGATCTCTTTCATGTGATTAATTATCACCGGGTAGCTCTTGATAAAAATATGGAGTACGCCGAATGGCCGGAACGAATCATTGACCGACAAGTGAAACAATTGAGAAGCAAGTCCATCCCAATGGTGAAGGTAGAATGGAAAGAACACTATGGGACGGATGCCACATGGGAAAAAGAGGATGAAATGCGACTACGCTATCTACATTTGTTTCCCGACGAAGGTAAAATAAGTTTGGAGGACCAAACTTCTTAAAAGGAGGGAGATTGTGATAACCCTGCTCCGTATTATGCTAATTAATCTTAATTACGAATGTGATTATGCGTTTGATATGATTTTGAGTGCCATTTATATGAATATATGTGGTTTTGAATTTCTATCTGTTCACCGTAGGAAAATCTGTTTGATTATCTGCTTTAGAATTTAAATTGAAGGCCTTGTCGGCCACAGAAACCGAAATTGACTACTCCATTGTGATTAGCGTAATTTTTAGAGCCTGCAATGAAATTTAATTGAAAATTGATTCGGATCAAATTAAATAAATTAAATTGATGGTATAGTGCTAAATTATTTAATATTAATGAAATGTGTTTGAGAGAGAGAGCCTATAAAAAGGGGCTCTAATACACTTATATGCATTTGTTTTGAGCTCAAAGCTGAAAATCACTCTAAAGAGAGAGAGTGAGGGTCGGGTAGAGAGAGAGGGAGCTCAAGTTGATGAATTACTCAAGAAGCTTGAAGATCTTGGGGTGTAACTCAAGGATTAGCTATAATTTGGAAGATTTGAACCTCTAGGTGAGCATTTGAGCATGGATTCATGAGTATAAGTTTGTAAATTTGTGTATTCAAGCTGGTTGGGTAATCAAGAACATAAATTGAAATGAAATTGAAGAATTTAAAGCTTATATGTACATACATGTAAGAATTTTCCATGAAGTTGTGTAATTGAGCATGAAAAATATGATCCATGTAGAATTGTGGTTAAAGTTCATGCTTTTGATGATCATTTGTATCATCTAAGTTGAAAATGGAAGTTGTAGTTCACATGCAAGTGCAATTCATAAAAGCATGAGTGTTGGATGCATGAAATTGAAGTATTGATGATGGGTTTGATATGAATCGTGTGTGTGTGTGTAAGTAATTCATGGAAATTAAGCTTCATAATGTTGTAACCTAGCATTTGTATCATGTTAGAAGGTTTGCATGTGAAGTATAAGTCGTGGTATGCAAGTTATTTGAGTTTGAATGCAAGTTTGAGCCTCAAGAACAGTTCTGGAAAACTCAGAATTTGGCATGTCCGCCCAAGCGGGGAAAGCGCCACTCGAGCGTGAAATGCAAGCTCCCAGTAGTTTTGCAGCCAGTGATGTCTGCTCGAGCGGGGACATTCACACTCGAACAGGGAGCTACGTAGAGTGACTTTCAGCTCGAGCGTCCGAATTCACACTCGAGCGTAAAAATGAGGCAACTAGTATTTTTACAGACTCAAGGGGTTCGCTTCAGCGTCTAAAGCCACGCTCGAGCGGGGAGCCCTGTCTCAAAAATTTTGAAAAGATAATTTATGTTTCAATTTCCGTTCACTTTCACTTCTAACCACTCTTAGGCATGCATTGAACATTATAAATGAGTTAAAAGGATAAGAAAGAAGCCTAAGAAGGATGTGTGAATTAAGAACGGGTTGAATCGTTTATGACCCATATGTGTTATGTAATGTATGGGTCAAGCTCAAGGGTGAATCCACCGGCAGAACACTATGAGTAATATCTTAATAAAGATATCTGAAGTATGTTATTTGTCCAATTGCTTACTTTCATATAAGTCTTGTAAGTTTGTTACTTTGAATTGGGGACAAATATTTGTTATGCCACATGATTGGGCCAAAGGTCGTTGGATACAATTGACTAGGCCAAAGGCCGTCTGACACGAATGATAGTCTGACATATGAATGATTGGGCAAAACGCCGTCTGATATGAATAATAGTTTGACATATGAATGATTGGGCCAAAGGTCGTCTGACATAAATGATAGTCTGACATATGAATGGTTAGGCCAAAGGTCGTCTGACATGAATGATAGTTTGGTATGAACAAGTTGGCCAAAGGCCGTCGGATACGAACGATTGGGCCAAAAGGTTGTTAGCCATGAATTGATGGGCCAAAGGCCGTCGAGTATGAGTTAATTGGACCCGAGGCCGTTTGATACGTACATGAATTGGGCCCAAGGCCGTCTGATGTATCTATTTCAAAGATTGTTCATGTATCTTCCTTATTTGATATTATTCACTGGGCTTTCGCTCACGCTCATTCATGTCTATGTAGGTGAGCCAAGGGACATCCAAACCCAGCCTCGGTGAAATACGTGAGAAACCATCAAGGTTTTGAAGAGTCAGCCCAAACGTCTCATGCACGAGACTTGTCTTCGTCTCTTTTGTTCTTTTGATATAGTTTTGTTATATTGGCAAAAACATCAAATTACTTTTGTATATAAATCTTGGGTTTGACTGACTTAGACTTGAATGATCCTGTGTATGTACAGAACTTTGCGTTATTATCCCTTTGATGTGAGTTATTAACAGGTATTTATATATGGACTGTTATAATGTGCCATGTAAGCACAGCTCTATGGACAAAAGTTTTAAATTTGCTTCCGTTTGGCCCCTTTACTCTGATGAGATATGTCTTGTTTAGTTTGGGGCCATAGGCAATCCCTTGATTACTGGCCGGTTATGTCCTTAACCCATAGGAGCGGGTTCGGGTCATGACAAAACGGCAGAATGCCAAGGTCACATCCCCAGTCAAGCCGAGAATGTCATTCCCAGTTGAGTTGGATAGGTTTGAGGCCCAAAAATGGTTCCATATGCCAAGCTTTAAAATTTATGACAGTAAATCCGATCCGAACTTTCAAGGCAGCTTATATCTGAATTCGATGGCTTTGTATACAGGGAACAAACCATTGTTATGCAAGATGTTCCCCTCGTCCTTTGGGGAAATTGCTTCGAATTGGTTTCACAAGTTGCCGAAAGGAACTGAAGAGTTGGGAAGGCCTGGCCGAGATGTTTTTGGCTAGGTTTGTTACAAACATTTGCAACCACTAAGGGTAGACTCCCTGATGGCTCTAAAAATTGGCGATGATGAAAGCCTCAAGGCTTATGCCAAAAGGTATTATGAGGTGTTCAACCGAATATCGGGATGCAACCAGAAGTTAGTGGTCATGTCTTTTAAGAATGGCTTGGAGGATGATTGCACGCTTCGGAAGTCGCTGGCAAAGACTCTACCAAAGAGTATAGAGGAGCTCATGGCAAGGATCAAGAAATATGCCAGAGCAGAAGAGGATATGCTGGGAACGAGGACGCCGAAGTAGGAAAAGAGAAACAACTCATCAAAGCAAGGCCGAGGTAATACAGGTTTTAATAGGTAAAAAATAGGATTGAGGGCTGTACAGGCAGTCACCACTGTGTTCCGAATCCCAGTTTATAAAGTTTTAGAAAGGATCAGGAACCAGCCGTATTATAGAGCACCGGAGAAGATTCCTGGCGAATTTATGGGGAAAAGCCTTGGGAAGCACTATGCTTACCACAATGAGGATGGGCACCTGACTTAGGAGTGTAGAGCCCTGAAGACGCATTTGGAAGATCTGGTCAGACAGGGTCACTTAAGGGACTTGCTAAATGAGGCCAGGACGAAGGAAGAACAGGCGAGGCTACCCCAAGCACCGACAACACCACCTCTACCGCCACCACAACAACAAGCAGATGGACCTCAAGTGATCAATGTGATTCACTCGAGGGTCAATGAGAATGAGGTGCATGGGGAGACTCAAAGGGTAAGGCACTTACAGCATGTGTGTCAGATCTAGCAAAAAAGGTCTAGGACAAACGAGTACCAGGTACCAATAGTGTCATTTACAGAGGCAGACCTAGACATAGTGTAGCATCCACACGACGATGCTCTAGTAGTGACCCTCAAGGTAGGAGAATACCAGGTAAGGCGTATTCTGATCGACTAAGGCAGTTCTTGTGACATCATGTATGTTAGATGTTACAAGGAGCTTAGCCTTCACCGAGTTGATTTGGAGCAGTCCAACAGCCCAATGGTCGAGTTCAATAGAATGCCGACATGGCCCTTGGGAACAATAAATAAGCATAGAGTTTACAGTAATTGACACCCCCTCACATTATAATGTTATCTTGGGAGGGCCATGGTTGCACGTAATGAAGGTTGTTCCCTCAACACTGCACCAACTGTTGCGGTTCCCAACAGAGCATGGAGTTGAGGAGGTTAAAGGGGATCAGGTGCAAGCAAAGAATTGCTCCATGGCAGCAATGAAATCTACCTGCAACGTGCGAGAGGCAGAACAGTAGAAATCGAAGACGAGGACATGGAAATCCTAGATGATGTCGGCAAAGAACCGACTAAGAAGAGCGAAGAAGCCTTGAAGAAAATTCTGGTCCAACTAAAAGATGAAGACCACTTCTTCTTTCTCAACTTAGGCTTGACCGAGAATGAGGAAATAGAGTTAGAAGCATTCTTGCAAGCAAACATAGAAATGTTTGCCTGGACGCCATATGAGATGCTTAGCATTAACCCCGAAGTCACTTGCCATAGACTCAATGTAGACAGGTCGGCTAAACTTGTCATTCAGCGAGAAAGGAGGCTGACGTAGTTCATGTGGAGGCAGTAGAGGAGGAAGTGGACAAACTGCTAAAAGCCAAAGCCATTCGCGAGTTGAACTACCTGTAACAACCCCGATCTCTGATTAACGTTAATCCATGATTTAATACGCCTAATAAGTAATTAAGATGAAATCATGGGTTAATTAATTATGCATTGCATTATTTGTGTTTATATCTGTCTAATATAGAAATATTTGTTTGTGTTTCTGTTTCGATTTACGAATTAAAGGCCTTATTGACAACCGAATGCGAAATTGACTTGGTATACGTGTTATTTGGCATTTTTAGAAATTTATGGTAGAATCGATTGAAATTCATTTCGGAACGAAATAATTAGGCTAAATTAATGGCCATTGCTTAGACTAATTAAAGCTTGATTAGTTAACTTTAAACCAAGCCTATATAAGGCTCCTAGATGTCAAAAGACTCTCATTTTGGTGACTCTTAGGAGCAAAAACGTGAGAGGAGAAGAAGAACAAAACCTTGAGCATTAACCTAGCAAACAAGAAAGGATAGAGAGAATTTAGAAGGAGAGTTAGGAATTGGCCTCCTAGCTTAAGGAATTGAACACCTAGAGTACACTTGATCACTCAAGGTAAGAATTTTATCCTTTAGCTTTGTAATTTAGTTCACTAATGCATGGAAATAAGTGAGGCAGGTGAATTCATATGAGAATTGAACTAGAAATGAAGGAAGTTAAGTCATTCCATACATACATGCATATATCGTAGCATCTTGAGTTAGAATTCAAAGAATTACCACATGCATGTACTCATCTTGCCTTTGTTTTGGGAATTCATCAAGCTTCATACCATTTGACCTTAATTGATCATGTTTTGGAAGCCTTGAAGCCAATCATCACATGCATGTTATGTTTTCAAAGATTTGAGTTTAGTTATGAACAATTGGCAAGCTTTTGGACCGTGATTTTGTGAAATAATTTAGAATTCACCATGTTTTATCCATTTACAAGTATTTCCTCAAGTTTCCTCAAGTTTTTGGCCCAAAAGACCATGATTTGCAGCTTTGGAATTAAGTTTGGCACTTGGCAGAGCAATCTAGAAATTTCAAATTCTGCCTCTCCGCTCGACCAACTAATTATGCGCTCGAGCGACAGCCTTTATTTTCGTACTTCCGCTCGAACGACCAAAAGTTGGCTCAAGCGTAAAATACGTGCTCCCAGAAGTTTGCATGTTTTGCAAACCACTAGAGCGATAAGAGTTATGCTCAAACGAGGACCTGACTCTCACGCTCGAGCAACCGTTGAACGTCCGTCAGGCGTGAAAATCACATAACCAGTACTTTTGCAGAAGTTTATAGACCGTTCGAGCGGCAGAAGTTACGCTAAAGCAACCACTCATATTTTGCATGTCCGCTCGAGCGAAGGAAGTTGCGCTCGAGCGGGACCCTTGTTTTTAGCAATTTTTGTTAAGTATTTCCAAGTACATTTTAGCAACCTCATTGCATCCTAGGCATTCCTAGGCCAAAGTTAAGACATAATGATGAGGACAAGAAGTAAAAACACACCAAGATAAGAAAGAATAAGGATAATGATTCCGATTGTGTAATTCAGTATGTGTTCGTTCTGTAACTGTGTAGGTCACGCGCCACAAGACGTCTGATTTGCCCATTCTGTCTGTTTGCTTTGGAGCCAACTGTGAGTAATAACTTAGTAAAGCTATGTTCAACTCTAATTATTTTTTGTATAATGAAATAAGATCTATTTTATGAAATATTATGTTCTGTATAATGAATGATTGTTCAAATTCTGATAAGCATTCGGGGCTCAAGTAAGTTATCTGTTTTCGGTCCGGAGGTTCCTTTATGGAACTGACAAGTTATCTGTACCTAGTCGAAGGTTCCTTTATAGAATCGACAAGTTATCCATACTCGGTCTGGAGTTTCCTTTATGGAACTGACAAGTTATCTGTATCCGGCCAGGGGTTCCTTTATGGAACTGACAAGTATGATCTTTGATGCCCCGTATATGATCTGTTAGCGCTAATGGATGTAAGATTAAATACGTATTCTGATTACTGTCATTAACTTGAACAAGAATATGAATATAAATCTATTTCTGATATGAACTCTGATTTCTGAATATGTTGTGGACAATATTCATCAAACCCCTTTACTCTGTTATTAGTCATTGGGCTTTTGCTCACCATTTATATTATGTATGTAGGTTAGCAGGTGCGTGACCATGCCTAAATTGCTGCTTGGCGAGTTTTTTAGTCAACCAGCCATCGTGCCTCCCGTGGAGGTCCCTTTTGAGATCTGATCAAGTTTTTGAGTCTTTGGGACTTTTGTGCTTTCTGATATTTGTGTTTTGTTTGAACATGTTTTGGAAGTTCTGTATACGTGGCTTTGGTGACGTAAGACTAATATATTTATGATGTCACATATGTGTATATATATAAATAAGTTGGTTTTTAAAGATTTCTGTCTCATATACGTTAACACAGCTCTATGGACAATGTATATTTATATATTTGTTTCTGAAGCCCCTTATTATATGTCATTCTATTAAGAGGCCTTTGGTAATCTAAGGATTACTGGCCGGTTACAACGCTAAACCTATAGGGGCGGGTTTGGGCTGTGACACTACCCTACTTGGCTATCCAACACTGTGGTAGTAAAAAAGAAGAACGGTAAGTGGAGGGTCTACATGGACTTCACTAGCCTGAATAAGTCTTGTCCCAATGACAGCTTCACTCTACCTAAAATTGATCAGTTGGTAGATGCCACTTCAGGGCATGGAAGGATAAGCTTCCTCGATGCTTATAGGGGATACCACCAGATAGCGATGTATCCCCCTGACGAGGAGAAGACGGCATTTATTACCCCGAAAGGGCTATACTGCTACAGAGTGATGCCTTTCGGGTTGAAAATACAGGAGCAACCTACCAGAGGTTGGTGACCAAGATGTTTAAACATCTGATTGGCAAAACAGTAGAAGCATATATTGATGGCATGGTCATGAAGACCAAAGAACCTGAGAATCACCTGGCCGACTTGAAAGCAATCTTCGACATCCTAAGAACATATTGGCTCCGACTCAATGCTTCAAAATGTGCATTAGGAGTTGGGTCTGGTAAGTTCCTAGGGTGCTTGGTCACTAGAAGGGGCATTGAGGCAAGCCCAGATCAAATCAAGGCCATTCTTGACTTGAAGAGCTCGACATCGGCAAAACAAGTGCAGACGTTGACTGGAAGGGCCGCAGCCCTAAACAGGTTTATAAGCAAAAGTTCAGACAAGTGTAAACCATTTTTTAGTTTGCTAAAGAAGGCCACAGATTTTTTGTGGACGGAAGAGTACAAAGTCACCTTGGCCGACTTAAAAAAGTACCTGACAACAGCTCTAGTGCTTTCAAATCCAATGCCTAGAGAAAAATTGATCCTATACTTAGCAATTTCAGAGCACGCAGTAAGTGTAGTGGTAATCAGAGAAGAGAATGGAGAACAAATGGCAGTATACTATGTGAGTAAAACCTTAGCAAGTGCAGAGACCAGGTATTTACCCCTGGAAAAATTGATACTAGCCCTGGTGATGGCTTCGAAAAAACTGAATCACTACTTCCAAGACCACAAAATTATGGTACTGACTGAGCATCCTCTAAAGTCCCTGTAGCAGTAAGGAGATCTGACAGGCGGGCTAACATGACTAGGAGTTTAGGCCCAGAACAACAATTAAAGGTCAAGTTCTGGCCGACTTCGTGGCCCAGTTCACCCCTGGTGCCATCCCGCGTCAAACACCAGTAAGCCGTGGCCTGGGATATCCAGGAGAGCAGAAAGAAACCCAATTGGGGCCCAAGAACCCTACTGTAGCAAAACAGAAGAAAGAAGAAAAATCAAAGCCCTGTGACATTTACATCGGCAATTCCTTCCGCTTGTTTATTGACCAAAGCTCAAACCGTCAAGGAGCGGGGGCAAGAGTAGTGTTAGTATCGCCAGATGGACGAATGATACAACAGTCTATTCGTCTGGGGTTCAAGCCCTCAAACAATGAAGTAGAGTATGAGGCACTAATTGCAGGATTGAAGTTGGCGGCAGCAATGGAGGCCGATGAGGTGGTAGTCTTCTGTGACTCCCAACTTATTGCGAATCAGGCAACAGGCGAGTATGCAGCTCAAGATGAATGAATGATAGCCTATGTTAAAGAGGTTGTCAAATTGCTTTCCTTGTTCCAAGATTGCAGGCTACAACAAGTTAGCCGAGATGACAACAATCACGCCAATGCCTTGGCCAACCTAGCTAGCGCAATAAAGTCGGGGAAGCCGAGGACAATCATGATTGATTACTTAACAACACCGAGTGTGATATCCCTGTTCCGTAATATGATAATTGGTCCTTAATATGAGTATGATTATGTGCTTAATATGATTTTGTGTGCCATTATGTGAAAATATGTAGTTTTGAATTTCTATCTGTTCACCGTAGGAATATCTGTTTGACTATCTACTTTGGAAATTAAATTGAAGGCCTTATCGGCCACAGAACCCGAAATTGATTGCGCCATTGCGATTGGCATAATGTTTAGAGCCTACGGTGAAGTTTAATTGAAAAATCGATTCGAACCAGATTAAGTTGATTAAATTGTTAAATTAGTGACCAATTACTTTATTAATATTATATTGGAATTAGTGGGTTTTGTTGGAGAGGCACTACACCCTCAATTCTTCTCCTTTGTTACATTTTGGGCTGATTTCAACTCTAAGAAGAGAGGAAGAGGCCGGCTAGAGAGAGAGAGAGAAGGAGATTGTGAGTTTGATTTTGAAGCTTAATAATTTGAAGATCAACTCTAGATTTGACCATAATTTGTGAAGAATTGAGCCTCTAGGTAAGTGGATTCATGAATATTAAGTTGTAATTTTGTGAATGCAAATTGGAATAATGGTCAAGAACATGAATTTGTTTGAGCATGATGTAATTGATTTGGTTTTGTTGAATTGAGGGCCCATATGTGCATGCATGTAAGAAATTGTTTTAAATTTGTATGTTTTAGCTTGAAATACATTATCCATGTAGAGTTTTGATTAAAACTCATGTTATGATCACCATTTGTATCATCTAAGTTGAGAATGAGAGTAATAAGCCATATGCATGTGCCATTCAAAAAGGTATAAGTGTTAAATGCATGAAATTATTATGTTGATTAAGAATTTGGTGGAAAATGAGCCATGCATGTGTTTGATTTATGAAATTAAGCTTCTAAATATTGTAATTTGATATTTGTGGCATGTTAGCACAAGTATATTTGGAGTTTGAGCTGTTATATGCAAGAAAGGTTGGGTAGAAAATCGAATTGGAGCTCAAGAACACAATCTGAAAAACACAGAAATTTGATGTCCGCTCGAGCGGGGAAACCGCCGCTCGAGCGGGAAATTCGTGCTCCCAGTATTTTCTGCGGGGAAGTTCATGCTCGAGCGGGGAGCTTTGTAAGATGAACTTCCGCTCGAGCGTCCGAGTCCACGCTCGAGCGTAAAAATGTTACATCCAGTACTTTTTGCAGACATAGCGTCCGCTCGAGCGAGAAAGTTCACGCTCGAGCGGGGAGCTATGTAGAGAGGCCTTCCGCTCGAGCGCTAGAGTGCACGATCGAGCGTAAATTTGGCATAACCGGTACTTTTGCAAGCCTCAAGGGTCCGCTCGAACGGGGACCCTGTTTTCTGAAATTTTGAAAATGCATTATGTGTTCTGTTTTCCGTTCCCTTTCACTTCTAAGCACTCTTAGGCATACATTGAGCATTGTAATTGAATTAAAGAGATAAGAATGAAGCCTAAAGAGGAAAATGTGAATTTAGAACGGATTGAATTGTTTGTGACCCTTTTGTATTCATGAAATGTGTAGGGTCAAGCTCCAGGGCAAATCCACAAGCCGATCACTGTGAGTAATATCTAAAATATGTTATTGTCCAATTGCTTACTTCTATGTAAGTCTTGTAAAGTTCAATAATTTGAATGTGGACAAAGTTTGATATCGAAGTTTGAAAGGCCTAAAGGCCAGTTTGATATGAAAGTTTGAAAGGCCTAAAAGCCAGTTTGATATGAAAGTTTGGGAGGCCTAAAGGCCAGTCTGATTGGAAAGTTTAAAAGGCTTAAGGGCCAGTTTGAGTTTAAAAAGGCCAAAGGCCAGTTTGACATGAATGAATTGGGCCCGAGGCCGTCTGATGCATGATGTTCCAATGTATTTACTTTATTTGATATTTTTCACTGGACTTTCGCTCACGCTCATTCATGTATTTGTAGGTGAGCCAAGAGAGGTCCAGGCCCAGCCCTAGTGAAGTCTGTATGGAGCAACCGGGTTTTTGGAGAGTCAGCCCACGTGTCTCATGCATGAGACTCGCCTTCGCATTTTTGTCATTTTGTTTTATGTTGTCATGTTGGCGAAGTCTTTGTATATGTCTATGTATAGTTTTCATGGGTTGACTTAGTTTTTGGATGATCCTGTTTGTATAGAACTTATGCTACTGTGTGTTCGTTTGTGAGTTATTAATGTATATATGTTTGGTTGTTTGGATGTGCCATGTAAGCACAGCTCTATGGACAAAGTTTTGAACTGCTTCTGTTTGGCCCCCATTAACTCTGTTAATAATACATTTGTTTTGGTTTTAGGCCGTAGGTAATCTCATGATTATTGGCCGGTTATGTCCTTAACCCACGGGGACGGGTTCCGATCCTGACACCAAGTGTGGAACCTCTAATAATAAAGTATGAGGCAATGTGTGTGGAGATGGGTCCAAGTTGAATAGATGCAATAGTGATGTTCCTCAGGGATGGCAAGCTGCCAAACAATCGAAAAGAGGCACACAAGACCAAATTAAAGTCGGCCAGGTTCAGCCTAACAGCAGACAACCATCTTTACAGGAGATCCTTCATTGGACCCCTATTGAGATGTGTACATCCCTCCCAGGTTGAGGACTTTTTGTATGAGATTCATGAAGGAATCTATGGAAGCCATGCTGAGGGCAGATCACTTGCTCATAAGGCCATCACTCAGGGATACTGGTGGCCCTACATGTAAAAAGATGTCAAAGCCTACGTCAGAAAGTGCGAGAAGTGTCAAAGGTTTACACCTTTGATACATCAACCAGCAACTGATTTAAACTCAGTATTCATCCCTTGGCCATTTGCCCAGTGGGGTATGGATCTTGTTGGATAACTGCCCCAAGAAACTGGGCAAAGAAAGTTTCTGCTGGTAGCAACTGACTACTTCACGAAGTGGGTAGAGGCTGAACCCCTTGCAAAGATTCGAGATATTGATGTAAAGAACTTCATATGGAAGAACATCATCACCAGGTTTAGGATCCCAAGGGCAATAATAGCAGATAATGATACCCAGTTTGATAGTAAGCTAATCAAAAGTTTCTGTACAAAGTACAAAATCAAAAACTACTACTCTACTCCAAGTTTTCCTCAGAGCAACGGTCAGGCAGAAGCATCCAATAAGACTATCTTGGATGGGATCAAGAAGAGGCAGAAAGTAGTGAAAGGGAAATAGGTGGAAGAGTTGCCTAATGTGCTTTGGGTATATCGGACTACGCCGAGAAGATCAACTAGAGAGTCTCCTTTTGCCATGGCTTTTGGCACTGAAGCAGTTATCCCACTAGAAGTCAGCATCCCTGGGATCAGAACCCAGGGAGTAGAGAATGAGACTAATGAGGCATTCCTGACCCGAGATCTAAACCTATTGAAAGAAAGAAGGGAGAGAGCAGCAATTCGGCTGGGGGCATACCAGCAGCAGCTTGCTAGGGCTTACAACAAGAAGATCAACACAAGAAAGTTCAAAGTTTGGGACCTCGTCCGAAGGAAAGTTATCGGCAACAAGATGGATCCTAGGGAGGGCAAGCTTGGCCCAAACTGGGAGGGGCCTTATAGAATCATCTCGATTGCCGGCAATAAGGCATACTAGCTTGAAGACACTAATGGCAAAGAGTTGCCAAGACCCTGGAACACTTGCAATTTGAAGTTTTTTTATCATTAGTTTTTTGTTTTTCGAAGTTTATGTCATAATTTTATTAGCCGAAGTAATAATAAAATGCTAGTTTGATTTTTATAAATTTGAAATTTGTGCAATAGGACTGACCAGTCCTATGACGATGTTTATGAATGAAACATGACGAATAACTTAAACATATTATATGACAGAGTTGAATTATACTTGCATATAATAGAGTTGAACTAAATTGACGATGTTTCTAAGTAAAACATAGCGAATAACTTAGACTTATTATATAGCAGAGTTGAATTATACTTGATAGAGTTGAACTAAGTTAGCGATGTTTCTGAATGAAACATGAAGAGTAACTTAGACTTATTATATGGCAGAGTTAAATTATACTTGCATATAATAGACTTGAACTAAGTTGAGTTAACCTAGGCTTGCGATGTCGGCAGAGTTAAACCCTGAATAGAATTAACTCCGCTTTAGTTAGATCAACAGAGAAACCAAGGTCAAACACCTCGGCTAGTCTTTGTTTGAATTAGACTTCGATGAAAGGCCAAAAATGCATAATGTGAACTTAAGGAGAACTTAGGTTCACACTAGGGAGCAGGGAGCAAGAATGATAAATAAGCTTAAGAGCTTGGGCAATTGTTGAAATTTTTAGGAAAAATTTACAAGTTAGAATGGACTCGACACTTGTTTAAATTTCAAAACAATTTACAAGTTAAAGTCAGCCGAGACAATAAGGAAAGAAGTATCCGAGGTACATATTACCCGAGATAACTAACCAGATTGTCAAGCTTGGAAGGGTTGGAAGGGTGAAGTCTTGATAGAAGACGGTAAGTGGAAATAAATAAATACTTGATTGAATAAAGAAATAGCACACCTGTAGAAATATTTTAATAAAATATTTTTAAGTGTTGGTCGAGAAAAACAGTCAAGGTTTAAAACCGAGGTGGTCAGCTAAGGATAACTCCGAGGTAATACTTATCCGATATGTTCTACCCCGAAGTGATTCATAGAATATACTTGGAAGAAGTAGAAAAATATTCTAAGTATGGAGAAACATACAAACATGCAAGGCATAAAGAGAAAAGTAATAAACATATATACACTTAGCCAAAAGAAAGCATGCATTCATAGAAGAAACTATTTCAAAGACAAAAAGGCACTTCGGCCTGGCCAAGGAAACTACTTGTTCAGATTACAAACAGGCACATCGGCTAAAAGAAAAGTAAAATAGCTCAGATAGCAAAGTATTACAACTGCTCAAAAGTAAGAAGAAAAAGTACAAAAGGGGAAAAATCCTAAGTTCATGCATCTCTGACATTTTCTGTAGTCTACCCTACCTCAGCAATTGGCATTGTGTCAACCCTGGCAGGCAGCTAGGCAGACCTTTCAGCTTGGACCTCGGCGTCGATCTCACGAATAGTGTCATCTAGGCTCTTATTGGCAGTCTTGATCTCGGCTTCGGAAGTAGTTTTTTTAACCTCGTCCTCGTCATCTTGAGTCAAGTCTAGGACTTGCTCATTCAAAGTTAGAGACTTGGCCCCCACAGTTGCAACTTCTTCAACGTTAACCTCAACCTCGTCCTCAGATTAGCTTGGAGTAGGAGGAAAGGGCATGACAAGTCGACTTGTATCCCGAAGAGGCGAGTTGTCGAGGATGGCTAACTCGTTCAAAGCAGCCATCCAGCCCAGGGTGTACCCCTTGTTGCACGCCTGGTTGACTTGCTTTTTGTAGGCATCTCGCACGTCGGCTGTCCCTTCGGTATAGGCCTTCTCGTTGGCCGCCTTGATTTCGGCTGCTTTGGTAGCCAATGCCACTTGGAGCTCAGTCTGGGCCTGAGACTCCATTTCCTTGGCTTCTTTCGCCTCGGCCTTAGCAACCTCGGCCACATTCTTAACAGCTTCAGCGCGATCCTCGGCTTTGCTCTAGGCTAGTTGGATAGTTTTTGCCTGGTCCTGTAAACTTCGGATGCGGGCCCTCAACCTTATTTTGAGAAGATAAGAGCTTGGGTGCCTCTTTTGTCTTGTTTGTTAGTTCCTTTTTAAATTCCTCGATTTTAACTGCAAGGCAGTGGCCTTGCTGGATAGCCTACAAAAACAAAAACAAAAACAAAAAATGAAGGTAAATTTGTTTAAGTGTAAAAACCATAGTTAAAATTAAACAAAAAGTTACAAGTGTTGAAACTATACCAAGACACAGTGCTGCATCATCAAGGCGTAGTTTTCGTACTCTGAGAGCTCAGTCATCTGATTGATATCAGCCGGGAGAAGAACGGCGGTAGAGACTGCAACGCCGACTTCCACGCTATTGAGTGCGCTATCCCCGACTAGAAAAGGTTGGTCTCCAACCTTGACTTTTGGAGTCCAGACCTCGTCGGCATGGAAAACACCGGGCTGAGGATCCCCACCAAACCTTAGCCCTTTGGATTGTTGTTGATCAAACGCCTCGGCCTCGGCCTCGGCCTCGGCAGGCCTCTTCTCGACGGAGGTAGACTTCTCTATTTCAGCCAATTTGGAAATTGGCACTGTGTCCTCTAATTCTACCTCGGTGGTGCTGGGTTTGGCCTTAGCCCTTGTAACCCTTTTGACCTTGGGTTTTGGTTAAGATTGAGAAGATGAGGAGGAATGAACCGACACCACGCCAGGAATATTGGCAAGAAGGTCGTCCGGAATGATTTTAGCTCGGCCTATTTCTACGGTGGTAGTAGCAACAGTGACCTTGGTACCAAAACGGATTGCTGGAAAGGCTATGGGCATCAGCCGGGATAGAAACGACTAGAAATGGCATGTAATCTTAACCAGGCATAATTAAGTCGTCCTTTCCAGCCAACCTCAGATGGACATCAGCCGGGATAGAAAACTCTTGCCGGAAGTACTTTAGTTTGGTCGGGTTGTCTACTTTCCACCTGAACATGCCCATAATCTCGGCTAGAGTGGGTTCGATTAACAGGATTTTGATAAAATGGCTTAACAAGGAGTTAAAAACCTCGGCTAGATCCTAAAAAAGGCATTGTGGCGAGGATTTTGAAGATCGTAAGGGAAATTTGTTTCAGTTTTTCTTAGGTATATGGGTTCTATGGAAAATCCCAAACCTAGAACTACATAAACAAGAAATAGGAGCAAGAATCTGAAAAACAAACAAAGCAAACAGAAATGGAACGAAGTTCAAGGCCAAGAAGGATTCAAAGGAAAAATTCAAGAATCAAAGGAAGAAGAAAGAAACACAGATATAGAATCCCAAATCTACAAAACACTAAGTGAGTGTGTGAGGGCAATGTGCACAGATCACAAACAAACGTGATTGACAGTCAAGATACACAGTGACAAACTTCAAAATATAGAGCAGATTCTAGAAATCGATTCATGATACAACTATGAATGCAAGATTCAACAAACAACGAATGTCGTAAAAAGAGCATATGGCGAGTTCAAGAACAAAACATATTTAGAACAGTGGAAGACTGAAATTCGAAAAGACAAAAATTAAGAACTTACCAAATGAGAGGGTGATTTATGATCTGGAGTTGGGCCGAGGTAGAGACCGAGCAGGTTGAGAGCCCAGCAGTGCATTGGGCCGAGATGATCGACTGTTCGCCCAGAGAAGGGCAGCTAGAACTTGGGCCGGGCAGAACTTGGGCCGAGTGCGTCCCGCCCCAGACCGTAAAGTAGCAGCTCGGTAAGGGAGTGCTCAGTCGGACCAGGATGCTCGGTCCGAGGTTAGCCGAAGCCAGACAAGCCGAGTGACCGGCGCCCGGAAAGGCGCGGTCGGCCGAGGTTACCGTTTGACCGGCATGAAAGCTGACCACGGGGTGCTTCGGGCTAGGCTTTGCCGAGATACCGCCTAGCCCGGTCCCCCCTTGGACTTTGCCAGGGAAATGCTTGGGTATGAGGCATGGCATGGCCGTGGTAGAGCAGCTCGGATGCCGAGCTCCAGCTGTGAAGTCAGGCAGTTGAGATTAGGTGATGTTCAGCAAGATCTATGCTGACAGATGGGATAGCAGAGCCACGTGTCAGGAGATGACTGGGAGTGGATATGGGGCTCAGAAGGTATATAAGCATGTCTGCGCCCCCCATACGCGACACACGAACATCTCTGTAAGGAATTCTTACACTAAAACACTCTCTCCCTTCTCTCTATCCATCCTAAGGTGTGTGCTAACTTGATCGTCGGAGGGTTTTTCCGGCCACACACCGCCGGGTAGCTCACCGTTCCTTGCTCGCAGGTGATCGGACATCGACGGAGCTCGGAAGAAAGGAGTACGGGCTTGCCGGAATATTTGCTCCCCGTACACCAAATAAGGCTGAGGAAACGAGGCTGGAGTAATTTTTGTCGGAGTTAGATGGTGGTAAACGTTGGAGTGGAATAGTGAAAAATGTGCCGGAGTAGCGAAACAGAGCACGGATGCAGAGTTTTAAAGGTATGAAAATGGTGAATGTTGTAGAGAGAGAAAATCTAGGTAGAGAGAGAATGAAAGAATGAAAAGTGAAGAGACGAAGAGAAAGAATAAGGGAGTTTTGTTAAAAAATCAAAAAAGCGGCAAACCATAATGAAATACCTTGGACGACGTGCTTGTCAGGCGGCATGCCAGAAGCGACGCAACCTGATAGCGTGTGTTAGGTACAAACCAATGAGAAAGAGACGTGTGGTGGAAATAGTTGAGAAAACCATACGTAATAGCTCATGCGCAAATAAAACTCTTGGAGATCTTGATTTAATGAAGCAAAAACCTCGGCTAAAGGAACGATCTCGGTTAAGGAACTCAAAGAACTTGGTTCTTGGTCATTAATAAAAATGGACTGTTGAGTCATGGGAACTTGAAACCGACGAGTCATGATCTCAGTCGAAGGAAAGAATGAATTTTAGCCGACATAATATATGAATAGGCGATGTAAGTTCCATCACCTCTGGTTGCCGAGATAATAGAACCTAGGGGGCAGTTGTTGTAACATGTCTGTGGGGTACCCGTGCGCATTAAACAGTTCAGACCCCCGAGATCTCTTTGATCTAGTCTTACGAGTGCAATGTGAAACGTAGATGAGAGTCCAGATTTGGCAATTTTTATTGAAAATCCATTTTATTGCAATTTTGTCAAAAATGGATTGCGTTATCAGATCTCAGAGTCGCCACCTAATATTTTGGAAAATTAGAAAACCCATGACTCGTACCAAGGCCACTGTTCGTCATAACCAAGGATGCTTGGCTCAGAACATTAGGTATGAGAGGGGAAGGTCAAAGATAAGCACCCCCGCTCACCCAATCAAAAGATCAGCCTCAACTAAACCATTATATGACCTTTTATTTTCTTTATATGTTCATGTTCTGATTATTGAATAAATCCTAAAATTTACTATGTGAAGCATATAAGTATAGGCTAGTTTGCTCAAATTGGAACAATTCAATTTCATGTTTGTTTTTCGAAAAGGGTTTGAATTTGCCACTTGACAAAGCGGGCTTAAAGTTGTGAATTTGCCACTGCAAAGTGGGCTTAAAACGTATATTTATTGAATTATTCTAATTCAAGCAACAAACCTTCATCCACAGGCATTCATACAGTTATATCAAGTAAGCAAGTAGCCTCATGGTAGAATGCTAACGCATAGTAAGAAAAACACACACAAATGGGATGCTAAAGCATAAAAACCTCACAGATTGACCGACGTCCCTCGAACAGCTACAAAACAAAGTTAGTAAAATATGCATGATCTTACATACAAAATCCTAATGCAATTCACTCATGAGATGCAATTAAAGATTCGGCTTCTAAAATATGATATGTGAATCGTCTCAAGAACATGAAGTAGCGCACATAATCACATAGG
This sequence comes from Camellia sinensis, assembly GCF_055761805.1. NCBI lineage: Eukaryota > Viridiplantae > Streptophyta > Magnoliopsida > Ericales > Theaceae > Camellia > Camellia sinensis. Next base: position 68,254,055 of record NC_138973.1, on the reverse strand, counting down.
AATTAATTAAATCCACAAATGCAAACGTAGCCGAATCAAGATGCATGAAACATGGATGCAAAGCATAACTATGATGAAAAATAAATATGATATTTACGTACAAATAAAGATAGCAAGTAAAAGAACGGGATAGAAAGAAGTGGGGCGGGGAATTATTATAACATTTTAAAGAATAATTACAAACCAAATTTGAGAAGGATGAGGAGAATATTATAACAAAATAAAAACCTCACAATACACTCAAAATAAAAAATAAATAAAATAAAAGCTTCATGTTCTCTGGAGCTGCCGGCGGAAATTGGTCAATATTGGGAGATTACGCCATCTTGTTTGGAAGAAGCTAACCGACCGGCCAAATAAGCCAGCCGGCCAATTAGGCCAAGCAAAACCTGTCTTGTTGCGAAACCAAGAAAAGGAACAAACAAAAAATATGTAGGTGGCTCAACTAACCACTACCGGTTAGATTAAAGAAACAAGAAAACAAATATAAAATAAAATAAAAAGTGCAAACTCACAACATAAACCTAAAGCAATAAAAAAAATATAAGATAGAACATGCAAGATTACAACAAAACAAATATGAGACTAATATAAGAAGAAAAAAAAAATATGAGGCAGAACATGCAAGATTGCAACAAAACTAATATGAAATTAAAGCATGCGAATAAAAATAAATAAATAAATAATTATGAGCTAAACAAACCACTAGGATTATAACAACACACTATGAAATATAAAGTAAGAAAATAAATATGAGATAAACAAACCACTTGGATTATAACAAAACACTATGAAATAAGAAGCAAGAAAATAAATATGAGATATAAAATATAAGAAAATGAAAGACTAAAAATTCACATTCCAAAGAAAGATTGAATTTCTTGATTTCCAAACTTCCTCTTGATCACCCTCAAGTGTAGGAAGTGTGTTCTCAAATCTTCAATTCGAAATTATGGAGTTATGGAGTTTGTGGTATGGAAAATGGCTAACTCTCTAGTTTTTCTCACTTTCAATCACTAAACACTCTTTCTTATGATCAAGGCAATTTATCTTTGGCTATATCAGAATTTTTGAAGTGGTTTTGATGTATGGAAATGAGGAATTTCAGTAGCTATGGAAGGTATGGGGTGTATATGGAAAACAGAAATATTTTTGGCTCAAAAATTCAATTTTTCTTTCTTTTTTCACCATTTTCTCACTCTTTTCTCTTCAATTTCGTGGTCCTCCTTCTCTCTTACAATGTGATCATTCTATATAGGCAATGAGGGAGAGTAAAGGTCAAAAAGAAGGTGGGAGACAAGAATGTGATAGGAGGGCAAATTTTCAAGGTGGTTGCATGGGATACTCCTTTATAAATGCAAACAAAACCTCTTTTTGACAATGAGAGGTGATTAGGTATAATGGAGGATGAGTGGATGCACTTGAATGTCTCATAAAATAGGTAAATGGGTTGTCCCAACCGAACCAAAACCAAGAAAAAAAAGGCTATTGTTGTTTTGGGCCGAGTCAACAAAATCAGTTTTTAAGCCCAATTTCAAATAGGCATATCTCCCCCATATGGGCTTGGTTTCAGGCGGTTATTGGGTCCAAATTAAAGCCCAAGAAGTCTACTTTTCAATGGTGGTGGCCTCAAATTTAAATTCCAAGTGTACAAAGAGATATGCCTAATTTAGTAAAGACTATCTCGGGCTGGGTCAACAAAATGTGCTCTGAAGCCCAACTTCAAATAAGCATATCTCCCTTATTTGGACTTGGTCTAAGATGGTTCTTGGGTCTAAATTGAAGCCTCAAAAGTCTACTTTCAAATGGTGGTGGCCTCACATTTAAATTCCAAGTGTACAAAGAGAAATGCCTAATTTAGTGAAGGCTGCTCATTTTCTTCTTAATGATTTGGTACTTATTCCTTTCCTAAACTAGTTTTCTTTCATCCCCTCCTATTTCCTTCAACTCCAAACCTATAAAGAAGATGTTTTTAAATATTTTTTAAAAAATTTCACCTCCCTTCCATTTATTTTCACTTTGTCCTTACTCGGTTTACTGAAAAGTGCAATATTTTAATCGAAATGGGAGCCTCGGGACATTGTAGAAACATTAAAAAAAAAAACATATTTTGAAAAGAGAGTTTAAGGTCTAAAATAGTTTGGCCAAAAAATGGGTGAAGGTTGGGATTAAAACTTAAATTCCATCTTTCTTACTGAGAATTTTGTGAGAAACATATTCTAATTGTCATCATCGGGTAATCAAAAGAAAGCACCCAAGTCTTAGGGCCGGTCAAAATGGGGTGTCTACAGTTGCCCCTCTTTGACAGAGCTCAAAGTCATTTCATGACGTGAGTCAATGTCAAAGCCCGAAGACGACCCTTTTGACGAGGCCGTAAGACTTGGGCAATCAAAAAAAATGCAATGCATATGGTTGAACCCGAAAGTTGCCTACGTATCCCTTTGCAAGGAATCAAACCAGCGTAGTTCAGGGGCAAAATGCAAATAATATGCAAGAAGATTTTGAGAACTGGACTTATACGCTATGCGAAGCCGATTATTTTTGAAAAACCTATGATCATGCAAGAGAGGAAAGACCTCAACCAAGAGGAATCAACGTCCTAACACGTCTCACGCGAAAGGAGGAAAGATGGTGTAAACAATAGGCGCACCTGATGTTTTTTAACCGAGTGAAACAACGACCTAATGCGTCTCATGTGAAAGGAGGAAAGATGGTGTAAACAATAGGCGCACTTGCTGTTTTTAACCGATTTGCAATCCTAACGCGTCTCACGCGAGAGGAGAAGGGGTGGTGTAAACAGATAGGCTCACTTGCTGTTTTTATCCAATTTGTAATCCTAATGCGTCTCACGCTATAGGAGAAGGGGTGGTGTAAACAACAGGCGCACCTGATGTTTTTAACCGATTTGAAATCAACAACCTAACGTGTCTCACACGAAAAGAGAAAAGTGAACTTGAGATCCAAACGCGTCTTATGCGAGACGAGGAATAGTGAACTTGAGATCTAAACGCGTCTTATGCAAGAGGAGTGTGTGAACTTGAGATCCAAATGCGTCTTACACGAGAGGAGTATGTGAACTTGAGATCCAAACGCGTCTTACGCGAGAGGAGTATGTGAACTTGAGATCCAAACGCATCTTACGCGAGAGGAGTATGTGAACTTGAGATCCAAACACGTCTTATGTGAGAGGAGTATGTGAACTTGAGATCCAAACGCATCTTACGCGAGAGGAGTATGTGAACTTGAGATCCAAACGCGTTTTACGCGAGAGGAGTATTTGAGATCCAAACGCGTCTCACGCAAGAGGAGTATTTGAGATCCAAACGCGTCTCACGCAAAAGGAGGAAAGTGAACTTGAGATCCAAACGCGTCTTACGCGAGAGGAGTATTTGAGTTCCAAACGCGTCTTACGCGAGAGGAGTATTTGAGATCCAAACGCATCTCACGCGAGAGGAGTATTTGAGATCCAAACGCGTCTCACGCAAAAGGAGGAAAGTGAACTTAAGATCCAAACGCGTCTCACGCGAGAGGAGTATTTGAGATCCAAACGCGTCTCACGCGAGAGGAGTATTTGAGATCCAAACGTGTCTCACGCGAAAGGAGGAAAGTGAACTTGAGATCCAAACGCGCCTCACGTGAGAGGAGTGTTTGAGATCCAAACGCGTCTCACGCGAGAGGAGTATTTGAGATCCAAACGCGTCTCACGCGAAACGAGGAAAGTGAAACGCATCTCACGCGAGAGGAGTATTTGAGATCCAAACGCGTCTCACGCGAGAGGAGTATTTGAGATCCAAACGCGTCTTACGCGAGAGGAGTATGTGAACTTGAGATCCAAACGCGTTTTACGTGAGAGGAGTATGTGAACTTGAGATCCAAACGCGTCTTACGCGAGAGGAGTATGTGAACTTGAGATCCAAACGCGTTTTACGCAAGAGGAGTATTTGAGATTCAAACGCATCTCACGCGAGAGGAGTATTTGAGATCCAAACGCGTCTCACGCGAAAGGAGGAAAGTGAACTTGAGATCCAAACGCGTCTCACGCGAGAGGAGTATTTGAGATCCAAACGAGTCTGACGCGAGAGGAGTATTTGAGATCCAAACGTGTCTCATGCGAGAGAAGTATTTGAGATCCAAACGCGTCTCACGCCAGAGGAGTATTTGATATCCAAACGCGTCTTACGCGAGAGGAGTATTTGAGATCCAAACGCGTCTCACGCGAAAGGAGGAAAGTGAAATTGAGATCCAAACGCGTCTCACACGAAAGGAGGAAAGTGAATGAATCCAAACGCGTCTCACGCAAGTGGAGAAATAATGAATGAATCCAAACGCGTCTCAAGCGATTGGATAAATGGTGGCATAAACCAATAGATGTGCCCAACTGTATCTCATACAGAAGGGGGAGGGTTGTAGCCGGGGTAAATGTTACACCTTAACACGTTTAACGTGAAAGGAGCAGAGGCATATTCGAAGTCCAAACGCGTCTCACGCGAGTGGAAGAATGGTAGAATGATTTCTTGCTGACAAGGGGGCCACAGATGCCCCTTTTCTTCTTCCTGATCATATTCACAACTTTCCCTATTCTCTAACGGGGTGACAGACTAGGTTGGTTCAGTATCCAGAATTGAGGCGCATACACGCTACCTCAACCTATGGGGCTGCCATACAGATTTCAAGCCGGGGATACACCCTTGGGTAACCAGACTTTAGTCTCGGAAATTCCAAACGTTTTGTGTTCTAGGCATCGCCATTTGAACTCTAGTTTCCACCGTCGCAATTGGTCTCCTAGGAACTCATTACAATTATAGGCAGGTGGCTATACCAGACCACCTGAAGTCGTTCGAGCACGAAAAACACCAAAGGAATTGTACCTTTAGAGGATTTAAGGTCTCCTAGACCGGAAAAGTGCACAAGATAGTGCGATGCGCAAGATAGTTCACAACTTTCCCTATTCTCCAACGAGGTGACAGACTAGGTTGATTTAGTATCCAGAATTGAGGCGCATACACACTACCTCAACCTATGGAGCTGCCATACAGATTTCAAGCCGGGGATACACCCCTGGGTATTTAAACCAGACTTTAGTCTCAGAAATTCCAAACCTTTTGTGTTCTAGGCCTCGGCCATTCGAACTCTAGTTTCCACCGTCGCAGTTGGTCTCCTAGGAACTCATTGCAAATACATGCAGGTGGTTATACCAGACCGCCTGAAGTCGTTCGGGCACGACAAACACCAAAGGAAGTGCACCTTTAGAGGATTTAAGGTCTCCTAGACTAGGAGTGCACAAGACAGTGCGAGTGAGGTGCACAAAACAGTGTGATGTAGGATGCACAAGATAGTGTGATGAAATTGAAATTGCACAAGACAGTGCGATGGAAGTGAAATTGCACAAGACAGTGCGATGCGCAAGATAGCGCGATTGAATTTGAAATGCACAAAATAGTGCGATGTGCGAGACAGCGCAATTGATTTGAAATGCACATGACAGTGCGATGTACGAGACAGTGTGATTGATTTGAAATGCATAAGACAGTGCGTTGCGCAAAACAGAGCGAATGAATTGGAATTGTGCGATAGATGCTCGAAATGAGATTATTGTGCGATAGATGCACAGAATGAAAGAAGGAATTGTATGTTCGAACCAAATACTGTGTACATATACCATGTACAGACAAAATACATACAAATACAGCAATATACAGATATGCATATATGGTATACATATATTCATATACAGACAAAAATACATACAGATATGTACATACGGTATACATATATACATATACAGATATACATATATACAGATATGTACGAACATAAAGACATACGGATATATACATAGATATATACGGTATATGACAGCGTGCATACGCAAAACACACAAAAAGAAAAGAAAAACACAAAATGTATGTATACGGGGGTTCGACCCTCTAATCTTAAGCTTAGTTTTCTAGTCCTCAACCACTGAGTCGAACCACTAAACCAAACCACTCTTGTGACAAAATATTCGAACAAATATATATATATATATATATATAGGTATACTAGACATATATATATATATATATATAACCAAAACAAAAGAAAAGAAACACTCGTTTGTTATGGGGGTCGAACCCCAGACCTCAGGTTTAGCCTTTCAACCCTCAAACGCCGAATCAAACCATTTCACCAAGTCACTCTCGTGACAAAAATATTCGAATAAATGTATATAATACATAAATATACAATACATATACACATATATATACAACTCTCCCGCCTCTCCTATTTTTGTCTCACTCTCTCTTCCTTCATCTTCTTCGAGCATCGTGTCTGTCGCGCGATTTCAACAATCGCAGCGCCTGACCAACAGGCTATCCAATCCTACCCCGATTGTCAATGATCGTCTCAGTCTTCCTCCTTCTTTGTCTTCTTCTTTGGCTTCATCCTCTTCTTAAGCTGAGGCCTACGAAAGAGAGAGGCAAAGTAAAAGCCTGCAACCTTTCTGTGCAACCTCTTTCTTTCGCATTACTCTCCTCTATCATGGCCTCTTCACACGGTTCTCTCACTCTTTTTCTAAACCTGAACGAGTCCACGATAGATATGATTGATTCTGACTCCCTTGAACCTCAACCACGGGCTCCTCCTCCTTCCCCTGTTTTTAACTTTCCAGCGATGTCAGTTGAACAAATCATGGCAGCACAGCCTAATATCGATGCAAACTCATATACGCTGAGGTCATGTGTGGAGACCGTGACTGCAGTCTCCAACTTGTCCCGTCGACTGCAGTACAGGACGTGTGAGGTGCATCGATTAAATGCATAACTTTCTTTACTTCAACGTATGTACAAAGATTCTCGAGGGGAAATTAGTAGATTGAAGAAACAAATCAAGGAGTTGAAACGGCAGGTGACCATCGTAGCTCGTTATGGGACTACCTTTGATGGCCAGCGAGGGATTATCTCTTTTGGCGGTTTTGTAGACACCGAGGCAGGGTCTTTAAAAGTCTCCCAAAATGAAGGCAAGAATAAATGATCAGTCGGAGAATCGAGAAAAAAAGGTACCAGTAAGGAAAGTTGGTGTGTATCCGTCGTCGCCGAGCCACTGCCGGAATCTGAAAAGTTTGTCTCTTTTTTTTTTTTTTTTTTTGTTTTTGTTTTTGGTTTTGGTTTGGAGTGAGGCATCTATAGCTTCAACTCTCTCTTTTTTTTCTTTTTTTTTTGTCTCTGTAATCGGGGATGTCATCTCCTGACTGCAATAAGATTAAGTTTCGTGTTTGCACATCAATGGTGTGACTGGCATATCACTTTGAGTTTGAAAACAATTTTATTTGAATTTGAGAATGATTGAGTTTTGAACTCTGAATTGGACATTGATTCTATACTGACGCATATTAACCTAAATCAAAGAATGACTTAATGAAAGAAAAACGAAGCAAAACAAATCAAACACACTTATATACACTGACTGGTATGAAAAAAACAAGACTCTAAAACAACACCGTTGAGCCTAAGCGATTCTGCAGTTTATCCTGATGGGTTGAAATTGAAACTGATGGGCCGACCAAAAAGTTGGCCGACGAACTCATGATCTAGCCAAAGAGTTAGCCAACGAATTCATGACTCAAGTGGCGGAGAAGATAGAATCTCCGACTCGACTATGCCCCTAATTCATTGCCTTGATTTTTTTTTCGTCTCTTGATTTTTTTTTTAAAAAAAATGTTTTGATCAACATGAGAGTTAGATTAGCATACTTATTCCATTTTCTGTTTTGAAATCATGTAAGCTAAACTGTGAGCACTGAAAATTATTCTTTTTTAAATCCAAAGATTGGTCTGGTTTTGCAAAAATAGAGTAATTTTCGAGAAAATCAGTCAACTTCATTCAAAATAATCAAAACCTATTTTTGCAAATGGCCACTACCCAACCAACATGGAATCAACCATTGGGATGCATAGCCCCGAGCCAGATAATCAATGGTGATAACTGAACCAAGCCAATTTGAACCGAATGAAGCCGAGAACTGAACCGAATCGAACTGAGCTGAACCAAACCGGAGCCAAAATTAATTGAACCAACTGAATCGACCAGACCGAAGACAAACCAAGAAAATACAGATAGGACAACCAAGTCGACTAAAGATACACCAATCAAACATGGACGAAATGAATGAATTGAAAAATTATTAGCGCCGAACTTCAATATGAAGCTACCTACGTATCCCAAAGATAGGAATCAGGCTATCGTAGTTCCGGCTAAGGTTTATTCAGGTATTGATACTCTCCTTTTGTGCTCTAACTTTTGCCAAAGCCGCCCATTCGAGTTTTCAACTTTGCGAGCTTTTCATTTTTTTCATTTTTTTATTTTTTTTTTTTCTATTTTCTTTCATTTTGTTCATTTCATTTTTTTTTTTTCATTTATTTTTTTTGTTTTTTTGTTTTTTTTTTTTGATTTTTTTTCTGCTCTAACTTTTTCCTGGGTCGCCCTTCCGGGTTTTTAACCCAGCGAGCCTCTCAAGGATGGTGCTTTTGGTTTTAACTTGTCCATGTTGATTGATTGTGAAATCTCTAGGCCATCTATAAAGAACTGCTACACTTGACCAGTAGATATGATGATGTAGGGACTAGGCTAATTAGGTATGCATTTGCCCCTAGTGTAGTGGATAGGAACTCAATTGTCCTTATTCTCTCAAATTCTGGGTTTTGCCCTTTTCTTTTCTTTTTTTTTCAATCTTCATTGGGAAACAATCTAATTTTAACTCTTTGATCACATTCAACCTTTTGTCCCTAGTTCAAGAGCTATTTCAAATCTAAAATCACATCATTACCCCTAGTTCGAGGGTTGATTCCAATCTAACTCATGTCCGACCTTCTTGCCCCTAGTTCAAGGGTTGTTTCTGATCTGAATCACAGCATTTCCCCTAGTTCAAGGGCTGATTCCAATTTACATCACATCCGACCTTCTTGCCCCTAGTTCAAGGGCTATTTCTAATCTGCATCATAGGCCCTATGTAGTTCTGGCTAAAGTTCACTCGAGTATTAACACTCTCCTTTTATGCTCTAACTTTTGCCAAGGCCGCCCTTTCGGGTTTTCAACCTTGCGAGCTTTTCATTTTTTTATTTTTCTTTTTTTTGTGCCCTAACTTTTGCCTAGGTCGCCCTTTCGGGTTTTCAGCCCAACGAGCCTCTCAAGAGTGGTATCTTATTGCCCCTAGTTCAAGGGCTGCCTCCATTTCAACTATGCAAGCCTCACACTTTTGCCCATAGTTCAAAGGTTGTTTCAACTCTGAATCACATTTGACCTTATTGCCCTTAGTTGAAGGGTTGCCTCCATTTGAATCACATCATGGCCCCCAGTTCAAGGGATATTTCCAATTCGGCTACACAAGCCTTACACTTTGAATGATCATTGAATACTTCGAATCAAGGTTTGAAAGCTAAGGAGCTAAGGAGGTCGGACCTCGAGTCAAGAGGGATTCTATGCTGTATAATCAATTCCAGGCATGTCTTCGTAGGATCACGCAAAAATAGTTTTTGAAATCTTTTCACAAAGTGACTAATCACTGGTACTCTTACGAAGACAAGATAGAACCAATTTGGACCAAGCCAGGTTCCTTCTCATTACCCACATTAACAAAAATGATTTTATTCATCAAAGGCTTAACACACCTCTCTTCCTCCCAGTTGATCAAATTTGCAAATCCCGAGGAAATTCTTCCTCTTTGTTTTTATCAAAGTTTTGGAAAAAGTTTTGAAAAACATTGGTCAATGCAATGATTTAAAGGCACAGAAAAGTAGGCAGACTCTATGGCATTTTTGTTATTTTTTATTTTTATTTATTTTGTTTATTGAAAGAGATTATGACTCAGTAATGACAACAGACTTTTGACAACAGAAAAAGAAAATGACAAAGAAGACCTAGACATGATAGAAATGTCTAGGTTAGCATTATCGAAATCAATAGACTCTGACTCTCTAGAATGACTCGAGTCTAATCCTAACTCTACAAACTTAGTGGAATCAAACTTAGACTCAATACTCAGTTCAGAACTCAGAATAAAACCATTCTCAAATTGCCAGTTAACGTGTGGGCCATCCGTAATAATCAAAATAAAACTCGTCCAATCAACGGGTGGTCACTCCCCAACCACAGAGATGGTCGGATACCCTACAAGTTCTATTTATTTACAATGGTCGACTTTGTATCGGAGTTTTTTTTTTTTAATTTTTTTTTATTTTATGTTTTTGTTATTTTTTTTTTTTTTTTTTTTTTTTGAAGTAATGGTGCTAAATTGAACAACCTGAACCACTCATTCGAATATGAGAACCCTTATATAGATCCAATACATTACACATAAAGTAGGAAAGAGAACAAACACCCCTAAAAAGGATAGGCTTATCCTATCCTAGCTTGGAATGATCTAGGGTTTCACTATTCAAACAAACGATATCATACATCCTAGAAATGGGAAAGCATCAGGTCCTAATTTGAAAGGTACTATAGCTCACTATATATACAAGGTTGGCTTTACTTTAGGGGTTAAAGTCAATGTGACATTACCAAAGGGTCTTTTGGGCCATAACCAATGAAGATCTTAGGAAATCAGAAGAGTCAATATAGCCTCTCTTCAAAGTCTGAGAACCTTTAGATCTCAAAAGATTATAACACAAGGCCTCCAAAGTAACGTAGTGATAGGTGCAGTGTCACAAAAAGTGTGTCTGTGTTCCCACCAGCATCTAGGCAACACAGGGACTTTAAGTCCACCAATGCATGCAATGCAATAAACATATAATTGAAAATAAAAGTCATATCATGGAGTTCGAGTCAAGGTTTCATAAAATCCTCAGCAGAGTCGCCAGAAACTGTAACATACCCAGGGGGTACCCGTGCGCATTAAACAGTTCAGACCTCTGAGATCTCTTTGATCTAGTCTCACGAGTGCAATGTGAAACGTAAATGAGAGTCCAGATTTGGCAATTTTTATTGAAAATCCATTTTATTGCAATTTTGTCAAAAATGGACTGCGTTATCAGATCTTAGAATCGCCACCTAATATTTTGGAAAATTAGGAAACCCATGACTCATGCCAAGGCCACTGTTCGTCGTAACCAAGGATGCTTGGCTCGAAACCTTAGATATGAGAGGGGAAGGTCAATGATGAGCACCCCCGCTCACCCAATCAAAAGATCGGCCTCTACTAAACCATGATATGACTTTTTATTTTCTTTATATATTCATGTTCTGATTATTGAATAAATCCTAAAATTTACTATGTGAAGCATATAAGTATAGACTAGTTTGCTCAAATTGGAACAATTCAATTTCATGTTTGTTTTTCGAAAAGGGTTTGAATTTGCCACTTGACAAAGCGGGCTTAAAGTTTGTGAATTTGCCACTGCAAAGTGGGCTTAAAACGTACATTTATTGAATTATTCCAATTCAAGCAACAAGCCTTCATCCACAGGCATTCATACAGTTATATCAAGTAAGCAAGTAGCCTCATGGTAGGATGCTAACACATAGTAAGAAAAACACACACAAATGGGATGCTAAAGCATAAAAAACTCACAGATTGACCGACGTCCCTCGAACAGCTACAAAACAAAGTTAGTAAAATATGCATGATCTTATATACAAAATCCTAATGCAATTCACTCATGAGATGTAATTAAAGATTCGGCTTCTAAAATATGATATGTGAATCATCTCAAGAACATGAAGTAGCGCACATAATCACATAGGAATTGATTAAATCCACAAATGCAAACTTAGCCGAATCAAGATGCATGAAACACGGATGCAAAGCATAACTATGATAAAAAATAAATATGATATTTACGTACAAATAAAGAGAGAAAGTAAAAAAAGGGGATAGAAAGAAGCGGGGCGGGGAATTATTATAACATTTTAAAGAACAATTACAAACCAAATTAGAGAGGGATGAGAAGAATATTACAACAAAATAAAAACCTCACAATACACTCAAAATAAAAAAATAAATAAAATAAAAGATTCATGTTCTTTGGAACTGTCAGCGGAAATTGGTCAATATTGGGAGATTACGCCATCTTGTTCGGAAGAAGCTAACCGACCGGCCAATTAGGTCAAGCAAAACCTGTCTTGTTGCGAAACCAAGAAAAGAAACAAACAAAAAATATGTAGGTGGCTCAACTAACCACTACCGGTTAGATTAAAGAAACAAGAAAACAAATATAAAATAAAATAAAAAGTGCAAAGTCACAACATAAAACTAAAGCAATAAAAAAAATATATAAGATAGAACATGCAAGATTACAACAAAACTAATATGAGACTAATACAAAAAAAAATGAGGCAGAACATGCAAGATTACAACAAAACTAATATGAAATTAAAGCATGCGAATAAAAATAAATAAATAAAGAATTATGAGCTAAACAAACCACTAGGATTATAACAACACACTATGAAATATAAAGTAAGAAAATAAATATAAGATAAACAAACCACTTGGATTATAACAAAACACTATGAAATAAGAAACAAGAAAATAAATATGAGATATAAAATATAAGAAAATGAAAGACTAAAAATTCACATTCCAAAGAAAGATTGAATTTCTTGATTTCCAAACTTCCTCTTGATCACCCTTAAGTGTAGGAAGTGTGTTCTCAAATCCTCAATTCGAAATTATGGAGTTATGGAGTTTGTGGTATGGAAAATGGCTAACTCTCTAGTTTTTCTCACTTTCAATCACTAAACACTCTTTCTTATGATCAAGGCAATTGATCTTTGGCTATATCAGAATTTTTGAAGTGGTTTTGATGTATGGAAATGAGGAATTTCAGCAGCTATGGAAGGTATGGGGTGTATATGGAAGACAGAAATATTTTTGGCTCAAAAACTCAATTTTTCTTTCTTTTTTCACCATTTTCTCACTCTTTTCTCTTCAATTTCGTGGTCCTCCTTCTCTCTTACAATATGATCACTCTATATAGGCAATGAGGGAGAGTAAAGGTCAAAAACAAGGTAGGAGACAAGAATGTGATAGGAGGGCAAATTTTCAAGGTGGTTGCATGGGATACTCCTTTATAAATGCAAACAAAACCTCTTTTTGACAATGGGGGGTGATTAGGTATAATGGAGGATGAGTGGATGCACTTGAATGTCTCAGAAAATAGGTAAATGGGTTGTCCCAACCGAACCAAAACCAAGAAAAAATGGACTATTGTTGTTTTGGGCCGAGTCAACAAAATCTGTTTTTAAGCCCAACTTCAAATGGGCATATCTCCTCCATATGGGCTTGGTTTCAGGCGGTTATTGGGTCTAAATTGAAGTCCCAGAAGTCTACTTTTCAATAGTGGTGGCCTCAAATTTAAATTCTACGTGTACAAAGAGATATGCCTAATTTAGTAAAGACTATCTCGGGCTGGGTCAACAAAATCTGCTCTGAAGCCCAACTTCAAATGGGCATATCTCCCTTATTTGGACTTGGTCTAAGGTGGTTCTTGGGTCTAAATTGAAGCCTCAAAAGTCTACTTTTCAATGGTGGTGGCCTCACATTTAAATTCCAAGTGTACAAAGAGAAATGCCTAATTTAGTGAAAGCTGTTCATTTCCTTCTTAATGATTTGATACTCATTTTTTTGCTAAACCAGTTTTCTTTCATCCCCTCCTATTTCCTTCAACTCCAAACCTATAAAGAAGATGTTTTTAAATATTTTTCAAAAAAGTTCACGTCCCTTCCATTTATTTCCACTTTGTCCTTACTCGGCTTACTGAGAAGTGCAATATTTTAATCGAAATGGGAGCCTCGGGACATTGTAGAAACATTTAAAAAAAAAAACATATTTTGAAAAGAAGGTTTTAAGGTTTAAAATAGTTTGGCCAAAAAATGGGTGAAGGTTGGGATTAAAACTTAAATTCCATCTTTCTTTCTGAGAATTTTGTGAGAAACACATTCTAATTGTTATCATCAGGTAATCAAAAGAAAGCGCTCAAGTCTTAGGACCGATCAAAATGGGGTGTCTACAGTTGTGGGGACATATTTTGAATGACAGCACGTGGCAAAGGTGACACCGAAGTGTCAGCCGAGGTGCTACGTGGTCTGGTCTTGTTGCCAAGGTAATCTCGGCTAGACCAAGGTTATCTGCGAAGATATCGAAATCCGAGATAAGCAGATAAAGGACAAGAGTCCTCGAATAGGGGAGGCTCTCAGTCTGGATAAAGATAAAGCTCTTATGGAGTTTATCCCTATCTAGCTGAGAGTTCAGGATGACCATTGAGCCTGAGTCCACTAAAGTGAGGCTTTTACAGGGATCAGGTTAGTGCTAACTATAAAAACAAGGCAGCCATGTGGGTCTCAAATATGTGTGATATACTGTGAACAGTAAGTTCTTTCTTGTGAGTTAAGTAAAATTATGTATCTTTGAGAAATATTTGATTACTGACTTAAGCATGGGAGTGCCCCCAGGTAGACGAACCACCGCTGGATTCTTATCTTTCTGTGACAGGTTGTTTGAGCATAATCTATTCTGCCGGTACTTTCCAGCTGAATTTCTCGTTTGGTAGTGTAGTCAGAAATCAACACCCACACTAAGTATTATACTTCTTAAGTATATGTATGTTAAGTACATAAAAAAAATAAAAAAATTCTTGGAACATTAAAATTTTTTATTAAAAATAAAAAACAAAAAACTTAAGTTGCGTTTGGTAGAACTTTAGAATTATGATTTGAAAATAAAGTTGTATTTTAAGTTTGTGAGTTTTAGAATTATTATTTGAGTGTGAAAAATTTATTTGGTTATGAGTTTTGAATTGAGTTTGAATTGAGTGATGTGACATATGATATTTGATTCAAACATTTACAACTCATAACTAAACACACAACCTAAAATTCTATTCAAAATTTAAAAAAAATTCCCAAAATATTTTTTATTTTAAAAAAAAAATGAACACTATTTTTGTCAACCAGGAGACGTCTAGGTGGATGACCGAATAAACAAGTTTTTAAACGCGGGTGTGGAAATGATTTTTAAAATGCAAAACCAAACATCACATTCAAATCAGTTGGTGAAATTATGATTTGAGAGGCCTACTGAACATAGTCTTAATTTTTTAGAAAAATAAGCTCAATTTTTTGAAATCAATCAAAGAGAATAATTTTTTAAATATCAATAAATATCAGTATATTGCTATCAAATATATAAGTGCCAATAAATTTTAGAGCAACGATTCATAATTTTAAATTTGGAACTCTAACAATAACCCTAATGATATGGCATGCAGCAAAAAAAAAAAAGACACATATATCAAATCATTTATAAGTGAGGCTATAGCGATCCCAGGTTTACCCTTGTTGTACAGTGGTCCGGACATGTGTCCGTGGATGTTGGTAGCTGATCATTATCATGTTTACATCCTTTCTTACTTTGTATTTGAGTAATAGGATGTGTTGGGCAGGTTTGTTATGGGTTGGTTGAGTTTAGAAACCAAAACTAGTTGCCCAGATTTTTGCCTGTCCGCTCGAGCGGGTCTTCTTGCGCTCGAGCGGGGAATACACCCATCCAGTATTTCGTGTCTCTGCAAAACTTCTGCATATGTGATTTTTGCGCTCGAGCGGGTTTGTTTACGCTCAAGCGGTGGAGCTCGAGCGGGTCGGTGGGCGCTCGAGCGGGTAGTACTTCCAGAGTATGAGTTCTGGGAGGGGGAAATCCACGCTCGAGCGGACTGGTTTTCGCGCTCGAGCGGAAGTGCTTTATTCCTGTGTCTTGGCGCTCGAGCAGGCCTTATTGCGCTCGAGCGTGTACAGATTTTTGTTCTTAGCGCTCGAGCGTCGTGTTATCCGCTCGAGCGGGTCATGCGTATATGAGTTATCCGCTGGGTGATTTCAAATCACTTTTTGCTTTTCTTTCTCTCTCCTACTTTTTCTAAAAGCCATTTTGAGAGCTCCTCTCTCTAAAATCTTGCCTTCTCTCTAGATTTTGATCTAGCTAGGGTGAGTTCCTCACCTTCGGCCTTTGTAAAAGTCGTGTTGATCGTCGAGGGCGTCATTTTCATCCGAGAATCTTGGTCTTTGGAGCATTTTGATTTTGGTCTTCATCTCCTTTGGAGCTCAAACTTTGAGGTAGGGATATCCTACTCCTCTCTATGGATTTTGTCCTTAAATTTTAGTATTTTGAGATGTTGGGGTTGGTTTGGTAATTTTGTGAGAGTTTGGGGCTTTTGTGTTATTTTTACAAAAGTTGGGGTTCTATTTATAATAAACATAGATGTATGTTTGGCATAGAGAAATGGAAATTAATATTGAAGCATTGATGGAAATGGGACCTAAGAGTTGAAATGTTAATCATGGAAGGTGACCTAATTACATTGTTTGATTAATTGGGATAATTAATTGTGAGAAATGAGGAAATGAAATGGAATTGTTGAGATTGGGAATGTTTGGGGAAAAAGGGTGTAGTTGAATTATTTATCGCTTACCGAATTGAAATGTTGATTTTATATCCATTTGTTACATTTATTTTCTGTATAGAAATAACTGCTTTGGGCTATCGGTGGAGGATAGTCGTGATTGTTGTAGACAATGCATGATGATTAGGCAAACTGTAACTAATCACTGGAATGTGTCATTGAGATTGACGATTGAAAGAATACATTAAATTTATGTATTATGTGATGATGTGTATAATTGTTGTTTATATGCATTGTGATGTGTTGGAGGAGATAGGGGATGTACTCCACGGTTTAGGGGAAGATAGGGGATGGACCTCTAAACCGGATGTGTTGGGAGGAGATAGGGGATGGACTCCATAGATAGAGCTCATATGCTTATTTAGTGATGTATTGACAGAGCTCATATGCTTGTCATTGGAAGTGTGATAGTGCTCATATGCATATCTGTGGAAGTGATGATATAGCTTGTATGCTTATCTGTTGTTGTGTGATATAGCTAGTATGCTTATCTAATGTAAAATGGGAAGTGTTTGATATGAGTTACTGTCTCATATGAGTTGTTGGCCAGGTTCTGAGCCATGGTTATAAAAATGAGAATTGAAAGGAACTGGAAAATGAATTGTAAATGAAACTGTAAAGTGTGATAAGAGAAAGTATCACTGTTGACCATCTATCAACTGCTGATCTTTTAGTCATTGTTCATATTTGGTTTAGTGTATTTCTACTGGGCTATGGCTCACCCTATATGGGAATATCATTTTCAGGTACAGGTAGCATGCCACCTCCAAGGACGTAGCTTGGGAGGCTAGAGGCGGACACACTTTTGTTGTCTTATTTTTGATGTATTACATGTAAATTCAAGCCAAGGGCTTAATGTGTAAACGAGTTAGTATTCTTGTGTTGTAACCAAGTGTTAACTTGGAAAGCTGTAAGCCTTTAGGGCATTTGCTTTTGTCGTTAACATGTAATACTTTTGTAATGAAACTCTGTTAAATGGAAGAATGTGGAACTTTTACATATAAATGCATGTCTTTATTGATGGGTTTAATGTTGTTATTTTGAGGGCGTTACAGAGGCCCACAGTCATATTAGTAAAACTTTCATTAGAGTTCTATTTTTAGCATTCTTAAACATATTTGTAACTTTTATCTAAAAATGGGTAAAAAAATTCAAAAAGTTTGATTGTATATAAAAGGATGAGAGTACTGTTTGGTCCATGGGAGCCTATCAGGGGTTCCGTTTCGATAATCTGAACCGTTTAATGTGTAGAACTCGTCGAATGCTATATGCTGCAAAAAAATCACAGTTATCGAATATCAATAACTATGTGATCAAATCAATTTTGTATAAAAAAAAATAGACGGTGAAAAATAAACGGCTAACAAAAATCTGATTTAATCACATAACTATCGATATCTGATCAATGTGAGTTTTTACAGGTATATAATAATCGACAAGTTCTACACATTGAACGAATTCAGATTATCGAAACAAAACTTATGATAAATCTTATAAATCCAATAATACCCTCTAATCCGATAAAAAACTAGAGAGAAGCCCATCCTATATAAAAACTCCCAACAGCCTCTCTCGGGGAAAATTATTCAATACTCCCGGATACCACATGTCCATACTCCAAACCAATCACCAATTACTTAGCCCATGTTGTTCCCCCATCCCCAACATAAACCGTGGGCCCTTGCACCTCTTCACCAATCAAAATCTTATGGAATACCACGTGTCTATACTCTAGGGGTGTGTTTGTTTGGACAGACTGGATAAGAGGGGATTGTAATCCATCAGACTATTAGTCCCGAGATACATTGTCCTCGGACTATTTGGTTGGACTGTATTTGTATCCTATGTTTGTTTAGTTATGGGATTATATGTCTAGATTGGACTATTTTTAGTGAATCCAATGTTTGGTTAGACGGACTAGATAAGGATAAATGTTCAAAAGACTATTTTACCCTTATAATTTATAATTTTTATTTCATATATAATTTTAAATTTGTAATCTATAATTTATAATTTAACAACACTAAAAAAATTTAATTTATAAGGCCATAATTTTTAATTTATTATTTTAAATTAACGACAATAAAAAAATAATTTTATTTAATATATAAATTAAATTTTCAACAACACTAAAAAAATTTAATTTATTAGGCCATAATTTATAATTTATTATTTTTAAATAAATTTAATTTATAATTTATATTTTTTATTTAATATATAATTTTAAATTAACAACACTAAAAAAATAATTTTATTTAATATGTAAATTTAATTTTTTAACAACACTAAAAAAATTTAATTTATAAGGCCATAATTTTTAATTTTTAATTTTTAATTAAATTAAATTAAATTTATAATTTATAATTTAAATTTTTTTATTTAATATATAATTTTAAATTAACAACACTAAAAAAATAATTTATAAATGTTCAAAATACTATTTTATCATTTTCTAATTATTTATTAAGTAATAGCATGAGAGTAAAATAGACATTTCACAAATTAATTCTATGAGATACCAATCTCATGATTTCAATCCCACCCCCTATAAGATAGGATAGTCCCATATTTGTGACACTATTAATTCAAAGCAAAAAATTCCAAACAAATAATAAACTATTAGTCTAATAAGACTAATAATCCAATCACGCACCCTACTCTTTCAAAACAAACACATCTCCGGAACACTGAATAATCACCCTCTCTCGGTACCTTCTCGCGCCTTCCATCGTCTGGTAACACTTTTTGTGGGCCCAGCACCTCTCTCTCTCTCTCTCTCTCTCTCTCCTCCTTCTCGAACCCACGAATGCTTTTTTCTTTTCTTTTTTTTCTTTTTGCAATGTTAAAAAATTAATTAAAAACAGAATGCTCTTTTTCAATCATTTACTCCAAGCCCGAACCTTCTAGAAACACCAATCCATCCAACCCCAGCCCCATCTCTCTCTCTCTAGCTCGGGTCTCCATTTCTGGCGAGCGATATCCGACTTCAACGCTGTCTACTTCGTTCGACATGCTGCTCTGCTGACTCGTTGTTGAGAAAATTTACTACGCTACGTTTCAAAAGACTTTAGCTTTTCAGGTGCACATTGGATACTTTTCGATTTGTTTTGTTTTGTTATTAAAAAAATGACATTAGTTTGATTGATTTCGTGTTTGGTTGCTTATAGGAATTGAAAACAATGAATCGTAATGATTTGCGTCTCATAGTTATTCTCTCTCTTTCTTTTCTCTTTTTCTATATTTTTTGCATTTTCTCATTATCCAAACAGTGCATCTGCCTGTGATATCCTTTTCAGCTTTATTGAATCTAATTCGAGAATGAATGCTTTGATTTGAGAGTGAATAATTTTTGTTTTTTTTTTTATTTGTGGTTTTGGAGATTAAAGGAGCGATTATGGCGCCGATGCCGGTTGAACAGACAGGCGAATCGGCATCCGGAGAATCACAGAGAACTCTACCGACTCCATTTCTTACTAAAACTTATCAGCTCGTTGACGATCCTTCGGTCGACGATCTCATCTCTTGGAACGAAGATGGAACTACCTTCATCGTCTGGCGCCCTGCTGAATTCGCTAGAGATTTGCTTCCCAAATACTTCAAACACAACAACTTCTCCAGCTTCGTTCGACAGCTCAACACTTACGTAAGAACAAAACAAGCTTTTGAAATTTAGACACTTCTTCTTCTCTTTCTGGCTTTTGAGAAGTTCTTTTTTTATTTTTTTCAATCTTTAGGGATTCAGAAAAGTTGTGCCCGATCGATGGGAATTTGCGAACGAATGCTTTAAGAGAGGCGAGAAAGTGCTTCTCCGAGACATACAACGCCGGAAAATATCTCCGGCGGCCGCGGCCGCGGTCGCGGCGACGAGTGTTGCCCAGACGGTGACGGTGGCTGTGCCGCCGGCGACTCTGGCGGCGTCTCCGGTGAATTCCGGCGACGAGCAAGTCCTCTCGTCGAATTCATCCCCAACAGCAACAGAAGCACCGGTTGTACATCGAGGTACAATCACAAACTGCACGACCGCGCCGGAGATTCTAGAAGAGAACGAACGGTTGAGAAAAGAGAACGCGCAACTAAATCAAGAGGTCAACGGCTTTCGAGGTTTGTACAACAATATACTATCTCTAATGACGAACTACGGAGTTCAAGGTGGGAGAGCTCTGGATCTGATGCCGGAGAGAGAGATTCCGGCGGAATCCAACGGCGGCGCCAAGGCGGAAGAGCAATTGTTGTTCAGCCCGCGGTTGTTCGGCGTGTCGATCGGAGCGAAACGACTGAGACGGAGCGACGACGAAGAGGGGCAAAACAACGGCGAGGATCAGGTGCGACAAAAACAAACAAGACCAGATGTGAAATCAGAGCCGTTGGATAGAAGATACGAGAATCATCATCAGGAAGATGAAGAAGCTCCGTGGCTGGATAAGATATGATGGATGATGTTGATGGACACGTGGAATGAGATGATATGGTTGGAAGAACAGTTACCAGTGAGAGCTGAACATACGACAATGGTGGGGGGCCACACAGAGTAACGCAAAAGACACGAGTTACGAGGAAGGTCGAGACGTGAAAAGAGGACATGTGTCCTCCTTCTGGGCTCTTCTGGTATTTTTTGCTTGGGCTCGAATCTTCCAGATCCGAAACCGGTGGAACCGTAGAGGAACCGGACCCAACCGGACAACCAACGTGAAAAAGGATGGTTATTTATTGCGATGACATTCGAACGGTCAAGGGCTGTATGATGGACTTGAGATTGATTCTAGAAGGGTTGGCAATTAGATCACTTTGGACTCTCGTTCAATGATCACTTTTTATTTTTGTGTACAAATTGTAGAAGAGGGATTATATTATGTAAGAATCAAGGAAAAGAAAATCTTTTCGAGTATTGTGAAACATTTTACCCAAAGTTTAGTCGCCCAAATTCATTGAATGACCTGATATTGTGGTTGTGTGGAGAGACTTTATAAATATTACAAAATTTATAATAATTTAGATAATTAATTATAATAAATAAATTAAAACATACAATAAATCTGAGAATAATATATCAATAAAAAATTAGAAAAATTAATTATAAATTCATTCAGTGCAAATAAAGTTTTACATTTTTTCAAATGGAAGTTGTGTTTTAAAACACTGTTCTCTCTACTTTCTAACTTCATTGATTTGTAGTTGGTTTGGGGATACCTCAAATAAGGTATTTATTAGTTTAATTCTATTACATTATTTTTCTATTCTTTTAGTATATCTTTTTATAATAAGTCAAAAAATAAGACATCCCAAACAGAAGTATAAAAATTTATGAGATTACGCATGCATTTTTCTAAGGTTTAATAAATGTATAAAAAAAAAATTAATGTTTTTGAAATGACAGAAACCTCATCTTGTGGTTTAATTTTTTTTTAACTACAGTGCTTTTTGGTTTTTTTTTTTTTAAATATCAATTCACTGCCAATTTAAAAAATGAAAATTGCTAATATCACCAACCAAATTAATTGCATTTGCAAAATTGCTCTTCATAGTGAGGTTTAAAAGACAAAAATATACTTAATCATCAAACAAGATTACAAAAATAAATAAATTTAATCTCCTCTATCTTCAGTCCATCACACCTCAACATTCTCACAACCTTTTCACACCTAAAACCACCATGCCATGCCACATCTGCCTACCATCACAACCAATGCTTCCACGGCCCCCTCAACTAACCACTACAACCAGCCCTCCCCTCCAACCGCCATCACCACCACCACAAGTCCCACTTTACAACCACCACCTTAACACACATTTCAAATAGAGAGAAGAGGTGAGAGAAACCAAAGAGATGGTAAATTATGTTATGTGAAAATGTGAAGAGAAAATAACGGAATAAACAGAAGAGAAGAATTCTGACATTGCTATATTTTATTAAATATGCACTCTTTGTGCTTTTTCTTGAATAGACATTACGGTTCAATTCAAACTAATAAAATTGAAAACTTTATTTTTTGTAAAAGCCCTATCCATGGAAGGGGAGAAAAAAGAAAGAAAATTGAACTCACTTAAACCCCAATTGCACGACTAATAAAGGAATTGTTCAAGTTATCTTTTAGGCTTCGTTTATTAAAAGATTTGAAGAAATATTTTCGGATCGGTGGTACCATGGCCTTACAAAAGCCCCAAATATTTGTTATTGTCATCTAATAATGCATTTTATTGACAAAAACACTTGGAGATTAATAATATCATAATATTTCTAATCCCCTCAAATGGAGGGATTAACATTTGCACCCCTCCATGATCTTTTGCTATACCATGGTCATGGGATGGGATATCACCTCATTCAATTGTTAAAAATAACCGTACTCCTCTCGTCCTATCTTCTACTAGTATATATAAAATCTTATATCTTATTCCAAGTATTATTAATCTTGACCTTAAAATAATGGTATTATTAATCCCAAACAGTACTAAAAAATCTAGTTCGTGTATCAAACGCAGTCTTAGTTCATACTTACTGACCTTAAAATCTTATCTCTAAACCTAAGTATTACTAATCCCAGAACTCCACTCCAATTGACAAGGAAAAAGCTGTGCCTTTTTTCTAAATAACTAGCCAGTGTTATTGAATATCTGAACAAGAGATAAATGCATTTTGTATTTTATGATTGACAGTGTAGGTGAATAAGATCGACAAAATATCAATCTAATTTAAGTGTTTGGGAACTTGATTTTTCGGTTTTTTTTTTTTTTTTTTTTCATTACAAGACAAATGTTTTAGAAAATCAAAAAAAAAAAACAAATTCAAACAAAATATCACATCAAACCTTATAATCATTTAATTTTTTCTCTCACAAACATCACATCCAACCACAAAAAAATCCAACTATTTTCCCTAACATAAAAAAAAATTTCTTCAATAATATCCTACAACTAAAAAAACCTATTTCCCAAACACACACTTTATACAATTATAAGAAACTTTTTATCAGTAGGTATAATGTATTTTGTACGTTCACATGTAAGTTTATTTACTTATAATAGACAAATATATAATTGAAATTTTATAAATATTTTGTTAAGTTTCTCATATAGAACAATAAGAATAGGATTTTAAAGTTTTCACCATAATCACCCAAAAAAAATATTGCTTGAATTAATTCCATTAATTGTCTCAAGTACACTTTTGTTATTATTATTCTTTTCTTTAGAGTTAACTTGAAATCTGAAATTTAAATTTCTATTAAAATTTTACAGCAACCTCTTTAAACTCACCACATTGATGATGCATAGCACTTTTTATGCTATGAAATCTACTTTAGTCCAGCCACATTTATATTGTCCCTAAAATTGTTTTTTTCTTTATATTTTATGCCACATATCCAACACCCACACACACAAATATCATTCAATAACTTTGTTGGGTTGGGGACCGTTTTATGCCATTAAATAATAATATATAAACAAAAAATTTGTTAAATAAAAAATTAACAATGTTACAATATCATGTGATAGGTTAAAAGGACATTACCCAATGGACATAATAGTCATTTTGTTGACTTTTTAGCTTTCGAAGGTTATTACAGTATTTTTGAGCGTGCCAGTAAGAATCAATCAGTCCTTACAGAAATTTAATTGCGAACCAATTATCAGGCGATTGTGTTTTAGTTCTTTCAGCCTCAATGAAGAGGACTTTTACTAGTGACTTTGCTTAGAAGGAATAAACTGACAATAATTAAATGAAGAACAATTACAGTATTTCATTAAATAAAATAAAAGACTTACAATAATCCAATTCAGCCTCGTAAAGGTTTACAGCAACAATCTACTTGAAACCACTCCTATGAACAAAGTGCAGTGCATGAATTTTAAAGTACAGAAATACAAAGAAAAGGAAATGTAAAACAAGAAAGGAAATAAAGTAGATAAAAACTAGTTTCTTTAGATCTGAGTCTGGGGGTTTCTCTGAGGCCTTCTCTGCTCTTTATACTTCTTAATGACAACCGTCGAAATGGACTTCTAACCGTCGAAATGGACTACTAACCGTCGAACCATCCCTCCATGATCACTGATCATACTAGTTAGCTCCACTATGTCAGATGCAGTTAGGCTTTCCTCCTAATTTTGAATTTAAATGTATGAGTAACCGTTAAGGTTACGTCACTTTACATCTCTTTGTTGATTCAGTACTACGCAAATCTTGTAAGAACCAATACTAACTTTTACGTGTACGATCACGATCGAAGGTTTGAATTGTCTTTCTATATTGCCCTTATTTTGTCACGCGTCGAACTGTGATTGGCCTGTATAAAATACATAGCCAACACATTTTCTATTTGATAAATGATAAATGTGGTGTGCGTTCCCCCAACAACAAAGGTCGCAACTTTCCTGTTTTGGTAACGAGAAAGGAAAATTTATAACATTGATATCATGGGAAGATGCTAAAAAAAAATTATAAAACTTGTTAGTAAATTTAACATTTTTCCAATCCATAATGAAAGGGACTGATATGCGAGATTTCTAAAAAAGACAATTTTCCATACTTTAAAAAATAAATAAATAAAAAATAAAAAATAAATACTAAGTTATTTGTCATAAATTAAAAAAGTCAAATATCACATCAATTTTTTTCACTCACAAGAAATAATTTTTTTAGCAAATTTTCAAGCATATTAAATATTTTTTAAAAAAGAAACACTAAAAATGTCAAAAAATTAAAAGTCAAACTCAAACACTCACCTAGGGGTGGTTTGGGATGATCTAAATAAGTGCACTTTTTAACTTTTTATGAAATATGAATTGAGTATGAGTTGGATTTGAAATGATGTATTAAAGAAATGATTTAACTTAAATAAAATAATATGACTTAATAGATATAAAAATGTTCAATATACGAGTTAAAAATGTGTTAAAATATGCACATAATTGAGATTCCTAAATTATAGCAATTTAAGCCTAACAAGCAGCTCCAATGACATGCCAAAAGAATGGTCAAATTATAACATTGTAAAATTTTGTGGCAAATTTGATACAAAATAAACAAAACGCTAAATTTTGACAAGATGTCTTATCTCTTTCTCTCTCTTTTTATAATGAGACCCACAAATGACATTTACACTTAATTTTTTATATAAAAAAATATATAAGAAATTACTAGTGCACTATTGAAGCAATAGTGTTAAAATTTAACATTTTTACATTGCAGCAATATCAAATTTAGTTTCGAGTAGAATGAATTCTCAATGTGGATCAAATTGATATATAAAAAATCAATAATCAAAGTCGAGTTAATTGGAAGTCATAAATACCAGAATGTAGAGGGACTATTGATATCATTTATTCATATATATATACATATATATATATATATATATATGTGTGTGTGAAATTTATATGATAATAAATATTATTTTTTGGAATGAAAAGTGTTCTCACTGCAACAAAAAACATTTTTGGCAACGTTTTTTAACAACTAAACTGAAATTAGTCGCCAATTGTATATAATCGGCGACAATATACTTGTTGGTCGTCAAAAAATAAACTATTGGCGACGAGTTGAGATTTTTAATCGCCAAAAGGTTTGGCGCCAACTTAAATTTCTGCGCGGGAGCGCCAAAAATGTTTTCGCGACCAAATTAATATATAACAACGAAAAGTTTGCTCGCCGATTGTAATTTTTGGCGACAGAAATAAAATAGTCACGGAAAAGGTGAACGATACTTATGGCGACTGAAGGATTTTAGTCGTCAATAAATTAACTGTCGAAACTATGTCGTTTTGCATTTTTTTCATTTATTATTTTTTTTTTTAAGAGACTTGACCGACCTTTTGGTGAATAAACAAATTAGACCTAAGTAACAACCAGTATAATTTTTGTTCATCTCATTCTTTCCCTCAAGCGACGCACAGCAAACATAGAGGTGTGTCTCTCTCTCCATCTCCATCTCCATCTCCATCTCCCTCTTCTTCTCACTCTCTCACATTGCCTCCTCCTCTTTTTCTTCTTCATCTCTCTTCCTCTCACTCTATCGCGCAGCCGACTAAGTGCCGCCAGCAGTATTCCCCCAAACGGTGCCTCCTCCTCCTCCTCTTTTTCTTCTTTGCCTGCCTTTCTCACAGCGCTGATCGCAACCGACGACATTCTCTCTCTCTGATATTTTGAATTTGTGGGACTGATTTTGGCACTATTTTGGGACTATCGCTCCTTTTCTTTCCAGATTGCTTCGTTGTTGTACTTCTCCGTCTCCCTCGATTGCTCGCTTCATTGCTGTAAATGTGTTTGACTTCTTCGTTAATTCAATACCGTAAAATGTGTTTGATTCCTTGGTTATTGTAGGTGTGTTTACACATTATAATGTTTGATTGCTTTGTCTCCTTACCTCCATTTCAGATTGTGTTTTTTTTACAGTGTATGTATGTATGTATGTATGTATGTATGTATGTATGTATGTATGTATGTATGTATGTATGTATGTATCTGTAAAATATAATTAAATGAAAATTAAGTTTAAAAAGTTTGAAGTTAATAAATATTAAGGATTTATGGTTAATTTGTGATGTAACTGAATTAATTTTTTATGTATATATAGGGGATGAATGTTGTTTAAGTTAGAAACTACGTATATAATAATTGAATACAGAAAGAACAAAAATAAAATTAAAAGTATGATACAGATATATTAGTTTCACAATTTTGAATTTCTAATAAAAAATAAAATTAAAACTTTTGAATTCTACTTCTCATTCCAGTTTACCTATTAGAACTTGAACTAATTTTGGGTTTTGAAAAGAAAGTTGGTGGGGTTGAGCCAGTATTCCTAATCTTTACATGCTATCAGCATATCTCCTTTTTGCTTGGACCATGCTACCTCTTAATTAGATGAAGTTGTTATGTTGTCTTTAACTAGATCTGCTATTGTTTTTTTGGGAGATCATTTGCACCATAGGACATCTTTTATTGTTTAAAAACTGATGCATGTACAACTGATTGATTCATCTTTATTATGTGGGACTTCTTGTAGACAACTGATGGCTCCATTAATTAAATATTCTATCTTGCAGAAAGCTTATTTTAAATATAGAGTGAAGAGAATAAAACGTATTTGACCAAATGAAGGTTCATACCTGATGCTTAAAAGTTTCCCCATATATTATGATCATGAAGTTTTTTGATGAAAAAATTTGCAAGGTCCATGGCTTTTTTCATATTTGTAGAGGGTGAAGAACCTCCCTATACGGTTGAAAGACTTTGCAAGTGTGGCGTCCATGAGGGAAGAAATTAATGAAGTTGTGGCATTTTTGCAAAATCCTAGAGCATTTCAAGAAATGAGAGCCCATGTCCCTTAGGTATGTTCTTACCAGGATAACGAATAGCTGTGTCATTTTGCTTGTGAATTTGATTATGTGTAGTTGTATATTTTCATCTACACTCTTGGAAGCAATTGTGTCACGAAGTAATGATTCTAATCTGAGGGTTTTTTTTTTTATAAAATTTTTTAAAAGATAATCCGAAAGGGTTGGTTGTATGTTTTCACACTCTGAATGTTCTGTGGCATTCAGTATTACAATGAATGAAGTTCTGTTCCGCCATGTATGTATCTATGCATGGTTTTAAGTTTTATATTATTCGTTGAATTTGAACAGGGATATCTTTGTGTTTTATTATTATTGTTTTCATTTTTCTCCTCTTATGAACGATTTAGTTTTCATGATAATTGTAGTATTTATTAAAAAAATACTCATGTCCTCAAATATCTGACTACTAACTAGAGAATCAATTCTAGTTCTATGGTAAAAGGAAAATAGTATATGGTTAATTACACTTATAGTACTATTTTGTAATACAACATATCCTTTCTATTATTGCGAAATGACCACTGAAACTGTCAAAACTTAGCACGGGCAGCTTACTCAAGCCTAAATAGACATCTAGGAACAAACAGAACCTCGATTGGATTTTCGGTTAGAAAATTAGAAGGACAATTGTAAAACACAAGACTTGAAAAGCCCGTTCGAGAGGCAAAATTTTGAAATGACCACCAAAATTGCCAAAACTTGGCACGGGCAGCTTGCTTAAGCCTAAATAGACTTGTAGAAAAAACGGGATCTCGATTAGATTTCCAGTTAGAAAATTAGAAGGAAAATTGTAAAATACAAAACTTAAAAGGCCCGTTCAGTGGCTGAAATTGCGAAATGACCACCAAAATCGTCGAAACTTGGCACGGCAAGTTTGCTCAAGCCTAAATAGACTTGTAGGAACAAACATGACCTCAATTAGATTTTCGGTTAAAAAATTAGAAGGAAAATTGTAAAACGCAAGACTTAAAAGGCCCTTTCGGAAGGCAAAATTCCGAAATGACCACCGAAACTGCTGAAACTTGGCATGGCCAGCTTGCTCAAGCCTAAATAGACTTGTAGGAATAAATGGAACCTCGATTGAATTTTCGGTTAGAAAAATTGAAAAACACAAGACTTAAAATGCTCGTTCAGGGGCTGAAATTGCGAAATGACCATTGAAACAGCCGAAACTTGGCACAGACAACTTGCTCAAGCCTAAATACACTTGTAGGAACAAACAAGATGTCGATTGGATTTTCGATTAGAAAATTAGAAAAAAAAATTATAAAACACAAAATTTAAAAGGCCCGTTCGGGGGCCAAAATTGCGAAATGACTACCGAAACTGCTAAAACTTGGCATGGGCAGCTTGCTCAAGCCTAAATCGACTTGTAGGAACAAACGGGACCTTGATTGGGTTTCCGGTTAGAAAATTAGAAAGGAAAATTGTAAAACACAAGACTTAAAAGACCCGTTCAGTGGTTGAAATTGCAAAATGACCACCGAAATCGTCGAAACTTGGCACGGACAGCTTGTGCAAGCCTAAATTGACTTGTAGGAACAAACGGGACCTCGATTGGATTTTCGGTTAGAAAATTAAAAGGAAAATTATAAAACGCAAGACTTGAAAGGCCCCTTCAGAAGGCGAAATTGCGAAATAACTACCGAAACTGCTGAAACTTGGCATAGCCAACTTGCTCAAACCTAAAAGACTTGTAGGAACAAATGGGACCTTGATTGGATTTCCAGTTAGAAAATTAGAAGAAAAATTGTAAAACACAAGACTTAAAAGGCCTGTTTGGGAGCCAAAATTGTGAGATGACCATTGAAACAGCCGAAACTTGGCACGGGCAGCTTGCTCAAGCCTAAATACACTTGTAGGAACAAACAAGACGTCGATTGGATTTTCGGTTAGAAAATTAGAAGGAAAATTGTAAAACACAAGACTTAAAAGGCTCGTTCGGGGGCTGAAATTGCGAAATGACCACCGAAACGCATGGGTAGCTTGCTCAAGCCTAAATTGACTTGTAGGAACAAACGAGATCTTGATTGGATTTTCGGTTAGAAAATTAGAAGGAAAATTGTAAAACACAAAACTTAAAAAGTCCATTTGGGGGTCGAAATTGCGAAATGACCATCGAAACCGCCGAAGCTTAGCACGAACAGCTTGCTCAAGACTAAATAAACTTGTATGAGCAAACGGCACCCCGATTGGCCTTCTCATTACAAAATTAAAATCAAAATTATGAAATTCATATCGAGTTTTTTTTTTTTTTTGTCAATCTAATATTATTTTTTCTTTTTCATGTGACAGATTGACAATGGTGGAAGATAGTTCGGGCTGCATCAGAAGATTTGATTTTGTGTTTTTGAAAATATTTTGATATAGGATTTTGGTAAATGACTTATGGGTTAAATGTTTAGCATCAAAATATTTGGTATTGTGTTTTTACAAATATTTTGACATAGGATTTTAGTAAATGACTTGTGGGTTAGATATTTAGCATCAAAATATTTGATTTTGTATTTTTGAAAATATTTTGACATAGGATTTGGTAATAGATTTGTGGGTTTGATGTTAATAGTTTGTAAGTACTTTGGTATGAATATTTTAGATTGTTAGAGAATTGTAATTATATTTATTGGGATGTTTAATAGCTATTAATTTTGAATTATTATGAATGTATTGCACATGTATATTATTATTTACATTACATTTGTGTATATATTGTGTAGAGAAAAACAGGTGTTTTTGATTATTTTGAATAGGGAAATTATTAAAATCAAAATTTGTGCAGTGAATTTTTAGTTACAGGTGATATTTTGGTAACTGTTAATATATTTGGCGACAACATATTGTTTTTGTCGCTAAAAGTTAGTGGCTATTCCAAGAACTTTTAGCAACCAAAACTTAGTCATCACTAAAAACTTGATTTTTAGCGACCAAATTAATTTTGTTGCTAAATAGTACTTTTGGGGACGCATTTGTTTGTCTCTAAAACTACATAGCCTATCCAAATTTTAACCTTTTAGTGACAAATTAGAGTTTTATAGTGACAAAATATATGATTTTTGGCGATCATTTTTGCTTGTCGCTAAATGTCTACATACAGTAACAATTTGGTCGCCAATACTTTTAGTGACAGACCTTTGACGATCAATTGTGTACTTGTCGCTGATTCTTTTGACGATGAAATTTATATTTTTGACTATCAATTTTTTGAACATCAAATGTGCTTTTTGTTGTTGTGTCTTGTGCCAATCTGTGGGGGAGTATGGGTGTGGTAGAACCTCTTTTATGTTTTCCTTGTTTGTTAGCTAAAGACAATCAATTAGTCTCACCTCTGATGAGCCTTTTTATATTAACCACAAGTTATTTCCACCCACTGCCATGCTTCCCAATTACTTTTTCTGTTTTCAAAATTAAATCAAATCAAATAAAAAAGGAGAATTGTTACAATCCCATGGGTCTGGAGACTTTCCCATCATTGCGCTCTTTGATGTGCTATGTGGAAATTATCAGATTCCTCATAAGTCCTCTCTAACGCCTGCTTTGGTTCAGGCTTTGTTTTCAGCTTAGGAGCCCATGGACCCAAACTAGACCATCCAGTTCACAAGTCAATTGCTTAGAGATGTTTGATAATATGATTCGATATTTAAATATTAAGTGATAATTAATTAAGTTTGTGTGATAATTATAATTGATATAATTTAAAATTTTAAGTATCTTTTAAAATGTAAGTTTTTTAAAAAAAAATTAAGTTATATGAAATTTATTTAATTCTGACTAAATTATAAATGCTAAATATAAGTATCAGTATACACTATTATAAATTCACTACCACCACTACCACCATGCCACTCCACTACTGCTGTTGTTGCCCCTACCATCACCATGTCGCCGCCATCACCACCACCACGAAAATCACTACCGCTATCACTATTACCACCACCACCATATTACTATCACCACCATCGCTATCCGATATCACCACCACTATCATCATCATCATACCATCACCGCCACCACTAACACCACCACCAAAATATAAAAATTAAAATGTACAATTTGAAAATAATAAATTTTAAATTTAATCTTACACATATCAAACAATTTATTTTTAATTCGGCATTTAAATTTTTATCCAACAACTTTTTAACTTAATAAATTCAGCATTCAGTTTTCAATATTTAATTTTCAGTCTTCAACTTTCAATTTTCAGCTTTTTCAAACAGTAGGCTTTGTTTGGATATAAATTTGTAAAGAAAAAAAAAGTGTTACATTTCACTTACTTTTTATTTTTTTTATTTTTTTAAATTCATATTTCAAATACAACTTTGTTTAAAAAAAAAATATGACAACCACACCATATTTATAAATCATTTTCCATTCCAAAATTCCAAATCTTACACTACATGAAAATTCCATAAACTTGTCTGTATGAGTTTAAGTGTGTGTTGGGGAAGTTAGCTATTTTAGTAGGTTATTTTAGTTTTGACTATTTTAGTAGGTTACAATTTTTGTATTTAAAAAGATATTAGATTTTTTTTAGTTGGATGTGATATTTGTGAGAGAAAAAATAAAATGATTATAATGTGATATTTTGTCTTATTAACTATTTTTACCTATTTTATTTTATTTATTTTTTTTATGAATTTCAATAAAAAAATAACCTAAACCTAAGTTTCCAAACACCCCTGTCGAGTCAACTATATTTCCACAAAGGAAGTTGCACTGTGAAGCCTCTGAAGCTCCCTCGAAGTCTCTTTCCCACCTTATCCACTTCCACATAAGAAAGAGAAAATCACAATAAATACATGAATGAAAAATAAGATCTACATGCAGATCAAGAGATTCAAATTATTAATCTTTTAAGAATTTTGATCAATAAGTCCAATTCATTGACTAAGAGCATCTCTAACGGTAGTAGCTATTTTATCTATCTAAATATTACTATAAAGTATATATTTTATTTTGCCTATCAACTGTTTTATGTTTTTACTCCAACCATACTCTTTATTTTAGCTATTAATCCAAATACTATTAATTTTATAGAATGCCACGTCAACAACAAAGATGGAGGGAAATGATCCTAATGATTGAATACATTTTGCCTAGCGTTGAAGGCTAGCTACATGTAGCTAGTGAATATGAGTTGAGCCAAAATGCCTAATCATATGCCTAGTGCGTTGGAATTGAAAAAAGTGAATCACACTAGGCATTTTAACTAACAAGTATTATATGCCTAGTACATTGGAGATGCTCTAACTGTGTCTGCTATATAAATTATATCCAATTCAGAAGATAAAATTTGTTGCCATTTTTTCTTTTTTTTCCATTTTAAAATTGTCTTTATGTGACTGTATTTATCTAATTGTCAAAGAATCCCATTTAAATTTAATTATTCAAACTTAATAATTGTCATAATTTGTTTTAACTGGTTCTCTCTCTCTCTTTCTCACACACACACACACACACACACACACACACACACACACACCCCTCCACTGGTGTGAACTCTTCACACTTTTTAACATTTTGCAAATTTTTTTTCTCCTTCTACATTCAATTGTTTTTCATAACACACTCATGAAGTGTCCACGCCCTCTAATATATATATATATATATATAAATACTATATACTCAGCAATTTATATCCAAAAGAGTTGGATGTATCATGTTGAAGAACACTAGTCCCCAAAACTTCACCATGGAGGTCACAGTCATATCAGCTGAAGGTCTCAAGAAAACGCCCTCCTCAGCCGCAGCTCTCTTCTTCTCCCGCCGTCTCAGACCCTTTGTCACCCTCACTCTCCCACCATTTTCATGCTCCACCACCACCACCACCACCACCACAACCACAACCACCACCAACACCAACGGTGATAAGCTCAGCCACGTGTACAAAACAAGAATTGATGATCAAGGAGGCATAAACCCTACTTGGGGTGACAAGTTCCACATACCCATCACTGATTCCACCTTCTTCCATCAAAGACACTACTCCTTCATATACCTCCAATTGTACAACAAACATGTCATGGTGGGTCAGACTCAACTGGGTTGGTGTCAGATTCCGGCGGCCGATATTTTAGATGGGTTGTCACCGGCGGGGACTGTTCGCCGCCTGAGTTACCGGCTACGGAGCAGAGACGGTTCGAGGGCTCATGGGGTTGTTAATGTTGCAGTGAAGTTGGAGGGCTCTGTTTCTTTAACGAGGCAACAAAATCGTGATCTGACACAGTCGCCAGAGATGGGTTTGTGTCAGCCTGTGATGGGTATTCCGGTGGCTACGTCGCCGGCGGAGTCGGGTGTGCGTGTGTGAAGAGCAGTTGTTGAGTGTGTGTTCCAACTTGCAAGGGAGTTGAGGTGTCAACGTGTGAGCAAAAAGTGGGCCATGGTACACGATTGGACGAATCCAACGGTTTGGATACGCTAATGAATCATTACTTACGAGTAAGTTTTTTTTTTTTTTTTGGTCATATTTGATAGGATGTTGGTAGGGAGATTGAGTTTTGTACGGCTTCCCCGTAATCTCTGGAGCCAATTAATGGATGACAACTCAGCCAAGGTGGGTCCTCTTTTCTAATCAAGATCACCTCTTTACCTATCCTCCTTAACTTCCTACTTGTTGGGTAATTGAACCCACTTTTAGACCTAATTTCAATGATCCGAACCGTCACATTTTAAGATTTGTTAAGTATATTATACTTGTAAAAAATTAAGTTGATCGGATATCAAAAAGTATGTGTTCGAAAAACTGTTTATTAAATTTTTAAAAAAATAGATTTTAATTCGATGATCCGAACACATACTTTCTGATATCTGATCAATTTGATTTTTTATAAGTATGATATAATCAACAATTCTTCAAATATAAACGGTTCGGATTATAGAAATTGGGCCTAAAAGTGGACCCAATAACCTCACACATAGGAAGTCAAGGAAAAAAGTTAAGGGGGGATGTTGACTCATTTTTTTCATTCCTATCTGCACTGTTTATAAAAGGAAAATTTAGCCAAGATTCTTGTTAAGTGAAAATCACAACTTAATTTTATTTTGTTTCATAAGTTTTTTAAAAATAGTGTGCATAATTAAGTAAGTATATAACAAAATATTTTTTTTTCTTCAATAATATTATTAGAATAACATGTTACTGTTAAATAGAGTAACATATTACTGTTTACATCAATTTCAATGGTAATAATTTTTTTTATAAAGAACTTCATAGTCAACATAGATCTTATTTGATAGATCTTGATAAAACAATTATAAAATACTAATTTTTATTAAAAACCGATATTTAAATCAAAATTTATATTATTTTAAAGTTTAATATTTTGATAATAGTGGTATGTGTTAGACTTTTCAAGAAATTTTTTTTATACTTGTTCTTAATGTATTAAAGTTTTATTATGAATTCTGACTAAATCTCGCTTGATAAAATTATTAATACAAAAAATCAAATTGATCTACCATCTATTATCATATTATTATATCATTTTTATGTATAAGGTTTTCATGTTTTTAAGAATAGGCCTTTTATATGTTATAATATATAGTATTTGATTTGATCATGTGATTGCTCATATATCATCAATTTAGGCTCCGTTTGGGAAGAAAAAAGTCAGGTTTTTTTGGCTAAAATAGTCACAAAAAAACAAAATAGGCTATTTTAGCCATAAAAAACAAAACATCAAATCCAACGCATAATCATTACAAACCTCTCTCACAAAAAAAGCCAAAAAGCCCTTCCCAAACCAGGCTAAAATAGCCCAGGCTAAAAAAGTTAAAAAACTAAAAAGCCAACCCACTTCCCAAACGGAGGCTTAATTTTTTGTATTTATGCTTTAATTTTTTAAAACAATGCCTAAACACACATTATTATAGGTATTATTTAAACGTTGTCTTTTATGTTCTTTTCAACCTATCATATAAAATTAATGGTTTAAGTCATTAACATAAGTATAAATTAATCTCACAATCTCACTAATTTTATTTGTAAAATTGAGATCTTCAATTTTAATAACTCTAAACTTACAAGTGTTAGGGTAGATGAAAGAAGGATGAGAGAAGAGAATGTATTGTCAATTATACAGAGATGAACGATTTAAATTATCCTTAATGGGTCAACTTAATCGTAAAGTTGATACCTTCAACTTTGGCAAGTGTGGACTCTTCACTGTCACTCCATCTTTAAAAATGGCAGATCTCAACTTCAACCAACCTCTTGCTTTTAACCCCGAAGCTCTCTACTTCACCGTCATCATTGCCGGGAACAGTTGATGCCGGGAAAAACACTATGTATCGATGGCTTCAACAGTAGTAATAATGAAGATAACATCACCAGATCCCATTTTCTCAAAAAAAAATTCTCCTCAAGTTTGGTCAAACAGTTAGCAGAAGCGAAAGTTCAATGAAACTAAACACGTGTTGCATTGTCATTGGATAACCGTACACAAAGTGTTTAAGGCTCATTCCTTAATAATTTAGTGGTTGCTTCACATCCACTAAATTTTTTTAGCATATATATTTATTTGTATCAAATCAATTAATATTTATTAACATTTTGTCTTTATTTTTTTACTCACTTTTTTCATTTTTCTATACTTTTTTTTTTTGGATAATACTTGGTAGCTCGAAAATTTTTGTTCCGAATTGGCTCAAATATCCAAAACAACGTCGTTTTGGGTATTCTAATTTATTTATTTTTTCTTGTTTTCTTTCCTTCCCTCTCTGAAACAAAGAAGAAAGAGAGAAGATGCAAGAAAGAGAGGAGCAGAGAAGAAGGAGAGAAGGCAGAGGAAGAGAAGAAGGAGACGGTGATAGCGATGCCGGTTGGCGGGTTGGTGGCTCTCTCTCTCTCATATATATATATATAGATGTGTGTGTATGTATAGATCTGTGTATACACACAGATCTGTGTGTTGATAATGATGAAATCTGGTGTTGATCTGTGTATAATTTTTTTTTTGTAATTGGTGATATATATGTGTGTGTATAGATGAAGAAGATAATCTAGTGTTGATGATGATGAAATCTGGTGTTCATCTGTGTATAATTTATTTTTATTTTATTTTTTTTTGGTGATTGGTGGGTGTTGATGTCCCTAACTCCTTCTTTTACCTTCTTCTTATTCTTCATTATCATCATCTTCATCCTCTTTCACAACAATTTCAAAACAAAGAAAAGAAAGGAAAAAAAAAAAAAAAAAACACCAAAACGGTGTCGTTTTAGATTCGAGCCATTTCGGGCCAAACCTCTTTCGAGCTATGTAGCAGCTCCGTTTTTTTTATAAAAGAATAAAAAGGTATACTTATTTAAAACATTTCAAACATCTCTTTAATTTCATTAGTAGATTAATAAGTTAAATTATAAGGAAAAGATCACGATTTGAATTCTAAATATTTGAACTACACTATTTTTAAAATATATATATATATATATATATGAACCATTAAACCCAACTGTCGTGTTCAATAAGTCTCTGGACCCAAATTTGGATAAGATTTCTGTCTTCAATTGAATAAGGTGTTGTTTGTTTGAAACCCAACTGTCGTGTTCAATAAGCCTCCGTTTGGGAAGTGGGTTGGCTTTTTGGCTTTTTGGCTTTTTTGGCTATTTTAGCCTGGGCTAAAAAGCTTGGTTTGGGAAGGGCTTTTTGGCTTTTTGGCTTTTTTTGACTTTTTTTGTGAGAGAAAAATATAATGATTATGGGTTAGATGTGATATTTTGTTTTTTGTGGCTAAAATAGCCTATTTTGTCTTTTGTGGCTAAAATAACCAAAAAAGTCCCGTTTAACTCTTGCCAAACGGAGGCTAAGTCTCCGACCCAAATTTGGATAAGATTTCTGTCTTCAATTGAATTAAGGTGTTGTTTATTTGGAGAAATTAGAAAGTGAGACAAGACTAGAGGGTAGGATAGAATTTATATTTATTATTTGATTTTTTAATTTTGTTTAATAGTCCCTTCGGATTATTAATCTCAAATGTGTTGGATTATTGTGTCCCATTGGGGAGACACAAATGAGGGACAAGGGGGGATATAGAGATTAGGTAGTGAAATGACCATTTTGACCCTCTACTATTTAATTATGTATTTTATTTAGTAAAATTCAATAAAATTTAAAAATCTCAATTTAAAAATAAAATAATTTTATTTAATTTTTATTGATGTTTTATGTATTTAATTTTTTAAATAATTTTTTATAGATATTTTATTGAAGTTTTATTTTAAAATTTTGTTTTTAAATTTTAATCGATGTTTTATTTAACTTCATTATTTAATTATTATTATTTTTTAAAATAAATTTATTTAAAATTTTAATTAAAAAATAACATATATTTTTATTGATATTTTATTTATTTAATTTATTTAATTTTTTAAAAATAAATTTATTTAATTGTGTAAAAAATAAAATAAAATAAATTTTTATTTAATCTAGCTAAAAATAATTAAAATATTAAAAATATGTTTAATATTGTTATTACTTAATAAATAATTGAAAATGGTAAAATAGTTAATTGAGCATTTATCTTTCTCTATGATATCCCAAACAAACATAAGATTCATATTCTATCCGACCAAATAGTCTTTTCTTGACATCTAATCCATGATTAAACAAACATGGAATACATATCATATCCAACCAAATACTCTCAAAACTATGAATCCCAGAATTACAATCTAATGGATTTCAATATCTCCTTATTCAGTTCGTCCACACAAACACACCCTAAAGGGTGTTGTGAAAATTAAATAGGTGTCCTGTAAAGCAAAATTCTATGTACACACCCTCTTTTGTATCATATACATCATTGGTTACAATATTTTTTTCTTTGATTATAACTTATTAAATTGTTAGTTATAATATATTATGATATTGGTTATGATATAAGAGTTATTTTGTTATATCTCATATAATATTTGATTATAAATTTTATATTTTTTTAGTTACGACTCTCATAGTATTAAATTATGTCATTTATAATAATCAAACTCACAAATGACATAACTTGCATATAGTATTACCCGTACTATAAAATATATATATGGAATAAATCTAAATCGCGTGTTAATATTTTTTAATAAAATTTTTAAATTTGTAGTAGGAATTTTTATTGATAAATCTCATTTAGAAGTGTTCTGACCCAAAAAGTCCATAAAGGAATTTTTTAACCCACTTAATTCTATGTATTTATACTTTTATTCCATAAAGTTCTTTTTTTTTATTTACATTATTTTCTTATACTCTTATGCCCTTATATTTAATGTTGATATTTAATATGGAGAGAGAATGGAAAAGACCAAGGCATATGAAATTTCATACACAAATTAGATAACATTGATATTATTATTTTATATTATTATATAATGTGAATATATTTTTAATTGACGACACATTAAAAATAATGTGAACATTCGCTCTCATTTGATGTGAATATATTTTCAATTGACAGCACATTAAAAATAATGTGAACATTCTCTCTCATCTGATGTGAACGTTCATAATACCTTTCCAAAAAATTATCTCTCATCTAATGTAATGATGTGAACATTCACAATATGTGAACTTTCTTATTTTTAATTGATAACACATTAAAAATAATGTGCACATTCTTTCTCATCTGATGTGAACGTTCACAACACTTTTTCGAAAAATTCTCTTATCTAATGTAGTGATGTGAATGTTCACAACATGTTAAATTTTTAATTGATAACACATTCTTATTCACAACATGTAGTGATATGAACGTTCACATTCGTATGTTTTAATATGCATATTCACATCATGTAATTGACAATACAATGAGAAAAATTCATTGCAAATTAATGTGAATATAATAATATGAATATTCATGTCAATTACATGATGTAAATATTTACATCATATAATTGACAATACAATGACAAAAATTCATTTCAAATTAATATAAACATAATGACAATCAACATCTTGATGCATGAGAACTACCAAAGCATAATTACAATTAACATTAAATATCAACATTAATAGGGGTGTGAGAGATTGGAGGTATTTTAGTCTTCTTACCTTAAATAGGATCTAATAGAATAATCAAAAAGAATATGGGTTGAATGGAATAAAACTTTTAAAAAGAAGATTTATCAAAAAAAACACTTTTTATAGTATTATTGTTCACGTTAATTTATAATGATTTTTTTTTTTTTTCTTTTTTTTTTTAAACTAAAAACCCACTTCCTCAAGTAAGGCCTTTGTATATGGATAATGATAATTGATGAACAAACATAAATCTTGTACTCAATTTTCGTATAGAAAAATGTCACCATTTATCCTGTTCCTCCTTTATCCTCCTTTTATTTCAACTAATCGTCGCACATAATTTTAGCAGTATTAATATCCATGTCATTTTGAATGAGTTTTCTTTATGAAAAAATTATGTTTATAATTTTTATTTTATTTTTATACTTTGTATATTATGTGGTGTATCACCATATGATAAAAATATGAATAATAAAATTTATTCAATATAATAATAACACATGAGATTATATAAATAACAAAATAATATAATCATCGCAACATTGTTAGTATTCAACATTCTTATTTCTTTACTCAAAAAAAAAAAAAAAAAAAAAAAACACACCATTTTTTCTTTGTACTCAAATGTATTCTTAACTGCACAATTGTATCTCCATATTGCCGTGTTTTGAAATTTTAAAACTAACCTATAATTTGGAATACATTAAATACAATAAATATAAAATTTTAATAACAGAATCGTTGTGTTTATATCTTTTTGCAAAAAATTGATAATCAAAATATAAGGTAAAATCACCTCTCTACCTACTTCTCAATAATAAGTTTATTTAAACTATTTATACCTTATAAGTTGTAAGTTGAAACTACAAGCAATTCCATAAGTTGTACCAAGCAATCCGATTGTCAAATGTTTACCGTCTTGATTAAAAACCGTTAGATACTCTCGAAATACCATGTAACATTATCTATATAATATTTTCACTACATAAGAAACCACAACACACATTAAACCAATCATTCCTCCTACCTACTTAAAAATGTAAATCAACATTTGTTATATGTAAAAAAAACAGAAGGAAAATGCATTTTACCCCCAGCTGGGGGTGACACCCAGTGAGGTGTCAGCTGGGGGTTGGTCCGAAAAAAACAGTTTTTCTTTTTCTTTTTCTTTTTTTTTGATTTTCGACTAGTGGGGGCGCGCCACGTCACTGGGGGCGCGACCCCCACTGGGTGTATGAAGCAAAACCGAAAAAAGAATTCATACACTACATAAACAATACCATATATTGTTGTCATTACCCATTTCATAAACCAATTTGAGCATTCATATTTTGTAGTCATTTGGCATGTGGGTTCGGCATGGGATGGGACTGTTTTAACCATAAAAAGATAAAATAAATTTTTTAGCTCCAGACTAAAAATTCTCATATTCAAATCATAAACATTATATTTTTTTCTCACGAAAGTCAAAAAAACTCATTCCAAACAAGACCATTTTAGCCCCAGACTAAAAAAATCAAAAAATCATAAAGTCAACATACATCCCAAACGAAGCCTTTGGGCTTGTTCGGTTTATATCTCAAAATACAATTTTTGAGAAAAATGTTCAAATTTTTTGAATTTTTTTTCCAAAATTATTTTCTCTCTTTTAAACATCAATCAATCACTTTTTCTCTCTCTTCTCTCCTTCTCAATTACTTTCTCTCTCGCACATATCTGCTCAATTATAATAAAATATCAAATCATCTCACTCCTAAACTCTAAAATTATTTTCAAAATATATAACTAAACAAATTTTAAAAAAAAATCTAAACTCTTTCTCTAAAAATATTTTTTTTAAAATTTATCTTCAAATATAAACCAAACACACCCATTGTTTTTGAGAATTTGTGTTTTTGTCTGTCTTTGTGCGTTTGGTGGATTGACTCTGAAAAAATAAAATATGGAGCATTTTGGTAACCATGCTAAAAAGTTAATTTTTTGATTTTCAAATTTTTTAACTAAAAAAGTCAATTTTTCTATCCAAAATAATCCAAAAAAGTCATCAAAAAAGTTAAAAAGTTAAAAAGTTAATTTTTTACAAACTTTTCAAAACACTCCTATGTGTGTGTTGTAAAGTTGGAATGTTTGGGAAATTTGTATGTTTGGTTTTTTTTTATTTTTTTCACTAAATGACAAACTTTTTGGAAAATCAAAAAAAATAAATTCAAACAAAAAATATCACATTCAACCCCATAATCATTTCAGTTTTTTTCTCACAAACATCACATCTAACCACAAAAAAAATCCAACTATCTTCCCAAATATTAAATTTTTTTTCTCCAATAAAATCCTACAACTAAAAAAACCTACATAAAACTCACTTCACAAACACCCACTAAATATGTGTGTTGTAAAGTTGTTTTGTTTTGGAAGATATTTTAATTTTTTGAATTTAATTTCTTAAAAGTTGAATTTTTTATTTTTTATATTTTTAGTAAATATTTTTAAAATTTTAAATTTTTTTAAATGTACCTTACTTAGATGTATCTAAAAAATAAAATATTTGTGAAAAAATATTTTAAAAAATTAATAAATATACAAAAATACGAAAAATATATTAATTTTTTATTTTTTTGTATTTTTAGTATTTAATGTATTTTTTAAAGATTTTTTTTCAAGAAAATTATATTTTTTTAATATATTTATGTTAGATGTATCTAAAAATTAAAAAAAAAATACTTTAAAATATTTAAAAAATTCAATAAAAATATAAAATATAAAATATAAAAAATAAAAAAATAAAATTTTCTAAATTTTTTTTTAAAAAAATCCAAACTAAACAAAGTAGCTTCCCCATGGTAGTGGAAAATATGAGGGGCGTGTGTGTGTTCGTACATGATACGTGTGTGTTTATAGTCCCAATTTCCAGCATCGTCGGCATTAAAGACAACTTGTCTAATCTTTTAGTGTGGCTATGTGTTTGTTTTTTTTCCTTTCCTTTATTTATTTATTTATAAAAGTATTATAATATCTGTGGGTTTTCTCAAAATAATTGATTACCGATCAGATTTAATCCAATTCATGAGAAGAGATCCATCACTGAAGCGCTCAATAAACCTAGTCACACGTCACAAAAAAGCTTAAATTCCGATTAAATTCCAACACAAAGGGCTTGTTTGGTTTGATTTTGGGAGATGAGTTTGGGAGATAAAAAGTACGAAAAGTTGTTTGGTTTGGTTTTTTTGGAAAGATGTTTTGGAAAATTATTTTGAGAGAGAGTTTTGGAAAAAGTGATTGATTTGATGTGTATGAGAGAGAGATTTGTTTAGAAAACTTGTTTGGTTTACAAGTTTTGAAAAAAAAATTTGGAAA
This sequence comes from Camellia sinensis, assembly GCF_055761805.1. Taxonomy (NCBI): domain Eukaryota; kingdom Viridiplantae; phylum Streptophyta; class Magnoliopsida; order Ericales; family Theaceae; genus Camellia; species Camellia sinensis. The sequence goes on along the minus strand of NC_138973.1, from coordinate 68,210,931 downwards.
AATTTGTTTGGTTTGAGTTTTTCTGAAAACTCATTTGTAGAGAAATTTTCCCAAAAAGTTTTGGGAAATTCAAAGCAAACGAACCCAAAATCTCTGTAAAAAAAGCATACCCTAAGATTTAGACCTGACTCACCTCTATAAAAAGGCAATACATTGTCCACGAGCGCGTTACTCTTTTCGAACTACTACACACAATTTACTAAAATATTTATTTATGTTTGGTATAAGAACATCTTCAACTATTTACTAATTTTTTTATTAAATTTGAGTTAAAAAAAAAAAAAGATAGATTCATCAATCTGATATCAACTGTTCCAACGATGAATTGTAATTTTCATCAAAAGACAGGGGGACGTGTGGGAGGACGACCGGCCAATCAACTGACTGGACAAGGAAACTAAAATTCCGCGCCCCCCCAGCCGGTCACTTCCTCTGAATGCTCTGCTGGTGGGGTTTCTTTGGCTGTGATGTTTGGATTTGGTGAAGGTTTTTTCTGTGTTAAAATTAAGGCGGTGTTTGGATTGGAGTGTCTTTGAATGAGTGAACTGGGTTTGGTTTGATTTTGATGAAGGTGTATGAGCCGTTTGATTTGACTTAGCCGAAATTGTAGGCGTGATTGAATGAAAACCCAGCAAAAAAAATCTTCAAGATTAAATTTATTCTGAGTTTTGATAAAGAGAGAGACTTTATTGGAAGCTGAGTTGAAGAGAGAGAAGCTGACTTTGAGGTGATGATTAAGAAAGCTAGAGATGGAGGAAAGGAAGAAGATTTCTGAAAGATTGTTGAAATAAATTTCTGGGCACTGAATTTCCCTCTGCTATCATGGATTAATGTTGAATTTATTGTTAGTGTCACAAAAACAACCAACTTGCCAAGCCAATTCGCAGGCAAAACATGGCTATAGCTCTACATTTTTCTATATAAACCGGACGACTGGTGGGACAATCAGCAGAATATTTGGTCGGTTGTCTGGTGGGATCCATTTTCAACGTAAACACACAGTGAAATAGTGAAATCTGATCTAACTCCTCAATTTGGTGAAAGTTTTGGCCCATTCTTAATTTGATATCTTTTTTATGAAACCGTTGAAGAAATAAAAACTGTCATTTTTTATCAAATTTAAATTTAATGATCCGTTGAAGATGGTCTAAGCAGAGCATTAGCTTTCAACACTCGGCATCATAAACCACACTCTGTGCATTTGCAAATTATTATGTAGGAGAAATTATCATTAGTTTTGTTAGGATAAAAATAGTAGAAAATGAAAGAAATAGAAAAAAATTATATTGTTTTGAGTTTGTTTAGCATAAAAATAGTGGAAGTTACAAGAAAATTAATTTTTTTGTACAATTCTTAATAGCATGGTAACTAATTTTATCGTTTCTTATAAAAATTACAAGAAAATACAAAAAAAGTTAAAATATGTTATAAAAGTAGTTAGTTATAATTAGAATTCCTATTTTCTCGTAAGATTTTCATCCTACTCAAATTTATATAAGAAAATATATTTTACTTTCCTTTTATTTTCTTATTTCACTCTTTATCATTTTCATTTTCCATCATTTATTTCTTTCTAATCAAATGGAACCTCAGTGATAATAGGAAAAAGTTATTATAAATTCATAAAAAAAATTATAATTATAATTATTAATATTCATAAAATTTATCATTTATTTATAATTATTTTTAAAAATCTTAACTGAACTATAATTGTGAATTTGGATTCGCAGAATTTAGTATTAAAATTTTACGAGTAAAAATTGGAGAAATCTCACTTGAATGTAAATGGGAGAAAGTGATTTATTTTTCAAATTAGTACGATCATAAAAAAATTATTTCTATGGGTGAAATTTCTCCTACTTAGCTGTTAAAGTGTCAAAAATGTTATAATTTGATAATTTTACTCTAATGATATTCTATATTTTTTACAAAATGAACTATTATTTGTCTCATCAAGAGAAAGAGAGCGCTTTATCAAATTCTAGCAATATTATAATTTAGCAAGAAAAATCACACACTAATAAAATTGGTTTTTAAAGAGATTTATCATAAATCATCATTTTGTTAACCTTTCAACATGATCAAAATCAACAATCCGCAATACTCGGTTTCTATCAAGTAGCTTAGCATTGGGGGTGTTTGGTGCAGCTTTTTTAAGCCAACTTATGGCTTCTGGCTTTTAAAAAGTTATTTTGGACTGTTTGGTTAAACTTATTTCAAACAGCTTCTGATTCTAACAACTTATTTTAAGTCAAAAAAGCTGATTCTGAGAAGCTGCTCACCCCTTGCTTCTGATTATCAGCTTCTGCTGTGGACATATTAATTCACGGTTATACTCTTAGATTTTTTTATTTTTTACTTTTTTAAAAATAGAAAAAGACTCAAATGGACTATTAAATATTATTATTATTTTTTATGAAAAATGTAGACAAATAGTGAATAATAAAAAATAAAAATTAATTGAAAAAGCTACTTCACAGCTTATTTAACAAACACTACTCAGCAACTTAAATCTATAATCCAACAGCTATACCAAACAGATTAACCGCTTCTGATTAAAGTCATAATCTATAATCTGTTAAGCTATAATCTATAATCTGTTTTAACAGCTACACCAAACACCACCATTGTCTTGCGTGATTGTTTTACACAGTAAAACTTAAATAAGTTAATATTTTGCTCATAATACAAAGTGAAAAAAAAAAAAAAAAAAAAAAAAAGTGTAGCAGTGTCTTCTCCAAAGCAAAGTAGTAGCAAATATTCCACAAGCAATCCTATCACCGAAAGTTGAGAGGACATATGACAACCATACACAGCCTAAGCTCTCGTTTGGATCAGACTCTCTTAATAACTTTTTACTTTTTGATTAAAATATTATATATAAAAAAATTAGTATATTTAATATAACTTTTTAATTTTTTACAAAAAAAGTGTAAAAAAAATAAAGAGAAAAAAAAAATTTAACTTTTTAATATAAATTGTTGACTTTTAAATTAAAAAGTGGCGTTGCCAAAAGAGACCTAAGACTCGTTTGCTTGATTGTGACACAGCCTATCAATATCTCAACCATTGTAATCAACAATTATAATGCAACAAATTTCTTAAAAGATCACAAACAATTCGATTTAAATATTTCATAAAAATGAAAAACAAGCTTGATCGAGTTTTATAAAACCCCATGATCATTGCTCAAAGCTGGAGCATTCCATTCCTCTTACAGAGTAGTCTGGCAAGTTTACAACATTTTTAATTTTTATGTCACTTGGAGTCGGATCCATTTATGGACGACCACTATGAATTTTTGACTGCCTACGAAAATGGAAGCTCTCATGCATTTTTATACACAAAAAATTACAAATTGGGTTACTCGGTTACTTTCAAATGAATCACTTGTTTGTGCTGTTATCAAGTATGTCAAAAAAAATTGTTTACCTCAGACACACATATGCTTATACAAACCGCATTGACAATGAACCATCTTTAAACTTTTTCTTCATTGATCTGAAACTTCTGCTGCCCTTCGCAGACCAGTGGGATGAAGTGCTTCGCATTAGGTGATCAGCTATAAGCGATGATTTCGAATTTGAGTCCCCTGTTGGAGTATCACCATATTCTGCAGAAAATATCCAAATTTCATAAGCATAAATTGCTGCAGTGGCATGGATATGAAAAACGTATCTTTAGACGTGTTGCGATTGTCGATCAATAAAGCATGTAACGCAAAAAAACTGAAGGCCAAAATTCTATCCAAAAACTACCCAGTGTAGAGCTAGGGGCATGAGCACTACTAAGTAAGCACACAACAGAAATCAACATTCCCAAAGGGCAAATTACGCTAGCTCAATTTTGATCAATGTAGTTCCAATTGGCTCAATTTTGACACTCAATTTTAGATATTGTCAATTTAGTCCAATTGTAAATGGCGGTTAGGGTTTTGTTTGTTTGGAGTAAGAGATGGCCTAAGAAAAGAATGAGGATGCTAGAGGTGGTGCTTATGGAGTGAAAATAATAGGACTTTCAGATGGGTGGAGCCAAACATTCCTGGTCTAAAGGGAAAGTAAGGGAGTGCTTTCAAGGATCCTAACTTTATTTGTTGTTCTTTATTGCATACATTTGGCATGTAGGGCAAGTGCCCACCGTTTTTGGCCTAAAAGAATTTAATTTGACCCAAAAAAATATTTGAAAGGCACTAAAGTTGGTGCACAATTAATTACCTGAAGATGCGGGAAGCTGGTATTGCCTTTTCAAGAACTTGGAGGCTTCCCTGTCTTTCTTGTGGCAGAGTACTCGTATTAAGGTGTGAGCATCTCCTAAGCACCTACGCCCATCTTTACATGACTCCAGTCCAACTGAAATGTGTTCACTTGCACTCATCAACATTTGGATTACAGATTCAGTCTGCAAAAAGGAGAAGGGTCAACACAACAGAAATACCAACGAAATCAAACGGCAAATGCAGCACCAAACCTGAAGGGAAAACAGGTCTAAGACTTGATGAGCAAAACTTGCTTCCTTTTCGACTAGGGAACGTGGAAGGCCTTCACCATCAGCTACAAATAAATCCTACAGAGTACGTCAACATAATTCCATTGATGAGCACCCAATAATGGACAGTAAATTGAAACCGAGCATTTCAATGATGCAACAAGTAAACAAACTCCAGCAAATCGTTTGAAAACAAATAAATAACTTCAGTGTGAAGGCTCGGGACTTAGCTAAGAATTAGTGAACTGGAACAAAGCATTGGTAGCAAAGCTAACAATAGAATGAATTAGCAAAGCTTATTTTATTGAATACGTACAGAATTGACTAGAATTCAGTTGAATTTGAATGGTACCAACAAAATTGACAGTATATGAATTAAAAGGGAAAAAATTGGGGAGTGAATGCTTTTGAGAGAGAATGAAAATATATATATATATATATATGAAAAAATAGTTTAGAAATATAAAAAATAATTTAAGATGTCTAGGAAATTTTGCACATCACCTTTAGAGATGCTATTGTTCTCTTCTTGTTGTTTTTAAAAAATATAAAAGTGTAAGAATTTATGTAATTTATGTATTATTGATTGATTGATTATTGTACATTTTGTATATTACAAGGATGTATTATATAGGAGAAGTTTTGGGAGTAGGTGAAGGTGGTAGTGGTAGGTGTAGGTGGAGTGTGTGATAGTGGAGGTGGTAGGTGGAGTGTGTGGTAGTGGAGGTGGTAGGTGGAGATAAATTCTAACAGCCCCCCGCAAACTCAAGGAGGATAGAAACTAACCAACTTGAGTTTGGAGAGAGTTACAAAACAAGAAAATACATAAAAATAAAAGAGGATAAGAGACACTGTATGGTCGTGTCAGACCATTGGTGAAGACACTGGATGGTGGTGTCATAACGTTGTAGAGGACACTGTATGGGGGTGTCATAACCATGTAGAGGACACTGTATGGTGGTGTCATACTGATGTAGAAGACAGTTTATGGGGTCATGTCGGACCGTTGTAGAAGACAGTTTATGGGGTCATGTCGGACCGTTGTAGCAGACAATGTTAGGACAGTTGTTGTGACAGTTTACGGAGTCTTGCTGGACCTTTGTAAAAGTGGCACCCTCAAAAGGTGTGCCCAATTTTGTCAAAAGGCGTGCCATCAAAAGGCATGCCCAATTCATCAAAAGGTGTGCCGGACATGATGGCGAGGCACGTGGGCGCCTTGGCTTGCGTGCCCGTTTGTCGGCTGGTGGTAAGAGGCGCGCGATGCGCGTGGCTGCCTCGGCTATAAGACAGAGGCTGAGGCTGAGGCTGAGGCTGAGGTAAAAAACCTGCGAGAGATATTCTGAGAGAGATTTCTGAGAGAGATTCTGTAACACTCTGTTTTCTGAGAGAGAATTCTGAGAGAGATACTGTGTAACACTCTGGTGCCTAGAAAATGGCTTCATCGTCTTCCCGCGGGCTGCTCACCCTCTTTCCCGACCTCAACGAGTCAACGAGAGAGAGAACTGGTGCGGTGGCACTGGAAACTCAACCAAGCGCCCCGGAGTTTGCTCCGTTGAACTTTCCGATGCGGTCGGTGGAGCAAAGAATGGCAGTGCAATCAGATGTGGAGGCCAATCAGTATACTTTGAAGGCATGTGTTGAAAGCATGACGGCGGTCACAAACTTGTCGAACCGGCTGCAGAGTAGGACAAATGAGGTGCAGCATTTAAACTCCCAGCTGGCTCTGCTCCAACGCATGTATAAGGATGCGCGAGCAGAGATAAGCGTGCTAAGGGCAGAAAACAAGGAGCTGAAGCGGAAGGCCACCGTGATGTTCCGATTTGGAGGTCCTCCATATGCTGCAGTGGAGGAGTATGGGGGAGTGATCATGCCCAGTGGAGTGGGAAACACGGAGGCAACACCGGCAAGGGCCGCCCAGGACGGAGGCAAGAAGAAAAGGCCGGCGGAATAGGCGAAGAAGTGAGGTCGATTGGTGGCCGGCTGCAGAAAAGAAAACAAAGCTGTTGGTTTTTTTTTTTTTTTTTTTTGTAAAATGGTGATCGGGTTGAACCCCGACATGAATAAAATAAGTTTGGTGTGCAGTTCTTCCGCTTCTTCATTCGTGTTTTTTTTTTTTTTTTTTTTTTTTTTTTGGAATCAGAAAAAAAATATATATATATATTCTATAGACTCTAGTGGAAGGAATGATGGGTGTGGTTGTAAAGTAAGGGAAACGTGGGTGGAAAAAGGGGAAGTGGCTGCAGAATAAAAAAAAAGAGGTATGGGTGAGAATATAATAAACAAAGATAGAGAGAGAGAGTAAAAGAAAAGAAAGGTAAGGAAGCATCAAAGTGGCGGATACATCTCAAACCCTTTTAAATTACTAATAAAGACTGGGAAACTCTGAATCAAACCCAACCCAGTTCTTCACAATTCAACTGTCATTATCAGCAGAGGGCTTCGACGACCCACCAGTCTTCTTCGGAAGCAAAAGGGTGTGAATGTTTGGCATAACACCACCATTCGCAATGGTCACATCTCCAAGAAGCTTACTGAGTTCTTCGTCATTCCTCACAGCAAGCTAGATGTGCCGAGGCACAATCCGAGTCTTCTTGTTGTCCCTCGCAGCATTTCCAGCCAATTCAAGCACCTCAGCGGCGAGATACTCGAGGACGGCGGCGAGGTATACCGGAGCTCCGGCGCCGACTCGCTCGGCGTACTTACCGGCTTTCAAGAACCTGGCGATACGACCGACCGGGAATTGCAGACCGGCCTTGATGCTCCTCGATGTGGCCTTCTTGGCAGCTCCAGATCCTAGGGTTTTGCCTCGGCCGGCCATTGATGATGATGGTTTCAAAGAATAGGGATTTGTATTTGTAGAGAGATAAAGATCGGAACTTTAGAGAGAGAGAGAATCAGAAAATTTGGGTTTGTCCGGCGGACGGCCAAGGCGAGGCTGCCGCCCGCCGGTGAAGCGGAATCACTAAGTTCTTACCTTGCTCACCTTGCTCTGATACCATGTAAGAATTTATGTAATTTATGTATTATTGATTGATTGATTATTGTACATTTTGTATATTTCAAGGATGTATTATATAGGAGAAGTTTTGGGAGTAGGTGAAGGTGGTAGTGGTAGGTGTAGGTGGAGTGTGTGATAGTGGAGGTGGTAGGTGGAGTGTGTGGTAGTGGAGGTGGTAGGTGGAGATAAATTCTAACAAAAAGTTAGTTTAAGATTCTTAACTTTCGTGCACTTGATGCAAACCTATCTCTAGGAGTTTATCTTTAATTAATTTAAATGAGCCAAACCATATTATACAACACAAGAAGGATCGGCATATCATGCTTTCGGAGAAAGAATGCTAGCAAGAAATCTGTCTGCAAACAAAAAGAGAATGACAACCACAACACAGCCACCCCCCTCAACAACAACAACAACACACAGAAGAAAGAAAGAGTGGCCTTATCCAAAAACAAAAACCGGGTTGAGTACAAAAGAGAAAAAGATCAAACACCTTTAACATGCTAAGGTCATCTTCCATCATTGTGATATCTGAAACTGAAAACGCACGAGAAGGGCCTCCATCCAGCAATACCCAGACATAGCCTTCCTATTTCACAAAATAAACAAAATGAGAACCACACAAATTGGGGCTTTGGCAGACAAGCCCACTAGCATAAGAGCTTACCAATGATGCTCTACAAATACTTGATACCAAAAGGTCTCTGAGATTGTCATCAATGTGTCCACATATATGGTTGAGGACCTACATAAATTCTTCAACATTACAAATCCTCCCAAAAGGAACTCAACTTTAAAAACAGTAGTTTTGACACATTAATAACAATAATCAAGCACAGAAAAATGGAGAAAGAGAGTTACGTAAATATCTTACCGTATCGAAATATGGAAGAACACTATCAAAGCGAGCACCTTCAACGCTACCACGATATAAATGAAACAGGAATGAGTCTCTCAAATCCCAAAACACAATTCTTGCTCCTGAATATTTAGTAGACCAAAGTTTAGGATACATATTTGCAAGCATCAAAGATCGAGCAAACAGAGAAATTTAATAAATAATATACAAATATTCATATCTCAAGGCACTACTCTTGCTCCATCATATTGGATTTAACATAAAATGGCTTACACTGATAGCCTTTGCAAGAATTCAAAGCAAAATAATTATAAATAATATAAATAAAAAAAGGAAAATTTGAAGATTGGCATTTGGAAAATCACCCACATACCTAATACTTTATGTCCAACAAAGGGTGGCGTTTTGTTGGAATCAATGAAGAAAAGGGTGGCGTTGGGTGGTGGGAAAGGGTAGAACCTGGTCGAGGTGGTGAAAATGGGGTGGGGGTAGTGTTAGGTGGTGATGGGCAGGGGAGGGGCATGTCACTGGGTGGAGGAAAAGGGCAGGGCCGGCAAACAAAGGGTGACTAGTGGCCTTGGAGAGTGGGAAAGGGGTGGGGACCATGAGAAAAGGATGGGGGAGTAGCAGGGAAGAGGTGGTTGATGGTGGTGTTTAGAAAATATAGTAGAGTGAGAAAATGTTGTGTAAAAATAGAGAAGTAGAAAAGAGGATAAAATTACATTTTTTTCCCTTACAAATGCCTTAAGTGAAGATCACATAACAATTTCTATTAGGGGGACTTACGTGTAAGTCCTACTAAGTGAACTCATTGTCCAATAGGTCCTATGATAATTAATAACATTTTTCATCATACTCTATTAAAAAACGTCACTAATTGTTAATTTTGAGCTACAGTTTGAAAATTGTCAAAAAAAATGTCACTAATTATAAGTTTTAGCGACAATTTCAAAAAATCGTCACAAAAAAATCACTAATTTTCAACTTTTAACAACAGTTTGAAAAATTCATCAGAGAAAAAGTCACTAATTGTAAGTTTTAGTCACAATTTATAAAAATCGTGACAAAAAAGTCACTAATTGTCAATTTTTAGTGACATGCAAAAAATCGTCACAAAAAAATTGTTTTTAGTGACGATTGTATTAGTACTTATTTTTAATAGGACTTGATGGGAATTAAGTCTAACTATTAGGACCTATTGGTAGTTTACCATTTCTATATAATTAAGCAATTTAACACCAAATTAACAAAAGGACCACATTGCAATTTGACCAAAAGCGCAAGGAGCTCACTGTCGCAATTAAAAAATGAAGAACCAAAGTGGGATTTGATATAAAATACAAGGGTGCAAAGTATACTTTATCTTAACTTCCGTTAGTAAAATAAAATGGCTCAAGGTTTAAAGAGCAGAGGAAGCAAAGAAGTTGGCACACAAAGTCTAGCAAAGAACTACAAGAGAGGAGAAAAAATAAATAATAATAAGAATTGTGCCATCTCATAATATCTTCCTTCAAAGGACCCAACTACCTCTACATTATCATATGTGGAATTAGAAGCTCCTTGTTTCTCATATTAGTTTAAAATTGTCATGATTTTGCACGTTAATTTGTCTAATTTGTCGTTACAATCGTTTCATTCATTTATACACATCAAACAAGTCTTATTCTAAATACATAAAGGCACACCACATGAATATGTATGGCCAGTGATAGTGTGTTTGTGGCGGTGTTCAGGATGGCCGTGATTGGGGAAGATCTGCTCAGCTAGCAAAGGACCACCAATGGCAAAAGAGAGAGAGCTGAGGCACTCTTATGAAAGAGAGGATGACAATGGAGATTTTTGAGCCAAGGTAGGACAGCTATGTGGATATGACGTGTCATTGTCAATGCCACGTAACGGAGATAGACATTTGAACCTACAGATGGTAACAAACAATTTAATCAAATGGCCCTCAGTTCCATAATAGAAACCATCTGCCTGTTATGTCATATGTCAAGCCAAAAAAATTACATCTGCTCTCACCTCTGATTTCAATGATTCCTGAAAATTACTCCTCTTATCTATGACCTTCCCAACTAAAAGTTGCATGAAGCTGAACAATGATAGGTGCTATCCAGGTAATAAAGAAACTGGAGGCATCATTCAGGATCTTGGGTAAACAGTCAGTAGGTTTCTCCATAAAACTGGGCAAGTGTTGTAACAGTGTTGCTAACTAGTGTCTTCACATATTTCTCGTAGTTTCAATTTCAGTGCATTAATAATAATATTATTACATTCATCAGTGTCTTCCCACTAGGAAGAAATTCAGAGGACTATATTCCTTGACTAGATGAAATGAATATACAGTATGTAAATCAAAAGGAATAATCAATCAATACAAGAGAAATGCCCACAGGCTTACATCATTTAAAAAGGGTACAACCGTTACAAAATAATGGCACTCGGCCTACAAAACAAAAAGCCCTAGGCCAACAATCCATAGAGCCCTCTCTAGCCCATGCACAACTCTAAGCCAACTCAAGGGCGTAGAGTCAGCACAGGAATATAGTGAAACCATTCCATTATACCACTCATCTAATAACTTCTCACTCTTTCTTACCATTTCCTTGCTCTCCTGCACAACTTAACTTGGTTTTCCCGTGTTACAAAGTTTTGTAGGTTGTTTAACACACTTCTATTCCACATGATATACTGCTTAACATATTATTAAAGTTGATGGCTTCATAGAGTTTCTAGTGAGTAGCTTTTCCTATCTAAGGCCTCGTTTGGGAACAGGCTAATTTAGTAACTTTTTGACTATTTGGCTAAAAAGGTAGGTAAAAAAAACTTGTATGTTTGGGATGACTTTTTGGCTAATTACGAAAGGACGTGCAAAAAGTAGAGAGAAAAGAGAATTTTTGACTTTTTGGTATGGATTGTTGGCTTTTTGGCTAATTTAGTAACTTTTTGGCTAATTGACTAAAATAGCCTCTTGCCAAACGAGGCCTAAATAATGTTTCTGATAAATAATAAGTGCAAGAGCGGCACCACCCAAGAATACAAAAACAAGCAACAACAAAACTATACCTTACGCATCTCGAATGAATATTAAAACCCCAGAAAAAGGACTGTAACAAGGGATCAACCCTCCCTTTAACCCAGCTATACACACTCTACTCTTTACTTGATTCAGGGGAGCCTCACGTCCTTAAAAAAATATTTAAAAAAATGTCCAAATCTTCCTTCACTCATACTTATCTTACATCCAATCCAACAACCACAGCTACCCTACAACCACAACAAAAGACACCATAATTCCCCTACCACCCTAAAGTGAATAACCACGTCACCCCCTTCTATGCACATGCAGCACCAGTTAGGAAGGACCATTCTCCTTCTGAACAAAAATTTCAACAGTAAGGGTCTTCCCATGAGCCCATCCACCCAACCCTCAAGAGGGATTTAATTATCCAAATTTCTTCCCAACAACATTCTAAATAATTTCTACACGATGTGCTAAAATTGAAAATGGTTTTCTAATTGTTTGGAGATCATAGCATGCCGAATTGAGGAACAATTTAGCCCCATCCACATAAATTTCTCCAATAGATTCCAAAAAATTATTTTGACAACCCTAAGGAAGAACTAAGATATAACCAACCACTCCACCTGGTGTCAACTGAAACCAACCCAGCAATACAATTGAGTTAAAAACTAATTAGATGTCAAAGACACTATTTATTGCAGAACTAAATTCAAGAACATTGGATCTGGTCCTCCCCCAAGGTCCTGACCTGTTCAGTTTGAATCAGCAGCCCCACTTCTTAAATCATAACAAATGGAAAACTAAGTGAGCATGCCTCACAAGAATTCTCTAGCAATGCCAACAGAGGGAAAAATAAGAAGAAAAGGGAAAGGAAAAACAACAAACACAGAAGAAACAAATATAAACTATAACTAAAGATGACTTACAGATCCTTCTGATACTAATCAGCATGATTCAATACAAACTGCAATATTGGTTGACACATGACTCGAGTCCACATCAGTAGTGGCTGACATTCAAACTTCTATGAATTCCACATAAAGTGTTGCTGGGTTCTATCATGCCAGGCTAAGAATAGAATTTCAGTTAAATATGAGAAGACATGACAAATAATACTGACAACCTAACCTTCATCTACAGATTCAATGGTACATTAATTCATAGATGCATATAACAAAACTATATCTGTATTTATTGTATGTCCTGCTACTTTTTCATTTATGTGTACATTCAAAATATTATTGGCCTCCCAGCAAACTTCAGTATACTCTGCATGGGATAAATTGACTGAATAGATGAAAACTTAAGTCTTAAGCTATAATCTACTTGTAAGTCCTATTAGGGAGTCCATAAAACACATGAGATAAATATGATGATGTTGTAACCCAAAAAACAAAAAGCAAAACCAGATATGGTGAAGTTTATTGTCTCACCAGTGAAATCGCATATTTTTCTAATAGCATCAGCAGCAGTATCCTTGATGCTGCCAAAGGTGGCAACAAATAGCTCATCAACTGACTCAGTACTCATACAGTCTGAGCTCTCTAAAATCTCCAGAGGTTTTTCTTTGGCTGGATGAAACAAGAGTGACTGTTAAAATTGCTAAATACAAATCATTTGGTGCCAATAATTTCATAATGAAAAATAAGAGAAAATCATAAACTCAATGTTCTAGAACACTACAAACTAACAAACACAAAATTATACTACCGTGGCATAGAAAAGACACCAAAATCAACATGTCACTGTATGACATCCCCAGTTTCCTTCATCCATTAATGCTATGATTTTGTTTTTCCTCACTCTTTATTACGCCATTTCATTTAGATTTATTGTCTACTGCAGATAGATATGCATAATTCATATACATGTAGTGCTGACAGGCGACCGCAATGTTGAGATTCAACACAGACTCTCTAGAGTCTGCCACACCATTCTACAATCTTGGAAGAATCTAAAATGTTCTAGAGATATCTGAAAGGCTGTAGAACATCCTAGAAGTGAGAACCTTAGAGAAGTAGAGAGATCCGGAAGGTTCTGGATTCTAAAAAATTCTAAAGAAGTGTGGAAAATTCCACTATCTACTAAAGTAGAGTAGACAATTCTAGAGTATAGTAGAATGAGGAAAGTAAATCCTAAGAGTATTCTAGAAGTTTAATAATAACCTTTGGATCAAGTTGATCTTAGTTGTCCGTTGAGGAGGTGGATGAAGAGAGACCTCATTTTGGAGGCATAGAAACTAAGAGTGGTGTGATGAGGAACCCACCAACCCCAAATAGTGTTTCCAGTAATAATTAAGTATTGTATTGATAAATGTTTTGTTGACAATATAACATTAGAGTTTCTTTGTCTATTTATTAGTATATGTGCAAATAAATAAGAAATGTGAATCAAAACCACAGGAAAATAGAACTTACACCGTGATTGATTTTTAGATGGTCTAACAAGTGCCCATGATTTTCTAATGCCATCATCTAGTATGTCAACTTGTTTTTGAATATACTGCATGAAGAAACAAATGTATGTCGCCAAAAAAAGGGTTAAAAAGAGCAATGAAATGCTAGTTAATTTATGTGATAAGCTAGTGATAAATTCAAAGAAAATGGCACTCACTTGGAGAGTATTCAATCTGATGCACAGGGTCGACGTTGTTAGTGCATTCACCTTATCATTTATTTTTTCTTCTAGAAGCACACCACCTACCACCTTTTTCTTCATTACAGAAAAGACTGTCTCCTCATAACGCGTCAGTGAAGGAACAGAAGGATACAGATGGTGCTTCTCAACTGCAGTATTTAAGGCATCATAATTAATATCTTGTGTTAATATGTGCCACATCAACGATGGTGAACATAGCTATGTTATCAAAAGAATTTCTCACGCAATCTTATCAGTTGAATCTAATAGTGAGCAAGACCCAAGATATTCAATTTTAAAATAGCCTTTATACACAAGAAGCAGGTATTAGAAGCAATAAATTCTACTTTAACATCACAGATGTGGACAAATAAGGTACCTATCTGGCTGACCACTTTCAGCAAATAAATATCCAAGGTATGGAAAATTACAGACAGTAGAGCTTGTAAATGTGTGATATCCATTGGTAGACTCAACCCAAATAATTGATCCACGGTCTGCATATTAAGTGGGATATAAGGGCCATGAAGACAAAAGACAAGTTTATCCAGACTAAATTAAAATAATAATGTTAATTAAATGTTCAAAAGAAGAAGATTGTAAGAAAGAAAATGTAGTAACATACAAACCAACAACTATAGAGTTAATGGCCAGAAAAGACCACAGCAACCAATGAAAAGAAGAACAGAACGCAAATAGCTTTTTAAAGCAATTGTCTTCCTTATTCTTTTGACAGAAGAAAAACAAAAAAAGCCTTTTTGTAAAGTGAAGAACAATATACCTAGAGACAAGGACTCCTCAAAGAGAAAACTAAACACACCAAAAATCAAGGCAAAGTACCTCTCATGAAGCGTTCTGAACAAATAGCAACCCCTCTTGGCCAAGAAGTCAAGCCTAAATTGACTATCCTAGTAATCTAAGGGAATGAAATATCTCTATCTCTAGGCAAAAATACCTCAGTTTGAGTTGCTTCTGATGATTGATGATATGGGGTTAACCTTTTTCTTGTACAACTATTATATAAAGAATTGCAGTAAACCAAAAAGTTATCTTGCCAATGATACATACTTCCTCTATGATCCTAAAAACTTCAATTGCTGAAGCTGCTTGCTTTTGTTGATGTGACAAAGGCTCCCAATCCTGCATAAGTAGCAACAAATAGTCAAGCTAAAAGATACATAGCAATCATTAACCTAGCACAAAAATGGTACCACAGAATAACATCAGCGAACACAAAAGAAGGCGTAAAAATTCTATAATTCACTACACAAGAAATAATACAATTGTTCACGAGACAACCAAATCCACAATACCCTTACTCCAGCGGCAGACCTAAAAAATTTGTTCATGGAGGACCAAAGCAAAAACACCAAAAGAATAGTTTTTTTGAGTTCGCTTTTGGTATACTACTACTACCAAAAAAAATTTCTTATTCAAGTATGAAAAACATAGTTAAATGAAACTCGGTAAATATATATCAATCATTATATAGTTTTGAACAATCTGACAAGGGTCATCGTGAAAAATTGATCATAACACCATTCCAAGGCATTTATTGGTTCGCATAATTTCCATAAATAATAATTCTACCTCTACAATTTTGTACACAAGAAAAACAGCTAAAATAATTCTAGTATAGAGTCAAACCCACAGTTCAAATATATATATATATATAGTGGTTATTTATTATATACAATATGTAAAAGAGTTTTTTCTTCTTTTTGTTTGGGGGGAGGGGGCATGGTCCCTTGGCCTATAGGCCCGGCACATAGGTCTTCCCTGCCCTACTCAAAATACTTTTCTCATTTGTTCACTCATTATCCTCCCCTCTTTCTCCTCTTCTGGACTTTTTATATTTGGAAAAATTGCTACAACAAATTACAATGCAGTTATAGGCTGCACAATTCTTCAGTATGAGACCAACCTCAAGATCAAAAACACGTCCAGTCCATTCCAAGATACGCTGATGCTGAGCAATTATCCAGTCAAGCATAATTGGGCTAGAAACTTCTCTAATCTACATACACAGAGAAGAAAAGTTGATTATTGATTAACTATAAAACTTCTGAAAAACCACATCAGCCTCTAACTATAACCAACTCAAAAAAATCAGAAAAACTTCATTATGATTTCTGCTCTTTGGAACATATACATCTCCTTTATCATGTTTTGGCACAATGTCACATTGAGCTGGGTTCAAATGAAATACATTATAAAAATCATGTTGAACAACAATACCTACGTTTAGAAGAAATTTGTACCCAGTGAAAGAATGATTATCAAGTAAATTCTTGTTTAAAAATTTAACGCAAGCATGAAAAATGTTCCAATTAAGATAACATGACACGATATAATATAAATATAAATATAAATATAAATAAACACAAACAAATAAAACATAACAGAAAAAAACGATTATAAGATTATTAAAAGAAACCATAAAATAAAAAAATATGTATGAAACAACCACAATATGTTTGAAAACATATATACACATGATGAAATGAGAAAATGCAGGCATGAGGCAATAATGATTGGCGAAGAATATATTATATATGAAACAACCAATGTGACAAAAATAGAAGATTTTTTTGTGGTTTTGTCCTCGTGTTTTTTAAGTACTTTCTACTCTCACCTGTGCTTTCTTTGTTTTGTGATTTTGAACATTACATTTCATTTTGTAAATGAACCCTGGGTTTGCAGAAATCAGACTCGAGGCTTTTGAAAAAGGAAGTTAAGCCTTATACTGGCACATTTTTTGTAACATACATGTCAATGATTTCTTTTTCTTTTTTTTTTCAAATTAGTAGAGAATGGTTTTAAATTATGGACTGAATGGTGATTTTGATTTGGATTATTGCAATTTTGTTTCTTATTTTTCAATATTTATCATGATTTGATGACTTTATAATCATATATACCTCAAATAACAAATATATAAAGATCTCTCGTAATGCCCCATTTTATGTATCAAAATTTCAAAGTTCAAAAATTTAATCGTCACTTTCCCATATTACCTTATTTTCAAAGGGTTAATTACACCAACACCCTCTCAACTATTAGAGAATATCACGTTACCCCCCTCATCTATGAATCCGTACATTTTGACCCCTTCAATCATATCATATTGAGGATGGGGCCCTTGTTGATCCATATGATTAAGGCTGAAAAAAGCAAATTCTTCATATCAAATAAAAATCATTTCAATTACTTCAGTATTTAGTGAACATTGTGAACAGCAAGCCAACTGCAAACTCAACTTAAGCAAGTTTCCAAGTTGAGTGCATTTATAGATCTCAGAACGGTATTCAACCCAATAAAATGGTTGAAACACACATTTTGCTGAGCATTTGATTTTGACTCAAACATTGATTTATCAGGATATCTTAGCAACTTAACCAGATTTTACAGGTCACATAGAAATAAAATTGCTCATACACCATTATGCCCATAACAGAGTCTAAATTGCAAGATTTGAACCTAACCTGAACTCTGGCCAAGGCAATAATATGATTAAAAGAAAATTTTCTTCCACTCATACAGGACAGGGAAAAGATACAATCGGGAATAACAAGCAACTGACATGTCCACTATTAAAGTCAACTGATACACGTTACTCAGCTCCAAAAATATCCTAACCTGATAATGATGAAATTGTAAGCTGCAAGGAGAATGCAAAGCAATTTCTTCACATGCAGAGGAATAGAGCCGAGTCAGGTCATGATCAAGCATATCAGCTGCAGGAAGCACTAACCTAACCTCTTCAGTAAGACATGATACTCCCTTGAGGAACGGATTCTACAGATCAATAAAATGAGAAGAATGGTAAGCACAGACATAACAAAACAAAAAGGTACACCAGCTGCAAAGAGGTAAAATTCCTTCAGTTGTCGTATAGAAGCGAACCAGTCTTTCACCATAAAATTGATGCAGTAGAATGGCTGAGACCATCCCAGCATCAGGATACCACTGGTGTAGCACTGAGGAAAATACATTGAGCTCCCTCTCAGCAATCAATCTTAGTTCATTTGCAAGTAGAGCCAAAGGATGTGTCCTTTCCATTTTAGATTCAAGATCTATGGTATTTGCAACCTGAGATTATTAAGGCAACATGTCAACTACATCTAACTACACTAATGGCCATCCACAGAAATAGAAGAGCAGTGCAGTCAAAAACATGACCAACCCGCCAATATGCAGCTTTGATGGACGTTTCCACATATAGTCTGAGCTTTCTATCAGCAATCGCATCCAGAGCATCAGATTTGGTAAACTGCAAGCATAAGAACCTTGGCCATTAAAAAAATTAATAACAGCAAAAACTGACATTTATTCAAATCAACATGGAAGAGAAGTTTAGACTTAAAAAACAAAAAGACAAATCTGCAAAAACTGCACAGACTACAACAATTAATGAAGATGAAGAAGTGTAGACACCCATTTTCATTGATCCTAAGACTTTGGGTGCGGTGCTTGCAAGCCTCCCAATGATGAAATGGTAATTACTTCATCCTTGGAATATTTAAAGTTGTTTGGAGTTGTTATATGAACCTGTTTGGCCAAAAATCAATTTTTTGCGAAAATGACCATTTTACTCCTGAACTCGTTTTTAGCCAAAAACCAACTTTTAACCCTGAGAAAGAGAGAGAGAGAGAGGCCCGGTTGTACTTTGATCGAATATATTTTCCAAAATTAGAGACCAGTTTTATCAAAAACATCAATTAGAGGGCAATTCAGGTTTACTTGAGCCACAAACAAGCCAAGGGTGTAGAACCCCGCACTTGTGCATACATGCATGGTACATATACCAAGGCAAAAACGTGAGTGCGCACAAGGTTTGTGCGTGCGCACATCCAAGCGTGACAGAGATATTTTTGGTAACTCAATCTTGGTGCATTTCTGGTGGGAGGCGGAAGAGAAAGTGATAGGGTTGCCCTAGCTTGCCCCCCCTGCCTCCTAGTGCCTATATAAGCACCCTCTCCCCCTCGCTTTCAAAAGGTTAACAAATTGAAAACTTTTGTGAGGTTTTTGAGAGCCAAACACCTTCTTCTCCCTTCCTCTAACCTTAGCTCGCAAAATAACACACCCCAAGGTAACTCTGAACTTCTGAAAACATTCTAAGGCTTGAAGAACATGAACCCTAATCAGAACATAAGCTTAAGGGAGGTTTGCAAGCAAAGAACTCGAGCTTTCTTTGCATTTTCTTCACGTTCTCTTCAGTTTACTGAAACCAAAAGGTGAACTCATTTTCTCTATATTTCAGTAGTTCCTTCCTGCATTTTTTAGTGTTCATTCATGTTAGGGTGTTAGCTCATCATCCCATCATGTAGTTTATTAGTTTTTCTATCTTTTTCAGTTATCTTCACATGTTCTCTTTATTTCTTATTAAACAGCATGTTTTAGGCTCACTTTAATCATGTAATAAGCATGCATAAGCCTGGTTTGATCATCACGTAGTTTTAGGTTATTTTTGTTTTCTTACTTGTTAGTTGTTTTCCTTGCATAAGCCTCATTTAGTAGCCTCAAACCGGGCCTAGGTTCATGTTTTGCATGTTCAGCTGTATGATAGGACCGTATCTATGTTGTGGGCATCCGGGTAAGTTTTCTTGTCCTCCTTGGCATATGTGTGCTATTTGCATAATCTTTTAAATAATGCAAGTTTCTATATTCTTCTATGCAAAATTGTATGTTTTGAATCCTTTTTTATGAAAATTATTCGTTTTAGGCTGAATTTATGGCCATGGGTTGATAAAACCTACCTTTTTATTAAAAATCATCATTTTGAGAAAATATGACTTTATTCTCTTAACCTAAAGTAAATAATTTTCATTTTATTCAAATCATATATATAGTCTTAGGTTAGTTAAGGGTTTTAGGGCTCAAAGTGAATTTATGTAAATAATTAACCACTAAAATCATAAAATAGAAAGTGAGTAGAAGCTAATCTTTGGATTAGGCAAGAGGGGTACTATCATTCTATAACCTTCCCCTCTTGTATCTAAGCTCTTGAACCTAGAATTTTCTCGGTTGTGATGGATTGGTCGTTAACTTAGTTTTCATTGTTAAAGGTTTCTTAATTTCCCTTAAAAAATTAATTGGCGACTCCTTGTTGGTCAAAGTAAGTCGGAGTGGGATGCATGCCTTATACTCGAAAAGGGCACGGCACCCACAAGAACCATGAAGACGAAAAACATAGAGCATAACTGTTAGGACAACCTTCACTTAAGTAAAATGAAAAATGGGATTCTACTAAATGACCACATCCTCTAAGTTAAAGGTGTGAAGAGGTAAAAACAAAAAGAACAAGTTCTAGGACCAACTATCTTACCTATTGACTTAAGATATCAGATGCTGCCAAATGGTCACATAAGCCTTCACTAATTGCACTATTAATTAAGACTCGGCAATATTAAAGCCATGGAACAAACTCTATTACCACAAAAAAAGTGTACAGAACTTTACAGAAAGACTAACCTTGATTTCACCACATTCATCAAAAGTATAATTTCCGACTGCTAATGCCAAGGTCAATACACTTCTGAAGAAGTAAGGTTTCTGAAACAAAATCTAACCAGTAAGCAGAAAATTTTTTCAAAATAGAAGCACAAGGTACAAAATCAGATGATGAAAGTCCTATAACACAATAGATAAGAATCTAAAGATTTGAACCAGATACCTGATGACAAATTATCCTAGAAAGTATAAAATAAGAAGAGACCCGGGGCAATTAAATAAATGATGATTTACATTGCATAAGAAAACAGAGAGAAGCTAGAGAGCAAATAACATTCGGGAGACAGTCCATAAAATTTTTGAATGTGGTTTATAAACACATGAGAAAGTAATTTGTGTACTCGAGAGTAGCAAGAGGACCTGACAAAAATGCAGATGATAATCTTGCAGTTTACTGTCACACCAGGTGCTCATTGACAAAAAAAAAGCATGGGCCAAACATAACTTTATTCCTCTGCCATTGCATACTGTGGAACACATTAAGCTGTTCATATATCGCTCCTCCTTCTCATTATTATTGTCCGCAGATAAAACTTTCTGCACTTCAAGGATTGCATAATCTAGAAGAGTAGCCTCATCTGTTGCAACAAACTGCCATGGAGAAGAAACTGCATTTTAGATATATCTAAAATCTACATAGAAAACATATTGTGTTGACAACACCATATCAAATAGCATTTAGGTAGTCTTATATGATTCAAGAGAGTGAAGCTGAGCATGGTAAAATAATTCTCAAACATGAAGCCTGGATATGATCTACAATCCAATGCTTTGAAGTTGACGAAAGGTTCAATGCAAATGGAAAAATGAAACATGTTCACAGAACCTATAAGGACAAATTCATTCATGTATACTATGAATATCACTAATCATAAATTGCATAATGTATTGTGTGTATATATATAGTACGATACATCTAATTTAATGTATCGCGTATTGTAAATTGCATAATGTATTGCATATATATAGTAATATTGATTTCTCTACAAAAATATCAAATCGTAAGATACTGAGAACACCGCTCTTCACTATATTTGTAAATTATAATTTTGTAACTGTTCAAGACAACAACAAAGAAAAAATAATGGATGGAAAGATAATCATTTAATAAATTTAATGAAGTGTTCAAAAAAATGAAAAGAAAAAGGAAACACATGCACACACATGCCCTCATGCGCGCACACACATACATGCGAAAAGAGATAAATGAGGAAGAAACTTAACTATACAATAATACCCATAAGATCTTCAATACCTTAGATAAGTACTACTTCAAATATAATTTATACCTGTTGAAAAAGCACCCATCCAAATAATGCATTATGCATTTTCTGATTGATGCCTAAAGTAGACCAGGTCAACTTGATAAGCTTTAGGACTTCATCCACTTCCTAGAGAAAAAATTCAAAAAATAAATTCTTAGGATCCCTCCAATTTAACATAGTGGCACATGTTAAAGACTGTTAGAATTTACCATCACCTACCACCACTACCACCTCACCTACTCCACTAAACCTAACCCACTACACCATTACCACCTCACCTACTCCACTAAACCTAACCCACTACACCACTATCACCATCCACTACACACCATCCACTACACCTACATCTATATAAGGAACCATTTGTAATAGACAGAAGATGAATCAATATACACATCAATCTTGTAATCAACACATCAATAAATAATACATCATTATTTAACATGGTATCAGAGCTATAGGTTAGCTCTAGGTGATCTTCACCTTCCGGCGGGCGGCAACCTTGCCTTCACCGCCCGCCGGACCCCAACCGTGCCAATTGAAACCTCCAACGCATACCTCCTCTCCTTTCACCTTGGTCTCTGCAACCTCACTCTGTAAAATCATCACCTCCATCGGCGTCGTCCAAGTCGGCAACGGCAGCCGCAGCAGCACCGTTCTCTTCCTCATTCTTCTCTCTCTACCCGCCGGAAATTGAGACTCCAAAGGTAACCAACTCCTAAGAGCCCTGTTCTGCTCCAAAATTCTGTTCTTACACCTCTGCCCCGTATACCTCACTTGGGGTTTCTAAGGACAATAATCAACAACAACCCAGCAACAACAACAACCCAGCTTTCTCTCTCTACCAACAACAACAACAACCCAGCAAGAGCAATACCTTCCTCGCCGCCTACCTCCACTTCCCAACAATTCACAAACAAATTCACAACAGCTTCAGAGACCTATCCGCCACCGAAATTCACGTTCCGGGTTTGCCCCCAATTCGAGCTGTACACATGCCTGAGCCTGTACTCGCCCGAGACGACCCGGCTTATCATGACATACTCTATTTCTCTTCTCATCTACCCAAATCAACTGATAAACTGAAGGACAAGGATGAAAACACATACCTCTATGAGCTGCCCTTCTTCCAGAATGTCAAATAAACCAAAGAGTAGCTTCTCATAAAGCCTAATGTTCAAGTAATAGCCAGCAGTCCAATAATAAGTTTCACCATGGATGCCAAATCGTGCAGGAGCAGATGAAAACACTAAAACTAACTCCCTGATCGCTAATAGGACCTCAGCGCGTTCAGAAGGGGACTTTATGATGTCCCATTCCTACAACAAAAAATAAACCAAGCAGATCCAACAAACATTCGAGTTTAATATTATCAAAACATGCCAATAATGAGGAGGGGGGGGGGGGGGGTGTTGTACCTTGGAATTTTTTACTTTTGTAAGCAAGCTTCCAATTGTTTGCTGTTCAGTTGTTCTATTATTTGCAGAACATAACAGTTCTTCAAGAATATTTACCTACATTAACAAATTAGAATGATTAGCTTTAAACTAGTGAAGAGATATTTTTTGGTTAAATTATTCGAACGCCTACAATGGCATAATTAAAATTCACGAACTACTTAGAAAGCAGTTATACTTGGCATAAATATTCTGTATCCCTCACTTGGATCACTTAGAAATTCCACAAAATTTGGCCTTTGTAACTGATAAGCAGAATGTTTCCATCATATCAATGCACATGTGAACCACCTTGCATCACATCTCTTCAGCCATAGGCAACTATTAACAATCCAAGAAAGGATGAGTGGCCATGACACGCCTGTAGAACCATTTGGGCCTGAATTTCTTGCCACTCGGACTTTTGGATGGGGCTATAGAAATTTAAGCTCAGCCCAACACAGACAATGACACGTGATAAGTGTCAAATTTTATGTAGTTCCAAATAAATTTAGTTCATTTATATTTCTAATCAGTATTAACTTAATGCAGTTTTGTATATATATAGGATTGGTCTGGCTCAATTTCCTATTAAAGGACTAAACCAGGTTTACTATACTACCTACATCCAAGCTCAGGCTAAGTTAAGATAGGATTAGCTTAATGTGACTAACTTCAATCATAGGCCTAGCTTGAACACCAACCATGGCCCATACTGCATCAGCAACTAATAGGGTTGTCGATATAATTTCCCAGTTACGAGGGGTATCTATGCCAAACAACAACATCTATTAATTCACCCAGTAAGAAGAAACTTGAGTTCTTTATCCTCAGAAGTTACCCTTAACTTTCTCATGAAGCAGAAAGAATTCATCATAGAACAAACATGACTATGATCCTTACTTGTCTCTTCTTCCATTGAGCATGGGACTTCTCATTAGGAAAATCAGATTTGACCATGCCATTCAAAAGCCCCAAGGAGATCTGAGGGATGTCAATTCGTTCATACATGTTTGTTGAAGCAAACTGCATCAACCTTTGCCTGGTGCACAAATCGACGGCTTCTGAAATCTAGTGAACCAAATATATTACTATTTCTGAGAAATAGGAGCTGAAAATCATAAATAAATAACTAGTTTAAAGTTGAAAATATTAAAAAATGTAGACATTCTACATCTTGTCCTACTGATTAGTTAAAACAATAATCAAGATTCAGTTTCCAATTGAAACATATTTCAGAAAGATATTCCTAGAGATGAATTAATAGGGAAAGAAACTACAAGAAATTTCAAAAGGTGGTGGCATTTGCACCAAGCGATGAACTAACTTATACTCATGGCTTTGACACCTCAACAACAATGAAGTTAGCTTGAACAAATTGACCAAAAGTACGCATAAAACACTGGTAGGAACTTCATCACCGAAGCATTAGCTTGAACAAACTGACCACAACTGCATACTATTATTTCACTATATTATTATTCCTTTTTTAATGGCAACACAATCATATTGAACATCAAGTTTCCTTTTTTTTCAATTACTTTACAATACAATGCTGCACAAATAGCATGGCCTTCTCTCTTTTTCTCTAGCAAGGATACTTCATTCTCATTCGTCCCCATACATATGAAATCTGCATTAAAATCATCATCCATTCTTCACTTCATTAAATAAGAGATTTAGGAAACTACAAAATAAAAATTCAGATGAGTACATGATGTAAAACGAGTGTGTCTACTAGGGGCTAGCCCAAAAATTATGTGAGGCAGCAGGAAAAAAAAAGGCTACTGTAAGGCTGAATATATCTAGTTTTGTGTTATTTAATTAGATGATCTATCTTTTCTAATTATGTAATCAAAGTTTTGACTTCTCTAATATTGATACAACAGTTTGAGTAGGAAAAAAGGACAACAACCAGCTTACAAACAATACTTTACTCTTCTACTTCAATAAAGAGATCGCCTAAGATAATTTTCCAGCATCTTTAAAAGATGGTATTCTATTTTTTGTGGTAAAGATCTGTTGTTTAATCACAACCAGCCACTAATATTCTTCATTCATCTGAAAGCCCACTCTATAACTCTCACACTATTACTACCTTCATCTCCATTTTATTAACAAAAAAATTCCCTAGAATAGATGCTGTCCAGAATTCCAGTAACAAAATTCCTGAAATTCCAATGACTCATCATCTTTGAAACCAAGAAAATTCAAATTCTTTCCCATCTATAAAGCCCAAAACATAATTTAACATTTTGAAACCCCAAAGGTACAGGTAATGTTTAAGCACCGGCCACCACATAGTCAATTCAGGCAGCACTACAGAGTTTTCAAAGCACTGTCCTACATCCAGTTTTTAGTGTAACATATAAGTTCTGCATTGCAGTTTGGCCAGCACTGAACAAGCAGATTTCAGTAAGCATCGAGACTCCTTTGCATGCCAATCACTACCACAAATAGGTCACAACATATGAAAAAAGGCAAAGTACTGCTGATATTGAAAAAGAAAAGCACAATATAGTTGACCTGCATTTGAACGCGAATGGTATCAGTGAGCTCTGAATGCCTTCCGGGAAGCTGAGATTGCAAACATTTTCTATCCCTTTTACTCTTCAATCCAGACAGAAATTTAGAACTCTTCTCTTTCCTTTTATCTTCAATAGCATGAATTTCAAGACTAGTTGTGCCACATAGCAATATAAAGAGTTGAGAAAGAAAGAAAGAAAAAGATATGTTGCAGATGTGTAAAAAGTCAAGCAAAGAATTGACACAGGTGCACATACATGCACATTAGAGAGAGAGAGAGAGAGAGAGTACCCAGAAAATATCATAGATGCAAGCAAAATCTCATAGGCTGATTCCCGCAAGTCATCATCAGATAATCCTTTACAAATCCTAAAACTACATATCAGTTCACTTAAAAGGTAAAAGCCCAAGGCTTTCAGAAACCAATATAAAAACCTAACGAACAGTGAGCACATAGCCATGAAGAGCAAGTGAATTTTTCCCAAAATCAAACCAACCAATACCTGTATTCAGGGAAGGTAATCCAAATGGAGGAACAGTTACAGTTTTCACAGGTTTTGAAGGTGTCTCTGTAGTGGAGGCATATTTCACCCCAGATTCAGCAACATTTCGGTCAACCAAAGGATTCAGCAGATTGGATGGATGTGATGCATGACTACTAGTGTGGTTCACCTCAAATAAAGGAGGCACACGCCGAGGAGGAGATCCGGCAGATTCAGGGTCCGAAATTAAAAAATAGGAATTCCCTAACTGGGAATGTATCTGCATAAAATAGTGAAAATTATTCTGGCTGGAGATATAAATAGATTTTTTTTTTTTTTTTTTTAATGTATGCAGGAGATAAGTTCAAATATCTCATAAACGGCTGGGTAACTGTTTATCCACTCAAGGGAAACTGGCAGTTGGAAAGCTTTGGTTACACCTCATTCAGCCAAACTTTGAACAGGATGCAAACTGTGGAGATCAGCTATAGTGTGGTAGTGGTGTTATTTGGAGATCTGCGGTGACTGCTAAATATGGAGTATCTATGATGACTGTAACTTCATTGGAGGTTAACAGCTCTTATACCATATGCTCTGGAACAAAAGTTCGAAAAGGTTGAGATAAATTCAATAAACATATTACTTTAAGTATTTTCTCATGGTATTTTACCACTTACTAATGCTCACCGGTAGTAAAATTAGCTTTTGAAATGTCACTATTCCTCATTATAGCAAAGTTAACTTTTAACATGACAAACAAGGTGGGGGGGAGGGTATGCAAAAGGTGTTCTTCTCTTAGCTATTGGTGGGTTGTAATTAACAAAGATGCAATAGATGCAGAGTATCTTATAGTTTCAGGCAGTGGAGTGACTGCTCAATATCAGAATGCATAGGGGTTTGTGTGATTACGAGGTGGAAGGAATGAAAGAAGAGAATGGAGATTTGATTACTAGCATGAAATTCCAAGTTTTTACTTCCCTTTTGGGAGAGAAGTATTGATGGTCTGTCAACTTAATTGCTTGATCATTGCCAAATTTAGGTGTTTGTAGTATTTGTATTTGGGGCTACAGCAATCTTCTAAGTTATGGTTTATGCACTGTATAACCTGAGAATATTCAAAAGTGTTTTAAACTTGTGCATAGTATAACCAGGCCATCGTGTTAAGATATATGGATTGTACATCATATTGTTTGTATAGATAATATGATAGTGCAACGAAGAAATAATATAAGTTTTATTTTTCCGCTGAAGAACAATAGAAGATCATAACAAGACAATGTTCCCTTACCATTACAGGGTAAGAAGATTCATCATAGTACTTCTTCGTTGCTTTGGAGATATCAAGCACCTCACCTAATCAAAACAAAACAACGCCAATTTACCCACTGAAAGCACTGAAAGCTATGAATTGAATAAGAACCAGCTTGGTTATCCCAAAAATGTGAATCAAGCAATTTAAAAACTTGTCCGTTTACAACATAAATAATATTAGATATATGTGCTGTAAAAATGACACAGTTCAAAATCAGTCATTTTAAAATAAAATAAAAATTGCATAATTGACTAGTCTTGAATTTGAAGAGATTCCTCTTCTACCTGGTGCATACATAAATTTTTTAATTAACTTATTGACAAACACACAACTTTTGAATTGGTTAGCTCTATATATGAACAATTCACAAAACAGTCCTAACGCAAACGTCAACCACTAAATAAAAATCCCCCCTTTGGTTGTTGAGAAAACAGAGGAAAAAACAAAAAAGGGGAACCAAATAGTTTAAAAGACACAAACACACTCAGGCAAATAGTTGTATTAGTTTAATTTGGCTATGAATTCTTTGATTTCTTTGCAGAAAAACGGCGTACTGTGTTAACTCTTTTTAGTTCAACTTTTTTTTTCCCTACGGTTTCTCGGCAACCAAACAGGGGGTGAAACTAACCGGATTGTGCGCATTGGAGGACGTAATCGGCGCTGAGAAGTTCGAGATCAGAGTCGGAGACAGAGGAGGTGGGACCAGTGGGGGACCGGACCTCCCTTATCAAACCTGACGAGAGTATGAAACTCAGGAGCTGACGACGATCGCTGCGATAGCGTTGGAGCAGAGATTGAGAAGCCTCCATGTTCGATCTTCAACAGAAGAGAAGAGAAGAGAAGAGAGAGTTTGGGAAATGAGAGAGAAAAATGATTAAGGTTTTGGATACTCCGCTGGAGCGAAGCAAGGTGGGGATTGGAATGGGAACATGAAATTTCGAAAGCCGCGGAAAAGCCGAATGCATGCGCCCAAAAGTTGTCCCCCGCGTCCTTTCTCTTCTTTATTTTTCACTTTACTTTACAGCGTCCCATTAGGCAGGCTCTCTACAATAACTTTGAAGGTTGTTTGAAATCCCTTAAATAAATATATTTTTTATTTTTTTAATTAAAAAATTGAGAAAAAAATATAAAAAATATATGAATGTTTTTGTTAATTTTTTAACTTTTATGAAATCATGAAATATTCTCTCACATGAATGTTGTAGAGATCCAACGAAGAGAAAAGTTTCACCCTTGTAGATCTGCAATGATGAACATAGTCGGTGCCACCCAACCAGGATTGCCGGCAGGGAGTACTCCGATGATAAAGTTAATATCCATGAATGAAGAATCAAGAATAGTAAAGTGTGTTTGTGTGCTGTGTGGAGCAGAAAAGACATCATACCTGTATGTTATAAGGTCCCCTCAGTTTATAGACGGGGGTGGGCCGAATAAGCCCTATAGTTAGGCCGTTGGCAGGCCTTGTTTCGGTTAGTCCAGTAAGTTGATATATATTTTTTCATGGCTCCTACAATTGTCCAAAAACTTTCATTGTTTTCGGTAGAAGGAATGAGAGTTTTATTGTCGATTTATTCTGTTCAAATAGATGTTAGGTCCTTTGACAAATAATACATTTGATAAATGAATAACATAAATGAATGAGTGGCTGGATGAATGCATGTGTGTATGAATGTATGTACAAATATATATATATATATATAGAGGAGAGAGGTGAGCTAAAGCCCAGTGAGTAATACTATCTCTATAAAGATCGGTCACGGTATTATAACCCCCAGGTAAGGATGTAGGCCGCGGTATTATAACCCTAGGTAAGGGTGTAGTATACTGTTGAGTGCAAAGATTGCTTCCAAATTTGGACTTTCATGCCGAGTTATAAATATTTCTACATGCTGAGCACGGAAATGATTGCCTGAACCAAATAAGACAGATTAAATAAGGTAGATATATCAACCAAAAAATGGACCACGGTATTATTACCCCCGGGTGAAGGTATAGACCTGCGGTATTATAACCCTCGAATAAGGGTGTAAACCTACGGTATTATAATCCCCGGGTAAGGGTGTAGGCTTTTGCTGACGACGCTCTGTGCCGAGTGCGAAGATTGCGCTGTATTCGGAGACTTTTGCTGATTTTAAGTGGCAACCAAGTGCCAATATGGCAAGGACTTTGAATAATGTATCCTGTACCGAATAAGGTGGACGTGTTAATCACCAATACTATTGCTCCACTTGTATGGAATTGCCAAGTAGATATTGAGCAAACTATTTAATTGTCGAGTTGCTCGGTTTGCGTTTAGTCCAAGGTAGACTTCTCCCATTGCTTTCAAATGACAAGTGTTAGTCGGAAGGAATATAAATTCCCATTGCCCCATGTTGCAGGGATGATTCGGCTTTGGTAAAATGAAGGCATGCAAAAATATACAAACTGCGACTGCCGAGTGTAATGTATTGCCCCAAAACGGGCGCTTGCTTCAAGTTGTGTGAAAATGAGCGTGAGTTTGTAACTCAAGTAAACGTCGTTGTAATGTTTGTACCAAGTTGGCCGAGTATGCATGCACATCAAAGGTGCCAAGATGATGATCGGCTGATGTGCCCATGGAAAGCGGAAAATTGACTGATGTCTCAGTGGGCAATTGTTTTGCCAAATAACGTTGTTAGGCGAATGAAGTTGCCAAATACTGTGGCCAATGTTGCTGCATAAAGTTTGACAATGCATAAAGTTGACAAATAATGTTGTTTAGCCGAATAAAGTAGGTGCACAGCCAAATAATGATCATGCATAGTGTTGAATTAATAATGGTCGAATAATCTTTCCGGGTAGAGTTGATGCACTACCGAGTAACTAGTGCCAAAACATCGGTGTCCGTTTATACTTGGGTCGTTGATTGTGTCGATCGTTTGGTTGGCGACTTTTCTTACCTTTGCGGTGTGTCGGCATTCCTTCGGAGTTAGATTTGCTAAGAACTTGGTTGGCAATGGTTGCCAATTTAGTGAAGTTGAGCTTCTTGTATAACGTATATTTGTTGCCAATTTAGTGAAGTTGAGTTTATTGTCCAACGTATATGTAATAACCCTCACCGCTGATTACTGGTTAACCGCTGATTACTGCTAAACTGAGACTGATTGTGATAAGTAATTGAATCGACTGAAATACTGAACTGACTGATTGAATGTACTAGTTTAAATGCATTTCTATCTGTTTGAGTGTTAAATTATCTGTCCATGTTTTATGTTTAAATTGCGAATTGAAGGCCTTATCGGCGGCCGAATCCGGAATCGATTGATGTTTTCTGATCATTAGAATTTATGTGATTTTATGGTGTGTTTATTTGAAAATGATTTGGTATGATTAAATTGGATCAATATTGATAAATTACATATGTTGGCTTTAATTACAACTTTGTCATTTGAGTGGGCCACTACACCAAACTTTGTCTAATACTTAGTCTTACATTACACAACTTTTCCCTAGCCATTTTGAGAGCATAGCCGACTAGAGTGAGAGAGTGAGTGGAAAAGAGTGTTTTCAACTTGAATTCATCAATTTTAGTTTAGAGATTTGAAAGAAGTGAAGAGAGATTACATAATTGAGCCTCCTTGCTTTTGATTCAAGACTTAAGGCAAAGATTGTACCTTCTTGTTCATGTAATCAAGTTATATGTTGTATGGTTTATGGAAATTTAGAAATTAAGGGCATGAATTAACTTTAAATTGTTGAATTGAAGTTCATTCCATACATGCATGCTTATATCCTAACATTTTGAGGTTGAATACATGGAATTTGGCACTTGTATGTTCATATTTTTGCATTGGACCATGAACTCATCTTGGTTTTGAAGGAATTGACTCGTTTGAGAAGTAATTGAAGCTTTGAATTGGTTTAAACTCGTGCATGTCATGTTTGAGTTATGTTCTTGAGTTTTGGTTTTAAATTAGATTAATTTGAACTACCTTTGGGCTTTGATTTTTATAATTGAGCTTTGAATCACGTTACACTATGAGTTTTGAAGTGTTTTATAGGAAATGGGCCCAAAGGAATCGAATTTGATACATTTGGAGTTGAATTTGAGCTTGAGGTTCAAATCTGGGTTCCAGATTTTGAACTCACGCTCGAACGGGGTGACTGGCGCTCGAGCGTGGAAATCGTGCTCCCAGCATTTTGTTATGTTTTTAAGTCAGCTCGAGCGGGGTAATTTACGTTCAAGCGGGACATTGTGTCTTACGCTCGAGCGGATGTCGAACATCCAATCGAGCGTAATTTTCACACATCCAACACTTTTGACTATTTTGCAGTACGCCCGAGCGGGTAATTCTATGCTCGAGCGGAAACCTTTGTCTGCATGTTCGCTCGAGCGGAGTAACCTACGCTCGAGCGGGACCCCTGTTTTCTAAAAATTCTGAAAATGCTTTTAAATTGCATATTTGCATCCTCATTTCATTCTAGGCATTCTTAGGCCTAGTTTAAGGCATCTTAATAAGAATATAGATGTAGAACCATATCGAGTTAAGATAGGGATTAAGTTATTATTTTCCCAACTGTGAACTTAGTGTGTGTTCACTTTGTAACTGTGTAGGGTTGGCATCTGAGGACGCGTTATAGTTTAACTGTAGCCCAGAACTCTGTGAGTAATAACTGTGTAAAGATATGTTCAAATACAATTATATTATGAACAATTGAACTGTACTGTTTTCTGAAATGATACTGTTACTAAATGAATGATGTCCTAATTGTGAACTGTATTGTGGCATCCTTAGCAACTACTGTTACTGCTACTGTTACGAAGATCTCTGTCGGTTCCCATGTTGGAACCACTATTGTTTACTGATATGATGGCCATCAACTGACTGTTCGGTCTGATAAGACCTATTGTACTGTTTTGTTACTGGATGTACCACATATGACTGTTATGACTGAATGACTGATATACTGAATCAATCGACTGTTTTCAATACTGAAAGGACATTCATTCTTAACCTCTTTACACATTATGTTATTCATTGGGCTTTAGCTCACTGCTCATATATATATATATATATAGGTGTACAAGCACCGGGCCGTTGCTAGAAGCGTCGGGGTAAACTCCAGTTTTGTCAAGCCAACCTATGTGCCTCACTATGAGGTTCCGAGCCTACCAAGCTATGGCTTAGGGGTGTTTTAATTTCCTCCGTCTGTCTCTGTATCTGTTTTTGTAATGTTGTATAGACTAATAAAACTGTACCGTACTGTCTTAATATGGACTAAGTTCCTGACCTGGATGATTGTAAATGTTGTACAAACTGTTTTGCACTGATTGTATATATGTATGAAAAATATTTTTGCATACAGACTGTCACAGCTAATTGGACACTGTTTACTTACTGTTTTGGCTTTCACCATGCCCCTGTACTCTGTATTACTGTATTACTGTTAAGCAGGCATTCGGTAATCTCGGATTACTGGCCGGTTACGGTGTTAAACCTATAGGGGCGAGTTTGGGTCGTGACAATATATTTGCCCTATTGCTTTTGAATTAGATATGTTATTCGGAAGGAATAAAATTGACTTGGGCCAAAATTGCCAAGTAGGCCGATAATGATTTGAAATGGATTCCGTGCCCCTGTTCGGTGCCGTGGCGAAATCAGAATGAAGCCGAGACAAAGTAGGGTGCTTAGTGATATCGGAATCAAATCTGTAATTTATTTGTATTTTTATTTATTTATTTATTTAATATATATATTATTTTATTTATTTATTTATTTATTTTTTAGTTGAATTTGCAATTTCTGACTGTACGGGTGGACCCGAAATGCGTCAGATAGTTGGAAAGGACTATTGGATCGCTATGAGCAGATTCCTGATGGCGTAATTATAGCCAAAGTGGATCTAACAGCTCAAATCAATAGGGTGTAATGCAACCGCGAAGCACGTGATCATTTATTTATATCTTGCTGGATCGTCTTTTCCAGAGAAAGAACTCATTTTCTGGGCAAACTTTGAGCGGTCCGTACGGCTTTGTTTGAGCTTTGATTTTGACGCGGTTTGTTGTGTTGGACACGTTTCAACGAGTACTTTATGTTGGTATGGGCAAAACTTGAGTTTGACAGCTTTGAAAATTTCAGTTGTCGGAAAATGCAAGCCGTATCGCAATTTTCAGCATACTTTGGTTACTTATGGACTTCTCGGGTTAATGGGTTTGGACTCTTTGAGCCGATACGAATCATCTGGTATATTCGGAAGTTGGTTTTGGCAAGCCGAGATGTTAGTTCTATGCCGAGATAGTAGCGCCGAGCAATATTGCACTTCTGAAAAATCAGGAGATTTTTGCCGAATAGATAGTTCAAAGTAATAATTGTAATTACTCCGAGAATGTCCGTTGTTGACGTAGGTGTGGCCGAGTAGTCTTGCCAAGTAAGCAATTAGCCGGATATTATTGCCAAAAATGTTAGCCGAATAATGTTACTCTACTGCCGAAAACTACCTGGCCCAATAAATCGACATTTGAAGTTTGGCGCCAAGTAAACTTTTTTTATATACTGAAATTTGCAAAATAATGTGACCGAATAAGGTTGCCGAAACCGAGTTGATAATATCCAGAGTTTACAATGTTAATATGCAGTGGATAATATGCCGAATGAAAAGTCGACTTGCAAAGTTAATAAGCAATGTTGCGTAGTGGTGAGCACGCTTGCACAATGTGAGTAACTCGGCAAACTTGCTGCGGTTAATGATTTAAGTGGGTGGTGATTGCCGAGAATGGAAGTGTTGCGGTCTAATCCTCCATTGTCGAGCTTTGACCAAAGTGGCCAAAGCCATTGCTAGAAATAGTTCTTACATGATAACATGGCCGAGTGATATATGTGAGCTCGCTGAAGAACCTTAGTGTGGTCGGAATGAGCTTCGATGTAAAGCATGCTCGGCGAAGCTTATTCTCGGCCTTTCATGAGTCCGTTTGGCGAGTTTGGAAAATTGACGGTGATCCGAAATAGCAAGTGAGCTACTTAGTATGTCGGTGAATGCACTTGCCATATTGGTTGCTCTTTGTTGCCGAATTAGTCACACTTTGTTGCCACACTTTGGTTGTGCACTTAGTGAATCTAATTTGATCTTTTAATGCCGAGTTGCGTTGTAATGATGGGCAACTTGGGTGAGCTGTAATAATGCCGAGGATTGGAGGGATGCCGAGTGTCCTTGTATGAGCTATGGCACTGCCGAACAATTTTTTATTAGTTACGGTACTACCGAATTGCACATGCATGGAGTCGAGCGCCGAATACTTCTTCATAGTGAAGAAATTGTTCTGTTGTCTAGCAATGTTGTACTCAAAGCAATGAGCTAACGGGTATAGACAATGTTGCTCTGCTGAGATATGCGGGTCGGCAATTATTCGGTTTACGGAAACAAATTGGATGGCGGAACACTTGGTCGGCTTGTCTGTTTAGTTTTGTCTTTGCCGAAAGTATTTAGTAACCTTCTGGCTTTTGCCGGGAATTATTGTATACTAAATTAATAATTACCCAAGTTCTAAGACTGCTGGCTGTAAGTATTTGGGAAAACATATTAAATTAATAATTGTGATAAATATTGCAAGTTGAAATGAGCAAAAGTGTTATTGGCCACTATTGTGGTGCCAAATAAGAAAGTTTAATCCACTCCAAGTTACTGTGATCCAATTCTAGTGAGAGAAAAAATTGAAGACCCAACCTTGGATTCTACATAAAGTTTTAGCATAGGTATACGTGCATGCATGTTAAGGATCAACTTTAAGCTAAGTTTTGAGAGACAAAGAATAAATAAATAAATGGACAGACCCACGTATGAATTTAGCTGAATAACTTTATTGAATTGCCGAAAAGATGTTTGCACCAAGAAAGGTGTGAAACCCATTTTTAGAGAGAGAAAACAACTACTAGCTTCATCTTGTTTTGACAACCTTTCTAAGCAATATTAATATTCAACAATGCTTTGATCAAATCTGTGATAATAAACAGATACATACATAGATGTGTATATATATATATACCTGAACTTTAGCAAAAAAAACATAATCAAAATGAAAGAAGCCAAAAACCCAGCTGCGGGCCATATTACTTGGAATTAAGTTTGCTTTTGTAGAAAGTGCACTAACCTCAAAGCAACCAATATATGTTTACTTACAACAGTATATTTGTTATGTTTTTCGTTGATCTCATTCAGTCGTTCCCACAAACGGCGCCAATTGCGAGACCATGAAATATCCTCTCACATGGATGTTGTAGAGATCCAACAAAGAGAAGAGCTTCACCCTTGTAAATCTGCAATGATGAACATAGTCGATATCACCCAACCGGGGTTGCCGGCCGGGAGTACTCCGATGATGAAGTTAATATCCATGAATGAAGAATTAAGAATAGTAAAGTGTTTGTGTGCTGTATGGAGCAGAAAAGAGATCATGCCTATATGTTATGAGGTTCCCTCCTTTTATAGACGGGGGTGGGCCGAATAAGCTCAATAGTTGGGCCTTTGGCAGGCCTTGTTTGGGTTAGCCCTGTAAGTTGATATATATTTTTTCATGGCTCCTACAACTTTTTTATGAAAGAATATGTATTAAAAAATTGTATAAAAAAATGTGTAAGAAAATATTAGAAATGAAAAGTCAACAGCCATACAATATATGGGGAGGAATTGATGGTAATAAATTATTGGCTAATTTTTGGGCATTGCACTGAACGGTTTTGTTCGACCCGTGGGGGCCATCACGTGTCCCATTTTGATAATCTGATCCATTCAATGCGTAGAACTCGTCGAGTATTATATGATTATAAAAAATCACGTTGATCGGATATCGATAGTTATCTGATCATATGTGTTTTTTTCAATCGTTAATTATAACACCATCAATTTTTGTATACAAAACTGATTTGATCATATAGTTATCGATATCCGATCAATGTGATTTTTTACAAACATATAGTACTCGACGATTTTTACATATTGACAGTTCAGATTATCAAAACGGGACCCGTGATGGACCCTCCTGGGTCGAACAACAGTGTGTGAAAATTGCACCAAACTGTGCAATTTTTCCTTTCAAACACAACACAAGCTTCATGGGTGAAGATGATGAGTTGTACGGTTGTGTGAATTGAAGTGTGAAAATTTATTTTTAATTTAGGAATAGTGATAACTTTTTAACTTTTTGAGTAATTTTTTGTCCTTTAGTAGATCCCAAACCAGCCCTAAAACTATTGTATAGAGTATCATCATCAAATCATTCCTCTATCAGTCTTAACAATTTCTTTTGTAAATTAATATTTTGTTAAATTTGCCACAGTAACTTGTCTGATGAAGCGAGCAGTTATTCATCACTAAAACACGAGATTTTGGTGTAACCAGACATCCGCCCAGAAGTTTGACCGGTCAACGGCATTTTTATTTTATTTTTTTACATTTCTTCTAGTTTTACCTTTTGTAAAACATAAGAATTATTTGGTTGATAGCTCATCAATTTTTTTTTTTA
Organism: Camellia sinensis; assembly: GCF_055761805.1. Classification (NCBI taxonomy): domain Eukaryota; kingdom Viridiplantae; phylum Streptophyta; class Magnoliopsida; order Ericales; family Theaceae; genus Camellia; species Camellia sinensis. The sequence goes on along the minus strand of NC_138973.1, from coordinate 68,173,918 downwards.
TAAAAAAATATAATAATAATAACAAATATTTTAATAGAATTAAGTTAGAATGGATAGTTTGATGCAATTAGTGACTAATTAAAATATAAAAATGACTTTTAAAATTATAATTTGACTACAATTTAAAAAAGACTGGTACCGATGCTTTTAGTTTTTTTTTTTTTTTTTTTTCTTTTTTCTTTTATAGTTACTACTAATTTTCGGTATGATGGTGAATTACCTCTTTAAATTGTCAAGTCAAGTAACGTAATCATGACTTGGCTTTGGTGTTTGGTAAAAGTTTTCTAGCCGTAATCATAATTTCTTAGAAATAGATTGCCTCGGTTCACTTTTATTTTATTTTATTTTATTTTATTCCTTTAATGGATTAATTGGTGACATTCTTATACGGCCATATAATCTTAGAATAAAGCTCCGTAGCTCGAATCTCTTTCCCCCGAATCCCCTGACCGCCCAAAACGCCGTCGTTTTGGGCGGTTTTATTTTTTTATTTTTCTTTATGTCTGAAAACAGAGAGAGCAGAGAGAAGAGAGAAGAAGAGGGAAAGAGAGAAAGAGAGAGAAAGAGAGGAAGAGAAGAGAGGGGAAGAGGAAATGGAGAGAGACAGAGGGTCAGCAATCGACCGTCGCCTCCGCCAAGTTCGCCGATCTTTGCCGTCGCAGCCCAGCCAGTTTTTTTTTTTTGGATCTGAAATGAAGGGTCGATGATGTTGATGAACATGTTGTTGTTCATGATGAACGGGGTGGGTTTGATTTTTGGTTGAAGATGAAGCTGTGTTGATGAACACTTGATGAACATGTTGTTGTGTTGAAAATGATGAACATGTTGTTGTTGCTGTGTTGAAGATGAAGCTGTTGTTGTGTTGAAGATGAAGCTGTGTTGATGATGATGTGTTGGGTTAATGATGAAGCTGTGTTGATCTCTCTTTTTCTCTGTCTGCTCATTTCCTTTCTTCTTCTTTATTTGTTCTTCTTCATCTTCTTCTTCTTTGCCCTCTTTTCCTGCGTTATTGAATTCGGGGGATTCGGGGGCTCCAAATTCGAGCTCCGTAGCACGGTTGATAATCTTAAGGCTTGGTCTAGCATAATCTAAAAAAATTAAAAAAATCAAAAGTCACTATATTATTTAAGTCACATTATCTTATTTAAGTCACATCACCTTTCTACCACATCATTTCAAACCCAACACATACCCAATCTATATTTCATAAAAAGTCAAAAAGTGCACTTATTAAGTTTATCCCAAACAACCCCTTAGTTCAAAGTTTTTTTTTATTATTTTTTATAATAAAAAAAAAACTTAATATACATCTCTTTAAAAATTATGTATCATATTTCACTTGTAGTTATGTCATTTTTTTTTTCTAAATATGCCATTCTTTTTATTTAGTTGTGATCAATTTTATTTTTTCGTTATGTTAGTCATGACATTTTTTAGAAATTTATGACTCACAAAATTGAAATTATATGATTTTTCTTTTCAGGTATAAGATGTATATGGTGCACACCTTTTAAATGGTGTGCAATATAACGTTTCTTAATAAGAATACACGTTGAAAAGTTCTTATCATCAAAAAAACCAACAGTAATCAACAGTGGGGTGTTGGATGGGAATTATTTTAAACTCAAAATTAATAATTAGAAAGTATAAACTAAAAAACACCCCTTCCACATCTTTTGAAAACTCAAATATTTTTTTTCTAACTTATTTAAGTTATTTTTGTCTAATAAACTATAAACAAAAGTTGTATCAAATAGTTTGCTACAAATTTAAAAACTAAAATAAACTAAAAGTTGCTTGTATAATCCCTACCAAACACCCCTAGTGGCTGGCGGTGATAGTTGGTAATAGTGAGATTGACAGATATGTGATATTAAATAGATAAGTGATAGATAGATAACACGTGTATAGATAATAAGATATTTGAACACATGACTGGACATTTTAACAGACAACCGACATGTGTACAAAATAGTTGGACATTTTAAAATTATTTTAGGGGCTATATAGGCTTGAATTAAATGATTTATGAACTAAATAAATTCAATTGATAGTTCAACAACTAAAATAAATTTATAGGGATTGTTTAAAATGATCTAAATAAGTATACTTTTATATTTTTTATGAAAAAATATACATAAAAAATAAAAATGTAATGTGACCTAAATAAGTGCACTTATACCTTTCTAAGGGCTGGTTTGGCATAGACCATATAATCCATCTTTTTATCTTTTTTTTATCATATCACCTCTCTACTTTTCTGCACATTTTTTCGTAAAAAGACAAAAAGTACACTTTTTTAGGATACCCCAAACCAACCCTAAATAAATAAAAAAAAATTCCACTTATTTAGTTTATTGTAATAATAGACTTAGCAGATAGTTCAAGAATTACATAAATATTTTGATAATAATTCAAGGGTAGAAAGTGAAATAATATATTATACTAACTTGTATAATATTTTTCTTATATATAATACTAATTTGTAACAAAATTTACATATTAAATATTTATTAATATTGAATTTTACTTTCTTTAAAAATAACAAAATATATGTACTAACTATAGTAGAACAGGACAATTTAAAAGATATATATATATATATATATATAAATTTCAAATTGCGAATTAAACTAATCGGCAGTTACTGAGAGGATCGGCTATGATTGAACACTTTTAACAATCAATGTGTTTGGTTTCAATTTTCTAAATTCAATTTATAAAAATTGAGTATTTTATTTTTTGTGTTTTTTTATTTTAGTGAATATTTAAAAAAAATAAATAAGCAATTTTTTTTCCCTTTCACTTTTTTAGATATACTTTATCTAGAGCATCTCCAATAGAGCTATTAAACAACCTTCAAAAGCTATAATTTGGCAAGACTAACCAAAAAGGATCTCCAATGGCCTACTATTCTACCTGTCAAAAATAATAGATGGCATTTTTGTTCTCAAATTTGATAGGTTGAATAGCAACGGCCACACACGCCACATCAACAAATATCAACAATTTTTTTGCTCCAAATTCAGTTGAAAAAACATAATTCAATCAATAAAAAACCTTTCAAATTTTAGAATCAAACCCAAATTTCAAAATCAAATCCAAATTTCAAAGGAGTTACCAAATTCACAAATTTCAGAATAAATTTCACAATTTCATAATAAATAAATTTCACGATTTCAGAATAAATTTCACAAATTTCATAATAAATTTGAGAAGTTAAGAATTACACAAATTTTAGAATAAATTTCAAAATCACACAAATTTCAATTTAAAAATCAATTTTAGAATCACACAAGCAAATCACACATCAAATTTCAGAATCAATTTCACAAATTTATATAAATTTTATAAATGAAATTAAATGATAAATACCTATATCTAAATAATAAAATATTTGTGAAAAAATATTTTAAAAAATTAATAAATACAAAAAAATATGAAAATGTATTGAATTTTCGTAATTTCTTACTTGCATAATGTTTTTAAAAATTAATAAATACCTTACATTTTTCGTATATATATATATATATATATATTTTAAAAACAGGTATCTCTAAAAATTTAAGAATTGCTTAAAATATTTTTAAAAATAGTGAAAATAAAAAAATACAAAAAAAAAATAAAAATTATAAAATGTGAATTCTAAAAATAGAAACCAAATAGAGTAAGGCCTAGTTTGGGAAGACTAAATAAGTGTACTTTTTGACTTTTTATGAAATATGGGTTGGGTTTGGGTTGGGTTTGAAGTGATGTGTTAGAGAGGTGATGTGACTTAAATAAGATGATGTGACTTAAATAGGATAGTGACTTTTTGACTTTTTGTCTTTTTTGCCTCATGCCAAACTTGGCCTAAGAGTGAGCAGCGGATATTCCGATCCGTCAAAGCCGGCCGAATCGAGCCGATCCGTTATATTTTGGACATATACGTGATGACGAGCGACGGTTATGGATTGATTTTTTCCAATATGTTTAGTTTTGGGCAGATGGCGGATTTAAGATTCATTTTGCTACAATTGAACTGTCAAACTGCGAGCACCCCTGGTAATTTGTAAATATTTGTGTTTTCAAATTGTTTAGATATTTTGTTTGTGTTTTCAATTGAAAAATAATTAGATGTTCTATTGTGTTTTCATTTTGTTTTCAATTTGAAAATCATTGTATTAAATGACGAGTGTTGATATTTGATATATTTAGGTGGAAAATATAATGCTTAATTTTGAATTTTTAAAAAAAATCAAATTAAATAGTTTTTTTAATAAAAAAAATATAATGAAATAATTTTGATAATGTATGATTTTTTATATGTATTTATTACTAGTATTTGATAATTTACTTGATAATCTTTTAGTTACATTGAATTGAATTGTTATTAAAAAAAAATATTAACAAGCTGTTATATTATATTTAAAATTTGTCAAAATTTAAACTTCCAAATCAATTCGCATCCACCGATTAATTCATTCTATAAATTCGACCAATAGATGTAAATTAATTTTTTTTAATCCACCAATCCGACAGAGTAACGGCGATTGAAAGTTTTTCGGCTACAACCGATCCACGTATACCTCAAATAGAGTGAATTGTATCTTGCATATCAAATGTGAGGGAGTGCAATTCACAAAAGGGTATCTTTTTCTTGAAAATAGAACAAAGGTTAGGGACCGTATATGTGTACATCCACTGTCATCCCAATTGATGAATTCCCTCCAAAATTGGGGAAAAGGGTTTAGGGAAGGTTTTCTTCAGAGTAAGCCATCCAAATCGAACTACTCTCACAAGCGTCTGCTCCAAAAATGGCGTCTTCCTCTTCATCATCATCGGGACATGCGTACGAAATTCCATGGGTAGAGAAGTACAGACCCTCCAAAGTGTCCGACATTGTTGGCAACGAAGACGCCGTCTCTCGGCTTCAAGTCATCGCTCGCGACGGCAACATGCCCAACCTCATCTTAGCCGTAAGAAAAACCTCACTCTTTTTTGGTTCTACATTATCTGAAACTCACTGTCCTTAACTATCTGCGTGCAGTGTGACTGTTTTTATATTGGGTTTTTGTATTCGTTGCATCTCCTTGATGCTTTTTCAATAAAGGTTGTTTATTTATCTAAAAAAAAAAAGAAAAAAAAAAGAGGGTTTTCTTCAAAGCCCTAATTTAAAGAGTTCGTTTGTGTCTTTTGGTAGTTGGAGTTTCTGGGTATTTTATGTTTCAAATATTTGATTGTTTAGAAAGGGAATTATGGGACCAAGATTGTGTTTATGACTTTACGTGAATGAACTATGATTTATGTGAAATTTACAGTCTGTTTGTGATTTGACGAGAAATAATAAGAAACGATGAGAGAAAAGAGAATTATTTGTCATTTTTGGTTTAAAAATTAGGTAAGAAATGGTGAGAAAGAGAATTCTATTATAATGAAGCTTTCAATTATTGCAAAAAAAGGGTGAGATTTGATGAGAAAACAAAGCATTCCCTAGGATCAGTTGGTGAGAAAAACTAAACTTTTATTACTTCTGACCAGTGTTACTAGAAAATGTTGATACCCTAGCGAATTACGTTTTGGAGTGCATGTTCCGAAGCATGATACATTTTCCTTCAAAAACATGGTAAATTTGGTGATCCAAAAAGGTAAATTTAGTGATCCAAAACAATCCTAAAAGTCCATTTTTTTTTAGATAAATAAATTGAACAAAAAAGTAATTAAAAGTCTTTTCCAATATATTTTTTTTTATCAAATATAACAAACTAAAATCTAAGGTGAGTAAAGTTTTGACATGACAAAATGTCAAAAATGGGTCATAATGCTCATAGAAATATGTTGCTATATGATTATTTTGAAAATAATCTACATTTGATTGAATGTTTAATTGTTAAAAAAAATTACTCTAGACTAGAAGTACATTAAATTCTTAGTGTAAACTATAAAGGTCTACCCCTATCATACCCCGATTTAGAACATGAACTTGTGACGTACAACATTCTTGTTATTGTTCCACGTACTGGAATGATCTACGTTCTAGGTAACATAGCTTCTAAAAGTAGAAAACACAATCTGATGTCAAACCTTCTCCTTTCTTCTTATTTATACAAGCCTCCAGTAACTCCCCAGCTAACCTCCATTAAGGAGCTAATCTCAGCCACACAATTTAATTCAGTTACTGACAACTGTAAATTAATACAATTTGTTAAGAGCTACGGGTTAACAAAGTAACAGAATCTTTAAAAAACAACCAAGTTGCAAGTCTACAATGTAATTAGTGAAATGCAACGATGAAGGCTTCTTGCTTAAATGCAACGGCATCATTTCTCACATCTTTGTAATAATATTTCGGTTGCTTACTACACCGTTTTCATAGAACTCATCCTTGCCCTGTTTACTTGCTATTTCCTGCACTGTTGACTGAAGCTAAAGCTGAGCCAGGCTCCTCCTCAAGGCTTGTATCATAAATTTACTTGGTTTTGTATAGACTTCATATTGTGCTATGTGTTTATTATAATACATGTAGTGTGCAATATGTGCTCCCCATTTTGGTACTATCTCAATGAATATACTTATCTAAAGAGAAAATAATAATTTGTTGCAGATATATGCCTTTATCTATCTGAAAAGTGAAGGAAAATTTGCAAATATGGCCCATTGATCAATTAAATTTGTTTTGTGTACGATAAAGTGGTTCTAGGTAGCTAAGTAACATAGTTAAGGTCACACTTGTCTTGGGGAAGACCCAACAAAATTGACTTTACTTTCATTGGTAACGTTCAATTGGATTTCATTCTAAGCCTTTTGTTTTCCATAGAGAGAGGTGAGTTTTAGACCTTTTTTCTTCCCATCATATATGGCTTCTAGAAACAAAATTGCATGCTTTATGAAGTCTTACTCTATTATATGGCTGAGTTTTTAAACTAGGAAGTACTAAAAAACGTATTGATTTATTTTATCAGTACTTTTCATGTCCTGGTTGCAACCAGGAGGACACGAGGGTTAAAACAGTAGGAAAAGACAAGTCAGCATTAATTAAATTTTTTTTAACACCTAACAAATTTTTTTAAATCGCACTTGACTTTCATACCATGAGTTAACTTCTCAAAATAATTTCAGGGTCCTCCTGGAACTGGTAAAACCACTAGTATATTAGCTCTTGCACATGAGCTGTTGGGACCAAATTGTAAGGAGGCTGTGTTAGAGCTAAATGCATCAGATGACAGGTATATACATAATTGATGAACTCGCTTTGGTGTTTGATTTTCCTTCTAGCTTCTTTGGTTGATTTGCAAATATATAGTTATCACTTTGCTTTTCTTCTTCTAGGGGAATTGATGTTGTCAGAAACAAAATTAAGATGTTTGCCCAAAAGAAAGTTACACTACCCCCTGGGAGACACAAAGTAATCATATTGGATGAAGCTGACAGGTGAGTAGTGATATTACTTTTCTTGATGTGAGACCTTTTCTTACTTTAGCTTGTTGGCGAGGATTACAGTTAAAGACCTTTTCTTACCATGTTTTCCATCTAACAATATGAAATCAATATTTTTAATTATTTGTTAGCATGTTCATGTGGAATTTATACGTTTGCTTAATTTATTTATACACTTATATTTGTGGGTGTCTGTTAACAATGCTATTGGATACAAATTAGCATGACTTCTGGAGCACAACAAGCCTTGAGGCGGACGATGGAAATATATTCAAACTCCACCCGTTTTGCTCTTGCTTGCAATATTTCCTCTAAAATTATTGAGCCTATCCAGAGTAGATGTGCCCTTGTCCGATTTGCAAGATTATCTGATCAAGAAATTCTTAGTCGTCTCATGGTGGTGGTGGAAGCAGAAAAGGTAAAAATAATTCCCTTATTTGACACATCCTCTTTGTCATCTCATTGTTTATTTGTAATATGATTTATTTCCTTTCGCGTGTTCTTATCACGTGGGCACAGCAAACACCCTAACCAATAAACTGACCAAAGAAAAATAAATCATTAAGTAAGAGCTTATTAAATTTTGACGAGTGATTTCTGTTTGAAAGGAGAAATTTTCTGCTCTGGAACCATGAAAGGATAAAGATTAATCCATCTCTTCATTTCTTAGTTATGATTGAAAGTCATGCATTCTCCTTGTCCTTGGATCAATACCTTCTTTTTTTTTTTTTTTGTGTGCGTGCGTGTGTGTGTGTGTGTTGGGGGTTATTGTAATTGAGAACCCTTATCTGTTAAAGGTCACGTTTCCTAAATGAGGCATTGCTTGAGTTTCTTTTGTTTTTTGGATAAAATATTTTAGTCATTTCCTAAAAGCCTAAAAATCACCATGTGCATCATTTTTGTTACTTCCATGACCTAAGCTGTAGAAATCTGCCCAAATTTAGGTTCACTGTTTATACTTGTCTTTTGATAATTATCTTCTGGTTAGTGCCTTTGTCTTGGTATACCTTTTTGATGGGTTGCGATCTTAGGTAGGCTCAAAGATATATGTGAAATAGATAGAAGCAATAAAATTATTTTCAAATAGCATATAACATTCAGACTGAGGATAAACAAACCAATCAACAAATAAGTTGGGACACAAAGTTTGGGTGGAATAGGGTTATAGTGACTGTGAAGTCTCTCACATATTGTATCATAAAAATAAGGGTAACTTGCATTGACCTCCCCTGAGGTTTCTAAAATGACATAGCTTGTGAAGTACACATATAGAGAGAGTAAGCGACCAACGAAGTAGGAGGATGGTAGGAACTGACCTCTGCAGCTCTTCCCATCGGTGCATGCTCCTACATTTCTGTGAATTTCTAACAATCTGGAAAAATATCCCTAAATAACGGTGCTTAAACCCCCTCACAATCTCTTTGAACCATAGAACTGGATTGATCAACGAGTAACAGGGCAATAATGAGTTGACAATATCAGGTTGTCCCTCAACTCTTGGACCACTTATTTCTTTTGAGTTTTGAGTGAGTTTTCAAGTCTACTCACCACCTTCTATAATGTATACCGAAGACAACTTCAGCCACATGGAACTATATTCAATTATTACTAAAAGGAAAAGGAAAAATGCAAAAAGTTAGTGGGAATCAAAAGGCATTACAATTAAAATGGGTTTATAATTATATTTTACGGGCTTATAATATATATATTATTCAGCATGTCCCCAATGTGTTTGTGTCCTCATTTTTAGATAAATACCTTAGCCGCATGTCCATGTCCTATGTCTATATCTGTCCTTGTTAGGTCCTGCTTTTATTGTGTGTTGGACATTGGGCTTTCTCTGCCAATTGATCTATGGGCATAGTTGCAAATTATCTCTCATCTATTTTGAAGGAGGTTAGTTCATAATATGCACTATTTCTATGGATGGGATGAACAATTTTTTCTAGTGGTCTGCTTGGCCTTTTCTTGGCCTATCTTATTTTTTATTTCTTCCTCTACAAGTTTCAGTTAGTTTGTTAAAAAAAAAAAGAAAAAGTTTCAGTTAATTTGTGTGTTGGCTCATCCAGAACATGCCTTCTAATGAGACTGTTTGCTACAGCTTGTAGGAGGTGATTATAGCTTATTTTAATTTAAGAGTTTGTGCTGGACGGTTTGGTGCAACTTTTACTTATAGCTTATTAGGCAAAAATAGTATAAATAAGCTGATTATTTTAAAGCTAGGGAATGGGTGGCTTCTGCTTTTTGATTATCAGCTTTTAGCTTTAAAAAAGCTCCACCAAACAGGGCCAATGTGTGCTTCTATTGTTTGTAACTTCGGGGAAGCTGCTTATATCTAGGCCAGTGCTCCGCTTTCGTTTCTGAAGCTAAATATGATAAGTGTGTTTTGTCATGGCACAATTTCAATTCACTTGTAAATTGCCAAATTTGTTTATTTCCTAATGGCTGGAAATTTGGGTACCATCTGTTGCCCAATATTAATTTCAAGTGTGATGAAAGGAATAATTAATGCCTTTTTTATAACCATTGAAGGTTCCTTATGTCCCAGAAGGCCTTGAAGCAATCATTTTCACTGCTGATGGTGATATGAGGCAGGCATTGAATAACTTGCAAGCTACATACAGTGGATTCCGGTTTGTCAATCAAGAAAATGTTTTCAAGGTTACTGCTCCGAAATGCCCGCTACTTTTTGGTACTTGTCACAGCCAACTTTGGAGCTCATTCTTAGTGTCTTTGGTTGGTTTTCAGGTTTGTGACCAGCCTCATCCATTGCATGTGAAGAATATGGTACGAAATGTACTAGAAGGGAAATTTGACGATGCTTGTGCTGCTTTAAAGCAGCTCTATGATTTGGGCTACTCTCCCACTGACATAATCACAACCCTTTTTCGAATTATCAAGAACTTTGATATGGCTGAGTATCTGAAATTGGAGTTCATGAAGGCATGTATATGTTGTCAGGCGACCTAATTATAAGACATATTATTTGTATTTTTTCCTCCTGTTTTTCTCTCACAGCTGTGATTTGTTTTCCAATGAATCTGCAGGAAACTGGATTTGCACATATGAGAATCTGTGATGGAGTTGGTTCATATCTTCAGCTATGTGGGTTGCTGGCTAAGCTTGCACTAGTCCGGGAAACTGCTAAAGCTGCATAATGTAGACAGCAGCTAGATTTTAAACTAGTAATGAGTGAGGCATTTTGAAGTTAAGTTTCGTTTATAGGATGACATGTGTGGCTTCTATGTCGAGCTTTTGTTTAGAGGAACCAGAAAGTATTATGTGGTTAAACTGTTTGTTTTGTACTTGAATTATAAGGGGGCTACATGAACAATTGGGATATTAATGAATCAAGCTTTTTAGTTTGAAATGAGGGAACTTTTTTACCACATAACAAGTAAAAAACACTTTAAAAAAACTTAATCTACACTTGTTTTTGGTTGGTGTTGCAGCAATGCCCTTGAAGAGGGAAGCAAAATTACAGAGTCGGTTTTTAAATTCTACACAATTGTCTGCTATCGTTGTTGCCTGACTTGTTTTCCGTTGCACCTGTTGGAATGACTCTTTCTATTTGTTCAAATAACTACTTCAATAAGTTACAATTCAATTGTTTTTCAATTTGTTATTGTCGTTACAGCAGAGTTTTCTTAAGACTTTGACAGGACTCCAATCCCTTCCCACACGACCCATGTCAGCGCAACCTCCTTCTCGACCACTTTCGGACCACCCATGTCGGCACAACCTTCTTTCCGCCAACCTTCTTCTCTTCACCACTTTTGGCCCACCATTATAAAGACAAAGGAAGGGATTATAAGGATACGATTTGAAGAAATGGAAAAAAAAATTGCATATGGACATAAACATAATTTTAAAATAGAAAATCAATTTTCATTTAAGCAGAAACATTATATTTAAATTTTTATATTGACCCTATTAAACTCACAGATGCATAAACATATTTCTCAGTATATTTCTCACCACTAGGCATAAAAGTAGTGAAATTTATATAAAACACATGTGAAGCCCAAGATTTTTGTCCGTTTAGTGATTAGATAAATTTTTTTTTTTAAAAAAAAAAGTTTATATTGCATCGCCTATTGATTGCTGCTGCTACTTGGGCCTTAGAAATGGGGTTTTTAGTTGAGCCCAACCTCATTTACTCTTCTGGCCGAAAAGCCCAGAAACGACGCCGTTTGTCCACGCAGATGCTCACACGAGTCCGAACTGTTAAATTCGTCCTCTGGGTCCGCTAGGGTTTTTATCAAAGTTAGGGTTTCAGGGTAGAGAGAGAGAGAGAGAGCGGCGAGATCACCAGCACCACCATCAGCAGCTACAATGGTTCTCAAGTACGTATATTTCTCATGTTTTGATAGTATATTCTGTCATATATATGTATGTAGATCATGGTTTCTATATATATATATATGTATTGTTTTAGTAGATCTGTAATGTGTGTGAATATGCAATGAAAACATGTTTTTAGTGCTGGACTTTTCATCTATAGGATTGCAATGGCTATTGTGTTTGTGATTTGAATATATCTGGTTGATGTGGAACTTTTAGAGATGGAGCTGTTTTACTAACCATAAATCTCTCTCTCTCTCTCTCTCTCTCTCTCTCTATCATGGAGAGCATATGAGCAGATCAGTTCATTTTCCATTGCATCACTTTTTATTTTTCTTTGTTTTTGATAGAACATGTTTAGCAACAGCTGTACCCTGTTTGCAGAGGACATCTAGTCTTTTGGGAATTTTTGGGGAAAAATTGGAGGAGTGTTTGGAGGGAGGTGGGAGAGTGTTTGGTTTAATGGTGATTAATTTTTACTTCTCAACTAATGAGTTGATCAAGCTTTATGGTGCTATGACTAATTTTGTGTTCATTTAGAACTAAATTTTTGTATCTTTGTTTAAACTTCTATTTCCTCGCAAGATTTTCAGTTCTAGCCAACCCCAGATTGGTAACCCTAACTCGAACCGTTGCTCAAATTGAAATTTTAGTAAAAACTACCCAAAACACCTCTCTATTTCTTGACCCAAAGCCATATCAAATTGAGTTTTACGCTTTCTTAGCCAAATTGAGGGAAACTCATTTCCAAATCCCCAACGGCTAAAAACGATGACATGGCAACTCATTTATTTTTCGTTTTGTCCTCCCAGATTACAAACTTAATTTCGGTTGTCCATTGGAGAGCTTCACAAAAACTTCTACTCACTCAGATTTGGGTTTTTTTTTTTTTTTTCATTTTTACTTAGATTTGAGTAAAAGCTGGAAATGACCTTAATATAGTATAAGAACTCCTTAGACATTGATATTATTCTGAAAAATGATAGCTAATTCGAGCATGTTGCAGTCATATGTCTACAATTAAACTATTGAGAAGTTGGGAACATAATCATGAATGTAAATCTCTCTCTTTATGTTGTTCATCAGTATATGCATCCCCTTTAATGTCTTGAAATGCTTGATAGCTTTTAAGGAATGAGTAAGGTGCAATGTTGTTGTGCTGCTGTTTCATACTCCATTTTAGCGTGAACTTTTCTGGGCTTACGAAGTGGAAATAGTGCCTCACTGTCTTTTGCTTTTCCATTGGTGACTGCTGACTGTTTCATTTTAAATCGGCATTAAATACTTTCAGTTGCAAGAAATATAATTGACTAATTGATCTTGGGCTATCAGGACTGAGCTTTGCCGCTTCAGTGGTGCCAAGATATACCCTGGCAGGGGTATCAGATTTATTCGCTCGGACTCGCAGGTGTGTTGTGTTACCACTCTCTGTTTTTACTCGTATCTTATAAGGTTCATTGTGTTTTATTTGACAAAGTTATATATGATAAAACTTATCATTTTTATACTCTTTTTTTTTTCGGGTTCTATTGTACTTTTTTTTTTTTTGGTGTGGTTTTGTTAGAGGGAGTCAGTATTGTCACTTTATGCATCTTATTCACAGTTTTTTAAAAATATTTTTTATTTTTATTTGTTAAATTATCATTAGATTTAATTTAGACTAAAGAAGTTATCTGGTTTTGCCAAAGGTTTTCCTTTTTGTCAACTCAAAGTGCAAGCACTACTTCCACAATCGCTTGAAGCCATCAAAGCTTTGCTGGACAGCAATGTACAGGAAGCAACACAAGAAGGTGATTAATCTTTTCACTGTCCTCTGGATTTACACAGATATTCTTTTCCTTATATTTATAGTACAAATCAACTTCCCTGTTGTAGTTAAATTTAGTCACCAAGTTGAAAACTTGCAACCATTTTTGCGCTTGCTTATAGGATGTTTCTGCTGAGGCTGTGAAGAAGAGGCGACGAGCCACCAAGAAACCATACTCAAGGTCTATAGTTGGTGCCACCTTGGAAGTTATACAGAAGAGAAGAACTGAGAAGCCCGAGGTCCGAGATGCTGCTCGTGAGGCTGCGCTGCGGTATGCTTTTTTTTTTTCCTTCCCCTTCTTTCGATAGATAAAATTTTCTTAGTGGTGAATGTTCTCTTGCTGTCAATTCATTAACTTGCTTGCTATTGAATTGTAGTTGCTCAACTTATACTATGTCTTGATTAAAATTGTTATCCCCAGTGAAATCAAGGAGAGGATCAAGAAAACCAAGGATGACAAGAAGGCAAAGAAAGCAGAGGTTATGGCCAAGGCACAGAAGACAACCAAGGGTAACGTGCCCAAGGGTGCTGCACCAAAAGGTCCTAAACTTGGAGGTGGCGGTGGAAAGCGTTGATTTTTCTATCGTTTTGCTCATTTCTTCCCCGACAATTAGATTTGGTTATCGGAGATTATTTCCTGTTTTAGATTGTTTTGTATGAATCGACTCGTCATATTTGCAGAAATCTGTTTGAGATATTTTACCCTCTTGATTATTCATTAGGGGATGAGCAACTTTTCTTACTTAAATCAAAGAGAGCAATTTCATCGACTTTGTACACTCTTCCTTTAGGTAGTTTTTATTTTTATTTTTTATATTTTATAATCAAATGCATGTAATTGCATTCGGTAGTCACGTACATGTCAAAACATGTCGTTGACATGATTTGAGCCATGATTCATTTGGTTAGGGAGCCATTTTTGGAGATCAGCCTGCTGATTCACTCTGCAAGTATTCGTTTGGTTAAAATCCATGAACTCAAATTGGTAAATATGCAAACCAATCCGTCTGTGCTTGTATTGTATCCTTCATATCATCTGCTGCTTTTTATTTATTTATTTGTTTTTCAAGTTCTTTCTTTCAAAACATGATAGAGCTTGTTGGCACAATTTCTATATCTTATAAAATTGAACATTTGATTAATTTTTTGAACTTAATGTTATACTCTGGTTCAAGATTTTTAGGAGGGAAATCCGTTACCTATAGCCAATCTCCAATTTCTTGCTCTTGTTCCACAATTTTGAGAGAGAGGAAGAGAATGGAAGTTCCATCTGCAGACCAAAGTAGTTCACTTTAGACAGAGGAACCACAGTTTTGTGCATTTCTTATTATTTCCCTCCTTCTTCTTCTCTTTCAGAAAGTAATGTGGTTTGAATCTTTATATCAGGCAATCAAAGATAGTTTAGCGGACTATTGTATGGTCATTCTGTCTACACTGTTGATTTTATCCAAACTGCAAAATAGAGATTGTCAATTTAAGTTTTTCTTGAAATTATTTCATACATGAAAGAGCCTGAGCTTATTACAAAAGCATTAGAATTTCACTTTCTCTCATCTCAATTACTATAGAACATGATAGGATGATTCCATTCTGCAAGATATCTTACGACTCTTACCTTAGTTTTCTTCTCTTTCTGAATGGAGTACCGTGCGAGTGTTTTCAACCTACATAACTTCCGTCGTCGTTGTGTTACTGGAAATTATACAATTGGCAAATTATAACTTCTCATATATTATCTAAGATTTGCTCGAGTAACTCATGTTGTATTGCTTTATAAAGGCATGTCGTTTGAGCATGTCTTTTCTTCTTTTTCGGTTGTTTTTATTTTTAAAATTAATATATCAATATTCTTTTTTTTTTTTTTTTTTCTTGTCTCTTCATTTGATTAGATGTTATTTATCATGTCGGTGTTCAGTGGTGTTTTAATTGTATAAACCATAATGGTTAACTATGTACTTGTTTTTATGAATTTAGTTTTTGCTTGATTTTCAGACTTACTCAGAAACATTTCTATATCCCTAAAAAGGTATTGTTATTTGAAGTTGTGTTATCAATTCACAATTCTTAAAAAAAATAGATGAAATTTTATTTTGTCATCCATATTATTATTTAAAAATTAATTCAACCTCTGTCTTTTTAATTATATCAATTTTTTACTTAAATTATTTGATTTTGTTTCAACTTTATCCTTGTTGTCATCGTCTATAATTAGATGAAATTTTATGATGAGTCACCGAAATTTCATTTTAAATGCTATTTTATCCTTCAATTTATATTTCAATTTCAATTAGACCCTTGACTATATTCGGGAAAAAAAAAAAAAATTAAAAGTCTAATAATAATTTAAAAAGAAAGAAAAATAAATTTTAAATAAAAAAATTTAAGTATTTATGTTATTGAGTATTCTTTCTTTTCTTTTTTTTTTTTTGTTGAGAAAAGGTATTGAGTATTCTAAATAGAGTAGTTGTTCATTATAGCCTTAGAGTGCCTTCGGGTTGATGATATGATTGGGTAGATACTAATCTTGATTTTGTAAACGATGATTTCATGATATAATGGGTATATACTAACCTCAATTTTACAGGCGAATTTTACCTAGAAATGGTCAAGAATTGTTGTGTGGTTGAGATATAATGGGTATTTTATGGGGTT
The DNA here is from genome assembly GCF_055761805.1 of Camellia sinensis. NCBI lineage: Eukaryota > Viridiplantae > Streptophyta > Magnoliopsida > Ericales > Theaceae > Camellia > Camellia sinensis. Next base: position 68,157,699 of record NC_138973.1, on the reverse strand, counting down.
CATACAATAAATTTGAGACGCACATCAATGTTTTTGGGTAAAATTTAAAATAAAAATTTTAATTGTTTGGTATTACTATGTTCAGAGACATGTTTTTAAGGAGCTCAATTTTAGGGGGAAAAAAAAAAAACACAACTCTAAGAAAAAATAGCATGCATTTGGTAAAAATATGATGAAAACAACCCATTTCAGAGAAATATGTTTTAAAGGAGCTGTCATTTTGAAAAAAAAAAAAACATTTTTGGTAGTTATGTAATTTGTTTGGCACATCTGGTTGATGAGGTCAAAGTGTGATAAAACTAAGCCATCATATGCATGCTGATGTGGTTAAAGAAAAGAATGAATAATGAATAATAGGTCATTCATTTGAATATATATATATATATATATATATATGGCTATTGTGGTGTGAATTGGATGTGTAATGGATATGGAAAGGTAGGTAGCGTTTGAGAGTAACTGCTGATCAAATTATTCTTTCTTTGTTTATAGGAAAATGCTTTACAACTGCAAATAGTGTTAGTGATTAATTAAGCAATAGTTCTCATGACTCTCTCAATTCATTCTGTATTTATATTGTACAATGAAATAGGATGTTCCTCGTTGCCCTGTCACTCTAACATGGCCGACCTTCAATTTTTTCATTTATTAATTACGTAATTAATTGATTAAAAAATTATTATTCTTAATCTTGGAGTGAGAGTATGAATACATGTGGTACTTTCGATATGTGAGCTCATTTTGTTTGAGAGTAACATCCGAGCAAATTGTTCTTTCTTTGTTTATAGGGAAATGCTTTACAACTATAAACAGTGCTAGTGATTAATTAAGCAATGGTCCTCATAACTCTATTAATTCATTCTATATGCATACACTGAAATAGGATGCTCCTCGTTGCTCTGTCACTCTAACATGGCCGACCTTCAATTTTTTCATTTATTAATTATGTAATTAACTGATTAAAAAATTATTATTCTTTGTCTTGGAGTGAGAGTATGAATACATTGTTGAAGATTTGTCAACAATAGCTGCTAATTGAAGATAAATAAAGAAGATGAAGATTTGGATTAAAGATTCAGCTGAGTTACTCCATGGTAGGGTGGCTGATCTTCAGATCCCGTTGGTGGCTGCCATAAATGTTGTCGGTGGTGGCTTGTTGAAAACTTTGGCTCTCACATTGCATCTATAAATGGTTAGTGAATGAGAAGGGTTTGGTGTGGCAATCAGAAGAGAGTGTAAGCAACTGAAAGAATGTGAGAGTACAGTGAGAGTATTGTCTCATTCTCCATTGTTGTAATCTTTTTATTTCTTTCCATATAGTGAAATTCACTGTCCGTGGACGTAAGCGTATTGCCTAACCACGTAAATCTTTACGTGTTCTTGCTTGTGATCATTTGAGTTTTAGGCACAACATACATGTGGTACTTTTGATATATGAACTCATAAATGAAATGATGAGGTTAATTCATCTCATTCTATATTTAATGATCCAAAGTGAATTAGCCGATCACAAAAAATAATCCATGACCAAATCACTTTAGCAAGTATTGTGAGCTTGTGTTTTTGCAAATTGAATTCAGATCATATGGATATAGTAGTTTTCAACATTCATTCATATATATAGTTGTGATCATTTGAGTTTTAGGCACAACATACATGTGGTACTTTTGATATATGAACTCATAAATGAAATGATGAGGTTAATTCATCTCATTCTATATTTAATGATCCAAAGTGAATTAGCCGATCACAAAAAATAATCCATGATCAAATCACTTTAGCAAGTATTGTGGATTTGGGGTCACTGCTGTGGTAAATACACAGCAGTGACTATTGTGCTTCATTTTATAGTGCATTATGAGATTATTTTTATGATCTGAACCGTTCATTTTGTGTAAGGTTTGTTGAGTACTTCAAGCCTACCAAAAATCATATTAATCGGATACCAATAACTATATGATTGATAACTAAAAAAACAAACAAGAAGTTTTTCTTTTAAAAAATAGTATAAAAATATGCAACTCGATCATATAGTTGTTGACATCCGATTAATATGATTTTTGGTAGGCTTGAAGTACTTAACAAATCCTACAAAATGAACGGTTCAGATCATAAAAATAAGCCTATAATGCATCACAAAATGAAGCACAATAGTCACTGCTGTGTATTTACCACAGCAGTGAATGAACAATATTGATGATTATGGTTAATAATTGAATGAGCTAGGAGGAGTCCATAACAAGAATGATGTAGAATTTTGACCATGCATAAAAAATGGAAACCCAAAGATGACAAAAGACAAAGAAAGCTCTCTCTCTCTCTCTCTCTTTTCTGTGTTAGCAGTTAGTGTTGGACAATCTTCACTGTATTTAAATAGATTTAATTCTGTTGTGTACAAAACAACAACAAGAATAAAAGAAATAGATAAAAGGAGAGAATTTGTTTGATTACAAATATCAAACTCGAAATAATAATAAATAAATAAAACAACAGATTTTATTTTGTTACAAAAACAAAATTAAAATCTGATTAAATAAACAAATAAAACCAGAATTAAATTAAACAACTTACTTGGTTAATTTATATGAATAATTTTTCTGATCAAGTCCAGTGTTTAACACTGTGTCCTTAAGACAGATTCGTCCTCTCCACGGTGCTTTCAGAATATGGACGTCTATCTCCCAGGATGAAATGATCTACCACAAACAATAGCAGCACTACAAATTGTTTGCCTTACGAACACACTAAGTGTTTACACTCTTTCTTTCGGAAATAAAATGCAGCAAGATGAAGAATAGAATTAACAGAGGTGAAATACGAAATTTCTGAATGTAAAATATCAAATGAGGATGGTCCTATTTATAGATGTGAAGGTGGCTCTAGGATTTGAATTAAACAGGTATGTAGCTCTTATCATACCTGTTGGGTTTTGAATTCAAACAGATAGCAATAACGGGAAGGGCCCTGTTTGGGTGTGCATTAATTCCAAAACAGTTTATTCTGTTTGAAACGGGGAAGACTAATTTAATTTGAATTCTGGATTTTATTTTAATAAAAAATAAAATTAAATTCAAATGTTTTTGGCCCAAAAAGATTAGAAGGCCAACCACAACACCACGCGCCCAGCCCGGACGGACGGCGGCGGCGCGCGCGTGTGGTGATTTTTGGGTCCAATGGGTCTAGCCCATTTTGCCCATAACCTCTCCCTCTAAAACACTTGGGTACCCCTTGGGGCACACCCCAAGTATCTCACCCTAAGCCTTATAAACCCTTTCAAAACCTCCCACCAAAACAATGTGGGACAAGCCAATTTATAACCTTAAGGAATTTCCACCAAAACTCCATTTCCATGGAGCACACTTTGGCTTCAATTTCCCATTCACTCGGTAATGGTTTTGAGCAACCAAATATACCACGTGAATCACAACGCGGCATAGAACGTGTTACCACTTTGACCCGAGTAAATCAACACTCGGGGCCCACCTAAAAAATAGACCAAACTTGAGGAAAAATTAACCATTTCCAACGGTTAGCTTGTGTGATAGGAGATTATTTGTTGTTTCAGACTGTATTGTGTATGAATTCACTAGTCATATTTTGCAGAGCTCTGTTTGGATATTTCACCTTCTTGATTATTCAACGGGGTTGAGCAATTTTTTGTTACTTAGAGCATCTCCAACGGTGTACCAAATGTTTCATCAAATCTGAGTAAAAAAGGGGTCATTTTCTTTGATACTTCGCGCTCCAACGGTTCAACATCAAATCCGTTTCATCAAATTTGCGCTGGACAACCGGTTGGTTGTAACGGCAAATTTTTTTTTTTTTTTTTTTACTGGTTTGAACCTTTTTTTTTTGAACTTTTTGAACTTTTGGTGGTCGACCGGGTGGTCGACCACCTAGGCAAATTTTTTTTTTTTTTTGGACTGGTTTCAACTTTTTTGTGAACTGTCTGAACTTTCTTCGGGGCGACCGGTTGGTTAACCGGTTGGTCAACCGGATGGTCGACCCGTTCGTCTCATCCCAACGGTTAGGAACAGTGATTTGGTGAAAGGCTTCGCCTGCACTCAGTTTGGTACCATTTTTGCTGAATTTTGGATTTGATATCGATTTGGTGAAAACGTTGAAGCTTAAAAAAGTGACTTTTTCACCAAATTTTAAATTTGATGCCAGGTTTGATTCACCGTTGGAGATGGTCTTAAATCTTATAGACAACAACTTCACCGACTTTTGTCGGGACTTGGACCCTTATTGACATGTGATTCTGACATGGCCGACCTTTATTTATTCATTAAATTAAATACATAATTACTATATTAGAAAATTATTTAGTAATTTTAAAATTGGAGCATTATCATGAGAAGTGCATGTGGACCATAACTTAGTTAATGGAAGACCCTCATATAGTGTAATATTGGACTATAAATAAATAATGCTCCAATTATGTATTCCATCAATGGTTAATAGGTGTGCTTGAGTAGTTCAGACTAAATAAATATTTGACCTTTCAGATTGTATATATAAACTCAGAGTAGGTGGTTTCTAGATAAGAATGTGCAAAGAGGCTACCAATGTTCATATCTTTTGGAAGTTTCAAATTTTTAGTTAACATGTAATCAATGTATTGAAATTCAAATCAAACGACATTATTAGTTTCTCAATTTAAACCTTTATTATCACTCTTAGATATATTCATGGTGAGTTATAAGAAATAATTTAAAAAATTATAATATTTTATATTTTAACTTTGTTAAAAAAGATTAATAATTAGTGCTGCTATTGGTACCTACCAAAATTCTTTGGACTTCCCATTTCTTTGGATCCCAACCCTAAACCCTAAATTTTAATAATATTTTTTTGAACACCCCACTTATTACCAAATCTACCTATATTCATAATATTTTCACAATGAAATGCACACCCACCTATTTTTTCATCCATTTCCTTCTCTGACTCACTCAATCTTCAGAGTTTGGAGCTTTGGTCCAGTATAGAATTCTTGGATCCCAACCCTCCATCACTCTTGTTGCCGTCTCGGCCGTCAACGGAGCATTCCGACGACTCTCATCTTCTCTGAACGCTCTCCGTATCGCCGAATCAGTAACCTCTCTCATTCTCTCATAATCATCTTCTTCGTTGCTTTTTGTATCTTCATCATCGCTGAGATCGATCGAAGATACTCCAATTTCTACGGGATTTGTATAACCGTTTGCAAAATGAGGAAAAACAGAATTATCGTCTGAATTGCCATCAGAATCATCGTCTGAATCGCCATCAGGATTCTGAATGTAGCCCAAAACAATTTGTTCACCATTGTGTAGCCGAAAAAATGTATTTTGTTCAGAACTGTTTTGTTGAACAATAATGATCCTGTCAACACTGTATGTCCAAACAAAATTTGTTCATCACTATGTAACTTGAACCCATTTCAATTCACAACTTAAAAAACATGAATTAAATCCATTCAAAATACATATTTTAAATCTATTCCAATTCACTCTTTTCCATTCTAAGTTAGTTTAACAAAGAAAATTACATAACTGACTATCTGCATTAATGTTCGGAACCTATGTATTGAACGAAAGGATTATGTTCAACACTGTATTACCGAACATAATTCTAACAGTCAGCAAACCAATACCGAACAGCTTGAACGAAACAAGAACGACCGAAAACGACTGAGAATGTTAATGCAAGACAGATAAACTTATAAGATGATGAAGTATACGTTATACTTAAAGCAAAACTTTCAAGTTCAATAGCGTTGATGATGGTAATGAAGATGACACATTCAAGATTTAAGATGATTATGAAAAATAATAGATTTAAGGTTTATATTAGTTGATTATGAAAAGTAATATGTTTAGGATTTACAAACATAGAATACGTATAGTTGGAGTTGGAAGTGGTGGTGGGGGTGGATGTCTAATATTATAGAGTATTAGTTCTTATTAATAGGTAGATGTTCCATTTAATAATATCTTTTAATGTAATTTTACTTTAAGGTATAATTGTAATAAAAAAAATTATAAAATAGAGTGTTCAAAAAATTTTGACAGGTGTTAATAGCAGTACTCTTAATAATATGAAACAGAAGAAGTATTGGAGTAGATATTAGTTTGTCAGTTATCACTCATGCAACTAATGCACAAGTAATATTGATGTGGTTTTGAAAAGAAAGAGTTGTTTCAAACCGAATGATCATTCTTCTTTTCCAATATATATATATATATATATATTCTTATGCAACATAACTCTTATCATGCATTTTAAATCATTGGTCCACAAACTAGGTTGAACTTCACTCTCATTTAAGGTGCTATAAGTTGGTAAACTAGTTCAATTTTTCGGTGCAGGAGTGATTTCATGAAACTGTGGGTGTTTGGCAAGTGAGTTTTTTTGGCTCCGTTTAACAAGAGCTAAACGAGATTTTTTGGCTATTTTAGTCACAAAAGAGAAAATAGGTTATTTTAGCCACAAAAAACAAAATATCACATCCAATCCATAATCATTACATTCTTCTCTCATAAAAAAAGTCAAAAAAAGTCAAAAAGTCAAAAAGCCCTTTCCAAACCAAACTTTTTAGCCTAGGCTAAAATAGCCAAAAAAGCCAAAAAGCCAAAAAGCCAACCCACTTTTCAAATGGAGGCTTTGTAGTTTTTTTTAGTTGTAGGATATTATTGGAGAAATTTTTTTTTTGTGTTTAGGAAGATAATTGAATTTTTTTGTGGTTGGATGTGATGTTTGTGAGAGAAAAAGTGAAATAATTATGGGGTTTGATGTGATATTTTATTTGGATTTCTTTTTTGTGATTTTGTAACCAATTTGTCTTTTTGTGAAAAAAACAAAAAAAAACCCTGAAACCCAACTTCCCAAACAGTGCCAAGATGATCAAATAATTTTGAAACTGGCCATTGCAAAGTAATATTATGCCTCTGGCTACTCTTCAAGGAATATGCTTTGGTATAATTCTTTTTAAGTTAAAATTTAATAATTAGAAAATAAAAATAAAAAGTATTATTTTTTAGATAATTAATTATTTGTTAACTTATTTAAATTAAGTAGAAGTTGTATTAAATATGCTTGTAAAAATTTCCAATATATATGTAAACAATAAGCTACATTAAACAAGGCCTTTAGGCCATATTTGATTGCCATATTAAATTGATTGAAATTATGAATATGATATGATTGAATGATGAGATTACAAGTGTATTGGTATTAAGATGGAAATTTTTTTTTTAATACTTCATGGAATTTGAATTAAAATACTCATTGAACGTGAGGCTCTTCAAAATTTTTGGATAAGGGTAGTCCTACTGTTAACCACAAAGAATGTTGGATCTTTACAATTTACTCATAATGACATGGTAAACAAATTGAGTTCTGCATAATTAAATTTTTTACAAATTAAAAAACTTTTTGAAGGTTTCAATCTTTTATTAATTACTAAATTCGAATTCTTGTTAAAGCATTATCAAGTTTAAAAGCTGAAATGTATGGAAAAAATTTTGTTCAATAAAAGCTAGGTCTAATTAGAAAAGATAGTGGACAATAAAGCCTTTTTTTTTTTTTTTTTTTTTAAATCCCTCCATGAATTTGTAGCAAATTTCTCTTTGGGATTATAGCATATGAAGTAAGAAACAAAATGGCTAAGCAATAAAAATTTGAGAATAACATTTAAGGTTTTTAATTCAAATCATCTTAAGAGGTCATTGGAATTTTGTCCGATTATTAATTTCAAGCTTTAGGTGCCATTTGGGAACAAAGATAAAAGCTGCATTTTGCAATTTAGGTAAAAAGTTAGAAGCTTACGTTTTTGGCATCAAAACTATTTAGGAAGGTAGTTAAAAGTTACTTGTGAAATTACAATTATACCCTTTAGTTGCAAAATGAGCCATATGTGTGAAAATGTAAATTTTCTAAATTGGGTGGAGACATTTTAGTCATTTGATTGTGATGTGACAATATAAATAAATATTAAGCAAAAAAGTCAAAAAATAACTTTTTACTAACTTTCCAAAACTTTTTTAAAAAATCAAAAAATTTGATTAAAATTTAAAAGTTAACTTTTAACTACTTTTTCAAAACACCCCCTAGACCATCTCTAAAGGTTCACTAAACCTGGCATCAAATTTGAAAATTGGTGAAAAAGTTACTGTTTGGAGCTCCAACGGTTTCACCAAATCGGTAGCAAATCGAGAATTCACCAAACATTTCACCAAAGTGAGAACACGTCCAGATTTCAGCAAATTACTGTTTGTTACTGTTGGGGGAGAGGAACCGGTCGACCAGCCGGTTGCCCGGCCGGTTGACCAACCGGTCGACCATTAAAAAGTTCAAACAGTTCAAATTTATAAGTTTAAACAATTCAAAAAAAAAAAATTTGCTTTACCGGTCGACCACTAAAGGGTTCAAACAGTTCAAAAAAAGGTTCAAACAATTTTTTTAAAAAAAAATATTTTTTTGCCCTTACCGGTCGACCAACCGGTTGTCCCGGCGTAGATTTGATGAAAGTTTACCGTTAGAGCCAGTGGTATCAAACTGAGAAAATCATTCTTTTTTTTCTTAAATTTAATGAAAAAAAAAATTTACCGTTAAAATACTCTTAATATGCACAAACTAACTCGAATACCCCGTGATAAAAAAAAATATAATACTCAAAAAATATATACCGTATGAAGAAATCTCTTTTGCTTCTTTGTCCTTTTTAACTTCTCCCTACAATACAAAGATCGTCCATTTATACTTAAACCGCGTGGACCCAATGCACTAGAAACCATAGTGGTTGTCTTTTATCTGAAAGAAACACAAGGCTCTCACATTTCTTAATAATTGTCCATCTCTATCATGATTATAAAACCAAACAGTAGACAATGACAATATTAATTATGATTTTGAATTTGAAAAGGAGTTTATAGGGAAAAAAAAAATGAAATAGAAGTTTTTTTGTTATTTTTCTCTTAATTGTACATCTGTATAAAACCAAATATTAGACAATGACAATATCAATTATGATTTTGAATTTGAAAAGAAATATATAGAAGAAAAATGAAAAAATCGAACTTAATCACGCATGCTCTAACAACCTTGAGAACTTTTGAAATCAAGATTGGATTAAAATAAATAAATAAATCACTTCTCTTAAGGTTTATTAAAATATACAATTACTCGCACATTTTAAACATAATTACAGTAGTCTCTCTTGAGATTTTAATTAATATAGTAAGTCTTTTTTCATTAGTAATTTATTAGTCATATAAATAATAATAAAAAAATGATATTGTAATCTATTTTCTACTAAAATCTATATTTATTTTTGTTTATTTCAATGTCCTCCCCCCTACATTAATTTTGGTCACTTTAATCTTACTAAAAAAAAAATTAGTATAATTATGTTAAAAGTGTGAAACTAATTATATATTTTTTCCAATTCTTTTTTTTTTTTTTTTGATAATCGAGCATCCGAACCAGTACTCTTTCGGAGTGACGCACCTCGACTAATCTCGGGAGTAAGTAGCCTGGGGGAAGCCATGTACCCTTTTCAAAATATTTTTTCCAATTCTTAGGAGAGGTAAGTGTAATTTATCAACCAAAAAAAAAAAAAAAAAGACAAATTATAAATACACTTTGTGAGGTTAGCTTAAAATTTGATTGTCTTTTGTGATTTCAAAAATTACATTCTGCCCTTTCAAAATTTTAATCGCATAACAAATAATCTATTTTATTAATAAACTATCAAGTTAATTAAGGATTTTTAATGATGTTAGAAATGTATTTCAATTAACGATTCATATAATTATATTGTTGTATTGGAGGGTAGTTAAAAATTATATTTTTTTCTATTAAATAAAAAATTCTGATAAAGGGTATTTGTAATTACTAAAACTGCAAAGGAATATCACCTTGCTTGTTTCCACTTTTCAAAAAACACTTTTTAGAAAATTTTACTTTCTTATTTTCCGTATTTTTTTTGTTTTTACTAAATTTTTTTAATATTTTCAATAATTTTTTTACTTTTTAGACACATCTAACATAAATACACCTAAAAAGTAAAAAAATTATAAAAAAAATCTTTTAAAAATTCACCAAATACTAAAAATACAAAAAAATACAAGAATTCAGTATAGTTTTTGTATTTTTATGTATTTATTAATTTTTTAAAATATTTTTTCACAAATTTTTTACTTTTTAGATACATCTAAGTAAGGTGCATCTAAAAAAGTAAAAAAAATGCTTAAAATTTAAAAAATATTTACTAAAAATAAAAAAATACAAAAATTAAAAAAGTCAATTTTCAAAAAATTTAATTAATTTAGAAAACTCAAACCAAACACATTTGTATTTCAAAACCACCCCAAAAAAAGTTTTTTTTGGACCAAAAAAAAGAGTTTGACTAGGCATTTTAAAACCAATTCATGTTGGACATGTGTCATGAACATGGATTTGCAACCAATTCAAGCAAACTAGGTCTGATCTTAAGCTGTCATAGCATGCCAACCTTCCACTTGGCCAAAGTTTACTTCTTGTTTTGTGGCATTTTTTAAAGAAGTATAAAGAGGACGGACATTTCATTGATTTCCCCGCTAACAAGATGTTGGATTCAATATTAAGGTCAAGTTTGATAAGTTTATAAAAAGTCAAAAAATTATTTAAAAAGTTAAAATGTTAATATTATTTATCAAAAGTTAACAATTATGATTGCATAATTTTTAATTTTAATTTTTTCCTACACACTAATTTATACAATTTTTTAATACACATTTTTTTTAAAAAATCAAAAAGTTAACCCAAACATTCATATTTTTTTTCTCAATTTTTTAGTTCAAAAAGAGAAAAAGTGCACTTATTTAGGACACTCCAAACAACCCCTAATATTATATTTGACTTTTATTGTAATTACCATTTATTAAATTTCATTTATAATATGGTACATTGATATATATAAAGGTGTTTTGGAAACAAAATAAAAAGTTAATTTTTAACTTTTTACTTATTTTGGGTCACATCACTTCTTACAATTTTTACTCACAAAAATACAATAAATAAAAAAAAATTAAAAAGTTAACTTTTTACTAACTACTCAATACACCATATTGATAGGTAGTCCATTATGTGGCAAGACAATGTGTAAAAGATTCATATCCATTTTTGTTTGTTAGGAAGAAGTGTCACGACCCACTTTCCGTATCCAAGGGTTAAGTATCGTGATGACTAGTAACTGAGATTACTTCCGGCTAATCCTTAAACAAATTAATAAACACGAGCGGAAGTAACATTTAAGTGAGGGTACCAAAATAATCATTGGAACTTCTATTTTTATTACAAAAGTTATTGACTAAAAATGCCGATGTTTACATATAAACATATCCATAAAAGTGTTGTAAGTGTCTATTCCGCAGTCCCGCATCTAAGACTTTCCAAAAGCTATTTCTGAATTGCATTGTTTCCTGAAAATTGGTAAACAACTAAATACATGGCAGAGTGAGAAATATTATGCCAAGAGTATAAGGGACACAAAATAACTATGGATAATTAGGTAATTAAAACATTTAAAATAACTTAGTTTGAACAAATAATCATTTAAGTAGCAAAACTGAGATTATGTAAATAAATATCCATAACCACGGTACTGAACAGAACGGAACAGAGGTCACATGAGTGACAGTCAGAACAGAGGTACGGATTCAAGAGGTGGCTCGTACGGATTATAAAGGTGGCTCCCACAATAGTGTAGCACTTATCTCCGCAAAACACTTTGCTCCACACCAGAAATCAGAAGGTCAATGGATTCATAACAATACAGAGGTACAGATTCAAGAGATGGCTCGAACGGATTATAGAGGTGGCTCCCACAATAGTGTAACACTTATCTTCGCACAGCACTTTGCTCCGCACAGAACAGAGGTCAATAGATCTATGACAATAGAGGGCCACAAAGTAATTAAAAAGAGACCAATGATTATTTAAGTCCCCTAAGATGTGAGACTCTCGTGGTGGTACTTATAAAACATAATTATTTATAAGGTCATAGTCAAACATTCTTTAAAACATAAATAAACATATCCATGAGTTTCATTTTAACAAATAGAATTCAGAAATTAATCAACGTAACTGAAATATTAATATAATTTACAATAACTTATAAAATAGAACTTGTATAAAATAAATATGGTAAGTCAAAACATATGTAAAATATATTATGGTAACTCAAGGTATAATATAACTCACCTTAACTTTAATACCTCACTATTTTTTTTCCTTTTTCTCTTCCACAGGTGGATCAACTCCTTCCTATTTATAGGGAGGTGAGAGCATTACATGGCCCGTGCGAATCTTTCTTAGATTCGATAATAAATTTCATAGATTCATTCTTATCTTTAATAAATATTTAAGATAATTATATTTTGGCCCAATTTTCCAATATAACTATATAAATAAGTTAATCTCTAATTAAATTACGCTCTATCATATACCAACAGAAAATTAATTATTTATTTTACTACCACATCCATCATTATTATTATTATTATTATTATTATTTATCTATTATTATTTATTTATACTTTGACCCCTAATTTTTTTACTAATTATATTATTTTACAAAATTACACATAATAATACAAAATCAATCGTATGTTTTCCTAACTGTGATTAAATAATATTAGTATAAATTTTACAGAATAATTAAAAATCTGGGTTGTTACAATCTTCCATTCTTTTAAAATTTCGTTCTCGAAATTTGTCATATGTGTAAGGTATCTGCTGTACACTCTGGTAAATATATATATTAGATGATTAATCTGATAGAAAATATTACCTCAAAAAAAAACTTTACTAAAAACAACTTACTGTTTAGTTGTCAAAAATTATTTTGGGCCAAAATGAGAAACAATCGGTGATTTTAAAAACTTTTCATTAGCTTTATTTCTAAAAAAAATAAAATGAGAACACAATCAAACAAGCGACTGGAAGTGAAATAAAAGAATCATATACAGGAATTGAAGGAATTTGAGATAAACTCCTATTTCTTTTATCCGTAAACTTTTCACTGATGAAAAATAGTTTCAAAATTAGTATCTTTATAATTTGAACCCACTTTTAAAAAGTCAAAATAATTTTTTTTAAATACTAAATTGGAAATTCTATGTATTTAATTATATTATAATTTTGGTGAGTGCTTGAGCCCGACACCCTCTGTTTCTTTTCCTTCTTTTGCTATAACAAATATAAATTATATCTAATATCCCTCACAAATTATGCACAAAAAAAAAATATATATATAAAATCATATAAAATTATAATATAATTAAATCGACTAACAAAATATAATATTTAGGTACTACTTACCCGCTATCCTTAAATGTGTGTGTGTCTTATGCTCCAATGATGATTTTTTTTTTCTTAAAAAAAAATCATTGCTCTGATACCATTTATCATGACCCGCTCCTCGTACCTAAGGTTAAGTATCGTGATGGCCAGTAACTGAGGTTACCTCCGGCCAATTCTTAAACAAATTAATAAACACGAGCGGAAGTAACATTTAAGTGAGGGTACCAAAATAATCATTGGAGCTTCTATTTTTATTACAAAATTTATTGACAAAAAAAGACGATATTTACATATAAACATATCCATAAAAGTGCTGTGTGTGTCTATTCCGCAGCCCCGCATCTAAGACTTTCCAAAAGCTATTTCTAAATTGTATTGTTTCTTGAAAATTGGTAAACAACTATAAGTACATGGCAGAGTGAGAAATATTATTATGTTAAGAGTATAAGGGATACAAAATAACCATGGATAATCATGTAACTAAAATATTTAAAATAACTTAGTTTGAACAAATAATCATTTAAATAGCAAAGCTGAGATTATGTAAATAAATATCCATAATCACGGTACTGAACAGAACGGAACAGAGGTCACAGAAGTGACAGTCAGAACAGAGGTACGGATTCAAGAGGTGGCTCATACGGATTATAGAGGTGGCTCTCACAATAGTGTAACACTTATCTCCACATAACACTTTGCTCCACACCAGAAATTAGAGGGTCAATGGATTCATAACAATACAGAAGTACGAATTCAAGAGGTGGCTCAAACGGATTATAGAGGTTGCTCCCACAATAGCGTAGCACTTATCTCCGCACAACACTTTACTCTGTACAGAATAGAGGTCAACAGATCCATGACAATAGAGGGCCACAAAGTGTCTAAACAGAGACCAACAATTATTTAAGTCCCCCAAGGTGTGAGACTCCCGTGGTGGTACTTACAAAGTATAATTATTTATAAGGTCATAGTCAAATATTCTTTAAAATATAAATAAACATATCCATGAATTTCATTTTAATAAACAGAGTTCAGAAATTAATCAACATAATTGAAATATTAATATAATTTATAATAACTTATAAAACAGAACTTATATAAAATAAATATGGTAAGTCAAAACATACGTAAAATATATTATGGTAACTCAAGGTATAATATAACTCATCTTAACTTTAATACCTCACTCTTTTTTTCCACTATCAAAGACTCTCTCGACTTGTACTATTCTTTCCTTTCTTTCTTTCCTTTATCCATCCTCTCTTTCTCTCTTTCTTTTTTTCTTTTTTTTCTTCTTTTCCTTTTCTTTCGGCCCAGTTCCTCCCTAGGGAGGTGAGAGCATTACGTGTCCTGTGCAAATCTTCTCCAGATTCAACAATAAATTTCATGGGTCATGCTACGTCGCTCGAAACTGAGCGACCCCTAATCCCTCGATTTTTTTTTTTTTTCAGAAGCAGGGGAAGGAGGAGGAGGATGAGGAGGAACTGGAGGGGGCCATCAAAATGGGCGGAGGCGGAGGCGGGGCTGGGCAGAGGCTGTGACGGCGGGGCGGCTGGGCAGACGACCGACGACGGCGATAGGCTGGGCGACGACGGCGACGGGCTGGGCTCTCTTCTCTCTCTCTCTCTCTCTCTTCCCCTCTTCTTCTCTCTTTCTCTCTCTCCTTCCTGCATTTCAGAGTCGAAATGGAAGAAGAAGAAGAAGAAAAAAAAAAAAAATGGCCAAAACGACGTCGTTTTGGCCATTAGGGAGATTTGGGAGGAAGAATTTCGGGGGACAAATCATTATTCAAATTTCATAGATTCATTCTTATTTTTAATAAATATTTAAAATAATTATATTGTGGTCCATTTTTTTAATATAACTATATAAATAAATTAATTTCTAATTAAATTACACTTTATCATATATTAACAGAAAATTAATTTTTTATTTTACTACCACATCCATTATTATTTTATCAATATTATTATTTATTTATACTTTGACCCCTAAATTTTTTACTAATTATATTATTTTACAAAATTACACATAATAATACAAAATCAATCGTATATTTTTCTAACTATGATTAAATAATATTAATATAAATTTTACAAAATAATTAAAAAGCTGAGTTGTTACGAGAAGAGTTCTTGTGAAAATCTCAATATACGGTTTAATTTAAGTTCTATATCTTTTATAAGTTCAAATTAACTCCATGTTAATTTGAAATTGCAAAAAGAAAACACAGACATTTGTTGTTTATCTATTTTGATTCACCACTTAGATTATTATTATTATTATTATTATTATTATTTTGAAATTTCAACCGGTCGGAGAATATTTACAAAAACAATAACTACAATAAAGAGTCTCATGGGAAGAACAAATAAACAACTGGAGTGTTGTTACAATAAAAAGTAAAAAAAATTGCTTAAAAAATTAAAAAATTCACTACAAACAAAAAAAAATATAAAATTTAATTTTCAAAAAATTGAAACCAAATAAAATATATATATATATATATATATATTTTGTGTTAGATAATGATTGATTCATTGACCTCTCAATTAAAAATGTACAAGAGTGACTAATTGATAAATATCTAGTAGATTTTTTTTAGTTAATTGATAGGCGAACAATTATAAATATTAATAATATTAAATCAAATTAGACAATTTAGGTTTAAACAATACTTAGAAAGTCCAACAATCACCACTAGCTCAACGTAGACAACCCCAATACTGGGAGAGAAATAAACTCCTCAAATAATATCAAATTTCTCTTCTTATGGAGTTGAATCAATAACCTAACATCACAAAATGGTGCTATAGACAATCACTAAACCAAAAATTATTAAATGAAAAACCCAAGATATGATTCAATTTAGGTTTTACATCATTATATAAATAAAAGTCAACATAGAATTAATTTGATTTAAAAGAAAATAAAAAAGCCAAGACTTGCAATCAAATGGGCCTTATTTTTGATTTTTTTTTTTACTCAAATCCTACTCATTAATTGACTAAAAAAAAAAAAGAAGAAGAAAGATAAAAAATGGTCATTGCTAAAATGTTTTGATGTTATATTCAACATCGGCATGGAATCTTGTTTTAACTCGAATTGGGAGGTCTTATGATCTGGGAAAATGTTACTAATGGTTACCTCCCATTGTGGAAAAATTACTTGGTGCCTTGGAATCATGTTTCTTAATTGTTTTTTTTTGTCATTTCACACAAAATTATGGCCTTTCTATTTTTACCAATTACATAAACTTTAAGGAATTACCTAGCTATGTTGTAAAAGGCATGAAATAATTAGTCCTCGTTGTATAATGATCTTGGAGTACAAACTCGTGATCTGTTATGAGTGGTAAAAAAAGTTAATTCCATGTGTCTCTAAATAATGAAATAATTTTTCCATTGTGTAGACTCGTTGATAAAAGATGTATTTGTGGTCAAGATCAAAATAGTTTTAATAAATTAAAAAAAAACATAAAGTTTCTTCAAAAAATTCTAAAATCTAGTTTTGGTGGGAAAAGTAACACATTTTCATATAATTTTCTCTTTTTCAGAGGAAATATTTATTTTTCTCAAATTATTTTTTTATTTTTTTTAAAAAATTTTAAAAATTAATTCTGTAACCGAAATTTTAAAAAAAAGAACCCCAATATATATTTTAATTTTCCATAAAAAGAAAAATGCAAAGCAATAGCTGTATTTTTTTTTTCTTGCACTGTTAATAAATAGGAATCGGTAATGGGGTCTCATTCTGGCAGAGCCACCTAACCCATAACATATAGACAACCAAACTCGAATATCGCCATAACCATAGCTCTCTCTCTCTCTCTCTCTCTCTCTATCTCTCTTGCATTCAAATTTCAATCGAAGATTTCACTCCCTTCCAAGCCAATTCTCAACTTTCTTCATTTTTTTATCACATCAAATCATACATACAATTTGTATATATATATATATAGATTGTGTTTGAGATTTCAATTCAAATAACAATGGCGAACGAAGATCTGGAGGGAAGGGGAGGCACGAAGAGCAGAGGCAACACATACCCACCTACCTATTACTCTCCTTCTTACTTCATAGAGTCCACCGAGGCCATGTGGACTTCATGGTTGGTCCCGATGATTGTGGTGGCCAATGTGGGCATGTTCATCGTGATCATGTACTTCAACAATTGTCCCAAGAACAACAGTCTGGGTTTTGCTTCTGGGACTTGTGTGGCCAAGTTTCTCGGTAGACTTTCCTTCGAGCCTCTCCGGGAAAACCCTCTCTTTGGGCCCTCTTCTTCTACGTAATTCCCATATTTCTTGTACACATTTCATAATTCGCTTCAATTTGAGTGTTTTTTGCTTTTATTTTGGTGTTGGGTTTTGATTTATTTGATTGTTAGTTTGAATGTTACCATCTAAATCTTGGGTAAGCAAGAGGTTTGTGGGGAGATTTCTTGCTGAGCTCATCTCTCAACTTATGTTAATTGGTTTGCTTAGCTTTGATTCATCGATGTTCAATTGTTTTTTGCTTTGATTTTGGTGTTGGGTTTGATTTATTTGATTTTTAGTTTGAATATTACCATCTAAATCTTGGGTAAGCAAGAGCTTTGTGGGGATAGCTCATCTCTTAACTCATGTTAATTGTTTTGGTTATCTTTGATTTATCGATGATGTTCAACGCATGTGAATTGTGCCTTGTTTCTGTATTTCTGTGTTTTTCTAGCATACTAATTTCTCAATTTTGGGTTTTTCTTCTCGTTGTTTGATCTTGTTTGGGGCTTGATTCAATGATTGGGAGTTCTCGGCAAGAGTTTAGGCAATTGGGTTAATGAAAATTTCATGGATTGTAAGTGTTTGATGTGAGTTGTTTATGCGCAAGTCTTTTGTTTTTGAATTGGATTTGTCTTTGATTCATTGTCTGGAGATCTTCCTAATGAGTATAGGTTGGTGGGGTTTTTGAAACTTCATGTTTTTTGAGATTAATTATGGCATACTTTTAGAAAGTTATTGGGGATTTGATTGGAGAAGTTTTTGCTATTATTTTTATTTATTTGTATCTGGCCATGTCTTCTTGTGTTGATCAAAATCCATTTGTTGAAATCCTCTAAACATCTTGTGCTTGAGGGCTCTGGTAATTTTTTTTCCCCTTTGTGGAATGCTGGGATTTCCTTCCAATTTCACCTTTCTCATAGGTTGGATATTTTGTGAGGGCATTTATTTTGTGTTGTTACCTTGATTGTTATCATTTTTAGGACTGTCATATATGCATTATTAATCTCTTAGTTTTTAGTGAAATGTAACGCTGTTACTTAGAAACGCTATCCTTGATGAACCTGAGGAGGCTGAAAATTGTTAGAACTATCCAAGACATCATGAATTAAGCATACAAGGTGCTACTTTAGATGAGAATGGTTCTGGATAACCTTTAGATATCTCGTTGCTTACTGTTGTAAACACATTGGTTCTCAAATAGCCCCAAGTAAAGTGAAGTTGGAAGTAAAGTTTTGGTGAAGAATGCATGTGGTTTCATGGAATATGTTATTTCAATTAAACACTTACTTAGGTGATTCTAAATTGGTAAAAGGATTTAACAAATTCATATCATTAAAAGAATGTTATGGGTATCTAGGATAGTCATTGACTTAGTATTGTGGTTTCTTGCTGGGAAACTTTTGTGGATGTGATGATTTCCTTATTGATTTTTTTTCTTCTTAATATTTCCATTTTCTCGTTCTTAATTAGCATGTAATTATAAAATCTAATTGTTTTAATTGTCACTGTGGAAAATGTATCACAGGGCGCGACTTCAATAGAAAGAAACTGGGAAATATTTTCATTTTTCTACTACATTTGTGTAGAAATGGTAATATATCTACTGGAATTCAATGCTTTCTATATTCATAGGGTTCACTCTTATGCTCCTCCCAGACCAAGCACAATTTATTGTTCTCTTTTACTGTGAATATGTAAATAAATAAAATTGTAGCTGTTGAATTGTAGATATTCTTAATTTTAAATCTACCCCTACTTTTGCAGATTGGAAAAATTGGGAGCTTTAGAGTGGAGCAAGGTAGTGTATGGACATGAAGGATGGAGACTTATCACTTGTATCTGGTTGCATGCTGGTGTTATTCATCTGCTAGCGAACATGTTGAGCTTGGTGTTTATTGGGATCCGACTTGAACAGCAATTTGGGTTTGGTATGTTAGTTTCTTTCATGCTGCTGAAGCCTAAATTTGTCCCTAATTCAAATTAGTATGTGAAAAAGAAGTTTTATTATACTTTTCCACTTTAACTTGTTGAAGAGATGAGATGATGTGGGTGTTGTTTAGGATGTCATATGGGAATGAAATCTTTGCTGAGCTTCGAAACGAATCCCTTTGAGTATTATGTGACAATTGCAGTGTTTAGCATTATGCATGAGACTTTGGATATGAACAAGTGAAACCATTGATAATTAATTTCCTTTCGCTTTTCACTCACTCTTTTAGCAAGCATTCCTTTCAATGGCTTCTCTTAGTTGGATGCATTTCTGCCTTAAAATCTAATCAAAACAGGGTTAATTTACCACATGGATATCTTGGGCACCCCCGTTGTACCATAATTGGACCCATTTTGGGGTTCTTGTTCCTTCATTGTTATTGTCTTAACAATTTTGTAATGTTTCTCTTACATCCATATAATCTTCTTCTTCTTCTTCTTCTTCTTCTTCCTCCTTAATTTATTATTTTTGGTATGTGCCAGTGCGAGTTGGGGCAATCTACCTATTGTCAGGATTCGGTGGGAGCATACTCTCTGCTCTTTTCATTCAACGCAGTATTTCTGTTGGTGCTTCCGGTGCTCTATTTGGACTTCTTGGAGCGATGCTATCTGAGCTACTTACTAATTGGACTATTTATACCAATAAGGTAGATTCAGTAGATGCTTGATTTTTCTTGAAGTATTAGTTCTTTTTCCCTCTCTCTTCCAAGAAGAATAAGTGATGGGTGATCTTGGGTTCATGATAATTGTAACTAGGCTTAGATCTCTGTATTAGATGACCAGTGAGAAGCAAAGCATGAAGCTTGAGATCACTTAACTTGCTGGTCCTCTTTACAGTGGCTGGAGCGTAGATTAATAGTTCTACCTGTTTAAATGGTTTATAAAATACTTTGTTCAGGCTTTGAAGATGAGGAAATTTGACTGTCTTGTCACATTTTGTAATTCATCTTCTTTAATTTTGTAGGCTGCTGCTCTATTTACCCTTTTGATCATCATTGTCATCAACTTAGCAGTTGGAATTCTTCCGCATGTTGACAACTTTGCACACCTTGGAGGATTCTTGACAGGTTTCCTCCTTGGTTTCCTATTGCTACTCCGGCCCCAGTTTGGTTGGCCGGAGCGCCAACATCTTCAAGCTGATGCTCGTGTCAAATCCAAGCACACGATTTACCAATATGTATTCTTGGTGGTTGCTCTGGTTTTGCTGATTGCTGGGTAAGCATTATCACCTCAAACCCTAATTTTATTATCTCATGGAGTGAAATTATTGCAGTTAAAGGCACATCATCTATCTTGTTTCCAAACTTTCATTGCTTGGAAAGTGTGGTTCCATACAAAATGATTGCAGTAGTTGAAAAAATTGGGCTTTCATGAAGCATATAGAGTATGGTCAATTCATATTAAAAATAAAAAGTTACACTTTTCCTTCCCTAAAAGGACGACCCATTGCATGAGGCCCCTGCTAAAGTGAGGTTTGGGAAGGGCAAGATGTTCATAATGGTTGTAGCTTCACCCTCCATTTCTAAATAGGCTATTTCCATGACTCGAACCCACACCAGCGAAGACATTAACGACAAGCCTTAATTTTGGCCAGATACCTTTTCACACTTTTCCATCCCTACTTGAAACCAAAAAAGAAAAGAAGAAAAGAAGGACGATTTTATTTCCACAATTTTATCCATAAAACATATTTGCCATTTTTCTTATTTACTGCCCTTCATGTTCTGGATGGTGGTTTTAGATTCTTGCGTTGTTGAGCTTTGTAGTACTGATTAAAACCTTATTTTGCTCGTGGAAAACCCTAATTTCCATCCTTTTTGTTTCCTTCCTGGTGATGAATGCTGCAGATTTACGGTGGGACTGGTAATGCTTTTCAGAGGGGAGAATGGAAACAATCGTTGCAGCTGGTGCCATTACCTCAGCTGTGTGCCTACCTCAAGATGGAACTGCAATAATTGATTAGGAAATTCTCAACAGTTTTTGCCTTTATTCTTTGCCATCTGATTCCTTTTTCCTTTTTCTTTTATTTGTTATTTGTTTATCTCATTTGTATGCTTCTGCTTGTGTACATTCATACTCTGACCCATCTCTTCTTCTGTGTGAACATCTGGCAAATCTTGTTTCTATAAATTTACATAGATTCCCATTATGTAGACTAATTACTGTTTTCACAGAAAGTGATTTTTATTTTTTAAAAATTCTATTGCCGTTGTCACATGCTCTGAGAATGAAAATTTCGCAATTGATTTGTGTCTATACATAACTAAGATCAGTAATTTCAGTCTCAAACTCAAGTGTCTAGGCTGCAACTTATTGACTAAATGCTTGAAACCATGTGTTATTATAGTAAATACCTTCTCAATTTTAGGCGAGTTTGTGGGATGTAACATTTATCTGAGAAGCAAGACATGGGTTGTTGTGAATGATCAATGTTGGAAGTATTCTTATAGTTGTAATATGGTTGAATTTTGATCCACATGTATTGATAGACTACATATAAAATAGTCTCTGCCTATTGTTGTTCTGAAACACTGAAAAAGCATTGATATTAGGCCAAAAGTCATCTCATTTTCTTGGTATTAGTCATTGTTTTGGTTGAGAAAATTTGGGAGAAGATTAGATTTTGGTTAAATTACTTTTTTTTTTTTTTGTTCCCTGTGGAATTTCATTTTTTTAAATTTTTTATGGAACACTATGTTATGTAAAAATTATGACATGAGTTTGGAATATCACACCGTCATGTTTGTCTAATGATATTTTATGTCCTCCATTTCTTTGATTTTAAGGTCATTTAATTATTTGACTCTTTATTATTAGTTGGGTATATGGTTGATATAAAATTTTCAAAAACAAGATAATTACTCAGACAAGTGAGTTGTGATTAGTCCTATATTCATTTTCGACCATTTATTTCAAAATGTGACACTCCACCCCTATTAAATATGGATCAATGTAAAACTGTGAACTGTTCTATTGAAGATAGTGTCAACATACCATAATTTAATTTAAAATTTTCAAATTAATTATTCTTTCTAACCAAGTTACAAGATGAAAAAAAAATTTAAATGCAACGATAATATCACGTTATCACTGACGGATAGTGGTGGTATCACTGTCCAATAACATGTGATTATATATGCAATAATATATATATGTGACAACTACTAGGTTATGATGAAAAAGGTAGTTATTTTTTAAAAGGGTGATTCACCTTTCATATATAGGTTTATTATTAAAAATTTGGATCTTTTGTAGTTGTCCCTTATAGTGTCCTAAAACGACATCATTTCGGGGCTTCTTTCCATTTTAAAGCAGAGCTCCCCTTTCGTCTTCCCCTTCTCCTTGGGCGACCACCTTAGCAGTTTTGACCACCTCTATCCGCCACTCTCCGGCAACCCTCATCCCTCTCTAGCGTCGGTCACCACCCCCTAACCCTTTTCTAGCTCTTCTCTTCACCTACTAACACCACCACTGCAACGCAAACCCTTGTCGTCCCTCTCTAGCCCAACCTCGCCATCGCAGTGCCTCCTCTCACCGTTATCCCTGCTCGTTGTCTACCGTCATGAACCTACCCACTCCCTCTTTTCTCTTCATTTTCTTTCCTCTTCTTGCTCCTCATCCTTGCCTCAGAAAACGAGGAGGAAAAGGAGAAAAAAGAAGTAGGGGTCGCGAGGCAAGGAGGGGTTGGCGGTGGTGTGAGAGGAGAGGGCAGGGTTAGAGGTGGGAGAAGGTGATCGCCAGAGGGAAAGGGGGAGGGAAAGACGAAAGGAGAACTCTATTTTTTTGTGTGTAAGTTTTGCCCAAAACGAAATCGTTTTGAGACACTACAAGGTGCATTAAAGAGGATCCAGATTCTTAATAATAAACCTATATATGGAAGGTGAATTTCACGTTAAAAAGAGAAAACTACCGTTTTCATCATAACCTAGTTACTGTCGAATAACTACCAGCTCTTGAGTGAATAACCTCCACTGCTACTCATTAAAAATTAATTACAGAACTCTTTAACAATCAGTTAGATTCAAATTAACCCTTGAGTACAAATATAGATTCACCTTGCAAAACAGACAAAAAAACTGTAGCTAAATACATTAGTTAGGAAGATTAGTTCGATAAACAAACGGACTCAAATCCCTCAAAAGACATTCTTGTCGAGGTGCGTGTAAACTAGGCCAGACACTGATTATAAAAATAGAAAGAAAAAAAAAGAAAAGAAAAGAAAAGAAAAAAAAAGACGTTCTAGTATCTGTTCCAGTGGCCAGCATTGAGCCAGGTTGCATCGCCTCTCACAAGCCTTCCAAGCCTCTCCAAACGACCAGACCCCAGATAAGCTTTGTTCGCAAAGTTGGCAGAAACCCTTAGGGTGCTTGATCTAGACTCACCATACCCATGAACCAAGTACCTTTTGGATGAAACCGAGCTCTCAAATTGGGGCCTTTGTTTTGGAGCACTGAGGGACCTCACCTTAGCCCTTGAAGATTCAGTGCAAGCCATGTAATTCAGGTGGCTTGAGCAACCACTTAGCACTACAACATATAAGACTTTTGGCGACCAATTATTTTGGTCCCTAAAACTATTATTTTGGTCTCTAAATAGTTTTTGTGACAAAATTAATTCCGTCACTAAAACAGTCACTAAAAGTGCGTCTAGGAAAGTCTTTAGCGACAAATTTTTGAAAATGTCACTAAAAATGACAATTAGCGACCAATTTTATATTGTCACAAAATATTTAATTTTACAAGACTAAACATTTGGTCGCTAATACTTCGTCATAAAATGTCCCAATTTGGTCGCAAAAAACAAAATAATGACATTTTTAATGACAATGATATTTGGTCGCTAAAAGACATAACTTGCTCTACAACATATTTTCGTCGCTAAAAATCAAAATTAAAATTTTGTAATCATTTAATCTCATAGCTTAAAATGCACAAAATTAAATGTCATCAAATCATATTAAAAAAAAATTGACATTCACATATCAAACGCACTCTATTCCCAAACCATAATGAGTATATAGAAAGTAAAATTTTACAAAAATTAAAACTGAAAGCTTCCAAATTCAAATCAAAGTAGTAACAATTTAAATGAAGAATAGCAATAGTTTCTTCAAAGAGAATCTCTAAAAAAACATTTTCTCAACATCAATATCAGGCTTTATATCAGACAGCCTTGGCACAAGAGGCTTCAAGCTGTACTTAGGTGTGACACCCTTTGGACATCCCTGCAATCCAAAATTCAAAAAGAAAAATCAAATAATAAGAATCAACACAACATAACCTCATTAAATAATCAATAGTCATTCATAATCAAATAAGTTACAAATAATGAAAAAACACGTTATCTCAGTGTACTTGGAGTAGTAGTGAGCTATAATAAGAATCAACTATAATAAGAATCAACACAACAAGAAAGTGAGTCACCTAGAATCAACACAATAAGGTTATCATAATCTAAGCACGTAACCAATAGGTAGCCTTCTCTATATTGCCAAATACCAAATACACAGCCAGGGCAGCAAGGACATAATCTAGTAGCCACTTGTAACTCAAAAACCACTTGGATGATCTAGTCCTAATCATTTACATTGTTCATTCTTAGTGCTAAAGATTTACAACACATGAGCCTTAGTCAAGTAATCATTAATAGGAAAATACTTATATTTAACATTAGAAAATTCTTACATGTCTAATTTCAGCTTCATTATGGACCCATGCTTGCCTTTTCTGACTAAAGTGTGTCTTGTGATACAAATCAACAAGTCCAAGCTCCTTTCCATCCTTGTCTCGCTGTCAAAAACTTTGTAGTTAGTATCCTATGGAGTACATACATCACCAAATAAAAGAAATAAAAAAAGTACCATGTAGACCCTATGATTTAAAGGTCAGTTATTTACCTCATCGTATTGCACCTTTCTAAATGCCTTTGAGCCAGCTGTATGGAGGACTTTAAGCTCAAACCGATTTTCCTTGTTTTTTTGACATTTCTCCTGCATGAAGTGTAAAAATATATTCAAAAGAAATCAAGTCCATATGCCCAAATGCTTAGTAATAGCAGCAGCTATATGCCTATCCAACTTTTGTGACATTGTTATTAGGAAACATGTTCTTTGTGTTTTGTTCATAGATTTAGGTAGAAATTTAAAAAGAGACAGAAAAAAAGTAAGTGAAATATTACTACATTTCACACCATTTCCCTTCCCCTTTCCAAATGCCTATCCAACTCCATCCACCAAATACAACCTAAATAACAATAAACTTTGAATAAGGAGAAAACCCAAACTTATCTGCCATACAAAAATGAATAAATATTAAGCATCTCTCATGTGATGACATGACATCAGTGGTAGTACTAGTACCCCATGTCTTTTGTTAAGAAGCTTTTTTCTTAATTACTTTTCCACATTCACCTAGTACTACAAGTTTAATCAACATTAGAAAGAGAACCTGTCCTTGACAAAGTCAAGTCAAGTCAAGAGTCAAGATGCAGATTAAAGATCAGTATTAAGGATTAACACACACAGATATTGCTACCATTAAAAGGTTAGTGATTACAAACCATTTAGAGAACATTCGAGATCAGGGTCATCATATCAGTGTTTCACCATCTCCAGAGTCAAGTCTATCGGTAGTAGGCTTGCTGATAAGTTGGTGCAACGTTTCCATAGCCTCCATAAGGAGAGTAGTTCACTGGAGCTACTTGATAAGACCCAGCAAGAGGAGGGTCAGTGGCAACAAAACTTGCTGACAGCCCGGAGTGCAGACTGCTGCGAAATAACCATATGAAGACTGCTGCGAAACCAGGAACATATGAAGGTCAGTGGCAACAAAACTTGCACAGGTTTTAATGGAGACTGCTTTCTATCGGTGAGCCAGGAACATACGGCACGAATCCCCTCCCACCAAACACAGGGTGCATGAAAGCATCATCAAACTTTCTCCAGTAATGATGGACAGTATGAGTTGGGGTGCTTAAGAGCATGCGTACACTGGTTGGACGAGGTATACTATGGATACCCGTGTCAGCCTCTGAATCTTCTTGCCCATTGCCGAGAAGTGGCAATGTGAAGGATTTTGGACTAGATGGTTCAGAGGAGGTCATGCTGCTCGAGTGTTTTAATGGAGGCAGCAAGAACCTTACAAGAGGTTTGGTCAACGTTCCAAACACCTATTAACAACAACAACAAAAAAAAAAGAAAAAGAAGCAAGACAAACAAACAAACAAAGTATCAACAATCAGGTGCGGATTGGTAATATTACTATCAATATCGAAGGTGTAATAATAAAAATGCAACAATAGATTTCATCTCTCGACTCGAAATGGGAGCAGGCGTGAAAAGGATATTAGAGTGTCTAGGGTTGGGCTATAGATCCTCTTACATATATAAAGGATGGTTTATCAAGAATATGCAAAACAATCACTTCGAGTTGTTGATTAATCGATTTAACGCCAAAGATGGCTTAGAGCCAGTAGTTCATGCTGAATACAAAAATTCTATTGCATCTATTTTGGATAGATACATACTTATCTAGATATACAAGATTTTTAATTAATAAAAAATCTACTCACAAAGAATGCCATATGTTTGTTATATCAGTTAACTAAGACAATATAAAATAAAACCTGAGTTAAGGCAGAAAATATTTGGATTGGAAGACTTCCCGTTCATAAAAAAAGATCCTTTTAACCAATGGACATACCAGTGTACTGAAAAGAACGACAGTGATGGTGCTGGTGATCATGATTGCATTTCCTGGCAGTTGTGTATGGCCAGACTTCACAAACTGCATGTGCACAGAAAATCAAGCTTCAACGTGCAAAATATCACCCCCATAACAATACATATGGTTGGTAAACACTTATCATGTATTCTAAAAACAAAAACAATCCCGCGTCGAAGATATGTATTCAATGCAATTAACTTGTGCAACAATATCAGCAGTTACAAAATGCATCAGTAAAATATTCGTTCATATGCAATCTGGCTACAATTACAGCTAGAAGAAATCCACAACTTTCTTCTATTGGCAAATTAAATCTAAACCTGCATCGTAGCCCATTGACCATACACATTTTTACCTAATTATAAACAAGCAATATATAGTCAGTTCTTCAACATTTTTACCTGACTATAAGCAAGCGCCATAGAGACAGCTCCTCGCATTAGACCAGCCCACCAAACTGTAATCTGTAAAGTTATCTACGAGTTCAGTTTTATTGCACAAAGCAGATCAAGAAGCCGAGAAACTTGAAAAAAATTCCAAATCACTTAACTTGCTGCAGACTGCTGCGAAACCTGTGCCGTATGTTCCTGGCTCACCGATAGAAAGCAGTCTCCATTAAAGTACTCTTCAACGCACTTGATGACAGCCCGGAGTGCAGACTGCTCCTTGCGTGCAGCAAGATGCTGCGAAATAAAAAGAATTACCAGCGTTTTAGAGCATGTAACCCCTTTAATCAAAGAGAACAAGATCAGGACCCTTTGGTGAGGAACAAGATCGAGCACCGTAAGGACATTTAATGCAAATAGGGAGATATAATGCATCTATTGTGAGGAATCCAAGAATCATAAATACAAGTTCTCTCTCAACAGAGAAACTTTGTGCAGTGGAAAATATTTCTCCTCCCTTTGCATGAACAACATATTATTAAATCATATTTTGAAATTTTTCAGGTAGTGGTGGATCAAGACTTGGTGCCAGTCAACAGGACATAGAAATTGCACACAGATTGAAAAAGATATGCTACTCAAAAAAATTAAACTAAATGTCCATGCACCACTAGTACAGAAACATAGCAAGTGTGTGTGTGTGTGTGTGTGTGTGTGTGTGTGTGTGTGTGTGTGTGTTGGGGGTTGAAGGCAGAGGCATATCACATGCAACACAAAGAAGAAAAAACTGAAAATGATATACAGAATTTGCTTTTGTAACATACAGTTATAGGCATATAAACCAATACAACAAAAAAAAAAGTCATGAAGAACAAAATAAATAAATACCGCAGCTCGATCAGAATTGTTAGGATCCTCCAAAATGGAATCTGCAGCCTTTTTGGCATCATTTAGGAAAGCCTTCAGCAGTGGAACAGGGGGGAACTTGCCCTCAAGACCAACTTCGAAAGTAAAGTGGACCGCATCAACCTGCTGTCCCCTGTTGATTAATTCTTCAATCATATCTATACATAAGCATTCCAATTCAATCATAAATCCTCCAGTATTAACCTCTAGTTTTATCATTACCGGTAATCCAGAAAGATGGGAAGCAAATCTAAAAGAGATGCAATTTGATTATTACCGGTAATCTACCCTCTGCATCAGTAGTTGTCAAGAGGTTAACATTATCCATGTCCCAAAATTTGATTACAAACTCGTCACCAGCAGCCAGAAATCTGTTTTTTGTTGTATCAAATTGCACAACCCCAACAGACCGCTTCCCAAGACCATGATATGTCCGCTTGACAGCTCCTTCACTTTCATTCCATTCTACAATGTATGATTCTCCTTCCTTGCTAGTCCCACATGAGAACAACCTACAGAGTTTTCAACATGATCAGAAAAGATGCAAATGAAGCACAGATCCTCTTGTGAATTAACAGCCTATCCTATATATACCTTGTCCCATCAGCACTGTAAGCCATTGTTGTGCAAGAATGTCCTGGGGCATCATAATCAACTCTTGAACCCAAATTATTATACAACCATGCCTTAATCTTCCCATCAATACCCGTCGAAAATCAAAAGCACAAATCTAGTATACATATGCATGTACAACAATATATATATATATATATACATATGAAATCAAGTACCTATATAGCTCTGAATGAATACAGAATTTCAAATTCAAGCAATTTGAATGAATACAGAGGAGTATATATATAGATATGTACATGTATATATGATGTGTCTGTGCAGAGAGAAAGAGATTGAAAACATACCAAATCGCTATTTACCTTCGGATTGAAGCCAAAGAACTCAGATCGATTCAGAAATGAGGTGAAGATCGATTCTGATACGAGGCGGCACAAAGATCGATTCGGATTGAAGCTGAAGATCGATTGAGTCCTAGCTGAGATCGATCGAAGCTGAAGATCAATTGATTGAGTCGATTGATCAATCGAAGCTCAAGATCGATTGATTGAGTCCTAGACAGAGGAAATAGCTGAGATTGATTGAGCCCTAACTGAGACCGATTGTAGTGAAGGAAGGAATCCAGCTTAAGAATGCACGTATTTGACAACTGAAGGAGGGATCAATCGAGTGAAGCGCGTATTTGACGACCTTTAGCAACCAAATTAATTCGTCTCTAGCTTTTGCCTACCTCACATACGGGGTCAACTGATCAAATCAACATAAACTTTAACTTTTTTGGTCCCTAAAAGTCTTCAAATAATTTTTTTTGGGCTATCATAAAAGAATATACGGTGTATGTATAATTTTTTCTTCAAATTTATTTTGGTCTCTAAATGATGGTTTTTAGAGACTAAATTCAGTTGGTCTCTAAATATTAGTCCCTAAATCACTAATTTCTTGTAGTGTAGGTTGCTTCTTGATCCGTTGCTCGTAGAGGGAGTGAATGGACCTCTCTTAGAACTACCACTCCTTGATGAGGCTGAGTAAAACTGTGGGCTATTGTTGGCCATGCAGAAAGGGATTTTCTCAGTGTTGCCTTGCGTAAACTTTAAAGGGCATAAAGAGTGAACTTCGCATTATAACTTTGAGGTTATGGTTTCAAGTCTTGGGGCTACCACTTTGTACACATTAATGTGTACTAATTGGGCATTGTTTTTTTTTTTTTTTTTTCGAGAGTAAACTTCTCAAGAAGAGGGGCTCGGAACTGTTTGATGGGCTGTTGAGTCTTTTGAAGTGCTAAAGCTATGACTACATTGATCTGAAGCCAAACCATGAGGCCACTTTCGGTCCCATGATCCTTCATCCATTTCGCGGTCCAACCCAATCCAACCACTATATGCCTTGTCTTGATGAATGATCACCCGGGCAATTGATTTTGAGCTGCTTCTCTGCATCTGTAGGTTAAGAATGCATTGAGGTGTGGATTGTAGTAATAATAGGTAGCATACTACAAAAGCAAAGAGTCTAGCAAGTACCTTGAGAAGCATTGGTGACTGGTCATGTTTTGTAATCTTAGATGATATGGCATGTTCAAATTTCTTAGGAGTTGCAGGGCCCTGCAAGCATATAAAAGATATATTGTCACCAAAATGATTCAAGTGATGCAACTCATTGTATTGCTGAAATTGGAAAAGAATTTGAGAAACTGAGTAATATGAACCAAGTTCTACATTAGACTATCAAATGTAACAAAGAAATTTTGTGCATTCAATGCAACTAGCAATTGATTTGTTACTTAATAAAAAAGCATGTTTTGTTACTTATTAAAAGAAAAGCACACCATAAACAAACAAAATACTGCATATCAAAAGGACAAATTTAAATAATTGGAGCAAAGATTGAAACTTGCTTGGAATTGAGAGGACTTATTGCTTGAATGTAGGGATTCAGAAATTTGAGCCCACCCGGAACAAGCACATGCTTGGGCTCGCAACGCCTGCATGTGCCGTACCGTATCAACTGTTTGCTTCCTCACAACAATGTGACCTCTAACCAGTGCCTGTAGCTTCACTAGTACTTTTAATGCTCGCAATGCTCTCCTCGCCTTCAAATTACCCACACAAGGGAGTCATCAAACCAACTTCGCGATATCCACTTGATTAAAATCAGATGGCAAAGAAAACAAGAAACTACCTTCACTGTAACAAGGAAAAAAAATCATTCACTGACCAATCTTAGAACTTTTACTAACAGACTCATAAATGACACCTTAAAAATAATACTACCAAATTATTCATTCTTAAAAATGATATTTTGTGTTACAATTAAGGATTTAATAATTGTGTCCAACAAAAAAAAAAAATATACATATATTTGTTTTTTTTTTTTCTAAGTACATAACAGCTCAAGATAGAATGGTGAGGTTGAGAATAGCAAATGATCTCCCAAAAAGTGACCCAAACAAAGAACTGACAACCCAAAAGTATGTATGAAGATTTCAACTTTCCTAAAGCTGAGAACAGACTATCACAACCACAACGTCCAAATATAGACTTCGAGGTCCACACGGTTCACTGCACACCACTTCCAAGTCGATGCACACCCCTTCCAAGTCACTTCTCAACTTTCTTCATTTTTTATTTTTTATATATCGATTCATAAGTACAATTTGTATGTATAGATTGTGCCTGAGATTTCAATTCAAATTACAATGGCAAACGAAGAACTGGAGAGAAGAGGAGGCACAAAGAGCAGAGGCAACACATACGCACCCACCACCGAGTCCATGTGGACTACATGGTTGGTCCCGATGATTGTGGGGGCCAATGTGCTGGAATGGACCATAGTGTAGACTATAGGGGGCTGTGGCCCCCCTGTGTTTGAGACTATCCTGTTACTTACAATGGTTTAGAATAGAGCACTGAAATTTTTTTTGTTTGCATGGCCCCCTTCCCATTTCTTGTCTTCAAGAGCAAATGTTTAACCAATGTGACACGAGTTTGAAGGAAATTGAAATTGAAAATAATATATTTAGAGCAATACTATAAATATAATTTACTTTAACAATTGAATCTATTTTGTGCGATATTTGAAACGTGTTGTTTGATTCTTATTAACTAGTTAAGCAACATGTTTTTATGAATAATTTATTTTTTGTTATTGTTGTTTATAACCTTCTTTTTTAGATTGTGAAATTCCGAATGAGTTTTTTTGGTTTATAAACAAATTATAATCAACTCAAAAAATAGATTCTAGTTTTCTAGCACACAAAAAAAAAAAGTTTAAAAAAATTAAGTTCAATTGCACAACTCAGTCTTTTGTAATTAACACGTGCTTAACATAAGCTAAATTTATTGAATTT
The DNA here is from genome assembly GCF_055761805.1 of Camellia sinensis. Taxonomy (NCBI): domain Eukaryota; kingdom Viridiplantae; phylum Streptophyta; class Magnoliopsida; order Ericales; family Theaceae; genus Camellia; species Camellia sinensis. The sequence continues at coordinate 68,125,188 of NC_138973.1, read as the reverse complement.
GAATAGCACTTGAACTAAATACCTTAAGTTGGCCAGTCGAGTTTGGACAAGTATGGGCAATTTCGAGCATTACTGGAGTTAGATCGGGACAAGTTTTGAAAAGGGGAAGATGAAAAGGGAGCTCTATTTTTTTGTGTGTAAGTTTTTGTTTTGGGACAGTACATGATGCTCTATAGGTGGACTACTAATGTTGTATTTGGTTCATGGATTTGAGTAGAGATTTGGAAAGGAAAAAGAAAAAAGTGTGTGGAAGATGTGTGAAATGTAACTATATTTCATTGACACTTGACCTATTTTTTCCTTTCCCTTTCTTTTTCATTTTTAAATCCCTATCCAAATCCATAAACCAATCACAGCCTAAAAAGGATCCAGATTCTTAATAATAAATCTACATATCAAAGGTGAACTCACTTTCAAAAAATAACTAGCTTTTCATCAAAACCTAGTAACTGTCAAACAACTACCAGCTCTTGAGTGCAGAACCTGCACTGCTACTCATTAAAAATTAAGTCTATGAAGTGCATACAGAACTCATAACAATTAGTTAGATTCAAATTAACCCTAAAGCATAAACATAGATTCACCTAGCAAAACGGACAAAAAACTGTAGCTAAGTACATTAGTTAGGAAGATTAATTTGATAAACAAGAGGACTCAAAACCCTCAAAAGGCATTTTAGTTGAGGTAAACGTAAACTAGCTTGGACACCAATTCTAAAAATAGGAAGGAAAAAAGAAAAAGAAAAAAAGACTATTCTAGAATCTGTTCCAGTGGCCAGCATTGAGCCAGATTGCATCGCCTGTCACAGGCATTCCAAGCCTCTCCAAACGACCAGATTCCAGATAAGCTTTGATCTGGACTCACCATACCCATGAACTGAGTACCTTTTGGATGAAACAGAGCTCTCAAATTGGGGCCTTTGTTTGGAGCACTGAGGGACCTCACCTTAGGCCTTGAAGATTCAGTGCAAGCCATGCAATTGGGGTAGTGACAACTTAGGTTGCTTCTTGATCCGTCACTCTTAGAAGGAGTGAATGGACCTCTCTTAGGGCTACCACTCCTTGATGAAGCCGAGTAGAATTGTGGGCCATTGTTGGCTGTGCAGAAAGGGCTTTCCTCAGTGTTGCCTTGCATAGACATTAAAGGGCATAAAGAGTGAACTTCGCCTCTCAGAGGCATTCCAAGCCTCTCCAAACGACTAGACCCCAGATAAGCTTTGTTTGCAAAGTTGGTGGAAACCCTTAGGCTGCTTGATCTGGACTCACCATACCCATGAACTGAGTACCTTTTGGATGAAACAGAGCTCTCAAATTGAGGCCTTCGTTTTGGAGCACTGAGGGACCTCACCTTAGGCCTTGAAGATTCAGTGCAAGCCATGCAATTGGGGTAGTGACAACTTAGGTTGCTTCTTGATCCGTCACTCTTAGAAGGAGTGAATGGACCTCTCTTAGGGCTACCACTCCTTGATGAAGCCGAGTAGAATTGTGGGCCATTGTTGGCTGTGCAGAAAGGGCTTTCCTCAGTGTTGCCTTGCATAGACTTTAAAGGGCATAAAGAGTGAACTTCGTCTCTCACAGGCATTCCAAGCCTCTCCAAACGACCAGACCCCAGATAAGCTTTGTTTGCAAAGTTGGCGGAAACCCTTAGGCTGCTTGATCTGGACTCACCATACCCATGAACTGAGTACCTTTTGGATGAAACAGAGCTCTCAAATTGAGGCCTTTGTTTTGGAGCACTGAGGGACCTCACCTTAGCCCTTGAAGATTCAGTGCAAGCCATGCAATTGGGGTAGTGACAACTTAGGTTGCTTCTTGATCCGTCACTCTTAGAGGGAGTGAATGGACCTCTCTTAGGGCTACCACTCCTTGATGAAGCCGAGTAGAATTGTGGGCCATTGAGAAGCATTGGTGACTGGTCATGTTTTGCAATCTTTGATGATATGGCACGTTCAAATTTCACAGGAGTTGCAGGGCCCTGCAAGCATATACAAGATATATTTTGTCAACCAAAATGATTCGAGTGATGCAACTCATTGTATTGCTAAAATTGGAAAAGAATTTGAGAAACTGAGTAATATGAACCAATTTCTAAATTAGACTATCAAATGTAAGACCGAAATTTTGTGCATTCAATGCAGCTAGCAATTGATTTGTTACTTACTGAAAAAGCATTTTTGATAATTCATTACTTATTAAAAGAAAAGCACACCGTAAACAGAATGCTGCATATCAAAAGGACAAATTTAAATAATTGGAGGGAAGATTGAAACTTTCTTGGAATTGAGAGGACTTATTGCTTGAATGTGGGGATTCAGAAATTTGGGTCCGCCCAGCACAACCATGTGCTTGGGCTCGTAACCAAGCCTGCAGGCGCTGTACCACATCCACAGTTAGCTTCCTCACAATGTGACCTCTAACCAGTGCCTGTAGCTTCACCAGTCCTTTTAATGCTCGCAATTCTCTCCTTGCCTTCAAATTACCCACAAAAGAGAGTCATCAAACCAACTTCTCAGTATTCACTTGATTAAAATCAGATGGCAAAGAAAACAGAAAGGCAATCAAACAATGGCTCACCACTACAGCAGTGCCCCACTGGACAATAGTGAATCCCTTAACTTAAATATCAGATATTGGGACTCTGGTCATGTAACCAATGGCCAGAGAAAGTGTTTGGCCAGAGCCATTATGTGGGCATGGTTACCAGCCACAATTTATAACACTTTCTCTGGCCATTTTTCTTCTTTTCAATTTTTTTCAGTCTGTCTTGAAATGTTCTTGTAAAGAAAAAAATCATTTTTTTAGATGGGACAAACTTCTTTTTTAATATAAGACAAATCATATTTAAATAATTGGAGGGAAGATTGAAACTTGCCTGGAATTGAGAGGACTTATTGCTTGAATGTGGGGATTCAGAAATTTGAGCCTGCCTAGCACAAGCACGTGCTTGGGCTCGATACAATTCTCTCCTTGCCTTCAAATTACCCACAAAAGAGAGTCATCAAACCAACTTCTCAGTATTCACTTGATTAAAATCAGATGGCAAAGAAAACAGAAAGGCAATCAAACAATGGCTCACCACTACAGCAGTGCCCCACTGGACAATAGTGAATACCTTAACTTAAATATCAGATATTGGGACTCTGGTCATGTAACCAATGGCCAGAGAAAGTGTTTGGCCAGAGCCATTATGTGGGCATGGTTACCAGCCACAATTTATAACACTTTCTCTGGCCATTTTTCTTCTTTTCAATTTTTTTCAGTCTGTCTTGAAATGTTCTTGTAAAGAAAAAAATCATTTTTTTAGATGGGACAAACTTCTTTTTTAATATAAGACAAATCATATTTAAATAATTGGAGGGAAGATTGAAACTTGCCTGGAATTGAGAGGACTTATTGCTTGAATGTGGGGATTCAGAAATTTGAGCCCGCCTAGCACAAGCACGTGCTTGGGCTCGATACATCGCCTGCAGGATCTGTGCCAATTCCACAGTTCGCTTCCTCACAATGTGACCTCTAACCAGTGCCTGTAGCTTCACCAGTCCTTTTAATGCTCGCAATTCTCTCCTTGCCTTCAAATTACCCACAAAACAGAGTCATCAAACCAACTTCTCAGTATTCACTTGATTAAAATCAGATGGCAAAGAAAACAGAAAGGAAATCAAACAATGGCTCACCACTACAGCAGTGCCCCACTGGACAATAGTGAATACCTTAACTTAAATATCAGATATTGGGACTCTGGTCATGTAACCAATGGCCAGAGAAAGTGTTTGGCCAGAGCCATTATGTGGGCATGGTTACCAGCCACAATTTATAACACTTTCTCTGGCCATTTTTCTTCTTTTCAATTTTTTTCAGTCTGTCTTGAAATGTTCTTGTAAAGAAAAAAAATCATTTTTTTAGATGGGACAAACTTCTTTTTTAATATAAGACAAATCATATTTAAATAATTGGAGGGAATACTGAAACTTGCTTGGAATTGAGAGGACTTATTGCTTGAATGTGGGGATTCAGAAATTTGGTTCCGCCCAGCACAAGCACGTGCTTGGGCTCGTAACCAAGCCTGCAGGCGCTGTACCACATCCACAGTTCGCTTCCTCACAATGTGACCTCTAACCAGTGCCTGTAGCTTCACCAGTCCTTTTGATGCTCGCAATTCTCTCCTTGCCTTCAAATTACCCACAAAAGAGAGTCATCAAACCAACTTCTCAGTATTCACTTGATTAAAATCAGATGGCAAAGAAAACAGAAAGGCAATCAAACAATGGCTCACCACTACAGCAGTGCCCCACTGGACAATAGTGAATACCTTAACTTAAATATCAGATATTGGGACTCTGGTCATGTAACCAATGGCCAGAGAAAGTGTTTGGCCAGAGCCATTATGTGGGCATGGTTACCAGCCACAATTTATAACACTTTCTCTGGCCATTTTTCTTCTTTTCAATTTTTTTCAGTCTGTCTTGAAATGTTCTTGTAAAGAAAAAAATCATTTTTTTAGATGGGACAAACTTCTTTTTTAATATAAGACAAATCATATTTAAATAATTGGAGGCAAGATTGAAACTTGCCTGGAATTGAGAGGACTTATTGCTTGAATGTGGGGATTCAGAAATTTGAGCCCGCCTAGCACAAGCACGTGCTTGGGCTCGATACATCGCCTGCAGGATCTGTGCCAATTCCACAGTTTGCTTCCTCACAATGTGACCTCTAACCAGTGCCTGTAGCTTCACCAGTCCTTTTAATGCTCGCAATGCTCTCCTTGCCTTCAAATTACCCACAAAACAGAGTCATCAAACCAACTTCTCAGTATCCACTTGATTAAAAAGGTACACTTATAGAAGCATTTTACTTAATCCTTTTCCAAAAAAAAAAGAAAAAGAAAATGTAATTCAAATATGAATGGATACTTTTTCTATTTTTCTTTCTAAATCACTATTTAAATCTATTTGTTCAAAGATTTGAAAAGGAATAAAGAAAATATAATGATACTTAATTCATATTCATGAACTAGCGTAACAGAATAGCAGAATATACAAAACAAACCTGGTGGCCTCGGAAGTGCGCCTGTATCGTAATCACTGCCCATTCGCTAACGTAAGCCGCGGATGTAGCGATAGTGGCATTGGACCTCCCGCTGCTCGTTATCTTCTCCGCCGCCGTGATGGCGTGCTTGCTCGGATTAACGGCGTCATCGGTGGTGGTGTTTTTTGTAGCTGTGCGGTCCCTTTCTCTATGTGATTTGACGAAGCTCCATCTTCTCTTCGGAGGCTTCGCCGCCGATTGCGACGGCGAGTGGTCCTTCTTCAGGCCGAAGACGCCCCGAAACCACTTTGCTGCTTTGTCCATCGATCAATGGTGACAGAGAAAAGAAGTGAGATTTGAGAGAGATGAAAATATTTACTCTCCCTCTGTCCCAAAGATGAATATATATACTCTTCCTATGTACCAAAATAATGGTACCAAAGTTTTGGAAAATTCAATTTTTTTTTGGTAATATAATTATTATATTTTAAAAAAATTCAATTTTCAAAATTACATTATAGGTTGTTTTGGAAAGTTAGTAAAAAATTGACTTTTGATTTTTTACCAAGTTTTTTTGGCTTTTTTGGAGGTGATTTGGGAAGTTGGTAAAAAACTGATTTTTTTTAATTTATTTTTGGTTTAATATTTATTTATGGCATCAAATCAAAATAGAATGACCAATATACCCTTATCAAATTTTGGAATTTTAGGTAATTTGCTAACATGGAGGGTATTTAGGTAATTTCACAAGGCAGCTTTTTTGTCACTTGCCAAATGCAACAATTGGCGTTTTCGGCAAGGTAGCTTTTTTTTTGGCTTCTTCCCAAAATGGCACATAGTGTATCCACTTTGGAGGTTGTGGAATCTCCCAAAAAAGAAGTCTTGCCAAATGCAACAATTGGCGTTTTCGGCAAGGTAGCTTTTTTTTTGGCTTCTTCCCAAAATGGCACATAGTGTATCCACTTTGGAGGTTGTGGAATCTCCCAAAAAAGAAGTCTTACAGAGGTTGTCGAATCTCTAAAAAAAGGAAGTCACACTCATTTTCTTAATATATATATATATATGTCTTGTTTAGGAGGGGTGTTTGGGCTAAAATAATTATATAAGATAAAATAAGTTATTTTAATTAAATATCATATTTAATTCATAATTATTTTTTTTATAAAAATTTAAAAATCTACTCTAAATAAAACTTTTTAATTTCAAAATAAAATAATTAAAAGGGCAATCCACTTCGAAATTAATCCATAAAAATAGGTGTATACAAATATGGGAAGATTTACGGTTGAGAGACCAACTCCTAAAATGATTTACACCATGATGTGAGTCCATACATACATAGAGTGTTTTGGAAAGTTGGTAAAAAGTTGACTTTTGGTTTTTTACCAAGTTTTTTGGCTTTTTTGGAGGTGATTTGGAAAGTTGGTAAAAAATTAGTAGTTTTTTTTATATTTATTTTTGGTTTAATATTTATTTATGGCATCAAATCAAAATAGAATGACCAATATACCCTTGCCAAATTTTGGAATTTTAGGTAATTTGCTAACATGGAGGGTATTTAGGTAATTTCACAAGGCAGCTTTTTTGTCACTTGCCAAATGCAACAATTGGCGTTTTCGGCAAGGTAGCTTTTTTTTAGCTTCTTCCCAAAATGGCACATAGTGTATCCACTTTGGAGGTTGTGGAATCTTCCAAAAAGAAAGTCTTACATTTTCCTAATATATATATACTAACTTCCTTTTTTAGAGATTTGACAACCTCCAAACCTAAACAGGACATATATATATATATATATATATATGTCTTGTTTAGGAGGGGTGTTTGGGCTAAAATAATTATATAAGATAAAATAAGTTATTTTAATTAAATATTATAAAATATCATATTTAATTCATAATTATTTTTTTTATAAAAATTTAAAAATCTACTCTAAATAAAACTTTTTAATTTCAAAATAAAATAATTAAAAGGGCAATCCACTTCGAAATTAATCCATAAAAATAGGTGTATACAAATATGGGAAGATTTACGGTTGAGAGACCAACTCCTAAAATGATTTACACCATGATGTAAGCCCATACATATATAAATAATGTATCCACTTTGGAGGTTGTGGAATTTGCCAAAAAGGAAGCCTTACATTTTCCTAATATATATATATGGCCATGGCTTCTGTCCAGTCCGGGATCGGATTGGACCGTGCTGTTGGGCCCGTGGAGGCCCACCACGGGTCCCGTTTTGAAAATCTGAACCGTTCAATGTATAGAACTCGTCGAGTACTATATGCCTGTAAAAAATCACGTTGATCGGATATCGATAGCTATGTGAACAAAACAATTTTTTATCAACCGTTAATTTTTTCACCGTCCATTTTTTTTTTATACAAAACTGATTTGATCACATAGCTATCGATATCCAATCAACGTGATTTTTTATAAACATATAGTACTCGACGAGTTCTGCACATTGAACGGTTTAGATTTTCAAAACGGGACCCGTGGTGGACCCCCACGGGCCCAACAGCACGGTCCAGTCCGATCCCGGACTGGACAGAAGCTGGACCCTATATATATATATATATATATGTCATGTTTAGGTGAGGTGTTTGGGCTAAAATAATTATATAAGATAAAATAAATTATTTTAATTAAATATAATAAAATATCATATTTAATTCAAAATTATTTTTTTTATAAAAATTTAAAAATCTATTCTAAATAAAACTTTTTAATTTCAAAATAAAATAATTAAAAAATTAAAAAGTCAATCCACTTCGAAATCAACCCATAAAAATAGGTGTATACAAATATGGGAAGAGTTACGGTTGAGAGACCAACTCCTAAAATGATTTACACCATGATGTGAACGCATACATATATAAATACTGTATCCACTTTGGAGGTTGTGGAATCTCCCAAAAAGGAAGTCTTACTCATTTTCCTAATATATATATATGTATATATGTCCTGTTTAGGTTTGGAGGTTGTGGAATCTCCAAGAAAGGAAGTCACACTCATTTTCTTAACAGATATATATATGTCCTGTTTAGGTGGGATGTTTGGGCTAAAATAATTATATAAGATAAAATAAGTTATTTTAATTAAATATAATAAAATATCATATTTAACTCATAACTATTTTTTTTTATAAACATTTAGAAATCTATTCTAAATAAAAAATTTTAATTTCAAAATAAAATAATTAAAAAATTAAAAAATCAATCCACTTTGAAATCAACTCATAAAAATAAGTGTATACAAATATGGAAAGATTTACGGTTAAGAGACCAACTCCTAAAATGATTTACACCATGATGTGAGCTCATACATACATAAATAGTGTATCCACTTTGGAGGTTGTGGAATCTCCCAAAAAAGAAGTCTTACTCATTTTCCTAATATATATATATATATATATATATATATGTACTGTTTAGGTTTGGAGGTTGTGGAATCTCCAAGAAAGAAAGTTACACTCATTTTCTTAATATATATATATATATATATGTCCTGTTTAGGTGGGGTGTTTGGGCTAAAATAATTATATAAGATAAAATAAGTTATTTTAATTAAATATAATAAAATATCATATTTAACTCATAATTATTTTTTTTATAAAAACTTAAAAATCTATTCTAAATAAAACTTTTTAATTTCAAAAAAAAAAATTAAAAAATTAAAAAGTCAATCCACTTCGAAATCAACTCATAAAAATAGGTGTATACAAATATGGGAAGATTTACGGTTGAGAGACCAGCTCCTAAAATGATTTACACCATGATGTGAACCCATACATACATAAATAGTGTATGCATTTTGGAGGTTGTGGAATCTCCCAAAAAAGAAGTCTTACTCATTTTCCTAATATATATATATATATATGTCCTGTTTAGGTTTGGAGGTTGTGGAATCTCCAAGAAAGGAAGTCACACTCATTTTCTTAATATATAGATATATATGTCCTGTTTAGGTGGGATGTTTGGGCTAAAATAATTATATAAAATAAAATAAGTTATTTTAATTAAATATAGAAAATATCATATTTAACTCATAATTATTTTTTTTATAAAAATTTAAAAATCTATTCTAAATAAAACTTTTTAATTTCAAAATAAAATAATTAAAAAAATTAAAAAGTTAATCCATTTCAAAATCAACCCATAAAAATAGGTGTATACAAATAGGAGAAGATTTACGGTTGAGAGACCAACTCCTAAAATGATTTACACCATGATATGAGCCCATACATACATAAATAGTGTATCCACTTTGGAGGTTGTGGAATCTGCCAAAAAGGAAGTCTTACTCATTTTCCTAATATATATATATATATGTCCTGTTTAGGTTTGGAGGTTGTGGAATCTCCAAGAAAGGAAGTCACACTCATTTTCTTAATATATATATATATATATATATATTAGGGGTGCAACTCGGGCGGGTTCGGTCGGGTTGGGGGTCTGCCCAAGCCCGACTCGAATTGTATTTGGCAGTGCCCAAGCCCGCCCAAGCCCGACCATGAACCCGTGCATTGCTGCCCAAGCCCGGCCCAAGCTTTGTATTTTGAACTCGGGTTAACCCGAATTGCCTGAGTCCAGAAACCTGTAGGTAGATCTGTAAGGCCCCGGTGTCCCACATCGGGAATGGAGGGGGAATTCCTGGGCTATAAAAGTAAAAACCTGGACCCTTATATAGCATCGAGGCCTCTTCCCAAGTGGTGAAATCCCTATTAGAACTCCCCAGTTAAGCGTGCTTAGGCTGGAGTAGTTCTAGGATTGGTGACCCACTGGGAAAAACAAATCCGTGCGGGCGTGGCCCAAAGCGGACAATATCGATGACGTATGAAGGGTCGGGGTGTTACAAATGGTATCAGAGCCGACTCTCCGGAGTACCGAGTGTGGGCCCCTGGCGTCTCTCGGTGCATGTGGGCGGGCTTGCGAGCTGGCAGGCTACTGCACGGGGACGTGCAGCCTTATGGGGGGTGAATTGTAAGGCCCCGGTGTCCCACATCAGGAATGGAGGGGGAATTCTTGGGCTATAAAAGTAAAAACCTGGACCCTTATATAGCATCGAGGCCTCTTCCCCAGTGGTGAAATCCCTATTAGAACTCCCCAGTTAAGCGTGCTTAGGCTGGAGTAGTTCTAGGATGGGTGACCCACTGGGAAGAACAAATCCGTGTGTTACAAGATCTAAGGGTAGACATAAAAGATGCTAATCTAATGGTAGAAGACTAACCAAAAAAAAATAAAAAATCAAAATTAAGACTAACTCTTTTACTTAATAGAAGACTAACCAAAAAATAAATAAAAAATAAAAATTAAGACTAACTCTTTTACTTAATTTATATATATTATATAATTTATTAAATTATATATATATATATATTATATTATATATTATATAATTTATATAATATATTAAATTCAATTCGGGTTTGGGTTGCTCGGGTTGGCTATTGGTTCTGCCCAAGCCTAGCCCGAATTGCAATTCGGACATCAAAAATCTGTCCAAGCCCGTCCAGATTACAAGATATAGTTGCCCAAGCCCTAAAAAAACTCGGGCTGGGCTCGGGTTGCTCGGGTTGAGCCCGCCCGAGTTGCACCCCTAATATATATGTCTTGTTTAGGTGAGGTTTTTGGGCTAAAATAATTATATAAGATAAAATAAGTTATTTTAATTAAATATAATAAAATATCATATTTAACTCATAATTATTTTTTTTATAAAAATTTAAAAATCTATTCTAAATAAAACTTTTTAATTTCAAAATAAAATAATTAAAAAATTAAAAAGTCAATCCACTTCGAAATCAACCCATAAACATAGGTGTATACATATATGGGAAGATTTACGGTTGAGAGACCAACTCCTAAAATGATTTACACCATGATGTGAGCCCATACATACATAAATAGTGTATCCACTTTGTAGGTTATGGAATCTCCCAAAAAGGAAGTCTTACTCATTTTCCTAATATATATATATATATATATATATGTATATGTCTTGTTTAGGTTTAGAGGTTGTGGAATCTCCAAGAAAATGAGTGTGACTTCCTTGCTTGGAGATTCCACAACCTCCAAACCTAAACAAGACACACATATATATATATATATATATATCCTGCTTAGGTGGGATGTTTGGGCTAAATTAATTATATAAGATAAAATAAGTTATTTTAATTAAATATAGAAAATATCATATTTAACTCATAATTATTTTTTTTATAAAAATTTAAAAATCTATTCTAAATAAAAAATTTTAATTTCAAAATAAAATAATTAAAAATTAAAAAGTCAATCCACTTCGAAATCAACTCATTAAAATAGGTGTATACAAATATGGGAAGATTTACGGTTGAGAGACCAACTCCTAAAATGATTTACACCATGATGTGAGCCCATACATACATAAATAGTGTATCCACTTTGGAAGTTGTGGAATCTCCCAAAAAGGAAGTCTTACTCATTTTCCTAATATATATATATATATATATATATATGTCCTGTTTAGGTTTGGAGGTTGTGGAATCTCTAAGAAAGGATGTCCCACTCATTTTCTTAATATATATATATGTCCTGTTTGGGCTAAAAAATTATATAAGATAAAGTAAGTTATTTTTATTAAATATAATAAAATATTATATTTAACTCATAATTATTTTTTTTATAAAAATTTAAAAATCTATTCTAAATAAAACTTTTTAATTTCAAAATAAAATAATTAAAAAATTAAAAAGTCAATCCACTTCGAAATCAACCTATAAAAATAGGTGTATACAAATATAGAAAGATTTACTCTTGAGATTTTTGAGAATCAAATACGTACAACTCTCTAATTGAACTTTATTCTTATTTCAATTATTTAAATAACAATATACTAATAAATTTAAAATTTATACATATAAAAAACAAATGTTTAATAAATATTTCACGTCACCCTACCATATCATATATATAGCCTTTGTTCGACATGGATCTAAAATAAGGTTAAGAATTAAAATAGTCATAAAAAGATAAAATAAATTAAAAAATTAATAAGATAAAATATTACATTTAAATTATAATTATTTTACTTTTTTTTCTCATAAAAGTCAAAAAAATAAAAAAATCTAACCCAAACAAGATTTTTAACACTAGGCTAAAATAGTCAAAAAATCAAAAAATAAAAAATCCAACCCACTTCTCGAACGAAGCCATATCATATATAGATATATAAAAGTAGTTTTTTTTTATTTTTTTTATTTTATGTGGCACATTTTAAAAGTTTAATTTTTGTTCTATTTATTTATTTATTTTTATAAAAAGGCCATATCAGCATGTTTTTTCTATTTATATATAAAGTTATATACAAGTTCAATTTCAATTATAATAACCAATTTTATATGAATTTTGTTTGAAAAATATTTATTTTTCATATATTTTTCGTCGTATATTTAGTTTTGTCGTTGTTAGATTTCTTTTTGTATAGATGATATTTTAATTTAATTATTATGATATTTGAAAAAAAAATTATGTTGCTATATAAATAAGATAGAATGTTTTTAATTATATGCATCGCTCAAGTCAACTTTTATATGGACTTTATTTAATAAATACTTATTTTTCATTGTGTATTCAGTTTTGTCATTAGACTTCTTTTTATAGTTGATATTTTAATTTAATTATTATGACATTTGAAATTTTTTTTTATCTCAATGCACAAATAAATAAATAAATACGACAGAATATGCTTAATTATATGCATAATATTGATAAAATTAATTTTCTTTTATATTTTTGTGTGTGTCTATCTTATTGATGTCTTAATATTAATTTATATTTAATTTTTTATTTAACATGAAATTATTTATTACAAAACATTTATATTTAATTTAAATACAATATGTATGAATAATTCAAAAAGACTATTGAAAAAAATTAAGGGAGATTGACCAATAAGTCTCATATTTTGGACTTGTAATCCATATAGTCTCATATTTTTTCTTGTGATCCATTTAGTCATTTTGAATATGTAATGGCTCATTTACCCGCCATATTGGTGTGTCATATTTGGAAAAAGTATACTAAAGCGTTTTTTAGTATTATATCATACCTATCACGTTAGAGTGTCACATTTAGGAAAAGTATACTAAAGAATTTTTAATTTTTTTAGAGTGTTACATTATACCTGCCATGTTTGAGTGTCATATGTCACGTTTGGGAAAAGTACTAAAGAATTTTTAATTTTTTTTAAATGTCACATCATACCTGTCATATTGTCATGTTTCAGAAAAGTACACTAAAGAGTTTTATTTTTTTTAAAAGTCTCACATCATACCTGGCACGTTGTCATGTTTGAAAAAAGTATACTAAGGAGTTATTATTTTTTTTTGGAGTAAAAGTTTTGGAGTGTCACATCATACCCATCATGTTGTCACATTTAGAAAAAGTATATTAAGAAATTTTTAATTTTTTTAGAGTGTCACATTGTTGGAATGCCATATTAATACCTATCATATCAGAGTATCATATCATACTTGTCACATTAATAAAATGGTATAATTGTCTACCAAAATAAAAAATAAGACCACACAGAAAGAAACTTTCCACTAATAGGATTTAACAGATCAATAGAAAAAAGTTGGAACTAATTGGAGTACTTATTTATGAGATGAGATTTATTGGTAAATATCCCAAAAGTTAATACTCTATATAATTAATTTATGTATTTTCTTCTTAATCCAATCACAACATATTTGTATTTAATCTTTTAAATAAATTTTATATAATTATACTTCTACATGTTTTTATTTTCTAAATAAATATAAATATAAAAATAAAATAAAATAAAATAAAAAATTAAAATCACTTTTAGTTTTATATTATTAATTTTTTCTTTCTAATTTAACCATTATTTTTAATATCAAAATAACTGTTTATTTTACTATCTTATAATTTAATATATATATAGCACAATAGAACTAAAATAAATAATATGATAATTATATGATATATGATATAATTTATTTTATTATATGATAATTACAATTTTATAGCACAATAGAACTAAAATTATCAAAATAAACAAATTATTTAAGTAAATTTATTATATATAAGTATTCAAGTAACAGTTTTGCTGAATGATAACGATAAGATTATTAAAATAAATAATTAAAACTAAAATTTTATTTTAAATTAGAATTAATATTATTTTTTGTAACACATCTATATAATAAAGCAGAACGGATTTTGAAAATATCCTAGAGACATTTGTCCTACTAGGACATTTCAAGGGCCATGATCCATTTGTATATTCACATGGATGGCTCAGATAACCCCCTTAATTTTATATCAATCCTAAATATATATCTTCCCGCCCAAAGATTCAGCCTCCTCCTTCCCCACGTCTCCCCTCTATTCCATCTTTATCTCTCTCTTCTCACACGTCTCTCTTCTATGTTTATCCCTCTCCCTTCTCTGTTCTCATCAGTTTGTTCCCTTAATTTTATCTGCTCCAAAATTCTGATTGATCAACAACATCGTTACCTGCTGCAAACTCCACTTGCTGTTATTCCACTGCCGTACCCAGCCGCTCCTCTTCATCACCACTCGCAAGGTATTCCTGTCCTCCTCCCTCTCTATGTTGTATTTTTTGAATGATCAAGAACAGATCAGATTGTAGAAACTGATTTGCAGAAACGGCCGCTGCTCATCATCACCTCTCGCAAGCTTCCCTCTCTCCCACCCTTGGTTGTTCCCTTCGCAAGGTAATTTTGGTCTCCCTCTGCTTTAGGGTTTTTCTCTTCTTCGAGTTTTGACAATTATCTGCTCCAAAATTCTGATTGATCAACAACATCCTTACCTGCTGCAAACTCCACTTGCTGTTATTCCACTGCCGTACCCAGCCAAATTCAGAAAATTCATAATCTATCATTACTTGACTTTGGTCTCCATGTTCATACTCAACATCCTTTACACGGTATAATTGTCATTACTTGACTTTGGTCTCCTTTAACACATATTCATAATTTGGTCTCCTTTAACACATGTTCATACTTGACTTTGGTCTCCTTTAACAGAAAGAATAAAGGAAGCAAATGAATAATAGGAGACCGAATAGATTTTGTTAGCCTGTTGTGTTCATCAGAAAATGGAGAAAAGAAAGAATTAAGAAGCACAAAACAAAGAGGGTTATAGAGATTTTTGTGACAGGGAATGGGGATAGGGAAATGGGTTTGTTTTATTATTTTTTTATGTTGTTATGAGGGTACCTACTGTTTGGATTTCTATTACAATCTGCAGAAACTGATTCAATTTTACTTTAATCCCATTCAAGAACAGATTGTATCTTTAATCAGTTTCTGAATGATAAGATATTTTTTTACAGGTTATTATTTTAAAAATTATTTATATTACACTTAATTAATTTAATATTTTATAAAAAAAAAAAAAAAATCAATCTGCAGAAACTGATTCAATTTTACTTTAATCCCATTCAAGAACAGATTGTATCTTTAATCAGTTTCTGAATGAGTATGAACATGATAACTTTGGTCTCCATTGGCTCTAATGTATGTGGCGTAACACTAACTGATGTGCATTTTAATTTTAATTTCTTTTAAATTGCAGAGTATTGGCTGGTGTGCATTATTTGATATTTAATTTTTTTTTTATATTTGATGTGTTTGAAATTGTAAAGTGTAGTCTATTAAATAGATTTTTATAATTGCATTTTAATCTTAAATTTCAATAGTGTTGCGATAACAATTATTTATACCGTGCCTTCAGGCACGGGCATACGCTAGTATCATAATATAATACACCATGGGTCATGACCAAGTCATAATTTGTATATTATGGAATTTTTTGTTCTTTTTATTTTTTCAGAAAAAAATATTTTGATATAAATGGAATTTACGATTTTGATAAATTTGATTAACACAATTGAGAATTTGAATTTAGGTTGAGAATACATATTTTTTTTTTTTATAACTTTGAAAATTATTTTTATGAGCCTTTTACATAAAATTACATATAGTGACAAAATTTTTTATCAATCATTAGCAAATCTGTTTTTGTTAAACTTTCAATTGTTAAATTTTTTTACACAAAGTATTATGACTTAAAATTAATTTTTTATTTTAAACATAAATTCTCGTATATCACATGGTCACCTACTAATAATCTAATAAACTTACACATAGGTGATCACATTTATTTAATGACAAATACTAACAAGTGCCTCATATATTATTTAATGTCAAGAAATGTATAAAAAATCTTTTAAAAATATGTAAAAATGTTAAAAAGTAAAATTAGTCAAAAGTATATTTTGTTCTACAAATATCTTATCTTTTACTTGTATTCTAGAGACAATTGTTAGTAAGATCCTTATTTAATATATCTTTATATAATTTGACAAAAAATAAAGTGTTACTTATAGAAAATAAATTGTGTGTTCGATTTATTTATGCACTAGCAATAGACCTATGTTGGGTAGCAAATGTTCTTTAAAAATAATTTTAGCTACATATTTGCATTTCACCTAAATACTATTACACTTCAAAATAATTAAAATAGATTGGTGGAAAGTAATCATTATAAAGAAATTTATATTAAAAAAACATATAATTAAAATTAAAATTGAAATTAAAAGTAAGAGTGTGTGAAATGAAATTTTAATTTAAATGCCTTTAACAATAAATAAAATTTTAATTTCTAAAATTTGAAGGAGAGAACTTAAAATAGAAAAATTGGAAAAAATTAATGGTAATAAAATTCCTAATCCTTTTCCTTATATGAAAACTGAATTTAATTTATTTTAAAAGGTAAATTATTAATAGTTTCTAATAATTGGACTTAATTCCTATCAAGTTTTATTGAAAATAAGTTTGTGTGTTTGAAAATAACTTTTATCAAGTTTTAATTTCTATCAAGTTTTTTTTTAAAAGCTCATAATAATAAAATAAGATCTCAAATTGAGGCACAACAGTCACTACTGTACCTTTAGCACAACAGTGACCCAATTTCTAGTTTTATACCCATGTCACATCGAATGTGCTTAAAATTTAATTTTATGTACATATGATTTTTTTAATAACAGTATAAAAACTCTCTCTTTTGATGTCATATATCCAATGACTCCGAGCTAAATAAATTCAAAAGTTATGTTCTTAGCAAATTTAATAATAAATTAATTTTCATAACACATGCAAAAAGAAAACATAAATTAATTTGTTATTGCAATTGAGAGAAAAACATTCAATTAGAAATTCAAAACAACAATAAATTAACTTATTATTGTACATAAATATTTATCAAAATTGTAATGATATGAACACAAATTATTATGAATTCCTGCAATTGAAACACATAATATATGTATGTGTATATATATATATATATATATATATTTTTCATTTTCAATTGTTTAACATTGTTTTTTTAATTTGATCTTCTTCTTCTTCTTCTACAAGCATCCTTGATGGAAGAGACCTAAATTCAAACACATAATATTATTTTCATTTTTTGTTTTCATTTTCAATTTTTTAAACAATTTTAGTTTTAATTTGATCTTCTTCTTTTTTCTTTTTTGTAAAACATTCAAAACAATAATAAATTAACTTATTATTGTAAACAAATATTTATCAAAATTGCAACGATATGAATACAAATTATTATGAATTTCTGCAATTGAAACACATAATATTAGTTTCAATTTTTGTTTTCTTTTTCAATTTTTTAGCAATTTTATTTTTAGTTTGATCTTTTTTTTTTTTTTTTCTTCTTCTTCTTCTTCTTCTTTTTATTTTTATTTTTATAAAACTTTGAATATAGTTTAAAATTATTTTCAAAAAATAGGTTATTTAAAAAAATTATAAAAACATTTTGCTAAAATAGTTCCACACATGCATGTTAGGTATTGATTTAATTTGTTTCCCCCAATTTTTGAAATGATATTCAATTAAAAATTCTAACTATAATTGTCTCATAACACGTGGAAAAAGATCAAAAAACACACTATAAAATTTTAAAAATATAAAAATATTAATGGAAATTCTTTTCATCTCCTCCCTCTCATATATTCGTCCCTCTCATATATTCATGTTTTCATCAAAGAGAAAATAGATACAAATGAAGACAATAGATGCATGAAACTTATTATTGAATAAAGGTAAAAGAACACAAAAGGACAACAACAAATTTTTTTTTTCTTTTTTCTTTTCAAGTATGTCACATGAAACAATTTTAAAGTATGTCAATGAAAGGCCCTACTTTTTTTTATAAAAAAAATTCATAAATCATTTAGACATTGTTTTCATATAATATATATTTTTTAATTTTCAAGAATAGAAGACAATTTTCTAAATTCATATTCAAATTGAAAAACAAATGTCTCATTTTCTTTTCATCTATCCCACATTCACATATTCATATCTCTATCAAAAGAGAAAATAAATACAAATAAAAAGATAAGACAATTTATGGAGTTAACAAAGACAAAAGAAAACAAAAAGACACAAAAATGAAAGGCAAAGGCACCACATTAAAAAATCATAAATGCATTTTAGACATTGTTTTCATATAATTTTTTTAATTAAAAAATTCAAGAATAGAAGATAATTTTTGAAATTTATATTCGAATTGAAAAACTAATGTCCCATTTTCTTTTCATCTATCTCACATTCATATATTTACATCTCTATCAAAAAAGAAAATAAATACAAATAAACTGAAAAGGCAATTTATGGAGTTAATAAAGACAAAAAAAAAAAAAAAAGGGACACAAAAATGAAAGGCTCTACTTTTGAAAGAAAGAAAGAAAGATCATATATGTACGCAACAAGAAATTTCACTTTTGACGACTAAAATTTTAGTCGACAAAAGTCTTGTTTTTAGTCGCCAATCGCTTTGCCGACTAATATATTTGGTCGCCTATAGTTTGTCGGGAAAACAATCGGTGACTAAAATTTTTTTGGTAGCCAAAAGTAGCCTATTGGCGACTAAAACCTTAGTCGCCATATTTTTTTTTAAGTCGCCATATATTTAAAAAAAAAATTAAATATATAAATATATTTACTTTTAACGACTAAATTATTTAGTAGCCAATTAAGCATGTATATTTGGCGGCTAATTATTTAGTAGCCAAAAATTTTACTTTTTGAGAATTGGCGACTAAAATCTTAGTAGCCAAAAGTTTTACTTTTTTACAATTGGTGACTAAAGTTTTAGTAGCCAAAAGCCAACCCGTGACATTTGTTTAGTCACCAAAAGGTCTCATTTAGTTTTTATAATTTATTCTGTAATATTTTTTGCGCCATCTAGAATCTATGCATATACAAAATTATTCATCTATTCATTCATTCATTCAATTCTTAACCATTCAATAAAAATATTTCTTCACAACTTGTACCATTCAATTTTCAACCACATACAAAACTTAACTATTAACCGTACATATCAACAAAATAAAAATCCATAAATATAGTATAATCCAACAAATACATATACTATCCAAACTAACAAACTCGTGATCGTAACTTGTATTCCCAGCACAAATCTCTCTTTTACTTTGGACAGTTGTGCATTCACAACATAAATTGGTTCATCAAGTCACTAGAATTAAACACAAGCAAATTTCATTTTTATCTATCAAGGAATCTTTTCTCCAGAACGGTTCCATCTCAGGGCAGAAATTTCCTGCAATAACAATACTCAACAATGTTATGCTTTGTTTGGTAGAAGGAAAACGAAAAGAGAAAAAAATAATTGAGAAAGTTATTAAATATTATTCCCACGTGTCATTGAACACAAATTTGGAGGGAATTCAATTTAATTTAGGTACAAACAATACTCAAGGAACAACAAAATAAATATATTTTCCCCTCAACTCTTATCTACTTTGTTCTCAACTAAAACAAGGGAAAATTTACTAATTCATTTTCTCCGATCTCTCTTTTCTTAATCTCTTCTCTTCCCTAATCATTCTCTCCAAATGAACACAACTCCACCAAACTAGGGAAAATCAAATTGGAATATCTCATGCAAAGAAGATTGAAAAAACATAAACAAATGGACAACGTTTCAAATATTATTGCATCAAAAATCTAAAAATACAAAACTGATTTATACCATCATTGTCTGTCTCATTATGGGCTTGAGGTGATATGCATCAATAAAAAGTGTCATTCCTATGCATCAATTAGCAAGTGCAAACAATTGGAGCTAATTAAAAAGTGTGCTAATTAGCTCCCTCCATTAGCATAGTCTCCACACTGACTGGAAAGGTTGGCATCATTTCCAGAACACAAGGAGGTCAACATAACTAGATCAAAAATAGTGATGACAATAATGGCTAATGAACAACATAGGACAGCATCCAATAAACAAAATCATGAGTCTCACATTCCAGGGAATATAAGGCATATGGCAATGCAGAACACATAACATAATTGGAAGAAATAAGGGTCAAAGTTTAGACCAATCATAGTAGTTCTAACTTCTACCTACAGAAAGAACCATCAGAGTCTTTGGGCGTTGCTTGGGATGCGTTAAGTAAAGACTAATACATAGAAACTAAACAATAAGCATGAAAACTTCCCACTTAACATCACTAAGAAATTATTTTTCTACTTTTTATTTCATTCTCAATTTGAGACTCTAGTTCTCAAGAAAATATTAAAGAACTCTTTTGAATCCCTGCAAAATAAACTATTTCTAGCATATCATTGAGTAATGGCTACAGTTAACACTAATGAGCACATGAAAATGAACCCAGGGAAGTCTTCAAATTATTCACACAAGTAGTTTCCACTATAAGTGAAAAATAACTCTAGTTAGGACCTTCTTTTAACCCACCTGTTCTTCCATCTTCTCTGATGCCTTTCCAATTCTAACATTATATTTTGCCAGAAAACAACCACTCTTTTTGTGAAGATGTAAATATATATATATTATTCACCTAACAAGGACTCAAAACCTTCATAATTAAAAAATGCTTTCTTTGTTTTTATAATGCATTTTAAGCTTAAAACTATAAAATTCTGGGTGTGTGCATCCCATTTTCTGACACAGCAGTGCATCTTCTCATGCTTTATTGATTTAGCTTTCAGAGGTAATTTTTTGCCTATTACCTGAGCTTCCCTGACTCTTCAAGCTAATGTTATTGACAACTTCAACACCTAGCACAAACTCCGTGACACACACGTTTGGTACAAATACTAAAACATCAATTATACTTGAAGCCAACAACTCAGCTCTACCAAATCATTTCCCACTAAACTAAAAAATAAAATAAAATTAGGAAGCATAATAGTTACTCAAGGCACAATACACAATTACACACAACACCAAGACATTGATACCAACATAGAGGGATAATGCAAATAGACACAAGAAGTCAGGGTATTTTGTGGTTTTAGTGCATTGGCATTGGAGCATGGGCTATATGTCATAAGAGTAATTAAGGATAAAGCAAATTACCTCACAAGAGGAGATTCTATGCGCTTCTCCAGCTTATTTGTATTCAGTTTAGCACGATACAAGGCCTTCTTTCTGGCTTGAGCATCCATTGTGAGGCCTTCTTTTCACTAGACAGATAAACCTCGCCTCAAGTCTAAAATCAATAAATATTCTTCTACTTCAGTCAATGAACTGAACCTGTTGTGCATTTTAAGGAATAATTATAGAGGAAAAAGAACTATTATCATTCAAGAAACAGGACTGTAATAAAGATACAGAACTCCAGAAATATACATCTTTGTTTGAGAAAAAAAGACCAAGTCAGAAACACCATATAATCAATACCACCATAGTTTGAGGCATTTTGTCAAATACCTGGTAGGCATGATATCAGATATGCTTTATTCCTTCTTTTCTATAAATAGATAGGGATAAACACCAAAGAAAAGAACAACAAAACATAATCACATACCAAACTGATGAGAATAAAAACACATATAAAGATCTAGCACCACTTTTTGAAGAATTGAACTAAACCTGAACAAGTAGTTGTTGCACTCCGCAGAGAAGAACAACGTGTGGATTCTCCATGGAGCTTCTTGAGCCGTTTCTTGGCAATACCCACGATTGATCAGACCCAAAATCACCACCACCAGAACCACGAGATTCGCCATTGAAGCTCAGTTCAATGGAAGATTTGAAATGGGTAGTGTCGTGTAGATCTGAATTTCAGGATTGGCTATGGAGTTTAGAGAGAGAAAATAGGACAAATCTAGGTGAATCGGTGCTCCGGTAGCCCGCGACGGCGAGGAGGAGCGGCGGAGGTGCGGCTGGTGAGCGGCGGTGAGAGAGGGGGAGAGGAGCAGCGGAGAGGGAGAGGGAGAGGGAGAGAGAAACGTGAAGAGAGACAGAGGCGCTGTTTGTGGTATAGAACCCCACATATATATATATATATATATTACACCATTAGCGACTAAATCTCATTTAGTCGCCAATTAGTTTTATAAAATCCCTCCAAAATTTGAAATAAATCCCTCCAAATATTTTAGTTTTTGGCGACCAAACTTTTAGTCGCCAAAGATAAAAAATAATTTTTTAATTTTACATTCGGCGACTAAACTAATTTTTTGTCACTGAAAATATGTTTTTGGCGACCAAAAGTTTGGTCGCCAAAGATAAAAAATAATTTTTTATTTTACATTCAGCCACTAAATGATTTTGGTAGCCAAAACTCAATATACGACGACTAAATTTTTTTTTGTCGTCAATTCTAGTATTTTTAGCGACTAAATTTTTTTTAGTCGGCAATAATTAATATATCCTGACTAAAAAAAATTAGTAGCTAAATGTTGTACTTTTGGCGACTAAAAAAAATTTTAGTCGCCAATTCCACAACTTTTGGCGACTAAATTTTTTTAATCGCCAATTTTGGTCGCCAAAGGTGCATTTTGTTGTAATGGTATGTTAGGTTTTTGTAATTGGCAATCATGTTTGACAAAACTCATTTTATTTGTAATTTTGTTCGCTCTTTTATTTCAGTAAGGCTATAAGTGTTTAGATGCGAATCTAACCTGAATTGTGCATATGTAGAGGAGTTTGTGATCTTGAGGCATTTACGTTTGTCACTTCGCTAACTATGTACGGGGATCGAGGCGCAGCGCCCCTGAGAGGGTGATTTATGATCTGGAATTGGGCCGAGGCAACGGCCGAGCAGGTTGAGAGCCTAACCGTGCATGGGGCCGAGATGATTGACTATCCGCCCGGAGATGGGCTGCCAGAACTTGGCTCGGGTGGAATTGGGCCAAGTGTGTACCGCCCCGGACCGTAAAGAAGCTCGGAAAGGCAGTGCTCGGTTGGACCGAGCTGCTTGATCAGGGGATGGCTGAAGCCAGACAAGCTGATTGACTGGCGCCCGGAAAGGCATGGTCAACCGAGGAAACCGTTTGATCGGCAGAAAGGCCGACCACAGGAGATGCCCCGGGCTTGGCTTTGCCGAGATGCCGCCTAGCCCGGTCCTTCCTGGGCCTAGCTAGTGAAGAGCTTGGGTATGAAGCACAGCACGGCCGTGGATAGAGCAGCTCGGCTGCCGAGCTCCAGCTGAGAAGGCAGGCAGTTGTGATTAGGTGATGATCGGCAAGGTTTATGCTGACGGATGGGATAGCGGAGCCACGTGTCAGGAGATGACTGGGAGTGGATATGGGGCGCAGAGGGTATATAAGTATGTCTGCGCCCCCCATACGCGACGGATGAACACTTTGTAAGGAATTTCTTACATTCAAATACCTCTCTCTCTCTCTCTTTATCCTAAGGTGTGTGCTAACTTGATCGTCAGAGGGTTTTTCCGGCCACACACCGCCGGGTAGCTCACCATTGTTTGTGCGCAGGTGATCGGACATAAACGGAGCTCGGAAGAAAGGAGTACGGGCTTGCCGGAATATTTGCTCCCCGTACAATTGGCGCCGTCTGTGGGAAACTTGACAGACAAAACCTTGTCTTCCAGGTTCATCTGATCGCCGTCCATGGCGAACAACGATGAGTTTCCGTTGTCTGCCATAGATGGAGCTACCCCGGAGTTCACCCGAAGGAGAGAAGGCCCTCCCGCCATCCATCCAATGGCGGACTTGGGGACGCCCACTGGAGGCCAGTCAGGAGACGCGCGGGATAAGCGCGGAAGAAGTCATGGACATTCACGGAGTTCAGACGGTCACCGGCGGAGGAGAGACTCACACGCCAGACGTCTGGAAAATAAGTTGAGGGATCAAGACGCTGTCATCCGGCGAATGGCGGCGGAGATGGAGGATCTGAAGCGGCATGTCAAAGGGAAGGGAGTAGCTGGAGTGGGAGACCACAGTGAGCGTACCCCATCCCGTCGTTCAGGCGGCCAGAGTCAGCGACGTACTCAGTCCATATCTATTACCAGAAGTTACCAGGTTGGTGATTCCGACGCGCATGCAGAAAAGTCTAGCGCGCAAGACAGCACCTACAAACCCTCACGTTCGGCGACGACGTCAAGGTACTCTTACTCCGCTCAGTCAGAGGATTTACGGGCGGTCTTAAAGGAGCGGGCTCGTCGGCACGAAGCCCAGAGAATACCTGCTTTCCAGCGGCTATCCTACGGGGTTTACACCAGCGAGGAGGTCAGAATGCCTCCACCCCGCCAAGCAGTGCCGCTCTTTGAAGATACAGACTTGGCTAGGCTGAGTGCCACCCCTTTTTCCCTGGAAATAGAAACAACACCGCTTCCGACAGGCTTCCACCAGCCAAAGTTCACACTTTACGACGGAAAAACCGATCCATATATGCATGTGAGCCACTTCCGACAGGTTATGGCCGGACATAGGCGCAATGACGGACTTATGTGCCTAATCTTCCCGTCAAGTTTGGGCGAACTGGGCTTAAAGTGGTTCGAGAGGTTGCCGGAAGGGAGCATACAAAGGTGGCATCAGCTGGCTGAGGCATTTGTTACACCCTTCAAAACCAACACAAAGACACCAAAGGAAGTCGATCATTTGCTGAGTGTCAAGATGGAACCGAGCGACACACTAAAGATATACAACTCGAGGTACTGGGAAACCTTCAACGAGATCTTGGACTGCCCGGTCAACCTTGCAATCACGCAATACAAGCGTGGTCTCCCGGTCGGACATAGACTGCGGGACTCGCTTACCATGCACCAGCCGACATCCATGGGCCAGCTTATGCAGCGCATCAATGAACACATCCGAGTAGAGGATGACGCGTCAGCTTCTACCGTGAAGGCCACTCCGGTAGCAACAGACAAGAAGACAGCAGGCAAAGTGCACGCAGTTGGGCAAGAGTCCAGCCGCTCAAGTGACCGAGCAGAGGAATCAGACCATGGCTCGAACCATAAAAACCGGGGTAGAGGACGTCGGAATGACCGGGATGACTACCCCCGAGATGACGTAGCGGACGCAAACAGAAGGATGAAGGCAAGGACTGGCATAACCACGGTCTTCAAGATTCCAATCTATCGCATACTTAGTGAAATCCGAGACGAGGAGTATGTCCGGTTTCCTGCTAAGTTGGGCGATGGACAAAAGGGCTACAATCCGCGGTATCGTTGCACGTTCCACCGGGAGAGAGGCCACCGGACTGAGGATTGTTTGCCTTTGTGGCAACATTTAGAAGAGCTGGTTGCGGCCGGGCATCTAGACCTTTACATTGATGGCGGCGTGAAGCCGAATCAGGCTTCGGTTGATCCCAGGGGACAGGATGACCGAGACGCACCACCACAGGGAGTTATTAGTGTCATCCACGGCATCGTGGAACCGGAGCGTGTTTGCGAACTCCGGGGCATGATAAAAAAGGCAGAGCATATGAGGGAAGTTTTGTCGGTACAGCCTGCCATCAAAAGGGGGAAGACTGAAGAAAAAGACGTGATTAG
This sequence comes from Camellia sinensis, assembly GCF_055761805.1. Classification (NCBI taxonomy): domain Eukaryota; kingdom Viridiplantae; phylum Streptophyta; class Magnoliopsida; order Ericales; family Theaceae; genus Camellia; species Camellia sinensis. Next base: position 68,099,321 of record NC_138973.1, on the reverse strand, counting down.
TTTCACCTCAAGGGATCTAGAGCGTATCCAGACGCCGCACAACGATGCCCTAGTAGTAACACTACGCGTCAAGGACTTTGAGGTTAAGAGGATCTTGATCGATCAGGGAAGCTCGGTCGAGATCATGTACTATGATGCGTTCAAGCAGGTTAAACTCCGGGAGACAGAATTGGCTCCGGCAACTTCGCCATTGGTCGGATTCAACTCACAACCAGAGTGGCCTTGGGAAAGATTATCCTGCCGGTCAAAGCAGGATCCGTGGTCAAACAAGTTGAGTTTTGGGTGCTACAAGTGCCTTCGACGTACAACCTTATCCTTGGAAGGGGATGGCTACACGCCATGCAAGCTGTAGCATCGACTTATCACCAGGTGATGAGATTCCCTTCGGCTATGGGGGCAATCGAGGAGATTTGGGGCGATCAGGTCATGTCCAAGCAGTGCTTCGTGGCTATCAATGGAAGCTGGGCTGCCAAAGGATTCGTTCAAATGATTGAGGGACCGAAGGACCAGGGTGTCTTGGATGATGTGGGCACCAAGGCCGAAGACAAGGCTGTTGAGGAATTGGTTGAGGTGCGAATTGATACGGAACAGCCGGACAAGTTCTTCTTGCTCGGCTCCAGTCTCACGGCCATAGAGAGGACCGAGATGGTTGAGTTTTTAATGGCCAACATCGAAGTCTTCGCGTGGTCGCCCTACAACATGCTTGGCCTCGATCCAAGTTTTATCTGCCACCACCTCAACGTCTTCCCTGGAGCAAAGCCAGTCATCCAGCGAACAAGGAGATCGGCACTGCATCACGCTGAGGTAGTTGCAGAGGAGGTTAAGAACCTGCTTGAGGCACGAGCAATTCAGGAAGTGCACTACCCTCGGTGGATTTCCAACACAGTAGTGGTGCCAAAGAAGAATGGAAAGTGACGAGTTTGTGTCGACTATAAGACAGTCAACCGAGCTTGTCCCAAAGACAGCTTCCCTTTGCCGCGCATTGACCAGCTAGTGGACTTGACGGCTGGACACAATAGGCTCAGTTTCTTGGATGCCTACCGCGGCTACCATCAGATTGCCATGCACGGGCCTGACCGAGAGATCACCTCTTTCACGACTCCAAGGGGACTCTTCTGCTACCGAGTTATGCCTTTTGGTTTAAAGAACGCCGGGGCAACCTTTCAAAGGATGGTGACCAAAATGTTTGTTCCTTTGCTTGGCCGAACAATGGAGGCCTACATCGATGATATGGTGATAACGAGCCGACACGAAGCAAACCATTTATCCGACTTAGCCGCGATGTTTGCCATCCTAAAGAAGCACAAGCTGCGCTTGAATGCGTCAAAGTGTGCCTTTGGCGTGGGATCCGGAAAATTTTTGGGATTCTTAGTCACGAACCGAGGCATCGAAGCAGACCCTACTCAGATCAGAGCCGTGCAAGAATTGAAACAGCCCAGCTCGGCTAAGGACGTGCAGCATCTGGCCGGGATGGCCGCCGCGCTTAATCGGTTTATAAGCCGGTCATCAGATCGTTGCTGCCCTTTCTTTCGCGCATTGAAGTTAAAGTTCTCGTGGGATGCAGAGTGTGACCAAGCTTTGGCTGAGCTCAAGGAATATCTGTCTACTCCGCCACTATTGGTAACACCAAAGCCGGGAGAGGAACTTTACCTTTACCTCGCCGTTTCCCAGCACGCGGTCAGTGCGGTGCTAGTCCGCGCTAAAGGAATCAAGCACTTCCCAATTTTTTATGTCAGCAAGACCTTGCTGCCGGCTGAGACGAGATATTTGCCGCTAGAAAAGCTTGCGTTGGCATTGATGATGGCTTCAAGGAAGTTGGCGCATTATTTTCACGCCCATACCGTCATCGTCTTGACCGAGTTTTCCCTCAAAGCCTTATTCGTACGGGCAGACTTCTCCGGTCGGATTCTTAAGTGGGCGGTCGAGTTGGGCCAGTTTGATGTAAAGTTCCAGCCGCGCATTGCTATCAAAGCTCAGACTTTGGCCGACTTCGTCGCCGAGTTCTCACCTGACACTCATCCGGTGTGCCCGATCGATATTACCGTGGCAGATGATGAGGTGCACGCAAGACCATCCGAGATACAACGAGTTGGTGGGAGTAGCGACGCGGAGTTTGCACGCACCTGTGAAGCACCCTCAGTTTGCACAGTTATACCACCCGGTGATGTGATGACGGAGTTGAGTATCACCGACCCATTCACTCTGTCCGGTCCCGCATCACCAAGGGGGGAAGAAATTGAACCACGCAGCTCAGGACCTGCGGCCGGCGTAACACCGCAACCTGATGATTCGCCTACGGACTTGAGCATTACAGATCGACTTGCTGAGTCCGGTGCTGAATCATCAAGGGGGGAAGGAATGGACCACACAGCTCAGAACCTGCGGCCGGCTTAACACCGCCACCTGATGATTCGCCCACGGACTTGAGCATTATAGAACAACTTGCTGAGTCCGCTGCCGAATCACCAAGGGGGACTGAATTGGAACCGGTCAACACAGAACTTGAAACCGCATAGCCGAGCAGTGGTGATCCCACTACCCTTCGCAACTCTCAGGACCCATCAGACTGCTGGAAGCTTTTTGTGGGGGAAATGTGGAAACTTTTTGTTGATGGCGTGTCCAACCGTCACGGTGCCGGCCTAGGTATTGTTCTTATCTCCCCGGATGGCCTAACCATTGAACATTCTATCACGCCTGACTTCCCAGCATCTAACAACGAGGCTAAGTACGAGGCACTTCTCGCCGGGCTCAAGAGCGCAATCCAAATGAAGGCTGCCGAGCTCCTGGTGTACAGTGATTCCCAGCTTGTGGTTAACCAAGTCTCTGGGATTTATGAAGCAAAGGACGATAGGATGGCGAAGTACCAAGCTCTGGTCAGGGAACATATCAAGCAGTTTGAGGCAACCAGAGTCCAACAGATTAGCCGGGAAGAAAACAGCCGAGCTGATGAACTGGCCGGTCTCGCTTCCATGGTGGATAGTACGTCTCCAAACCCCCTGTTAATTGACTTTCTTCCGCGGCCAAGCATTGAAGACGCCGGGTAGACGGATGTACTCTGCGCCGCGCTAGGTCCTTCCTGGATGGACCCCTTGATCTTGTTCCTCAGAGACCGGACTCTTCCAACTGACAAGAAAGACGGGCACAAAATCCGGGTGAAGTTAGAGCGGTTTTGGCTCTTCCCATCTGGCACGTTGTATAAGAAGTCCTTCACTGGTCCTTATCTAAAGTGCGTGCACCCGAATAGTGTGGAGGCCTTCTTGTACGAAATTCATGAAGGCATTTGTGGCAGCCACATTGGGGGCAGGTCCTTGGCCTACCGAGCTATCTCGCAGGGATACTGGTGGCCATGCATGCAGGCCGACGCACAAAAGTACGTCCACAGGTGCGAAAAATGCCAAAAATTCGCCCATCAGATCCATCAGCCTACTAGGGAACTTCTTCCCCTCACTAGTCCTTGGCCCTTCGCCATGTGGGGGCTAGATATAGTAGGACCACTGCCAACGGCGCTGGGCAACCGGAAATTCTTCATCGCAGCCACAGATTACTTCACGAAATGGGTTGAAGCTGAGCCCTTGGCAACCATCAAAGAGAAAGACGTGAAGCGGTTTATCTGACAGAACGTGGTCACGCGGTTTGGCGTCCCCAAGATGTTGATCTCTGACAATGGCACCCAGTTTGATGGTCACCTATTCAGAGGATTTTGCGAAGATTTGAAGATAGAATTATACAACTCCACCTCGGCTTACCCGCAGTCTAATGGTCAAGCCGAGGCATCAAACAAGACTATACTGGATGGGTTGAAGAAACGGCTGGAGAAGGCAAAGGGAAAATGGGCTGAGGAATTACCCAGCGTCCTTTGGGCATACCGAACAACCCCGCGACGTTCTACCGGGGAAACTCCATATGCTTTGGCTTATGGCATGGAGGTGGTCATACCCCTGGAAGTTGGCATGCCCACCCTAAGAAGCGAGAGTTTCGAGCCCGAACTGAATGCCGAGGCTATTGCCTTGGAATTGGACCTAGTGGAAGAGCGTCGGGAGAAGGCCCTCATCCATGTGGCCGCCTACCAACAAGAGCTCTCCAAGAAATACAACAAGACGGTGCACCCCAGACCATTCAAGGTTGGTGATTGGGTTTTGAGGAAGGTTATGGGCAACACCCTGGTGCCAGGAGAAGGCAAACTAGGGGCAAATTGGGAAGGACCCTACAAGATCACCGGTCTGGCGGGCAAGGGGGCTTACCACTTGGAGGATTTAGAGGGAAGAGCAATACCCCGGCCATGGAATGCGGCCAACTTGAAACTGTATTATTTTTAAGCTTTTGCTTTCTTTTCTTGTGCAAAGAAATTTTTTGGCTTTCACTGCAGCATGTAATTCTTTTTGTCAATTTATAGAAGTAATTTTGCTTTAGCACTTGGACTGTTGTTTTAATGCTAAGGACCGAGATGATTTACTCCGGTTGGAAGAAGTGGTGTGTTGTCCAACTTCGGATCCCCAACCGAGATGATTTACTCCGGTTGGATGAGTTGGTGTATTGTCCAACTTCGGATTCCCAACTGGGATGATTTACTCTGGTTGGAAGAGTTGGTGTTTTGTCCAACTTCGGATTCCCAACCGGGATGATTTACTCCGGTTGGAAGAGTTGGTGTTTTGTCCAACTTCGGATTCCCAACCGAGATGATTTACTCCGGTTGGATGAGTTGGTGTTCTGTCCAACTTCGGATTCCCGACCGGGATGATTTACTCCGGTTGGATGAGTTGGTGTTCTGTCCGACTTTGGATTCCCAACCGAGATGATTTACTCCGGTTGGAAGAGTTGGTGTTTTGTCCAACTTCGGATTCCCAACCGAGATGATCTAATCCGGTTGGAAGTGTTGATGATTTGTTCAACTTTGTTATTACCAACCGAGATGGTTATTTCGGTTTATGAATTTGATGTTTGTTCTGCTTAAGTACTTCAACCGAGTTATGAATTCCGGTTGATGAGGTGTTTTGTTCAAACAATGATTTATACCGAGATGTTTTGCTGAAGATGGAATTGATGACAACCGTGCAAACACTTGGCAAAATTTGAATTTTTCATTGACAAGAAAATCAATACAAAAGGTGGGGACAGAGCCCGGTTATATCAGAAGCGTTGAAAGCAAAAATACAAAAAAAGAAAAGAAAACTAAACTAGGGGGGAGAGATTGGTAAACTTGTCCTCACCGGCATCAAGGTTGATGGTTGGACTTATGTCTTGGGCACCGGGCTCGTCATTGCCGGGCTGCTCTTGCACCTCGGCCTCTTCTCCCTTAGATTTTGTCTCAAAGTCTCCCTCTTCAAGCCTTTCCTCGGCCTCAGCTTGCAAAGCGCTGAAGACGTCGTTTGCATAAGGCACGAGGTAGACCGGTAGCGAAGCTGGAGGAGGGTTGGCAAATACTTCGGTGTCAGAGCCCTGGCCGAGGTGTTCGCAGGCGGACTTCCAGCCAGCCTTGAAGTAGATGTCTTGTGTTGCAAAGACTTGCTTCTTGTAGCTCTGCTCGGCTTCGTTAAAGCCGGCGTTGTTGGCAGCCCGGTAAGCTTTCTTCTTTGACTTTTTGAGCGCGTCTACCTCGGCTTGGAGCTCATCCCATTTTTTCTCGGCCGCATCCAGTTGACCGAGCAGTCTGTTGTTATCGGCGTTTGCAATTTCAAGCGAAGACTTTGCTCGGCCGAGCTCGGCTTGGAGGCTTTCCACTTGGCTGGCTGTGTCATTGGCTTTTTGCCGAAGCCTATGGATGCGCTCTAATACGAGATGCTGTTTCTGAATGGCCTGCAAGAAGCAAAGTTGATTAGAAGAGGAACCGGGCAAACACTTGTGAAATTTTCAGAGGAACATCGACTTACCCTAGCCATAGACTTCACTGATGATTTGACCAGCTGGCCTGGCGTCCACAATTGAAGCTCGGTAGTCAGCTCGGCGACTAGCTCGGCGGAGGGGTCTGCCCGAGTTCTCTTACCGGCACGTCGTGCAGCGGGTTCTCGGCTGGATTGCCCGGTCGCTTGAGAGGCAAGGGCGACCACAGCGCCACTGGATTGACTGGCGGCTGGCGAGCAAGTTACAACGCTCGGCATCTCGGCGGATGTGGCGGTGAGCAGGTTCTTGATTCTGCTGCACTTGGCCATTTCTTGTTCCTCTGTCAGGCGAATGAGGGGAACGTCTGGCAGAGTTGGATCTGGTGGAGGTGTGGGAGCTCGGAGGAAGTCAGTAACTTTACTCCAGCGGGGAGCGGAGTATCTATATGTGGGACTGTAGCCGAGCAATTGGTTGCAATCTCGGTCGCGGTAGCGAAGCGCGATCCTGATTGCCTCTACGTTGGGGAAGTTATAGTTGGCTTGCAAGGCTTGGATGGCTGCAAAAGAAACAAAAAAAGAGAGTGATTTAAGGTACAGAAATATCAAGAAAGTGTATTAACCGAGGTAATTTGCGCGGCTTACATGTGCTGCCAAAGTTTTTGCTAATCATCTAGCCCGGTACCTCGGCTGTCTCGTAATTGCCAGACACCCAGAAGAAATCATCGTCGTGAAGATCCTTGTCTGGTGTGCCGGTCACGATTTTCTCTCTGCCCGGTCTAATCTTGAGATAATAGGCGAGACCGTCGCCGGTGTGGCCTAGGGTGTATTGGCGCAGGATCTCGGCTAAACCTAGGCTAATGCCTAACCGGTTGTTTAGCTCGTGTACGCTGTTTATTATCCGGTAAGTGTTGGTAGACACTTGGGTGGGTGCCAGCCCGGTTCGGCGTAGAAACTCGGTGATGAGTGGGTTCAGAGGGAAGCGGAGCCCTCCTTCGACCATCGACAGCACGGTGAAGGGGCATTGTTCTGTTTTTCCCCAAGGCGTGGTCTCTTCTTCTGCGAGCTCCAGGTGGACATCGGCTGGGACGCCGTACTCCTCCCTGAACGCAGCCAGCGCGGCCGGAGTATCCACTAGGAAGCGGAATTTCCCCATTTGTGGCCGGCTTAGTATAGCCCGGCTGAGGGGTTTGGCACTATGGTATTTGGTTGCTGCTCGGTCCTAAGAGCCTCAGGAATGACAGTGGTCCCCTTGGACTCTGCAGGAAAAGGATGGCAAGTGTAAGTGTAAGCGCGGTCGCGCAAAAGGAGCTGGACTTTAGCTCGGTCATCAAGAGTGCCAAACCACCTCGGTTGTCTATTCTAACTAAGGAGCCCGGTCGCCCAAGCAGACCAGATATTAGCCCGGTTGAGCGACCAAGTCCTTTTATTATCTCGATTTTTGCTGAGGTCAAGACAAACTTGTTATTTGCTCGGTTAGATTGGTCTTTTGGATCAAAATAAGACCAGGAGCCCGGTTCGCCCCAGTTCTTCAGTGTTCTTCAGGAAGATGAAGAACACCAAGAACAGTGGGAGGCTTGGGATGGTTTCTATGGCCTATGCCCTAAGAGCTACGTTTTTGTGCCCTAATGTGTGTAATATGAAAGAGAATAGCAACAAAATAGGGGTAGAAAGACTCACCAGTGAAGGGCAGGATCTATTCCCTCGAACACGAAGAATGGCAGACGAGGCCAAGGCAAGGATGCTAGAGCACTGGGGTCGTATAACGGAATGACAATAGGAGGAGGTGAAGTTTGGGAGGTCCTGTATGTATAGACAAGAGGGAGGCCGCCCAAATTCAAAATTCTGGCAAAAACGGCGGGTTAGCTGCTCGATGACCAATGGCAACCAGCCACGTGTCCCCATTTATGGCGACGTCAGGACTGAAGCGACGGGTTGAAGAGTCGAGGAGCCAACCGAGCTACTTTCGAAGAAAAGGATGTCAGCCGAGGAATATAACCGGGCAAGTTTGCAGACAGTTATGTTAACTAGCCCGGTCGAGCTTTGGCATCTTGAAGACCGGAGAAATGTTATCTCGGTCGAAGTGAGTAATCCCAGTCACGCTTTCGCGGACGGAATTAAGGGGCAATTGAGAGGGTGATTTATGATCTGGAATTGGGCCGAGGCAACAGCCGAGCAGGTTGAGAGCCCAACCGTGCATGGGGCCGAGATGATTGACTATCCGTCCGGAGATGGGCTGCCAGAACTTGGCCCGGGTGGAATTGGGCCAAGTGTGTGCCGCCCCGGACCGTAAAGAAGCTCGGCAAGGCAGTGCTCGGTTGGACCGAGCTGCTTGATCAAGGGATGGCTGAAGCCAGACAAGCTGAGCGACCGGCGCCCGGAAAGGCATGGTCAACTGAGGAAACCGTTTGATCGGCAGGAAGGCCGACCACAGGAGGTGCCTCGGGCTTGGCTTTGCCGAGATGCCGCCTAGCTCGGTCCTTCCTGGGCCTAGCCAGTGAAGCGCTTGGGTATGAAGCACAGCACGGCCGTGGATAGAGCAGCTCGGCTGCCCAGCTCCAGCTGAGAAGGCAGGCAGTTGTGATTAGGTGATGATCGGCAAGGTTTATGCTGACAGATGGGATAGCGGAGCCACGTGTTAGGAGATGACTGGGAGTCGATATGGGGCGCAGAGGGTATATAAGTATGTCTGCGCCCCCCATACGCGACGGATGAACACTTTGTAAGGAATTTCTTACATTCAAACAGCTCTCTCTCTCTCTATCCTAAGGTGTGTGCTAACTTGATCGTCGGAGGGTTTTTCCGGCCACACACCGCTGGGTAGCTCACCATTGTTTACGCGCAGGTGATCGGACATAAACGGAGCTCGGAAGAAAGGAGTACGGGCTTGCCAGAATATTTGCTCCCCGTATGAAACAAAAAGTAAAAATGTAGTCAAAGTTGTTTGACTTTCGGGCGATCATTTGTGTGCTTAAGCGAAAAAAATGATCATCCAATACTTTTGCAAAGTGCCTGAACTTCTGAGAAGAAAGTTTTATTGCTCGAGTAGTCAGCTTATATGTTTTGCACCGCCTTTAGTCACGTCGCTCGAGTGGTGAAATGTGCGCTCGAGCGGTCTTCACGACCCAATTTACTATAAAGTGCGTCGTTTACTCGTTTTAAGATTTGAGTCGTCCAGATTTTGAGAGAGAGAGAAAAAAAAAGTGCTTTATATTGGAGGATGTTTTATGAGTGTTTTCTTAATAATTTAAGAGTGATCAATGGATTGTTTTCTTTTATTCATAAAAAAGTGCGTTGTTCTTCGGTGAATTCTAAAGAATTTGGGCCTGAAATTTTGGTAGATTTTGGAGTGACTCATCGTTGTGGATTTGACATCAGCGTTGTAGATTCAACATTGAGCAAAACAATTCCAAGGTGAAGACGGTCGTAAAAGAGGCACACCAGGGTTGGTTTAATTTAAGCATGGATTTGCTAGATAATTGAAGGTATACTTGTGCAATTCCTTTTTGTCTTTTTAATAGGTTGTTTTTTGACTTTTGTTCGTGATTTTTTTTATCACATTTGAAGATGCTCCAATTGTGATTTTTCTACATTAAATCGTTGTGTCGATTTGTCTTTGATTGTTTGATTAAAATTATTATTCGTTATTTAAAATTGAAATATAATCACAAATCAATATCTCAAGAATTTAAAAGATTTTTCAATGCATTTCAGACATTGTTTTGATATAGAATAGAAGACAATTTTTGAAATTCATATTCGAATTAAAAAACTAATGTTCCATTTTCTTTTCATCTACCTCACATTCATATATTTACATCCCTATCAAAAGAGAGAATAAACACAAATAAAAAAGTAAGGCAATTTATCGAGTTAAATAAAACAAAAGGAAACAAAAGGACACGACAGATAAGGAAAATAAATAAATGATACATGCCAAATTTTGAGTATGCCACATGGTACAATGTTAAAGTATGCTAATGAAAGGCACTATGATATGATTTAGTAATGAAAAAATGACAAGAGTGAGAAGTAGAAGAATTATCTAAAAGGTCGATGATGTAATTTTTGTTACGATTTTATTGCACATAAAAAATTATAACCCTCATTTATTTGTAATTATTTTTGGCATTTTTACACTGATTTGTAAGTTCCTGTTATTAATTAATTGACACATTTTGTACCATTTCTTAATACACCGACATAAAAGTGAACGGGTGAGAAAGTTAGGGAAATTGAGGATACCGGTTTTAATCTGTAATATAGTGGTAAGAATAGACGCAGAAATGGGGTAGAAATCATAATTGCCAAGGGACTGGTGGAGAATGTAGTGGCGGTCATTAGGAAAGGGGATAAGATTATGTTAGTTAAACTAGTTATTGGTAGGAATATAGTGAACGTTATTAATGCATACGCCCCACAAGTAGGATTAAATGATCAGACTAAGAGAGATTTTTCAGAGCAAATGGATGAGATCTTAAAGGAGATATCCGTAGAAGAGAACCTGGTTATAAGTGGAGATTTTAATGGCCATGTAGGCATAGATAAACTAGGCTATGAAAGGGTACATGGTGGATACGGTTTTGGTGACAGAAATGACGCTGGAGAGAGTATCTTAGATTTTGGTGGTGGCCAATAATATGTATAAGAAGAGAGAGGAGCATTTGATAACTTTTAAGAGTGTTAAGAGCCAAATAGATTACTTCTTAGTGAGAAAAGTGGACCGCCTAAAATGTAATGATTGTAAGGTGATTTTTGGAGAGAGCCTGGCCTCTCAACATAGGATTTTGGTACCAGATTTATGTTTTAGAGGGCAATACCAAGTTAAGAAGGATGGTGGGCATTGTAGGGCGAGATGGTGGGACCTAAAAGGGGATAAACTAGAAATATTTAAGAATAAAATGGATAAAGAAGGTACTTGGGACTTAAAAGATGATGCTAATACTATGTGAAACTGATGGCCAATTGTATGAGGAGAATCTCAAGGGAAGTGCTTGGAGAGTCGAAAATGACGGGAGATTTGGAGAAAAGCTCTTGAATCTAAAGGATTTCGGAGAAGCAGAACTAAAACAGAGTACATAGAGTGTAAATTTAGTAACAGTAATAACGAAAGCAGAGGAGAAGTGAAAATTGAGAACAAAGAACTGTCTAAGAGTGAAAATTTTCCTTATTTAGGATCGATTATCACAACAGTGAGAGAGATTGATATGGATGTCGCCCATAGAATTAAGGCGAGATGGTGTAAGTGGAGAAGTGTGTCTGGGGTACTGTGCGATAAACAGATACCAACTAGACTAAAAGGTAAGTTCTATAGAACAGCTATTATACCAGCGATGTTGTATGTGGTGAAGTATTGGGCAACCAATAAACAACATCTAGATAAGATAAGTGTGGTTGAGATGAGGATGCTAAGATGGATGTGTGGCAAGACTAGACAAGACAGAATTAGGAATGAGTGTATTCAAGAATGGGTAGGAGTAGTACCGATAGAAGATAAGTTGAGAGAGAATCGATTGAGATGGTTTGGTTACATTCAACGGAGACCAACAGAGATAATAGTGAAGAGATGCAATGCTGTAACGGTAGATGTGAGTGTTAGCAGACGGGGTAGGCCTAGATTAACGTTGGCTAACGTTGTAAATAGAGATATGAATCTACTTAATTTGACAAATGAAATGGCTTTTGATAAGGCCGCGTGGAGAAGAAGGATTCATGTAGCTGACTTCATTTAATGGGACTTAAGGTTTGGTTTGGTTTGGTTATTTAACCCTTGTAACAAAATAAATTTTTGATTTTTAATTTTATCAATTTAAACCTTAATATTTTGATTTGTTTTCGGTTTAAATCATATGCTTATTTTTGTTAATTAAAAACTAACAAAAAATGGGTATTTTAGTTATTGAACTCAACAAAAAAGAATATTGTAGACATTTTATGTACATTTACATTGAATTTAATAACTAAAATACTATTTTATCATCAGTTTTACTTAACGAAAACAGGCGAATAGTTTATATTAAAAAGAAATCTAAAAATTATGGCTTAAATTGATAAAATTAAAAATTCTACAATGGTCAAATCTTAGTTTTTTTATTTATTTATTTTATTTTTCTTTATATTTTATGAGTTAGATCAATAATTATTGACTAAGTGCCACTTTAAACTTGTTTCAAGAGTGTTAAATAATTTCTCAAGTTTGATGTGGGATCAATTGATAGACTAGTTAGTAAGTATATCTAAAAGATGTGATTGTGATATTCTTACAATTATGAGCAACAGTGATAAGTGTTTTGATTTAAAATATAAAAAAAATCTTAAAAAATAATGTCATTTTATATAAACTTTTGTATAGTGGAATTTATTATTTTATATTAATTTTTCAGAGATACCAATAGTTGTTACACTTTCAACATGACTATGTGGATTTGGGGTCTCTGCTGTGCAGCCAAATGAGCCTATTTCGAGACCTATTTTAATAATTTGAACCGTTCACATTTTCGAATAAATCAAGCAGAACATACCTATAAAGAATCAAGTTAACAACTTGAACCAAGGTATTTGGCTAACTAATTGTGTAGTACTACTTTATGGTATGAGTAGGGCTGCAAACGAACCGAGCTGTTCATGAACAGCTCGGGCTCGGCTCGTTAACAGCTCGTTCGAGCTCGGTTTGATTAGTTAATAAACGAGCTTGAGCTACATTTCCAAGCTCGTTTAACAAACGAGCTGAGCTCGAGCTGAATAAGGCTCGGCTCGGTAAGGCTCGCGAGCCTTAGTATATAAGTAAAAAAAAAAACTAGGGTTCCTTTGTATCAAATACATACGCCGCTTTACTCTTCCTTGCTACTCTTTGTAACCTCAGACATTCAAACAAACACACATCTGGCCATCAATCGTACAAACTCATTAGCTCTCAGACACTCAAACATCGACGACAACGGACCGGTATAGCTTCGTTGCCTTGGTGAAGATCTGAGACTGGGAGATTATTCTTCTCTCTTGAATCCATTGTGGTAAGTTAATCTTCTTCTCTCTCTCTCTCTCTCAATCTCAACCATGGTGTCTCTTACATGCTCATATGCACACACAGTACACTTATTTCACTTCACCATTGACTTTTATTTCACACAGTAATCTTCTTGAATCCCTGTTTTTTTTTTTGATTGGTTTTTGCTCCCTGTTTTCAACATATAAATTAGGGAAAAATTGCAACCTCTCCCATGATTCACTCAATTTTTAATTCAACAAAAATTCGAAATAAAGATGTCAGATTTGTGGGATGGTTGAAAGGGATTTGTTTGTGTGGTTTAAGGGCTTCATAGGATAGGATTGGGAAAGCAAAGAAAATTTCTTCGTTGCTAATAAAAAAAGAAAATTATAACAGCTGAAGATAAGAGGCATTCCTCATCTAACGACATCATGGTAACCACCAAGCAGCCTTCCTACAAAAAAATAAGGTCATTACTACCTCAAGAAATAAAAAATAAATTTTTAAGTTCTCTCCAGTTGCTTTTTTTAAGTCCCCTGTTTCTACAAAAAAGGTCAAAAGGGACTAATCTAATCTATTTTTTATATGTTTTTTTTTCAATTTTTTGTAACTGAAATGGTATGACTATTTTTGCATTGTATCATAATTATTGAATGTAAAAGTTCATCAAATCTGTGGTCATCTTTATTGTTATTATTATTTTTTTCTCCTAAATTTGGCTTGGTTTCTTGTTTAATGCATTTTTTCCATTTGAGATAAAACTCTTATCATTTAGTGCTGCAATTTTAAGGTTCTATGTGCTGAAAATCTATATGCTGAAATATAGTGCATCACAATACAAAGGTCTAGATCAATGTATATTTATTGTGTTTACTATAATTCAGGGTAGGTTTAGTATTGAAATGAACCCTGTTTGCATCTAAAAGATTTAGTTAGATAAACCAACCTTTTACTTAATAATATTTAAATAAGTAATGGGCATGAGGCACTGCCAATACTGAAATCTTTAAATATGGGTCTTGGTTACTAGTTCAATTTTCAGTTTCTTACTAGTTTAAATATTACTAGTTCAATTTTCAGTTTCTTAATGTATTATTATTATAGTTCAATTTTATTAGTGTATTAATTTATTTGTTGCATTATTGTTATTTTTCTTAGATATGTCAGATAGACAAATTAATCTCACTTCTCCAGAGCAAGATTCTTGTACACCGTTTTCATCATTTGAGGAGTCATCCACTAGTCCACTGATGGATACAGTTAATGAAGATGCAAATGATGTTGATAATTTAATTGAATTAGAGGAAAATGCAAGAGAAAATGGAGTTCCCGAAGACAACAATCCGTTCCAAAAGAAGAGTAGGAAACGAACATCAAGAGTTTGGAATGAAATTAAAGAAGTGGTTCTTCCAGATGGTACCAAGAAGGCTGAATGCATGCATTGCAAAACAAGATTTGCCATTCCTCCAACGGGTGCTACAACTCAACTTCTTAGGCACTTGAACAGTTGTGCTAGACGACAACTTGTTGACAAAAAGCAAAGGGTTCTATCACTTGAGACAACCGGGTCTGATAGTGTGACCAATGTGGCAGCCTTCAAGTATGACCAAGCAAAGGTGAGGGAAGTTGCTTCTCATATGATACTTTATCATGAATATCCTTTTATGCAAATGGAGCATGTTTTATTTAACAAGTTCATGAAAACTGCTACTCCACATTGGCAAAAGATAACTCGTACCACCGCAAAAAATGATTGTGTGTGTAGACGTGCCCGTGGGCCTCACTACAGTTCGGACTCAATTTGTGTCACGGTTCTTAATCTGAACCAAAGAGTCCAAATCTGGCAAATCGTTTTGAGAAAACAGATTTTTGAAAGAAGTGCCAAACATGGACTGCTTTGCCAGATACAGAGTCGCCACCTAAATATTTTTATGGGGGAATTTAGGAAACCCTGACTCAGTGCCAAAGGCCACGTGTCCGTCATCACCAAAGTTGCCTCGGCTCGGGAGCTTGGGTACGATTGGGGAAGGTCAGCTATGAGCACCCCCTCTCGCTCGATCCGAAGATCGGCCTCTACTAACTGTGATATCTGTTTTTGAAAACGTTATGTGTTCTTATTTCAATTTATTAGCCTAGAATTACTATGTTATGCGCACAACACAAAAGCATAGACTAGATCGCCTAATTTGGAAATAAACATTGCATATCCATTTGTTTTGATAAATGTTTTGGAATTTGCTACTCGTAAGTAGGCTGAAACACGGATTTGAATGAGCTATTCCAATTCAGACAATCCAACCTTCACCCACAGGCATTCAAGCAGTTATATCACATAAGCAGCTAGCCTCATGGTAATCATGCTATCATGGCAACACTCACACGCATGCAAGGATGCCAAAGCAAAAGAACTTACAGAGTACTCCAAGCCAAAACAGAAACTAGTTAGTAATCATATGCATGATCCTAGTTCATGTTAAGATGGCTAATGCAACACATGCAAAATGCAACTAAGATAGGCTCGGCTAATCTACAATGACATGTGAAATGCTACAACTAACACGTATTCAATTTGAAATTAAAATACAAATGCAGTTAGAGTGATGCGCCGAGCCCGATGCATGTAAGACAAATATGTGGATGCACGCATGCATAGCATAAGGTATGCTAATTTAAATATGTCCTAGTCTACTATCATAAGCGGGTAAATAAAAGGGAGAAAGAAGGGGGGGTTGGAAGACATGCACACACGCACCCACACTTATTACACAATTGCCCTCACTCGGAGGGTCCAAATAAATATTACAGTCCGAATAAATAATACTAAATTAATTATTACAAAATTTCTAATCTAATTAACAAATTAAATGCAAAGAGAAGATGGCCGTAGCCCCTGCCTCGGGATGCGTGAATGATGCATGCTCAGATTTATCTTGCCCCGAAAGCCTGTACCATACCACTGCTGCCTCTGTTTACACTGCCCTGCTTCTTTGAAAATTGCCAAAATCCTGGGACAGGTTCCCTGAACCCTGTAGGACACCATCGGCTGAAGGGAATACCCATCGGCCATGGAACTTATCCATTGGCTGGGGTTTCATATTATCGTCCACCAATCCATGGCCGGTCGGGCCGGTCGACAAAAACTCCTTGCAGAAACTGGTTTTTGACAGCAACAAGGACAGACAGTGTATGGCATGGAATTTCAAGCAAATGTATGCGCGGGCACACTCCCTATCATGCAAGGGACTCAAGGGAGCATGACCTTCGACCCTCGGGCCATCAATCATGCATTTTGATGCGTGATGGCCTAAGGAGCCAAGGTTGCAATTCAATGAAAATGCATGCAACATATAAATGAATACCAAAAACCCTATCATGCCAAAGTCAAGGGCCTCAGTGACCGAGAGTTGAGACGCATTACATCACTTGTAGTATGAACACTTCTCCCCCCTCACACTTGGTTTGACACCCCAAACCAAGCAATGCAATGCATGTTGTGCAAACATGGCTCGAAAATGCAACATATCACTAAAATGCAAAGCATGCCAAAAGTAATGCAGCATATCATGGCAAGCATGCAATGTTCCTAACATGCAATGCTACAATGCAACTCATCATGCAATGCTAATATGGTACAATGCAAGCATGCGATTAGAGGCAACAAGTCACGCATACAACCATGTCCGAGAAGGGACTTAGACTAAAATGAGAGGCCTCAAACGCCCCCAAAACAGTGGCCAAAAGTGTCTCAAGTGATGGACAAAATGCATTACAAGCATGCAAGTCAAAAGGGGCCCAAGGCTAAGGCATAACAACAGGGCACTCCACTACCACTAACCCAAACAAGCATGGCATGAACTATACAACCCAAAAACAGAATTTTAGCATGCAAAATAGCTCCAAAACCCGCTGGTATGGCAGCCCTAAAATGACCCAAACACATAGGCATACACAATGCACATGTCAAGGCATGAAAACACAGCACTTCAAGGCATTGAAAGGGACACAAAGGACAATGTAAGACCACATTATATGGACTGGAATATGATCTCAACTAATGCCAAATGATGATAATAGGCCAAGCTAGGCATGTTAATGATCCACACACTCAAGGCTCATGATCCAAAATGCAAAGCAACTATATCAAGCATGCTAAACAAGACCAAACCAGTGGCCAACAGACCTCATGCATGACAAAATATGGTCAAGAACTTCACAAAGTGAAGCCAAAATATGAGAGCATGGTAGTCAAAAGTCATGATGCATTTCTAGGCACAAACAAGGGAATACAAAGAAAGTATGTTAAGCATGCAAAGGGCCACCAATCCGACCAAAAACAGAGATAACATGTGACCTAAATAGCACCAAAAACATATGATATGGAGCCAAAAACAACCAAGCATATATGCTACCCTTATAAGCCCAAAACATGTACAAATGAGACACAAAGGGAGAGGGGTGTCCCTCCCCTATACAAGAACCATCTTCTTCACCACTGAAAATCCACTGGATTTCAGTGGCGAGAAGGCTAATACAACAAAGCAAATAAGGCTTAAAGGAAAAGACACCAAAAGGGGCCAAAAGAGACCTAAGAGGGGGATTTCGACCCCCAATGCCAAAACACCCTTAATGAAAGTTCTTAAGAATGAAAATATAAGACTTTTTTTAGTTATACACAAAGCTCAAATCAATATGCAAGATAGGTCAAAAGCCAATGCAAGATTGAGGAAAATAAAGCAAGAAACTCACCCTTGAAGAACACTCCAAGAACAGTTGGTCCAGCCACTCTTTTCTGACCAAAATCAGTCCAAAACCTTAAGAATCAACCCTCAATGTCTCTCAAACTTGAAGCAAGGTGTGGTAGTGTGTGTCTTAGTGCAAAACTAAGGTAAAAATGCACTTTTAGGCCACAAAACACACACAAGGGATGAGAGAGAGTAAAATATATATAGAGAGAGTATATGACAGATGCATATATGTATAATCTTTGGTTTTTTGTTCAAAATCTCTAACCCTTGACAATGGGAGAAGAGGGATCCTTATATAGGCAAAGGGAAATGGTTTAAGCTTCTCAAAGAAGCCAAGTGAAAGGGGCAAAGGGGGCAAAGGAGTCAAGGCTTCTTGAGGAAGCTAGGACAGCTGGCCAAGCTTCTTGAGGAAGCTTTGACAAAGGGTCAAGCTTCCTCAAGAAGCTTTGACCAAAAGGGGGCAAAAGGGGCAAAACAGCCACTTCATGCACGGGGAGGAGTGTTGGTGCATTCCAGCTAGCACAACTGGCATGCACCAAGCCTGAAGGGTGCAAAAGGGTCACACCGGCCAGCAAAAAAAGGTCACCGGCCAAAACAAGGTGCCGGTCGGCAAAATATAG
This sequence comes from Camellia sinensis, assembly GCF_055761805.1. Lineage (NCBI taxonomy): Eukaryota > Viridiplantae > Streptophyta > Magnoliopsida > Ericales > Theaceae > Camellia > Camellia sinensis. The sequence continues at coordinate 68,081,155 of NC_138973.1, read as the reverse complement.
TGCCGACCGGCCATTGGTTTTAAGAAACCACTGCCGGTGGCACCAATAAACGGCCGGTGATGCAAAGGGAAGGCCGATGGGGTGTGGGGATGGTCAACAAGCCATTCCCTACCCCTCAAAGCAAAAACACAAGTGTTTGGTGCAAAACCAGACACAAAACGGTCGAGTCAAGAGATTCTGAGGCAAGGCGCGTAGCCAAGACCTCCGGGAACTCGAGACGAACACAAGCACGGATGATCACCGAGTGTTCCAACGGTGACGTCCAAGTCTTGAGGACGGTCAAAAATGGAGTGTCTACAGTGTGTCGACTTATGAGATAGAAAAAAAGAAGTTGAAAACATTATTGAAGAGTGTTAATAGGATTAGCATTACAACCGACCTATGGAAGTCAGGGCAAAAAATTCAATACATGGTTGTCACGGGTCATTTTATTGATAATGAGTGGAAGTTGCAAAAGCGTGTTCTTAACTTTTGCAATGTACCACCTCCGCACACTGGGGTTATCATTGCGGATGCTCTTCACAAGTCTCTAGTTGAATGGGGCATTGAAAATAAGGTTTGTTTTCCAGAGATCTACCCAGAGGCAGAAGCTACTAGAAACATTTCCATGGTGCGTGACGCCCTATATGAGCTTTACAATGAATATGTTGTTATTCATACTTCAAGTAACAATGAGCAAACTTTGCCGCAAAGCACTCAAGAAGTTAATGATTCTAATAATGCTAGTTATGGTTTTGGAAAAGCAGTCGGGACGGGAAGATCTAAATTTGAATCTTTTGTTAGAAAAGCTGACACAATTTAGCTTGCAAAATCTGACTTGGACATTTATTTAGAAGAAAGTGTTTACATATGCAATGAAGGTTCAAATTCCCATTTTGATGCATTGGAGTGGTGGAAAGTAAACAACCTCAAGTATCGAATATTGTCCAAGATGGCAGCTGATATATTGTCAATTCCAATCAGTACAGTGGTGTCAGAGTCGACATTTAGTGCTGGTGGTAGAGTTATTGATCCTTATCGAGCATCATTATCAACGGAAACAGTCCAAATCTTACTATGTGGATCTGATTGGGTACGTGCACTACATGGACTCAAAAAGGGATCAGATGTAAGTATTTTTTTTTAATTATTAATTTTGATCCATACAAATACAGTGACAAATTTCTTTATTATCAATTTATGTGAAACATAATACTGAAATAATATATTATTGTTTCTTTGATAGACTATGGAGTCATCTTTCAAAGAGATTTTGCTTCCTTAATTTGATATCTTTGGGTATGTTTCATCTTTAGCCTCCGTTTGGGAAGTGGGTTGGCTTTTTGACTTTTTGGCTTTTTTGGCTATTTTAGCCTGGGGCTAAAAAGCCTAGTTTGGGAAGGATTTTTTGGCTTTTTTGACTTTTTGGCTTTTTGGTGAGGTGGCCTCCTGTTAATTTACCAAAGTGCCCTTGATCCACGTGTACCTGTAATTCAAAGATTTTGACATCCACGTCAGCTTCCCAAACGGTCCACCAATGTTGTTTTTTTTTTTTATTTGTTTTTTATTTTTCTCTTATTTTCGGTTTTGATTTGCCCTTTTTTGCTACCTTTTTTTTTGGGGGGGGGGGTTTCGATTTGGGTATTCTGCTTAAATTTTTTTATTTTTTATTTGTTTATTTTGGGTTTTATTTTGGCGTAGTTTGGTAAAATATTTATTTATTTATTTTTTTCTTAAATTTTTTAAATTTATGTTTTTGTCATTTATATTTTTTTTATACATTAATTACTTCTTGTTCTTTAATTTACGTTCTTTAAATAATTTAAAATGTTAATATTTTTAATTTAAAAACAATTCTATACTCAAATCGTAACTAAATATATATAACAAAACTTAATTAAAATTTTATTTTAATTTTATTTACATTTTTTTTGTATTTTAAATATTTAAATAATGTAAATATTCTAAAAATTTACCTTGGAAAAAATTTAAAATAAATATTCAAAAAATTTACATCGTAAAAATTTAAATAATTTAAATATTCAAAAAATTATTTTAACAAAAAAATTTAAATAATTTAATTATTCAAAAAATAAAAATAATTTAAAATGTTAATATTTTAAATTAAAAACAACTTTACACTCAAATCGTAAACAAACACGTAAAATAAAACTCAATTTATAAATTATTGTTAATAATTTATGTATTTTATGTTCTTTTTTTTTTATTTGCAAATGGTTTTTTCATGTGTTTTTTATTTTTATTAATATTTTTTTAACCTTAACCCAAATGATTTTTTTAATTTTTTTTTGAATTTATGTTTTTGTAATTTGTTAAATATTTTAAAATATTTTTGAATGACGCGTATTTTTTTTAAATAATTTATGTATTTTAATTTATTTTTTTTTACAAATGGTTTTTTCATGTGTTTTTTATTTTTTTTTTCATTTTCTGTGAAATGATAAAAAGTGAGGTTTTATGTTATTGTCTTGTGTATTTTAAATAATTTAATTTTAATTTAATTTTAAATATTTAATTTTAATTTTATTTTAATTTTAATTTTATTTTAAATATTTAAATAATCTAAATAATCTAAAAAATTTAATAAGCAAAAAATGAAAATAAATATTCAAAAAATTTAAATCGTTAAAATTTAAATAATTTAAATATTTTAAAAATTATTTTAACAAAAAAATTTGAATACTTTAAATATTCAAAAAATTTAAATAATTTAAAATGTTAATATTTTAAATTTAAAAACAACTCTACACTCAAATCGTAATCAAACACATAAAATAAAATTCAATTAGTAAATTATTTTTAAAACTCATAACCAAACACATAACTCAAAACTCCATGCTACTTTCACATCTCTACACTCAAATCATAACCAAACACATAATAAAATTTTTTTAAAATATTTACAAATATTTTTATAAATAGAGTTTAAATTTATTTTTATAAAATATTTTAACAAAAACCAAAAAAACGTTTTTAATTTTTTTTTTCAACGTCCTGTGCATTTTTTTGAAAATAGGTGTTTTTTGGGAAGTGACTGTAAAGCTTTTGTGGTGATGCCCCTCTCTCATGTGGGGGTAGATTTGTAAATTTACCTTGACAATGGTTGGTGGCAAGTGATTATGACGTTTTTGTCTCCATGTGGCTAAAATCAACTTTTTTGTCCTTACATGGCTAATTTAGCCCAAGAAGTCCTTCCCAAACACCACCTTAATAAACTAAATTTTTTAAGTACTATCATAAGATTCATTCATATAGAATAATTCTACTACTGCAGGTTGAAGGCTCCTGTGAAGTTTCCAAAGGAATGAAGACTTTTTGGTGTGTTTTCAAGTGAATCAAGTCAAGAAATTAGTGGCTTAGTTTTTGGTTATTATGTTTTGTTTAAGGATGAATTGTGTAATGTATTGTGTAATGTGTTTTATTTAAGGATGCACTATATTTTTGGCAATTATGTTTTGTTCAACGATGCACTGTTTAATGCATTGTGTAATGCATAGATTTTTTTTAATTATTAGTTGTATATAATTTTTTTTTTTTTTTTGGGTTTGATGCACATATTTTTTTTTTTTTGGATGCATAGATTTAAGTTTATTGTTACTAGTTGTACAGATTTTTTTCTTGGATGCACAGATTTTAGTTTCTTATTACTAATTGTATAGAAGTTGCTTTTTTGGATGCATAGATTTCAGTTTTGTATTACTAATTGTACATAATTTTTTTTTGGATGCACAGATTTCAATTTTGTATTACTAATTATACATAATTTTTTTTGGATGCATAGATTTTAGTTTTTTTATTAATAATTGTACATAATTTTTTTTTGGATGCATAGATTTTAGTTTTTTTTTTATTTTTTGGATGCACAGATTTCATTTTCTTAGTTATAGATGGAATTGGAATTTCGAGCTTGTTCGAGCTCGAGCTCGAGCTCGTTCAAGCTCGTTTGCGTTGTCGAGCCTAGACGAGCCGAGCTCGAGTTTTTAAACTATCCAACGAGTCGAGCTCGAACATAATTTCTGAAGCTCGAGTCGAGCTCGAGCCGAGCTCGAGCTTCTCCCATTTTGACCGAGCCGAGCCTAAACATCTGAAAGCTCGGCTCGGCTCGTTTGCAGCCCTAGGTATGAGGTTGTGAGTTTAAATAATACCTTTTGTGTTGTTCATTTTCCTTTTCTTCTGACTCTTTATTCCAAATGACTTCCCGTTATGATGAGTGATATTTTGTTCATAATATTACAAATCTAAAAATTTTACTTATAAATTATTCAAATATATCAATATGTGATTTAGATTTATTATGCGCATGAACTCCATAAAATACATTTTTAACATCTATAAAACACTCCTATTCTTGATACAACTATGGAATTATGAGGTTGGTCCTTTATTAGGATAGAATTAGTCAACTAAAGTCCACGACAGGTATTTTATTTTATTTTTTGTTACAGGAAAATCCTCCTTACCCTCCCGCAGGTCCAAGGCAGCACCCCTTGCAGAGATCACCAAGGTGTCCTGTTAGCCGTTCCGAGCGAGGAGACTATAACTTGGGAACTTGCCCCGACCTCCCAAGACAAGCTCCGCTTAAGTCAGGACTCGCACAGCGGGGGAGCATTGAACCCACACCAAGTGCTGATTAGACAACTTGAGGTCCAACCTCCTAACCAACTGTGTTTCGCCCAGGAGATTGGCCCATCGAGAAGGGAATTGAACCTGTGACCTTGAGGCTTAAACCCCAAGTCTTAACCACAATGCCACGAGAGGTTGTTTTTGGGGAAATAAGTCATGAGTGGTTAACTTACCTAGTCCAAGGATCAACAAAGTAGGCTTTGCAGCGCCAACAGCATTTATCCTATTCCTAGTTTACCCATTCACATTTTAGTTGTTTCCTTTCTTTCTTTCTTATAATTTTGTTTCGATAAATTACACTAATTATAATTTACAAATTTAACATAAGTATATTATAATCCGTTTAAGGAGAAAATTATTAAAAAATCCAATCTAACATTTGTCTAAGACATTAGGTCCAAGTGATATTTTTTATTGATGAGAGATCTACCTTTTGTGAAATAATTTGATTTCTTTTGTTGGTTTTAAAAGACGTTTTATTTCTAATTTTATCCCATAATTTATTTGTTGACTTTTTCACCATCTGTTCAAATTTATTTTGATCTGCTCAAATTTTTTGACTATCTGTTCAAAAAATTTCACTATCTATTTAAATTTATATCTATATGTTCAAATTTTTTCCTTATCTGTTCAAATTTTATTATTTGTTTATGTTTTAATTTTTTTTATCTATGCAAATAAGAGAGGAGAGAGTGAAGATTATATACTCAACCAAATTATTTGTTCAAATACAAAACTATTTGTTCAACCAAACTTTGTTTTTGTTGAAATACCAAGCTTATTTTTCCTGTTTGTCTCTTTTTTATCTGTGCATATTACCTTGGGAGCTTGTCTTTATAGACAATCTGTTTTAGAGTGTGAATCTTTGGGCAAAGAAAATTCAGGATTGGACTTTTGGACAGAATGCCCTTTTCTAAATTTTAATTTACTTAACATCTAAATTTTTTTTATCAATAATTTGTTAATCATATAAATAAAAAAAAAGAATGTTATTATATCTTTTATACTAATATATAGGGGATTTTTTTTAAGGTCCCTGGTATTAAGATTTTATAGCATAAAGGACACTCAATATTTTCATAATGTCTAAGGTCCCTCAACATTGATCCAAAGAAAATTTGATCCAGAGAAAATTTGATCCAGAGAATTTCTCTGGACAAATCACAGAGAAAATTCCAAATTTCTTTGGACACATCACAGAGAAAATCTCACCATAGAATTTCTCTGGATTCAACCTAGAGAAATTTCCCTCTCTACCCTAGAGAAATTTACTCAACCCTAGAGAAAATCCCCTCCAACCACAGAAATTCACCTGTGTTGTCTGCAGTTTGATAGTTTCAGTGATTTGGATGCATATTTACAGAGAATATCAATGCAAACAAAAAGGCATGGGTTTTAAGTGAATTGCAGATCGGAGTAGTCAACAAAAATGATTTCCAATTAATGAAATAGGAGGTTCAAAAAGGGTTTCAAAGCATGATGAGAGAATTTCAAATGGGGTTGTTAATTTTTTCAGAAGGTTGCTGCGAATATGGTAAATTCAAGTGGCAGGAAATGGGTTTCTTGGAATAGAACTTGAAATATGGTATTGAACCCCAGCTTGGGAACAAAAACTGGGAAAATTCAAGTAACTAGAAATGTATAATCAATTCAGTGTTGCAAAATACAAATAAATTTACTACAAGTAAATCATATAAAAGAGAATATACAACCTTTGAGATTCAAGATGATCAAACGCTGCAGATAAGGTTCTCTTGAACAAAAAAGCATCAAATGATAACACCAAGCAAGCTATAGAATTGGGTTATAAATAAATCAAACATCAATAGCAAGATCACCAAAATAGGTGATTAAGAATTGCACTATAACATTCATAAACGAATTGGGAGGGTTTAGCATAAAACAAGTAATGATTTCAGCAACTGTTGGCAACAACCCAAGAACTAGATGTCTGTTTTGATCAGAGAAAGAGAGAAACCCAAACATGAGAGGGGCTTTTACACTGTGAAATAAAAGGAATTGGGATTCAACACTACGGATCTTTAGAGTGTTATCCACCCAAAAAAATCTTCAAAGACTTCTGGGTTTGTTTACATGGTCCAGAGAAATTCTTTGGTTTAGACTGAATTTTCTTTGGTTTGAACTAATTTTCTCTAGGTTAGTCCAGGAAAATTCTCTGGTTTGAACTGAATTTTCTCTGGGTTGGTTTGAATTTTCTCTCTGGGTTGGTCCAGAGAAATTCTCTGGTTTGGATTGAATTTTCTCTAGGTTGGTCCAGAGAAATTCTCTGGTTTGAATTGAATTTTCTCTGGGTTGGTCCAGAGAAATTATCTGGTTTGGTCCATAGGAGAAATTTAAACAAAATATATAATCATACACTGCATCAGTTCATACACACACATACATACAAGTGTATATATATATAATCATACTTGTATATACATAATTTATACTTGTAGCGAGTGTATTCCTCAAAACGTATGATCATATACTTGTTCTATTCTTGTTATGTAGTTAACCTTCTATTGAACTGGTGGCTCTTCATTTGAATTTCTCAAACCTTTTACTAATGACTAATTTAATTACTTGCAGAAGTATCAACCTTATGCCTCAGACCCAAATCTTAGCAGTGCCCTAGTTTCAGCTCTTTGGGAACTCAACCTTCTGTCTAAGCATCATCATCCAACTGTTTCGACGTTAGCGTCGACCATTTCAATGTTGAGTAGTGCTTAGAACTAGGTTTATCATTCCAACATGTTGGTGATTATTAAAGGAGAAAGTGATGATGAGGACGTCTTTGGAGTGGCCGATGAAGCGGCGAGCAGTGATGTCGGTGGAGAGGTCCAAGAGGCGGAGCTTGGAGTCCCAGCTGCCGGAGAGAGCGAACTGGCCATCGGAAGAGAGGACGATGTCTTCGACGAAGTGAGAATGGCCGGCGTGCTGGATCGACGAGAGAGAGAGAGAGAGAGAGAGAGAGAGAGAGAGAGAGAGAGAGTGAGTGAGTGAGTGAGAAAAGAGCAGCGAAGAGAGAAACAAAGGGGGGGTTGAGGGTTTGAAGGTGTGAGATATATCAAATTTATCTGAAGGGCCTTAGCCATCATGAAATAATATTGTGGATCTCTTCCATTACTAAAAATGAGAGAGGGACCTTAGACTAATTTTTCCTAATATATATAGTTTACCTTGTTTATTCTTGTGATTTCACTTTATCTGTATTAATTTTAGTTTCTTTAATCAATGTAATTTAATTTTTTTTATTAGTTTATTTTAAATAACAACGCAATTGAAATATATGAGGAGTTTTTATTTTGGAAAATTTACCCATAAATCCTATATGAGGAAGTGTTGATCTATTTAGTTCTAAGAGTTTTCTTATGAACCAATTAGTCCTTTTTTGTTTTGGAAAGTTGTATTTATTTGATTTGATACCATTTGAGTGTAACTGAATGCCCTTTAATGATTCATTTTTTCAATTTTTTGATTTGTTTTGGGGATGGGAATGAAAAGTGAGGTGTGGAAGATTTTTTTTAAGGGGGATTGGTGGTTGTTAGTTGTTAGGCGTTGAAATCTATATTTCTGTTAGTGTAATTTTTTGGTGTTACATAGGAGTGTTATATTAGATTGCTACATTTGAAAAAAGTATAAAAGTTTTTGTGTGAAAAAAGTATAAAAGTTTTTGTGTGTAACTAGGTGGGACTATTATAAAATAGTTAGACTACAAATAAGAAATTTTTTTGGTACAATTTTAACATACAAAAAGAGTTGCATCAAGTACAAAAATAAATTTGTATCATGCACACAAGAGAATTGTACCATCATAAAAATATTAAATATTTTTTTTTATCACTGTTCTACTGAAATGCCATTTTCCCAAATTTTAATGTTAAAACATAAAAAAATTAACACCTCACCTATAAATAAATATCTCTGGTCATCTATGATGAATTGCAATTCTCCTTTCATTTAACAGTCATTACAATTTTTTGCTTTTCATGTTACAATCTCATAAGTGAAAAATAATTTTAAAAGTGAGTTTTATTATATTTTATAAATATATATTTATTACATATATTCTATATTTAATTTTTGTGACTGTAGGAAAATTTTAGTTATTGAAAAATAATTTACAAATAAAATTTATATATATAAAATATATCTAAAAGATGTGATTGTGATATTCTTACAATTATGAGCAACAGTGATAAGTGTTTTGATTTAAAATATAAAAAAAAATCATAAAAAATAATGTCATTTTATATAAACTTTTGTATAGTGGAATTTATTATTTTATATTAATTTTTCATAGATACCAATAGTTGTTACACTTTCAACATGACTAATGTGGATTTGGGGTTTCTGCTGTGCAGCCAAATGAGCCTATTTTGAGACCTATGTTAATAATTTGAATCGTTCACATTTTACAATAAATCAAGCAAAGCATACCTGTAAAAAATTAAGTTAACAACTTGAACCAAGGTATTTGGCTAACTAATTGTGTAGTACTATTTTATGGTATGAGGTTGTGAGTTTAAATAATACCTTTTGTGTTGTTCATTTTGTTGGAAAAATTGGTTTATTAGGCTTATTTTGGGCCGACTTTGAGCCAAAAATTGAGTGGGCACCAAACGTCTTTTGGGGTAGGTCCGAAGACGTGAAGTGTTCTTTGCCGCGTAGCAAGTCACACGGTGAAGACGGTTCGTCAAAACCATTTATGAGTGAATGGGAACATGACGTCATTTTCGGGTTCGTGGAATTGAACATTTAAGTTTTAAATGTGGGTTTCCTTGTGAGGCTTGTCCCACATTGAAACTTTAAGAGAGTTTTGTTAAGTATATAAACTCTAGCCTACAACACTTGGGTTGGGCCCCAAGGGGCACCCCAAGTTTGTAGAAGAGAGGAGTTATGAATAAAGTGAACCATAACCCAAACCACCACACACATGCAAGCATGCCGCCATCTGTCCGGCCCTGCCGGGCGCAGGTGTGGGTCGGGTTGGTTCTTATTTTAATTTTAAATAAAATTAAATTTAAATTTTGTGACAAAAATTGAATTAATTTTCTATCTAAATTTATCTCCTTCAGTTCGAAATTCCTTAACAGTTTAAAACTATTTTTTCAGTTTTTTTTTTTAACTTCCACAAACTGCCCAGCAGTTTTGTGTATAACAATCCAGCAGTTAGATCTGTTTGAATTTGAAGTATACCTGTTCACTTTCAAAACTGAATCTGTTAGACAGATTCATACTTGTTCGGATAGGACTTTTTGTGCCTATAAATACCAACATTCCAGCAGTGTTAGATGATCTGAAAATCAGTCTGCAAATTGTCTCTTTGCTGTCCAGTATTTATTTTGTGCATTATTCTTCATTTTAGTTTTAGAATAAAATTCAAAGAGTTAAAACACATGTTTGGTTCGCCGAACAAATTGTTTGGAGTGCTACTACAATTTGTGAAGATCGTGTTAGATGATCTGAAAATCAGTCTGCAAATTGTCTCTTTGCTGTCTAGTATTTATTTTGTGCATTATTCTTCATTTTAGTTTTAGAATAAAATTCAGAGAGTTAGAACATAGGTTTGGTTTGACGAACAAATTGTTTGGAGTGCTACTACAATTTGTGAAGATCATTGTATCCTGGGAGATAGACGCCACTCAACCGTAAGCACCGTAGCGGGGCGAATCTATCTTAAGGACAGAGTGTCACACACTCGACTTGGTCTTTTAATTTTTATTTGGTTTAACAAAATAAATTCTCTAAGTTTTATTTTATTTTGTTTGGCTTTGTTTCAATTTATTTTATGTACACAGAATATTGTTCCAACAATCTTATGACAGATTCGAATTATTCTGTTTACAGAATTTTTCGTTTGTTTTCCTTTTTTCATTCTTCATTTATAAAAAAATTATTTTCTGTGAATTTACAAAATAATATTCTGGTTGGAAAAACAAATAGTGATTATATGCTATTTGACAGATAGTAGTAATATATTGTCTATTTTCTTTGACAACTAGTAGTAATATGCTGGTGTCATTAACAATTCAAAACATACTTTTGTGGAATTTTTTTAGAAATTAATTTTGGGTTTTTAGAAATTATTTTCCGAGTTTTCATTAATTAAAATTCTGTTTCAGTATTTTAATTATTGAAGTGTTACAGAAATTTAATTTTCTGTGTGGAATTAATTTGGTTAAATAAATTTCAAATTAATTGGAAAATAAAAGTCACATTCTTGCTTCTTTTACTTTTACATAATTTAATTATGTGATTTTGGATTAGTTTTCTGTGTGAAATTAATTTGGTTAAATAAAATTTTATTTTATTTTATTTCCAAATTAATTGAAAATAAAAGTTACATTTTGTTTTGTTTCTTTTATTTTAACATAATTTATTTCTGTAGTTTTGGTTTAATTTGTTTAAATAAAATTTTATTTTATTTTCAAATTAATTGGAAATAAAAGTTTCATTTCTTGTTTCTTTTATTTTTACAGAATTTAAAATTCTGTGTTTTTTGGTTTAAATTTTCTGTGTAGTATAAAATTCTAATTATAATTTTATTTTATAATTTAGAATTTATGGCTACTAAAACTGGTCAAACTTATGTTCAAACCAGTACTGGTATGGTGATTGCCATTATCCCAACCTCTCCTTATGTTGGGACTGTGCCAGTGAATCATGGTGAAAAACCAGAGAAGTTCTTAGGAACTGTTTTTAAAAGATAGCAGAAGAAAAAGCTATCTAAAGGAGGGAAAATTAAGAAGTACAAGTTTAATGACATGTGTTACACTTGTAACAAAGAAGGTCATCGGGCCAAAGATTGCCGTTACAAACGTAAAGGCAAAGGAAGATCAAGAAATAAGGTTGCTAAAGCCAAATTGACCGAAATGGATGAAATTTCCAATGGTGTAGGTGTCATAAATCTTTCTGCAGTTGTTTCCGAGGCAAATCTTGTCGGAAATCCTAAAGAATGGTAGGTGGACACTGGTGCTACTCGCCATATTTGTGCCGACAAAAAGATGTTCACATCTTATTCTACAGTGGGCAACGATGAACAACTTTTTATGGGCAACTCCTCAACTTCCAAAGTTGAAGGACAAGGAAAGATTGTACTAAAGATGACATCAGAAAAGGAACTCACTCTCAACAATGTACTGCATGTACCGGACATTTGCAAGAATTTAATTTCCGGATCTTTGTTGAGTAAGAATGGGTTTAGGCTAGTTTTTGAAAGTGACAAGTTTGTACTTAGCAAAAACGGGATGTATGTAGGAAAATGTTATATGTCTGATGGCCTTTTCAAGATGAATGTAATGACCGTTGTACCCTCAGTCATTAATAAAAATACATCTTCTTCTTACTTGCTTGAGTCTTCAAATTTATGGCATGGTAGATTAGGACATGTTAATTATGGATCTTTGCGTAGATTAATTAATATGGAATGTTTATCTAAATTTGACATTGAATCAAATCATAAATGTGAAATTTGTGTTGAGGCAAAATTATCCAAAACTCCTTTCATTCAATTGAAAGAAGTTCGGAACCACTTGAATTAATTCATAGTGACATTTGTGATTTTAAGTCAATTCAAACAAGAGGTGGAAAAAAATATTTTATCACTTTTATAGATGACTATACTAGATATAGTTATGTTTCTTTAATTCGATCCAATGATGAAACTTTGGAAACTTTCATTCAATATAAGAATGAAGTTGAAAATCAACTTGGTAAGAAAATCAAGAAACTTAGAAGTGATAGAGGTGGTGAATATGAATCACCTTTTGGTGAATTTTGTAAAGAACATGGAATAATTCATCAAACCACTGCTCCTTACTCACCTCAGCAAAATGGAATTGTTGAAAGGAAAAATAGGACTTTAAAAGAAATGATGAATGCTATGTTAATAAGTTCTGGATTACCTCAGAACTTGTGGGGGGAAGCAATACTTTCTGTAAATTATATTTTAGATAAAGTACCCCGAAAGAAAGTGAATCAAACACCTTATGAAATGTGGCATGGGAGAGTACCATCCTACAAATACTTAAAAGTGTGGGGGTGTTTGGCTAAAGTGGCTATTCCTAGTCCTAAAAAGACTAAAATAGGTCCTAAGACCATTTATTGCATTTTCATTGGTTATGCCAAGAATGGTAGTGCATATCGGTTTTTGATTTATAAATCAGAACATACCGAAATGCATGTAAATACTATTATTGAGTCTCGGAATGCATCTTTCTTTGAACATGTGTTTCCAAATAAGACTGGACAAGAGACTAGTAGTAATAAAAGATCTCATGATGCTATTACTAATCAGGATCAAGAACATGAACTTGATCAAGAACAAGAGTTAGATCAAAATGAGGAAGAGGAACTTAGGCGTAGTAAACGTGCTAGAACCTCAAAATCTTTTGGTCCAGATTTTCTAACATATATGGTAGAAAATGAGCCTTTCACTTTTAAAGAGGCTATGTCCAGTCCTGAGGCTCTTTTATGGAAAGAAGCTGTCAATAGTGAAGTTGAATCCATCTTGCAAAATCACACTTGGGAATTGGTGGATTTGCCACCAGGTTGTAAACCTCTTGGGTACAAGTGGATTTTCAAAAGAAAATTGAAAGTGGATGGATCAATTGACAAATACAAGGCAAGACTTGCGGTCAAAGGATTTGGACAAAAAGAAGGTCTTGATTACTTTGACACATACTCACCGGTTACTAGAATAATATCCATTAGAATGCTAATTGCCATTACATCTTTGTACAATCTAGAAATTCATCAAATGGATGTGAAAACCGCTTTCTTAAATGGTGAGTTAAATGAAAAAATTTACATGGACCAACCAGAAGGTTTTTCTGTTCCAGGAAAAGAAAAGAAAGTGTGTAAATTGGTTAAATCATTATATGGTTTAAAACAAGCGCCAAAGCAATGGCATGGAAAATTTGACAAGGCAATGATGTCAAATGGATTTAAAATTAATGAGTGTGACAAATATGTTTATATTAAAAACATAGACAAAGATTATGTCATTGTATGTCTCTATGTAGATGATATGCTCATCATAGGGAGTAATAATGATATGATTAAAACTACTAAGAAAATGTTGAATAAACATTTTGACATGAAGGACATGGGCATTGCTGATGTAATTCTTGGTATGAAAATTACCAAAACATCAGAAGGATATGCTTTGTCATAATCTCATTACATTGAGAAAATACTTGACAAATTCAGCAAATATGATGATTATCTTGCTAGAACACCTGTAGATGTTAATTTGTATCTTTCTAAGAATGCACGGGAAAGTATTTCTCAATTAGAGTATGCCCAAATTATTGGAAGCTTAATGTACTTGATGAACTGCACTCGCCCGGATATAGCTTTTGCAGTAAATAAATTAAGTAGATATACGAGTAATCCGGGAGTCGAACATTGGAAAGCAATTATAAGGGTTCTAAGGTATCTCCGATTTACTTGTAATATTGGGCTGAATTATACTAGATATCCAGCAGTACTTGAAGAATACTGTGATGCAAATTGGATATCGGATACTAGAGACCCGAAGTCCACCAGTGGGTATGTCTTTACTCTTGGTGGTGTGGCTATATCTTGGAAATCTTCCAAAAAGACTTGTATTGCTAGGTCTACTATGGAATCAGAATTCATAGCTTTAGACAAAGCAAGGGAAGAAGCAGAATGGCTTTGCCACTTCCTTGAAGATATTCCAATATGGCCAAAACCGGTGCCTGCTATATGCATACATTGCAATAGTCAATCAGCAATTGATAGAGCATAGAGTCATATGTATAACGGTAAGTCATGACACATTCGTCGTCGACATAACACCGTGCGACAACTACTCACCAATGGAATTATTTCCGTCGAATATGTGAAGTCTAAAGACAACATAGCGGATCCACTAACCAAAGGGTTAGTAAGAGAGTTAGTTGAGAATTCATCGAGGGGAATGAGACTAAAGCCTATTAAATAAAAGTTACCACGACGGCAACCCAACCTAGTTGATTGGAGATCCCAAGATCTAGGTTCAAAGGGACAACCGAGTTGTGAATGACTCAGAAAGATCACTGGGGAGTTAAACTCCTACCCATTTCTGTTCACTTTCAAAACTGAATCTGTTGGACAGATTCATACCTGTTCGGACAGGACTTTTTGTGCCTATAAATACCAACATTCCAGCAGTGTTAGAGGATCCGAAAATCAGTTTGCAAATTGTCTCTTTGCTGTCCAGTATTTATTTTGTGCATTATTCTTCATTTTAGTTTTAGAATAAAATTCAGAGAGTTAGAACACAGGTTTGGTTCGCCGAACAAATTGTTTGGAGTGCTACTACAATTTGTGAAGCTCATTGTATCCTGAGAGATAGACGCCACTCAACCATAAGCACCGTAGCAGGGCGAATCAGTCGTAAGGACAGAGTGTCACACACTCGACTTGGTCTTTTAATTTTTATTTGGTTCAACAAAATAAATTCTGTAAGTTTTATTTTATTTTGTTTGGTTTTGTTTCAATTTATTTTATGTACACAGAAGATTGTTCCAACACATTTTCATTTTTCTTCTAACTCTTTATTCCAAATGACTTCCCGTTATGATGAGTGATATTTTGTTCATAATATTACAAATCTAAAAATTTTATTAATAAATTATTCAAATATATCAATGTGTGATTTAGATTTATTATGCGCATGAACTCCATAATATACATTTTTAACATCTATAAAACACTCCTATTCTTGATACAAATATGAAATTATGAGGTTGGTCTTGTATTAGGATAGAATTAGTCAACTAAAGTTCATGAGAGGTTTTTTTTTTTTTTTTTTTTTTTTTTTTTTTTTTTTTTTTTTTTTTTTACAGGAAAATCCTCCTTACCCTCCTGCAGGTCCAAGGCAGTGCCCCTTGCAAAGATCACTAGGGTGTCCTGTTAGCCGTTCCGAGTAAGGAGACTATAACCTTGGAACTTGCCCCGACCTCCCAAGACAAGCTCCGCTTAAGTCAGGACTCGTACAGCGGGGGAGCATTGAACCCACACCAAGTGTTAATTAGACAACTTGAGGTCCAACCTCCTAATCAACTGTGCTTCGCCTAGGAGATTGGCCCAGAGAGAAGGGAATTGAACCTGTGGCCTTGAGGCTTAAACCCCAAGTCTTAACCACAATGCCACGAGAGGTTGTTGTTGGGGAAATAAGGCATGAGTGGTTAACTTACCTAGTCCAAGGATCAATAAAGTAGGCTTTGCAGCGCCAACATCATTTGTCCTATCCCTAGTTTACCCATTCACATTTCAGTTGTTTCCTTTCTTTCTTTCTTATAATTTTGTTTTGATAAATTACACTAATTATAATTTACAAATTTAACATAAGTATATTATAATCCGTTTAAGGAGAAAATTATTAAAAAGTCCAATCTAATATTTGTCTAAGACATTAGGTCCAAGTGATATTTTTTATTGATGAGAGATCTACCTTTTGTGAAATAATTTGATTTCTTTTGTTGGTATTAAAAGACATTTTATTTCTAATTTTATCCCATAATTTATTTGTTGACTTTTTCACCATCTGTTCAAATTTATTTTGATCTGCTCAAATTTTTTGACTATCTGTTCAAAAAATTTCACTATCTATTTAAATTTATATCTATATGTTCAAATTTTTTCCTTATCTGTTCAAATTTTATTATTTGTTTATGTTTTAATTTTTTTTATCTATGCAAATAAGAGAGGAGAGAGTGAAGATTATATACTCAACCAAATTATTTGTTCAAATACAAAACTATTTGTTCAACTAAACTTTGTTTTTGTTGAAATACAAACTTATTTGTTGAAATACCAAGCTTGTTTTCCCTGTTTGTCTATTTTTTATCTGTGCATATTACCTTGGGAGCTTGTCTTTATAGATAGACTGTTTTAGAGTGTGAATCTTTGGGCAAAGAAAATCCAGGATTGGACTTTTGGACAGAATGCCCTTTTCTAAATTTTAATTCACTTAACATCTAAATTTTTTTTATCAATAATTTGTTAATCATATAAATAAAAAAAAAAGAATGTTATTATATTTTTTATACTAATATATAGGGGATTTTTTTAAGGACACTCAATATTTTCATAATGTCTAAGGTCCGTCAACATTGATCCAAAGAAAATTCGATCTAGAGAATTTCTCTGGACAAATCACAGAGAAAATTCCAAATTTCTCTGGACACATCACAGAGAAAATCTCACCAGAGAATTTCTCTGGATTCAACCTAGAGAAATTTCCCTCTCTACCCTAGAGAAATTTACTTAACCCCAGAGAAAATCCCCTCCAACCATAGAAATTCATTTGTGTTGTCTGTAGTTTGATAGCTTCAGTGATTTAGATGCATATTTACAGAGAATATCAATGCAAACAAGAAGGCATGGGTTTTAAGTGAATGGCAGATCAGAGTAGTCAATAAAAATGATTTCCAATTAATGAAATAGGAGGTTCAAAAAGGGTTTCAAAGCATGATGAGAGAATTTCAAATGGGGTTGTTAAATTTTTCAGAAGGTTGCTGAGAATATGGTAAATTCAAGTGGCAGGAAATGGGTTTCTTGGAATAGAACTTGAAATATGGTATTGAACCTCAGCTTGGGTACAAAAATTGGGAAAATTCAAGTAACTAGAAATGTATAATCAATTCAATGTTGCAAAATACCAATAAATTTACTACAAGTAAATCATATAAAAGAGAATATACAACCTCTGAGATTCAAGATGATCAAATGCTCCAGATAAGGTTCTCTTGAACAAAAAAGCATCAAATGATAACACCAAGCAAGCTATAGAATTGGGTTATAAATAAATCAAACAACAATAGCAAGATCACCAAAATAGGTGATTAGGAATTGCACTATGACATTCATAAACGAATTGGGAGGGTTTAGCATAAAACAAGTAATGATTTCAGCCACTGTTGGCAACAACCCAAAAACCAAATGTCTATTTTGATCAGAGAAAGAGAGAAACCCAAACATGAGAGGGGCTTTTACACTGTGAAATAAAAGGAATTGGGATTCAACACTACGGATCTTTAGAGTGTTATCCACCCAAACAAATCTTCAGAGACTTCTGGGTTTGTTTATATGGTCTAGAGAAATTCTTTGGTTTGGACTGAATTTTCTTTGGTTTGATCTAAATTTTCTCTAGGTTAGTCCAGAGAAATTCTTTGGTTTGAACTGAATTTTCTCTGGGTTGGTCCAGAGAAATTCTCTGGTTTGGACTGAATTTTCTCTGGGTTGGTCCAGAGAAATTATCTGGTTTGGTCCATAGGAGAAATTTGAACAACCAAAGATATATACCTATAAAAATATATAATCATACACTACATCAGTTCATACACACATACATACATACAAGTGATTATATATATAATCATACTTGTATATACATAATTTATACTTGTAGCGAGTGTATTCCCCGAAACGTACGATCATATACCTGTTCTATTCTTGTTATGTAGTTAACCTTCTATTGAACTGGTGGGCTCTTCATTTGAATTTCCCAGATCTTTTACTAATGACTAATTTAATTACATGCAGAAGTATCAACCTTATGCCTTAGACCCAAATCTTAGCAGTGCCCTAGCTTCAGTTCTTTGGGAACTCAACCTTCTGTCTAAGCATCATCATTCAACTGTTTCGACACTAGCATCGACCATTTCAATGCTGAGTAGTGCTTAGAACTAGGTTTATCATTCCAACATGTTGGTGATTATTGAAGGAGCAAGTGATGAAGATGACGTCTTTGGAGTGGCCGATGAAGCGGCGAGTAGTGATGCCGGTGGAGAGGTCTGAAAGGTGGAGCTCGGAGTCCCAGCTGCTGGAGAGAGCGAACTGGCCATCGGAAGAGAGGACGATGTCTTCGACAAAGTGAGAGTGGCCGGCGAGCTGGATCGACGAGAGAGAGAGAGAGAAAAGAGCAGCGAAGAGAGAAAGAGAGGGGGGGTGAGGGTTTGAAGGTGTGAGATATATCAAATTTATCTGAAGGGCCTTAGCCATCATGAAATAATATTGTGGATCTCTTCCATTACTAAAAATGGGAGAGGGACCTTAGACTAATTTTCCCTAATATATATAGTTTACCTTGTTTATTCTTGTGATTTCACTTTATCTGTATTAATTTTAGTTTCTTTAATCAATGTAATTTAATTTTTTTTATTAGTTTATTTTAAATAACAACGCAATTGAAATATATGAGAAGTTTTTATTTTGAAAAATTTACCCATAAATCCTATATGAGGAAATGTTGATCTATTTAGTTCTAAGAGTTTTCTTATGAACCAATTAGTCCTTTTTGTTTTGGAAAGTTGTATTTATTTGATTCGATACCATTTGAGTGTAACTGAATGCCTTTTAATGATTCATTTTTTCAATTTTTTGATTTGTTTTGGGGATGGGAATGAAAAGTGAGGTGTGGAAGATTTTTTTTAAGGGGGATTGGTGGTTGTTAGTTGTCAAGCGTTGAAATCTATATTTCTATTAGTGTAATTTTTTGGTGTTACATAGGAGTGTTATATTAGATTGCTACATTTGAAAAAAGTATAAAAGTTTTTGTGTGTTACATTGATTGAAGTAAAGTTTTGGTGAATAATGCAAGTGGTTTCATGGAATATGATATTTTAATTAAACAGAAACTTGGGTGATTTTGAATTGGTAAACGGATTTAACAAATTGATATCATTAAAAGAATGTCATGGGTGTCTAGGATAGTCGTTAACTGGGTATTGTGGTTTCTTACTGGGAAACTTTTGTGGATGTGATGATATTCTCATCACATTTTTTCCCAATATTTCCATTTTCTCTTTCTTAATTTCAATTTCAGAGTTAGCATGTAATCATAAAATCTAATTGTTTTAACTGCCACTGTCGAAAATGTATCACAGGGCACAACTTCAATAGAAAGAAACTGGGAAATATTTTCATTCTTGTATTACATTTGTGTAGAAATGGTAATATATCTACTGGAATTCAATGATTTGTATATGCATATGGTGTATATGGTTCACTCTTATGCTTCCCCCCTCCCACAAGACCAAGCAAAATTTATTGTTCTCTTTTACCGTTAATACATAAATAAATAAAATTGTAGCTACAGACTTGTACATATTCTTAATTTTCAATCTACGCTTACTTCTGCAGATTGGAAAAATTAGGACCTTTAGAGTGGGACAAGGTAGTACATGGACATGAAGCATGGAGCCTTATCACTTGTAACTGGTTGCATGCTGGTGTTATTCATCTGCTAGCAAACATGTTGATGTTGGTATTTATTGGGATCCGACTTGAACAGCAATTTGGGTTTGGTATGTTATGTTCTTTCATCTTGCTGAAGCCTAAACTTGTCCCTAATTCAAATTAGTATGTGAAAAAGAAGTTTTATTATACTTTTCCACGGCAACTTGTTGAAGAGATGGTGATGTGGGTGCTCTATGGGAGTGAAATCTTTGCAAAGCTTCGAAATGAGTTCCTTTGAGTATTATGTGACAATTGTAGTGTTTAGCATTATGCATGAGACTTTCTTTTCATTTTTCACTCTCCTTTTTAGCAAGCACTCCTTTCAATGGCTTCTCTTAGTTGGATGCATTTCTGCCAAAAAAATCTAATCAAAGCAAAGTTAATTTACCACATGGATATTTTGGGCACCCTGTTCTACCATAATTGATCCATTGTGAGGTTCTTATTCCTGCAGTGTTATTGTTTTAACAATTTTGCTATGTTTCTCTTACATCCACATAATCTTCTTCTTCTTCTTTTTCTTCCTTAATTTGTTATTTTTGGTATGTGTCAGTGCAACTTAGGGCAATCTACCTGCTGTCAAGATTTGGTGAGAGCATACTCTCTGCCCTTTAACACAGAATTTCTGGTGGTGCTTTTGGTGCTCTATTTGGACTTCTTGGAGTGATACTATCAGAGCTACTTACTAATTGGACTATTTATACTAATAAGGTAGATTCAATAGATGTTTGATTTTTCCTGAAGTATTAGTTCTTTTCCCCCATCTCTTCCAAGAAGAATAAGAGAAGGGTGATCTTAGGTTCATGATAATTGCAACTAGGCTTAGATCTCTGTATTAAATGATCAGTGAGAAGCAAGCATGAAGCTTGAGATCACCTGCTGGTCCTCTTTACAGTGGTTGGAGTGTAGATTAGTAGTTCTACCTGTTTAAATGGTTTTTAAAATACTTTGTTCAGGCTGTGAATATGAAGAAATTTGACTAGTCTAAACACATGTCCTAATTCATCTTCTCTTATTTTGTAGGTTGCTGCTCTATTTACCCTTATGATCATCATTGTCATCAACTTAGCAGTTGGAATTCTTCCTTATGTTGACAACTTTGCAAATAGTGGAGGATTCTTGACAGGTTTCCTCCTTGGTTTCCTATTGCTACTTCGCCCCCAGTTTGGTTGGCCGGAGCGCCAACATCTTCAAGCTGATGCTCGTGTCAATTCCAAGCACACAATTTTAAAATATGTATTACTGGTGGTTGCTCTGGTTTTGCTGATTGTTGGGTAAGGATTATCATCTCAAACCCTAATTTTATTATCTTATGGAGTGAATTTATTACAGTTAAAGGAACATCATCTATCTACTTCCAGAACTTTCATTGTCACGACTCAAACCTGCCCCTAAAAGTTTGGACATGACCGGCCTGACCTGAGGCCTCAACTTGTTATCTTAAATTTTATTCAATATTGGGGCTTGAACGGAAGTAAAAAAATAATAGAATAAAGCATTCATTGAGCTATGACTATATGCCAGGCTCTTAATGCATTGCCATACATAAGTACATAACATTTCATACACCATTCACGCTTACTAAAGGTGTAAAAGGGTAACAACCCAAAAGTTTGGTATTGACAATATATACACGTGTCTATTCTTTCGATTTCCAACAAAACATGCCAACATACGGTTTCCCAAAAATAAAACAAAAGAGTCACTTCAGGTGACTCAGCAAAACGGGTCCAGAAAAGGCTCCTAGGCTGACCTAAGGATTGTCCCACGGCCTGATTACCTACAAAACATCCATAAAAAAAAATGGAGTGAGCAAAGCTTAGTGAATAATAGCAATACAACAAATTAGGAGTGCGAGCATAATTTAACAGTGCATATTCTTAAATCATAAGTTAGTCTTATTCATATTTCCTTTTCTGAACGGCCTTGGGCCTGTACAAGACAAAACGGCCTTAGGCCCAACGTAATACAGAACGGCCTTGGGCCCATCGTAATACAAAACGGCCTTAGGCCCATTATAATAGCAAAACGGCCTTGGGCCCAATAAAATAGAAAAACGGCCTTAGGCCCATCATATTAGCAAAACGGCCTTGGGCCCATCATAATAGCAAATAGAACGAACTCGGGTCCATAGCTCATATGCCAAAGTTCAAACATATGGCAAACATATCTCATATAACATAAGTTATTTACTAAAAGAGTGAATAAGGTATCGAACAATATATATAAACTCAATACGTGAATGAAATATAGCATTACACTACTATCACTCACTGTGATGTGGTTGAACGATGGTCCCCTCCTGTATATGCCCTACACATAACACACAACTTGTAAGTACATCACCTTTCCTTAGTTTTCTCTTATTTCTCAAATATTCGATTCGCTAAGTTTCTTGTAATTAAATGCATTATAGGAACATCGAATGGTCATATTAACACATCTAGAGGGTCAAACAAAGTGAAAGAAGACAATAGACTTTTCTAGCTTAAGCCGCACGTGCAGAAGTCCCCACCGCACGTGCGGGTAAGTGCGCCTCACGTGCTTTCATTGCAGTGTGGTTTAATTCCTCTCCCCTGTTTTCCGTACGTGCGGCTGTGACCCCCGCACGTACGGTTATGCTCCCGCACGTGCGGCTGTGACCCCCGAACGTGCGGTTCTGGACCTGTTTTTCTATCCGTAACTTCAACAATGAAAAGCCTGCAAGGGGTAGTCACTTTGCCAAAATCAAGTGAAATTTACTTTAGAAACATAACATATAAACACAAAAACATGAAATTCTAGCTCATAAAGATCATGACTTGTTTTATTTGGCCTATTACACCTCCAATTCCATGATCCCCTTATTCCCATTATGTAGGTATATACACATATACATATGTATCTATTTACATGAGTTCAAGCATAACAAAAGGGTGAGGTTAGGCACAATTTCTCTCAATTCCAAGTAATTGAACATAACATGGAGAGATCAAGTTTTCCATCACACATATCCACATCCTAGAGATACATGATTATTTATGAGACTTGGTGTAGACACCCCATTTTGACCGGCCCTAAGACTTGGGCACTTTCTTTTGATTACCCGATGATGACAATTAGAATGTGTTTCTCACAAAATTCTCAGTAAAAAAGATGGAATTTAAGTTTTAATCCCAACCTTCACCCATTTTTTGGCCAAACTATTTTAGACCTTAAAACCCTCTTTTCAAAATATGTTTTTTTTAAATGTTTCTACGATGTCCTGAGGCTCCCATTTCGATTAAAATATTGCACTTTCAGTAAACCGAGTAAGGACAAAGTGGAAATAAATGGAAGGGAGGTGAAATTTTTTGAAAAATATTTAAAAACATCTTCTTTATAGGTTTGGAGTTGAAGGAAATAGGAGGGGATGAAAGAAAGCTGGTTTAGGAAAAGGATGAGTATCAAATCATTAAGAAGGAAATGAGCAACCTTCACTAAATTAGGCATTTCTCTTTGTACACTTGGAATTTAAATGTGAGGCCACCACCATTGGAAAGTAGACTTTTGGGGCTTCAATTTAGACCAAGAACCACCTTAGACCAAGTCCAAATAAGGGAGATATGCCCATTTGAAGTTGAGCTTAAGAGCAGATTTTGTTGACCCAGCCCGAGACAGCCTTCACTAAATTAGGCATATCTCTTTGTACACTTGGAATTTAAATTTGAGGCCACCACCATTGGAAATTAGATTTCTGGGGCTTCAATTTGGACCCAAGAACCGCCTAAAACCAAGTCCATATGGGGGAGATATGCCCATTTGAAGTTGGGCTTAAAAACAGATTTTGTTGACTCGGCCCAAAACAACAATAGACCATTTTTCTTGGCTTTGGTTCGGTTGGGACAACCCATTTACCTATTTTCTGAGCCATTCAAGTGCATCCACTTATCCTCCATTATACCTAATCATCCTCCATTGTCAAAAAGAGGTTTTGTTTGCATCCATAAAGGAGTATCCCATGCAACCACCTTGAAAATTTGCCCTCTTATCACATTCTTGTCGCCCACCATGTCTCCCACCTTCTTTTTGACCTTTACTCTCCCTCATTGCCTATATAGAATGATCATATTGTAAGAGAGGGAAGGGCCACGAAATTGAAGAGAAAGGAGTGAGAAAAGGGTGAAAAAAGAGAGAAAAATTGAGTTTTTGAGCCAAAAATATTCCTATCTTCCATATACACCCCATACCTTCCATAGCTACTGAAATTTCTCATTTTCATACACCAAAACCACTCCAAAAATTCTGATATAGCCAAAGATCAATTGCCTCGATCATAAGGAAGAGTGTTTAGTGATTGAAAGTGAGAAAAACTAGAGAGTTAGCCACTTTCCATACCAGAAACTCCATAAACTCCATAATTTCGAATTGAAGATTTGAGAACACACTTCCTATACTTGAGGGTGATCAAGAGGAAGTTTGGAAATCAAGAAGTTCAATCTTTCTTTGGAAGGTGAATTTTTAGTCTTTCATTTTCTTATATTTTATATCTTATATTTATTTTCTTGCTTCTTATTTCATTGTGTTTTGTTATAATCCAAGTGGTTTGTTTATCTCATATTTATTTTCTTACTTTATATTTCATAGTGTGTTGTTATAATCCTAGTGGTTTGTTTAGCTCATAATTATTTATTTATTTATTTATTTTTATCCGCATGCTTTAATTTCATATTAGTTTTGTTGTAATCTTGCATGTTCTACCTCATATTTATTTTTTTCGTGTATTACTCTCATATTAGTTCTGTTGTAATCTTGTATGTTCTATTTTATATTTGTTTTATTGCTTTAGGTTTATGTTGTGAGTTTGCACTTTTTTATTTTATTTTATATTTGTTTTCTTTTTTTTAATCTAACCGATAGTGGTTAGTTGAGCCACCTACATATTTTTTGTTTGTTCCTTTTCTTGGTTTCGCAACAAGATAGGTTTTGCTTGGCCTAGTTGGCCGGTCGGTTAGCTTCTTCCGAACAAGATGGCGTAATCTCCCAATATTGACCAATTTTCGCCGGCGGTTCTAAAGAACATGAAGATTTTATTTTTTTTATTTATTTTTTATTTTGAGTGTATTGTGAGGTTTTTATTTTGTTGTAATATTCTCCTCATCCCTCTCTAATTTGGTTTGTAATTATTCTTTAAAATGCTGTAATAATTTCCCATCCCGCTTCTTTCTATACCGTTCTTTTATTTGCTTTCTTTATTTGTACATAAACATCATATTTATTTTTCATCATAGTTATGTTTTGCATTCATGTTTCATGCATCTTGATTCGGCTAAGTTTGCATTTGTGGATTTAATCAATTCCTATGTGATTATATGCGCTACCTCATGTTCTTGAGATGATTCACATATCATATTTTAGAAGCCGAATCTTTAGTTGCATCTCATGAGTGAATTGCATTAGGATTTTGTATATAAGATCATACATATTTTACTAACTTTGTTTTGTAGCTTGTTTGTGGGACGTCAAACATGTAAGTTTTTATGCTTTAGCACCCCGTTTGTGTGTATTTTTCTTACTATATCTAGCATTCTACCATGAGGCTATTTGCTTATGTGATATAACTCTATGAATGCCAGTGGATGGAGGTTGTGTCACTTAATTTGGAATGATGTTGATTTTTCATGCTTGTAAACTCAGTTTATTTGGGTTGTACATCGTCAAAACTCTTTCAAAATGCATGATATCAAATTGTTCCAAAATGAATGACATAGTCTATACTTGTATGCTTCACATAGTAAATTTTAGGATTTATTAACTAATCAGAACATGAACATATAAATAAAATAAAATTCATATCATGGTTAGTAAAGGCCGATCTTTGATCGGGTGGGCGGGGGTGCTTATTATTGACATTCCCCTCTCATACCTAAGGTTCCGAGCCAAGCATCCATGGTTATGACGAACAGTGGCCTTGGCATGAGTCATGGGTTTCCTAATTTTCCCAAAATAAATATTAGGTGGCGACTCTGAGATCTGATGACGCAGTTTATTTTTGAAAAAATTGCAATAAAATAGATTTTCAATAAAAGTTGCCAAATCTGGACTCTCATCTATGTTTCACATTGCACTCATGAGAATAGATCAAAGAGATCTTGAGGGTCCGAACTGTTTAAAGCGCGCGGGTACCCCCCGGGCATGTTATAGTTTCTGGCGACTCTGCTGGAGATTTTATGAAACCTTGACTTGAACTCCATGATATGACCTTTATTTTCAATTTTATGTTCATTGCATTGCATTCATTGATGCACTTCAAGTCCCTGTGTTGCCTAGATACTGGTGGGAACACATGCAAGCTTTTTGTGACACTACACCTATTTTTACGATACTTTAAAGGCCTTGTGTTATATCCTTTTGAGATTTGTCAAAAGGGTAGCTTTGCTATGTAGCTCTGCTATCTAGCTTTGCTATCTAAGGTTCTCAGACTCCGAAGAGAGGCTAGTTGACTCTTTTGATTTCCTGAGATCTTTATTGGTTATGACCCAAAGGACTCTTTGGTAACGTCACCTTGACTTCAACTCTTAGAGTAGAGCTAACCTTGTGCATTTAATGAGCTATAGTACCTTCCAAAATTAGGATAGGATGCTCTCCCATTTCTAGGATGTATGATGCCGCTTGTTTGAATAGTGAAACCCTAGATCATTTCAAAGTTAGGACAGGGTAACCCTAGCCCCCATAGGGGTGATTGTTCTCTTTCCTGCTTTGTGTTATGTGCAATGTATGAGAATTCTTAGATTCAGATGAGTGGTTCAGTCATTTCAGTTTGTGGGGTTGAGTTCAGTTTTTTTTCAACATGAGTTAACAGTAATCAGTTGAGCTGGGATGCTGATGAAATTCTGATTGGGGGTCCCATTTTGTTTCAGCAAGGTAGTTGAGCACTATAGCTTCCAAAAGGTCTGATATCCCCCAAGTTCTGTGGACTCGCGTTGGTAGACTTTGCAAAAATGCAAATTTGGTTCAGGGTCATCCAGTGTTAGTTTCTTTGCCGCCGGTTACACGAAGAAAAGAAAAAGCTTCATCAACTGTCCAAAATACCCCTTCTTCACCTACTAGATCATCACCACTCAACTCACCAGAATCAGTGATTGCTCAGATTTCGGAAAATATAGCAGACATACTATTGGCCATTCAACAGAGCATGGATACTATTGCCACTACGGTTGCTGCCCAAGGCACTACTCTTGCCGCTCAAGGCAATACTCTTGTTGAACTGCAACGCTCATCTGGCATGTCCATTACTTAACCACCTCCAGTGGCTCATCCAGTTCCACTTCCACCTCTACCAGTTGACGAGTTTCCCGAACTTAACTCACCAGAAGATCTGAGGGTTCCTGCACAAACTTCAGGAGGATCATTTCCCCTTCCACAACCAGCGGGAGCGATCTTTCCCTCTGAAGCACCTAAGTCTGACCCAACTATGTTGAAGCTGTTCAAGTTGGAAAAACTTTTCAAAAGGTCACAAGGAGTCAATTTAATCCCAGACATCGAAGACGGGTACATTGAGACAGCTGTGAAGTTGCCAGAACGGTTCAAAATGCCACACATTGATAGGTTTGATGGCTCCGGTGACCCAATGGTGCACATTCGCCTATTTTCTGATGTCTTAAACCCTATGGGTTTGACTCATCAGCAAAAGCTCTCTTTGTTCGGATGAACTTTTTCAGGAGTGGCTGCCATCTGGTATGCCAAGTTAGAAGACTCGGTGAAACAAAATTGGGAGGAGTTAGCTGAGGCTTTCATCACCCAATATTCTTACAACACCCAGTTTGAGGTAACTACTCGAGATTTGGAGGCAACTCGCTAAGAGCCTAATGAAAGTTTTGTAGCTTTTGTCACCAGATGGAGGGAAAAAGATGACCAACAGACCACTCAAAAAAGACCAAATCTGTATGATAGTCAGAAATCTGCATGGAAAGATGTTACAAAAAATGATAGTCCTCCCGCTTTTCACTTTTAATGACTTACATGAAATAGGGGTCCAGATAGAGGATGCCATCAAACAAGGAATCATTGTGGATGATAAGGAACCTGTTCGGAAGCCTTTTGGTCGCAGTTCCAATGCTACTACTAATAGTAGTACAGTTGGAAGACCTTCTGAGGTCAATTCAGTCACTACCACCACTGCCAAAATGGCCGACCCATTTGCCAATGCCAGTCCACAAACAACCAACTCAACCCGAACCACGACTAGAACCTTTAACCCTCTCTACATGTCCCCAGCCAAAGCTATGAAAATCTTGATAGAAAGAGGGTATCTCAAGCCTCTAGACCCCCGACCTCTTCCCGATCCTCTCCCAGCCAAACACGACCCTACCAAATACTGTGCTTTTCATCAACAACCGGGACATGACACTGACTACTGTTTTCGCCTTCGCCATGAAATCCAAAACCTCATTGATAATAAGATCATAGCTCCCCCACAGCCACAAAAACCCAATGTCACCACCAACTCATTGCCAATCCATGACAAAAATCGACCACCTCTTCACCTCAACCATATCCATACACTCCTTCCTACCTTTAACCCTAGTATATACATCACACCTATCCATCTACCCAAACCCGAGGTATACATTCCAAAGAGCATTGATTTATGTATGATGGATGCACCTCTAACCCAGCCAAAGCTAAAACAGACCATAGTGGTGGTGGTGTTACAAACTGAGGAAGAAAAGGCCGTATCAAAAGAAGGATCCAAAGAAGACATAATCGAAGTACCAGTGATTGAGACTGGAAAAATATCAGAAGAAGGATATGATCCCAACAAATACATAGTACCTGTTAGCCAGTCGAAACCGAAGTTATCTTACCCGACTCATATACCATCAATGTCGTTAGAGAAGATATGCATGAACAGGGATTAGATGACTTGGCCAATCTAGAAGAAGACTTGGACAATCTCAAATTCTTTGAGGAATTGGATTTGGGAAATGTGCATATCAGCTGGTGGGATCCAAGAAGTTTCAATGCTATTCACAGTTCGGCAAGCGATGATGAAGGTTCTGATGGGAAAACTAAGGGAAAAAATGATGAACCAAAAACTGACGCTAGAAGGTTTGAAAACAGTGGCAACAAAAAGGGTTCCAAGAGAGAAGGAGAATTAGAAAGTCTGTTAGAGTATAACGTGGGAATGATTCATGTAGAGCCTGACAACTGTCTTTCGGTTAACGAAGGTGAATGGTGGGATGATAGCGATCTGCAGCTCGCTCACACCGATGATGAGTGGGGTAGTACTTTGCCTGATGAGACTTGGTATTTCTGAAGAAATTGATCACCTAACTAGGAGTGGGCATTACTTTAAACCTCCACAACTAGACCAAGGCGAATCCTCGGGCAAGGATACAGACATTGATAAAGAGAAAGAGAAAGAGAAGGAGAAAGAAGCAGAAGAAAACCTGGTTTTAAGACAGCTAAAAAAGATCCAAGCAAACATCTCCATCTGGGGACTTCTCATGGCTTCCTAAGAACATCGACAGGCAATGTTGTCAATGTTGAACAAGGCTAAGCTATTAATTGACACCACTCCCAAGCAGTTAGTGTCATTAATCACCCCAAGAGAAACCATCCCAACAATAACTTTTGCTGACAAAAAGCTGCCAACAGAAGGATCAGAACATAATAAGCCTCTGTACATATCACTGGAATGCAGAAAGAAATGGATCCCGATTGTTCTGATTGACACCGGATCAACCATCAATGTCTGCCCTGCACGCACTGCTTATGTAATTGGGCTAAAGCCGGCAGATTTCACGCCACTACTCAATTGATCCGGGCCTATGATAATACTAGTCGGGAAGTGATGGGGACAATCAAAGTACAAATGACAGTGGGTCCATCTGAGCACAAAGCTGAATTTCATGTCAAGGATGTTCCCGCAACGTTCAACTTGCTATTAGGAAGGCCCTAGCTTCATCAGATGAAAGCTGTATCATCCACACTACATCAATTGGTAAAGTACCCATATGGCGGAGGAATTACCACTATCTTCGGAAATTCATCCATTCATCCTCCCCCAGAAGTCACAACACCATTGCTAGAAATACAGCATGGGAAAAAAGATGTGTTCCTATTAGGTTTTACATTAGCAGAGGCCCAGCTAGTTCAAACGCTCATGGCAGAAGACGAAGGTGTATACGTCAATGCCCAATCAATCTATTTCATGAGTAAACTAGGTCACATTCCAAGGATGGGATTGGGACAAAGTGGCAGGAAAGGTATTACTACAGCCAGTGAAGTACCTCATAACCCACATGCATTCGGACTGGGGTATGCACCTACGGCTGATGACTGGGAAAGGAAAACTGAAGAGATCAGGGAGAGGATTAAGGCCAAGAGAACCGGACGACAGTTTGAGTTGGTTCATAAGCCGATTCGTGGGACCTTGAACGGACGCTTTGTCTGCCAAGGAGAAGACTTCCCTTTCTGTGGTTTCCTTAAGCCTTGGATTGATCAAGTGGAGAAAAAGAGATACCCTGGGTTTGAGATCTTCTTCGATCTTCAGCTCTCTGACAGTGATGAGGAGTGGGTAGATCCTAGTATCGATATCGGACAAGATAGAGAAGTTAGCTCCAAAAGCAGCACAGACTGGGTCTAACACTGGCTGATTTACTAACAAAATTGCATACTAGCATTGAACCGATGAATTTGGGGGATATGACCATTGCCGTGAATGGGGAAGAGGTACCTGCTGACTGTTCAAGCTTCATCATGGATGCAGCGAATGACTCACAAATAAATTGGCATTTTGAAAAGAGTTGTATTGAGAGTTCTGAATTGGTTGTTCAGTCTAAGTTTGGTGGGCCTGTGGGGTTGGAAGCAGATTTAAGTTTGTCTAAAATGTCTGAGTTTTTTTTTTTTTTTTTTTCTCTTTTGAGTCTGTTGCAACTTGTGAGCCCAAGGCTTTGAATGAAGATGTGATTTTCGCTTACTTTTCTGTGCCCATAGTTCATAATATTGACCAAAATTTTCAAAATTTTGATAAAAACGAAGAGGAAGAAATTCCTCGGGCTTTGAAAAATTTAATCGACTGGGAGGAAGAAAAACGTGCTAAACCATTAGTGGATGAAATTGTTTCTGTAAATGTGGGTATTGAAAAAGATCCTCGCTTGATTCAAATTGGTTCTACATTGTCTTCAGAGGAACGTGAGCAATTAGTTGCTTTATTAACAGAATTCAAAGATGTTTTTGCATGGTCCTACGAAGACATGCCAGGAATTGATTCTGAGATTGTACAACATAGGATCCCTCTCAACCCTGAGGCCCGACCTGTGAAATAGAAGCTTCGTAGAATTCGTCCTGATTGGGCCTTAAAAATTAAAGAAGAGGTTACCAAGCAAATCAATGCTAGGTTTTTGCTAGTATCAGAATATCCTACCTAGTTAGCCAATATTGTGCTAGTTCCGAAGAAAGACGGCCGAATTCCAGTTTGTGTTGACTTTCGGGATTTGAATAAGGCTAGCCCAAAAGATGATTTCCCATTGCCACATATTGACGAATTGGTAGACTTCACTGCAGGACATGCCTTACTGTCATTCATGGATGGTTTTTCAGGGTATAACCAAATCCTTATGGCTCCAGAGGACAGAGAAAAAACAGCATTTACCACACCATGGGGGACATACTGCTATAGGGTTATGCCATTCGGTTTGAAGAATGACGGGGCCACTTATCAGAGAGCTGCTACCACTCTTTTGCATGATATGATCCACAAGGAAGTTGAGGTGTACGTAGATGACATGATTGTCAAGTCCAAAGATCGGGAAAACCAGTACACTGCATTGAAGAAATTCTTTGAGAGAATTAGAGAATACAGGCTAAGACTAAATCCACAAAAATGCACCTTTGGGGTAACTGCAAGCAAGATGCTAGGATTTCTAATCACACAGTGGGGAATCGAAGTTGATCCATCTAAAATTAAGGCCATCTTAGAAATGCCGCTACCAATGACTGAAAAGGAGGTGCGGGGCTTTCTGGGAAAGGTGCAATTCATAAGGAGGTTTATTTCAAAGCTAACCTTGACTTGTGAACCCCTGTTTGGTCTCCTAAAGAAAGGGAAAAAATTTCAATGGGATGATCGATGTCAGTTCGCCTTCGAGCAAGTTAAGCAATATTTGCAGAATCCACCTGTGTTATCACCACCTGAGCCAGGAGAACCACTGATTTTGTATTTATCAGTGACTGAATCAACCATGAGATGCATGCTTGCACAAGAGTTAGATGAGAAAGTGGAGAAAGCCATCTACTATTTAAGTAAGAAAATGCTTGAATATGAGACCCGCTATACTCCTTTGGAAAAAGCTTGCTTAGCTTTGGCATGGGCCACTAGGAAGTTGAGACATTACCTGTTAGCTCACTCGGTAATTCTGGTTTCAAGATTAGATCCAATCAAATATCTTTTTGAGAAACCAGCACTTACCGGTAGGCTAGCTCATTGGTTGCTTTTGCTTTCTGAATTTGACCTTAAATATGTCACTTGCAAATCCGTCAAAGGAAAGGCCGTAGTAGAATTTTTGGCTGATCACCCAATTGAAGGAGGAGAAGATATGGAGTAATCATTCCCAGATGAAGAGGTCATGCAGATAGAAGAAGACACTTGGAAGTTGTACTTTGATGGAACGTCCAACCAATTTGGTTATGGGATAGGCGTGTTGCTCATAGCGCTGGATGATTCCCATATCCCCTTAGCTTTCAAACTCCAATTCAGGGTATCTAATAACCAAGCAGAGTATGAAGCATGCATTGTTGGATTAGAAGTAGCCCTGGAACTAGGGGCAATAAGGTTGGATGTGATCGGGGACTCGAACTTGGTCGTCTGTCAAGCCAATAGAGATTGGAAAGTTAAAGAGGAAAAAATGAAAGTCTACCATCAAACCTTGGACATATTAATCCCAAGGTTCGAAAAACTGACTTTTACGCTCCTGGTAAAAGAGAACAACCCATTTGCTGATGCGTTGGCAACCTTGGCATCAATGATAGATATACCGGTCGGGGTCAAGATGCGTCTGATCCTTATAGAACAAAGATACACCCCCGCATATGAAATGATAGCCGCAATGGAAGAAGTTCAAGATGAAAACCCTTGGTACTTTGATATTTGGAATTTTCTGGAAAGTGGTACATATCCACAAGGGGCACACACCAAAGACAAAAGGGGGATATGGCATCTTGCCACTCAGTTTGTCATTTGTGGAGATAAGTTATATAAGAGTGGGCATCTGGGAATGTACAAGCTATGTGTAGAGGAAGAAGAGGCAAAACGTATCATGGAAGCCATCCATGGAGGAGAGTGTAGAGCCCATATGAACGGTATAATGCTAGCCAGAAAAATCCTTAGACAAGGATACTACTGGTTAACAATGGAAAATGATTGCATCAACTTTGTTAGGCGATGCCACAAATGTCAAATCCATGCCAATCATGTGAACATCGCGCCATCAAACTCTACAACATGACTTCGCCTTGGCCTTTCTCAGTCCGGGGCATAGATGTCATCGGGCCAGTCACACCGAAAGGTTCAAATGGGCATCAGTTCATCTTGGTCGCCATTGACTATTTTACCAAATGGGTTGAAGCACAGTCGTATTCACTGTTGAAAGCATCACATGTAGCCAAATTTATCAAGAATAACATTATCTGTAGATACGGGGTGCCAAACGAATTTATTTCAGACAATGGTTCACATTTCAAAGGAGAAGTGACAGTTCTACTTGAGAAGTATAACGTGGCTTTTCACAAGTCATCAACTTACAGGCCACAAACCAATGGAGCCGTTGAAGCTGCAAATAAGAACATCAAGAACATTCTGTGTAAGACGGTAGAAACTTATAGAGATTGGCCAGATAAGTTACCTTTTGCACTTTGGGGATACAAGACATCAATCCGAACATCTACAGGGGCAACCCCTTACTCTTTGGTATATGGAATGGAGGGTGTTTTGCCGATTGAGTTGGAAGTGCCTTCATTGAGGATTATGGCTGAATGTCAGATAACAGAAGCTGATTGGCAACAGAACCGATTTGAGGAACTGATGCTATTTGATGAGCGAAGCTTGAAGGCGTTATACCACATTCAGGGGTATCAATGTAGGATTGCCAGAGCATTCAACAAAAAGGTTAGATCTAGGAATTCGAGGAAGAAGACTTAGTATTGAAAGACAACCGAGCTCCTATTCACGATCCTAGGGGCAAGTTTAGACCCAATTGGACGGGTCCCTACATCATTAAATCAATCTGGTCAGGAAGAGCAGTCATTCTCATAGATTTGGATGGTTTGGAGTTCTCACAACCAATTAACATGGACAAGTTGAAGAAGTACTACCCTTAAGAGGCTCGCTGGGCCGAAAACCCGAAAGGGCGACCTAGGCAAAAGTTAGAGCAGAAAATAAATAAATAAATAAATAAAAATGAAATGAAAAGCTCGTAAGGTTGAAAACCTAAAAGAGCGGCCTTGGCAAAAGTTAGAGCATAAAAGGACAGTGTCAATACCCGAGTGAACCTTAGCTGGAACTACGTATGGCCTGATTTCTATCTTTGGGATACTTAGGCAGCTTTATCTTGAAGTTCGGCCTTAATCATTTTTCAACTCACTCATCTCGTTCATGTTTGATTGGTGCATCTTTATTTGACTCGGCTATCTTTGATTGGCTCGTTCCCATTTGATTCAGTTGTCCTATTTCTCTTTCATGACGGGTTCAGTCACAAGATGAATTCAGTTGTACATCTCAAGGGTTGATTTCATGTTGATCGAGTAGTGGTCATTTGCGAAAATAGATTTTGAGGACTTTTAATGAAGTTGACTGATTTTCTAAAAAATTATTCTATTTTTCCAAAACTCAGACCATTCTTTAGACCAAAAAAGAGAAAATTTTCAGTGCTCATAATTTGGCTCATATGTTTTCAATATAGAAAATGGAACAAGTGTGCTAATTTACCTCTCATATTGATCAAAATCGCTTTAGCAGAAAATAATAATAATAAAATATATATATAAAATAAAAAAAAGGGGCAAATGAACTAGGGGCACAGTTGAGTCATGTTTTCTGTCTTTTACTCACACTATCGAGTTCTCGTCACCTTAATCAAGCAATCGCTGAAAAGTGCACAGTAGTTGTCGCCGGCGATGCTTTTCCGTTGGGCAGTCGACCGATGTTGCTCTGTTTTGCGTTCATTTTGCTCCAATAAGCTCAAAAGGGTGTGTTTTGGGATGGTTTTTGCTTCATTTTCATTTCATTAGGACATGTTTTGTGTTTTGGTCAGTGATAGGCTTAATATTCAATTCAGAATTCACTAAAATACAGCTATTTTCAAGTTTAATATTCAAAACAAAATGATTTTTATGTTCAGTGTTATACCATTCATGCTATCCAGATTTGCAGAACAAACTCGTTTTATTAAATGCCAGGGATCAACCTCGATCAAAGTTGTACAAAAAGGAGTTGAAGCTATAAGTGCTCACTGCAAACAAAAACAAAAACAAAAAAACAAAAAAACAAAAAAACAAAAAACAAAAAACAACAAAAAACAAAAAACAAACAAAAATAAATAAATAAAAACCAAAAAGAGAGAGAGTAGCATTTTCTCAGTTTTTTGGCAGCAACTCGGCAGAGAAAATTACAACCGGTTTCATTTGTACACAGCTTCGTTGCCTGACTTTGCCATCAGCTCCCTCGCTTCATCTTTTCTCCTTCAAAGCTCTTGAAAACTCTGTCTCGGCCTTGGCAGAGCTTCCGAAGGAGATTATTCCTCGCTGCCCATCAATTTGGTTATGCGAAGGAACTCCGAATCGAGCCACAGAGGTGGCCTTTCATTTCAACTCTTTGTTCTGCTTTTTCAGCGCACTAATTTCTACTCGAGCGTCCTTGTACATACGTTGGAGCAGGGAGAGTTGTGCAGTTAACTGATGTACATTAGACATCCTGTTCTGCAGTCGATGGGACAAGTTGGAGACCGCAGTCATGGTCTCCACGCATGACCTCAACGTATACGAGTTAGCTTTGATGTTAGACTGTGCCGCCATTATTTGTTCAACTGACATCACTGGAAAGCTAAAAACATGGGAAGGAGGAGGAGCCCATGGTTGAGGTTCAGGGGAGTCAGAATCGGTCATCTCTGTTATGGACTCGTTCAGGTCTGGAAAAAAGATTGAGAGAACCTTGTGAAGAGGCCATGGCAGAAAAGAGTAATGCAAAAGAAAGAGATTACAGAATGGTGGCAGAGAAAGTTTGCAAGCTTTTGCTCTGCCTCTCTCTCTCGCAGGCCTCAACTTAAGAAGAGAACGAAGAAGAAGACAAAGAGGGAGAAAGACCAAGACGATCATTGACAATTAGGGCAGGATTGGATAGTCTGTTGGTCAGGTGCCGCGATTATTGAAATCGCGCGCCAGACACAACGCTTGAAGAAGATGGAGGAAGAGAGAGTAAGACAAAAACAGAGAGAGACGCGAAAGAGTTCTACATACATGTATATGTATTGTATAGCTATGTATTAAGAGTGGCTTGGGTTCAGTGATATGGCTCAGTGGTTGAAGGCTGAAAGGCTGAGCGCGAGGTCAGGGGTTCGAACCCCACATCAAGTGTTTCTTTTGTTTTGTTTTGATTTTATGTATATATATGTCTTGTATACCTATATATATATTTGTTTGAATATTTTGTCACAAGAGCGGCGTGGCTCAGTGGTTGAGGACTCGGAGGCCAAACTTGAGATCAGAGGGTCGAACCCTGTCTCCATGCATTTTGTGTTTTGCCTTTCTTTTTTGCGTGTTTTGCGTATGTGTGCTGATGTTAGCAAACAGAATATGCCTTCTCAGTAATGGCATCTTCCCACTGATGGTCGCAAGCGGAATATTCCCTATCTGTGTATACACCTGTACATATCTGTATGTATTTTGTCTGTATATGAATATATGTATATCGTATGTACATATCTGTATGTATTTTGTCTGTATATGTATATATGTATACTGTATGTATATATTTGTATGTATTTTGCCTATACCGTATGTAAATATCTGTGTGTATTTATATATGTGTGTGCGTCTCCGTATATGGTTTAGCTTGCATGTATGTGCCTGTATACGTATTTGTATTATGTATATGGTATATGTATACGGTATTTGGTTCGAACTTACAATTCCTTCTTTCATTATGTGCATCTATCGCACAATAATCTCACTTCGAGCATCTACCACACACTTTCAATTCAATCGCGCTATCTTGCGGATCGCACTATCTTGTGCACTCCCGTAGTCTAGGAGACCTTAAATCCTCTAGAGGTGCAATTCATTTGGTGTTTGTCGTGCCCGAACGACTTCAAGTGGTCTGGTATAGCCACTTGCCTGTGTTTGCAATGAGTTCCTAGGAGACCAACTGCGACGGTAGAAATTAGAGTTCGAATGGCTGAGGCCTAGAATGCAAAAGGTTCGGAATTTCCGAGACTAAAGTCTGGTTTAAATACCCAGGGGTGTATCCCCAGCTTGAAATCTATATGGCAGCCCCATAGGTTGAGGTAGCATGTATGTGCCTCAATTTTGGATATTGAACCAACCTAGTCTGTCACCCCGTTGGAGAATAGGGAAAGTTGTGAATTTGATCAGGAAGAAAAGTGACATCAGTGGCTTCTACATATAGAGGTTACCCCTTTTCATTCTACCATACCTTCTTCCACTTGCGTGAGATGCGTTTGGATTTTGAATCCACCTTTGTATCTTTTATGTGAAACGTGTTAGAATTTGATGTTTACTTGGTTAAAACCTTCCCTCTCTCCGTATAAAATACGTTGAGATACGCCTGTTGGTTACACCATTGTCATTTTCTCTGGTTAAAACCTTCCCCATCTCAGTATAAAATATGGTTAGGTACGCCCGTTGGTTACACCATTGTTGTTCTCCTTGGTTAAAACCTTCCCTCTCTCCATATAAAATACGTTGAGATACACCTGTTGGTCACACCATTGTTTTTCTACCTGGTTAAAACCTTCCCCCTCTTCGTATAAAATACGGTTAGGTATGCCTGTTGGTTACACCATTGTCATTTTCTCTGGTTAAAACCTTCCTCCTCTCCGTATAAAATACGGTAAGGTACGCATGTTGGTTACACCGTTGTTTTTCTCCCTGGTTAAA
Organism: Camellia sinensis; assembly: GCF_055761805.1. NCBI lineage: Eukaryota > Viridiplantae > Streptophyta > Magnoliopsida > Ericales > Theaceae > Camellia > Camellia sinensis. Next base: position 68,043,148 of record NC_138973.1, on the reverse strand, counting down.
ACCTTCCCCCTCTCCGTATAAAATACGGTTAGGTACGCCTGTTGGTTACACCATTGTTGTTCTCCTTGGTTAAAACCTTCCCTCTCTCCATATAAAATACGTTGAGATATGCCCGTTGGTTACACCATTGTCATTTTCCTTGGTTAAAACCTTCCCCCTCTCCATATAAAATATGGTTAGGTACGCCTGTTGGTTACACCATTGTTTTTCTATCTAGTTAAAACCTTCCCCCTCTTCGTATAAAATACGGTGCCCCTCTCCGTATAAAATACGGTTAGATACGCCTGTTGGTTACACCATTGTTGTTCTCCTTCGTTAAAACCTTCCCTCTCTCCGTATAAAATACGTTGAGATATGCCTGTTGGTTACACCATTGTCATTTTCTCTGGTTAAAACCTTCCTCCTCTCCGTACCAGATACGGTTAGGTACGCCTGTTGGTTACACCATTGTTTTTTTACCTGGTTAAAACCTTTCCCCTCTCCGTATAAAATACGGTTAGGTACGCCTGTTGGTTACACCATTGTCGTTCTCCTAGGTTAAAACCTTCCCTCTCTCCATATGAAATACATTGAGATACGCCTGTTGGTTATATCGCCATTCCTCCTATTGTGTGAAACGCATTGGGATTGCAAGTTTACTTGGTTAAAAACATCAGGTGCGCCTGGTGGTTATACCATTTTTCCTCCTTTCGCGTGAGATGCATTAGGTTGTTGGTTCACTTGGTTAAAATTGTGTTGTGACACATTTGTATGTGATCTTGTGGCGCATTTAATGCAATGCACCCCCTGTTATGTTTCATATCATTTGCACAAAGCTTGCCTCTTCATTGTTTTCATCTTCATATCCTTATCATCACTCCATGGCATTGTATTGCATTGCATAATCATGAATTTTCAAACAACTGGCTTTGCAAAGTGTATAAGCCCAACCTTCAAACTGCATTTTGAGCACGTCACTTGCATTCTGCCCCTGAACTACGCTAGTTTGATTCCTTGCAAAGGGATACGTAGTCAACCTTTGGGTTCAACCACTTGCATTGCATCTTGTCTGTTTGCCCAAGTCTTACGGCCTTGTTAAAAGGGTCGTCTTTGGGCTTTGACATACACTCACGTCATGAAATGACTTTGAGCTCTGTCAAAGAGGGGCAACTGTAGACACCCCATTTTGACCGGCCCTAAGACTTGGGCGCCTTCTTTTGATTACTCGATGATGAAAATTAGAATGTGTTTCTCACAAAATTCTCAGTAAGAAAGATGGAATTTAAGTTTTAATCCCAACCTTCACCCATTTTTTGGCCAAACTATTTTAGACCTTAAAACCCTCTTTTCAAAATATGTTTTTTTAAATGTTTCTACGATGTCCCGAGGCTCCCATTTCGATTAAAATATTACACTTTTCAGTAAATCGAGTAAGGACAAAGTGGAAATAAATGGAAGGGAGGTGAACTTTTTTGAAAAATATTTAAAAACATCTTCTTTATAGGTTTGGAGTTGAAGGAAATAGGAGGGGATGAAAGAAAACTGGTTTAGGAAAAGGATGAGTATCAAATCATTAAGAAGGAAATGAGCAGCCTTCACTAAATTAGGCATTTCTCTTTGTACACTTGGAATTTAAATGTGAGGCCACCACCATTGGAAATTAGACTTCTGGGGCTTCAATTTAGACCCAAGAACCACCTTAGACCAAGTCCAAATAAGGGAGATATGCCCATTTGAAGTTGAGCTTAAGAGCAGATTTTGTTGACCCAGCCCGAGATAGCCTTCACTAAATTAGGCATATCTTTTTGTACACTTGGAATTTAAATTTGAGGCTACAGCCACTGGAAATTAGACTTCTGGGGCTTCAATTTGGACCCAAGAACCGCCTAAAACCAAGTCCATATGGGGGAGATATGCCCATTTGAAGTCGGGCTTAAAAGCAGATTTTGTTGACTCGGCCCAAAACAACAATAGCCCATTTTTCTTGGTTTTGGTTCGGTTGGGACAACCCATTTACCTATTTTCTGAGCCATTCAAGTGCATCCACTTATCCTCCATTATACCTAATCATCCTCCATTGTCAAAAAGAGGTTTTGTTTGCATCCATAAAGGAGTATCCCATGCAACTACCTTGAAAATTTGCCCTCCTATCACATTCTTGTCTTCCACCTTGTCTCCCACCTTCTTTTTGACCTTTACTCTCCCTCATTGCCTATATAGAATGATCATATTGTAAGAGAGTGAAGGACCACGAAATTGAAGAGAAAGGAGTGAGAAAAGGGTGAAAAAAGAGAGAAAAACTGAGTTTTTGAGCAAAAAATATTCCTATCTTCCATATACACCCCATACCTTCCATAGCTACTGATGTTAGGTTTTATTATTGGCAATCCCATTTGACAAGGATTTCTTTAAGAAGTTGATTTTCTTCCAAAACTATGATTACTTTTGAATTTCTATAAGTAATTGGATTTCTTCCAAAATTAGGATTACTTTTAGATTTTCTATAAATAGTTAGTTTTCTCTCAAAATTATTTAATTCCTCCAGATCTTCTTTTTGGTTCTTAAGGTTTATATCTGGGGATATTTTGTTAGTTTTCTTTGATGTTTTATTGAGTATTCAACTCATGGTTTAAAGAGAGTACATCAAAGATTTTGTTTGTTATACACAAGAGAGAGAGAGAGAGAGTTGTTCTTTGGTGGATTCTGAAGAATTCGAGCCTGAAGCTTCGGTGGATTCTGGAGTGGCTCATCGTAAAGACAATTCCGAGGTGAAGACGGGGTTGAAAGAGGCACATAGAGGTTGGTTCAATTAGGCATGGATTCGTTAGGTAATTGAGAGTATACCTGTGCAATTCCTTTAAATCTTCTTAGTGGATTGTTTTGTGACAGTTGCCCGTGGTTTTTTAATCACAGTTGGAGGTGTCCAATTGTGGTTTTTCCACGTTAAAATCGTTGTGTTGATTTGTCTTGATTGTTTAATTGGGATTGTTATATACTACTTAAAATTGTTACATAATCACAAATCAATATCTAGGGGATTTCTAGATTTTTCAATTGGTATCAGAGCAGGTCGTTCTATTTTTTTTTTTTTTTTAAAATTCTTTTAGAGCGAGATCTTGTTTGATTTGTGATAATGGATTCAATTCGTGAGGGAAATTCTATGGTTCGACCACCCCTACTTGACGAATCCTCGGAGAGTGATGATGAAGAGCTTGAGCAAGCTTATGAAAAGTTGTATAAGGAGTCTCTTAATTTATTCAAATTAAATGACAAACTCACAAAGAAACTCAAAGCATGTGAAAGTGAGAATGTCAAACTTAAGGAGGAGATTTCTGAGGCTAGGATTGATGCTATCAAGATAGCTAATGATCGACAAGCTCTTTGTGCAAAACTCTTGACTTGTGAGACAGAGAGGAACGAGCTACAACAAATTTATGCAACATATGAAGAAAAAATTGAAACTCTCGAGATGTCTCAAGTTGCTTTGGAAGAACTAATGATCAAGAAAGAGGAAGAACTCAAGTCTGCAATGGCTACCATTGATCTTTGGAACAGAGGATCAAAGACTTTGGACAATATCATTGGGTCTCAACAAATTTGTTCTGACAAGAGTGGTATTGGCTTTGGTGGTAAGAAAAAGCAAAAACAGAATGCATCCACATCTCATGATACAAGAACTCAGGGAAAAGCAGAACAAAAAATTCAACATAAGGATGGACTTCTCAAACTTGTTAGAGTTGGTAAGGTAAAAGAAAAGAAGGTACATCCTGTACACCCTGTTTTTATTTGTCATCATTGTGGTATGCATGGTCATATTCGTCCTTATTGTTATAAGTTGCATGGGAGAGTGTCTCATAGAGATGGAAGAAATTCTAACATCTCATGGGGTAGGAGACACTTCATTGGTCATAAGGAGGTTAAGGGTCATAATAAACCTTGCTATTTTGATTTACTTGAGACCAAACATGAACAGAGGCTGTGTTTTCCTAGACCTAGGAATAAAAAGTTAGAAACCGTGTCAAGACGGGTTTTCATTGAAAGCAAAGGGAACCACAACATCAAAACACCACCTAAGAACCGCAATGCTTACAACTTTGTTCATACTAAAGCGGTTTGGGTGAGAAAACTTGACTTGTGTTAATTTGTTTATTTGTTTTAGTTTTTGGGTTTCTGTGTGTTTTTTTTAATGAAAAAAAAATGTGTGCATGTTTTTTTTTTTTTTTTTTTTTTTTGTCTTGCTTTGCTTAGAAAAAGAAAAAAAAATTCAAAAAAAAAAAAGATTTTCTTAGTATGGTTTTGCAAGCTTGAAATTTTTGAGTAGTCCTTCGTACATATTGGAATTGATGAGAATATCCATTATATGTTAATATGTGTGTGCTTTCTTTGGTCATTACTCATTTTGAAGTGTGTGTTTTTTTATTAGCATGTCTCATTCTGTACACACTCTTGGATTAGCAAATATCGGAGTCTTCCGCCTTAGTGATTATTTTTTTTGAACTTCTGGCATGGTATCTTTTGTTTTTCTAAAGGAATTGACCGATACTAGCATATCTTGGGTGATGTTGAGTCTCTTAACCACCTTCCATCTTTTTGCATCTCTACGGCGTTCCCCTCAATTCTTTGCAGTCTAGCCATGAGGAAAAGGCTACCTCAGAGTCACCAACTAGGCCATCCTTATTTTATCCATGCTTCTCTAGTTCGGTTTCCATACTCTTGAGCATGTCAGCCGCCAATGAGTGTGCAAAAGAAAAAGCAAAAGAATAAGAATAAGAAAAAAGAAAAAAAAATGTGCAAAAGAAAGAAAAAAAAAAGGATGTGCAAAAGAAAGAAAAGAAAAAGTGTGTGAAAAAAAAAGGAAGAAGATTCATTGATTGAGGGGGAGTCTCCACCTTTACTCACCAAATACCCCTTGATTCCTAGTGGTTTGACTTTCCTTAGTTGTGCTTAGATTCTCTTGTCGGAAGTCGAATTTTCAGATCACTACTAGGATTGAATCTAATGTTTGTTGAACTTCAAGAGTCACACACACACTTTTATCATGGGATCTATGCTTTTCACATAAAGCATCACTTTCTTTTATGAGGAATCTTCTAGAGGTTGTGCACATTGTGTTTTCTTGTAGTGGTGCTTCTTGGATAATCTTGTGTGTTTCAAGGTACAAATCAGAAATTTCTTGCTTGCTCCACCATATTATTTTTTGTCGTTTTCTTCTTGTTCATTATTTTTAGTAAGGGAGAGTTTGGTTTATCATTACAAGAGTTTGTTAGCATGAACACTTTGTTTTGTTTGGTAAGGGAGATTGGCTTTAGTTGTTTTGCATGTTGCTATGCACTATTTGCTTATTATTTCCTTCTTGTATGCTCCTGATATTTACATCATCATATCATTGCTTGTGTGGTTTATGATATGGCTTTAGTTGATTACGCTTCCTTTGTCAATTCGTGACAAAAAAAGGGGAGTATGTGTCTTAGTTTTCAGGTTTTTGTGCTACATGTTCTTAAAGTTTTTAGGTTTTCATATTACATGTTCTTAAAATCTCTAAGTCGCATCTATTCATGTTTTCCATCTCATGCTTCAAATGCTTCAAGATAATCTAGCCATATGTTTATTGCTTTTTCATATACTCTTGTGAGGCTAATAGTTGTTTTGGAGATTGTGGCATTAATAGCTGTTTTGCAGATCTTAATCTTGAGAAAGAAGTTTGTATTTGTTGGTTGTTATGGGTTGGGGTGATTAGGATTTTATTTGTTAGGTGTGTTTTGTCACGGCATTGCCAAAGGGGGAGATTGTTAGGTTTTATTATTGGCAATCCCGTTTGACAAGGATTTCTTTAAGAAGTTGATTTTCTTCCAAAAGTATGATTACTTTTGAATTTCTATAAGCAATTGGATTTCTTCCAAAATTAGGATTACTTTTAGATTTTCTATAAATAGTTAGTTTTCTCTCAAAATTATTTAATTCCTCCAGATCTTCTTTTTGGTTCTTAAGGTTTATATCTGGGGATATTTTGTTAGTTTTCTTTGATGTTTTATTGAGTATTCAACTCATGGTTTAAAGAGAGTACATCAAAGGTTTTGTTTGTTATACACAAGAGAGAGAAAGAGAGTTGTTCTTTGGTGGATTCTGAAGAATTCGAGCCTGAAGCTTCGGTGGATTCTGGAGTGGCTCATCGTAAAGACAATTCCAAGGTGAAGACGGGGTTGGAAGAGGCACATAGAGGTTGGTTCAATTAGGCGTGGATTCGTTAGGTAATTGAGAGTATACCTGTGTAATTCCTTTAAATCTTCTTAGTGGATTGTTTTGTGGCAGTTGCCCGTGGTTTTTTAATCACAGTTGGAGGTGTCCAATTGTGATTTTTCCACGTTAAAATCGTTGTGTTGATTTGTCTTGATTGTTTAATTGGGATTGTTATATACTACTTAAAATTGTTACATAATCACAAATCAATATCTAGGGGATTTCTAGATTTTTCAACTGAAATTCCTCATTTCCATACACCAAAACCACACCAAAAATTCTGATATAGCTAAAGATCAATTGCCTCGATCATAAGGAAGAGTGTTTAGTGATTGAAAGTGAGAAAAACTAGAGAGTTAGCCACTTTTATACCACAAACTCCATAAACTCTATAATTTCGAAATGAGGATTTGAGAACACACTTCCTACACTTGAGGGTGATCAAGAGGAAGTTTGGAAATCAAGAAGTTCAATCTTTCTTTGGAATGTGAATTTTTAATCTTTTATTTTCTTATATTTTATATCTTATATTTATTTTCTTGCTTCTTATTTCATTGTGTTTTGTTATAATCCAAGTGGTTTGTTTATCTCATATTTATTTTCTTACTTTATATTTCATAGTGTGTTGTTATAATCCTAGTGGTTTGTTTAGCTCATAATTATTTATTTATTTATTTATTTATTTTTATTCGCATGCTTTAATTTCATATTAGTTTTGTTGTAATCTTGCATGTTTTACCTCATATTTATTTTTTTTGTGTATTACTCTCACATTAGTTCTGTTGTAATATTGCATGTTATATTTTATATTTGTTTTATTGCTTTAGGTTTATGTTGTGAGTTTGCACTTTTTTATTTTATTTTATATTTGTTTTCTTTTTTTTTTAAATCTAATCGGTAGTGGTTAGTTGAGCCACTTACATATTTTTTGTTTGTTCCTTTTCTTGGTTTCGCAACAAGACAGGTTTTGCTTGGCCTAGTTGGCCATCCGGCCTATTTGGCGGTCGGTTAGCTTCTTCCGAACAAGATGGCGTAATTTCCCAATATTGACCAATTTTCGCCGGCGGTTCTAAAGAACATGAAGATTTTGTTTTATTTATTTATTTTTTTATTTTGAGTGTATTGTGAGGTTTTTATTTTGTTGTAATATTCTCCTCATCCCTCTCTAATTTGGTTTGTAATTATTCTTTAAAATGTTGTAATAATTTCCCGCCCCGCTTTTTTCTATCCCGTTCTTTTACTTGCTTTCTTTATTTGTACATAAACATCATATTTATTTTTCATCATAGTTATGCTTTGCATCCATGTTTCATGCATCTTGATTCGGCTAAGTTTGCATTTGTGGATTTAATCAATTCCTATGTGATTATATGCGCTACCTCATGTTCTTGAGATGATTCACATATCATATTTTAGAAGTCGAATCTTTAGTTGCATCTCATGAGTGAATTGCATTAGGATTTTGTATATAAGATCATACATATTTTACTAACTTTGTTTTGTAACTTGTTCGTGGGACGTCAAACATGTAAGTTTTTATACTTTAGCATTCCGTTTGTGTGTGTTTTTCTTACTATGTCTAGCATTCTACCATGAGACTATTTTCTTATGTGATATAACTCTATGAATGCCAGCGGATGGAGGTTGTGTCGCTTAATTTGGAATGATGTTGATTTTTCATACTTGTAAACTCAATTTATTTGGGTTGTACATCGTCAAAACTCTTTCAAAATGCATGATATCAAATTGTTCCAAAATGAATGGCATAGTCTATACTTGTATGCTTCACATAGTAAATTTTAGGATTTATTAACTAATCAGAACTTGAACATATAAATAAAATTAAATTAATATCATGGTTAGTAAAGGTCGATCTTTGATCGGGTGGGCGGGGGTGCTCATTATGGACATTCCGCTCTCATACCTAAGGTTCCGAGCCAAGCATCCTTGGTTACGACGAACAGTGGCCTTGGCACGAGTCATGGGTTTCCTAATTTTTCCAAAATAAATATTAGGTGGCGACTCTGAGATTTGATGACGCAGTCCATTTTTGACAAAATTGCAATAAAATAGATTTTCAATAAAAGTTGCCAAATCTGAACTCTCATCACTATTTCACATTGCACTCGTGAGAATAGATCAAAGAGATCTCGAGAGTCCGAACTGTTTAATGCGCGCGGGTACCCCCGGGCATGTTACACTTGGTCATTCACAATAATAACCCTAGTTTTCATGGATGTTGCTTTATTCCAAAGCTCAATTCAAAGCAATTGAAAAGAAATTGAGAGTTACTGGTGATCTACACCCACCTCAAGTTGTATTCTTCAAATTCCTCTAGCAAATTCTTCAATCTCCAAAACTTGTATGACCATTTCTCCCTCTCTCTCTCTCTCTCTCTCTCTTCAAAATTCTCTACCAGGAAGTATGTAGAATTCCTCCACTAAGTCACCTAGGGTCATACATATATATCTCATATCTACTCAGGCTCATTAGTTGAGTTAATGGGCCTAAGTTACATCAATTAATTCATTACGAATCAGATTTTTGCAAAAATTAATATTATGTTCTAAAAATTATGCTAATCATAATGTAAAGTCAATTTCGGGGTATCGCGCATCTAAGGCTTCCAATTTCAAGTTCAAACGTTTTAATTTTAACAGATTTTCTCTAAGAACTAACAGGTAGTTTGGCATAATTAAATAATTCGTGTATGTAGGCACAACTTCACATAAATTTCACATTCAACATGTAATTTCTCATATAGCTAGAGACGTAAAGCATATAAGAGGATCGGATTATTACATTCATTGTTTGGAAAGTGTGGTTCCATACGAACGAATGATTGTAGTTGTTGCAAAAATTGGGCTTTCATGAAGCATATAGAACATGGTCAATTCATATTAAAGAAAAAAACAAGTTAACTTTTCCAAGGATGACCCATTGCATAAGGCTACCGCTAAAGTGGGGTCTGGTATGGGCACGATGTTCGTAGTGGTTGTATTCTTACCCTCAATTTCTGAATAGGCTATTTCCATCCCTCGAACCTACACCAGTGAAGACATTAACAAGAAGCCTTATTATTTGAAAAATACCCTTTCACACCTTTCCATCCCTAAAAACCAAAAAAGAAAGAAAAAGAAAGATGATTTTATTTCCGCTATTTAATCCATAAATCCTTCAATATTTTCGCCATTTTGCTTATTTGCTGCCCTTCATGTTGTAGATGGTGGTTTTAGATTCTTGCATTGTTGAGTTTTGTAGTACCGATGAACACCTTATTTTGCTCGTGGCAAACCCTAATTTCCATGAATGCTGCAGATTTACCGTAGGGCTGGTAATGCTTTTCAGAGGGGAGAATGGAAACGATCATTGCAGCTGGTGCCGCTACGTCAGCTGTGTGCCTACCTTAAGATGGAACTGCAATAACTGATGAAGAAGTTCTCAGCAGTTTTAGCTTTCATTCTTTGCGATCACCTTGCCATCTGATTCCCTTTTTTCCCCAGGATTATTGGTGAATTGTTTATCACATTTGTATGCTTCTGGTTGTGTGCATTCATACTCTGACCCCTCTCTGTGTGAACATATAGGAAATCTTGTTCCCATAAATTTACATAGATTCTCATTATGTATACTAATTACTGTTTTCATAGAGAAAGTGATTTTTACATCCTCTGAGAATGAAAATTTCACAATTGTCTTGTGTCTGTCTATACATAACTAAGGTCAGTATTTTTTTAGTCTCAAACTCAAGTGTCTAAGGCTGTAACTTATTGATTGAATGCCCGAAACCATGTATTATTATATTAAACACCTTTTCTGATTTTAGGAGACAGTCGTGCTGTGTCATGGGGTGGAACATTTATCAGAGAAGCAAGACATGGTTTTTGTGAATGAGGAAGGTTGGAAGTATTTTTATAGTTGTAACAAGGTGGAATTTTGATCCACATGTATTGATAGACTACATATAAAATAGTCTCTACATATAGTTGTTCTCAAACACTGAAAGCATTGATATTAGGCCAAAAGGTCATCTCATTTTCTTGGTATTAGTCGTTGTTTTGGGCCTGCTGGGCTACTTTGGTTGAGAAAATTTGGGAGAATATTAGATTTTGGTTAAATTGCTTTTGTGCTCCCTGCGGAATTTCATTTCTTTAATGTTTTATGGAACACACTGTTAGTGCAAAAATTATGACATGAGTATGGAATATCACATGCTGTGTGTCTGCCCAATAATATTTTGTATGTTCTCCATTTCTTTGTTTCTAGGGTCATGTAATTATTTAGCTCTTTGCCATTGGTTGGGCACACAATTAATATGAAATTCCCCAAAACAAAATAATTAATTGAATAAGATAATTACTCGGGCAGGTAAGTTGTGATTAGGCCTATTTTCATTTTCAACCATTTATTTCAAAATGTGACACTCACACCTCTATTGAATATGGATCAATGTAAAATCGTGAGCTGTTCCATTGAAGATAATGTCTACATACCATCATTTAGTTTAAAACTTTCAAAATAATTATACTTTCTAGAAAAACTTAGCCAAAACTTCTCCATTGAACCCTTATTTGGTGAAAATAATAGCCTAATTTATTTTGTTTCGTATACCCCATAAGGAGAAAACGCATAATTGAGTAAGGACAAAATAATAAATACATATATATAATATATATATATATATATATATATTTTCTTGGACAATATTGCCAGAATAACATATTACTGTGAACCAAGCTAACAAGTTACTGTCAAATAGAGTAACATGCCACTATTGCTGTTTACATTAATTTCAACGGTAATAATTTATTTATTTATTTATTTTTTTAAAGAATTTCATAGTCAATATGGATTTTATTTGATAGATCTTGATGAGAGAATTTAAAAAAAAATCAATTTTATTAAAAACTAACATCTATATCAAAAATTATATTGGAGTCTTTTGGAAAGTTGGTAAAAAGTCAACTTCCAGTTTTTTACCCATTTTGGGTCACATCACCTCTCACATATCTTATCTATAAAAAGACAAAATAAGTTAAAAAAGTAAAAAAACCAGCTTTTTATCAACTTCCCAAAACACCCCATTATTTTAAAGTTTAATATTTTGATATAATGGTATGTGTTGGACTTTTCAAGGAAAACTTTTTGTACTTGTCGTTAATGCATTAAAGTTTTATTATAAGAAAGTTTTGACCAAATTTCCCTACTTTCTAACCAATTTACAAGATAAAAATTTGAATGTAATGATAGTACTATGTCATCATTGAAAGACGATATCACCATCTAATTACATGTGGTATCATCGTCCAATAACATGTGTGGGGATATATTTTCTGAGTACCAACACGTGGCAAGGTGACGCCGACGTGTCAGCCGAGGTGCCACGTGTCTTGGTCGTTGTGCCGAGGTCATCTCGGCTAGGCCGAGGTTGCCTTCGAAGATATCGGAATCCGAGATAAGCGGATGAGGGGCAAGTGTCACGCCCCAAACTCGCCCCTAGGAGTTTGGCAACGAGACCGGCCAGTAATCCTAGATTACCACAGGCCTTGCTATACAAAACATAAAAAAAAAAGGGGCTCGCGGAAGCGAAAACAAAACACTAATAGTCCAAAGAGCTGTGCATTTATATGAACATACATTACATGCCAAAAAATGTTAATTTACCGACTACATTACATTACATATAATCAAAATTCATGTACAAAACATAGGCTCACGCCACATGCACAACCAAAACTAAGCTCACAAAACGGCCTTCCAGGCCTAGCCCCGGCTCGGAGCACACAAAACACTTGGTAGGCTTCAAAACGGCGGCTCGGCTCGGACTCCGCCTAGGCTTGACTTCCAGAATGCTCACCTATAAATACATATATACAAACAATGAGCTAAAGCTCAACAAGTAACATAACAGTAAAGAGGTTAGTGAACGAAGTCCGACATTTCATATATCCATAAAATAAATCATTCATAAACATAATCATCTCATATCAGAACATACATAATGGCATACTCCATAGAACATAACATTTGTCGTCCAACGACTAGAGTAACCGGTCCCGGACACCGATTAAACACATACCGAGATCTCGTAAACTGGTCCACTTAGGACTATCTATGGATGCCATACTAGATTCACAAACTGGACATTCGTTCACAGAAAGCATTTATCATTTCAAAACCATAGCATAACGTAGCACTTTTAAACATAGATCATACTAACATATCTTTACAGAAATGTTACTCACAGTGGGTTTCCAAAACCGGTTGCACGGTCTTCAAATCTTGACCTGCAAATATCAACATATTACACATTTCTCAATACACATTATCATTAAATCCTGTAATTCATGTACTTCATTCTTTCCTTTACTTCATTTCATGTTTATAAGATGATAAATGATGCAATTAACATGTTAAAATCAAGTCTGCAACTTCCCCAAAATTTTCCTGAAAAAGGCCTTCCCGCTCGAGCGCCACTTTGGCCGCTCGAGCGTACTGTAAAAAGTCCCAAACTGTTGGGAGGCTATTTTTCACGCTCGAGCGGGAATCCCTCCGCTCGAGCGGACCATGCAAAAATCCGAAATTCTGGTTCTTCTTCCAAGCTTCATTCTCCTCTTTACAAAATCACTTTCCACATGATGAAACCCAAGTCTCAAAACACTTGAAACACAACTTGAATTACACATTATAGCTTCTAAACAAACCCAAATGCATCATATACAAGATCAAACCATGAATTGAGGTGAAGAATCATAACTATTCATGTAAAAGCTTTATTTCTTCATATCCATTGAGGTTCTTCCTCAAGAATGCCAAATATAAACATAAATCATCTATTCATGCCATACATGCTCAAATTAAACATATTTCTCCTTCCAATCCTCTTATTTAACACGAGATCATTGATGATTCAACCTTATTTCAAGAAGTTAGAGAGGAATCCTTACCTTAATCACTTAATTGGAGAAGATTTAAGCTTGATTTCCCCATTTTCCTCTGTCTTCTTCTCCTTGGTTTCTCTCTTCCACGAACTCTCTCTCTCTCTCTCTCTCTTAGATATTTTCTTTCCTCTTTTGTTGAGTCAATACATGGTCAACATCCTTATCTTAAGTCATATTTATAAAATTGTGCCATAACCTCAAGCCAAACGGGGCTTAACGAATCAGACGAAATTCAGTCCTCAATTTATTTTCGCAAATGGTTATAATAATTCCCGGTATCTCATAGACGTGCTCAATTTCGTTTTTTGAACCCATTACGGTCATCAATTTCAGTCCCAAAGTTCTCATCTCAACAGATATTCTTCTAATTCAAACAGATATTCTTCAATTAATTCGCATAAACACATAATTAATTACTGATAAATATGACACATGTTTTGGGGTCATTACAGCAAGAGTCCTAGAATGAAGAGGGAACTCAACTTGGATATGGACAAGAGTCCTAGATTGGGAGAAGACTTCAATTTAGGTAAAGATAAGACTCTTAGAGAGTTTATCCTAATCCCACTGGGAGTCCCAGATTAGCAGTAATCTTGAGTCCATTAGGACCAGGCTCCTATTGGGACTAGGATTGTATTGGCTATAAAAGAGAGGCACCCCCATGGGTTTAAGGTATGCTTTTGATACTCAAGCTTGTGAGTTTAGTATTTGATTTATCTTTGAGAGATATACTGACTTGATCGTCGGAGTGCCCCCGGGTGGTCGAAACCACCGCGGGATTCTTATATTTCTGTTGCAGGTCAGTCAGGTGCCATCTATTTTGCCAGTGCTCTCCAGCTGGTTACTAAGCGAACAGTGTGGTCAGAAAATCACACACACAATTTGGCGCCGTTTGTGGGAAAGAAAGAAGAATAGATGGCCAATGACGGACAGAAGGATCAGATTAGAGACAATGCTCCTACTGGGAGTGGAAGACCTATCGATCTCGACGTTGAAGGGGACAATAGCAACACAGACACTTGTGACCAGAGTCACGGAGTGAAAGAAGCCGGCCAGGAAGGTGATGCACCAAAGACAACAGATCGAAGCAACGAAGACGACCTCCAGGTATGGAAGAATAGATACTTGCGGAGGAATGAAGACCCTTCCAGAAGGGATGCAAAGATAGGGGGCATGAGCGCTCCCAAGAAGATAACATTCAAGTATAGAAGAGCTTAACCTGAGTGAGCAAATCCCGAATCCCAGATCCCAGAAGACATGATCTCGGCCTAGATGAGTAGGTCCGAGAAAAGAAGAGCTCAACCTGAGTGAGTAGATCCAAGATTCCAGAAGATAAGATCTCGGGACCTGAGTTCGAGAAGAGAAGAGCACAATGAGCAAATCTCAGATCCCAGAAGATAAAAAGGAAACACACAAGATCAAACTAAAGTTGGCCAGAAGTATGCTAAGGCCAAGGAAGACATACCGAGAATAAAGGGGTCGGAACAAGAAAAGAGAAACGACTCGCCGATGCGAGGCCAAGAATCAAACTCAGGTTGGAGCCAAGTAAGATCAATAAAGAAACCAAGGCCGACAACCTCGGCTTGAATTCAACCTCTGCGACAAGGTCGAAGCTACATGTATGATGAGAACCCAAGTGGATTTTAAGTTCACACTGGGGGTGTAGAGAAGAAGAATGCATTTACCACTTGTTGAAATTTGTAGACAATTTACAAGTTGGTTAAACGAAGATGATGTTTAACCAAAGTTAAACCGAGATGATGCTTAACCGAAGTTAAGCCGAGACGATGCTTAACCGAAGTTAAGCCCAGATGATGTTTAATCGAAGTTAAACCAAGATGATGTTTAACCGAAGTTAGGCCCAGATGATGTTTATCTGAAGTTAAACCGAGATGATGTTTAACCGAAGTTAAGCCCAGATGATGTTTATCCGAAGTTAAACCGAGGCGATGCTTAACCGAAGTTAAGCCGAGATGATGCTTAACCAAAGTTAAGCCGAGATGATGCTTAACTGAAATTAAGCCGAGATGGTTCCTTATCTTCACTTGTTGAAATTTGTAGCAATTTACAAGTTGGAGTTAAGCTGATTCCTTATCTTCACTTGTTGAAATTTGTAGCAATTTACAAGTCGAAGTTAAGTCGAGATTATTTCTTAATTCACTTGTTGAAATTTGTAGCAATTTACAAGTTGGAGTTAAGCTGATTCCTTATCTTCACTTGTTGAAATTTGTAGCAATTTACAAGTTGGAGTTAAGCCGATTCCTTATCTTCACTTGTTGAAATTTGTAGCAATTTACAAGTCGAAGTTAAGCCGAGATTATTCCTTAATTCACTTGTTGAAATTTGTAGCAATTTACAAGTTGGAGTTAAGCTGGTTCCTTATCTTCACTTGTTGAAATTTGTAGCAATTTACAAGTTGGAGTTAACTGATTCCTTATCTTCACTTGTTGAAATTTGTAGCAATTTACAAGTTGGAGTTAAGCTGATTCCTTATCTTCACTTGTTGAAATTTGTAACAATTTACAAGTTGAAGTTAAACCGAGATTACTGTTTCTCTTCACTTGTTGAAATTTGTAACAATTTACAAGTCAAAGTGAAACCGAGATTATAGTTTGCAACACTTATAGCAATCTATAGGTTGGTCCAACCAAAGAAGATGTTTAACACTTGTTGAAATAACTTTAAGTCGACATATGATCATCTGTTGAAATTTGCAGCAATTTACAGGTTGAGGAAGGAGCTAAGTATATTTAAACACTTGTTGAAATTCGTAAATAGATTATTGTTTAACACTTGTAATGTTAATCCTTGTTGATCCCTGTTGCAGTATATGTTAATCCTTGTTGAAATTTGTAACAATTTACAAGTAGGCTAGACCGAGATCACCGTTTAAACACTTGTTGAAACTTGAGAAAAAGTTTACAAAGTTAACATTGAGTAGTATATGTTTCACACTTGTTAGAATTTATGAAAAGTTTGCAGGTCAGTATCTTGCCGAAGTAAAATTTTTGTAGTTATTATACCCGAGGTATGTAACCCCGAGAAGGTTGCACAAATGAGGCAAAGTATGAAAGGCATGCAAAATATTCTAAGTATAGAATCATGCAAGAGCAGTTAGAAGAAGATCAAGACAGAATTCATGGTGATTGACACGCCCTCACCATACAATATCATCTTGGGAAGGCCATGGTTGCATGCAATGGGGGCAGTTCCCTCAACGTTGCATCAACTACTGCAGTTCCCTCAACGTTGCATCAACTACTGCAGTTCCCAACAGAACATGGGATTGAAGAAGTCAGAGGGGATCAACTGCAGGCGGAGAATTGCTCCATGGCAGCAATGAAATCCACCTGCAGCATGCAAGAACCAGAGAAGGCAGAGATTGAAAACGAGGACATAGAGGTACTAGATGATGTCGGCAAGGAGCCAGTCGAGAGGTGTGAAGAGGCACTGGAAATCCTCGTCCAGGAGGGGGACAAAGAATGCTTCTTTCTTCTCAGCTTAGGCTTTAGCCGAAGAAGAAGAAATAGAACTTGAAACTTGGTCACATGCCGTAAATTGAACGTCGACAGGTCGGCCAAACCTGTAATCCAATGAGTAAGAGGGCCAACGTTGACACACGTCGAAGCAGTAGAGGAAGAAGTAGACAGACTTTTGGAGCTCAGGGCCATCCGAGAAGTCAATTACCCGACATGGCTATCAAATACAATGGAAGAAGGAATGATAATTAAGGAGCAAGGAATGTTAACACTTGTTGAAATTTTTGAGCAAATTACAAGATGAGTTAACCGAAGATTATGAAGTCTACCACTTGTTGAAATTTGTAGCAATTTACAAGTTTGGTATAGCCGAGATAACACTGAAAGACGTTTCCGAGATACGATCAACCGAAATGACCAACTAGCTTGTTAAGAGCTGAGAAGGTTGGCAAGTACAAAAATGAAGACCTTAAAGAACGTCGGACTAATTTGCTTCAACGGACGACAATGGCTCAGCCTCGGCAGTCAGTTGGAGGAGCTTCTCTACCGCTACCTCGGCATCAATTTCAAGAAGGAAGCAAACTACTCGGCATCAGCGGTAGGTTGTGTCTTACCCCCAGAAGACAGTTGGAAAGAACTTCTCAGCATCCTTCTCAGCCACGAGCTTAGCATCAACCACCTGAAGAGTTTGATCAAAGCTCTTCTTGGCGATTGGCACCTCTGAGTTTTGAAAGCAAGGATTGAAAGCAAGAATCTGGGAAAAAACACAGAAAACAGAAACAAGAATGTAATTCGTAAATCAAAAATGGTGATGAAGCTATCAGGAAATTAAGACAAAAAGATTGCACAGGTGTGTCAAGACAAGAACAATGGCAGAAATCAACAGATATGTGAACAGTGTGTAGTCAAGAAGATGATTTGGAAACAACGGGTAAAACAACAATGGTGATTAACAATGAAGCAAAGCTTCTTGGAAAGCAACAAGAAATAAAACCAGGAGGAAAAGTGGCTTACCAGAAAGAGGGGAGCTTGAATGAGAATTGCCGAAGTCTGACGACGGATGTGAAAATAACAGAATCATATAAGCTTCACCGGAGAAGAGGAAAGAAGACAGTTGCAGAGCATTTTTTGAAAAGAGCTAGAAAGAGAAGAAGCCAGAGGATTAAATAAAAAAAGAGAAAAATAGTCAAGAAGATGACAAAGTTCAAAGAATAAAGCCAAGTACACAGGCACTAAGTAAGTATGTAAAGAACAAGAAAGTAATGAACCAGACATGATGCTATCAACAGAAAGCGGATATGATAAAGAACAGTTCCAGGCATTTTAGCAATAAGAAATCAAAAACTTGAAGACAGACGAAAATAGAAGGCAACAGATGGCAAGTAAACAGATTCAGAAGAGTTATGAAAGATTGAGCTTAATAGTAAGTAAAGAGTTTATGAATCTACAAAGTAAAATGAATGCCGATATGAAAATCGCCAGAGTCAAATAGGTGACTGGAAATCGGGAACTCACCAGAGAGTGTGAGTGGAGCAGTTGCAAAACTTTTGGAGTTTACGAATTAATGAAACCAGAACCTCGACTAGGAGGTGCGATTTCAAGTAGCTCGAAAAGCATGAAACTTGATTCTTAACACCAGCGGACAGTAAAGTCCATAGAACTTTGAGGTCGGCAAGTTTGATCTCGGACAGAGGGGCACAGATGAACGAACAGTGTAGGTTCCATCACCTCAGAATGCCGAGGTAATAGAACCTAGGGGGCAGTTGTGGGGATATATTTTCTGAGTATCAACACGTGGCAAGGTGACGCCGATGTAACAAGCCCGCGGGGGACCTCGCTACAGCTCGGACTCGATTCGTAGTCACGGTTCTAAGTCTGAACCAAAGAGTCCAAATCCGGCAAATCATTTTGAGAAAAACAGATTTTTGAAAGAAGTGCCAAACATGGACTGCTTTGCCAGATACAGAGTCGCCACCTAAATATTTTGTTTTGGGAAATTTAGGAAACCCTGACTCGGTGCCAAAGGCCACGTGTCCGTCATCACCAAAGTTGCCTCGGCTCGGGAACTTGGGTACGATTGGGGAAGGTCACTTCGTGAGCACCCCCGCTCGCCCGATCAAAGATCGGCCTCTACTAACCATGATATCTATTTTTGAAAACTTTGTGTGTCCTTATTCCGGTTATTAGCCTAGGTTACTATGTGATGCACACAGCATACAAGTATAGACCAGGTCGCCTGGATTGGAACAAAACATCTCATGTTTGTTTGTTTGAAAAATGGTTTGATGGTGCTACCCGTAGGTAGGCTTAAAATGCAGATTTTGCCACCCTCGGGTGGGCTTAGAAAAGATGGTTTTGCCACTATCTAGTGGGCTTAAAACAAACAGTTTGATGATTTATTCCAATCCAAGTAATCCAACCTTCACCCACAGGCATTCAGGCAGTTATATCACATAAGCAATTAGCCTCATGGTAAGCATGCTGTTCATGGCATTCACTCACACGCATGCAAGTATGCTAAAGCATAAAACTTACCGAGTACTCCAAGCCAAAAAATAGAGACTACATTAGAAATCATGCAGGATCCTAAGTATACAGAAATGCCTAATGCAACACATGCAAAAATGCAACTATGGCAGGCTCGGCTATTCTAAACATGGCATATGGAATGCGGCAACTAACATGTATTCAATTTGGAATTGAAAGTACAATGCAGTTAGTATGATGCGCCGAGCCCGGTGCATGCAAAACAGATGAATGAATGCAAACATGCTATCATACTGTATGCTAATTTAAACATGCCCTAATCTAACCATCATAAGCGGATAAATAAAAGGGAGAAAGACGTGGGGTTGGAAGACATAAAACACACACACGCACACTTATTACAGTTGTGCCCTCGCGTAGAGGATCCGAATAAATATACAGTCCCAAATAAAAGAATATTACAGTCCAAATATTACAGTCCGAATAATGTACAAATTCCTAATTAACTAACAAATTAACTAAGAAAGCTGTAAAACTGGCGTGCAAGCCAGGGACTGCCTTGCTCCTGATGAATGATGCATGTCTGGGCTGCCCTGAGCGGAAATCCACTGGGATGCCCCAATTAGCCTCTGTTTACACCTTTTCTTGAAATGCGTGCCAAACTACAAAAAGTTGCTGATTCTTTATTTTGCTGCAACAGAGAGCAGGATAGGGGCATAGCAATGCATTTTCACAGATATATGCATGCCTCGATCCTCGTGCCACCAATCACGCATATCGATGCATGATGGCAGAGGAGTCGAATTGCAACTTAATATAGAATGGATGCACATGAAAACACAACAAGACCTAACTCCATCATGGATGATCCGGAGTGTCGGTGACTAGAGAATTGAGACACATTCCGTCACTCGGAGTACGAAATGCACCTCGTTTCCCGTGTCCGGGCTAACTCCTATCCCGAACACGATGCAATATGCATGACATGCATGAATGCAACTAAGATACAGCCTAGCATGCACAATGCTATGAAAAAGAGATGCCTCGAAATGCGTGCATACGGGCACGCAAACCGAGAAGATGACATACGCAATGCAAATGACATGAAAATGTGATATGGGCTTACACTAACATGAGAGAGCCTCAGCCACACTCACATAAGAGGCCGATAGATGAAAATGAAGTGCCTCGAAGTGCGTGCACACGGGCACGCAAACCGAGGCAATGGCATACGCAATGCAATATGGCAAAAATGACATGGAAAATGTAACATGGACTTATACTAACATGAGAGAGCCTCAGCCACACTCACATAAGAAGCCGGTAGATGAAAATAAAGTGCCTCGAAGTGCGTGCACACGGGCACGCAAACCGAGGCAATGGCATATGCAATGCAATATGGCAAAAATGGCATATAGAATGCAACATGGACTTATACTAACATGAGAGAGCCTCAGCCACACTCACATAAGAAGCCGATGAATGAAAATGAAGTGCCTCGAAATGCGTGCACACGGGCACGCAAACCGAGGCAATGGCATATGCAATGCAATATGGCAAAAATGGCATATAGAATGCAACATGGACTTATACTAACATGAGAGAGCCTCAGCCACACTCACATAAGAAGCCGATAGATGAAAATGAAGTGCCTCGAAATGCGTGCACACGGGCACGCAAACCGAGGCAATGGCATACGCAATGCAATATGGCAAAAATGGCATATAGAATGCAACATGGACTTATACTAACATGAGAGAGCCTCAGCCACACTCACATAAGAGGCCAGTAGATGAAAATGAAGTGCCTCGAAATGCGTGCAGACGGGTACGCAAATCGAGGCAATGCAAAAATGCGAACTATGGCATGGGAAATGATATGCAAACATGGTAATGGGATTTCAGCACTGAAAAGTGGGGGAAAGCAGCCCCGAAATGAGGCGAAATCACACCCGATGCATGGAATTTCTCCCGAAATGTAAAATTAGGCACCCGAAATGGCCTATAGCTATACCAAACATGCATAATTGGTACACGAGATGAAAAGACAGAAGCAAGGCAGCCTCAAAATAAGCATTTTTCCAGTTCAAAACATGGCCAAACAGCAAACCAAGACAGGGCAAAACTAGCATGCAAGAAATGGCCCTAAACATGGGATTAAGAAGCAACTCATAGCTGCTGTCCTCAAACAGGTTAGGGCCCTTCAACAACATTAAAGAGGGGCCAAAAATAAGATGTTTAAAGAACTGTAAAAACTCCAAAACTGTATACAAACATGCTAAAAATGCAATGCAAAATGAGGCTCAAAAGTGGCTATAACACAAAGTATGCAAAATATTCCACAAATGGCCAAAGACCCTTAATGAAACATGTTAAAAAGGTCAAAATAAGGCCATCTCTAGGCCTGTAAATCATCCAAAAATGGAAGCATAATGGGCTGCCAAAGCATGCAAGAAAACGGTATTTAAGGAGGATATTGAAGCAAGTGCAACATGGAGGGCTCAAACAAGGTTGAGCCCTTAATCAAAAGTGAAAATGATCTCAAAAGAAGGCCACTTTCAGTTATGGCCGGAGCTTAAAGCAAAAAGCATAGATAGCTAAGAAATGTTGCAAAGAAAAGTTCAAAAAGGGGAAATGGCAACTCACCCTTGGAGACAAATCTTTTGTTGCTTCTTGGACCAAGTTGCAGCACCTTTAGCCTCTGAGAAACCCTCCTTGTTGCTGGAAATGGAGTGGTGGTGGTGGAGCTTGATGATGATGAAGAAATGAGGCCAAAACTTGGAAGTTTTTGAGAAAATGAGAGATAGAGGGAGAGTTTTATGTCAAGCCTCAAAGCAATTTTGTTCCCACCACTATAATGCATGGTGGCAGCTGGTTATAAGGACCAAAAAAGGGGTGTAAAGGTGGGGGAAAAGGAGGCAAACTTTCCCCCACAAAATATTCCCCAGATATTGATATTTTCTGGGGGATAAAGCTATACAGCTGTAAAGTGAACAGTGTGAGGATCTCGGCCGGCCAGTTATTTTGGTTGCAGGTGGCCGGCCGGCCACACCCCCTAGCCGGCCGGCTAGGGGTCAAAAGGGTCAAGCTGATTTAGTGGCCGGCCACCACATGATGGTGGCCTCCCAGGTCTCCTCTTCACAGCCCTGTGGTTCGAATTTGGAAACTCTGAAACAGGAGAGAGAACAAGCCAATTTGAGGAGGGGTTCAAAAGGTTCAAATGGAATTAATGGCCGACCATATGATATTAGGATCCTCCCATGTGTGTACAACACAAATATGTGGTTCAAAGTTCAAGAAAAAGGGCCCAGGTTGTTCAACATTGGCTCGGAAGGAGGGGTTCAAAAGGGTCAAATGGAATTTCTGGCCGGCCATGAACTTTTAGGTCCTCCCATGTGTGTACATCACAAATATGTGGTTTGGGGTTGAAGAAAGTAGCTCCAAGGTGTTCAACATTGGCTCGGAAGTGCGAAAAGCGGGTGTCGGAGGGCGAAAATGGAATATAACTGGTTGCCAAGATAATTGCTGGCCTCCCACCCTCCAGTGACCTCCCTGGTGATAAAATAGAGGCACCTACCAAAAATGAACAAGAACCGATGCAAAACGAACCCTCGGGGGCCAAAACACGCAGTTCGGGGTCCCGAAAAAAGGCTGCTAAGCACCGAAAGTGGCGTTCGGCCACGAAGTGGGTTTCTCAGACCCCAGTGTCCCTCAAAAGGAAGTAAATAAGAAGTATGCCGAAAATCAGAGCAAACGGAGATGGTTAGCCGGTCCCGAACCGAGGCACATGGCCAACGGTCCCGAAAAACCGGAAATCGGGCTCCGAAATGGGCAAAATGGCCTACGACCACCAAATGTAGCCCACGGCCACTGAGAGACTGTCTACAGGACCTCTCCCTCCCCTCAGGAAAAGAAACAGAGAAAATCGAGCCTGTTTCGCAAACCGAGGCAAGGCACAGAAGAGGGTTCGGAAGTCCGGAGGCAAGGCTCACGGCCGCGACTCTGAAACTTCTGAACGAGCACATTATGCAACCTCACCAAGCGCTCAACTGGTGATGTCTAAGTCTTAAGGTTGGTCAAAAATGGGGTGTCTACAGTTGCCCCTCTTTGACAGAACTCGGAAGTCATAAATGACGAGAGTGAATGTCAAAGCCCAGAGACGACCCATTTTTGACAAGGCCAAAGACTTAGACAAACGTACAAGATAAACACAGTGATGTGCCCGCAGGCATGCCCGCAGGCAAGGGGGGCAAAATGCGAAATGATATGCAAAAAGATTTTGAAGATTGGACTTATACGCTACGCGAGGCCGGTTTTGAAAGTTGGACTTGTACGCTACGCGAAGCCGGTTTTGAAAGTTGGACTTATACGCTACGCGAAGCCAGTTTTGAAAGTTGGACTTATACACTACGCGAAGCCGATTATCACTCATGATCATGCAAAGAGAGCTGTAATGAAGCAGTTATGCGAAATAAATGCAACATTTTAAGCGAATGCTAGGCAAGCAAGTAAACTCGAGCCAAACTACACCTCGTGTAGAAAGGATGTAAGAAAATTATGGAATTCTCACTGCAAATACAGTGTGCATGTGTGATAGATACATAGGGCGAACATGTGATTGATACACAAAAATGTGAACACAAAGTGTGATAGATGCACTAAGTGAACAAAGCGAGTGTGTGATAGATACATTATTTGAGCAAAGTGTAATTGGTATACAAAGGGTGAAGTGAGCAAAGTGTAATGGATACACTAAAGGTGAACACAAAGTGTGACAGATGCACTATGTGAACAGAGTGTGATTGATACACTAAAAGTGAACACAAAGTGTGATAGATGCACTATGTGAACAAAGTATGATTGATATACTAAAAGGGAACACAGAATGTGATAGATGCACTTGGTGAACAGAGTATGATTGATATACTAAATGTGAACACGAAGTGTGATAGATGCACCTAGTGAACAGAGTATGATTGATATACTAAATGTGAACACGAAGTGTGATAGATACACAATGTGAGCAAAGTATGACTGATATACTGAAAGTGAACACAAAGTGTGATAGATGCACTATGTGGACAGAGTATGATTGATATACTGAAATGTGAACACGAAGTGTGATAGATGCACTTAGTGAACAAAGTATGATTGATATACTGAAAGTAAACACAAAGTGTGATAGATACACAATGTGAGCAAAGTATGATTGATATACTGAAAGTGAACACAAAGTGTGATAGATGCACTTAGTGAACAAAGTATGATTGATATACTGAAAGTAAACACAAAGTGTGATAGATGCACAATGTGAGCAAAGTATGATTGATATACTGAAAGTGAACACAAAGTGTGATAGATGCACTATGTGGATAGAGTATGATTGATATACTGAAATGTGAACACGAAGTGTGATAGATATACTTAGTGAACAAAGTATGATTGATATACTGAAAGTAAACACAAAGTGTGATAGATGCACAATGTGAGCAAAGTATGATTGATATACTAAATGTCAGTGTGATTGATACACAAAAAGTGAATGATCTTAAACAGAACTTCTTTGAATGAACCGTACATACAATATCGTGTATGAGTGAGAAAGAAACTTGATAGGTACAATGCAATACAATACATAATGTTTAAGAAAAGCAATAAATAGACAAAACAACGTTTTAGAAAGCACCTCATGAGGTGAGTGGCGGTGAACCGCTCTGCTCCGATAGGGATCTTCCCCTGTGCTCTTCGAACACTTACCTTCAACTTACAGTACAAAGGCTCTGAAGTACTGACAAGGGTTCTTCATGTAGAACACTTTGGACGTTGCCTTTCTTCCTGATCATATTCACAACTTTCCCTATTCTCCAACGGGGTGACAGACTAGGTTGGTTCAGTATCCAGAATTGAGGTGCATACACGCTATCTCAACCTATGGGGCTTCCATACAGATTTCAAGCCGAGGACACGCCTCTGGGTATTTAAACCAGACTTTAGTCCCGGAAATCCCGAACCTTTACGTTCTAGGCATCAGCAATTCGAACTCTAGTTTCCACCGTCGCAGTTGGTCTCCTAGGAACTCATTGCGAACACAGCCAAGATGCCTCTGGCAGGGAATGGTACTCAGGGAGAGCACTTTTGATCGCCATTTTGGCTTGAAGCAGCCTTGATCTTGAGCTTGAGGTAGAGGCGCACTCATACTTCGGAGCTTTGGCAAGACTTGAAGAGGTACACACGGAATGTAGTCTTGGAACTTACTGAAGTTGAAACAAACTCAGATGCTCGACATTTCCTCTTTTGCTTTGTAGTCTGGAACCCATATAGCTTCAGATAGGTCCTGATTTTATTGTTCTGACATGACCTGGGTTGAACCCTGCGGTTTTATGAAAGAACGAATCTTATTTTGCACAGATGTGGAGAACGGCACGGCACTCGGAGCGCAAAACGATTTTATTTTGGAATTGATAAATGAGCTCTCGACCGGGTATCGAGCCTACGACTGAACACAGCGCACTACGACTCAACAACGGAAAACAAAAGGTAAACCACCTAAACACATCGAGTAACACTCGAAACGACTCAAAACAAGAATCGAGATAAAACAAAAAGACACGACACTCAGACGTGCACAGGGAGCCTGTTTCACCGGGTAGTGTTTCCCACCCTTTCTCATTTGTGGTTCTCACATCACTCGGCCCTCAAGCTCTGTTTTTCTGAAAAAGCCCTCTTCTCACTTTTCCTCTCATCGCACGTCTCTCTATTCTTCAATCTCTCATTTTTCATCCCTCCCCTGGGTGGTTGATGGATAAACAGCAAATTATGGGCTCGTGCCCCTAGCATTCTGCTAGATTCTATTTCTTCCACTCACAGCTAGTGAATTCCTCCCACGGAAAGGTTGCGCTACAACTGGGTGTGTAGCAAGTCTGCAGCTAACATCAGTTGATGATACTTTGCTGGGCAGTTTGGACGTGATAAGATCTGTCCAGATTATGGAGTGGAATATCTTGTCCCATTCTAGTTCGTGCTTCGCACTTTGCTTGATATCTCGCTGCTTGGAGGATGTTGAGAGCTTTCAACCCTTTGTTGTGCCCTTTTCTGGCGAATAAGGTGCCCTTTCCGACAAGTAGAGTGCCCTTTCCGGCAAGTATTTTGACAAAGGGGAAAAGACAGAACACCTGACTCAACTGTGCCCCTAGTTCATCATTTTGACCATTTTTTATTTTTGCTTTCTACTAAAACGGTTTTGACCAACATGAGAGTTAGATTAACGCGCTTGTTCGAATTTCTGATTTAAAATCATGCAAGTCAGGCCATGAGCACTGAAAATTTTCCTCTTTTGGGTCCAAGAAATGGTCCAGTTTTGAAAATGGAATACTTTTCGAGAAGATTAGTCAACTTCATTAAAAATTCTCAAAAACTATTTTTGCAAACGACCACTGCTCAACGAGCACGGAACCCGCTCTTGAGATGCACAATCTTGGATTCGAAGGAATGGAAAATTGCCCCTTGTCTGAAGGACACTGCATGGCAACGGAAAGTTGCCCCTTG
Organism: Camellia sinensis; assembly: GCF_055761805.1. Taxonomy (NCBI): domain Eukaryota; kingdom Viridiplantae; phylum Streptophyta; class Magnoliopsida; order Ericales; family Theaceae; genus Camellia; species Camellia sinensis. Next base: position 68,016,481 of record NC_138973.1, on the reverse strand, counting down.
TTTGAAATGACACTGCGGCGTTCTGAATGGCAACGGAAAGTTGCCCCTTGTCTGGATAGCACCGTAGCGCATTGAATGGAAACGGAAAGTTGCCCCTTGTTTGAATGACACCGCGGTGCATTGAAGGCAGTCCTCAGAGCGACGAACACAACCAAACTCTCGGATACAGAGAAAGCGAAGATGATCAGAACCATCGCATGGACACAATCGAATTGTTTTACGGCTGGACTTCAGAATGAAGTTGCCTACGTATCCCAAAGATAGGAATCAAGCCTCACGTAGTTCGGGGTTAAGGTACACTCGGGTATTAACCTCTCATTTTTAGGCTCTAACTTTTGCCAAGGTGCCCGTCACGGGTTTTCGACCTTGCGAGCTTTGTTCTTCTTTCTTTCTTTTTTTCAATTCTTTTCTTTTTTGATTTTTCTTTTCTTTGCATTTTTCTTCATTTTGTTCTTTTCTCTTTTCTCTTTTCTCTTTTTTTGCTCTTTTACTTCTTTTCTTGCTCTAACTTTTGCCTGGGTCGCCCTTCTGGGTTTTCGACCTAGCGAGCCTCTCAAAGGGTAAAAGTATAACAAGTCCATGCCAAATGGTTTTAGGGTTTTGAAGCCACCCGTATCCAGGAGAGTGGCTGTTGTATTGATTTACTGAAGGATCCATCTTCGGCTCTTCGAGCATATCTGACATTTTTGCCCCTAGTTCCAGGGATACTTCTGATCTAGCTTTGCAAGCTTCTTTTGATGACATCTGATCTTCTTGGTCTGACTTCCCTGCCCCTAATTCATGGACTGCTTCAAATCAGGCCACACAGGCTTCACACTGTGGTTGATCGTTGAACCTTCTGAATCCAAGTTTCAAGGTTTGGAAGCGAAGGGGTTGAGTCTCGAGGCTGAGAGCGATCCTAGGCTGCACAATCTCAAGAGTGATTCCACACAGGTCTTCGCGGGACCGCGCAAAGCATTTTGTTTTTGAAAGTTTTTAAGAAAGCGACAAATCACTCGTGCTGAAAATATTGTGAAACCAGTCTGGATCAAGCCAGGGTCCTTCTCAGTACTCACGCTAACAAGCATGATTTCATTCATTAAGGGCTTAGTACGCCTCTCTTTCTCTCAATTGATCAAAGTTTTGCAAATCCCGAGGAATTCCTTCCTCTTTGTTTTCACCGCGGTGTTCAAAAAGTTTTGAAAAACTTAGGTCAATGCAATGATTTCGGGGTGCAGAAGAGTAGGCGAAAAGTACTGCCGTTTCATTCAGATTCCGTCACAACTAGCATACGGCAGAAGCGAACATAGAAGTGCAAAAATTACTGCTGTTTCATTCAAAATCTGTTGGTGTTACCGGCTCCTTGGCAGAAACAGACTCAAAACAAAACGAAAAGACAAGCATAAAAAAAAATGGTGACGCCCGAGGTAACATCCCCCGGAATCATCCGACTCTTATACAACAGGACTGACTCGATATGATAAGACAGACCCGACACAAAAGAAAAGATTGACTCTATACAGGACAACAAGACTGACTCAATACCCAGCTCAGAAAGCACAAAAGCTAGCATTCGCAAATGCTCAAAACAATGCATGCCATCCACCATATCTAGAGTAAACTGAGCGCTGTCCGCAGGTGGTTCATCCCTCCAATCACATCACATTATCCCCTAAATTCACTGATCAAGTGCCGATAGGCTTTGCAGGGCCTGGTGCGGGGATGACCCCGTTGTCAAACAGATCTTGTACATCATGGCGCAGACGAAAGCAACTGTCGGTGTCATGACCGGTTTGTTGATGGTAGGCGCACTACTTAGTCTGATCATGTTTTGCAGGGATAGGATTGGGTAGGGGCCGTTGTTCCAACGGTTTCAGATGCCCTTTCCGGATTAAGACCTCTAGAGCCTTTGACAAAGGCATGTGAAGTGGGGTGAAAACCCTCTTGACTCGAGGTGGATATTTGGTTCCTTGTGAGCTACTTCCGGACGCACCGGTGAATGGGGTAGCTGTTTTTGATACAGTGGTAGCCACCATGCCCACATCAGAAGATCTTACAGCTGCATCACCACTGGTGGTCGCATTCGCACTGCGGGAAAACGCCCTCCTGGGCTGCTCCTTCTCCTGGTCAAAAAGGCCCTGCTTCATTGCGTCTTCGATTTGTACCCCCATATCGTGTAAATCTGAGAAAGTGGGAAAGGGGATTACAATCATTCTCTGCATTAGCTTAGGCTGGAGATTGCGCACAATCATCCGGATTTGATCCTTATCAGTAGGCCTTAGAGTCATCATCGAGGCCTTCGCCCTCCACCGGGTCACGAATTCTGAGAAGCTCTCCTTCGGCTCCTGCCTCATTGTCTCAAGATCACGGGTCGTAATCTCGATTTGGGTATTATATGAATATTGTGCGACGAAGGCCTCGGTCATCTCCTCCCAGCTTTGTTTCACTGAATCCTCCAATTTGGCGTACCAGGTGACTGCAATACCTGACAGGGTCCTGCCAAAAAGGGAGAGCTTCTGTAATCTTGTCAAGCCCATCGGGCACAAAACATCTGAAAATAAGCTCAGGTGGACCATCGGATCTCCTGACCCATCAAAACGGTCGATATGAGGCATCTTGAACCTATCCGGCAGAGTTACAGCTGCGTCGGTGTACCCGTCCTCGATGCCCGGGATGGATTTTACCCTCTGGGATTTTTTGAACAACTTTTCAAGCTTGCTCAACTTCAACGTTGTGGGGTCGACCTCGAACTCGGAGGGAGAGTTCGGTAGATTGGTAGGTGTTTTGGATAGTTGGGGTAAAATTGGGGGTGGAGCCGGCCCTACCGGAATGTCCGTACCTTCCTGGACATTTGGCGTCTCCCCAGGTGCTGGAGCCCCTGTTGGGGGAGGAACTTGTTGTAAGGTGGACGCGTCGCTTTGCTGTTGCAGCTTGATGATGAGCTCGGCCTGCTGAACCATGATTGCAGCCTGCCGTTTGGCAAATTCTTTCTAACGGGCAGCATCCTGCTGCATGAGTTTCATACTCTCTTGCATCTGGCGCATCATTGCCTCCATCTCTGATGTGTTCGGCTGATCCATCTAACTGGTTGGTATCTATCCCTGCAGTAGAAACTGAGACCTCAGCTTGACTGTTCACTGGTGGGGTGGATACGGGCCGCTGACCTGGTAACTGCTGAACCGGTGATTTGTGCCCGACTAGCCCTTTTTACCCTGCCTTTGGCGAAGGAACACTGATTGCCCTTGAACTGAATCTTTGACCTAACAAAGTCTATCAGCACAAGTTCGATGAACCTTGGGGGATATCGGAGCCTTCTGAAGCTATAGTTCCAAGACTACCTAGCAAAAGAGAAAACAGACAACACCTCAGCCTGATTCCATCTGAACAGATATGAGCATAGTTGAATGAGTGTGCCCTCTACTGAATTCTGCCCCAAAATCCGAGTCTGATACCCACAGGTAAAGCTGACTCCAAATACTGAACTGGTGCCCGCAGGCCTGACGCCCAAACTTGTAAACTGATACATGCATTCCTGTAGAGACGCACTCTAAAGCACATAACAGATAAGTGAGAGCCAAAAAACACCCCTATGAAGGGGTAGGGTTTCCCTGTCCTATCTTGTCAGGAGCTAGGGTTTCACTACGCACGCAGCGGCTTCAAACAACCTATAAACGGGTAAGCAACCTATCCTAGTTTGGAATGGTCACTATGGATCCGAATATGCACTAGGTCGAATGGTCAAAGAGGGTACCCCGGTAAAATCGGGGTTTGTGTTCCCATACTGGCAGAGCCCACAACTGGTCAGCCTTATGGTCATGCCTTGACAAGACAAGCCTCCGGCAAACTGTTCAGGAATAGCAGATGGCAAACACGGTGTCCTAGGCGCACCAATGCAAATGCTATGCAAAGAAACACACAAGTGTAGTCAAAAACAGATATCATGAGTTCGAGTCAAGTTCTCTAAATCCCCAGCAGAGTCGCCAGAAACTGTAACAAGCCCGCAGGGGACCTCGCTACAGCTCGGACTCGATTCGTAGTCACGGTTCTAAGTCTGAACCAAAGAGTCCAAATCCGGCAAATCATTTTGAGAAAAACAGATTTTTGAAAGAAGTGCCAAACATGGACTGCTTTGCCAGATACAGAGTCGCCACCTAAATATTTTGTTTTGGGAAATTTAGGAAACCCTGACTCGGTGCCAAAGGCCACGTGTCCGTCATCACCAAAGTTGCCTCGGCTCGGGAACTTGGGTACGATTGGGGAAGGTCACTTCGTGAGCACCCCCGCTCGCCCGATCAAAGATCGGCCTCTACTAACCATGATATCTATTTTTGAAAACTTTGTGTGTCCTTATTCCGGTTATTAGCCTAGGTTACTATGTGATGCACACAGCATACAAGTATAGACCAGGTCGCCTGGATTGGAACAAAACATCTCATGTTTGTTTGTTTGAAAAATGGTTTGATGGTGCTACCCGCAGGTAGGCTTAAAATGCAGATTTTGCCACCCTCGGGTGGGCTTAGAAAAGATGGTTTTGCCACTATCTAGTGGGCTTAAAACAAACAGTTTGATGATTTATTCCAATCCAAGTAATCCAACCTTCACCCACAGGCATTCAGGCAGTTATATCACACAAGCAATTAGCCTCATGGTAAGCATGCTGTTCATGGCATTCACTCACACGCATGCAAGTATGCTAAAGCATAAAACTTACCGAGTACTCCAAGCCAAAAAATAGAGACTACATTAGAAATCATGCAGGATCCTAAGTATACAGAAATGCCTAATGCAACACATGCAAAAATGCAACTATGGCAGGCTCGGCTATTCTAAACATGGCATATGGAATGCGGCAACTAACATGTATTCAATTTGGAATTGAAAGTACAATGCAGTTAGTATGATGCGCCGAGCCCGGTGCATGCAAAACAGATAAATGAATACAAACATGCTATCATACTGTATGCTAATTTAAACATCCCCTAATCTAACCATCATAAGCGGATAAATAAAAGGGAGAAAGACGTGGGGTTGGAAGACATACAACACACACACGCACACTTATTACAGTTGTAACCTCGCGCAGAGGGTCCGAATAAATATACAGTCCCAAATAAAAGAATATTACAGTCCAAATATTACAGTCCGAATAATGTACAAATTCCTAATTAACTAACAAATTAACTAAGAAAGCTGTAAAACTGGCGTGCAAGCCAGGGACTGCCTTGCTCCTGATGAATGATGCATGTCTGGGCTGCCTTGAGCGGAAATCCACTGGGATGCCCCAATTAGCCTCTGTTTACACCTTTTCTTGAAATGCGCGCCAAACTCCAAAAAGTTGCTGATTCTTTATTTTGCTGCAACAGAGAGCAGGAAAGAGGCATAGCAATGCATTTTCACAGATATATGCATGCCTCGATCCTCGTGCCACCAATCACGCATATCGATGCATGATGGCAGAGGAGTCGAATTGCAACTTAATATAGAATGGATGCACATGAAAACACAACAAGACCTAACTCCATCATGGATGATCCGGAGTGTCGGTGACTAGGGAATTGAGACACATTCCGTCACTCGGAGTACGAAATGCACCTCGTTTCCCGTGTCCGGGCTAACTCCTATCCCGAACACGATGCAATATGCACGACATGCATGAATGCAACTAAGATACAGCCTAGCATGCACAATGCTATGAAAAAGAGATGCCTCGAAATGCGTGCACACAGGCACGTAAATCAAGGAGATGCAGAATGCGATCTAAGATACAACCTAGCATGCACTATGCTGTAAAAATGAGATGCCTCGAAATGCGTGCACACGGGCACGCAAACCGAGAAGATGACATACGCAATGCAAATGACCTGAAAATGTGATATGGGCTTACACTAACGTGAGAGAGCCTCAGCCACACTCACATAAGAGGCCGATAGATGAAAATGAAGTGCCTCAAAGTGCGTGCACACGGGCACGCAAACCGAGGCAATGGCATACGCAATGCAATATGGCAAAAATGGCATGGAAAATGTAACATGGACTTATACTAACATGAGAGAGCCTCAGCCACACTCACATAAGAAGCCGGTAGATGAAAATAAAGTGCCTCGAAGTGCGTGCACACGGGCACGCAAATCGAGGCAATGGCATATGCAATGCAATATGGCAAAAATGGCATATAGAATGCAACATGGACTTATACTAACATGAGAGAGCCTCAGCCACACTCACATAAGAAGCCGATGAATGAAAATGAAGTGCCTCGAAATGCGTGCACACGGTCATGCAAACCGAGGCAATGGCATATGCAATGCAATATGGCAAAAATGGCATATAGAATGCAACATGGACTTATACTAACATGAGAGAGCCTCAGCCACACTCACATAAGAAGCCGATAGATGAAAATGAAGTGCCTCAAAATGCGTGCACACGGGCACGCAAACCGAGGCAATGGCATACGCAATGCAATATGGCAAAAATGGCATATAGAATGCAACATGGACTTATACTAACATAAGAGAGCCTCAGCCACACTCACATAAGAGGCCGGTAGATGAAAATGAAGTGCCTCGAAATGCGTGCAGACGGGCACGCAAATCGAGGCAATGCAAAAATGCGAACTATGGCATGGGAAATGATATGCAAACATGGTAATGGGATTTCAGCACTGAAAAGTGGGGGAAAGCAGCCCCGAAATGAGGCGAAATCACACCCGATGCATGGAATTTCTCCCGAAATGCAAAATTAGGCACCCGAAATGGCCTATAGCTATACCAAACATGCATAATTGGTACACGAGATGAAAAGACAGAAGCAAGGCAGCCTCAAAATAAGCATTTTTCCAGTTCAAAACATGGCCAAACAGCAAACCAAGACAGGGCAAAACTAGCATGCAAGAAATGGCCCTAAACATGGGATTAAGAAGCAACTCATAGCTGCTGTCCTCAAACAGGTTAGGGACCTTCAACAACATTGAAGAGGGGCCAAAAATATGTTTACAGAACTGTAAAAACTACAAAACTGTATACAAACATGCTAAAAATGCAATGCAAAATGAGGCTCAAAAGTGGCTATAACACAAAGTATGCAAAATATTCCACAAATGGCCAAAGACCCTTAATGAAACATGTTAAGAAGGTCAAAATAAGGCCATCTCTAGGCCTGTAAATCATCCAAAAATGGAAGCATAATGGGCTGCCAAAGCATGCAAGAAAACGGTATTTAAGGAGGATATTGAAGCAAGTGCAACATGGAGGGCTCAAACAAGGTTGAGCCCTTAATCAAAAGTGAAAATGAGCTCAAAAGAAGGCCACTTTCAGTTATGGCCGGAGCTCAAAGCAAAAAGCATAGATAGCTAAGAAATGTTGCAAAGAAAAGTTCAAAAAGGGGAAATGGCAACTCACCCTTGGAGACAAGTCTTTTGTTGCTTCTTGGACCAAGTTGCAACACCTTTAGCCTCTGAGAAACCCTCCTTGTTGCTGGAAATGGAGTGGTGGTGGTGGAGCTTGATGATGATGAAGAAATGAGGCCAAAACTTGGAAGTTTTTGAGAAAATGAGAGAGATAGAGGGAGAGTTTTATGTCAAGCCTCAAAGCAATTTTGTTCCAACCCCTATAATGCATGTTGGCAGCTGGTTATAAGGACCAAAAAGGGGGTGTAAAGGTGGGGGAAAAGGAGGCAAACTTTCCCCCACAAAATATCCCCCGGATATTGATATTTTCTGGGGGATAAAGCTATACAGCTGTAAAGTGAACAGTGTGAGGATCTCGGCCGGCCAGTTATTTTGGTTGCAGGTGGCCGGCCGGCTACACCCCCTAGCCGGCCGGCTAGGGGTCAAAAGGGTCAAGCTGATTTAGTGGCCGGCCACCACATGATTGTGGCCTCCCAAGTCTCCTCTTCACAGCCCTGTGGTTCGAATTTGGAAACTCTGAAACAGGAGAGAGAACAAGCCAATTTGAGGAGGGGTTCAAAAGGTTCAAATGGAATTAATGGCCGACCATATGATATTAGGATCCTCCCATGTGTGTACAACACAAATATGTGGTTCAAAGTTCAAGAAAAAGGGCCCAGGTTGTTCAACATTGGCTCGGAAGGAGGGGTTCAAAAGGGTCAAATGGAATTTCTGGCCGGCCATGAACTTTTAGGGTCCTCCCATGTGTGTACATCACAAATATGTGGTTTGGGGTTGAAGAAAGTAGCTCCAAGGTGTTCAACATTGGCTCGGAAGTGCGAAAAACGGGTGTCGAAGGGCGAAAATGGAATATAACTGGTTGCCAAGATAATTACTGGCCTCCCACCCTCCAGTGACCTCCCTGGTGATAAAACAGAGGCACCTGCCAAAAATGAACAAGAACCGATGCAAAACGAACCCTCGAGGGTCAAAACACGCAGTTTGGGGTCCCGAAAAAGGGCTGCTAAGCACCGAAAGTGGCGTTCGGCCACGAAGTGGGTTTCTCAGACCCCAGTGTCCCTCAAAAGGGAGTAAATAAGAAGTATGCCGAAAATCAGAGCAAACGGAGATGGTTAGGCGGTCCAGAACCGAGGCACATGGCCAACGGTCCCGAAAAACCGGAAACCGGGCTCCGAAATGGGCAAAATGGCCTACGACCACCAAATGTAGCCCACGGCCACTGAGAGACTGTCTACAGGACCTCTCCCTCCCCTCAGGAAAAGAAACAGAGAAAACTGAGCCTGGTTCGCAAACCGAGGCAAGGCACAGAAGAGGGTTCGGAAGTCCGGAGGCAGGGCTCACGGCCGTGACTCTGAAACTTCTGAACGAGCACATTATGCAACATCACCAAGCGCTCAACTGGTGACGTCTAAGTCTTAAGGTTGGTCAAAAATGGGGTGTCTACAGCCGACGTGTCAGCCGAGGTGCCACGTGTCTTGGTCGTTGTGCCGAGGTCATCTCGACTAAGCCGAGGTTGCCTTCAAAGATATCGGAATCCGAGATAAGCGGATGAGGTGCAAGAGTCCTAGAATGAAGAGGGAACTCAACTTGGATATAGACAAGAGTCCTAGATTGGGAGAAGACTTTAGTTTGGGTAAAGATAAGACTCTTAGAGAGTTTATCCTAATCCCACTAGGAGTCCCAGATTAGCAGTAATCCTGAGTCCATTGGGGCCAGGCTCCTATTGGGACTAGGATTGTATTAGCTATAAAAGAGAGGCACCCCCATGGGTTTAAGGTATGCTTTTGATACTCAAGCTTGTGAGTTTAGTATTTGATTTATCTTTGAGAGATATACTGACTTGATCGTCGGAGTGCCCCCGGGTGGTCGAAACCACCGCGGGATTCTTATATTTCTGTTGCAGGTCAGTCAGGTGCCATCTATTCTGTCAGTGCTCTCCAGCTGTTTACTAAGCGGGCAGTGTGGTCAGAAAATCACACACACAACATGTTATCATATATCCAGCCATGTATATGTGAATTTACTAGATTATGATGAAAAAGGTAGCTATTTTTTGAAAGTGTGATTCACCTTCATATAATTTGGATCTTCTGTAGTTGTTCCTTGTAGTGCCCTAAAATGATATCGTTTTGTTTTATTTTGTTTTGTTTTGGTTTTTTTTTTTAAAAAAAAATTAGAGCTCTCCTCTTTTGGCCACCGCCTGCCCCACCTTATCATCCATCTTCTCTTAATCCTTAGAAGTTCCGACCAACTTTATCTGCCCTTCTCCAACAACCCTTATCTCTCTACAAAGCCAGTCGCTACCCTTAACCCTTTTCCAACCCATCTCTTCACTTATCAACACCACTACCGTGACCTTAACCCTTGTTGTCCCTCTCCAACCTAACCTCGCCATTGTAATGCCTTCCTCACCCCTACCCCTTCTTGCTATCTGCTGCCATGAACCTACCCACTTCCTCTTTTCTCTTCCTCTTCTTTTCTTTTCTTCGTCCTCTTGCTCACCTCAAAAAATGAGGAGGAGGAGGAGAAGAAAAAGAAATAGGGATTGTGTGGTTGGGGAGGGGTGGTTGGCGGTGGTCTAAGAGAAGGGGAGGGTGGGGTCAAGAGTGGGAGAGGGTGATCTCTAGAGGGGAAGGGGGATGAGGAGGGGAAGATGAAAAGGGAGCTCTATTTTGTTTTGTGTAAGTTTTTGTTTTAGGACAGTACATGATGCGCTATAGGTGGACTACTAATGTTGTATTTCATTCATGGATTTGAGTAGGGATTTGGAAAGGAAAAAGAAAAAAGTGTGTGGAAGATGTGTGAAACGTAACTATATTTCATTCACACTTCACCTATTTTTTTCTTTCCCTTTCCTTTTTCATTTTAAATCTCTATCCAAATCCATGAACGAATCACAACCTAAAAAGGATCCAGATTCCTAATAATAAATCTACATGTCGAAGGTGAACTCACTTTCAAAAAATAAACTACCTTTTCATCAAAACCTAGTAACTGTCAAATAACTACCAGCTCTTGTGTGCATAACCTCCACCGCTACTCATTAAAAATCAAGTCTATGAAGTGCATGTAGAACTCGTAACAATTAGTTAGATTCAAATTAGCCTTAAAGCATAAACATAGATTCACCTAGCAAAACAGACAAAAAACGGTAGCTAAGTACATTAGTTAGGAAGATTAATTTGATAAACAAGAGGACTCAAAACCCTCAAAAGGCATTTTAGTTGGGGTGCAACTAGCTTGGACACCAATTATAAAAATAGGAAGGAAGAAAGAAGAAAAAAAGGCTATTCTAGTATCTGTTCCAGTGGCCAGCATTAAGCCAAATTGCATCGCCTCTCACAGGCATTCCAAGCCTCTCCAAACGACCAGACCCCAGATAAGCTTTGTTTGCAAAGTTGGCGGAAACCCTTAGGCTCCTTGATCTGGACTCACCATACCCATGAACTGAGTACCTTTTGGATGAAACAGAGCTCTCAAATTGGGGCCTTTGTTTTGGAGCACTGAGGGACCTCACCTTAGCCCTTGAAGATTCAGTGCAAGTCATGTAACTGGGGTAGTGACCACTTAGGTTGCTTCTTGATCCGTCACTCTTAGAGGGAGTGAATGGACCTCTCTTAGAGCTACCACTCCTTGATGAAGCCGAGTAGAATTGTGGGCTATTGTTGGCCGTGCAGAAAGGGCTTTCCTCAGTGTTGCCTTGCATAGACTTTAATGGGCATAAAGAGTGAACTTCGCAAGAAGATGGGCTCGGAACTGTTGGATGGGCTATTGAATCTTTTGAAGTGCTAAAGCTATGATTACATTGATCCGAAGTGAAACCATGACGCCGCTTTTGGTCCCATGATCCTTCATCCATTTGGTGGTCCAACCCCATCCAATCGTTATGTGCCTTGTCTTGATGAATGATCACCCGGGCAATTGATTTTGAGTTGCTTCTCTGCATTTGTAGGTTAATAATACATTTGAGGTGTGGATTGTTGTAATAATAGGAGCATACTACAAAATCAAAAAGTCTAGCAAGTACCTTGAGAAGCATTGGTGACTGGTCATGTTTTGTAATCTTTGATGATATGGCATGTTCAAATTTCTCAGGAGTTGCAGGGCCCTGCAAGCATATAATAGATATATTTTGTCACCAAAATGATTCGAGTGATGTAACTCATTGTATTGCTGAAATTGGAAAAGAATTTGAGAAACTGAGTAATATGAACCTATTTCTAAATTAGACTATCAAATGTAAGACCGAAATTTTGTGCATTCAATGCAGCTAGCAATTGATTCATTACTTATTGAAAAAGCATTTTTGATAATTCATTACTCATTAAAAGAAAACACACCGTAAAAACAATGCTGCATACCAAAAGGGCAAATTTAAATAATTGGAGGGAAGATTGAAACTTGCTTGGAATTGAGAGGACTTATTGTTGGACAATCTTCACTGTATTTAAAAGATTTAATTCTATTGTGTACACAACAACAAATGGAATTTAAAGAAATAAAGAAAAGGAGAGAACTTGTTTGATTACAAAAATCAAACACGAAATAAAAATAAATAAATAAAACTACAGATTTTATTTTGTTACAAAAACAAAATTAAAATCTGATTAAATAAACAAATAAAGACAGAATAAAATTAAACAACTTACTTGGTTAATTTATTTGAATAACTTTTCTGATCAAGTCCAGTGTTTAACACTGTGTCCTTAAGACAGATTCGTCCTCTCCACGGTGCTTTCAGAATTTGGACGTCTATCTCCCAGGATGAAATGATCTTACCACAAACAATAGCAGCACTACAAATTGTTTGCCTTACGAACACACTAGGTGTTTACACTCTTTCTTTCGGAAATAAAATGCAGCAAGATGGAGAATATAATTTGCAGAGGATGGAGTACGAAAATTGGAATAAAATCTAAATGGGAGGCTAGTCTATTTATAGATGTAAAGGTGGCTTTTGGATTTGAATTGAACAGGTATGAAACCTGTTAGATTCAAATTTAAACAGATTTGAATCTGTTTATTCAAACAGATAGAAACGAGAAGGGCTCTGTTTGGATGAGCAATAAATCCAAAACAGAAGGGCTCTGTTTGGATGAGCAATAAATCCAAAACAGTTTAATTCTGTTTGAAAACGGGAAGGGCCCTGTTTGGATGAACAAAAAATCCAAACCAATTTAATTTGAATTATGGATTTTATTTTAATAAAAATAAAATTAAATTCAAATGTTTTTGGCCCAAAAAGATTAGAAGCCCAACCCAACCACACACCACGCACCCGCGCCCAAGCCCAGCCCGCCCGACCGGACGGACGGCGGCGGCGCGTGCGTGTGGTGATTTTTGGGTCCAATGGGTCTAGCCCATTTTGTCCATAACCTCTCCCTCTAAAACACTTGGGTACCCCTTGGGGCACACCCCAAGTATCTCACCCTAAGCCTTATAAACCCTTTCAAAACTTCCCACCAAATCAATGTGGGACAAGCCAATTTACAACCTTAAGGAAATTCCACCAAAACTCCATTTCCATGGAGCACACTTTGGCTTCAATTTCCCATTCACTCGGTAATGGTTTTGAGCAACCAAATATACCACATGAATCACAACGCGGCATAGAACGCGTTACCACTTTGACCTGAGTAAATCGACACTCGGGGCCCACCTAAAAAATAGACCAAACTTGAGGAAAATTTCTGGTTTTACCCAGAATTTTTTCCACCATTTCCAACAATCCCCCACATGAATGGAATTTGATGACAACGGAAATGCAACAATATGCAGACTTAACGAAAGAGTATAAGTCGAAAATATCTTGCATCAGGATAGGTAGTTTTCGGCTTTGAACCTTCCTTAGTGATAACCTATCGGACTTACTGGCTAACCAATGGACGCGATGCCTTGAATTGTTCAGCCGTTTGTGTAAGCCAAGACAATAGATTTCACACAAAATATCTTCTAACACATCGTGGTTCTCACTGTTGTGTTCATTTTGGCCTTGAACGCACCTGGTTTTCATAAGTGTTTCTAGAGAATTTAGCCTCTTCATTCTCATAGAACCGGCCCCAGTTCAACACTCACATAGGTGATTCTTATTGTGAGTATCTCCTTATACTCATCTTGATTTTATGCCTTAATCAAGATATAAGTAATCATTAAAAGCAAAGCTTATCCTTATACCCCTGCATACAACATATGTTGCAGATATCACTCTCACCATAGGAATGGGTAGGGAATTTTTAATCCCTTGGCGATTTCTGGTGAGCCATACATAACTTAGTTGTCCCTTTGAACTTAGTTCTTGGGATCTCCAGTCATATAAGTAGGGTTACCATTATGACGACTCTTATGTAATAGGCTTTAATCCCATCCCCTTTGATGAACTATACACTAGCTCTTTTGTCAAACCTTTTGTTAACAGATCCGCAATATTCTCTTTAGATTTTATATAATCTATTGAGATTATTCCGTTTGACAACAATTGCCTTACGGTATTATGTCGACGACGAATATGTCGTGACTTACCGTTATACATGTGATTCTGTGCCCTGCCTATTGCAGATTGACTATCACAATGAATGCAAATAGCTGGCACAGGTTTTGGCCACATTGGAATGTCTTCTAAGAAGTGACGAAGCCATTCTGCTTCTTCACCTACTTTGTCTAAAGCAATGAACTCGGATTCCATTGTGGATCGTGCGATGCAAGTTTGTTTCGTGGACTTCCAAGAAACAGCAGCGCCTCCTAGAGTAAAGACATATCCACTAGTGGATTTTGAATCTTTAGTATCCGATATCCAATTGGCATCACAATAACCTTCGAGTACTGCTGGATATCGAGTAAAGTTCAAACCATGATCACGAGTAAATCTTAGATATCTAAGAACTCGAATGATCGCTTTCCAATGGTCTTCTCCAGGGTTACTAGTGTACTTACTCAATTTACTGATAGCATAAGCTATATCAGGACGAGTACAATTCATTAGGTACATTAGGCTTCCAATGATTTGGGAGTATTTTAACTGAGACACTGCATCACCTTTATTTTTCGATAAATAAAGACTGATGTCTACAGGTGTTCTAGCTAAATTCAAATCATCCTTGATAAATTTATCAAGAATTTTCTCAATATAATGAGATTGAGATAATGCATATCCGTCAGATGTTTTAGTAATTTTCATTCCTAATATAACATCTGCGACCCCCATAACTTTCATATCAAATCTTTTGTTAAGCATCTGCTTAGTTGATTTGATCATATTTTGACTGCTTCCAATGATAAGCATGTCATCCACATAAAGACAAACTATGACATATCCTTGGTCAGTGTTTTTAACATAGACACATTTGTCACATTCGTTTATCTTAAACCCATTAGTAAGCATTGCATTATCAAATTTTTCATGCCATTGCTTAGGTGCTTGTTTTAATCCATAAAGGGATTTTACAAGTCGACAAAATTTCTTTTCTTGTCCTGATACTACAAACCCTTCGGGTTGTTCCATATAGATCTCTTCATTTAGATCACCGTTTAAGAAAGCTGTCTTAACATCCATTTGATGTATTTCTAAATTAAACAACGCTGCTATAGAAATAAGCATGCGAATGGATGTTATTCTTGTCACAGGGGAATATGTGACAAAATAGTCCAGGCCTTCCTTTTGTCTGTAACCTTTAACAACAAGTCTTGCTTTATACTTGTCAATTGAATCGTCTGCTTTCATTTTTCTCTTGAATATCCATTTATATCCAAGAGGTTTAGAACCTGGTGGAAGATCCACCAATTCCCAAGTATGATTTTGCATAATGGATTCAATTTCATTATTAACAGCCTCTTTCCACAAAGGTGCTTCAGGACCTGTCATTGCTGCCTTAAAGCTTTGAGGTTCATTTTCTAACAAGTATGTCAGAAAATCTGGACCAAAGGATTTTGATGTTCTTGCTCTCTTACTTCGCCTAGGTTCATCATTAGTTAAATCCTGTTGGTTGAGACTATTACTAGTCTCTTGTGTTTGATTGTCATTAGTCTCTTGACTTTGTGTACAATCATAAGTTCTTTTCTGTGAACTTAATTCCTGTCCTTTCTTGTAAGGAAAAACATGTTCAAAAAACACAGCATTCCTTGACTCTATAATAGTGTTCACATTTATATCAGGTATTTCTGATTTATAAGTCAGAAACCGATATGCACTACTATTCTGAGCATAACCAATAAACACACAGTCTATTGTTTTTGGTCCAATCTTAGTCTTTTTAGGAACAGGAATTTCAACTTTTGCCAAACACCCCCACACTTTTAAGTATTTGTAGAAAGGTGGTCGACCTTTCCACAATTCATAAGGAGTGCTGTTGGTTTTCTTGTGGGGTATTCTATTAAGAACATAATTAGCAAACAATATTGCTTCCCCCACAAGTTCTGTGGTAAGCCTGCACTTAGTAACATGGCATTCATCATTTCTTTTAGGGTTCTATTCTTCCTTTCAGCAATTCCATTTTGCTGTGGAGAATAAGGGGCTGTAGTTTGGTGAATAATGCCATGTTGTGCACAAAATTCATTTAATGGTGCATCATATTCACCACCCCTATCACTTCTAATATAAATCAATGAATTTTTAAAACAAATTCAAGAAAAAACCAAAATAATTATGACTACTCAAGTCAGAATTAATGTTTTGACAAAATCATATCCTCATAAAAAATTTTGCCTAAGAATCAAACAATTCAAAAATCCATTTGAGTGTATACATTCTTGCAACTCAATAACAAATAAATGTCACTGTTATAAAAATATTTGTGACAGAAGAAAATTAACTTATCTCAACTAATGTAAGAGATACACCCCCATATTAATAAAATGGTTCATGGTTTAACAAATTCTACTACGCAAGTAAAATAATTATTAATGACATCTTATGTCACATAATTCAATAATCAACATAAAAGATTTCTTAAATTACTTCCCAATTAAACGGACCGATATAATTACATACACCTTCATGTTTAAATTTCTCTGGTGTTTAAACACCCATTCAAAATTGATTACAAATATTCAAAATAGCCTGCTTATGTCCAAAGTCGACATAACAATTTATCATTCCAAATCACTTGAAATTATTGTTAAGAAATAACTTGAGTTGATATCATACATGAATCAACAAAATAAATTAATCATGCACGATCCCATCACTTGCATCATGAAATAAAAGGATTCTCAACTCATAAATAAAATCCAACGCATTTAAACTTTAAACTTCAAAATGACAAAACATATCTTCATTTAATAAGTTTGATTTGTACATAAATAAACAAATTAAATATGCATTAAAATGTTCTTGTGAATATATATATATATATATATATATATTTATATTTATATTTTCCGACTCAAGTGCAGAAACAATTCAAGACTATGAATCCACATTGTAATAAAAATAAAATTAGTTTGTAAAACTAATATTTTACTTTAGAAACAAATTCTTCCATGTATACTCACAATGAACTATGATAAAGTCAAAATAATTAACACATTTTCACAAAGGATTCAAAAATAAGTGGTCTACCAAACGAAACCATAAGTTACTTACAAAATTAACAGATTGTGACCGAGTCACAAAGTTACATGATTGATTAACAAAATTAATTTTCTAGTTACTAAAACCAGAAAATAAATTACAATACAAAATAATTTTATTTTCCTTGTTACTAAAACTAGTAAAATAAAATACCGAAATAATATCTGATTACAAAAATCAGAAAACCAAACCACAAATTAATTTTCTAGTTACTTAAACCAGAAAATAAATTATAACACAAAATCATTTTATTTTTCTTGTTACTGAAACTAGAAAATACTGTAATTTTATTTTCCTTGTTACTGAAACTAGAAAATAAAATACCACAAAACTATCTGATTACAAAAATCAGAAAAAACACAAAATAATTTTCTAGTTACCAAAACCAGAAATAAATTAAAACACAAATTAATTTTCTAGTTACTAAAACCAGAAAATAAATTATAACAACAAAATAATTTTATTTTCCTTGTTACTTGAGAGGGTAATTTTTGGGAAAAATTGGGCCGAGCTTCGAGTTGGGTTTTGAGGCCCAAAACGCAGAGGACTAGGTAAAAAGGCCGTACTGAATACTCCGGCCTAGAAGGCAAGGTTACTCCGGCCTTGGGGAGACAAAGTTACTTCTGCCCAAGGAAGTGAGTTTATTCCGGCTCAAGAAAAGATAGTTGCTTCGGCCCAAGGAGGAGTAAAGCTACTCCGGTCCAGAGGCAACTCGGAGTTAGGCCGGTCTCAGAGTTAGTCCGGTCGCAATATGTTCTGGGAAGACCGGCTTCGAAATTAGTCCGGTCGTGACATACTCTGGTTAGGTCAGTCAGAACTTGCTACTTGGAAGTTTGATCTAAACGCACCAAGGTTGAACAAGGGCAGCCGAAGTAATGAGTTAGAAGAGAAGACCGAGCTAAGGATAGTTCGGCCTTCTATGTGGCTCAGCATAGCCAGTGTTATTTCGGTCATGTGGTAGTTCGGCCATGGAGAAAACCATCCCACTTGGTTTAAGCAGTGGGGGAGGGTGTAAAAGGATAAGCATTATCCTTAGGAGTATGAATCCTAGGAGGACTCTGCATGGAGAAATACAAGTCCTACTAGGATTGTGCCACGGGAAACTTATAAAAGCTCACAAGCATCACCTAGGAGGAGGTAATTGAACACAATCTTTCTGAGAACTTAGAGCTTTGTCTATTTGTCAAGTTTTCTGACTTAGGCATCGGAGAGGTTTCCGGCACACACCCGCCGGCTAGCTCACGTTTGTGTTTCAGGTGACAAAGCGACGTCGTACGGAGGAGCGTGGACTTGGTCAACAGGATTATACGAGGAGAATTATTTCCTCCCCGTACAATTGGCGCCGTCTGTGGGAAGAACAGACAGAGAACAAAAAACCTCTTGACTAAGCTTCTCCTTTTTTCATTCAATGGCACACATTGAAGACTTGCCGCAGTCCGCCGTCGACGGACTAACTCCAGAAGGGGGCGCAAGGCGTGAAGGACTACCCTCTGTCCCTCCTATGGCAGACTTGGAGCCCCAACAACATAATTCCAGGAGGAGTGGCAGGGGAAGGCGAAATAGCAGCCCTCGTCACTCTCAAAGTCCTGACAGGCAAAGGAGGAGGATTGATCCTCAAGCCCTAGAAGATCGCGTAAAGGAACAAGATGAACTAATTCGGAAGATGGCGGCGGACATGGAGGCCTTGAAACGCCAGATGAAGACCAAAGATGTGGCGACAGGAGAGGGGCGCAAGCACAAGACGCCCCCTCGCCACTCAGAGAGTCGTAGTAGGAATACTACACCCTCCCAAGGAGAGAGCAGAAGCCTCAGGACAGGCGACACTCACTTCTTATCTTCAAGGACTCGTCACTCCAGGTCTGAGAGGACGAGATCCGAAAGATCATACACTGAAGGAAGCACGTATAGGCCTTCACATTCACACCAAACCAGATCCAGACAAACCGAGCTACCCAGGTCATCCGACTTACGAACCGTGCTAGAAGAAAAAGCACGATGCAAGGAGGATGCCAGGGCAAGGGATCCACACCGAGTTTCGGCCTTACAACGGTTGGCTCCTCGGACGCACGGAAGCGTCGAGGTTGGAATGCCAATACCGCGACCGGCCTACGAACCAACAGACAAGGCATTGGCAAGACTACAGACTTCGCCGTTTGTCCCAGCAATCGAAAACGCACCCCTACCATCAGGCTTCCTTCAGCCGAAATTCAATACATATGAAGGGAAGACGGACCCATATTCACACCTGAGCCACTTTCGCCAAGTCATGGCTGTGTACAGGCGAAACGAGGCCTTAATGTGCATACTCTTCCCGTCAAGTCTGGGCGACCTAGGCTTGACTTGGTTCGAAAAGCTCCCAGAGGGTAGCATAGCCTCCTGGGCCCAATTGGCAGAAGCGTTCGTAACAAGGTTTCAGACAAATACTAAGACACCGGTGGAGATAGACCAGTTACTCTCCATCGACATGGGTGAAAAAGAGACCCTCAGATCTTACAACAGTCGCTACTGGGAGACATTCAACCAGATTGGAGACTGCCCCACCAATCTGGCCATTGCGCAATATAAAAGAGGCCTACCAGTAGGGAACCGATTAAGGGACTCGATCACCATGACGCCACCCCTCACCATGGAGGCCCTGATGGAAAGAGTGCATCAGCACATCAGGGTAGAAGAGGATGGCGCGCGTGCTAAAGCAAAAACAAGTACGACCGCAGTACCAGAAAAGAAAACCTCTGCCAAGGTCAACACGGTTGACCGAAGTAACAAGAACGGACGTGGCAGACGAGATAACGGAGAAGACCCAGACAAAAGATGGCTGAGAATCCGCACTTCCATAACCACGGTGTTCAAAAAACCAATATATCGGATTCTGAGCGAAATCAAAGATGAGCCTTTTGTCAAGTGGCCAGCCAAGCTTGGGGAAGCTCAGAAGAATTACGACGACAGATCACGGTGCACCTTCCACAAAGAAAAGGGGCACCGAACTGAGAATTGCACGCCACTAAGACAGCACTTGGAAGAATTGGTGGCAGCAGGCCACTTGGACAAATACATTGAAGGAGGAGCGCAACCGGCCCCCCAAGACCATAATGACCATCCCAATAGAATGCCAATCGATGCACCACCCCAAGGCATTATCAATGTAATTCATGGAGTTTTTGAACCCGAGCGCGTATGTGAGCTTAGAGGTTCAATCAAGAAGGCTGAGCACTTTAGGGAAATATTGAGTGCCCAACCTGCCATCAAGAAGGGGAGGACAGAGGCAACAAACGTCATGACCTTTTCAGATAAGGACTTAGAACGAATTTACTGCCCCCATAATGATGCCCTGGTCGTCACTCTCCGAGTCAAGGATTTTGACGTCAAGCGGATTCTAATTGACCAGGGTAGTTCATGTGAGATCATGTATTACGACACATTCAAACAACTAAAGCTGCAAGACAAAGACTTGGCACCTGCAGTTTCTCCCCTGATTGGATTCAACTCCATGCCAGAGTGGCCTGTCGGCAAAATAATCCTTCCAGTCAGAGCAGGAAGTGTAACAAAACAAGTGGAGTTCTGGGTATTGAAGGTCCCCTCCACCTACAACATCATCCTGGGCAGAACATGGCTGCATGTCATGCGTTCGGTAGCGTCATCATACCATCAGGTAATGCGGTTCCCCAATGACGCCGGTATAATTGAAGAAGTCTATGGCGATCAGATCATGTCAAAACAATGCTTCGCCACAGCGAATGGAAGTCGAGCTGCCAAAGGATACGTTCATTCGGTGGAAGAACCCGAGAGTAATGAACTATTCGCGGACGTCGGCAAAGAGGCTGATCAGAAAGCGGTGGAAGACTTGGTGGAGATAAAAATAGATGAGAAGAACCCGGATAAGTTCTTCTTGCTTGGCTCATCATTGTCCAGCGCTGAGAGATTAGAGGTCTTGGAATTCTTGACCTCTAATATCGAAGTGTTTGCCTGGACACCTTACGACATGCCAGGCATTGATCCAAACTTCATCAGTCACCAACTCAATGTCCACCCATCCGCCAGACCAGTCATTCAACGCACACGCAGATCGGCACTCCACCACGCCGAAATAGTGGCAGAAGAGGTAGGCAACCTGCTGGAGGCAGGAGTAATAAGAGAGGTACACTACCCAAGATGGATCCCCAACACAGTGGTAGTGCCAAAAAAGAATGGTAAATGGCGTGTCTTCGTCGACTACAAAACAGTCAACAAGGCGTGCCCAAAAGATAGCTTTCCTCTACCAAGGATAGATCAACTGGTGGATCTAACGGCAGGGCATAACCGTCTTAGCTTCCTGGATGCATACAGAGGCTACCACCAGATCGCCATGCATGAACCAGACCAAGAGGTCACCTCCTTCACAACACCAAGGGGGTTATATTGCTACAAGGTCATGCCCTTTGGCCTAAAGAACGCAGGGGCGACATTCCAAAGAATGGTCACCAAGATGTTTGAACCATTGTTAGGCAGAACAATGGAGGCTTACATCGACGACATGGTGGTCAAAAGCAAGGATGAGAATAACCATCTTAAAGATCTAGGCGAGATGTTCCAGATCCTGAAGAAACACAAGCTGCGCCTCAACGCGTCCAAATGCGCATTCGGAGTTGGATCTGGCAAATTCTTGGGCTTCCTGGTGACCAACCGAGGTATCGAAGCCGACCCTTCTCAGATCAAAGCAATCCAGGAATTGGAGAGACCAAACTCAGTCAAAGAAGTACAGCATCTTACTGGCATGGCGGCTGCACTCAACCGGTTCATAAGCAGATCATCGGACAGACTACGACCGTTCTTCCAAGCTTTAAAAACCAAGTTTGAGTGGGATGAAGAATGCGACCGAGCTCTAGAAAGCTTGAAGGAGTACATGTCTTCCCCACCACTACTTGTTACTCCAGTACCTGGTGAAGAACTCTTTCTGTACCTGGCAGTTTCTCAGCACGCAGTTAGCGCAGTGTTGGTTCGTGCAGAAGGAATACAACACTTGCCCATCTTTTATGTAAGCAAGACATTGTTGGGAGCCGAAACAAGGTACTTGCCCTTAGAGAAGCTAGCATTAGCGTTAATGATGGCATCCAGAAAGTTGGCGCATTACTTTCACGCCCACACCATAGTCGTCCTCACAGCCTTTCCATTAAAAGCTCTATTTGAAAGGGCGAACTTCAGTGGGCGAATTTTGAAATGGGCAGTAGAGTTGGGACAATTCGACATCAAGTTCCAACCCAAGACCGCAATAAAAGCTCAATCTTTGGCAGACTTCGTCGCAGAGTTTACTCCTGGAAGTCATCATATCTGCCCAGTCGACCTAACTGACTCAACCGAACTAGGGACGGAAGTTGACACCGGAATAGCGCAACCCCTAGTGGAAGGTAGTCCATCAAGCACAAAGGCAGACCATACTAAGGACAACAAGGAGGAGCCAAACAAAGGCTCACCAGCAGTTCAAACAGAGGACGAAGGGCAGACAGCCAACCTGGACTTTGAAGAAAACACCATTCTTGACCTCACGACATCGTCTGATCCTTCCACTTGCTGGAAACTATTCGTTGGAGAGATGTGGAAGCTCTTTGTGGATGGAGCATCCAACCGACATGGTGCAGGGCTTGGCATAGTCCTCATCTCTCCAGACGGCCTGGTTGTAGAACAAGCAATCAACCTTGGCTTCCCAGCATCCAACAATGAAGCGGAGTATGAGGCGCTTCTCGTAGGACTCAAGTCAGCACACTTCATGAAAGCAACCGAACTAATGGTGTACAGTGACTCTCTGCTGGTGGTAAACCAAATTTCTGGCGAATACGAAGCAAAGGATGACAGAATGGCCAAGTACCAAGAGCTAGTCAGAACGGAGATCAAGAAGTTTGATGTGGTAAGGATAGAACAAATTGGCAGGGAGGAAAAAAGCCGAGCGGACGAGCTAGCAGGCCTTGCCTCAATGGCAGATACATCGATCCCTCATCCATTACTCATCGACTTCTTACCAAGACCAAGCATAGAAGACCCCGAAGCAGAAGAAATATGTTGCGCAGAATTAGGCCCTTCTTGGATGGATCCCATCATCCTGTTCTTGAAAGACGGCATCCTACCAGAAGAGAAAAAAGAAGCCAACAGAATAAGGGCAAAGTCGCAGCGGTTTTGGCTATCTCCATCTTTGGCATTATACAAGAAGTCGTTCTCTGGGCCTTACCTCAAGTGCGTTCACCCCAGCAAAGTAGAGGCCTTCCTGTTCGAAATACATGAAGGGGTATGTGAAAGTCATCAAGGGGGAAGGTCGCTCGCCTACAGGGCTATTTCACAAGGATATTGGTGGCCATATATGCAAGCAGACTCAGAGAAATATGTGAAGAAGTGTGAAAAATGCCAGAAATTCGCACACCAAATACATCAACCGGCAAGAGAACTGCTACCCTTAACTAGCCCATGGCCTTTCGCAATGTGGGGCTTAGACATAGTAGGACCACTTCCAACAGCACCTGGAGGCAGAAAATTCTTTCTCGCAGCAACAGACTACTTCACAAAATGGGTGGAAGCAGAAGCATTGGCATCAATCAAAGAAAAAGATGTGAAGAAGTTTGTTTGGCAAAATATTATCACTCGGTTTGGCATACCAAAAGCACTGATCTCAGACAATGGAACTCAGTTCGACGGCAGAATCTTCAGAAGCTTTTGTGAAGAATACAAGATAGAGTTCTACAATTCCACACCGGCTTATCCTCAAGCAAATGGGCAGGCTGAAGCATCAAATAAAGTCGTCTTGGATGGACTAAAGAAAAGGCTAGAGAAAGCAAAAGGCAAGTGGGCGGATGAACTTCCTCACGTCTTATGGGCTTACCGCACCACACCTCGGCGATCAACTGGAGAAACACCATTTTCCTTAGCCTATGGCATGGAAGCAGTGATCCCACTAGAAGTTGGCCTCCCCACAATTCGAAGCGAAAATTTTGATCCAGACTTAAATGGAGAAGCCATAGCCCTAGAACTCAACCTTGCAGAAGAAAGAAGAGAAAGAGCATTAGTCCACATCGCCTCATACCAACGAGAGTTAATCAGAAAATACAGCAAAAAGGTTCATCCAAGACAATTCAAAATTGGCGATTGGGTACTGCGCAAAGTAATGGGAAACACCTTAATCCCAGGAGACGGCAAGTTAGGCCCAAATTGGGAAGGTCCTTATAAGGTGATTGGATTAGCAGGCAAAGGGGCATACCACCTAGAAGACAAGGATGGCAAGGCAATCCCTAGGCCATGGAATACGGCCAATCTCAAGTTATTTTACTTTTAGCTTTTCTTTTTCAAACATGTAATTTTCTCTTCCTTCAATAAAATGAGAAATTCTTTTTGGCACAAATTACTCTTTGTAAAAATTAGCTTTCAAGACTTAAGTATATTGCAAACATGTTATTCTAAGTTAGCTGGAAAAACTAACTTAGAGGTTGGCTGGATTAAACCAACACCCTTCCTAAGCCCAGGATAAGGATCCAGGCTGCAGGACATTTGGTCGGAATAACCAAATACTATAAGTTAGCCGGAAAAACTAACTTAGAGGTTGGCTGGAATAAACCAACACTTGTTACTCTTCAGCCGAAGTAAGTGTTAGGCTGAAGAGTGGTTGGCTGGAATAAACCAACACTTGTTACTCTTCAGCCGAAGTAAGTGTTAGGCTGAAGAGTGGTTGGCTGGAATAAACCAACACTTGTTACTCTTCAGCCGAAGTAAGTGCAAGGCTAAAGAGTGGTTGGCTGGAATAAACCAACACCTGTTACTCTTCAGCCGAAGTAAGTGCAAGGCTGAAGAGTGGTTGGCTGGAATAAACCAACTCTTGTTACTCTTCAGCCGAAGTAAGTGCAAGGCTGAAGAGTGGTTGGCTGGAACAAACCAACTCTTGTTACTCTTCAGCCGAAGTAAGTGCAAGGCTGAAGAGTGGTTGGCTGGAATAAACCAACACCTGTTTCTCTTCAGCCGAAGTAAGTGCAAGGCTGAAGAATGGTTGGCTGGAATAAACCAACACCTGTTTCTCTTCAGCCGAAGTAAGTGCAAGGCTGAAGAGTGGTTGGTTGGAATAAACCAACTCTTGCTACTCTTCAGCCGAAGTAAGTGCAAGGCTGAAGAGTGGTTGGCTGGAATAAACCAACTCTTGTCACTCTTCAGCCGAAGTAACCAAACACTGTATACTCCTCAGCCGAAGTAAGTATATCGGCTAAGGAGTGGTTGGCTGGCAAGCATATTTTAGAAAGCCAAAACCGAAATAACAGTTGGAGTAATAGAAGACATTACAAAATACAGGCATACATACCACAACCGGAATAAAAGTTGGCGTAAAATTTTCATTCAAAGAAAAAGTCATTACAAACGAGTGTAGTTCGGTTACAAAGAAAAAGAATACAAAGTCAAGCGAAAAGATCTTCAATCTCGGCATCAAAGGCAGCATCAGTGTCAGCTGGAAGACCGGTCTCTGGCGGCAGGACTCCTTCAGTCACAATAGTGGTATCGACCGGAGCCACAGTTTCATTTGGCTGTTCAATAGTCAGATCTTCCACTCTGGACTCGGGCCGATCTATCTGATCCACGTTTTCAACCGGAGTATCCTCAGTGGCAGAGTCTTCATCTGAACCTGAGTCCTTAAGGAATTGTTGCTGCATCGTATTGGCGTATTCCAGCAGGGAGTTCGGTATAAAGTAGGCTGGAGGGTTGAAAACCTCGGTCTGAGGATCATGACCGAGCTTCTCAACGGCTCCCCTCCAGCCGCACTTAAAGAAAAGATCCTTGGCAGCATTGCATTGTAGGGCGTAAGCATCCTCTGCCCTCTTGAAGCCCTGCTTGTCAGCCTCTTTTACCTTCTCCTTTATTTCGGCATCCTTCTTTCTTTCAAGTTTTAACAACTCGCGCAAGTACTTGTCCTTCAGAACTATGGCAGTCTTTTGTTTTTCAGCTTCGGCCGAACTAACCATTCTGGTCAGTCGGCCGACCTCACCTCGAAGTTCGGCCAGTTCCTTTCTGGCTTCTTCTAGTTCGGCCGATTTCGCCTCTGCCTCGGCCGCTGCTTGCCTAGTCACTTTCCTCAGCTCCAGTACTTTCCTGTGGGTGATTTGGTTTTTCTGAATAGCCTGACAAAGCAAACAACTTCCCTTTAACCGAAGAAAGAGTTAAAAAGAAAAAGAAACATAAACAGAAAAGCAACCGAAGTCACTAACCAGAATCATGGATTTAGTAGCAGACCGGATGGACTTCAGCTCGGTGGTTAACTGTTTTTGGTGATGTTCCATGTCTTTGGGCAGACACACGCTCTTGGCCAGGTTGATGGCCAACAGGTGGTCTTTCTCAGCAACGACCGAGTCTGTGTCTAGAATGTCTCGGTCGTTGAACGTTAGTTTCGGTGCCCAGCAGCCGATGGTTCGGTCGGAAGACTCCGGTTGGGGGCTCGGTGGTAAGCTCGGCTGAATAGGAGGTTCTTCATCAATCAAAACTCGTTCGGGTTCGGCAGTTCGGGCACGTTTGGTTCGGCGGGAAGAGGATGGCTGTTGGGAAGGGAGGGCGACAACAGCAGGCTGCGATTGGCTGGGAGGCGTTACTTCGGGCCTAGTTGTTTCGGTGAGAAGGGCCCTAACTCTGCTCCTTTTCTCCATCTCTTCTTCTGCGGTTAGAGGGACAAGTCTTATCTCGGGCAAAGTTGGGTCCGGCTCCGGTGCTTCTTCAAGAAGGAAGTCAGTCACCCTTGCTTTTCGGCCACCGCTGTAGCGATAGGTCGGCTCAAAATTTAGAAGCTTGGCCCAACCTCTTTCTTTAATCCGAAATGCGGCTCGCAAAACTCCGAGGTTGGGATAGCTATACAAGGAATGGAGATGGGCGAAATCTGCAAAAAAGAGAAGTGTTAGTTCGGCTAATAGACTAAACAACCGAGATAACACACAAAGCAGAAGACCGAAGTAAAATTACCAGGCTCTCCCATTTTCCAATTTATAGGTCGGCCAGGAATTTGAGCTTGAAAATCCTCAAAATTCCCAGAGACCCAGAAGAATTCATCATCATTAAGGTCTTTATCCGGTGTGTACTTAATTATCTTCTCTCGGCGGCGGCGAATCCTAAGGTAATAGACCCACCCAGCATTCTTCGAGCCGATGGAATACTGATGGAATATTTCGGCTAGGCCAAGATTTAGTCCGGTTTGGTGGTTCAGTGCGGCTATTCCCATTATAATACGATATGTATTGGTGGACAGTTGAGTGGGGCATAACCTAGTCTGTCTAAGAAATTCGCAGATTAGCGGTTGGACAGGAAACCGTAGTCCGGTTTCTATTATGGATTGAAGGGTAAAAGGGACGAAGCCTTCATTGTCCCAGGGAGTAGCATCTTTTTCGGCCAACGTCAGATGGACATCGTCAGGAATTTGGTAATCTTCCCTAAATTCGGCCATGCCACCAGGGGTCTCGACTAGATATCTATACTTACCCATCTGGTGAATAAATTACTTATAATTTATGTCGGTACAAAAATTTGGCTCAGTAGCTCGGTTGAGCACACGCAGGAGTGCCTGGGCAACCTAAGTCTGCAAGGTAGAAAACAAAGGGGTTAAGCACAGATCGTTGGACCGCGCTACAAATTATAAGCAAGATATACAAATCCTACTTCGGCTTAGTGGGCTGGTTCTACCTCGGCCCATCAGAAGGTTTGTTAGCTCGGTTTTGAGCAGTCTAGACCGGTTTAACGTCTAGGGGCAGCTTTCTGAGTTCGGTCTAAAAAACTAAGAAAGCTGGTTTAGTCCCAAGGCCTAAATCGGTTGCGGTGTGAGGAAAGTTACTCCGGTTGAGCCCCTGGGGGCGGCTTTCTGAGTTCGGTTTCAGAACTAAGAAAGCCGGTTTGGCCCTAAAATCTTAGCGCGGTTATAGACCGAAGTACCTAGTTCGGTATGTGCAAGCTTGTTCGGTGATCTTATCTTGGCTAGAGTGGTTCAGAAGAAACTACTGACATTCCTACAAGTTCTAGTTCGGTTATTGACTACAGAAATCTACATATTTGGGGCAAACAGGATCCTAGTTCGGTTGCAATGTGATTTTGGATCTAAGACTTGTTTTTCTACATAACAGTTCATACACGTACAAGTTCTATTCATTTTTTCATAAGAATACAGAGGCAAAAACAAAAAAAATGCACAAGCATGCTTCACCAAGACAGGGAAAACAGAAAAGAAGAAAGCAAAAACAAGTTTTTTCAAACTTACCAGGGGGAAACAAAGGCGAGGAAGGAAGAATGGCAGCAAAACCACAGCCTTTTCAAGAACAATGGAAGAACAGTTAGAGCACACAGAGAGAAGACGAAGGATTTGAAGAATGTAAGTGAATGATTCAAAAGTAGAATGGTTCTTTTGTGAAAAAGGAGAGACAAAGAAGCGGCAAAAAGGGGCGGGAACTGTACGAAATTTTTGTAGGGCGGCGTGACAGTTGGCCATAGCTTATCAGAGTTTGCCACGTGTCACTGGAATGGGAAGCGTTACAGTCGCTGTGATTGAAGAGACATTTTGACCGGATATAGTGATACCCGAGGTAAACTTAGCTCGGCTGGAAAGGCTAAAGGATTTTTAGCTCGGCTGAAAAAGCGTAACAAACTCTAGCTCGGCCAGAAGGCTGGTAATCCCAATCATGTTGCACAGATGGAATTAAGGGGCAATTGAGAGGGTAATTTTTGGGAAAAATTGGGCCGAGCTTCGAGTTGGGTTTTGAGGCCCAAAACGCAGAGGACTAGGTAAAAAGGCCGTACTGAATACTCCAGCCTAGAAGGCAAGGTTACTCCGGCCTTGGGGAGACAAAGTTACTTCGGCCCAAGGAGGTGAGTTTATTCCGGCTCAAGAAAAGATAGTTGCTTCGGCCCAAGGAGGAGTAAAGCTACTCCGGTCCAGAGGCAACTCGGAGTTAGGCCGGTCTCAGAGTTAGTCCGGTCGCAATATGTTCTGGGAAGACCGGCTTCGAAATTAGTCCGGTCGTGACATACTCTGGTTAGGTCAGTCAGAACTTGCTACTTGGAAGTTTGATCTAAACGCACCAAGGTTGAACAAGGGCAGCCGAAGTAATGAGTTAGAAGAGAAGACCGAGCTAAGGATAGTTCGGCCTTCTATGTGGCTCAGCATAGCCAGTGTTATTTCGGTCATGTGGTAGTTCGGCCATGGAGAAAACCATCCCACTTGGTTTAAGCAGTGGGGGAGGGTGTAAAAGGATAAGCATTATCCTTAGGAGTATGAATCCTAGGAGGACTCTGCATGGAGAAATACAAGTCCTACTAGGATTGTGCCACGGGAAACTTATAAAAGCTTACAAGCATCACCTAGGAGGAAGTAATTGAACACAATCTTTCTGAGAACTTAGAGCTTTGTCTATTTGTCAAGTTTTCTGACTTAGGCATCGGAGAGGTTTCCGGCACACACCCGCCGGCTAGCTCACGTTTGTGTTTTCAGGTGACAAAGCGACGTCGTACGGAGGAGCGTGGACTTGGTCAACAGGATTATACGAGGAGAATTATTTCCTCCCCGTACATTACTAAAACTAGAAAAATAAAATATCACAAGAATTTTCTGTAATACCAAATAATATTCTGAATTGTTAATGACACCAGTATCGTACTACTAGTTGTTGTCAAAGAAAAGAGACAGTATATTACTACTATCTGTCAAATAGCATAAATCACTATTTGTTTTTCCAACCAGAATATTAATTTGAAAACACAGAAAATTAAATACAATGAAGATACCCAAAAAGGAATCTGTCTTAAGATTGTTGGACAATCTTCACTGTATTTAAAAGATTTAATTCTATTGTGTACACAACAACAAATAGAATTTAAAGAAATAAAGAAAAGGAGAGAACTTGTTTGATTACATAAATCAAACACGAAATAAAAATAAATAAATAAAACTACAGATTTTATTTTGTTACAAAAACAAAATTAAAATCTGATTAAATAAACAAATAAAGACAGAATAAAATTAAACAACTTACTTGGTTAATTTATTTGAATAACTTTTCTGATCAAGTCCAGTGTTTAACACTGTGTCCTTAAGACAGATTCGTCCTCTCCACGGTGCTTTCAGAATTTGGACGTCTATTTCCCAGGATGAAATGATCTTACCACAAATAATAG
Source organism: Camellia sinensis (assembly GCF_055761805.1). Lineage (NCBI taxonomy): Eukaryota > Viridiplantae > Streptophyta > Magnoliopsida > Ericales > Theaceae > Camellia > Camellia sinensis. The sequence goes on along the minus strand of NC_138973.1, from coordinate 67,986,395 downwards.
CAGCACTACAAATTGTTTGCCTTACGAACACACTAGGTGTTTACACTCTTTCTTTCGAAAATAAAATGCAGCAAGATGGAGAATATAATTTGCAGAGGATGGAGTACGAAAATTGGAATAAAATCCAAATGGGAGGCTAGTCTATTTATAGATGTAAAGGTGGCTTTTGGATTTGAATTGAACAGGTATGAAACCTGCTAGATTCAAATTTAAACAGATTTGAATCTGTTTATTCAAACAGATAGAAACGAGAAAGGCTCTGTTTGGATGAGCAATAAATCCAAAACAGAAGGGCTCTGTTTGGATGAGCAATAAATCCAAAACAGTTTAATTCTGTTTGAAAACGGGAAGGGCCCTGTTTGGATGAACAAAAAATCCAAACCAATTTAATTTGAATTATGGATTTTATTTTAATAAAAAATAAAATTAAATTCAAATGTTTTTGGCCCAAAAAGATTAGAACCACACACCCGCGCCCAGCCCGCCCGAACGGCGGTGGTGCGCGTGGTGATTTTTGGGTCCAATGGGTCTAGCCCATTTTGTCCATAACCTCTCCCTCTAAAACACTTGGGTACCCCTTGGGACACACCCCAAGTATCTCACCCTAAGCCTTATAAACCCTTTCAAAACTTCCCACCAAATCAATGTGGGACAAGCCAATTTACAACCTTAAGGAAATTCCACCAAAACTCCATTTCCATGGAGCACACTTTGGCTTCAATTTTCCATTCACTCGGTAATGGTTTTGAGCAACCAAATATACCACGTGAATCACAACGCGGCATAGAACGCGTTACCACTTTGACCCGAGTAAATCGACACTCGGGGCTCACCTAAAAAATAGACCAAACTTGAAGAAAATTCTGATTTTACCCAGAATTTTTTCCACCATTTCCAACCCTTATTGCTTGAATGTGGGGATTCAAAAATTTGAGCCCGCACAGCACAAGCACGGGCTTGGGCTCGCAACAACGCCTGCATGCGCTGTACCACATCCACAGTTCGCTTCCTCACAATGTGACCTCTTACCAGTGCCTGTAGCTTCACCAGTCCTTTTAATGCTCGCAATGCTCTCCTTGCCTTCAAATTACCCACAAAAGAGAGTCATCAAACCAACTTCTCAGTATCCACTTGATTAAAATCAGATGGCAAAGAAAACAACAAGGCAATCAAACAATGGCTCACCACTAGAGCAGTGCCCCACTGGACAATAGTCAATACCTTAAATATCAGATATTGGGACTATGGTCATGTAACCTTTGGAACAGCCATTCGATTATGGACAATCGGTCCGGAAAAAATATAAATTGTGGCTGGTAAACATACCCACATAATGGCTCTGGCCAAACACTTTCTCTGGCCATTTTTCTTCTTTTCAAGTTTTTTTCAGTCAGTCTTGAAATGTTCTTGTAAAGAAAAAAATCATTTTTTCAGATGGGACAAACTTCTTTTTTAATATAAGACAAATCATAATCTTAGATCATTTTCCCCCCTTAAATCAATCTTGAAATGTCCTTATAAATAGAAACATCTTCACTTCAACAAGAAAAAACCATTCACTGACCAATCTTACGACTTTTACTAACATGACTCGTGAATGACACCTTAAAAATATTACTACCATTCATTCTCAAGATTGACATTTTGTGTTACAATTAAGGATTTAATAATCGTGTCCAAAAAAAAAAAATCACCTTGTTTGGTTTCAGAATTTTGAATCCATTTTTCAGAAAATTTAGTTTTTTGTTTTCCCTTTTTTTTTTTTATACTGAATTTTTAAAAAATTTTAAGTAAATTTTTTAATTTTTAAATACACCTAATATAAATTCACTTAAAAAGTAAGAAAAAATAGTGAAACAGACCATCACGACCCAAAAGTACATATGAAGATTTCAACCAGCCGATCAAAAAAAAAAAAAAAGATTCCAACCTTCCTAAAGCTGAGAACAGACCATCACGACCACAATGTCCAGAGATAGACTTTGAGGAGGTCCACACGGATTCATACTAGTTCTATTTCAATGCACACCCCAGTCCGTAATCTTGTTAACTCCACTAATAAGTCTACCAACACAATATCAAATATAGAATGTGACGTATATATTTTATATGAAATGAATCCCATATGTGAGTATTACATTTTGTAAACCTCACCTCATGCGAGATATATGTATCTCATTTTGTATTTGATGTTTGTGTTTTTAGTATTACTAACCCCACATGTCATTGCAGAGTCTGATTTTATACAAATAAAACACACACATTTTAAGTGTGATGAATCATTTCTTTTGCGGGGGATATGGAATCTACCCTTAATTTGTTAGCATATAAATAAATTTATTTTCGAGAATGGCATTTTGAGATGGCGTGCATTGCGATAAAAACTTATCATTAACTACTTGATCCGAATTTTAGAATAAGAATACTTATGGTTATAATATTTTTGCACTTGTGACTAATTGCCTAGAGTATTTATATAATCTATCATATTTATTATTTTTAACAAAAAAAATACACAAGAATTGTAGGAGTATAAAATATTTGGTGATATAGAAAAAAGGTCTAAAAATTTAATTCACCAGCAGCAGCATTTCGCTGAATTGTCAAAGACACAACCAAACATCTGTAATGTTTTTTCATAGTTGGAATAATTTATTTGTTTTATGCCAAGATTTGGACAAGACGCACGAAAAGACAACTCAGGCCAACGATGAAAAAGACCGTATGGCCCTTGATGGAGCAAACGGTACACCCCAACACGACACTCTGTGGGAACTGAGAATTGGCCGAGATCTCGTCGGTGATGCGAGTGATTCTGAAGAAAACGAACCAGAAAGAACACCAACAACAAAAGTGAAATGCTATTTAGGGGTCAACTTAAGACGGGTTGAATCTGAGCAAAATTCAACTCAGCTACAATTTTTTTAAGATTTGGCTAAGATGTTTTTGAATTCGGTACGGATTTAGACAAAAATTCAGAAGTTCGAATTAAATTTGGATGAACTTGGGTAAAAATGTCAAACAATCCGAGCAACTTGAAATCCGAATTATACATGTATAAATATATAAAAAAAATTTAAATATATATATAAATTATTAGCTATTATATGATATTAAAGTAATTTAGATTATTAAATCATATTGAATAGATATTATATATATAAATAACATAAAATCTTACTTTTTTTTTATTTTCACTCATAAATTGTAAAGACTATTATAACGACATATCTCTTACATTATATAAATTATTTGTTTTGATGGTATTAAATTTTAATAATTTAATAATGTAGTTGGAAAAAAAATCCATTTACAATTCGGGTAATTTGGACAACTCGGATAATTCGAGTTTAACTCGGATCGAGCTTGGGCATGCAATCTCATGTTACAATTTGGGTTTGGGCAGACCTGGGCAGGTCTCAGCACAACTTGGGCTAAGTTTGGATAACCTCCCAACTTGACCGAACCCGCTCGAGTTGCACCTCTAGGCCACGTTTGTTTGGCGAATTAGGTTGGATGAGATTATTAGTGAGAGAATTGTTAGTGAAGAGATTGTTCATATGTGGATTATTAGTGAGAGGATTAAGTAAAAGTGTATTTGTTTTATTGATAGTGTAAGAGATGATTAGTGATGAGATTGTTAAATTATTTTTATATAAAATAAATAAATAAATAAATTATTTCTATATTAAAAAAACTAAAACAAATATTAAAATAAATAGATGTTCTTGGTTAAAAAAATAAAAATAAAAAATTAATTTTTTTTATATAAAATAGACTTAATCCCTCACTATTTTCCTAATCTTACTTAAAATTCACCCTAACTAATCCTATGACATTTTGTTACATCCAAACAAAAATTTAATAAGTCCCACGAATTGGCAATCCACCCTCCCAATTAGGGGTGAGCAACGGATATACCGATCCGCCAAAACCGACCGAACCGAATCAATCCGCTGCATTTTGGATGGATGCGTGATGACGAGCGGACGGTTGCGGATTGATTTTCTCCGATCCGCCAATTTGGCGGACGAATGGCGGATTTGAGGTTCCTTTGGCCGCAACCAAACCGCCAAACCGCGAGTACCCTTAGTAATTTATAAGATTTTGTGTTTTCAATTTGTTTAAATATTTTGTTTGTGTTTTCAATTGAAAAAGAGTTCAAATATTTTGTTGAAAAAAAGTTTTCAACTTGAATATATTTTTTGAATTGAAAAAAATAAACGTATTATTTATCTATATTTTTTAGTTTTTAAATCTAACTCTAAAAATAATAAATAGAAAATATGATATATGCTAGTTGGTTCTAGTTTTCAAAACATATATAAATGTAACAATACAAAAACATACAATCGCTACTATTGCTCTGTTCATGGTTTTTTGTGGTTTAAATTGTTTTTATATTTGAAGAATCACAATTGTAATACTTTATGTGGATAATGCATGCTGTGATTGTAATATGTGGATGAAACATGCAGTGATTGTGATATTCTAAAGTTTCAAACTTTCTTTCTTTAGATGAGGCATACAGTAATTATAATACTTTTTTAAGTCATTGACTGTAATATTTTTTTATTTTTTATTTATTTTATTTTTTTTGAGGAAGTGCAGAAGTTGAACTATGTTGAAAATTTATAAAATTTCAAACCGCTAAATTGACTTGCATCCATCCTCCAAACTGTCAATCCGCTCAATCCGCATCCGCTGGATTGGCAGACGGATGCGGATTGATTTTCTCCAATCCGCCAATCTGGCAGACGGATGACGAATTAGAGGTTCCGTGGCCGCAACCGACCCGCGCCCACCCCTACTCCCAATCCCCAATCGAACATGGCCCTAATGCTATCATCTCCAGGTCCACGTGCTAAGATAGGATTGTATTGGGCAGTGTCAAATAAGTTAATTTTTTTTTATTATAAAAAAATATGTAAAAAAAAAAAAAGTGAAGTAATCTAAATAAATTAAAAACTTAATAAGTTAACTTAGAAGTCCTCTTTCGAAACAGGCCAAACTTATAATTTTTATTTGTGATGAAAATTATGAATTTTGTGAAATTTTGATGTGCACTTAAAATTATGTTATATATTTTGTAATAAGTAAAAGTTATATTTTTTAAGATAAAAAAAAAAATTTATACTTTTTATAGCAAAAGTTATATATTTTATGATAAAAATTAGAGAGGATTACAACACAGTGATACCAAAAAAAAAAAAAAAAAAATTATAAAAATATGAAATGTGCAAAACATTCTGTGTGGATGCAAGTGAAAACCGTGAGAGTGCAAACTTGCATTCCTTCATGTTCTTTTATTTTTTCTGTTCCACTGTGTAGTGATTTCTCTTAAAAATTATGCTTTTTACATAAGCTATTTTGGGAACCTAGTTAAAAGTTAATTTTAACTTTTAATCTATTTTAGATCATATTATCTCTATATTTTTTTTTTACAAAAAGTCAAAAAAAAAAAAAAATCTTAAAAAACTAACTTTTAACCAGTTTTTCAAAACAAACAACCTAACCTATATCCCTCTATTTTTTTTACATATTTTTTTTTTTAAAAAAAAAAAGTTAAAAAAGTAAAAAAAAAAAAACCGAAAAAATCAACTTTTAACCAATTTCTCAAAACAACTTAACATATATATCCCTAAAAAGGTACCCTTATAGAAGCATTTTACTTAATTCTTCATCAATTTTGATAAAAATTCAAAAAATTCAAAAAAAAAGAAAATGTAATTCAAATATGAATGATCACTTTTTCTATTTTTTTTTCTAAATCACTATTCAAATCTATTTGTTCAAAGATTTGAAAAGAAATAAAAAATATATATATAAAATATAATTATATTTAATTCATATTTTGTTAGATAATGTCTCAATGGAACCACATAATTAAATGTAGTGTTATCATTTATAAGAAGCCTACAATTTAAGTTATTCAATTTAGTTAATAGGCTTAAGGGTATATGTGTTATGGACCTAATGTGTAGATACTAGTTGTATAAATTCTATTTCTATGAGGGGCAGAAATAGAAATTAAAACATATTGGTTAAAGTTGGTTTTCATTCCTTTTGAACTTCCACAACCTTTCAGTTTTGAAAACCAATAAATAGAAATTAAAACCAATAATGGTTAAAGTTGGTTTTCATTCCTTTTGAACTTCCACAACCTTTCAGTTTTGAAAACCAATTACAACCTTTAAAAGGTTATGGTCCCTATTCCTTCCCAAGTGGAAAAATAAGAACACTGTCATTTTTCTTTCTAAATCCTCTCAAGGAGAAACATAAGGCACCAAAGGGGAAAGGATTAGAAGGCAATAACATAATCAATAACAAAGAGTTCATTGATAATCACGCTTCCGTTTAACCGTTCATCAATGGATTCAGGTATGTCATTTTGTCTTGATTTGTTGATAATACACATGGTAAATGATCCAAAGTGTAAGGTTTATGTTCTGAAATTTATGTTGACATATTTTACCTTCATTTCATAATCATTCTTCAAATTCATGAACTAGCGTAACAGAATAACAGAAAATACAAAACAAATCAGGTAGCCTCGGAAGTGCGCCTGTATCGTAATCACTGCCCATCCGCTAACGTATGCCGCTGATGTAGCGGTAGTGGCATTGGACCTCCCGCTGCTCGTTATCTTCTCCGCCACCGCGATGGCGTGCTTGCTCTGATCAACGGTGTTGTCGGTGGTGGTGTTTTTTGTAGGTGTGCGGTCCCTTTCTCTGTACGAAGCTCCATCTTCTCTTCGGAGGCTTTGCAGCCGATTGTGACGGCGAGTGGTCGTTTTTCAGGCCGAAGAGGCCCTGAAACCACTTTGCTGCTTTGCCCATCAATCAATGGTGCCAGAGAGAACATAGTGGTGAAGTGAGACTTGAGAGAGATGAATATATATATATATATATAAATAATGACAGAGAACTCTTTTTTTTTTTTTTTTTTTTTTTAAGACCTCACAATTCCAAAGTGATCTACATTATTTATGATGCAGATCTCACATATATATATGAGTGGGTTCTCACACACATAAGTAGTATGGATCATTTTGAAAGTTGCAGAGTCACCAAAAAAAGAGTCTAACTCTATAGCGACCCCGGTCTTTTCCCATTTGATTATTGTATCCGGACTTAGGTTCCGTAGATTCTGTCATTGTAAAATTGTTGTTGTTGTCCCTTATTTTCTCATTTGGAATTATAGGATATGTTGGGAAGGTTTGTTTCAGGTTGGTTGGGTTTAGAAACCAAGTGTTGCTGTCCAGGTTTTTGGTTCTTCGCTCGAGCGAGGAGTTGTTCGCTCGAGCGAGAGGTTGCGTTTGACTTGGACCTGTAGCTGTGCATTCTTGGCTCGAGCGAGCTTTTCTTCGCTCGAGCGAGTTAGTTTGTTCTTCGCTCGAGCAATAGTTCCTTCGCTCGAGCGTGTGTCTGGTTACAGACCTGTGGGTTTGAGTTCTTCGCTCGATCGAGTTTTCTTTCGCTCGAGCGAGCTTTTGGGTTGTTGGCTCGAGCAAGGCTTCCTTGGCTCGAGCGTTGCTTTTCTGTGTCTGGTCGCTCGAGCGACCATGTCTTCGCTCGAGCGAGCCTGTCCAGTTTATATACACAGCGGCGGGTTTTGATCAGTCTTTTTCATTTTCTTTTGATTCTAAACCCTAGGTCCGACTTCTCTCTCTCCCTACTCACATTCTTTCTTAGATTTGATCCACTTAGGGTGTGTTTCTACCCTAGATCCTTCATTAAAAAGATAGAGGGAGTCGAGGGCTTTCATTTAATCTGAACATTTGGCGATTTGGAGCACTTTGGTATTTGGGCACTCATCTTTGTCTTCACCATTTGTGTTGTTTTCTTCGAGGTAGGGATTTCCTACTCCATTTTATAGGTTTTGTTCTAAGTTTTGGTAATTTGATATGTTGGGGATACTTTGGTAAATTTGGAGAAAAACCCTAGTTGTATTATTGAATTAATTTGTATAAGTAATTCATGGAATTGGGAATTCATTGGTTAAATAGCGTAATTTGGTAATTGGAATCATTTGTCTATTGAATTGTTGACATAGTTATTTTCAGTTTAGAAATAACTGTTTTGGGCTATCGGTGGAGGATAGTCGTGATTGTTATAGACATTGCATGTGGATTAGGAATAACTGAAACTAATCACATTGGTTAAGTCATTAATTTTGACTATGGCATTGATACAGAAAATACGTGTATTGATTGAGCATTGCATTTGCATACATTGTTTTTTGTGTGGAAGGAGATAGGGGATGTACTCCACGGTTTAGGGGAAGATAGGGGATGGACCTCTAAACCGGATTTTGTTTGGGAGGAGATAGGGGATGGACTCCATTAGCATCACTTTTATGTATGCTTATTTATATAGAAGTGTTTTATTGATACAGCACTAAAATGTGTATCAATCTGGAAGTATGAAGTGTTTGATTTGAGCTTGAGTCTCATTTGTTTGTTGATATTGGAAGGATGTGAATATGATATATGTGATTCACTGTTATAAGTTTGGCCAGGTTCTGAGCCATGTTGATAAAATTGGAAAGTAAAACGTATCTTTGGCAATAGTGTCATGAGACTGTAAAATGAAGTAATTGATTATTTTGGTTAACCATCTGTTGAATGCTATTGCTTTATTCATTGCTTATATGTGGTTTAGTATATTTCTACTGGGCTGTGGCTCACCCTTTATGGGAACATCATTTTCAGGTTCAGGTGATAAACTACCTCCAAGGACTTAGCTTGGGAGGGTTTGGGCTTCTGGATTGAAGAAGACTACCTTTAGTTGATAATTTTTATTTATTAGTACATGTAAACATTCAAGCCTAGGGCTTTTCTTGTATTGAGATTAGAACTCATATTTTTGAATCCAAGTGTTGGCTTGGAAAGATGTAAGCCTGTAGGGCATTTTATTCGATGTTACATGTAATGCTTTATTTAGTAATACTCTGATGAATGAATTAATAAATTGTCTTCTTTAAATAATGCATGTCAATGATATATAATGGGTTAATTTTGAGGGCGTTACAAACTCATTTTCCCATATATATATATATATGCCCTGTTTGGGTGAAGTGTTTGGGCTAAAATAATTATATAAGATAAAATAAGTTATTTTAGTTAAATATAATAAAATATTACATTTAATTATTTTATTTTTTCTTTTATAAAAATCTATTCTAAATAATTTTTTATAATCTCAAAATAAAATAATTAAAAAATTAAAAATCTAACCCACCTCCAAACCAACCCACAAAAATAGGTGTACACAAATATGGGAAGATTTACGGTTGAGATTTTTGAGAATCAAATACGTACAACTCTCTAAATGAACTTTATTCTTATTTCAATTATTTAAATAACAATATACTAATAAATTTAAAATTTATATATAAAAAAAAACAAATGTTTAATAAATATTTCACATCATCATATCATATCATATATATAGCCTTGGTTGGACATGGATCTAAAATGAGGTTGAGAATTAAAATAGTTGTAAAAAAATAAAATAAATTAAAAAATTAATAAGATAAAATATTACATCTAAATTATAATAATTTTACTTTTTTTTCTCATAAAAGTAAAAAAAACCAAAAAGTCCAACCGAAATAAGATTTTTAACACTAGACTAAAATAGTTAAAAAGTCAAAAAATCAAAAATCCAACCCACTTCGCAAACGAAGCCATATCATATATAGATATATAAAAGTAGCATTTTTTTTCTTTTTTTATGTGGCACAATTTAAAAGCTTAATTTTTATTTTATTTATTTATTTATTTTTATAAAAAAGGTCATATCAGTATGTTTTTCCTATTTATATATAAAGTTCTATACAAGTTCAATTTCAATTTCAATTGTATTAACTAATTTTATATGGACTTTGTTTGAGAAATACTTATTTTTTAAATATTTTTCATCGTATTTTCAATTTTGTCGTTGTTAGATTTCTTTTTGTATAGATGATATTTTAATTTAATTATTATGATATTTAAAAAAAAATCTTGATACATAAATAAGACAAAATGTTTTTAATTATATGCATTGCTTAGGTCAAATTTTATATGGACTCTATTTAATAAATATTTATTTTTCATCGTGTATTCAGTTTTGTCATTAGATTTCTTTTTATAGTTGATATTTTAATTTAATTATTATGACATTTGAATTTTTTTATCTCAATGCACAAAGAAATAAATACGACTTACTGTGTTTAATTATGTGCATAACACTAATTAAATTAATTTTCTTTTATATTTTTTATTTTTGTGTCTATCTTATTGATGTCTTAATATTAATTTATATTTAATTTTTTTATTTAACATGAAATTATTTATTACAAAATATTTATATTTAATTTAAATACAATAGGTACGAATAATTCAAAAAGAATATTAAAAAAAATTAAGGAAAATTGACCAATAAGTCTCATATTTTGGACTTGTAATCCATATAGTCCCATATTTTTTTTGTGTAATCTATTTAGTCATTTTGAATATGTAATAACTCATTTACCCGCCACATTGGAGTGTCACATTTGAAAAAAAATATACTAAAAAGTTTTTTAGTGTTATATCATACCTGTCACGTTACAGTGTCACATTTAGGAAAAGTACACTAAAGAGTTTTTAATTCTTTTAGAGTGTTACATTATACCTGCCCCGCTGGAGTGTCACATGTCACGTTTGGGAAAAGTACATTAATGAGTTTTTAATTATTTTTTTAGAATGTCACATCATACCTGCCATATTGTCATGTTTCAAAAAAGTACGCTAAGGAGTTTTATTTTTATTTTTGAAGTCTCACATCATACCTGCCATGTTGTCACGTTTGAAAAAAGTATACTAAGGAGTAATTATTTTTTTTGGAGTAAAAGTTTTAGAGTGTCACATCATATCCGTCGCGTTATCACATTTAGAAAAAATATATTAAGGAGTTTTTAATTTTTTTAGAGTGTCACATCGTTGAAATGCCATATTGATACTTGTCATATTGGCGTATCACATCATAATCGTCATATTAACAAAATGATATAACTGTCTATCAAAACACTACGAAAATAAAAAATAAGACCACACAGAAAGAAACTCTCTACTAATCGGACCTAACAGATCAATAAAAAAAAATTGGAACTAATTGGAATACTTATTTATGAGATGAGATTCATTGGTAAATATCCCAAAAAATTAATACTCTACATAATTAATTTTTATATTTTCTTCTTAATCCAATCACAATATATTTGTATTTAATCATTTAAATAAATTTTATATAATTATATTTCTACATATTTTTATTTTCTAAATAAATATAAATATAAAAATAAAAATTAAATAAAAAATTAAAATCACTTTTAGTTTTATATTATTAATTTTTTCTTTCTAATTTAACTATTATTTTTTATATCAAAATAAGTGTTTATTTTACTATCTTATAATTTAATATATATATGTATATCATATAAAATCATTATATGATAATTACAATTTTATAGCACAATAGAACTAAAATTACCGAAATAAACAAATTATTTAAGTAAATTTATTATATATAAGTATTCAAGTAACAGTTTTATAAAATGATAACGATAAGATTATTAAAATAAATAATTAAAACTAAAATTTTATTTTAAATTAGAATTAATATTATTCTTTTGTAACACATATCATAATATAATATACCACGAGTTATGACCAAATCATAATTTGTATATTATAGAATTTTTCATAGTTTTCATTTTTTCAGAAAAAAAATATTTTGATATAAATGGAATTTATGATTTTTGATAAATTTGATTAACATAATTGAGAATTTGATTTTAGGTTGAGAATACATATATTTTTTTTTTATAACTTTGAAAATTATTTTTATGAGCCTTTTACATAAAATTACACATAGTGACAAAATTTTCCATCAACCATTAGTAAATCTATTTTTATTAAACTTTCAACTGTTAAAATTTTTTACACAAAGTATTACGACTTAAAATTAATTTTTTATTTTAAAAAATAAATTCTTGTGTATCACACGAGTCACTTACTAATAATCTAATAAACTTATACATAGGTGATCACATTTATTTAATGACAATTACTAACAAGTGCCTCATATATTATTTAATGTTAAGAAATGTATAAAAAGTATTTAAAAAATATGTAAAAATGTTAAAAAGTAGAATTAGTCAAAAGTATATTTTGTTCTACAAATATCTTATCTTTTACTTGTACTCTAGAGACAATTGTTAGTAAGATCCTTATTTAATATATCTTTATATAATTTAACAAAAAATAAGGTGTTACTTATAGAAAATAAATTGTGTATTCGATTTATTTATGCACTAGCAATATTCCTATGTTGGGTAGCAAATGTTTTTTAAAAATAATTTTAGGTACATATTTGCATTTCACCTAAATACTATTACACTTCAAAATAATTAAAATAGATTAGTGGAAAGTAATCATTATAAAGAAATTTATATTAAAAAAACATATAATTAAAATTAAAATTGAAAGTAAAAGTAAGAGTGTGTGAAATGAAATTTTAATTTAAATGCCTTTAACAATAAATAAAATTTTAATTTCTAAATTTTGGTTTAAATTTTGAAGGAGAGAACTTAAAATAGAAAAAATTGAAAAAATTAATGGTAATAAATGAAAAATTCCTAATCCTTTTCCTTATATGAAAACTGAATTTAATTTATTTTAAAAGGTAAATTATCAATAGGTTATAATAATTGGATTTAATTCCTATCAAGTTTTATTGAAAATAAGTCCCAATAAAATCGCTGTTAAAAATAATTTTTTGTGATGGTTTTTTGTATGTCACTAAGAATTGACAATTAGTAACTTTTTTTATTATAATTTTTATAAATTGTTGCTAAAACTTACAATTAGTGACTTTTTTGTGACAAAATTTTCAAATTATTGCTGAAAGTTGAAAATTATTGAATTTTTTGTGACGACTTTTTTAAATTGTCGCTGAAACTTATAATTAGTGACATTTTTTAAATTATTGCTAAAAATTAACAATTAGTGATATTTTTTAATAGTGTTTGATGAAAAATGCTATTAATTCTTACAAGACCTATTGGATAATAAGTGCACCTATTAAGACCTACAAGTAATGCTAGGTACTCCAAATATTTTATCAATATTTTTACCAAATTTTTCATATAGGTATAGGGCCCACATGGGACCCATATGGTGTGGATCTTACACTCATGTAAGATATTTAATAAAAATATTGATAAAACATTTAAAATTTGTAACATTTTTCTAAGACCTATACATAAGTTTTTCTATTTTAAAAGGTCACATCAATACAAAATTATAGATAATGGACCGTCTCCATGGTGTTACTATCATCCATACTTCACCATACTTATGAACCCCATTTTGAGCCTACAACAATAATTCAAATCACTCATTTTGTATATCTCATAATAAAAATAATCTGTACAAAAAATCAATTTCATCATTTTGTAGTGAAGTATTAATACTTTAGGACTTAATAGATTCAATTAATAGTTTAAAAAATAAATTTTAATTTATATATTTTATGGAATAAACAGACTCAATCAATAATTCAAAGGCTAAATAGATAATTTGATAATAATTCAAGAGCTAAGTAGATAATAAATTTTCCTATTTTTCTCTTCTCTCCAAATCTCACCATCTAAACGAAGTGAGTATCTTCAATATGCGCTAAAATACATGTCAAAAATAAAATTACCTTAAAAAATGAATGCTCTTTAACTTGTGGAGACAAATTTAAATTAAAGGATATAAAAACTCTTTCAATTTTTGTTTGTTTTCTTATTTTAAATTTTTTAGACGTGAAAATTTAAAAAATTTAAAGACGTAATTCAATCATTATACATATATTTTATAATTAAAAAAAGGAGAGAAATTCATGTCAACATTTCCACCACTATAGCCATTTGGTTTGAATGATGACACACAATAACAGGAGAGGTGAGCAACCACTTATTAGATTGATGAAGATATTATGGAACAAAAAATCTCATTGATAAAGAGAGATTTTAGATCAGACATACCGATTAACCACATGTTTAAGTTTTATTTATTTTTTATTTTTTTTTTTTTTTATTTTTATTTTTTTTTTGGAAACAAAATGCCAAAGTGAAAATTGATTGTGAGTGACCCTTTTGAAAGCGAAAATTATTCCATTCCGTACACTATCATCACACATCCATCCACTAATTGACAGTGATTGATTGTCATTGTGATTTTGATTGAGAATTTTCCCAAGTGTTCTTGAAATAATGTTTAGATTAATGATTCTTTTGGTGAATTTATTCAGTTTAAATTCATTTGGATGAGCCTCTTCCAAATAAATGATTCGCACACACAGCTTTTTAAGAAGAGATTTGTTTAAACAAATTTAAATTAAACAAATTCAATAAATATAACGGTATTATAATGTTTGAATAGTTTTATTCCCGTGCCACATGAATGTGCTTAAAATTTAATTTTATGTACATATGATTTTTTTAATAACAGTACGTCAACTCTCTCTTTTGATGTCATATATCCAATGACTCCGAGCTACATAAATTCAAAAGTTATGTTCTTAGCAAATTTAATAATAAATTAATTTTCATAATACATGCAAATAGAAAACATAAAGTAATTTGTTATTACAATTCAGAGAAATACATAGGAATTCAAAACAACAATAAATTAACTTAGTATTGTACATAAATATTTATCAAAATTGTAATGATATGAACACAAATTATTATGAATTCCTGCAATTGAAACACATAATATTATTATTTTTTTTTTCATTTTCAATTGTTTAACAATTGTATTTTTAATTTGATCTTCTTCTACTTTTTTTTTCTCCCTTTTTTTGGTAAAACTTTCAAAACAACAATCAATTAACTTATTATTATACACAAATATTTATAAAAATTGCAACGATATGAACACAAATTAATATAAATTTATGCAATTGAAACACATAATATTATTTTCAATTTTTTAACAATTGTATTTTTAATTTGATATTGGTAGAAAACATAAGACGCCTCTGCAAGCATCCTTGATGGAAGAGACATAAATTGAAACACATAATATTATTTTCATTTTCAATTTCAATTTTTTAAACAATTTTATTTTTAATTTGATCTTCTTCTTTTTTTCTTTTTTCTAAAACTTTCAAAACAATAATAAATTAACTTATTATTGTAAACAAATATTTATCAAAATTGCGACAATATGAATACAAATTATTATGAATTTCTGCAATTGAAACACATAATATTATTTTCATTTTTTGTTTTTTTTAGCAATTTTATTTTTAATTTGATTTTTTCTTTTTTTTATAAAACTTTGAATATAGTTTAAAATTGTTTTTTAAAAATAGGTTATTTAAAAAAATTATAAAAACATTTTGCTAAAATAGTTCCACACAGGCATGTTAGGTATTGATTTAATTTGTTTCCCCCAAGAATAGAACAATTTTTGAAATGATCAATTAAAAATTCTAACTATAATTGTCTCATAACACGAACGCACTATAAAATTTTTAAAATATAAAAATATTAATGGAAATTCTTTTCATCTCCTCCCTCTCATATATTTATGTTTTCATCTGAAAAATCTAAAAATTCCTTAAATATTAATTTGTGATTAATCAAACAATCAAAGACAAATCGACACAACGATTTTTTGTGAAAAAACCACAATTGGAGCGCATCCAATTATGATAAAGAAAAAAAAACTACGGGCAAAAGCCACAAAACAATCCATTAAGACAAAAATGAATTACACAATTGTACTCTCAATTACCTAGCGAATCCACGCTCAAATCGAACCGACCCCTATGTGCCTCTTCCAACCCCGTCTTCACCTCGGAATTGTCTTGTACAACGTTGAATCCACAACGCCGATGTCAAATCTATGATGATGAGCCACTCCAGAATCCACCAAAGTTTCAGGCCCAAATTCTCCGGAATCTACCGAAGAACAACTCTCTCTTTTGTATTGAAAAAATAAAACAAACATACCCTTTAATATAATCCACTCAATTCATGATTGAAACTCTCACAAATATAAAAGGAAATAAGCAAAGAAGCTCCAGAAGAAAACCCTTATACCCAAGAAGAAGATCTGGAAGTCGTACTCTAAAATTGGACTGAAACACATATTTATAGAAAACGATCTTCGCTCGAGCGCAAGAATGGCCGCTCGAGCGGATCTACGCTTGAGCGCATGAATGACCGTTCGAGCAAAAACAACTTCGACTGTAATTTAGCTTTTTGCTTCAGGGGCGCTGCCCATCGAGAACCTGGGCACTGCCCTGGACCCGTCAAGGGGCGTTGCCCCTTGGACCCCCACGAGCTGACTGGACAGCTCGATCCCCAACATAGTCAGCGAAGTGGCAAACATGAAAGAATTAACTTTTAAAACATCTCTGCATGGCACAATTCGGGTTGGATTCGCATTTAAAAACTCATAGCTTCACTGAAATAAGAATTGAATAAAATTTCAACTGAAAGGAGTTTTGTTAAACGTAATTGCCAATAACAAAAACCTAACATCATCAAAAGAGAAAATAAATAGAGAGAAGGCAATAGATGAATGAAACTTAGGGGTTGTTTGGGTGTTCTAAATAAGTGCACTTTTTGTCTTTTTGGACTAAAAAATTGAAAAAAAATATTGGATGTTTGGGTTAACTTTTTGACTTTTTATGGAAAAATGTGCATTAAAAAATTATATAAATTAGTGTGTAGGGAAAAATTAGGATTGGGAGTTGTGCAGCCGTAATTTTTGACTTTTGGTGAATAGTAATAACTTTTTAACTTTTTGAGTAACTTTTTGACTTTTTAACAACTTGCCAAACTTGACCTTATTATTGAATAAAGGTAAAAGAACACAAAAGGACAACAACAAATATTTTTTTTTTTGCAAGTATGTCACATGAAACAATTTTAAAGTATCTGAATGAAAGGCACTACTTTTTAAAAAAAAATAATTCATAAATCATTTAGACATTGTTTTCATATAGTATATATATATTTTTTAATTTTCAAGAATAGAAGACAATTTTTTGAAATTCATATTCAAATTGAAAAACTAATGTCTCATTTTCTTTCCATCTATCCTACATTCACATCTCTATCAAAAGGGAAAATAAATACAAATAAAAAGATGAGACAATTTATGGAGTTAACAAAGACAAGAAAGACACAAAAATGAAAGGCACTACTTTAAAAAAAAAATCATAAATGCATTTTAGACATTGTTTTCATATAATTTTTTTTAATAAAAAATTCAAGAATAGAAGATAATTTTTGAAATTTATATTCGAATATTAAAGCTAATGTCCCATTTTCTTTTCATCTATCTCACATTCATATATTTACATCTCTATTAAAAAAGAAAATAAATACAAATAAACTGGAAAAGGCAATTTATGGAGTTAATAAAGACAGAAAAAAAGGACACGAAAATGAAAGGAACTACTTTTGAAAGAAAGAAATATCATAAATGTATGTTAGGTTTTTGTAATTGACAATTCTATTTGATAAAACTTCTTTCATTTGTAATTTTATTCGTTCTTTTATTTTAGTAAGACTATAAGTGTTTAGATGCGAATCTAACTCGAATTATGCCTATGCAGAGGAGTTTGTTATCTTGAGGCATTCATGTTTGCAACTTCGCTAACTATGTACGGGGATCAAGGGGTAGCCCCCCCGAAACAAAAAGCAAAAATATAGTTGAAGTTGTTTGACCGCTTGAACGAAGAAAATGATCATCCAGTATTTATGCAGAGCACCTGAACTTCTGGGAAGAAAGTTTTTCCGCTCGAGCGGTTAGCTTATATGTTTCGCACCGCTTTTAGTCACATTGCTCGAGCGATGAAATGTGCGCTCGAGCTGTCTTCGCGATCCAGTTTACTAAAAGTGCACTGTTTACTCGTTTTAAGATTTGAGCCGCCTAGATTTTTAGAGAAAAAGGGGAAAAAAAGTGTTTTATATTGGAGGGTGCTTTATGAGTATTTCCTCGATGATTTAAGAGTGATCAATGAATTTATGAATGTTTTATCAATATCATCAAGGGGTTTGTTTTTTTTTTTATTCACAAAAGAGTAAGTTGTTCTTCGGTGGATTCTGGAGAATTTGGGCCTAAAACTTTGGTGAATTTTGGAGTGGCTCATCGTCGTAGATTTAACATTGGTGTTGTGGATTCAACATTGGGCAAGACAATTCTGAAGTGAAGATAGTGGTAGAAGAGGCACATTGGGGTCGGTTCAATTCAGTCGTGGATTCTCTAGGTAATTGAGGATAGTGTAATTCATTTTTGTCTTCTTTATGGATTGTTTTGTGGTTTTTGCTCGTAATTTTTTTTTATCACAATTGGAGGCGCTTCAATTGTGATTTTTTTACGTTAAATCATTGTGTCGATTTGTCTTTGATTGTTTGATTAAAATTGTTATTCGTTATTTAAAATTAAAATATAATCACAAATCAATATTTTGAAAATTTAAGATTTTTCAATGCATTTTAGACATTATTTTCATATAAATTTTTTTTTATAAAAAAATTAAGAATAGAAGACAATTTTCGAAATTCATATTCGAATTAAAAAACAAATGTCTCATTTTCTTTTCATCTACCTCACATTCATATATTTGCATCTCTATCAAAAAAGAAAATAAATACAAATAAAGAGATAAGGCAATTTAACGAGTTAACAAAAACAAAAGAAAACAAAAGGACACGACAGATAAGGAAAATAAATAAATTGATACACACTACAGGAAAAATAGGTTTAGACGGCATTTTTTTAACGGCATTTTTTTAAACGCCACTTTTTTTAATATTTAACGACGTTTTATAAAAACGTCGCATATTTCGTTAATAAAACGACACCATTTTAAAAACGCCTCCAAATACGTTGGCCTTCATGCGCTATTTTGAATGTGAGAATACTTGTTAAAGCTTTGGAAACCCTTATTTTGAATCTCACGCCTTCACAATCCTTACGCCTCTCTCTTGCTCACCCTCAATTGCTTCTAAACCCTTGACAACGATTTCGATTCAGATCCATTTTCTTTGAGATTCATAATTTGACTTGGTTGGAAACCAGAATTTCGATTTGAAGCTCACATCAGAGCTCTTTCGATTTGAAGCTCTGAAGCTCCGCTGTCTTGCTCTCTCTCTCTCTCTCTCTCTCGATTCATCCTTTGTACTTTGCGATATCGATCTGAAGCTCTGGGAGATTGCGAAGAGAGAAGAGGGGTTGGTTTCGATCGCAGAGGAAGTGATCTCAGGAAAGGCTGTGCTTGATTTCTCAGATCGGTCTCAGAGTGATTTTGATTTTGAGATTCATCTCAGAGCGATTTCGATTTTGAATTTCTCTCTCTCGATTTCAAAGCTTTACCGCGATGTATTGATCTCTCTCTCTCTCTCTCTCTCAAGCTAAAGTCTTGTTAAAACAAGTGTTTAATTGTGTTTTTTGCTTGTATTTCACAGGTATTAAGTCTGCATTAAATCAATGTTTCAATTTGTGTTCTGATAATTGACTTTCTCATTCATTTTGTTTGTTAATCTTTGTAATCTATCAAACCAATGTTTCAATTTGTATATATATAATAGATCCGTGTGTTCTTTTTAGATTTCTCTTCTATGTTTTGAGTTTGTCTGCTGTGTAGAATTAGTGAACTCGATTAGGATAAATTGATAGAGACTAACAAGTTACTTCATGGATGCCTATTGTACTTTCAGTTGTGTCTGACTTCCGTGTAATTTCTCCTCTTGTGATTTCAATATAATTTATGCTAAAAAACACTAGCCATCTCTAACAATCTGCTCAACATAGGTACAATGTTGATTTGGTTGTTGATTTTTTATTTTATTTTTTATGTTGTTATTAAATTTCATCACCTTTGGATACTTTGACCATTTTAATTATATTCTTGTGTATCAGACTTCAATATAGTAATAATATCCTTCTGAGGTGGTCCACTTATCCTGATGAGCTGAGTTGACCCTTATTCTTCTCTCTTTTGTGTTGTTGAATAGCTTTGACAATTTTATGTAACTTGTGATTGGTACATTATGAACACCCATGAGCTGAGTTGAGCTAACCTGGAGCTGAGCTGCAGCTTTGGACTCTATTTCGTCTTCGCTTGCCAATTGCTCCTCCTCCAACCACTCATCTTTGCCCTAGGTAACATTATTCCACTTCGTTCTCTTCTTCTTCAACCTCCGAATTGGTTTCACTTATATGATTCGACTTTAAGTTCAATCTTGTACAGAATACTTGTGGTTAATCCACTATATTGAGTTCTATACATATATATATATATATATATATGTGTGTGTGTGTGTGTGTGTGTGTGTGTGTGTGTGTACTAGAATGTATGCACACCTGATGGGTGATATGAAAATAAAAAATATATGTGGGGAAAAAAAACTGAAGAAGTTACAGAATTTGAAATTTGAAATTTAAACTAGGCCTCAACTATATAGTTAGAGATATGAGTCTTGGCTTTCTGTGATATTATGCTCCACAGAGCAATGATTTTTTTATTTTTGGACTACATTTTGCTATGCGACTTTTTGTTCTCACTTGCTAAATGTTGGCAATACTTTTAGAGATGGTTTTTGTTTATCCTATCAAAGTTATCATTTTACTTACCCAACTTCTACTACATAATCCGATTCATCTATTTATTATTAGGATATAAAAGCATACCTCATCAAGATAACTAAATGTCATTTGTTATCATCACTATCATAGTTCACTCCACTTAGCTTAACACAACAATGCACCAATTTTACTTGTTAGTTTGACTTAATGAATCCTTTTCTAGAAAGATTTCTGAAGAGCAATATCCTCAGTCAAATCCATGGCCATTATGCCCTTTCCTACTAACCCTCACATGCTTAATTTCCTCATCCTCTTATACTCAACTTTGGCTGTGTATTTTTGTTTAACTGTAAGACCCTAACTAAGCACAATAAAGGTGAGTTTTGTCCCCTTTTCTCTGTGTAATGGATACTTGAGAGCCAATTTTTGAGCTCGTTAGATGTGTGTCTTCTTACATTTTCATATTCCTTACTTATATTGCTTGCATGTAAATCAGGTGCTCAAGGCCATGCGAGAGTTGGATTCTACTAAACCTGCCATTTTTGCTATGTCAAATCCAACATTGAATGGTTTGTCTTTACAAGACCTCTAAATTAACCATATTTTACTTATAGAGCTCCCAATTTCTCTATTGAACATAGTATTTGCATATACTTTGGTGCAGCTGAATGCATTGCTGTTGATGTTTTCAAGCATGCTAGAGAACATATAGTTTTTGCAAGTGGGAGTCCTTTTAAACATGTTGACCTTGGTATTGTTTCTTTCTCTTGATGATAACTTATTATGAAGTGTTTTGGCACAATCTGCCATCACTTTTTGCCGATCCTGGGTTCGCCGAGAGGGCAGCGAAGTTTTCCTACTTCGGAAGTCGGAGTTTCAATGGAAGAACGAGCCAATTGGGTTTGAACAATGGTGAATTTTCCATACAGATTGAGTCCATTGATGGCAAGTGTGAAGTTGCCGAGAGTTTTGAGTAGTCCTTCTATCAAGAATTCATTACATAATGCCAAAAGTTGAGAGCTTTGTCTTTTCATTCCCATTTCTTATGAAACTTTTGCTAATATTTGCAAGAGAGCACAAAAGTTTATGATAGTTGTTAATCTACAATCACATAATCAAATCTGCCCAGACCTTGTACTTTTCAGTTGCCCTCATTATTGATTAGAGATAGATGATAGGGTGATTGTTTTATGCATTTTGTGGTAACCACAATGGTTAAAGCCATGGAGACTTGAGTTCTAGTTTTGGATGTTTGTCTTTGGAACATAGTTATGAACATTAGCGATGAATCTTGATGTGTGTATTTTGCAAAGAATAACTAGAAATAATTTTATTTGGTTGTGCAGAGGTATGAGATGTCTGTTTATTATTTTTACCTTTTACTTCTCTTGTTTTTGTTTCTGAAATGGGATTGGAAACCCCATCAGTTTTTAATACTTAGAATTATTTCTTATTTTAGTCATGGAAAAAGTTACAGATTTTGGGTCAACCGGGATGGCGTGAATCATGATTTGTCTAGCTAAGTCTTCAAGCAAGTACTTTGTGCATGTACTGCATAATGAACATCCCGTTCCAATGCCAGTAAGCTTTTATGGACTAAATTCTTATTCCTCATATTGATATATATTTATTAATTTTTAGTTATTTTTCGATTGATGTTACTTAAGTAGTTGTCTATCATGATTAGCAATTATTATTATTATTATTATTTTATTTTTATTTTTTGGGGGGGTTTTCATTTTGCTTTCAGTTGTCTGAGGAGCATCGGTGCTCCTCAGACAACTGAAAGTGAAAGTTTGGAATTTGTAAAGGTTTTAGTGCCTATGGGCCTCATCCGATCAAGTTTTTGGTCAATTTGGGTCTCATTTTATGTCATTTACAAGTTATTTGATGCTAGTTTGGTTTTATTTATGTGTTATCCGGCTTTAGGGTATGTATTAACAAATTTTAATTTTTTTTTATTATACGTCTTGTATTATTAAACTTATTTTTAATTTTTGAGTCTTTTCAGATGTTTAATTCAATGCTTTATGTTATCATCTTGTCAATGTTATAGGTTTTGTTTGTGAGCTGCATCCTGACAAGAATAGTGATAACAAGAAGCATGTGCTTTACACACATAAAAACATTATTGTAATATACAAGGATCAAGTTCTTTGCTTATGAATCATTTGATTTTTTGGTGGAGAATTGTAAATTCAATTTTTGGATATGTTATTTTGTGAGTAATGTTAAAACATCATTTGTGGATATGTTATTTTGTGGGTAATGATGATTGGATATTAAATTGAATGGGAAAGTGAATTAATGCTACATTTACTATTTGAATGCATGTTATTATTTCATATTAGTGCTATTCAATTTTATTAAAGGTATTTTTTTAGTTTAATCACATAAAATTAGCACAATTTTTATAAAAAAAAATTAAAAAAAAGGATATCACGACGTTTTAAGAAATGCCACCTAAACTCTAGCTAATGGTCAGTTTTTAAAAAAAGATATGACGGCATTTTCAAAACGTCGCTAAATCATAGTGATGTCATAGTGCTGTTAGGGTGGGACATTTGGCGGCGTTTTAAAACGCCGCCTATACTAAATATAGCGATGCTTTTAAAGCGTCATAAAGCTATGGCGACGGCCGCATCTTCGACGTTTAGTACTAAACGTCACAAAAAAAATTAACGGTGTTTTTGATAGCTATAGCGGCGTTTTTTAAACGCCACTAAAAGCCTAATTTCTAGCAGTGACATGTGTAGACGTCCCCGAACGCCCCCGGGAGGGTGAGCTCCCGTTCTGTTCATTTTAGGGTCACTACAGCTCAGGACTCTTCAAATTTGTCACGGTTCTAAATCTGAACCAAAGAGTCCAAATCCGGCAAATCGTTTTGAGAAAACGGATTTTTAGAAAAGAAGTGCCAAACATGGACTGCTTTGCCAGATACAGAGTCGCCACCTAAATATTTTATTTTGGGAAATTTAGGAAACCCTGACTCGTTGCCTAAGGCCACGTGTCCGCCATCACCAAAGTTGCCTCGGCTCGGGAACTTGGGTACGATTGGGGAAGGTCACTTCGTGAGCACCCCCGCTCGCCCGGTCAGAGACCGGCCTCTACTAACCATGATATCTATTTTTGAAAACATTGTATGTTCTTATTCCGGTTATTAGCCTAGGTTACTATGTGATGCGCACAGCATACAAGTATAGACGGGGTCGCCTAGATTGGAATAAAACATTTCATGTTTGTTTTTGAAAGATGGTTTGCTACTCGCAAGTAGGCTTAAAATGCAGATTTTGCCACCCTCGAGTGGGCTTAGAAAAGATGGTCTTGCCACTATCTAGTGGGCTTAAAACTCACAGTTGATGTTTTGTCCCAATCCAAATAACCCAACCTTCACCCACAGGCATTCAGGCAGTTATGTCACATAAGCATATAGCCTCATGGTAAGCATGCTATTCATGGCAGTCACTTACACGCATGCAAGGATGCTAAAGCATAAAACTCACAGAGTACTCCAAGCTAAAACAAAGACTTTATTAGAAATCATGCATGATCCTAAATATACAGAAATGCCTAATGCAACACATGCAAAAATGCAACTATAGCAGGCTCGGCTATTCTAAACATGGCATATGGTATGCTACAGCTAACATGTATTTCAATTTGGAATTGAAAGTACAAATGCAGTTAGTATGATGCGCCGAGCCCGGTGCATGCAAAACAGATGAATGAATGCAAACATGCTGTCATACTGTATGCTAATTGAAATATGCCCTAATTTAACCATCATAAGCGGATAAATAAAAGGGAGAAAGACGTGGGGTTGGAAGACATACAACACACACACGCACACTTATTACAGTTGTGCCCTCGTGCAGAGGGTCCGAATAAATATACAGTCCCGAATAAAAGAATAGTACAGTCCAAATAATACAGTCCGAATAATGTACAAATTCCTAATTAATTAACAAATTAACTAAGAAAGCTGTAAAAACTGGCGTGCAAGCCAGGGACTGCCTTGCTTCTGATGAAGGATGTATGTTTAGGCTGTCTTGCGCGGAAATCCATGACAATGCCCCAATTAGCCTCTGTTTGCACCTGTTCTTGAAATGCATGCCAAGCCTCGAAAGACCGCTGATTCTTGATTTGCTGAAACAGAGAGCAGGAAAGGGGGCATAGCAATGTATTTTCACAAATATATGCAAGCCTCGATCCTCGTGCCACCAATAACGCACATCGAGGCATGATGGCCGAGGAGTCGAATTGCACAATTCAATATAGGATGAATGCACATGAAAACACAACAAGACCTAACTCCATCATGGATGATCCGGAGTGTCGGTGATTGGGGAATTGAGACACGTTTCGTCACTCGGAGTACGAAACGTACCTCGTTTCTCGTGCCCGGGCTAACTCCTATCCCAAGCACAATGCAATATGCATGACATGTATGAAATGCAACTAAGATACAATCCTAACATACACAATGTTATGGAATGGCACACACACTATACGAGGTAATATACAACCGAGCATACACAATGCTATGGATGAAATGGCACACGCAATGCAATAATGGGCTTACACCAACATGAGAGAGCCTCAGCCACACTCACATAGGAGGCCAACAGATGAAAATAAGACACCTCGAAAAGCGTGCACGCGTGCACGCAAACCGAGAACCGACCCTCAGGCACCAAAATGCCACTCTAATGAGACATGGCAAAGACATGGAATGTGATATGCAAACATGCAAAAACCAGTAGCAAAACGAGGGACAAAACAGCCCCGAAATAAGGCGAAATAACACCCGATGCATGGAATTTCTCCCGAAATGCAAGACTAGGTACATGAAATGGCTTACAGCTATACAAAGCATGCATAATTGGTACATGGAATGAAAAGACAGAAGCAAGGCAGCCCCAAAATAAGCACTTTTACAGTTCAAAGCATGGCCAAACAGCAAACAAAAATAGGGCAAAACTAGCATGTAAAAAAAAATAGCCCTAAATGCGAGATAAAGAAGCAACTCACAGCTGCTGGCCCCAAACAGGTTAGGGCCCTTCAACAAAGTTGAAGAGGGGCCTAAAACATGATCTTTTACAGTTCTGAAAATAGCCCAAAAACAAACACAGGTATGGCTAAACCCTCATGCAAGAAATAGGCCAAAAGGTGGACAAAGAAGCAAGTGGTAGATGCAAAGCCCAAAAAGAGAAAGACTCTTCGACAACACCGAAGAGGGACCAGAAATAATGCATTTTACAGTTGATGGTTGGACCCAAAACAGCATACATACAAGCCAAAAATAACATGCAAAATATGGCCAAAAAAGAGAGATATAACACAAAGTATATGAAGGATGCCTCAAAAAATGAAATACCCTTAATGAAACATGAAGAGTAGGCTAAAATAAGACTATTTTCAGTTCTGCAAAATGCCCAAAAATAGAAGCACAATAGGTTAATAAATCATGCAAAAATGGGGACCAAAGAGGGGTATAATGCCAAGTGGCACATGGAGGTCCCAAACAGTGGTGAGCCCTTCTTCAATGTTGAAGAGGAGCTCAAAATAAGCCTATCTACAGTTTACATCATGCTCCAAAACAGATCACATATAGGCCAAAAATACTATGCAAGATTATGGCATACAAGAGGGATAATGAAGAAAGTGCAAGATGGGAACCTCAAACAGTGAGAGGCCCTTAAGAAAAAGTGAAAAAGAGCTCAAAAGAAGGCCACTTTCAATTAGGGCCAGAGCTCAAAACAGCAAGCATGTATGGCTTACAAATGACACAAGATATGGACCAAAAAGAGGGAAATGCTACTCACCCTTGAAGACAAGTCTTTGGTTGCTTCTTGGCTTGAGAAGTGATGCCTCCTAGCTGCTGGAAAGCTCCCCAAACTGCTGGAAATGGAGTAGTGGTGGTGATGCTAGGTGGTGATGAAGAAAAGGTGGTAGAACTTGGATGCTTTTGCTTGAAAGAGAGAGATGGAGGGAGATTTGTATACCAAAGCTTGAAGGCAATTTCTTCCAACCCTTCTTACAATATTGGAGGCTGGTTATATGGACCAAGGAGAGGGAGAGAATGGAGGGAAAAGGTGGGGGAAAAAGGACCAAGTCTTTTCCCCAAAAGTTGTCCCCCCCGGATACAGATTTTTTTGGGGAAAAAAGTATACAGCTGGAATGTACACACCCTGAGGATCATGGCCGGCCAACTTTTGGAGCTGCAGGTGGCTGGCCGGCCACCTCTTATGGCCGGCCGGCCAAGGGTCAAAAAGGTCAATGAGAATTAGTAGCCGACCATATGATATTGGTGGCCTCCCATGTGTGCACAACACAACCATGTGGTCAAAAACTGGAAAAAGTGACCCAGGAGAGAGAACAACCCACTTTTAGGAGGGGTTCAAAAGGGTCAAACAACATTAGTGGCCGGCCATATGATATTGGTGGCCTCCCAGGTGTGTACATCACAAATATGTGGTTTTGGGTGCAAGAAAGTGGCCCTAGGGTGGTCAACATTGGCTTGGAAGTGAGAAAAACGGGCGTCGGAGGGCGCCGGAGGAATATAACTGGTTGCTGAAACAATTGCTGGCCTCCCACCTTTCTACGGCCTTCCTGGCGATGAAACAGAGGTACCTGCCAAAAATGAACGAAAACGATGCAAAACGGATGTTCGGGGGCCAGAACGCGCAGTTCGGGGCCCTGAAAACTACCTGTTAAGCACCGAAAGTGGCATTCGACCACGAAGTGGGTCTCTCAGACCTCAGTGTCCCTCAAAAGGGAGCAAATAAGAAGTACGCCAAAAACCGAAGCAAACGGAGATGGCTAGGCGGTCCCGAACCGAGGCACACGGCCAACGGCTCCGAAAAATCGGGAACCGGGCTCCGAAATGGGCAAAATGGCCTACAGCCACAAAAGTAGCCCACGGCCACTGAAAGATGGTCTACGGGACCTCTCCCTCCCTATGGTAAGAGAAAACAGAGAAAACCGAGCCTGGTTCGCAAACCGAGGCAAAGCATGAAAGGGTCCGGAAGTCCGGAGGCAAGGCTCGCAGCCGAGACTCTAAAACTTCTGAACGAGCACATTATGCAACATCACCAAGCGCTCAATCGGTGACGTCTGAGTCTTAAGGTCGGTCAAAAATGGGGTGTCTACAACATGTCAAGTTTTGAGTATGCCACATGGTACACTGTTAAAGTATGCTAATGAAAAGCACTATGATATGATTTAGCAATGAAAAAATGATAAGAGTGAGAAATGGAGTAATTACTTAAAAGGTCGATGATGTAATTTTTTTGTGATTTTATTGCACATAAAAAATTATAACCCTCATTTATTTGTAATTATTTTTGGCATTGCTACACTGATTTGTAAGTCCCCTTTATTAATTAATTGACACATTTTGTACTATTTCTTAATATACCAACATAAAAGTGATATATTTTAAGAAAAATTACATTAAAAAAAAATCATAGGATTTAACCCTTGTAACAAAATAAATTTTTAATTTTATCAATTTAAATCTTAATATTTTGAATTTTTTTTTTCAATTTAAATCATATGCCTATTTTTGTTAATTAAAAACTAATGAAAAATTGGTATTTTAGTCATTGAACTCAACAAAAAATAATATTTTAGACATTTTATGTACGTTTACATTGAGTTTAATGACCAAAATATATATATTTTTTATATCAATTTTACTTATCAAAAATAAGCGAATAGTTTATATTAAAAATAGATCTAAAAATTATGGTTTTAATTTAATTTTATTTTTTTAAAATTTCCTTATATTTTATGAGTTAGATCAATAATTATTTATTAAGTGTCACTTTAAACTTGTTTCAAGAGTATTAAATAATTTCTCAAGTTTGATGTGGAATCAATAATAACTTTGATTTGTTTTGTTGTATCACTTTCATTACCATCAATGATAATGAATAATTACTCAAATGCAAAATTATTTTTTCATATTCTTTTGACTACCACATGGAAGACTTGAAGGCTATAAAAATCAATCTCAAAAGTAAAAACATAATTGAAATCTTCGGAATAGGTTAAAAATATTAAAAAGTCAAAAAATTGTTACGAAAATGTCAATTTTGTTCTTTATTTTTCTGTAAGTCTTTTTGCAAAAAAAATAAAAAATAAAATAAAAAAATCAATTTTCAAAGAACTCTAAGTAAACAGCTCCGTTTTGTAGCTCGAATTTTCCGTGACTCGAGCAACCTGAAATTCCAAAACGACGTCATTTTGGGATTTTTATTTTTATTTTTATTTATTTATTTATTTATTTTTCTGTTTTGCCCCTTTTCTTCATAACTCAAAAAAAGAAGAAAGAAGAACGGAGAAGAAGAAGAAAGAAGGGGATCTGGAGATCATCATCACCATCATCATCACCATCATCAACAACCAACACATCTGGAAAATACTTGACTAGTTTAGAACCCCACACACATACAGAAGAAATTCAAACCCACACACACATATATCTGGAAAATCAAACCCCCCTCCCACACACACAGAGCAGCAGCGGAAGCAGCACGAGCCTCGTCAGCGGAAGCACTAACCTCGTCGGCACACACAAAAATCGGCGATATGGGTCGTCGTTCGTCGTCCTCCGTCGTCCTCCGACGGAGGCGAGAGTGAAGAGAAAGAGAGGAGAGAGAGGCGAGAGTGAATGAGAGGGATGAGGCGAGAACGACAAGAGGGATGAGGCGAGAGTGAGAGTGTAGACACCCCATTTTTGACCGTCCTCAAGACTTGGACGTCACCGTTTGAACACTCGGTGGTTATCCATGTTTGTGTTCGTTTGGAGTTCCCGGAGGTCTCGGCTCGCGCGCCTTGCCTCAGGATCTCCGAACTTGGCTGTTTAGTGTCTGGTTTTACACCAAACACTTGTGTTTTGCCTTGGAGGGGCAGGGAATGCCTTGTGAGGCATCCCCACACACCACCGGCAATGGCTAGAGGCCACCGGCTGGTTTTTGCTGCCACCGGCAATGTATATTGCCGGCCGGCACTATTTGTTGCCGGTCAGCACTGTTTAGTGCCGGTCGGTACTCTTTTTTGCCAAGATGGCATTTTTGGCCGGCCGACTACTGTGCATCTGCTTTTGCAGATATTTTAAGACAGCTGTCTTGCTTTTTGCTCCCCTCCATACACGTGTATGGAGGGATCTCCCTCTTATGAAGCTTGTCTTGTAAGCTTTACAAGACAAGAAGTTCCATAAAGGGAGAGGCTTGTCTCTTGGCTTGAGAGGTTAGAGACTTTAGACATTTTAGAGACAAAAAACACAGAGAGAAGCTCTGGTTTTTAGGGTTAGGATCCATACATATCCTATCTCTCTTTTTCTCTCTTTGTGCTCTAGGTGTTTTGTGTCTTACTATTGCACATAAACACCTAGTGTTTCACCTTTGTCTAGCTACTGAGGTTCTAAGGGACTGATTTTAGTGTTTGGTGTTAGATTCAAGCCAAGGAAGGCCATTGGAGCATCATTGTTGAAGAAGTCTTCAAGGGTAATGTACGGGGAGCAAATATTCCGGCGTGCCCGTATTCCTTTCTTCCGAGCTCCGTCGATGTCCGATCACCTGCGAGTCAATAAGGATGAGCTACCCGGCGGTGTGTGGCCGGAAAAACCCTCCGACGGTCAAGTTAGCACACACCTTAGAGGGAATAGAGAGAAGGGAGAGAGTGTTTGAGTGTAAGGATTTTCTTACACAGTGTTCGTCTGTCGCGTATGGGGGGCGCAGACAGGCTTATATACCTTCTGTGCCCCATATCCACTCCCTGTCATCTCCTGACACGTGGCTCTGCTATCCCATCTGTCAGCTTAAACCATGCCGTTCATCACCTGCTCTCAACTGCCTGCCAGCATAGCTGGAGCTCGGCAGCCGAGCTGCCCTACCTCGGTCATACCATGCTTCATACCTTAAGCGCCCGACCGGATAACCGAATGAAGGACCGGGCTAGGCGGCATCTCGGCAAAGCTTAGCCCGGGATCCTCCTTTGGTCGGTCTTCTCGCCGGTCAGTCAACTACCTCGGCTGACCGCGCCTTTCCGAGCGCCGGCCTCTCGGTCTGTCCGATCTCGTCAATCCTCGGACCGAGCATCCTGGTCTGCACGGTTCGGGGCAGCACATAGTCCAAACTCTGCCCGGCCCAAGTTCTGGTAGCCCATCTCCGGGTGAACAGTCGATCACCTCGGCCCACTGCTCTGCTGGGCCCCCAACCTGTTCGGTTTATACCTCGGCCCAACGCCGGAGCATAAATCACCCTCTCAATTGCCCCTTAATTCCGTCCGCGGAAGCGTGACTGGGATTATTCACCTCGTCCGAGATAACGTTTATCTGGTCGTCAAGATGCCAAGCTTCGACCGAGCTAGTTGACGCAATTGTCCGCAGATCTGACCGGTTATATTCCTCGGCTGACCTTTTCTCGTTGAAAGTAGCTCGGTTGGCTCTTCGTCTTTTCAACCCGTCGCTTCAGTCCTGCCAAAGCCATAAATGGTGACACGTGGCGGTCTGCCATTGGTCATCGGGCAGCCAACCCGCCGTTTTTGCCAGAATTTGAATTTGGGCGGTCTCTAACGCCTATACAAACTTGCCCCCCCCCAGTTCCATTTTTCCTCTACTGCTGCATCCATCTCTGTCGATTCTCAGACCCAAGCTCGACTGCCATCCCGCCGTTCTTCGTGTTTGGGAAGAACACCTTCGGCCCTTCACAGGTAAGATGTCCAATCTCTCTTATGTTGCTATTTACTCTTATTTTGCACACATTAGGACCCGAAAACATAGCTTTTAGGGCTTAGACCATAGAAAACATTCTAAACCTCCCAATGTTCTTGGTGTTCTTCGTCTTCCTGAAGAACGTCGAAGAACTGGGGTGAACCGGGCTCTGGACCTTTTTTTTGATCCAAGAAGCCAGCCAAACCGGGCAAACAACGTGTTTGTTCTAACCGGGGCAAAAACCGAGATAATCAAAGGACTTGGTCGCTCATCCGGGCTAACATCAGGTCTGCTTGGGCGACCGAGCTCCTTAATCAAACAACCGAGGTAGTTTGGCCCCCTTACCGACCGAGCTGAAGTCTAGCTCCCTTTACGAAACCACACTTACACTTGCCATCCTTTTCCTGCAGAGTCCAAGGGGACCCCTGTCATTCCTGAACCTCTCAGGACCGAGCTGCAGCAATTTATCACCGTGCCCAACCCATCAACCGGGCTATAGTAAGTCGGCCACAAATGGGGAAGTTCCGCTTCCTTGTGGATACTCCGGCCGCGCTAGCCGCTTTCAGAGAGGACTACGGCGTCCCGGCCGATGTCCATCTCGAGCTGGCCGAAGAAGAGACCACGCCTTGGGGTAGGGAGGAATGCCCCTTCACCGTGCTGTCCATTGTCGAAGGGGGCCTTCGTTTCCCTCTCAACCCACTGATTACCGAGTTCTTACGCCGTACCGGGCTAGCGCCAACCCAAGTGTCCACCAACACTTATAGAATAATCAACGGCGTACATGAATTGAACCAACGGCTAGGCACCAACTTAGGCCTAGCCGAGATATTGAGGCAGTACACAATGGGCCACACCGGTGACGGCCTAGCTTACTATTTAAAAATAAGACCGGGCAAGGAAAAAATCGTAACCGGCACCCCGGACAAAGATATGCACGATGATGATTTCTTCTGGGTGTCCGGCAACTACGAAACAGCCGAGGTGCCGGGCTGGTTCATAAGCAAGGACTTCGGTTCTTCATGTAGGCCACTCAAATTTGCACGGTTAACTTTATTCTTTTAGTTTTATTAACCGGTTTCCCTGTTTCTTTTGCAGCCATCCAAGCCTTGCAAGCCAACTACCAATTCCCCAACGTCGAGGCAATTCGGGCCGTGCTTAGGTACCGTCACCGAGACTGCAACGAATTGCTCGGCTACACACCCACCTACAGATATTCTGCACCGCGCCGGAGTAGAGTAACTGACTTCCTCAGAGCTCCTTCGCCACCTCCAGATCCAACCCTACCAGACGTCCCATTAATCCGGTTAACCGACGAGCAAGAAATGGCCAAAAGATCTCGGATCAAAAACCTCCTAACCGCGACCTCAGCCGAGATTCCGAGCGTCACCACCCGTTCCCCGGCTGCCGGTCAATCGAGTGCTGCCGTTATAGCCCTTGCTTCTCCAGCTCCAGCTGCCGTGCAATCTGCCAGAGAAGCGCGCCGGGCTGGAAAAAGACCAAGGGCAGATCCCTCCGCCGAGCTCGTCACCGAGCTGACAACCGAGCATCCTGCTGAAACTCCTGCTCCCGTGCCCGCTTGGCGTCCTCAGCTGAAGCACCGGGGACAGGACATCCCGGCGACTGCATCGATCAAGGCAGACAAAGAACATTTGCTTGCCTTCGATCTCTCCAAAGCATTTCTCCTACCGGGCGACGTGGTAGGCAGTGACCACGTCCCTGACACCCGGCTGGTAAAATCTTCTGTGAAGTCGATGGCCAGGGTAAGTCGGCGTTCTTTTTAACATTTCACAAGTGTTTGCTCGGTTCTTCTTGCTCGGTCCCCTTTCTGATGTACTATGCTTCTTTGTGCAGGCCATTCAAAAACAACATTTGGTCCTAGAGCGCATCCACCGGCTTAGGCAGAAAGCCAACGACACTGCGAGCCATGTTGAAAGCCTCCAAGCCGAGCTCGGCCGGGCTAAAGCTTCTCTCGAAATGGCCAACCATGACAATAATAGACTGCTCGGTCAGCTGGGCGCAGCCGAGAAAAAACAAGGTGAGCTTCAGGCCGAGGTTGACGCTTTGAAGAAGGCGAAGAAGAAGGCTTGCCGGGCTGCCAACAAGGCCGGGTTCAACGAGGCCGAGGAGAGCTATAAGAAGCAGGTGTTTGCAACACAAGACATCTACTTCAAGGCCGGTTGGAAGTCTGCCTGTGAACACCTCGGCCAGGGCTCTGACACCGACGTTTTTGCCAATCCTCCCAAAGCTTCACTACCGGTCTACCTCGTGCCATACGCAAATGATGTATTTACTGCGCTTCAAGCGGAGGCCGAGGAAGGACTTGAAGATGGAGAGGATGACACAGATTCTGAGGAAGAAGAGGCCGAGGTGCCTGAACAGCCCGGCAACGATGAGCCCGGCGCCCAAGAAGCAAGCCAAGCTGTTGACCTTGATGCTGATGCTGCCGAGGATGAGTTCACCAATCTTTCCCCCTTAGTTTAGGTTTCTTTTCTTTGTATTTTTGCTTTCAATACACTTGATGTAACCGGGCTTTGTCCCCACCTTTTGTAATGAATTTCTTTATCAATGAAAAATTTTGAATTTTCGCTAAGTGTTTGCCCGGTAGTAATTAATTCCGTCTTCAGCAAACTATCTCGGTATGACTTATCATTTGAACACTTGGTCGACCGGAGTCCATAACATGGTCGACGCACTTGAGCATAACAAAACAAATTCTCGCACCGAAATATCCATCTCGGTTGTTGCTAAGTTTGGACAAGATACCGTGTTGGACAAGACGCCAACTCTTCCAACCGGAGTACTTCATCACGGTTCGGAATCCCAAGTTGGACAGAACACCAACTCTTCCAACCGGAGTACTTCATCTCGGTTGGGAATCCAAAGTTGGATAAAACACCAACTCTTCCAACCGGAGCAAATCATCTCGGTTGGGGATCCTAAGTTGGACAAAACACCAACTCTTCCAACCGGAGCAAATCATCTCGGTTGGGGATCCTAAGTTGGACAAAACACCAACTCTTCCAACCGGAGCAAATCATCTCGGTTGGGGATCCTATGTTGGACAAAACACCAACTCTTCCAACCGGAGCAAATCATCTCGGTTGGGAATCCTAAGTTGGACAAAACACCAACTCTTCCAACCGGAGCAAATCATCTCGGTTGGGAATCCTAAGTTGGACAAAACACCAACTCTTCCAACCGGAGCAAATCATCTCGGTTGGGGATCCTAAGTTGGACAAAACACCAACTCTTCCAACCGGAGCAAATCATCTCGGTTGGGGATCCTATGTTGGACAAAACACCAACTCTTCCAACCAGAGCAAATCATCTCGGTTGGGAATCCTAAGTTGGACAAAACACCAACTCTTCCAACCGGAGCAAATCATCTCGGTTGGGAATCCTAAGTTGGACAAAACACCAACTCTTCCAACCGGAGCAAATCATCTCGGTTTTAAACATTAAAAGAACAATCCGAGTGCTAATGCAAAATGACTTCTATAATTTGACAAAAAGAATTACATTCTGCTTTGCAAGCCAAAAAATTGCTTTACAAAAAAGAGGAAAGTAAAAAGCTTAAAAATAATACAATTTCAAGTTGGCCGCATTCCATGGCCGGGGTATGGCTCTTCCCTCTAGATCCTCCAAGTGGTAAGCCCCCTTGCCCGCCAGACCAGTGATCTTGTAAGGTCCTTCCCAATTTGCCCCTAGTTTGCCTTCTCCTGGCACCAGGGTGTTGCCCATAATTTTCCTCAAAACCCAATCCCCAACTTTGAACGGTCTGGGGTGCACTGTCTTGTTATACTTCTTGGAGAGCTCTTGTTGGTAAGCGGCAACATGGATGAGGGCTTTCTCCCGGCGCTCTTCCGCTAAGTCCAACTCCAAGGCAATAGCCTCGGCATTTAGCTCGGGCTCAAAACTCTCAGTTCTGAGGGTGGGCATTTCAACTTCCAAGGGTATGACCGCCTCCATGCCATAAGCCAAAGCAAATGGAGTTTCCCCGGTCGAACGTCGCGGGGTTGTTCGATATGCCCAAAGGACGCTCGGTAATTCTTCAGCCCACTTGCCCTTAGCCTTTTCCAACCGTTTCTTCAACCCATCCAGTATAGTCTTGTTTGATGCTTCGGCTTGACCATTGGACTGCGGGTAGGCCGGGGTGGAGTTGTAGAATTCTATCTTTAGATCTTCACAGAATCCTCTGAATAGGCGACCGTCAAACTGGGTACCGTTGTTAGAGATCAAAATCTTGGGGACGCCAAACCGCGTGACAATGTTCTGCCAGACAAATCGCTTCACGTCTTTTTCTTTGATGGTTGCCAAGGGCTCAGCTTCAACCCACTTTGTGAAGTAATTTGTGGCCGCGATGAAGAATTTCCGGTTGCCCGGTGCTGTTGGCAACGGTCCCACTATATCTAGCCCCCACATGGCGAAAGGCCAAGGACTGGTGAGGGGAAGAAGTTCCCTGGCAGGCTGGTGGATCTGATGAGCGAATTTTTGGCATTTCTCGCACTTGCGGACATATTTTTGGGCGTCGGCCTGCATGCACGGCCACCAGTATCCCTGCGAAATAGCTCGGTAAGCCAAGGACCGTCCCCCGACGTGGCTGCCACAACTGCCTTCATGAATTTCAAACAAGAAGGCCTCCACACTGTTCGGGTGCACGCACTTGAGATAAGGACCGGTGAAGGACTTCTTATACAACGCGCCTGATGGAGAGAGCCAAAACCGCTCGGACTTCACCCGGATTTTGTGTGCTTCTTTCTTGTCCGCTGGAAGAGTCCGGTCTCTGAGGAACGAGATCAATGGGTCCATCCATGAAGGACCTAGCTCGGCGCAGAGTACATCCGTCTGCCCGGCGTTTTCAATGCTTGGCCGCGGAAGAAAGTCAATCAACAGGGGGTTTGGAGATGTGCTATCTACCATGGAAGCGAGGCCGGCGAGTTCATCAGCCCGGCTGTTTTCTTCCCGGCCAATCTGCTGGACTCTGATTGCCTCAAACTGCTTGATATGGTCCCTGACCAGAGCTTGGTACTTCGCCATCCTGTCGTCCTTCGCTTCATAAATCCCGGAAACTTGATTAACCACAAGCTGGGAATCACTATATACCAGAAGCTCGGCAGCCTTCATTTGGATTGCGCTCTTGAGCCCAGCAAGAAGCGCCTCGTACTCAGCCTCGTTGTTAGATGCCGGGAAGCCGAGTGTGATAGAATGCTCTATGGTTAGGCCGTCCGGGGATATAAGAACAATACCTAGGCCGGCACCATGGCGGTTGGACGCTCCATCAACAAAAAGCTTCCACATGTCCCCCACGAAAAGCTTCCAGCAGTCAGATGGGTCCTGAGAGTTGCGAAGGGCAATGGGATCACAACTGCTCGGCTGTGCGGTGTCAAGTTTGGTGTTGACCGGTTCAAAGTCAGTGCCCCTTGGTGATTCGACACCGGACTCAGCAAGTTGGTCCGTAATGCCCAAGTCCGTAGGCGAAACACCAGGTTGCGGTGTGAAGCCGGCCGCAGGTTCTGAGCTGCCTGGAACCATTCCTTCCCCCCTTGGTGATGCGGTACCGGACAGAGTGGATGGGTTGGTGATATACAACTCCGTCATCGCAACACCGGGAGATACTACCGTGCAAACTGAGGGAATTTCGATGGTGCGCGCTAACTCCGCGGCGCGACCTTCGGCAGATAGTAGTTCCTCGGTTGGCATTGTGGGCGTCTCATCATCTGCCCCGGCAATGGCGACCGGGCATACCGGATGAGTGCCAGGTGAGAACTCGGCAACAAAATCGGCCAAGGTTTGGGCTTTGATGGCGGTGCGCGGCTGGAACTTCACATCAAACTGTCCCAACTCGACCGCCCATTTTAATATTCGGCTGGAAAAGTCTGCGCGCTCAAACAAGGCCTTGAGAGGGAACTCGGTCAGTACGACGATGGTATGGGCGTGAAAATAATGTGCCAATTTCCTCGAAGCCATCATCAGTGCCAACGCTAGTTTTTCCAGCGGCAAGTACCGCGTCTCAGCCGGCAGAAGGGTCTTACTTACGTAAAAAATTGGGAGGTGCTTAATTCCTTCAGCCCGGACTAACACCGCACTTACTGCGTGCTGGGAGACGGCAAGGTAAAGGTAGAGTTCCTCACCGGGCTCTGGTGTAACCAACAGCGGCGGGGAAGACAAATAATCCTTGAGCTCAGCCAAAGCTCGGTCACACTCGTCATCCCATGAGAATTTTGACTTCAATGCTTGAAAGAAAGGGCGGCAGCGATCTGATGACCGGCTTATAAATCGATTAAGCGCGGCGGCCATACCGGCCAGATGCTGTACGTCCTTAGCCGAGCTAGGTTGTTTCAATTCTTGCACGGCTTTGATCTGAGTAGGGTCTGCTTCGATGCCTCGGTTCGTGACTAAGAATCCCAAAAATTTCCCGGATCCCACGCCAAAGGTACACTTCGAGGCGTTCAAGCGCAGCTTGTGCTTCTTAAGAATGGAGAACATCTCGGCTAAGTCGGACAGATGGTGTGCCTCATGTCGGCTCTTTACCACCATATCATCGATGTAAGCCTCCATTGTCCGGCCGAGCAAAGGAGCGAACATTTTGGTCACCATCCTCTGAAAGGTTGCCCCGGCGTTTTTCAAACCAAAGGGCATAACTCGATAGCAGAAGAGTCCCCTTGGAGTCGTAAAAGAGGTGATTTCTTGGTCAGGCCCATGCATGGCAATCTGGTGATAGCCGCGGTATGCATCCAAGAAACTGAGCCGACTGTGTCCAGCCGTCAAATCCACTAGCTGGTCAATGCGCGGCAAAGGGAAGCTGTCTTTTGGACAAGCTCGGTTGACTGTCTTATAGTCGACACAAACTCGCCACTTTCCATTTTTCTTGGGCACCACTACCGTGTTGGAAATCCACCGAGGGTAGTGCACTTCCTATATTGCTCGTGCCTCAAGAAAGTTCTTTACCTCCTCGGCTACTACCTCGGCGTGATGCAGCGCCGATCGCCTTGTTCGCTGGATGACTGGCTTTGCTCCAGGGAAGACATTGAGGTGATGGCAGATAAAGCTTGGGTCAAGACCAGGCATGTCATAGGGCGACCATGCAAAGACTTCGATGTTCGCCATTAAAAACTCGATCATCTCGGTTCTCTCCATGGCCGAGAGACTCGAACCGAGCAAGAAGAACCTGTCCGGCTGATCGGCATCAATCCGCACCTCAACTAATTCTTCAACTGCCTTGTCTTCTACTTTGGTGCCAACATCATCCAAGACACTCTGATCCTCCGGTCCCTCGATCATTTGAACGAATCCTTTGGCAGCCCGGCTCCCGTTGACCGCCACGAAGCACTGCTTGGACATGACCTGATCACCCCAAACCTCCTCGATTGCCCCCATAGCCGAGGGGAATCTCATCACCTGGTGGTAGGTCGATGCTACAGCTTGCATGGCGTGAAGCCATCCTCTTCCAAGGATAAGGTTGTACGTTGAAGGCACTTGTAGCACCCAAAACTCCACTTGCTGGACCACGGATCCCGCTTTGACCGGCAGGATAATCTTTCCCAATGGCCACTCCGGCTGCGAGTTAAATCCAACCAGTGGCGAAGTGGCCGGTGCCAAGTCTGTCTCACGAAGTTTGAGCTGTTTGAACGCATCATAATACATGATCTCGACCGAGCTTCCCTGATCGATCAAGATCCGTCTAACATCAAATTCTTTGACGCGTAGTGTTACGACAAGAGCATCGTTGTGCGGCGTCTGGATACGCTCTAAATCCCTTGAGGTGAAACTGATCACGTCTTTCTCCTCTGTCTTCCCCCTTTTGATGGCAGGCTGTACTGACAAAACTTCCCTCATGTGCTCTGCCTTCTTGATCATGCCCCGGAGTTCGCAGACACGCTCCGGTTCCACGATGCCGTGGATGACATTAATGACTCCTTGTGGTGGTGCATCTCGGTCGTCCTGTCCCCTGGGATCAACCGGAGCCTGATTTGGTTTCACTCCGCCATCAATGTAAAGGTCCAGATGCCCGGCCGCAACCAATTCTTCCAAATGTTGTCGCAAAGGCAAACAATCCTCAGTCCGGTGGCCCCTCTCCCGGTGAAACGTACAACGATACCGCGGGTTGTACCCCTTTTGTCCATCGCCCAACTTAGCAGGAAACCGAACATACTCCTCGTCTCGGATTTCGCTAAGTATGCGATAGATTGGA
Organism: Camellia sinensis; assembly: GCF_055761805.1. Lineage (NCBI taxonomy): Eukaryota > Viridiplantae > Streptophyta > Magnoliopsida > Ericales > Theaceae > Camellia > Camellia sinensis. The sequence continues at coordinate 67,946,855 of NC_138973.1, read as the reverse complement.
ATCTTAAAGACCGTGGTTATGCCAGTCCTTGCCTTCATTCTCCTGTTTGCGTCCTCAACGTCATCACGGGGGTAGTCATCCCGGTCATTCCGACGTCCTCTACCCCGGTTTTTTCGATTTGAACCTCGGTCTGATTCCTCTGCCCGGTCATTTGAGCGGCTGGACTCTTGCCCAACTGCGTGCACCTTGCCTGCTGTCTTCTTGTCTGTTCCGACCGGAGTGGCCTTCACGGTGGAAGCCGACGCATCATCCTCTACTCGGATGTGCTCGTTGATGCGCTGCATGAGCTGGCCCATGGAAGTCGGTTGGTGCATGGTAAGCGAGTCCCGCAGTCTATGTCCGACCGGGAGACCGCGCTTGTACTGCGTGATAGCAAGGTTGACCGGGCAGTCTAAGATCTCGTTGAAGGTTTCCCAATACCTTGAATTGTACGCCTTCAGTGTGTCGCACGGTTCCATCTTGACACTCAGCAAGTGATCAACTTCCTTTGGTGTTTTTGTGTTGGTTTTGAAGCGCGTAACAAACGCCTCGGCCAACTGATGCCACCTTTGTATACTCCCTTCCGGCAACCTCTCGAACCACTTTAAGCCCAGCTCGCCTAAACTTGACGGGAAGATTAGGCACATAAGTCCGTCATTGCGCCGATGTCCGGCCATAACCTGTCGGAAGTGGCTCACATGCATGTACGGATCGGTCTTCCCGTCGTAAAGTGTGAACTTAGGCTGATGGAAGCCCGCTGGAAGCGGCGTTGTTTCTATTTCCAGGGAGAAAGGAGTGGCATTCAACCTTGCCAAGTCTGTATCTTCGAATATCGGCACTGCCTGGCGGGGTGGAGGCATTCCGACCTCCTCACTGGCATGAACCCCGTAGGAGAGCCGCTGGAAAGCAGGTATTCTCTGAGCTTCGCGCCGGCGAGCCCGCTCCCTTAATACTGCCCGTAAGTCCTCTGACTGAGCTGAATAAGAATACCTCGACGTCGTCGCCGGACGTGAGGGTTTGTAGGTGCTGTCTTGCGCGCTGGACTTTTCTGCACGCACGTCGGAATCACCAACCTGGTAACTTCTGGTAATAGATATGGACTGAGTATGTCGTTGGCTCTGTCCGCCTGAACGGCGGGATAGGGTGCGCTCACTGTGGTCTCCCACTCCAGCTACACCTTTCCCTTTGACATGCCGTTTAAGATCCTCCATCTCCGCCGCCATCCGCCTGATGACAGCGTCTTGGTCCCTTAACTTGCTTTCCAGTCGCCTGGCGTGTGAGTCTCTCCGCCGGTGACCGTCTGGACTCCGTGAATGCCCATGACTCCTTCCGCGCTTATCCCGCGCGTCTCCTGACTGTCCTCCAGTGGGCGTCCCCAACTCAGCCATTGGATGGACGGCAGGTGGTCCCTCTCTCCTTCGGGTATACTCCGGGGTGGCTCCATCGATGGCGGACAACGGGAACTCGTCGTTGTTCGCCATGGACGGCGATCAGATGAACCTGGAAGACAAGGTTTTGTCTGTCAAGATTCCCACAGACGGCGCCAATTGTACGGGGAGCAAATATTCCGGCGTGCCCGTATTCCTTTCTTCCGAGCTCCGTCGATGTCCGATCACCTGCGAGTCAATAAGGATGAGCTACCCGGCGGTGTGTGGCCAGAAAAACCCTCCGACGGTCAAGTTAGCACACACCTTAGAGGGAATAGAGAGAAGGGAGAGAGTGTTTGAGTGTAAGGATTTTCTTACACAGTGTTCGTCTGTCGCGTATGGGGGGCGCAGACAGGCTTATATACCTTCTGTGCCCCATATCCACTCCCTGTCATCTCCTGACACGTGGCTCTGCTATCCCATCTGTCAGCTTAAACCATGCCGTTCATCACCTGCTCTCAACTGCCTGCCAGCATAGCTGGAGCTCGGCAGCCGAGTTGCCCTACCTCGGTCATACCATGCTTCATACCTTAAGCGCCCGACCGGATAACCGAATGAAGGATCGGGCTAGGCGGCATCTCGGCAAAGCTTAGCCCGGGATCCTCCTTTGGTCGGTCTTCTCGCCGGTCAGTCAACTACCTCGGCTGACCGCGCCTTTCCGAGCGCCGGCCTCTCGGTCTGTCCGATCTCGTCAATCCTCGGACCGAGCATCCTGGTCTGCACGGTTCGGGGCAGCACATAGTCCAAACTCTGCCCGGCCCAAGTTCTGGTAGCCCATCTCCGGGTGAACAGTCGATCACCTCGGCCCACTGCTCTGCTGGGCCCCCAACCTGTTCGGTTTATACCTCGGCCCAACGCCGGAGCATAAATCACCCTCTCAGGTAAGAATCTCACCCCTTTATTCCCCATTTTTGCACCTTATTTCTACCTATCTTAGAAATGTTTTTGTGCTTAGTGCATAATACAAAAAAAGTTCTATTTTTCAGTCCTCTTGATTGTTTATTAAGAGTGTTTTGTGGTTTGAGGGTGTTTGACCCCTCTTAGGCCTTGAAAGGCCTCATTTTGTGCTATTTTGTGCTAGTTTCGGGACTTTGATGTTTGGGCCTCTTCACCACTGAAATCTTGAGGGATTTCAGTGGTGAAGATGGTGCCTTGAAGTCTCCAAAAGGAGAGGGCCACCCCCTCTCCTTGTTGTCCTTGAAATGGACCATTTTTGGCCTCTTGAGGGAGCACCATGTTAGAGTATGTATTGAACATGCCTTGGCTGTTTTTTGTGCTTAATATGTCATATTATGCCTCTGTTTTTTATTGGTTTTGGTACACCATGCATGCTTAGCATACCTACCATGTAATGCCTTGTTTATGCCTTAATTTGCCTTAGGTTGTTAGCCTTTGTTCGAGCATGTTTTAGGCTTAGTCTTGTGAAGATTTTGTGCATATTTTGCCATGTCTTAGGTCTGTCCATGGTTGTTTGGGTCGGATTTGGCATTCTTAGTATAGCCTCTTTGCATTCCGGCTTGTTGGCCTTAAGTAGGTGCATGTATAGCATGACATCTTTGCATTGATTTGGTGATTTGGGGCCACCCTACGTGTTATTTCAGTCCCATTTTCATGCCTATGTGTTTGCCTTGAATGCTTCTTTAATGCTTTGAAAGCATGTGTGGCATGTTCCATGTTTTGGCCATAGTGCATGCTTTGAAATTGAGCCCCTTAGATGCCATCTAGGGAGTCCCTTTTGCATGGTCTAGGTCTGTCTTGAACCTATTTTAAGCCCTCTTAGCCTTGTGAGGCTTGGTTGGCTTAACCATGGTTCAAGTCCCCTTGACCGGCTTCAAGTACTTGGACCATTTTGCATGTTAATGTCAGCCTATCTTGTTGCTTGGTTTGACACCTTCCTCATGCATTTTCAGAGCTTATGTTGCATGTTAATTGTCCACCATATGCCTCTTCCAAGTGTGCTTGAGAGTTGTCCAGTTTGTGCCTAAGTGTTGGTCCTTGTATGCATGTGTGTTTGCATGCCATTTAGCCCTCATTTTATAGCACTTTGGCCGCTGTTTTGGGCCTATTTAGAGTTGCCTGAATCATGTATAAGTCCATCTTTGTATCCATTTGCATGCCCCCATGTTTGCTTGTATGCTTGCATAAGTTTGTTGCCATGCCATGTTGCATCCTTAGCTTGCATGCCTAGGTTGCATTGCATCTTGCATGCATGCCTTGCTCCTTGACTTGATGATAGGAATTGGGCCTTAGTTTGTTTGATTGGTTTGCATTTCATTTGACATGAAAGTTGCATACTTGATTCCTTGGGCCATCATGCATGGAAATGCGTGATTGGTGGTCCGAGAATCGAGGCACATGCCCCTTTGAGTCATTACCATGATAAGGGACATGGTTGGTGCATATATGCCTTGGATTGTGCTGCCATGCTTTGTCTTGCCCTCTGTTGCTGTGAGTTGCAGGTTCTGCAGACTTTCTTTGCCGACCGGCAGTATATATTGCCGACCGGCAGTAAATCACCAGCCGATAGCTTTGTTTTGTGCCGGTGACAACACTACACTGCCGGTAGCAATTCCATTCAGCTGGTGATGATCCCCATTGTCCAAGGAAGCAGTCCTGAAGTTTTGGTAACCTCCAGAGGAGCAGAGGAAGGAAAACAAAGGCAGCCTATGCATGGCGGTGCATTTCCGAGCAGGACCGAGCATGCATTGCATCGAGCTCTCCTCCCGAGGCGGTTTACTGCTTTTCCTAGATTAATTAATTTGCTTAGTTGATTAGGCGATTTGTAATATTTAATTAGCTTGTGTAGTTAATTAATTTGTAATATTTATTTGGTCCCTCCGAGTGAGGGCAAGTCTGTAATAAGTATGTGTGAGTGGTGTGTATGTCTTCCAATCCCCATTTCTTTCTTCCTTTTTACTTACCTGCTTTGATGGTTAGTATTAGGGCACATTTAATTTAGCATACCTTATGCTATGCATGCGTGCATTCATGTATTTGTATTGCATGCACTAGGCTCGATACATCACGCTAACTGCATTTGTACTTCAATTCCAAATTGAATACGTGCATCGATTGATCGCATTTCACATGCCATGTTTAGGATTAGCCGAGCCTATCTAGTTGCATCCTGTATGTGTTGCATTAGTCAAATTGACATGAACTAGGACATGCATGTTTGCTAACTAGTTTATTGTTTTGGCACGAAGTACGATGTAAGTATTTATGCTTTAGCATCCCGCATGCGTGTGAGTGTTGCCATGACAGTATGTCTGCCATGCGGCTAAGTGCTTATGTGTTAAATTGTTTTAATGCCTGTAGGTGGAGGTTGGATTGTTTGAGTTGGAAAAACTCGTTGAAATCCGTATTTTAGCCTACTTGCGAGTAGCAAATTCTAAAGCGCTTTTCAAAACCGAACGGATATGCAATGCTTATTTCCAAATTAGGCAATCTAGTCTATACTTGTTTGCTGCGCGCATAACATAGTAATTCTAGGCTAATAATTGGAATAAGAACACGTAATGTTTTCAAAATCGGATATCATGGTTAGTAGAGGCCGGTCTTCGGACCGGGCGAAAGGGGGTGCTCATAGCTGACCTTCCCCGATCGCACCCAAGCTCCCGAGCCGAGACAACTCCGGTGATGACGGACATGTGGCCTTCGGCACCGAGTCAGGGTTTCCTAAATTTCCCCATTAAAAAATATTTAGGTGGCGACTCTGTATCTGGCAAAGCAGTCCATGTTTGGCACTACTTTTTCAAAAATCTGTTTCTCAAAATGATTTGCCAGATTTGGACTCTTTGGTTTAGATTAAGAACCGCGACAACAAAATTGTGAGTCCGAACTGTAGTAGCGAAGGGCCCCTCGCGGGACGCGTCTACAGTTTCTGGCGACTCCGCTGGGGAAATTAGAGAGCTTGACTCGAACTCGTGATATCCTGTTTTGATTTCACTTATGTGTTTCTTTGCATTGCATGTGCATTGGTGCGCCTAGGAACATTGTGTTTGCCATCTGCCATTCCTGAACGGTTTGCCGGAGGCTTGTCTTGTCAAGGCATGACCATAAGGCTGACCGGTTATGGGCTCTGACAGCATGGGAACACAAACCCCGGTTTACCGGGGCACCCTTTTCGACCCTTCGACCTAGTGCATATTCGGATCCATAGTGACCATTCCAAGTTAGGACAGGCTGCTTACCCGATGTTAGGTTGTTTGAAAACTGTTGCGTGCATAGTGAAACCCTAGCTCCTGACAAAATAGGACAGGGAAACCCTACCCTAACATAGGGGTGTTTTGGCTCTCTTTACTTGCTATGTGCTTCTAGAATGTATTTCTACAGGGAAAGTACATATCAGTTTGCAAGTTTGAGTATCAGAACTGAGGACACCAGTATCAGTGTCAGTTATAAGAATCAGTTATCTGCGGGTATCGGGTTCAGTTTTTGGGGACAGTGATTTCTGGGAACAGTGATCAGTATCCAGAGCCGGTACAGAATAGCCAGCGCCCCCCTTGCCGCGGCAGGGTTTGTGATGACGCAGAATTCAGAAGAGATCGTGGTTATGACAGCCGCATTAGAGCAAGGGATCACCCTGCAAGGTGAGGCCAGCATTGATGTGTCACATCCACCCAGGTCGCCTGTTGTGCACCCGGTTTGGGCCCCCCAGCTATACCAGGCTCGCGAGCCTACTACATTTGAGCTAATGGGGATGATAGGTGATCTCCAGAGGTCTGTGGCGGATCTCGCCTACGGAATGTCAGCTTCGCCCCCAGCGGCACCGTATGCCGGGAATTTCATACCACAGGAGCCCCCGCTGCTGGGGCAGATTGTGATAGAGCTCAGCCAGCCAGAGGTGGCTTCCGGCTATAGCCACGACATGTCAGCAACAACCGGGCTTCGCTCTGAAGTAGCAACCCAAACCCTTGACCAAGCTGAGGCCGGAGGAAAAGCCAAAATAAAGGTAGATGCCGATCCCATTGAACAACTGCTGTGGGCAGTTGAGGCTTTGAAAGTTGGGGAGATGAACAAGCAACAGATATCCGCAGTTGTGGCAAAGACTGTGGAGGATGCTTTCCCCACTCCACTTGAGGGTAGTTCAAGCCAGTCAGAAAATCGGGACAGGCCCCGTCATGCCAAGACAGTTCCTCCTATTCCCGCCCCTGCACCCGGGAAAGATCAGAAAGCTAAAGTGGCGCCTGCCGACCCTTTCGCTTGTGCGGCTAGTAAGAGCGCTCCGACTCTAAAATACCTGCCCCGGGGGCGCAGGCCTTTTCATGCTCTCTACATGCCTCTGTCCAAGGCACTTCAGATCCTTGCCGAGAAGGGACATCTTAAACCCTTGGAGCCTCGGCCTCTCCCGAAGAATCTCCCTGCAACGCATGATGCTACTCAGTACTACGCGTACCACCAACAGACAGGCCATGCTACCGACAATTGCTTCCGCCTCCGTCATGAGGTGCAAGATTTGATTGACAACGAGGTTATCCTCCCACTCACCGCAGCCAAGTCCGTTACCACCCAGTTATTGGATTTTGAGGACACAAATACTGTAAGTATGTAATTAGAAAGTGAACCACCTGCGGGCGGCGTCCGGTGTATTTTGAATATGGCGTCTGGCACGCATTTTTGAGTGGCTGTGAACGCTAACTTTGTAAATCTTGGCTTGGGTATCGAGTCAGTCTTTTGTTTTGAGTCTGTCTCTTTGTCATGAGTCAATCTTTTTGCTTAAGGGTCTGTCTTGTTGTATCGAGTCAGTCCCCTTTGTATATAATACCAGGTGATTCTGGGATTGTTGCCTCGAACACCGTTTTGTCTTGTAATTACTTGTTTTGTTTTTTAGTCTGTTTCTACCTGGAGACAGTTACACCAACAAATCTGAATGAAACAGCTGTGGTTATCTCATTTTCATGCTTGCTTCTAGTATAAGTTAGTTGTGCCAGAGGATTTGATTGGGCTAACAGTACATCTTGCCTGCTCTCCTGCGCGCCAAACTCATTGCATTAGCCTAAGTTTTTCAAAAAACCTTTTGAACACTGCGGTGATAAAAACGAAGAGGAAGGAATTCCTCGGGTTTTGCAAAACTTTGATCATTTTGAGAGAAAGAGAGGCGTGCTAAGCCCTTAATGAGTGAAATCATGCTTGTCGGCGTGAGTACTGAGAAGGATCCTGGCTTGATCCAGATTGGTTCCACACTATCTTCAGCGCGAGCGATTTGTCGCTTTCTTAAAAACTTTCAAAAACAAATGTTTTACGCGGCCCTGTGAAGACCTGTGTGGAATTGCTCTTGAGATTGTGCAGCCTAGGATCGCTCTCAGCCTCAAGATTCGACCTATTGTCTTGAACCTCGAACTCATTCGGAACATTCAACAGTCAACCGTTAGAGGAGGCCCGTGTGGCCAGTTTTGAAGCAGCCCTCGAGCAAGAGGCACCGAAGGCGAGTCGAAAGGATTAGATCTCACCAAAAGAAGCTTATGGAGCAGCCATGACGAATTCTTCTAAAAGTCATTGCAAACAGTCGTTCTCCTAGATACAGAGAGGCTTCAACTCCAAAAACCATTTGGCATGGACTTGTTACACTTTTACCCTTTGAGAGGCTCGCTGGGCCGAAAACCCGGAAGGGCGACCCAGGCAAAAGTTAGAGCAAGAGAAAAACACAAAAAAAAAGAAGCGAAAAATACAAAAAAGAAAAGAGAAAAAGAAAGAAAAAAAGGAAATGCAAAAAAAAGAGAGAAAAGAAAAAGAGTAAAGAAAAAGAAAAAAAAAATGAAAAGAAGCTCGCAAGGTCGAAAACCCGCATCGGGCACCTTGGCAAAAGTTAGAGCCTGAAAAGTGAAGGTTAAAATACCCGAGTGTACCTTAACCAGAACTACGTAAGGCTTGATTCCCATGTTTGGGATACGTAGGCAACTTCATCATGAAGTCCAGCCCCCAACGCTTTCATAGCGTCTCAGTCCATGCAATGGTTTCGACTTCATCCCAAAGTCTAGTCGCCAACGCTTCTAAGGCGACTGTGTCCATATATTTTTTGTGACTGTCTTCGTCATCTTTGTGTCCAAAGAGTTCGGCCACCACCAATGAAGACTGTTTGTGGACTGCTGCGACATCATCCAAACAAGGGGCAACTTTCCGTTGCCATGAGCCGTCGTAAGCCGCCATTCAAACTAGGGGCAACTTTCCGTTGCCTCCCACCCCCTTCAAACCAGGGGCAATTTTCCATTGCCTCCGATCCGAGGTTGCGGATCTCCGATCCGAGGTTCCATGCCCGTTGAGCATTGACTGTTTGAAAAATAGTTTTTGAAAATTTTTACTGAGGTTGACTATTTTCTCGAAAACTATTTCATTTTTCAAAACTGGACCATTGTCTTGGACCCAAAAAGGAAAATTTTTAGTGCTTACAGCCTGACTTGCATGATTTTCAAATCAAAAGTCAAACAAGTACGTTAATCCGACTCTCATTTTGATCAAACTTGTTTTAGTAGAAAACCAAAACGAAAAGAATGGTTAAAATGATGAAACAGGGGCACAGTTGAGCCAGGCGTTCTGTCCCCCCTCGTTATCGACGTACTTGCCAGAAGAGCGCTCTACCCGCCAGAAGAAATAGCCGTGAGCTAACGGTGTTGAGCATGAACCCACACCTTTCTATTTATCCATCAATCACCCCGGGGAGGGATGAAAAATGAGAGAATGAAGAATAGAGAGGTGTAAGTTGAGAGAAAAGTGGGGAATAGGGTTTTGAGAGAAAATCCGAGCTTGAGAGTCGAGTGATGTGAGAATCACAAATCAGAAAAGGGTGGGAAACGGTACCCAGAGAAACTGGCTCCTCGTGATCTGAGGTCCCCCGTCCCTGTTAACGCGTCTGTGTATCGTGTCTTTTTGATTTGTCGGTCTCGTCTTTTGTTTTTCCCGGGCGTGTCTCGTTGTGTTTAAGTCGTGTACCTTTGTTGAGTCCTCCCCGCTGTGTCCAGTTGTAGGCTCGATACCCTAGTTGAAAACCCTTATTTAATTTCAAAAATCGTTTATGCTCAGAATGCTGTGCCATTCTCTACATTTGGGCGAACCAAAAGAAGGAAGGGAAAATTTGGGGCATCTGAGCATGTTTCAACCCTAGCCGGTTTCACCTTTGAAGGCCGTCTTGTCAGATTGGGCTGTTGTGTTTAAAGTTTGCTGTGCTCAGAATGAACCGAATGCTGTGTTATGGGCTGTATGCAGATTAATCCCCAGTAGAGTAAAAGGGCTGTGTGTCCAGAATCAGGCAGTGGGGTGCTTGGGTTTATTTTGCTGTTGGCTGTTTAATTATCTGATTATTACCATGCAAGTGTTCAATTTTCAGACAACTAATCATATTTCATTTACATTGAAGTGTAACATGATGGGATGCGATGCAATACATGAGATATGTAAATGTAACACTTTCTAAGCAAAAAAATTTGTTCATTTCATAATCTTTTTTTAAGTACAAAGTTTCGAGGAAAACAAAAATCTGCCTGCGGCAGTACAAAGTATCCTGACTACCAACAAAAGGGAAAAGTACAAAAAAGAAGAAAAACAACAAAAATTTGTATCCATGTCAAGCGATTCCGAGGGCTATCGGTCTGTCCTAGTCCTCTTCCTGGACGAAGGTCCAGGAGCATCATCAGCATCGTCATCAGAACCCGAGCTAGTGCTGCCTCCGGTCTCCTCCTCCGATGCCTCCGCCTCCGACTCTGCCGCCGCCTCCGACTCCTCATCATCATCATCATCAGGAACGGGAGCCCGCGAACTACTCCCGACATGAGTGTGCCCGCCTTGGTGCGGGGGAATACTCTGCCATCCTCATCTCTCCCTCAGGTGGGGACGGAAGGTCCGGCTGGAGCACCTCCTACCACGAGAATCTGGAAGGGAGGCTGAAAAAGTACATAAAAGGCAAATGCATCAGTATATTGTGGACAGTTTATCAGTGCAGAATGCAACATATGAGTACAGTGTGTAAATACTGTGGACAGTTTATCAGTGCAGAATGCAGCATATGAGTACAGTGTGTAAATACTGTGGACAGTTTATCAGTGCAGAATGCAGTGTATGAGTACAGTGTGTGAATGCCGTGGACAATCTATCAGTGCAGAATGTAGTGTATGAGTACAGTGTGTGTATACCGTGGGCAGTTTAACAGTGCAGAATGCAGCGTATGAGTACAGTGTATGTATATTGTGAGCAGTGTATCAGTGCAGAATGCAGCGTATAAGTATGAGAATACCGTGAGTAGTGTATCAGTGCAAAATACAGTGTATGAGTACAGTGTGTGTATGCCGTGGGCAGTTTAACAGTGCAGAATGCAGTGTGTCAGATGCTGTGAGATCAGTGTATTAGGTGTTGTGCCGTGCATCAGATTATGTGAAGCCGTGTATGAATGGTTTGAGGCCAGTGTCAGAAGAACATACCGGAATGCTGTAGAGGGCCAGGAGATCGAAGGTCCGCTGGAGCATCCCCATCATGGAGGCATTCATCTCCAATGACTGTCGGGTGTACGCAGAAGAAGCCTGCAAAAATATCAGATACATCAATATTCTGTGGAATATCAAATAAACCGAAATGAAATGACTGTACAGAAATGCAGTAATACATACCGGAGGTAAGTCGGGGACGCCGACGAACTCGTGATCATCTGGCGGAGGGGCGAAGGGGATCTGATAGGTCACCCCACCCTGCCCTCGGAAAGTCAGTACAGCAGGCAGGGCGGGCCAACCAGCCCCCCGTCCTCCCTGAGCTCCGCCCCTGCCACGGACTCGGGCCCTCCTCGAAGCTCCCGCTCTAGCTCCTACTCCTGTCCCAGCTGCTGGCGCCACGGGCCCGGCTCCCTCCGCTCGACGGCCGTCGCTCAGAGGTCGCATCAGGTACGTCTGTACGTACTCTCGATAGTCACCGATACCTCTGAAGCGGGCCTCCTCCTAGCCAATAGTGTAGTCGTCCATCTGCTCGGTGGTGAGCCTCTCGGTCTCTCTCATGTCCGCAGGAGGGTGAACCGGGACTATCTGCTCAGGTAACCCCAGGGTCTGGCGTAGGAAACGCTCACCCAGGTACCAAGCCCGACAGACCGGACCCTCCAGTAGGATCCGGAAACGCGAGGTCTCCTCAGCACCAGCAAACCGATCCCGCGTCACCGCTGGCAACGGAGCCCACGGCCGCCAAGTGATCTGAAAGTGACAGACAGTTTGTTATCTACTGTTATTGAAATATGCAGTGGGAAAGCGAAGCTTAAATAAACTGCAAGTAAAACATACCTCTGCGGGGGTGATGGTGTCGAAGTATCGACGGAAAAAGCCGAATGTCTCTCGCGGCCGCCAGGTGCATCTCCCGTCAAAGCGGCGTGAAAAGGGGACAACCAGAGGGGTCTCTGTGACTGGTACGGGGGCAAGCCTAGGAAAGTAGGCGTAAACCCACAGCTGCAAGGTAAATACCAGTGCATTTATCAGAAAAAGCAGAATATACAGAATAAAGCAAAAATGACAGAGCCGTGTGTTGTGCAGTGTATTGTGTGCAGTGTACAGTGTGAGCGGTGTACAGTCAGTGTAAAGAAGAGCGTATGTGTGTGCCGTGTGTACAGTATACAGCAAGTATAGAGCAGACTACAGTGTGTGCAGTGTACAGAGTACAGAAAATATCGGACAGAAATGAAAAGCGGAGAAGAAATGTACCTCCCAAGCCCGCCAGTAGCCTCCGAGCAACTGGCCGCTGCCGCGCGAAGCCGAGTTCATGTACCCGTAGAGAGTGGCCAGAGCGGCGCCACCCCAGTCGTAATGCAAAATGTCCCGGACGTCCACCAGTGCGCTGAGAAGACAGAGAGGCACGGTGTTTGCCCGGTCGGCGAAGATGGTCGTCCCGAATAAGAACATCAGGAAGCTGCGGGCGTACCTCTCCACGTCCTCCTGAGTCAGCTGCGCCTCCTCCTCCAACGCGGGCTGGACCCTAAACTGTACCTCGAACCAGGAGTACCGCACGAAGCCTGGACGAGCAAGAGGTGGGGCCTCCCCCAGCAGATGGACCTGAGCGGCAGTCCACTCATCCATGTCTATGTCAAAGGGGATCGGATCACCCCCTACCCCGATGCCTGTGAGCATCGAGAAATCATAAGGGGTCATCGTCATGTCCTCTGCTGTGGAAAAGTGAAACGAATCGGTGGTATCCCACCACTTCTCCGCCAGAGCGGCAAGGAGAGGTCTGCATGTGGAAAGCCTGGAGAGTCCTCGGCAGAAGGCGCCGAAGCCCGCTCGGTCCACTATGCGTCGGACCGCGTCAGGGAGCTCATCGTACCACTCCCGAGCGCCAGTGTTCCCATACCCGCGGATGGTATGGGAATCCTCCTGTAAACAGAAAATAGCAATGGCAAGGCAACATTCAAAATGCAGTTTTGAAAAGCATACAGATACAGCATGCGTGCAAGTTTGACAGATTTTGACAAATACCGGGTGCCGGTGTGCTTACAGTGAACTACAGCGTGTGATGCGTCAGCCTGTTCCGGTGGTTCAGTACAGATACAACATGCGTACAAATTTAACAGATTCAGACAAATACCGGGTACCGGTGTGTTTGCAGTGAAAAACAGTGTGCGCCGTGTGTTTGAGTGATTCGGGGTTAGTGCAGTGTATGTGCATGTGCCAATCTCAAAAAGATGTCAGTTGTATGTATGTTTATAGTCAACTACAGTCTACGGTATATCAGATTTCAGCAGTTAAAGAGTACAACTAGCTACGGCAGTTTTGTATCCTACATTGCGGAAAGTAAAGCAGAAGACAGAGAATTACCTCGGAAGCGCCGAATAAAAGGTGGGAGGTAGGCTCGGGCAGCAATAGCTCGGGCGCCACGTGCCTCTCGAAGCTCCGGAACTGGCGCAGACCGTCGGGGGGCAGAACATGGATCGCCGATTGGTAGGTCGCCGGGTCGAACGGACGCTCGCTCAAAGGTAGGAGCTCGACCTCGGGATCCATCTCGTGGTCCGGGGGAGTCCCGTCACGTGGAATGTCATCTGCCATGTCAAGAGTGATGAGAAAATAGCCGGAGGAAGGAAAATCGGGCTAGAATACGAAGAGTCAACCGAATAGTCAACTCCCGGGAAGGTCGGAAATGGCCGGAAAGGCCGGGATGTGAAAAGGCACGGAAATCAAGAGGAAAGTGAGGGGAACAAACTCCAAAAAGGCGAGAATGCCAAACGAGGCACCGAAATGAAGATGTGTTCGGTTGAAAATGTCCGAAACGCGAAGGAAATCGCGAATCTGACGACGAAACGGGCGTAGAACGCGAAGAAACGGGCGAAAGAGGAGAGACAAACACTCTAGAGAGAGAGGGTTTGGGTTTTCGGCGGTGGAGGAAGTGAGAAAATAGGGAATGAAACCCTATTTTAAAACACTCGAAGTGAAATCTCGAAACTGCCCCGACTCAGCAACTTTTTGCCGATCGGCAATGTTTTGTGCCGGCCGGCATAATATTGTTCCGATGAATTTATTCTGTAGCCGGTGGACAGCCGGTGGCCTCCCCTTCCGGCCGGTGGTGTTCCCACAGCCTTGTTTAGGCCATATGAGTAGTTTTTGGTCTTCATAGCTCAAGAAAGTGCAAGAAAGTGCATCTCCGACGCTCAACCGGCCTCTGTTGTGACCTTGGGTTGTGTCTTCTGTGCGTGGCACTCGAATTCGTGCAAGGTGTATCCTTTTTGTATCCTTTTAAATTCAAAAGTTACCCCATGTGCGTTGCACGCGTTCATCGCACTACTTCGGTGCATTACGTCGCGCTGTCATGCGCCTCACATTCGCATTGTTATGCACATACTACATGCGCTGTAACACGCACCCCTTGCATTGTCATGCACATCTCTCATGCATTGTCATTACATTTTTATTCCGTGCATTGTCGTGCATTCCGAAACACGTGCGTTGTTACGCATTTTAGTCCATTCCGTGTGGCATGCGTGTCACACTTAGCATCATCTTACATTCTGTGTGGCATGCATGCTACACTTGCATCATTTTGCATCTTATGAGGCATGCGTGTCTCATTTATTTTATTTGTATTATTTTGCATTGGCATGCGTGCCCCCATTTTGCATCAGCACGTGTGCCTCATTTTTATCAGCACGTGTGCCTCATTTTCATCGGCATACGTGCCTCATTTTCATTAGCACGTGTGCCTCATTCCCATTGGCACGTGTGCCTTATTTTCATCAGCATGCGTGCCTCATTTTCATCAGCATGTGTGCCTCATTCCCATTGGCACGTGTGCCTCATTTTCATCGGCACGTGTGCCTCATTTCCATCGGCACGTGTGCCTCATTTTCATCGGCACGTGTGCCTCATTCCCATCGGCACGTATGCCTGATTCCGCATTAGCACGTGTGCCTCATTTTCATCGGCACGTGTGCCTCATTTTCATCGGCACGTGTGCCTCATTCCCATTGGCACGTATGCCTCATTCCGCATCAGCACGTGTGCCTCATTCCCATTGGCACGTGTGCCTCATTTTCATCGGCACGTGTGCCTCATTCCCATTGGCACGTGTGCCTCATTTTCATCGACACGTGTGCCTCATTCCCATTGGCACGTGTGCCTCATTTTCATCGGCACGTGTGCCTCATTCCGCATCGGCACGTGTGCCTCATTTTCATTGGCACGTGTGCCTCATTTTCATTAGCACGTGTGCCTCATTCCCATCGGCACGTGTGCCTCGTTTTCGTTGGCACGTGTGCCTCATTTTCATTAGCACGTGTGCCTCATTCCCATCGACGCGTATGCCTCATTCCGCATCGGCATGCGTGCCTCATTTTCATCGGCACGTGTGCCTCATTTTCATCGGCACGTGTGCCTCATTCCTCATCGGCACGTGTGCCTCATTCCCATCGGCACGTGTGCCTCATTTTCATTGGCACGTGTGCCTCACTTTCATTAGCACGTGTGCCTCATTCCCATCGGCACGTGTGCCTCATTCCGCATCGGCACGTGTGCCTCATTCCCATCGGCGCATGTGCCTCATTCCGTATTGGCATGCGTGCCCCATTTGCATCGGCATGCGTGCCTCATTTACATCGGCACGTGTGCCTCGTTTGCATTAGCATGCGTGCCTCGTTTGCCTTGTTCATACATTGTTTTGTATATATCGTATATCATTTTGCATCCACTTTTGCATTGTCATGCATATTAATTTCATTACCTGCGTAGACCGCATGTTTTGATTGCGTAGACCGCATATTAATTTCATTACCTGCGTAGACCGCATGTTTGTAATCAATTTTATTACTTGCGTAGACCGCATTATTGTTCAATTTCTTTACTTGCGTAGACCGCATGTATTGCTTGCGTAGACCGCATGTATTGCTTGCGTAGACCGCATGATCGTTCAATTTCTTTATTACTTGCGTAGACCGCATTATTGTTTAATTTCTTTACTTGCGTAGACCGCATGTATTGCTTGCGTAGACCGCATAATTGTTCAAATTTATTACTTGCGTAGACCGCATTATTGTTCAATTTCTTTACTTGCGTAGACCGCATAATTGTTCAAATTTATTACTTGCGTAGACCGCATTATTGTTCAATTTCTTTACTTGCGTAGACCGCATGTATTGCTTGCGTAGACCGCATAATTGTTCAAATTTATTACTTGCGTAGACCGCATGATCGTTCAATTTCTTTACTTGCGTTGACCGCATGTATTGCTTGCGTAGACCGCATAATTGTTCAATTTTATTACTTGCGTAGACCGCATTATTGTTCAATTTCTTTACTTGCGTAGACCGCATGTATTGCTTGCGTAGACCGCATAATTGTTCAATTTTATTACTTGCGTAGACCGCATTATTGTTCAATTTCTTTACCTGCGTAGACCGCATGTATTGCTTGCGTAGACCACATAATTGTTCAATTTCGTTACTTACGTAGACCGCATTATTTTTCAAATTCTTTACTTGCGTAGACCGCATGTTTTGATTGCGTCGACCGCATGATTATTTAATTTCATTACTTGAGTAACCGCATGTTTTGATTGCGTAGACCGCATGCTTGTTCAATTTCGTTACTTGCGTAGACCGCATGATTGTCCAACTTCATTGCTTGCGTAGACTGCATGCTTATAATCAAATTCATTGCCCACGTAGACCGCATGCTCCATTTACACACCTGTACCTTCATAGCATTGTTATGCTCCCCACTTGCTTTGCGCTGTCACGCATTTTGAGTACACTACTATGCATGTTGTTAACGATATTGTACCTGTTAAGTTTGTTTTCATTGCAGGCACGATATTGTATGTACGGTTCATTTGAGGCTGGTGCAACCAGATGAACCGCACAGGTATTGTATCCTCCGAGTGAGACGTATTGAGAATTGCATAATTCTCTTACATCCTTTCTGCATTGTAGTGTAGTTCGGTGTATGCTAGCTTAAATCTGTCGCATGTGTGCTTCGTTACAGCTTTCTTTGCATGATCATAAGTTATGTCCGGCTCTGTGCATTGTCTTGCATTTTGCCCGTGCCTTCGGGCACATATCTTGTTTGTCTTGCATGTTTGTCTAAGTCTTCGGCCTTGTCAAAAATGGGTCGTCTCTGGGCTTTGACATTCACTCCCGTCATTGTTATGACTTTCGAGTTCTGTCAAAGAGGGGCAACTGTAGACACCCCATTTTTGACCGTCCTCAAGACTTGGACGTCACCGTTTGAACACTCGGTGATTATCCATGTTTGTGTTCGTTTGGAGTTCCCGGAGGTCTCGGCTCGCGCGCCTTGCCTCAGGATCTCCGAACTTGACTGTTTAGTGTCTGGTTTTACACCAAACACTTGTGTTTTGCCTTGGAGGGGCAGGGAATGCCTTGTGAGGCATCCCCACACACCACCGGCAGTGGCTAGAGGCCACCGGCTGGTTTTTGCTGCCACCGGCAATGTATATTGCCGGCCGGCACTATTTGTTGCCGGTCAGCACTGTTTAGTGCCGATCGGCACTCTTTTTTGCCAAGATGGCATTTTTGGCCGGCCGACTATTGTGCATTTGCTTTTGCAAATATTTTAAGACAGCTGTCTTGCTTTTTGCTCCCCTCCATACACGTGTATGGAGGGATCTCCCTCTTATGAAGCTTGTCTTGTAAGCTTTACAAGACAAGAAGTTCCATAAAGGGAGAGGCTTGTCTCTTGGCTTGAGAGGTTAGAGACTTTAGACATTTTAGAGACAAAAAACACAGAGAGAAGCTTTGGTTTTTAGGGTTAGGATCCATACATATCCTATCTCTCTTTTTCTTTCTTTGTGCTCTAGGTGTTTTGTGTCTTACTATTGCACATAAATACCTAGTGTTTCACCTTTGTCTAGCTACTGAGGTTCTAAAGGACTGATTTTAGTGTTTTGGTGTTGGATTCAAGCCAAGGAAGGCCATTGGAGCATCATTGTTGAAGAAGTCTTCAAGGGTAAGAATCTCACCCCTTTATTCCCCATTTTTGCACCTTATTTCTACCTATCTTAGAACTGTTTTTGTGCTTAGTGCATAATACAAAAAAGTTCTATTTTTTAGTCCTCTTGATTGTTTATTAAGAGTGTTTTGTGGTTTGAGGGTGTTTGACCCCTCTTAGGCCTTGAAAGGCCTCATTTTGTGCTATTTTGTGCTAGTTTCGGGACTTTGGTGTTTGGGCCTCTTCACCACTGAAATCTTAAGGGATTTCAGTGGTAAAGATGGTTCCTTGAAGTCTCCAAAAGGAGAGGGCCACCCCCTTTCCTTGTTGTCCTTGAAATGGACCATTTTTGGCCTCTTGAGGGAGCACCATGTTAGAGTATGTATTGACCATGCCTTGGCTGTTTTTTGTGCTTAATATGTCATATTATGCCTCTGTTTTTTATTGGTTTTGGTACACCATGCATGCTTAGCATACCTACCATGTAATGCCTTGTTTATGCCTTAATTTGCCTTAGGTTGTTAGCCTTTGTTCGAGCATGTTTTAGGCTTAGTCTTGTGAAGATTTTGTGCATATTTTGCCATGTCTTAGGTCTGTCCATGGTTGTTTGGGTCGGATTTGGCATGCTTAGTATAGCCTCTTTGCATTCCGGCTTGTTGGCCTTAAGTAGGTGCATGTATAGCATGACATCTTTGCATTGATTTGGTGATTTGGGGCCACCCTGCGTGTTATTTCAGTCCCATTTTCATGCCTATGTGTTTGCCTTGAATGCTTCTTTAATGCTTTGAAAGCATGTGTGGCATGTTCCATGTTTTGGCCATAGTACATGCTTTGAAATTGAGCCCCTTAGATGCCATCTAGGGAGTCCCTTTTGCATGGTCTAGGTCTGTCTTGAACCTATTTTAAGCCCTCTTAGCCTTGTGAGGCTTGGTTGGCTTAACCATGGTTCAAGTCCCCTTGACCGGCTTCAAGTACTTGGACCATTTTGCATGTTAATGTCAGCCTATCTTGTTACTTGGTTTGACACCTTCCTCATGCATTTTCAGAGCTTATGTTGCATGTTAATTGTCCACCATATGCCTCTTCCAAGTGTGCTTGAGAGTTGTCCAGTTTGTGCCTAAGTGTTGGTCCTTGTATGCATGTGTGTTTGCATGCCATTTAGCCCTCATTTTATAGCACTTTGGCCGCTGTTTTGGGCCTATTTAGAGTTGCCTGAATCATGTATAAGTCTATCTTTGTATCCATTTGCATGCCCCCATGTTTGCTTGTATGCTTGCATAAGTTTGTTGCCATGCCATGTTGCATCCTTAGCTTGCATGCCTAGGTTGCATTGCATCTTGCATGCATGCCTTGTTCCTTGACTTGATGATAGGAATTGGGCCTTAGTTTGTTTGATTGGTTTGCATTTCATTTGACATGAAAGTTGCATACTTGATTCCTTGGGCCATCATGCATGGAAATGCGTGATTGGTGGTCCGAGAATCGAGGCACATGCCCCTTTGAGTCATTACCATGATAAGGGATATGGTTGGTGCATATATGCCTTGGATTGTGCTGCCATGCTTTGTCTTGCCCTCTGTTGCTGTGAGTTGCAGGTTCTGCAGACTTTCTTTGCCGACCGGCAGTATATATTGCCGACCGGCAGTAAATCACCAGCCGATAGCTTTGTTTTGTGCCGGTGACAACACTACACTGCCGGTGGCAATTCCATTCAGCCGGTGATGATCCCCATTGTCCAAGGAAGCAGTCCTGAAGTTTTGGTAACCTCCAGAGGAGCAGAGGAAGGAAAATAGAGGCAGCCTATGCATGGCGGTGCATTTCCGAGCAGGATCGAGCATGCATTGCATCGAGCTCTCCTCCCGAGGCGGTTTACTGCTTTTCCTAGATTAATTAATTTGCTTAGTTGATTAGACGATTTGTAATATTTAATTAGCTTGTGTAGTTAATTAATTTGTAATATTTATTTGGTCCCTCCGAGTGAGGGCAAGTCTGTAATAAGTGTGTGTGAGTGGTGTGTATGTCTTCCAATCCCCACTTTTTTCTTCCCTTTTACTTACCTGCTTTGATGGTTAGTATTAGGGCACATTTAATTTAGCATACCTTATGCTATGCATGCGTGCATTCATGTATTTGTATTGCATGCACTAGGCTCGGTACATCACGCTAACTGCATTTGTACTTCAATTCCAAATTGAATACGTGCATCGATTGATCGCATTTCACATGCCATGTTTAGGATTAGCCGAGCCTATCTAGTTGCATCCTGTATGTGTTGCATTAGTCAAATTGACATGAACTAGGACATGCATGTTTGCTAACTAGTTTATTATTTTGGCACGGAGTACGATGTAAGTATTTATGCTTTAGCATCCCGCATGCGTGTGAGTGTTGCCATGACAGTATGCCTGCCATGCGGCTAAGTGCTTATGTATTAAATTGTTTTAATGCCTGTGGGTGGAGGTTGGATTGTTTGAGTTGGAAAAACTCGTTGAAATCCGTATTTTAGCCTACTTGTGAGTAGCAAATTCCAAAGCGCTTTTCAAAACCGAACGGATATGCAATGCTTATTTTCAAATTAGGCAATCTAGTCTATACTTGTTTGCTGCGCGCATAACATAGTAATTCTAGGCTAATAATTGGAATAAGAACACGTAATGTTTTCAAAATCGGATATCATGATTAGTAGAGGCCGGTCTTCGGACCGGGCGAAAGGGGGTGCTCATAACTGACCTTCCCCGATCGCACCCAAGCTCCCGAGCCGAGACAACTCCGGTGATGACGGACATGTGGCCTTCGGCACCGAGTCAGGGTTTCCTAAATTTCTCCATTAAAAAATATTTAGGTGGCGACTCTGTATCTGGCAAAGCAGTCCATGTTTGGCACTACTTTTTCAAAAATCTGTTTCTCAAAACGATTTGCCAGATTTGGACTCTTTGGTTCAGATTAAGAACCGCGACAACAAAAATCGCGAGTCCGAACTGTAGTAGCGAAGGGCCCCTCGCGGGACGCGTCTACAGAGAGCATCGGGGAGAGGGATGAGATGAGAGTGAGAGAGAGGCTCGAGTGAGAGTGCTGATTTTGTTTGGAGAGGAAAGAGAGTGAGAAGAGAGATAAATTTTTAGTTTCGAGCCATTCGAGCCCGGTATAATTCGAGCTACGGATGATTTTTCCTAAGTAAAATACAAATAATTTTTTTTTTTACATATAAATTTTTACTAGACAAAATGCAAAATAATAGTAGTAGAGTTTATATTAGATGGCGAAACTGTGTGGTTGGCGAGGCCGTTATAATCTTACTTTTTAAGCACGGTAACCTATGATGTTTTGTTGCACTAGTCGTTGTATTTACTTTTACCTGATGGTCAAAGTGAAATTATGAAAAATTGGATTTTGTAATTGATTAAAATTGTGAAGTTTTGGGCCGGTTGGTGCATTTTTTTTATTTTTTAATAATTAATTTTTTAAAATCTATTTAAGTTATTTTTATTGTAAAAACTATAAACAAAAATTACACTAAGCATTCTGATTCAAATTTCTAAAATCAATAAAAAAAAAAAAAAACAATTAGAGGCAACTTCACAAGTAGAAATGTAAAAATGGCCTGCGGCCCGGTGTGAGCCTGGCTCGTTTGAGCCCGAGCCCCTAGGCTTGGGCCTAGGTTATCATTTTGAAGCCTAGCTCGGCCCGTGGCCCAACACATAGACCCGTTTAAGGCTCACTCAAGGCACGACCCAAGGCCCAGAATCTTTTTTAGTGGAAAATAATAAAATTTGATAGAAAAAAATTAAAAAAATAATAAAAAAAAAGTCAGGCCCACCCAAACCCGGCCTAAGGCTGAGGCCTGGCCTACCAACCCACCCAAGGGCTAAATACCCATGGGCTCGGGCTTGGACCCAGTCCTATTTTTTTGGCATGTGGCCCGGCACAACCCGAATTTTGGTCAGAGCCCACAAAACTCGACATGAACTGGACTTGGTTAAATTTACACCCCTATTCACAAGTTACACTAAACAAGCTTATTTCTGTAACAAGGAATTGTAAGTAAGTGGAAAATGGACACATAACCACAAAAGATGAAAAAGTAAGAATTTTTGTTGGTGCAAAATTTTAACAGTAAATTGTAAATAGGTGGGACTCTTATAAAATAATTAGATTATGAATAAGAATGTTTTTTGGTACAACTATGACATACAATACTCTTTAGAGGCTGTGAGTGCACCATCCACCATATTTGGAAACAAGGGAATTTGTGTGCGGACGCTCTAGCCAACCTGGGTGCAGACCAACCGGAGGACATGCTGGTGGTGCACGAACCACCAGCTGAGCTGTGCAGTTATCTGCTCGCAGACATGATAGGAGTCTTAAGGGAAAGGGGCTAGCCCTCTCTCTGTTTCTTTCTTTCCGATGTAACCAAAAAAAGAAAAGAAAAGGGTTGCATCAAATATAAAAATAAATTTGTATCATGCACATAAGAGAATTGTATTATCATAAAAATATTATTTATTTTTTATCACTGTTCTATTGAAATGCCATTTTCCCAAATTTTAATGTTAAAACATACAAAAAATTTGCACCTCACCTATAAATAAATATCTTTGGTCATCCTTTTCCGGTGTAACAAAAAAAAAAAAAAAAATCTTTGGTCATGTATGATGAATTGTAATTCTCCTTTCATTTAACAATGATTACAATTTTTGTTTTTCATGTTACAATCTCACAAGTGGAAAATAAATTTTAAAAGTGAGTTTTATTAAATTTTATAAATAGTTATTTATTTATATATTCTATATTTAATTTTTGTGACTGTAGGAAAATTTTAGTTATTGAAAATAATTTACAAATGAAATTTATATAGATAAAATATATCTAAAAGATGTGATTGTGATTTTTTTAAAATTATGAGCAACAATGATAAGTGTTTGGATTTAAAATATAAAAAGAAAAATCATAAAAAATAATGGCATTTTATATAAAATTTTGTATAGTGAAATCTATTATGTTATATTAATTTTTTAGAGATACCAAAATAGTTGTTACACTTTCAACATGAATAATGTGGACTTGAGGTCGCTGTTGTGTTGGGTGCACAACAGTTACTGTTGTGTAGTCAAATGGGACAATTTTGGGGCCAATTTTGGAACCCATTTCGATAATCTGAATCGTTCACATTTTAGAATATATCAAGTAGAACATATCTGTAAAACATCAAATTAATTGGATATCGTTAAACAACTTAAACTGAGGTATTTGACAAATTAATTGTGTAGTACTACTTTATAGTATGAGATTGTGAGTTTAAATAATACCTTTTGGCTCCGTTTGAGAGGAGAGGTTTGGAGTTTTTTTTGGCTAAAATAGTCACAAAAAACAAAATAGACTTTTTAGCCTAATAAGACAAAACATCACATCCAACCTATAATCATTACATTCTTTCTCTCATAAAAAAGTCAAAAAAGCCAAAAAAGTCAAAAACCCTTCCCAAACTAGGCTTTTTAGCCCCAGATTAAAATAGCTAAAAAAGTCAAAAAGTCAAAAAACTAACCCGCCTCCCAAACGAAGCCTTTGTGTTGTTCATTTTCCTTTTTCTTCTAACTCTTCATTAATATATATACTATGTGCCAAAATATATATATATATATATATTACAAAATAACTTCCAGTCATCGTGATATTTTGATCATAATATTACAAATCTAAAAATTTTACTTACAAATTATTCAAATATATCAATATATAATTTAGATTTATTATGCATAAACTCCACAATATACATTTTTAACCTCTATAAAACACTCATATTCTTGATACAAATATGGAATTATGAGGATGGTCCTGTATTAGGATAGAATTAGTCAACTAAAGTCCACGAGAGGTTGTTGTTGGGGAAAGAAGTCATGAGTGGTTAACTTACCTAGTCCAAGGATCAACAAAGTAGGCTTTGCAGCGCCAACGACATTTGTCCCATCCTAGCTTTACCCATTCACATTTTAGTTGTTTCCTTTCTTTCTTTCTTATAATTTTGTTTTGATAAATTACACTGATTATAATTTACAAATTTAGCATAAGTTTATAATCCATTTAAGGATTAAAAAGTCCAATCTAACATTTGTCTAAGACATTAGGTCCAAGTGATATTTTTTTTATTAGTGAGAGATCTACCTTTTGTGAAATAATTTGATTTCTTTTGTTGGTTATAAAAGATATTTTATTTCAAATTTTACCTCATAATTTATCTTTTATTTTTTTACCATCTATTCAAATTTATTTCTATCTACTCAAATTTTTTGATTATTTGTTCAAAAATTTCACTATCTGTTTAAATTTATATCTATATGTTCAAATTTTATTATTTGTTCAATTTTTTTTCTATCTATCGAAATTATTTTAATATATATGTTTTAATTAATTTATTTATTTTTATCTATGCAAATAAGAGAGGAGAGAGTGAAGATTATCTATTCAACCAAATTATTTGTTCAAATACAAAGCTATTTGTTCCACCAAACTTTATTTTTGTTGAAATACCAAGCTTATTTTTCCTGTTTGTCTATTTTTTCACTGTGCATATTACCTTGGGAGCTTGTCGTTATAGACAAAGTGTTTTAGAGTGTGAATCTTTGGGCAAAGAAAATTTAAGATTGGACTTTTGGACCGAATGCCCTTTTTTAAATTTTAGTTCACTTAACATCTAATTTTTTTTATCAATAATTTGTTAATCATATAAACAAAAAAAGAATGTTATTATATCTTTTATACTAATATATATAGTTTACCTTGTTTATTCCTGTGATTTCACTTTATCTGTATTAATTTTAGTTTCTTTAATCAATTTAATTTAATTTTTTTTATTAGTTTATTTTAAACAACAACGCAATTGAAATATATGAGGACTTTTTATTTTGAAAAATTTACCCATAAATTCTATATGAGGAAATATTCATCTATTTAGTTTTAAGAGTTTTCTTATGGAAGTGGGGATGTTGCTGCGTAGCCCGCGCAGTAACGGCTATTGTGCGGCAAAATGGGCCTATTTTGATAATCCGAATTGTTTACATTTTAGAATACATAAAATAGAAGATGTCTGTAAAAAATCAAATTAATTAGATATCATTTATCTATTCATCCACTCAAATTTGTATTCATTTTAATACTTTAAATCACAATTATTATTTATTTTTGTAGATACAAATGTGAGTGGATGAATGGGTAAATGATATCCGATTAACTTGATTTTTTGCAAGCATCTTTTACTTGATGTATTTAAAAATGTGAACGGTTCGGATTATCAAAATAGGCCTCGAAATGGGCCCATTTTACCGCACAACAGTCGCTTCTACGTGGGCTGTGCAGCAGCGTCCCCACTTCCTTTTCTTATGAACCAATTAGTCCCTTTTGTTTTGAAAAGTTATATTTATTTGATTTGATACCATTTGAATTTAACTGAATGCCCTTTAATGATTCATTTTTTCAATTTTTTGATTTGTTTTGGGAATGGAAATGAAAAGTGAGGTGTGGAAGATTTTTTTTAGGGAGATTGGTGGTTGTTAGTTGTTGAGCGTTGAAATCTACATTTCTGTTAGTGTAATTTTTTGGTGTTACATAGGAGTGTTATATTAGATTGCTACATTTGAAAAAAGTACACTAAAAGTTTTTGTGTGTTACATTGATTGGAGTGTTACGTTTTGAAAAAATACATTAAGGGTTTTTTTTGAATATTACGTTATTATGTTTAAGAAAAGTACATTAAAGAGTTTCTTAGTGTGTTATATTGGAGTGTTACGTTTGAAAAAAATACACTAAGGAGATTTTTTTGAAATGTTATGCTATTACGTTTGAGAAAAGTACATTAATAAATTTTTTACTATGTCTGATCAAATATTTTTTTTACTATGTTATATTGGAGTGTTACCAGTGGCGGAGTTAGAAAAATAATTCAAAAGGGACACTTGTTAATTAAAATTTTGAAAATTTTCTCATAATCAATAACAATAGATAATAATTTTTAAATTAGTATTAAGCCCAAAATCTTAAATCTTAAATGTTTAATTTTTAAATTTTTATTTTTACAATTGACTTTGTGAAAAATCAGAATTGGAAATATATGATGTTACTTATAACTATTGTATTATAGGCAATGTAAAAAAGGCTTGTATGTCTTATAATAGATTATATAATAATATATAAATAATGGTGTTACTATATTATCATTGATATATGGTATCACTAATTAATAGTAAAATAACACATGAAAAGTCAATCCCACTTGTCAAATATTGTTAGGTCTTTGTAATTGGCAATCTCGTTTGACAAAGCTCCTTTCAGTTGCAATTTTATTCGATCTTTTATTTCAGTGAGGCTATTAGTATTTACATGCGAATCCAACCTGAATTATGTCCATGCAGAAGAGTTTGTGATCTTAATCCTTTCATGTTTGCCACTTCGCTGACTAAGTACAAGGATCGAACTATTCGGTCAGCTCGTGGGGGTCCAAGGGGCAGCGCCACGGCGGGGTTGAGGGGCAGCACCCCCGAAGCAAAAAGAAAAAATACAGTCAAAATTGTATGACTGCTCAAGCTGTCATTTGTGTGCTCGAGCTAACAAACAAATCATCCAGTATTTTTGTAGAACTCCTAAACTTTTGGGAAGAAAGTTTTACCGCTCGAACGGTCAGCCTATATGTTTCGCACTGCCTTTAGTCACACTACTCGAGCGGTGAAATGTGTACTTGAGCCGCCGGCGCGATCCTGTTTATAAAGTGCGATGTTTGTTGTTTCTAGGGTTTGTGGAGTCCAGATTTTCAGAGAGGAACAAGCTACAAAGTGTTTTATATTGGAGGGTATTTTATGAGTGTTTCCTTAATGATTTAAGTGTGATCAATAGATCTGTGAACTTTATTTCAACATCATCAAGGGTTTATTCGTTTTCCTTTATTCACAAAGGAGAGAGTTGTTCTTCGATAGATTTCGGGGAACTTGAGCCTGAAGTTTTGGTGGATTTCAGAGCGGCTCCTCATCGTGGATTTGACATTAGCGTTGTGGATTCAACGTTGGATAAGAAAATTCCGAGGTGAAGACGGTATTGGAAGAGGCACATTGGGGTCGGTTCAATTCGGGCGTGGATTCGTTAGGTAATTGGGAGTACACTTGTGTAATTTTTTTTTGTCTTCTTAGTAGATTATTTTGTAATTTTGGCCAGTGATTTTTTTATCATAATTAGAGGCACTCCAATTGTGATTTTTCCACATTAAATCGTTGTATCGATTTGTCTTTAATTGTTTGATTGAGATTGTCATTCGTTATTAAAAATTGAAACATAATTACAAATCAATATCTAGGAAATTTTTAAGATTTTTCAATTAATAATTCAATAATTTCTCATTTTCGTAGTGTGATTAATTATATTTAATTGTAAGTGATGATTTGATATCACTGTTTAACTGAATTTCTTTTTTTATAAATTTTTCACACATAATAATGTGACTTGTTATAGTTTTTTCATTTTCAATCAAAACAACCAACATTATTTTCGTAATTTGAAAAATGTCATTAAGAAATCATTCTAAATGTTATTTCTATAGAAATTTTTTATTTGTTAATTATTTTTCTTATATACAAAAAAAAAAAATTACAAAAAAATGAGGAGTGCACGTGCCTCCTAGTCCTTTCATACCTCTGTCACTGGATGTTATGTTTGGAAAAAGTATATTAAGGAGTTTTTTGTGTGTTACATTGATTGGAGTGTTACGTTTGAGAAAAGTACACTAAGGAGTTTTATTAGAATGTGACGTTATTACATTTGAGAAAAATACACTAAGGAGTTTTTTACCGTATTACATTAGAGTGTTACATTTTTTGAGTATTAAATTGAAGTGTTATGTTTGGAAAAAATACACTAAGGCCTCGTTTGGAAACCTCCATTTTAGCCAAAAAGTCAAAAAGTTACTAAATTAGCCAAAAAGTCAATAACCCATAGCAAAAAGTCAAAGATTCTCTTTTCTCTCTACTTTTTGCACATATTTTCGTAAAAAGTCAAAAAGTCATCCCAAGCATACTATTTTTTTAGCTCATATTTTAGCGAAAAAGCCAAAAAGTTACTAAATTAGCCTATTCCCAAACGAGGCCTAAGAAGTTTTTTTGAAGTGTTACGTTTAATAATTTCAACATTTTGAGAAAATTTACATTTGTCCCTCAATACATAACACACATGTTTATGTTTGGTTTTTTATGTGATTTACACTAAAATGAGACCTTTGGGCGCATAAGAAAAAATAGAGGATCAAACAGTTTATAAGATCACTATTTATGATTTATTGGTGTTTCACCATTTTATTTTTTATTAAGAAAAAAATAATTTTAGCAATGTGAAACTTGTGCTTTTGAGTAAAATTTTAAAACAGAAAATAACTACAACTTTAAATTTTATTTTAAATGACAATATACTAGAATTTTAAGAAGTGTTCATGCTGAATTGAAGGGGTATGGATTTGTTAAAGTTGATTTCATGATAAAGTTGACATATTATAGAGTTAACTTAGACCTATTTTAGTGATCTAAAAATCATTCATTTCATATAATTAATTGGGAAAATTATTTATTTCAAAATATAGTTAATCTAACATTGATTGTTATATTATTAGACTATTTTTATCTATACTGTGTAAATATTTTAAAAATCGACTATCCATTTATTATAATATATATGCGATTTGATTATATAATTATTTATTTATGATCAAACTAATCTTTTATATACATATTATTATCATTTTGTCATATAAGATAAACTTTTACCTTCAATTTTAACAAATCTAAACTCGAATTGATGGTTTTCAATGAAACACTTTTTATTTAGGGTTCGTTTGGAAAGTGAGTTTACTTTTTGACTTTTTTGATTTTTTTAGTTATTTTAATCTGGGGCTAAAAAGTTTCGTTTAGAAAGGGCTTTTGGCTTTTTTGGATTTTTTGTGAGGGAAAAAATGTAGGGCTTGTTTGGTTTGTTTTTGGGAGAGTTGTTTTTGAAAAAAAATTTGGGGAGAGAGTTTAGAAATTTTTTTGATTTGTCTGGTTGTATATTTTGGGAGGGTTGTTTTTTTGAGAGTTTGGGATGATTTGATATTTTGAGAGAATTTGAGTAGATGTGTGCGAGAGAAAAAGTGATTGAGAAGGAGAGAGGAGAGAGAAAAAGTGATTGATTAATGTGTAAGAGAGAAAAAGTGATTTTAAATTTTTTTTTAGAAAAACTCAAACCAAACAATTTTTTAGAAATTTTTTTCTAAAACTCATCTCTCAAATGCAAACCAAACATATCCGTAATGACTATGGGTTGAATGTGATGTTTTGTCTTATTGAGTTAAAAAACTTATTTTGTTTTTTGTGACTGTTTTAGTTAAAAAAACCTAACTTTTTTCTTCCCAAACGGAGCCTTGCGGTGGTTGAAAACTTTGAAATTTTGTTGGCTTATTTTAAGAAGTAGATTAAAAATTTATTTTTTAATTTTTTTTAAAATTATATAGAAAAATAACAATATAATATAACAAAAGAAATTAAGCCGTTGTATGCGAATAAGCCCGTCTCTCTCAAAAATAATAATAATTAAAAAAAAAAAGAAAAAAAAGAAAAAACAGCTCTTTTTGCATGTTCACGAGTCACATTACCTTTCCTGTCGGGCATTATGATTATTACCCTTTTAATGAAAAGACTAAACAATATTGTAAAGTTTGATTTGGCTCCCATTTCATGATTGGATAATTAATTGCATGAGAATGAATAATGATAAATAAATGATTACTGTTTATACCCTTTTTTTTTTTTTTTTCCTTCCGCTATGTTTGACGTTATTTTTTTTATTTTATTATTTTAATTATAAAAAATAAAATAGATTAAAAAATTAATAAAATAAAATATCACATTCAAATTATAATTATTTTATTTTTTTCCGATAAAAGTCAAAAAATTTAAAAAATTCATCCCAAACGAGATTTTTTAATTTCAGACTAAAATAATTAAAAAATAAAAAAATAAAATAGTTAAAAAGGCAATTTACATTCCAAACAAAGGCTTAACCAATCTTCTAGTAATATTAAAGATTTTTTTTTGAGAATAAATTTATATTTTACATCCCTTAAAAGTAGGATCTAGCTTGTCTCATTTTCAGATCAAAACTGGACTAGTCTAGTCAAGCCCATAAGCCTATTTTTGGGCTTCGTTTTGATAATCTGAACCGTTTAACATGTAGAACTCGTCTAGTATTATATCCTTGCAAATAATCACGTTGGTCGGATATCGATAGCTATTTGATAGGATCAGAATTCTGTCAACCATTTATTTTTTCACCGTTCATTTTTTTAATACAAATCTGATTTGATCAATTAGCTATCGATATTTGACCAACGTGATTGTTTGCAGGGATATAATACTTGATGAGTTTTACACATTGAATAGTTCGAATTATAAAAAAGAGGCCCATAAATGAGCCCATAGGCCGAACTAGACAAGTCAAGTCTTGATCTCAACATGAGACAAGCTGGACCTAAAAGTATTACTCAATTTGGCCTACAAGAATTACATTTTTCACTTTTAAAAAATTATTCAATTCTCATTTTCACTTTAAAATTTTAAATTTTTCTACATTCATTTTTAAACTATTAATTTTTTTTATTACTTGGGTCACATTGATAAAAAAAAAAAAAAATCAATTTTGAACGAGTAAATTTAAAAAAAAAAAAAATTTAAAGACAAAAGTGAAAATTAAGTAATACTTAATTTGCTTTCTTTTTTATTTTTCTTTTCCTTTTTCTTCTAGTAGAAGTTTGGTATTCTTGGTATTATACTATAGCAACTGTCTAGTAAATTATATTTCTTCATGGATTCATTTCTATCTTAGTTCTTCACTGACTACAACAAAAAAGGGTTTTTATAGCGCCAAATACATGTCGTGGATACAATTCTACAACGTGCAAGGTAACGTCGTATTATGACCGATCATAGAAAGTTATTCACTTCAACGACATGTCGTAGTACGCCGTTAAAAACCCTTTAACAACAGATCTTGTACGTCGTATTTGATTTTTTTACAACTATTTTTGCATGCCGTTAATTTAGGAGACAAACCACGACGTTCATTGCTAATTATTAAATATTTAATACAACAGCCTATTTTGCTTGTAGTTCTCTACAATTTAAGAAAACATTACAAACAAATTTCACAAACATATATATATATATATATATATATGCATTAATCAACCACCAACATATTATTTCAAACATCCAAAAAAACAATTATCCGTAAGTTCTGAATATCCAAAAACTATCTATATACATTCCGAATCATCTAAAAATTATGTTTCTAAACATCAAAAACTATCTTTAAGTTCAAAATTATCCAAAAAAAAAAAATTGTCATTAAGTTCTAAACTATACAAAATTTACACAAATAACTTCTTGTGAGTGCACCATCATGGACTGATTTAATTGCATCAACACTCACTTGCGCCTTCCAAATCTTTGTATTAGGAAATTCCTAGCAGTTTGGATTGTGAGTGTACCATCATGGAAGTGAACTTCTCTCTCTAGTTTTACAAGTAAAACAAGACTCAAAAATTGTAGCCAAGATTGCCATCATACCAACACAACTAAATTGGTGAAAAACATGGAAAGTCGTAAGGTCCTATAAATTAACAAAAACTAATTCAAGGGATTACCTTCTGTTGGGTTTGTAATCTAGCCATTTGCTCCATTAAGCATACAAGAGCAACACAGTCACACAAAAAGGATAGCTCCAAAAAACCAAGTATTTGAACAGAACGTCACAACAACCCAAAGTTGGCTAGAACTCTATATATTTGCATTACCCAAATCCTGGACCTGATATGAGCAATAGAAACAACCAAACACAAATTCAAACCACAGCTCTACACAGACTAAAAAAATCCATATGAATGACTAAATTCTTAATCATTTTAAACAATAAGCATTTATGGAAATATATGTATATACATTTATATCCCACGTTGAATACTGTAAAAGTTTTGTATCAAACAAATGTTTAGACTTGAACAAAGGGTTAAACATGTTATTTGGGAACCAACGGGGATGTCATTTGTTCATTAGAATTGTCCAAAAAAATTTAAATGAGTGGAACTATTCTATGGAGTGTAGGGGAGGTCATTGGAATTTGGTGCAGTGCATAAGAAAATTATAGACACCTTTTTGGTAGCTTTGAAAGTTGCTTGTGCATGTAGGCAACTTCAATGGCAGTCTATAGTTAAACTTTGAAATTAATTAAAAACTGATTTGTGTAGCATTATATGGCCACAAACAAAAGGTTAGTTTCATGAAGAACTAAATAATAAATTAATTTCTGTGTGCTATTTTGTTTGCTAATTTCGATAGATATCGTTGTTGAACATATAGTTAGATATAAATGCACGAACCTTTCCTTTGTACCCAAACAAAAAAAGCATAAATCATCGTGGACACTTATCATTATCAGAGGAGAAAAAAAAACTTCTTGCTAGTGCTTTGAGGTTTATTTATCTACAACCATGCATATATGCATAAATCTAATGCTAATTGCTAGATCAATAGGAAACAAATTTTGCGTACATGTAATTAATTAAATTCATGTATGAAACAAACCTGGCATGCACGTCTATAAACGGACATAAAAAAGGAAAACACTACCTCATTAGGGAAGTAGAATCTCTCATGATCTAGGTTTTCAACAACACTTATCCAGTTGGTTTTAGGAGCCTATACTTCAACATTTAAAATTAGAAACAAAGAATGCACTTTACCAAATTGCACATGTAGCAAGATAAAAATAAATAAAGTAAGATACAGAATGATGTGAAAAAAAAAAAAAAAAAAAAACAACTCACAAGCTGCTTGATTGAATCAATAAGGACATCAATATACCATAAACTCATCAATGGCAGATCAGACAAACTGTCAATGCCAAGAGCATAACAGCAAGTCGAAAATGCATTGTAAAAATATATGTATTATTGATTGTTGTATAGATATCTATTACAATGATTCATGATTCCTATATATAGAAGAGGGTGAGTGTGTAGTAGGTAAGGAGTAGGTGAAGTGGAGGTGGTAGTGGTGTAGTGGGTTAGGTTTAGTGGAGTAGGTGAGGTGGTAGTGATGTAGTGGGTTAGGTTTAGTGGAGTAGGTTTAAGTGGGTGAAGTAGGTGGAGAGTAGGTGGATTTTAACAGCCCCCCGCAAACTCAAGGGGGATAGGAACTAACCAACTTGAGTTTGGAGAGAGTAACAAAACAAGAAAATACATAACGGTGTAGAGGACACTGGATGGCGGTGTCAGACCGATGTAGAAGACAATTTATGGGGTCATGTCGGACCGTTGTAGCAGACACTGTGTGGTCGTGTCAGACCGATGTAGAAGACAGTTTATGGGGTCATGTCGGACCGATGTAGAAGACAGTTTACGGGGTCATGTCGGACCGTTGTAACAGACACTGTTGTGACAGTTGTTGTGACAGTTTACGGAGTCTTGCTGGACCCTTGTAGAAACTAACCGGAATCAATGTCGGGACAGTTTACAGAGTCTTGTCGGACCCTTTGAAGGAGCGAACCGAAATCAATGTCGGGACAGTTTACTGAGTCTTGTCGGACCCTTGAAGGAGCTAACCGGAATCAATGTCGGGACAGTTTACAGAGTCTTGTCGGACCCCTGGAAAAGTGGCACCCTCAAAAGGTGTGCCCAATCTGGCAAAAAAGGCGTGCCATCAAAAGGCGTGCCCACTGTATCAAAAGACGAGCCATCAAAAGGCGCGCCAGACACGCGGCGATGCACGTGATCGACAGTGCGCGTGTCGGCCTCTGCGTCATGGTCATTATAAACCGAAGCGGAGGCGGAGGCTGGGAAGCATAACAAACCAGTCCGAAACCACTGAACATTTGCATTCGGAAACACGCTGTAAACACTCGGTAACCAACCCTTCTCTGAAACACTCAGCAACCCATAAAATGGCCTCTTCTTCCCGTCCAGCTAACCAGAACATGGCCTCCTCTTCCCGTGGGCTGCTTACGCTCTTTCCAGAACTGAACGAGTCCACAAGAGAAATAACTGGTGCGGTAGCCAGTGAACCTCAACCAAACACCTCTGTGTTTGCTCCGTTGAACTTTCCGATACGGTCGGTGGAGCAAAAAATGGCGGTGCAAACTGATATTGAGGCCAATCAGTATACTTTAAAGTCATGTGTGGAGACCATGACGGCGGTCACAAACTTGTCGCACCGGCTGCAGAGTAGGACAAATGAGGTGCAGCAGTTAAACTCCCAGCTGGCTCTGCTCCAACGCATGTATAAGGATGCGCGAGCAGAGATAAGTGTGCTAAAGGCAGAAAACAAGGAGCTGAAGCGGAAGGCCATCGTGATGTTCCGATTTGGAGGTCCACCATATGCTGTAGTGGAGGAGCAGGGAGGAGGCAACGTGCTTGGTGGGCTAGGAAACACGGAGGCAACACCGTCAAGGGCCGGCCAGGACGGAGGCAAAAAGAAGAGACCTGCAGTAGAGTAGAGAAGGAAAAAGAAAAATCCCACTGTGCCGATTTGTGTTTTTTTTTTTTTTTTTTTTTTTGTGGTGTAAAATGGTGATCGGGGTGAGCCCCGACATGAATAAAATGAGTTTGGTGTGCAGGTCTGCTTGTTCTGATTCTTGTTTTTTTTTTTTTGTGTGTAAAAATAAAAATAAAATGAAAGAAAACAAGGGATAAAGAAAAGAGATAAAAATATGTGGAGATGGATTATATGAAAAACATCAGTGTGATGGTTTCAAAATAAAGATTATTGGAGAGTGGGTATTTAAAAAAGATGAAAAATGAATTGAAAAAACTAAATAAAAGAAAAGTCTGAGATGAACAAGGGGCAGTGCTTTATAATAAAAAAAAAAAATAAAGGTGAGGTAGTGGATGCTTTTTTTGGGAAATTGTTCACCACGTGAGGTGTATGGAAATTGTTCAGCAACCGAGAGGGAACTTAATTTTCTCTAGAAAGCCTGGAATGCATACGAAAGTTGGTGGTGGAGGTTTAGTTGTAGATTAGAAAGGCTCGTGAGAGATAGAGAGATAAGAAAGAAACAACAAGAGCAGAAAGCTGAGTCTTCTCCCATAAAAGTACAAGATGCACTTGATGAGGCTCAAGGGCTGCTTAAAACTGTAATTTCCACTGGTCAATCAAAAGAGGCAAGGTTAGCTCGGATTTATTTGAAGTTGTAGATCGAAGGGCAAAGCTTGCTGTCGGCGATAATCCAGAGGAGCAGATAAATTCTCTATTGCCAGCTGCTTCCTATGTGGAGCAATATTTGGAAGGGGCCTTGGCGGCACAGGCGCTTGGTGAAGGATGGGAAAGGCCAGAGGGGAGACCCTTCAGGCAAAGACTGTTGGTGGTGGCCAAGAGGTGACCTGTCTCTGCAGTTAGAAGAGGTGAAGAAGTACTGGTTACAGAGGTACGACCTGTTCTCCAAATACGATCAGGGTATAAAAATGGACGAAGAAGGATGGTTCTCGGTCACGCTCGAAGCGATTGCTGTCAGGCACGCCGAGAGTGTTACAGAGGAAGTCGAGGCGTCCTGCGTCGCGAAGAGGAAATTGAAGATGTGGCCGCCGATCTCGATCGACGAAGTGTGTGGCGGCGGTGCGTGGGTGGAGTAGAGGCAAGGATGCGTTGAACCGGACCAGTTCATGGAGTAGAGGCAAGAGGACCGGGTTTATAAGAAGAACTTTCTGGTATTCGGAGCTGTGGAGGAAGCACATGCAGAGTGATCAAGGTATGTGTAGAGGTCCGGCGGACTAGGTTGAGGTCCGGCGGGCGGCCAAGGCGAGGTTGCCGCCCGCCGGTGACGCGAAAAAAAATATTAAACTCTTAACCTTGCTCTGATACCATGTAAAAATATATGTATTATTGATTGTTGTATAGATATCTATTACAATGATTCATGATTCCTATATATAGAAGAGGGTGAGTGTGTAGTAGGTAAGGAGTAGGTGAAGTGGAGGTGGTAGTGGTGTAGTGGGTTAGGTGTAGTGGGTTAGGTTTAGTGGAGTAGGTGAGGTGGTAGTGATGTAGTGGGTTAGGTTTAGTGGAGTAGGTTTAAGTGGGTGAAGTAGGTGGAGAGTAGGTGGATTTTAACATGCATTCTGATTGTCCTCAAGCCCAACATGGGTGCAGACAAATATGCCAAGTATCATAGAGACAGTGATTTCAGTCAGCGATAAGAAAAGAGATAACATCTCCATGCATTGTGAGACATTAATTGTGCATCCATAGCCTAATTCCTTCATTATATCATACATGCTCATCTCCTTTACCATTTCTGCTAGAACAGAATCAAAATCATTGTCATTGCCTTTGAACAAATCCAAGCTCCTGGAGCAAACAAGATGAGCAACAAGGCAAATGATGATCTTAAAACAAGATACATAAATTAACAAAACAAGTATAAAACTAATAGCATAGCTATTTCCAGAGGAAAAAAAAAACACAATTAATACCTCAAGAAGGTTGCCTCATGCAATTCATCTGAAAACAATGGAGCTAAAATAAAGTGGTCACCATTTTTCAATTGCACTAAAGATAACATTTGCATAAATGAATCCACATGCTTGGACAGGCCCTCAGATCGATGACGAAACATAAAAATTGTTAGACATATTTATTTTTGATGATTATTTTGATTATGTTTCTAATTTATTTGATTTATTTGGAAGAGAAAAATATATTAAAATCTTATGTTATATACCATTATATTTTCTTTCCTAATCATATTTTGGAGTGTAAAAATATGCTTAATCAGGTGTTAATTTGAGCCCAAAACAGCACCTAAAAAGCCTAGCACAGTAGCAGTCGAAGTAGTCCAGCCCAAAGGGGGGTTGGACGTCTGGGTGGACATTCGGCTAGACGACTAGCCAACGGTTCTTGGCCAAGCTTTCCTCTAATTCAGTTATGTTTCTCACCAGATGTCAAACCAGTAGTATCCTCGACAACCGTGGAAATCATCCTTGACGATCGGGACCCCACCGGATATTTGGGCAGACGTTCGTCAAGAACAATATTTCATTTTGGACATTCGGCTGGATGACCACTCTGTACTGTAACGGCTCTTTTTCAAAAGATAGTTGTCATAAATCTGACTTGTATTTCAAATCCTTCATGATCTAATCTTGTATGGGAAATACAAATTTGAGTAGAGTAGATTTAACCAAAATCTTACTCAATCTTTTCATTACACACAACAGTCAACGATTCTTGATTTTCTGCTTGATAAATAGCAGAGTTTCTGCTGAACAAACATACAAGAAACAACACAAGCAAGAAAACATTCTTTGATCAATCATCACTCTCATCTCTCTATTCTCTGAAGTGTTCTTCATCTGATTTTTGTTTTCCTTTCAGAAATTACAGTGAGCCTTAGCTTTAAGCATATATGCCTGTGAGAGTTGTATTTTTCTTGATATAAACTCAAAGCTTCAATCTTTGTAATATTTCTTGAGAGAGTTTCATTTCAAGCTTTTTTGTGAAAGTAAAACATATCATTCAAAGATTGTAAGAGTGTGGTACACTCAAGTTTCTTGACTATTTAAGTGTGATTGAGAATCAGCTAAAGAGGGCAAGGTTTTAGACTTGGTATAGTCTTTGTAAAATCTATGGACGATTGGTCCATTTGTGAAATGGTTGCTAGCACCCAGTGAAGCTAGAAAATAGTAGAAAAATCTCAAGTGAAGCTTAAGGAATGGATGTAGGTTTTGTTGAAGCTGAACCACTATAAATCTGTTTGTCTCTTCTTCCTTAATCTCTTTACTTAATTGTTATAACTATTTACTGTGATTTCATACCTCACTGATAAATTTCATCATTAAGCATTGTCATCAACAGTTTTTCATTTACTACTTGGAATTAATTATCTGTTGTGCAAGTTGTAATTTTTATTGGGGTATTATTTTTTAAAAACCTAATTTACCCCCCTTTTAGGTTATCTTTTGGGTAACAATTGGTATCAAAGCTTAGACTCTTGATTTAGATTTAACCATCTGGGAGTTTCGATTCATGGCAACCTTAGCTAGCACTAACACTGTTGAAGGACAAGCCACCAATAGACTACCCTTGTTTGATAGAAACAACTACAGCTATTGGAAAAATAAGATGACCCTATACCTTCAAGCCATTGATTATACTATGTGGATTATTCTCACCAAAGGTCCAAAAATCCCTACCAAATTAGTAGACAATATTAGTGTATCTAAAACTGAAGATCAATATGATGAAAAGGATCACAGATTATTGTAAACCAATGCTAAAGCCAAACTCACCCTTGTTGGTGGATTAGACTCTAAGGAGTATAACAGGATTTCAAGCTGTGATTCAGTAAAGGAAATTTGGGACAAACTTGAGGTAACGTATACAGGCATTCTCGTATTGATATGCTCGTTCATAGTTATGAATTGTTTAAAATGAACTCTGATGAATCTATTTCAAGCATGTTTACTAAATTTACTGAAATTGTAAATTCTTTGAAACCTCTTGACAAAATTTATACTAATAGTGAGTTAGTGAGAAAAATGCTTAGGTGTTTACCAAAGAATTGGGAAGCAAAGGTGTAGACATCCCATTTTTGACCACCCTTGTGACTTGGACATCACCACTTGCACACCCAATGATGAGTGTATATGCTTGTCAAATGCTCAAAGTCCTTAGCGAAATGCCACAGCTTCGAGCCTTTCAAACCCTACACCCCTCTTGTCTTGTTTTGGACCAAAACCAGAGTTTTTCAAGCCTGTAACCTCTTGTGGCCTACCGGCCACTGCTATTGGTTGCCAGCCATTGATGTGGCCTACCGGCCAACATTGGTGGCCTACCGGCCACAAGTGTGTTTTGCAGATATTTTTCTGCTAGCTGTGCCAGCTGTTGGCACAGATACATGCACCTTCTTACACGTGTATGTATTGATATTTCTGAGGGAGTGTGATGTTTCTATATATAGAGGACCTCCTCTCTTGCTTTAAAGGTTAGAAAATTTTGGAGCAAATTATTTTCTCTCTCTCTCCCTCTTGTAGATTTCTTGACCTTTTGCCTATACACTCTAAACCAAACCTTGCCATCTTGGAGCTGAGGTACTTTTGAGCCTTCTTTGAGTTCTTGAGTGTGTGTTTGTGTTGAATTGTTGCTTGGAAGTGTTCTCCTTTTCAAGAGGTATAAAGCTTGATTTGTTTCCTTATTTTGTTTGCTATTTTTTTACTATTTTTCCTACTATTTTTCTATTGTTTTTGGGATGTTGAAGCTCTGTAATTTTGGCTTGAAACTTGTGGTTTAAGGCCTTAAAGGGTGGAGGGGTGGTTCACCTTTCTTTTCATCTTACTTCTCTAGCCTTTACCCTTGTGTTTCCTACCTTTACACTATTTTTTTTTGGAGCTTTTAAACACTGATTTTCAGAGTTATTTCAGTGGCTAAAATGTTGTTTTGAAATCCAAAATTGGAGGGGTTAGCCTCCCCTCCTTGGGTCTTACTTACCAGCCTAATATGCTCTATGTTTTAGCTTATTGTTCTAGCTATTTTTGTCTTAATTCCAGCATGTTTTAGGACTAATTTAGCACTATTTTAGGACTATTTTTAGCTTCTTATTGCATTTGAGCTTTGTATTACATGCTTGTAGTGTAATTGTCCTCATAGGTTTAGTGGTTTATGCCTTAGCCACCAACCTATTTGAGTTGATAGCATTTATTTAATTACCTCTGCAACCTCCCTCATTTCTTGGCTTTTACTTTGCTTTGAAAGTTGGTTAAAACTAGTTGCTTGTTTAAAGCAGGAGATTGAGGTCTTGTGCTTAATGGTTTAATCTCTTTGGGGGTTCATTACCAATGGTATGACACTTCTCTCATGCCTAAAACAACTCTTGGTTTCCATTAGAGGACTTAAAGCTCAAATTTGGACTTAATTTACTAAGGAATGGTTGGTAATTAAAATGGAGTAACAAGATGAGGACTAAAAAAAGTGGTGCAAGATAATAACTTGTTTGGGTTCAATCAGACATTAATTGAACTTTTGAGTCTTAAATCATTTCATACTTGTTAGTGATGCAAATGGTTCAAGAGTCATTGCCGACCACTTCCCTTGATCAATCCATGATAGGGAGAAGGTTTGAGAGTCTTTATTTGTTGCATTTATTGAACTTGCACCTTTTGGTTCATAGGCCATCATGCAATGAAATTGCATCGATTGATGGTTTGTGAATCAAGTTTACCACTCCTTTGAGTTGTTTGATGATAATGAGGGGCAATTTGTGCAAACAACCCTTGAGAATACCCTGTGCTTGCTATGTTTGTGCTTTGTTGCAGCAGGAAGAACCAGCCATCAGTGGCCGACAAGCCACCATTTGGGGACGGCAGGCCATTACTTCTAGCCTACCGGCCACCTTTGCAAAATCCAGCAGTAGCTTTTTTGAAATGAAACAGAGTTATTTTTGAGGAGAAAAAATAGTGCAAGTGTTCTACTATGCAACAGAGGCTTCTTGGCAGCAGAACAGTGGCTTTTTTGGGTGGAAATCCGCGCGCATGCATAAGCATTCCTCGCTACCAGGGCTGTTTAGTCTAATTACTTAGTTTAGATATTTGTTCTAATTAGTTAGTTGTAGCTAGATAATTTTGTAAAGTGTTGTAAATAATTAGTTAGTTAGACTAGTTATTTAATTTTGTCTTGTAATAATTAGTTAGCTAGAATAGTTTATTAATTTGTTGTTGTAATAATTAGTTAAGTAGCTTAGCTTATTTATTCATTTGGGTTTGTAATAGTTAGTTAATTCACAGTAATTAGCTTAGCTAGTTAGTTTAGTTGGACCCTCCTGCGTGAGGGTGCAAATGTTGTGTAATAATGTGTATGTCTTCCAATCTCACGTCTTTCTCCCTTTTATTCACCTGCTTATGATAGTTAGTTTAAAGCATCATATTTCTTTTAGCATCTCTCATGCCTTGCATCCACTTGTCTTGCATGCATCAAGGTTCAGTTCATCATTCTAACTTGCATTGTCGTTTAAATACTTTTTTGAATACGTGCTTAGACCACATGCTATCAAATTGATTCATATGCCATATTAGTAGCTGAGCCTAGTAATTACATATTGTATGCGTTGCATTAGTCATATTGCATAGTTAGTATCATGCATTATTCTAACTCTGTCATCTTTTTTGGCTTGGAGTACTAGGTGAGCTTTTCTTTGCTTTAGCATATTTCATAAATGTGGTTGTTGCCATATCAAAGAATGTTCACCATGAGGTTAAGTGCTTATCTGATAAACTGTTTGAATGCCTGTGGATGAAGGCTAGTTGCTTGAATTGGAATAATTTGAGTAATATTTATATGCGATCACTTTTTCAAGTGGTATATATTCGAAACAATTTTGCAAACGAACATGAGCCAAATGTTCTAATTCTTGCAAGTTAGTCTATACTTGTGTGTGTGCGCATCACATAGTAATGCTAGCCTAATAAGTCGGAACAAGAGCATATAATGTAGATAAGATTCATATCATGATTAGTAGAGGCTGATCTTTGATTGGGGCAAGCGAGGGTGCTCAATTCATGAGCTTTCCCTCTCGTACCTAAGTTCTCGAGCTGAAACAATCTTGGTGATGATGGACGTGTGGCATTCGGCACGAGTCATGAGTTTCCTAAATTTTTCAAAAAAATATTTAGGTGGCGACTCTGTATCTGACGAAGCAGTTCATTTTTGGTAATTTGATTCAAAATCAATTTTCTAAAAGATTTGCCAGATTTGGACTCTTTCGTGTTTATCTATTTCACATTGCACTTATGGAATTAGATTCAAAACCGCGGGAGTCCGAATTGTAGGGCTTATTCGTCTTTCGAAAGGAGCATGAAAAGTTAAGCTACAAAA
Organism: Camellia sinensis; assembly: GCF_055761805.1. Taxonomy (NCBI): domain Eukaryota; kingdom Viridiplantae; phylum Streptophyta; class Magnoliopsida; order Ericales; family Theaceae; genus Camellia; species Camellia sinensis. Next base: position 67,905,152 of record NC_138973.1, on the reverse strand, counting down.
GGTCACTGCCATTATAGAAGCCCAGAATCTCTTCACACTTGGATTAGATGAGCTCATGGGCTGCCTTATGAGTCATGAGATCACTATGAAAGGTCATGAGGATGTTGAAGATAAAAAAAAAAAAGTGGTATTGCATTCAAAGCTTCATCCCATGAAGAAGAAAATGAAAACTCTAGTGAGGATAAAAGCTATGCCATGTTTAGTAGAAATCTCAAAAAGCACTTCAAGAAAAACTATCATAGAGGAAGAAGACCTTTCAAGAAAGAGTACAACAAAGATAACAAGAAAGAACCTATCATTTGCTATAAGTGCAAAAATCCAGGACATATAAAGATGGATTGTCCAAGATTGAAAAATCATAGAAAAGACTACAAAAGGAACAAGAAGGCCATGGTAGCAGCTTGGGGATAAAGTGAAGATGAAAGCGAAAGTGATGAAGCTAAAAATGAAGTAGCCAACTTGTGTCTCATGACTCTTGAAGATGAAGACTCTACTCAAAATGAGGTAACTATTCTTTATGAAGAACTTGAGAGTGCGTTCTAAGAATTACAAGATGAATATAGAAAAGTTTGTGCTAAAAATAATGTATTAAAGAAATTTGTTGCATCTTTATCTAGTAATGTAGAAGAATTAAAGAAAGAGAAAATTGTTTTGAAAAATGATTTTGACACCATCAGTAATGAAAAAACTGCTTTGAAAAACAATGTCGATGATTTGACAAAAACACTTTAAAATTTTGTAAAAGGTAGAGATAATCTCAACATGCTTCTTGGAAACCAACGATGTGTTTTCGATAAGACGGGGCATTGGATATGACCCTATTAAGAAACAAAAGAATCTCAATACAATTTTTGAAAAGACACCTCTCATGACACGCCCTCATGTTACTTGTCATTATTGTAGAAATGAAGGCCATTATATATCTTTTTGTCCATTCAAAAAGAATATGAACATGGGAATTAAAAAGATTTGGATTGTTAATAGAACTAACAAAACTAACCAAGAAGGACCTAAGAAATTATGGGTACCAAAATCCAACATTTGATTATCATTTTGTAGGTATGCCTTAAATCCAAAGCTAAAGAAGGGAAGTGGTACCTTGATAGTGAATGCTCTAGACACATGACCGGAGATAAATCTTTCTTTACCACTCTATCATCCAAAGATGGAGGATTTGTCACTTTTGGAGACAACAAGAAAGGAAAAATTATTGGTATTGGTAGCATCGGCATTTCTCCTAACCCTTTTATTGAAAATGTTCTCCTTGTAGATGGACTTAAGTATAACCTACTTGATAGTAGTCAATTATGTGATAAGGGTAATAGAGTTATTTTTGATAAATCACATTGTACAATTGAAAGCACAATTAATTACAAAGCTTTATTTGTTGGTAATCGTCTTGATAATGTTTATGTTTTTCATCTCAACGATCTTTATGCTAGTGATATTAAATGTTTATATGCTAATAGTGATAACAGTTGGTTATGACACAGAAGACTTGGTCATGCTCATATGGATTTAATTGCTAAACTTTTGAGAAAGGATTTGGTTGTTGGACTTTCAAAAATTAAATTTGAAAAAGATCGACTTTGTGGTGCTTATCAACAAGGAAAACAAACCAAAATATCTTTTAAATCAAAATATCATATTTTCACTACTAGACCTTTACAATTATTGCATATGGATTTACTTGGTCCCTCAAGGACATCTAGTCTTGGTGGTAAACATTATTGTCTTGTTGTTGTTGATGATTATTCGAGATTTACATGGGTTATGTTCTTAGCACACAAAGATGAAACCTTTTCTTCTTTTACAAAACTTTGTCGTAGAATTCAAAATGAAAGAGGTTTTTTTATTACTAATATTCGAACTGACCATGGTAGAGAACTTGAAAATGAAAATTTTGAATTGTTTTGTTATGAGGATGGTGTTGGACATAATTTTTCAACACCTAGAACCCCTCAACAAAATGGTGTAGTAGAAAGGAAAAATAAAACTTTAGAAGAAATGTGTAGAACAATGCTTTGCGAAAATAATTTTCCTAAATATTTTTGGGTCGAGGTCGTTCACACTGCATGCTATATTTTAAATTATGCATTGATTAGACCTATTCTATAAAAGACTCCTTATGAACTTTGGCATGATAGAAAGCCCAACATTAGTCACTTGCATGTTTTTGGTTGTAAATGTTATGTGCATAATAATGGTAAGGACAACTTAAGTAAATTTGATTCAAAATCTGATGAAGCAATTTTTCTTGGCTATTCCTTAACTAGCAAAGCTTATCGTGATTTTAATAAAAGAACTATTGTTGGTTAAGAATCTATACATGTGATATTTGATGAAACTAACATCTCTTCTGAAAAGCAAGTTGCTTGTGATGATATAGATTTGGAACCAAATATGGAGGATTCAAGTATCTACACAGAAGAGTACCGATTGTGTGAGTTGAACAAAGAGGTTGAACAACCTATTCTTCCTCCTCAAGAAGAAAGAGAAAACAATGATGATTTGCCAAGAAAATAGAAGTTTGTTCACAATCAACTTAAGGATTTAATCCTAGGCGATCCCATCAAAGGTGTTGCCACTCGCTCTTCATTTAGAAACATTTATGGTAACTTAGCTTTTCTTTCACAGATTGAGCCAAAGAATTTTCAAGAAGTCGAATTCAATGAACATTGGATGATAGCTATGCATGAAGAGCTCAACCAATTTGAGAGAAACAAACTTTGGAATCTAGTGGCAAGGCCTAAAGATCATTCCATTATTGGCACACAATGGATCTTTAGAAACAAACTTGATGACTCTAGCACCATTGTTAGAAATAAAGCTAGACTCGTAGCTCAAAGGAACAATCAAGAAGAAGGTATTGATTTCGATGAAACTTTTGCTTCGGTTACTAGATTAGAAGTGATTCGTATGTTACTTGCATTTGCATGTTATAGAGATTTCAAACTTTATCAAATGGATGTAAAAAGTGATTTTCTAAATGGTTTCATAAATGAGAAAGTTTATGTAAAACATCCCTCAGGTTTTGAAGATCATGTTTTTCAAAATCATGTATTTAAACTCTCAAAGCTTTGTATGGTTTGAAACCAGCACCTTGTGCATGGTTTGAATGCTTGAGTAAATTTTTAATTGAAAATGGTTTTACTAGAGGAAAGATTAACATAACTCTTTTTATTAAAACCAAAAATGATGATTTACTTATTGTGCAAATATATGTGGATAACATTATATTTGGTGCTACTAAGGAAACCATGTGTAAGGAATTTGACAAGTGTATGCAAGGTGAGTTTGAGATAAGCATGATGACTACAACAAATCTGACTTTTTACGGCACCACATCAACGGCATACAATAAATGCACGTCGTAGGTTCTCACTTTTACGACTTACTTTTTTTGCATGTCATAAATACTTTTCTAACCACGGTGTGTCTATTGCATAGGCCATGAATGGTAATAACGATGATTTTTTTATGGCTTGCAATGCACACCGTAAATAATAAAAATTTCTATGACGTGCATATAGCATGCCGTTAATACATCAATTATACACAACACACAAACGCCAGCCGTGAAAAGTAAATACTTTTCATGGCGCACACAATACCCGCCGTTAAAAGTATTACACTTTTTACGACGCACAATGCATGTCGTGAATTGTATGATAAAAAAAAAGTGCCAAAATGAAATTTAGGGCGCCAATCACCAAAATATATATATATATATATATATTAGAATTTTTTTTCCCAAAATAACTATTTTGCCTTCCTCTAATCAGAATGGAACATCACAAGGGTTTCAATCTCTCTCTCTCTCTCTCTCTCTGTGATGATGATGAAGGCCGAATCAATTGGTAGGCTTACCAGGATCATCTCATCTCTTCTCTTTGATTACGTATCTAAAATCAAAGGTATCTATCGTCATCTCATGCTTCTCTTCTCTTCTTGGTTGTGTATTTGAAATCCCTAATTCATTCTCACTCCTAGCCTAGTCTTGCCCTAGTCTCTTTCGTTTCCCTCTCTCTTTCAGCAGCCACAACACTGTGTAGTAGCGCTGCCATAGGCAACGTGGCACCGCTGTCCTGTTTCAACCACAACAATGGCGTCTCTCACCCTTGGTATCCTTTACCCTCTGCCTTCTCTTTGTTGTTCGATTTTCAAGTTGTGGCCTTTCTATCTTAGATTCGCGTATGATTTTCTTGACAGAATGGACGAAAGGGTTTCTTCTTGCGAGTCTTTGATTCGATGCACTCGGTGTACGTTTCGATTTTGGTATGGGTTTGAATATCAGCTTGGATAGCGTTGTGCTTTCTTCGTCTCTCTGTTCGTCTTTGGTAAACTCTCTCTAAATTTACATATATATATATAAACATATACACGCTCACTCTGTGAGTGGCTTCAATTTTGCTTTCCTAAAATAATTGTAGAAATGTTGTTCAAATGGAAAGCATTATGTGTACTCTTAGTTTAATTCCTTGTACTCTTAGCAACTCCAATCCTTAACCTCTTTTGGATATAACAACCATCTCCAATCTTTTCATCAAATGTTTTACACATCAAATTTTTTTTTTTTTTTTTTTTTTTTTGGTAGTGATTTTGTTTAGTTCGTGGTTAGGGCTTTTTTTGTGTGGAATTTAATGTTTTGTTGGATTCGTTTTTTTTTTTTTTGGTTGTTGTTGCTATGTCTCACAGACAGACTTCTTGATTTTACTTCTTGTCTTTGTAATGAGGGGTAGCTTCACTCAAGATGTTTGTTTAAAGGTGTGAATAGTTTTTTCCAAAAGGTTTTAATCAATTCCTATATACAAAATTTTCTTTTAATATTAGATAGAAAACATAAATACAATGCAACCATTTTTTGTCCACTAATGTTTTTTAATTTGATATGAAATTTTAATTATAAATGGTTCAATAGTTTACTGAATCCATAGACTTAAGAATAGCCACTAGATTATTTGCTTAGCTTCAATAAGAACGGAATTAAGCGTGCACCAATGATTGAAAACTCAAATAGCAAAAGTAATATATTATATTTTATCCTTCTCCGGATATCTAAACTTCGCTTTACTCAGCTTCAAGCTTTGTTTAATGTTGGCATCACACCAACAAAAATAGCCAACGATTCACAATGTGAATGATAAACTTTAATATAATACTGAACTCCCAAGAAACAGAACACCACAAAAGATTATTAAAAATCCAAAAGTCAACATGCACATGATATGCCTAGTTAAGGTTGCCTATAGCAACATAGAAACAAAATCTACAAAAAAAATTAAAAAAGAAAGAAAGAAAAAAAATCACCCAACCATTATTAGAAAGAAGAGAACTTTTTAAGCCTCTCTATATGCACTAAAATGGCAAATAAGATGATGCGCCTTTGCAATCCGGCGAACCAATCCACTTGGGAGGATTTTAAGCACCAAACAGGGATCATATATAATAAACTCAAATACTATAGTGTGGGGGTCGAGAATTGGGAGTCGTAGAGATTCTGGATAGTCGAATCTGGGAGAGTCGAGATTCGAAGCACTCGGCAACTGGCTCGAAAGCTCAAATCCAACCCTACTCGGCCAAATAACCGATTAAGCAAGGGGTCGAGTGAAGATCGGTCTATTATACAATGTGTCGAATATGAGGTGGGAAATGGATCTAATCCCGAGGCCCAAAGAAGAAAAGATATAAATAGAAGAAACATCAGCCAGAAAGAGGTATGTGAGAATTGTTATGCTAAACTTAGAATACAAGCATTCTTGAGTGTTGAGACTGACTTGTTCGTCGGAGTGCTAATTCTCGCACCCCCAACCGGAGTGTTTATTTCTTTTCAGGTGACTAGAAGAGGGTCAAGAGCGTTTCCCAGGATCAGAAGAGTATTTCCAAACCACTTCTCCACAATTGGTGCCGTCTGTGGGAATACTCAAGCACATCCATGGCGAGCGTGACGGAAGATCCTCCGACAGTCGCTGTCGACCATATACCGCAAGATGAAACCACTCCAACAAACATGCTTGGAACAGAGACTATCGCCACAAGACGTGCCTTGAATTTCGCCTCACTCTCGACTTCGGAACAAGAAGCAATGCAAGCGATCCTGGAACAAGCAAAGCAAAACGAACAAAGATTGGAGAACATGATCATAGAGAATGAATATCTCTGTCAGGATTTGGCCTTGGAGGTGGCGAAGTCCAAACAAGCTGCATACCAAGGCCCGGAACGACCCGTGAGGGCAACTGCTCGACGATCTCAAGCCCGACAACAAGATACTGATAGCAACTCCGACTCATTATCCTCGGAGCCCAAGAAGAAGGGACGATCTGAAATTTCCAGTTCTTCTAAAGAGAGTCCCCGTATAAGACGTAAGCGAAGAAGAAACAGCTTGGATGACGATCAACATGATCTTTTTGTACGACGACTTGCAAAGGCAGGGCTACCCAAGAAATTCAAAGCACCGTCATTCACCTTGTACGATGGTAAATTAGTACAAGATGGCCGGCTACAACAGTACGTCCGAAAAGGCAACCCAACCAAAGCAATAGCCTTGACACAAGATTCACATTCGCCCTGCATGATCCACATGATATACAGCCTGCCAATGTCATCGGCGGTGCACACGATTCAGTCGACGTCTAACCCTCAAGAGCAACTCACTCCAGCTAAACGGCCCCATGAAGCCGAGGTTATCACTTTTGATGATTCGGATTTGGCCGGAGAAACACTGCCCCACATTGATCCCTTGGTAATTGAGTTACGCGTAAATCGATTCACAGTTGAGCGCATACTCATTGATCCGGGGAGCACATCAGAGATTATGTACTACAAGGCATTCACCAAATCGGCTTCTCCGAATCGAATCTTTCTCCGGCCCCTTATCCACTATTCGTCTTCAATGCCAATCCAGAGTACCCGTTGGGGAAAATCAAACTTCCTGTTCGAGCAAGTTCCCAAACAGTGGATGTGGGATTCTTGGTCGTCGAGCTGCCGTCGCCGTATAATCTCATTATGGGGAGATCCTGGTTGCATACTATGCGAGCCGTGCCTAGCACCTATCATTAGCTGCTCTGCTTCCCGACAGAACGCGGTATTGAGCAAATCCGTGGCTCCCAAAAATCGGCACAAGCATGTTATCTCCTTGCTGAGAAAATGCCAAAGGAACTACAGGTGAATTCCATTGAGTTGTCGGATCGAGAAAACCTCGACGATGTTGGGCAGCTCCCAAATGAAAAGGCAACAGAAGACTTAGAACGAGTTCAAATCGATGGAAGCCCAGACAAGTTCTTCATGGTCGGCACCTCCTTGAATCAGGTCGATAGACAACAGCTAATAGCTTTCCTGCTCAGCAATCGCGATGTCTTTGCATGGACTCCATACGAGATGCCAGGTATAGATTTGTCAGTTTCACAGCACTATTTGAATGTCGATCCTAAGTGCAAGCCGATTATTCAGAAAAGCCGGCGGTCAACCACAGAGCACACTGCCGCCGTTGTTGAGGAGGTTGACAGGCTGCTTGACGTCGGGGCAATTAGGGAGGTGACTTACCCTACATGGCTCTCTAATACAGTGGTGGTAAAGAAGAAAAATAAAACTTGGCGAGTGTGCGTCGACTTCACGGATCTAAACAAAGCCTGCCCAAAGGATTGTTTTTCTCTTCCCAAGATAGACCAGCTTGTAGATGCTACGACGCGCCATCAGCGTATGAGCTTCCTTGATGCCTATAGAGGTTATTATCAAATCGCTATGCATCCGGAGGACCAAGAGAAAACTGCATTCCTCACCCCAAGAGGAACCTATTGCTATAAGGTAATGCCTTTTGGGCTGAAGAATGCAGGGGTAACCTACTAGAGACTGGTCACCACCATGTTCAAGGAGAAACTCGACAAAACTATGGAAGTGTACATTGACGATATGGTGGTCAAGTCCAAAGAAGAGCAGAATCATATAGCCGATCTGGAAGAGACATTCGACATCCTACGCAAATATGGAAGGAAGTTGAACACTTCCAAATGTGCGTTTGGTATCGGCTCTGGCAAATTCTTGGGCTACATTGTCAACCACAGAGGAATCGAAGCCAACCCAAGGCAAATCACAACAATCCTGGAGCTCGGCTCCCCTCGTTCAGTAAAGGAGGTTCAAAAGTTGATGGGGATGGCTGCCGCACTCAACAGGTTTATCAGCCGGTCCACAGATCGCTACCGATAATTCTTTCATACAATATGGCAGGGTAAGGCCTTTGAATGGTCTGCCGAGTGTGAAGCCGCTTTCAATGGCCTGAAGACCTACCTCCGCTTAGTACCACTCCTGACAACACCCTCTGCTAGCGACCCACTCATTTTGTACCTGACAGTTTCTGACCGAGCCGTCAGTGCCGTATTTATAAGGAAGAGCTGGGAGAGCAGCAACCAGTGTATTATGTGAGCAAGGCAATCGTTGATGCTGAAACATGCTACCTTCCGCTGGAAAAGCTCATCCTAGCCCTAGTTATGGCGGCAAGGAAGCTCATGCATTACTTCCAGGGGCAATGCATTTGGGTGCTAACAGATTATCCCCTTTGATCAGTACTACGCAGTGCGGAAGCATCTGGACGTGTTTCATAGTGGGCTCTGGAACTTTGCCAGTACGATATTCAATTTCTACCCAGAACCTCAATCAAGGGATAGGTGCTTGCCGACTTTATCGCCAAATTCACTAGGGGCCTTGCCGACTTCAAGTCAGATGAAATTCGACCGAAGTCGAACTAGAGGATTTATGTTGGGGACATCTGGCAGTTGTATTGTGATGGATCGTCCAATCAGTGGGGCAGTGGAGCTGGGGTTGTAATCATGACTAACAACGGCGCAATAATTGAGCAGGCCGTCAAGCTCGGCTTCGAAACATCAAATAGCGAAGCCAAATATGAAGCCCTTTTATCCGGCTTGCGAAATGTGCATATTCTTGGTGCTCGGCGTCTACTTGTGTTTTGCGACTCAAAACTGGTGATCAATCAGCTAAAGGGGGAGTACGCGGCAAGAAACGACCGTATGGTGGCCTACATGAAAACGGCCAATTCCCTGTTGGCAAAATTTGACCATCATGAGTTAAACCAGTTAACACGTGATCAGAACACCCATGCAAATGCCTTGGCTTGCCTAGCCTCCGCAATCAACTCAGAGATTAAACGGACCATCGAAGTAGGATTCATCCCAGAGCCAAGCATTGGCCCTTCGGAGGAAGTCCAAATCAACGTTATAGAATCTGCACCAAGTTAGATGGACCCTATCGTTGCATTCCTATCTGCTGAACAACTCCTAGAGAACAAGAAAGAAGCACACAAGCTGCGAAACAAAGCCATGCGATACTACTTGGATTCGCAAAGAAGGCTTTATAGAAAGTCACTCTCTGGCCCATATTTGGAATGTGTGCACCCGGACAAAGTCGGGGAGCTTCTGACTGAGATACATGAAGGCAGTTGTGGTGCCCATTCTGGCGGACGCTCTTTAGCCCATCAAGCTATAACGCAGGGGTACTATTGGCCGACAATGAGAGCGGACGCTGAGTGTTATGCAAAAAAGTGTGAACAGTGCCAGAAATTCTCCTCGTTAAACCATCTGCCTGCTGAAGAGTTAAACTCTATCACCAGTCCTTGGTCGTTCGCCTAGTGGGGGCTTGATATCGTAGGACCATTGTCGAGGGCCCCAGGGAACAAGCGATACCTGATCGTCGCAATAGATTACTTCACAAAATGGGTCAAAGCGGAGGCATTAACACACATTCGAGATGCTGACATTAAGCGCTTTGTGTGGAGGAACATCATAACACGATTCGGCATTCCCAGAGCTCTTATCTCAGATAACAGCACCTAGTTTAATTGTGGCGTTTACCGAGAGTTGTGCAGCAAATATGGTATTCGGCCTTACTTTTCTACGCTGGCTGACCCCCAAAGCAATAGCCAAGCCGAAGCCTCTAATAAATCCATCTTGGACGGCATCAAGAAGAGGTTGGAGAAAGCCAAAGACAAATAGGTTAAAGAATTGTCGAGTGTACTGTGGGCTCATCGAATTACACCGAGAAGATCGACTAGAGAAACGCCATTTGCCTTATGCTTTGGAACCCAGGCAATCTTATCCCTGGAGATCGAGCACCCGACACTTAAGTCGCAAGTTTTTGATATGGGCTGAAACGACATGATGTTGGCTTTGGATTTGATTCTAATCGAAGAACGAAGAGACCGAGCCCTTGCGTCCATGGCACAGTACCAGCAGCAATTGGCAAAGCCATATAATCAACGCGTTCAGCTGTGCCGCTACACACCAGGAGAGTTGGTCCTGAAGAAGGTGCTCCCAGCAGACAGGAAACCGGCCGATGGAAAATTAGGTCCTAACTGGGACGGCCCCTAACAGATCGATTCGATCGCTGGAGTAGGAGCATGTTGGCTCAAAGACATGTCAGGAAGGAGTCTGCCACGACCTTGGAATTCCATGCATTTACGCAAATTTTATCATTTACCCGACTTGTGGGACATGATGCTTGTTCCGAAATGTTCGCGATGTACATCTCTTTTTCTGTAATACAAAGATTCCCATTCACTTACTACAGAATCTAGTTCAAAGATGTTCCGAATAAAGTCTCCGGATTCGGAGCCCCATCGGCGAATGACGTCTTTGGGCCGGTAAAGCCTCCGGATTCGGAGCCCTATCGGCGAATGACGTCTTTGGGCCGTTAAAGCCTCCGGATTCGGAGCGCCCTTCGTGGATATCACGATTGGCCAAATAAAGTCTCTGGATTTGGAGCCCCATCGGCGAATGATGTCTTTGGGCCAAATAAAGTCTCCAGATTCAGAGCCCCATCGGGGAATGACGTCTTTGGGTCAAATAAAGTCTCCGGATTTGAAGCCCCATCGGCGAATGACGTCTTTGGGCCGTTAAAGCCTCCGGATTCGGTGCCCCATCGACGAATGACGTCTTTGGGCCTGATTAAAGTCTCCAGATTTGGAGCGCCCTTAGTGGATATCACGATTGGCCAATAAAGTCTCTGGATTCAGAGCCCCATCGACGAATAACGTCTTTGGGCCGTTAAAACCTCCGGATTCAGAGCACCCTTCGTGGATATCACGATTGGCCAAATAAAGTCTCTAGATTCAGAGCCCCATCGGCGAATGATGTCTTTGGGCTGAATAAAGTCTCCAGATTCGGAGCCCCATCAGCGAATGACGTCTTTGGGCCGAATAAAGTCTCCGGATTCGGAGCCCCATCGGCGAATGACGTCTTTAGGCCGATTAAAGCCTCCAGATTCGGAGCCCCATCGACGAATGACGTCTTTAGGCCATTAAAGCCTTCGGATTTGGAGCCCCATCAGCGGATGACGTCATTGGGCCGAAATACGTTTATTCAAACATGTATATAATAAAACACATGCAAGCACGTGTGTGCCAGACAAAAATTATAACAAAACATTGGAAATAAAATTCTTCTTTTTATTCGACCAACCAATAATTACATAATTCTAGACGCGATCCGCGTTTGAACATTACAACGAATATTTTTATTCGACGTCGCCCTCATCATCGCTCTTTTCAACTTCAAAGGCGGAAAAGGGAAAATGATCACGATGATCTAGGCCACATAGGTTGGAATCAACAGCCTTTGCTCGGAGAGCCTCCGCGGCCTGAAGAGTCGCGATCCAACCATGCTTAAAACCCCAATTCTCGCATCGGCAAACCTCCTCAGCAAGTGTCTCTTTCATTTTATCGATCCCAACCTTCCGACCAGCATGGAAGCCCTGTTCGTAACCCTTGGCCTCATATTTTCTACGGCAAACATGCTTGCCGTATCTCGGTCGGCGATGACATGACTCAATAGCCGTTGGGTCACCCTCTCGTCCACAATCGAGTTAGATTAACCGGCCACATGCGGATTGGCGACTTCAACCTTCCTAAGCTCCCTAAGCTCGCCCTTGACTTTCTCTGCACGAGCCTTCGAACTACGGACCCGTTTGTCTATTTTCTCTATCTCTCGCCGCACGGCGCGCAGATGCATGCCGACTTCGTAGGTGGTGTACAGCCCCTTCACCGCCCCATGAATACCTTCTCGAAACACTTCAAAATCTCATCGTCCAACCATCGATTGTTGGACTTCCGGTGGAAAGATTTGTCGAGTGAACTCGACCGCTACACCCGGATCATTGACGATGGAATCTACTTTAGTCATCAGTTTATTCCCTACGAACACTGCAAAACTCAATGGTTGTGGCGTCGCATCTAACTCATTCCTCAATCGTGGTCGCGGGGAGCTTCCCTGTTGATGCTTCTCTCTTTGGGGTGATCTGCTTTGACGGTTTGAAGGTTGACGTTTTTTGCTTTCCTTGGACGTCCTTCCTCCCGCACGCGCAGGCTCACTGCTGCGATTCATCACAGTATCTAGCTCAACCAGCGTTCGTCCCTCTCATCTACTGTTGAAGAATAGTCTGTTTGACATTCACCCTCGCCCTAAGCTAGTTCAATTCGAGTTTGATCAAGAATAAGTGGACCCACTGGCGCGAACTCACCCCATTTATTCGTAGGTATGTAGTGACTCCGAGGCAATTTCATTAATGCTTTTGGCAGTCTTCAAACGACGGATGCCGATTGATATGTGCCACAGCCACTTCATGCACTAATCTTTGGCTTGTTAAAACGGCCTAATTATCTAAACGACAATTATGGGAGAATGCCTTGAAATTCATGTACTGGCTGGGGCAAGGGCAGATTTATTAATCTAAGCGGCCGAGCATCTTGGCCCCATGCCAATTGATATGTGTCACAGCCACTTCATGCACTAATTTTTGGCTTGTTAAAACGGCCTAATTATCTAAACGACAATTATGGGAGAATGCCTTGAAGTCCATGCACTGGCTGGGGCAAAGGTAGATTTATCAATCTAACTGGCCGAGCATCTTGGCCCCATGCCGATTGATATGTGCCACAGCCACTTCATGCACTAATTTTTGGCTTGTTAAAACGACCTAATTATCTAAACGAAAATTATGGGAGAATGCCTTGAAGTCCATGCACTGGCTAGGGCAAGGGCAGATTTATTAATCTAATTGTCCGAGCATTTTGGCCCAATGCTGATTAATATGTGCCACAGCCACTTCATGCACTAATTTTTGGCTTGTTAAAACAGCCTAATTATCTAAACGGTAATTATGGGAGAATGCCTTGAAGTCCATGCACTGGCTGGGGCAAGGGCATATTTATTAATCTAACCGGCCGAGCATCTTGGCCCCATGCCGATTGATATGTGCCACAGCCACTTCATGTACTGATTTTTGGCTTTTTAAACGGCCTAACTATCTAAACGGCCTAATCATCTAGTCGGCAAGTATACAAAACATTTTATTCAAAACAGCAACCAAACAATTCCGTTCATTAGTAACAACAAAGTACAAAATGAATTTCCATTAAGTAAATTGGACACAAATTGTAACCATTTTACATATGAAAATTACTAAACAAAAAGCTGTAAAAAGCTGAAAATTACATGCAAATCCTAAAACAAAAACAAGAGCCGCCCAAATTAGCCCTCGAAGTCAGACTCCAGCGGCTCAACATCCACTTGCTCATATGGAATTAGCGTAGCCAATGTCACATTAGCAACAGCAAGGGCTTTGAACCAGCCGTGTTTAAATTCTCGATTCTTAAATTTGGGGACTTCGTCTACATATTCATCAAAAGCAGATTTTTTCCCAGTATCGAATGCGCTGGAAGCCTTCAGGTCGGCTGTTTCCTTCGTTGCCTTCATCTCTTCCAACCCAGCCTTCAATTTAGAGATCGCCTTCTAGGCCAATTTAAGCGCGTCGTTGCTCGCATCCGCTCTCTTCTCGGCGACTGATCTCAATTCTTCAACATTGCGGGCTCTCTCCATCTCAGCCTCGGCACGGGCGCCCGCCGTCTGCGCCCTACTCGTTTGTCCCTCAACCTCCGCTTGTAAACGGCCAATTAGCTTGACGGCATCGTGATAGCGATGGCCCATGTTGGCTATCCTTCCGACGGCCTGCAAAAGAGAAAGTTAAGAACAAAATAATATTTGCGTAAAGAGAAAAGACAAAGTCCAGATATATACCAAAAGAGCCGATTATGCGGCCAGCCCAATTGCAACCAGATCAGGCTCTGCCCGAAAAGCCGTCTTGTCAGCAGGCAGCGAAACGAATGTCGGCAAGTTGAGTGCAACCACTGGATCTTTGATTATCGAAGCATCGGAGGAGATCGGCGTATTTTTTATCTTGGGCTGAATAACAAAAGGTACAATCACATCCGACTCCTCCAAACGAGGTTGTTTGTCAGCACGGTCTTCTTCTGAGCCGGCCTCGACATCGGCAGGGCGCTTCTCCACCCTTTGCTCAGTTTCCACACTCACCTGCACAAAAGGTTCCGCCTCGATACTTCCGTTCTTTGCCGTCCCCCCAATAACAGGCAAGGAGGACTGGGACTGAGATTCGACAGCCTGGATCTCCTCCGCCCTTCGCTGCGCAGCCATTCTTTCCGCATTCGCCTTCTTGGCAAGTTTAGTGAGGCTTAACCCAGCCATATCTTCTGGGAACACGACGGGAAGGTCGTCCAGACTATGAAAAATATCGTCAAGTAGACGGTCCTCTCAACTCAAAGTGGACGGAGGATCAGCCGAATTGAGGCCGGCTTCTTCAAATGCTAACTTCAAAGCCTCGTCAACCTCAGTTTCGGATTGGTCTGACTTGGCAGACTCAGCTACTTCCGGTCGCTCCGAATCTGATCCCTCGCAACCGACTTACCTCAAATTTCTGAAATCAGTCAAGATAAGGGCGATAAAAAACTCCTCACCCTTCGAAATTAGGATGTTTTCCGCCGCCGAAAAGGTTGTATAAGTCGGCTCGTAGCGAAGCAGAACGTAGGCCGCCCTCCCCTGCTTCTGAAGACTCGGTCGACCGAAATACTTGAGGGCAGTCTTGATTTTCAAAAGAATGGCGTCGTCGGTTGAGGTTAAGACTTTCTTCAAATCGTTTCCTACAAAAGCAAAACTATGAGGTCCCGAAAATAAAGTTTTATAAATATAACAAGTAAATAAATAAAAGAAGATACTCGGCCACCTGGTTTGCCCCTCCGTCTAGGAATACGATCAAGGCAATCCTCGCCTTCACCGAATTCCCAGTTTCCTTGGACGACGACCATAACATCATCGACTCGCTTCCCAGAGTTGGAAAGCATAGTCACTAGTTGATGGTCGGTGTCTTTGGCCTTAAGGAAATAATGCTCGTGCCGACCAGAAGACTTGGCCAAGGCGTAGCAATGCCAAATAGCGGGAATGCCAAGGTTATGCCCAAGGCGGCGGTTTAGTGCGATAATTCCCATCACGATCCTAAAGAAGTTGACGTTGGGTTGGGAAGGGATTAACCCCCAATGGCAAAGCATGACCCTAAGGAATGGGTGAAGGGGGAAATGGACCCCACCCTCTGTGATTGATAGAAGAGGGAAGACGATCATGGTTTCATCAACCCTCTCCATATCGAGGGTGCCGTCAGCCACAAATGACAGACGGACGTCATCAGGAATGAAAAAATGGCATCGGAAGCCAGAAATTCGATCCGGTGAGAGGAGATCTTTTAAATGTTTCGCCATTTCCCCCAGCCAATAGGATTATGCTAAGCCAAAAAACAAAGCAAAGAAGGAGAGAACTTACAAGAGGCGAAGGAGATAGAGAAGAGTTGGAAGTTACAGAGGTAGTCCGGAAAGCAGTCCAGCGACGGGCGTCTAAAAGCGTGTATGCATTTGAAAAGACGTTGAAATTTTAAATCACAATAAATAAAAGTGTACGAAGAGGCGGGAAGTTGAAATGATAGCCGAGAAACGTGTGTACAGACATTTATGTTGGAATACGGTCAGCCGCCGAATTTCAGCTCTGAATCTTCGAGTTCGAAGCCAAACACTCCAGCCAACTGTCGTTAGTAGAGTGCTTGGGGGGCAATTGTGGGGGCCGAGAATTGGGAGTCGTAGAGATTTCGAATAGTCGAATCTGGGAGAGTTGAGATTCGAAGCACTCAACAATTGGCTCAAAAGCTCAAATCTAACTCTACTCGGCCAAATAACCGATTAAGAAAGGGGCCGAGTGAAGATTGGTCTATTATAAAATGTGCCGAATATGAGGTGGGAAATGGATCTAATCCCGAGGCCCAAAGAAGAAAAGATATAAATAGAAGAAACATCAGCTAGAAAGAGGTATGTGAGAATTGTTGTGCTAAACTTAGAATACAAGCATTCTTGAGCGTTGAGACTGACTTGTCCGTCGGAGTGCTAATTTCGGCATCCCCGACCGGAGTGTTTATTCATTTTCAGGTGACTAGAAGAGGATCACGAGCGTTCCCCAGGATCAGAAGAGTATTTCCAAACTACTTTTCCACATATAGCTATCTATTTTCACTATAAATAAAAAGAGGAAGAAATTCCCTGGAAGAAGAAGCTAGAGTCATGTTTAAAGCAATGCATCAACAGAACTTGATGCATATTTCCAGGAGAAATAAAGTAGACCCATCTGCTATATGTCGTTCACTTTCAATAATATCAATTCTAAACTTGATTTTCATGATTAAAGGATAACAAATTCATTAATAACTACATAAATATTTAAAGAGAATTGTTATGACAATACAAGTGAGATCACCAATTGTTGTACAAGTTTAATTGCTCCATAAAAGTAACCATATCACCCTCTTTAAAGTCCGACATGTTCGTATGACTATTGTCATATAGTCATATATATATTTTTTTATTTGGTACTCTTCTCCTTCCTTTTGTTGTAGCTACAACCATAAACTCATCATGTTATTTCCTCAATATATTCTTCAAGCAACCTTCATATTTTTCAGTCATTTCTACCAAGCAACCTTCATAAATTTGTATATGGATAGGCATAGACATAGATAAACGTAGAAAAATAGAAACCACTATAGGCTTTGTATATTGATTGGGGTGGTGTGAAGAGTTTTTAATCGTAAGCGGACCAGAGTTTGAATCAAAGTGCTTTCTCTTGTGCTATGTCAATGTTTATAATACTGCAATCAACTTATTGTTGTATTCGTTTGACCTTAATGCGGGGTGTCTATCGTTACATCTCCACTTGAAATCCATGGACTTGAGTTTTTCATCATTTCATCTAATCTAGGAACCTGGTATGTGTGCACTCATGTGCCTTCCAGTTTCATCATGATTAAATGAATTAAAAATTTCATTACCTGTGATACTAGTCTTGGTGGTCAACATGGTATTTGGTATGTGTTGGTTTACAACTACAAAATTAAGATTGTCCTTGTTGAATAAGCAAATGTGGATTTACATAAGTTGATGGAGCTATTCTCAATCATTCTTTTGTTCTTGTTGGTAATTAGAGTTCATGAGGAGTTTTTTTTCTCCCAGGAGAAGTGATAATGGAACAGGGAAATATGGTAGATTAGCTTTATTTTCTCTGTCATGGTATGCTGGTGTGATACTATTTGGTATTGACTTTTGTTTATTAATATTTATTTAATTATCGTGAGTTAGTGTCTTTTTATTCATTCTTTATCTTCTTCTTCTGTTTCTTTTAGATATATACTTTTTAGTTCTTTATTCTCATGCATTGTATATTAATTTATTTTTTGATTTACGGTTGCCTGTCTTGATGTCACCATAAATTAGTTGTTTATTTAAACAAAACTACATAGATAGAACTCTATTTAATTTTTCTTCAGTCTAGTTGTCTTCAAAATATAGTCCTATTATTGGAGGACATAAGTACTATTCATTAGCTTCCTGTGGTTTGGAGTGTGAGGTTAATCCTGATTAATTTGAATCATAACGCTCCCAAAATGAAACATTTAATTATTACTTAACACCAATTGGGCCTTTGCTCACCTTTCTTTTCTTTCTCATTACACCTACTTGAAGAACAAACATTAAAAAAGGGGCTCGGGGATCTTTATGGTTGAAATTTTTTGTTTATTGAAGACAGGGTTGCGCAAGAAATGCCTATCTTGAACCCACCCGCTTGCCATTGCCATTTACATTTCGAAACATAACCATTATGTTAAATTAGAGTATTTCTAAGTAGTTCCCTAGGGAAGTCGTTACTAGTCTCTCGCATTTTAATATTGATAGAAGACTATTTATGTATAGGAGGAGGTCGATATAGGGGTTGATGGATCAGAAGAAACTGTTTCTAATTTGGAACCTACAATTTATTTGGTGAAATTTCTATTCTTTGCAACATACCTCAACCATACACTGTTCGAGTTTGAGAGCTATGTAGGATTCTGCGCCTTGATAAACAATCGTTCTCAAATATCCTTGACATATATTTTCATGATGGGCGAAGAATCTTGATCAACCTTCTAGAGGTAATTCAGTTGTGCTAAAATGTTATTGCCTCTCTTATGTTGTTTCTTGCACGTCTTTTTCTTCCATGGCATCAGTACCTACAAATGCATATTAATTTATTTTCATTAACTTTATCGAATTAATTAATTTGTATGCATCAAATGCCTAAAATAGTATAAGTTGATAGGGAAAAGAATCAAATGTTCGTGTGAAGCAATTGGACTCTGATATCACATTTCACATTGGAAAGTAAGAAGCTGAACTTGCTTTAAGAGTTAATAGTGCAGCTTATCATGGAGATCTGTATCAACTCAAAAGTTTGATTTGAGCTGAAGCTAATCCCAAGAAGACATATTATGATGGAAGATCACCATTGGCATGATTTTAGCTTTTCACTATGTTAACAGGTTATTTTCAGTGGTTTTAATTTGTTGCTTCTTGATTCTTCAATCTGATGCTTATTTTACAACAAAAAAAAAAAAGAAGGTATTATATTATTGGGAATGCAACTTAGTTTTTCTTTGATTTTTTGATTTTTTGAATTTAAGTAATTCATGGAGTTAATTTTAAGATATCCTGCTTACAGTTTCCTTTGTCATGCAGACAAGAAATGTAATAGGGTTAGTTGCTCCAGCTATTGTCGCGGGTTTAGGTGCCTTAACATATACATTGGGCACCCTCGTCCTTGTGACAGGAGCAAGTGGATTTGCTACAACTATAGCTACAACTACTATAGGAACTGTTGTCGGTAGTTTCAGATAATCTCTTAATAGTTGTTGATTGTTTAGAAAGTTATATATGCATAGTTTTGGATGGTTTAAACTTTTTGTACAGTTTAGAACTTAAGGATATAGTTTTCGAATGTTTAGAATGTATAGACAATTGTTGAATGTTTATAATTTATGGATATAGTTTCTTTTTGATGTTTCAAACAATATTTTGGTGGTTGATTGATGTTTTGTGATGCTTGTTTGTAATATTTGTTAGATTGTACAAATTGGTCAAATAGAACCTGCTGAATTTAAAAATTAAAAAAAAACTGCATATTCTACGGTAGGTATAATAAGTCGTCGTATTTCATATTTTACGATGCACAATCAGCGTCGTTATTTGTCTCACCAATTAACGGCGTGCAAAAGTAGTCGTAGAAAAAGTAATAACGACGCACAAAATCTTTCATTAAATAGTTTTTAATGGCGTACTATAGCATGTTGTAGAAAAAGTAACAACGACTCACAAAATTTGCCGTTAAATGGTTTTTAACGGCGTACGAAGCATGTCGTTGAAAGTGAATGACTTTCCATAACCGGTTATAATATGACAATCGCTGCACGTCGTAGAAAGGTTTTTACGGCGTGCATTGCGTGCTGTAAAAACCTTTTTTTGTTGTAGTGGGGGGAGCTAAATTATTTCCTTGGACTTCAATTCAAACAATGTAAGGAAATGATTTACATCAACCAAGCTAAGTACACATAGGAACTACTCAAAAAATTTGGTATGTATGATTAAAAAATAGCCAGAACACCTATGAGCACGTCAATTAAGATAGACAAGGATGAAAAGGGTAAGTCCATTGGTCAAACAAAATATCGAGGTATGATTGGCTTAATTCTCTATTTAACCGCAAGTAGACCCAATATTATGTTTAGTATTTGTATGTGTGCTAGATATCAATCAAATCCTAAGGAATCACATCTTAGTGCTGGTAAAAGAATTTTTAGATATCTTGTTGGCACCCAATATTTGGAACTGTTTTATCCTAGAGGTGTTGCATTTGATTTAATTGGTTACTCAGATACTGACTTTGTCGGGTGCAAACTTGATAGAAAAATCACCAGTGGCACTTGTCACTTTCTTGGTAAGTCATTAGTATCTTGGTTTAACAAAAAGTAAAGTTTTGTTGCTTTATCAACGGCCGAAGCTGAATACATAGCTTTCAAAAGTTGTTATGCCCAAGTACTTTAGATAAAACAACAATTGGAGGACTTTGATTTGCATTATGATCACATCCCTATTAAATGTGATAATACTAGTGCCATCAACTTAAGCAAAAATCCGGTTCAACACTCACGGACAAAACATATTGAAATTCGACACCACTTTTTAAGAGATCATATTCAAAAAAAGGATATTGTTCTTAAATTTATAAACACCGACAATCAATTGGCAGATATTTTCACAAAACCTTTAAGCAAGGATCGCTTCAATTTTATTTGTCGCGAACTTGGAATGTCGAATTCTACTTAAAAGGTTTTGTTTTGAATGTGACACTCGAATTTTTCTTAAAATGATGTATGTGTACTGTTATATTGATATGGAAACATTTATATCAGTTGAATGCTATCAAGTCTCTCATTCATTTCTTCTTCAACATAATTTTGATATCAAACAATTTGTTTTTACTATTATGATTCTGTTTTTATCTATCCAAAAACCACATCTGCATAAGCCCTAGCCACAAGCAGCAATGGACCTTAGCAACATAGTAGGACTATAGCAAAGGAGCAGAAAAGAATTTTTTTTTTTTGCTTGACTGGTCGTCCGAACAATCGACTGGTGCCCACCTGGACAAGTTTTAATACTTCAAACCGACTGCGCTATCCAGATTTTCGCCTTCTTCTTCGACAATTTGTGCCCTACCTCTTAAACCTTTATATCTTCTTCTCCTAAAACTCTCTAAAATCACATATTTCATCAAATCTTTGCACAAATTCAAGTAAGTTTTCCTACATGTCTTGTTTTCCCTTATATTTTTGTTTCAAACTCCATGATTTTACTTGAGATATATATCTATAGTGGGTTTTGTTCACAACTGAACATGGTGAAATCTTTTCATCATCCTTGTTTACCGCTTGAATATTTTGCTTAGAATAGCATAGATTGATGTTGCTTAGTTCGTTTCTTTATATTTCTATGCTTGACAATTGTTTTAGCCGTGTATACCTTGTCTCCATTTATATATGCATATATATATATATATATATATATGTCTTTATGTATATAGACATTTATCCTACTATGTCAAAATTTAGGATGATTTATTTTTTTTATTGATATTTTCCTCAATTATGCCTCTATTTTGCACCTCTATGATTAGGACCTTGTCATATTTATCAAATTGATTATTTGGATTTACCATATGGGTACTTATTTTGCCTAAAAATCAATTCTAAATTTCTTCCATATCTTGCCTTTTTTTTTCTATTGACTCTGCAACTTGTATCCATCGGTACATGAGACCTCCTTGTTTTACTTATTATTTGGCTCTCATAGGTTCTTGCAACCAGTATTTTTTTTCAGTCAAACATAACCTGAAATAATCTTATCTATCTTAATTTTTTTGTTTTGTTTAAATCTTCAACACCACTGAAATTCAACTCATCATATGTGCCTACCATTGTTAACGTCATTTGACGGCCCTGATATATTTTTCCTTGCGTATCAACACTTGCCAACTGGTTGTTCTGTTTTGTTTTCAAATAGTTATGGCTCCTCGCACTAAGAAGCCTCGAGCTAGAGAAGAGGTCAGGCTTCATAACCAGCATGTCGATATCCAACTACTGACTTCCTCACACCAATCCAAGACTAGGCATTTGCTGCCATGACATCCCGCCCCATCACAACAGGCCACCAAGTTAATCTTGCCCCACAGTATGATGCTCTCTTAATGACTAAACTTGAAGCAATGGGCTGACAAAACTTGGTAAATTTGCCAAAAAAGGTATATCCTCGTTTTCTCGCCTTATTTTATGTGCACCTTCACTCTTCTAAGGTCGACGCGGAAGATTACGCCATTAACTCCTATGTAAAAGGAACTTCTATTGAATTTAATGTTCCCATTTTGGCCACTATTCTTAATGTTGATGTAACAACCCCGATCTATGATTAGCCGATAAACCATGATTAATTATGAATAATTAAGAGGAAATTCTGAATTAATTGCATGTATGTTGCATTATTTGTGTTTTTATCTGTGTATGTAGAAATATCTGTTTGTGATTCTGTTTTTTTCTGCCAATTGATGACCTTATCGACATTCGATCATGAAATTGACTTGATTTATGATTTATTTGGAATTTTTAGAACATTATGCTGGGTTCAATTGAAATTTGATTTGGAACAAAGTAATTAGAATTAAATAATGCTCATTTGATTAGTGGTAAGGCTAATTAATTAAACTCCCTAATCAAGCCTATATAAGGCTATTACACCACTTTGAGTCATCTCCTCTTTCTCATTTTGAGCCTACAAATGTGAGGAAAAGGGAGAGAAAGGAGGAATTGAGTTCAACTAAGGAGATTTGCTAGAGAATTAAGGGAATTGGCTTGGAAACTTAAAGATATATCAAGCTAGAGCCTAAGTCAACAGTGAGTTAAGGATTTAAGCCTTTACTTGTGTAATTGAGACACAATACATGAATTCAAGAGAAAAAGAACAAGAATTGAGCTAAGGAAGGGGAATTAAGAAGATTACCATATATGCATGCAAATTCCCTTATATTTAGGGTTGGACTTTAAAGAACTCACACATGCATGCATTGATCATAGCTTGGTTTTGGAAATTCATCAAGTTTCATACCATTTTACCTTGTTTGATCATGTTTTGAAAGTTTTGAAGTCAAGAAATTACATGTAATGTTTTCAACATTTCAAGTTTAAGTGTGCACAATTGGCAAGCTTTTGAGCCTTGATTTCATGAAATGATTTTTAATTCTCAATGTTTCACAATTTTACACATGTTTTCTTAAGCTTTCGGTCCAAAAGGATGTGTTTTGTAGCTTTGAATTTGGGTTTTGAGCTTGGAAGAGCAATCTGGAAATTTCAAATTTTGCCTCTCTGCTCGAGCGATAGAACTTGCGCTCAAGCGACCACGCACATTTTTTCACTTCTGCTCAAGCGACCAAAAGTTGGCTCAAGCGTAAAATGCTTGCTCCCAGAAGTTTACATGTTTTGCAGACTACTCAAGCGACAACAGTTGCGCTTGAGTGAGGACCTTAGTCTCATGCTCGAGCAACCGTCGAGTGAAAAAATCAAGCAATCAGCACTTTTGCAGAGTTTACAGACTACTCGAGGGAAGGAAGTTACACTCGAGCGAGTACTCTGTTTTCAGCAAAATTTGATTAAGTGTTTTGGAATCACATCTTGGCATCCTCACTGCATCTTAGGCATTCTTAAGCCCTAATGAAGACACAATAGTGAGGATAAGACTTAGAAACACACTAAAAGTAAAGCAAGTTAAGTTAAGTGTTTTCCTAGTATGTGTTTCAGTGTGCATCTGTTATCTGTTTGTGTAGGTCACGCGCCATAATCTGTTTGATTTGTCTGCTCTGTCTGTCTACCTTTGGAGCCAACTGTGAGTAATAACTTAGTAAAGCTATATTCAACTTCATATATTTTCTATATGATAAAATAAGATCTGTTTTCTGAAATATTATTTTCTGTATGAATGAATAGTTGTCTAATATTTCTGAAATGTATTCGTGGCATCATTAGCTTCAGATGACATATGTTGGCTGTTTTGTTATATCCCAATTATGGGTTAACTGTACGTCTCATGAGCCAACTGTTATGGATCTTTTTGTAGACGTCCCTTTATGGGTCAACTGAACGTTTCATGAGCCAACTGTATCGTCTCCATGCACATAAGTCACCTGTATGCCTTTTATGGCTGTCCTTTTTATGGGTCAACTGTTTTTACTAGGGTTAATGGATGTACCATATATAATTAACTGCCAATTCTGAATATGATTCTGAATCTGTTTTTGTTACAAGTTCTAATTTCTAAACATGATTATGAATCTAAATTCTGTTTTTTGTAACTATTATGGACAACATTCACTAAAACCCTTTTACTCTGTTATTATTCACTGGGTTTCTGTTCACTGTATTATTTATGTATGTAAATGATCAGGCGCGTGGCTAGGCTCTATGATGATCTCCTGGAATTTCGTTTTGTTGGCCACCTTTGTGCCTCTCGAGGAGGTTCTGAATTAAGTCAAGTCAAAGGGTCATGTTTTGTGATCTATGTTTAAACTCTTGTTTTATTTTCTTTTGTGACTCTCATACAACTTCTGACTATCTGTATATTGCGCTAAGTCCCACTTTTGTTTAATCTGTATTAGCAGATGACGTAAGACTATTGTAGTATGACGTCACGTGCATGTATATAAAAGTTTTATCTTCACTGTCTCATGTATATATGCACAGCTCAATGGGCGATGTATTTTGTATAATTGCTTCTGCTAGCTCCTTAATTATATGCTATTCTGTATAGAGGCCTTTGGTAATCCAAGGTTACTTATAGCGATCATGGTTGTCCATTTACTGTTCTGTTGTATTCCGGACTCGGTTCCGTGGAGTTGGTAGTTATATCTATCTTGTTTTTGTCCTTTAATTCCATTTGTTTGAGTTTTAGGATGTGTTGGGCATATTTCGAACAAGTGGGTTGAACCTTGGTCTAAAATCTTGTTGCCAGGTTTTTGGTCGTTCCGCTCGAGCGGGCCTTGTTGCGCTCGAGCGGAGATTGTACACTCTCAGTATTTCGTGTCCTTGTAAAACTTCTGCAGGTGTGATTTTTACGCTCGAGCGGGTTTCTTTACGCTCGAGCGGTAGCGCTTGAGCAGGTACTCTGGCGCTCGAGCGGGTAGTACTTTTTGGTGTAAGTTCTGGGAGGGGGAAATCTACGCTCGAGCGGATTGGTTTTCGCGCTCGAGCAGATGTACTTTATTCTTGTGTATTGGCGCTCGAGCGGACCTAGTTTTTTGTTCTTGACGCTCGAGCGTTGTGCTCTTCGCTTGAGCGGGAATGTCGTATATCAGTTGGTAGCTGGGCATTTTAAAATCACTTTTTACATTCTCTCTCTCTCTTACTTTCTAAAAAGACATTTTGAGAGATCCTCTCTCTAGAAACTCCCTTTTCTCTAGGGTTTGATCTAGTTAGAGTGTCTCCCTATCCTCCGGCCTTTGTAAAAAGTGTGTGGATCGTCGAGGGCTTCATTTTGATCCGTGGATCTTTGAGTTTGGAGCATTTTGATTTTCTTCAACTTCCCCGTTTGAGCTCTAACTTCGAGGTAGGGATATCCTACTCCTTCTCATGAGTTTTGTCTTTGAATTTTAGTATTTTGATGAGTTGGGGGTTGTTGGGTAATTTTGAGAAAGTTTGGGCCTTTGTGTAATTTTACAAAAGTTGGGGTTTTGTTTATATAAACTTGTATGCATGTTTGGCATAGAGAAATGAGATCAATATTGGTTTATTGATGAAAATGGAACCTTAGGGTTGTGATGTCAATTAGAGGAAATGCTCTAATTACATTGATAAATTAATTGGTATAGTTAACTTGAAGAAAAGAAGAATTAAATTGAGAATGTTGGAATTGGATGTGTATGGGATTAAAGGGTGTAGTTTGATTCGTTCATCGCTCACCTAGTTGAAATGTTGATTATATATCCGTTTGGTGCATTTATTTTCAGTATAGAAATAACTGCTTTAGGCTATCGGTGGAGGATAGTCTTGATTGTTGTAAACAATGCATGACGATTAGAAAAACTAAAACTAATCGATTGAGTATGCTATTGAATATAGCAGTTGGAATAATACATCGACCTTATGTATTTATTGTTTGTGTGTATGATCTATGTTTATATACATTGTGTGTGTGGGAGGAGATAGGGGATGTACTCCACGGTTTAGGGGAAGATAAGGGATGGACCTCTAAACCGGATTTTGTGTGACATTGATACAACACTACAATGTGTATCAAGTGTTGATTATGGAAGTGTTTGAATTGATTTTATATAGCACTAAAATGTATATCATTATCAATTGTAAAGTATAGAAGTGATTCTATGTTATGTTGATACAGCACCGAAATGTGTATCTTTCGAAAAGTGTGGAAATGGTTTATGTGTTATTGATACAGCATTAAAATGTGTATCCCTCAGAAATTTTGAAAGTGTTTTAAAGATGAGTTTAAATCTCATTAAGTTATTTGGCTAGGTGTTGAGCCTTGTTTTCAAACTCATAGTTGGAAAAGACATGGGAAATGAAATGTAACATGGACTTAATGTCATGAAATCGAAATATGATATATGTGGATGTATCTGTGTTGACCATCTATCAACTGCTAATCTTTTAGTCATTGTTCATGGCTGGTTTAGTATATTTCTACTGGGCTGTGGCTCACCCTTATGGGGCATCATTTTCAGGTACATGTAGCATGCCACCTCCAAGGACATAGCTTGGGAGGCTAGAGGCAGACGGACTGTTTTGTTATTTACTTTCTTTTGATGTATTACATGTAAATTCAAGCCAAGGGCTTAATATGTATTGAGTTAGTACTCTTTTTTTTGTAACCAAGTGTTAACTTGGAAAGCTGTAAGCCCGTAGGGCATTTGCTTTTGTTGTTAACATGTAATACTTTTGTAAAGGACCACTCTGATGAATAGAAGAATATTTATCTTTTACTCCAATGCATGTCTAAGTTGATGGGTTTCAATGTTATTATTTTGAGGGCGTTACATTACTGGCCGGTTACGACGTTAAACATATAGGGGCAAGTTCGGGTCGTAACAGTTGACACTTGTCCTCACCAAATTTATTTCCAAACTGAGGCCCAAATGGCTCAAACTGTAGGTAATATAACTAAGGTTTATTCAACCATTTGTCTTAGCAAAACCACCGGATCCAACCTTCACGCTAAGCACCTTAAACCCCATATCTACATTCTCCACCGCTTGTTACTAGAAAATGTCACTCCTAAAGCCGGTCATTATGATATTGTTCCTACTTATATTGCCTATCTACTTTATTGTTTTGAGATTGGGTACCCTCTTGATCTGTGCTACATCATTATGCGAGAAATGGCCCTTGTTTCTTCTTTGTGTGACAAATCCTTAGCTTTTGGAGCCTTGTTGACAAAGCTCTTCAAACACTTCAAAGTCAAATTTTCCAAAGAGCTCGAATCACCTATAGCCTCTGATATCAGTGAATACACTATCAACCGTGTTGGAGGACGTGATGTTCTACCAAGAAGTATGGCTGCTTCTAACATTCCTATGGAGGATCCTCAAGATCATCCTCCAGTTGTCATGCCGCCAACCAGCCTGCCTACCGCCTCTTGTTTATTGGACGGATCTTTTAGCTATGGAACAAGACCGCTACAATCAACGTCTCACATGGGAACAACAAATGTTTTAGTAATTTGGCACCTTTAACATTCATGTTGATCATATTCAAGCCCGCGTTGATGCCATCTATCACTATCACTTCCTTCCTTTTCCTCCAGATTCTAAGTAGTGACTTCTGATTTTTTTTTTGATAATGTCATAGGGGGAGAAATTGTGATATTTTGTTTCAAACAAACTGGTAAAGGATGGTGATGTTTATTTTTGGAAAGATGTTATGTTTTGCATTAGTAAAAATTTATCTTGCCTAAAACTTTTTTGGTTGCCTTAGGAAGAAAATTAGTTTGAACCCTTCCTTCTAAAAAGTTGTGATGTTTGGCACAATAGTTTGGGCATATTGTTTTCACTAATCTTCTACATCTATTGTATAGTATCTTAACCTCATATCATGCCTTGATTAAAATCATATTAATTGCTAATGTGCTAACTTATGTATCTGGTATGAGCAATCATTCAGGGAGAGCATGACTTGAGGGGGAGTTTTTCTTACTCCTAAACAAATCAAAACATCATGGTGTGCCATCATTAAAAATGGGGAGATTGTTAGACATATTTATTTTTGATGATTATTTTGATGATGTTTTTGATTTATTTGGAAGAGAAAAATAGATTGAAATCTTATGTTATATACCATTATATTTTCTTTCCTAATCATATTTTTGGAGTATAAAAATATGCTTAATCAGGTGGTAATTTGAGCCCAAAACAACACCTAAATAGCCAAGCACAGCAGTAGCTGAAGTAGCCCACCCCAAAGGGAGGCCGAACGTTCGGGTGGACATCCAGCTAGATGACCAGCCAATCGCTCTTGGCCCAGCTTTCCTCCAGTTCAGTTATGCTTCTCACTGGATGTCAAACTAGCAGTATCCTCAACAACCGCAGAAATCATCATTGACGGCTGGGACCCCATCGGACATTCGAGGGGACGTCCCGGAGGACATCCAGGCAGATGTCTGTCAAGAACAATATTTCATTTTGGACATTCGACTGGACAACCATTTTGTACTGCAACGTCTCTTTTTCAAAACATAGCTGTCTTCAATCAGACTTATATTTCAACTCCCTCATAATCTAATCTTGTGTGGGAAATACAAATTTGAGTAGAGTAGATTTAACCAAATCTTACTCAATCTTCTCATCACACGCAACAGACAACGGTTCTTGATTTTCTGCTTGATAAATAGCAGAGCTTCTGCTGAACAAACATACAAGAAACAACACAAGTAAGAAAACATTCTCTGATCAATCATCACTCTCATCTCTCTATTCTCTAAAGTGTTTTTAATCTAATTTTTGTTTTCCTTTAAGAAATTACAGTGAGCCTTAGCTGTAAGCATATATACCTATGAGAGTTTTATTTTTTCTGATATAAACTCAGAACTTCAATCTTTGTAATATTTCTTGAGAGAGTTTCATTTCAAGCTTTTTTGTGAAAGCAAAACCTATCATTCAAAGATTGTAAGAGTGGTATACTCAAGTTTCTTGACTCTTTAAGTGTGATTGAGAATCAGCTAAAGAGGGCAAGGTGTTAGACTTGGTATAGTCTTTGTAAAATCTATGGACGATTGAAATGGTTGCTAGCACTCAGTAAAGCTAGAAGATAGTGGAAAAATCTCAAGTGAAGCTTGAGGAATGGATGTAGGCTTTGTTGAAGCTGAACCATTCAGACACTTGAAGATATGCTTAGACTGTGTGTATTGGACATCAAGGGAAGCTGGGAAGTACATTTGCCATTAGTAGAATTCGCTTACAACAACAGCTACCAAGCTAGCATTGGCATGGCGCCGTATGAAGCCTTGTATGGGAGAAAGTGCAAATCGCCGATATGTTGGACCGAAGTAGGAGATAAAGTTTTGATCGGCCCGGATTTAGTTCAAAGAACAACTGAAAAGATTAAGCTTATCCAACAGAGAATCAGAACCGCTCAGAGCCGACAAAAGAGTTACGCCGACCAGAGAAGGAAGGAGTTAGAATTCGAAGTAGGGGATCATGTGCTCCTGAAAATCTCGCCGATGAAAGGAGTTTCAAGATTTGGGAAGAAGGGTAAATTGGCACCCCGTTACATTGGACCATTTGAAATCCTTGAGAAAGTTAACCCGGTTGCCTACAGGCTTGCTTTACCACCGAGATTAAGCCAAGTTCATAATGTGTTTCATATCTCGATGTTGAGAAAATATATACGGGATCCACTACACGTGATCGATCATTTCGGGGTTCTGGTTGATGAAGGCCTAAGCTATGAAGAAGAGCCGATACGCATCATCGATAGACAAGTGAGACGATTGAGAAATAAGGCAATACCGATGGTGAAGATTGAGTGGAAAGAGCATTGCGGCAAGGATGCTACGTGGGAAATGGAAGAGGAAATGAAAGTCCGATATCCAGAGTTATTCTCGAACCAAGGTAACTCAAGTTTGGGGACCAAACTTCTTTAAGGGGGGTAGGATGTAATAACCCTCACGCTAACCTAACCATACTTATATGCATTCATGTGATTCCGTCTTGTAAACTTGCATTTCGAGTCTTGTCCCTATTCGTTTAAGTGTTACAACATGTTTTGTATCTTGCTTGGTGTGAGTTTAGCCGAGGTCATTTTCAGTTATCTTGGAACCACTTTGTTTGACCTCTACCTTCGCTTTGACATACTGGCCGAGATGTCATTATCTAGGCCGAGGTGTTCATCACCAAGGCCGATGTGTGAATCATCTAGGCCAAGATGTTACCTTTGCACCAAAGTGACTTTGTCCCGGAGAGGCATGACCTAGACCGAGGTGTGGCACATCTAGGCCAAGGTGTGGCACAGCTTAGTCATGTATTGTCCTTCCTAGCTGAGGTCATTATTCCCTACTTGCTGATGTCTTGTTCTTAGCCGAGATCATTACTCGCCAAAGTGCCCATGCCGTCTTGCTTGTTGAACACACTTTGTCATAGTTTTGTCTTGTCACTCAGCCACCTTTTCTGTGTAGCACCAACCAGCCGCTGCCACGTGCCTCTGTAGAAGGTTAAGTCAGCCAGCAGACTTAGAAATGTATCATTTGCTATATGTCTTTGTTTGTGAGGAGAGAGAAGCTCTAGAAGAAGAAGAAGAAGTTTAGAGTGAGAAAGTGGGTTTCGAGCTTGATTCCTAGAGATCAAACCATTAGATTCGCATATTGAGGTTAGATTCTTGATCTACTCTTGTCATTCCTATTGATCATCTAGCTGCATTGCATGATCGAACCCGTTTTGCATGTCATGCATCGATTTAAAGTTGGTTTTAGAAAGAGAAAATGGTGTTCACGTGTTCTTGAAAGAAAGGTCTTGTTTGATCTGAAAGTTTGCATTAAGTTTCATGTTTTTGTGTTTGTTCTCACTAGATCCTTGAATATGGGTACCCAGGTCCATGTTTTTGAACTCATAGCATGAAATCTCAGATTTTTGTAATAACAAATCACAATCTTCGCATTCATCTTCTCATGTTCTTGTTCTTCATGTCCATCATGTTCTTCAAAGGGAAACCCAGATTTTTCCGACTTCATCCCTTTGAATGTGGCCATCGAGGCCACACCTCGGCCAGGGGATGTAGAACCTCGGCCTAGACCTGGTAGTTGCCCAGCATGCTTTCCCGAGATAAAGAACTGTGTCTGTTTTGATTTGACTTAGTCTTGAGGAATGCCGAGATCATCTGCATGCATGTGAAACTTGTTTGAAAGTACATTCAACAAACTTTGCCACGTGTTTGTAGGATTTGGACTTGCCTTGACCCCGACGTTTGAAGAACTAAGTGAGTGGTATTTTTAATAAAGCTATGTTATAATGTTTTGATAAAGTCTTGTTTTGCTTCGTTTTTGGAAAGTATTTGTAAGCATGAATGGTTATTCCTAATTGGAAAATATATACACATCTTGTTTTGATGACATTCTTGGAAGTTCGTACGTGCTAAGGGACTATAAGCATTTGTAGCACAAAGTTTGGAAGTCCGTACGTGCTAAGGGACTATAAGCATTTGTAGCACAAAGTTTGAAAGTCCGCACGTGCTAGGGGACTCTAAGCATTAGTAGCACAAGTCCTTAGTGTCCGGGGACTATAATGCAACGACACCATTGAATTGAGATATCTCCTTTGTCTTGCCTTGTCTTGTCTTGTTTGCCACTGACGGTTTACCGCGTGGGTCTTGTTTGCCGAGATGTCATCACTTGTATTATAATGATGTTAGTAAGCATTCTTTGAAAGCTTGACAGATTTGGAAGATGGACTTGGTTCATCCTTTGACTCGTACCAACTATGTTATGTATTGTTTGATAAAGATCTTGAATACCAGTCATGCAAACCCCTTTATTTCTTATACCATTCACTGAGTATCCAAGCTCACCCTCTCTATATATATGTAGGTGATGAGCAGGAAGGTGGTGACGCCTAAGTGTGACTCGCAAGCTGTTTTGGGTTTTGTTATGTCGACTTAACTTGCATACATGTCGGCAGCCTTGAAAATCATGCTTCTCAGCTTATAATGCTTGTAATTTACACATGTCGGCTGAAGAAGCCTTTTGATCAAGATGTAAAATGTATTTTGTACTTTATTGTATTTGTATCCAAGTTGTAATATTATGTAAAG
This sequence comes from Camellia sinensis, assembly GCF_055761805.1. Taxonomy (NCBI): domain Eukaryota; kingdom Viridiplantae; phylum Streptophyta; class Magnoliopsida; order Ericales; family Theaceae; genus Camellia; species Camellia sinensis. The sequence continues at coordinate 67,873,040 of NC_138973.1, read as the reverse complement.
TTGTATGCCATTCCATGTAACTTACGCACTGCTCTTATGGACCACTTGTATTTTAAAATTTTTGCTTCCGCACTTGTGAGCCCCATATATAATTATACTCTGTTTGTGTGTGAATTTTGGAGGTTGGCCTTTGGTAATCCCAGATTACTGGCCATCACGGTACCAAACTAGTAGGGGCGGTTTGGGGTCGTGACACTTTCCAAGGTACACCTATATAGAAGCTAGTAGTGTGGCAAAATAGGAAAAAAAAAAAAAAAGTAACAACAGTAACCATAGGCCAACTGCGTAGCACTAGTACTAAGCATCACCAACACATAGGCCAGCAGAATAGCAAGCCAGAACAGTCTACCTAGCCAAGACAATATGTAGAAATTGCACTACAAGGTTCTGTTCAAATGCGGGGGTTGAACAAAATAAGTGCAAACAAATATAATTACTCAGCCAACCAAAGATAGCAAACCGGACCATAGCACTAACAAATTTGAGATAGACAAGGCTATAGACAACTCACACATATAGTCTTAATCACTTAACCCTCAACAGAACTCAACACTCCAAATAGTATATGAGCTAATTCACACTTAACCCACAACAAAGATTTCCCTAACAAGAGTGCTAGCTTTACAATCTGCAGAACAAACAGTTAAAGAAAAGGAATATGGCTCACATCCCTCATCACACAAACAATAGAACCTATATGTAGAACCTCACCAAACTTAACCCTCCTCTCAACTAAAAAGCTAGCTTAACAACCTGCAAAGTACGAGATTAGAACACAAATATAAATAGATTTATGACAAATTTATACGGTGCTAAAACTCATTTTGAGGACAAATTTATATGAGATTTGCAAATAAACTCCTGTTAGCTACACAAAACAAGAAGTTAGAATAAAAAACAATTGGTGGACACTACCAATTTAGTGGAACTATTATTCTTAGATAAGGAGCTAAAAATCATGCATTGAGAATTCAAGAGATTTGTGAATGGACCAAAAAAGGAAATAAAAAAAATATTTATTTCATTCACTTTTTCATTAATGTTTTTTTTTTCCCGCAACAAATTTCACTTCAGATTGTTGATTCAAACATACCCAAAGTGGTACACTGCTTTTATTTGTGTGGTTGTACAGAGCACATCCCAGGACAATTAACAGAATGAACACTCAAAAGAAGCTGCACCGACTAGGCATCTCAACAAAGAGGGGTCCTCTTTCTTCCAGCCTCAAAACAATTGTTGTTAATAAATAAAAATCAACAACTAAGTTAGCAAATAAATATATTCAAGACAAGAAACAAAAAAAAAAAAAAAAATTCAGCACATAAGTAGTAACAATTGGCTTAATATCAATAAATGAACGGCAACCAACTTACATGAAGAACAATGAACTTTTTCAATCAAACAAAACATCAAACACATAATGGGCACCATCAACTGCACTAATTGTAACTCTGCTCTTTTCATAGCAGTATCGTGTTTATGAAGACTAGGAAGGGAGAGGGGAAAGGGGAGAAAAAAATTTATAGACATTTATCTTGACATAACACCAAACAGGTAATAAGCACATCAATCTACAAAATTGCTAATATGTATTAAAAGGAAAATGATATTAAAAAAACACTTTTGACAGAGTGTTTTCTGAAAGTAATATCTATTAAAACCCTTGAAATGACCCATTTCAAGATGCCACTATTGGAAAAAAAAAATCAGCTTTCCAAGATGATACCACAGAGGCCCATATTTCTATTTTTTTTCAAAGGTATGGGTTTACTTCTATCTAATTGGAGAAAAAGAGAAAAAATAAATAAATAAAAGTGTAGGGGTTCATTCAAATCAGAAAACAATCTTAAAATAACATAGATTTAAAGATATTCTTTATTGCTAAGGTTCAAAAAAAAAATTTTAAAGTAAAAGAAGTATCCTTCAAGAAAGCAGCATGGAACATATGACAAACACATTACAAGTTTTTATGCACATAGTTCCAAGAGGTTCATGTCTCAAATATATTGACAAACATATGCACCAAACATTGTCATTTGAACAAGACAAAGATTTGTTCATAAAGGCACTCTTTTGATTTCTTTAGAGAAAGAAATTAAGAATTGTAGTTCAAAGATTAGCAGCATATTATTTAAGAAAGAATCTTTTTAAAGAAAATTTGCTTTACTTATCTTGTGTTCACATCAATAGTAAGAACAGTGATTATGTAGTGTCTAACATGAAAGAGTAGTACAGAAGGAAAACAATCTAAGAAACAAGTTTGAAAAAATAGAAGCAGCATGGAACAACTCAATCACATTAGAAGTTTTTATGCACACAGTTCGAAGAGGTTCAAGTTTCAAATATATTGACAAACTATAGACACCCCATTTTTGACCACTCGCAAGGCTTGAGCGCTTTGCCCGGTACGCCCGATGATGAAAGTGGTGTTGTGCGTGGTTCGAGGTCTCAATGAAGGGGCTACGTTTAAGCTCCGAAACAATCCCAAACCTTCCACATTTCCACTGTTTGTACCTCAGAAATCCATTTTTACACATTAGGCCACCCTACGCTGAGTTTGAAGCAGAGAGACAGGGGATCACATTGAGGCCCGACCGTGCCTTGGTAGTGAGAAATACTGTTATGGGCGGGAGCCTGCCAGTTGTCTATTTTTGAAGATATTTATGACCTCTTTTGCTCAAATTCTATAAAAATGAAGTTGTATCTTTGTTTTAAGGGTTGAACAAATTCTAAAAAACATATACACCTTCTTAAGAGCTCTTTCTTCTTGTGCAAGCAACCTTTGAGCAAGCTTACCACCTTTAACCTATATCTATACAACTTCACACCTTAGCCTTGGAACCTTGGTTGAGCCTTGAGCATCACAATTCAAGCTTGAGAGTGTGTTTGGACCAACTTTGATTCACAAACAAAAAGCTTACCTTTCTTGAGAGGTATAAGCTTACTATCTCTTCTCTTGCTCTCTTTGCTATCTCTTGTTATCTAGTTCTTGTATTTTTGTATTGTTTTGATCCTCTTTTAAGTGTCTAAACTTGGGTTTGGATAGCTACCAAAGGGTAGTGAGAGTTCACCTATAGCTCAAACCCTTGTTTTTACACCCTTTTCTTTGCTTTCTAAATTGATTTTCAGAGTTTAAAAGAGGCTAAAAATCATGCTTTGAGGTTTCAAAGGTGGAGGGGTTAGCCACCCCTCCTTGTTCTTGCTTATTAGCCTTATTTTCTTTCTTTGTCGTTTAGCTTTTTGGGCTATTTTCATGCACTTTGAGCCACTATTTTTCACCTATTAAGGGTTGTTTTAGGGTTGTCCTAGGTTATTTAATTAATTCATGCTTTGATTAGTTTGCTTGTTGTCTCATATGTTTGCATATATAGCTTGTTGTATGTTATTCTTGGCATTTCTTTGTTTAATTTCCATGTTTAAGAACCTCATTTTAACAAGCAACCTATCATCCATTTATTTCATTTGAGAGTTGTTTTAACCGGTTGATGGTTGTTCAAAACATGAGCTAGAGATCTATGCTTAATGGCTTAATCTCTATGGAGGTTCATCGCTAACGGCATAGTCTCTCTTTCATGTTGAGAATCACTTCCCGTTTGACATGCTTTTCATTTAGTGGACGTAATCATCACCTTGGACTTAATGGACTAAAGGATTTAAAGGTCTAAAAATTGCTAAAATGAACCAACCTACATAAAGAAAATGAGTTATATTGCTTGGATTCGGCCAGATGTTACGCCGAGTCTATTGTGTCAAGGGTTGTCTTACATCAATTCATGATGTTTCGATGAGCCTTGAAGCGTTCCTACCTCACTTTTTGAGCTTACTCCATGATAGAAGGGAGATGTCACGACCCAAACCCGCCCCTATAGGTTTAGCGTCGTAACCGGCTAGTAATCCTTAGATTACCAAAGGCCTCTGAATAGAATGACATATAATTAGGGGCTGTGGAAGCAATATACAGAATATATGTAGTCCATTGAGCTGTGAAGACATACATTAGACTGATAATCTTAAACTTTTTAAACATATGTGTGACGTCAAAAGATACAGTAGTTACATGTCACCCCATGAACTGTACATATAAATAGAAATTTTGTTCGTAATTCAAGTCAAAAGAACAAAGTCTTAATATTCACAAAAACATGGTCACAAGACTTGACATGATCCGGAACCTCCTCGGGAGGCACAAAGGGTAGTTGACAAACTCAAAACTCTTCAGGCATCATCTTAAGCCTGGTCGCATGCCTGGTCACCTACATTTATAATATAAATAGTGAGCGGAAGCCCAATGAATAATAACAGAGTAAAGGGTTAAATGAATGATGTCCTATAACTAATTCAGAAACCAGAGTTCATATCAAAGACAGATTCACATTCGTATTCTTGTTCTGCGCATATACAGAAATCAGAGTTCATGCTTAATCTTACATGGCTTATCCATTAGCACTAGCAGATCTCATACAGAACATCAAAAGTCATACTTGTCAGTTCCATAAGGAACCTCCGGCCGGGTACGGATAACTTGTCAGTTCCTTAAAGGAACCTCCGGACTGGGAACAGATAGCTTGTCAGTTCCTTAAAGGAACCTCCAGCCGAGTGCAGATAACTTGTCAATTCCATAAAGAAACCTTTGGTCCGAGTATAGATAGCATACTTAAACCACATATTTAATGTCACAAATATTTGTTAGAATTGGACAATCATTCATAGTACAAAACATAACATTTCATAAAACAGCTCCCACTTCACATACAAAAAATAATTTAACTTGAACATAGCTTTACTAAGTTATTACTCACAAATAACAGATGGCTCCAATTAAATGGACAGAGTAGGCAATTTAGATATTTTGTAGCGTGCGACCTACACAGATACAGAGCAAATACGTACTGAATTACACACCCGGAATCATTAACTTAGTTCTTTCTTGTCTTGGTGTGTTTCTATTTCTTTGTCCTCATTAGAGTGTCTTAATCTTGGCCTAGGAATGCCTAGGATGCAATGAGGATGCAAAAATGTATTTGAAAACACTTGGTCAAAAATGCTAGGAACAAGGGTCCCGCTCAAGGGCAACTTCCCTCGCTTGAGTGGACACGCAAACATGTGAGAGGACGCTCAAGCACAACTTCCCTCACTTGAGTGCTCTGCAAACTTTGCAAAAGTACTGGTTAAGTGAGATCTCCGCTCAATGGCCGCTCGACTCTCGCTCGAGCGTGAGACGCATGCTCTCGCTCGAGCGCAACTCTTGCCGCTCGAGCGGTCTGCAAAACATGCAAACTTCTGGGAGCATGTATTTCACGCTCGAGCAGACTTCAGGTCACTCGAGCGGAAGTGTAAGATCACAGAGTGGCCGCTTGAGCGCAAATTCTGTCATTCGAGCAAAAGTGCAAAATCTAGGTTTTCCAGATTGCACTCTTCAGCTCCAAACGCGAATTCAAAGCCATTTAACTCAACCTTTGGGCCCCAAAATTTGAGAAAATTAGTTTAAACTTGAAAACATTAAGAGTTACGAATCATTTCATGAAATCAAGGCTAAAAGCATGTCAATTGTGCAAAAAATCAACTTGAAGTGTAAGAACATGATATGAATATGACATGCATGTATTCATTTGAGTTCATAGCTTCCAAAACATGATCAAATGAGTTCCAATGGTGAGAAATGTTATGAATTCTTTAATCCATGTTAGCATTACAACATGCATGTAAGGAACGCTTTGAAAACAACTTCCAAATGCTATGAATTATGCATGCATGTATGGAATGACTTAGCTTTCTTCAATTCTAGCTCAATTCCCTTATGAATTCACCTAATTCACTTGTTTGCATATATTAATCTACTACATTACAAAGTCAAAGACTAAAATTCTTACCTAGAATCTAAATTGCGCAAGTGAAGAAACTTCAACTCCCAAATTCCTTGTAAATTCCAACAATTCTTAGCAATCCTCTCTATTCTTAGCTTTTGATCTCAATTTTCTTCTCTCTCCCTCTCTCTCTCTCTCTCCCACGTTTTGCTTGTGTGTGTGAGCTCAAATGTTCTGATATGAAGAGAAAATAATGAGTAAAGGCACATAAGGGAGCCTTATATAGGCTTGGCTAATGACTTAATTAATTTACTGATCAACTAATCAATTGGGCATTAATTTATTCTAATTTAATCATTCCGAATCAAATATCAATTGAACCTACCATAATGTTCTAAAAATTCCAAATAACACAGATACCAAGTCAATTTCGTGATCGGATGCCGATAAGGCCTTCAATTCACAAAATATAATAGAATTTCAAACAGATATTCTTGCAATAGACAGATAGAGATACAAATAATGCAATGCACAAATAATTAACTCAAGATTTCATCTTAATTATGTATTAGGCTCATTTAATTATGGATTAACATTAATCAGAGGTCGGGGTTGCTACAGGAGGGGTGGTTATTGATTCATTGCATTCATTAATTTTTGTCTAAAATCATGCCCTTACTTATCAAGCAATCAATTTGCTCATTGATAGTTTTGGAAATGACTTCATTATTCTCTTGAGGCTTACCATGAGAGAGAAGAGTAGAAGGGACAAACAGAGTTCAGAATAACTCTGTTTGCACTTCAAAGCACAAAAATAGGATTTTGCATAAAATTAAAGCATGGCCGGCCTTATTTGGGCCGGGCTGGGTTTCATTGGAGGCCGGCCGGCCATCAATGTTTAGTAAGGTAGTGTGTTTTGCAGAAACAGAAGGCAGTGACTGAAGATGAAACGGGACAGATTCCAAGGAAGGCAGACAGAGTTACTTCTGAAACCGCTACGAGCATGCCATCCTTGTGCTTCCTTTGTAAATTGTAAATTAATGATTTCAATATTGTTGTAATTATCATCATCGTAATTAATATTGTTATAGCAATGATTCATTAGATAGTTAGCTTATTTTATTGTAATAAATTAGCTAGTTAGTTAATTATAGCTTAGCTAGTTAGTTATTTATTCATTCACTTGGCTTTGTAATAATTAGTTTAAAGTCGGACATTCGGATACTCATTCAGACCCTCTTGTGCGGGGGCCAACATGTAACAAGTTGTATGTCTTCCAACCCCACGTCTTTCTCTCTTTCACTTATTTGCTTACGATGGTTAGTATAGAACATCATTTTTCAAATTAGCATCTTTATGCTTTGCATCCATTGTCTTGCATGCATCCAAGGTTCGGCTCATCATACTAACCAAATGTTTAAATTCATTGCTTGAATACATGATCCATCACATGTCTTGAATGGAATCATATGCCATGTTCATAACCGAGCCTATTAAAATTACATAAACATGTGCGTTGCATTTAGTCATATTGCATTAGTTAAGAGCATGCATATTTTCCAAATATTTTGCTTTGTTTTGGCTCGAAGTACTAGGTGAGCTATTTTGAGTTTTAGCATCTTGCATCGAATGTTTGTATTACCATGCCAAGCACATTTCCATGAGACTAATTGCTTAAATGATATACTTGTTTGAATGCCTGTAGATATAGGCTAATTATCAAAATTGGGACAAATTGATTAATGTACGAATTCACCTTTGCAAGCAACGAGTATCAAAAACAATTTTCAAACAAACATGAAATCAAAGCGTTTCAACTTTTATAAATTAGTCTATACTTATGTGCGTCACATAGTAATGTTAGTCTATTAAAACCGGAACAAGAGCATATAATGTAAATAAAAAAACACATCATGATTAGTAGAGGCTGATCTTTGATTGGGCGAGTGGGGTGCTCAATTCATGACTTTCCCCTCTCGTATCTAAGTTCCTGAGCCGAGACACTTTGGTGATGACGGACTAATGGCCTTTGGCACGAGTCTCGGGTTTCCTAAATTTTTCAAAAATATTTAGGTGGCGACTCTGTAATTTGGCGAAGCAGTCCATTTTTGGCATTTGATTCAAACATCGATTTTCCAAAAGAATTGTCGGATTTGGACTCTTTTTGTATTTTCACTATTTCACATTGCACTCGTGAAAATCAGATTCAGAACCACAAGAGTCCGAACTATAGGGCTAGTGGTGTCCGAAAGGAGCACAAAAAACAAGCTACACAAACATATGCACCAAACACTATCATTTGAATAAGCCAAAGACTTGTTCATAAAGCCACTCTTTTGATTTCTTTAGAGAAAGAAATTAAGAGTTGCAGTTCAAAGATTAGCAACATATTATTTAAGAAAGAATCTTTTTAAAGAAAATTTGTCAACCTGCTAACTGCCAACTTTCTACACTGTGAAGCACAATAGTTCATAAGTTCATGTATAGACAGGCAAGATTCATGAAAGGGACTTTCTCTACGTTAGAATTGTTATAAGTAGATGGTTGATTACACCCCTAGAGAAACTCCTGAATGTTCAAGTTCAGTAAAATCCGACCAGATTTTATTTAATCAAAACCTTCTCAAACTTATTTTTTTCTAATATGAATCGGATAGTAACTTTAGAAGCACTACACTTTGACACAGTCTTTCAAAGTTGAATGGATTATTTTAGGTCAACATAAAACATTTTCATACTCATACATTTTTACAGCTTTCGGAGATAAGCTCTACACCACGCACATTCAAAGAAAATAAAGTTCTGAGATGATTATGTGCTGTTAATGATGGAAATGTTTTAGGGATTTAGAGAGGAGAATCGTAGAAACTGACATGGAATTAACTTTAGCAAACAACCAGGTTATCTCAAAAATCAGTTGTAGCAAAGTGGCTCTTCTTCTAGGAAACTAGATTTCTGCTAATTTTAGTTTAAAAAAAACACACACACAAAACAAAACAAAACAAAATTTTTAATCACTGAATTTTTGCTAATTTTTTATATATAAAAAAATCCTGAGATAAAAATTCCAAGAAGGACACAGCCATAGTCAGGCCCAAGTTGGAGAGATTCTAACAAACAACACAACAACAAACAAAAAACACTGATAACAACCCGAAACCCCAGCTACACAGCAAAGCTTAACCCCTTAACACTAAACAACCAAGCCGAAAACAACACCAAATCATAAACTGAATACGCACAACTTGGATTGTGATATTTAGCCCACATAACAGTCCTAATCTTTTTTTGGATAAGACAGTTGAGAGAGAGAGAGAGATGAGGAGGAGGAATCCGAACATACCTTTGATTTTTTATAGATCGAAGAGAAAAGAAGAACCAGTCTCTCCACCGAACTGTTGAGCCGTCAAATCAGTCTCAAACTGTCGAGCGTTGCCATCACAATCCAGTCTCCCCGCTGATCGCTGCCACCGTCGATCGTTCCCCTTCGAAATCTCAGGCCACTGAGCCAGTCTCCCATTTGAAACCTCTCTCTTCTAGGTCATTTGATTCACACCTTTCTAACTTCTTTTTAGAACCCAATTAGAAGCCACAGTTTGTATTTATTTTGATTAAAAAAAATTCTAATATATTTTTGGTCATTAGCGCTTCTTTTTGGCGCCTTTTTTTTCTTCATATCATTCATGACATAAATTGTGCATCGTGAAAAATAAAATATGTTCAACGGCTACCATATTTGTGTCAAAGAAAGTGTAATTTTTAACGGTTGGCTTTTTATACGTCGTGAAATGTTTAATATTTTTAACAACTGGTGTACGCATGTTGTGTATAGTTGATGTATTAACGGCATGCCATATGCACTCCATAGAAAGTTTTATTATTTGCAACTAACATTGCAAGCCGTAAAAAAACCATCGTCTTTAACATTCGCGACCTACACAATAGACACGTTGTTGTTGGGAAATTATTTATGACATGCAAAAAAATAAGTCGTAAAGTGAGAAATCACGGCTTGAATTTACTATATGTCGTTGATGTGAAGCCGTAAAAACTCAGTTTTGTTGTAGTGGTTGTTTCACAAAGACCTAATCAATCGGAAGTTAGTGGCATGAAATTTATATACTAATAGTTGTATTAGTGTTAGAGTATAGTAGTGGTGAGGGTGGTAGTAGTAGTCGTGGGGGCTTGGCTGTCGTAAGAGTAATTTTGATAGTCAAAGCTAAAATAGTTTTGTCAAATTTGTTTTTTAGCTCTCTCTCTCTCTCCTATGGTGATGTGTCATTTTGGCATAATCAAATTTCACATTTCCATTATTCCAGTAAATTTTGCATAATCTATTCTAGATCAATTGGAATTTCTCTCTCATTGATTCATATGAGTATCATATTTTTTGATTTCTTATTTTTTGAAGATGGATAAATTGTAATTATTGGTGTAATGTAACTTCTCTAATTATAATTTATAATATTACACTACAACAAAATGCACTTTTGGCGACCACTTTTGGAAACTAAAAAAATTTTAGTTGCCAAAAGTTGTGGAATTGGCGACTAAAAATAATATTAGTGGGCAAAAGTCAAATACTTAGCTTCTAATTTTTTTTTAGTCAGGAAATATTGATTATTGCCGACTAAAAAAAAATTTAGTCGCTAAAAATATCACAATTGGCAACTAAAAAAAAAATTGATAGCTGTATAGATAGTTTTGGCTACTAAAATTGTTTAGTAGCTGAATAAAAAAAACATATATATATTTTTTATATTTGGCGACCAATAGTTTGGTCGCCAAAAGTATATTTTCAGTGACAAAAGAATATTTTAGTAGTCGTATAGTTAGTTTAGCTACTAAAATTGTTTAGTAGCCGAATGAAAAGAAAAATATTATTTTTTATCTTTTGTGACCAAAAGTTTGGTTGCCAAAAGTATATTTTTAGCGTCAAAAGAATATTTTAGTCGCAAAAACTAAAATATTTGGAGGGTGATTTCAAATTTTTGAGGGATTAAAAAATAATTAGCGACTAAAATATTTAGTCGCGATTTGTTATTAATTATTTATGTATTTTGTTTCCAACCCAAAACAGACATTTACTATTAGTCTTTGGCTACGAGGATGTTAGTCGGCCAATATTCACTTTTGGCGACTAATGGTTTGGTCGCCGTTAACAACATTTGCCACTATTTTCTGACAAATTAGTAGTTTTGTCGCTAAAGGTTGAATGAAATAGAGGGAAATGAATAAATGTTGGCGCCTGTTTAATTTTACACGTCTGGTGCTCTCTCTCACACACAGATTCTGTCAGCATCAAACCTCACCCAACCTCACCTCAGCGAAGACCACCGCTGCTCGCCACCGCCACCGCTGCCGCCGCCACCGCAAATCACGACGACCACTGCTGCATCCTCCCAGGTTCTCTCTTACTTTCGGTCTCTCTCTCTCTCTCTCTCTCTCTCTCTCTCTCTCTCTCTCTCTCTCTCGGCTTTGTCGACCTCGGTCTCATAGAAGACCTAAATTTTTGTTTAAAAAATGAAGGGCCTAAATAATTTAATTTTAACCTTTGTTGTATTTTAGTAGTTTAAAAATAAAGTTTTACCGAAATAATTATAAAAAAATTGATGTGGTGAATTATTTTGAAGTAATACATATATCCTTATCAATCTATCTCTTCTTCCCCTTTCCCCCTCTCTGCAACTCCCTTACTACCAAGTGAAACCCTCTTCCCAAACCCCTCTGCAAAATCCCCTATGACCCCCTTTCGGCTGGATTAATTAATGAAATCAAGAATATATATATATATATATATGCAACTTTCAGTGGGTTGCAAGAGAGATCTATCATTCATTCATGCCTCATGTGCCAATGTTTGTGAAAAAAAGTTGGTCTGTTTTCCTGTGTTGGTGATCAAACTAATCTTTTTGATTTATGCTCACCAAGTGTATGTAAAAATGTTATAGAGAGGTTTTCAGGACTGGTTTGTTGGTTTAATACCCAAACGTTTAAAAATGTGTTTGAAAGTTTAAGAACCAATTACCCCTCGCTATTGCAGCAGTTGACAGTATCATATCATAATCCATAGTTGTATCTATTTTCATGTCAGAACATAATTGTCTGATTACTACATGGCCCGTCTTCACATATGGGGAAGAATGAGTACAACATAGCCCTTTTCAACCATGTACAATTGTATGACCAGCAAACGAAGTAACTATGGATCCCAGGTTTGTCTCTTGAAATTTATCTTAGCATATTGATCTATCGAATAGCTTATAGACAATTAGCCACCTGCCAGATAGTGACATCTTTGCTCTCTTTTTCAAGACTTTTTAAGAAAATTTAATTTTGATGTAGGACTAAGTCTATGTCAAGAGTTTGATAATTTATTGTGAGACATGGCAATAAAAATGTTGTTCTTGTTCTCTATTAATGAAAATGTTGACTTTGGAGTCCAACAACATGTTTTACTGTTCATGTTCTAATTGTATGGAATGCAGGTTATAAAGGAGGAATATAAGGAGGATTGTAGAATTCCTGAATGTGTTAAGTGAACATTTCCACTTATTATAGAAAGGAAATTTATTTGCTTCGTAGATGATGCTTTTTAGAGGAATCATTGGCTAAAGATTTAAACAAAGTGAAGTTTCAAAAGCCGGTTTGGGCATTGTGTTGCTTAAAAATAAATTATGTGCTTCTTGTAAATAAAAATAGAAAGAAAAAATAATCTTGAGCTTTAGTTAAATAGAAAGAAAAAATAATATTGAGCTTCAATTAAATAATTTTTGTTTTTACTTGTATAAAGATGTAGTTATTTCTGTTGATAATGAAGAAACAACTTTGTGGATTCTATTTCAGTTGGCCTTTTGGTTTCTTTGTTTGAACTACCATACTCGGTACTGGAACTGGATTGTTCTGGTCTGTTTATGATTTACCTTTGCTCAATGATAATACTTATTTCTCACATAAAAACCACATTAAAATTAAGTCTACCAAACACATTAAAACTAACTCTATCGAACGTTTTAACCACTAAAATTCTCATGTAAGCCTCTTAAAGTCCTAATAAAATGAAAATTTAGCAATAGTATTTCTGTGGGTCCTAATGATTATTAATAAATTAAAATATATTAATCAATATTGATTTCTTGCAAGTCCCATATCATCTTGGCTGCATTGCATAATGTAGATGTTAAGTAAGGCTCAAGTAAAATGAAAACTTAACTTCACAATGTCCCAAGTATGCTTCATGTATTTTCCAATTTGACATTATTCTTTCTATCGCGTCTTTGCAAAAATAGTTATGATATACTTGATGAGTTTAAAAAAAAATGTAACAAATGCAACTAAACTATACTTGATGAGTTTGGTTGTTTCATTTTGATGAGAATAATCTATTTAGTTCGTGTTTGGATAATTTTAAAAGTTGATGTTGGGTATCACTTTCTATTTTTTTGATGTATTTTTATGACATCACAAAGACTTGTTCAATGCATAGTAGTTATTTTATATATTTTTTAATTTCTCTCAAATGTTGATTTGCAAGTTGTAGATCCGGATTTATTTTTGTTTCTTGATTTCTTAGATGAGGTGATGGGTTAGCCCTTGATTTTTTGGTTTCCCCTATCTGGATACAACATGCTTGGGACACGTTTGAAATTATACTTCTACCAGTTTATTATATGCCATACAAATAGCTTACTCGATAATCGTCAACTACCCTTCTATTCAACCTCCCATTCCAATGAGAGGTAGGGTAAATATCTTGGTTATAGGTTGGGAATATGTGAAAGGTAGGTAAGGCATTTGAATAGAAGGAAGGGACTATTTTTAAAGGTGGTGAGATTAGATTGTTGGTTTAGGAGTGGTAAAATGCATGAAGAGAAGAAGAGAGGGGAGGGGTGTTCCTTGATATTAAGTGCCAAAGGTGAATTTGTCAGAAGTTCCTTGCATTAAATGTTAAGAAATTTCAAAGTGTGTTAAATCTAAATTAATTTCACTCATTGAATCTTATAGTATAGAAGTGAATTAATGGTAAAATTAAATCCAAATACGCAAGTAACAGAGTGTGCAATCATGTGGTCAATTATTTTATTGCTTATAAACAGTAAAATATATACTTATTATTTGCACTTATGTTCCTCTTTTAGTTATAGTGAATGGCTCTGAATTGTTATTATTGAGGTACTTGTTAAAAACTCTTTAGATTTAGTTATGATATTTCACGCCATGCAGTCTGATTTTTTATTTCATTTCAACACCCAGAAGTTGGAGGACCTCGTCTTGTTGGTGGTTGTGAACTGTCTAACAGATACATTGAGTATGTTCTCTTGTCCTCTAGTCATATCCTATATATTTATTCTGCAATCTTCCATACTCTTATGTAAATATATGTTTTAAGATAATGGATTCATGCAGAACATTGTCATTGCTGCTAATAATACAAAATTTGCACATGCACTTGTCCCTCATTTGACTGACAAATGAAAATTGGGAGACTATCATAGTCTTTGATACTTCTCATCTTTTCCTTCAAATATTATTTAATTGATAAATGAAAATTGGAAAACTCCCTTACTTTCTTTGAAACTTGGATGAATTTTTAATCTTATTTGCCTCTCCAATTTCTGTCTGGCATTGCACAATGGAAGCTTAAATGTAATCTCACTTTTGTAATCACGATCGTACTCATGAAAAGTGGTGTAATCTCACTTCTGAATCAGATTCCACATGCATTAACTTCTCATTTGGCACTCAATCAGCCCACTAGGAATGTTTATGGCTTTACCATAGTTACAGCCGAATATGCCCTCAACTTAGTCGAAAAAGGGCTTTTTGGAGGAGAAAATTCAAAACAGCCCCCGAACCATCATGTGGCTCTCACAAACAACTTTTCCATGACAAATAGGACTTGTGACAATTGACGGAATGTAATTCGGACCAATAGGTTGGGAGTTAGAGCCGAATACGCCCTAAACTTAGTCGAAAAAAGGCTTTCCGGGGGAGAAAATTCAAAACAGCCCCCGAACCATCATGTGGCTCTCACGGCCAACTTCCCCATGACAAATAGGACTTGTGCCAACTGACGGAATGTAATTCGGACCAATAGGTTGGGAGTTAGAGCCGAATACGCCCTAAACTTAGTCGAAAAAGGGCTTTCCGGGGGCAAAAATTCAAAACAACCCCTGAACCACCGTGTGACTCTCACAGAAAGCTTCCCCATGACAAATAGGACTTGTGACAATTGATGGAATGTAATTCGGACCTGTAGATTGGGAGTTAAAGTCGAAAATGCCTTAAGCCTAACCGAAAAGGGCGTTAAGGGAGTGAAAAAGCGAAACAGGTCCGGAACCACCGTACGGATGTCACGGCCACCTTCCACGTGATAAATAGAACCTATGACAATAGACAAATGTAATTAGCACACATACTTTGAGAGTTAGAGCCAAAAATGCCTTAAACTTAACTGAAAAAGGGCGTTAAGGGGGCGAAAATGCGAATCAGCCCCTGAACCACCGTATGGATGTCACGACCACCTTTCCCGTGACAAATAGGACCTGTGACAATAAATGGAATGTAATTAGCACGTGTAGGTTGGGAGTTAGAGCCAAAAATGACTTAAGCTTAAACGAAAAAGGGCGTTAAGGGGGCGAAAATGCGAATCAGCCCCCGAACCACCGTACGGATGTCACGACCACCTTCCCCGTGATAAATAGGACCTGTGAAAACAGATAGAATGTAATTAGCACATGTAGGTTGGGAGTTAGAGCCAAAAACGCCTTAAACTTAACCCAAAAAGGGCGTTATGGGAGCGAAAAAGTGAAACAGCCCCCGAAACCACCGTACAGATGTCACGGCCCCCTTCCTCGTGACAAATAGGACCTGTGACAATAGGCAGAATATAATTAGCATATGTAGGTTAGGAGTTAAAGCCAAAAATACCTTAAACTTAATCGAAAAAAGGCGTTAAGGGGGCGAAAATACGAATCAGTCCCCGAATCACTGTATGGTTGTCACGACCACCTTCCCCGTGACAAATAGGACATGTGACAATAGACGGAATATAATTAGCACGTGTAGGATGGGAGTTAGAGCCAAAAACGCCTTAAACTTAACCGAAAAAGGACGTTATGGGAGCGAAAAAGCGAAATAGTCCTAGAACTATCGTACGGATGTCACGGCCACCTTTCCCGTGACAAATAGGACCTGTGACAATAGACGGAATGTAATTAGCACGTGCAGGTTGGGAGTTAGAGCAAAAAATGCCTTAAACTTAATCGAAAAAGGGCATTAAGGGGGCGAAAATGCAAATCAGCCCCCGAACCATTGTACGAATGTCACGACCACCTTTCCCATGATAAATAAGACCTGTGACAACAGAAGGAATGTAATTAGCACATGTAGGTTAGGAGTTAGAGCAAAAAATGCCTTAAGCTTAACCGAAAAAGGGCGTTAAGGAAGCGAAAAAGCGAAACAGCTCTAGAACCACCGTACGGGTGTCATGGCCACCTTCCCCATCACAAATAGGACCTGTGACAACAGACATTATGTAATTAGCACGTGTAGGTTGGGAGTTAGAGCCGAAAACGCCTTAAACTTAACCGAAAAATGGCGTTAAGGGGGCGAAAATGCGAATCAGCCCCCGATCCACCGTATGAATGTCATAGCCACCTTCTCTATGATAAATAGGACATATGACAATAGACAGAATGTAATTAGCACGTGTTGGTTGGGAGTTAGAGTAGAAAACGCCTTAAACTTAATCGAAAAAGGGCGTTAAGGGGGCGAAAATGCAAAACAACTTCCAAACCAGCATACAAATGTCACGACCACCTTCTCCGTGGTAAATAGGACCTGTGACAGTAGATGGAATGTAATTAGCACGTTTAGGTTGGGAGTTAGAGCCGAAAACCCCTTAAACTTAATCGAAAAAGGGCATTAAGGGGACGAAAATGCGAAACTGCTTCCGAACCAGCATACAGATGTCACGACCACCTTCCTCGTGGCAAATAGGACCTGTGACAATAGACGAAATGTAATTGGTACGTTTTGGTTGGGAGTTAGAGCCAAAAACGCCTTAAACTTAACCGAAAGAGGGCGTTAAGGGGGCAAAAATGCGAATCAGCCCCCGAACCACCGTACGGATGTCATGGCCCCCTTCACCGTGACAAATAGGACCTGTGACAATAGACGGAATGTAATTAGCACGTGTAGGTTGGGAGTTAGAGCCAAAAACGCCTTAAACTTAACCGAAAAAGGGCGTTAAGAGGGCGAAAATGCGAAACAACTTCCGAACCAACATACAGATGTCACGGCCACCTTCCCCGTAGCAAATAGGACCTATGACAATAGAAGGAATGTAATTAGCACGTTTAGGTTGGGAGTTAGAGCCAAAAACATCCTAAACTTAACCGAAAAAGGACGTTAAGGGGGCGAAAATGCAAAACAGCTTCCGAACCAGCATACAGATGTCATGGCCACCTTCTCCGTGGCAAATAGGACCTATGACGGCAGACTACATTTAATTAGCACGTTTAGGTTTGGAGTTAGAGGTGAAAACTCTTTAAAGTTAACCAAAAAGGGGAGTTAAGGGGGCAAAAATGCGAATCCACCCCCGAACCACTGTACGAATGTCACGGCCACCTTTTCCGTGAAAAATAGGACCTATGACAACAGACGGAATGTAATTAGCACGTTTAGGTTGGGAGTTAGAGCCAAAAACACCTTAAATTTAACCGAAAAAGGGCATTAAGGGGGCGAAAATGCGAAACAACTTCCGAACCAGCATACAGATGTCACGGCCACCTTTCTCGTGGCAAATGGGACCTGTGACAGCAGATGGCACGTAATTAGCACGTTTAGGTTGGGAGTTAGAGCTGAAAACTCCTTAAAGTTAACCGAAAATGGGAGTTAAGGGGGCCCTGAACCACCGTATGGATGTCATGGCCGCCTTTCTTGTGACAAATAAGACCTGTGACAACAGACGGAATGTACTTAGCACATGTAGGTTGAGAGTTCGACACCTTAAACTTAACCAAAAAATGGCGTTATGGGAGCGAAAAAGCGAAACAGCCCCAGAACCACCGTACAAATGTCACAGCCACCTTCCCCGTGACAAATAGGACCTATGATAATAGACGGAATGTAATTAGCACGTGTAGGTTGGGAGTTAGAGCCAAAAATGCCTTAAGCTTAACCGAAAAAGGGCGTTAAGGGAGCGAAAAAGCAAAACAACCCCGGAACCACCGTACGGATGTCACGGCCACCTTCCCCATCACAAATAAGACTTGCAACAACAGATAGAATGTAATTAGCACGTTTAGGTTGGGAGTTAAAGCCGAAAACGTCTTAAACTTAACCGAAATAGGGCGTTAAGGGGGTGAAAATGTGAATCAGCCCCCGAACCACCGTACGGATATCACGGCCACCTTCCCCGTCATAAATAGGACCTGTGACAATAGACAGAATGTAATTAGCACGCGTAGGTTGGGAGTTAGAGCAAAAAATTCCTTAAGCTTAACTGAAAAAGGGCGTTAATTGAGCGAAAAAGCAAAACAGCCCCGGAACCACCGTACAGATGTCACGGCCACCTTCCCTGTCACAAATAGGACCTATGACAATAGACGAAATGTAATTAGCACGTTTAGGTTGGGAGTTAGAGCCGAAAACGCCTTAAACTTAACCAAAAGAGGGCGTTAAGGGGGTGAAAATGCGAATCAGCCCCCGAACCACTGTACGGATATCACGGCCACCTTTCCCATCACAAATAGGACCTGTGACAACAGACAAAATGTAATTAGAACGTGTAGGTTTGGAGTTAGAACCAAAAACGACTTAAACTTAACCGAAAAAGGGCATTAAGGGAGCAAAAAATCGAAACAGCCCCGGAACCACCGTAGGGATGTCATGGCCAGCTTCCCCGTGACATATAGGACTTGTGACAATAGATGGAATGTCATTAGCACATGTGGTTTGGGAGTTAGAGCCGGAAACAACTTAAACTTATTTGAAAAATGGAGAGTTTGACATCCAATAAATGTTCAACATTTTCATTATAAATGATGCCATTGTTTCTTCGTGCATGGTGGTCATTTGAGTGGTAAACGTATTAAGAAAGCATGATATGGTTATGGAGATAACCCCGTAGATTACTCAATTATTTTACTTTGATTAGAAAAATGAGAATGAAAAAGAGTTAAAATAAATTTACCACCTAAACATTCTACTCATAAAAATTTATTTTATGAAGAAGTATGCTCCTAAAAATTGTATTATTTGTAAATTGAAATCAAGTTTGAAATAAATCTTTCATGATACATACATATGATTGTATTTCGAAAAAATGTTTTTATAGATTGTTCTACCTTAAATGCATGTCATTACAACATTTTTCCTATGTTTTTCTAAATTGATATTTTGTTATGGATGCAATTGTTTTTTTATTTTTTGTAGATGGCTTTTGGCGTGAACTTGTGGATAGTCTACATTTTTGTTTATGGAGGACACTTGACACTTTTGTATAATCCTGCTAACTATGTCTTCCTCTGCTTTTGCGAAAGTATTTTTTTTATACGGACGACTTTGATTTTTGTATGATTTTATATTTTGTATAAAATTATTATTTTAGTTTGGACAATAGTTGGTTTGTATGGACTTTGACATTTAAAGTTATTCATTTTTTGTATACGGATGCAGATTGTGGAATGATTGATAGTATATGTATTATTTTGTTTACATACGTATTACAAGTTGCATGGAATATAGACAAGTTGTGAAGAAATTATAATTTTGTGATAAAACATAAGATCATGTTTTTGGTGACTAAATAATTAGTAGCTAAAAAGAAATTGGGAAAATAGTTTGGCCGACTAAAAGTTTTGTAGCCAAAAAAAAAAAAAAAAAAAAATCAAACATTTGGCGATCAAGAGTTTTGTAGCAAAAAAAAAATCAAACATTTGGCGACTAAAATATTTTGTAACTAAAAACAAAAGTTAAAGAATAGAAAAACTTTTGTCTACTAAAAATTTAGTAGCCAAAAACATAACATTTTTGCCGACTAAAATATTAGTAGCCAAAACACAAACTATTTGTCGACTAAAATTTTAGTAGCAAAAAACATAACACTTTAGGTGACTAAACCTTTAGTAGCAAAAAACATAACACTTTTGCCGACTAAAATATTAGTAGCCAAAACACAAATTATTTGCCGACTAAAATTTTAGTAGCAAAAAACATAACACTTTAGGCCACTAAACCTTTAGTAGCAGAAAATGTGCTATTTAATTTTATTTCCAACCTTTTGACGACTAAAAATTTAGTTGGCAATTGAATACATTTGGCTACTAAAATAATTTTAGTTGCCAATTACCTTTCCCGACAATTCTTCAGCGACTAATGCTGCGACCAAATAATTTAGTTGCTAAAAGCCATTGGCGACTAAAATTTGACTATTGGCAACAAAAAATTTAGTCGCCAAAAGTGAAAATTCTTGTAGTGTTATGGAGTTTTGTAATTATTATAGTTTTTTGTATTTTTAGAATATCTGATTGTGAGTTTTGATATGTGGAAGTTGTAAGGAAAACCAGTAGAATTCTATACAAAAAAATGTAATATGATAAGAAATGATTTTACCAAACTTTGAGCCAAATTTGGTAAAGAGTTTAGATTTGCCAGTTTTTGGCAATGGATTTACCTCACTATTGGAGATGACTTTTTTTGAAGTCTAACTATTTTTTAGTTTTGGCAAACTTTTGGCTTAACCATTGAAAATGCTCTAAGATCGAGGTGTGATGGTAGAGATAACAGTGGCTGTAGTAGTGTAGCATTGGTAAAACTTTAGTCTGAAAGTCATTTAAAAATTAAAAATATTTTATGTCCCAATGGACTTGTTTTTTGTTTACTCTTATTTTTCATTTTTTACTAAACAGAGCATAAATATTAAATTATCATCTCATTATGGGTAAGTTTGTAAATCTTAAATTGTGAGTTTTAAT
This sequence comes from Camellia sinensis, assembly GCF_055761805.1. Lineage (NCBI taxonomy): Eukaryota > Viridiplantae > Streptophyta > Magnoliopsida > Ericales > Theaceae > Camellia > Camellia sinensis. The sequence goes on along the minus strand of NC_138973.1, from coordinate 67,852,256 downwards.
ATTTTTTTGCAATCTATAGTTTGTTTAATGAGATTCTTAATTTTTCGCATTCAAAGGTGAATAATTACGCAAAGATCAACAAAATTTAATGCGACAACAAGTGAAAAACAATTTTAATAAATCCAAGGAAGAAAATGATTTACAAACAAAATTTTCATACAAAAAGTCTCAGAAGAATGATATCAAACTGGCATTTTGAAAATTATAAGTCACTTTAATGGGCATTTTGATTTAAATTCATAGTGCCACTTTGAAAATTATAAGTTACTTTAACGAGCATTTTGATTTAAAATGAATGAACATAACATATCATTCAGTATGACTTTTGTGTACATTTTTTATTTGTATATCATCACACATGCAATAATACAACTGTGGATGGCACTCCAAACTTTGTGCAATGCATGACAATGCGAAAAAGCACATAATGGAAATCATAATATGAGGGAAAATTAGACATACTTATCAATTGGAAGTCAGACACAGCCAACTCCCCCTTTGGAAAACTTGAATTGCATCAGTGCCACTGTGTCAAAACTAGTTTGCAGAGTGTCAGATCTCAAAAAAAAAAAATGAAGGCATGCACAACTAAAGACACCCCAAGCATGCAAGTTATTCTATAGTATTTTAATTTAAAATACAACCAAAAAAGATACAAGAAAGATATAAATCATAGTACCTGGAACTGTGTTAGTTACTATGTTACACCAGAGCTATGTTTGAGCTTCTTTAGAGTCTAGCTGACACCACTTTGATGAATTACAATCCAGAAATGATATCAATCAAACCACAAGCTTGTTATAAGTCTCTGAGCTCCTCCGAACGGGTGCCACTACTGTCTGAATTAAGTCTATCATTCTCAAGATTAGGTCTTCAAATGATGGCCGGTGTCCTGGATTGCTGCATTTTATTGAACAAACAACATGTTATTGATTGTGAGATGACAAGTAAATTAAGAGGAAAAAAAAATAGTAGAACAAAGCACCGCACCTTTGCCAACAGTCGCGGATTACAGATGCAACTTTGGGATCCATGTTTTCTGGTAGGTCTAACCTGCGGTCCATGAAGCCTACAATTCCAACAACCTTTCAAGATAAAGAACAATGGTTTTAGTGAGCATAGGGCCTTGAAAATTTTTAATGTCTAAGAGAACTTCAATTCAATGGAGAGAGAGAGAGAGAGAGACCTGTAAGGAATTCAGGTTGTTCTATGGAATAGATTCAGTCATTAGTTCCCATAGGATGACACCGAAACTAAACACATCAGACCTGTTACAGATAACAGAACAATTGTGTTATGAAGACCTTTTTCATTGCTTGCTGCAATTATAATCAATCAAAGGAAATAAATAATTATGATTTTTTGTATTTTTTTTTTTAATTTTTGTTTTATCCAAATAGTTACAATCAAATGACTAGAGAAATTAAGACTGTTCAACCGATGAAACCTCGAGAATTGCCCAAAGCATCCAACCATTTGACTTTGGATTGTCAAACCCTATCCTAAGGTAGCCCCAATATTTGAGAAGGGTAAAAAAAATGTCAATTATTTAGAAGCTTGGAGTATAATGGTCCATCAAGCAAATTGCAGTTTCAACATAGCATTCATCCAAGCTCAGAGTTGGGGAGATTACTTTTCATCTGAAGGTTCGTTTCTAAGGACTTCAGGTGCCATCCACTGAGGCTGCATTAAAAATAACACGTCTATTGACGGAGATGAATCGTAACAATTAATAATAAGCATCAACAGTTATAATCATTATTATTTTATTTATTTTATATATATATATATATATATATATTTTTGGCAAAATCTATTTGGATAAAAGGAATGATCTTTACAGTTCCTCTGCCTGATGTTGCTGTTAAGAAGGTTGCATGCTTCAATTTCGACAGGCCAAAGTCTCCAACCTGACAAAGATAAAATAACAAATGATTTATCGAACTGGCTGGGAATTTAACCATCTAAAAGGTAAAATCATCTCAAGGCATAACACAACACACTGTCACGGCCTTGGTTATGTGACAACACACTACCTTGACAGTCCAGTTTTTATCAACAAGCAGATTGGAAGACTTCAAGTCTCTATGTACTATTGGCGGATTTCTGTGATGCAAATAATTCATACCCCTTGCCTGCAAGCAAAGAAAATCCAAGAAACTTCTGATGATGACTTATAGGCTAAAAATACAGAGACACACATGAGGTGCACACACAGATATATATATATATATAGAGAGAGAGAGAGAGAGAGAGACGCACAACATCAAGGGCCATTCTCAAACGGCGTCTGATGTCGAATGATTGATTGTTCTTGTGAAGTGTTTTGAAGAGGCTTCCCCTGATAAAAGATAGAAACCAATATAAGTGAAGCAGCTGGTTTACTATATCTCTACGAAAAGGAAACACATGGGGGATTAACTTTTCCATTTAGCATTTTACCTGCAAAATGAGGTCAGAAACAGAATAACCGGACCTATTATAATGCATGAAGGTTTGAAATTGTTAACTATTTAATGTAAAAACAATATGCAACTTTTATATCAATTTGAGCAGTCCTTGGTAAGAAAAGTTGTATCACCTGGGCAAGAACTCTGAGACTATTGCAAGCTTTTCCTGTTCCCCTGAATACACAGCACCCATAAACAACAATACATTTGGATGTCTCAGCCTTCTCATTATATCAATCTGAAAAGGATATGTATTTTGTGCATTGGGATTAGGCAGTTCCTTCCCAACAATCTAAACCATACACAATTAGCAGTTTGTTCAGAGCATCAAATACCTCCTTTTTGTAGTCAAGTAAAGTTCCCTCACCATACTCATTTCCAAAATAAACCCCTACAGCAACATCCTGACGAATACAAGCAACTAATCTTAATGGCTCCAAGAACAAATTCTTATTATTGTTCAAATAAGAACATCAAGAAAGTGTCAAGAATTTACCGATCCATTCCAAATTCCATGATATACAGAGGCAAATGAACCTGAAATGCAAAATAAATAAACCTTTAACATGAGTTCAAAAGCTCCATACCTCTACCACACTGGAGATGATCATTTTTTTTTGATAAATCACACTGGAGATGATCATATGTTGCTACATCAACTACAACAATAGTATCATATATAAGGAATGATGTTTGTTTTGAGATTTTCCTCAAAAATTGTTGGAAAAATGGTTTAATATAGGCATATTTTTTAGTTCAATTTTAAGTGGGCCCCAAACGTTGTTTGGGGTGGGTTCGACGAGGTGAAGTGTTCCTTGCCGCGTGGCAAGTCACACGGTGAATACGGAATGTCAAAACCATTTATGAGTGAATGGGGAGTTGACATCGTTTTCGGGTTTAACATTAATTTTTTAAATAAAATTCTTTTGAATTTTTTCAATAAGAAATTATTGTGGGAATTTAATTTAAATCTAAATTCAAATTTTTGGTTTCCTAAAGTTTGTCAAATAGATTAATATTTATATTCCTAACAGATTTTATTAAATCTATTATACTATTGTTTATTTAATTAAACTAGTCTAATAGTTTAATAATATTTATATTCAAATAGTTTGGATTTTAGTACACCTACGGCTACTTCTTCCAAATTGTTTGAATTATAGCCGTTCCTATACAACGGCAGAATCTGTTTGATTTTTGAATCAAACCTGTTCACTTTTGTTTTGCACCTGTTCGGGTTGCACATGTGTGCCTATAAATACCAAATTCCAGCATGTGTTTTGGATCAGGAAAAATTTCAGTCTGAAAGTACCCTTTTTTCTTGTTGTCCAGATTATATCTGTTTGTATTCTTTTTATTCTTCATTTTAGATTTAGAATAAATTAAAGAGAGTTAGAACACAGGTTTGGTTCGCCAAACAAATTGTTTGGAGTGCTACTACAATTTGTGAAGATCATTGTATCCTGGGAGATAGACGCCATTCAACCGTAAGCACCATAGCGGGGCAAATCTGTCTTAAAGACAGAGTGTCACACACTCGACTTGGTCTTAATTTTATTTCGGTTCGATAAATAAATCTGGTATGTTATTTATTTATTTTGTTTGAATTTATTTCAATTTATTTTATATACATAGAAGATTGTTCCAACAATCTTAAGACAGATTCGAATTATTCTGTTTACAGAATTTTTCGTTTGTTTCCTTTTTTTTTCATTCTTCGTAAATAATTTCGGAAGAAAATTATTTTCTGTGAATTTACAAAATAATATTTTGGTTGGAAAAACAAATAGTGATTATATGCTATTTGACAGATAGTAGTAATATACTGTCTCTTTTCTTTGACAACAACTAATAGTACGATACTGGTGTCATTAACAATTCAGAATATATTTTTGTGAAATTTTGTCAGAAAATTAATTTTGGTTTTTTAGAAATTATTTTCTGAGTTTTCATTAATTAAAATTCTGTTTTCAGTATTTTAATTATTGAAGTGTTACTGGAATTTATTTTTCTGTGTGGAATTATTTTGGTTAAATAAAATTTTGTTTTATTTCCAAATTAATTGAAAAATAAAAGTTATATTTTTTTATTTCTTTTATTTTACAGAATTTAATTTTCTGTGTGGAATTAATTTGTTTAAATAAATTTTATTTTATTTTCAAATTAATTGGAAAATAAAAGTTACATTCCTGTTTCTTTTATTTTTACAGAATTTAATTATGTGAATTTGGTTTAATTTTCTGTGTAGTGTAAATTCTAATTATAATTTTGTTTTATATATTAGAATTGATGGCTACTGAAACAAATGCCCAAACAAGTACTACTGTGGTGGCTGCAATGACGCCAACCCCCTCTCCTGTTGTAACAGTACCGATAAATCACAGTGAAAAGCCAGAGAAGTTCTTAGGAACCGACTTTAAAAGATGGCAACAGAAAATGTTGTTCTATCTTACAACTCTGAACCTGGCTCGTTTCCTCCGTGAAGATGCTCCTATCCTGAAAGAGGATGAAACCGACCGGCAAGTGATTGCTGCGGTTGATGCTTGGAAACATGCCGATTTCCTTTGCCGGAATTACGTCTTGAACGGACTTGACAACACATTATACAACGTCTACAGTCCAATCAAAACTGCAAAGGAACTTTGGGAATCGTTGGAGAAAAAGTACAAAACGAAAGATGCCAGCTCAAAGAAATTTGTGGTTGGTAGATTCTTGGATTTTGTAATGGTTGATTCAAAAACTGTGATCAGCCAAGCTCAAGATTTCCAACTCATCCTGCATGATATTCATGCAGAAGGTATGTCTCTCAGTGAATCCTTTCAAGTTGCAGCCTTAATTGAAAAATTACCAAAAGGCTGGAAGGAATTCAAGAACTACCTCAAACACAAGCGCAAAGAAATTTCTATGGACGAGTTAATTGTGCGTTTGAGGATTGAGGAGGACAACCGCAATTCTGAAAAGCGGGCTGGTAAGCATCCTATGAAGTCTAAGGCAAATGTGGTGGAACATACTTCAAAAACCAAGAAACGAAAGTCTTCTGGAGAAAGTTCATCACAAGGCTCTAAAGGGGGGGATAATAAAAAATACAAGTTTAATGGCAAATGTTACATCTGTGACAAAGAGGGACATTGGGCCAAAGATTGCCGTAGCAAAGGCAAAAGTAAGAAAAGAACAAGCAAGAAGCCTGCTCAAGCCCATATGACCGAAGTGGACAATATTTCCAATGGTGTCGATGACATCAATCTTTCTGCAGTTGTTTCCGAGGCAAATCTTGTCGGAAATCGTAAAGAATGGTGGGTGGACACTGGTGCTACTCGCCATATTTGTGCCGACAAAAAGATGTTCACATCTTATTCTCTAGTGGACAATGGTGAACAACTGTTTATGGGCAACTCCTCAACTTCCAAAGTTGAAGGACAAGGAAAGATTGTACTCAAGATGACATCTGGAAAGGAACTCACTCTCAACAATGTGCTGCATGTACCGGACATTCGCAAGAATTTAGTTTTCGGATCTTTGTTGAGTAAGAATGGGTTTAGGCTAGTTTTTTAAAGTGACAAGTTTGTACTTACCAAAAACGGGATGTACGTAGGAAAATGTTACATGTCTGATGGCCTTTTCAAGTTAAATGTAATGACCGTTGTACCCTCAGTTATTAATAATACTACATCTTCTTCTTACTTGCTTGAGTCTTCAAATTTATGGCATGGTAGACTAGGACATGTTAATTATGGATCTTTGTGTAGATTAATTAATATGGAATGTTTACCTAAATTTGACATTGATTCAAATCATAAATGTGAAATTTGTGTTGAGGCAAAATTATCTAAAACTCATTTTCATTCAATTGAAAGAAGTACGGAACCACTTGAATTAATTCATAGTGACATTTGTGATTTTAAATCAATTCAAACCAGAGGTGGAAAAAAGTATGTAATCACTTTTATAGATGACTATACTAGATATAGTTATATTTATTTAATTCGAACCAAGGATGAAGCTTTGGAAACTTTCATTCAATATAAGAATGAAGTTGAAAATCAACTTGGTAAGAAAATCAAGAAACTTAGAAGTGATAGAGGTGGTGAATATGAATCACCTTTTGGTGAATTTTGTAAAGAACATGGAATAGTTCATCAAACCACCGCTCCTTACTCACCTCAGCAAAATGGAATTGCTGAAAGAAAAATAGGACTTTAAAAGAAATGATGAATGCTATGTTAATCAGTTCTGGATTACCTCAGAACTTGTGGGGGGAAGCAATACTTTCTGTTAATTATATTTTAAATAAAATACCCCGAAAGAAAATAAATCAAACACCTTATGAATTGTGGCATGGAAGAGTACCATCCTACAAATACTTAAAAGTGTGGGGGTGTTTGGCTAAAGTAGCTATTCCTAGTCCTAAAAAGACTAGGTCCTAAGACCATTGATTGCATTTTCATTGGTTATGCCAAGAATAGTAGCGCATATCGGTTTTTGATTCATAAATCAGAACATTCCGAAATGCATGTAAATACTATTATTGAATCTCGGAATGCATCTTTCTTTGAACATGTATTTCCGAATAAGATTGGACAAGAGACTAGTAATAAGAAAAGATCTTTTGATGCTATTACTAGTAATGATCCAGAACATGATCAAGAACAAGAGTTAGATCAAAATGAAGAAGAGGAACCTAGGCGTAGTAAACGTGCTAGAACCTCAAAATCTTTTGGTCCAGATTTTCTAACATATATGGTAGAAAATGAGCCTTTAACTTTTAAAAAGGCTATGTCCAGTCCTGAAGCTCCTTTATGGAAAGAAGCTGTCAACAGTGAAGTTGAATCCATCTTGCAAAATCACACTTGGGAATTAGTGAACTTACCACCAGGTTGTAAACCTCTTGGATATAAGTGGATTTTCAAAAGGAAAATGAAAGCGGATGGATCAATTGACAAATGCAAGGCAAGACTTGTAGTCAAAGGATTTAGACAAAAAGAAGGTCTTGATTACTTTGACACGTACTCACCGGTTACTAGAATAACATCCATTAGAATGCTAATTGCCATTGCATCTCTATACAATCTAGAAATTCATCAAATGGATGTTAAAACCGCTTTCTTAAATGGTGAGTTAAATGAAGAAATTTACATGGAACAACCAGAAGGGTTTTCTGTTCCAGGGAAAGAAAAGAAAGTGTGTAAATTGGTTAAATCATTATATGGTTTAAAACAAGCGCCAAAGCAATGACATGAGAAATTTGACAAGGTAATGATGTCAAATGGATTTAAAATTAATGAGTGTGACAAATGTGTTTATATTAAAAACACAGATAAAGGTTATGTCATTGTATGTCTTTATGTAGATGATATGCTCATCATAAGTAGTAATAATGACATGATTAAAAATACCAAGAAACTGTTGAATAAACATTTTGACATGAAGGACATAGGCATTGCTGATGTAATTCTTGATATGAAAATTACCAAAACATCAGAAGGATATGCTTTGTCACAATCTCATTACATTGAGAAAATACTTGACAAATTCAGCAAATATGATGATCATCTTGCTAGAACTCCTGTAGATGTTAATTTGTATCTTTCTAAGAATGTACAAGAAAGTATTTCTCAATTAGAGTATACCCAAATTATTGGAAGCTTAATGTACTTGATGAACTGCACTCGCCCAGATATAGCTTATGCAGTAAGTAAATTAAGTAGATATACGAGTAATCCGGGAGTAGAACACTGGAAAGAAATTATAAGGGTTCTACGATATCTCCGATTCACTCGTAACATTGGACTGAATTATACTAGATATCCAGCAGTACTTGAAGGATACTGTGATGCAAATTGGATATCGGATACTAGAGACTCGAAGTCCACCAGTGGGTATGTCTTTACTCTTGGTGGGGCGGCTGTATCTTGGAAATCTTCCAAACAGACTTGTATTGCTAGGTCTACTATGGAATCTGAATTCATAGCTTTAGACAAAGCAGGGGAAGAGGCAGAATGGCTTCGCCACTTCCTTGAAGATATTCCAATATGGCCAAAACTGGTGCCTGCTATATGCATACATTGTGATAGTCAATCAGCAATTGGTAGAGCACAGAGTCATATGTATAACGGTAAGTCACGACACATTCGTCGTCGACATAACACCGTAAGACAACTACTCTCTAATGGAATTATTTCCATAGAATATGTTAAGTCTAAAGACAACATAGCGGATCCACTAACCAAAGGGTTAGCAAGAGAGTTAGTTGAGAATTCATCGAGGAGAATGGGACTAAAGCCTATTAAATAAGAGTTACCACAACGGCAACCCAACCTAGTTGACTGGAGATCCCAAGATCTAGGTTCAAAGGGACAACCGAGTTATGATTGACTTAGAAGGATCACTGTGGAGTCCAACTCCTACCCATTTCTATGATAAAATAAGTGATGTCTGCAGCGTTTGAGGTTAAGTAAAATTTTAATGATTCTTATATCTAGGTAAACCTAGTGGAGTATGGCAGGATACTTTTCATAAGAATCACCTATGTGAGTGTGAACTAGGCCGGTTCTATAAGATTTGTGAAGGGCTACAAGTCTTTAGAGCACTCATGAAAGACCAGGTTGTTCAGGGCCAAAATGAACACAATAGTGAGAACTAAACTGTGTCTGGAAATATACTGTGTGAGTTCTATTGTCTTGGTTTACACAAACGGCTGAACAGTTCAAGACATCATGTTCACTGTTTAGCTCGTAAATCTGATAGTGTCTCACAAGGGAAGGTTCAAAGCCAAAAGCTTCCTATCCTTTGCAGAATATTACCAATTTATGTACTCTCTGTATTTAGATCATGTTGTTGCATTTTCTCTCCGTCAAATTCCATTCATGTGGGGGATTGTTGGAAAAATGGTTTAATATAGGCATATTTTTTAGCCCAATTTTAAGTGGGCCCCAAACGTTGTTTGGGGTAGGTTCGACGAGGTGAAGTGTTCCTTGCCGCGTGGCAAGTCACACGGTGAATACGGAATGTCAAAACCATTTATGAGTGAATGGGGAGTTGACATCGTTTTCGGGTTTAACATTAATTTTTTAAATAAAATTCTTTTGAATTTTTTCAATAAGAAATTATTGTGGGAATTTAATTTAAATCTAAATTCAAATTTTTGGTTTCCTAAAGTTTGTCAAATAGATTAATATTTATATTCCTCACAGATTTTATTAAATCTATTATACTATTGTTTATTTAATTAAACTAGTCTAATAGTTTAATAATATTTATATTCAAATAGTTTGGATTTTAGTACACCTACGGCTACTTCTTCCAAATTGTTTGAATTATAGCCGTTCCTGTACAACGGCAGAATCTGTTTGATTTTTGAATCAAACCTGTTCACTTTTGTTTTGCACCTGTTTGGGTTGCACATGTGTGCCTATAAATACCAAATTCCAGCATGTGTTTTGGATCAGGAAAAATTTCAGTCTGAAAGTACCCTTTTTTCTTGTTGTCCAGATTATATCTTTTTGTATTCTTTTTATTCTTCATTTTAGATTTAGAATAAATTAAAGAGAGTTAGAACACAGGTTTGGTTCGCCGAACAAATTGTTTGGAGTGCTACTACAATTTGTGAAGATCATTGTATCTTGGGAGATAGACGCCATTCAACCGTAAGCACCATAGCGGGGCAAATCTGTCTTAAGGACAGAGTGTCACACACTCGACTTGGTCTTAATTTTATTTCGGTTCGATAAATAAATCTGGTATGTTATTTATTTATTTTGTTTGAATTTATTTCAATTTATTTTATATACACAGAAGATTGTTCCAACAAAAACAACTTCACAACATAATTAAGAGAAAATAATTTTATAACAAACACATATATTTCTATGTGGACCAAACTTGGCACTTATAATGTGTGCAAAAGAGCACTTAAATGTATAGAACGAGTTTCCTCCATTTACCTTGCCCAATCTCCTCCCGCAACTGTAGGTCATCCCAGTGAATTTCATAATCTACCACCAAATTTGACTCATTATCGCCTTTCCTTGACAGACTTCCATGGTTGCTACCTATGCTTCCTGCTGAGCTTGAATGCTATTGGGGATCTGGTTACTGTTGTACTGCATTTTCTATCTCCAAAGATTTTGAATTCTGTGAATCTGGCTCCAACTCCTTCACATCACAATGAAAATCTAATCTAGTCAAGTGATCTCTTGCTTTGATAATCTTAGAATAGTCATTCCACTCTCTTTAATAGAATAATCCTCTTCAAAACTATTGAGTATTTTGTGTCCATTCACATACGAATTTTCTCTTTTAGCAGCACATGGAGAATTCCTTTTGTGCGGATTCTCTGCCTCAGACTCAGCATAAACGGTACAGTGGTATGAAGTTGTTGCCTTCAAATCTCTAGGAGGATTTGGTTGAGTTATCACTTCATTGCTTATTGGAGTATCAGTTGGACAATATTGTTGAATGTTTTCATCTTTCTCCTTTCCATGACTGCCAATTCCCCCAATATTCAACTTTGACAAGAGCTTTGCGGCCTTCAGTGGCCCAAATAAGTAGCTTATCAGAAATGCTATCAAAAGAAGTGTAAATATACTTTGATTACAGAACCTACTTAACCTGGTTGTATGGCTTAAGAGATATTCTCATTCATCAAGTAACAATACTCAGATAATTAGCAAAGTAACTATTCTCATACACTTCTTACAAACACAGATATTAATTAGCATAGTAACAATTTGTTCAGTACAAACCAACTACAGTTGCATGATCTTCTGCTTTTCTTAAATATTTTCTCCATATTATTTGCAAAATCTTCACCAAGGTATCAGCTAACATCTACATTCCAATAGGTTCCTTCATTAAATAATTATTAAAACCTATATTTTTGGTAATTGGAATCATGATAGGTAGTCAAGCTTTTAAGAAACAAAGGAAGATAAGTAATAATTACAATTTTAGTGGGTTGAGTGAATTCAAATGTAGATTTATCTTTCTGAGAGCTTCCTCCATCAGTTGTGCCCTTCCCTACATGCAGATTGAAACTGGGCTTTCCTGTCTTGAACATCAAAGATTTCCTATCAAATTCACTTTAATTGAGCTATCATGCTGAAGTAGATTTAGCAGTGGAATATAGGCTTACCGGTATTTTAGGTGGCTTCTCGAATTTCATGTCTTCATCATCCAATACACTCATCTCTTTGCCCTTAGAAACCGTGCATGCATTGGATGTATCATTTGCACGTTTCCGTGATAGAACTTTTGAGGCCTAATTAGTTTAACAGCACAAATATGCAACACTTATTTAGAAACCGTGACAAAAGTAAAATTAAATGGGAGCCAAATTAATGTAAATATGTAACACATAAGCACCAGATTGGAAACAGAAGAGGCAATCTGTGGCTGTGTCTGCCATTAAATCTTTTTCAAGTTGAATCCATGCAGTCTAGGTGGGGAATTAGCATAATCTGAGTTCAAATTATTAAATGCGGTTGCATCACTTGAAACAGTGATGACACCAACAAGCTCACCTTCCTTATATAATGGGCTTTCCGTCACTATTGCCATAAATAGTGATTGTTTACTTGGTGATGAGGTATGCAGTGCAAAGGTTCAATTTCTGTGGCAAGAAGAGAGTCAAATCCCAACCTTACACCTCATTTTTGGACTAAAACTATTTTGACCATAGATTTTAGACCTTAAAACTCTCTCTTTCAAAACATTTTTGAAACAAAGTTTCTGCGATGTTCCGACGCTCGCATTTTGTTAAATGTTGCGTTTTTCGGCAAACCGAGCAAGGACAAAGTGGAAATGAATGAAAGAGAGGTGAAATCTCTGAAAAATCTTTCAAAACACCTTATCTAGGGGTTTGAAGTTGAAGAAAGAGGAGTGGAGGGAAGAAACCTAGTTGAGGAAGAAGTTGGGTATGAATCATTAAGAGAGAGACAAGCAGTCTTTGCTAAATCGGGGCTATCCTTTTGAATACTTGGATTTAAGCTATAATGCCACCACCGTTGGAAAGAAAACTTCCGAGGCTTCATTTTACACTCAAGAATCTCCTAAAGCCGAGTCCGGATGGGGGAGATATGGTTGGTTGAAGTTAGGCATCAATCCGATTGAGCCGGAAATGAGCAGTCTTCACTAAAAGAGGGATATCTCTTAGCACACTTGGAATTTTGAGGTAAGGCTTCCACCACTGGAAATCTTACTTCTGGGGCTTCATTTTAGAAGAATGACCTGAAAATGAGTTCATATGAAGGAGTTATGCCCATTTGAAGTTGGACCTGCAGAGCAGAATTTGCAGTCGGCCATCACAAGTAGCAGGTCGGCCCCAAAGATGGCCGTCCGGCCAAGAGTGATGCAAACTCAGAATTTTTGAAGATATTTTGTCCTCCAGCTGTTTCTAGGTTGTGCCACCTGTCCTAGCTCAGATATTTTCGACCAAATGCTCTCTTTTTGCTATATATGAAGCTATATCTCATATATTCAAGAGAAGAACATTGAAGCATTTTTGGGAGCATCTCTCTCTAAAAAAAAAAGTCCTATCTCTCTAGAAATTTCAGAGCTAATTTTCATCCTTTCTCTAGTTTGCTCTCTCTCTTGCCCTTTTGTGCATAGAAGTAGAGAAACATGCCTAGTTTGCCTATGCATCCTTGATCAAAGTTGCCTATCTTTGGAAGGAGGTTGCTTGAAGCTTACTTGGGACTTTGTTTGAGCTACAAAAGGTGATTTGAGCTCAGATTTTTGCCTGTTTTGGTGCTTGGCTTCAAGAGGTATAAACTCTACCCTTTAAACTTGTTTTGCATACCTTGTTTTGCCATCTTCTTCAACTACTTTGGGGCTGTTTTTGGGGTATTTTTTAACTAAAAAAAAACTCTATTTTTCAGTTCTCAAAGTGGTGGTTTAAGCCTTGTTTGGCTAGGGGGTGTTTCCTCCATTTTGCTCCTTGGCTTGTTAAGCCTTTTGAGCTATCTTTCAAGCTTTTGAAACAATCTTTGTTTGGCCTTTCTACCACTGAAATCCAATGGATTTTTAGTGGTAGAAATGTGGTTTTGAGGTCCAAAATAGGAGGGGGTGGTCCCCTCTCCTCTTGTCTTGTTAGCATGTATTGTTGGCCTATCAAATGAGCATGTATTTCTCCCTTCTTGAGGCTTAGTTTGAGCATGTTTTTGTGACTTTTTTAACATGTTATAACTCTGTTTTTAGTTGGTTTGATCACTTGTTGCATGCTCCTTACACTTGTAGTGTAAATCCACTTTGCTAGCCTTATATGCCTAATGAGTTAGCTTGTTATTCTAGCGAGTGTTGGCTTAGTCTCAGCCCATTTTTGGTGTTTTTTTGGCATTCTTTAACTCTGATTTTGGTTGGTGAGTTCACCTCTTGCTTGGTTTTTGCACTTGTAGTGCAATCTTGCTCACTAGCCTAGTATACTTGGTGTTTTGGCCTATTGTTCTAGTTTGTTTTAGCTCTAGTTCAAGCATGTTTTCGGTGTTATTTTTACATGCCATAACTCTGTTTTTGGTTGGTGGGGTCACCTCTTGCTTGGTTTTTTCACTTGTAGTGCAATCATGCTCACTAGCCTAATATACTTGGTGTTTTATCCTTTCATTCTAGCATGTGTTAGCTACACTCCATGCATGTTTTTGGCATTGTTTGACATGCTTTAGGATTGTTTTGGATGTTCTTGGCCTTTTGGGGCTTGCTTTGTATAGCTATAGTGTAAATGGCTTCACTAGTCTTGAGTTTTGAGGCCCCTACCATGCTATACTTGTGATGTTTGCATGCCTTGGCATCATTTGGCATGGAATTTTAGAGCATATGTCATTGCCACACTCTCACATTTTCCACTCCTTCAATGTGTTTAAGAGTTGTGTCTTCTTGCCTTGTTTGCGAGCCATCAAATGTGCATATTTTCCTTGTGTTATATGCCTTGATCTTAGTATATTTCAGCCACTGTTTTGGCATATTTAACCTGGACAGAGGTTAAAAAAGAATGTGTGCTAAAATTATTAAAAAAAGAATGTTTAGCAATTATTAAATGTGTGCTAAAATTTCAGGATGATTTATTAAATCAACACTTTTTAATTAGAGTTGATTGTTCTACAGCTAAACAAATTTTCAAAAAAGATGTTGAAAATCTTGCTCAAAAACAAATTTTTGCAGCATGGCAGGGCCAACTTTCCGTCTTTGATTTTGACATTGAATATATCAAAGAAGAACATAATTCTCTTCCTGACTTTTTAACCCGTGAATATTTGCAGGGTTCTAATGCAGAATAGAGGCCGCGGCTCCGGTCGTCGGGGTCGAGGTAGGGGTAATCCCTATACTACAGAATTTCTCGGGCTTCATGCCTATTCCAGTAAAATAGGGGAATCTAGTCATTCGGCTAAAGATGTCCTCCTAGCTCCAGACACAACTTATTTCCAGAATACTATTCACGAGGAAACAGTCCTCTACATTAATACAGAAGACATCCAGTGGATGAGTGATCCCTGGGAAATTAAAAGGCGGTACTTGACTACTCAAAATGCTCCACCGCACTTTGACCAGTACAGATACATTTTTGAGCAAATTCTTACCGAACTTGCGTTAGTTGACTTTAAGTATACATTGACTGAGCCAAATCGTACTGCTAGTCCCATTAATTACAGCAAAACTACTATCCAGCAAATCTTGCCCATGCAGGCCTGGGGATTACACCCTCATGTTACCCGTACTATTGACATCCGCAATAAGGAGTCCCGTTATAGTTATTGGGATTACATAGATGCTTTCCCCCAAGCATTTTATTACATGAATCCCCCACGGAGTCATTCTTGGTTTTTCCGTGTTCTTCTTGATATTCTCAAAAACGATCTTCCAAACTGGTTTCTCGTTTGGTGGGATAAATTTGGATTACAGTTAGATGCTTTTCCTGAACCAATTCGTCTTGCATTCAATGAATGGCAAGCGGCATTTAGCCATATTCCAGTTAATAAGGACGTTTCTATGTCCAAATCTACAGTTTATTTTATTATCCGATTTGGAATCCCATGGATTTGGAAGTGGGATTTCCAATGTGATTTCCAGAACAAAATTCCCCGTTTAAAAAGAATTTTCTTTTATAAATGGTGGACTAAAATGGATGACACTAAGCCCCACCAAGAACTTCTTCAGAAAATCAAAGAGCATACTCAAGCTTGCTGGGATGCTACTCCTAAACTCATTCCAGCTGCTCTAGTCCAGAATCCTTTTGTTCAAATTCAGAATGAGTTGAGACAAAAATATCCAGCACTTTCTGAACAAGAATTAGTCATTAAAAGTATGGACTATATGAAGGAACAATTTCTCCAGTCATTATCCAAGGATGATACCAGCATGAAATCTGGTAATAGTCAGGATGATCCAGAAGACGAAGGCCATACTGATCCATATGAGGATGAAAATGAATTCACAGTACTGGCAGGTGAGTCACAAGAGCCTACAGAAGCTGATCCCAACTTTGGAGATTTTTGGGATTCTCTCACTGGCCTGATTGCAGAAAAGATGAGTCAGGACAAACAAGATAAAGGTAAAGGGAAAGCTGATTGATGCTTTGTCCCCCATTCCTTTCCAGCACCACAAAAGGCCAAATTAGCTTTCGGCTAAAAGCAGATTCTTCTATCTGCCTTATCCTCCAGCTGTCCATCTACCGACATTATTCAAGATAAGGAATCCAAAGAGATAAGATGCACGACTCCATACCCATTCAGGACACGCCACTTGTGTCACTTATCCTTACCCTTTACTTTTTATTTTCTATTTAAGGGATGCCACACCCTTGTTGTAGGCACACTTTTAATTTCAAGTTTTTCAGTTTATAAGTCTGTATTTCCTCCTTCTCTCTCTCAATATGTAACTTTTTTAACCGTTTGAAGTATAATAAAAGCATAAGTTGGAGTACTGGTTGTAAGTTTCCTACTCTCTTTTTTAATGAATGTCTGTTTATATTCTTGTTATATTAAATGATATATTAGCTTTTCATATTGAAAGAAGAAATAATTTTCTAGAAAACTTTTTATCTATTTGGCCCAATGACCCTTGGGGTCTTCAGCAATTAGAAGAAACTAATCGACAAATTAACCAAGTCCAGTTACAAATCCAGGAACAAATTTGCCTTTTGGCTACGGCCATTAGGCCTCCCCCTCCAGCACAGTAAATCATGAGACCATAGGTGTGATAATTAAAATAAAGTAAAATAAAACTATAAGTAATACTATTCTTGGGTTAGTGCTTAATGATGGTTAGAACAGTGTTAGGGTTAGTAGGACGTCACTCAAGTCGCGTAGAGTCAGTCCATTAGCAGTGATTGCGGTTAGGACATCTGGCTTAGTAAACCGTTGACAGACGTGCTAGCAGAAACCTGTGTCAAGCACCATTATTGGTATCAGAGCCAAGTTTAATGTTAATTATAGTTAGTTTTATAGTATTTTAATTAAACATTTATGGTCATCATACAACTCTATGTCTACCACTCCTACAGAAGATGTTACATCTACAGTAGCCAACACAGTGGCTAATACAGTAGCTTCTACATCAGAAGCCCGAGAATTAGTTGCTTATCAAGATGTCAAGGAGGCACTTGATAAGTGGACCATACCAAAAGTAAAACCAAACACCATCTATAAGATCGGTAAGCTGGATTTCCCCAGTAGAAGAATTATTAAAACTTTTGAA
The DNA here is from genome assembly GCF_055761805.1 of Camellia sinensis. Classification (NCBI taxonomy): domain Eukaryota; kingdom Viridiplantae; phylum Streptophyta; class Magnoliopsida; order Ericales; family Theaceae; genus Camellia; species Camellia sinensis. Next base: position 67,835,124 of record NC_138973.1, on the reverse strand, counting down.
CATGCAGCTTCAGTTCAGAATAATGATGAACTTATGCATCTAATACAGCTTCAGGATCTTTATCCTTTCTTTAAGAAATACAAATATGTCCACATAGGACTTGTCCATGTTGCTTTTAAGCCTTTGACTCTTTTAGGTCAAAATACCAGTATCCAGTGTACATTACGAGATGGTAGATGTACCAATTGGAGAGCTTCACTCATGGGCGCCATAGAAACCAGTCTAGCTCATGGTCCAGTATATTTTGATATATATCCCAACCTGAGCGTAGCCTTGTCAGATCGAAACCTATCTAAGGTTTTAGAACTGAGGATCTTATCTCATGGTTATGAGTATCTTCCAGGATCACCACCTTTTACGGTAATATCCAGAATTTATTTAAAGGTTTTATCAACTTTAAATCCTTATATTAGAAAGCAGAGTGATCAAGGTTATACAGTGCTTATTGACACCAATCTTTACAGTAGTCAAGTTGCTGTTCCCAAAATGATTGAATGGGAAAAAATTACTTTTCCAGAAAAATGGCAAATAACTAATGTTGTTCCCCCCAAACCTATTGTTCGCCACAATTTGGATGATGTTATACAGACAGACGGAGGTAATGTTTACCTTCGACCTCAAAGGCAATTATCCAGAAGTATGTCAACTGCTAGTATTAGATCTACCCCTTCTTTTCGCGAAGCTTATAGGGTAGACTTTCCTGAGTCATCCAGACATTCTAGTGCTGAACCCATAGAATCCATTATACAAGGTATGCCTTCTAGATCACCAAGTAATCCTGATCAAATAGATCCTATGGATCCAGTAGTCCAAGGATTACAATTTTCAGCAAATAAAATCCCACATGGTGTTTATGAACCTAGGGAATCCAGTAGCAAAGGACCTTATAGTCGTACTGCCAGTGATATGAATTTTGAAGTTTGATGGATTTTAATCCAAGAAGTGAAAATCGGAAAATCCTAAACCAGGATTTCTACCAGGAAAAATATGCAAAATTCAGAGAATGGTATTTTGCAAATCACACTCCAGAAAAATTACAGGAATTTAAAAACCAATTTTTTAAGTTTTTAGAAGAACACCAAAAACTCCAACCTTTTCCATTATGGTATATGGAAATGGTAATATCCAGAATTCCCAACTAAATGTCTTGGAAAATATCCAGAAAAATTGGGTCACTACTGATGGTAATATTATTACGTCAGTACACCCTCCTGCCAAATCTTTAGAATTACTTCCTAACGATTCTACTACCAGCCAACCCTTAGTTATTACTGCTTTTGTAGAACCTCCTGCAAAAAGCAATAATGTTGTGACAGTCAAGGAAATTATTTCTATTTTAAAACAGAATAATTATACTAATCTTTTCTGTCAAACTATGGGCAAATAGCTAACCAAGATTGCAGAAACAGTTGTTCATATGAAAGACACCTGTCATCTTCAACCTAAAACTCCAGATATTCAACTTGTAGTATTTAAGCCTACTCCTACAGTAACAAATTTTAATTTAAAACCAAAAAAAGATAATACAGAATTTATGGATACTCTTTTGAATAAGATTAAAAATCTTCATTTAGGAGAGTCCTCTCAAGTTAATATGTTATCCAAAAATCATTTCCAGGAAATAGATGACAATTACCAAAATTTGGAACCCCACCAAATATCTGAAATCCAAGCTAATTTCCAAAATGAACCCTCTTCTGTAAATAAAGTTCATTATGGAACAAATATAGACAAAACTGCTTATACTGCACCAAGCAGATATTATTATTCCAGACCAAGCCCTATGGATTTTCTTTATGAAGAAGATTTCCTCCATAGCCAGAAGTCTTATCACAGTAGAACCATTTACGAATGGAATATTGATGGTATGACAGAATATCAAATATTCGAAGTTCTTCAGCATATGCTTATGTTTGCTGTTGTATGCAAACAAAATAAGAATACCGACCATCAAGTTGCCCGATTTATAGTCAGTGGCTTTACCGGGTTACTAAAAGCATGGTGGGATAATATTCTCACTACAGCACAAAATAATGAAATCTTAAATTCTACTCGTATAAAAACTGATCCAGACACCCGCGCTGAATCTACTGAGCAAGATGCCGTTTACACTTTGGTAAACACTATAGTGCTCCATTTCATTGGTGCTGTAATAGGCATTAAGATCGAAGTCGAGAACTATTACAAAAACTGCGATGTCCATCTTTATCCCATTTTAGATGGTATAAGGATGTATTCCTGATGAAAGTACATCGTAGAGCTGATGCTAATTCAGACCACTGGAAAGCCAAATTTATTGATGGTCTTCCCACTCTTTTTGATTAAAGAGTTAGAATGAAGTTAAGAGATCGCCATAATCAATTGGCTATCCCATACAGTAGATATACCTATGGTTAGCTTGTAGGATTGATAACTGATGAAGGCCTTGCTTTATGCAATGATCTTAAATTACAGAAACAAATGAAACACCAACATCTTACAGGAAAGAAAGAATTAGGTGAGTTTTGTGAACAATTCGCCTATGACACAAAATTATAGCATCCTCATAAACAGAAACGACATAAAATTGGAAAATCTCCTAAGTATTATTCCAAACAATCCAGGAAACATAAATATGCTAAAAATCCAGACAAGCCACAAATACCTTCCAAAGGTGTAGCAAGCCCGCGGGGGACCTCGCTACAGTTCGGACTCGACTTTTTGTCAGTCACGGTTCTAAGTCTGAACCAAAGAGTCCAAATCCGGCAAATCGCTTTTAGAAAACAGATTTTTTGAAAGAAGTGCCAAACATGGACTGCTTTGCCAGATACAAAGTCGCCACCTAAATATTTTATTTTGGGAAATTTAGGAAACCCTGACTCGGTGCCAAAAGGCCACGTGTCCGTCATCACCAAAGTTGCCTCGGCTCGGGAACTTGGGTACGATTGGGGAAGGTCACTTTGTGAGCACCCCCGCTCGCCCGGTCATAGACCGGCCTCTACTAACCATGATATCAATTTTTGAAAACATTGTGAGTTCTTATTCCGGTTATTAGCCTAGTTTACTATGTGATGCTCGCAGCATACAAGTATAGACCGGGTCGCCCAAATTGGAACAAAACATTTCATGCTTGTTTTTTAAAATGGTTTGCTACCCGCAGGTAGGCTTGAAACATTTGATGATTTATTCCAATTCAGATAACCCAACCTTCACCCACAGGCATTCAGGCAGTTATATCAGATAAGCACATAGCCTCATGGTAAGCATGCTATCATGGCATTCACTCACACGCATGCAAGGATGCTAAAGCATAAAGCTTACCGAGTACTCCAAGCCAAAATAGAAACTTCATTAGAAATCATGCATGATCCTAACTATACAGAAATGCCTAATGCAACACATGCAAAATGCGATTATAACAGGCTCGGCTATTCTAAGATGGCATATGAAATGTTACAACTATCATGTATTCAATTTGGAATTGAAAGTACGATGCAGTTAGTATGATGCGCCGAGCCCGGTGCATGTAATACAGATGAATGATGCAAGCATGCTGTCATACTATATGCTAATTTAAACATGCCCTAATCTAACCATCAAAAGCGGATAAATAAAAGGGAGAAAGACGTGGGGTTGGAAGACATACATCACACTCACCCACACTTATTACAGTTGTGCCCTCGCGCAGAGGGTCCAAATAAAAGAATATACAGTCTCAAATAATACAGTCCGAATAAAAGAATATTACAGTCCAAAATATTACAAAATCCTAATTAATTAAAGAATTAACTAAGAAAGCAAATAAAACTGGCGTGCAAGCCAGGGACTGCCTTGCTTCTGATGGATGATGCATGTCCGGATTGTCTTGCGCGGAAATCCACCGAAATGCCCCAATTAGCCTCTGTTTACACCTGTTCTTGAAATGCGTGCCGAGCCCCAAAAAGTTGCTGATTCCTGATTTTGCTGCAACAGAGAGCAGGAAAGGGGCATAGCAATGTATTTGCACAGATATATGCATGTCTCGAACCTCGTGCCACCAATCACGCATACCGAGGCATGATGGCAGAGGAGTCGAAATGCACAACTCAATATAGGATGAATGCACATGAAACTACAGCTAAAACCTAACTCCATCATGGATAATCCGGAGTGTCGGCGACTGGGGAATTGAGACACATTCCGTCACTCGGAGTACGAAATGTACCTCGTTTTCTGTGCCCGGGCTAACTCCTATTCCGGACATGATGCAATATGCATGATATGCATGAAACGCAACTAAGATGCAATCCTAACATACTCAATGCTATGAAAATGAGATGCCTCAAAGTGCGTGCACACGGGCACGCAAACCGAGAAAATGCATGAATGCAATGAAAATGAGATGCCTTGAAATGCATGCACATGGGCACGCAAACCGAGGCAGTGGTAAAATGCTATGAAAATGAGGTGCCTCGAAATGCGTGCACATGGGCACGCAAACCGAGGCGATGGCATACGCAATGAAAATGAGGTGCTTCGAAATACGTGCACACGGGCACGCAAACCGAGGTAATGACAGAATGCGATGAAAATAAGTTGCCTCGAAACGCGTGCACACGGGCACGCAAACCGAGGCAATGACAGAATGTGATGAAAATGAGGTGCCTCGAAATGCGTGCACACGGGCACGCAAACCGAGGCGGTAGCGGAATGTGATGCAAATGACATACAGAATGCAATATGGACTTATACCAACATGAGTGAGCCTCAGCCACACTCACATAAGATGCCGATGGCAGAAAATGAGGTGCCTCGAAATGCGTGCACACGGGCACGCAAACCGAGGCGATGCATACGCAATGCAAATGACATGGAAATGACAAATGGGCTTATACCAACATGAGTGAGCCTCAGCCACACTCACATAGGATGCCGGCGGATAAAAATGGAGTGCCTCGAAATGCGTGCACACGGGCACGCAAACCGAGGCAATGACAAAATGTGATGCAACATGGAAAAAATGATATGCAAGCATGCTAATAGAATTTCAGCAACAAAACAAGGGGAAAACAGCCCCGGGATGAGGCGAAATGACATGAAATGCAAGGAAATGCCCCGAAATGCAACATAAGGCACCCGAAATGGCCTATAGCTATGCCAAACATGCACAATATGGACTTGCAATGCAAAGACAGAAGCTAGACAGTCCCAAAAGATGCACTTTCACAGTTATAAACATGGCCAAACAGCAAGCATAGGTAAGGGAAAAATGGCATGCAAGAAAAGGGGCCAAAAGAGGGGTAATGAAGCAAGTGGTATAAGCAAAACCCAAACTGAAAAATTTCCTTCTACAACACTGAAGAGGGACCAAAAATATGAATATTTACAGTATATGGAAGATCTCAAATCAGTATACAAACATGATAGAAATGTGATGCAAAATAAGGCTCAACAATGGCTATAACATGAAGTATACAAAATATTCACCAAACAGAAAAAAAGTGTGAATGAAACATGAAGTATAGGCCAAAATAAGACCACTTTCAGTTCGGACCAAGGTCCAAAAACAGAAGCAAAGAGGGTTTCCAATTTATGCAAAAATGGGGCCAAATAAGGGATATAACTACAAGTGACACATGGAGACACCAAACAATGTTGAGCCCTTCTCCAATGTTGAAGAGGGGCTCAAAATAAGCCTAATATAAGTTTACAACATGCTCGAAAATAAATTTCTCATGGGTCAAAAATAGCATGCAAAACTATGACGTACAAGGGGGTCAATGAAGCAAGTGTGTTATGGAGGGTTCAAAAAGGGTTGAGCCCTTAATGAAAAGTGAAGATGAGCTCAAAAGATGACCCTTTTCAGTTAGGGCCGGAGCTTGAAACCAAAAAGAAGTGGGGCTTAGAAATAGACCAAGAAAAAGGGTCAAAAGGGTAAAAGTGTTACTTACCCTTGAAGATTCAAACTTTTGTTGCTTCTTGGATGGATTTGCAGCTTCTTTAGCCTTCAAGAATCCTTCCTTGTTGCTGGAAATGAGATGGTGGTGGTAGAGCTTGGTGGTGTAGAAGGAATGATGGTTAGGGGCTTAGGGTTTTTTGAAGAATTGAGAAGGAAGAAGATGGAGTTGGCTATGGAAGCTTGAAGGAGAGTTTTTCTAACCCCAACAAAGAACAAGGTTTGCTTGCTATATAGGCCAAAGAAGGGGTGTAAAGGTGGGGGAAAAGGAGGGTAAAACTCCCCCACAAAATATCCCCCGGATAAATATCTTGTCTGGGGGATATTGCCCCACAGCTGTAAAGTGCACAGTGCGAGGAACACGGCCGGCCTCTCACTTTTGTTGGAGGTGGCCGGCCGGCCACACCACCTAGCCGGCCGGCTAGGGGTCAAAAGGTTCAATGAGATTTTCTGGCCGACCAGCTACTGGGGAGGTAGTCCTATGTGTGTACAACACAACCATGTGGTTAAAATTCCAAGAAAGTGGGTCTAAGGGGTTCAACATTAGCTCGGAAAGAGGGGTTCAAAAGGGTCAATTTGAATTACTGGCCGGCCATGAACTTTTAGTGGCCTCTCATGTGTGTACATCACAGATATGTGGTTCAAAGTTCAAGAAAAAAGGTCCAAGGGGTTTAACATTAGCCCGGAAGAAATGGGTCAAAAAGGTCAGGTGACCTTAATGGCCGGCCACCAACTTTTAGTGGCCTCTCATGTGTGTACATCACAGATATGTGGTTGAAAGTTGGCAACACTAACCCTAGGGTGTTCAACATTAGCCCGGAAGTTGGAAAAACGGGCGCCGGGAGGCTCCGGAGGAGAGATAACTGGTTGCTGCAACAATTGATGGCCTCCCACCCTTCAGTGACCTTCCCTGTGATAAAACAGAGGTACCTGCCAAAAATGAACGAAAACCGTTGCAAAACGAATGCTCGGGGACCAAAACACGCAGTTCGGGGTCCCGAAAATGGGCTGTTAAGCACCGAAAGTGGCGTTCGACCACGAAGTGGGTTTCTCAGGCCCCAGTGTCCCTCGAAAGGGAGAAAATAAGATGTATGCCAAAAATCAGAGCAAACGGAGATGGTTAGGCGGTCCCGAACCGAGGCATACGGCCTGACGGCTCCGAAAACCAGAAACCGGGTTCCGAAATGGGAAAAATGGCCTACGGCCACCAAATGTAGCCCACGGGCATTGAGAGATAGTCTACGGGACCTCTCCCTTCCCTCAGGAAAAGAAACAGAGAAAACCGAGTCTGGTTCGCAAACCGAGACAAGGCACAGAAGAGGGTTCAGAAATCCGGAGGTGGGGTTCGCAGCCAAGACTCTGAAACTTCTGAACGAGCACATTATGCAATATCACCAAGTGCTCAACTGGTGACGTCTGAGTCTCAAGGTCGGTCAAAAATGGGGTGTCTACAAAAGGTAAACAAAAGTATTCCAAAAAGAAATCCAAATCCACAATTAAATGTTATAAATGTGGGCAGATAGGCCATTATGCTAACCGTTGTAAATCAAAATTATAACAGAAGCTTAATGAATTATCAATAGATAATGATATCCAGCAACAGATTCTTAGAGTACTTTCTGATGAATCAAACACTTCTTCTGATGAAGAAGATGAAATTGCCGCTTTATATTCTTCAAATTCTAATGAAGATTCTGATCATTCTCCAGAAATTTGTGAATGTAAAAATCATATAAATCAGATATCTGATGAAGTCAACTATTGGAAAGCCATAGTTGAAATGAATGGACTTGATATTGGAGGACCCAGTATCAATGTTCTTACAGAAGAAGAACAGAAAATGATTAATATTGCTGATCATATTTCGAACCCAGAAATGAAGTTAAAATTTTTAGAATTATGTTTACAGCAACAAAAGAAGGAAGAAATGCTTCCTCCGCAACATTACAGCATGAAAGAAGTATTTCAAAGACTCCAACCTGTTTCAGAAGAAAAACCTTTAACTATCCAGGATTTAAAAATGGAAGTAAATGCTCTAAAAATTGAAATTAAACATTTACAGACCTTTAATATTGCTATTACTTCTGAAATTAAAAAGATTAATAATAAAATACAGAATAAAGAAAAAACTAATGGTTCCACTTCAGAATCCATAACCATTCCCGAAACAAACGAACCTGACTATCTCATGCTCTTGAATACTGTTACTTTCCAGAAATGGTATATTAGAATTACTTTTATGATAAAACCTAATTTTATCATAAAAGATGCCATTGCTCTTGTTGATAGTGGTGCAGATATGAATTGTATTCAGGAAGGATTAATTCCTACTAAATACTTTCATAAAACTACCCAGTCACTTACAAGTGCAAGTGGTAATTCCTTATACATCCAGTATAAACTTCCAGAAGTTTTAATTTGTAATCAAGGATTATGTCTTCCCACTTCCTTTGTTCTTATTAAGAACATGTCTCAAGCCATAATTCTTGGTACTCCATTCCTGTGTTTATTGATGCCAATCTCTAAAATCGATTCTATTGGTATACATACAACCTTAAATAATCAGCCGATTATTTTTGAGTTTATTACCGAACCCTACACAAAAGAATTAGATCAGATTAAAGATCTAGTTAATTTTAAAGAAAAACAAATTAATTTTCTTCAAAAGGAAATTAGTTTTTTAACTACAGAACAAAAACTTCAACAGTCTTCTTTCCAACAAAAGATAAAGTCACTAGAAAAAGAATTTCAAGTTAAAATCTGTAGTGATGTTCCTAATGCATTTTGGGATCGCAAGAAACACATAGTTTCTTTGCCCAATGAACCAGGTTATGATGAGCGAAAAATTCCAACTCGCGCTCGACCAAGCCAAATAAAAAAAGAGTATTTAGAGCTCTGTAAAACAGAAATCAATGCTCTCCTCCAGAAAAAACTCATTAGATCTAGTCGATCTCCATGGAGTTGTACAGCCTTTTATGTTAATAAAAATGCAGAAATTGAAAGAGGTGTGCCAAGATTGGTCATTAACTATAAACCTCTTAATGAAGCCTTACAATGGATAAGGTATCCAGTCCCAAATAAAAAAGATCTTTTAGATCGTCTTCAGGATGCAGTCATATTTTCTAAATTTGACATGAAATCAGGATATTGGCAAGTCCAAATCGCTGAAAAAGATAGATACAAAACTGCTTTTACAATACCTTTGGGCATTTTGAATGGAATGTAATGTCATTTGGATTAAAAAATGCACCATCTGAATTCTAGCATATTATGAATGATATTTTCAATCCTTGTACAGAATTTTCCATTTGCTATATTGATGATGTCTTAATATTTTCTTCATCAATTGACCAGCATCTGAAACATCTTAACATTTTTAAACATGTTATTATTAAAAATGGCTTAGTTGTTTTTGCATCTAAAATGCAACTTTTTCAGACTACAATCAGATTTTTGGGTCATAATATCCACAATGGTACTATTATTCCCATAAATAGGAGCATGGAATTTGCATCCAAATTTCCAGATGAAATTAAAGATAAAACTCAATTACAGAGATTTCTAGGAAGCTTGAATTATATTCATGATTACTATCCTAACCTTGCTACTGATGCAGCAATTTTATATTCCAGACTTAGAAAAAATCCTTCACCATGGAATCCAAAACATACAGCAACTGTGCAAAAGATAAAAGCTAGAGTAAAAACTCTACCTTGTTTATCTTTACCAAATCCAGCATAGAAAAAAATTGTTGAAACTGATGCCTCTAACCTTGGTTTTGGGGGCATACTTAAACAATTTAATCCTAACACTAACAAAGAAGAACTGTTACGATTTCATTCTGGTATTTGGCATGCAGCTGCCAAAAATTATCCAACTATCAAAAAAGAATGTTTAGCAATTATTAAATGTGTGCTAAAATTTCAGGATGATTTATTAAATCAACACTTTTTAATCAGAGTTGATTGTTTTGCAGCTAAACAAATTTTCAAAAAAGATGTTGAAAATCTTGCTCAAAAACAAATTTTTGCAGCTTGGCAGGGCCAACTTTCCGTCTTTGATTTTGACATTGAATATATCAAAGGAGAACATAATTCTCTTCCCGACTTTTTAACCCGTGAATATTTGCAGGGTTCTAATGCAGAATAGAGGCCGCGGCTCCGGTCGCCGGGGTCGAGGTAGGGGTAATCCCTATACTACAAAATTTCCCGGGCTTCATGCCTATTCCAGTAAAAAAGGGGAATCTAGTCGTTCGGCTAAAGATGTCCTCCTAGCTCCAGACACAACTTATTTCCAGAACACTATTCGCGAGGAAACAATCCTCTACATTAATACAGAAGACATCCAGTGGATGAGTGATCCCTGGGAAATTAAAAGGCGGTACTTGACTACTCAAAATGCTCCACCGCACTTTGACCCGTACAGATACATTTTTGAGCAAATTCTTACCGAACTTGCGTCAGTTGACTTTAAGCATACATTGGCTGAGCCAAATAGTACTGCTAGTCCCATTAATTACAGCAAAGCTACTATCCAGCAAATCTTGCCCATGCAGGCCTGGGGATTACACCCTCATGTTACCCGTACTATTGACATCCGCAATAAGGAGTCCCGTTACAGTTATTGGGATTACATAGATGCTTTTACCCAAGCATTTTATTACATGAAAATCCTCTTTGCTAGCCTTGCATGCCTAATGAGTTAGCTTGTTATTCTAGCGAGTGTTGGCTTAGTCTCAGCCCATTTTTGGTGTTTTTTTGGCATTCTTTAATTCTGATTTTGGTTGGTGAGTTCACCTCTTGCTTGGTTTTTGCACTTGTAGTGCAATCTTGCTCACTAGCCTAGTATACTTGGTGTTTTGGCCTATTGTTCTAGTTTGTTTTAGCTCTAGTTCAAGCATGTTTTTGGTGTTATTTTTACATGCCATAACTCTGTTTTTGGTTAGTGGGGCCACCTCTTGCTTGGTTTTTTCACTTGTAGTGCAATCAGGCTCACTAGCCTAATATACTTGGTGTTTTAGCCTTCCATTCTAGCATGTGTTAGCTATACTCCATGCATGTTTTTGGCATTGTTTTGACATGCTTTAGGACTGTTTTGGATGTTCTTGGCCTTTTGGGGCTTGCTTTGTATAGCTATAGTGTAAATGGCTTCACTAGTCTTGAGTTTTGAAGCCCCTACCATGCTATACTTGTGATGTTTGCATGCCTTGGCATCATTTGGCATGGAATTTCAGAGCATATGTCATTGCCACACTCTCACATTTTCCACTCCTTCAATGTGTTTGAGAGTTGTGTCTTCTTGCCTTGTTTACGAGCCATCAAATGTGCATATTTTCCTTGTGTTATATGCCTTGATCTTAGTATATTTCAGCCACTGTTTTGGCATATTTAACCTTTGTCCAGGGTTGGTTTGGTCATTTAGGCTTAATGTTGTATGCCTATAGTGTTATACTCTTTGGTAGTTTCAATGCCTTTGACTTCAAGCATGTTTTGTATGCATCATTTCCATGATTTTAAGTCATTTAGCATGTCATTTCAGTGCTGAAAATTATGCCATTGCACTCCATGCTTCACTCCTTCATTTGTTTTGAAAGAGGTCTTGAGCCCCTTGTTGGCTTGAGCATGGAATTGAGGCTCTCATGCCTAATGATTTTAGCCTTCTCTTGAGGGGTTCTACTAACCAAAAACATGAGGCTTCTTTCATGCTTAAGGTACTTGCGGTTTAGACCATCTTTCCCATTAGAGGACAATCACATTTGGACAAATCAATTAAAGGATTAATTGGAAAGTTAAAATGAGTAAACAAAATTGAATCAAGTAAAACATGCCAAGATAACATGTTTGAGTTGCATTGCATGTGTTTGGATCGGACGTTAATCCAAACACAAGAAATATGAGACGTTTCATACTTGAAGTGATGAAACGTGTCACGTTTCTTGGTCACCGTCCCCCTTGATTGTGCATGATAGTGTGGAGGCCTCTTGAGTCTTGTGTGTTATTTGTGCATTCATTGATTTGTACAAACTCGACTTCTCGGCCATCATACATTGCGATGCTCAATTGGTGGCCCGAGAGTCGAGTACCGCACTCCTTTGAGCTTGAGGCATGATAAGGAGTGTGGTGGTACACACATTTCCTTGCAAATACACTGCCATGCCTCTGTTTGTGCTCTGTTGCAGCAAAATGAGGAAATTCAGGGAAGCAGTGGTCGACTGGCCACATCTCCCAGCCGACCGGCCACCAAATCCAGCCGACCGACCATCAACTTTGGTCGATGGCCATCCCTCTTGGCTGACCATTCCCCAGCATGTTCCTAAGGTGGGTCAGAAACATTCTGGAAGTTCACATAATTTCCAGAAGTACAGAAGTGCACAAACAGAGGCATTTAGAGGCAAGGTAGTGGATTTCTGGGAGGACGCAACCGAGCATGCATCCTTCATTGTTCAAGACGGAGCTGTGGTAGCCTAATTTAGATGTTTTTCATACTTAGTGGGTTCGTAACTTAATTAATTTGATTAATTAGTTGGTTTGTAATAATTAGTTTAATTAGCGTAGCTAGTTAACTAAATTCATTCGGACCCTCCATCGAGAGGGCAAATTTTGTAATAAGTGTGCGTGCATGTGTGCATGTCTTCCAACCCCACGTCTTTCTCCCTTTTATTTACCAGCTTTTGATGGATAGTTTAGGGCATATTTCGATTAGCATACCTTATGCTTGCATGCATGCATCATTCATCTGTCTTACATACACCTGGCTCGGCGCACCATACAAACTGCATTGTATTTCAATACCTATTTGAATACATGTATCGAAATGTCGCATTCATATGCCATCTTAGATAGCCGAGCCTATTTAGTTGCATTTTTGCATGCGTTGCATTAGGCATCTTAACATAGCTAGGATCATGCATGATTACTAACTAGCTTCTGTTTTGACTCGGAGTACACTGTGAGTGTTTATGTTTTAGCGTCCTTGCATGTGTGCAAGTGACTGTCATGATAGCATGCTTGCTATGAGGCTAACTGCTTAAGTGTTTAAATGCCTGAATGCCTGTGGATGAAGGCTTCATTGCTTGAATTGGGACAATTCATCAAATGCGCGTTTTAAGCCCAATTGAAGTGGCAAATCATCATGTTTTAAGCCCACTTGAGGGTGGCAAATCCGCGTTTTAACCTACTTGTGAATAGCACTTTCAAACCATTTTCGAAAAACAAACATGAGATGTTTTGTTCCAAATTGAGTGATTTAGTCTATACTTGTATACTGTGCGCATCACATAGTACGTTAGATTAATAACCGGAACAAGAACACATGTGTTTTCAAAAATAACAAATCATGTTAGTAGAGGTCGATCCTTTGATCGGGCGAGAGGGGGTGCTCATTTCAGGACATTCCCCTCTCGTACCCAAGTTCCCGAGTCGAGGCAACTTTGGTGATGACGGACACGTGGCCTTTGGCACGAGTCAGGGTTTCCTAAATTTTCCAAAATAAAACATTTAGGTGGCGACTTTGAAATCTGGCAAAGCAGTCCATGTTTGGCGCTTTTTGATTAAAATCAATTTTCCAAAACGATTTGCCGGATTTGGACCCTTTGGTGATTTATCAGTCTTACATTGCACTTTGTGAGATTAGATTCAGAATCGTGACAGGAGTTCGAACTGTAGTAGCTAGAACTACAAATCCGCGCCCTCTTTGAAAGGGGGCCGCACGGAGCGAGTTTCGGGCGGTCTACAGATAGTTTGGTTGGCATTTGTTAATTTTTTATTCCTTGTATTTTTATTTTTTTTTTAGCATTGGTATTTACTTAAACCTTATGGAGACGAGAACATTTAATTTTTTTTGTTTCACCCCTAGGATTTGAATGATGAGATATTAATTGGGGTTTAGTCCTAATTTAATATTTAATCGTCTAAATTTTGGGGTATGACAATAGGTCTCTTTCTCATGCCTTGAATAACAATCAATCACTTGAAATAACTCTCAAACAAAGAAAAACCAAGAAAGGAGGGAGAGTGCAGAAATGATTATGCGAGATTGATTATTTATAATGAGATAAAGAAGGCTATCAACTCGAATGACTTGGTATCTAAAGCCTAAACAACCGAAGCCACGAGGACGTACAATACAACAAACAAAGTATACAAAGCATAAACCAATTAAATGAATTAAAACCACCCTAAACAGCCCCAAATATGTAAAAAAAGACAGTAGCTAAAAATTATGTTAAAGAGCCCAAAAAGATAGGTAATAATAAGGAGATATCAAAACTAATAAGCAAGAACAAGGAGAGGTGGCTAACCCCTCCACTTTTGAGAATTTTAAACCATGTTTTTTTTAGCCCCTTTTCAACTCTGAAAATCAATTTGAAAGTCAAAGAAAAGAGTGTGAAAACAAATGGTATGAGCTATGAATGAAGGTGTAAGAAAGGGTGTTAACCCTCTCTGCCTTTGGTAGCTATTCAACTCCAAGTTCCAACACATGAAATGGATTCAAAACAGCATAAAGACACAAGAAATAAATAGAAAGAGACAGAAATAAAACCAAGAGAAAAGATGGCAAGCTTATACCTCTTGAAGAGAGCAAGCTTTGGTTGTAAACCAAACTTAATCCTAGCACACTCTCAAGGTTGAATTATGGTTCACAAGTCTCAACCAAGGTCCTAAGGTTTAGCTCTAAAAGTGTATATGATGTATAGATATAGTTCAAGGATGATAAAATATCTCAAAGCTAGCCTGCACAAGAAGAATGAGCTCTCGAGGGAGTTTTTGCTTCTTTGAAATTTTTCTAACCCTCAACACAGTGGGATCAGTTCGTATATATAGAATTTGAGCAAAATAGGTTACAAATATCTTCAAAAATAGATAGCTGGCTGATTCCTGCCCAGAACAGTGTTTCTCGCCAAAAAGGCATTGTCGGCCCTAAATGGCCATGGTTGGGCCCCAATGTGCTCCCTTCTTCCTCTGTTTCAGGCTCAGTGTAGGGTGGCACAATGTTCAAAAAGGGACCTCTGAGGTAAGAACAATGTAAATATGAAGGTTTTGGGATTTTTTCAGAGCTTGAGCTTAAATTCCTTCATTAAGAAGTTGAATCATACACGATGTAACTTTCATCATCGAGTGCACATGACAAAGCACCCGAGTCTTGAGGGCAGTAAAAAATGGAGTGTCTACAGCATGTTTGACTCATGTTTGAATCATCACATTTTACCTCTTAAAATCATGTTTTGAAAAAGAGTTTTGGACATGCATGGAACTTTTGAGCTTAAGTTTGTTATAAACATGGGATTTGAGAATAAAGTTTATAAAACTTACATGCATGGGAGTTTTGAGTCCAATTTTGATTAAATTCATGAGTTTTAAGAAAAAGGTTTGTAAAGGATCATGTATTCATGGTTATGGATAAATTTTCTAGTTTTAAAGACAAACCATGCATGAGTTTTGCCTTTGAATTTGCATTTGGAAGCTCAAGACTCTGTTTTGAAAGCCCAAAAAAATTGCAAACTACTCGAGAGACGGATTTGCCGCTCGAGCGAACTTTTCAAACATTTTGTAGTTTTGTAGTCTCTTACAGACTGCTTAAGCGACTAGTTGATAGCTTGAGCGAACCCTTTGTATGTTGACTGGCTGCTCGAGCGTAGGAGTTATTGGCTCGAGCGTACTTTTCACCCATCCAGTACTTTTGCAGGCAGAGCAGTCTACTCGAGCTATCAAAAGTGCGCTTTGAGTGGGCCGGGCCAAATTCAACATATTTTTAAAAGACATTCAGTGTTCATATTTTTGTTCCCATCAATTTTTTAGCGTACTTAGGCATGATTTATGAGTCATTAAGGATTAATAAGCTAAGAAACAATGTACGTAAGTAAATTAGAAAATATGTGTCGAATCCGAGAATGTGGTTCAATTTGAACAAGTTATATGGCATGGAATGAATAAGAAGTTACGGATAAAAGCTAAGCCACGTATGGCCATATGAATGAGTAGTAATGAGACATGTTTTGTGCTATGTACTTTTGTGTTTGTAGGTCAACATTCAAAGATTGATTGATCATTTCCGGAAGCCCACTGTGAGTAACGTTATTATAAAGATATGTTCTTATGAATTATGTTCCAAATGTGATTTGATAAGTTATGATTTCTAAAATGATATTTGTTTATGTGAACGAATGTCCTATATTTGAAATCTATTATGGCATCCATAGATAGTCCCAAGTTATGGGGGACGACATGTTAATGCGGGTCCATGATATATATGTAATTACGAGATCTCGTTAGCCACTTTATTGTGGTGATGTGTTTAATCGGTATTCGAAACCGATCACTCTAGTCGGAAGACGATACGATATGTTCTATGGGATGTACCATTATTATGTTCGGATATGAGAATTGATTCTGTTATGATTTGTTTTATGATTATGATATGTTCAAAATTCGTTCACTAACCTCTTTTTCTTAATATTATTCACTGGGTTTTAGTTCACTGTTTGTATATATATATATGTAGGTGAGCGTGTGTAGGACCAGGCCTAAGGGCTTTTGTTTGACTTCTGTTTTGTCAAGTCAGCTATCGTGCCTCATGTGGAGGTTCCTGAAAGTCAATGTGATCAAGATGTTTTGTGACCAAGTTAATGTCTTTGTTTATTTTGTATGCAGGGCTATGTCCCTTTTTGTTGTATCTGCATTTGGTTGGTGTAATGATGATATTTATGATATATGTATGTAAATGTTTAAAGTTTTCTATCTCGTATAAGTAAGCACAGCTCATTAGATAGTTATATTTATGTATTTGCTTCCGCTAGCTCCTTAATTTTGTTTAATCTGTTCAAAGGCCTTCAGTAATCCCAGGATTACTGGCCGGTTATGATGCTAAACCTATATGGGCGGGTTTGGGTCGTGACAGGCATAGAGCTCTTGTATTGGTTTACATGTTTATACTAATTTAACCACCCATCATAGATACTAAATTTTTGCATGAAGGACTTCCTTGGGTAGTTCCACATGTTTAGTAACAAATAGCAATATCAATTTATAATATGGGGACTTCTATTTTTCGCTGCCCTTGTACTCCTTTGTAGCCAATTTTGCTCCAAAAAATTCCTATGATCATCATTTGATTAATTAGAAGCTCAATTCAAGGTTGTCCAAAGTGTCTTCGACTAGCTACTCCACATCTTATTGTTTTTGTGCTTCTGCTTGGGCTCACATCATCATTTCACTCTTTAATGCTTCTTGCAATCATGGAACCTACTCTACTACACTTCTTTGATAGATCTTCACCTTTTGTAAAGGCATTCTTCTACAACATGAAAACTATCTTCTCCGCCTTTACCATTTTCTTGATAAGAACCTTAATGGCATGAGCATGATATAACCCCTATTTCATCCATACATTGAGGGATTTCTCTACATAGTAGAGCTTTGAAGACTATCCTTTCTCCCTGTCATTGTTAGCCTTATTAGTCTTCCCTTGTGGATATGATCTATGTCACAATTGATTCTCATTCCCTTTTCATAGAGTGCCTTTATGCTGAGCTTTAGTATTCATTTTGCTCTAATTTTTCGTAGGTGATGCCAAATTATGCCAAGGAAATTATTGTTCCTGTGTTTTGAGAAAATAGGCCTAATGATGTGAATGAGTATTTTTGAATTATTTTCCTACAAAACTAAGCTTACTAATTTCTCAATTGTTGTGTTCGTCTAAATAGCACTTTGATACTTATGTTAATAACCATTTGAAGGATTGTGAGAATACATACATAATACCCTTATCACACTTGAAGGTTTTTTTTTTCTTTTAATTTTTAATTTTTTATGACTATAATTGCCTATTAAGTGTTTCCTATCTTGAACATTTTTTGATTTGGATTAAGTTCAACAAAGGTAACATTTTTTTTTAATCCAACTTGATTAGTTTAGTTTTTTTTTTTTTTTTTTTTTATCAAACAATGATTATGCAACCATCATATTTGCATCACCCTTTAATTGGGGTTTGATTGTTGTCCTTGTCTCGAAAACTCCATATTATATCATGTGATATTCGGATTTGAGGTTTTGTCAAATTAGCCTACTTAAGACCTATTTGTTCCAACTTAAAAATACATCCTCACAATTAGGGTCGTGTAAAATATCATTAAATTTGTCAAAATCGCATTGATTTGTATCAATTCGTGTTGGTGAAAATACCAAAAAAAATTATATTTTATTGATAAATAATGCAAAGAAAATGAGATACAAATAGATCAGGCTGGGGCATCAATATCTCGTTTTCTTTAAAGAGATCAAGCCCACTGTGGTAGGAAGAATCCCAATACCGATGCAGCAGTCACAAAATTATAACTTGTCCCCTCCAAGATACAACAGCCCGACCACTTGTCGTATGGTTCAGGCCAACTCTGCACAAGATGATGAACCCAAAGCTTCACCAAGAAAAACACTCTTCTTTGCTAGTAATCTCTCTTGTATAGAAAATAATTGGTGTGTGTTTTTTTTTTTAAAGAAAATAGTAGATGAGATGAACTATTTATAAACCACTAGGACCTTACAGTTACACCAAAAATAAAGACCATTAAATAGGAGAAAATTGAGAGACTCCAAATAATAAAGAGAAAATGGTTACACCAAAATAATGACCATCAACCAAGTTGAGAGGTTACCATGGTAATGAAAACCCATTTATGTCCATTTATGACCAACATACATAAATAAATAAATAAAATATTAAAATGGTCCAACAATCCCCCACTCATTTTAATATCAACAAGGTAAGAGAGATTACCAAACAAAGGTAGACTAGTATGCATCATGAAGGTGTGCTCTGCATTGAACCTTCATTAGTGAAACAGCAACCTCTACTCCAGAGTCAGTAGTGGTCTCAGACTTGAACTATGACTACTTAGGGGAAATAAAGAATTACTGCTCACACATAATAATTCAGGTGTTGACATAAGCTTTAATAGCTAGCACATTACGGCCTTGTGCTAATCTCAGTTTTCATGAGCATATTTGAGAATAAGCCTTGTTCTCATAGAAAGCGGCCCCACTTTCATGCTCACATAGGTGAAATCTGTCAAGGATGTTCCTGTAATTTACACACCCCACTCAACAAGAGCTACATAATTTCATTAAGAGTATAAAAACTCAACCCTCCAACATTACAGGACAAATGCACTTACATCATAGGGATGGATAACAAAATATTAAAGAGCGCATTTTTTACAACCATCATGTGATTCGTTCTTCTCATTGAACCTAGTTACACGATCTCTGGTCCCTAGGTTGGGTATCCTCATACATGGTTTATGATTTTATAGGCTTCAAACCCATCCCCCTCGATGTATTCCAGACCCTATCTCTCGCCAAGGCCTTGGTTAACGGATCCGCAAGATTATCACAAGATCTTACATAATTCACAGTTATGATGCCATTACTCAAATAAGATCTCACATTACTGTGTTTCCTTTGAATAGGTCTGGATTTACCATTATAAAAATGATTGTTCACTCTACCAATAGCAGCAGTGCTATCACAACGAATTAACACAGGAGGAATTGGTTTTTCCCAAAAAGGAATTTCATGTAACAAATCTCTCAACCAATTCGCTTTCTCACATACTGAAGCTAATGCTATAAGCTCAGTTTCCATAGTAGAATTAGTAATTATCGTCTGTGTTTTAGACTTCCAACATATAGCACCACCACCCAAGGTAAAAATAAAACCCGAGGTAGAGAGAGAATCACCTGACAAAGTGTTTCAATTGGCATCACTATATCCCTCAAGTACCGCAGGATACTTGTTATAAAATAAACCATAATTTTTGGTTCCAGATAAATATCCCATAATTCTTCTCATGGCTAGCCAATGATCTTGACTTGGTTTGCTAGTAAACCTGCTAAGTACTCCAACAGCATATGCAATGTCAGGTCTAGTACAGTCAGTAGCATATCTCAAACTACCGATCATGATAGCATATTCCTTTTGATTAATCACTTCTTTTTCATTTGTTACAACAGATAAATGTATGCTTGCATCAAAAGGAGTAGCAACATGTTTACAGTGTAGAAAATTATATTTCTTTAACATTTTCTCAACATAATGCGACTGATCAAGAAAAATACCATCATTAGTCTTGGTAATTTTAATTCCCAAAATAAAATTGGCTTCACCAAGATCTTTCATATCAAAGTGGCTATTGAGCATATTTTTAGTCTCAGTTATAATATGCAAATTAGAGCCAAAGATAAGTAGATCATCCACATATAGGCTAATAACCACATGTGCATTTTCACAAGTTTTATAATATATGCACTTATCACATTCATTCGTCTTATAGCCATTCTCAAGCATGCATGAATTAAATTTTTCATGCCACTGTTTAGGAGCTTGTTTTAAACCATAAAGGGATTTAGTTAGCTTACACACCTTGCTTTCTTGGCCAGGCTCCACAAAGCCTTCGGGTTGGTCCATGTAAATCTCCTCATCTAGATCTCCATTTAAAAATGTTGTTTTTACATCCATTTGATGAATTTTTAAATCGTGAATTGCAGCCACTGCAATTAACATTCTAATGGATGTAACTTTAGTAACCGGAGAAACAGTATCAAAGAAATCAAGATCAACTTGTTACTTAAAACCTTTAGCAACAAGCCTCGCTTTATATTTATCTATAGTTCCATCCGGTTTAAGTTTTTTTACGAAGGACCCATTTACACCCAATAGTTTTACAACCTGGAGGTAAACCCACTAGCTTTCATGTTTTATTTGAAAGTAGTGAGTCTATCTCATCATTTACAGCATCTCTCCTAAAAATAGCATCAGGTGATGATAAAGCTCCTTGCATCGTAAGAGGAATTTCTTCCACATTATAAAGTGTACGGGGAGCAAATATTCCGGCAAGCCCGTACTCCTTTCTTCCAAGCTCCGTTTCTGTCCGATCACCTGCGAGCACAATAGCGGTGAGCTACCCGGCGGTGTGTGGCCGGAAAACCCCTCCGACGATCAAGTTAGAACACACACAGGGGATAGATAGAGAGAAGGGAGAGTGTTTAGTATAAGAATTCCTTACAGAGATGTTCGTGTGTCTGCGTATGGGGGGCGCAGACGTGTTTATATACCTTCTGCGCCCCAAATCTACTCCCAGTGTCCTCTCAACACGTGGCACTACTATCCCATCTGTCAGCATAAACCTTGCTGAGCACCACCTAACCCAACTGTCTGCCCATTCTCCTAGGAGCTCGGCAGCCGGGCAGTACCATCTCGGCCATCGTCTGCCATGCTGCGCTTCAAGCCCAAGTACTCCAACAGCTAAGCTCAGATGAGGACCAGACTCGGCGGCATCTCGGCAAAGCCGAGCTCGGGACAACTCACGCTTGTCTACGGTCGACCTTCCTGCCGAGCAAAAAGGTACCTCGGTCCAACCTTGCCTTTCCTAGCGCTGGACCTTTCACCTGACCGGCTTCGTAACCGCGGATCCTTGCAGCTCGGTCAATCCACGCGCTGCCTTAACCGAGCAGCTTCCTTCAAGGCTAGGCCACACAACTTGGCCCAACACCTATTCGGCCCAAATCTGTCTGGCACAACTCTGTCCGGCCCAAATCTGTCCGGCACAACTCTGTCCGGCCCAAATCTGTCCGGCCCAATTCCACGGCCCAATCCAGATCATAAATCTCCCTCTCATAAAGATAATAGTCAGGGCCAAAATCTTTTTCAACTTTAGCCCGTTTACTTCTTCTTGGTTAGATTTGAAAATTTTCTTTTTCTTGAAAAACTTGAGAAGGAGTAAAAGAGTTAGGCATAGATAAAATATTTTCAGAAATTATTTGACCCCCACTATTGCTAGATTTGAAAGGAAATTTATTTTCATGAAAAATAGCATCACCTGATTCAAAAATAATATTATTTTTCATATCAAAAAATCTATAAGCTGTACTATGCAACTCATACCCAAGAAAAGAACAGGTGGTAGCTCGTTCATCCAATTTAGGTCGTTTAGGATCTGCAAGCCTCACAAAAGTTAAACAACCCCAAACCCTCAAATAACCTAGATTTGGTTTATGCCCCGCTACAACTCATAAGGTACAATTTTAGTCTTTTTGTGTGACACTCTATTTATCACATGGCAAGCTGTCAAAATAGTCTCGCCCCAAAGATTTGAGGGAGCATCTGAATCAATAAGCATAACATTCGTCAAGTCAATTACCGTTCTATTTTTTCTTTCAGCTATGCCATTTGATGAAGGTAAATATGGTGGAGTAGTCTCGTGAATAATTCCCAATGACTGAAAAAAAGAGTTGAATCCTAGAGATTCATACTCCCGGCCTCTATCATTTCTAATTCTTTTAATCTTTTTACCGAATTGATTTTCCACTTCAAGAAGGAATTCTTTAAATTTCTCAAAAGCATCACTTTTATTTTTTAATAAATATACGTTTGTATATTTTGAAAAATCATCAATAAAAGTGATAAAATATCGGTTACCACCCCGAGTTAAAATTCCTTCAAACTCACAAAAATCAATATAAAATAATTCTAGCAATTCGGTATTTTTTTCAACACTTTTATGAGGCCTCTTGGTAATTTTTGCTTTACTGCAAACTTCACATTTCTCAAATTTTTTGTCACTTTAGGAATTAATCCTAAACTACTCATGATTCCTACATATTTACTGTTAATATGACACAAACGAGCATGCCAAAAATTACCAAGAAGGAATTCTTTAAATTAATCCTATTGATGAATTAATCCTAGAGATTCATACTCCCGGCCTCTTTCACTTCTAATTCTTTTAATCTTTTTACCGAATTGATTTTCCACTTCAAGAAGGAATTCTTTAAATTTCTCAAAAGCATCACTTTTATTTTTTAATAAATATACGTTTGTATATTTTGAAAAATCATCAATAAAAGTGATAAAATATCGGTTACCACCCCGAGTTAAAATTCCTTCAAACTCACAATATGTAAGTGGTGTCATAGTAATAATCATAAAATTAATCAACAAGTAAATTTAAGAGATAAAAGCGACGTTTATACTCATCTGTATTATAGGAAGCCACTTTTGCTTCATGTGCCTCGTAGTCTTCATCATTCATCTCTTCGGTTGGGATTTTATTTGGATTCTTCTCGGTAAGAACATATGCAACTTTCAAAAGGCTAAGGTAAAAAAGAACTTTTCATTTCCACCTCTTAAAATGAACTCCTTTGAACTTGAAAGGCTTGTTGAGATCTCCAATTCCATCATTGATTTTTTCTGGTACTTGTTCCATGGTTGATCTCCTTAAAATTGTTGGTGAAAATACCAAAAAAAATTATATTTTATTGTTAAATAATGCAAAGAAAATGAGATACAAATAGATCAGGCTGAGGCACGGATATCTCGTTTTCTTTAAGGAGATCAAGCCCACTGCGGTAGGAAGAATCCCAATACTGAAGCAGCAGTTACAAAACTATGACTTGTCCTCTCCAGGATCCAACAGCCCGACCACTTGTCGTATGGTTCAGGCCAACTCTGCACAAGATGGTGAACCCAAAGCTCCACCAAGAAAAACATCCTTCTTTGCTAGTAATCTCTTTTGTCTAGAAAATAATTGGTGTGTTTTTTTTTTATATATAGAAAATAGTAGATGAGATGAACTATTTATAGACCACTAGGATCTTACAGTTACACCAAAAATAAAGACCATTAAATAGGAGAAAATAGAAAGACTCCAAATAATAAAGAGAAAATGATTATACCAAAATAATAACCATTAACCAGGTTGAGAGGTTACCAAGGTAATGAAACCCCATTTATGTCCATTTATAACCAAGATATATAAATAAATAAATAAAATATTAAAATGGTCCAACAAGTCGTACCACTCTATCCGTTACCTACGAATTAAACTTTAAAATTTATACTCCGCCTTCCAAACTGCTCCGCTCAGTTATAATTAATACATATATATATTCAATAAAATATCAAAGTAAAAATGAGTGTGAGAGAAACTTAAGATGTAAAATTTGTTAGTAATATATGACGTGTATAAGCCCATAAAGGCCATGAATCACTATGAACAACCCAAGCCCATCACTTGGAGCCCAATACATAACCCAGCTGGTGAGGTCCAGGACAGCTGGAATCTAACATGGCATAAAGAGCCAATGACATTCAGACACATGGCAGGTGAAGGACGAGTCACATCAGCAGACAAAGATCTGCAAAATTATTGCCACTGCACATCACCATTAATGCAGCCCATCACAGCATTTATTACGGCAACACCTCTCCGTCGGAACAGGACCCCCTTACCCAGAACAAGGTAAGCTATAGCATAGACTTTTGGCGAGGAGGTTAGGTCGGAAGGGACAGCGAAATAATTACCAAAGGATATAAGCAAACGTTGAAGATAGGAAGAAGGTTAAGCTTTTCTATCTCTAATCTCTCCATCTGCACTCTACTTCTCTTCCTGACTTGCTCGTCGGAGGGTTCACTGGGGGACTACCTCGTTTCCCGTTGAACTTGTTTGCAGGTTATCCGGTGGGCTTGATCATTTGGACCTGGGCTTGAGGAGCTTGGACCAGTCCGATCCATTCACTGGAACAAAGTATATCATCAGTTGGCGCCGTCTGTGGGAAGTGGTTCTTATCCGGACGCCAGTTGTGCTCATTGTCGCCGGAGACCCTGTCCTAACAACCTTTTCCTCCTACCCATCCAAGTGTATGGTCACGACTAGATCTATGGCTTCTCACCATAATGCTGCCGACCATCAAACCGACCCTCCCAATCCAAACAACCCACCACAGTATATCATTGAGCTTACCAACAGCATTAACCGCATGGCCGAACAAAACCAGGCCCTGATAAATGCTTTACTCCAAAGAAACCTTCCGATACCTACTCCACCACCTCCAGATATTCCACCCAACCAAGAAAGAGCCCCGAGCCATACTGTTCCACAACCCTATCCACCCAACTTGGAAGGTTTGCAACCTCCTCCCCAGCATATAAATATACCACCTCCACCCCCGCACCCTTCAGTCGTGGCACCAGCCCCTAAAGGGGAAGCCAGCAGCGTCCAGCCCCCATTGACTGACCATGGTGACCACATTCCCCTCTGGGACGCTGAACTCCGAGCAATGAAGCTCCAACTCCAAGGGGTCATGCAGAACATTCAGCATAAACCCTCTACCACGGCAAGCTCGCCATTTGTTGCCTCCATCCGGGACAAACCTCTGCCTACCAAGTTCAAGATGCCCACCATTGACTCTTTTGACGGTACGACGGACCCAATCGACCATCTGGAGACCTACCGTACCCTCATGATCCTCCATGCCTTCCCTGACGAGATCATGTGTCGAGCTTTCCCCGTGACACTGAAGGGGTCAGCTCGACTGTGGTTCAGCTAGTTACCAGCAGACTCCGTCTCTACTTTCCAGCATCACAGTGACTCCTTCCTTAACCATTTCATTGGAGCCCAGCGCCAACGCCGCCCTGCAACCCAACTTCTCAACATCTGTTAGACCGAGGGGGAGTCGCTGCGCAATTTCGTTACCCGCTTCAACACCGAAGCCCTGCAAGTAGCGGAAAACGATGACAAGGTCATCCTCACGGCTTTCATGGCCGAGCTACGATCGTTCGATTTCCTCTTCTCCCTCTCCAAAAACCCCCCGACCTCCATGGCAGCCCTACTCTCCAAAGCCCAGAAATACATGAATGCTGAAGATTCACTAGCCGCTCGGTAGGATCCAATACCTAAAAACCCGACCCCCAGAGAAAAGAGAAAAGAATCAGAACTCAGAAACACCCAGTATAACAGCCAAACATCCCACTATACCGACCGACCTCCTCGCGCTGACCGGTCGGCACCAGCCCGACCGCCCGATCGGTTCGAGCGGTACACGCCCCTTAATTCTCCTATGGAACAAGTCCTCTACCACCAGATCCAACGGGACTACCCTCTCAAATGGCCCTTACCCTCACGGACCCCTTCCAATCGAAAAGACCAGTCCAAATATTATCGTTTCCACCAGGACCATGGCCATAACACTAATGACTGCATCAACCTCAAGGATCAAGTTGAGACCCTAATTCGTCAAGGGCGTCTCAGTCGATTCACGGACACCCGCCCACAGCAGAGGCAAAGAACCGAGCCCCTCAAAAACAACTACCGGCGTACCCCACCCCGGCAGCCAGCCCAACCTAACCAAGGCCATGATCGCCCCCCCACAACAGCCTCGGCCGCCAGGTAATCCCCCTCCGCCAGTTGGTGAAATCCGAGTCATTTCAGGTGGCCTTGCTTGTGGCGGACCATCCCGCTCCGCTTAGAGGGCAGAACTCAAGAAGATAAGGCAAGTCTCAGACAAAGTAGTTGCCACGGTAAACCGACCCTCCAAACAGCCCAAGCAATGGACAGAGCCCATCACCTTCATGGACGCCGACTGTACAGGCATCCGTTATCCTCATGATGACCCTTTCGTCATTTCTGCCCTCCTCTTCAACTATAAGGTCAGACGGGTTCTCATCGACAATGGCAGTTTTTCAGACATCATATTCCTTAACTGCTTCCGCCAGCTCAAGATTAGGGAGGAAAGTCTGTCTCCCTTCCAAACCCCTTTGGTCGGTTTCACTGGCGACCGGGTGACCTCCATCGGCTCCATCGATCTCCCCCTCACCATCAGCGAATGCCCACGACAGACTATCAAATTGCTCACTTTCCTTGTGGTCGACTGTCCTTCTGCCTACAACATCATCCTTGGTCGCACCGCCCTCAACGCTTTCCAAGCTATCACTTCAACCTACCACCTCGTCATAAAATTCCCTACCGACCTGGGCGTCGGGACAGTAAGGGGAGAGCAGACCATAGCCAGGGAATGTTATGTCGCCTCACTCAAAGAAGTCAAGCTGAAGGAGGCCATGACCATTGAAGGACTTGACATCCGAGATGAGGACGAGCTGGTTAGATGAGAACCGGTAGAGGAGCTCGTTAAGGTTCCCATCGATCCCACCAACCCAATGAAAACTGCAAAGATCGGCAGCCAACTATCCCCCCAAGCTAAGGCCGACCTTACCGCCCTTCTGAACGAGCACAATGATGTACTTGCCTGGACCAATTCAGACATGCCGGGCATTGACCCTTCTTTCATAACTCACCGCCACAGTATCGAACCCCATTTCCGACCTTACCGCTAGAAGTAGTGCATCTTCTATCCAGAGCACAATGCACTTATAGCTGCAAAGGTTGACAAGCTCCTTGAGGCCCAATTCATCAAAAATGTGGATTACCCTAAATGGTTGTCAAACGTGGTCCTAGTCCGCAAGAACAATGGCAAATGGCGACTCTGTGTCGATTACTCTGACCTAAACCGAGCTTGCCCCAAAGACAGCTATCCTCTTCCTCGCATAGATCTGCTGGTCGACGCCACGGCCGGTCATCAAATGCTCAGCTTCATGGATGCTTTCTCTGGGTACAACCAAATCCTGATGCACCCGACCGATCGGGAACATACATCTGTCATTACCGACCGAGGTACCTACCATTACCGCGTGATGCCATTTGGACTGAAGAATGCTGGGGCCACCTACCAACGGTTAGTTAATGCCGTTTTCCATCATCAGATAGGTCAGAATATGGAAGTATATGTCGACGACATGCTAGTCAAGAGCAAACTCTCTATTGATCATCTGTTCGACCTGCGAGAGACCTTCGCCACCCTACGCAAGTTCCAAATGAAGCTCAACCCAGAGAAGTGCGCCTTCGGCGTAGGATCTGGGAAGTTTCTGGGTTTTATGGTCAGTCAGCGGGGCATTGAAGCTAACCCTGAAAAGATCAAGGCCTTGATTGAGATGCAGTCACCCAGAATGGTTAAGGAGGTTCAAAGGCTCATTGGCCGAGTTGTGGCCCTCAACCGTTTCATTTCCCGCGCAACAGATAAGTGCCTACCATTCTTCAAAGTTCTTCGGCAAACTTTTGCATAGACAACTGAATCTAAAGGGGCTTTTCAGCAATTGAAGCAGTTCATGGTCAATCCCCCCTCCTTTCACAAGCAATTACAGGCGAGCCCCTCTTCCTCTATTTAGCTGTCTCAAGCACCGCAGTCAGTGCAGCTCTTATCAAGGAAGACGACTCTGTCCAACAGCCGGTCTACTACATCAGTCGGGCTCTCAGGGGAGCAGAGCAGAATTACCCGCTGTTAGAAAAATTGTCCTTGGCCTTGGTCACTGCCTCCAGACAGCTCCGTCCTTACTTCCAGGCCCATTGCATAGTGGTTCTCACCGACCAACCCTTAAAGAAGGTCATGTAACAACTAGAACTTTCCGGCAGACTCATGCAGTGGTCAGTGAAACTCAGTCAGTTTGACATCTCCTACCGGCCTCGAACAGCAATTAAGGGACAGGCTGTCGTGGATTTCATCCTGGAATTCACTAATCCTACCCTAACCGCTGCGCCTCCACCCCCACCAACCCCTACCGAGCTAGAAGACCTGCATTCATGGACTCTCAACGTCGACGGATCATCCCGCAGGGAAGGTAGTGGGGCTGGCCTCATTCTCACCGCCCCTGAGGGTGGCTATTTCAAATGTGCTCTCTGTTTCTTGTTTAATGCCAGTAACAATGAGGCGGAATATGAGGCATTGATAGCAGGACTCCGCCTCGCCAAGGACATTAGAGTCAGCCACATCCGGGTGTTCAGCGACTCCCAGCTCATTGTCGGCCAGATTACGAGAGAATTCGATGCCAAGGAGGACACAATGCGGGTTTACAGGGATATGGCCCTCCCCCTTGTTCGCCTCTTCAATACCTTCCACATCAAGCACATACCTCGGGCGAAAAACTCCAAGGCAGATGAGATGGCTCAGTTGGCCTTTGTAGACCAGTCTGACCTCAGCCACGGTGTCCGCCTCGAATACCTAGCCCACCCGGCCATCTCACCCGATCTACAAGAAGTGCAGTTCCTCCAAAACGAACCTATCCCTTGGGCATCCGACATCTTCCTATTTTTGACAATGGGGGAACTCCCAGATGACCAACAGCAGGCCGCCAAAGTCAGGGCCCGGTCATCCAATTACATCCTGGTCAGTGGCATATTGTACAAACGTGGTTTTTCACGCCCATACCTGCGATGCCTCAATTCGGCTCAAGCAACCTATGTAATGCGGGAAATCTATGAGGGAATTTGTGGTAATCATTCGGGCGGCAGGTCTCTAGCCCACAAAATACTCCGTACTGGTTATTTCTGGCCAACTCTCAATCAAGATGCGACTGATTCCGTGCTCAAATGTGATAAGTGTCAACGTTTTGCCAACATCCCCCATGCTCCTCCTACAGAATTGATCACACTTTGCAGCCTTTATCCGTTCGCCAAATGGGGGATCGACTTGGTCGGTCCACTTCCCACCGGCCGAGGCCAGACCAAGTTCGCAATTATCGCCATTGATTACTTCACCAAGTGGGTAGAGGCAGAACCCCTTGCCACCATCACCGAGCGGAACACAACCAAGTTCATCTGGCAGTCGATCGTTTGCAGGTTTGGCATCCCTCAGGCCATCGTCTCCGACAACGGCAAACAATTTGACAACGCCAAGTGCAGGAAGTTCTGTGCTGACCTCCAGATTCAACCATGTTTCTCTTCCCCCGGTCATCCCCAGACCAATGGCCAAGTCGAGGTCACCAACCGTTCTCTCCTAAAGATCATCAAAACTAAGCTAGAAGCTGCTAAGGGACTTTGGACTGAGGAACTACTGAATGTACTCTGGGCTTACCGAACTACAGTTATGACTCCCACTGGGGAAGCCCCTTTCCGCTTAACATACGGCGCTGAGGCGGTTATTCCAATAGAAGTCGGTTTGCCTACTCCTAGGGTTTTACATCCGGATCCAGCACTAACCGAAGAGCTCCGTCGGGCAGACCTGGACCTAATTGAAGAACTCAGAGAGACCACTGCTATCAGACTGGCCTCATACCCACAGAAAATGAGAACACACTACAATCGCAAAGTCTGACCAAGGGAGTTCGCTGTAGGGGACCTTGTCTTGAGAGAAGCAACTCTTGCCACCAAAAATCCGATTCAGGGTAAACTGGCAGCCAAATGGGAGGGACCTTACGTTGTGAAAGCCCAACCACGTCTGAGCACCTACCAACTTTAGGACATGGAAGGTCGAGACCTCCCCCACCCATGGAACGCTGAACACCTGAAACGTTACTTTCAATAAGCTCCTACTTTTGTATTGCTCAGTTATTGTATTTTCTTTTCGGCAAATTTACACATTCTTGATATCCCCTCACGTAATGTAACTTTTTGATTAACTGGGTTACACTTTCCCTGCGAACAATTATATATCTCAGTTATCTGTATGGTGTCTCAATGACGTTTTGATTGCAGCACTCATGAAAAGCCTCAGCCAGACTGAGCATCATAAAGCCTCAGCCAGACTGAGCATCAAAAAGCATCGTCCAGACCGAGCATCAAAAAGCCTCAGCCAGACTGAGCACTAAAAAGCCTAAGCCTCAGCCAGACTGAGCATCATAAAGCCTCAGCCAGACTGAGCATCAAAAAGCCTCGTCCAGACCGAGCATCAAAAAGCCTCAGCCAGACTAAGCACTAAAAAGCCTCAGCCAGACTGAGCATCAAAAAGCCTCAGCCAGACCAAGCACAAAAAGTCTCAGCCAGACTGAGCACTAAAAGCCTCAACCAGACCGAGCACGAAAAGCCTCAGCCAGATTGAGCACTAAAAGCCTCATCTAGACTGAGCATGAAGCACTCGGCTAGACCAAGCCTCAGCCCGCCTAAGCATAACAAGTCTCAGCCGGACCGAGCGCCACAATTTCAAGTTCAGACTGAGTTCCTTACAACGTCAGTGAATCATAGCTTAGCCCCAACTGAGTACGCGTGCAAGGCTCGGTCAAAGCCATCTATGCAAACTTCATGCTTGTAGAATTAGTAGACACACTTAGTCACAATTCCAGGTCCAAGTCTTTACACCACTCTTTGCTTAGTCAAATTCCAAAGACGTTCTTACACGTTTTCCTTACAAGTCAGGTTATTTTCTTCTCAATCAAACTCTTACAAGTCAGCCTGTTTCCTTACAAGCCAAGCCGCACTCTAATAAATCACTAATCTACTTCAACAGTGTGGCAAACACAAACTTATAATTTTATTACATTTTAAATTTCACTCTGCATTGAGGAGTTCCTAACTTTACCCTGCATTGAGTTTTTATTACAACTTCAATTTCACTCTACACTGAGGAGTTCTTAAATTTAGTTCTTATTACAAGTTTAACTCCACTTTGCACTTCACAATGAGTTATACACACGCCTCGCCCACGCCTCATTCATTTCAGTTGCACAAGCACAGACAATCAAATGAAAACATAATTGCAATTTTATTTATTCAGAAATTTGTACATGAGTTCATTACAGCCATGCAAAACAAAAAACAAAACAAAACAACAAACAAAACAAACACAAATACACAAGGTCTGTGCAAGGCTTTCTTCTTCTTCTTCAAACTACTCCTCTTCACTGGACACAAGGTTTTCTTCTTCAATAACCTCATCAAGGGAGGTCTGGGCTACATCGTCGTCATCGATTTTCACACTACTCAGGTCCAAGTCTGGGAATAGCTCCTCAGCTTTATGATTGAACATTTTTCAACCACTGTCCCAGAACTCAGCCATTTCGTGCTTATAAAAGTCTGACCGCTGGAAGCTCTCAATCACTTCTGCCTCAGTCCTTCCTCCAGCAGTCGTCCTCGATGGACCCGCCCCCCAGACTCCTCTCTCGCCAAGCTACTGGCGACTGCGGCATCCAGTGCTATCTGAAATTCAGCAGACCCCTTGAACTGGTCCACTGCTGCCACATAAAGATCGGGGTAAGCCGCCCTTTCAGAGGCTGCCTTAGCCCTCTCCTCCGCCAACTCCTTATCCAGGGTCGCCCTTTCAGCAGTTGGCTTGGCTTTCTCTGCCTCCAACTCCTTCTGAAGGCTCTCCTTTTCAGCAGTTGCCTTGGTTTTCTCTGCCTCCAACTCTTTCTGAAGGCTCTTCTTTTCAGCAGCCGCCTTGGCTCTCTCTGCTTCCAACTTCTTCTGAAGGCTCTCCTTCTCCTCCACTGCCTTAGCACGCTCGCCCTCCAGCTCCTTTTGTAGACCATCAATCTTCACATCTGCCTCATCCTTCTGTCTGACCAGCTCTTCATTACTGCTCATCGCCTTTTCATGTCGTTCGACCACGACCGCGCAAGCTTTTTGGGCCTCATCCAACCTCTTCTACTCGCTAGCCAGTTGGAACTCGAGCGACATAACCTGGCGGCGTGTGTTCTCCAGCTCCATCTTGACCATTTGCAGATCAGCGTGGACACTCTCCCAACTTGCACTCTCCTTCTTCAACTTTGCAAGTTGAGCCCTGGCCTCATCTGCCTTGAGTTTTACAGCCCCCGCCTTTCTTAGCAGAGCCCCTGCTAAGGTGGTTACCTCCATTTTAGAGGAGCATAACCCCCTCAGCAACTCAGCCTCATTGAATCTGGCTGCTGAGAGCAAGGCTGCCTCTTCTATAATCCCCACAAGGCGGTCTGCCCCTGCCTTGGCTGGGCCTTCTTCTCCCTCCAGCCGCCCAGCCACTGCACGAGCGTGGTAGATCGCAGTAGTCAGATTGACTCCCCCTCCTTGGGGTGCAGGACCCCCCTGGGGTTGTTCTCCTTTCCTTGGCTCAGGGCCTGTCGCCCCACCTTCTACTTACACTCCGAGGGCAGCCTTCGCTACCTCTGTGGCGATCCTCACCACTACTGGGGCGACCTCCATCCTCTCCGACGCGATGTCCACCACTTCTGGGACGACCACCCTTCCTAGGGTCTCCTCCACTACCCCCCTCTCTACCTCCTTAGCCACACTGGTCTCTTCTGCCCTTATTTCCCTCATTCTCTTCAGGGCAGGCTCTTCTTCACTCCTCCTCACTCTCATCTTCTTCTTCACTACGCCCATCACCTCTATCTCCTTCAAAGCCCTCTCTTTCAAGGGATTTGTTGGGGGCGATCGTGGCACAAATTCACTTAAGTCTTTTTCCCCCAAGGGTTTGGAGCGAGGTCGGATCCTCTCCCTCGTAACCAGCTGTGGCAGTCGGTCTACCTATGACTCTTTGAATTTTTGGGCTTTGGCCAAGAGGGTCTGGTCCTCCGCCTCTTGAGCCTTCCTCCTTGCCTCCAACTCTGTTCAGTTGAGGTCCCCACCACTCGGTTGTGGACCCAATCCTGCCTCAAACAAAGCCGACGGTTGAACGATCTTGTCCCATCTAGCCCATTCCTTCTCCCTCCATTCCTTTACCCTCTTCACCCTCTCCTCTGCTGCTGCTCCTAGCTTTGGCTCCACAGACTTGGTGGGTACTTTCCAAATGGTGCGCACTCCAACCCCTCCACTGGTAGACATATAGAACCACCGTGGTCTCCACCCCTTGATTGACGACGGTAGCCTGGCCACCAGCCCTTTCCCTGCTGCAGCCTGCAGAGTGACCCAAGTCTCTTGCTGCCTTGAGGCCTTGTAACATGCAAAGAATTCGTCTACTGTCATGGCCGCCCCCTCGTTCGCCTTCGGTCACGCACTTGCACAGGCCAGTAAGATCTTCCACGCATTGGGCATTAGTTGGCCCAGCGCTACCTCCAAACGATTCAGGACATCTACTACCACTTGCGGTAGGGGCAGTCTCAGTCCTCCCTTCAATGCTTCCTCATAAAGGGCAAACTCCCCTGGCCTGGCGTCGGACGGCCTCTCCGTCGACATTGGCAACAATAACTCTATTTCAGCAGGCACCTGGTATTTTTCGCGAATAGCCTCCAAATCCGCTGCAGTCACCGTTGATCTATCTGCCTTTGTATGCCAGTGATCTGGTTCTGCTTGGCTGATTTTTGGAGCTGCTATCATGGTGGAACCATGGGATCGTACCACTGACTCCCCCACCCTCTCCATCCTATATTGCTACGTTAACTCCACTGCATCATCATCACCAAGTGGATCCACCCTGACATTCGCAGCTCCTTTTTGGGCCATTTCTATGGTATGTCTGCGAATCGCTTTGGATGCAGCTGCAAGGAAATTGAAAAAGTGTTGCAGAGGTGTATCGTGAGCAACAAAGGAATTCACACTTGGAATATTTTGATTTTTCGTAAACAAGTAGGTGAATCGAATAATGCCAAAAGCCCACGGTTTGCCCGTATTCCAAGGATCCCAATTAATTTTCGCCAGTTTGAAAACTTTTCAAATCATCCGCCAAAACTGTCTTTTCAACACCCATAATGACCTATCGTTTCATTTCTGATCTAACGCCTAATCTCCCCCCATCTCCCCTTAGGATGTTGCCACGTGTACGACCACGATCTACTGTCTTCTTCCCTTACCATGTCTTTTCCACTTCAAATCACCACGTGACACGCCGCTTCTCGAGCCCCACGCCCCTCCACCTCACCCGTCGCAGTCAACCCTCCTCGTGGTCGACCCTCTCACTCGGTCACCCTTCACGGTCGACCCTCCTCGTGGTCGACCCTCCCACTCGGTCACTCTTCGCGGTCGGCCCTCCTTGTGGTCGACCCTCCCACTCGGTCACCTTTCGCAGTCGGCCCTCCTCGTGGTCGACCCTCTCACTTGGTCAACCTCCCCGATCGGCCCCCCTTCGCAGTCGGCCCTCCTCGTGGTTGACCCTCCCACTCGGTCAACCTCCGTGATCGGCCCCCCTTCGCGGTCGGCCCTCCTCGTGGTCGACCCTCCCACTCGGCCAACCTTTACGGTCGGCCCTCCTTGTGGTCGGCCTTTCCACTCGGTCACCCTGCACGGTCGGACCACCTCCCAGTCGGTTCACCCTCTCAGTCACCCTTGCCGGTAAACCTCTATCCTGCCAATCTCTAACACCCTCATCTTCTTCATTAGTATTCCTTTCGTTGGACTAAAGCTACACTCGGGAATAGGGGACTACTGACGTGTATAAGCCCATAAAGGCCATGAATCACTATGAATAACCCAAGCCCATCACTTGGAGCCCAATACATAACCCAGCTGGTGAGGTCCAGGACAGCTGGAATCCAATATGGCATAAAGAGCCAATGACATTCAGACACATGGCAGGTGAAGGACGAGCCACATCAGCAGACAAAGATCTTCAAAGTTATTGCCACAACACATCACCATTAATGCAGCCCATCACAGCATTTATTACGACAACACCTCTCCGTCGAAATAGGACCCCCTTACCCTGAACAAGGTAAACTACAGCATAGACTTTCGGCGAGGAAGTCGGGTCAGAAGGAACAGCGAAATGATTACCAAAAGATATAAGCAAACGTTGAAGACAAGAAGAAGGTTAAGCTTTTCTATGTCTAATCTCTCCCTCTACACTTTACTTCTCTTCCTGACTTGCTCGTCGGAGGGTTCACTGGGGGACTACCCTGTTCCCCGTTGAACTTGTTTGCAGGTTATCCGGTGGGCTTGATCATTTGGACCTGGGCTTGAAGATTTGGACCTGGGCTTGAAGAGCTTGGACCAGTCCGATCCATTCACTGGAACAAACTGTATCATCAATATATATGAAACATATTATGTAAAATTAGTTTATGTTATATATATATAAAATATTATACAAATTAGTGTTATATATTATGTAAATGTTTGATAAGTAGTTAAAATATTTTTCAATCCACCAATCTGCCCAAAACCACTCAAATCGCAATTTGTCAATCCGTCAATCTATTATTTGATTTGTAATTTTACTCTCAAATCGTCTAAACCGTACCGCGCATGCCCCTACTCATAACAACAATCATATTTAGAGGTTGTTTGAGATGTTCTAAATAAGTGTACTTTTTTGACTTTTTATAAAATATAAGGTTAAGTTTGAAGTGATGTAGTAGAGAGGTGATGTGATTTAAATAAGATAATATAACTTAAATAGGATAATAACTTTTTCACTTTTAAACTTATATAAGAAATGGCAAACCTAACCTTAAATTGTTACTAGCTAGATGACTTTTATTTTTATTTTTTTTTTAATTTTTTTTTATTTTAGTGTAAAAGGACTAAAAATTTTAAGAAAAAAAAAAAACAAAGAAGTATACATGTACATGTACTAGACGAGTATGATAATCAATGCAATGGTATGACACATGGGTGTGAAAATTGTTAATTTTGGACAAATATATATACTAGTACTACTTTATAAATTTGAAAGAGTAGAGGCCCCTGGCGTTCCTCAATTGCACATTTGTAAGCTCCTTACGCCGCAAGGCAACCTTGGACCAAAAGCAAACAAACCCTTTGAAAATTTCAATAATTATTTCTCAAAAAATTGAGTAGAACATTGGAGAAGGGGCAGGACTTTCTCTTTAATTACCAAACCCTCACGGAAAGTTGCAAATGACTAAACTGTTTATGAACAGGTTTAACTCATTAAAGGTTCGATTCAGTTCGATTTATTTAGGCTGATTTGGTAAATTTTAAAAAAATTAAAGAGTCAAAAAGTTATTAAAAAAATTAAAAAGTTATATTCACAAAATATATATATATATATATAAAAATTAATATACAAATATTAAAATACAAATCAACTTTTTGGCCCATCAACGTACGACGTCAAGCCAACTGCAGTGAAAGGAAAACAAAAAATTACATGTGTACATTCGCTAAGTTGAATGGTAAAGTTGGGCTCGTGGGGTCCACCATGGGTCCCGTTTTGATAATTCGAACCCTTCAATATGTAGAGCTCGTCTAGTACTATATGCCTGCAAAAAATCACATCTATCAAATATCGCTAACTACATGATCAAATCAGTTTTGTATAAAAATTGAATGTTGTTATAGTTAACAGTTGACAAAAAAAAAAAAAACTAACACGATCAGATAGCTACCGATATCCAATCAACGTAATTTTTTACAAGCATATAGTATTCGACGAGTTCTACACATTGAATGGTTCCGATTAGAAAAACGGGACTCGTAGTGGACCCCCACGGGCTGAACAACACAGTCCAATTAAAGCCCGAAAAGGAGACAATCTTTTCCATCTACTCACCCAGCCGACTACACTGTCAATCCATACGGTCTACTACACTATATTCTCCTACACACTTATTATACAATTTTTTTAATACATATTTTTCATAAAAAGTCAAAAAATTAATCCAAACATCTAGGCTCTGTTTGTTTGTATTCTCAAATCAATTTTCTACGTGTGTTTTGGAGCATGATGTTTGGTTACGTTTTCAAATCAATTTTCTACACTCTCTGCAGAGAACTCTGTGCACACAGGCGTGTTTTCTGTCCAAAGGAAGACCACCCGGTAGACCACCCGGATGTCCACCCGGTAGACCACCCGGATGTCCACCCGGATGTCCGGCTGATTTCCAGATTTTTTTTTTTTTTTTGGCAATTGATTTACATAATCGGGACAAATATTTTCTGAAAATTTTTAAATTTTTTATGTGCTTTAAAATAATTTTGAATTGTATATTTAGTTATGAGTTGTAAATTTTTGTATCACATATCAAATGTCACATCAATAATTCCCCACTCAAATCAAACCTCTTTTCCAAAACTATTTTCAAAACTCTTTACCAAACAAATTTTCTACACTCAAATCATAATTCCACAACACACAAACTCAAAATATAACTCATACTCTCAAATCACATTTACAAAACTCTACCAAACGCTACCCTATATTTTTTTGTTAACCTTTTAGTCCAAAAAGACAAAAAGTGCACTTACTTAGGACACCCCAAACAACCCCTTAGTAAACGAGTTGAATTTGAATTCAAGTTCGAATATTAGACTTGTTTCATAAACGAACCGAACTCAAGTTCGAACTCGCATAAGTTCGACTCGTCAAACTTAACTCATTTATCTTTATTTAAATTATATAATAAATATATTATTTATATATTAGATAATAATATAAATATATTATTTATATATTAAAATAATATTAAAAAATATCTTATTAAGTTCAAATTTTATTAATATTAACCAATCTTAATATTAACCAATCGAGTTCAATCAAATTTGAATTCAATTAGTTATCAAGTCTTTAATTAGTTATCAAGTCGAGCCGAATTCAAACTCAATAAACAAACAAATCGACTTGAAGTCAACAAAACTCAATCCTACTGGTCTACAATTCACATGGCCCAATAACACCCATCTACATAGCCATTGTTTCTGAAGTGGGTATGGGGCTAAAATAACTAAAAATAATAAATAAATTTTTTAATCTTAATAAGATAAAATATCACATATAATTCATAATTATTATATTCTTTTTTTTACAAAAAAAATCAAAAAAATTAAAAGAAACCAAAAACTCATCCGAAATTAAACTTTTTAGGAAAATGCCTCGTAGCTCGACTTTTAGAGGCTCGAAACGGCTCGAAATGGAGAAAGAGGGAGAGAAGAGAGGAAACAGAGGAGAAAGAGGGAGAGAAGAGAGGAGAAAGGAAAGAAGCAGAGGAGAAGCAGAGCCTCGCCACCGCCACCGCCGCCGCCGATCGTCGCAGCAGACCGTCGCCTCGCCTAGCCCCGGTCGTCTGCCCAGCCCCGCCGACGTTGCAGCACCACCGTCGTCTGCCAGCCCCGGTCGTCTGCCCAGCCTCCCCTCCTCCTCCAACCGATTTTTATGGCCCCCTCCCCTCCTCCTCCTCCTCCTCCTCCTCCTCCTCCTCCTCCTCCATTCTCTTCTTCTCCTTTCTTCTTCTTCTTCTTCGTTCTGCAACAAAACCAAGAGAAAAAAAAAAAACTCTTGACACCAAAATGATGTCATTTTGGTGTCGAGCCAGATTTCGAGCCGTGTTATTCGAGCTACCAATCGGAATCGAACTTTTTAACCCTAAACTAAAAAAGTCAAAAAAAAGTCAAAAAGTCAAAAACCAACCCACTTACCAAACTAAGGCCAAGTTTGACATACACAAAATAATTCATCTTTTTATCTTTTTATCATCACATCACTTTTTTACTTTTTTACATATCTTTTTATAAAAAGACAAAAAATACACTTATTTAGGTCATCCCAACAACCCCTAAGCCTATGATGCACACTCCACCTTTTCACCTTTTCCTGTACTTTCCCACACACAAGTATTTGTTCTCTAGTTTATCTCTCTCTCGTCCTGAAATAACATACAAATCAGTTCAGAGAATACAATCAAGACTCTTTCTCAATCTCTCTGCAAATTAGTGGACTTCTCTAATGGCGAGACCCAATCAAGAAGCAATCGAGACCTTCATGAGCATCACCGGCGCGTCAGAGTCGGTCGCCTTGCAGAAACTCGAGGTGAATTTTTAATTTTTTCGTTTTCCCCCCCTTCATTTAGCGATCGAAATTCGCGATTAATGTAATTGTTTGTCCTAGGGTTTTGTATTGGAGTTTCGATATTTTGTTCATGTGTTGCGTTGCGTTGCGTGTTGGGTTGTTGGAATTAGCGTAAAGTTAGGGTTTTTTTATTTTTATTTTTAATTAAAAAGACTGCTTCGATTGTGGATTTAGTTTGTGAGTGCTGTTCTATTCTCATTATCATCTGTAAAATGATTAATTTTCTTAAACCATCTTTCTGGTGCCGAGGAAACTCAGTAGAACTGTAATTTTCAATCTTCATCTGGTTTTTTTTTTTTTGCTTTTTTGTTTTTGGGTACCTCATGTGTTTTTGGTTTGAAATGATGTCTCTAAGTCAAAAAGAGTTATTTTTGGCTCAGTCAAGAGGAGGTTTATTGTTCCCAGCTCGCTATTATTGTGAATTGAAGATTTCAAATTTTGAATGACCATATTTTATATATTCTGGGCAAACCAATTTTAGCATAAGCTTCATGTGGTCATAAATGAATGCTTTTGTTATCCTGAAGGATTAATTTGCATTCTAGATAGCTCGAGGGCATTGATGTCACGGTATTCAGTAATTGACGGTGGATGTCTTTGGAATTGATTACAGTTTTTCTTTTATTTTTCTTTATGGTTTGTTGTTTATTAGGGTCCTTGTTTATGAAGGTGTGTGACTATATGTGAACTAGCACAACCATCCTTTATCGTGTCTAATTATGTTAAAGATAAACCACTAAGCATGACTCTAGTAGAGTTAGAATTGGCAACCAATTGAAGATTGTTTCAGATGATATGGTTATGTACATGTGCCCAATTAATGTGCATGGAAGGATGAGTGATTTGATCCACGTAGAGGGTTGTAAAAGAAATAGAGGGAAGCCAAAGAGAACTTTGGTTGAGGTGGTAAGAAAAGATATGGTGATCTTAAACTTAACTGATAATATGAGTGCTAATTGCATCAATTGAAGAAAATGGAACTATGTAGCCGATCCCAAGTAACCAGGATAAAGACTTGTTGAGTTGTGTTCGGTTTATGGTTTATTGTTGATCATTAGTTGGCGGAATTCTTTGCAGGCAGTTGGTTGCATTCATGTGCACAAAACATGCAGGCATATTCACACATTTGTGTGAGAAATGATGGACTAATTAGCATGTTCTCAAGATCTTCCTGATGGCGTTTGGTTGAGGGTTTTTTTCCCCCCACTTGAGTTTAGGATTGATTGTGTAGCTTGTTAAGTGGTGATTGAAGTCTTTAATTTTGTTTTGTCAACACACCAATACCTTTGTCTAGGAGCCACTGTAATTCCTGGAAAAGAAAGGGATATTTTATGATACAGGAGACAAATGATAAGGAACGGGAAGATGATTAAGGTTAATGAGAAAGAAAGGAAAGACAAATGGATAGTCAGGAGAGGTAAATTGGATTTGAATTGAATATTTGTCAGAGTTTTTTAGTGTTCGTTAGGTGCTCTGAGACTCATGTTCAGTGGAAAATTGTTTGTTGTCATTGTTTTTTAAAGCAGGTAAAGGAAACTAAAGCATAGTTTACTCTTTGGGGCTAGTTGGTTAGATTTGTTGCTTGATTGTTGTTTTTGTTGGCTCTTTTTCTTTCTTTCTTTCAATTTTTATCATTTTTTTTTTCTAAATTTTTTTAAATATCTACATAATCAAGAGAGCATCCTCTTGGTACTTGGATCACACTGAAAATCCTTCGAAGAAGGTATAGATAAATGAATCAAATATACACAACTAGGCGAAACATACACTAAAATTAAGTGTTTGTGACATGTGTATATATATTTATTTAAACTTGGCCTGACATTAACCATTAAGGAACAAGTCCCATTAGTCATTGTTTCGACTGGTGTGTTAACTAGTTGAACCATCATATGCTGAAAATTGTTGTAAATTTTAAGAAACATATGAACATTAGATAAATATAAGGTTAAAAGAATTTGTGCGCGCGTGCATGTGCTTATATGCCTAGATGAACATGTCATTTTGTTTTTACTCAAACTTATCTATTTATTTTGACAACTTTCTTTAGCATTTTTGGGTCAGTTTTGGTTATTTTTATAATTCCTTTGAGATTCTTATTTAAACTAAAATCACTTTTTAATTTATGTTAGCCAACTTTCTGATAAGAAATCATTTAGCTGTCTGTTTATGTGGTGCTCTTCCTCTATAGCTTTCGCTACCAACTAGGAGCTCCCTTAACTTGGAGAATGAAAATTTTCTTTCAGAAATTCTGAATCAGATTCCACATGCATTAACTTCTCATTTGGCACTCAATCAGCCCACTAGGAATGTTTATGGCTTTACCATAGTTATTACCATTAGTCATTCTGTATGAACGGCAATGTGGTAAAAAATATCCCATGTAATATATGGAGATGTTAGATTTACATATTCACTAAAGAATACTATCTCCTTATTGTTATTGCCTATGTGTAATCCAAAGTTGACTTCATGATTTTTCTTCCACTGTGAGCAGATTTCTGGCAAATATAGTAATCAAATACTCCATTTATGGGCTGTCTATCACATGATCATAGCTTTAAAATTGAGTATCTACTTTCTTTTTTTGTTTGTTTGTTTGTTATTATTAAATGGTGGTTTTGCATGAATATAATATTTCGAATTAAGCATGAGGACAAGCTAAGATCATGCAATTGAAGAATTAATATATGTGTACTCAGTATCTTTAAGGAGCAGAAGCGTGCTTTTAATTTGAGAAACCTGTTTAAAATTAGCTTCTGCCAGATTAAATGGAGCATAATTTTATCTCTGCCAATAAGTTATCATAAAAATGAAAGAAAAAAGTTTATACTCTAGAAAGAAAGCAACTTCAACAGCATGTTTTAAGGTCCCAATGTTATTCGAATCTGTTTCCATTGTCTGTTGTGCATCTACTGGTTACACCGTTACAATAATAGCTATGTCTATGTATGAATTTGAAGATGTCTGTTATTCAAATTTGAATCATTTAGTGGTGCAACTGAGCAGTTTTCTTTTATAAATATTTTATTTTAGAAAATTTTGTCCTCCCTTTTCTTAATTTCAAATATGATGGTGATTTTCTTTCTTTTTTAGGAGCATGGTGGAGATCTTAATGAAGCTGTTAATGCACATTTTAATGAAGGAGATAGAAGCATGTCAGGGTTTGCTTATGCTGTTTTCATGCCATTTTTTTCTACTTTCTCTTAAATTGACAAAAGCTTCTGAGTATACTGAACTTCTTTTCCTGACATTGATAATTTTTGTGTTTTTCTGTGTTCAGCATACATGAAATATCCACTGCTGCCCCTCAGAATGATGCCATGGACATAGATGAGCCTATTCAAGTTGGGCTCCCACGACTCCCATTCTCACTATTACCTTCTACTAGAAATTTGAATCCGTT